>NC_138993.1:63844408-66244408 GCF_964341445.2 Mesoplodon mirus | reverse complement strand
CCCATCCTCAGACTGGTGGAATGGGAAAAAAAAAACCCATAAACACCACAAAAACATAAGTCCTGGGAAAAGGTAGGAGGAAGAACCAATTACCTGGGCAACTAGGGAAAGTTTCACAGAGAAAAACACATTTGAGACTGGACATCTGAAAAGTTTTCATATATTCTATGGTTCATTAAGATGGCCTCCAATACAATTAGTTTATTTTTGGATTGAAATCAAAGCCTGGGAAATGGAATGGCAAGCAGAAACTGCTATTTACTAATATGACTGCATGTTAAGGGGGTTGATCTTTTTACTATGAAAGAAATGTGTTGTTGAGAACCTTCCTGACTGTGGATAGGCTAGGATGGGTCTGAAGCAGCGTCTCGGAATAGGAGCGGGGAGATTTAATTGTTCTGCAGAGAAGAGAAGAGATTGGAGGGGGAAGAATTGGGAGCCAGAGGGATTAATGGGGAGGACGATGAGTGGGACAGGAGGAAGTGGGAAGCCAGTTAGATCATGGAGAGTTGTGGGGTCTCTACGTGGCCCATGGTTACCAGTGGAAAGGAATCCCAATAGTCAAGTGGTCCAGTGATGTAAGGACATGGTTGTCCTGTGTTCTATTTTTTAAAAAAAAATTAATTTAATTAAAAAATTCTATAGTGCTTTACAGTCTTCCAAAGTTTCACATACACGATTTCATTTAATCCCATAATAACCTTTTTTTTTAATCCCTTATCCCTATGTTGCCCCTCCCCCCTTTCTTCTCCCCACTGGTAACCACTAGTTTGTTCTCTATATCTGTGAGTCTGCTTCTTTATCATTTTATTCAATAGTTTCTTGTATTGGGGCTTCTCTGGTGGCACAGTGGTTAAGAACCTGCCTGCCAATGCAGGGGACATGGGTTCGAGCCCTGGTCCGGGAAGATCCCACGTGTCATGGAGCAGCTGAGCCCGTGCGCCACAACTACTGAACCTGAGCTCTAGAGCCCACAAACCACAACTACTGAGCCTGTGTGCCACAACTACTGAAGCCCGTGTGCCACAACTACTGAACCTGAGCTCTAGAGCCCACGAGCCACAACTACTGAGCCTGTGTGCCACAACTACTGAAGCCCGTGTGCCACAACTACTGAGCCTGTGCTCTAGAGCCCACGAGGCACAACTATGGAGCCCACGTGCCACAACTACTGAAGCCCATGTGCCTTAGAGCCCACGCGCCACACTACTGAGCCTGTGTGCTGCAACTACAGAAGCCTGCGTGCCTAGAGCCTGTACTCCACAAGAAGAGAAGCCACTGCAATGAGAAGCCCGTGCACCGCAACGAAGAGTAGCCCTCACTCGACGCAACAAGAGAAAGCCTGCGTGCAGCAACGAAGACAAAA
Source organism: Mesoplodon mirus (assembly GCF_964341445.2). NCBI lineage: Eukaryota > Metazoa > Chordata > Mammalia > Artiodactyla > Ziphiidae > Mesoplodon > Mesoplodon mirus. Next base: position 66,243,042 of record NC_138993.1, on the reverse strand, counting down.
CGCAGCCAACCCCCCACCCACCCCCCAAAAAAAAAACCTGGCTTGTAATTTTCTGTTTTGTTAAACTAGTCAGCAGCGGGACATAAATTCCATTCCAGGCCTTTGGGCCTCCTAAGTCTGTATTCTTTCCTTAACACCTAAAATCTATCTCAGCACTGGGTATTTTGGAAGCTGCTAAGAACACATGTTATGTATGTCCTGGATCTGTTTCCTCCCCTCACTCCTCCTTAGTGAGCTGCTCCAACCCAGTTGATAGATTTTCAGCTTCTCTGTGGGATTGGGAGGAAGGGCTGCCTGTTGGGGGAGCTTTGTGTCTTTGAACAAAATTAATCTATAAAACGAGGATGCTAATAGTACAGGGTTAAAATGGGACAGTACATGTGAAATTGCCTGGCACATAGTGTGTAATTAATGTGCTATTTCTTTTGGACTAAAATAACTGCAGTCTGCAGTAAAATTAAGAATTTTGCCAATACTAATTGTATGTGAGAATGTGGGTCAATGAGATCTCCCGTCCACTACTGGTGGACGTGTAATTTGGTGCAGTCCCTTCTGAAAATTAATTTTTCTTGTCTTATGAAACTGAAGCATCATATACTCTGATCCAGAAGTTCTAGTCCTATGCATATACTTAAATGCAACCAACTCATGCCCACAATGAGATATGTATGAGGATGTTCATATGTTCATAGATGTCCTATTTGTAAAAACAGGCTGTTTCTATGTTTTCATTCGCATGTGGAATAAAAAACAAACAAACAAAACAAAAACAAACTCATAGATACAGAGAACAGAGCGGTGGTTATCAGAGCAGAAGGGGGCTGGAGGGTGGGTGAAATGGATGAAGGGGGTGAAGTATATGGTGATGGATGGTACCTAATTTATAGTAGTGATCACTTTACAGTGTACACAGATATTGAATTATAATGCTGTACACCTGAAACTTATATTTTAAAAAAAGAATGTTTCTGCATTAAGCATAAGGCCAGCTCTGAATTGAGACAGATGTCTTCTATCATGTTAAGAGAATACCCATCTTTTTCTATTCGATTAAGAATCTTGAGGAGATTAAGAAAAAAGAATCTGGAGGAGATAGATGTACGTATATAGCTGATTCATTTTGCTGTACAGTAGAAATGAACACAACATTGTAAAGCAACTATACTCCAATAAAAAATTAAAAAAAAAGAATCTTGAGTAAGAATTTACGTTGAATTTATCAAATACATTATCAGCATCACTGATGGAAATAATACAATTTTTATTCTTTGAATATGATATGGTAAAACATTAATAAATTTCTTTTAGTATTGATACATTTTGCATTTCTGGAATAAACTCCATTAGGTCAGATGTGTTACTTATTAGAGGTGGATATTACTTGCTAGTATTATTAAATATTTTTCTATTAGTGTTCATACATTGGTTTGATCTGTACTTGACTTTTCCTGTTAAATCTTTGCTGAATTTTGGTATCAACGTTACTCCATTAAAAAGTATTTAGAAGTTTTCCCTCCTCTTCCATGCTCTAGAACAGTTCAAATAATGTTGGAAGTATGTGTTATTTAAAGATTTCTTAGAATTCCCTTGTGAAACCATCTGAGACTATTATTTTTAATGTAAAGTTGATGAGAGAGAGAGCTCTTTGACAATTTTTCTTATTTCTTCTATAGAAACGGTCTGTTAAGACTTACTATCTTGTCTGAAGCTGGTTTGGGTATATTGTACTTGTCTTAAAAATTATGCATCTTATCTCACTTTTCCAATTTATTTGCACATAGTTGGGCAAAGAAGTCTATACAATTATTGTAATTTTCTATAGTTATACTGATGTTCCCTGACTTATGATGGTTCAGCTTAGGATTTTTCAACTTTACGATGGTGCGAAAGAAATACTCATTTAGCAGAAACTGTACTTTGAATTTTGGTCCTTCCCTGGGCTAGAGATACATGGTACAATCCTTTCCTGTGATGCTGGGCAGCAGCCCTGCTACCAGTCAGCCACACGATCACGGGGGTCAACTCACAACACTTCTCTACCCAGACAACCATTCTGTTTTTCACTTTCAGTACAGTAGTCAATAAGTTACATGAGACATTCAATGCTTTATTATAAAATAGGATTTGGGTCAGATGATTTTGCTCAGCTATAGGTTAATGTAAGTGTTCTGAGCACATTGAAGGTAGTTTTGGCTAAGCTATGATGTTCGGTGTGTTAGGTGTATTAAATGCATTTCCAATGTATGATATTTTCAGCTTATGATGGGTTTATTGAGATGTAACCCTATTGCAAGTTGAGGAAGATCTGTTATTTCTTTCTAATTCTTTTAAAAATTTTTATGTTTTTGTGGTTTCTTCTATTTTCCCCTGTGGTTTTTTTGCTATGTAAAAAAAAAAAAAAATCAAATCTCAGTAGTTTAAAACAACAAAACATTATTCCTTGCTCGTGGATCTACACATTAGCTGCAACTCCACTAAGCTAGGCTGGACCACCAGGCTTCAGGCTCAAGGCTGCAGTTCTGGTTCAGGTCTGGTCCATGTGTCTCTCATCTTCTCTGGTCCAGTGGCTTCCTGGGGTCATGTTGCCACAAGATGAATGGCAGGAGCACAAGAGGACAAATGGAAACACATGATGCCTCTTGAGTCATCCAGCATGGTACTTGCGTGCTGTCATTTATACCCACATTTCATTGGCCAACACAAGTCACATGGCCAACATCCATGACCTGGGAAAATATACTCTGCTTACTATAGGTGGTGTTACTGTGAAGTCACATGACAAAGGAAGTGACTTCTAAAACTGAGTGGGCATGAAGAACTGAGAACAACAATTTATTCTACAACAGTCCACTCCTTTGTCTACTTTTTACATCCCTCTCACGTGCAAAATATACTTACTCTTGTGTAAGATTTGCCAAAATCTCATCCAGTTATGACATCTGGGCTCTCATTTAAATTAGTTTAGAATTTGGTTCCTCTTGCCTGGGAGAACTGTGCTTTATTTCCTCTTATTCATCCTGCGTTCCATGATGGAGCAGTGACAGCTTAACCTCCACAGGCACACCATTCCAAAAGGGAAGGAAGAGGAGGTACCTGGCTGTCACTGGTTTATAGCAGTATTCAAACCCTAGGGTCAAGTACTGCCTGGTCCCCTTATCCTGGGAGTAGAGAAGTTTTCTTTAGTAGCCTGAATTTTACTTCCTGGGAGTAGGTCTTCATATTACATATGGTCCTCTGACTCTTGACTCTGCTCTCTGGAAGATTCTTTCTTTATCATCATGTTCCTTAGCCACTTCTGAAGCAGGCACTAAAGAATATGCTGTCTTAGCCTGCTTCCTGCTAGTAGAAAGTTGGAGAGAGCAAAGGTCTTATATCTTAAATAACTGTTCTTAATTCTGGCTGGCAGCACTTTTGACAATTTAGTTCAATAAAATCTAAAAAGAAGACAACAAAGAAACATACACTTAGCACAGTCTAATAATACTAGTACCTAATTAAAATAAAGACTGAAAAGAAAAAGCTTCTATCAATTGGAAAAAGAACTTTTAGCCCAAAGATTTGAAATCAAAATCAAATTTTAGAACATCTAGAAAAAAATTTTAAAGCAGTATATGAAAGAACCCATGGATTCCACCTGAAGGATCCCAAGTAGACCTTTTCATCTGCATAAAATAGCTCCTAAAAAGTCTGTGGATATGGTCTTTTGATTTTTCCAGAGTATGTGTCATTAATTCTAGAGAGAGAAGCATAACTGAAAAAGAAGTATGAGTGTGGTTAGCAACAAAACAGAGATCAAATATTTAGAAAAATCATGAAGTTTTTGAGAGATTTAGATTATGTTTTATGTTCTATGAATATTTGTTCTATGTTTTTTGGTGCATAACTATTAAAAACTATTGTATCTTCTTTTCAGAGTGCCTGTCTTATTCTCAGTTAGTGCTTTTTGGCCCCAATTCAATCTTATTTTCAACCATGTACAAAGTTTAAATTGTGACCCTCGCTTCTTCTTCGACTTCTTGCATTTTCTTGGTCCTTTGTCCTTTCACACACATCCCTACTTGAGGTCTGCTTTTGGCAGCTTTTCCATGTATTTGGTGGTATGGAGTTTTCTCTTGCCTAGTTTTACCAAAAATGAATTTTGCATTTCTTCTTTCTCATTCTCATTGTGGCTTTCAGGGGATTCCCAAGAAGGTAAGAGGATATTCTGACCTTAAACCACCATCTTTAAACTGGAAGTTCAACTTTGGAATTATAAAGACAGGTGGGTTTTATGACAACATATTATAATGTGTTGATGCTAGTTTTTTTTTTTCTTTTCTTTTTTGAGAAAACCCGGCGGTCGCCCCCCGACCGCTGGGCCCTCCTCCCCCACCTCCTTCCACGCCCGACCGACCGACTCCCACCCTCTCTCTCTGTCTCTCTTTCTGTCTCTCTCTCTCCCTCCCTCCCTCCCTCTCTCTCTCTCTCTCTCTCTCCACCCCTCCCGCCGCCAACGCCGCACATCCTCCACGAGCCGCGAGACGCCCCCCCACGACGAGCGACGGACGCCGTGCGCCCCCCTCCACCACCAACAGACGCCCACCGCCGGCTCGGGGGCGGGCACGAAGCGCGGCGCGGCGCGCTGATGCTAGTTTTGATAACAAAGACAATTTCAAGGGCAGCATAGTGACCAATATTTTGCTTTTACTTAGAAAAAAGAGGACATCAAAATAACCATTTCTGGATATTTTTTTTCCCAAAAAACCAGCAGATAATTTAAAAATTGTGTACGTAATATCCCCAAAGAAGTTTTTCTGATGTCCTATACCATGCTTCGAATGTTCATCCCTCTCGTGATTTTTAAAAATGCATTATATAAAAGAAAACTAATATAGGTAATATGTGGATGAACTTCCATAGGGTTGAAGTAACTTGAAATCAATTTAATGTGAATGAGTCCTAGTTTGCTTGTTTAATCAACCTAGATAGAACTTGAAGGTTTTATATCATGAATGTTAATTTACACCATGAATGCTAGTTGATTAACTGAGAAGTTTGTGGTAATTTTTTATAAAGGGTTGGGCATTAGATTTTCATCAAGAACTACCTCCTTGATTAAACTATTGTTATTAGGAAGGAAATAAGACTGGACCCCAATCATCTGAATCTAGGAATGTAACTCTGTGTATACATCAGCAGTTTCTTTAATCATGCTGTTTTATTAAAATATCACTTTTTTGTACTGGAAAAAGAGAACAATCTTAAAAGAATTTTTATTTTAAAATATTTTGATTCTTACCTAGAATTTTGGAGTACAGGCTTTTAGGAGTTTCTCTGTCTCTCCTATTCAAAGGAGAAAATTTTTTGGCTTGTGGCTGGAAATAAAGGGTATCATGTTATACTTTACTGAAATTATTCTCCGTAATTGGCATTCATATTGGTTTCACTTGAGGATGTTTCACTTGCGGTTATTCCACTCACTGTGAGTGTAAGTGCAAAACGAACAAACGAGACAAGCACCACCATCTCCAAACCTTTTTTTTTTTTTTTTTTTTTTTTGTGGTACGCGGGCCTCTCACTGTTGTGGCCTCTCTCGTTGCGGAGCACAGGCTCCGGACACGCAGGCTCAGCGGCCATGGCTCACGGGCCTCGCTGCTCCGCGGCATGTGGGATCTTCCCGGACCGGGGCACGAACCCGTGTCTCCTGCATCGGCAGGCGGACTCTCAACCACTGCGCCACCAGGGAAGCCCCATCTCCAAATCTTAATGTGGTGGTTTTAAACACGTAGACAAATTCTTTGGTACTCCTCCCTTCAAGCGCTGGAGCTTCATCTCTCTCCTGCGTGTGGATTGCACTAGGGGACTTGCTTCTAATGAATATGATATGGTGGAAGTGATGGTGTTTGGATTCCAAGACTAGGAAAGAAAGTCATTACGGCTTTTTCCTTGATCTCTGTTTTGGCTCACTCACTCTGAGGGGAAGCCAGCTGCCATGCTGTGAAGACACTGACAGGCCTATGGATCGTTCATCTGGCAAGGTCCTGCGGTCTCCTGACAACAGCGAGGAATGAGGCCTTCGTCCAACAGCCTCAAGAGTGAACCACCTTGGGAGCAGGTGCTCCAGCCCCTGTTGAGTCATGAGGTGACTGCAGCCCCAGCCAATATCTTGATTGCAGCCTCATGAGATACCTTCTAAGGGATCTCATCCAGCTAAGCCACACCTGAATTCCTGAGCCACAGAAACTGAGATAATAAATACTGGTGGTTGAAAACTGGTAAGTTTTTGGATAATTTGTTACACAGCCATAGAAAGCTGGAACACTCAGTGTGATCAATTTCACTCTCTATAAGGAGCACACTGACACAGCCCTTGTGCCTGCATTCCATAGAGTGCAAATCAACCAGCTGAATACCCATCACTTGTTTGCTTTCAATTTCCTGGTTCTGTTTCCAGTGATCTTGATATCCTCCTAACTCCTTAACAATTGAAAAAATGCAGAAGAAAAACATGAAAAATTCAGTATTTTTTGGATTTAATGGAAGAAAAAGACTAAAATGTTTTTGCCAGTTGAAGTGGGCCTCTGTTCCAAATAGGGACTATTAAAAGCCTCAGTGGCTTTTGGCAAGAATTTCCAGAAAAGGTTATGATTGAAACGGAAATTTCTCGGCTCCTCACTTCCTAAAAGTGCTGTTAGTAAGTAGAAACCACTACTGACAATAACTACAGCAACGAATTCTGCTGACTTATCTCAGGAACCTCTCCGTGTAGACCGGGAGAGTGAGTGAGGTACCAGCTGTAACTTGATATAGCAGACCAAGGGCGGTCTCAGGATTTTGAGCCAGTGGGTATGGAAAATGAAAAATAAATGACAACATAAGGGCACAGTGGATTAATTGTTACCCTATCCTGTGTTGTGAGCTAGGACAAGTCATACCCAGAGCTTCCTTGGATTCATAGACCAGCTGAAATCTAAACCCACTTCCTGCCAGAAGGAGGGAGGTTTTGGTTGATGAATGTTCCGTGATCAAACAATTTCTTCCACCTCACGTCCACCTTGAGGCTGACTGATTACTTTCAGGTACCTTATTAGGAGCTAGAAACGTCCTCCTCCCCAAAGGATCTCCTCTACTGGAAACTTGCCATTTTGAATTTTACTTCAACAATCACTAGAAGGGAGGCCTTGCCCCAAAAGATCTACACAGACAATAGTCAGTGGAATTGGTGTCTTTCAATGGATGATCAGAATGTATCATTAAGAACACTTTATTTCTTCAGAAAATTTATCATTCCACTTCACCTCATAAAACTGTTGTGAGAAAAAAAATTAGTGCCTGTAATTAGTTTATGGAACAAGCTGTCCTTAGCGGCAGTAAATCATGAAGAAGCTTTAAAATTTCTTTTTCTTTTGCTACTGTCTTTCAGCAGCACCATGTTGAATCTCCCTCTCCTATCTTTTAGCCACACTTTGAACAGATGTCATTGCTCTCCTAGTCACTTACAGGTTTTGTTTTCATATATTATTATTTCAGTTTTTTTCTGTTAATCATGACTTTATTACTTTAGTGGGGTTACATTTCAGTTTAAACTGTTTTAATTGTGGTAAAATATATGTATATGAAATTTACCATCTTGACTATTTTTCTTTTTTTTGCCCATGCCGTGTGGTTTGCCAGATTTCAGGTCCCCAACCAGGGGTGGAACCCAGGCCATGGCAGAGAAAGCCCAGAACCCTAACCACTAGGTCACCAGGGGACTCCCCCATCTTGACCATTTTTAAGTGTATAGTTCAGTGGTATGAAGTATTCATATTGTTGTACAACCATCACCACCATCCATCTCCAGAACTCTTCTCATCTTGCAAAACTGAAACTCTGTACTCATTAAACAATAATTACCTGTCCCCCTCCCCCAAACCCCTGGCAACCCCATTCTATTTATTGTCTCTATGATTTTGACTACTCTAGGCATCTCATGTAAGTGGAATCATGCAGTATTTGCCTTTTTGTGATTGACTTAGTTCACTTAGCATAATATCCTCAAAGTTATCCATGTTGGAGCCTGTGTCAGAATTTCCTTCCTCTTTAAGGCTGAATAATATTCCATTGTCTATATGTATCATACTGTTTATCCATTTGCTGGACATTTGGACTGCTTCCAACTTTTGGCTATTGTGAATAATGTTGCTCTGAACATGTGTGCACAAATATCTCTTCAAGACCATGCTTTCAATTTTGGCGGTATATTTGCAGAAGTGGAATTACTGAATCATATGATATTTCTATTTTAGTTTTTTCTTTTTTTCTTCTTCTTTTTTTTTTTTTTTTTGCTGTATGCGGGCCTCTCACTGTTGTGGCCTCTCCCGTTGTGGAGCACAGGCTCCGGACGCACAGGCTCAGCGGCCATGGCTCACGGGTCCAGCCGCTCCGCGGCATGTGGGATCCTCCCGGACCGGGGCACAAACCCGCGTCCCCTGCATCGGCAGGCGGACTCCCAACCACTGCGCCACCAGGGAAGCCCTAGTTTAGTTTTTTGAAGAACTGCCCTACTGTTTTCCACAGTGACGGCACCATTTTACCTTCTTGCTAATAGTGGAGAAGTGCTCCAAGTTCTCCATATCCTTGCCAACTTATCGTTATTTTTTTTGTGTTGTTTGTTTGCTGTTTGGTTTTGTTTTTTATTGTAGCCATCCAAATGGCTGTGAGGTGGTATCTCTTTGTGGTTCAGCTTTAGTTTAAACATATTAAAATATTGAACACAATCGGTCTAATGCTAAAACTTCAAGCACTCATTCAATGTCCACCCCCCAGAGGACATCAACATCAGGTTATAGCAGCACCAGTCAGGTGAGACCTTATCTGCTCCTTCCCGGTCCTCTCTCCCTCCTCTCACCCCCAACTGCAGTTGGAGGCACACGGTGACTGAAGAAGAAGAAAAAGGTGGAGAAACAGCACCGAAGAGGATCCTGCCCCACCGTCCTCTTGCCCATGGCAGGTGGCTTCAGTCTGAGTCAACCCTGAGCCTCCATAGAAAGAGAAGCTTCCAATTGGTTGAGAGATTGATGCTTTGATATAAGACTGGGTGGGACTTTTTAATATGTCAAAGTGGAGATGTTTGTTCATCCCTGAGAGTGACTTGAAAAATGTTGTCTGGGGCTTCCCTGGTGGCGCAGTGGTTGAGAGTCCGCCTGCCGATGCGGGGGACACGGGTTCGTGCCCCGGTCCGGGAGGATCCCACATGCCTCGGAGCGGCTGGGCCCGTGAGCCATGGCCGCTGAGCCTGCGCGTCTGGAGCCTGTGCTCCGCAACGGGAGAGGCCGCAGCGGTGAGAGGCCCGCGTACTGCAAAAAAAAAAAAAAAAAAAAAAAATGTTGTCTGATATATTGTCTAGGACTGTGATGGGATGCCTAAATGAAAGTCATGGGCAGGAGGAAAATAAAATTGTTTTACCTTCTTGCACTCTTCTGAATTCAGCTTATTCTTATTTAAAAGATAAACAAACCAACAAGAAAAACCACAAAACCAAATAGAACAGGACCTGGCACACAGTAATGTGCTCAATAAATGTTACGTGTTATCGTTGTCATCGTCAATATTATTATTACCACACCTATTCTGTCATGCTCAGATCCTGTGATGAAAAATCAGTCACAGGAAAGGCAATTTTGAGATCCAGAGGCTGTTTTGAGAAGGTGTTAGAGTGACTCAGACGGCAGATGAGTATCTGGTAATTCCCATTTTCTGTTTAATAAAAGATACCCAATTAAGAATTAATGTGGTGTCGGTACTAATTTCCTCTTGGCTACACTGAAATAATGAGATGGTTCAGGTATATTACTAAATCAAACTCCAGCAATATGGGGCAGGCGGGGCAGGGAAACGGCCTGTTGAAATGACTGCTGTATTTCAAGCTTCGTAACATGATCATGAGGTAGATATAAAGAAGGGTGGCAGGGGGCCGAAGGAACTTTCTCACCCTCTAGGAATCCTCCTGAAACTCTAACATTCAGGGCAGATAATTTTATTGCTGCCTTAATGAATCACACTTGTTCCAGCCTGGAGAAGATGCCTACAAAGTATTTCAGCCTAATGGGAAACTGGAGAGCAGATTAAATGCTTATTAACCCTCTTTCTTCGACATCACTTAGCAGTGATGATTAGATTTTTTCGTTGTTAGTCTGCTTTTTATTTAAAACAGTTTTAGATTTACAGAATTATTAGATAGATAGTACAGAGAATTCCTATATAGCCCACACCCACTTTCCTCTGTTATGGACAGTATTTGCATTTGTTACAAATGAACCAATATTGATACATTATTGTTAACTAAAGTCCATACTGTATTCGGATTTCCTCATTGATTCCCTAAGGTCCTTCTTCTGTTCCAGGATCCCATCCAGGACACGACATTACATGTAGTCATCATGTTTTCTTAGGCTGGTGTTGGTTGCAATAGTTTCTTATATTTTTCTTGTTTTGGACGACATTGACAGCTTCAAGGAATAAAATACTGGTCAAGCATATTGTAGAATGCCCCTCAATTGGGATTCATTTCATGTTTTTCTCATGATTAGATTGCAGTTATGGGTTTGGGGGAGGAAAATCACAGAAATAAAGTACCATGCCCATCACATCATATCAAGGGTACATACCATCAACGTGATATAACTTTTGATGTTGGCCTTGATCACCTGGCTGAGTTAGTGTATATCAGTTTTCTCTACTGTAAAGCTACACGCTTTTTTTTTCCTTCTCTTTTGCACACTGCACTTTTCGGAAGGAAGTCACTTTGTGCAGCTCACGTTTCATGAGTGGGAGTTAAGCTCCACCTCCTTGAAAGCTCAGTACCTACATAAATTATTTGGAATGCTTCTGCATGGGGGATTTGTCTCTTGTCCCACATTTATTTATACTTAATCACTTATTTATATCAGTATGGACTCACTATTTATGAGTCAATATTATTATATCAATCTTATATGTTGGGTTATAATCCAATACCGTATTATTTATTTTTTGCTCTAATTGTCCCAGCTTTGAACATTGGGAGCTCTTTTAGTTGGCTTTTGTGTCCCTTTGACACCCCCCCCATTATTGTAAAGGTTGTCGTTGTTGTTTGTTTTGTTGTTTTAGCACTGTCTTACTTTCTGGCACTACATGATGCCAGGCTCATCTTGTATACTTCTTGCCTCAGTTCTAGAATCAGCCATTTCTCCAAGAAGCCCTGATTCCTTTTACTGGAGATGGTATTAGAAACAATGAACTGGACACCATGTGTACTTGTTCTTGTTAGCATGTCTTTGCTTCTAGGTCCTCTTATATGACAGAGCAAGAGGATACATTTGTATATTCTAATGATGTATATATATATATTTCTATATGTAACCATCTGTATCTATATTAAGCAAGATGTGAGTTTATACTGATGTAGCTATCTCTAATCCATTACCACATGGATGAATCTAACATCCTCTCCTTGTTTAGTTGTAATCTCTCACTTCAACAGTGAGAAACTTCTATCCCACCATCCTCCATCCATTTACTTAATTGTTCAGTTACTGAGTACATGATTAGTGGTTTCAGAATTGCTAACCCGTACTCTTACAGGAAAGAACTTTAACAACTAGATCACAGTGCTTATGTACAGTTTCTTTTGCCTTTAGTCTTATAGACTATTCATTTCCAAGTTACTTATTCTCCTGTTCCCTTCAGTGCAGTTGTTTCATGTATTTATAATGCAGCTAGATCCTTTTGTCACATTCTCCATATCAACTTATCACAGAGTAAGGACCCAATCAAAAGTAGCTATTGGGGCTTCCCTGGTGGTGCAGTGGTTGAGAGTCTGCCTGCCGATGTAGGGGACACGGGTTCGTGCCCCGGTCCGGGAAGATCCCACATGTCGCGGAGCGGCTGGGCCCTTGAGCCATGGCCGCTGAGCCTGCGCGTCCAGAGCCTGTGCTCCACAACGGGAGAGGCCACAACAGTGAGAGGCCCGCGAACCGCAAAAAAAAAAAAAAAGTAGCTATTGTCAACATATTTTTAATGGTTGCCCAATAGTCATGGCTCCACAGACCATAATTTACTTAGACACCTGACTATTGCTAAAGATCTAGACAATTATCTTTTATTGGGCAATTGCCTATTATTGAACTGTTATAAATACGTCAATGACATTTTTACATATTAATCTTTGTGCACACTGTTTCATCATGTGACATTTCTATAAATGGTTAAATCACTGAATTAAAGAATATGAACATGTTGAAGGCCTGTAATATTTCAAATTACCCTCTGAAAAATGTAAACGTCCACCAGGACTAAATAAGAAGGCTGTAATCTTATAATTCTCTGACAGAGAATTATGATCTAAAGGTTATTTTTTTTCTCTTTGACATAGGAAAAAATGTTTCTTTTACTATATTATGTGAGGCTGAGAATTGTTCACCGTTTATATTTATTCATTCCTTTGTTATCTGCCATGCTCCTAACTTGCTTTTCTTTTGAGTGTAAGCTTTGTTTTCCATACACTCTCAGTCGTGTGGCTGTCCAGCTGAGCTTGAGACTGATGCTTCCTTTGTAGTAAGTCACTGACCCCCTCATTGTCTTTAGTAACACTGAACATTCCTGCTTCATGGGACTTCTCAAGAGATCCTGTTTTCTGAATGCAGACAATGCAGAAGGGATTCCCTCCATGCCTACTGTTCTTTGAGAGCCCGGCCCAAGGGGCTCTTCTCTGCCTTCTGACAGACACAGGATTTAATTCCTCAGTGACTATAATTATCAAGGCATTTCAGCCGTGGTCTTTATATTTCTCTTCAAAGTGCTGTTAATATTTGAAGATTCTTCTCATGGAATCATCCTCCTGGAATATGGTTTCAGAACTCTTCAGAAGGAGTGAGGGTTTCATGTGAGTTGTAACCAATAACGTGTCTGTGTGGATGGAGGACGTCTCTTCTCTGTCAACCTATCCAAAGAAGTGCGCATCCTCAAAAAGACTGGGCACCTCAAGGAATGCTTCTAAATCTGAGGCTTTATAACAAATCTATCAAAAAGGTCTGTCTTGGGCTGAGTGAAGAGACTTCTTTTTCTTAGATCACAGAGTTTCTAATTCTTGGCCTTCTGTTTTTTTTTTTTTTCTCATCTTTTCCAAGAATTCATTTTATTATTGTATTTTTATTTTTAAATTTTATTTTATTTAAAAATTTTTATTTATATTGGAGCATAGTTGATTAACAATGTTGTGTTCGTTTCAGCTGTGTAGCAACGTGATTCAGTTATACACATACCTGTATCTATTCTATTTCAAATTCTTTCCCCATTTACATTATTGCAGAATATTGGGCAGGGTTCCCTGTGTTATACAGTATATCCTTGTTGGTTATCTATTTTAAATAGAGCAGTGTGTATGTGTCAATTTTGGTGGCTTTGGTTTTTCAACCTGGAGCCTTGAACATTATACTAGACAGTGTGAAGGATTGGGGGACCACCAGGTCCTGGCTAATGGTAGCAGTCAGTCTGCTGTCCCGCAGCAGGACGATCTTGGACAAGTTACCTAACCCTTCTGACCTTCAATGTAGATGGTTGGAGGAGTGGATAAAGGAATTGGGCAAGGTGGTTCCTTAATCCCTAAGGACACTGGTTCCTCATCCAACTTGAATTGGTCTTATGGTCACATATCACAGTGTTGGAAGATACCAGATAGGGCCAGTCTAAAGGCTACAACTATATTGCTAAACTTCGTCACACCCTAAGAAAAGTCAAATCCATCCTCCAAATTCCTCCCTTTTCATATGAAGAGTCGGAGGCTAGTCTCTTAGCGTCAGTAAACCTTCCTCTTCAACCCCAACACATCCTTCCTTGTTAAATGCAGCAATATTTTCTTCTTTACTACAAAGAAGCTATAAAAAATCACTCTTTTCCTCAAACTCAAATTATTCCTTGAATACGAAAGTGTCCAGAATTTGGAATTCCATTGTTTTTCCAGGATTTAGATGCAAAGCAGAGTCACCCAAAGGCTATTCCATCAGATTTTAATTCTATTTCATTTAGTGATAATTTAAAACAGAAGCCTGTGGAGCAGAACAGAGGAGGCAGCTATAAAGCCAGGAGGTAAAAGCCTGGGGAAGCAGATAACATCCCTTTCCTCCTTTCCTTGATGACTCACCCTCTTCCTCCAAGGAATTCACTGGTTTAAATTCATCGTGTCTTCCCAAGTAAAGTGTGCCACTTATGATGATACGACCATCCCCTTTACAACAGAGCTGGTGCAGTCTGTCTGCTCCAGTGTCTGCAGTAGATGAGGGGTGATAGCCAAGGATGTCAGAGAGAGAGAGAGGTTTATCAGCATCTTCCACCACATACTCTTCACTCGATGCATTGGCTGCCAGTGTTTTATATTTTCTGTTTGCTCCCTCCTCTTCAGATGCTCCAAGAGCCCTGAAGCTTCTTGGGAATTTCAAGCGTAACTGAGAACTTCTTGGCATGAATATGAGAACTGGTGAGATGATGGCTCTGTGTGGCTGCACTTGCCAGCGCTCTAGGACTGATGCTGTAAGACTTGATGCAAACAAACGATTTCTCTCAAGAATCCAGAGCAAAGGGGATCATACCAGGCAGATGATCCAGCTATTCAGTTGTGATGCCCGGGGGTCCTTCCAGACAGCTTTAAGTACCAAGTGAAGCACGAGGCTGGTGATGCCTTTAATTTAATCTCTTATGATGTTTTCCAAATGGGAACCAGAAAGGCAAGAGGGACCAAAAGGGACCAAAGCTCCCTGACCAATGATGAGTGAGTAAACACCACCAGCTTAACACAAATGGAATAATGCTGGGCTCTTTCTTCTCCAGGATTCTCACTGCTCAGAACGGTGTGATTAGCTGATAAAGAGATTTCAAGCTCTTGAGCTCTGTTTAATTTTCAAATGTTCATTGTGTAGAGGTGATTGAACATGTCTGGGGAACAGGAACCAGAATTCTGAGAAGCCCCTTTTTTCTCCCCTCAGGGTCACCTGCAATCCATGGTGAGTGGGGGGTGGAATGAAATAAACTTCATTTTGCCAGCCTTTCAAATTGATCCCTGAAGACCTGAGTTGGGGACCTTGCTTACTGAGTTAAGACCAAATCAGATCTTTGGGGTAACAAAGCACGTCCCCCGCCTGGACCTCTGATCCTCATCTGTAAAATGTAAACTCTGAAGTTCTGATTTTTAGGGGGGTTTCCTTAGGGGATACAATAAGTTTGCTTTAAACTTCTGTGAACTATCACAGGAAGGCAAAGACAAACACAGTGGATTTGTTTATTTTGCAGTCAAGCTTGTAAAGAAGCATATTTTATATTTGGCTTCTTTGAATCAGAGCCTTCACCTGCAGATAACAACAGTAAATATATTTCAGGACTGTGGTAAACACTGCAACTTGGAAACTACAAATTCAAGGGCAAAGGGAAGATAAAACCCGGAAGAAGCAGTGTTGTCACCATAGTGAATCAAGCACTTCAGGACCCTTATGGTCTGGCTGACACTGAGAGATGCAGGAGGTCGATGCACAGATCACTCTGCCAGTCTAGTTGTCCCCAAGGATTACCTGGTTGAGATGCTCAGGGAGATAGAAAGTCACATGAAGGATTTTAAGTACTACCTACCAGGGAGGAGACTTATTTATAGCTAGTGACAAAGAGTGAAAAGCTTGAAAGGAGAAAGTTAATGCCACCTGGCTTTAAATGTGGTCACACCAGCTTACACAAAGCGGAGTATTGCAGAACTTCTGGTAAACCTCAGGGCAAGTTATGTTCTTTAGATGTAAACATGTAATAAAAGCCTATTACATCAGGGGAGCCTACAAAGGCTGTTTTTGCTACATGAACAGGATAAATAAGCTTAATCATGTCATCCATGTTTACTGAATGCAGTATGTGTGATACAGTCTGCTAGACACAAAGGAAAATACAAAGTAATAAGGAAGTCCCTTCTTTGCCATTTACCCATGGTCTTGGGCAAGTTATTCAATCTCCTTATATTTCTCAGTTTTCTCACCTGAAAATGAAGATAATACTACTGGCCTTATACTGAACTTATATAACACTTTATGATTTATGACTTTTTAAATTTATCAAGACATTGGATTCCGTGTTAACCTGGCAAAGAAGGTATTGAATATAATCATATCCACTTTACAGACAGGAGTGGAAGCTTACCTAAGGTTACACACTAAGCAGCAGGGGTGCAGGTGGGGAGGTGCAACTTTGAATCGATTTATTCTTCTTTTCAAACGTATGGACACCAAGGGGGGAAGCAGGCGGGGTGGCAGTGGGATGAATTGGGAGATTGAGATTGACATGTATACATTGATGTGTATGAAATAGATAACTAATAAAAAAAGTTATTGTTCTTTTCACTTCGCCAAGCTGCCTCTCATAAAGACAGGAAGCTCACACTCTCAAGAGCCTTGTTATTTATTGGGATAGCCAAAAACCAAACAAATGAAAATGACATGAGACAAACGTGTCTGATACAGTACTGTTCGTCATGCTTAGAATATTTGTGACTAATTTTAGAGAGACTGGTGGACTCGGCAACTGCTGTGGAAGTATAAGGGGTAGATGGGGCAGAGATTGGATGTACCTGGGTGTACACCTGGTGGGGCTACGGTAGGTACCCTTACTAGTCTGCCCATGGGACACATTGAACCGTGGTGCTGTCCTTATTCCTGGCCTCCCCAACCTATGGCCTCTCCTCTTGGTCTACCTACCTTCATTACTTTATTCATTAGTAGAAGCTGACTTCTTATGTTTAGCCATATTCTTTGTTACATTATTGAATTGTGAGAGCCTTTAACCTAGTGAAGATTGGTTCATCTTTGCCTTTCACATTTTGCCTATCACATTAGATACCATTCCCCGCCCACCCCCCAAGTTTGACACACCTTTTCTTTTGATTTTTGGACAAATAAGTTAAAATTTTATGTAGTAAAATCTATTGCTATTTTCTCTTGTCATTAAATTACTGTAGCTTTAATGTTTCAGAAGTCCTTCCCATCCAGACACTATGTATTTACCTAGTTTCTTCTAAGTTTTTCTTTTAGTGGTTTAATTGAAATACAGTGGTTTAATTAATCCCTAATGCAGCTAGAATTTGTGTCCGTTAGTGAAATGATGAAGCAAGTATCTAGATGGATTTCTTTCCGGAGAACTTCCTGATTTCCCAGTCCTCTTTATGAAATAGCTCATCCTTTACCCACTGGATTTTTAAAAAAATTTATTTAATATATCATAGGTTCCTATTCAATAGGGGCATCTGTGTTTGGGGCATTCATTTTGTTTCCTAAATCTGAGCATCCATTCTTGGGCCTGAGATATTTTTGGACTCACACATTTCCATGTACTGAAAATTATGATTGGAGAGCTACAGAATCTCCAACACTTCCCTCTTCCTTGGCCAAGGAGCTCCTGGTCGAGATAAGGTGTGGACACCTACGAGTGACACCTACGAGTGCCATAATGGAGCTGTTTGTTGCAGACACTCATTTTCAGACTCCTCCACCCGGGTCATTTTCTTGGAGGATTAATAAAACAACCTGCCTCCCATGACAGCTCTTCCACACCAGCACACACATTCACGCACACACACATACACACACACAGCATGGTGCTGTCTTGTCAGCTTATCACCCTCCTCTGCCTGTCATTCTTTATCAGTTGAAGAGCCAAAGTTGGGAGAAGGTGAGAAGAGAAATTTCTTGTGCATATGCAACTGTCAAAAATCTAAATATAGGTCATATGAGTGACTAAAAATCATCTCCACTAATTCCATCCTTTCCTCACATGTTTTCTCACATCCGCATCTCTGATCTGCTCTTTGCTTTGCCTTATTTCCTTTTGCTTCTGTTTCCTTTCACTTTTCTACCTTTGTGACTCTCCCTTCCTGGGAGGAATGTAGAACTTTTTGAAGGGTCATGGGACTGTTCATAAATATTCGGATTTTTATTACTTCATGCACATGGCGGGGTTGACTCCAGCATGTTCTGGTGACATACTTTGGCCAATGAAATATAAGCAGAAGTTTAAAAAATGAGTGTGTTATTTGGCATAGAACCAGGCAACATTCCAGACGGTTGGCTGCTCTAGCACCTTGGGTTCCATCGTGAGGATGACTGAGAAGAGAGCCCTCAGACAACAATGAAAAACGTGTCCTACAAGTGAGAAATCAATCTTTGAAGCCACTGAGATTTGGAGGATGTTACCACAGCACAAACTAGCCTCCTCTAGTTTGAAAATAGTATAAAGACTCTTTTCAAAACAAAAGAATTGGGCATGTGGTTTGTGAATCAGGTGGGTGTGTATATACCTGAAACATGTCATCGTTATTGTCTCCCAAGAAACCGATGGGGTGGAGTGACCAAGGAAGGTGGAGGATGGCTTCCTCCTTCCCTATCCAATCAGTGGAACTGCAGAGAGCTCCCAGCTGGACAATGACAGGACAACAGAAACAAATATTTTAAACTAGAACTATCCTTGTACCTTGGGTGCAGAATACCACAAGTGCTTTTCTTAATATAACTGGATAGGAAGAAAATCATAGCCTTGTCTCCTGTGGTTTAACTCTCAGTTTGGTGTTTATAATAGATACTTGGGGTTACTACACCAGGATGTAAAGATAAGTTCATGTCCTGGTTTCCAAGTGTCTTGCAGTTTTGTGCACTTCCCCAGCAGGTGTTCTGTGAAAGCAGAAAAAGAAGTAAGGGAATTCCAAACAGCTGCTTAATCAATGGTAAGCTCTAGCATTTCCACATCTTATCTCAGGTTGAAAGCAAGGATCAGCATACTTAATTTTGGCTTCAGTTGGGCCTTTGTGATATGAGGGTCTTTTCCATTCTGCTCCCTTGGCTCCAATGTTATTGCCAGTAACCTTATTAAGTAAATACTTCAGCTCAGCTGGTTGAATGCATGGTCGGTTCTTATTTTAATTAGTTATTTCAAGTGTTTTTTCATAATCTAGATTTGAAAAGATTTCAGTGTGCCTCATTGATCCTACAGATTATATTCTAATGCATTTGGCCATTTTTTTGCCAACATCCCTGTCAAGCTGTGGTTAAGCTTCACTGGGGGGCACTAATTGGGTGGAAGGTCAATGTAAATTAGTTACTAGACTGAATTTGAGTCTTTTTTAAAGAAATGTATTTTAAATGCAAAAAGCAACTCAAACAATTCTCACAAAGTTCTGACAGAAGACTTGCAAGTGGACGTCGTGCTGAGCTGCTGTATTGAGTAGATAAAACTTATGTATATAATTAGCATTCCTATTTGCATACAAACAGTGGATGGACCAAAGTCGTTAAAAGTTATTTGCTCTCTTACAGAGATTAAATGTGCTCCTGAATCACATTCAGCCTAATCGGCTGTGTGACAGAACCTCTTTTCATTGGCCACCCTGAACTCTAATCTAACCTACCCTGAACTATAACAAATACTGAATTAGTGTATTCCAGAGAAATAAAATGTTATTAAACACTGCTGGGTGTTTTTGAAATATTTGCTGAAAAAGTTTTAAATGTCCTATTTCCCCATTTCATCCTAGGGTAGGGAGAGCAGAAATCTCAAATTAAGAAACTTTGTTGCCTGTGGGATGGGTTGTTTGAAATAGAAATAGAAATTGAACGGTAGAAAATTTGGAAAATAATATTTCGTATGCACCTTTGGATATGGACTGAAATCCAGTCCTACAATTATGATGCTATTGCCTAATTCTCCGTGTCATCCACTTAGAACACAGTGTGAATGTTGTCACACGGAACTGAGCAACCATAGCTGTAACAATCTTGGAATGAGATATTCTACTCGCCTGTGGCTACTGATCCAAGAACATGTGTTGCTCTTCCCTTTTTAGTTGACAAGATTACACTCATCCTTCAAGACTTGGATCAAATATCACTTTTTTGAGACTTCCTGAGTTTCACTGTTTACGTTAGCCATGGTTGCAGCAGGAAGGAAACAGGTGCATACTCAACTTGGATAATTTGAGGAGGGTTCATAAAGGGGTTGTTTACAAAGGTATGGTCTGGGCATATGGAGGTTACAAGGGGAAGATGACAGGATGCTGGAGTTTGTAACATCAGGGCCTAAAAGGGCAGGGGAAGAGAGTCGTCACTAGGACCTGGTGACAGTATGAGGCTGACCCCAAAACAGGAACGGAGACCTTCATACACAGCGCACAGTGACTCCGTAGGAAAGAAGCCTGGGAGGCAAACTTCCCCAGTTCACTCTGTTTTCTACCTTTACCCTCTCTTCATAACCCTTATTAGCTGAACCCAACTGGAAGTGAGAGGGCAAGGGAGACTGCTGATGCGGTCTAGAGGCCAGTGTATTCGTTATCTATTTCTGTGTAACGAAGCTCCAAAACTTAGTAGCTGAAATACCAGACATTATCCTGTTTCTGTGGAGCAGGAAGTGGGGAGAGGCTTAGCTGGATTCTGGCTCAGGGTTTCTTATGAGGTTAATTTAAGAAGCCGGTCGAGGTCGTAGTCATCTGAAGGCTGGAGAATTTGCTTCCAAGATTGCTCACTCACATGGCTGTTGGTTAGAGGTCTCGGTTCCACATCTTGTGTGCCTCTCTATAAGGTTACCCGAGTGTCCTGATGACATGGCCACGTGCTTCTCCCAGAGCAGGTGATTGAAGAGAGGGAGAGAACAGTGGAGAAGCTGTGATGTCTTTTAGACCTAGCTCTGAAAGTCATGTATCTCTTCTGACATAAATCAACCTTAATACAACGAGGGAGAGGGTCGTGCAGAAACATAAATACCAGAGGAAGGAGGTCACTGGGAGCTGTCTTGGAGGCTGGTGACCACAGGCAGCCCACCGAGAGGGTGCTGAAAGATTGAAAGCAGATATAGAGAGGCAAATAAAAGATATCCAGCACAGCCCCCAAGAAGCAATACTTCCTTTCTCCAATGATCACATCACGAGTTACCCACTTAACCGTGGCACTAACTATATTGTTTTAAATTTTTTTGTATGTATGTCTATCTGGCTACTGGAACATAACCACTTGAAAAGAAGGACTGTGTCTTATTCTTCCTTATGTCTTTGGGACCGAACACAGTGCCAGGCTCATGGTGGGTGCCCACAGGTGTTTAATTTTTTTTTTTTTTTTGCGGTATGCAGGCCTCTCACTGTTGTGGCCTCTCCCGTTGCGGAGCACAGGCTCTGGATGCGCAGGCTCAGCGGCCATGGCTCATGGGCCCAGCCACTCCGTGGCACGTGGGATCCTCCTGGACCGGGGCACGAACCCGTGTCCCCTGCATCGGCAGGCGGACTCTCAACCACTGCGCCACCAGGGGAGCCCTACAATTTTTAATAAATGCAATCTACCAGCAGTCTCTTGATAGTCCAGTCAATGCTGTTTGCTTCTGGCATCCTTGCACTCTCACCTGCCTCTCCATTTTCCCCTTCCCTTTCCACCTTCCCTGCAGTTGCCCAGTGCTGCCAAAATACCTTTGCGTCAACTAGGAAGCTGACCTAATATACTTATGCATAACATGAAATGTAAGTGACTGTTTAATCCTGGGGGTGTTTGCATATAATTTCCATATATTTGCATATATAAATTTCCCATTATGAAACGGAAAGGTGAGCCAGAATGTTAGCATTCCATTACTAGTAACCCCACGTCACCGCTTTAGTTCTCTGTTAACTACTTTGGCTCAAGTTCTACCCACTTTGGTGTTACTCATGTACTCCCCACTTGTACCTCAAGGACTTTTTAAATGTGAAACTCTCATGTAAAGCCGGGGGGGGGGGGGTTGTGACCATCCCTGGGGTAGAAAGATGTTTCTTGGGCACATAGTCCAGCCCTTAAAAGTCCTGGGTGAGGCTTTAAGGGGACCCCGTTAAAGACAAGGATCTGGTACATGACTTGGTGCATGACTCCTTGTGAATATGGCCAGAACTGCCTCAGGGGCATCTATCATAAGTTCATGCTTACTGGCTGTGCTGACCTGTTTCTTTGATACCACTAATATTCCTGTCTAAGTTCTCCTGTGCAGAGGAGAAGCTGGGAAACACATTTCTCAGAATCTGCTCCCCTTGAATGGTCCTGGGGTAGAGTTTCCCAAAGAGAGGCAGACACGTGAGACTCAGGAGCAGTTGCAGGCAGGTGTAAGATCCATAGCAACTTTCCAGAAGCTCGGAGTAGTTCTCATGCATCAGAAGCACTGGGTGGGAGGGTGGCTTGTTAAAGCGAGATTGCTGGGCTCTAATCCTGGGGTAACTGACTCAGGAGGTCTGGGGTTTGCCCTCCCCATTTTGCATTTCTAATAATTTCCCAGGTGATATGGATGCTGCTGGTCCCCATACCACATCAGAGACCCCCAGCTTTCCAGAAATAACTGCCTCGATGTTTCCCTTCCCCTGAATTAAGACTCATCATACATGGAAGGGATAGCATGGCCCCTGTTTTCCTGAGTAAACTCGACCCACGCACTGGACATGAACAGGAGGGAGAGCTCTCCAGGTGTGCAGGTTAGAGCAGGAAATCAGGCAGGCCAGCTCATGCTTCTAGGACCCATGTGGCTTCAAGGTCAAAGTAAAGCCCATGTAGCCATGCTGGTCTTCACCTTTCCATGGGGAAGGAATCCTCTCGCACTTGGGCACTTTTGACTTTGCTCAGTGCCACTGCCCAGCTCTGTGGCACAGGCCAGGGCAGGACAAAACCTCCAACTAGAAGCCCTGGAAAGCAGCTTGGGGACTTGCCCTGAGTCACAGCTGATGATGAGTCTGCCACGATGGTGGGGACACATCTGACTAGTACAGGCAGCATGACAGTCTGGGGGCCGTGGAGTGTGGGGAGGGCAATGCAAGCAGCTGTAGAAAACGAAGAGGATCAGATTCGCTCCTTTTGAGTAGAGGTGCTGGGCTCATGGCTTAAGAGGCAAAGACTCAAGCCCATTGAGTCATGAGCATCTCAAGGACTCCTACTGCAGCAAAACCGAGGGACTTAAGCATCTCATGGGTCGGGCTGCTGGCCTCTCACAGGACTCTTGGGCCAAATCTGGCAAAGATGATTTTCAGAAGAAACCCACGTTTGTATGTCCTATTGCAGCTACCTGGGCCTTCATACATATTATCTCAAGGAACCATCGTTATCTCATTTAAACGGAAGGTGGCCTTTTCTGAAAGAGACAGACATATTTGACAGATAAAGAAACAGATTCAGAGCTAAGGAATGTGAGCAAGATCACAGAGTTGGTTAGTGGGAGAGCCAGGGCTACCACCCCGCCCCCGACTCTGAATTCCAAATTCCACCCCAGGCCACCTCCAGCCCCAGCTGCAAAGCCTGGCTCCGGGACTGAGAGCAATGCAGGGAGGTGGTCTGTTTAGGAGTTACAAGGAGAGCCTCTTCCACTTCTGACCTTGGAAAAGGTGTGTCCCTCCTGCTGAACTACAGAGTTATAATTTTTTTTTGTAATATAAAAATTTAAAATAATTATAGATTCACAGGAAGTTGCCAACATAGGACAAAGAGGTCTGGTGTCCCTTTCACCCATTTTCCCCCAGTTGATAACATCTTATAAACTATAGGACAAGCTCAAAACCAGGACAGATGATCTTTCTATGGCACAGTTTCTCATGTAAAAGTCCTCTAAACCTTAACATGCAGGCATTTAGGAACGCCAACCACTGCTATCATTGTCATTATCAATTAATCTGGGGAGTGTCCTTAATATTCCAGAACAACAGATGACATGAGATACCCCTGCTGGGGAAAAACATTCCAGAGTCCCTTTTGCAGACCAGCCCCCAAGACTCGTATCAAGGTCTTCCCATCTTGCAATTGCCTTATGTCTCCTCTTTGTGAAAGACAGCTGAGCCTTTCAGAGACATTTTGCTAAAAGACAAATTCTGAGGTTAGTGGATAGAGCAAGTTTGGCAGACCTTTTCTGGAAATGTCTGCGTCCAACCCAAGAGCACAGAGTTTGGAGCCAGTCAGATCTGAGTTTGAATCCATATACTCAATCATGCACCAAAATTGACATTTCTTCTAGTACTGTCTTAACGTGTTAAAGTTATAAATAGTTTCTTACAGTTTAACTTTTTTACATACATCTGTTTGATTGGAAATTATAAATTCCTAAATCATGGTGCTTTGCACTTTTTTGCATCTGCCACTATGGTTTGATGATTAGATCTGAAACTACTGACAAGGTTGTTGAAACACAGGTAGGCTGGTTTCAAAACACTGAAATTCAATGACTATGCAAGGCATAATCTGCCAATTTGTAGTTATTAAAGAAATTAAACTCACCGGTAAGCAAAACCAGGTGTGTCGTCTTAGAAGAGGAACATGAATGTTAATTTGGAGTTTGGTAATCAGTGTTATATTGTCCATCTTGAAACCATTTACTGTAGGTTTGAATGCTAAGAACTCACACCATGAATACCTTAAAAAATCTCAGATGCTTCTCTCTTGGTGGGTTTCAGAGCCCTCTAAGAATTATCCCATACCCTTAAGGTAAACATAGCTTTCACCGTTATTATGTGCTAGATGAAAGAATCAAAACAACTATACCAACCTTGAAAAAATATGCTGGGTTTTTTTTTAAAAGGGAAAAAAAATGACCTAGTTCCAGAGCTCCAAATAAAGATAGAGATTGCTGAATACAAATGCTGTAGGTATTTGTCGAATGGATGTGAGCTATATAAAGGAACCTTGTGTGTACGTAGGTTGCCTTCTTTGTTCACTTAATATTATATCACGAGAACGTCTTTATGTTACACTGTTGTGTGTGGACACAACAGTGTTAGGTAGAAGGTAGATGTGCAATGAACACATAGGTTTTGGAAAATATATTGACATTCACTACTTCCATCAAAACCGAGCTATTAACGTTGGAGTTTTGCGGTGACCTTCAGTCTTTCACACAGGGCTTTGGGATTCAAGGAGCAAAAGGAAAACATCTGGGAGTCCGCAGACAGAAACTGTAGGTACAGCTCTTCAGTCACAATTAATGTCATATTACAAACAGTTTCTTGACAGCGTTTATTGTAAACAGCTTCTGTGGCTATGGCTGCTATTGCTTCTGCCTTTTTTCCCTGTTCAAAAAGCATCTTCTCAACAGGGCTAGAGTCAGAGGTATGTGTCAGCAGCCTAGGGCTGCATGCTATTGTGTTTGTGCTGGGTTTGTTTTTTGTTTTTTTTGCTGTTGGTAATTACTTGACAGTCTCAACCAACAATATAATTCCCAACATAAAAAATACAGAACATCGTGGGTGCCTGATCTGAAGGCGTAGCAGGACTGGTTGTAGGGTAGCAGCTGGGGTGATGTGAAGATGTGAAGACAACGACCCCGTTGTGCTTGTCACTGCTGAGCTGTACTGCATGAGAAGCAAAGCTCAGTTTCATTTTCCTGACCCTCGGCAAAGAATTATTCTATCTTTTCAGAGGCATCAGAGAATAACATAAGATGGACTCCAATTTCCTTTGGACTTGGATCGATTTGCTTCCGTATAGCCCTTGAACTCTTGAAGCAGAAGCATGAAGAGCTTGCTATGCTTTTAGTCAGTATGGTCTGACTACGTGGTGCCCCAGACGTTCTCTTGGTCAGTGGCACCTGGTGTAGAGTTACCATGTGTCTTGCATTGGTTAAGGCGGTCATCTACTGCGTCTTGCTGATGACCCTGGGTGTTTGCTTCCCAGTGATGATCAGAAAAGACTGAAAGGAACAAAATATGCTGGTGTATAATTTGGCATCTTTTGGGGACCTTCCTTCTTTTGTTGGATCATCTGTAGAGCCTTCAATGAACTAAGATTCATCTTTTACCATTTGTTTGTTACGTATTCATGTCACAACATTTGGAAGAATTGAGTCTCTTATACCTCTTTCATTGTGCTCCAAAGGATCCCAGAACAAAGCTGCCCCTTTAGGTTCTGGACTGTGAACACTGGGCCCCTAGTTCCCTCCGGGCATCAACAAGAAATGACCATGTAAAGATCATATGACATCAAGTGTGGTAGCTCAGTGGGCTTCGTGGCATCGAGGGACATATAGAGTTTTGTTTTGTTTGACTGTCTTCTGCTTTTCAGCTTGTGTGTTATTGGAAATTCAGACATAAGCCATTTGAGGACTAAGGATCTAGATCCAGCACTTAGAGACCTCCCTCGGGGCCTATAGGATGTTATATACCTTCCTTCTAGAGGGAGAAAGTTACTGGTCCCACTGGATGCAGCCCCTTCTGCTGATTCCAGCTGACTTATAGTCCAAGCCATCCAGAGAGGGCTCTGAGGATGATATTCAGACACTTTTGCTCATTCCCCCACCAAGCCAAACAGCCATTCTTTAACAACTAAGCTTAGAAGAGGAAGACAAGAATGACTGTGGGCCCAGTTCATTTTGTCTGTTTAGTTTTATGCCATTTTGTCCATAAATTGATCAGAAAAGGGACAATGAAGGGGAAAAAATGGTCATGCACCCTAAGTAGACTTGTGATTGCTTGGAACAGTAGGTAATAATTTTAGGTCACTGGTTCTGCAAACATTCACTGAGAAACTACCATGTATCTGACTCTGCTCGGTGATGTGGACACATGGTCCCTGATCTTAAGGGCTCACAGGCTGGTGTACACCATAAGAATATAATCAGTATTCATGACTAATGATGGATGATGCTGAACTCTATGGGCTGCATCTTGGGGCAAGAGTGGTAGAAAGAGAAAGAGTAATATTGTATTAGGTGCAATTATTTCCTCTTCAGGGTGTAGCTTGGAAACTCTGCCTGTGTTCACGTAATGGGAAAATCTACAAGTTGTTTATAGCCACATGCAGTGGTGTGCTGGGGCTCGCTGGCACCAGCCCGGGAGAGCCAGTTGTTAAATTTTTAGGTATTTTGAGAGCTGGTTGTTAAACACAGCCGTTATAAAAAATTAAGTGATACAAACTTACAATTAGATGCATTATACCAAAAACAAAGACAATAATACTTAAAATCCATCACTGCCTAAATATTTTAGTACATTTAGCCTATGCTCTTGGGTTATCTACATCTATGGCCTCTGAATGGTGGAAATACTACATAATGGTGCACTACTGGGCATTTCTCCCCAAATCTGCATTCAGTGATGACACATCGGTAGCTTGAAATTGGTCCTTGTGCAGTATTTACACCATGGAAATCAGTAGACATGGTAAATTAGAGCTTGATTTACTGCCGAAGCTGGAACGTGTTCAGTTAATGAATATAATTAATACAAGGGTGAGAAATAGCTTAACAGAAAATCACGTATGAGATTTAATGACAGCACGTTCGTTGGGAGAAGAATTAGTGGATTGGGAAGCAACTCCATTTATCAGTCATGGTTTAATTGCAATTAGAGGTTGGCTCCAGATGCAAGGGTTTGGCAAAAATCAATGAAAGCATTCCATGAGAATCAATTGGCTAACAATTTACAACCAAGGGTATTATTATTTGTAAATTAAATGCTACATATCAGTGGTTAAAATCTATAATAAACATGTATGTACACGTTTTTCTTTTGAAGAGCCAGTTTGCTGTACATGTATTTACTCTGTATTTGCTATAACACCACTGACTATAAACCTAAACTATCAGTGAAAGTGGTAGCAGAGGAGGCCATGCTAATAAAGTTGGTTTCCTCTGATTGGATGAAAGGAGATGGTCACAGAAAGACCCACGCCTTGTTCTGATCTCCAGATCGTTCCTCTTCAGCCGCTTTCCAGAGCTTCTTCTGCCCACAGCTCAGGGTAAAAACTTTTCTTTTCATTGTGACAACAAGGTGGGATCAAAGCACTTTCTTGGCAGCGTGAATGATTGTGAAAATCTTTTGAGGTCTTCATTCCTCGTACGGATGCTCTTCTAGAAGTCTACTAGGGCTGCCCTAACAAAGTGCTCCAAAACTGGGCGATTTAAGCAACAGAAATCTATTGTCTCGCATTTCTGGAGGTTAGAAGTCAGCAGTCAAGGTGAAACAATAAACCCTGTTCCATAATTGTTGGTTTCCGTTCATGTTCTCCCTTGGATGATGCATGTTTCTTGAATCTGCATTCCCAGCACCTGTAACTTTATTTTTAAAAGGTTCATTTAGTTAGAATTTTCCACTGTTTACCCCCTTCTCTTCCTTCCACCACACCTCTCTCCCTCTCCTCAAAAAATGTCAGAGGACTTCTAGGTCTTACCAATGACACCTTCTCGACGTTTCTCTTCCCTGTGTCCTCCTCTCCTTCCTGTGATTTGCCTTCATGTCTTCTTTTTTTTTTTTTTTTTTGCGGTATGCGGGCCTCTCACTGTTGTGGCCTCTCCCGTTGTGGAGCACAGGCTCCGGACGCGCAGTCCCAGCGGCCATGGCTCACGGGCCCAGCCGCTCCGTGGCATATGGGATCCTCCCGGACCGGGGCACGAACCCGTATCCCCTGCATCGGCAGGCGGACTCTCAACCACTGCGCCACCAGGGAGGCCCCTTTCATGTCTTCTTGTTGGGCCCAAACCATCAGAGTGGGTACTGAACCCACCACTGTCCCAGGCCTCTCTCCAATCCAATCAGACTGCTGGACTCATCTTTTAAAAATACTATGATTGTTTTCTCCCTTGTTTAAAACCGTTCAAAACCTACTCATTTCCTTCAAGATACTATCCAGACTCCTTAGAATGGAATATTCTGCTCTCTGTGACCTGGCCCCAGCTTCCCTAAATCCCATCTCCTGAACTTGCTTCTATGTATTTTATGTTGCAGCTCCGGAGCTGGTGAATTGTTCCAAGTTACGGTACTGTGTTCTGATGGCTTCAGAGTGTACTATTGGTCTTCCTGGAATGAGTTTCCTTTCCTCCTTCTGGAAAACTCCATTTCATCCAATGAGACCAGGTATGAATTTCCACTTCTGTGAAGTCTCAGACCCACCCAAGCAGAGGTCATCATGCCCTTCTTTGGAGACGAAATGAATTTAGAACTTTCTTCTGGGACAGCACTTATTGGAACTGCAATAATTTGTTTGTGTGTTTCTCTCATCAACTAGATTGAGTGGTCCAGCTCCGTTCACTGGCAAATTAATTGTTTCATATGATGCCCAGGAACTATAGGTCTGGAATAAGTGCTGAATGAATATGAGCCTGCCAATTTATTAAAAAATAAGACTGGGAAACTTTATGGTCCAGATGCATCATAAACTCACTAGTTACCACTGAGTGAGGGGTTAGCTATCATGTGTTTATTTCTCCCACTTTACAGATGAGCAAACTGAGGCATAGATGAATTTAAATGCCAAATAATTAATGCTGAAGGCTTATGATGTGGTTATTGAACTCATATCCGTTCAACTCCAAGCCTGTGTTCTGAATCACTCCCCCCAACGCTGAAATATCTGAAGATAAAAACAGTATTGGGAATAAAAGATTTTTTAGGGATAAAAGCTATCACAACATAAGCATTTACTTCATTCATTTATCCCTCAGGGCTTAATCTGTAATATCAACAAAATGTAGTCCTTTAAAAAATACTTGTCTGGAAAAGCCAACATTTAACAAAATCAAAAGGAAAGTAAACATTCTTCAGAAGCTTTAATCAAAGGCACAAATGGGGCGCCTCCTGGAACTGCGTCTCCCATCCTCAGCAGAGATTGAGGGGTCCCCACGCAGACTGGGTTTGCCTTGCCTCAGTTGACTGGGGCAAAAGGGACTGTTAAGGTTTGGGTTTTCATTTTCTATCATGAGAGGAGTCAAAAGAATTCCTAAGAGTCACGACAAGCCCAATGTCATCAGCTTACGCTCCTGGTCTCCATAGCTCCTCTGGGAGGAGGGCAAATCCCCATTACACAGACTAGAAAACTGAGGCTCAGAAAAGTTATGTGAGGCTACGCTCCTGTCCTCCACTATTCCGGCATCTTCTTCAACTCTCATCCATATGAAAGCATTTTCTTTCAAGACAGATTCCCAGAATTTGGGAGCCAAATAGAAGAGGAGCTAGTCCCTTTGCTTTAGAAGGGAAACGTGCCCGATTTATTTTTGGTTTGACATTCGACTGCTTGCCGTTTCCTCTGGACTGGCTTTGTTTGCAGCCGGGGTCCAGCACTGAGCGTGCAGGTCTGTGGATGTGCCTTCAGAGTGACCCAGAGGAAGGACATCTTGCTGTTGACATTTCCTGTCTCAGTTTCCTTCCCTGCTTCCTTATGATTAATGGTCAACCCTCTTCCCACCTGCGTTTTTGCCTCCTAGCCAGAGATGCACCATCCGACAGGAACTGTTTTCCTGCAGTTTTGTAACTAAAAATAACAATAATAAAAGTCTTCAATTAATCTCCCGCCTCCCCAGCCAGCTCCGCCATGGTTCTCTGGCTTGTGCTCATGTGTCAAGTGTGTGCAAGCGGCCGGCCAGCTGAAGAACCTCTGGAAGCTGCCAAGGAAGCTGAGACTGCAGGATCCTGAGTTGGAGATGAGCTCATAGCCCAGGGTCAGCAGAAAGGACCCGAGGCCTGTTTAACTTCTTAAAAAATCTTCTCTTTATTGAAGACTTATTGTGTGCCAAGCACTGCGCTAAGCACATCATATGCATCGTGTCACTTAATCCCCATAGGTCAACCCAGTGGTCATGTTATCTGCATTTTAAAGATTCTAACCTGAAGCTCAGAGAGGTTAAGTCACCTGCCCAAAGTACACAGCCACCAGAGGCGGGATTTAAACCCTGGGTTATCTTGGTTCTTTTTTATGAGTCTCTGATTTGGTTTTTAATTTTACAATTATTATTAAAATTGTAAACACTCATTTAACAACTGTTGTTTGCTTTCAAAATGCACTGAGAAATGTCAGGCCTAGGGAAAAAGAAACATAAGTAAAATATAATTCCTGTCTCCGAGGAGTCTTCAGTTAAGTGGAACAAGTCTGTTGCCTCTCATTTCTTATACTGAAGAAACAGGAGGGGCTGTTTGAAATGAAGCCATATTTGCCCCCGTCAATCTCCGCATGCCAAATTTACCTTCTCTTTTTGACCCATCAGCAGATATTATATATGTTTGGGCAGAGAATTTTTTTCTCCAAACATTTTAAAATATATATGTAATTCAGGTCTCAAATCAATGACTGCTTCATTTCTACTGGGTTTTCAAAAAGCAGCAGCCAGATTCAGTAGACCGTTTGTAATCAACAGCATCTTTGCTACACTAAGAACAGAACAATGCCAGGCCACCCCTTCTGCGTGTCAGTAGGTGGCAGTCTGGCTTTGCATGTGCCATGTGCCCGGGATCAAGTGGGATTCAGAAATTCATGTGCTGTGGAAATTCCCATCACCAGCCTTTTCAGATCTTTCTGAACCTAAAAGCAATGACTTCTCCATACCCAAAAGCATAAATGTGGTGACAGCCATTTTGAGAAACTCCTAGTTTGTCTTAACTGAGCTTTGGGAAGAATCTCCTTAGGACTCAGATCCAGAGCCATTTGATGTGTGGTCCAGTCCCACCTAGTCTGTAGATACAGTGCTTGCTGGATGCAGTCTCAGATCCACCCCACCTGGACCAGATCCCTGAAACAGGCTTCTGGTTCTTACCTGAATGGCAGCCTTTTTCTATTTCTTGCTCGTATCAGAGAATTCAGATAGCTGTGTTCTGCTCCAGTAGTTTTCAATCTCCCTAAGACAGCATCAGTTGTGATTAAATGATCATAGAACTCTGATACAACCACCTCAGTGGACACACAAATAGTATGGTGTTTGTGATAAAGACGGCTGACGAGTTGACCCGTGAATTATCTACGAAAAATTTGTTTGCTAAGAAAACAACCCCTAAAGATGAAATTATGGGAATCCTGTTGAATTAAAGGGAACTAAAAATCATATATACAATTATAGACTGCGGGAATGGCACTGTTGTCTGAATCAAGCGATATCATAGAACATACTATTAAGTGAGTCAGGTTCTGTAGGATCTCTTTGGAAAGTCCAAGGTAGTGGTAAACTCAAGTTGCTCTACTTACTAGAAAGAATAAGATAGCGTTTCTTTTGACATTTGTACCGTATTCTAGAGTTTTAACTTGCAGTATCCCAATATTTTTAATTAGTAGATTAACTGAAGTAGTTTTACTCCATTTGAAGATCTAACTAATTGGGTTAGTTTGACTAAATGAGTTTTAGCCTATTTATGAGTTTCATATAGAAGTGAGGAATTGGTATAATTATCCAATGACTTTCCTCATCACAAGACATTGGGTCCATTTCCTCTTCTTTCCTTACAGGATGCCACTCGTTGGTGAGTGACATATAAGACCCCTTCGGAAGCCTCGGGAGCTCTTTAAACAAGCCACTGGAAGCCACTCTTCATTTTTTGCTTCCAGAGATGAGTGCCGACATCCTAAAATCAAACTTGAACTGGAAGAAGTCCATCCCATCGACTGGTGTGACAAGAGTTCCTGGAGGGCACCTACCCAGAAGTCTCTCCTCCATGATGTCAGGCGTTTGAAATTCGGCCTTTGGAGATGCACCGGACATACTCTCAGTCTTTACCGTTTCATTCATATCATGCAAATATTTCTGTGGACCGTAAATTAAAGTCTTAAGGCAGTTACCACTCACTTTCCAAAGGAGAAAGCCACCCAGGGGCTCCATCAAGAATGTGCCCTGAAGACAGTTTCAGAGAGGAGGAGAGCCAGAAGGGGTGAAGGGAAAGAGAGAGGAAATGATGATAATCCAGGACCTCCCAAGCCCCCCAGTGTTTCTGAGACCTGGACCTCTCCTGGGACCCTGCCCACCTCTCTACCCTCACCTCCCTTGATGCTCCCCATGGCCTTTTGGTTTTTCTGAGACACATCATCCTCTTTCCTGCCTTAGGGCATCTATAGTAGCTACTCCTGGAATCTTCTTCCCCAAGACTGTCTCATCACTGGTTGACCTTGTCATGAGTGTCTCAGGTCCAGTTTCACTGCCTCTGAAAGGCCTTCCTTGATCACCAGCCTCAAGCCTTCCCTGTCTACCCCAATCACTCTGTTGTTTCATCCTGGCTTGTTTTCTTTCTAGCACTTACACTCTCTGAAATGATTTTGTTTGCTTACTGGATTACTTGTTTATCTTCTGTCTTCCCTCACTAAACTTGGTTTTATGATGAGGTTTCTGTGTTTTATTATGAGACCTTGTCTAAGGCTGGTTCCCCTCATCCCCATCCTCTTGGAAATATCCTAGCATTGATTAGGCACTCAGTACGTGTTTATTTATTAAGTGAATAAATTTAAAAAAAAGAATAAAAAGTAAACTTTGTTACTTCAAGACATAGCCTTGTCTGTTGGAATCAGTAATGTGAGACTGCCCAGCTGAGCTAGCCCACTGCAATGTCATGTACACTGGCAGAAGACATGAGACTCCTAGGTCTGAGATAAAGGACAGTGTATCATTCACGGTAAGAGCAGTGGCCAGAGCATCAGCATTTGCTGTAGTTTCCCAAACCTTCCCCAGGGGTACATAAAGAGGGCAAGGTAGCATCTGAACGGGCAGTGGGGTATGTTACAGGAGAGGACTCCTGAACCTAGGGAAACCAAATCTTTTATAACGGGCTATGAGCCAGCCTGGCAATTGTCTGGGGGGACACATTACCTTTATTATACTGGACAGTGAACAAAACTGCCCTTTGCTCCAAAGGGAAACACTATTTCTATATTTGAGCATATTTTCTAAGGTTTGTTGATTGTACGTAGACCTCTTTGAAAAGACAGCCCAGAAGAAAGGCAGTCAGTGCCTCTGCTCAGAAGCTGTGCAGAAACGTGGGAGACCCATGGGGAACTGTCTCCTTACAAAGCCCATCTTCCTGGTCAATGTTTCACTAGTCATCCCTTTATCCCATCACTCCCTCCCGTCCTGAGAAAAAGTCAAATAATATTTGTTGAACGGAGCACTTACTTCATCCTATCTTACACACGCCTTTCTTGAGAGAAACAGCCTATCAATAAGTCAACCCACACTTACTGAGAAATGGCTATGTGCTTAGCCCTGTTTCTGGAACTGTGGAGCTTTTATTCTCAGACTGGGGTACCCATCTGTCAGTGGGTTTCTGGTGGAGTACCAAAGGGCAAACGAAGCATGGAATGAAACTAGAATGCATTTCATGGATTATAATTTTTACTAGAAACAATAAAGGCTCATTAGCTGTCTGTTAAAATAAACACAGACATGTTATACAGTGGAGTACAACACTCTCAGGGGTTTTAAAGATAAAGCAAAGACTTCTTTGGGCAGCACTGCTGTCTCTCCCCTGCCCCAGAGCACAGGTGACCTTTTCTCTGCCACTTCAGTGGAAAATTTTAAAAGCCATTTTATAGAACAGCATATTGCAAACAACGGACCAGGATATGTTAATGGATTGTGAAACTGATCAAGTGAGTCTTGATCAACAAGTAATAATAAATATAATAGAATGGATAATATGAGAGGGCATCATAAATAAATATCCTGATATAAATATTTAAATATTTATATCAGGATATATGTGTGTGTGTGTGTGTGTGTGTGTGTGTGTAGTTGAACTGAATCGCAATGTTTAATGTATTTCTCACTATGCATTTCAGTTACAAAAGTTTAAAAGCTACTACCGTAGAGGATATTATAAAGCATGGAATTTTTTCTTTTTTTTCCCCATAAACATCTTAAAATCCATTAGGAGATGAGATATAAGAACAAAATTAGTGCTAAATGATGATGGAGGCTTGGGAAGCGGGCTCTCAAATTTGGCGATGACAAAAGTTGAAAAGAATAGCAAACATGATGGACAATAGAATAAAAATTTCAAATAATCTTGAAGGATTAAATTAGAGAGGCTTGGATGGAAATGTAAGTAATCAATATGAAGTCCAGATTTTATATATGAAAAAATAATTCCATCAAATTAGGAGAACCGCTCTTTCCAGGTGAAGGTAGATTATGCCTCGTCTATATTCACTGAATATTTAGTCACATGGGCAGATGTCTCCTTGGTTTTGGGAGAGGGGTTCATTTGGAGAGAGGCAGTTATAAACCTGGTAGAGGGCCTCTGGAAGAAGACGACCTGTAATGTGGGCTCTTCCTTGGACAAGAGAACACTTAGGAAATAACATTTATTGATCGTATATCCTCTTTCGGGCAGCTTACACAACTGTCTATTTGGAAGGCATCAGCTGAAAAGAGCGGTGTTGAGACTGCATGGCTTCAGGCTGCTGCCATAGCTGATAAGAGCTGCCACTAATTGAGTGCCTACGGGGCACCAGCCATTGTAACAGACGCATTACGGCATCTTTTTCCACAACGTAACAACCAACACCATTTATCAAGTCCCGACTATGTGTCAGACACAGTACAAAGCCTTTTACTTGGAATATTTTATTTAATCCTCCCAACTCTCTTTTGCGGAAGGTACTGATTTCATTCCCATTTGCAGATGAGGAAAGTGGGCCTCATAGAGGGATTCACTTGCCTGGTATTACACAGTCATTAAGTGCTAGGAGGAGCTCTTTAGCCACTAAAACTGCCTCAAAATGGGGTGGGTTATGGCTCGAAGAAATGAGGTCATTGCCCTTGGAACTAATCAGGTAGGAAGCGCCTCCTATTGACTGGGGATCTTTCACTGAAAGTTGAAGTTCTGATGTAGGAAGGTGACTTCAGGCAGTTGTTCAAAGGGAAGATTTCCTGGAAGAGAGGGGATTTCTCCTGGTCCTTGAAGGGAGAGTAAGAAGATGATGGAGAAGAACAGAGGTGGACCTTTGAAGAAGGAAACTTCACAGGAACAAAACAGGTCTGTGCAAGGTGAGTTGTACCTGAGGGAGAATAAGGACAGCTGTCTGGCTAGTTGGCACCTCCACCGCCCCCTTCTTTCCCTGGTGTCCTTTTGTGTTGTGCCCTTGACTCCAGCGGTCCACCTGAACCCTCACTGTCTAGTTCTGCTCCGGGCTGCAGTCTTGAGCTTGCTAATGGCAATTCTGCCTCTCATCTCTTGGGCAGTTTTCTATTGTCTCCAACTAAACCCTACCTCAGGTGGGGATGCAGAGGTGAAATTTAGGCACCTACTAAAAATTCTAATATTATCTTTTCACCTCCTAGTTTCCGGTCCATCCCACCTCCCCAAGGCCTGGCACTTCTGAAAGATCTTGGCTTCAGTGATTGTACTTCTGATTTGATCAGGCCTCCCAGGTAAGAGCTTGGGTAAGTCCCTTTAGGAATCCCTTCTCTGCTGGGGTCCAACTGGAGCCTTCAGAGCTTCGTGGTGACCGTTTGACTTATCTTGCGCTGTTCTCTCTCACTTGGTATGTTAATTTTCTATTGCTGCCTAACAACTTACTGCCAATTTAGAGACTTAAAACACCCCCCCATTTATGAGCTCACAGTTCTGGAGGTCAGAAGTCTGGGTGGGCTTAGCTGGGTTCTCAGCTTAGGGTCTCACAAGACCAAAATCAAGACGTTGGCTGGGCTGAGTTTCTATCTGGAGACTCTGGGAAAGACTCTGTTTCCAGGCTCATTCGAGCTGATGGTAGAATTCAGTTCCTTAGTGCTGTAGGATGGAGGTCCCTATTTCCTTGCTGGCTGTCAGTAGTAAGTAGCTCTTAGAGGCCACCCACATTCCTTGCTGTTTGACCCTCTCCATCTTCAAAGGGATTCCCTTACTTTTGTGTTTGGAATCTTTCTGACTTCCT
Source organism: Mesoplodon mirus (assembly GCF_964341445.2). Classification (NCBI taxonomy): domain Eukaryota; kingdom Metazoa; phylum Chordata; class Mammalia; order Artiodactyla; family Ziphiidae; genus Mesoplodon; species Mesoplodon mirus. The sequence continues at coordinate 66,206,443 of NC_138993.1, read as the reverse complement.
CTTCTGCTGTCAGCTGGAGAAAACTCCTGCACCTGTTAAAGGCACCTGTGATTAGATTAGGTCCACCCAAGTAATGGCTCCTTTGATTAACTCAAAGCCAACTGAAAAATCCCTTTAAGTATAACCTTAATCATAATCACAAAGGAGGTACCTCATCATATCGCAAATCCCACCCGCACTCAGTGGGGAAGGGATTATATTGTGTTGGCCAAAAATTCGTTCAGGTTTTTCCATAACATTTTCTAAAGGTGAAAGTCATGGGGGTCATCCCAGGATTTTACCTAGCACATTTAGCAAGGACACAACTATGCCTTCTCATCTCCCTGCCTGAATATTGGTGAGCCTAGAAGAGTCCTGGTACCTAACCTACTTCCCCCTTTACCATTCTCTGTAATATTGTTGCCAAAATCTTGGCTGTCTGTGCACCAATGCCAAACAGAAATAGGGAGACAGAATTATGGAGGAGAAAGGAAGAGCGGCTTTATTTCTTTGCCAGGCAAAAAGGGAACACAGTAGGCTAGCGCCTCAAGAACTGTGTCCCCCTCCTGGGGAAGAGGGAAAGGTTATATAGCCAGGACTCATGGGCAGAGGTATGTGATAAAAATCAAGGCAGTAACAGTGTCGCATTCTTCTTTCTCCTGCAAAGTTTCAAAAGGGTGGGGCTGCTGACAAGATTAGGGTGTGGGCAGGGTCTCAGGTGGTGCTTGGTAATGGCTTCTATCCCGGTGCATTCAGGCTGTTATAAAATCCCACAGACTGGGTGGCTTATAAACAGCAGGCATTGATGCTCCTGGTTGGTTCTGGAGGCTGGAAGTCAGAGATCAGGGTGTCGGCATGGTCTGGTGAGGGCCGTCCTCCGGGTCTCAGTTCTTCATGGATAGAACTTCATGTTCAGTCCTCACATGGCAGGAGGGACCTGGGAGCAGTGTGGGGTCTCTTTTATAAGAGCATTAATCCCATTCATGAGGGCTCCACGCTCATGTCCTAATCACCTTCCAGAGTTCCCACCTACCGGAACCATCACCTTTGGGTTAGGTTTCAACATATGAATTTGGAGTGGGGGGACACAAACATTTAGGCCATAGCAGCTTCGGACAGTTGAGGGTTTGGTTCTCTGTCTCTGTGATGGTCTGTGCTTCCAGCTACCACAAACCGATGGCTGGTCTTGAGCTTTTTCTTTTAACTTGAACACACTGGGGGCCTGTGCCTTAAAGGTTCCAGGTAAAAATGACAATAGATACGTGGCCCTTTGAATGGATGGAGGTGGAAGAGTAAGCCCTGTGTCCTCAGAGGAGCACGGGGCTGAACCAGGCGCAGCTCCTGGGCGTTGACTCACTGTCTTGTGAGCCTGGACTGCTGTGTCAGGAACACGTGCTAAGTCATGGTCACATCCCAGTCACTGAAGGCTTCTGCTGACCCCCATCTGCCTCAGACTATTTTAGGACTTAGTCCTTCTGTCAGGAATTCCTTCTACTTAAACAATCACTTTTTTTCCCCCTTTCTCTCCCTTTTCAAGTCATCTGGTGCCATGCAATGAAGCCCTGACCTGGCAAATTTGAGATAAGTTTATTCATGTTTCTGTTATGTGATTCAGTAATAATCTTATATCTAGGGCTTTGGGGCTTTTATTTCTTCCCTTTTCAGGCTAACATGGGCTTAGAAGAAGTGGGGAATGAATAGGCAGTTTTGTATATACAGGTGCTTCTTACATTTTGATGCTCACAAACTACCTGGGGATACTGTGAAAAATGCAAATTCTGATCTAGTAGGTCTGAGTCGGGACCCGAGTTTTCCTAGTTCTAAAAAGCTCCGAGGTGATGCTGATGCTGCTGGTCTGGAGCCCACAAGTTGTGGATTTTAACATGCCTGACTGAACATTAGAATCACCTGGGGGAATGAAAACAAAACAATGCTCAGGCTCCATCCCAGGTCAGGTAACTCAGAATTTATGGGAGTGGGAACCAGACATGGGTTTTTTGGGTAACATTCTTCAGATGACCTTATTTTGTACCCAGAGTTGACAACCCCTGGATTAGGATTAGTAGCAAAAAGCATTAAATTCAGTGGCAGATGGTCAAACTTTTATCCCAATGATACTACTTCCTTAGCACGTAATTACTCAGAAAGATGCACTTAATTACTCTAGTTACAGCATGTAATAATCACTATATTTGTCCCCACTCATCCAGTATTGTTTTAGCCATTTTACAAAACTATCTGTGATGACTCTCCGTTCCATGTAAGATAGATGCTCAAATGGCATTAGAAACCCTCCATATTTTGGCCATCCAGGGCCACTTCCTACCACACATCAATTTTGGTCACATCTCATCCCTGGATACACTATGGGCTTTCTAAGGCATCTGCCTTTGCTTAAGGTATTCCCTCTGCTTTGAAATCTCCATCTATTTACTCTCTTATGACTCCTCATACTATTCAGGTGCAGCCACAGCCATCCTTCAAGGCCAACTTCAAATGTCAGTTCTTCTAAGAAACCTTCCTGACTCCCTCTTCAGTCAGTATAAATCTATGTCTGAGGGCACTTTCACTGTCTCTTGTGGAATTTATCCGTCTGCTTTGTGTTAGTTATTTTTGTATATATCTTTTTCCTTCTCCAGTTTGTGAACTCCTGGAGGGCAGAGACCATGTGCTTTCACTTAGGGGAACTCCACAGAGGTTCACTGAAATTAGAAACATGACCTCTGAGGGCTAGGCTGAGAATAGTATCTGCAAGAGGTAGATTATGGCCAGTGCTTTGGAACCAGAAGCCATTTTAATTATAACCAGACTTGGTGGGTCCAGCATGGAATAACTCAGTTGAAGTGACTTCAAAATGTTCCAGACCATGCAAGACAACTCTGGTTCAGAGGCAGCCTATGTCCATCTGACACTGAGAACTTGAGGAGCTTGGGTTTGCCTTCACTGTGGAAGGTCCACCTGGTATCTCAGTTTGGGAATTCTTCAACTAGGAAGGACTCGGGATGGGGCGGCAGTTCTCGAGGATGCTCTGTGTTGGAGGAAAGGCAAAGGAGCTAATGCATATTGATTCCCAATCAGTTATTAGGCTGAATGTTTTATCCATACAATGACCCTGTGAGTTGGGTATTAGTATTCCTGTTTTAAAGGTAAAGAAAGTGAAGTTCAGTTGATTAGTTACTTGCCCGAGGCCACACTGCTGACACTCCACACAACCAGGTTTGCACCAAACTCTGATTCCAAAACCAATTGTACTTGTAGAGTAGATAATATACACCTGGTTGCCTTCCAAGCTCTAGCTGAGATTTCCTTTTCGTGAAGATAAAGGATGACCTAGACTGTTTGCTCCTGCACCTTCTTGTTCACATGGACTGGGTGAGTCTCCTTGGAAGCCCTCCTCATCCTCTGGTTCATTCTAGACTGTCAGCTCAGGGAGGGCAGGTATAGAGTATCTCGCTGTTGTATTTTGCCCTCCAGCTGGAGTCAGAATAGAGGGAAAGTTAAGAGCACAGGCTTTGTTATCTGGCCATTGTTGGAGTTCTTGATTTGCCACTCACTAGCTTGGTGATCTTGGCAAGTTACCTAAATTCCCTGAGCCTGGCTTCTTTGTTCTAGGTTGTGGTGAACATGATGTAGAGGAAGGTGCTTAGCTTAGTACTTGACACATAAGTGATATTCATTAAAGTTGAGATGGACCAAACTTTGCCAATTAGCTGATTGCAGGTGTGACTCTAGACTTAAATCCATAAACATATTTTGTACTTTTCTAGAATTCAACCTAACTTAATGTGGGTCCCATTCCTCTGGGATGAGTAGAAATGCTCAATTTGAGCTCTGTTGGGTATACATACTTAGGGACAGGCTTAGGGAGTGCCAAGGCAAGATGGGGATGGGGAACTTCTGGTCCTGTATGGCATCTGTCCACAGAGACATCCTCCTTTCATTGGGTCTTTAGTTGTTGATCCATGTGTAGATATGCTCCCTCTCGAGGGTCTCGCTTCCTTTTTGGGGCTCTATCTAAGAGTACAAGTTTCTTCTGCCTTTGGGTCTCATCAACCCTCTGGTGGGTTTTGTTGCCTCCCAGGCACTGTAATCAGGAGGCAAGGTACTGACGCTTGGTTTCTGGTTTCTGGTTTCTGGTCCACCATGTAAGGAGCTTTCGAACAAGAAAAAGCTGAACAAACCAAAAATCAACACCTCTTCTTACATCCGTCAGAGAAATGAGGTCACAGGGCAAACCACTGTCCCCAAAATTGAAGAGACAAGTGGAGAGAATCACAACTGTACTACAGATCAGAGGCCAAGGAGCAGAAAACTCTGCAGGAACCAGTACCTGGGTAGGAAAACCTAAAGTTTTATTGATGAATTTCTGAAGGCTCAGTATGGACAAGTTGAGAGTTAAAAAGTACAGGAGATCCAGTCTTGGAAGGGGGTGGGGTCCCACACGATTATGAGTTTATCTCCAGGAGCCCTACAACATTCTCACTGTGAAGACCAGAGGAAAAAAAATCCCCTTGTGCCTCTGACAGGGAGAGGGGGAAAGTAGCCATTTTGAAATAGCCCCAGAAAATTCTGTTTATTAACAAGGCCTATTCTCGAGAGAAACTATTTTAAAAGAGCTTAACCCACTGGGGTTTTACAAAAGACTAACCAACTGACGTGGGGAAGGGAAATACCTAACTCCAGGCCCCTCTAACCCTCCTGTCTCACCTAAGGGGTGCAGGAAACAAAACAAAATGAAACAAAAGTGAGACGCCCTTGTGCTGGCCACAGCCCAGGGGCACAGGCTCACTAAAAAGACCAAGACTTCATCCAGGACTATAGAACTCATCTCTCCCCACATCTCACCACCACATCGGCAGGGCTCCTGCATCATAACAGGGAATTACAAGGGAAAGAACTGCAAGCCTCAGACATTATTTAAGGAGAGTTTGGGCAAAACTGATCTGGGTACATAAGCTAGAACCAGGAAGGCAGCCAGGTGGTTGGGATGCAAAAGATGAGGTAAATAAGAAGATGAATCCAGGATGAGCCCAGCAGTAACATGCCAAGTTCTGGCTAGGAATAGCTAGCATAGTCTCTGCCATGAGGCAGAAAGCCATCAGATAATCACACACATTCATGTAAAATTGTATCTATGACAAGGGATCTGGGGGACAGTTATGTCCTGCTATGAGGACCTATAACTGGAGAATTAGGTCTAATCATGGAGATATAGAAGGTGTCCCTCAGGAGGAGATGCCTGAGTAAGATCTAAAGTTGAATGACTCTTCACTAAGTGAAGATGCTTTCTAGGAAGAGGGAACAGTATGTGCAAAGACTCTTGGATGGAGACCATGTGGGGAGTACAGGCAATTGCAAAAGCCAGGAGCCCAGAAATCCTGGGTTTACGGGAGAGACATTTTCTTTAAACTTCCATGCAGGTTTATAAAAATGTAAATCTCACATACAAATGACATCCAGTCTAAAAACAGTATAAGAACAAACCAGGTGTTGGTTATGTACATGGATGGGTGTGTCAGTTGCATAAATCATTATACAATCTAACATAAAACTGAATCTGGGGTCCAGAAACTTGAGGCAAAGGTTTAAAAAAATAAGGTAGGAGCTTGGCCTGAATGGAAAGAACCATGGCCAGAAAGCTGGCTGGCTTTAAGTCCAGGCTCAGTCACTTACCATGGGCTTTTCCAGCCCATTTGCCTGTCTACAGATCAGTTTCCTTATATCCAAAGTGGGATCAACATTTCCTGATCTTGCCAGCTCTTGGGTGTGGTGAAAAATACCAAGTTAACATGTGAGAATGTCTCTGGAAAGACGGTATAAACATGGGAAAGGCTGTCAGTTCATTCATTCATGGTACCTGTTTCATTAGACACACGTCTGCTGAGTATCACTACGTGGTGCACATCAGAAACATGGTGAACAGTATGACGTGCTCTGTCCTGCACTTGGAGAGCTGGCCTCTCCCATCTTGGCAATGTCACTTAATGTGGCATCAATAGCTCTGTACAATCCAGTGCAGGGACTAACATGGTAAAACTGATTCTTTCTTCTTTCATGGTTTGCAGAGTTCAGTGAGTAAGAAATGTAATAAACTGTGGCAGGGCTCCATGAAATAGGAGTAAAGGAGAAGGAGTGGAGGAAGCAATTAAACTAGTGGGGATGCAGATGGAGGGTGATGATTGGGAAACCTTTTCAGAAGAGCTGAGTTTTGGGCTTCCCTGGTGGCACAGTGGTTAAGAAGCTGTCTGCCAATGCAGGGGACACGGGTTCGAGCCCTAGTCCAGGAAGATCCCACATGGCGTGGAGCAACTCAGCCCATGCACCACAACTACTGAGCCTGCTCTCTAGAGCCTGCATGCCATAACTACTGAAGCCTGTGTGCCTAGAGCCCGTGCTCCGCAACAAGAGAAGCCACCGCAATGGGAAGCCCATGCACCGCAGCGAAGAGTAGCCCCCGCTCACCGCAACTAGAGAAAGCCCACATGCAGCAATGAAGACCCGAAACAGCCAAAAATAAAATAAATAAAAATAAATAAATTTATTAAAAAAAGAAAAGAAAAGAAATAGGCCCTCTAGCAGAATAGATTGTAAGTCATTTTATAAAACAAAGGCATTTAAAATTTGTTCATCAAAATAAGGGATGTTGTCTTCGTAGTAGGAAACTGGGGAGACAATATGCTCTATGGCAAACAATGCTCAAAACTTTAATTAATTAATTAATTAATTAATTATTTTGGCTGCATTGGGTCTTCATTTCTGCGTGCGGGCTTTCTCTAGTTGCGGTGAGCGGGGGCTACTCTTCGTTGCGGTGCAAGGGCCTCTCACTGCGGTGGCTTCTCTTGACGCAGAGCATGGGCTCTAGGTGCACGGGCTTCAGTAGTTGCAGCGTGTGGGCTCTAGGGCCTGTGGGCTTCAGTAGTTGTGGCACGCGGGCTCAGTAGTTGTGGTGCACGGGCTTAGTTGCTCCACAGCTTGTGGGATCTTCCCAGACCAGGGCTCGAACCCATGTCCCCTGCATTGGCAGGCGGATTCTTAACCACTGTGCCACCAGGGAAGTCCCTCAAAACTTTTTGAAAAATTCTTCATTTCAAAATGCTTTTGGAGCCTGCTATGGACTGAATTGTTTCCCTCCAAAATTTTTATATGGAAACCCTAACCTCTGATGTGACTATATTTAGAGACAGGGCCTTTAGAAGGTAGTTAAGGTTAAGTGAGGTCATAGGGTGGGGTGGAAGCCTGATCCAATAGGATTAGTGTTCTTTTAGAAGAGACACAGAGAGCTTTCTTTTCTCCTCCATGTAAGACACAGAAAGGAGGCGGCTGTGTGCAAGTCAGGAAGAGAGTCCTCACCAGAAACTGACCAGAATGACACCCTGATCTTGGGCTTCCAGCCTCCAGAAACTGTGAGAAAATAAATTTCGACTGTTTAAGCCATGGAGTCTATGATATTTTGTTATGGCCATCTGAGCTGACTAATACAGAACCCTTAATACAGCCTTTTAAATATCCTCAGGATAGCAAATTTTTGTCGTAAGAAGGCACATTTGACTTTTAGAATCAGCCAAATGTTGTCTGAAGCCAAGGCTATTGAATAAAAATGGATGAGTGAACAGAATAAGAACATTTTCTAAAATAAGACAAAAAATTAAATGTGGTTATAAGGTAAAAACATTGCTTTTGATTTGTGCCTATAGAATGGATTTGGGGGTAATTACAAAAGTGAGCAAAGGCAGCATCATTGCAATAATTGTGCAATTCCCAGAAAGTTATTTTGAAGGAAAACAACCATTTACCAAATTATTTTTCCTCAATTGTAAAAGAACAAAGACATATTAATATTCAATGTAGAAAATTCCAAAATTTTAGAAAATCATAAATAAATAGAAAAATAGAAATTTGATGTTATGCCATCCCTAGAGATATCCACTGTGAAACTTTAGTAGACTTTATTCCAGAACCTCCATCCCCCAAATATCTGCACATGCATGTGTGCAAGCTCACATATGTGGGATCACATTGAATATGTTGTTATATGTCCTGTCTTATTTCCACTTAACATTATGCTATGAGCATTTCACAAGTAATTCAATAGTCTTGAAAAACATGATTAAAAGTGTTTGTATAATATTCTATCATATAAATATTCCAATCATTTTAAAAAACTATCTATTGTAAGGCATTAAAAACTTTTCATTTTATTTTAGGGTTAAATCTAACAAAGGACAAGATCTAAAACTATAAGTTTTTCCATAAATTTGTCCAAGTAGATTTAAAGCTTCAATGCGGTCTTGAATTTCACTTCAGTTACTGAAAGCTAAGTGTGTGATTTCCTCTCTGTGGGCAAAAATTTTAAAGAAATGAGAATATAGAAGAGACTGGGTCAAGGGGTTTAAAATAATCACCAGATAAGCCATATTTTAGGTGGAATTATATCAGCACAGTGAACACTTAGTCCTATAATTGGCCCAAGTATTCCCAGTGTACCATCAATTTAATCAGAGCGGTCTAATGTCTCAGATCGATGTTTCTTTTTGTAGTAAACCACATAATGCAAAATCCATAGCTCCATAAAACCTAATTACGAAACTTTTCTCTCTTTTTAATCAGTTAATCATAAAGCTCTCATATGTATATTTCAGCAAAAGACAAATGATGCACACCCTAGAATTTTCCCTCACAGCAGAGTCTTAGTTATTATTGAAGGAGCAACCACAGAACGTAGGTCAGAGTTCACATGTGGCGGCTGTAATACACTGAACGAAAGCCAACTACCCCAAGTACCGTTTTGTTGTGCGCGTCACTGCTCTGTCTTGATAAAACTCTTCAAAGTTTTGCAGGGGGCCCCATTTTATTGCTCTTTGCTTTATTATGCTTTGCAGATATTGTGCTTTGGCTGTCGTCGTTGTTGTTTTCTAATACAAATTGAAGGGTTGTGCCAGCACTGTGGTCAAGCCAGTGTATCGGCACCATTTTCCCAACAGCATTTGCTCACTTTGTGTCCCTCTGTCACAGTTCGGTAATTCTTACAATATTTCAAACGTTTTCATTACTATTCTATTTTTATGGTGATCTGTGATTAGTGATGTCTGATGTTACTATTGTTATTGTTTGGGGCCTCACCAACCTCGTCCATATAAGATGGTGAACTTGATCGATAAATGTTGTGTGTGTTGACTGCTCCATTGACTGATCGTTCCCCATCTCTCTCCCTCTCCTTGGGCCTCCCTATTCCCTGAGACGTAACAATATTGAAATTAGGCCAATTAATAGCCCTACAATGGCCTCTAAGTGTTCAAGTGAAAGGAAGAGTTGCACATCTCTCACTTTAGATCAAAAGCTAGAAATGCTTCAGCTTAGTGAGGAAGGCATGACAAAAGCCGAGATAGGCCAAAAGCGAGGCCTCTTAGGTCAAACAATTAGCCAAGTTGTGAATGCAAAGGAAAAGGTCGTGAACGATATTAACAGTGCTACTCCAGGGAACACATAATGATAAGAAAGCAAAACAGCCTATTGCTGTGATATGGAGAAAGTTTTAGTGATCTGGATAGAAGATCAAACCAGCTACAACATTTCCTTGATCCATGGCCTAATCCAGGGCAAGGCCCTAATTCTTTTTAATTCTATGATGGCTGAGAGAGGTGAGGAAGCTGCAGAAGAAGAGTTTGAAGCGAGCAGAGGTTCATGAAGTTTAAGGAAAGAAGCTGTCTCCATAACATAGAAGTGCAAGGTGATGTAGAAGCTGCAGCAAATTATTCAGAAGATCTAGCTAAGATAACTACTGATGGTGGCTACACTGAACAGATTTTCAATGTAGACAAAATAGGCTTCTGTTGAAAGAAAATGCCATATAGGACTTTCATAGCTGGAGAGAAGAAGTCAGTGCTCGGCTTCAAAGCTTCTAAGGATAGACTGATTCTCTTGTTAGGGGCTAATGCAGCTGGTGACTAAGTTGAAGTCAATGCTCATTTATTATTCTGAAAATTCTGAAAATTCTTAAGAATTATGCTAAATATACTCTGCCTGTGTTCTATAAATGGAACAACAAAGCCTGGATGACAGCACATCTGCTTATGACATAGTTCACTGAATACTTTAAGTCCACTCTTTGTGTGTGTGTGTGTGCTTTATTTATTGTTTAATTTATTTACTTCATAAACTTACTTAAGCAAAAATTGTCTAAACATTTAAACACTATTTATATAACCACATCAAAATCTACACATTTTACAAATCAAATTATTTAAACACTGATTGCAAACTTAAATCTTCCTATACATTTCAATCAAATCATCAGTACAATATGTCAGCTTCTCTAAAAGCATCAAGCATTTTGGTAAAGCACACACCTTACAAGGATTATAAAATTTTTTATATCTACTCTTATACTCATTATAGAAATGGGTTTGTAGACCCAAGAGAAGGACACTATCTCAGTTCAGACCAATTTTTGAATTTGGATATCCAAAAGAAGAATATTATCTCAGTGCAGATGAAGTTTTGAATTATTAATCAAGGAATTCTTGGTTGGGACCTGGGAACTACTTCACCTTCTAAGAGGATGAAAATCTGAGCCAGTGCTTATCTTATATATCACTGGAACTTTTCAAGTCCATACTTTTTCCATGAATTAGTGTATTGTAACTGGATACCTTTTCTTTAAATGATGTCATCTTTAAGTTTAACGACTATGATATGCACATGTCCCAGAGATGTCCATGCCCAAACCTCTTAGGTTATGTTTAACGGTAAAGGGACATTTTCTATGTAACTAAAGTTATGGGCCTTAAACTAGAGAGTTTATCCTGGATTATCTGTGTGGGCCCAATCTAATCACGTGAACCCTTAAAATCAGAGAATTTTAAAGTCAGAGACATGACAGAAGGGTAGGTCAGAGGGGTTCAAACTGTGAGAAGGACTTGGCTTGACGTTTTTGGCCCAGAGATTGATGGCAAGGAACCTCAGTCCTACAACCATAAGGAACTGAATTCTGAATGAACCTGGAAGTGGATTCTTCTACTTCAGTAAGGAAGGCAGCCTTGCCTAGACCTTTCTTCTGACCTAATGAAACCCTGAGCAGAGAATCCAGTCATGCTCTGCTGGACTTCTGACCTACAGAAACTGTGAGATAATAAATAGGTCAAAGCTGTGTTAAGACTAAGTCCACTCTTGAGACCAACTGTTCAGATAAAAAGATTCCTCTCAAAATATTCCTGCTCATTGACAATGCACCTGGTCACCCAAGAGCTCTGTTGGAGATGTACAATGAGAAGAACGTTGTTTTCATGCCTGCTAACACAACATCCATTATGCATCCCATGGATCAAGGAGTCATTTTTATTTTCAAGTCTTATTATTTAAGAAATACGTTTCAGAAGACTATAGCTGCCATGGATAGTAGTTCCTCTGATGCATCTGAGCAAAGTAAGTTGAAAACCTTCTGGAAAGGATTCACCATTCTAGATGCCATTAAGAACATTAGTAATCATGGGAAGAGGTCAAGACATCAACATTCACAGGAGTTTGAAAGAAGTTGATTCTAACTCTCATGGATGACTTTGAGGGGTTCAAGACTTCATTGGAGGAAATAACTGCAGATGTGGTGAAAATAGCAAAAGAACTAGAATTAGGATCCTGAAGATGTGATTGAATTGCTACAATCTCATGAAAAAACTTTTACAGGTGAAGAGTCGATTCTCATGGATGAGTAAAGAAAGTGGTTTCTTGAGATGGAATCTACCCCTGGTGAAGATGCTATGAAAATTGTTGAAATGACAACAAAAGATTTAGAATATTACATAAACTTAGTTGATAAAGCAATAGCAGGTTTTGAGAGTATTTCTAACTTTGAAAGAAGTTCTACTGTGGATAAAATGCCATCAAACAACATTGCATACTACAGAGAAATTGTTTGTAAGAGGAAGAGTCAATCAATGGGGCAAACTTCATTGTAGTCTTATTTTAAGAAATTGTCAAGCCACCCCAACCTCCAGCACCCACCACCCTGATCAGTTGGCTGCCATCAACATGGAGGCGAGACCCTCCACCAGCATAAAGATTATGACTCACTGAAGACTCAGATGTTGGTTAGTATGTTCTAGCAATAAAGCATTTTTAAATTAAGATAAGCACATTTTTAAAGATATAATGCTATCACACACTTAATAGACTACAGTATAGTGTAAACATAACTTTTATATGCCAAACCAAAAAATTCATGTGACTCTTTACTGCAATACTTACTTTATTGCAAATGGTCTGGAACCAAACCCAGAATGTCTTCCAGGTATGCCTGTATTTATATTTATTGTTTTCTCACCCTATGCAGTTTTCTGCTTTTGTAATTTGGCAGATGTAGAAGGGAAGAATACAAAAAATTGAGGAGAATTTTCAGAACCACATCCCACTCTTGGGCCAACTTCTATGTTGCTGGTTGAAGTGACCCTGGGTGTGGGGACCCCAAACTTGTGTACAGGATCTTCTGCCTGGTTTGTCCATGGAGAATGGGACTACCATCCTGGGCAAGGAAAAGCCCCTGCTGGAGATCCTGACAGCCTGGCAGACACTCTGGTTGGGAAATGAGGTTACCACTTGCCCCACACTTCCTTTTCCCCCATTTCCTGTCTCAATTCCTTGCGAAATAGAGCAGATGTGGGTTTTGTTGGCTGCATCTGGCCCCTACTGAGAGATTGATACCACATGTTCTGAAGAACAGGAACCAGAGATACAGGAAAGACCACCCTATTGTCTCTCAGTTTCGCCCTTTCTCACCCTCAGCTCAAGGGCTCATTCATTCTCCCCAGTATTGTTTTAATAATCTCCTAATTGGCTTCCTGACTCTAGTTTGACCAGATCTATCTTTCAAAATCTTTAAATGTTTAGTTCTTAACATCCTACAGGATTAAAATCCAAATCTCTTAGCATAACATTCAGATTATTTGTGATATCGCCCCTCTTTCCCTGGCCTTTTCTCTGGCCCCGTGTCCACCAGACTCCAGGCTCCAGCAGTATCAAAATGACGATAGTTACCTGAACACACCTTGTTGTTTAAGGTTCTATAGGTATGACTTTGGGCAAGGTCCTTAGCTTCTAGTGTCTTGGGACTAGGATAGAATCTGCCTTATGGTATTGTTGTGAGGTTTAAATGAGATAATATGTGGAAAAGACTTGGAGCAGAGCCTGGCACATAGGAAAATGCTCAACAAATTCTATTATTGTTACTCCCTCGTTCTGGACTCTTTTAGCTTCTTCTTTGATCTGTCTGACTCCTACTTACCCTTTCAAATGCAGATCAAGTGTCTCTTCCCTTTTCAGTGTTTATCACTATTTCTATTGTCCCCTCCTATCCTTACTACCTACCACTCACAGCATCAGTTACATCCCTGGCTGTTATTTGTTTACACTTCTGTCTCTGTCATGAGACTCTAAGCTCGTTGAGGGCAAGGACCATGTCTTAGTCATCTTGGTAGCCCTCAATTAGCACAGACCTTGGCACACAGTAGACCCTCACTTGATTTTTATTGAATGGATTAGGATTAGGGTTCCATGGCAGCTTAATGCCTTCCCAGCCTGACACCTGTGTGCAAGGGTGGGTGCTGGATTTCAGGCATACAGCCATGTGAGGTGGTTTCTGAGTGTCTGGTCACAGAAAGATGTTGTAAATGCCTGCAGTCGAATCCCCCATCCCCAGAAAGTGCCTCTCAGCAAATTTCTATGCTGAGAAATGCATTATGCTGGATTCAGCAAAGCCACACGGCAGAGTGCAAGGGAAAGCAGATTCTGAGTTTGTACCTTTCACCTGACAGATGCCTGATTTACTGTCTCCAGCACATTCAAGTTGATCTTGCACCAGTAAGAATATTTTCACTGAGCTTTTTTTAAAATATAAATTTATTTATTATTTTTGGCTGCATCTGGTCTTCATTGCTGCGTGCAGGCTTTCTCTAGTTGCAGCGAGCAGGGGGTTACTTTTCATTGCAGTGCGTGGGCTTCTCATTGCAGTGGCTTCTCTTGTTGCGGAGCATGGGCTCTAGGCACGTGGGCTTCAGCAGTTGTAGCTCGTGGGCTTCAGTAGTTGTGATTCACGGGCTCTAGAGCACAGGCTCAGTAGTTGTGGCGCACAGGCTTAGTTGCTCTGTGGCATGTGGGACCTTCCCAGACCAGGGCTCGAACCCGTGTCCCCTGTATTGGCAGACAGATTCTTAACCACTGTATCACCAGGGAAGCCCTTCACTGAGCTTTGAAGTGAAGCTGTAAGGCAGACATGGATGTTGAGGTGGGAGCAAACATTTACTTCATTTTCAAATATTGCAGTTTCTTCCTATTATCACCAAACACAGTTGTCCATGCAACGCTACTGGCCCTTCATAAATCTAAAGAGCTCTTGTTTAAAATCGGATATAATTCTGAAATGGCCATAAAGATGATCAGAATATAACACAAGAATACCTTTCCACAGAGAAACCTATTTAGAAGCAGTTCAAGGCTGATTTTGAAAAACTGCAAGAAGGGAAAATATGTAAAGTAGGAAAAATGTGCCATAAGAAAAAAAATGTGTGAGAGACTATCACTCTGTGAGAGAACTGTAATTGGATTCCTCAGCTCTGTTGGAAGGATGAAACTGGCACTTCAAAGTTTTAAAAAATGTTATTGAGTTCTGAGGCTTATGAACAAGGTACCAAGTAAATGATAAAGATTATTATGGGGTCAAAGATAAAAATATCCAATATTAAGACCCTTTAAGAAAATCACACTACCTCTACGGTACCATAAAGTTATTAAATGGTATTGATAAACATTTTAAAATAACCTTGGAAATACTAGGGAAATAATCCCTCCACCCCCAAAAAAGGGCAATTACAAAATTGTAAATACAGAACGATCTCAATTATGGAAAATGCATGGTAAGAAATAGAATCTGTCACACCATAATGGTTGTTGCCTCTTAGTTGGTAGTGGAATAACAATACCCTCTTCCTATTCCTGGCTTCTGTCTATTAACAAATTAAATTAAATTAAAACGTTTGTTTATTCTTTATGTTGGCAGAATAATCTTTGATTTACATTTAGAATTGCAGACTTTCCAGTGAGCTATCAGCTCTTCTGGAATATTCCTTTTTTGAGGGGCAACAGAGGCCTTGGGAGGATAGACTCTCACAAGTACAGTATCAGGTGGTCCAGCTCTACTGGAGGAATGTATTTGCAACATTTCACATAAATGCTTGTTGGGACTTGGAAGCAGATGCGGGAAAACTTTAGTTTCCTGTTTTACCTGGGCACCTTTTCAGCCCCATCCAGACTTCCCACACCCGCTGTGAGAGTCTTAAGGTTTGGGTCAGCTAGTGACCCCTTAAGGCAGAAGGTGGGCATGCTGACTGCTGGAGAGGAGAGAGTTCAGGGCAAGAAGGGAGCCAACTGGACAAGAGAGCCAACTGAGAGACAGATGGATTTGGGAGCTGATGAACATGCATGATGGGTCCACATGGCTAGACTGGAGGTAGAGTGAAGGACAGTACTCTTTGAAAATTACTCTGAGGTTTCTTAAATGATGGAAGGAAATAATTGCCAACCTAGAATTCTATGTTCAATAAAATAACTTCAGACAATGAAGACAA
Source organism: Mesoplodon mirus (assembly GCF_964341445.2). NCBI lineage: Eukaryota > Metazoa > Chordata > Mammalia > Artiodactyla > Ziphiidae > Mesoplodon > Mesoplodon mirus. The sequence continues at coordinate 66,190,853 of NC_138993.1, read as the reverse complement.
GTTTAATAGGTTTTCAAACAGACAACAACTAAGATAATTTGTCAACAGTAGGCCTATACTAAAAGATTTAAAAAGTGGTTCTTCAGACAGGAGTCTAAAAGTGTTTTTTCAGACAGGGGTAAAATGATCCCAGATGAAAGCATACACATGCACAAAAGAATAAAGAAAAGGAAATATATGTGGGCAAATTTAAATGAATATTGATTGTATAAAACAAAAAGAGTGATTTATCTCTATAGACATAGATATGTGACAAGAATAGCACAACATATGGGAAGCAGTAAATAGAGTTAAAGTGTTTTTAAGACAATACATGATGCAGCAAGTGGAAAAGTACTAATTTATATCAGATGCTTACTGGTCAAAGACGCGTGACTCATGTCTATGTTAAACCACCAAACAAGAGAAATAGAATGTATAACCAGCAAGTTAAGAGAAGAGGAAAAAAAGGAAAAGAATTGGAACCAGTGGAAAGCAAATAAAGATGGTGAATTTAAACCCAAGTATATAAGTAACTACACCGAAAGTAGCAGAACTCAAGACTCTTGTTCAAAGATCATGATTGTCACAGAGGATTAAAAACCAGAACTCAACCATACACTGCTGAGCTATAGAGACATGGGGGGTTTGAGTACAAGTGAGTGGAGAATGATGTGCAGAGACTAAGTAAAATACAGCCGTATACTAATATGAACCAAGATATATGTTCATACAAGAAGTATTACCATAGAGGAAGAGGTACATTTCACGAGAAAAAAGGAGTCAGTCCAACAGGATATCATAAGTTCTAAATATGTTTACAATGAACAAAATAGCTTCAAAATACATAAAGCAAAAACTGACAAAACTGAAAAAAGAAAAGCAAACAAATCTATAATCACAGTTTATTTTAAAAATAACGCCCCAATACACTCAGTAACTGACAGAACATGTAGGCAAAAAATCAGTATGCACACAGAAGTTTTGAATAACATGATAAACAAAAGTGACTATATAAATACACACACACACACACGCATATATACACAGGCAAATGTACTCCCCCAAACTGCAGAATGTCTATACTTTTCAATTGTTCAATTGCACAGAAAATGTTTGCATACATTGACCATAAGCAGGTCATAAAGCATGCCTGACACAATTTCAGGGGATTGAAATAAAGAGATATTCTCTGATCATAATGCAATTAAACTAGAAATTAATAACAAAATGTGTTAGAAAATAGACATTTTTTGAAGACACGAAAAACACTGACACATGAGTCAACGAAGAAATTTCAGCAGAAATTTTAAAATATTTTGAATGAAATAATAAAAATACAGCATATCAATATTTGTGAAATGTAACTAGAGCTATGCTTAAGGGGAAATTTGAAATCTTAAATGCTTGTATTAGAATAGAAGAAAGATTGAAAAAAGTGATCTAAGCATCTACCTTAAGAATTTAGAAAATCCTAAGGAAGAAGAAACTAAGGAATAATAATAAGAAATTAGTGACAGAAAGGAAATTTACAACAGAAAAAGATCAACATATTCAGAAACTGATTCTTTAAAAAGACTAATAAAATTGATAACCCTCTGACAAGACTGGCAAGACAGAGACAAGGTGCAATTACTAACATCTGAAATAAAAAGGAACCATCACTACAGATCCTACACACACTAAAAGCATAATTAGGAGATATTATTTGGAAACTTTATGCCAATCAATTTGAAAATTTAAATGAAGTTAACATATTCCTAGAAAGATAGAATATCTCAAAATTGACACAAGAGAAAGTAGAAAATGTGAACAGTACCATTTCTAATGAAAGTAATTTACTCTGTAATTAAAAACCTTTTCCAAAAGAAAATTTTAGTCCATATTTAGTCCTGAGAAAACTCTCTTTAAAATTTAAGGAAGAAATAGCACCAATATTATACAAAATCTTACAAAAAGAAAAAAAGAAGAACCCCTTTACAGCTCATTTTATGAGGCCAGCATAACCTTAATACAAAGACATAACAAGGACTTTACAAGACTGGAAATCATAGGCCAAAGTTTCTCATGAATATAGATGTAAAAGTCTGGAAAATAAAATTGGCAAACTAAACCCAACAACAACAAAAAGATATTGTCTCATGAACTAATTGGCTTTATTCAAGAACACAAAGCTGGTTTAATATTCCAAATCGATCAACGCATGTCACTATGTATTTCAGAATAGAATAGAAAAAAAATCATCATCTAGGTAGATGCAGAAAAAGCATTTGATAAAATGTAATACCACTTTTTAAAAATATTTATTTATGTATTTATTTATAATGTGGTAAAGTATACATAATATAAATGGACTAAAACCACTCTTTTTGTGTGCATTAATTCATTTAATATTCACAAGATCCCCAAGAAATAGACATTATTATTTCCCCAGTTTTATAGATATGGAAACTGGGTCACAGAGAAATTAGGAAATTTGCCTAAATTCACATAGCTGGTAAGTAGCAGAGCCGTTATTCAAACACAGGCCATTTCAGTCAAGCCTGTGCTTTAGCCACTCAGCTCTGTTTACTTTACTACAATATACTCAGCCAACCTTCCCAGGTGGGAGGCTGAGAATGTGGACACAGGGAAGGCAGAGGCCCTTCTCTGGATCAGGCTACACACACTGGAGCTTCAGCTTGAATAGGATGTGGAGGCTGGAGAAGGGTAGAGAAGAGCAAGAAACAGTATCTCTTCCAAGCCCCAGTCGGGAGATTCGCCTTTGCACTCATAGAATGAGCCTAATTTACGTGCCAGTTGGGGTTTCTCCAAGCTTTGGAACAACCAGGATGTGTGGGGAAAGGCATGCCTCGAGGTAGTGATGTTTAGAGGCACCAAACTCACTTGTCAAGGACATCAAACCAGAAGAGACTCAGCGAATGGCCTCTGGGGGTTCATGGGAGGTGGGCCGCTCATCCGACCACTCTGCTGCCAACAAACGCTCCTGCAACCCACACCCACACCGTCCCAGGCCAGTAAAAGAACATGGGAGGGTTCTGAATGAATTTAGAAACCAAAGAATAGTTAAGCACATAAGCCCTTCAAATGCTTAGAAACTGGGAGACGGAATAGAGCCCCGACAGGTTTTTGATCCCAATTTCATCCGAGGTTTACGCCCAGGTGGGATTGGCTGGTGCAGCTAGAGGAGGTGTCAGCTCGCGGTTTAGTTTTCCTACCTAAGCTCCGTGCACGGAATCCTTCCCCAAGGCTTCCCTTTCTGGACGCTTCTTCCCTCCCACGGTCTGGTGTCACTTCCACTTCCCCTTAAGGGCCAGGGCTGAAGAGAAAGCTCTGTCTGTTCGGTGGTGAGGGGAAGCCAACAGACGGTGACTTGATTAACAGACAAGCCCCAGTCTTAGGCAGAAGCCTTTCCCCGTTAGTTAACTACACCTCCTCTCGGGGTCGCCGAAGAGTCTGATGTGTTCTAACGTAGGGCATGATCTCTTTTAGAAGGGCTCAGAGTTCATTCCTTTGAAAGCTGTGAGCAGCAGGATTCCTTTGTCAGAGATGTCATTGGATTTGGGCGATGGAGCGCAGAGTGCAGGGTCCACAAAAGTAAGAGGCGGGGAGAGCATGACTCTGACATGGACCCAAGATCCATAGACAGGACACCCACATCCAGAGAGATAGTGAAACATAGTTGATGACCGGACGGGACAGGAACTAACCAATCAGAGTGGACACTGGCAACATCCATCACTGGTAGGGCCAAGGTATTATATCGCAGCTGAATATCAGCCTGTTGACCACTGGGGAACATGCTGCACTCACCACTGAGATGCTCTGCCCAGCAGCTCAGGTAGCAGGAGGCCGGGCGGTGTTCTTGCTGGGCAGCCATGTTGGCAAGGGAAGAGGACCTGCTCCCCCTCCTCTCCTGACTCAAGCCCTCCGTAGGCCTGGCTCCTCTGGCTGGAGTTACCTCCTGTGCACTCAGAGATGCTCGTGCCCGTCGAGAAATGAAGAGGGGGCCAGAGAGCAAACAGCTTCTACTCCAGCCAGGCTGCCTTTCATGCTTCCGTTATTACTTTCCTGCCTGTATGACCTCTGCACGCCCTGATGACTTCCCATCTCCCAGACCTTTGGCTTTTTTCAGATCTCCAGTTCTGCTGAGGCATTGGTCTCTGTTTGTCTGATTTCAGCCCCTGACACTCACCACTTCCTTTGTCCTTCCTCAAGGAGTGACCAGACAGAGTCTGAGGTTGCACAACTCCAGGGCTGAATTCCCACAGTATTCTTGTGAAAGGCCTCCCTGGCAGGGCTTCCATAGGATGCAGTGTTAATGGTGCCCTCTGGACTTGGGCAACCCTTCACTGTTACAGCTATTGTACTTGAACGTGGGAAATTTGGTGAAGCCCCAAGTGCTAGCCAGTTGAGATATTTTTTCCCCTACCTTTTTCGTTTGGTCTATTTTGGTATGACAACCATCTTTTCCTCCTTTCTTGTAACAGTTCTCCTTCTTGTCTTTCTGGGTCTGGTAGTCACAGAACCCACCCCTCTGCTCAGAGTGATAGGCACCTGACTTGCTTGGTCACTCATAGTTCCCACTGGATGTGGACATGTGGCCCAGGACAGCCCATCAGAGCCCTTCCCTGAGATTTTCTATGACACATGCTGGCAGACAGATGCTCTCCCTTTGCTATGGCATTGCTAATCTCGGACTCTAAGCCTAGAATGTCTCTGGCCAGGCCCTGCACTTGTACAGATCATAAGGAATAGGAGGGACTTAGGCCAAGTATTGGAGAGAGAGAGACAGAGAAAGAAACAGAGAGGGTTTCCCTGGTGGCGCAGTGGTTAAGAATCCACCTGCCAATACAGGGGACAAGGGTTCAAGCCCTGGTCCGGGAAGATCCCACATGCCATGGAGCAACTAAGCCTGTGTGCCACAACTACTGAGCCTGCGCTCTAGAGCCCGCGAGCCACAACTACTGAAGCCCGCGTGCCTAGAGCCCATGCTCCACAACAAGAGAAGCCACCTCAATGAGAAGCCCATGCACCGCCATGAAGAATAGCCCCCGCTTGCCGCAACTAGAGAAAGCCTGAGCACAGCAACGAAGACCCAACATAGCCAAAAATAAATAAATAAAATAAATAAATTTTTTAAAAAAGAAAGAAACAGACAAAGAGAGAGAACTGAACCATATTATTTGAATCCCTGAAGTCAACTCTACCTTAGACTGCCCAGTTATACATGCCTTTACATGCCTAGTTTTGCTTAAGATACTTTTAGCTGAGTTTCCATCTCTTACAGAACACCCCCGAAACAAATACAATTTGGTACTTGAGACATCGCTTACACAAGACTTACAATAGTAACAACAGAATGCACATTATGTCATAAGCCCCCAAAATTGTGGGGCTGCAGAGCTGGGGCAAGGTCTCTGGCAAGTGATTTGTGATTTTAATCAAGTTTAAAGCAACATATGTGAAACAACAACAGCCAGCACACACGCCCAGCCAGCCCCTGCCTAGAAGTCAGCCTCTGCAGAGGGACCAAAGGCATTTGAGTGGATTTGGGCTGCAACCTCTATCCTAATTTTCCTCAGGCATAAAGACCAGCATCCTTGCTACCCTGGGACCGGCCAAACATTTTCTGAGAGGACAAGGCAGGACAGAATGCCTCTCATTTTTGTTGTCAGCTAAAATGAATGGAGAGCTGACTATTCCCACACTGCAGAGGGTACCCGGGCTGACGCACTGGTTGCCATGGTGCCCGAGTGCACTCTGCCGTTGCTGAGATCTCTGCACCTGTACCTGCAAAATACCACTGACGGGGAGCTTATTTTCATGATCAAGGTAGTTAGTCATGCATTAACAGCACAGAAGAGCATTCTGCTGACCTGGAATGTGACGTCTCCATAGGTCAAATAGAAACGCTTTACTGATGCACTGGAGCAGATAGTTCAATGTCACTTAAAAGCATTCACTGAGAAGCCGTGGGTGTCAGATCCCTGCAGGAGCCTAGGGAGCGTGAAGATCTTGCCCTTTGGATAAGGAGGCCAGACAGCAGTAGCTGAAGGATTGGCGCGGAAATACATGAATCATAAAGAGCACAGCTTTGCTGGTGTTTGAAAGCCAACAGTGGGGAGAGAAAGTGACTCGCAGAAATTTCAGTGTTTGTGGTTGTGGTGTGGGATGCTGGGGGTGGTGAGGGTGATGATCAGACAGTGCCCATCTGGGTCTCTTCCTTTCTGTTCCCTATGTGTTCACTCTGGTCCAGGCCATTACTCCATTTTTTCCTGAACTATTGCAGTTGACTCCTAACTTTTCTCCCTGGAGTCAAGTGGTCCTCTTCTCTGAACTCTCCTCCATCTGGAGGGGAGGTAATCATGCTATGGTTTGACCAGGATGCTCCCCCGCTAAGGACCCTTCAATGGCTCTGTTCTGCCTTCAGCATGGTATTCAAGGTTTTCCATGACGGTATCCGACTTTCCTTTCCAGCCCTGTCTCCGGCCTCTGTATTGCATACACTTAGGTTTGTCCAGACAGAGCTAGGCACTTACCCTCAACACCCTCCCCCTTGGAAATCACTGGAAATTTCCTTCATGGTCCCTTCCATCTTCCTCTGAGCAAACATAAATCTCCCTTTCTCAATCCCCCTTTTGCATGGTATATTCTTATAAATATTTTTGAGCTTCCCTTCTTGGAATGTAATTCTTAAGCAATTTGGAAAACTGTTTCATCTTTTGGGGTTTTGCTTTTTTTTTTTTTTTTGCGGTAGGTGGGCCTCTCACTGTTGCGTCCTCTCCCGTTGCGGAGCACAGGCTCCGGACACGCAGGCTCAGCAGCCATGGCTCACGGGCCCAGCCGCTCCGCGGCATGTGGGATCCTCCCGGACCAGGGCACGAACCCGTGTCCCCTGCATCGGTAGGTGGACTCTCAACCACTGTGCCACCAGGGAAGCCCCGTGGTTTTGCTTTTTAAGATTCGTGAGGCTTGATCAGAGCAGTAGTGAGGGTAAAGCTAATCATTACATACCACTGAGACCAACTCCCCTCAATGTTCCGTGAATGAGGACACTTTCCAGGCTGACTGGTAGAAACAGACACTCTACACTTTCCAGTGACTTTCCCCCGGCCTTTGGCAGGTTTCTTCCTTACACGTGTGCACGGATCTGCACTCGGCTGAATGCTTGTGGGGCTCCTCTGAAGATCCTTAGAGTTTTCTTTGTGTAGTTTTCTCCTCTCCAAACTTGACCTGCAAACTCTAGTCACTCTGGGCTCCCTGAACTTTTAGCTTCATTTCCTCAATCCAGGGGGCTCACTGGGCTCTACCTGGGTTCCCCTCTAATGCTCTGGCTTGGAATCTCTCTCAAAACGATTAGCTGGGGCAATGCAAGGGGACACCCAATTTATTTCCTGTCTCTTAGAGAGAGTTTCCTTTCATTTCCTAATGTCCAGTGTTTTGAAAGCCTTTGTTCCATATATTTTGTTCTGTTTTCAGATAGGAAATTCTTGAAATTCTTGTTCATCCATGTTAGCCAAAAGTAGAAATTTCCATTAATTTTAACTTAACTTGAAACATGTAAGTGTGGATTCTTTCCCCGATCTCTTGATGTAGTGCCATGACTCTCTGAGTTTAATTCTACATATTGGATTTCTTGTTGTAAATTAAATTCATCTTGTATTGCCTATATTTTCTAGTTCGGTTTCTTTGAAATGGAAGTGAGAAGTGAAAAATACTTAGAAATCAACCTGAGTGTATTAATCTTCTAGAGTTAAGGATTATTCTTTGTTCAGTACTCTTATTTCACCCACACCAAATTCAATAGCAATCTTCTTTTCAACTCATATTCTTTCTACAGCATTCAACTTAGAATTCATAGAAACAATTCACTTTTTAAAAACACTTTTAAAACATCTTTGTTGATTTTTATAGAATTTAATTACATTATGTAATTGCAATAGCAGGGACATAAACAGGCTGGGAAATAAAAACAACCAAATCTTGATAAACATAATTAGCTGGTGTGAGCAGAAGTGTTTATGCATACCTGAAAATGACATAGTAGATCTGAACATTTAAGGTGTTGGTTATCAGTCTGTTCAACTTGGAAAGTGAAACTTGGAGTGTTGGTTAATCCTACCAGGTGGTTAAGTGAAGGTCCATTAAGGGAGCATCTATATTGATCTTTGCCATCTGCCTTGATGATGTTAATTAGATAAGCAAGGTGAATGAGTAGCTGGTATCTTTTTTTTTTTTTTTTTTCTTTTTGCGGTATGCGGGCCTCTCACTGCTGTGGCCTCTCCCGTTGCGGAGCACAGGCTCCGGACGCGCAGGCTCAGCGGCCATGGCTCACGGGCCCAGCCGCTCCGCGGCATATGGGATCCTCCCAGACCGGGGCACGAACCCGTATCCCCTGCATCGGCAGGCGGACTCTCAACCACTGCGCCACCAGGGAGGCCCGAGTAGCTGGTATCTTAACGAGGCAAAGGGGGTTTCAGCTGAATGAGAAAAAAATATCAGTATTTGTATGTGTAAATAATAATTATCCCTTTGACCTTGGGCCCTTTGATTGCAACCTGAATTTCCAACTTTTTTTCTTCTGATTTGTAAATAGTAGCACAATCTTCAGCTTTTCTCTGAACTATCTTAAACCACAGATAGTAACACTTTCTCCCTGAATCCTCAGAGCTCTGAGATAGGTAACCCATGATTCCTATTTTACTGATGAGGAGACTGAGGGAGATTACAGGTCTTCCTGCGGACACAAAACTAGCAAGCAGGGGAGCTAGGATTCTAACCAGGGCTCTGGCTTCTATTTTCAGAACACCCTCATTTTCATCCCATTCTATTGGCCAAAGTAAGTCACAGGGAGGATTCAAGATTGGGGAAATGGGCTTCACTTCTTAACGGAATGAGCTGTGAAGCCACATTGCAGAGCCAGGGATACAGGAAGGGGTGGAGAATTGGGACCATTTTTGCAACCAACCTAGGGCAGGTGGAGGCCATAGAAGGCAGGGCCTATGGACAATTTAAGGTATCTTTTTTTTTTTTTTTTTTTTGCGGTACGCGGGCCTCTCACTGTTGTGGCCTCTCCCGTTGCGGAGCACAGACTCCGGACGCGAAGGCTCGGTGGCCACGGCTCACGGGCCCAGCCGCTCAGCAGCATGTGGGATATTCCCGGACCGGGGCACGAACCTGCGTCCCCTGCATCGGCAGGCGGCCTCTCAACCACTGCGCCACCAGGGAAGCCCCAAGATATCTTATTTTTATTCTGTGTGTATTGCTCAAAGATTTTTAAGGTGGACTTTGCCTTTGAAAAGACCATTCTGGCTTTGGATAAGATGAGTAGACACGGAAGCGGTGAGGAGGCCGTCGTAGAAGTTCAGGTGAGAGATGATGATGATGATGATGATGATGATGATGCTTCAGGCCACCCTGGTGGGGGCGGCCGTAGAGAGAACTGGGTGATTGTGAGAGATAAGGAGGAATCTCTTCTTATCTAGAAGGTAAAATTGACAAGATTTGGGGATGGACCGAGTATGGATTGGATGTTGAATTTCTAGACCATAAGCTACTTGAGGGCAGGGACAGTAACTTTCATCTCTGAAATCCCACGTAGTATATCATGGTATCATGGTAGTATAACTATTTGGAAAATGAATGAATTCCTATATTTCATAGTGCATGTTTCTTCTCAGTTACATGTAAATCCTTGGGGTTTGGTATGCAGCTTCTGCGTATTTTGGGGGTACTTTCCAGAATCAACAACCACAGTGTCGAGGACTCTATCGATCTGGTCTATGTGTTAACTTTCCCAGCTCCACATCAGGAACGGCCAGCTGTAACTCTGACCTCCTGTAAAATACGTAGACTCAACAGGACATTCACGTCTCCCAAGACGTGTTCTCCAAGGGGGCCTCCTGGGAGCCATCAGGCTAATCAGCTCCCAGGCTCTTGCCTGGTAGAAAAAAGAAACACGATAAGGGCAGGGATGGAGGCTGAAGGGATTGATGCCTCTGGCTCTGGTTAGTTTGTCATTTTCCTCTTCCGGGAAGAAGCATGTCCAGTAGTCGCTGTGCGAAGTGGAAGTTCAGCTACTCGAAAACAAATAAGGAAATCGAGGCCCTAGCTCGCCATTATGGGGTATTCGGGTAAGAGTCGCTCAGCATAAAGGGTTTCCTTCGCCATGTAGCACAGGACTGCGCTGATGCAATTCTGGGGGCCGTGAAGCTGAAGGGAGGCTCTCCTTGCTGCAGGTCTGATCTGGGCAGATGGGAGTTTTTTCTTCAAGCTTATTTTTCACTCATATTTGCTGCTCTTCTCGGGGGGAAGCCAAGGATTTGGCTAACGGACGGGCCCTTTCTGGAAGGAGGGGAGAAGTCTCCTTGCCTGCCCTGCCCGGGGTCGGGGAGACAGTCATTGTTAGCAGCTGGGGCTGATTACTGTGTCTGGCTCACTCACTCCATTTCACAGAGCCCACGGACGCTGCAAAGTTTGGACAGGCAGGACTACATTCAAACAATGCCTTTGAGCCTCGGATGTTTGTGTGTGAAATGCTGGATAATGCAAACGTTTTTTCTTCCGTAACTATAGCAGAGCAAGTAATGTTGGCGGTTTTACATACCAGAGCCTGAAAACGGACCCCCGGTGCAGTCCATTCGATGCTTACAAGCTGCCCGCTGGGCTTTTAATGTGAAAGATAGTTTTGCCTTAAATAATTGGCTGGGATTTAAAAAAGTATATGAGAGCACTCCTCTGTAAACAATCGTGAGCCGCTCCGGGGACTGTAACGTGGTTATTGCTGTGAATCAAGCCCAGAAGGAGGACCTCTCAGGCCCTGTCGCAGTCACAGGACATTCCCTCCCGCATTTTTTTCCTGAGGGGATGAGATCAGAGCGGGTTGAGGAGGCCTAAGGTGACAGGACTCCTCTTCGTGCTTTTTTTTTTTTTTTTTTTTTTTGCGGTACGCGGGTCTCTCACTGTTGTGGCCTCTCCCGTTGCGGAGCACAGGCTCCGGACGCGCAGGCTCAGCGGCCATGGCTCACGGGCCCAGCCGCTCCGCGGCATGTGGGATCTTCCCGGACCGGGGCACGAACCCGTGTCCCCTGCATCGGCAGGCGGACTCTCAACCACTGCGCCACCAGGGAAGCCCATCTCTCTTCGTGCTTTTTTAGTTTCAAAATATTGAAGGGGCAATTTCCAGCCTGGCGTGTGGGCACTTAACTACATGTCTATTACCCGTGATGACATGCACACAGTTTGGCCCCTGCACTTCGATGTACCCTTTAAATTAACAAGTTCTCCTATCACGGAGCTGTGAACAGTTATTTTCTAAGAAAAACAACCAATACCAATATCCTGTTGGGTTTTCCTGTAACTGTGGATACACTTATTCAGAAAGCTTCTTCGTCTGACAGCAAATGGCAGGATAGACTATAGGAACAGACAGTGGCTGGCCTTGTGTACAGAAAGAGCTCTGACCCACAGACCCAAGCCCCTGCCCAGGAAACCTACCCACCCCACCTGCCTGTCACAAACAGCCTGGGAAGCCAGCCTGCTGTCAGTCAGACTTCTAGGAGGATAGATCGCTCTCTCTAGTGACAATCCAGGAAGCTAAATAATAACTTCTGCAACTATCAACCCCAAATGGCCAGGACCTGAAACTTCCAGCTTTCCCAATTTTTGTCCCTGCTTCCAACTTGGGACCAAGCAGAGAGAGGCAAACAGGCACCCCCAAGCCATCACACAGGATCCCCCAGTCCTAGTCCGCCCACTTTCGGCTTCCTCAGACCAACAGCCTCTGAGCAGGACACAGGAACCTTCCTTCCCTTTCTGCCCCCATGAAGCCCTCCTACCCCCGCCCGCTTCTGCGTCTCTGCACAGAGCAACTGGTGCGGTAACCTCCCTTGCTCCTTCAAGCTCTGAATAAATAGCCTCCGCCTGTTCTCCTGTAATTGGTCTTGGTTTATTTCCACATGTCTTAGCTCTTGGGAAGGTTTTACGTTAATCGGGTGTACCTGCGACTTTTCTGGAACTCCTGCCAGTCTCCCTCTTGTCCCTAAATGAAATGGAACAGATGGAGGGCAGATAATATACATGCTCTGCCACAGAAAAATGACCTATTTCAGTGGCAGAGGAGTTTGAAAGCCATTCCTTCCTAAGCCCTTGCAAGTCCAGAAGGGCATAATTTTCAGCCAAACCTGGGAGTTCCTTTCAGACAACCCTTCAGACACGACTGATGTGTCAGGCTCATTTTAATCCTTAAGAGGCTAAGGAAGGGCCAGGTGAGGCTCCCTCAATTGGAAACATTTGTTCCATCATTTTTCGTTTTATTTAGTGTTTCAATGGACATTTATCATGTGCTGAATTTATATTTCTTTTTTATTTTCAAAGACATTTTTGAGCACATTCTTTTGATTCTGGAGAAACTGAAGTTCCCCTGCGTGGCTCCTAGGAGATAGCTGGTCAAAAGTTTAACCACAGGGAGCAGACTCGTCCTTCAGTATCTCACCAGAGGTTTTATTTTTCACCCCAGCTTTCCACACTTTTCAGCAGTTTCTGATGCCAAGCTTTTATGCTGTTGTTTCTCAGCTTGTCTTTAAAAAAATTGTTGGTGCAATTCAGAAGCGCTCTTGGAATCTGCTCATTGTTGAATGCTCATGTAACGGAGCAGGACCCTATGGGGCCTTCCCAGGACAGGCCTTTCCCCCACATCGTCTGCTTCAGCCCCTCTCTGAAGTACCCAGGTAACGGTATCTGATGCACATTTCCTGAGTTGTTTTACAGATGTGGAAAACCCACACCAAATGGAAGATGTTAACTACCTGATGACCATGAGCACATGGGCCCCAGGCCTCCTGGAGCCTAAGGACTGATCATGTGAACCCCGTGACACTCCCCTGTTACCTCACCGTCAGCCAGTCAGAGAACTGTGCACGAGCTGATCCCATACCCCGCGACCCGCCTCCCTCACCTGGCTTTTAAAAATACTTTGCAGAAACCCTTCGGGGAGCTCGGGGCTTTTAGGGCGTGAGCCATCCATCTCCTTGCAGGGCCCTGCAATAAACTTTTCTCTGCTCCGAACTCCGACGTTTCAACTTGTTTGGCCTCACTGTGTGTCGGGCACACGAACTTACAGACCGTAAGTCCAAGCCCTTACCTATGCATTCACTCCTTTATTTGAGAAGTATTTATTTATTTATTTATTCTTTTTTTGTAAGTGAAAAGCAAATGTATTTTTCTTAGTGATGAGTTATACAATATTTAATCTTATTTATCAGTATATATTCTGTATATATTTATTATGTATATCTGTTATAGACGTCCTTAATTTTGTCAGCTCTGGTGGTCTTAGATTTTAAGTTCCTAGAAGACAGTTTCAGTTCTGTCTCATTTATTTTAAAGTCATCTGAGAAAGTGACCATTAGCGTCTTGCGAAAGCTTTTTTTGCCCTAGTGATGGTGGTATTTAAACTGAGAATACCCTGAGAAAACCATAATTCAAAAAGAGACATGTACCAAAATGTTCATTGCAGCTCTATTCACAATAGCCCGGAGATGGAAACAACCTAAGTGTCCATCATTGGATGAATGGATAAAGAAGATGTGGCACATATATACAATGGAATATTACTCAGCCATAAAAAGAAACGAAACTGAGCTATTTGTAATGAGGTGGATAGACCTAGAGTCTGTCATACAGAGTGAAGTAACTCAGAAAGAGAAAGACAAATACCGTATGCTAGCACATATATGTGGAATTTAAGAAAAAAAAATGTCATGAAGAACCTAGGGGTAAAACAGGAATAAAGACACAGACCTACTTGAGAATGGACTTGAGGATATGGGGAGGGGGAAGGGTAAGCTGTGACAAAGGGAAAGAGAGACATGGACATATATACACTACCAAATGTAAGGTAGATAGCTAGTGGGAAGCAGCCGCAGAGCACAGGGAGATCAGCTCGGTGCTTTGTGACCGCCTGGAGGGGTGGGATGGGGAGGGTGGGAGGGAGGGAGACGCAAGAGGGAAGGGATGGAGGAACAGATGTATATGTATGACTGATTCACTTTGTTATAAAGCAGAAACTAATAAAAAAATATATATATATAAAATAAATAAATAAATAATAATTTAAAAAAAGAATAGTGTTTGACCCTTGAAATATACATCAGAACAAGGACAAAACAAGAGGAGAGATTCTAACTAGGGCCATTAAACTAATTGTATTCAGCCTCCATGAAATTATTAGAATTTAAAGTTATACCCATCAACATTTTTTTGCCTATTATTTTGCTACTTTATTAAAATATTGCAATTATAAATTCTAGAGAAGTATTTATTAAGGGCCTGCAAAGTCAGATTTAGCAGGAAGCTAAAGATGCTTAAGCTGGAGGGCCCCTCATTGCCCGGCTTCTTCCAAGTCCCTGGGAGGGGCCCTGCCAACTTGTCGACATGCTCACATGATTTTGTAAAATTTGCAAGTATAACATATTTTAACCACTATTGGTTAAGATGCCTGTTGCTTTCTACTCAACATCCCCTCTTGTCACACCATTTCCTCTTGTGTCGGGTGAGCTTAGAAGAACTCCGGGGAAATCTGAGAGCTGCCTAGGAGGAAGCTGAGTTGGGGATTTACTTGGTTTGAGTGTAGTGAGATATGTTATGTGTGCAGCTAAGTTCTTTCTCCCAAGGATTCATGATAGGCCCAGTGGCAAATGTTTGACTCTCCTGCTAATTGATATTAGCACTATACCCTATGACTTTCTCTTTCTTGGCGGCCAGTCAACTGGCCTTGGATTCTTTAACTTAGATGCCCCCCCCCCCCCGCCTTCCCTGACACTTGCTGGCATGTGATGCTAATTCTCCCTCCGTTTCTAGTTTCAACACACTTCCCTTGACTTATCACCCCCTGTTGTCTTTCTTACACACCATCCTCTGTGCAAACTGGATTCCATGGCCTTAGCACATGCTTGACCCTGAAATGACCCCCGCACAACCCTCTCCACACAGGTTCCTGCTCATTTGTTGCTCATGAAATATTGACACAGAGGTAACATAAAACCCATACCTACTCACTCCAGTGAGGACATCAGTGCCAAGTTGGTTGAGGATGGTCGTTAAAGAGTATAAAAAGTTAGTCACTGTACAAGAAAACTTGAAAGCCCACCATGTTATGGCTCACACACGCAAGAAATTGATATTTTCATAAATTTGACAACAATCCTAAACATTGACATGACACTACCAAAGGTAAGTTTCAAAGTTTAAAGAAACTTTTCCAAACTAAATTCAATCAGCAACACTAGAGGGAAAATTGATATTTTTCTCTTGTCTCTGTAGAAAGAGATATTACAAAGAATTATCATATGAAGAGGTGATCAAAGTATATGTAGACAAAAACATAGGGAAAAGTATTACAGAGGCTTGCTAGGGAGTCGATGAATAGAAATATGTTTGTAGCTGTAGTGACGCATGTGGCATTTGTCGGGTTTTTATTATTTTAATTTGTTGTGATATCTTTTCTCATTCTAAATAAATATTTACTTACATATCTAGTTTTTAATTAAACTTTTAATTTTCAGATCATTGTAGATTCACATGCAGTTGTAAGAAACACAGCAGAGAGACTCTATATTTCCTTTATAGAGAGATTATATAAATATAGAAACTCTATATTTCCTTGTTTCCCCCATGGCAACATCTTACGGAACTGTAGTGGAATATCAAAACCAGAATGTTGACTTTGACACGGTTCATGTCTAATTTTATATTTGCAGTTTTGTACCTTTTTTCTCAAGAACCCCCCTTCCCCCCAAGGATAATAGGCTTCAGGTCCCACAAAACCTGGATCTGGCCTCATATCCACCATGTGCTGGACACCATTCTTGGTGCTAGGGATGGAGCAGTGAACAAAGAGACAATAGTCCCTGGCTTCAGGGAGCTTATATTTTAGGGAGAAAGCTGGAAAAGAAAACACAGAGTATGTCAGATGGTGATGAATGCTCTCCCCAAAATAAAGCAGGATGAGGGGTCAGGAATATGGTAGACAGAGGGGAGTTGCTATTCTATGAAGGGAGGCTGGGGAAGGAAGAATACACTGCGCAGACACAAGAAGGAGCAAAGCCAAGAGGGTTTTGCAGGGAGAAGGAAGGGCCAAGTCCCTGAGAAGGCGGCAGGATGAGTGAGCCAGGTGGGGAGCAGTGAGCTTGGAGCGGTGACGGGGTGCAGACGGGGCAGGTGCCGCTGGGCCTCGTGGGCCATGGCAGGAGATCGACTTTTGCTCTGAATGAGTTGGGAAGGTATTGAAACAAAACATTAAAACACTGATCAGCCTGGGGCTTCCCTGGTGGCGCAGTGGTTGAGAGTCCGCCTGCCGATGCGGGGGACGCGGGTTCGTGCCCCGGTCCGGGAAGATCCCACATGCCGCGGAGCGGCTGGGCCCGTGAGCCATGGCCGCTGGGCCTGCGCGTCCGGAACCTGTGCTCCGCAACGGGAGAGGCCACAACAGTGAGAGGCCCGCGTACCGCAAATAACAAAACAAAACAAAACACTGATCAACCTAAACTGGTTTTACTTCCTTAAAAGAGGTTGTCGATTAATCAAACCTGGAGTTATTTTACAGAGCCAGCGCTGAGCATGTGAAAGATGGGAGCCCCCCCTTTCTCCCCCTCCCTTTACTAAGCCAGAGGTCCTTTCATGAGGAAAATCTGACTTCCGACAGCACCAGTAGCTTATATGAACTGATTGGAGACTAGCTGATGGGCTCCCAAGTTTGAAGCTCCCCTAACCCATTAAATTTCACCTCTAAGCCTGCATTGGGGAGACAGATTGGGTCCTGCCTCTTGCCTCCTTGTCAGTCAACTTTGCAATAAAGCTCTTTTCTCTTGAAAGCCAGTGCCATAGTCTTGGCTTCTATGTACATCATCCGGCAGCCAGCCCTGGTTTGGTAACTGTATTGTAAGAGTTTTGAACAGATGAACAAGATAAGACTTACACTTAAAAGAACCACTCTGGCTGAGAATACCTGGGGTATGGGGCAAAGAAAGAAGTAGGAAGCAGGACCAGCTAGGTAGCTTGCGGGGCCATGTCAAATGAAAATGTAGAGTGCTTATTTGAAAAGCAGGAAAAAAGCTTTTCTTCCGTGGTCTCCCTCTTGGCATGTCCTTGTGTTTGCTATATACTGTCCCGTTCCATTGGGCATGGGGTTACTCTGGGGTGAGTGCAGACAATCACAGTTGCCTGGGACCCCGGTAGGGGTCGAGGGTGACAGTGATTCCTGGGGGCTTTGCTTCTGGGACACGAGCATGTGACCAGAAGTTGCCAATCAGCCACACCTGCTTGATATTTTGGGTGGAGAGCAACATCAGGACCGAGGCTCTGTGTAGAGGGTCTTGTGTTCCACACCTCCCCCCTCCCCAAGAAGAAGCAGCCTTGTAGCAGGGGTGTTTTCTGGTGGCTGCAGGATGGAGATCCTGGTGGCCCAAGGTGTGGTTTAAGGGCGTGGCAGGGGCAGCATCAACCACGGTGGTCCCTTATCAGGCCAGTTGTTGGCGTGACTTTGGCAGTTTCCAGGGTGCTTAACCTTTAGCCTAGTTCTCCAGCCCTCCCGACCCAGCTGTGAACACTCAATTTTTCTTTAATTACAGGATTACCTTTGTTGCTTACAGCTGAGAACGACGACTGAGCTAAGGTCCCTAAACCCGAATCCTAATAATATAAATGATTTAATATTTGTAAAGCACATAGTGCCTGGCAGATAATCACTGTATGAGTGTTTTGCCTTTTAGTTAATAAATCTCACTTTGGATCTCAAACTCCATCCTAAGACTCTTAGATCATGCTTATGTTATACAAATATCTCTGTCTCTAAGGAGATGTTTTGGTTTAACTTGAGGCACAGTATTCGCATACTTCTGCCCTATAGAAGATGTAAACCCCTAGGATCTGTGCCCAAGGCTACAATATTAAAGAGTTCTGATGGGAAGATCTGCTATTAATAAGCAATTGGATTTTAAGAACTGTTTACTTTGTCCAAACTACACTGTCTTAAGAGCTGATTGTTCTGTCATTTGAAAATAATGAAGTGTCAAACTCAGTACCCATCATATGAAGTCAAAGACACAAATCAGAGAAGCCTGTGGGCAGCTATGAGAAAATGAAGACGGTAATGAGCTCCTGAAGAATAAATCATTTTCAGCCCATAGCTTTGTGTATACAAGAGGCTTCCATGGATGTTGAGTTGAAGAGGCAAGTTGCAGCAGAGAAAGCTCTGCAGACCAGGTCTGTGTCCTGCCTCTGGCAATTACTGTGTGATTTGGTGAAGACACTTAACTTTTTGAGATGATTAGAGCAGATAACATACCTAAGCTTCTTATGTGATGATGCTCTGCACAGAGCAGTTGCTCAGTAGATGTTTGTGCCATTTTTGTCACTCATCCCATCAGCTGTAAAACCAGAATGACCTTTATACTATGTGCATTTCAGGACTGTAACATTGTTGTTAGAGTTTAATGCAATAGCGTGTGTTTAAAGCAATTTTGTAAATTAGAAGGTTTTTATTATTGAACGTGACAAACTTCATTATTTTTCTCTGATTTGTTTTGCTATGTTTTGGGTTCAAAGAATGTGGCAAATATTTGGAATTTACCAGAATGTTTGGTTGGTCATGAAAAAAATTGTCTTACCAATTGTTTGGGCCAGTGGAAATGTTACAATTGTATAAGTACTTAGTGCCCCGGTCTGGAAAGATCCCACATGCCGCAGAGCGGCTGGGCCCGTGAGCCATGGCCTCTGAGCCTGCGCGTCTGGAGCCTGTGCTCCGCAACGGGAGGGGCCACAGCAGTGAAAGCCCGCATACCGCAAAAAAAAAAAAAAACCAACCCCAAAACAATGAGAGTTAAGATGTATGAATAAAAGGTCTGTATTACCTTTGTTATAATTTAACGACAACTCTGTTCTAGAGTCTGTACTGAAGATGTGATGTTATTATCTTATTTACACATCACAACAAACTTCTCAGCCCCATTTCACAGGTGAAGAAACATGCCCAGAGAAGAGTTAACTTACCTAAATGCACAGAGCCAGTGAGTGGAAAATCTGGGGCTCAAATCCAGAGAACTGAGTCCAAAGTCCCTGGCCTTTACCACTGGGCTCTACTGACTCCAAACACAAGTGTCCTTCCCTACAAACTGGAGGTGAAGAAAAGATGCAATTCACAACTGTGAAACAAATCATAAATGCTCAAGAAGAAACAAAACAATATACATCTGAGACCTGAATGAAGAAAAACTACTAAACATTACTGAAGGAAGTAAAAGAAGATCTAAATATAGTCAAAATCACACCACTCCTGGGTGGAAAGCACAATTATTACTGTGAAGAGGTCGTTTCTCTTCAATTAACGTATAAATTCAAGGCCATCCCAGTTAGCTCAAAAGAGTTTATTTAAAGAGAATTGGATAAGCTGCTTCTGAAGTTCATTTGAAAAAAAAAATCCAAAAGTCATTTAAAAAAAGATTTACAGTTCTGACTACATACAAATAAAGATTTCTGTATGGCTCAAAATGCTATACACAGAGTGAAAAAAAAAAAGATGATAGTTTAGGGAAAGTTATTTTCCATACCTAAGACAAAGTGTTATATCCCTAATAAACTGAGTGCCTTCACATGGATATGGAAAAGACAAACAACCTGATAGATAGATTAGATAAAGCTATGAAAAGGCAATTCACAGAAAAGGAAATATAAGTGGTCAATAAAATATGAAGATGCTCAGACTCTCGAGTAGGCAGGTAAATGGAAATCAAATGATGGAAATTTCAATTTCTGCCTATTAGATTGGCAAACATTTAGAAGATTTATAGCGTCCAGCACTGGCAAGGGAGGCGGGAAATGGACACGATCCTCATTGCTGATGGAAGATTAAATTGTTATAATCTTTTTTTTTTTTTTTTCAGTACGCGGGCCTCTCACTGCTGTGGCCTCTCCGTTGCGGAGCACAGGCTCAGCGGCCATGGCTCACGGGCCCAGCCGCTCCGCAGCATGTGGGATCCTCCCAGACCGGGACACGAACCTGTGTCCCCTGCATCGGCAGGCGGACTCTCAACAACTGCGCCACCAGGGAAGCCCTGTTATAATCTTTTAAAGTCATCTAGTGGTATCTATTCAAATTGAATATGTGCATACCCTTTGACCCAGAAATTCCATTTTGGAGAATCTTGTCTACAGAAATCAAACTACCAGTAAAGTAAGGATACGTATAAACATGTTATTCCAGCATGGTTTGTAATGGAAAAATAATTATTTGAAAAATCTAAATGGTTGAATGAATTATGTTCATTCATACTATTGAAGATTATGCAGCTGTTAAAAAAGATTGCATTACATCTATAGGGAAATCCATGATATTATTATTAAATGAAATAATGTAATCTGTGGAGTAATGATTATAGTAGTTTTGTTAAAATAAAATCCTATAACCTATATACCATAATCATGTATTTTATAATATATTTACTTATATGTATGCATAAAGAAAGCTGTGGGAGAATACTTATAAAACTTAATATTGGTTTTTCGGATAGTGGGATTAGAAGAAGCATGGAGAGAAAGATTATGAACTATCTTTACAAAGCTTCAGTGTTCTCCACTTGTTATAAGCTTTTTATATGTATTGCTTTTGTACTGCCACCTACAAATTGGCACTTGCCATCTACCTCTACAAGGATTAAATTATGAGCTGCTGCAGCCGCTGACCTTCAACACCCCCTGAAAGGAGTTCAGGGTGGAGATCAGGAATGAGGCCCTCTGTGCTCTGGGAAAAACTGGCAGAACAGGTCTTCAGATTAGTTAGATATTCTCAGGAGAAGGTTCTATGAGCCCAATTCTTGCATCTCCTCGTATCTAGAAAAGCACTAAAATCCTTCATGGTGACGTCGGTTCCTCATGATTAGCTGTAACCTTCACAAGACTAGCAGAAACCTTCTGCAAAAAATATGTGCTTGATTGTATGTACTCCCCCTTCATCAAAATCACCTATATACTAACCTTCTCCCCTACCTCTTTGGAGCGGCTTCTCAGACCTATCTAAAATGCTGTCTCCCAGGCTATAGTCCTCATTTTGCCCCAAATAAAACTTAACTCACAACTCTGACATTATGCATCTTTGTTTTCAGTCAACAGTGCATAAGGAATTTAGTAACATAAATGAAAGAAAAAGACCTTGCTACTTTTTCAAACTTTTCTATGCTTTAAAAAATATATTTGATACCATGTTTATTTTTTTCACCCTCTTAGTCCCCTATTTACTTTGTAATGTTGATATTGACCATGGCCAATTTGTCAATCATGGCAGTTTCTGAGATGAGAGCCTCCAGATTTACTGAGGGACCAATATCAGTATGTATTGGTGTAAAAGCATCCTATATTCCTGTAATTAATAGGCTAGTAGTTATTTGGGGACATTAAGCCTCAAGCCCTGGAATTAATGCCATTCCCTCCACGGAATAATTAACCAAATTCCAAATGAATCCCTAATGTGCTCCTTTGCTTATAATGTCAGAGTTACTAATCCTTTTTACCCAAGGAAACATTTATTATGTGTTGCAAATATGGACTCTGTCAGCTCATCAGTAGACCATTTGGTCAAGAGATAAGAGAAGGAAATCCTTTGTCTTTCAAGATAATCTGGTAGAGAGACCCTTGTGCATGGTGGGTGGGCTAGTTGAAAAAGAAACCAGAGAAATTCCTGGTAAGAACTGCTTTGGAGCATGCTGGCTGGCATCTTCCTAACATTTTTTTCTTCCTCAGAAATCCTTTGCCTTACTCAGAACCCTTGGGATTAGTAATGGGAACTGCCCAGGTCAAGCTTAGCTCTTGCTAAGATTTTTTTCCACTGAATGTGAACAAATGCAATTCCTGGGCTGTGTGAATATCAGTTGTAGTTTCAACAACGTTTGTGGCATTGCTAAGAGTCTCTGAAGGAAAAGCGCAGCCTCTCAGGAAATGTTTTAATGCAGTAAGGAATTTTTTTTTAAAAATTGTGGTAAAATAAACATAACATGAAATTTACCATCTTAGCTATTTCTACGTGTATATATAGATCGGTAATGTTAAGTGTATTCATATTGTTGTGAAGCCCATCTCCAGCACTTTTTCATCCTGCAAAACAAAAAGTCAACATCCATTAAACAACACACCTCTCTCCCTTCCCCCCAGCCTCTGGCAACCACCATTCTACTTTTGTTTCTATGAGTTTGACTACATACCTCATATAACTGAAATCATACTGTATTTGTCTTTTTGTAACTGGCTTATTTCCCTTAGCACAATGTCCTCAAGGTTCACCCATGTTTTGGCATGTATCCGAATTTCCTTCCTTTTTAAGGTTGATTAGTATTCTACTGAATGTCCAGAAAGGAATTTTAATATTCAAAAAGATTCGTTAGATATAGAATTTAAAATTCCTCTGTTTTAACCCTTAAAGAACCTATCCTCTCTTCCTTCCTTCCTTTCCTCCTTCCTTCCTTCCTTGCTTCCTATTTTCCTTTCATTCCTTTATTGAAGTTGCCTACTATATGACTGAATGCAAAAAAAAAACATAGATGATTAAGATATTGTCACTGCCCAGGAAGTTCTCAAAGTGGGCATGCAGCTATAATCCAAGGCAGAATAGGTCATTTGAGCAATACATTACAGTAACAAAGAAAGACACATCACCTCAAATCAACTCTATTTCATGGCCTATTATTTCTAAAAATTCCTTACTGCTTTCTCTTGCAAAACTCTTCCTTTTGCTTATAGAAGATCAAAGTGGACTAAGAATATGGCATTTGGTAATTTAGGACTGATATTTGGTTTATTGTTTTAGGCTATAAATTCTGCCTCTTACAGAAAGCAGACCCACTCTGTGGGTTTTAGACAATGTTTGTGGTTTGCATTTTTTAATCATTAAAAGCAGAAGGGAGAGAGGCTACTGAGCCCCCCGCTAATGCTCTAGTCTAAGAGTGACAGACATTTTAATATTCAGCAGAGAGAGAAAATCCATAGTATTATAAGACTTGCCTCTCAAGGTCAGAATATTGAGTGAAAACTCGGGTCAAGTCTTCTCCTTTGTATTTGCGCAGAGCATAGGACCTGGTTTTACTTTAACTGAGCTCTTTGCTTAGTTCTCTTAGGGCCTATTAGGCTGTGCCCCTCAGGCCTTACTTTTGAATTGAAAAATGGGCAAGTTTGGCCCTAAAATTATAACAGGGCAGGAAGGTGAGGACCAGCTTCTGGAACATCATGCATTTTACTTTCTATCAATAGCCATGTTATGGCGCACAGGCTCTTGGGTTTCCTGAGAAATAGAGCCATTTTGTAAACAAAAAGCTGTCATTTTAAGCCATTAAAATGCATTATATGAGGCATAATGGCCTAAGGAGAGCAATTGGGAGTTGGATGAGACGTAGACTAGTGAAATCTTTGGCTCTCTGACTGCCTTGGGACTTGACAGCCATAATGAACTCAGCCTTCTCATTACCCATTGTATTAAAAAAAAAAAAAATCTCGGGAGCAAAAGCATACATGTGCTTTCCTTCTTCAGGTAGAGGTGGATTTAGCAGTGCTGACTCCTGTTTGTTATTTCAGTGAATCTAGTTGTTTTTGGAGTCACATGTTCTTCTCTTAGATGTTATTTAATCGCACCCCCCTCACCTTTTCAGTAAGGAAACTTTAGCTCCTTAGCTCCCAAGGTGTCGGTGAATAGTTTTAGCTGCTGAAGAACATTGTCTCTCATGTTTTGGACTTGGATCTGAGTCCATTAATTATGCTCGTGCATCTTGTATTGTAAAATACAATGTGATTCTTATTTGTCAACAGGGTAGATGGTTCCCTGGGCGAGCAGCTCTAACACTGCGTTCTGTGTATTGGTTTCTAACAGGAAGCAGATGCCAAGATAGGATTAAACATGCAAGGATTTCACTAGGGGACACTCTTGTGTGGCAGAAAATGGAAAGGAGATTGGAAAAAAGTGGGAGAGCATCAACTCACCGTGCAAATGGAACCCCAGTGAAGAAAAGAGAGGGAGGTTTGTGTGGAAGGATTGGAGACTGCCATGCAGTTCAAGGTTTGTCCAGACCTTTGGGAAATCTTTGGGTCAAGGCTGGCAGTCAGAGGGGTCCCACGTGTCCCAGGAACCCAGCTGCCTAAGCATCCCTGCCAGCTCATTCATTGGTGGGTAGCCTGAACTTCAAATTCTTAATTCAAGAACACTGGCCTTCCTCTAAAAATTTGTTTGTCTCAGTCTGCCTCCTTACTAGTGCCTGCCACAGTATTTGATAAATTGCACCCTGGCCTCGGAGGATGGGAGGTCAGGATCTCAACGCCACGTTTCAGATGGCAGCCAGAGAAGACGGTGTCTGGGGCGGGCATGAATTCCACTCCTGTGCCTGTCATTTCTCTTGCTGTTTTCCAGTCTTGCAGCAAGTGGAAGGAAAATAGCAAGTGCAGACTTGGATAATGTTGCTAATTACGCCCATCACACAGGGAAGCAGGGAGCAGCCTTTGTTCGGCAGATAAACACAGTCCAATATCCGAGGAGTCATAATTTTGGAAAATCACAGCATGATGTATGGAGGGGGTGGAGGAACCTGTTGTGTTTGAGGCTTTTGAGGCCTTTATATTCCTCCTGGTCACTAGTCATTAGACCTGCCCTGTCTGAAAAAACTTGAAGTCTTTTCAGAAGAGTAAACCTGTGTGATGTGGTGAATGGTGTATATAGGGGTGCACAGCAAAGGGAAAACTAATCTACAGGTTCTCCAACTGTCCTAACCTCACTAGGGAAAACTCGGGAAGGCGAGTGCTTCATAGATCATGTCTGAGCCTCGAGATCCACCTAGTCACAACCCAAGAAGGACGCTCCTGTAACTTCCTGCTTCAGAGCTTACTTCAACGAGAGAGAGAAAGAAGTCAGACTTTCTTTAATAGAGGTGTCAAATGCTTGGCTCTTTGATGGACCTAGAAACCACTGGCTATCCTTAGTGACCTGGACAGTTTTTAATTTGGGAAAATGTTTCTTTCCCTTTTGTGTTCTGCCTTTCCTTGTTTCTATGATATAACTGGCTTTTCAGGCCAGTGGGCTAAGGATTGAGCAAAAGTCCATTTTCAGCTTGGACAAGGGTGTAGTCCTTCCTGGAGGCCATTATCATAGGCCCTTGGCCATTTGTTCTCATCCCAGTGAAGGGCCTGAGGGAGCGACATTCCCAGCAGAATTGATTTCTCAGAGGAATCTTCACTGAGATCAGGTCACAAAGTGGCCATCATGTCACAGCCCCAAAGTGTCTCTGGGTTGTCAAAAGAATTTATTCATGAACCTGAGGGTCATGTCCACCAGGAATTCAATCTCACAGGGAATGCCTTCTTTCTGGCAAGAAAACTATTTTACTATATAAGTGTAAGCATAACATAATGGTTGGCATATAACAAGCCTCCATAAATGTTGAATAAATGAAGGAAGTAGACCAAAAGAAAACCAGACAGTAGAATGGAAAAAATTGGATATAAATATTCTGTCTCTCAAGTTCATGCCCTTCTTGTGTGGTTTTTATGGTGACATGTCTTTGTGGGAAAATGCTAAGTATACTCCACACAGGCTGACAATGTCTATTCTTTTGGTTTTATCATAAGGAGAGCAGAAAAGGGAGGTATACAAGGGCATTCACAAATATACACTGTGATCTATCTTTATATACATGTTCCCATTCAGTTTTCTAAAAGAAAAGTCCCTATGGGTAAGTATGATTAATTTTGATTTATATATTAATCAAGGAGAGTTCAGTGTATAAAATAGAATCTGCAGTCAAATGATCTACCACTGAGCTATACCCCCTATAAGATAGAATATTCTAGGAAGTTTCAACAGAAAATCGTTTAAGGTTATTAGATGCTTATAGAATTGGAAGGGCTAGGAAAATGTGTTTTAGGTTTAGGGGACTTCAAGAACTCCCCAAGAGATTGGGATTGACATATATACACTAATATGTATAAAATAGATAACCAAAAAAAAAAAAAAAGAACTCCTGAAATAATTCAGAACTGATCATCAGGCTTCCCTGGTGGCACAGTGGTTAAGAATCTGCCTGCTAATGCAAGGGACATGGGTTCGAGGACTGGTCTGGGAAGATCCCACATGCTGCAGAGCAACTAAGCCTGTGTGCCACAACTACTGAGACTGAGCTCTAGAGTCTGCAAGCCACAACTGCTGAGCCCACGTGCCTAGAGCCCATACTCCACAAGGCAAGCCACCGTGGTGAGAAGCCCTTGCACTGCAATGAAGAGTAGCCTCCGCTCGCCACAACTAGAGAAAGTCCATGTGCAGCAATGAAGACCCAACGCAACCAAAACATTTAAAAATAAATAAAATTAAAAAAAAAAAAAGAACAGATCATTGAGGAAGCTACTACCTCTGAGGCTGCCCCGGGAGCTTTTGAGCTCAAGAACACACCAGCATGGCTACAATGCAAGGATCAGGAAGTTAGAGGAGGAAGTTGCCTTCTGTTCCTGTTTTCTATGCCCCAGAGTTGGTGACTGGCCATAGGAATGCAGAGTGTATCCACTGCCCTCACCAACACTTCCCCTTAAAGCCCAAGCACTTGGAGAATGGACACTGGAAAGCTACTCCCCTAAGCCTCACTTCCCACAACCTTGTTTGCTAGCAGAAAAGCAGCCAAAGTGGCAGGGATATGGCTTCTGCCTCACTTTGGCCTTCTAGATGTACAGGAGGACATCTAAGAGATGGAGCCAAACATTCAGAACTCTACCTGCAAGAGCATCTGTGGAATGTAGTTTCAGGCTTTCCAGCCTCTGCATTATTGGAAGGCACATCAGGAGGGCAGAGTAGTGGCTAGGGAGCCAACCCATCACAGATTACTTGGGGGAAAATTAAATCTCAGAGAGGCTAAATAAAATTTTTTGCTCCAAGTGAAAAGAGAATTATGATTAAATGCATGGGCCCTGCAATCTGATGGACCAGGGCTCAAATCTCTACTCCAGAACTTACTAGTTTTTGGTCTTAGACAAGGCAATTCTCTAAAAGTTTCTGAGTCCTAGTTTATAAAATGGGAATAATACTGCTTCCTCAGGGGTTTGGAGTGAGAACTAAATATCATGATTTTAAAGTGCTTATCACAAAGTGTGAAGCCCAACAAGGATCCAATAAATTGTAGACATAATGAATAAGGTTCTACAGTAAGCAGTAGACCCAGGACCCTCACCCAGGTGCATGGTCTTTGCTGTTATCTCCTGGAGAAACGGAGATGAGATAGATCAGTAAATGTTTTGAGGGCCAAAATAAATATTTATAAGATGAATGCTTTAAAAAATATTTTAATGTTATTATGCTTCAAACATATCTTATTATTATAATTTATTGAAACTATGAGGTATTAAGATGTATCCTACTAACGCTATATCCAAATTGGCCTTGTTATAAGCACACTTTTTATTTTATACATAGTAGTAGATTGAGTTGTGTCCTCCTAAAAGATATATTCAAGTCCTAACCCCCGGTATCTACGAATGTGACCTTATTTGGAAATGGGGTCTTTACAGAAGTAATCAATTCATGATGAGGTTTTACTGGAATAGGGTGGGTCCTAAATCCAATGACAGGGGTCTTTTTAAAATTTTTATTTAATTAATTAATTTATTTATTGGCTGCGTTGGGTCTTTGTTGCTGCGTGCAGGCTTTCTCTAGTTGCGGCGAGTGGGGGCTACTCTTTGTTTTGGTGCACGGGCTTCTCATTGTGGTGGTTTCTCTTGTTGGGAAGCACGGACTCTAGGCGCGTGGGCTTCAGTAGTTGTGGCATGCAGGCTCAGTAGTTGTGGCTCACAGGCTCTAGAGCGCAGGCTCAGTAGTTGTGGCGCATGGGCTTAGTTGCTCTGTGGCATGTGGAATCTTCCTGGACCAGGGCTCGAACCCGTGTCCCCTGCATTGGCAGGCGGATTCCTAACCACTACATCACCAAGGAAGTCCTGACTGGGGTCTTTATAATAGAAAGAGAGGGAGATATACAGACACACACAGAGGGAAGATGGCCATATGAAGATGAAAGCAGAAATTGGAGTAGCTACAAGCCATGAAATGCCAAAGATGGACAGCTACAACCTGAAGGTAGGAAGAGGGAGGGAAGAATTCCCCTCTAGAGCCTCTGGAGAGTATGGCCCTTGACTTCAGACTTCTGGCCTCTAGAACTATGAGACAATAAATTTCTATTGTTTTAAGCCACACATTTTGTGGTCATTTGCTATGACAACCCTCGGAAACTAACGCATACTTCATTATGAAAAAATGAATTCATGTTAAATTGTATAAGACTATGTATATTTCTTTATTTCTTCATAATACTTTCAGGGCTATTTTACTTTACTTCCAGATTAGTATTTAGTTGGTGGTGGCTTCAAAAACTTGACATTCTTCTTTCCGAATTTTCCTTCACATCTCTGTCAAGTACCCAGTACACTCTAAATAGACCATTCAACATCATCAGGGAATACAACTGTTTAAATAATCCTGTAGGGAACTCTTTTATAAATTGAGCACTCATTTAGTTTATCATTTGTAAGTTAAGTAGTAGAGTGGAAAAAGCAGTGGTCAGAGGGCCGGGAGGTATGGAGAATCACAATCACAGACACCTTTAGTTGAGCACATACTGCATTTGAATGCAATTCAAGGCATTTTATATAAAATATCTCATTTTATCCTTTGAAGTAGGAATCACAGCCCCACTTTACAAATGAAGATACTAAAGCTTAAAGAGGCTAAGAGAATTTTCTGACCAAGATCACACAGCAGCACCCATCCCCAGGCTGTTGGATGCCATAGCTTGTTTCCTCAGCATTAGAACTGGTGTTGATGTATCTCTCTGGTTCCTCCCATACTCGTCTGTAAGGTAAATGGGTTGGTCTAGACAAACTTTTCTCAAGCTACCATTCTGTGGGACAGAGTTCTGTCTGAAGCCTAGAGACTCATTTCTCTCCTGGGGCCATAATGACTATCACATTCTTAGAGATTTCTGAAGGATGAGGAACTGTAAACAGCTGATTAACAAATGAACATCTCAAAGGACAGGGATGAAAGCCGTAAAGCTTTTAACTCAGGCCAAGAATGAGCAGTTTCATTCTCCCAACACTTCTTGCGCATGGTTCCTTCTCCCTTCCTTTCTGCTGCTTTCACATCATTCTTCTTTCTCCACCCACATTACCCATGACCCCCACAAGTGTTTTCTCATGGCTTTCCTTTCTTTCTCCCATTATCTCCTTCTTCGTGTCTCTCTTCTCTTTTCACTCCATCCTCACTTAGTTGCTCAGTCTGACCTTAAATTATGGAGACGACTTTAGAAAGTTTGAAAAGTTTGGGTATAAAATTACCTATGGCTTGTGGTACTGGCATGGAATGGCTTATAAAAAGGAAAATAAATATCATTAGTGAAAAAAATTAGAAAAAATAATTTTTTATCCTTATCCTGTTACAATGTATACAGACAGACCTTGGAGATATTGTAGGTTTGGTTCCAGACCACTGCAATTAAGTCAATATCGCAGTAAAAAGAGTCACAGGTTTTTTGGTTTCCCAGTGCATATAAAAACTATGTTGACACAATACTATAGTCTCTTTAGTGTGCAATAGCAGTACGTCTAAGAAAACAATATACATACCTTAATATAAAAATATTATTTTATTATTTTTTATTGCTAAAAAATGCTACCCACCACTTGAGCCTTCAGCGAGTTGTGATCTTTATTTATTTATTTATTTATTTTTGGTACGCAGGCCTGTCACTGCTGTGGCCTCTCTCGTTGCGGAGCACAGGCTCCGGACGCACAGGCTCAGCGGCCAAGGCTCACGGGCCCAGCCGCTCCGTGGCATGTGGGATCCTCCCGGACCGGGGCACGAACCCGTGTCCCCTGCATCGGCAGGCGGACTCTCAACCACTGCGCCACCAGGGCAGCCTGAGTTGTAATCTTTTCACAGTAGTAACATCAAAGACCCTTGATCACAGATCACTGTAGCACAAATACTAATGAAACAGTGTGAAATATTGTGAGAATAAAATGTGACACAGAGACATGAAGGGAGCAAATGTGTTGGACGTTGGCCCTGATAGAGTTACTTGAGGCAGGTTTGCTACAAACCTTCAGTTTGTACAAAAAAAGAAATGAAAAGCAATATCTGCAAAGCACAGTAAAGAAAAACACAATAAAACGACGAATGCCTGCAAACATTAAGAAACACTAAAAAAAAAAAAAAAAAAGGAAACACTCAAAGAGTAATCTTGAAAACTATGTCAAAATGTGTGAGCAGACGTTAACTTATATATAATGTGATAATTTATATCTCAATGAGAGTTTAGTTGCTGAGGAATTTTTCTTTGATATGGTATCCTTCCTAGAAAGAACTGGAAGTTATATGTGATGATACTGTAACACTTCCTTTCTCAGACTAACAGTGAATTGATGCTGTGCTTTCACATTTACTAGGTAGGCAATGTAGAATCTTCTGTGTTGAAAGTTCATAATTATAATTAATATTCCCGTACGTAAGGAAACCAAGAAAACCAAACAGTGTCATTATAGTACATTCCTCACGTTGATACAACACACCCAGGCCGTTGTTTTGACACTAGGACTATAGGAAGGAGGACAAATATGCTTTACAGACAAATCAGAGAATTAATCAAGTACAAAGGCTATTTATGTGAATACCAATCAACAGCAGTGGAGCAATCAGGCTATTGATTTCCAGTGTTGTCAACATTTGCTAATACACAATTATAAAACTGTTAGACTCTATCCTCTCTGTGAAAGAATGTGAACATTCTTAAAAGCTCCAGAGTGTTCTGTTTGAATGCTGGATAATTATAATTAGATTTTTTTTTTTTCCGGGAGTGAAAATACCAGTCTCAGAAAGCACCATGGTTCATCTAGTGCAGTGATTGCCTGGCTATTGATCATTACCAATCTATGATATCATTAGATATTCTCCTTAAACTCTCTGTCTGTTCCAATTAAATTCCTTGCAAAGGTTGAACAGACAGTAGGTAATTGAAAATACCCTACTAGAAATCTCCCCTTGGAGAGAGCTCTGGATACTCTGCTAGCTGCGATTGGCTACAGACCTGGGCTCTCACTCAAGTCCTTGAAACCACCATGCAGCTAATCTCTACCTTCATAGATGGGTGCAGTACTGTTTGTAATAGCAGCAAATGGAATTGCCCAGACCATTGTTAAGAAGGCTTATGGAGGGCTTCCCTGGTGGCACAGTGGTTGAGAGTCCGCCTGCCGATGCAGGGGACACGGGTTCGTGCCCTGGTCCGGGAGGATCCCACGTGCCGCGGAGCAGCAAGGCCCGTGAGCCATGTCCGCTGAGCCTGCGCGTCCGGAGCCTGTGCTCCGCAACGGGAGAGGCCACAACAGTGAGATGCTCGTGTACTGCAAAAAAAAAAAAAAAAAAGGCTTATGGAGAGGAGCATACTTTCATCTCATAGATAGATAATTCAATTTAAATAATCCCTCCTTTGGCTAATATTATTATGATTTAGGACATTTTTTTAAAGTTGTTTAAGTTCAAAACGATACCGACCAGGATCCTCAGCCTTACCCAATCAATAGAAATTGACTAGAGGCCAGACAAGAAATTCAGGCAAGTCTTTATTGAGGCACGTGCTGCAGCAGAGGGGAGTGAGAAAAAGTAACAGATTCCCTTGCTTGCTGGCTCCTGGAAGGTGAGAGTAGGGGTGTGTCCAGGGGTTGGGTCGGAGGGCTGACTTAGCTGGTCTGCCCACCCTCCTGGTGGTGTTGAGGGCAGGCGGCATGCGCAGTACCCTACTTTTGTTTCCGACACCGGTTTTTGCTCCTGGCTGTTCAGAAGTGGTAGTTGGGTTTTTCTGGTCTTTTTAAATCTTTTTGTCTATAATCTGCCCCAACTGTGCATGCATGCAGTTATTTTTAGTCCCATATAGTTTCTTTGTATTTTGTAGCTCATGGAGAGGTGTGTCCAGGTACAAGCACTGCAGCACTGAAGCAAAGGGTCCCAGGTCCCAGCCTGTCTCAAAAAGACTTACATATGTTGCCCATTTAAAAGGATTTTTTTTTTTTTGGTTTGTTTTCCTAAGTGTCTTAATAAGTGCGTACTTAGCAATTTACAGTGCACAGCCCACATAATGATACAACACGGCCAACACCAATTTCCTCATTTTGAAGGTACATGGGATTATTGTCAGCAGAGGTTACAGTGTGTATAAACCATGGTAAAACTGTCTTGAACTCTTTATACAAGAGTTCTCCAGGAAGCCAAAAGCCTTCTGTTCAACATAAATGAATTTAAGGGTAAAGAAATCATTCCAGTTCTAGCTTCTTGGAAAAGCCCACATATCAATAGTCAATGCTCACTAACGAGATGTCAGCTGAGTGTCTCAGATGTACCATAACAAGGTTTGGAGCTTGCTCTACTGTCTTTGTTTTCTGTAGCCCTGGCACAAGACGGCATATTGTTAAATCTCTTACTGGTGGTAAAGTGAGAGGGTTTATCAATGGAAGGGAATGCCCAGTGGGTTGGATGTCTCAGGCATTTAAGATTCTGGACAAATTGGTAACCATTTGGATTTGGCATCTTTTGCTAAGTAACACAGATGCTTTACAGAAATATGAAAAGCACCTAAGGATGAGATAGAGACACCTGAAAACTGTGTGAGGAAGCTGAGGGTCTCACTTGGTTGTGTACAAAGAAGCTCTCATCCCCTCTAGCAGGAAGGTAGAGAAAAAGGAGGACCAAGCCCAGACCTTAAGAATATGACGGCTGAACTTCAATGTCCAAACAGGGCATGTCTGTTATGCTATGTTGAGACAACCTGAGACCTGGATACACAGCAAGGGGACATCTAGGCGGATGTCCTTGAAGATTTTGACTTCTTAAGACGTCTCCCACCTCCTGAGCCTACAGACGTTGCCAGTCTTCCCGTAAGAGTGAACATCCCCCCTCTCCCCATCCCCAGCCCAGTGCTGTGGTACTAGCACTGAGGACTCTGTCCCAGGGCGACATGTCCTCCCTGTCTTCCCAGGAGTCCCCTCCATACCTCCTCCTGGACATAGACCAATAATTAGCACAAAGGATCAGTATAACCCAGCTGGTGATGTGCTGTGTCTGACGAGGGAGTAAAGGAATCGTACCTACTCGGCATAGACCGGCAGGGGCCAGAGTGTACCTGTGGGACTGGATTCTGAGAGCACTGGATCAAGAGGGTCAAAACACAAAGCTGGATAGGTGAGTTTATTGGGAGTGCTGTCCTGAGATTAAGAATAGATACGTTTAACCCTGGCAAATACCCCAAGAAATGGCTCAAAATTGCTTGTAGGATGGCTCCTAGAAGCAAGGGAAAAGTTATGGCCCATGCTGAGTGAAGCTGAAATGCCAGAGTTGCCAAGGCAGACGTTGCCAAAACAGAATGACCGAGGAAGAAAGGATTAAAAGGCTCAAGGCAGTGGGCAACCAGTCATAGGTGGTCCATGCATGGCTAGATGGCTGGCCAGGTGGTTATGTTCTACAGGAAGATCTGGATGACACACCATTTACACAGGATGAGCTAAGGGGAGGAGTCTATGAGCATCACCGACCGTTCCATGGTGGCTGTCTGTGGACCAGGGCTGACAGAGGGCGAGGCTATAATAGAACTTGGTTTGATAATGTCAATGAGGATGGTGGTACCTGCCAAAATAGAGGTCAGGTGCTGGCACCTGATAACCATGGTGCTTTCCCACACTCCATCGCATCATCTATTTTCAGAGAACACAACCCATCACTCTAGGAATCCAGGGTCTATGCAAGTTAAATAGCAATAAATAAATAATAAACACCTAGACATGTCACAGTGAAGCTTCAGAAAATCAAAGAGAAAAAGAGAACCTTAAAAGACACCTGAGAAAAAAGGAGCTTACAAAAGAACAACAATTAGACTGGCAATCAGTAACAGTGACAGCAATAATGGAGTAACATCTTCACAGCACTGACAGAAAGTGAATATCAAATGGGAACTCAGTATCCAGTTAATCTGTCATTCAAAACTGAGGGCAGGGCTTCCCTGGTGGCGCAGTGGTTGAGAGTCCGCCTGCCGATGGAGGGGACGCGGGTTCGTGCCCCGGTCCGGGAAGATCCCACATGCCGCGGAGCAGCTGGGCCCCGTGAGCCATGGCCGCTGAGCCTGCGCGTCCGGAGCCTGTGCTCCACAACGGGAGAGGCCACAACAGTGAGAGGCCCGCGTACTGCAAAAAAAAAAAAAAAAAGAAAAAAGAAAAAAAAAACTGAGGGCAAAATAAAGACTCTGAGACAAGCAAAGACTGAGAGATTTCATCACTCTAAGATCTGATGAATGAACTACTGAAAGAGCTGTGCTTCAGCAAGAAGAATTGAATCTGCACGTGAAGTGGGATTCAAGTTACTATAATCACCCCTAAATTCTTAAACAATAGCAATAAATCTAAACAGGTATAGACTTTGCTTTCCTTCTAATGATTTTAGTGCACATCACCTGTGTCTACTTTGCAGTGTGCCCCTTAGCTTAGAGGTTCTATCCATAAAATTATTTCTTATTTTATACACAGTAGGCCCTTTATACAGCCCAAAACATATTCAAATACTCTATTTTTTAACATGCTATTACAGTGTTTAACAAGAGTTTACAAAGATGTCCAGAAGAGTTGAAAACACAAAGAATTTTTTAACATTTAAAGGCTGGGTGATTGGTTCCTACATATCCATTTCCTAATATCTGCATACAGCTTGGTGTCTTGGCCAAAAGATAGACTCTCACAGCAAGCTTGGGGCATTCTGAGTTGTTTACAAAAAGTTGAAAGCTATAGCACAGGGAGCTCTACTCAATACTCTATAATGGCCTATATGGGAAAAGAATCTAAAAAAGAGTGGATATATGTGTATGTATAACTGATTCACTTTGCTGTACACCTGAAACTAACACAACATTGTATCAATAAATCAACTATACGCCAATAAAACTTGGTTTTAAAAAAACCAGGTTGAGAGCATGACTGTTAAATCTGGGATCTCCGAGGCAATATTACATGTTGTATTTTGAAAGGGTGCAGGGACTAATATTTATTGAACACTTACTATGTGTTATATACATTAACATATGGTATTAGCTTTACTCTTCAAAAGAATTCTAAATGGTAGGCAGTATTATTACCCGTATCTTACTGATTAGGCAATTGATATTCAGAGATTAAAAACTTTTCAAAGTCTCAACTAGAAAGGGGCAATAATAAGATTTGAACTTAGTTCTTCAGGACCCCAAAGCCCATGCTTTGACACTAGACACATCTTCCAAGACAGGTAAAAGCAGAAGATAGCTATCAACCAAATTTATATGCACAATATATACAGTAAGTCCCCTACATATGAACCTTCAAGTTGAGAACTTTCAAAGATGCAAACGTGCATTCGCATGTCCAATCACATAAGTTAGTTCTATCTGAGGAGGCACTGTTAGATTTTGAGGCACAGGATCCAAACGTAGAATGTTACATGAACATTGCAGCAGCCGTTCAGAATGCAATCCAGCGCTACTGTGTCATCTATGATGAGAAAAAAAGAGCTGCTACCCAGACATCACTGGATCGTTGTTTCAAGAGGGCAGATACAATTGAATCCAGCAGGGAACCAGAACCTGTGCCATCAGCGTCAGGCGTGAGCGACATTGCAGCTTGCCCTCCGTCTCCTATTGCTGACGACCCTTCAGCTCTACCATCTCCCACCTCCTCTCCCTCCTCCAGTCAGTAACTCTTCTTGCCTGCTCCCTCGATGCCAGCCCCTGGATGCCAGCTGTTGTACTGTACTACTGCACTTTTCAAGGTGCTGTGCTGTAAGATTTTAAATGTTTTATTGTTTGTGTTTGTCTTTTCTGTATTATTTGTGTGAAAAGTAATATAAACCTGTTACAGTACAGTACTATATAGCCGATCGTGTTAGTTGGGTACCTAGGCTAACTTTGTTGGACTTAACAAAAAAATTGACTTACGAACATGTTCTAGGAATGGAACCCATTCATATGTAGGGAACTTACTGTGTTTACAGAAGGAGGAGAAGATACAGACTATTTTCTCATTCTTCAACCTGTTAATTTTCAGACTCTTCTCCTGTCTCTTTTTTCTTTGCTGTCATCGCAAGGCTTTTAAATATGCAAGTTTTACCATAAAGCATGTGGCTATTTTAAAAGATATTACTTTGGGTTTCCCTGGTGGTGCAGTGGTTAAGAATCCGCCTGCCAGTGCAGGGGACACAGGTTCGATCCCTGGTCTGGGAAGATCCCACATGCCGCAGAGCAACTAAGCCCATGAGCCACAACTACTGAGCCTGTGCTCTAGGGTCCATGAGCCACAACTACTGAGCCTGCGTGCCACAGCTACTGAAGCCCACGCGCCTAGAGCTCATGCTCCGCAACAAGAGGCCACCACAATGAGAAGCCCGCGCACCACAACGAAGAGTAGCCCCCGCTCGCCGCAACTAGAGAAAGCCCGCACACAGCAACAAAGACCCAACACAGCCAAAAATAAATAAATAAAATAAATAAATTTATTAAATAAAAAAGAGGTGGTTACTCTTAAAAAAAAAGATATTACTTTGAAGACTTATCGTGGAGAAGTATAAACTCTAAACTTTGGGCTACATATGTATTTGTTTTCCCTTAGAATGTTAAAGTTTTACTCCTTTGTTCCAGAAATATGTCTTTCTATTGTTTAAAATTTAGGGCTTTTCACTTTCTTTTTTACCAGATGGCAGCTGTTATAATCATTTCCAAAGTGAATATTTTAACTTTCAAAAAAATAAAACATGAAATGGCATGTATGGAAAATTAGGCCCATTTCATTTTGTTCACTATTTTGTTAAACTTATTTTTAGAATATTTCATCAATCTGGACATTTTCACAGATATTTTTATCAGTTCAGCCTGTTCTGTATCACTTACCAGTCTGGTTGCTATGGTATGACAATGATTTTTTATTCTTTTCCAAACAAAAAATAACCTTTCAATGACCATGCACTTAGATTTTGAACAAAATGCATCCATACTTTCTCAGGCTGTTTTCAATTATACAAACCAACTATATTTTAGCTTCAAACTCTCTTTAATCTTCAGTGTTATTAGAACAGGATTTGTGTCCTTGGGGACAGAGTTTTAAATTGAAACCCAAACCCCATAGCACTAACAAAGCATTTGTGTGATATGGCAATTTGTAGGTTATTTAAGGGAAGATGAGAGTCAGATCTTGGCTCATTCAAAGCAAGTTAATAAATCTCTGTCCCCATTTAGAGACAGGGAACTAGGGGGAGCCATAATAATAAAGATAATAATAATTTAAGAAATAATAAAATAATACATTTGTATGCACTTAGTGCCAGTCAGCGTTCTAAGGCATTTTCCTCGTATTAACTCTTTTAATCCTCACCATCTTAGGGGTAGGTGCTGCTATAACGCCCATTTTGCACAGAAGAAAGAAGGAAACATAACGAGGGTAAATAGTTTAATACCTACTGTCACATCAGTCATAAATAGCAGAGCCAGATTTTGAAGCCTGGCGGTTGCCACCAGAGTTGGTGCTGAAATGAAGCCATTTACTCCAAGGTATATGAGAACTTGCAGCAGAGCTGGTGTTAGATTTCTTTCTTTTTTTTTTTTTTCTTGTGGTACGTGGGCCTCTCACTGTTGTGGCCTCTCCCGCTGCGGAGCACAGGGCTCCGGACGCGCAGGCTCAGCGGCCACGGCTCACGGGCCCAGCCGCTCCACGGCACGTGGGATCCTCCCGGACCGGGGCACGAACCCGCATCCCCTGCACCGGCAGGCGGACTCTCAACCACTGCGCCACCAGAGAAGCCCTGGTGTTAGATTTCTCACTCTCATTTGCATCTTCTATTTTTTTGGCTATTGCTTTAGCGGTTCACAAGGACCCACTCTGATCTGTCTCTTCCCAAAGCACCCGTCTAGTTACCCCACTGGTTTAGCACTTCATGGCTCCCTTATTCTAAACAGGCACTTATTTCTGCCAGCTGGAAACACTCCAGGGGCAGGGACCCCAAGGGGTCTTTTTTTTTTTTTTTTTGATTCAAGACTTAAATTCACTACTTCAAGATACACAATGACCACCAAGCAAAATGCACATAAAAGATGTCATAAGTAGGCATATCATAGTCAACCATTAAAAATCAAAGATGAAGAGTAGATCTTGAAAGTGTTAAAAGAAAAACATTACATGAAGAGGAAAAACAAATCCATTAAGGGTCAATTTCTGATCAGAAGCTGTGGAAGCCAGAAGACAACAAAGTAATGCTTTTAAAATGCTGAAAGAAAAACCATCAACCCCAAACTCTACATGCAGCAAAAAGACTTCTTGAAAATGAAGAAAAAAATAGAGATATTCCCAAGGGGTCTTATCAATCTTTAGGTCACGACAGAGCTGAACACTGGGCGGGCCATAGCGGGTGTCATGAGGGCCCTGTCTCTGAGGGGTTGGTCAGGTCTCTAACAAGTGTACATGGGGTTTCCTCCCACCCCCTTACACCCCCATGGAGTCAACACAAAGTGGAAGAAATATCCTAGAAGCAAAGCCAGGAGCAAAGCTGATCCAGGACCCTCTCTCTGTCCTCTTGTATCCCATTGTCATGGCTCCTCGTAGGAGGGATGGTGCCTGGGCTTAGGAAATAAGGTAGCAGAGGTCCAGAGTCTCTGCGCCAGGTCAGAGCCTCTATCTTTTGACTGAAGCCTCCTCTCCAGGCAGACCTAGATCAAAACTCCTTCAATCTGATGACTTTCAGACCTGCCCTCTCTTTCTGTTTAAATCCCATTAGATAGAGAACCCATCCTGCCTCTTGGCTTTCTAATCTCCATTATATCTGACACAGACATGTGCAGCCACTGAGCCTTTAAGAGCTTCGTCACAGGTAGAGGACCTGCTGACCCAGCTGTTGCCCAGAGCAATGGGTGCGCCAGCAGATCAGCCCCAATGTGTGTGAGCTCAAGAATGGCTGCTGCTTCCTTTCTGCTCCCAGACTCCCACGTGAATGTCTCACGCAGGCCTCCCAAACCAGAAACAGACAGGAAAGGGATATCTAGGAAACGGAGCCCAGCCCTGCCAAGCTGACTTGGTACGAGGCCAACACAGCACCTTATTGCTTAACCCAGCCACGTAAATGGTAGATGTCACCTGACTCGACCTGGCTGCCTTAGATGGTTTTGGAGAGGCAAGTTGGAATCCCAGAGAAAAACGTGTGAACTCCAAACACACGCTAAAGAGCATGGGATCTGGAATCAGAAGACCTGGCTTTTCATTCCAGTTCTTTCCCTTGTGTTTTCTGGGAAAGTCATTGACATATTTATTGAGTGCCTCAACTTCCCTGAGACTCAGGCTTGGCAAATGTAAAACGAGAATACTGGTATCTGTCGGGGAAAGGGTTGGCAGACTTAGATGATATAATGCATGTTGAAGTTTTTGTTGTTTTTCTGTTGTTGTCTTTAAAACTGAAGACAAGATAATAAAATTGATCCTGATTTGCTTTGCTTTTTGACAGTGGTGTGCGCTGGGAGAGCAAGCAGACACTCCTTTTTGGGGGATCAATTGATATGAGCCTACCTTCATAAACTCTTCTTTCAGCAGACTCATTGGCAGAAACGGGAAGTTCTCATGCCACTTTTGAGCAGAAAGTGGAAGGGGAGGTACAGGAAAGGGTGGGCTCACTCACGTGGCTTTTGGCAGGTGGAAGGCTCTCTCTGGCTGGTGACTGGGGACACTAATTCTTTGCCTTGTAGTTCTCGCTCTAGGGCAGCTCACAACATGGCCTTCCTCAGAGTGGGCAAGCGTGAAAGAGGATGCCCAGGTTGGATGCCACCATCTTTCGTAACCTTCTGGGAAGTGTTACCCCATCACTTATGCTGATTCTATACGCTGGAAGTGAGTCATTAGGTCCAGCCCACCCTCTAGGGGAGGGTGTTACATGAGCTGTGACACCAGCAGGTGGGGTCATGAGGGCTATGGTAGAGGCTGGCTCCACAGGGAGTGATGAGGGCTTTGGTGTTCAGCTCTGGTCTTGTTCTACAAGTTTTACTACTGTATCTGTTTTTTTTTTTTTAAATATTTTCAACTTTTTAATTATTCAAACATTAGGTACATACTTGTAAAAGATAAAAGCTTTATATAAGTGAAATGCAGCTCTACATTAATATTTTAAAGTCTCTGAAAAGTTCTGATGTATATAAACCTGACTAAATTTGTTTAATGCAGCATTCAAACTATTAAAATAATGGAGTCTACTTTTCCCCTAAATACCACCATTTTACCTATATTGGAAAATAGGTAAAAAGTGCTCAAGACATCTTCCACTAGTGTATTTCTGAAATTTTTCTTCTGCTGTTATTTATTTGAAGAGAAG
Source organism: Mesoplodon mirus (assembly GCF_964341445.2). Classification (NCBI taxonomy): domain Eukaryota; kingdom Metazoa; phylum Chordata; class Mammalia; order Artiodactyla; family Ziphiidae; genus Mesoplodon; species Mesoplodon mirus. Next base: position 66,150,421 of record NC_138993.1, on the reverse strand, counting down.
AAGCTTTGGCAAGTGGTCACAACATTTTCTCCTATTGCCTTGTTCTTGTCTTGGACATTGACAGCTTAATTACTTAATTATTCAGCTTAAATGAATATACATAAGGGAGGCAGTGTACCCTAATGATAAAGGGTGCAGACCCTGAAGTTCGAGTAGTAGCTCCACCATTTACCAGATGAATTTCCGCAAGTTTCTGAGCCTTAGTTTCCTCAGCTGTAAAATGGGAATAATAGTAGGATTTACCTCATTGTAGAGGGCAATGTACAGGGCTGGTAAACCTGGCACATGATAAACATTCAATAAATATCAGAGATATGACTTGTTGCTTTTGCCATGCAAGCACAGTATTTATTAAGTACCTGTCCCCAACTAACCTATAATTTAGAGCAGGAGACTAAAAATTCAGTTTTATTTTGTTACTTTTTTTTTTTTCTGATTTTGGGATACAATCCCTTTTAGTTTCTCACAGAAGGAAAACCAAAAGGCCTCCTTCTTAAATTGAAGGCCACTGGTGTTCTGCTAAGTAGCTTCCAGACAGAACATTGAGACGATCCTTGAATGTGCTTTTCTCTCTCTTGCTTTCCTGCTGCCCTTGACCCTCTGCTGTTTGGGCTGTTATAAGGTTAGGAGAATGTTTATAACTAAGAAGACGAAAGTCCTTTGCGCATGGCCTTGAGCTCTCCGGAGGAAGCATGCCTCTGAAATCTAACCAATAAAAAATAAATAGGCAGTGTTTGGAGGAAGAGGTGCAAGGCTCCCAGCTTCACTCAGAGGAAACATGAAGGGCTTTGCAGGGGTGGGCTACAGGTTTCTAAATGTTGAGAGAAGCACCACATTTTATAAAGCAAGTATCCTGGTATTTCCTCCTGTGTTCAATGGGATATATTGAAGTACACATTGTATAGGGCTGCATAATCATGTTTTATCATAAAGGAAACATTGAAGTTATAATAAAATATTTAAAAACACATACAAACCTTCTGCACTTTCCACTTAGTGTTGCTGTGAGCCTAAAATTGCTCTAAGAAATAAAGTCTATATCTTTAAAAACCATAGCATTTCTTAACAAAGTAAATGTTTATGATTATAAACCTTGATCACAAATGACACAGTTGGCATAGGGAGTTTAAGCTTCTCTCCAGACTCGTCAAACATTTGTCCCCTGCATTTAGAGGAAAGGACACATGAGCACTTATTATGTATATACCGATAATATACTTACTATGTATATATGGATAATATACCTTTAACTAGTTCCAGAAAGCACCATATTTAAGTGTATTAAGCAAATGTTTCTTTATGAGAAAACTTGAGACATGTTATGAATGGTGGGAACTTCAGGAGAGATGGTAGGCAGGTAGGGGAAGATGCTTTTCTTTTTTTTAAAAAAAATATGTATGTATGTATGTATGTATTTATTTATTTATTTTTGGCTGTGTTGGGTCTTCTTTGCTGCTTGCGGGCTTTCTCTCGTTGTGGCGAGCGGGGCCTACTCTTCGTTGTGGTGTGTGGACTTCTCATTGCGGTGTCTTCTCTTGTTGCAGAGCACAGGCTCTAGGCACGCAGGCTTCAGTAGTTGTGGCATGTGGGCTCAGTAGTTGTGGCTCGCGGGCTCTAGAACGCAGCCTCAGTAGTTGTGGCGCACAGGCTTATTTGCTCTGCAGCATGTGGGATCTTCCCGGACCAGGGCTCGAACCCGTGCCCCCTGCATTGGCAGGCGGATTCTTAACCACTGCGCCATCAGGGAAGCTCGGGGAAGATGCTTTTGATCTGGGGAATTTTCTGTGCCTCTCAGTCAATAAACCCATAGCAACACTACCAAAGGGGCACTCCTGTTGCCACACCCAGGGGCACAGATGTGTGAGCTTTGTGAATTTTCCTAGGATTGATTGCCTGTGCTATAACCTTAAGTTATTCCCTAATATTAATTCTTTGATCAGATATTGAGCCTTTAAACCTAGAAATGCAGGTGTTACTGTTAATACCCGTAGCCACCCTAAGAGGTGAGTATGTGCATCATTTAGAGTTCCTTGTGGCAAACAACAGAAACCAACACTGGCTAATTTAATCAAAAAGGAATTTGTCAGGCTCAAGGAACCACGGGAACAGCTAAACACACAGGCTTCAGGAAGAACGTGATCCAAGGCAATTTGGGGGATTCAGGAGCAGAAACTAATGAATCGTTTGTCCAGGGAGCCTCCGATTGCTTCTGGACCTTGGTTCAAGTCCTACAAATGAGGGTGGCGGTGGAGCGTCCGATAGTCCAGGCTTGAGTCTGTTTTCCCTTAGGGTACTTTGATGGACACGCAATGGGGTTGGCTTTACTTTACAAAGGGACATGAGGGAGGCTGTTAACAAAGGAAGCAAGGAAGGGAAACGGCTCAGGCAAAGATCCAAAGTGTCTATTATAATATTCTCCTAATTTTAAAGGTGAGGAAAGAGGTCAGTTATGCTTAGTTACATGTCAAGGCACATGTCTAGGTGAACAAGGCTGAGATTTGCACCCCTGTCAGTCTCATCCGCAAGCAACTGCTCTTCCCCTCTTCCGGATTCCCCTTATTCTGTGGAGCATAGTAGCAGAAGGATGACATCCACAGCCCAATGTTTATAAAACCTTCTGAACTCTTTCAGGGAAAAGTAGGGTTTCACTGGAAATGAGTCAGCAACACTGAACGTTCATGCCTTTCTGCTTTTCCCTCAGTTTTTGTTTCCTTTGCTCCACCCCCGCAGGCCTCTTTCCCAATGTCAACAAGTTCAGAGGAATTGATAAGTCAGCCTGGCTGAGGGGAAAGCCAACAGAAAAGAACCGTCTGTTTCCGCGGCCACTGCTGGCCCAGGAAGGGTTTTCTCCTCCTGCTCGAGCTTTCTCTCCCTCTCTGAAAATAAGAGTTCCAAATAAGCTGGCTTTATGTCATGTCACCAACCAAAACACCCAAGGCTAGATCAAGAGCAAAGTGTAATTTTGAATTTAAAATTAGAGATCTGGGCCTATTTCAGGAATTGGTAGCTGTGGGGTGATGACCAAGCGTTCAAACTTTTTAAAAAAAAAATAAATTTATTTATTTATTGGCTGCCCTGAGTCTTCGTTGTTGCGCGCAGGCTTTTCTCTAGTTGCAGCGAGCGGGGGCTGCTCTTCGTTGCAGTGCGCGGGCTTCTCATTGTGGTGGCTTCTCTTGTTGCGGAGCACGGGTTCTAGGCGCGTGGGCTTCAGCAGTTGTGGCACACAGGCTCAGTAGTTGTGGCGCATGGGTTTAGTTGCCCCACGGCATGTGGGATCTTCGCGGACCAGGGCTTGAACCCATGTCCCCTGCATTGGCAGGCGGACCCTCAACCACTGTGCCACCAGGGAAGTCCCCGAGCGTTCAAACTTAAGCATCAAAGATGTGAGTAGTGGCTTAGTCGACTTTTAAATTATGCCTGGACTCATGACTCAAAAGAAAAATGCTATTTATGTCATTAAAATACTTAGCATTCACAGTTTACACAATGCTAAACATTTCTGGTGTGAGTTCGTTTACGTACAGTTATTTCTGTTTAAAATTCACCTGAAACGGTTGTCTGATTATGTAAGTTATGTAGTTAAAAGTGGTGCAGTGGGAGGTAGGGCTTTTATTTCTATTGTTAGAGGAGATAATGTTTACCAGGCACCAGTATATAAAAGCTACTCAATAAATGCTCGTTCCATTCTCTGTGAAATGAAGTAAACTTTAACTAATTATTGTTCCTGTACTTTAACATTCTTATTCCTTTAACTTCTACTGAATACCTGCCAGGGGGCCAATCACAAGTCACTGTCCTTCAGATTCATCAGTGCTTTCCCTCACCTCCCAGGGCTTTGCTACTCCAAGAGTGGTCTGTGGACCAGCAGCAGCCTCACCTGGGAGCTTTTTAGAACCAGAGGATCTCAGGCTTCCACTGATTCCTCCTGAATCAGAATCGGATGTCAAAGTAATTTGTATGCACACTAAAGTCTGAGAAGCACTGACCTACTGGCTTATGTTCCCACTTCTTATTATGAAATAGTCTTGTGCCCACTCTTTTAGTTTATCTCCTGCCACTTCCCTTCTTGGGATTTGAACTGAAATTCCCCAGTCACACCAAGCTGTTTCCTGTCTCCAGGCTTCTCTCATGCTCTTCTCTTTGCCTGGGTTCTATTTTCTCTCTTTTTGTCTTGTTATTGCCTACTCTTTCCTTAAGACCTGCATGCATGCATCAGTCCATTCATTCATCCTATATATTTTATTGAGTACCTACTATATGCCAAGCACTGTGCTTAGGCAGAGTTTTTGTGTGTGTGGTTTTATTTATTTTTTAATAAATTATTTAATCGAAGTATAGTACAATATTCTATAAATTACAGGTGCACAGGATTGTGAGTCACAATTTTTAAAGGTTATACTCTATTTACAGTTATTATAAAATATTGGCTACATTCCCTGTGTTGTACAATATATTCTTGCAGTTTATTTTATACCTAATAGTTTGTGTCTCCTACTCCCCCACCCCTATAGTGCCTCTTCTTCCCCTCCCCACTGGTAACCACTCATTTATTTTCTATATCTGTGAGTCTGCATCTTTTTGTCATATTCACTAGTTTGTTGTATTTTTAAGATTCTACATATAAGTGATATCATATAGTATTTGTCTTTCTCTGTCTGACTTACTTCACTTAATAATGCTGCCAAGTCCATTCGTGTTGCTACAAATGGCAAAATTTCATTATTTTTTATGGCAGAGTAGTAGTCCATTGTGTGTGTGTGTGTGTGTATACTGCATCTTCTTTATCCATTTATCTGTTGATGGTTGATGGACGCTAAGGTTGCTTCTTTATCTTGGCAATTATAAATAATGCCTCTGTTTTTTTCAGATATATACCCAAGAGTGGAATTGCTCAGTTTTCTGAGTTGAGTTCTATGCTCAGTTTTTTGAGAAACCTCCATACTATTTTCCACAGTGGCTGCACCAACTTACATTCCCACCAACAGTGCACTAGGGTTCCCTTTTCTCCACACCCTCACCAACATTCACTATTTGTGTTCTTTTTGATGATAGTCATTCTGACAGGTGTGAAGTGATACTTCATTGTGGTTTTGATTTGCATTTCCCTGATGATTAGCAGTGTTGAGCATCTTTTCATGTGCCTGTTGGCCATCTACATTTCCTCTTTGGAAAAATGTCTATTCAGTTCTTCTGCCCATTTTTAAATCAGGTTGTTTGTTTGTTTGTTTTTGATGTTGAGTTGTATGAGCTGTTTATATATGTTGGAAATTAGCCCCTTGTCGGTTGCATCGTTTGCAAATATTTTCTCCCATTCAGTAGGTTGGCTTCTCACTTTATCAATGGTTTCCTTTGCTGTGCAAAAGCTTTAAAGATTAATTAGGTCCTATTTGTTTATTTTTGCTTTTATTTCCTTTGCTTTAGAATATGGATCACTCCAAAATATTGCTACGATTTATGTTAAAGAGTGTTCTGCCTATATTTTCCTCTAAGAGTTTTGTGGTATCTGGTCTTACTTTTAGGTCTTTAATTCATTTTGAGTTTATTTTTGTGCATGGTGTTAGGGAGTGTTTTAATTTCATTCTTTTACATGGAGCTGTCCAGTTTTCCCAGCACCACTATTGAAGAGCCTGTCTTTTCTTTTCTTTCTTTTTTTTGTTTGTTTGTTTGTTTTCTTGCGGTACGCGGGCCTCTCCCTGCTGTGGCCTCTCCCGTTGCGGACAGGCTCCGGACGTGCAGGCTCAGCAGCCATGGCTCATGGGCCCAGCTGCTCCGCGGCACATGGGATCTTCCCGGAACGGGGCACGAACCCATGTCCCCTGCATTGGCAAGTGGACTCTCAACCACTGTGCCACCAGGGAAGCCCGAGCCTGTCTTTTCTCCATTGTATATCCTTATCAGGCAGCTTTTTAAAGAAACCCCCTACTGAGATGGGCGGCTCTCCTCTCTGTTCTTCAATGTATCAGGCTTAACTCTATCATTGATGTATTATGCTAGGTTGACACTGTTGACCTTGACTGAAGCAAGTTGGGAGCCTGTCATAGTTCTCTTCATCTCTCCTGTACCTAGCACAGTTTCTGGTCCTCAGACAATGTTTTGTTGGACTGAACCGTTGCATTTTGAGGAACAAGTGATGCCAGGACATAGCAGGTGAACTCTGAAGTTATTCATGACCCAGAGTGACCATACCCTTTGCCCACAGACCACACCCAGACACCCTCATGCACCCTTTGCCCTCTCTAATTCACTCAAAGGCCCTGTATTGGCCAGTGGCAGTAGTGACATAATCTCACACTCATGTAGACATTGAACATATTTGGGAGCTGAGTGTCACGGGCAGGAAGGACTCAGCACAGAGACCTGAGAAGATGATCACCATTGGTGGCGCAAAGTGGGGTTATGGCTGCAGTCTCTTTGCCACGCCTCCCCCTGCTGTAACTACATTGCTCACAATCTGAGCTGCGTGTCATCCTTTGAATTAGTGACCAGTGGAGTTTCCTGCTGATTCCCTACCCCTTGGAGAGGCATGCCTGTGGGCAGCTGCCATGGTGGTGACCATTTAGGGGGTGCCATCTTTGTTGGAGGAGGGAGATAGTTGCCCAAGAATAGTGAAAGCAAGGACTTTACCATGATGAGTAGGAACAATGCAGGGCCATTACATAAAGGAAAAAGAATAAATGAAATAAAGAGAATAAATAGCAAATGAGAGGTAGAAGAACCCTGTGAAAACAGACTGTGGAGCCAGTCTACCTGGGTCCAGAACCCCAGCCCTGCCTATTAGAGCTGCATGATCTTGGGCAAATTGTTAAATTTTCCATGCTTCAGTCTCTCCACCTGTAAAGTGGGAATAATAATAGTACCTACCTTATGAGGTAGTTATTCATAAAGACAAGTTATTATTCATGAAGACTTGGACTAGTGGCTGACACACCACATAAACAATATGTGTTATATTGCTTAACAAATAGAGAATATTGTATTGCTTGAAAATAAAATTCAGCATCTCATTCCCTCATTCTCTTTTCATCACTGTGCACCTTCACACTTGTAAATGCATTTGCCTACTTCATAGTATTTCCCTGGGTTTGCAATAAGGGTGTGTACATCTTTAAGCTGGTGAGCAAGGCTTAAAAAAAAAAATGAACAAAAGGGAAACAGCTGCTTTGTTTTTGAAAAGATTTGCCAAGCTCATATAGTTAAATTTAATGTCTGGGTGTTTTAAACCCTGGAGAACAATGTAATTTGTGTCACCACTGCTACAAAGGACGACTCTTTGGCGAGCATTTCATTTCAGTCTCCTAAAGACCTAACTTGAACAAAAGAAGCAAAAACAAACACAAATACAGTCATGGAAAAACGCTAATTAGGCTTTGGGGAAAGGTTGTCCGGTCCTGTCATGTCTTAGAAGAGCAAAATAAAAATAACACTGGCACCTGAAAAGTTATTTTTCTCACCAAATATTTTAATTTTTTAAGTAATATTTTTCTTAGTTATGATTCTAGGAAGTGGGAGAGTGTTGAGAGAAAAGGACCAGCTGAAGACTAATATCTGAATGTTTTATTACCTGCTTCACTTGCAATCTTTCTTTTAATTCTCACTAAACTCTGTAAAGGAGATATTTTCTGCATTTACCATAAAACACTCAAGCTCAAAAAGGTTAAGTCACTTAACCAAGTTCATACAACCCAGTGAGTTACAGAACTAGAGTTTGACTCTATATGTCTGTCTGACTCTAGGGGAATAAACCCCCTTCAAAGTTGCTTTGTTCATATTTTTTAATGGGAACAAAGTATTTATATCTGAATCTCTTCCATGTAGTTGCCAGGAACCAAATACCAAATGCTTGGAAGTTCAGATATATCTAACATTTAATTTTTCTTCATACAAGATAGAGATTTTGCTTCACCGTAGTCTCTGCATCTTGGTAGTAATCGTGGGAAAGAACTTGATGATGAGGATAACAGCTACGGAAGACAACGACCAACAGATGACCTCATCTTGGTTTGGAAGCCCCAGTTTCCACATGTTAGTACAAGAAATGCCAGTGACTTGACAAAAAGCAGTATCTTGGGACACAATTCAAAAGAGATGGTGATGATTAAAGCTGTCACTCACTCGTAAGGGAGACTGGCCATCTTGTAGTATTTCTAATTGATATAGAGAAAAACTGGGAGAGAGAAGATTCCTGAATACAGAAAGGATTAAGGAATTCTACTACTTTCCTCCTCAAGTGCACTATTCCCATATTATTATACATTGTTTATCACCAGATTGCCCAAGGACATGTGAGAGGAGAGGAGAGAGAAAATGGATAGAAGATAAGCCACCCATAGCTGTTGATAGCTAACTGGAAAGGACTTGTTTATCTGGGCTTATGATCTTTGTAACATGTGGGTTTCCTGTTACCTTTACTCTCTAGGTCAAGGAATCTCTTACTCCAGAGAAGGCAGGGAACAATTTCATTTCTCTTCTTGACATTGAGTCAAGCAGCCAACTGAGTCTACAAGAGCACTTCCCTTTAGTTGTTGTTATTGTTGTTGAATGTAACAATGTGTGTGTGTGTGTGTGTGTGTGTGTGTGATTTAGAATGGGTCTGAGGGCACTTATGAAAAAAGATCCTGCACCTTCACTAGAATAATTCCTGGGTCAGAGGCTGAAAATCCTTCTTATATATGCTACGTTAGCACCAGTCTGGTGGGGTCAGAAAGGCTCCTGTTATTGAGAAAATTAATACAGGAAAACGGAGTCAGAAGACCAGAAGGGAGAGCTCTCCTACACTTATCACATGATGCCAACACAGCTCCCAACAGGAAGAGATGTACCTTGCACCCCAGCAAGAAGGGACACTACTTTACTATCACCAGCAGGAGAAAGCTTTTCTCCTTGCCTGGTAACAGATCAGCCACTGAGAGACTGTCACAACTCAGCCAATGAAAGGCCACTACCCTTCAAACTCCCAGTTTCCTCCAATGGACTTTTTGTTTATAACGGCCCCTTTCAACTCCTCCATTCTCCTCTATAAAAGAGTTTACTCTCCTTTGCTTTACTGGATTTGCATGTGGTTCACCATAGTTGCATGTCCTGAATTGCAGTTCTTTGCTGCTCCCACATAAACCTGTTTAGCTGGAAAAATAAGTGATGGTTTTACTGTTTTAGGAAAGGAAGTGCTCTGAGTTCAGAAAGCCTGGGGCTGATCTTAACATGATTCCACTTGCTCTATGACTTCGAGCAAATTATTAGAAGAGGTAAATGAATATATTTGAAAATGACTTTTTAACTGAAAAAGCACTGTACAATATTTAAGGTTCATCAACAGATTGTGATGTATAATAGTATATTTTGATTGGACTTTGTTTCTTTTCTGTCATCTCATTCTTCTCCCACCAGAGCTTTTACCACACTTCTCCAAACATCCAGGAAAACAAAGAATAGTTTCCTGGTTAACTTGGATCTTCCTATGGTGAGTTAGCCTACAAAGGTTGCATTTGGGGAATTTGAATGAAGTTGGTTGAATGTGCTTCAATCTGAGTCTCTGGAGATAAAAAATAAGAAAGATGTTTGTTTACTCTGCTGGAGAGGAATAGCACATTTACGTTATCGTCTGGGTTACCCTGCCTTCTCCTCTATCCCTAATCAATCCTCCCAGTTTCCAAAAAAGTTACCACTATCTCCTCTTTCCTCAAGCCTCCTTCCTCACCTCCTCTTTCTCATTCTTTACAGGTGCCTCACCCTCCACCCCCTTATTGAAAATAGAATCCATCGACACATTTCTTACCCCAACCTCTGAATTTCAAACCTACCAACTATCCTACATCCACTTCATCCCTTCCTTCTTGGAATAAATATCCAATAAAAAGGTGTCCTTTATCCAGGCTAAGTTTCTGTAGCCCATTCTTACCCACCTCATCTCAAAGAATCTCGTTATATCGATTTTGCCTTCTCTCATCTTTATCCTTAACTCTCCAGTCTCCTTAATAGACCAGTCCCATCAGCATCCAATCATTGAATTCTAGCATCTTCCATCTTATAGTAAGAAAAATAAAATCACCCCACTGAGAGCTTGCAGTTGCTGCCTTAGCTCTCACCCTTCTTCCAGACAAACTCCTTGAAAGGGTTTCTCTTCTTGCCTCCACTTCTGTGCTACCCACACATGCCACAATGCTCTGCCATGTGGCTTCTGTTTTCAGCACTGCACTAAAGTCGCTCTTGCTTGGGTCACTGATGCTCTTGCTGCTAATTTCCTTAGAAGATTTCAAGTTTTGTTTTTTTTTTTTTGAGTCTGGTATTTTAGTATTTTATTTTATTGATTTATTTTTTATTGGAGTCTAATTGCTTTACAATGTTGTGTTAGTTTCTGTTGTACAGCAAAGTGAATCAGTTATATGTATATATATATATCTCCACTCTTTTTTATTTTATCTTATTATTTATTTATTTATATTTGGTTGCTCAGGGTCTTAGTTGCAGCAGGTGGGCTCCTTAGTTGTGACTCACTCCTTAGTGCAGCACGTGGGCTCCTTAGGTGCGGCATGCGAACTCTTCGTTGTGGCACGCGTGTGGGATCTAGTTCCTGACCAGGGATCGAACCTGGGCCCCCTGCAGTAGGAGCGCGGAGCCTTAACCACTGTGCCACCGAGGCAGTCCCTATCCACTTGTTTTTAGATTTCCTTCCCATTTAGGTCACCACAGATCATTGAGTATAGTTCTCTGTGTTATACAGTAGGTTCTCATCTTACTTGATTCTTGGCAACTTTTGATGTGTTCACCCACTTTTTTTTTTTTTTTTGTGGTACGTGGGCCTCTCACTGTTGTGGCCTCTCCTGTTGCGGAGCACAGGCTCCGGACGCGCAGGCCCATCGGCCATGGCTCACGGGCCCAGCCACTCTGCAGCATGTGGGATCTTCCCGGACCGGGGCACGAACTCGTGTCCCCTGCATCAGCAGGCAGACTCTCAACCACTGCGCCACCAGGGAAGCCCTCACCCACTTTTTGAAACGTACTTTTTCCTTGTGTCTTGTGACACTATATTCTTCTTGTTTGTCTCCTATTGCTCTGACCACCCCATCTCAGTATCCTTTGAGGGCTCCCATCCCTCTGCCTGTCCCTCTCCTAAGCCCTTTACACTCCCAATCCCTGACCCACACCTCCCCAGTCTCATCCATCCCCTGAGCCTCAGTTATCATCTGAATGCTTGTAACACCCAAATCCTTGTGTCTCATCCAGTTCTCTCTTCTGACCCCCCAGTCCTCTGCCTCTGACTGCTTGGTGAGCTCTACTCAACATAGCTAAACCCCCACACATCATCTTTTTCTTTAAATCTGCTCACAAACACGGTGCTTTCTTGTCACCCTCAAAAGAGAATCCAGGCTCTGTATGCTTTTCAAGAACCTTCAGGTCCTGTGGACCTACTTCTTCAGGCTCGGGACACTGACACTCCATGCTCCAGGCATTCTGACTAATTATGGTACCCCAGACACCTCATTGCCTCTCCCACCTCTGGACCTTTGCACAAGCCAGTCCTGCTACCTAGAACAATTTTCTCCCTAACCTGCCCCCATTCTGTTGCTAACTCCTACTCATCTCTTACGTTTCATCTTAGTCATTCTTCTAGGGGTTGATTAGAAGCCTCTTCTATGCACATCAAACTTCCCCATAATAAACTATTTACCAAATCACATGAAATAACCAAAATTAGGGCATCCCTGATTTTTCTTCTTGCCTCTGCAACCCCCATTCTCCCCTCCTGAGGTAGCTGAGGCTTCTCCATGCTTTTGTGGCACTTAACCACAGTCTATTTCAAATATTCTTTTATATCTGTCTGTCCATTAGACCATGAGCTGCTAGAATGGTGCTAGAAATTTGAAGCAGTCAATAAATGTTTGTTGAAATGTATGGACAGCAAGGGGGGAAAGTGGGGTGGGTGGTGGGATGAACTGGGAGATTGGGATTGACAGGTATACACTAATATGTATGAAATGGATAACTAATAAGAACCTGCTGTATAATAAATAAATAAATAAAATTAAATTCAAATAAATAAATGTTGAATTGGACTGATCTGAAACATAATTGGTTATGGTGCCATAATATTACATTCTTTACATGGCTATTTTTTCCTCTAATTTACTTAGAGTCTCCTATTTTTAGACATTCAGGGTTTTATTGATGTTTACTATTATAAAAAAGGTTGTGATGGAGATCTTTGTGACTGAAGCTTGTTTCTATCGTTTCAGATTATTTACATGGATTTGAGTCCTAAACGTAGAGTTATTCAGGCAAAAGTTATGATAGTTTTAAAGACTTTGACATGCATTGTCAGGTTGCCTTCCAAACTTATTGCACAATTAACATCCCCATTTATATGCCGCGTTTACAAATTGTATTTCAAACCTTTGTATAGCATGAATACACATCTAACGACATCATTACACTGGAAGCATTGCAGTAGCTGTCTGAGTTTACCATTTACCTTCACTAAGACTCTTGCCTCAGTGTAGAGGTCCTGAGGAGCTGGAAGCTTGCAGGCCTTAAAAAGAAAATAAAAGAAAGAAAATTTAGAGGGCCCTGCACAGATAATGCAATCTACCAGGAAGACAGTTTTAGAGGCCCAAATGCAGGGCCTGGGGATTTAAAAAATTTCAATCTTTGTTCATTTCCTTCTCTGCTACCTAAACATGTAACACTGATTGTTAATAATGAATGTTAAAGGTTATGATGTAATGTACAGATAAAGTAAAAGGCTTCTTTCAGTTAATTTCATTGTCAAAAGAATGACAGTGTGTCTTGAACCAATTATAAAAAGCCAATATCTCTTTTTGAGTCATTTGTTATGAGTCACAATAGCCCTTCTCACTTGCAATCATGTTAGAATGTTGAGAAACAAAAGGTATAATATTGATGTGGAGAAAAACATATGGGTGCCCCAAGTTTGTGACTACTGACTTGGTTCTCCTTCAATTAGGAAGTCTCTTGTGCTTAACCATTCAGCTGATCCAACAGCTGGCCATTTGTCTTGGGTGCCCTGGTCCCAGCCAGGCCTCACAGGCCTTTCTGTCGTGTGATGGGAGATGCAGACCAAGTCTCCCATTGGCTTCTTCTTCTTCTTCTTTTTTTTTTTTTTTTTTGCGGTACGCGGGCCTCTCACTGTTGTGGCCTCTCCCGCTGCGGAGCACAGGCTCCGGACGCGCAGGCTCAGCGGCCATGGCTCACGGGCCCAGCCGCTCCGCGGCATGTGGGATCCTCCCAGACCAGGGCACGAACTCGTGTCCCCTGCATCGGCAGGTGGACTGTCAACCACTGCGCCACCAGGGGGAGCCCTCCCATTGGCTTCTTTGTGGGTTCCAGCCTCATCATCTTCAGGAAGATGGAGACTTGGGCTGGGGAGGAGGGAGCGGGGTGTGAGTAAAAGAGGTTATTTAAACAGACATAATGACCAGAAAGTAGAAAATGCAGACAGTGAAGATGAGTATTCTCCTTGGGAAGGCTGAGCAGGCCCTGAACTATGTCAGTGGTCACAAGGTTAGAAAGAGAAAGGCTAATACAGAAACTATCTGAACACAGTTCGTCTGCACCAGGCCAATTATTTTGAAATAGAATCTAATTCAATAAATATTATTTTAGTGTCAAGACGGTACTAAGAATACAAAAATACAATTCTTACCCTCAGAAAGCTCAGTCTACTAAGAGAGACAGACTTTTAAACCAATAAAAATAGAGTGCATTAATAAAATGGGCATGGAAATAACCCCGAAGTAGGAATGTTTACCTGTCACAGAGGGCCAGGGAGGAGACATAATAAGCTAGGTTTTCTCAATAGTTATTTTCTAGATCATCAAGTGGAGGAATGGGAAAAATAAACTTTTGCAAAGGTTTGAAGTATGTAAATAGCAGTATGTAATGTTGAAGCGTAAAATGCAAGCGTGGATTATTAAGCCATGTTTAAGGTAGGAAACTTATGGATCTTGATATTTAATAGTTTATAATCAGACACAGTACCTACTGCCCCTAATGACTCATAAAATAAGATAATCCTAGAGGTATAACAGATATGAAGTAGATCTAGTGCCCAGGGCCTTTCATATTTATTTGTTGCATAAATGCATGAACCTAGTCCAACCATCTGTTTCCAAGCTTATTCTAGTGTTTAATCACTTCAGCTATCAGGAAGTTCTTCTGAAATTTCACTTAATCATTATGTTTCTATTTTCTCTAGACTGACCTCCAGGAGAGGACTAGAAATCTGTCTCGGGTTACCTGGGGAATTGGTGCCAGCCTGTTCCTGGTGCCTGTCCCTGGATTCCCGGATGGAGACTTTCAGTCCAGCTCCTTGACACATGCTAAGCCCCTCTTCCCTGCCATATGCCTCGTGCCTCCAGGCCTGCAGTTCTGCAGGGTGAATGGGCTTTCCTCTCAACAGTAACCCCTCTCAATATCAGTACCCTCCTCTCCTTTGCTAAATTGATTCCCATGTCTCTATTTCCCATTTGCATTAAAAAAGCCACTTTGGGCTTCCCTGGTGGCGCAGTGGTTAAGAATCCACCTGCCAATGCAGGGGACACGGGTTCAAGCCCTGGTCCGGGAAGATCCCACATGCTGCGGAGTAACTAAGCCTATGTGCCACAACTACTGAGCCTGCGCTCAAGAGCCCACGAGCCACGACTACTGAGCCCACGTGCCACAACTACTGAAGCCCATGCTCCTAGAGCCCATGCTCCACAACGAGAGAAGCCACCGCAATGAGAAGTCCACGCATAGCAACGAAGAGTAGCCCCCGCTCACCGCAACCAGAGAAAGCCCGCGTGCAGCAACGAAGACCCAATGCAGGCAAAATAAATAAATAAATAAATAAAACAATAAAGTAAATAAATAAATAAAATTAAAACGCCATTTTATCCTCTGATGTCACCTGTCATATTCTTTGCTTTTGTTGGTTATGCTTTTGCAATTTTTTCCTTTAATTGTAGTAGGTCCTTGGGAGAGAAAGGCGACAAACATCTTCAACCTGCCATTTTTTCCTCAACTCCTTATAAACAAAATTTGTTTCCAGTCGTTGGAGGTCATGGAAAGGTTGTAAACTGTCATAAGTTCTACAGAGGCTTCATGTCTTTAGGTACATGTTGCCACATCGATCTACCTGTACTAGCTGGCTGGTCAGAGGGTATCTTCCAAAGCAGGGCTATGCCTGTCTTAGGGGCTGAGCTAGCAGGTTCCAGCAGATCTGGAGGGAAGGAGAAAGACTGTGCCAAGGACTGCCCTTTTGCATTGTGCCTGAGGGAGCTTGAGGCTTGGGGGATTTTATGTTTCAGCCCTAAAGTCCCAGCTTTTGAACTCATTCAATACTGATCCATTTAGGGAGAAAAAAATCAGGCATGTCTTCCTGTCAAGTCTCTATTACCCAAGAGACCCAGTAGCTGGACTTGCATCATTTCTTGCTGAAGAAATCCACACTCAGCAACCTGAGTAGGACAAGAAAATAACGAATCACTTCAATGAACACAACAGGTTGAACAACTAGATTACATCGGTCCTACTGAGGCAGAATTAATGGAAAAACAGAATAGAGATTTAATAAAAATGTAATGAGAAGTCTTAAGGAGATAAGAGAATATAAAAAGATTTCTGGAAATATTTTTAAAAGTCCCCCTCAAAATTTCCAAATGTAAAGTTGAGAGATGAATTCGAAGAGAGAGCAGTTCCTGATGAAAATCAAATTGGTTATCTGAAAGATCAAGTGGAGAAAATACTACACAGTACAGAGCAAAAATTCAAAGAAATGGGTACCATAGATGAAAAGACAAGAGACATGGATGACACTAGTAATAGGAATTACAAAGAAGTAAAAGAAGACTCTATAGGAGATAAATACAGATCAAAGAACAATAGATATGACTTCCTTGTTTGAAAAAAATGTGCTTTTTCAGATTGAAAGGATTCAACACCAGGAAGTATTTCTGACAATGACAGAGAAATCAGATTCATCCAAATGAATCTTCTGAAATCAAAAAAAAAAAAAAAAAAGAAAAAGAAAGTTTAGTAAACTTTCCAATGCAAAGAAATGGCTGTTAGAGGAATAGACTAGCATCAGACTTCTTATTTGCAACACTGGAAGTTAGAAAACAGTAATGATTATTTACAAATCTTGACAGAAATTGAGTCAATGTCATCTAAATGTGAGGACAAAAGACAGCCATTATTAAACAGGCTAAGACCCACTCTTTTTGAATATATACTTTTTATATTACTAGAGGAATTATTCTAACTGAATGAAATTTAATGATAACCTAGATCTCAGGATAGGAGAAGACGAAGAGTATAAGAAACAGCAGTGAGCAATGTACTTGTAAAATGTATAATTAAGTCTAAAAGATGATGACAAAGGCTGTGAACTGTAATATGAGTTAAATAATAATTCCCTAAACAGAAGAGACACAGTGCATGTATCTGTATGAAATAATAGCTGTCTCCCCAGGCAAAAAGCACTAATGTTTATTGAGTGATACTTAGGTTAAGATTTCAATTTTAAATGAGTCTCAACAGTTGGCATGAGGGCAATGGGAAACTCTTGGTTGGGACTGGTGGTATAGAGAGCAGATTAATAAAAATCTTGATATGGGAAGCATTTAATGTTACTTAATTTAAATTTATCACTACATATCTATGACTTTGTGACTTTAAAATTAGGGAGCTAACTAGTAGCTGACAGAGAGAGAAAAAAACCTCCTAATTAATTTTCAGGGTTAAGGTGGAAATTAAAAACTTTTTCAATGCAGCAAATTAAAAACAGTATTGAGAGGAAGCAACAACAAAAATTGATTATAAACAGAAGGTAAAACGTAAAAATGAAACAAAATAAATATTGCAACGAAAGTGAAGGAGTACTTTATTTTAGTAAAAAACAAGAAACTTCAGAATACTTATAAATTCTACCTGTAGGCTGTTTAAAGTAAATTCAACTAAAGTAAAATAGTAAAGAGAGGTGGAAAACAATGGGACATACAAAGATATTTTAGCAAGATAGGAAACAAAAGTAAAGAAAAAGCAGCTGTATTAATATAATACTGGATAAATAAGAATCTGAGGCATGATATGGGAGAGTAATAAAAGGTATAACCTACAAGGAAGAGATAATATTAATAAATTTTTATGACTCTAAATGGCATAGCAGTAAAACATGTAAGGTAAAACAAGAACTAGAATTGCAAAGTGACGTTATAAAAACCAAAATCATAGCAGAGACTGTAGTATACTTTTTCAAAAATTAGGTGAACAGTAAGTAAGGGTATAGATGTCTCAAATAATGCAATCAACAAACCTGATCTAAAAATAGGTCTGTAGGCAATTCTGTGCCCTACTCTTCACTATATCCACCAGACAGTTGTGGAGATAAATCATTTACTTGACTACAAAGAAAACCTTAAGAAATTCCAAAAGATTTTTATTGGCCATATTCTTTGATTATAAAGCAATTTATTAGAAATTACTCATAAACACATACCAATATTAATTACTTGTACATTCATGACCAAACTTTAAATTGGTCAAACTGGGAAGAGCACTATCAAGCACATGGAAAAAGTACATGCAAGTTCTCTCTAGAGAAATGAGCCATTATTAAGGCCTCATGAAATTTGCACACATAGGGTCTCGCCATAGACGAGCTCACAACAAAAATTCTCAAAAACGTGAGAAGAGGCTCTGCTTCTCACAATGCCTGCTCATTTGTTTTGGATCAACTCTCCCACTGAGAACTCCAGCCTGATACTGTTATGGAAACACTTCAATCTTGGCCCATTGCTTGGTTATGATCTTTTCAAGTGCTTCGAGACACTTATGGATTGAAACATTGAGGAAATATTGCAGAGTATATAAATATCAGGGGACTAGAAACATTGAACCAAAAAGTTAAAAGAAAAAAAAAAGAGAAATATTCCAGCCAAAAAAGCAGAAGTTAATAAGGCCATTTATGCCTTTTTAGAAAATATTTTACGTCATACCTGGAGATCATTGGAGTCGCTCTTCTGATCTTGTGAGAGAACAAGGATCCTTCCTACTCTCTGTGATCAATTTGAGAGCATGACTTTATGGAACCATGGCTTCAGTTTTTTGTTTTATTATTTTCCCCCTTGATGTGGCCTGATGGGGGCTCTGATCCTGCTGCATGCTTGTATTTATTCTGTTTCAGGTGTCTGCCATGACAAGCAATCAGAGATGCAGTGGGCTGCCCCCTCTAGGAGCTGATATTTATATACTTTTTGGTGGATCAGCCTGACTTCTCCTCAAATATTTCCAGGCATTTTAGAACATCTGAACTAAGCAAATGTGCAAAGATTCACTTATCTGAATAGGCCTTAGGCTAGAGGCATAGAAAGCTAATTGACCAAGTCTTTTTTTTTTTTTGGCTCCGTTGGGCCTTCGTTGCTACTCATGGGCTTTCTCTAGTTGTGGCGAGCGGGGGCTACTCTTCCTTGTAGAGGGGGCTACTCTTCGTTGCAGTACGTAGGCTTCTCATTGTGATGGCTTCTCTTGTTGCAGAGCACGGGCTCTAGGCATGTGGGCTTCAGTAGTTGTGGCACGTGGGCTCAGTAGTTGTGGCTCGTGGGCTCTAGTGTGCAGGCTCAGTAGTTGTGGCGCACGGCTTAGTTGCCCTGCAGCATGTGGGAGCTTCCCGGACCAGGGCTCAAACCCTTGTCCTCTACATTGGCAAGCATATTCTTAACCACTGCGCCACCAGGGAAGTCCCGACCAAGTCTTTTAAAGACTCCAGAGGCACAGAACTCGCCTGAAAGGGTCCTAGATTCAGCTGATTGGTCATCACGATCAGCTCATATTTCTAAGTGTCAATTATTGAAATTACATTCTGCTTAGGGTATGTGTTACCAAAACTCCCCAGACCTACCCTTATACTGAAAATGGATTCTTCTCAGTAGAAGGGGCAGGGTTTTCACTGTAACTAGGTTGATCTCAGTCCAATAATCACAGACAAAGAAAGAATATATACACATTACATGATAAATGTGGCAGTAACAAAAGTAGTTGTGTCCATTAGGGACTGAATGTATCCCCTCCCAAATTCGTATGTTGAAGCCCTAACCCCCAATGTGATGGTGTATGGAGATGGGCCTTTGGGAGGCAATTAGGGTTAGGGTAGGTCATGAAGATGGCCCCTCATGATGGAATTAGTAACCTTAGAAGAGCACATGAACTAATGAAAGGCCATGTGAAGACATAGCGAGAAGTCAGGCACCCGCAACCCAAGGAGAGAGCTCTCACCAGGAACTGAATCAATTGGCACCTTGATCTCAGACTCCCAAGCCTCCAAAACTGTGAGAAAATAAATTTCCGTTGTTTATACTATCCAGTCGATGGTATTTTTTATGGTGGCCTGAGATGACTAGGACAATCCCAGATGTAAAATGATGGTAATAAGGGGTAAATGCCCACTATATGTTGGGCTTAACATAACCTTCATAATATCCTCCTAAGTGCTAACACAACATTGTAAAGCAACCATACTCCAATAAAAAAGTAATTAAAAAAAAAAGATTGAACAGGGCTTCCCTGGTGGCGCAGTGGTTGAGAGCCCGTCTGCCAATACAGGGAACACGGGTTCGTGCCCCGGTCTGGGAAGATCCCACATGCCGCAGAGTGGCTGGGCCCGTGAGCCATGGCTGCTGAGCCTGTGCATCCAGAGCCTGTGCTCCGCAACGGGAGAGGCCACAACAGTGAGGCCCGCGTACCGCAAAAAAAAAAAAAAAAAAAAAAAAAAAAAAGATTGAACATAATGTCCTCCTAAGAGAGTGTGGAAACTCGAGATGAGAACAATAAATACTGGCATCCACAGAGGTTAAATGATTTGCACAAAATCAATAGGAAAAAGCAACTTAAAATGCCCTTATTTCCAGTGCATTTCTTACAGTGCACCTTATTTGATTTATGAACAAAGAATACATATATAATTTTAAATTTAAAAGCTTCTACTAAAATATCTCAAACTACAAAGAAGGTTGAATAGTAGTTCAAACAGAAGACAGAAGTTTAAATAGTTTGCCCTGGTTCTCCTACTGGATCCAGAAACCAGGGGGCTGTCAGAGTCCAAATCGAATCATTAATCATCAAATTCGGAGTCAGGATTGGCCCCCTAGAAGCCCTAAATGATGGGTCTTAATTTGGGGATATTTTCAGTTTTAAGGAGAATTGGGCTTACTTAATTAATCAGATTGCATTTAATTAATCAGATTACAGTTTGCAAAAAGCTTTCCATGCACTGTCACATTTAATCTGTACAACGGTTGATATGGTAATAACAATCTCCATATTATAAAAGAGAAAAATTGAGGCTCAGAGAAGTTAAATGATTTTCCCTAGCTCACTTAGCTGGTCTATAACAGAATCCAAACATTGATCCAAAGCCTTTGATGAGAAAACTCACGCTCTTTCTACAGAGTTTAGGGACACCAGGAGAAAGAGATGGGCTCCCTCATAGGTTCAATTGTTTGCATGGTTGATCTCATTATTTCCTGACCCTTGACTCAGAGCCAGGCAACGGATGGTGACTGAAAACCAAGATTCTCTGATTCATAAACAGATGGGAATAATGGCTTGGATGGGAATAATGACAGAAGAAATCAGGCAGTCAGCCATGTGCATAATACACTGTTGGGAACAGCTTAGAATGGAATCATCAACCGCAAGACATATAGGGTATAAAAACGAGATAGAGGAACACGTTATCTCATCAAACAATTGAATATGCTTGACTTCTGAGGAATCAGAGCAAACCAAATGGAGTAAGAAACTCAAATAAGTTAGTCCAAGCTGCAACAGAAAAAATGAGATGGACTTAATGTGAAATGCAAGGGGAAGCTCAGCTAGCTGCAAGTAACCAGGATTTCAGGTGAATGGTGTGTACTAAAAAAATTAAAGCCTTAACTGAAGCCAGGGTTGTTACTTAAAATACCATGAAACTATTTGGAGCGACTCAAAAGTTAATCGATTTCACCTGGCAATGCGTGGCACCCTAATGAGAAATGCTGGACCACAGGTGAACTCCGTGCATCTAAACGATGGGGATTTGATTTAGGGAGAAACCCATGGAACCTAAAGGAAAGCTGTAGAAACTAAAAAAGGCATGGATTTATAAAATAAACCATGCATGGAAATAAAATAAAGAGATGATACTGAGATGCCACAAGACCAAGTGATGACAGAGGTGTAAGCAGGAGGGCAGAAGGAGTTGTTTTCAGCATAGAAGACTTTTGTCTGGTGTAAATGATAAAATTTTAAAAGAGAAAAGAAAAACAAAAATTTGTTTATTTTAAAATTTTTTCTTTCTTTATTTAGTTGCACCACATCTTAATTGCAGCAGCTGGGCTCCTTTGTTGCATCTTCTGGGCTCCTTAGTTGTGGCATGTAGTTGCAGCATGCATGTGGGATCTAGTTCCCTCACCAGGGATAGAACCTGGGCCCCCTGCATCAGGAGCACAGAGTCACCAGAGAAGTCCCCAAAACAAAAATTTAAGGCAATTTCTGAGTGAGAGATGTTAACATTTTTTGAAGAAGAAGTGCTGCCTGGAGTTGTCAAAGAATGAAGAAAAAAATATTGAGTACAACATGTTGAGGATGTGAAGCTTTCTACTGACCTTTCACTGTAAGAAGGAAGCACACGTTGTCAACATGCTAATCATTGCCTAAATTGGGTCTAGTTTGGCTGATATTAATATAACTACACTAGCTTTCTTTCAGTTAATGTTTATCTGATGTATCTTTTCCCATCTGTTTGTATTCAGTCTGAATCATTTAAGTATTTCAGTGTTACCTCTGTAGAAGGCACACAGCTACATTTTGTAAACCCAACCTGGTCATCGTTTGCTTCGTAACTAAATAATTAGGTCCATTTACATTTGTTATAACTACTGGGTTTATAAATTAGCCTTATTTTTGCCAGTTTGTTTTGTGAGTGTGTGTATGTGTGTGTGTGTGTGTGTGCTTGTCCCTATTCTGTTTCATTGCTTCCTTTTCTCACCTTCTTCTTCTTTTTTTTTTTTTTTTTGTGGTACGCGGGCCTCTCACTGTTGTGGCCTCTCCCGTTGCGGAGCACAGGCTCTGGACGTGCAGGCTCAGCGGCCATGGCTCACGGGCCCAGCCGCTCCGCGGCACTTGGGATCCTCCCAGACCGGGGCACGAACCCGTGTCCCCTGCATCGGCAGGCGGACTCCCAACCACTGCGCCACCAGGTAAGCCCTCCTTTCTTATTTTTCTTTTTCTTTTTTTTTCCAGTACGCGGGCCTCTCACTGTTGTGGCCTCTCCCGTCGCGGAGCACAGGCTCCAGACGCGCAGGCTCAGCGGCTATGGCTCACGGGCCCAGCCGCTCCGCGGCACGTGGGATCTTCCCGGACCGGGGCACGAACCCGTGTCCCCTGCATCGGCAGGCGGACTCCCAACCACTGCGCCACCAGGGAAGCCCTTTCACCTTCTTTTAGATTGATTATTTTTTTCTCATTCTGTCTTTTTCCTCTTCTAGTTTAGAAGTTACATACACTGTAGTCTAAAGTAAATCAGTATTTTTATACTTCTCCCCAAAAAGAAGAAATTTAGACTATTATTTACTTCCAACTTATATTTTAGTTCTACTATGTTTTTCTAACTTCACAAGGTATTTTCATTATGTTTTACTCAGTCAGTATTAGCTCTGGTTTTCCTATGTTTGCCATGTCCTTTGTTCTTTAATCCTGATACCTCAGACTTTCCATCTGGGATCACTTTGTTCTGCCCAAAAAATATCCTCTAGAATTTCCCTTACTGGGTATCTAAATGGGGCAAAGTCTCAGGTTTTGCCCTCACTCGTGAGAGCTGCTGTTGCTGAGGCGTGCTCTTCCAATTTGGCCTTTATTTTCTCTCAGTGAGTTACCTGGTGTTTCCAGGTTTCCATTGTTGCTGTTGAGAAGTGAGCTGTCAAAGGAAGCCTCACTCCTTGGAAGGCTAAGTCTTCTCTCTAAGGAAGCTTTTAGCATCTTCTCATGGTTATTCAGTTTTCATGTTGCTGTGGCTAGGAATGGATTTCTTTATATTTATCCTGCTTTGTGTTGATCTTTTTGAATCTGTAGATGGATGTTCTCAAACCTTCTCAACTCTTCTCTCGTCAAATATTGTTTCTGATTCTTTTTCCTTCTGGTGCTCACCTTGGACCTGTGTTAATTGTTTTCATCCTACCATCCATGATTCTTAAAAACTCTTTCCTATTTCCCATCTCCTTATCTCACTATGCTTCATTCTGTGTAATTTATTCAGCTCTATTTTCTAATTCAGTATTCTTTTTTTGGCCAAATTTTACCTTCTGTCTCTGGGATGTAGGTAGTTCTTCGAGAAAAGAACTATATTTGGTTCTGCCAGGCAACTGGTACAGCTACATTCTGGGATCACTTTAAACTACATTTTGACGGTGGTTTTTGGGCAACATAGGTTTTATGAATTGGGATTGGAATCCGTGTGAAGACTGCCATGTGGCCGCTAATTTTAGGGAGACTTTCCCCTTCTACTCAGTGACAAGGTTCCAGACAGTATTTGTCCTTACTGCCCCTGGGGAGAGGGGCAGAGAATAAGCTTACTTCTAGGGTATGCCTTTGGAGGATAGCCTTTGATGTCCAGGGTTTATGGAGGGGTTTTCCATTAAGTCATGCTTGGATGGGTCCCGGTCCTTGCCAGCCTCTTTTCCAAACCCTGCAAGACCTTGAACACCAAGGCTCAAGTTCATGGCAAATATGCTCAATGCAAAAACTATCTCTGCTTTTGTTCTTGGCTGCCTGTCTTTACTTAGTTTTTAATCAGAATTCTTTACATTTTGCCAGCTTGTGAATATAGTTAAGTTTTATTTGCTTCTTTATTTTCATTTTATCCACTGTATTTCGTTGTTTTAAATGGAAACTAGTCAAACTGGATGTCTAATCCATCATTGTTTCTTCAAATCCACAAGACCAATAAGAAGATAATACAAAAAAGGGGACATGATAGCTGCTGCTGTGGGAAATTTCAGAAACCCACCAGAATGGCCAATGGATGGGGTTAAGGCAGAGCGAAGCCCCCTGTTCACAATAACAGCCATTGCTAGGGAAGCCAGCAGCACCAAAGGAAGGTTCTGGGGAGATTACTGATGAATCTGTCAACAGGTTATGCTTTCTGATTGACATGTGTTTATAATACCTGCAAGACCTGTCTCTAAATAAGTGGGGATTATTATTTTATTCAGCGATCATTTAATAAGTATCCACACCACTCCCAACTCCAGACACTTAGTGACACAGGATAAATTTTCTGAATTAGCAGAGCTCTGAAAATAAAACCTGCCAAGTGTGCAGCCTTGATTAGTTGATCGCCCATGTCATGGATTCCAAGCTTTTTAAAAATGCAGTGAAATTTGACAGAGGCTTAAATAATTACCCAATCCATAAGAAGGACTAAATTTGTAATAAGATTACATCAATCTTTTGATTTTCATTTTCTAAAATAGGAGGGATTTTTCACCATCCCCACAACTGAGAGATCACACTGATCCCATTTACTCTCTGCTTTAGACACAAGTAATAGACAAACTTCCTCCAACAAATGGATGTCATGGTATTGTTTTTAGCGATGTTGATTGAACAGATGTGCCTGGATTCAACGTGTTATTTTGTCCAAATTATCATAAGAAGTGGAACTCCTGGTTTTGATGGTGAGCTCAGGAAATATTAAAAATTTCCTGGATGCTGTTGTGGGTTTCTCAGCTGGATCTTAAATCCAGTTATAGAGTGTGTCAGACTATAGTGATTTCCGGGTTCTATCTGGTCTGTAGGAACTGGCATCTTTTTGTTCATCTATCCCCGTATGTGACATTTCCTCATGCCATCTATCTTGGGATTTTCTTTTCAAAAGTAATAACAATGCTTCAACTTTTAGGGACCTCACAAATGCTTCTGCCAAGTGCCAATAGATTTGAATTTATGGATTAAGGTTAGTATGTTTTGCTTCTTTCCTCCTTCTCTCCTTTCCAACCTCTCCCTTCTTCTTTCCTCTACTTTATTCTTCTTTCTTGTCCATTTTTTCCTGTTGCTATTAGAAAGCTAATGACTCTTTTGGGCATTCCTGGAGCTTTTTTTTTCCTTTTTTTTTTTTTGCGGTACGCGGGCCTCTCACTGTTGTGGCCTCTCCCATTGCGGAGCACAGGCTCCGGACGCGCAGGCCCAGTGGCTGCGGCTCACGGGCCCAGCCATTCCGCGGCATGTGGGATCCTCCCGGACCAGGGCACGAACCCGCGTCCCCTGCATTGGCAGGCAGACTCTCAACCAGTGCGCCACCAGGGAAGCCCTCCTGGAGCTTTTAACTTCTTTCTCCTACTGAATTTTTATCTTATACCCTCTCCTCATTAAATTGTTTACTATTTTGCATATAAGAAAAATATTTCTATCTAACTTTCTTTTTCAATTCAGTAAGACTGTGGCCATTGTGTTTACAAAATAACTATTTTGGCTAATTTGATTAACGATTTTAGACAGTCTTTAAAAAATTATTATTCGTGGGCTTCCCTGGTGGCGCAGTGGTTGAGAGTCCGCCTGCCAATGCAGGGGACACGGGTTCGTGCCCCGGTCTGGGAAGATCCCACATGCCGCGGAGCGGCTGGGCCCGTGAGCCATGGCTGCTGGGCCTGCGTGTCTGGAGCCTGTGCTCCACAATGGGAGAGGCCACAACAGTGAGAGGTCCGCATACCGAAAAAAAAAAAATTATTATTCGTGGAGCTCAGCTGGCCAGTTGCTTTATATTGGGTAAATGTGACCATAGAAAGTGTAGGGAGAGAACTATCTGTTAATTTCATTATTTAGTCTACCTGAACTGTTGTTCTCTATTAATTTTTACTTGGTTTGATTTAAACAGATTTTGTGTTTTGTTTCATTGTGAGTCCTCTGTTTGTTTTTCCCCCTTTCCTGTCTCTCCTTACCACATTGTTCAGACTCTAGGTCTATGCTGTCTAATTAATTAAATTTAAATTAATTAAATTTGAAGTTCATTTCATGGGTCACGCTAGCCACATCTCAAGTGCCCCATAACTACAGTAGGCTCATGGCTCCCAT
Source organism: Mesoplodon mirus (assembly GCF_964341445.2). Classification (NCBI taxonomy): domain Eukaryota; kingdom Metazoa; phylum Chordata; class Mammalia; order Artiodactyla; family Ziphiidae; genus Mesoplodon; species Mesoplodon mirus. The sequence goes on along the minus strand of NC_138993.1, from coordinate 66,124,324 downwards.
AATGGATGGCGCACATTATCAATGCAGAATGTTCTACTGCAAAGCCCAGTTCTATATTCCACCCCAGTTCTCCCTTTCACTACAGAAGGCAAAGTTTCAGTGCCAAAAAGGAGTAAACCTTTCCTGTGTACCCGCTGGATATTTTCTTCTCAGATCCAAGGCATAACGTACCATCCTGTTTCAGTCTTTGTCCAAGACAGCTTCATGGAAACCCCTTAAAGGGGGCAACACAGACATTACCCCCTACACTCTATTTCAGTGTAAAAAAGCAAGAAATTATGATGCAGAAGGTCTAGAGAAGAGCTTCCATTGACAAGTCAGATCCCTGGTGGTCACAAATCAGATCAGTGTTGGAAGAGCAGAAGATCCATTCAATAGTCACAGTTCTAAGCCTTTCTTATAAGGAACATTCTGGAAGGTGCTGGCTGGAGGGCCCATTCCGTACGTTTGGCAGCTTGTATTCTGTATGATTTGCACTTTTCATCTAACAGATCATGGTGGAATTGAAAACTTAAGTATGGGAGCTGTATTAGTGTCCTAGGGCTGCCACAACAAATCACCACAAACGAGGTGGCTTCCAACAATAGAAATTTATTCTCCGACAGTTCTGTAGGACAGAAGTCCAAACTCAAGGTGCTGGTAGGGCTTCCTCTGAAGTCACCGGGGGCAGGTCTTTCCTTGCCTCTTCCAGCTTCTGGAGATGTTATCACCAGAATCAAAATTGAAAAATGAGAGTTTGGATTTTTGGAGGGCATGCTTGACACCCTGGCGGATGAGACTTTGAGAGCAGGGCTTCCGTGGACAAGTGGGGTTGACAGGCACAAACTTTGTGGTATGAGAGCAGGAGGTGAGAAGCCAGCTTGCTCGGTGAGGAGTGAAAAGCCTGTGTTTTAGGCTGATCACCTTCCTGCTCTGGTTCTATGACCTCTTACTAGGTGTTAAATGGGGAAATAGTATTTACTTAGTTAAAAAATGCAGGCAATTTGGTTATGTGTCAAAATTGTATGAAAATCTTGAATAAGGAGGAAAAAAAATCCTCCTATAGGCCAAAGAGGATTCACTTTTGGTAAAGACATTCTACAGAAAAAGACAATAAATAGATTAGCCTTGTCAGCCTGATGATTAAAAGAAACATAAGTCATTAAGAACAGTCACAAGACTCTTGACTGATGAGTCATCTGTGGTGTGGGTGATGATTCCCCTGAGCAAGTCATAATTTCATTAAAGCTCATCAGAAAACGGCTTAAACATTTGATCAGTAAAATCCTAATTTCTTTCCAGAACGAGGCTATAAATTACATCAGGCAGACCAGGTTCAGGACAATGTTTTTCTATCATAACTTCATAGAGTTGTTGTGAAGATAAGCAAGATATTACAGGAAAGATGTCTTCGTCCAGCGCCTGGTCCATAGAAAGAGTCTGATTAATGTTTGTTGTTCTGTTGTTTTAGAAGGACCGACCTTCCCTTCACTTCATACCTCTCCCAACTTTGAATGGGCTCTTACTGGTCTGGTCAGGGGCCCTGCTGAAGAGTCAGATGCTGACTCACCTGATTACTTGTTGGTTGCTACAGAAAGAGAGCCTAGGTACAAGGTTTTTGTTAAGCAGGGTCTCCTTAATACAATTGTTGACACTTTTGGATATTTAAAGGTAAATCTAAAACTTTACTTTGAAGGGATAGGAAATTTAATGGAAAAATGGAATAAGAATGTGATGGTTGAAGACCAGTAGTTAGAAAATGGAAAAGGAGGTGTTGGAAGAAGCAAGAGAGGCAAGGAGAAGGCAGTAAGCTCAGATCTAAGGGTTTATGTGAGAAACATCGTATTCTAGGAAATGGCCTCTTAATTCTCAGTACAATGATGTCCAATATTGCATTTAAAATCTTTGCCAGTCCTATGGTTTTCTTGGGGAGCAATCCCTTTCTGTTACTACAAGACTTAAAATCTGCCTCACTTATTCCAAATTATGGCTACCTGAGGCTGTGGATTGTAGCCTCCTGAGCTAGTTAACTTGTCTATGTTTGGCCCTGGAGAGCTCACCCTGTAGTACGACAAACATTTTCTACTGGAAGCCCTAAGGAACATGCTTGAAGACGTCTCCATTTGGGGACTGGGTGTTGTGGGCTCCTGGGACATACCCCCATTGGTGCTGGTCTTTTTTTTTTTTTTAGCACTTTTTTCTTTGGCTGCGTTGGGTCTTTGCTGCTGTGCACCGGCTTTCCCTGGTTGTGGCGAGCAGTCTTCTCATTGCGGTGGCTTCTCTTGTTGTGGAGCACGGGCTCTAGGCAGGTGGGCTTCAGTAGTTGTGGTACACGAGCTCTAGAGCACAGGTTCAGTACTTGTGGCGCATGGGCTTAGCTGCTCCGTGGCATGTGGGATCTTCCCAGACCAGGGCTTGAACCCATGTCCCCTGCATTGGCAGGCGGATTCTTAACCACTGTGCCACCAGGGAAGCCCCTTGGTGCTGGTCTTGAAGGAACCACAGTTTTCTGAGATCCAGTGTGGGAGAACTATGTCTCTTTGTTTTTTAATAAGAGGATTCTTTTTAAAATAAAATCAAGGAGTGAAGCATTGATCAAATAATATTGTGAAAGTCTCTAACCTTTCCATCATGCTCAATTTCATTTCCTAGTGGAAACTGATGGGTATCCCTTCAAATATTTCTATGCCTCTATAAACATATTTCCTTTATACATAACTGATGTACATTTTATATACAAATAAAATTATTTGCAAACTCTTTCACAATGGCTTTTTTTTTTTTTGCTTTATCTCATTGACACAAATGCAGCATATTATCAGCATACAACCTTGAAATTTATTTTCCTTTGTTTTACTGGTCAATACAAAAAGCATGTAGTTTTGGGCTTACATTTCTTGATTGAATACAGGAGTGAAAACCAAACTAAGATTGGGAGACAACCAAACTGAATACAATGGAAATAAAAGCATGAACTGAATGTTTCAGGGTCCTAGGGAGTGGGTGAGGCTAGGGTGGGTCAAGGCTTGAAGGATGAGTTAGCATTCCTTAAATAGCAGAGAATTGGGGAAGGAAAGGAATGAGTGGGAACAAAGGCTTGGAAGCACATTGATGTTGCTCAGAATTTAGAGGTGAAAATTATGGAGGTTCTACAACCTGCAGCATTCTGACTGGGATTCACAGGGTTCACTCTTGGGTAGGTATTAACATTTACTAGGTGACCTAATGACATCCTCATGTAATGCAAGGTTTGCTTAACAGTTTTGCTTAGCAGTGTTAAGTTTTCTGTTTGTTCCTAAACTCTGTCTTCAGTATGTATTATTGGTGAAGGGAGCACAGGCAGAAAATGGACTCAGGGAAGATTTCATTGCAGGTATTTTTAATCTTTGCCAGTAACTCTGGAACAAATCTCCTGTTAAGAAAAGCCCCAAAGGGAGGTGTATAGGAGGTTGTACATTGAAGTAAGTTACAATACCCTTCTTTAATTCCAAAACAAGTATTGGGCTTTCACTGACCTAAACCACTTTTCTCTGGAATTTTGCCCTAGGCTGAAAGCCATGGGGAAATTCTCTATCTCCTTAAGAACTGGGTCTTCTCTTTAAAGCCTGCCCTCACCTGTCCCACTGCTAAATAAATGACTTCGTGCTCTCTTGTATTCACGGTTAATTTTTATTCCTTTTAATGTTATTTTGTTTGGGGTTATACTTTTCCTACAGTGGGATATTTAGGGGGACCTATTATAAAGTAAATGTGAATTTCACGAAATTACTGATTGTTGACCATTTTTTTACCTACAAAAAAGGCAGTTTCAATATAAATCTTGAAGTATGTTGTTTCTTGTTAGTAAAGTTGGGGTTCATCAGTATTTTGTTTCTTACTAATTTTCTCACTTTTAACTTCACGGTGAGTCAAAATGAATTTTCATAAGCCTCAAAACATCTCCCAGCTCAGTCCCTTTTCTCCTTTTGACTGTTATCATACAAGTTCAGGCCCCCTTATCTTTTACCTTGACAGTATGAAGTGTGTTTCTACTTGGCTTCCAGTCTCCTGGCCAGTTTTTCTCCGTGTTATCTCCTAAAACACAATCCTTGATGACCTATCAATTTAAGACCAGGCATGGGAGGCTCCCACAAGAAAATCCAGCCTCCTCTCTTCCCTCTGTCCCTCTTCCTTTGCCCACATCTTATATCTTGAGTTCACTCTGAATTCATTTTTGGTTACTCCCATTTTGCCACTGAGCTTGCTTTGCCTGGTGTCACAGCTGCTTCTGTAGCAATCTTTTCATCCCCCAGGCTACAAGCTCTCTGAAGGCGGAGAGAGTCCTCCTGAGGCTCTGACACAACTGCAGCGTCCAGCGTGCACCCCGGTTGGCTGTTGAGGCTTTGGACAGCACGAGCCTGGGATGGCTGTTCTTAGACACTAGGTTGTGAATATCTTCCACAGGAGCCGCGTAGTGACACAGCCGTGGTTAGCAGGTTGGCTTATGTAGAGCAGATTCTCCAAAGGTACTCACAGAATTCAGCTGAGTCTCAGTTTAGATCTGGCCATGAAAAGTGCTTCCGAAGCACTGAAATCTCCCACCTTCTAACCTGGAGTCCCACTCTGATCTTACATAGAAACAGACAAGCCTGGGAAGGAAAGAGATCCTGACCACAGCATCTCCACCTGGTCCAGCAAGCTCCCGGATCTGCAGCCAAGTCTGTTGACAAAGTCTCTAAGATTGGAGGATGTCTCTTCACCTCCCTCCCCAGCCCCCCAGGCTTAGGCTCCCCAAAACAAAGGGCTTCCCTGGCACCACCCTCTGTCCTCATTATCTGTCCTGCAGACATTTTGCACCATTTTCTGCCTCACAGGGCTGCCCCTAATGACAATGTGAAGCCAAGAATTTCAGCATATGTTTCCCTGGCATATTCTGATGGCTGACAGGCCAGATATAAATTAGTTGATTATATATGTATTGGGATCTTAGTTCCCCAATCAGGGATTGAACCCGTGCCTCCTGCATTGGGTATGTGGAGTCTTAACCACTGGACCACCAGGCAAGTCCCGAGTTGATTATAATTTTTGACTGGGCTTTTCATCCCCTCAAAATAAAGAATAAATCCTGTAAAATGATCCATCCCCCAGAGTGTTCTAACTGGAAATTTTTCTCTGTGACCATCAGCCACTTCTAGTTTATCTTTATCGAATCTCTATTTCCTTTTGCTGGGGTACTTTATATATAACCGGGAAGCAAACTGTTACTGACTTGGAGAGTTTGATGGGGCTTGCGTCTCATGGCCAGCCCCACAGGGAGCCCTTGGAGCTGTTTTCAGGAGCAAACCATGAGTTTGAGCCTAGGAGAAATGAAAACATAAGGGGGTCTGATCGGCTTTTGGAGATGCTTCTTACACGCGAAGAGGAGTCCTGAACAAGGCAATGGCTGAGATTTACCGAACAAATAAGAAAACTGGCTGCCATGGATCAAAGCACGCAGCACAAGGGAACATGTCTCGTGCTGCTGTGAGGTGTCACATTGGCAGAAACGTCCATGATGAGCTGCCCAACGATTTGCTAAAGAGGGAAACGCAGGGAGGAAAAAAAATAAAAAACAATCGATTTAGGAATGCACACTAAGTATAAAGTTTCCTGTGGGAAAAATAAGCAAATATTTAAAACATCAGAAAGAAAATGCCATGGGGAATTTCCACCCTTCTTAAATACAGTATGTCTTGGCACAAGTACAAGAAGAGGACTGCAGTTATTACTGCTCCCAAGCAGGGCAAATGTAGCCCAAACGGTCAACACAGGCACCAGGTCACATCCCAACTGTCTAATGGGTGGACGGAAGGGGTGATTTTCTTGATCTACATCTTTAAAAATCTTGAGAACAGTTTTAGGTAACTTGTATTCAAATTTGGAGTCAAGATGAGGAGAAATGAGGACTGGCACGGAGCTAGGGATAAAAAGATTTTTTCCTGCCTAGAGTGTGGGAAAGGGCAGCGACTTGTAGGAGAACAGCAGGGCCCATGATGTGGAGGGCTCTGGAGGCCACTCTGTGGGACCAGCTGACCCGAGGAAACTTGATTGCAGAGACTGCAGGAAGTCCTGACCTTACTGGTGTTAACTTCTGGACTGCGTCCCAGGCCTGGGAAACCCGTGCTCCTGCCCTCACGCTGTGGAGACATGTGGGCTCCAAGGCTGACAGAGGAGGTGGACAAGAGGCCCATGCAGCTGCAGGGAAGGGACTTAGGAACCAAACCTTCAACCAGCACCCTATAGACTGTAAGAACCAGTTCTCCTCCATCCTGCTGAAAAGTGCCCCCAGGAACATCATGGAGGTTTCTGCAGCCCTTCTCCAATCCCACCTTCACCCCCCATTCCGCACATCACCTGGGGTTCTTGGACGGGAGGGTAGGTCATAGAGCATCTTCCCACCCTCTGAGAGATGGAAGTTTGGGTTTAGTTTCAGCGGACACCGACGGCGCTCATAGCCCAGGGCCGGCCAGCTGGTGGTTAGATGTTTATGGTGTGTCTCTGCCTCTGCACAACGCTCTTCAAAATGGCTTTGTGAACCATCCAATCCAAGGGGCAAAATCCAGTAAGTTTTCAAGAAGATCATTTCTCATGATTTTCAGTGTCTTCAGAGTCTGCATCAAACTCACAGCCTGTCCCCGGGTCCTGCTTCCTTGCAGAACTTAGCACTGCTGGTTGGGCCTTGGCAAGCACACAGGAGTATTTTCATTGTGGTCATCTGAGCATTCTGACCGGAATTTCTGAAGCACTGGGTCCTTCTGTCTGGCACTGGAAGAAGCCTAATAGAGTGAAGGGAGTGTGAAAGGATAGTTTCCTGGCTCACATGGGTTTCTGGACTAGATAAGAAAATGTCTACGTCAGTGTGGCTGGTCTATCTCCAAATAGCCAACATCAGTCAACTTCTGTGTTCTGTTTCCTGATTTTCTGGGTGAACCAAGGTATTACTTTCACTTGGCCCAGTGTGTTTTATCAAAGGTGCACATAAAGAAGTTCATGGCCGGGATAAATTGCCACTGTAACAGCGCTCACAATTTCAAACCCTAGCAAAGCTGAGTCTTCAATAAATGACTTTTTCCCCTTTCCTCCCTGAAGTGAGGATCAGATAGCCAACTACTTTTCCTAGTGCAATGATGATGCTTCTTCTTATAACGTTGAATGTTAAGAAAGGAATTTACCCACCACATGAGGCAAAGGGTATATCGAATTTCAGATTATCAATAGATATTTCAAACACATCAAAAGATAGTCTACTTGACATTTCCCCATCCGCAGCCTAGCACTCTCTATCACCTTTCCTTGTTTTATTCTTCTCCATAGAACTTATCACCATTTGACCTACTGTTTGTTTTATTGTTGTAAACAAACATTTTTGCCTCTCTCCTTCTCTCTTACACACACACATGAGAGAATGAATGAATGAATGCCTTAGAAGACAGTGTTTCCTCTGAAATGAAGCTTTTCACCTTCTTTCCCAGCCCACACACTTGGAAGCTAGATCAATTGACTTGCAGTGAGGTCTCATCCTTTTTACAGCAAGATCCGGAGAAAGACCCAGCAAATAGCTCAGGGGCACAGTCCAGCCTGAAGGTTACAACCGTTGAGAGACTTTTGGTCAGCTCTAGGGTCAGTCTTCTTCATATACAGGAAACATGCCTGGAGAACAGAGACTGGATGAGAAATGAATTCACTCTGTACACAATTGCCAAGTGCCCCTTTCCTCCTCTTCCTCACACAGTTCAAATCAGGCTTTTCAAATGAAGCGAGGGAGACAGATAAAGAAAAAAATCCCAAACAAAGCCAGTTATGGACAAATACTATAAAATTCCACAGTAAGTAAATGTTCCCTGTCTCTTTAAGGGGAAGTTTCTTTGGAGAATGATGGTGTTGGGTCTAACTTCCTCCCTAAATGCGTATATACTCTGCACACATTTGTTGGACCCCATTCTGTCCTAAGTCCTGTGCTATGAACAGGATGCAGCTAAGAATTGGATATGAAAAACAGATGTATTCGCTGCCTTTTCCCAGTTTGAGTCCAGTGGTAAACATTAACGGGCAGTCACCTCAAACCCGCTGGTGATATTACCATACATCACATTCTACTCTTAAAACTGACTCCAATTCGGGGCTCGCAAATGTTATTGTCAAGGGCCAAATAGTAAATCAATATTTTAAGATTTGTGGACCATACAGTCTCTGTCACAACCACTCAGCTCTGCTGTCGAGCACAGAAACTGACAGTGTTCATGAATGACCATGGCAGTGTCCCAATAAAACTTTATTTATAAAAACAGACACAAGCTGGATGTGGCCCTTAGGGTATTGTTTCCTGGATCCTGCTCTCATTGCTTTGTTGCATTATAGTCAGATTCTAGAGATGTGATTCAAATAAAACTATGGTCTTGGTCTCAAATTTCCATAGAGTTTGTATACAGAGATTTATAAAAATACGGATTGGTCAAAGAGTACAGACTTTCAGTTTTAAGATGAGTAAGTTCTGGGGCTCTAATGTACAGTGTGGTGATTAGAGTTAATAATACTGTAGTATATACTTGAAAGTTGCTGAGAGAGTAGATTTTAAATGTCCTCACCATAGAAAAGAAATGGCAGGTATGTGATGTGATGGAGGTGTTAGCTAATGCTAAAGTGGTAATCATTTTGCAATCTATAAATGTATCAAATCAACACGTGTATATCTTAAACTTATACAACGTTATATGTCAATTATATCTCAACAAACCTGGAAAAAATTAAATTAAAATTTTTCTTTTAGTTTTCAGAGTTTATAATTGTCGTCTGTGGAAAGTTTAGTCTAATAAAAGGTACCAAAACATTTTTAAAAAGAAAAGAAAAGAAATTATGAGTTTATAAAAGTACTTGCTGTTCATCTACAGCTTTTCAGCGAGCATTTCTGTCGGGGTAAAGGATACAGGTTATACCACAGCTTTGCCTCTGTGATGATAGCTGTCAAATCTGTCTGGTTATCCCTGGGTCCCAATGGAGATGGCTTTGTTCTGTTTCCAGATGTTTCCTACATATCATTTGGAGTAGTAAACAGAGACCAGAACAAAATGGCCCTCTGACCCCTAGCCACAGGCCGAGATGCCATGGCTGTTTTGTGACTCTCAGCTTGTTATTGTGGCAAAGAGAACAAGGCCATTTTGTCATGGCTCTTGGTCTGCCATGCCTATCTCCTGTGCTGGGTCTCTTCCTCACCTTCTATCCCTGGGGTGGTCTCTGCCTCAGCTTCAGTCTATTGAGCATCTAGTTGAGCCCCGTATCAGATGTTTGCTGTTTCCCTCTCCAGATCCACCCTCCCTCTTCTCCATTCCCTGTTCTCTGCCCTAGAAGGCTGCCATGTATGGACTTTATCAAAGGACTCTCCATCCCCTTTGCTTCCTTTTGGGTCCAGCCAAGGAGGATTCCTGGCGAGAGATCTGAAGGAGGGAGGAGAGTGAAGATGGAGTATCTACTCCCCTCCTTCTCTTCCTGTAAGCTCACCTCAGGCTGGCCGCATCCCTTAATTGAAGGCCTGTGCTCCTCTCAAAGCAAACAACTGCTTCGAGCCTTCTAGATGCTGTAGCCACTCCCTCTCCTTGTTCCCTGGGTCTAGGGCAGGGCCCAGCTCCACTGTTGCTGCTCTATCAGGTTCCTGCATTATCCCTGTATCCCTGTGCTTCCCCATGTCCCACCTTCACCTTTGTACCACAGTCACTTTACAAATAAGCCCTTCCTGGATTATCCTAATTTGATGGTGCCATCTGTTCCTGTGGGGACCTTGATGGATGCAACAGATTTGGGCTCTTGGCTGCATCATTACTGTACCCTCTGGCAGGGGGCAGAAAGTCTGTGGAGGGACTTCTAGAAGCTTCTTAGAAAACCTCCTCCAATAAGCATCTGTGGATAAAAAATGTTGCTTGCCATATCAGCAAACAAAGGATGCTGTGGCCGTCAAGCCATCAGCCACTATGCTGCCCCCGATGGTGAGCCTGAGGGAACTCAGGATGGGAAAGAACAGGGTACTCACCCTAGATAGCGAAGGTGCGTATCAAAGGAGTGATTTCAGTGAGCCCAGACGCATGCACCTCCCCATACATAGATAAGCGCTAAATTCCCTCACTTGAGATGTCTGGTTTTCTTTAATTAACAGTAATCTTTTGATGTTCCAACTACCTGGTCTTTATTGCAAAACTCCTATATATCCTGGTTCCTCCCTTACCTCTTCGGATAAGTCCCTCAGAGCTGTCTGAGAGGCTGTGTCCTGGGCTTGAAGTCCTCAGAAAGTCTGCCCAATATTAGGCTGGCCAAAAATTTTGTTCGGGTTTTTCCGTAACAACTTACAGAAAAACCCAAATGAACTTTTTGGCCAACCCAGTAAACCATAATTCTCAGGAATGCTGTGGCGGTCCAGTGGTTAGGATGCTATGCTTTCATTGCCGGGGCCTGGGTTCAATACCTGGTTGAGGAACAAAGATTCTGCAAGCCGTGGCCAAAAAGAAACCAAAAACATAATTCTTAAATTTTAGGTTGTATATTTTTCTTTCAGTTGCCACATCCCTAATTATTAAATCATCCAAACATTGGATCCTCTTGAATGCAGTTTTTTCCAGCAAGAGAAGTCAAGCATAAGCCTTAAACGAGATGTCATGGAGATCTGTAGGGCTGACTCATGGTTAGCCAGTCTACAGGGCTGTGAACGTGACCACGTATCAAACAGCCCCAGGAGTTTCTACTCATGAGGCCGAGTTTATAAGCCTCAGCAACTCAACGACCCTGAATCTTAGAGCCAAACCGTTCTCAAGCAGCTTTGTAGACCCCAGTCAGTGGAGAAGGTAGATCCTAGAACAGTTTCTGAAAACAACTTACAGAGTTCAATTTACTGGGAAGAACTTAGCACCAAGTACCCTTTAAAGAGGTAGTCTTGGGCCTCCCTGGTGGCGCAGTGGTTGAGAGTCCGCCTGCCGATGCAGGGGATACGGGTTCGTGCCCCGGTCTGGGAGGATCCCATATGCTGCGGAGCGGCTGGGCCCGTGAGCCATGGCCGCTGAGCCTGCGCATCCGGAGCCTGTGCTCCACGACGGGAGAGGCCACAACAGTGAGAGGCCCGCATACCGCAAAAAAAAGAAAAAAAAATAAATAAAAATAAAGAGGTAGTCTGTGTGGTAATTAAGGTGATTAAGGATAGACTCTAGACTTAGCTCTGTATGATGTGACCTTCAGAACACACCAGTGATGTGACGGTAAGTAACATGGCTTAAGCATTGTGGGTCTCTGTTTCCTCACCTCTAACATAGGAGTTGCTGTGATAATTCCACTGGCTAATGTTTTTAAAATGTTTAGAACAGTGCCTGGTACATAGTTAAGTATGATAGGCATTAGCTATTATGGCTATTGAAGGAGACATCCTCCTTGCTATCTTTTGTGTTGGAATCTGCTTGGTTATGCTTGGAAGACCCCTCACCCCAGAGGCACCTTCTTAAAAAAAAAGGCCCCATTATAAGGCACAATGACCTGCTATGCTTTGCAGAGATTTTTGTATTGGGCCATAATATCCTAGTTTAATTCAACTCTCAGTCAGCAGGAGTAGAATGTGGCCATCTTCACTGTGTGTCTTGCATCACGCTAGCTATGAGAGGCTGCAGCTCTGAACAAGAAAAACCCAGTCCCCACCTTCATAAAAGTGCTACAGAAATCTATAGCTCAGGCTGGGAGTCAGATGTCCTCACAACTACATTTAATTTAAAATCAAGCCACTTGAGAAAATTCAGCTGTAAGCTTGGCCTTCTCTCAGCTCCATGAGCACAAGGCAGCGAGCTGCAGTCAAGCTGTGAGTTACTCAGGCTTTTCCCATCAAGACCTTTAAGTTCTTTCTGTAGATTGCCTTGACACGAGAGTAAATAGAAAATCACATGCCCTTACACCAAGGGGGGAAAAGGGTGGGTTGGTGGGGTGGTGGTGGTGGGATGAATTGGGAGACTGGGATTGACATGTATATACTAATATGTATAAAATAGATAACTAATAAGATAACTAATAAGAACCTGCTATATAAAAAAATAAATAAAATTCAAAAAAAAAAATCACGTCCTTAGCACCTCTGTTCCGGAAGAGTCTTCTGGCAGCACAAATGGATTTTCAATTTCAATTGAAATCAGGTGAAAAGGGCTTCTGACTGCTTTTCCTACAATGAACCTGTACTGTTTTTGTAATGAGAGCTAAAGATGTTTTAATTTTTAAAAATTTTACCGTTGCAATAGAGAGTATCCTTGTGAAGCACATCATAAATTAGACACACAAGTTAACACTAATCATGTTCGAATAGTGTCTAAAACAAGTAAGAAAATTCTCAAGTGTTTATGCTTCTTTTTCAACTTTAAGCTGAGAGTTGGGAGCCCCAGGATGACGGGGTAGACTGTTGAAGGCCATATAGGCAGGTACATATAAGGAGTAAGAATATCTCTAAGAAAGTGAAAGGATGTCAGCAAAAATAATTTGTTTATAAACCAAGTCGTAAGACATGCAGAAAATACAGTTAAAATTGCATGACAACATTTCTCACTTGCTTGGTTTGGGAACACCTTGTAGAAAGGTGAAGTCAACACGTGTATTCTAACTAACCTTGATCCATTTCACTTCCACCCTTGTTTTCTAGTAGAAGTGAAATTTCCTGCTTCTACCAAGGGGACTGATAGTGGGTCATGCTTGGCTTACCTGGAACTCTGGGACGACTCTTCTCCCTCTTGTCCAAGGTCTGGAGAGCAGAGACTGTATTCTACTTAATCTTTATATCCAAAGGGTCTAACTTAGTATCTTTACATAGTCAATGCCAAATTAACATTTGGTGGATAAATAGGTGGATGGATGGATGGATGGACGGATGGACGGATGGGGGTGATATAATTTGGGGATAAGTAAAAGAGTTAAGGTTACTAAGAGAATGCTTCCTCTATTATTTGAAATAGAGAGTATAGGAAAAGGAAGAAGTTTGCTGTATGATTTTTGGCTCTGTGAAACATCTATGGGTCTTAGGCAGTTGTAAACTTCTGGCTTCAGTATCCTCATGGATAAAACTGAGGGTTTGGAGGAGCTGATCTCTAGGTTACCTTCAAGTCTTAAGGTAACTAAGTATGATACTAAGTATAATGCTTAAGGATAAAGAAAAGTAGAATTTACCAAGGTTTAACAATGCCTTAAAAATGTGAGAATGCTCTGTCATCAGCAAGAGGGTAACTGGGTGATGGGTTTTTCTAAAATGTTTCATTTTCTGATACATTCTTCCACTCTTTAAAGTGATATATACCATTTCTGTTTAAAAATAAAGTGAATTCAGATTGATTTATTTTTAGCAGATAATTCTTGAGATACTTGTCCAGCATGTAGCAAAAATTAGGCTGGCAGTTATTCTTTTAATGTTTGGAGCTGAATTCTAAGAGAGTTTGGAAATGGCTTCTGAGAAATCATTCAGCTAGGGCAGGGCACAACGTTGGGTTGATTAATTAGCAACTACCTTTTTTTACTGAATTGAACTTGGATCTGCTTACCTGATGCTCAGCAAAGCCAATCTATTGACATCCAGTTGTGGTGAAGCAAAGTGTAGAATTTATTGCAGGGTGCCAAGCAAGGAGAATGTGCAGCTTCATGCTCAAAAGACATGAACTCCCTGATGGCTTTCAGGGAAGGGGTTTTAAGGGCAAGATTAGGGGTGTGGGTTGTAGGGTACCTGGTCAGCTTGTGTGCAATTCTTTGATTGGCTGATGGTGAGGTAACAGGGTGATGTACTGGGAATCTCAATCATCCACCTTCTGGGTCCAACCTGTCTGGGGTCTACATGCCAGTGGTCTGCATGTAGTTAACTTCTTCCACCTGGTGTGGACTTTAGTATCTGCAAAATAATGCAAGGATATGGCTCAGGATATTATCTATAGCCCTTGAGGAGGAACTAAAAGTCCTTGACCTTGTTTTATAGCTAAACTATTATTATTTTGTCTTGCTTGACTGCTTTCCTTTGTTTCTACATTTTCTCACTTCTCTGATTAAACTTGCTCTTTGGAACTCAGGGAAGACCTAGGTGGCTACAATTTATTTCCATAGCCTCTTTTCCCAATCAGCAATAAGCGGGGGACATCAAGGCATCTGTCATTGGGAAAGCCCTGCAGAGTCCTGCTCAGTTTCACTCTAATAAACAAGGTCTCTCAAATCTCGTTTAACACTTGGATTTTTTGGTTTTATGGTCTCCACCTACTACCACTGAGCCAATGTTTTTATTGTCCAGGCCCACTATTTTGCAAACTCTACAGCTCTTTCTGACAGAACCAAATGCTATCTCTTTTCTTCTCCCAATATGATTAACTCACACAACCTTGGACAAAATCATACATCCACATGCCAGCAGTCAATGTTTTAGCTTCTTTTCTATCAACATTGTCCCTCTGCCCAGGGCCAAAAAAGTCAGAAAGATGAGTGCCAAACAGAAATGTGCTTTTCTTTTTTTTTTTTTTTTTTTGCTGTACGCGGGCCTCTCACTGCTGTGGCCTCTCCCGTTGCGGAGCACAGGCTCCGGACACACAGGCTCCGCGGCCATGGCTCGCGGGCCCAGCCGCTCCGCGGCATGTGGGATCCTCCGGGATCGGGGCACGAACCCGTGTCCCCTGCATTGGCAGGCGGACTCTCAACCACTGCGCCACCAGGGAAGCCCTGCTTTTCTTTTTTTAAATTTTAATTAAAAGAAAAGTTTAGTTTTCTAAAAAATAAATTTTATTTATTTATTTTTGGCTGTGTTGGGTCTTCGTTGCTGCACACAGGCTTTCTCTAGTTGCAGCAAGTGGGCGCTATTCTTCCTTGCGGTGTGCAGGCTTCTCATTGCAGTGACTTCTCTTGTTTCAGAGCACAGGCTCTAGGCACGTGGGCTTCAGTGGTTGTAGCATGCGGGCTCAGTAGTCGTGGCTCTCGGGCTCTAGAGCGCAGCCTCAGTAGTTGTGGCACATGGGCTTAGCTCCTCCACGGCATGTGGGATCTTCCCGGATCAGGGCTTGAACCTGTGTTCCCTGTGTTGGCAGGTGGGTTCTTAACTACTGTGCCACCAGGGAAACCCCAAAATGTGCTTTTCACATTGAATCTCCTGCTTAAAATTAATTTCTTTATAGACTTTTGAATATTTTATTTATATTAATTACTTTCTTTTTTTTCCTCTTGAGTTCTCTCTCTAGCTGCTTTTTACTTTTTTCAAATACTTTAAAGACAATGGGCTTGGATTTAAAATATGTTCTGCTATGTTCCATTTATTTGTCTAGGCCCTGGTAATTTCTGACTTTCAAAAGGTCAATGTGTACATTTACAATACTAATAACCAAAATAGAAATGCCACAGTATTTAATTTTTATTCATTTTCCAAGACAACTCTCTAAATGTAGCCATTGTTAACATCTAAGTCCTCTATGTATATCCACATAAAATCTGCCCCAATTTGCTCCTGGTCCAATACAAGAGACTCCCAATGTACTGTAATTTATCTTTTTCCATAGCTATAATTATAACACTTGTTGTCACAAACTCCTATTCAGAAAGTGCATAAAAAGTAGACAGAAAGCCGTAAAGTGAAAATAATCAGGCTTTTATTTACTGTATGTATAAATGATGTTTAAATGGACAACCTGAGACACTGTAAGATCTTGAGCTAAGGTTTGAATCTACAGAGATTCAGATACATCTATGATTCCCAGTCTAAGATTATGTTCAGAGCAATTTCAGATGAAGTATATTTTATTAAATTATTGTAGTTATTAGGGAATGTGTAAGCTGTCTTTGGTAGTTATTGTAATATCAATGAATCAGAATATTCAAATTATCAGAAAATTCAATTTCTTAGAGAACAAACATGGACACCAAGGGGGGAAAGTGGCAGGGGGAGGGTGGTGGTGGTGTGATGAATTGGGAGATTGGGATTGACATGTATACACTAATATGTATAAAATGGATAACTAATAAGAACCTGCTGTGTAAAAATATAAATAAAATAAAATTCAAAAAAACACAAAAAACAAAAAACAATTTCTAACACTCCTTGATATAAAGGAGAAAAAGGGAGGAGCAAGGTAGGGTGGGGCTGTCCCCCCAAGAAACCAAACTAGCGAATCTAGCTTCAAACACACCCTCTGGTCTGTTATTCCAATTTTAGCCATTTGTTTCTGCTAACTCTGTCCTAAACTTAGTTTTTTCTGTGCTGCTATAAGAGTATGCTCTTATCTTCTAAATACAACACATTTAAAATTTTCACATTGTTTTCTATTTTTTATTTAAAATTTTGTCCCCTAACTTTAGTTCTCTGGGGGCAGAGCCTGGATTTTTAATCCTAGCCACAGGTGTGTCAGGAATTATCTCAAAACAACTCTTAAAATTGTCCCCATTGTTTAGTTTCGATTACTGAAGTTGGTAGAGGTGAAATAATTTGGACAAAGTCAAGACCTGCAGATAGCAAGTGAGTAAATTAGAATTTTTACCAAGATTTGCCATGTCCCAAGGGCCATGTTCATTTCCTTAGTAGTACAGAATATAGGTACTCTGTAATTTTCATTATCTAGAGAATCTCCATTAACAAGAATCCAAATACCTGTGATCCTCATTTTTTAAACTGAATTTCTTTTTTAAGAGAAAGAGAAAAATTACAAGAGGGGTAACTCTATTAATAGCAATTAAAATATAAGCATATATATATATACAATTCCAGGGAGTATTCTGTACTTCTCCTAAAACATATGAGGTGTCTAGGGACTTCCCTGGTGGTCCAGTGGGTAAGACTCCATGCTCCCAATGCAGGAGACCTGGGTTTGATCCCTGGTTGGGGAACTAGATCCCACATGCATGCTGCAACTAAGGGTCTGCATGCTGCAACTAAGAAGTCCGCATGCCGCAACTAAGAAGTGTGCGTGCTGCAACTAAAAAAAAAAATCTCACATGCCGCAGTGAAGATCCCACATGCTGCAGCTAAGACCCGACACAGCCAAAATAAAAAAAGTATATTAAAAAAACAAAACAAAACAAAACAACATATGAGGTCTAATATTCTACTCTTTAATATTATAAATATTATAGAATGATTAATGTTTTCAGAGATAACTCCAAGGCTTTTAAATAACTCAAATCAATGCCAAAATATTGCTAATTAAACAATACTAACTCAGGGAAGTAGACTTACACATTTTATTCCATTTAAAGAAAGTTTAAATCTTATACTTTAATTTCTTGATTTACAGCAGCTTAACTGTTCTCTTAGATATGCTTTTTTGGGGATTGACATATACACACTGCAATATTTAAAATAGATAACAAGGACCTACTGTATATTGAACTCTGCTCAATATTCTGTAATAACCTAAATGGGAAAAGAACTTGAAAATGAATAGATACATGTGTATGTGTAACTGAATCACTTTGCTGTACACCTGAAGCTAACACAACATTGTTAATCACCTATACTCCAATATAAAATAAAAACTGTTTAAAAGTGACACATATTTCTAAGTGCTTATTGTAGAATATTTAGAAAACACAGAAAAACATAAAGAAATTCAACATATGCATTCTTTATTCTGCTGTGAGCATTTTACCATGTCATTTGTAATCTTTACTTGCATAAATATACATAACCTAAAATATTCTCATATGAGTATATCCTATATTACTTTATAGTTTCTCTGTTGAATATCTGAATTGTTATTTATGATGAGGTAATTAATATATTTGTGTTAGATTCCTAGAGATACAATTATTGGGTCAAAGGGTAGAAACATGTTTGAAGCTCTTGAGAAGTATTGTTAGATTACTCTCCAGTAACTTCACACCATTTTTCACTCCAGGATGCACCTTATCACACCAGTACCAGCAGTGGGTATTACTGTAGCCCGTAAAGATTCATAATATGGCTTCATTCTAATTATTTGCTTTATCAGGTTTGAAAAATGACCCTTTTTTAATTCATGGAACACATTTCCCTAATGGTTCTGTTGTCTATATAATAACAGTAAAAATGTAGCAGGTATTGTGCTAAGAGATAAAATTATCTCTTAATTCTAATCACACTTCATATAATAATATATATTTATATTAAATATAAATTATATATAAATATAGACTATATAATGTAATATATAATATATAATGACTATATATTTATACATAAATAAATTATATATATAACTATAATGATTTTCTAGATGAAGAAACTGTCTTAGAAAAGTTTAGCCCCCTGGGACTTCCCTGGCAGTCTAGGGGTTAAGACTCTGCGCTTCCACTGCAGGGGACGTGGGTTCGATCCCTGGTTGGAGAACTAAGATCCCACATGGCAAGTGGACAGCCAGGAGGAAAAGAAAGAAAAGAAAAGAAAAGTTTAGCCCCTTGCCTAAGATAACCCAGCTAGTAGTAGTTGGTACAGCTTCAATCAGGTCTGACTCTGAAGCGTATATAAAATTTTATTTATTTATTTTTCATCACACACTTTAAGATCAGGCACCCAAGATCCACCCCACCAACATTTCTCTACATTATTAAAATGTTCTGATCTCTTCCTTTCCATTTATTTTTCAGATGAACTATATACAATCATTTTATCAGTTCCCTCAAAATTGGCAGTTTGATGTTGCATTAAGGGTATACAGTAAATTTATGAAAAACAGCATCTTAAGACTATTGGATCTAACGGCAGCATGATGTCCTTAGGTGTCTTATTTAATTTTGTGGATCCCTCCAGTGGAGCTTCTTCACCTCTCTTGTTAAGGTGTTTTTATTTGCTTGTTTGCTTTTTTTCCCCAAAATCAACAGGAGCTTTTCTTTTTTTTTTTTTTAATTTTTATTTATTTATTTATTTTTGGCTGTGTTGGGTCTTTGTTTCTGTGCGCAGGCTTTCTCTAGTTGCGGAGAGCGGGGGCCACTCTTCATCGCGGTGCTCGGGCTTCTCATTGTCGTGGCTTCTCTTGTTGTGGCTTGAGGGCTCTAGACGCGCAGGCTCAGTAGTTGTGGCTCACAGGCTTAGTTGCTCCGTGGCATGTGGGATCTTCCCAGACCAGGGCTCGAACCCGTGTCCCCTGCATTGGCAGGCAGAGTCTTAACCACTGCGCCACCAGGGAAGCCCAGGAGCTTTTCTTTACTATATTTTAATTGAGTGTAGTTAGCATTGATTTGTGTACATTTATTTGTGTTCCTTTTTAGTTATAATAGTTTTCTATTTGATTTTCTAAGGTTTTCCAAACAAACAATTGTGTATCTGCAATATTTTTTCTCTTAATTTCTTAATTTCTATTTCTTATCTCTATCTTTTCCTTGTTTCAATGAATTAGGCAAAACTTCTAGAACAGTGTGATGACATGGTAATTATAAGGAACATCACTTTTGTCCTTTACCATACTGAAATTATTTCTAGTATTTTGCCTTTAAGTTAATGTAGATGTGTGTGTGAGGGTGTGTGTGTATGTTTTAAACTGTAGTAAAACATAGGAATAATGCAGTTAGTAGAAATCCTACCTTGACTTTGGCATTTTGTCAATTTTTAGTTTTCAGTATTTTCATGGGCTGTTTAATGGGGACTTGGAAACAGGTACATGGACTTCAAAACTTGCTGCTACTTTAACTCTGAAATTAAACACATACTTTTTAGGAGGATTTTCAACAAATGATGCAATATATTAATGCCTAATTAACTTATTTTTTAAATAAATTTATTTATTTCTTTATTTATTTATATTTTTGGCTGCGTTGGGTCTTCATTGCTGAGCGTGGGCTTTCTCTAATTGCGGCGAGCGGGGGCTACTCTTCCTTGTGGTGCGCAGGCTTCTCATTGTGGTTGCTTCTCTTGTTGTGGAGCACGGGCTCTAGGCATGTGGGCTTCAGTAGTTGTGGTACACAAGCTCAGTAGTTGTGGCTTGCGGGCTCTAGAGTGCAGGCTCAGTAGTTGTGGCACATGGGCTTAGTTGCTCTGCAGCATGTGGAATCTTCCCGGACCACCTGGGCTCGAACCTGCGTCCCCTGTATTGGCAGGTGGATTCTTAACAACTGCGCCACTAGGGAAGCCCCCCTAATTAACTTTAAAATTTGATTCATTTCCTTAAGCATCTCAGTCTTCTGAGGTAAGATTATAATCAGCTTTTCCTAATAAGATTTATCCCACAGGCCATTATTTTCCATTACACATGTTCTTTTCACCTCCCACTAGAATGTATAGTTTTCCAGACTAGGACTAGAGAAAGTCAAACTAGGAGTCAATAAGGAAAAATCCCTTGAGATGAAAGTCTACCATCCATCCCACTTCAGTGCCCTAGAACCCAGTGATTTCTGCTGAGGACCAAAAGCACTTGGTTCTGGCTGTTCTCATATCCTGAACTCAGAATCAGGTAGGAAGAGCTCAGCTTTCAGAAGTACAGGGCCATCAGGCATACATTGTGAATAATAACTTCACCCCCCCCTTTTTTCTGTTTTTCTAATTTTTCTACTTTGTATTCTGTTTTCCCTTATTTCCTAGTCAATTTTGCGGTACAATTTTCCAAGGTATAGAAAGGAGAGAAAAATACTTTTAATGACAGTTCAATTCTCAGTATGAGTGTTTCTGGCTTTGCAAATTTTTGTTGGCCAGTTTAATCACATAACTGCCTTCTCTCTGCCATTTGGTACACACTTGAATCACGTAAGCTCACGGAATGCAGCATCAATGTGAATGTTAGCTTAATTAAACATAATAAGCAATCAAAATTTTCAGAAAAGCACCTCATGCAATGAATTCCCAAAGTAAGTGAAAATGACTTTAGTATTTACTGTATTGTTATTACTAACACTGCTTTTATCTGTGCCATTTTTTTCTTTTTTTTGGCAGGTACACTGTACCTATTTAAAAAAAAAAATTAACCAAAATTTGGTTTGGAAGAAAACTTTCCCCTTCATAACACAATACACAAATCAGTCAGAATTGTTGCTATATTACTTTTTATTGTTCTTGTTTTAATGTGACCATGGAAACATGGACAGTAGCTAATAAACCCTTGATGATACTCAGGCTGCTTTTGATTTTACTGTCCTCCTGAATCTATCGTTAATCTTGGGTTAATTGAAGCACATAATTTACCAGATGGTAACAGTAGGTTTGTGCCATATAATTTTTTTATTCAGAGCTGTAACAGTGCCCTGTATATAATAGATGCTTCGTGTTTGCTGAATGATTGACAGTGAGAATAAAGGAATGAAAGAATGGTGAATAAAACCAATCAGGCTAAAGCTTAAACATGAGCCCTGGCAAGGCTGTTGAATGGAAAGGAATTCCACTGTGGGCAACTCAGAATCCTTGTTAGAAAACACCTGTTCAAAAGAGAACTCAATTTTCCCTTAATAGTGAAGGTGCCAGGACACAACTGTAGGCTTCTGGAATTCCTGGGAACAGACATTATTTAAACTGAATCCCTGACGAGGGTCTCTGATGAGATGGCCTAAAGGATTCCAGGCACCTAAATTTTATCCCATGTGCCAAATGTTTTTCCTCAGTCTCTAAAGATTATAGGAGAGGAGGTTGAAAAAAACCTGTTACAAGGGAAAGGGAACCAAGAACTCAACATCCAAGCGCCATCTCTTCTGCGCAGGACTGGCTATATAATTTGAGGGGAGTCCAGTGCCTAAATGCGAAGTCCCACAGTCAAAGTTATTAAAATTATTAATTTCAAGATTGTGAGAACAGAGCATTAAGCCATACATGGGGTCCTCCTTAAGTGCAAGGCCATTTATGACACAGTTTGCACACCCATAAACTAGCTTTGCATATGTTTTAAGTCTCTTGTTGTTTCTGAGCAAAGAAAATTGAATAGATCTGATGCAAGCAATTTTTATTCTAATGTAGTGTTATTGAATAGAAATTTCTGTGATGATTGAAATGGTCTATATCTATGCTAATACATAGCCACTAACTACCTAAGGCTATTGAGCACTTAAAATGCGGTTAGTGGGACTTGAAATTCTAGTAATACCACTGAAGAATTATATTTCAATTTTATTGAATATTTAATTTTATCTAACATAAATTTAAATAGCTACATGTGAATGTGGCTAATGGCTGCCATTTTGGACATACAAGTTTAATGAATCAACCAACCTACAGACAATAAAGAAAATAGTTCTATATAGAATTTATAGCAATTTTTGTAGCAATGAAATCTGTAACAGTTTGTAACAATGAAAAGCAAACAATGCCTTTTACGTTAACTGCTCTGAGCAACTGACAACAGATAAGTTTGCCTTTTATCCTAATGGAAAGTTGGAGAATATCTTCTAAACTCATAAATAGAGCGAGAAATTTCTTTAAGATACAGAACTGTGAAATTTGGAGAAGATCCCTGCCTCTCAAATTTCCTAAGGATAGAGAGTTTCCATGGCAACGAAAAATCCATCCAAATGTAATTAAAAGTGAACGACTAGTGTATCTGTATCATTCAGTTCTAGTACATTTTACCTTTAATTATATTTTTCTAAGCTACTGACGTGCTAATATGTCAGACGATATTTGTTCAGGACTGAGGCTGACAAAGCTTTGTAGGAAGAAAAAAAGAGGACACTGTCATCCTGAAGGAACTCTGCAGATAGAATAAAACAAAAAGAAAAGATGTGTTCCTTTGCTCCTCTTTGGAATTCCTTCAAGTAAGAATGAGAGGGCCAGCCATTATTTTAGGGTCTTCCACTTCTTACTATCATATTTCTCCATCTCGGACTCCTGCCAGGACTTACCCTTGAAAAGACTCTCCCTTGAGTCCCAAGAAGCATCTGTCCTTGTTCCCCAGCTGGTTCCAGTATCCCAGCCAATCCTGCCCCTGGCCCTGGGGCTTCTTTCCGGTCCTTCCCACCTGGCCCCAGGCCACGGCCATGGGTGGCTTTGGGAGGTCCTAGAGGTCACAATCACTAGTGTCCTGCTTTAAAGTAAATGTTGAGAAATCAGTTTTGTTATGTGTGATTGAGGGGAAAAGAAAGTTTGTAATTAAAAAAAAATTACACAATGAATACTAGAGGTATGAGTGAATGAGAAGAGTTTCTTGTATCTTTGTTTTGTTTTAGTTACAAAGCACAGGTCCCTGATTGGGGAATGAAAACACCGGAAATTGCTGAAGTGAGATAATTTATTGCTAGAAAAAACAACAAGAGCAACCACCAGACCAAAATCATTCTCAAAAGGAAATAATGTGAATGCTTTAAATAGCAACTGTGTTTAGGATGTGGAGAAAATCCAGCCACACAGGGCATGGAAGATATGGTGACAAATGAGGCCAAAGGGAAGAATGAAGGAAGGAAGGAAGCATGTGATGAAGCTCTGAGCTGGTGTAAAGCGGACAACTGACGTCTATCCTAAATCTTCCACTCAGGTTTCACAGGTAAACTCCAAATTTACTTACATGCTCTCGTTTGGCCACAAGGCAACAGTACCCTGGGTTTTCTTTAGTTTGTATTGTTCAGCCATAAAGGTGGGAAAAAAAAAACCCCCAGAAGTCCAGCTCTTTGGGCAGCAAGTGTTAAGAGTATCACTTATGTTAATGGAAAAACCTTAGCTAATTCACGGATTCTCAGCAGGAAAGGAGTGGAATACAATCCACAGTGGAAGGAAGTTCCTGAATTTCCAGATGAGGGGAAAGACTGGCTTTTTCTACAGAGCCCCAAACATCGCTTTTGATGTACTCCCTTAGGGGTGGGACCCCATTTTCCTTCTTTTGAGGCGTTCCATATGCAATACAATTTTGTCTGTGGAACCACATTGCACGTGGGAAAGACGAGGAGGCTTTCCCATGTGCAAAGAGTGGAAAAAATGTTTCCACTCTTTAAAATGTCTCTTTAGTTTCCTTAAATCTAGAAAACCCCCCTCTCCCCATTTCTGTCTTTTGAGACAAACCTTCTTGCAGCATTCAAAGTTATTTTTGTGGAATGCCTGTGATGGGGATTTGTCTCATTTCTTCCCCATGATTAGAGGCAGGGTAGATGTTTTTGGCAAGGATACCACATAGGTGAAGCACATGGGGTGCTTCTCACGTGTCACAGCAGTGAACCATTATGGACTTGAGTCTCACTGTGGGTGGTACTAAGTTTGATCACCTGGTTCAGTTGGTGTCAGCCAGATCTTTCCACTGAAAAGCTACATCTGTCACTTAGCAATTAGGAAGTAATTTGTGGAATGCTGTATTGAGACCATGAGAATGTTTCATGTTTCATGAGAATGTTTCCATCTGCAACCCGGAAGAGGGCCTGCTCCAGACACCAAATCTGCCAGAGCCTTGGTCTTGGACTCTGAGGTCTCTAGAAGTGTGAGAAATAGTTGTTTGTTGTATAAGCCACCCAGTCGATGGTATTTTGTCATAGCAGCTTGAAGGAAGCAAGACAATTAAATTGTCTTTTTTATCAGGGGTTATGTGTATGTGCCTATCTGTATGGCTGCACCATGCCAGATGTGAGTAATCCTCAAGGAGTAACAGGTGAATGAGCCTGGAACGAGTGGATACCATATATAAAAAGACATAACGGCAGGGAAAAGGTGATTTAAAGTTAGAAGAGTCTGCATCTCAACTCTGCCACTTTTATTAGTTGAGTGACCATGGGTGATTCATTTTTAGTACTTAGAGCCAGTTTTCTTATAAGCAACATAGAATTATTTATCTCACTACCTGTGTATGTGTATCTGTATATGCAGAGAAATATGTCTAGAATGGTTTACATCAAATGTTAACATGGTTGTTTAGGGAATTTGGAAATTGGGTGGCTTTTCCCTTTATATTTTGTGCTTTTCACTAATATTTCATCTTTTTTAAGATAAAAGTGTAAAGCATACCCCAAATACTGTCAATGTAAAATTGTAATCATATGATAAAATGGAATCTTTCATATTTTTAAGTTTTTGAAATGGGAGAGTCATAAAAATTCCCATAAATCCAACCAAGTATCATTCCTTCAGTTTCTTTTTTCCTAACTTGTGTGTATAAATAGGTCTTCATATTTAATCTTTCCAGCAGACAGTCTTCTACCTTTTTCTCCATTAATCTTGGAGGAATCTTTAGAAGGTAATATGAAGACTACTGTTTTAAGAAAATATTGAAAGAAATAACAAACCACCTTACCTGGAAGAGCAGCAGATCTTTTAAAGCCTAATATTTCAAAGGGAAAGACAAAAACAAAAAGCAGGGGAAAAAAGTTAATATGGAAAAATGTAAAACCAGTTTAAATTATCTGTTTAACAAATGAAGTGCCACTATGTTTTATTCCTAGTTACATGGAAACATAGATATTTTGAACTAAAAAACAAATAAGAGGTTAGCAGCTTTTTTAGGGAGTTTGTGACAATTTTCTCTGCTTCACAGGTCCCAGAGGTCAGATGGGTTCCCAACTGGTGGCAGTTTATTCCTTCAGCTATTTATATTTTTATTCATGAACCTCTAACAATCAATAAATGGTACAACTTGTGAGAATTTCAAAATACTATTTCCCAGCCGCAAAGAAATTCTCCCAACTGAAATTAGACTTTGATAGGCTTAAATACTTTACAAATGTTTCAAATGAGATTATGAAGCCAACCAGTAGATATTTATTTTACTAAAATATAGGCATGTTTTCCTTTAAATATTTGAGATTCTGTCTACAGTGCCTCTGTTATATTCATTCAAATTATTCTTATAATCCAAAACAATGAGGCTTCCAAACTGGTGGAATGTTGCCAGGAAATTTCAACAGAGTTTGAAGGCAACACGACCAAAAGGCACAGTTTAAATTGGCTTAGGGAATGAATGGGCTCCTTATCAGAGCAGCTGAAGGCTGTATATAATTAACAGCACCTGTCAACATTAACAGGGCCGTATATAGAACAAGCAGGCCCTACAGCCCCACTAAACAGCAACCTCCAGCTTCTGGTACCTTAAAATCCACAAGACCTAAACAAAACGACAGCCCCGAGCCATGACTAGAAGGACACTGATACATTTTAGTGACACTAGCAGGGCTCCAAAGCAACAGCTAATTAATAGTAATTATCTAGAACAAGTCTGTGAGCAAGAGCATTGCGATTTCAAATTAGCCAGCTATCAGCAAAAACATAAGATACCATTTATGAAGGTAACTTTATATTTGAAATTACTGATTTGGAAATCCTTCTAATGTTAGTTTAATTGTTAAACGGTGTGAAAATGATCTACCAACCTCCCTTTTTACATGATGAATTTAATGCAATTTAATTCAGCTTGACTATTTCTATAAGAAGAGTATTAAATTCATTCTATGGCAATGTTTAGGTTTTTTTTGAAAAAATACATGAAATACGTTTCACTCATGAACATGTACAAAACAACAAGAACCAAAAAAAACCCAAACCCAGAGGAAATTTCATTAAATAAATTTATTTGTTAAAATAATTTAACTCCAAATACAACTGTTGAATTTGCATTGAGTTATAACTACAATTCATGTTTTAATTGAAATGTCAAGGTTTAACAACTGACATTGTTACAAAACAATAAACTGTTGTTCAATTTTAAATGGTCAGTTGTATTAGAGCTCAACAATTAACTGTGAACTATATTTATCTCTGGGAAATCCCAAATCAATAAGGATAAGTCTGTTTCCAAAACCCACTGCAGTCATTCTTGAAACCCTGATCAAGATTTAAGAGATGCACAATGACACGTTAAAAAAAAAAAAAAAAAGACCCCCATAGTCTTTAACATTTGATTGGCTAAGGAGACAATTAAAGCTTACCCAAGTGCTAACACAAGACTACTGAGAAGAACAAAAAACTACAAAACAAACAAAAAACCAATGGCAACAAGCAAAATAAGCACTTTCATATTCATACATATAGACAGTACCCCCAGCGGGCAACTCCCGAAAACAAACAGCAGACACCCTTAGGCAACATTTCTTTATACAGAAGAGCAAATATCAGTAGTTTTACCACAGAAAAGTGATGGCAACTGTAGCGATCAGAGTCAAAATTTCAGTCCTAATTCTACAAACCAAAGGAGAAAATCATCAAAGCACCTTTCAATAGTTTAAGGAAGATTTTATGTAATACTTTTGATCAGATGCTGGCTTGTTTTGTATAAGTTGAACAAAATGAAAGGCATCAGTTACCATCACTATCACAGCTTAAAAGAACCAAAAAAAAAAAAAAAGTTGCAATATAGAACGAAAAAACTTAAAAAATGCTGCCTTTGTATAAAAGTAAAACGAGATGAAACAGAAAAAAAAAGAAAACCTTATCATAGTAGCTAAAGAAAAAGTGGGTCTTTGGATCAAACCATAACATTTTTAAGGCATGTTAGAAAAACTTTCACTTATCTAGTTGCTAGTCTGATCAGGGCATAAAATAAATAGCGACCCAAGGTCACCAACTTTTAGCCACTATTATTTCATGGGCCAACAAATTTCATCTTCCTGTTCTTAAGCTTTGTATTAACATCTCAACAAACACATTCATTCAAGCTGAGTTATATCCATACCAGATGAAATACCAACAGTAAGAGCACAAAAGTGTTTCCACATTTCTGTGTATCTTTGATGCTTTGTCATTAAATATTCAGGGCTGTGTGGAAACACTGATCAGGCAGCCAAATCAGTTATTAACATCTTTACAGTAAAAAACCACCTTATTGTCTGACAAACACGTCTAACTACAACCCAAATTTTTAGATAACCTTTTCCACCTTATATCTTGCCATACCTTTCATATTATTTAACTTATTTTTCTTGTCTGCATAGCAATCCACAATGTAAAACTGTAGAACCTTTATAGGTGTTTTTAATATGTAATCTGTTGCCATAAATTGCTACCAAATATGGAATTCTAAAAACAGAATCATTCTTAGAAGTTACAGGCTTCAAAACTCAAACAGTGCACTAACAAATATCTCTAATTCAGTTGATAAAATCATACTTCTTGAATCTTTGATTTCTCTACGTGATTGAGTCAAATCACCTTTTACGTGATGAAATTTATTTCAATAAAATTGGTTAGAACTTTCTGTCCTATAAACAAGGTGCTTCATAATTGGGGATCATAAAAAAAAACTATATTGAAGAATGCAAATATTCACAATTCAAAGACTTCTGACAACCATGGCCTGGTTTTACCCACAGATCTCTGTTTTCTCATCTATGAAAAGGACTATCCACCTTTTTTCTCTCCTCTAACCTTAATGTCAGGTTACTAAACACTTGGGGGGCTACCAATGATTTCAATAATGTATAAAAACAAATAATTTAAAAGAAAAAAATGGTTTTGATACACGATATTCTGCAGTACAGATTCTCATTATAGGCAATTATCTCTGACTTGTGCCAAATTCACAGGAACAATGAACACACATGCACACGCAAACATACACTCTTCGCTCAGTTACACACATAAGACCCGAGCTTACTTGCACAAGAGCGTGAAACCAACAAAATGTGGGGTGGTATGTAGATCACAGGCTCAGTGATACTGCAGTTCTGAAGGCCAAATTTATCTCCAGAGGATCAGCTCAGGATACTCTCTTCAGCATTTGTAACTCTGAAGTTAGTTGAAAACCCTTCTGCACTTGATTGTAAAACTTATGAATAGGTTTTTCATGTGCCTTTAGTCATGCAAATGATAAATACTTTACGGCTATGAAAACCAAAAATGTCAGAACTTGAGCACCTTTTCAAAACAAAATATTCACTCTAGCTTTATTTGCCACTTCAGGAATCAGGGCAAAATTGTTATAAGAAAATCTTTATATAATTCTCCAGGAAAATTAAAGGGTTTTTTTTTTTTTTTTTTTTTGTCTCTTAACTTCCACTCTATAATTTATGTTCCACTTTTAAGCCCAAATTATTTCTCATGGTTATTCAACTTTTTAAATGCCTGCGATAAAGCTCTGCTATAGAAAACTTGATTTCGAAAGCAGGTTAGCCAAGAATCACACCACAACCATAGCCCTTAAAGGCAAGAAGGAATTTGCTGCTTTAACGAACATAAAAATGCAAGATATCTGTACTGTCCTGTGAGGTTTCTGCAAACGGGAACATGTGGATGCAACATGGCTTCGTTTTCCTTACATGATGGTACTAGTTAATCTACTAGAACACTTCTCGTTAGTAAGGCTACACAATCTCTTTCCGTCACAGTTGCTTCCTTCTTGTTCAGTAAAGTAATAAAGACCATCCCTGTTTAGTTAACAGAGGGTGGGTTTGGGGTTTTCATTCAGCTCAAACCCTTGTAAGAGTCTCCACTTTCTGGGCAAAGCAGGTGATGACACATTCTAACACTAGGCTGTATTTTTAGACAACCTGTTGTGACTTTTGCTCTATCAAGGACCGATGTGTGAGTTAGTTCCGTGTCACAAATTAGGATAACATCTACCATTAAGCATCGATTTTGAAAAACAAATATGTCAGCTGAGCAAAGAATCTCTCCCTGTAACGCTGTTGGCAGGTCAGCTGTTGTTATCTTACTTGACGTGATACATTGGTTAGAAGCACTATCTCAGTTCCTGAAATTCAGTACTCTTGTAGGAAAATATTTCTCCTTTAATTTTTTTTTAACAGAAGACAAAATATTTTAATTGTAAGTGGTCACAGGAATTCTTCTGGTTTCTTGCCCATGATTATTTTTAACATACACCATAGTTGCTTCTGTCAACTCAGTGACAATGCCATGATAGCTTTCAAAGGAGAACACTCTGTAGATCGACTTGGCTATGCCTGAAGCTGCAGGTGCCTAGAGAAGACTGAGGACCACGGTGAAGACTGGAGTTACTGAACCCACGTGTTACTCAGAGACATCAACTGACCGTCACTGCTCCACTCTGAACAAGGACTGCTATTTCACTGGAGATTCACACCACACATCCTGCAAGCTCCACTGCTGAGCAGACGAGGTTGGTATCGCCTACGATTCAGGGCAGCTCCTGACCAGGACAGCCACGTGTGAATGCTACTGGATGTTACATGCAGAACAGCACGGGTCATCCTTGTCGGGCTGCGCGGCATAGTTCATTTGCCTCACGATTTCTGCAAAGAGTTCGTCCACCATTGTTTTACTCTTGGCAGACGTCTCCATGAAAGGGCAGCCCCACTCTTCTGCAAGGGCTCTGCCTTCACTGGAGGACACTTCTCTCTCACTCTCCAGATCTACTTTGTTCCCGACCAAGATGACTGGCACTTTCTCATACCTACGAGAGAAGAAACAAAACACACAGATATTGGAGAAGTTAGCACAAAGTTAAACAGGTAAAGTGTATTTTCTCTTTTGTCACTATAGTCTACTACAAATATACTTTTTAGTTACACGAAAAATTATTTGCTCCAGTTGGTTTGACATTTGCCAGAAGGCATTTAGAAACAGCTCTCATAGTAGGTCATAAATGGATTTTTCAAAATGATGTATTAAATTAATCAATTATACATCTTTTAAAATCAATTTACCTTTCCAGATATACTTGGAAAATTATTCTCAGAATCTCAGAATAAATCCCTTTATATGGATTAATTTAAACTTTTTTCATTATAAGAGATGCTTACAAAAATTCAGATGAGGTAATAGCTCTTGTGACTAAATGAATAATTTATAATTTTATATAATTTCAGCATTTTACTATGTTCTAGAAGTATACAAAACTGATCGTGTTCTAATAGTTCCTAAATAAGAAAAAAGCTAGTAGAACTCATTAGGATGAAACCCACCAAACACAACTACACTCTATCCCTTTATACAAACTGTTATAGATTAGCCTGTTGAAAGACAATCACGGTTCTTTTCAGCATGACAAGGACTTAAACAAGGTTGGGATGACAGAATTGGTCCTGTGTGTGGAGGGAAGCTCTGGAGGAACCTGGATCCTCCTTTAGGAGGATGAGTGAAAAAGAAAAGGGAAAGCAGCAGAGGATGAGCTTGACAGAATAAAGTGAGGCTGTGAGGAAACTGGTCCTGCTCTCCACTGTGGCTATACGGTACATTAACAAGCAAACCAAAAACACCCAGACCAGGACTCCAGTTCCAGAACTGCCTCTCGCCAGTGCTGTGAATTTAGAAAATTAACTTAATATCTATGTTCCGTGGTTTCTTGGACTATAAAATGAGCTGGACTAGCGAAGTTCTAAGGGGTTCTTAAGCCCTGAAGTTGAAAGTCAGCACAGACACAGCAGGTCACTCCCAAGACGACACGTATCACTTACTGAGTGACTGCTGAGAGCCCAGCACTGCTCTAAGGACAGCACCCAACAGGCTGAGCTTCACAAGAGACGCGGATGGACGCCTCAGGAGTAAGCCCAACGTGCAGGGGTAACCTCGTCAGATTCAGTGGGGCGAAGGCCCCAGGCGGCAGAGCTTTCCGACTTGGCGAGTGGAGCGGGTGCAGTGCACTCCTCCTCCCAGGAAGGTGGAGATGCACTCGGGGCCCGGCAGCTCCATCTCACTGACACCACTGTTCAAACACGGAAACGTGGGATGCTTTTAGCTATGCAAGCACTGAAGGTTCTACGGAGAACTGCCTGCCGCTGCGTAAATAACTGGTGATAAGCAATCAATGTGTTGTATATTTCTTCATCCATTTAACACATGTTTATCTGATAAGGGCCTACTATGTGCTAGATACTATTCTAGGCACTCATGATACATCAGTGAATAAAACAAAGAGCTCTGCCCTAGAGTCTAGGAGAGGAGATGGTCATCGATAATACACCTAAGTAAATACGTAAATTATTGGTTTACTGAATGGTGTTAAGTACGATGGAAAAAAACTGCAGAACAGGGAGGGGGCTGGGAGCACAGGCGCTACTTTAAACCAGATGAGCAGGGTAGGCCTTGCTGGGGATGGTGGCATGTGAGCAAAGGTGTAAGGGAGTTTGCCAGGCAGGTATCTGGGGAAGAGCGTGCCAGGCAGGACTCAGGCCAGGCAGTGTGAAAGCTGGTGCGAGTGTGTGTGATGGCTGGGGGCCCATCTGTATAGCCTCCTGCCACTCCTGCAGCCAGAAACCCTGCAGCACAGGAAACCTGTTCATTTCAGGCTAAACAGAACTTTGGAACCTGGGTGGCAAAAGTGGCCTCAGAAGACAAACGTGACGTCTGTGACAGGGCCAACTAGATTATCTAGGAAGACTAGGTGCTTGGTTGGCAGGTGACGGCGGTACTTGCATTTCATGCTCTATATTTATAATAGTTTCATGAGTTGTCTTCATTTTTTCCCTTTTCTAAACACATCACTTGGGAACAAAGGTGAAGATGCAAAATTCCGAAAATATTTGATGTATGTATTATTGTTAACGTCAAGAGTAGAGTACAACGCTGTCCACGTCTTAAACAGCAGCTGGTTTCTCATCAGCTTCAGCATAACTTCCTTGATGTTTCCTTTGAGAGCAGGATCATATGGTGGCTTCTGCATCTCACTTTTATTTTTGTTTATATTCTGAGAACTCTTGTTTTATTAACATGAATGTTCGTGTTGTTTACTGTATCATGAGCATGATTACATAATATATTAATAAATAAAATTAGTTCTTTTGAGCAGCTCTGCTTAATGCATTGAATGAAACATCAGAAATACTGGCATGGAGAGAGAGGCATGGACATGTATACAACACCAAATGTAAGGTAGATAGCTAGTGGGAAGCAGCCGCATAGCACAGGGAGATCAGCTCGGTGCTTTGTGACCACCTAGAGGGGTGGGATAGGGAGGGTGGGAGGGAGATGCAAGAGGGAGGGGATATGGGAACATATGTATATGTATAACTGATTCACTTTGTTATAAAGCAGAAACTAATACACCATTGTGAAGCAATTATACTCCAATAAAGTTGTAAAATGAAAAAAAACCAAACAAACTTATAGAAAAAGACATCAGATTTGTGGTTACCAGAGGAGGGGGGCTGAGGGAGGGGGAATTAGATGAAGGTGGGCAAAAGGTACAAACTTCCAGTTATGAAATAAATAAGCACTACGGATGTAATGTACAACATGATAAATATAATTTAACACTGCTGTATGTTATATATGAAAATTAAGAGAGTAAATCTCAAGAGTTCTCATCAAAAAAAAAAAAATACTGGCGTGAGTATCACTTAGCTGTAGAATGTGGATGGCTTCTCAGTGAAGGCAGCTTTATAAATATGAATAGTTCAAAGCATTTGATGTTTGTCAACAGTCTTTATGTAACTGTCTTGATATGGGTATATGTGTATGTATATTTTATTCTGGTTGTGTCTAAACTTGGCTGATCACCAAAATAGCTTGAGAATTAAAAATACTGATTCCCAGGCCCAACTCCAGAGCTACTGAATCTGAATTTGTGGGATCAGGACTCAAGACCCTATTAAAAAATACCTATCTAGATCTATAAGTTCTGAAGACTAATTGTGAGGTTCAGCAGGGCTTAGGAATCACTCACCTGATCTACTACGTTGTGACCCCAAACAATACTGTATGTGTATAGTTCATGGTTTTATACTGTCGCAAGTCCAGGATCAATTCCTTCTTCCCTGCATTTATTCACCAATGATAAGCTGTAGACAGATACCACTACACTCAGTTCCTTTAACTTCCTTTTGAGGGTGTTGCATTGTAGCATATTAAAAGAAGGCTATGCTTCACATGAATTTGACCAGGCTGCTGTCTTCTCAGTCACTTTTTCAAGAGCAGGTTGAAATACAATTCTCTTTAAATTCAGCAATGAGAATCGGAAAGATTTTTACTTACAAGGTCCCCTTGTTCAACCTTCCACCCGCTGTTAAAAATCTCACCTACCAAGCGGGTCTCAAGGCAAAATGTCAGAATACCTGATGCTTTAATCATTTCCATGACAACCTTACCAAATGGTTATATTTCAACCTCTTTAGTGACGTGGAAATCATATCTCAGGCCACCCATTTTGTCCTTCCTGTCAGTTCTGTTAAGTGTTAGTGTTAAAAAGTCAGTGCTAAAAAGTTGATCCCTATCTAATGAGCTGTGATCTGTAACACCTTGTCCCTCCTTTTATGCTTGAGAACATAGAAATCTTTTCTCCAAGTTGAAAATGGCTTTTCTTCTCCAGCTCCCTGGTCAAATAAGTAACACATAATGATTTAAAAAAACCCATGGCAATATTTAAATAGGTAAAAAGGAAATTGAAAAACATTCTTAATCTCACCTCTATGAGAATAATTGCTATAACTATTTTGGGGTATTTCGTTTCACTATTTTCCTATACATATCTATATAAATGTAAATTTTTATGAAAGGAGATTATACCAGCTTCGATTTTCACTTATCATGGACTTTGTATATCAATAAGTGATATACATCATATTAATGCCTAACAGTATTCCGTTTTATAGTCTCCACGATAAACATACCGTAATTTAATGACTCCTTCTCCATTTGTGCATGGAGAGTTCCCCTCTACTCATTTTTTTCACCAACAAACAGCAATCTGATGAACTACACCTAGAGGTATAACTTCTTTCTCAAAGGTATGCATAATGTGTGTGTGTGTGTGTATGGCATACCATTTAAACCAGAAAAATCACATTTCTATATTAGATAACCAGATTGCCATGCACATATACATGTAATCTCAACTGACATCCAGAAATTTATACTACAACCAACAGTGCTCAAGAGTGCCTGTTTCCCCACCCTTGGGATTGATATTTTTAATCTTTCAATTAAGTATTATAGCAGTTCTGGAGAAAGAGAACGGTTTTGGGGTAGGAGTTGAAGGCTCCTACCACAGCCTGCCAGCATAAAACATCAATACTTCTCGTAAGGATGGAAAACATAAGCTAAATAAGGCTTCCGTCTTCCTCTAAACTGATTTGTTTTGAGGTGACTAAATATTTCATCTTAAAAGAGCACTTCTGGTAATTTAGCTCGAGTAATGAAAGGAAACCACAATTCTATGCTGCAACTTTCTCTTGGTTTTAGACTGCATACTGAAGAACAGAGAGAAATTTGTAAATGTAATGTAAAAATTAAGTTAGGAGCGTAATAACACTAAAAAGATACTCAAAACTATCACGGATACTCCAAACCAATGTAGATAAAAATAATCTGTTTTAATAGAAATTAAGAGCTGACACTGTATCAGAAGGACAGTTTGATGGTGAGGGACCAATTGATCATGACAATGCAACTCAGGCATTTTGAATGTTGTATTAAAAAACCATTTGAGGGAGAAAATATTTGCAAAAGACATCTGATAAAGGATTGTTATCCAAAATATACAAAGAAGTCTTAAAACTCAACAAGAAACAAGCAACCCAATTTTAAAAATGGGCGAAAGACCTTAACAGACATCTCAGTGAAGAAGATATACAGATGGCAAATAAGCAAGTGAAAAGATGCTGCACATCATATTTTGTCAGAGAAATTCAAATTAAAACAGAGATACCACTACACACCTACTAAAATGGACAAAATCTAGAACACTGACAACACCAAATGATAGACAGGAGCAACAGGAACTCTCATTCATTCCTGGTGGGAATGCAAAACGGTACAGCCACTGGAGGACAGTTTAGTGGTTTCTTAGAAAACTACACTTACTCTTATCATACAATCCAGCAATCCTTGGTAGTTACCCACAAAAGTGAGTAATTATGAATATACAAAACCTGCACATGGATGTACATAGCAGCTTTATTCATAATTGCCAAAACTTGGAAGCAACCAAGATATCCTTCAGTAGGTGAATGGATAAACTGTGGTACATCCAGACAATGAAATATCATTCAGTGTTAACAAGAAATGACCTATCAAGCCATGAAAAGACAGGTAGGAAACTTAAAGGCACATTAAGTGAAGGAAACCAATCTGAAATGGCTACATACTGTATGGTTTCAATTATACGACATTTTGGAAAAGGCAAAACTATGGAGACAGTTAAAAGATGAGTGGTTGCCAGGAGTTGGTGGGGGTGGGGAGGAAGGGGTAAAGAGGTGGAGCACAGAGGATCTTCAGGGCAGTGAAAATACTCTTTATGATACCACCGTGATGAACACATGCTATTGAACATTTGCCCAAATCCACATAACGTA
This sequence comes from Mesoplodon mirus, assembly GCF_964341445.2. NCBI lineage: Eukaryota > Metazoa > Chordata > Mammalia > Artiodactyla > Ziphiidae > Mesoplodon > Mesoplodon mirus. Next base: position 66,088,318 of record NC_138993.1, on the reverse strand, counting down.
CAACACCAAGAGTGTACTAAGGTAAACTACTGACTTTGGATGATTATGATGCGTCAGTGTAGGTTCATCAGTTTAACCAACGTACCACTCTGGTGGGGGATATTGCTTATGGGAAAGGCTATGCACGGGTAGGCTCAGGGGCTATACAGGAAATCTCCGCATCGCCTCAATTTTGCTGTGAACCTTAAAGTACTCTGAAGAAATAGTCTTTTTTTTTTTATTCCGTTATTTTATTATTTATTTATTTATTTTTTGGGCTGTGTTGGGTCTTCGTTGCGGCGTGTCGGCTTTTCTCTGGTTGCGGCGAGTGGGGGCTACTCTTTGTTGCGGTGCACGGGCTTCTCATCGCGGTGGCTTCTCTTGTTGCGGAGCATGGGCTCTAGGCTTGTGGGCTTCAGTAGTTGCAGCACGCGGGCTCAGTAGTTGCGGCACGCAGGCTCTAGAGCGTAGGCTCAGTAGTTGCGGCGCACGGGCTTAGTTGCTCCACGGCATGTGGGATCTTCCCGGAGCAGGGATCCAACCCGTGTCGCCTGCATTGGCAGGCGGATTCTTAACCACTGCGTTACCAGGGAAGTCCAAGAAATAAAGTCTTTTAAAAAGAGCTACTTGAGGACTAGGGTAGCCAAGTTGGCTTAAGTCCACTAGTCTTTATATCCCACTAATCACAGGTAAAAACTCAGGACAAAATACAAACAGCCTACCAAACAACTCTGAAAAGTAAAGAAAAGCAGGCAGATTGGGGAGGAGAGCCAATTCTTAGAGAGAAGACCCATATGGAGGTTGAATTTCCTAGTTTTTCCTCTTTTCTCTTGTGGCCTTGAGCTGAGGGTGGGCACTCAGTGGTATGCACTCAGCCAGAACTCTGGGAGAAATTCTGTCTTTCTACCCAGAAGATCAGGGTAAAGGGATCTCTGTGAGCTGGATTTTTAGTGTGGGTGGGGAAACCTCCCTTTTTTCTTTTCTTTTCTTTTATTTTTTTTAAAAAAATAAATTTATTTATTTTATTTTTGGTTGCGTTGGGTTTTCATTGTTGTATGTGGGCTTTCTCTAGCTGCAGTGAGTGGGGGCTACTCTTCATTGCAGTGTGCATGCTTCTCATTGTGGTGGCTTCTCCTTGTTGCGGAGCATGGGCTCTAGGTGTGCGGGCTTCAGTCGTTGTGGCAGGCGGGCTCAGTAGTTGTGGCTCACAGGCTCAGTAGCTGTGGCTCGTGGGCTCTAGAGCGCAGGCTCAGTAGAGGTGCTTGGGCTTAGCTGCTCCGCGGCATGTGGGATCTTCCTGGACCAGGGCTCAAACCCGTGTCCCCTGCATTGGCAGCAGGATTCTTAACCACTGAGCTACCAGGGAAGCCCAAACCTCCCTTTTTTCTTGTTTTTCCTTTCACAACTCACCTATAGTGGGCCCCTAGCAGAGCTGGGGTAGTGGGCAATGCCAACAGCTAAGACTTCATTAGAAATTCCTGGTTAGAGGAACTGGAAAAAGGGCTCCTTAAGGTCCAAAGAGAATGAGAGAAATCTTTAGTTTTTTTCCTTCTTTTTTCTCTGCCCACTATACTAGGAAGATGACCCCAACTGTGAGAACTGTGTAGCAATGCAGAAGGATATCGACCAACTTTATCTAATTAATATTTATAGAACACTCTACACCATAAAAGCAGAATACATATTCTTGTCAAGTGCCCCTGCAATATTCACTAAGACAGACCATATTTTTGGCTATAAAAACTGTAGCAAATGTAACAGAGCTGAAATGATACAAAATATATTCTCGGACCATAGTGGTATTAAACTAGAAATCAGTAACAAAAAGGTATCAGGAAAAATCTCCGGATATTTAGAAACGGAACCATATACTTCAAAATAATCCATGGGTCAAAGAAGACATCATTAAAAAAATAAGAAAACACTTATTTGAATGAAAATGAAAATAGAACATATCAAAATCTGTGGGATGTAGTTAAAGCACTGCACAGAGAGAAATTATAGCATTAAATGTTTATATTTGAAAAGAAGAATGGTCTTAAATCAATGATCTGTGCTACTACCTTAAGAAACTAGAAAAAGCACAGAATAAATCCAAATTAAGCAGAAGGATGAAATAATAAAGAACAAAAATAAAAGAAATTGAAAAGAGAAAAACAATATAGAAAATCAACAAAATTAAAAATCTAGTTCTCTGAAAAGACCAATAAAACTGATAAACTTTTAGCCAGATTGATCAAGAGAAAAAGATGACACAAATTAACAATACCAGAAAGAGGAAACTTACTACACACCCTACAGACATGAAAGAGAATATGCTCCTGAAATAAAAACTTAGATGAAATGCACCAATTCCTTGAAAAAATTTACTTATATGATGTCATTCATGCTCCTCTTCTCAGGGGGTGATAACAGCTCTCCACTACTGACCATTTTATACCTAAACCCCTCTGTTTAGCCTCTTCAGGTTTCCAAACTCTAGCCCTTCATATCTCATTCAACTTTATCTCCTACAACTTCCCAAAGAGAATCTTCTGTTCTAAATTCTGTTTCCTTGTTCATGATGGTCCTCTAACGATAGAAGTCCCTACCAATCAAAATTCTAACTACCATTCGAAATTTAGGTCAAATTTCATCTCTTTTAAAATCTTCCTTTTATAAATAGCTCATTTGTCTGAACTCTTATTTACATTTTATATCATTAAGAATTTGGGGTTCATAGGTTTTCATTAATTTATTTCTTGAGTATCTACTAGGCATTGTGTGAAGGACTGGAGATATAAGACAAATAAAATCCTTGGAGTTTACGCTCAAGTTGAAGGTAACACTATAAACAAACAACCAATGTAACTAAAGACTGTGATAGCTGTTTCAAAGAAAACCAATATTGATTAATGTACAGTAACTTGGGCAGGCCAATATTACATGAGGTGATCAAAGAAGGCATCTCTGGGAGATGAATTCTAAGCAGAAACTTGAAGACTGAGAGTTGAGTCAGCCATGGGAGAAAACCAGGAATCAAACATTTTAGCCAGAAGAAAATAAAAGGATAGGTTGTAGAAGAGTGCTAGGCTCATTCAGGGAACAAAAAGGAGACTGGAACGATTACAGAATAAAGAGCAAGGGGGGAGAAAAGCACGAGGGATGATTGAAGAAGGACCTGTGGCCACTATTTTAAAAATAGGAGAAAGTCACTGAAGGTCTTTTAACAAAAAAAATTAGGTGATCTATGTGTTAAGAGATCAGTGTGGTTAATGTACAGAAAATGTTCTTTAGGGGCACAATAGTAGCAGGAAGACAGGAGATGATTGTACTGTTCCAGGCAAAAGTCAATGATGACTTGAATTGGGATGATGGCAATGACAGTATTAAGAAATAAAACTTAAAATATATTTTGGACGCAGCACCAACAAAGACATGATAATGGACTGGTCGAAGAAGACAGCAGGTAGTTGTCTGACAAAAAAGAGAAATCAGTAAGATTCACAGGTAAACTATTGCTTTTACTCGTTTTTTTTTTTTTTTTTTTTTTTTGCAGTACATGGGCCTCTCACTGTTGTGGCCTCTCCTGTTGCGGAGCACAGGCTCCGGACGCACAGGCTCAGCGGCCATGGCTCACGGGCCCAGCCACTCCACAGCATGTGGGATCTTCCCGGACCGGGGCACGAACCCGTGTCCCCTGCATCGGCAGGCGGACGCTCAACCACTGCGCCACCAGGGAAGCCCGACAGCAGGTTTTTGATAATTTTGTGCATGTGGGGTAACTGACAGATGATTTTTGGAAATGCAAAGAATTCTATGGAAAAGCAAAATAACTAGAATAGCCAAAGTAAATCTGAAGAATTAAAACAAAGCTTGAGTATTAGAAACCAGATATCAAGACTTGTAAAGCTATAATAATTAAGACGGTGTGGTTTACACATAAGAAGAAATAGAAAAATGGAACAGAACAGAGGGTCTAGAAACAGACCTACACATATAGATTTGCCTGATTTATGACAAAGGTGCATCTACAATTCACTGGGGAAACGGTCTCTTAAATAAATAGCACTAGGTCAACTGGATAGCCATATGTGGATAAAACCCAGAAAACAAAACCCCCAAAACCCTTGAACCACCCCCCCATCTTATACCACTAACGCAAGGTACAGATGCATCACAGAATGAAAGTAAATATACCTTCTCGAAAGAAATATGGAGGATGAATCTTCACAACCTTAGAGTGGACAAAGGGATATTAATTAGGACACAGAAAAGAACCATAAAAGATTAATAAAGTAGACTTCATTAAAATTAAGAATTTATGCTCATTAAAAGAAACTATTAAGCAAGTCCAAAGGTAAGGCAAGATTGGGAAAAGGTGTCTGCGATACATATATCTGACAAAGGACTTCTATCCAAAATGTATAAAGAATTTCTACAAAACGTAAGACAATACAATGTTTAAGTGGACAAAACACTTGAGCAGGTATTTTTTAAAAGAAGATATGCAAATAGTCGTTAAGCATACAAAAAGGTGTTCATTATACACCAGGGAAATAAAAACTAAAATCAAAATGAGGTACCACTAAAATCTTATCAGATAAGCTAAAATTTTAAAAGACTGACTATATCAAATGTTGACCAGGATGTGGAACAACTGAAACTCTTATTGTGTGAAGAGTAAATCAGTACAACTACTTTGGAAAATCATTTGGCAGAACAGTTGACCCTTTAACAACCTGGGGGTTAATCTGCATATAGCTTATAGTTGGCCCTCCGTATCCATGGTTCCTCCACAACTAACTAGGGCTTCAACAAACCATGGACTGTGTGGCACTGCAGTAATTTAGTTTTGAAAAATATCTGCATATAAGTGAACCTGTACAGTTCAAATCCATGTTGTTCAAGGAACTGTATTTACTAATGCTGAGCCTATGCATTTATGACCCAATAATTCTACTCCAAGGTAGAATTCTACTACCAAGGGACAGTGTACATATATGCACCAAAAGACATGCACTAGAATGTTCACAGTAGTGTTACTCATGATAGCCCTGATCTGGAAACTACCCAAATACTTATCAACAGAATAAATAATGAAATCATACAAGAGGACTACATACAAGGGGACTACTGTACCTCAGTGAAGAATCAGCTACTGCTACAAGCAACATGGATGAATCTGACAAAGAGGATGTTGAATGATAAAGGCCAGAAGCTTAATAACAGACAAAACTAATCTGTGCTGGTCTTTGAGCATGGAAGTGACAGGGATGAAACATGAGGGAACCTGCTGTGTTGCTTGAAATGTTTGTCCCACATCTTCATCTGGGACTTGGCTGCCTGGAGTACACATCTATCTGTCTAATCTTAATTTATGTACTTCACTACATAAAAGTTATACATCACTAAAATAATAAATTGAAACAGAAAAAATCAGTAAATGAGATAATTATCTAAATGATTTCCTCATTGAAATAGGAATGGTGAAATAACCTTCAAGACAAACTGAGTGAGCATGCATGTTGTTTATGGGGTGCAAGTCACACAAAGTGCATGATAAAATCGATCAGTTAGTATATTATTCAGCTGAATACTGCTAATCCATTTTAAATTTCTGTCCACGTCCTATGCTGTTTATTTTATATTCAAAACTGGCTAAAGACTGAAAGCATAAGGAGTACTATACTAAAGTATATGTTTTTGGAAATAAAAATGATAATAACTCTGAACATTTTCTTCACCGTCACATCTATAAATTGCATCCATCTGACCACAATTCTTTTCAGGCATATCAAGATGCCACAGTATGCCAGAGAACTTCAAATATCCATGTTAGAAACAGAAAATATAATCATGACCACATTCAATCTGGCTTTTTATTTATTAGAAATGAAGATAATCTGCCCGAGTAATGTGTCATATGTGAGGAAGTGTTTGCAACTGGAAGCCTTAAACCTTGTTACTTAGAAACTAATCGCAAAAATATCTGAATAAACCAGTTGATTCCCCCCCCCTTTTTTTTTAAAAGCACAATATCCAAGATATCCAAAATAAGGCAGAGGAAAGCAGTTGTTGGTCCACATTTGATACTTCAACGTGTAGTTAAATTTCAATCTGCATTTTAATGTATATTCAGTCATCAAATAACCTGTCAACAAAGTATGCATCTTCTTACATAATTTAAATAGCAGGGAAAGTTCAAGTTTGGACACCTATTCGAAAAACACATAGCTTTCATCTGTCTAAGGAACAAAGGTCTTCAGACATAAAACATGCTTTTTATCTTTAGCGAGAGTCGAAATCTAAAAACCTCTACATTAAAAAATAGGTCCAACTATTGTACTTGAAAAGACTAAATTGAGTCAATTGCTCAGGAAAATGCAAGTTATTTGAACTGTTATCTAAATTTATATCAAATTATAGGATATATCTTCTCAGCATCCCCTCATTTCAAATTCTTGGCAAAAATGTTGATGAATGAAAATTCATATATATCTGATACACAGTTGAAGTTCAGTTACAAGTACTTCTTAAAAGTTACCTCCGACTGAAGAAGATTTAAAGATGTATCAAAGCTAGAAAGAGCTAAGACTTTTTGGAAACTTTTAAATTATGACCAGAAGAGTATTTTTCCTGGGGTATTTTCCTACTGTTGTAGTAAGATCTTAAAATATTTATTTCCAAATCACTAAATACAAACAGCACCAAACAAAACTAAAAACACAAAAACACACGGAATCTCTAGAAAATGCAGGTTATCAGACCAGCAGAATTAGCTTTTCTTCTCTCCAGCAATAAGCAGCTCAGGGGACGAGCATATCAATTATGCATGACAGGCTGTAACTGGTTGGTTCAACTGGCATAAGTTTGACTGGGGATGTCTATTAATAAGGTTTTTCTCACTGAAGCGGGAGAAGTAACAGGTGACAGATGGCAAAGGCAAAACAAAACAAATGCACAATGAAGAAAGGAGCTGGAAACTATCATTATTGGCAGAGATTATGGTGCCCAACAGCAGCCAATGGAGAATGATGAGTTACCGATATTTTGACAGGATTCAAGTCAACAGCGAATTAAAAGAAGTTAGAAACAGTTATAAGAAGTCACTGTGAGAGTGAGGGAGAAAGGGTGGTAAGCAAAAGTCTTCACTAGTCTCTAAAGTAATCAGGTTTGGGATGAGAGACCGTAACAATAGGTCTGGAACAGTAGTGATTACAGGGGACAGGCAGGGTGAGAATTATTGGATGTGAGAAAATGTCCCTTCATTTTCATTCCCGCTACAAAACCCCTTACATTTCCAAAACAAGTCATACCTGAGCTATGCAATAGTCTCCTAACTGGTCCCACCTCCAATTTCTCACCCCTCTATTCTATCCTATATGCCACTTCCTCAGTAGTTATCTTAAAGCCCTGCACACGGTTCTCTCCCCATCCCCCCAAACCACTACCTAAGAAAAATATGTGATGGCTCTACAACCACTTGATAAAGGCTATCTCTACGTTAACAGTCAAGGTCAAGCCCAATGTGGTCACTGGCTAAAATCATGACGGACTGCACCGCAAGGGGGAGAGAACTGGATTTAGTGGACCTAGAAACTCTGGCTGTGTGCCCTCACATATGTCATGTGACCTCTCTGAGCCTCCTGTTCCTTATCTGTGAAACAAACATCACTGATCCTTAGGTATTACGTTATGGAAGATGACGGTGATGACTATTAATAACAGCTAGCATCTGTAGAGGGCTTCAGAGGTGCCAGACACGGCACTAAGCAGTTTACATGAATTATCCATTGAAGTATTATGGATACTGTAGAATACTATTGTTACATGGTAACAAAAACTGTTACATAGTTACCTTATTTTCTATCTCCAGCTTCCATTCCCTGGCAGGATGGCCAAACCTAACTTTCTACAGACCATTAGTTCTTATGGGAACAATGTAAGAAAAACAGGATAGATACTATTGCCTCTGATATCAGAAGCTGACAATTTACCATCTTCTCTGAACAGAAGTATCTTTCTTTACTCTATTCATCTTCTTGCTCCAAGCACTGCTAAGTCAAGTTACTATTTATGAACCATGGCTCTCACGTCCTATAAAACAATGTGGGATAATAAAAAAGAAAACGGAAACCAAACAAAACTGAAGAGAATTAGGTGTTCTGAGATAAAGTCTTGCTTCTGCTTTAAAACAGCTGTGCCACCCTTAAAGTTAGATCTGGGACCTCAGGAAGGCAAGGGCCATGAATGTTTTTTTATGTAGCTGTATCTCCGGTGCTGGAATCAATTCTTGACGCTCAGAGCCATACAAAATAGCATGAGTCAACGAAGTGATTATCTTCAAATATGACAGTTTTTGTATGTAGCCCATAGTGAAAATGTCACAGAAACAATGCAAACATATCCATGGTCACTAGGCTAAAAAAGCATTTTGGATGTACACCATCTAGAATTGTTTATTTTTTATTCTTTATCATGCTTCCCATTAGGTGCCGAAATGCTTAAAGTGATTTGCAGTATAAGGGTTCTCCAGATATTCAGAAAGAAAATGGTCAAAATCCATAAGGTAATGAACTGAAGGGACCTTTATTCCTAATTCAACATTTACTGGATGCTTTCTCTGTGCCAGGTGCTGGATATCAAAACGGAAGCAGACGACCACCAAATACATACATGGAAGAAGCTTTCTTTAACATAAATTAGATGGTATATGTCAACTACTTTTAGAAAGAATATACACTGTGGGTAGAGTGAATGGGGATGGGCAGTACAGACTATTACAAGCAGTTCCAAAGTGTATATACATATATGCAGATTTTTCTGCTGAAACTAAACTTTAATATGTTATATTCTAATAAAATTAAATATCATCTTCAAAGTGCAGTTAATCACATGTGGGTGTGAATGGTAAAATGACATGGGACAGATACAGTGTGAAGGCAGTTGGTAGATGCCTGTGTCAATCTGCTACCTTTTTAAGAGCTAAAGTACATCCTTTCACTCGTCACTCATCCTCATTACACATTCTTTAAAGATCTTAACCGAGAAATCCGAAGGATCAATAGTACTCTTATCAAAATAATTTCTAAAATATCAACATGTTCGCCTAAAAATGTTTTATTGTTCCAGGTAACTATTACTGCACAAAAAACCAGCCCCAAACTAATGGCTTAGCATAACCATTGTGTTCGATTTCATGGTGGTGTGAGTCAGGAGCTTGGGCAGAGCTCAGGCGGCCGATTCTTCTGCTCCACCTGGCACTGGCTGGGCTCGCTCAGTGGTGTTCAGCTAGGGCTGGCCTGGGAGGAATCTCAAAGCTGGCTTCACCTCAGGTCTGGCCCGCTGGTGGCCACAGCTGGAAGGGTACCTCCGTCTCTCTCTCCACACAGTCTCAGGGCCTTTTCATGTGTTCTCCAGGAGAGTAGCTGGACTTCTCATATGGCAGCTCAGGGCTCCAAAAGACCACGGTGGAAGGTGCTTTGTCCTCTTAGAGACTAGGCCCAAAACTTGCTTAGCATCACTTCCACCATACTTTTTTTTTTTTTTTTTTGCGGTACGCGGGCCTCTCACTGTTGTGGCCTCTCCTGGTGCGGAGCACAGGCTCCGGACGCGCAGGCCCAGCGGCCATGACTCATGGGCCCAGCCGCTCCGTGGCATGTGGGATCTTCCCGGACCGGGGCACGAACCCGTGTCCCCTGCATCGGCAGGCGGACTCCCAACCACTGCGCCACCAGGGAAGCCCCCACCATACATTCTTGGTCAAAGTAGTTACAGGTCGGCCCAGATTCAAGGGGAGGGGAAACAGGTCCCACCTCTCTCTGGGAGTCATGTGAAACAATCCACAGCCATCTTTAGTCTAGCATGTTTAGTAAAAAAGATGTCACCTTTTTTAAAAAAAGTTTATTAATTAATTAATTTTTGGCTGCATTGGGTCTTCCTTGCGGTGCACAGGCTTTCTCTAGTTGCAGTGCGTGGGCTTGTCATTGTGGTGGCTTCTCTTGTTGCGGAGCACGGGCTCTAGGCACGCGAGCTTCAGTAGCTGTGGCGCACACGCTTAGTTGCTTCGAGGCATGTGGGATCTTCCTGGACCAGGGCTTGAACCCATGTCCCCTGCAATGGCAGGCAGATTCTTAACCAATGCGCCACCAGGGAAGTCCAAAAGATGTCATCTTTTAAACTGAATAAAATTTCCAGTTCACGAGGATCTGCTGCCCCAAATTCAGAAATGTAATACAGAAGGACGCTGGCCAAGTCAAAGAAAGAGACTGTTTATACAGACTGGATATCACAAAAATACAAGTAAAAATGGGATTGAAATTGACATAATTCTAAAAACAGGGAACTTAAGGTAAGCGCCTAGAGGGACCATATAATTTTTGCCAAGAGCCACTTTTGAGACGGAAAGGGGCGTTGTAAATAAATGTACCAAGGCAACAGGTGTAAACCTGAACTGTCCCAGGTAAAGAGACATACGGCCACCTTTGGAGAAGAGGGAACAGATCAAAGCAGTGGTACTTATCCAAAGGAAATATTTATGGGATTGTTAGAAGCTAGTCAGTACGATCTAGAAAAGCTTCAGTACTTATGATTTTAACAGGATGTGCTGATGAGAGCAACAGAACAAATCTTCTTCTCCCAAATAGTCCCTTCCTCCATAAATGTCCAAGTATTTCTTTCAGTAAAACCAGATGATGTGCTCAGGGTAGCCTGAGGAATGAACAGTGTCATCAAGAGTGGACTTTTCAAACGGCTGTACCTCTGGGAGGCCTCCAACCACCCAACACTCTGTTTATATCCTTCCTCCCTGAAGGGGGCAGTATGCCGACACTGGTTGATGGCCATTTGAGAGCAAGAACAAGTAGAGTTCATGCAAACATTAAGCTCTTTAATGCAAGACCACTGAAAAGAGTTTCATGCCATCAGTATTATGCATAAACTGATTAATCATTGAAAAGTTATTTTCTCATCTCCAGCTCTTCTAAAATAAACTTAAAAATTGTCTGAACTGTCTAGTTAGTGTTCATGTATGTACGCACTTGTCTTACCACGAGCACCCAGCTCCTCACTATGCCCACATGACTATGACTGATGGACAAAGTCTGTTTGGAGTGTTGGTTCACGAAGCAGAAAACAGTCCAAGTGTATGTGGGTCATCTGGGTGGGTGAGTGGAGGATTATATTTTGGGTAGCATAGTTTTTTTTTTTTAAATTAATTAATTCATTCATTTTTGGCTGCGTTGGGTCTTTGTTGCTTGCACAGGCTTTCTCTAGTTGCGGTGAGCGGGGGCTACCCTTCGTTGTGGTGCGCGGGCTTAGTTGCTCCGCGGCTTGTGGGATCCTCCCGGACCAGGGCTCGAACCTGTGTCCCCTGCATTGGCAGGTGGATTCTTAACCACTGCACCACTAGGGAAGTCCTGGATAGTATAGTTTTATATGTACCATATTTGGATATTTCAGCTTCACTAAATGCAAAGACAAAAAAATTGATATTAAGATAAAGCTTATTCTTTGTTTCTTAATCTATATTAAACTATCCCTGATAACGAACTTTTATCTTTAGATAATCTCCCAGCTATCTTCCCTTCGTACTAGCTAATCTATGCTGTTTTCTCTCAATTATCCATAAATCAGTTTATTTTTTTAATGCTTTCTAAGATAACAATTCTGCTCAAACCATTCAACAACCAAATACAAAGTAAGATTTCATTTCCAGGGAGGATCAAAATGTACTAAATATAACAAAGCAAATATATAATTGTTGGCATTAGTCTTACAGACAAATTTTGACCTTCTATAATGAGTTAGAATGCATCAAAAAACCTTTAGAAAAGGTGAGAGAAACAAGTGAGGGGGATTAAGAAGCACAAACTTCCAGTTACAAAATAAATGATTCAGAGGTATGAAATATACAGTATACATTTGTACAGGGGAATATAGGCAATAATAATGCAATATCTTTGTATGATGACAGATGGTAACTAGACTTATCATGGTGATCATTCTGTAACGTATTGGGTTGGCCAAAAGGTTCGTTCAGATTTTTCCGTAAGGTGGGTCCAGTAGCACTTAGTTGTCTTTAATTTCATTCGAAACAACTCTGTTAGACTGTATGTGACAGCTATCGTATCAGCGTGCATTTTAAAAAAGACATCAAAATTGGTGAATTTTTGTGTAGCCATTTCAACGTTGAAGATGGAGGAAAAAGAGCAACATTTCGGCATATTATGCTTTATTATTTCAAGAAAAAACGCAACCAAAACGCAAAAAAAGATTTGTGCAGTATATGGAGAAGGTGCTGTGACTGATCAAACGTGTCAAAAGTGGTTTGCGAAGTTTCGTGCTGGAGATTTCTCGATGGATGATGCTCCACGGTTGGGTAGACTAGCTGAAGTTGACAGTGATCAAACTGAGACATTAATTGAGAACAATCAGGATATTTTGAGTATGTCGGCAGGAGATAGCTGACATACTCAAAATATCCAAATCAAGCACTGAAAATCATTTGCACCAGCTTGGTTATGTTCATCGCTTTTATGTTTGGTTTCCACAGAAGTGAAAAAAACCTTCTTGACCACATTTTCACATGCGATTCTCTACTTAAATGTAATGAAAACGTTGTTTTTAAAACAAATTGTGACGGGCGATGAAAAGTGGATAGTGTACAGTAACGTGGAATGGAAGAGATCGTGGGGCAAGCGAAATGCACCACCACCAACCACACCAAAGGCCAGTCTTCATCCAAAGAAGGTGATGTTGTGTATACGGTGGGATTGGAAGGGAGGCCTCTATTATGAGCTCCTTCTGGAAAACCAAATGACTAATTCCAAGAAGTACTGCTCCCAATTAGACCAACCGAAAGCAGCACTCGACGAAAAGCATCCAGAATTAGTCAACAGAAAACGCATAATCTTCCATCAGGATAACACAAAACCGCACGTTTCTTTGATGACCGGGCAAAAACTGTTACAGCTTGGCTGGGAAGTTCTGATTCATCCACCATACTCACCAGACATTGCACCTTCAGATTTCCATTTATTTTGGTCTTTACAAAATTCTCTTAATGGAAAAAATTTCAATTCCCTGTAAGACTGTAAAAGGCACCTGGAACAGTTCTTTGCTTGAAAAGATAAAAAGTTTTGGGAAGATGGAATTATGTAGTTGCCTGAGAAATGGCAGAAGGTAGTGGCACAAAAGGGTGAATACGTTGTTCAATAAAGTTCATGGTGAAAATGAAAAATGTGTCTTTTATTTTTACTTAAAAACTGAAGGCACTTTTTGGCCAACCCAATACAGAAATACCAAATCACTATGTTGTGCACCAGGAACACACATAGTGTCGTAGGCCAATTATGCTTCAAAAACAAAGTAACTCATAGCAAAACAGAACGATTTGTGGCTACCAAAGGCAGGGGTGTCTGGGGGTTGGGGGAGAAATTGGATGAAGGTAGTCAAAATGTACAAACTTCCAGTTATAAGTACATGATAAATACAATGGACACTGCTGTATGTTAAACATGAAAGTTAAGAGAGTAAATCCTAAGAGTCCTATTGCAAGGAAAAAAATTTTTTTCCTATTCTTTAATGTTCTATCTGTATGAGATGATGGATGGTCAGTAAACTTCCTGTGGTCATCATTTCATGATGCATGTAAGTCAAATCATTATGCTGTATACCTTAAACTTATGTAGTGCTGTATGTGAATTATCTCCATAAAATAGGAAGAGAAAAAAAAAGTTGTGCCAAAAAAAAAAAAATTCCTTAAAAAAAGTGGCCTAGCAAAAGCAATGTTTTTGGTGGAATAATACTTTAAAACTTAGAAATCAAATTGTTTCAAAAAATGTATTCTGTCTCTCTCTCCATATATAATAAACTCAACACTGTCAAATATATATTCATTTGTAGTACATTTTGGCATGCCAGATGGACAAAGATAGTATCTTGTACTTATTCTGCATAATGCTCAGGGCAGTGTTATGCAAATAACGTGGTTTAAACCATAGTATTTGATGTTGACAGTGAAGACTTTTACACAAAGACAAAACTTGTAGAATCAATTTATTAAAAAGCTCTGTCAACACATTTCCCTCCATTGCCCCCCTATATACATATATACACATATATATGTAATTAGCCATAAACACTATTAAAATTTTCTTCACCCCATGTATAGTTTTGGTATTCATAAAAGGTCTATTATCATTATAAACTTTTTAAAAAAGAAAAGTGTTACTTAACAAATACTTATTATATGCCTGATCACTTTCTATATTTTTTATATTTTAAATACATGTGCTAGAAAAAAATCACAATTGTGAGTCACAAAATCATATTGTCACCATTTACAGGCAAGAGAGTCTCCTGTGGAAGGCAAAGACACAAAGTGCTCAGGGTCTATGCTGTAAGTTCTGTAATACACACACTGTACGAGCACTTCAGACACGGGCAAGAAAGCAATGGAAAAATGGAAATGCAATACTAGATTAGCTAATATATAATTTTTCTAGATATGGGAAGGCAAGTGAGTCTAATGCCTAAGAAATCATGTGGCAGTATACTGATTTACAAAGTCAGAAAATGCTTGGGTCTCATTTCTATTTCTGTGATTTTTGGTGAAACTTTATTGTTAATATTTTAGAGTTACTATGTAAAGAAACTTTACATTCATTACCTCACTAGTTATTATATTATACCCATATTCCAGACGAGGAAGGTGAGATGCAGAGAATGCTAACTTGCTCCTAAATCATATGACTAGTAAGTACTGAAGCTCAGCTTTAACCAGATTAACAATTAATGGTCTTCATAGATAAGATCAGTATGCCCAATAAAATTAAATACTGACTGAGAGCAATTATAATATATACAGTATTTGTTATGTTCATTGTAAACCTAAGGATGCATGTACTTAGAATTAAGAACAAAACAAAATTTTCCATCCAAAGCCAGAGAAAAACCCTCTAAGATTTCATTTGCAGAAGATGTAAAGACATCTGGTAAGATGAAAACATTAAGATGTACTGAATTATCAATATGGTGTAGGACTTCCACATTCGAATTACTAATTTTTAAGGGCTGCTCCTAGAAAAGCATGAAAAACAACACTCCTAAATGTTTTAAGTAAAGGTTTATAATGTTTCTCTGGGGTAATTTTACTAAGTAATTTTAAGATAGCTGTAATTATGGTCGTCTTCATCTATTTTTACTGTCTTAAAGGCAGAGCTGAATCAACATCATCCTAGACAGATGCAGCAAACCTCTCATAAAGATCAGTCTCCCAAGTCCCCACAGCAACCTGCTGTAGTAATGAACACATTCTGGTTGGGATCCTACTGCAACATCCTTTCTCTGTTCTAAATTTCACAAGGCAGGAGCTATCCTGCCTTACCAGAACAAACAAAATCACAAGAGAAATATGTCCTCATATTTGTAATATGCCCAACAAACAGTAATAAATGCTTCCTCAAAAGATACAGTTTATGTATCTCTTTGTTCCTTGACTAAATGTTATCTTTCTCTGTGACAGAGGTAACATTTACTAACTCATGTTGGGAAATTCATTTCACTTTCTGATCATTTACATAGCATTGTTGGAAAATGGAAAAGCAGGAAGAGAAGATAGAAGTTGTTTCAAAATATGAAAGAGGTAGTTCCATTTATTTTTCTTAGAGTAAAATGTTCCAGGACAGCAGTTTTCAGATTGTGTGTGATGAGATCAATTTAGTGGATCAAGAGGAACACTTAAAAACAATGAAATAAAACAGAAAAGAATAAAACAGAAAATATAATACCAGCAACAGACCAAGTGTAACTGTTGTTTCACGAAATTTTGGTTTCAGTTATATGTATTTATGCCTGTATGTACAATGCAAAATGTATTCCTGAGAGCCATGATTCAGAAAATGTAAAAGCCACTGCTAAGTGAATACAAAGAAGTAGAGTTATTGTTTTTAATATTTTGTTTTTTGACAGATAATAACAATTTAAAAAAATGATAAGACAGGGTTTCCCTGGTGGCTCAGTGGTTGAGAGTCCGCCTGCTGATGCAGGGGACACGGGTTCGTGCCCTGGGCCAGGAAGATCCCACATGCCGCGGAGTGGCTAGGCCCGTGAGCCATGGCCGCTGAGCCTGTGTGTCCGGAGCCTGTGCTCCACAACGGGAGAGGCCACAACAGTGAGAGGCCCGCGTACCGCAAAAAAAAAAAAAAAAAAAAAAAAAAAGATAAGACATTGATGAAAGAAACTGAAGAAGACACAAATTAATCTAAGGCTCTTCTGTACTCATGGGCTAGAAGAATATTGTTAAAATGTCCATACTACCCATAGCAATCTACAGATTCAATGCAATCCCCATCAAAATTCCAATGGCATTTTTCACATAAATATAACAAATAATCCTAATATTGTAAGGGATCACAAAAAACCTCAAATAGCCAAAGGAATCTTAAGAAAGAAGAACCAAGCTGGAGGCATCACACTTCCTGATTTCAAGCTATATTACAAATCTATACCAATCAAAACAGTATGGTATTAACATAAAAACAGACACATAGATCCATGGAACAGACTAGAGAACCCAGAAATAAGCCCATACATATATAGTCAACTAATTTACAACAAAGGAGCCAAGCATATGCCAATGGGGAAAGGATAGTTTCTTCAGTAACTGGTGCTGGGAAAACTGAACAGCCATATGTAGAAGAATGGAACTGGAATATTACCTTATACCACACACAAAAATCAACTCAAAAATGGATCTAAAGCTTTGAACATAAGACCTGAAACCATAAAACTCCTAGAAGAAAACATAGGGAGTAAGCTCCTTGACACTGGTCTTGGTAATAATTTTTTGGATTTGACACAAAGAGCAAAGGCAACAAGAGCAAATAAAAACAAACGGGACTACACCAAACTAAAAAGCTCCTGTACAACAAAGGAAACCATCAACCAAATGAAAAGGCAATCTACAGAATGGAAGAAAATATTTGCAAATCATATATCTTATAAGGGATTAATACCTGAAATATAAAAAGGACTCATACAACTCAATAGAAAAAAATCCAATTAAAAAATGGGCAGAGGATCTGAACAGACATTTTTCTAAAGGAGACATACAGGTGGCCAAGAAGTACATGAAAAGGTGCTCAACACTGATAATCAGGGAAATGCATTATCAAAGTCACAATGAGATATCACCTGTTAGAATGACTATCACCAAAAAGACAAAAAATAAACAAGTGTTGGTGAGAATGTGGAGAAAAGAAAACCCCTGTGCACAGTGGGTAGGCATGTAAATTGGTGCAGCCACCATGGAAAACAGTATGGAGGTTCCTCAAAATATTAAAAATAGAACATCTAGCAATGTCACTTCTGTATTTACCCAAAGAAAACAAAATCACTATCTCGAAGAGATATCTGCACCCTCAAGTTCACTGCGGCATTATTTGCAATAGTCAGGACATGGAAACAACCTAAGTGTCCGCTGATGGATGAACTGATAAAGAAAATGTTATATACATATATAGATCAGAATATTATTAAATCATAAAAAAGAAGGAAATCCTGTCATTTGAGACAATTTGGATGGACCTTAAGGGCATTATGCTAAGTGAAATAAGTCAGACAGAAAAAACACAAATAACGGTATAATTCCACTTATATACAGAATCTTAAAACAAACAAACCACAAAACTGAACTCACAGATACAGAGAACAGATGGGGTGGGGGGTGAAATGGGTGAAGGCAGTAAAAAGGTACAAACTGCCAGTTATAAGATAAATGATAAGTAAGTCCTGGGGCTGGTGTACAGCACGGCGCCTACAGGTAACAATATGTTATTGGATGCCTGAAACCTGCCAAGGTAGTAAATCATAAACGCTGACATCACATACACACACACACACACACACACACACAATTGTAACTGTGTGTGGTGACAGATGTTAAATAGACTTACTGTGGTGACCATTTTGCAATATATGCATATATCAAATCATTATGTTTTATGGGAAATAACTCCTAAATGTTTAAAGTAAAGGTTTACAATGTTTGTCTTGCATAATTTTACTGAGTGAAAAAACCGTAAAACTATTACAATGTTATATGTCAATTGTATCTCAATAAAAATGAACTTTAAAAACCCGCAAAATAATTAATTACCACATTTCTCCATAAAATATCAATTTGGTTTGTTTTCAAAACAAAAAAACAAAAGAAAACCAACAATCTATCCAATTCCACCAGTGAATATATTTCAGCAGTTTGATTAAAAAGAATGTATAATTTACAAGTATACTTTATTCACATGCTGTAATCTATTTTAAATAGCTTATTCAGATAGAGCTTTTAGCAATGTGTGATAAGTACATTTCCAACATTAAGTAATAAAATGCATCAAACTCCAAAGAATTCCAATGCTGCTTTATTATTGGATTTCCCAAACCATGCCTTCGATATAATATGCTGCTGACATTTGATTCGGATACCCAATAACCTTATTCTGACTCACATGCTGGAAAAAAAATCTTATTTCATAGCAGTGACCTTTCTTTAATTTAAACTGAAATTTATTAAAAATCAGGCTAATGTGATGTGTTTTTTAGTAGAATTTTCCTACAAGAATAAAAGATGAATAGTTGAAATACTAGGTCCGACATTTCCAAAGAGGTTCCAATCTTGTAGAAGTACATAAACAGTATTTAGTATATACCATGTCAAAATCTTAGCAACTAGAAATATGCTCTTTTAATATATTTTGATAAACTTAAACTTTATCAATATACTTATATTTTACTTATATACTTTACTGAAATGCAAATGTCTAAAATCACAGATTGCGTATGGTGTACATAGTTTTATGTAAAGATCACTGCTTAGAAATGTGTAAATATATAATCTATGCATTTTAATGTGCCATATATAATTTCTGAAAAGATGGCGTACAGAATCAAATCACTCAAGTGTACTGTTACTGGAAAATTTTAACAAATAAAAAGATTCCAACTTTGTTGGCTCTTCCTGTTGGTTGTGTCATCCAGAGATATTTTATTAGTTCCTCCTTCTTAGTGTTTATCTGTTAATTATCTGACTTTTTCCTAAAGGAGAGTTAGAAAGTCAATGTCATCCACCTGCCTGGGGCCTAAATACTTCTCATTCAGTGGCCAGTCAAATCACCTTTCAAATCATCCATCTGTTCCATTTGTCTGAGGATTTATCAATATTCAGGGATAGCTGATATCTTTTGTCTGTGTGCAGTGGAATTGTTGGCTGGCTATTTAAATCCTTTCTGCCC
Organism: Mesoplodon mirus; assembly: GCF_964341445.2. Lineage (NCBI taxonomy): Eukaryota > Metazoa > Chordata > Mammalia > Artiodactyla > Ziphiidae > Mesoplodon > Mesoplodon mirus. The sequence continues at coordinate 66,069,065 of NC_138993.1, read as the reverse complement.
CTCCACCTTTTTTAAAAAAAACAACATTGTAATGATTCCCCTGATTAGAGATTTTATTGATACAATTATCACAAACCCCTAAATAGATAAGATTTGCAGGTCACAGGCTGCTGATTCTTTAAGGTTCATACTCAACTACTTTTCCCCTTATTGTGCCAATGAGACAGAAGTGTTCTCAGAACGTAGGGTTGGTGGGAGATCATCTGCTTCATCTACAAAGTGAACTTAAAAAATTCTAATCCTGGGATGGTAAAAAGGAAATGGCTCTACTGTAATATTCTAATTTTACAATGCAGCAAAACCAAGTTTCCTTTTCAGGAAAAAACTCTGGGCTATAAAAAGTGACTCACAGCTATTAGGCTCTGTACCTTGGAGGAGCTTTCAATTACAATTATGGTCTCTGGAGGTATCAAACTGGGAAGGAGGTGTTTGGGGAAGAAGGAATTGGTGGCAGACTCCAGAAATCACTCATTGGGACAAACATCATTGGATGTATTTCCTGGTTTCAGCTCCACAGTGCCAATCTGTTGTGGGTCATGATCTATGTGTTAGCAATTGGCAATCTACCTCTACCTTAGATTGGGCTTTTAGGGCAACTTACTGTGAGGAGAAAATGTGCAAACGATCAGCTGGGTCTCTTAAAAGTGATCACTTAAATGATACAGAAATATGAAATAATAATAGTAAAAAAAACCCCAGTAACTTATTCACTTTGGGTAGTACAAATAACCACCCTTTCCCCATTTTTCTTCTCAGTCTTAAAATGCACCATGCCACATAAAAATAAGTAATGAAATGGCTATCCTGAAATGAAAAGGCCATCTAGTGCAGTATTTATGAACCTTGAGGGAAAAGGAATGCCCGATCAGAAAGGACCCAAAGGTAGGCTAATGAGGTAGATATGGTGCAGGTTCTGGGAAGCCAAAATATTTATTGTTGTATAACTCTTAAAATGTCCAATAAAGGACTATTCAAGAGTCTGTTGTCTGTTAAAGGACACTGGCTCCTAAAGCCTGGATAATGAAGGTGCTTTTAAATGATTAAGGTATTAAAGTTTTCAATGCTTTACCTGATGTAGAACTTCTTCATAGATAATTAGTAAGTCAAAAGTGTTTAAGAGTATTTTAGAAGTAGTTTTGTAAATAGTTTTTTCTGCTGTTGTTGCTTGTTTGCCTTTTATTGCTCTGTGATTAATAATAAAAGGGGGCTTTGAAAACTCTCCTCTAGGTTCCTTACAAATGTCAAGTTCTGTCCTTGGCCATATTCATTTCTAATTTCTATTCCTGGCCATTCACTTCTACCTCTCTACACACTACCCAGCAGGGTTCATCTGCTCTCCAAATGTGAATTATACAGATGATTTCGAGCCTTTACACTCATACATAAACTGAACTTTCAGGCTTTAGTCCAGTATTCTAATTGCTTATTAGGTGCATCTATCTGGATGATTACAATCTCCACAGCCAAAACAATCTCCCCCAGCTATTCCTCTCTAATCCTATTCGCTCATGTTCAAAATGTCAAGGTTACTTTTGACCTTTCCCTCTTCTTCTTCCACTAAGTTTGATTAATGGATTCTTTACAACATTATCTGCATCCATTCTTTCCATGCCAATTCAGAATCTTTATACTTCATGTAGAAATGAGATTATGACAACACAACTCTTTCTTCTGACTCTGGTCTATTACCACTAAGCCATCTATCATAGCACCACCATATTACTATTTTTATAACAATTCTGATCATGGCCCTTGACTGCAAGAGCAAGTCCAAAGTCTTTAACCTTCTGTAATTTAGCTTTATGTATTTTACCTCTTCTCACACTTCTATATAAATTCCTGGTTTGGCCAACCTGGTCTATTTAACAGCCAATGAACCCATCCTATGCATTTCCCATGCCATGTCCTCCGTCTGGAAGACACCATGCTTCTGATTCTTAAAGTCTGTTATTAAACTTCACCTCTTCCCTGGTCGCCCCTAGTAGATAGAAGTACTCTCACAGAACGTTAGAGTGGAAGGGAGGTCGGCTACTCCAGCTGCAAAATGGGCTTTAAAGAGTCACCTCCTCCATCTATAAAATTCAAATGCTTGGGGAAACTGAGGCCACTAAAATAATTTTCTCTTTGAACACTAACTTTTTTCAACACATTTTTCTTGATTGATTCCTATGTGCCAGGAGCCATTCTAGCCACATGGGATTACAGTTGAATAAGAAAGACAGACTGTACTTAAACTCTGATGAGCACTACCAGAAGAGGGGAAGCACAGGGTGCCACTGATGTCTGAAACATGAGTGGCTGAGGGAAGGGGTGAGGCATGAGGTTAATACAGTGTGGGAAGACAAGATGGAATAAAGTCAGTCTGGGAAGATGAGGAAGGCTTCCCTGAGGAGGAAATCTTCTAAGCAGGGGCCAAAAAGTAGGAATTAACTCTGCAAAAGGTGGGTGATTTCTGCATGTAGAAGGAAAGCCCAGAGATAGGCACTTTCATGGAACTAAAAGAAGGTCTGGGTGCTGGAATCCAAGGGGCGAGGAAGGTTGCCAGAGGTGAAGGTGGAAAGGCAGGGAGGGATAAGAGCATTGCTGGGCCTGGGAAGGTCATGGTGAAGATTTCTGGGTTTTATCCTAAGAACAGGCATTGGGTTGCATGTTCCAAGGTACTTCAGGTCAGGACCATGGCTTACCCTGGGAGGAATGGGAGAAGCAACTATGAAATTAGAAAGAACTTGCGTTTTATTTCAATTGAAACATTTTCTGTATCCTTGTCACTCTTCCCTATGTGTCTGATCTCATCCAAAGTCAATTTAAAAAAAGAAAGCATGTGAATTTATAAAAACCACCATTTTAGCTAGCTGGCTTGGCTTGGACAGGAGCTTGTGTATGTACAGGTATCCTGTGCTTTTCAAAAGTTGCTTCGTGACACTTCACTTTTAGGAAGGACCTACGTTAGTACCTGTTTTTGATAACCAAAAGAAATCAGAAGATGATTTTTGCTTTTATGAAAAAAGGCAAAAAGTGAAAATAGCATCCAGCATTTGGTTTGTTGTGAGCAGTTGAGAGGTAGCACGTACCCCATCAGGGAGAAAGGCACCTCCAAGTTCCTTCCCCAGGAGCCACACTCAGCACCTCAGCATCAAGCTGCCATAGCTTTGAATTGTGTCTGTGAGCATCTGCGCTTTATCTAGATTTTTTTTTTTTTTTTTTGAGCATCTGTAAGCAAGATGCGTCCTAAGGTAATTGCTTCTTCACTTTATGCCATTTTGGCTTAGGAAAGGTTCACAGGAACTCTCTACATTCAGATTGGAGGGGGGAACCTGTATATGGATGTCCGTGAACCTACAGACACTTAAGGGAGTAGGGACCTGTTTTATACTTTTTATAAGCAAAACATTCCATACAAGAACAATCCAGGGAAAAGCTCCATTTCACTGTCAGCCGTGCATTGGTGCTACAGTTAAAGTTAAATGTTCATTCTCTTGCCCTTTCCCATAAGATCTTTAATAAGAGAAAATATTTTAAGAGAATACCAACAAAATTTTTCCAAGGATTGTTTTAGTCACCACTGCTTTTTTAGTATCATCTTGTCTATACTAGGTAATGACTTTCAAAATGCAATCAAATTTATTTCCTCTCAAATTACATTTATATCAAGGATAAAACTTTAAGCAGACAGGGTGACAAAGTTAAAGAACAGCTGGGATTTTGAAGCAATTTTTGTGTTCAAGGTATTGTGTTGGACACTTTAAAATATATTATCTCATTTTATCCTAACAAAGACGCTTGAGAAGTGCATGCTATACTCTAATTCACAGACAAGGAAGATGGAGCTCAGAGAAGCAAGCATTTCCCCAAATAAATACACCTTAGACCTACACTGTCCAATATGGTAGCCTGGAGCCACATGTGGCTGTTGAGCAACTGAAATACAGCTAGTCTGAACTGAGATGTGCAGTAAGTGTAAACTGAACACCAGATTTTGAAAATTTAGTATGGGAAAGAAAACTATTAAAGTATCTCAATTTTTGAATACTGATTACACATTGAAATGACAATATTTTAGATAGAGTAGGTTAAATAAAATACAATATTAAAATTAATTTTACCTGCTTCACACTTTTTAAAAAAAATCAGCTAGTAGACATTTCAAAATTACACACATGGCCCACAACTATATTTGAATTGAAGAGCGCAACCCTAGACCTGGATTGCTGAATTTGCCAATAAACATCAAGGTCAAAGCCAGAGTGGTATAGAAGAAAAGAAGAATACGTGGATTCATGCAGATCTTGGTTTAAATCTCTTCTCCACCAATGACTAGTTTTGGGTGAAATATCAACCCTCTCTGCACTTCCCTTATGTCGTCTGCATTATGGTGATATTAAATATCCCCAAACAACTCTTGTATATAATATGCAAAGCAGTAACTGGCAGAGGGGAGGGAACAACTACGAATACCTCCTACAGCAACTGATTAATTTAAAAACTGATTCCCAAAAAGAGAAGAAAATTCACTTATTTGAAAATCACATTTTATTCTCTTTAAGTGGGAAAAGTTAAAGAACCAACACATTGAATGCCTGCTTTAGCATAATATGTGCATAACATACACTATATTGTAAAATACATAGTATACACAGATTCCTTCTTTCTTTCAACGTTGTTTATAATATGCTATAGGCCGGGAGGCCAGATGATGAGATTAGGGTGAAGTAAAAAATATCAGGACACAGAATGGCCCAAGTGGTTCTTAAGGACACAATGGATGAATTCTAGTGAAAGAGTTTATAAACTACACTTCAGCTGGTCTTTTCAACTTTCACATCAGGAACTGAGACTAGTGAGTAAGTGACATCTGGGCAAATAGAATTTTACTCTTTTTTTCCCTCCTGGGTCACAGTGCAAACAAATAAATTGTTCCAATACACTACGTTTAGACTAACTCATTATTAGTAATCTCTACTAAATCATAAGAAACTACAAAATCATATGCACTACACTATCCAATGACATTTTACCATATTCTGTCCCCTAGGCTTGTGTCAAGAAGTTCGCCCTGGGCATGTGACTTTTATCAATGCACGTATTATCTGTATATGTTTAAATATAAAGGGTGGAGGAGTTGGGGCAGTTACTTTATTATTTGATGTATGTATATCGCCTAAGATTGACATGTGACAGTGTGTTAGATTGCCCTGTTTTGTATGTTTTTTTTTTAAGTAGTATGAAGGGGGAATTAAAGATTTGAGTCACTTGAATGTAGCCTCTTAAATATCAGATACTTAGTAAATTTAACACCAAAATTGTTCCTATGTTAACCATAACAATTAACTGTCAAGAAAATGAGACTGAAGAAGTAAGAAGCTATCAGATTCACAGATCTCAGAACACCATGAGAGGCTATAAAAATATTCACTTTATTCTAGTTTGAAATTTAATGGAAGAAGTAACATACCAAATTTTAGGTTAGCTATTAAAGTGCATATTCAGTGAATTAAGTGGGGAGAGCTGCAGGAGAGGGCCTCCCCTTTGATCTCATATGTGGCATTAAAAATGTGCTTCTTCTAATGAATTTTTGAGCAACCCCTGAGTATATGTGCCTTAGTATTTGCTCTTTCAAAGTGAGTAGACTCAAACTGACTAAAAATGAGACTACGTCTACAGTACACTTACAACTAGTTTTCAGCAAATGTCTGCAAATTTAGGGTTATAGGTAGAATTGGGTAAGAAAAACAAAATTACACTAAATCAAAATTATTAGCAATTATTAACTAATAATAAGAATGAGACAAAGCAGTAACACGTAAACAGTAATTAGAAAAATTTGCTAAAACTCTGAACTGAGATATTACACTTCTGATTATTGAAATTATAGGAAAAAATATACTCAATCAACTTAAAACAAATATCATAAGCCATTTATGCTACCAGCCATATTTCCAAAATGCACACTTTAGAAAAAAAGAGTTCATATCAGGAAAGAGCTTATTTGCATTAACTTTAAATTAGCTAATATCTGAGTCACACCTTTGAAGAAACTTGCATTATTTCCAGGAATGCCTTTTTCCCTCCCTTTTCATTCTTTCTTTTTTTGTTTTTGAGGGGAATAAGGCAGCTGGACTAAAAAGAAAAAAAAAAGTTAAGTCGCATTTTTTAATGTGAATGGTATACTTGTACTTCTATATACTAACTCAAGCCCACTGAGCCATGTCTTCAAATAATTTGATAATCTGTCTTTAAAGTTTCATCTTAATTGGAGAGTTCATTTTTGTAAAACGCCTTGGCACCATTCAATCTTTTATGAAATGAGAAAGGTCTCTTTCCTTTGGACTTGACATTTTTAACCACGTACGTGTGAGCAATTTTTGCTGTCAAATACTGCAAAGGTAGGTTTTCTGTTGTTGTTCAATCTGAAAATGTCTCCACTATACTTGCACAGCTGCCCTCTTCCCAGCAGAAACCTACCCGCCCCTCTCCAACCCCCCTGCAAGTTTTAAACTTTGTTTCCTTTGGGGTTCTGCACAAGCGCTACTAGTAATATCCAAGAGACAAAGAGCTGTGCTGTGGGTTCACGGGATGCCAAATTTGAGTTGTGAAACAAAGCACTCAAATTTGAGATTCAAGATGAGGAGGAGGAGGATGCTGGTAAAAAAAAAAAAAATCATAAAGCGTAAGATCGCAGAGCCATCTCCCTAGACACCTCCTCCTGCCCACGGCCACCTTAGAGCGCGCGAGAGGGAGTTCTGGCCCCGGGACAGGGGCTGCCGGCCGCACCGCGAAGCCCCCTGCCCGCGCCCCCGGCCCTCTCACCGCTTCACTCGGATGATCTGGTCCCGCATGGGCTTGATGTCCTGGAAGCTCTGCTGGTTGACGAGGCTGTAGACGAGGATGAAGCCCTGGCCGTTCTTGATGTACAGGTCCCGCATGGACGCGAACTGCTCGGTGCCCGCCGTGTCCAGGATCTCCAGCACCGACGGCGACGAGTCCACCTCGATCTCCTTGCGGTAGAAGTCCTCGATGGTGGGGTCGTATTTCTCGATGAAGGTGCCGGTCACGAACTGCACGGTCAGGGCGGATTTGCCGACCCCGCCCGAGCCCAGCACCACCACTTTGTACTCGCGCATCGTCCCTCCGCGGCCGCCGCCGCCGCCGCTGCCCGCGACATAGACCTACGCCCGCCGCGCTGCGCGCCCGGACCCTGCGCCGGCGGCCGGCCCCGCCGCCTCCCGCGGCCGCCCCCACCTCACGGCCGCCGCGGCCCCCCGGGCGCCGGCGGAGGGAGCAGCAGCCCTGGGCATGGGCCGAGCCGGGCGGCAATGCGGCACCGCGGGCGCCGGCAGGCACTGAGGGCGAGCAGGGAGTGTGAGCCAAGGAGCCGACGGAGCCGCCCGAACCGCGGGCCCGCAGTGCCGGCGGCCCCGCCCCTCGCGCCTCCACGCCCAGCTCCCCGCCCGCCGCCGCCGCCTCTCTTCCCGGCGCCGAAGCGCGCGCCCGAGCCCGAGCCGCAGCGCTGCTGGGGGCGGGGCCCGGCGGCCCGGGGCGGAGCCCGGCGGCGCAGCCCCGCCCCTGCTCCCTCCGTCGCCTAGGCGACCGGCCGCGCGCGCGCTCCCAGGAAGCTCGGCGCGGCGCGGAAGCCTCGGCCCGCGTTTAGATAAACAGCCACCTGGGTTACCCAACAACACCTCATCTCGTCTGCCCCGTTGAACCCCGGGGCCTGCGTACTGAGCATGCGCAGTTCTTCCTCCTGCGACGGGAGCCGCTTCTACCTGAGAACGGCACGTTCAGAATTTGGCGGAGACAAGATGTTGGAGGGGCCAGAGCAATCTCCGGGCTTTAACATGAGGCGGGGAGAAGAAGATACTGGCAAGGTCCAGAAGGAGGCCTTGGCACGAGGGCCTTGCTGGGCACCACCCAGTCTGTCAGCATTCCTGAGAGCTTTGGTTTTATCTTGTATAAACATAAGAAGCTTTAAGGGAGGAGCATAAATACAACGAAATGCAGCTTTGTTGTAAGCGTCAGGACACTGAGGGAGAAGTGACAGACACCCATCCAGCCCACTGCCCGAGGCGGCGAAGGCCAGAGACCAAGGAAGCCGGGCCCACGCTCTGTGACGTCGCCGGGGGCCCACCCACCTTCCCCAGCCCCGCCCTTCTTCAGTGCCTGATAAAAGTCGAGCTCTTCCCACGCCCTGTCAGCTACGGGCGCTTGGAAAACCGGGAGAGCGGATCCCCCAGCAGCAGCCAGAAGGCCCAGGGACACCTCATAGCAACAGCCAGCCGGGGCATCTAGTAGGAAGCTGGGATTCATTCCAGCCAACCAGCCCGCGTTTTTGGACCCCGTGGTATTATTCTCGACCAATAGAGAGCCGCTTCGTGCCACGTGACACTGACCCATCAGCCAATGGAGGAAAAGTCTAGTCTCAGGCTCAGCCATCCCATCTGCCACTGTTGGCCAGGCTGGGCGTTTGCCTCTGCGCATACTCTGCCAGCCAATCATAGGTGAGCTGAAGAAAGACGGAGACTTGCGCTGAGCCAACCAGAATTCGTGGTTTCCTTGCCACCAAGGGCCGGTAGTAAGGAGACAGGGGCAGAGCTGGTGGGGTCTGGGAGGGGTCAGTGATTGAGGGGTGGGTCGCGGCACCCTATTCGGGCAAAGAAACAGGATGTGTTGCGGGCGAGAGTGATGGATTTCACTTTTAACGTCGTCTCCGTGGCATTCTGCCTAAATGATAGACACGGAAATAGTGCTGAGGGATGTGGGCTGAAAAGTGGGGTGAACTGACAAAACAGGGACTCTTTAGGGTGAGAAAATTTCGGGTGCTTAGACATACAGCAGCAGTTGCATGGGTTTTCCATGCGTGCCTCCTAAAAGGTTTTTAACAACTCAGTTTTGAAACTTACTGTTCTCTCTGTGGCATTAGATCTTAATTACACACTCTCTCCCACCTATAACGTCAAATTTAGGAGAAGTTATGTCCCTAAATATTCCTGGATTATATTTTGCAATAACTGGTAATCGGATTTACCTTCCTTAAACTATGTCCTTCTCGAACTAGTCTACAGCCATCCATTACCATCTCACATTTCTTGGGAATAATAAGTTTCTATAGTTCTAACTAAGGTTTGATCATGGCATACCTTTTCAGCCTTCCTCTTCTGCACAAGGTCATCACGTAGAGAGGATTTTGGTCTGAGTTCATCAATAAAACAGATGTTCTTTTATCATCTTTTTTTTGGTCAATTATCAAACTACTACAAAGATGTACTCAGCTTTAGCAGTGTCCTACAGCCCTATCGCTCCATTATCTTAAAATGAATAACTTACCCTTGCATTATCTTGCTATAGTATAACACACCAAGTTTTTGCTTAAAATAATTGCGGGCAAGTGTCCTGTCAAAATATGTGGTAAAATATAACTCAATCATTATTTCTTGATTACTTATCAAAATATGAGTGTTATATTTGAGCCACCAGAATCAAGTGAAGTGAAGGCAGATTGCAAAAGAACTAAGAATCAAGAGGAAAGTTTTATGAGAATTGAAACCAAAGAGCATCTGATACCTCATTTTAAACTACTAATGTGAATAAGTGAATTAAAATTAAGAGCTCACATGGATTTGAAGTGAAGCTTCATATCTGAGCTTTTTTGGCAGGCATGTTTCAAGAGGATTTTGTTGGTGAATACAGTGTTGAACTAGCTTTTTAGAAGTCTCATATACTGTGTAAAACTTATATGCTTTTTGTGGTTTCTTTAGTAACAGCTACACTTCTTTCACGGAAAAGACATACTGTCTCTTTTAAGATCCAACTTTTGTATTGTAGTCATAAGAAATCCCTAGGTTTGTTAGGGGTTGAATAGAGCCAAGAAGCATCAAACTTCCTCTCTTTGTATGGATCATTACAACCTGTGTAGTACCTTGTATTACAGTGGAACTGAAAAACCATTCACTTTGCAAGAAGTAAAGGCCCAGTGACTTTTTTTTTTTTTTAAGAAATTTGCATTGGGATTGTGGGTCCAAATGTGGGTCCAGATTGTGGGTCCAGAATGTATCTTTAAGCAACTGCTTTCACTTTTTAGGTCCCCAAAAGTTGAGAAGCTCTGGACTGGAGTGCATCTGATAGAAGTTGTCACAAAAAAATAGTGAGTTGGTGCCCAGTTACTCCACTTAGCATAATAGAGAGAGGAGAGGTTTTTAAAGACATTTCTCAGTTTATTTTCCCTGACCTTTCATCAGTGCCAACTTTCTTGATAAGGAGAAGTGTAGAGACTGCAGCTCTTGGAGTAGTGTAGCTCATTTATATTTCTCATAATGACAGGCCTCAATTTTCATTCTCAGTGCTGCCATAAAGGTAGATTTTTAATCAATAAGACTCAAAAAAAACATGTTAAGTAGGAGCACATTTTCCTACCTATTCTGTCTTGGTAGTGACCTGATTTGAGGCTCTATGTGAAAGAGAAGAATTAGCTGCTAAAAGAAAGGATGTTGGGATGTGCAGAGAATTTTGAAGATTTGGGTGGGAATTGGGTGTGTATCTCCTGATCCCTTAATTGTGTTCATTGCTATGCTAGCATGAACTATCTATTCTGAGAGTGATTTTAGAAATAAAATGTCTCCAGTCATTTGTTTGTGGGAAAGACAAAATAAAAATGAGATAAAATAAAATTGAATTTTCCCCAAGAGCTGTAAATCTGTATGATAGTGAAAGCTTAACAGTGTACACTGACACTTCAGGGTCTCTTTAGCTTCAGAAGTACATTGCTGGGAGAAAAAAAAAAAAGAAAAGAGAAAAACTTCATTTCTCCTCTCCCCTCTGAATCTGAGAATTATCTCACCTATGCCCATATATCCTCAACTGTCACACTTGTGTTACCATGGAAACCCAGCTCCTTTCTTTGCTTCAGTGAAAGATGGAAAAGGTGGGATGAAGTGGGAAATACGCTGTATTCTGGGACTTTCTGACAATAACAAGAAGCAAGTATGCAAGGAATTTAATGTAAACAAGTTAGTAGAGGGCATTCGTAATATGACCAGTGCTTTGCTTGGCTATAAGACCCTGATTCCTTTTGCTTCCTATAAAAGCTTACATATCTCTGATTAACCATAAAGGGGAAGGACAAGTCAAATACATTTGGCACCTATGAAATGCTACTGGTAATTATAAAGAGAGCAGAAAACATTTTCTTGGCCTCTCAGGCTCCTAATACAGTTGAGAAACAGAAGTATATATGAAGAGTGGAAAGGAAGGGGCAAAATAAACGTGTGTCTCTTTTGAAAATGTGATACGTCTCAGCACTTTAGAAAAGAAAAAGAATTAGAATGCAGAAATTGAGTATGTAAACAAATCAATGAAAAAACCTTTTAATAGAGAAAAGAAATTTTTCTTTTTTAAAAAAATTAATTAATTTTTGGCTGCATTGGGTCTTTGTTGCTGAGTACGGGCTTTCTCTAGTTGTGGCGAGCGGGGGCTACACTTCATTCTGGTGAGCGGGCTTCTCATGGTGGTGGCTTCTCTTGTTGCTGAGCATGGGCTCTAGGAGCATGGACTTCAGTAGTTGCAGCACGTGGGCTCAGTAGTTGTGGCTCATGGGCTCTAGAGCGCAGGCTCACTAGTTGTGGCGCACGGGCTTAATTGCTCTGTGGCATGTGGGATCTTCCCAGACCAGGGCTTGAACCCGTGTCCCCTGCATTGGCAGGTGGATGCTTAACCACTGTGCCACTAGGGAACTCCCAAGAACAGAAATTTTTCAATAGGCAATTTTCAGCAGGCAAAAAAAAAAAAAATCCATGAAGGAAAGGCTTAATGATTAAAATATAGGGGAAGAAAAAAAAAAAGAAAAACCCTGAAGAATCTTAAGAGCTTGAAGGTCCTGAGGAAAATAGCTCTAGTGTAATTTTTTTAATATAGAAGACCAGGCACAATGTTGCTTATATACCCTGCAGTTTCCCTTTACTTTTGGGGAAAAAAAAAAAGGGATGAATCAGGATTGATCATTGATGGTAGCACTTTCCGTTCTGTACATAGTTCAGAAGTAGGCACATGACTCAGTTCTTGCCATTGGTCTGGGAAGAAGGCTGCTAGGCTGGGGGATTTCTGGGATTCTGACAAGAATGAGTTAATATCCCCATTTTTGACATCATTTGCTTCCTGCTTAGCACATTGAAATATGAGTATGTGGCCACCACCTTTGGGCTGTGATGCCTTATGGCTGAGTTTGAAAACCAGCAAGCTTTGGATGGCTAAGAAGGAAGGGAAGAACCTAGTCCTGGATGACAACATTGGAATGTCAAACCTATGCTGGAAATGCCCACCTTTGGACCATGGTGAAGTAAACAGCTAGTGTCCTTTGTTTTATGTTTGTTAGTTTAAGTCCGCTAGGTTTTCTGCATCTTGCAGGCAAATACATCTCAAGTGTTACACAAAGTGTTAGGGATTTGAGACAAAATGGTGTTTAAAAAGATCAGCAAGGGGCTTCCCTGGTGGCACAGTGGTTGAGAGTCTGCCGGCCGATGCAGGGGACATGGGTTCGTGCCCCGGTCCGGGAAGATCCCACATGCCGCGGAGCGGCTAGGCCCGTGAGCCATGGCCACTGAGCCTGCGCGTCCGGAGCCTGTGCTCCGCAACGGGAGAGGCCCGCGTACCCCAAAAAAAAAAAAAAAAAAGATCAGCAAGCGTTTATGAGCACTTTCATTCTACTAATGGACTGCATGGTATTTCCAAGACATTATAATATTTATTGAGCACTTACTATGTTTATTATTCTAGGCCCCGAGGATACAACAATAGACAATTAGCCAAAAGAGCTTGAATTCTAGGAGGAGGTACAGACGTTATAAACAGAAGAGGCAGGTATTAAGCAACTGATTACACATTTACATTATATAATAACAGCTATAACTATTGCTAATAAGGAAAAAATCAGGGATTACACGGTGTGTAATAAAATAAAATATAAATAATAGAATATTACAAAATATATAACTAAATAACTGAATAAAATTGCAGAAATACTTTTCCAAGTACATGGTAATAGTATGTATCATTTATACATGAATTCCTAGAGGTCAAGAGAAACATAACAACCTGGAGTGGGTTTGGTCAGGGAAAGCTGTCTGAGAAAATTAATATGGAGCCATGTTTTGAAGGAAGTGGCCAAAGAATAGACTAGGTGGGGCAGAAGGTGAAAGAGCAAAAGAAGAAAGCAGGAATGAGGTAGAGTGAAATAAGGGGAATACAGGATCACTTGATTCCTTAACTCCCTGTAGCAACGCCATTCTAGGGACAACTATCGGGAAAAAATCAGAAGCCAGAAGTCTCAAAGCAATGTTATAAAAAGTATGAAAATAATATAGGAAGAAACAATACAGAAGAAAAAGTAGAAGAGTACAAAGGTACATTTGAAATTAAGGCATTATTCAAAATAATGAATAATTTATAATGTGGGTGTCATGAAAAAATTGTCGTAAGGGGTAATTATGGACTTGAGGACATCATGAAGGAGGGATTCACACTTTCACAAATAGAAGCAGGAAGAAAAATGAAGAGTAGCAAAAAATGAAAATAAACAGGAAAACAATTTTTGCTTATAGTTATTTTTTTCATGGTAGCTGTTATTGACATGCATTATGTAAAAATGAATGGAATTTGATTGAAAAGAAAAATTTCAACAGACCAGTAATATATAGAGATAGTCTTTTGGTAAATAATGTAACTTAAAATGTTTTTTGTAGAATGCCTTTTTGTACCTTGCCATAGAAAAATCTTTTCAATAAAGAAGCTGCAAGGAATAATAAATTATAGCTTAGTGATGCATTTTGGAAATAAAAAAACACATAGATGTACCAAATGTAATAGTATAGCAACAATAAATAACCTGTAATAAAAATCAGAAGTTTGTCAGACATTACATGGTTTTTGGTCAAATATAATTGTTGTAATTTTTCTAACGCTATTTTCTGTACAAATATAAGAACATTTAAAAATTAAGCTATAGTAGCATAAAGTAGGCATATGAATATCTTGATATTCATAATAATGTAACTAATTTTTTACATTAGTTACATTATTATGAATAATAAAAATGTTTTGCCATTTCCAAATCACTTTCCCACATATCCAAGAAGCTTTTTGTTTTTAATAAAAAATTTAAAAATAATTAGGAGCAACTCTACTAATATGTGACATGAAGATGCTGAACTAGCCTTACTGCTCCTTCCTCCTAGATGGCTGGAGTAACATGGAGGGTGAAACGCCCTGCAATGAAGAGCACTATGGGAAAACCCAGGAATGAGGGTTTTTTTGTCATTTTTAAATTGTCTGGGACTAGAAGAGGGCAGTGGGGATGTAGGCCTGGGGCAGTAAGCAGCCATCCATGCGGTGGGAGAATAAAGCAGGAAAAGGACTGTTGAAAATCTGCTAGTGCTTCTCCTTACCGCTGCCTTGGGGAAATCAGTGCCTGCCCCTGCATGCATTGTGACTCTGAGCTCTGGGCCATGTAGACTCCATAAGGAAATCAGGGCTGCACAGAAGCCCTGTGCTTGTGAGGAGCCATGAAACTCCTTGGCTCCCAACCAACTTAGGGCAGTTGCCCACCAACACCTCCTTCTCTAACTTCCCTGGCAGCTGACGAATCACAGCCTAAGGACTGCTCCTCCTGAGGTTGCTTCTCTCTGGGGAAACAGAAGGTGAATTCTTGATCTAAGAAGTGATTGGCTGTGATTTTCTTGGGTTTAGGGTTCTTCACTGCAGAGCTCATTTACTCTCACCCCTGAGCAACTTGGCATGTCTCAGACTGGGGTCCGGTAAAATGATGCACCATCCTTGTTTACCTAGGACTGCCCTGGTTTTAGTCCAGCATCCCAGAAAACCCCTAAGCGCCAGTGGGTCATCCTCGGCCTATCCTCAACACATTTCCAGAGGAAAATGAATGCATGTGCAAATTAGATTATTTTGAGAAGTACAGTTATTTCAAAAGACAAAAAAAAATAGATTATGGTTTCCATCAGAAGCATAAACATTAGAATGGACCACAATTTGTAAATTAGCCTGATAAACATATTAAAAAAAGATAAGGGATAATGTTAGCTGTATGAAAACAAACAAACAAAAAGGAACCAAATGGCCATATTACAAATGAAATATATCGTAGCTGAAATAAAGAACGAGAGAGATAGGATAAGATAGCAGAAGAGACACAGTAAGGAGCATGTGAGAACCTTGGAAGACCAGAGTTCATGTCCCAAAAGGAAGAAGGGAAGTGCAGAGAAGTAGAAAAGGGATAATGGAGAGCAGACGTAGAAGTGGCAGTGTACAGATAATCCCGAAAAGAAAGAGAAGGAAAAATAAATGGATGACTTTTTAGAGAAAGGAAAGTGTTAAATTTCCAATAAATGAATGGATGGATGAATGAACACATAAAATACTTCAGATGGAAGGGCCCATGCAGTATCAAAGGAGAATGATATGGAAAACCCACAGTAACAGGTTATAGGGAAATTTGGGAGATCCAAGACAGAAAATTCTAGAAGTTTACAGTATGAAAAATTAATATCAAATTAATATTGAACGTTTCAATAATAGCATAAGAAGCAAGAAGAACAATAACATAAGATTTTCAAAATATTGAAGGGGAAGGACTTAGAAACTGAAGTTTTATATTCAGCCAAAGTGCCATTCAGGTATGAGAACAGGAGACAGATAATCTCAGGTGTAGAAAACCTCAGAAATGTTGCAGCACAGAGATCCACACTGAAAACAGTGCATGAGTTCTTGAGGAAAAGATGGTAAAAATCTAGATGATATTGCATGAGAAGAGATGATCAAATATTTTAGTAAAATCGGTTGTCTTTAAAAATATCTAAGATGAAAGAAATGTCTAAGAGAAAATACATCCATAAATTTTCAGAATTAAAAGTCTAGATAACATCAACCTGATGCGGGGTACACCAAGAAGTTTGAGAACATGACAAAGGTGTTCCTGTCTTATTAAGGGGGATGTTTTATATATACATATATATATAAATGTAATTATACATATATAATGTGTAATATGTATATGTGTGTGTGTATTCACAAGAAGAAAAAAGGAAGAATAATATTAAAAAGTTAAAAATAATAGAATTTTCAAATATTGAAAAAATAAGATATTCAAAGTAGATCCTGAGATATCAATAATTATTAAAAAGCCAAACTCACCAGTTAAAAGGAAAAAAAAGGTCAATTTACATGCGGTTTACAGAAGGTACACCTAAAGGATAAAGACATACAAAAATTGAAGGAAAAGTATGTTAGAAGTCCTATCAGGCAAATTATTAAAACAGGCAAGGGAAAGCCAGTATAGTGATATTAATATCAGATTTAAACTCATTTTATTAATTAATTAATTTATTTTTGCTGTGTTGGGTCTTCGTTTCTGTGCGAGGGCTTTCTCTAGTTGCGGCGAGCGGGGGGCCACTCTTTATCGCGGTGGGAGGGCCTCTCATTATCGCGGCCTCTCTTGTTGCGGAGCACAGGTTCCAGACGCGCAGGCTCAGTAGTTGTGGCTCACGGGCCTAGTTGCTCCACGGCATGTGGGATCTTCCCAGACCAGGCCTCGAACCCGTGTCCCCTGCATTAGCAGGCAGATTCTCAACCACTGTGCCACCAGGGAAGCCCCTAAACTCATTTTAAGTCAAAAGTATTCTTAGGTATGGGAAGAATTACTATATGATGATAATAGATTCAATACACCAAGAATTTTACCATTATTTTACTAATAAAATAGCATCAAATTATATAAAGCAAAAACTAATATAACCGTAGGGAAAAATGGAAAAATCCACTGTCATATTCCCTATAACCTAGCAATTCTAACTCGAGTTATATATCCAAATTCACTCTTGTGTGTGTTTAACCATAGCCATGTACAAGAATTTTTAGCAGCTTTGTTCATAATAACAAAAACAAAAAACAAAATAAAATCCTGGAAACAACTTAGATGCCAGTCAATTGGAGAGTAAATTGATGTATCATGGTATGTTCACAGTAGAGAATTTTATATGATGGTCAAAACATGAATGATAGTAATATGCAACAATATAGATGACCTTGTACTATTTACTAAAAATAAAGTAAGCCCCAAAGGTTGCCCATAGCATGATGCCCTTTTAACAATGTTAAACAACTAAAGTTTTTAAAAATATACTTTTTAGAAATGCAGTTAGACTATGTAGAAACAAGAAAAAGGGAAATGGTGAACACATGCAAAATGATGAATGTATTGAGTAGAGGGAGGCAAGGCATTGAGATAATGGGGAAAATCTGGTAGTTTTTTGGAACATTTAGGGCTTTTATTTTGGGGGGTAAGTTCACAGGTACTTAATTCATTATTTAAAATGACTAAAGAAATAATAAAAGTAGATCATGCATGAGTCAATAATAAGAATGTGTCATGGATCAAAGATTATTAATCCATATTATATGCCAGAGTTAAAAACAAACTGTATATAATGACTCAAATTCTAGAGATTCTAATACTTTAAGGTTGGAGCATTGGGAGCAGAACAATAAAAGACGTAGAACAATAGCCTTGCCTTTAAAGATGTGAGGTACACTTTTCTCTCTCTCACTGTGATTATTAAACCTGCCACTCCCCAAACTTGGCATTCTCAAAGCATCTGTTCCAATGTGAATGAAAGTGGAGGGAGTGGGCAAAGGAAGAGGGGCTGGGAGGAGGAGATGGTATATAATTTATCCAAATAGCTCTAGTAACTTTTCTAAAAACAAAGTATTATATGTCCTGCTCTCTCCAGTGAATTCCTTTCTTATCTTCTCGGAGCTTCTGACTCTGACTCTTGACCTATCTCATGCCATCTTACCTTCTAGCACATACACATTCATTTCATTTCATACTCTTATACTTCGGAATGCAACTTAGAGGAATGCAAAAAAGAACCTGGCCTTTGACTTCATACAGACCTGGTTTCACATGCTGAGCTCCTCCACTTTACAGGGTGAGTTACTCAACCTCTGTGAGACTCAACTTATCTGTAAACTATAAGAACTGTGTTTATTAGTTTGTGTGGCATGTGATGCAGTAATCCCTAGGCATAAAAAAAGTGAAGTTTTTGTCAAATCTATACATGCCTAAATGAGGAACCATATGAGTTCCATTCCAAAGTGTCATAATTAGTGATTTCTAGGCAATAGTGTCAGGAGACTTTCCATAATATCACATGTAAAGAGGAACATTAAACAGGGCCCTAAAAATGAGCTTTAGAACTGACATCTTCAGCACCACACTCAAGTGCCAGGGTGAAGAAGTTTCATAAGGCAGTATTCATTCAACAGATCTCTATCAAGTGCAAACTATAAAATAGGCACTGTTCTAAATGCTGGAGATACAGCAGTGAATAGAGTTGATTCAATGTCTTTCTCCCATGGAGTGCAACAGTCCAGTGGGGGAAGACAATGAAGAAGTAGATAAGTCAAAATAACCAGGTAAAATTAATGTTTACAATGTATTCTACTTAACCCAATCTATTTAAAATATTATAATTTAAATATATAATTAAGATAAAAATGATTAATAAGGTGTTTTACTTTTTTTTTCATACAAAGCCTTTGAAATCCAGTGTGTATTTTACACTTAGAGCATTCAGACTAGACACATTTCAAATGATCGATAGCCGTATGTGGTTAGTGGCTACCATATTGGACAGATATGGACAGAACCGTTCCAGGTGATAGACGATGGTGGACTGTTCAGGGGAGCAATGGAGAGATTTGAGACATTGTTTTGTGGGTGACGCTGACAAGCCTAGATGATGGTTTGGATGATGGGGTGAAAAGAAATCAAGGAGAACTTTCAGATTCTTGGCCTGAACATACTGGTCTGTGTGGTTGGGTCAGATTTTCAGAATGACTTTGCTTTGGATCCTTCAGATTTTTACTGGCTGATTCCTTCTCATTTCCCAGGTTTCTTCTCATATGTCACTTCTTTAGAAAGACCTTTCTTAACCACACAACCTAGAGTTATCTCCAACCCTAGAACATGCTTTTAGATTACTGTTTTCATTTTTGTACGCTCATCGTTACTACCTGAAACTGCCATTTTGATTATTTGTTTATTGTCTGTTTACTCCACCAGACTCTAAGCTCTTGTCTCTTTTTCACTGTAATCCTCGGTACCTAGATCAGTGCCTAGTACAAAGCTTAATACATGTCTCTTGAATAACTGAAAGGAATTTAGATAAACAAATTTTACTTTTTTACCACAAACTTACAAAGATCAAAATAGAATTTAAAAAATTCCAAAAGTCAAAAGAGAGTTAAGAAGATATCTGTGTTATAGAAAAAGCAAATTCTTATGACTTGACTTGCATTATGCTGTTTGGTTTCTAAGATTAGCATTCAAGACCACCTACTGTGTGCAAGGTGCTGTGCTGGGAATTAAAGGTGGCTTCTTCCTTGTCATATGCATATATAAACTAGCCATAATGTTAAAGATTAGTCTTTGCTTTGAAAAGGGACTTATAAAAAGTGTAGGTACAAGATTATTTAGGATACATTTCCATGTATGGTCTATTCTCTGACATCTTTTTTTTTCTGATTTATGTTTAGTTTGTGAGTTTCATAGTTCTTGTCACACTTGTGACAGTTGTGTGGTTAACCTGATGGCTTTGAGTTAGGACATAATTTTCCAAAATAACTTTTTCCATTTGAAGTAAGGGCAACTGCTAATTTCTTGCTGGGGGTTACAATATTCTATCTTTTTACACAGTAGGTGAAATATTCTTTTGTCAGAGATTAGTCAGTTCATATAGACATGGATACTGGAGATAGAATTTCCCACTCACCGCTTGTGACCCTGAGTGTAACCCTGAGCAGACTTCTGTCTTAACATCAATAGAACATTATTGCAGTGTCTCCTCTGCTGACTGAGACAGGGACAGTGTTTTGTTCATTTGAATGTTAGTAGCGTTCAGCACATTGCATAAAACATCTCGGGAACTCATACAACATTTGCAAATACCTGTAACTGCACAATTGAACTCTAATTTTGCTTCTGAAAATTCTGTATTTAGCATACAGAGAAGATGAAAACAGGGGGAAAAAATGGAGAGTTTCTCAATATCAAGGAGAGGGAGATATAAATATTTCTCTAAAGCTCACCTTATCCCCCAAAGAAACTTCCAGCTCAAAAGGAGAAAGTCCACAACAGGCGAGGTAGGCATCGATCTGTGGGTTTGAATGTAGAAGTGCCAGGAAAATTTGAAAAATCACCTCTTGTATCAGCTGACTGCTGCCTGAAATTCTACGCTTAGGGTTTTGGTCTTTTGATGGTTTTTTTTTTTTTTCAATTATAATATAAGTGGCAGATACGCAGTTAAATTGCACCATTGTCCTATAAACTTTAGGACATTCATCTGTGCTTACCTGGCAGGAAGAGAAAACAGGGAGAATAAAATAGAAGAAAATAAGTTAAGTCAGTGCATAAGTCATGGCATAAATGTGTGCCCAGAGTGCGCATGAGCAGGCCATGGGAATCCATTGTATTGATATTTTGCATCATATGCTATTTTTTTAAATGAGAAGATTAATCTCTTCACATGGTATGACATGAACAATGCCAGCCTTAACAATTACTAGATTCTTAAATTTGATTCAAATGCTTTCTTTTTTTCAAGTGGATATGAGAATTTTCCAAACTTTGGAGCTGTATCTTTCATCTGATTCCATCAATTTCTCTTCTGCTTCTCACTCTATTGTGTTCAACAATAGTTTGGGGCACCTTGGGGAAGACAGATGAGAGCCACAGTGGAAGGTCCATCCAACTGTTCCTCTCAGCAGCCAGCCAGTTGTCTTGTCAAGGAGAGTTATTCATCCTGCTTTCCAGGGTTATTGCCTCAAAACTCAGCTTCCTGCTTTTGCAGAACAGTATATCCTCTTTTTATTATTACCCTAATTAATGCTTCTCACACAGCTTCACAAAATATTAGCACTCAGTGAAAATGAACCACATCAATTGGCTGCACTAGTTGAAAAAGAAATCTTGCTACCTCTGCGCAATGGCGCTGATGGCAAAATTGATTCCAGTCTACATTTGAGTGAGAGAATCTCAGGAAGACATTTCAGGGGTATTAAACCTTTTCATTTTCCTTGGCATACTGGGTAGTTGAACAAAGTTAAGCCATCCTATAATGCAGGTTGTTTTGATTCCATTCTGTTTGGGACCAGTCTCTGGCATTTATAGGGTTTTTTTTTTTAAATAAAGATTTTGACTATTTCTCATACAAACTAATATTGTTTCCAGTGAAAATATTTATATATGTAAATTATCTAAGAAATATTAATCTGTTGACATACTTAGATTATATGAACAACAATTAGCTCCAGGAATGAAATTAAGTCAGTTCTGCACTGCATACTGACAAACTAAAAGGAGCTACAGTGGGCAGTTTATGGTGTTGTCAGGTTATGATTATGGTGCTCAAAAGAAAGAAATCCATGTAAAATACTTGCAAAAGGAGACCAATCAATAGCATGTGTTACTAAAATTTTTATGCTAAAGGCGCAAAGTTTCAAAGGGCTCAATGCTGTCTGGATATCAGGACTGTAGACTGTTTTAAGCCAGGGGGTGTTCTATCTGGATCTGTGACTGATGGGCTAGGGGTGGGGCTGAAGCTCAGTAAGACATTTAATCGTGGCTTGGTGAGTCACGTGTGTATGGGAGCTGGTCTGTATATAGTAATACTCCTCAAACCCTGGCTCTCCAAAAGTAGAAATAGAGAACACTGTCATTCAGGTCATCTACCTATTTCGTTTTTCCACTTCACTCGGTTTCGGAAAGCACTGAAGTACATTTCATAAATTCATAGAAGATAACCTTAAACAAAAATTAACTATAGTGATACATCTTCTAATTCCAAGAGTCAATGAGATCTTTCCGAGAAACCTTAACCTTATTTGTCCAAAAAAGTATTTATAGAAACTGTATTTCACATTGGAATACATCTATGTAATAACTTTCATCATGGCAGTCATACTTTGTCTTGCTTCCTGTGTGAGTGTCTGTGGGCGAGGTGTGCCCAGGTCCCACCCAGGTCTCCCCAACTAAGACTCTGGGGGACAGAGGGAGGGGCAGGCATGTGCTTACTGGGAATACTATACACGTTGAACAAAATCCTCTAGATGATTCTGTCATGCCCTCATGGTGAAAATCAATGTAACAATATTAGTTCTGCATTTTCGAAAGGAAAAATCACACGTTAAGAGGTGATCCTGCAAATTGCTACTGAGGATATTGAATAAGAAGATTACCTACCCCAAATCCAGAGCCTAGTTTAAATTCCACGTCCCCATGTGTCCCTCAAACTAGAATTAATCTCTCTTTCTATATTCGCCAAACACTCCATACTTTTCTTTTGATACGTACTGTAATTTTTCTTGTATTATATTTATTTTATCTCCATCTGTCCTCTCAGCTAGTATGTGGACTCATGCATGTTTGCGGCAGGGGAGATAAAGGTGGAGAAGCTATAATTTTTTTTCCTTATCTTTCTAATCTTTATATTGCTTTGGCTGGTCAATAGTATATATTCAATAAATGTTGATTGGATTGGATTAAATATGAAATATTAAGTGGTATTAAAATTATGATCAAGTTCAAAATTATGGAATTATTATATTATCCTCTCTATTAAAAGATGTCATAGCACTTAAAATCAATGGTGTTTTAAAATTTTGAACTTAAACTCTGAACCAGCTAAAATCATAACAGGAGGGATTTTTAAACAATATAATTCTTCAAAAAGCAGTAAAATAGGCTTAATTCACAAGACTCATAACTGAGTCACATCCTTTAGGTAATCATTTGCTAATTTTCTAACCAAATCCTAGTACTGAAACACAAACAAACTCTGGATCTGACAGAATAGTGGAAAATACAGAAAAGCTCCCATTTTCTATCTCATTGCATGTAAAGTCATTCTTAAAAGGAATCACATCAGATTCTGTTTTAATAAAAAATAGTCAATAAGAAAATTCTAATTAGGTAAAAAAATAAACAAGCAATTATAAAACAAATCAGCAAGGCAAATGAGTTTTAAAGATGTGAGTCATCAAGGTTAAAATAATATTAGGACAATTTATAAAAACTTGAACAGCCTTTGATATAGTTTTGTCTGTGTCCCTTAAAATTTCAGGATCTTTTATTGTTGTTTAGAGATCAAGGACATCTGAATAGTAGGACTTGGACAAGCTGCCTAAGGAAATATTTATTATGATTTTAATTCCTTTATTAAAGACCCCCTCTTTCTTTCCAACCTGAGGTCTGGTGTAGACAGGATACAAAAGCTTAGTGGTGGTGCTGGGCACAGAAACTCCACAGGGACTCAGACTAGAATAGCCAGATGGAGAGTTCCCTGGCAGTCCATGGTTCGGACTCCGTGCTTTCACTGCTGAGGGCTAGGGTTCAGTCCCTGGTCGGGGAACTAAGATCCCCCCAAAATAGAATAGCCAGATGACAGCAGACAGGGTAGAGAAAAATGAATGCCAGTTTCCTCATTGTGAGTGCACAGTGGGTGCCTTGGTTGGGGCCCTTGGCCCCATAACTCTCATGAATTACACAATCTGATCTTCTGCACAGAAGTTTTCAGAGGCACAGTTGAGTGTGCTAAAATGGCATCCCAGGATGTTTCTGTGCGCCCACAAGCCCAGCTTATTTCCAAATGTATTTGGGAAAAATCAAAAACAGGCTTCCTTAGTACTAGAGAGATGTAGTAAAAATGCAAATGACCATCTTGTATCCATTTATATATTTCTTTGGGAATATTCACTCAAGTCAGGCTCCTGAGGACCCATGTTTACAGCATATGAGTTCTCTGCTCGTAGCTCGTTGGCACACCATGTCTAGCTCAGAGGCAGTTAGATTTGTTTCCTCCTGGGACCTTAGAATTGGAATCTGCAGCTGGGCACTTGAACTAAGAAGTGATGGAAAGCTACACTGAGGAGGCCTTTTTTGGGGGCTCTATATACAAATAAATCAGCAGAGAATGCCAATCTACAGAGAAAAGCCAAAGAATGAAGCAGATGCATAAAAAGAGGTAGAGAAAAAGCAGTGATGACCTGCTTAGTTCCAGAGGTGACAGCTCACTCAGTTTCTGAGAGGTTTCCTGCTTATGAGGAAATCCAGTCGCATTTCCTGCCATTGCCATGTGAGATGCCTCTCCCACTCCAACGTTATACTAAATTTTCCTTTTCCTTAAGTTAATATCAGTGGCTTTCTATTGCTTATAACCCGAAGACTCCTGACAAAGACAAGATTATTCCATTAGGATGTGTTCCCTTAAGCCTCAATTAGGTTTACATTGGAAATGAACAGCATTCTGCTGTCAATTTGTCAGCATTAATTATATGTTATGGCCCAAGCACTGTTCAGAGCCTAATTGCATATAGCTTGTGACAGCGACTCTTGGAGCTGCTGCATGTTGGTTAGTTAGAAGTTCCAGCTATATTCCCTGGAGAATATAGCGTGTCCTTTCTGTAATGGAAATATTGTCTCTCACGCATGTTAGTTTTTGCATTAATAACAAAATGCAACACAAAAGCTCCAGGCAATAGCCAGGTCACGCAACTTGAGGCCTGGGATGCAGCTTATCTCACAGACCCAGGCATAGAGGCGGGGCGCCAGCTCTCCAAACGTGGATAGGCGAGGCAGATTTGAGTATTTCCTGCAGCTATTCATATAGAGGAGGTGTTGTGCTTCAACTTACCATTTGTTCATGTACTTGTCTTCTGGAGAAACTAAACAATAATATGAATTTATCTAGTTCCGCCGTAAGACAGCATCTGGCTTACCCAGAAAACACTTGTAGTGTTTCTTGTGAATACAGGGAATTCCTTGTTGTCCAACCTGAGGTGAAGGGCATGTAAGGCATGTAGGGTTATAGCCTAAGTCGTATTTGTAAACTTACCATCATCTCTAAAATAGCTTCATATTTAACTGTTAAATCAATTTGGAGGCGAAACTCTCAGACTATTCCATTCATCATCTAAATTTGAATACTTTTGAGAATAAAATGGGGTGCTGTTAATAATAAAGCTAGGACACCAAGCATAAATTGGGGCTGCCACAGGCAAACTGTATGATATAGTCACCCTACACTTGGCCTTTGTATTCAAGTTTCTGAGTGACTTAATTTTAACATAGTCCTGTTGGTAGCAATGATAAAAATCATCTAGCTAACATTATTACATTAGACATAGTGCTGTTTGTTTTATTTATTTTTATTTTCACAACTGGTATGTTTGTTTTTGTTTTGTTTTGTTTTTTGGCATGGTTTTTGAGCACCTCAAATTTTAGCTGCCATTTTGGAGACTTGCCCATGCTCCCACCACTGGTCACTATCTGTATAAATGGAGGCATCTCTGGGGCATCAGTTGCTTCACCTTTAAGATTAAGTGGATTATATTCCATAAACCTAAAGTTCCTCTCAGCAATTAACAGTCTGTAATACACTTTTTTTTTTTTTTTTAATTTTTGGCTGCACCATGCGGCTTGTGGAATCTTAGTTCCCTGACCAGGGATCGAACCTGGGCCCTCGGCAGTGAAATCGCGGAGCCCTAAACACTGGATTGTCAGGCAATTCACACTTAACAGTCTATAATCAGTGATATATACATCTAAGAATTCTACTTTTTTTGGAGACATTTTGATTATTTTGATTCAGATCACTCCTTAATACAAAATAGAAACTATGTATATCCATGGATAATATTGTAAATATGTTTTATACACATATAGTTAGTATGAGAGTAATTTTTTTTTTTTTGGCTGCATAGGGTCCTAGTTGTGGGATCTTTGTTGAGGCATGTCGGATCTTTCGTTGCAGCGTGTGGGCTCTTCGTTGCGGCATGCCAGCTCCAGGGTGCATGGGCTCTGTAATTGGGGCCCCCGGGCTTAGTTGCCCTGAGGCATGTGGGATCTTAGTTCCCCGACCAGGAATCAACCCCACGTCCCCTGCATTGGAAGGTGGATTCTTTACCACTGGAGCACCAGGGAAGTCCCTGAAAGTAATCTTAATGATGCATTTATGAAGTTGTACTGACAGCATGCTGTAGCATCAAGCCCCTGGACTAGGATCTAACCACTTATTTCCTCTGTGAAAGCTACTTAGCCATCTGGATCCTGAATACCTTCAACTATAAAATGGGAAGAAGAATAGCTACTTTTTAGTGATACTATGAGGATCAAATGATGTGTAGTACGTTAAAGTATCCTCTATATACCAGATAAATAGATGCATACAATACGTAAAGGCAGTCCTTGTTCCTATTAGAATGTTATTGAATATTATTGAATATCTGTATCATTAATGTGGACTGCTAATGGACCTTTCTATTCTCAATATTGGCTTTTACTGTTAGAGGCATATTTACATTAGATAAAAGTACATCCATAATTATATACTTGATTAGAGTCAAACATCCCTGGGCCCAAATACCTTCTCTCACCTTCTCAATATATGATCTTGGAAAGGTTACTTAGGCTCACAGAGTCTCTATATTCTATCTGCAAACAATGAATGAGTAATGTATATAAATCACATGGCACAAGGCCTAGTTTATAGTCAATAATGTGAACTATCATTATAGTTAAGATAATATTGGAGAATAGAAGTCAAGGTCTCCATTTAAGGTGGGGAACAGAGATGTTTCCATAAGAGGAACTTTATATAGTGCGTGTAGACTACGGAAGTGTTTAAACGTGAAGAATGACAGTTGAGACAACAAACCCACAGACACTTCATCAGCACTGTTGTTCCCACTAGGCAGATCTCATTCACAGTCATCGTTGAGCCATCTATCATGGACTGGCCACAATGCTATGACTCATAAGAATTCAGATTTACAGTAGGGTTGCAATATGTTTTCCTATGCAGGGCTTCTGCCAGTGAAATCAAAGGCTTGGATTGATGAACTCTGCACACAGTGTTAAGTTGCTCTTAATCATTTTATTGATGAGGCAGAACAGTCTGATGAGTAATAAACCAATTTCGCCTGAGCCCTACCTGCTCCTCTTGTAAACACTGTTTTGGAGGAACCCACTCCTATAATTTGTTGATAAGAAATCAAGTACGGAGTGTTGATGATCGCATTTAGAGAATTATATCTGTGATATTAATGAGGACAGGCAACATGCATGATGATGATGCTTTACCTAACATGCATCAGAAACAGACTTGACAACTGGATTTTACCCTCATTGTCTCAATTAATTCTACTTAAATAAATGCATGACTTAGACAAGGTCAAAAGTTATCATTGCTTAGTAAAGATTCTGAATTTTCTGGTGCCAAGAAACATTTGCCTCAGGTTATTTTCAACTGAGTCTAAAGCTTGCTGTACAATTATTTTTGAGAAGGATCTAGATTTAGTCGATTTTTGGCCAACTTCTGGTTCTCGATTTATGGATTTGGCAGTTTCTTAAGGTCCTTGGGTTTATCCCAGCTCTCCTCCTGCCTGAGGTGGAAACTGTGGGAACAACATGGATGTTAAAACCCCCACCTGCCTTCATTCCCCAGGGCCTGCAGCTCTGTAAGGATCTGACTGCCCTGTGGACAGCCCAAACCTCCATTCCTACTTTCCACTCTGGGTTTCAGTTTCTTCTTTGTTTCTGTATCCAGTGATTTCCAATTCCATCTTCCAACTTTAGCTTTGGTGTAATTATATTTGATATATTTTATCCAACATTTATAAGTGTTTGGAGTAAGACCAAGGACCCATCTGCTTAGTTTCCAGGTTTTGGTATAAAGAGGATTTGACTTCTCCTGATTTTCACATCTCCCAGAATGCCACGTCTAATGTTTGTCATGAACAGAATTGGCATGAGGACACTAGAGCCAGGATCTAAAATCTCAGAGTCCATCGCAGTATGGCAGGTTATTTGAGAAAACAAAAGAAAACAAAACAGTCTCCTATCCTAAAATATCTAATATCTGGAATAAAAGGCACAAACCTTAAACTCTGATGGCAGTGAGACTGCACATTTTTCAACTTTGAGGAGTAACTGGGATTATTTGTTTTACCAGGAATAAGCACAATAGGTCAGGTAGTATTTGAGGAAAGTTCAAGGTGAAACTTGTAGAGTGTTGACTTTTGAGTAGGACTGTGGTCACCCCAAGAAGTCATACCGACATCAGCGTAACCTTCCTGGACCCTGGAGCACAGTCAGGGTGGAGATGTATGTTCCCCCTTGCCATGTCAGGTTTCCTATCAGTAAGTCACACTGTTCTTAACTTCTTAGGTTCTACAGACTTTAAGCAAGCTTTTTATTGGATTACCTTAATTATAGTGCTTGGTACCTTAATTGTGTCTTCCAACAAAACATAAATTGGTGTAAAAGCATTTTGTTTCCTTAAACACAAACACTCACATTCGTACAGGGTTTTCCCATTCCCATTTTCCTGCAGGTTCTGGCTGGCTGGTTCTCTGAGGCTTGGTGACAGCGCTGGGCAGTCTGAGTAGGGCTGTGCTCTGACAGGGACTGATGGGGCCCTGGAGCAGCAAGATGCGCACAGAGTAGCAATACTCTTTGCTTTTCTTTTTGACGTTCAAAAAGCGTCAGGTTGCATTGTGAATAAACGCATATTGGAAGGCTATTAAAGGAGGTGAGCACCGCTTTGCCCCAACCACGTAAGTTCACAGGCTCCCTAGAGGAAAGCTGGCTGAAGATGGTTTCCGGATGCTGAGACTTCCGGCTTAAGAGTCAGGTCTTTCTCTGTTCTGCTGCCTCTAAGAGCACCGAGAGAAGGGACTAGGGTAGACCACGGTGAGATCTTCAGACGCGTCCACCGTCCCCTACCCGCTAGTCCTCAGCACTACCTTGTCAAAGAGGCAAGTTAGGAGACAACCCAAGTGTTCATGGACAGATGAATGGATGAACAGAATACGGTAAATCCATGCAACGGAATATGACTCAGCCACGAAAAAGAACAAATTGTGACACATGCTAAAAAAGGGATGAACCTTAAAAGATTGTTACGTGAAATAAGCCAGACACAAAAGGACAAATATTGTACAGTTCCACTAACATGAAATACCTAGAGTAGGCAAATACATAGACATGGAAAGTAGACTAGAGGTTACCAGGGTTAGGGGAAGAAGAGAATAAGGAGTTGTTGTTCAGGGGGTACAGAGGTTCTGTTTGGAGTGTGAAACATTTTTGGAGACGGCTGGTGGTGATGGTTGCACAATATCGTGCAAGTAATTAGTGTCCCTGATCTGTACATGTAAAAATGGTTAACACAGGGGCTTCCCTGGTGGCACAGTGGTTGAGAGTCCGCCTGCTGATGCAGGGGACACGGGTTCGTCCCCGGTCCGGGAAAATCCCACATGCAGCGGAACGGCTGGGCCCGTGAGCCATGGCCACTGGGCCTGCACGTCTAGAGCCTGTGCTCCGCAACGGGAGAGGCCACAACAGTGAGAGGCCTGCATACCGCAAAAAAAAAAAAAAAAAAAAAAAGGTTAACACAGCAAATGTTATATATATTTTAACACATATACACACAGAGGTAAGTAAAGGAGACCATCACTTCGGGAAAGATGTAGAAGGCATATTTTTCTCTATTTCTCTAAGTACAGCTGTATGTAGTTATATAAGCTGTAAGGACAAGATATATAAACCATAAGCCTCTGAATGGTAGAGAGAAAAAGGCAACCTCCTAGGGGTCTTGAGATCCAAGGAATGACACTGTTGTGAGTTCCGTGGGTTTTCTTTTTGCCTCATGTATCCCAGACTGGGTGTGGGAGAACTCAGAAGCTTGGGAACACCAACAGTTGCTGCCAAAAAAAAAAAAAAAAAAATCCCAAAGAAAAGTCAACTTGTCACTGAAGATGCTAGTGCCAAATTTAACGTGGGGGTAGGGTGGGATTGGAGCAGACAAAGGGGTGACTCTGCGCCTGGACCTAAAGTTACCGTACGCTTACACATATAGATGGAATCTAAAAAAAAGGTCATGAAGAACCTAGGGGCAGGATGGGAATAAAGACACAGACGTACTAGAGAATGGACTTGGGGACACGGGGAGGGGGAAGGGTAAGCTGGGACGAAGTGAGAGAGTGGCGTGGACATCTATACACTACCAAATGCAAAATAGATAGCTAGTGGGAAGCAGCTGCACAGCACAGGGAGATCAGCTCGGTGCTTTGTGACCACCTAGAGGGGTGGGATAGGGAGGGTGGGAGGGAGATGCAAGAGGGAGGGGATATGGGGATATATGTATACGTATAGCTGATTCACTTTGCTATAAAGCAGAAACTAACACACCATTGTAAAGCAATTATACTCCAATAAAGATGTTATAAAAAAAATAATAATAATAAAAAAGAATAGCGCCTGGGATTGTTATGGCTACAAAACCTGCTGGAAGTTTGTCAAAGACAACATCAACTCCCCTAAACTCCCCCCTCACTGAGACAGTACAAAGCCTCTGCTTTAATCTGAATGTATTCAAAATGTTACCTCTTCACTCACTTCTAATTTTCCCAGAAAAGTTTCAAAGACTGGTTTGTTACCATATGCAGTGAGGGACTCCTTGGTTATCACAGCTCGATACAATGCCTGTAGAGACCTAGCAACCCATGTAATTATATCCAAAGTGAAATTGGTTACTGGGGAGAATTTACACCCAGAACTCTCAGGAGGCCAGTACTTTTAAACAAAGCCTCAGGAACTTCTAAAATTCAAACTATCATCCTTGATGAAGTTTTGACAACTTTGGATCCCATGAGAACAAAGTTCAACACAAAAGGGGACTCCAGACCCCACCTCTTTACTTCTCCGTGAACAGTAGGGTACAGAGTGAGCTCAAGTTGATCCTCATTTGTCTCCCGCATTGTCTTTGTTGCACTGGACAGATCACTGAACTCTGTGCTTTCGTCTTCTCATCTGTAAAATGGGAATGTTAATAATAATAAAGATTCTTCTAAAGAGTAAAAGTCAAGTTAGTTGCTTATAGCTCCCATTATAAAAAAAAAAAAACCTTGTAAACTCTTAGAAAGCAGGAACTGTCTTCATCTTTAGAATATTCCAGAAAAACCTGCTCTGCTGCCTTGTAGACACTCAAGGAAGACTTCAGTGACCAAAGTAGTGTTCAGCATGAACACTTAGCACCAGCACTAAGTACTCTCTGAGCTATTGAGTACCTGGAACTACTCATCTTCTCATCCCTGGGAGCTGGAGATCCACACTGCCTAGTCACAGATCCTAGTTTTGTCAGCAGTCTAGCCACTCTCTCATCCCAGGCTAGAATATCCCAGTGGCAGGGCCAGTGGGCACAGCTCTTCATTAAAGGCTCTGAAAAACAATTACATCATTCCTTATTTTTATATCTCCCTGGGAGGATATGAGGATTATCTTGGCTTCCTCAAATCTAATTAAACCATGAAACCACCTTATAGAATGGACTGTTTATCCTTATCTTGCAAATTATGAAACCTTAGGGGTTAAGTGATTATGTTAAGCTTACTAATTTAAGCATGGGGAAGTATAAACAATTCAACACTTACTCCACATTTTATCCACTGGGTTCTACTCTCCTGGCGCTGAAGAAGAATCTAGCACTCATATCCTTTATGCTTGTTTTTTTCTTCCCGTAGTTATCTGAGGGACTTTAATTCCCTAAATCACAAGGTGGTAGGTAGAATTTAGAGTAGTGTAAGAAACCTGTAAACTAAGAGATCACTTTTTGAGGGGGGTCTAGATATTTAATTAAGAAAGCCTCTAGATAAGGACAGATAACAGAATTTCCTTAATCTATACACCAGTTTCAATTAGGCAGTGGTTAGTTCAAATGCATTTATAGGACAACCTAAGTCAAGAGTTAATGAAATTTGTCATTTATTTTGCCTGCTCTAAAATGAGAACCATACAACTTCATTCTTGGGTATCTTCTCTTGGTTATTTACATGAATTATTTATCTTATGTCTGGAAATTTAATACATGTCACAGTGCTGCAAATTACACAATCCATCTCAGGTTTTGTAGTTTGCTGTCTAAATGGGTAATCAATCTCAGCTATTAGTTTTATTTATTAAATCCAGCTCAGGAAGTAAAGGTTTGACCCCATTTTACACTGTGCTGAAAACATAGATATGGTTAGTCCAAGATGTTGGATGTGGTGAAGGTAAAAAGAAAACCAGTTGAAGTGAAAGGTGGATTGATAAATGCCGTGCTGATTCTGCATGGCAGGATCCTGGGAGGAGATTCATCTATTGCCTCCTTTAAGGCAGAGACCAGAACACACTGGCTAGTAGGTAAAGCACTGAATTAAAATACGGCTTCAATCGTCATTCTGAATCAGTGAAACAAACTTGGGCAATTTTAAGAAACGAACTCTCAGAGGTACAAAACGGATCTGCTTCCTCTTATCTGATAATTAAAAAAAAATAATATTGGTTTCTATCCCAGGATCCTTGAACAAAGTGTATTGGAATGTTATACTAGCTTAGTTACTAAGTCTGGTGACAGACTGCCACGACAAACAGATAGTGAAATCCTTTCTGAGTTGGTTTTTGTATGACTGCCTTTCATTTGAAGGGAAAAATGCAGAATAAAGGAAGGGAAGGTTTAGACCCCGTGACTGTGCATCTGAGCTCAGGGAGGAAGAGGAAGGAGAATGGGTCACACACACAAAAAACAATTCAGAAACTTCAGGACACACTCAGGTATTCACATCTCCCTGCAGCCCCTCACCCCTTCCGCTGCCTCATACGAGAACATGCTTTTCACTCAACTTTTTAAAACAGTCTGCAATTTTAAGCTTTCCAAACTGCTAAATAATTAACTTTTATTAAACAGAACATTATGTAGAATCCCATGAACTTGACCACTAGGTAGTATTGCAGACAGAGACAGGATGGAGGACCACGTTAGCTTTAAGGCTGTTTTTATCTCAGTGTTCATAAATGTCCTTTGTCAGGCAACAAGGCCTTTGTGTGCACTGCTTCACTCTGCCTAGAACATTCTCTTTCCTCATCCTCCCTGCGCTCTTCCTATTTAACTCTTACTCAACCTTCAAATTTCAGTGTACAATCCTTTTCTAGGGAAACTCTGTAATTCTCCAGACTATCTCAGATTCCTTTGTCTCATACACTTTTCACAAGACCTCCTTTCACAGCAGTGAAATTTATATTTATCATGAAATTATTTTATTGATATCTGTCTCCTCTAAGGGAAAGTAAGCTCTATGAGGTCAGGGTCCATGCTTGCTATTTCTCATCATTTTGCCTCTAGTTTTTAGCACAGTGCTTAGAGCATAGCAAGAACTTGATTAATGTTTTGAGTAAATGACCGAAAAGCAAGAGCAATTTTGCTTTTGGATGAAGTAGGAAAAGGAACTCAAAACACAACTTCTGTGCCTTTCAGAACCACTATGGGTTTTGAAGTTCTTGTGACCAGTATGAAGGGGCAAGTTCTCCATAGAACACTGGCTCAGGGATGACTGTGAACTTCACAATAAAAGTGTCTGGCTAATTTGGAAATAACTATGAAAGATGTTTGGATGGTTGATTCATTATCATGTGACAAATAACTGGCTTTAAAATTAACAATGATTTTTTTTATTATTTGGTTGGAAGAAGGAAAGAAGAGAAAATTGAGATGGACCTACTGGGCATCTTGGCTAATTATAGTCACATCATTCCTGCTTTTTTCCACCACTGTAACATCTGCTGACCTTCCGTGACATATTTTATTGCTCTAGTGCAACAAGAGAAATCAGCAAGTCTACCGTCTTAGGGAGATTAGAAAATAGGACTTCCTTTTGTTCCATGACCTCAACCCCGCCTTGTGGCCTTTAGTTCCTCTTTCCTTTGTCAGGGAAGGTATTACCTTTGGGTTTCCTCTTCAAAACTGCGAAGGAAATTCAAGATTTAGTTCGTTTTCAGTTTGCTGCTTGGCTTAGTGACAAAACTCAGCTATTGTTTTATTTATTTATTTATTATTTTTTTCAGCTATTGTTTTAAAGATCAATATAAAGTTGAGAGTAAAAATTGAGATCTGAGTGAGAAGCTCTTTGTGTTTCCTTTTCATCTCATCTGCAGTTAATTCAATACATGTTTGTTGCAAAGCTATGATACAGAAGGCGCCATGATTTGTGTTAGCTGTTTAAAAAAAAAGATTCGCAGTCCAATGGGAGAAGCAGAGCTGTAGCTAGCAATATAAGACAGATAGTGATAAGTATTAGAATAAGAGTACAGAGAAAGTTCTATGGGAATACAAGGGAGGACAGATTAATTTCAATCTAGGGATTTTTGGAAGACTTTGTGAAGAATTTGGACCTTGAAGATGGATCTTTAACGATGGGGAAGATTTCAGTGAGCTTAAAGAGAAAAAAGAGGATCTTTTAGGCGGAAGGACACAAGGGGAACCTAGACAGGAAGGTAGGAGAGCACAGGGAATGCTTTAGAAATATATGATAATACTGTGGGGCTAGAGTTCCCAATGTTTGGCGATATAATGAGTAGTAAGGTTATAAATGCAGATTGAATCTATAGAGTAGGCTTTGAATGTTATGCAAGACAGTTGCAACTTTATAGATAGTGTCTGTTCCAGAAAGGTTACCATTATCAGAGTTTTAGTAAGTTTTAGTTTAGAATGGTTTAAGATAGCTGGAATTCTATTCTGATGAGGTAGTGAGAAATAAGGAGGCAGGTCAGCCCAATTTCTTATGTCTTGTGTTAGTCCCTAGGGGTTTTTGGCTCTAATTTATCTGAGATGGTTACATGGGCTTTGTTGGTGGGAAGGGGGCATGGGTAAATGATACTCAGGTTGCATCAAAATGTATTATCTGCAAAAGAGGCTGGCTGCCCTGTGTCCTGGTTGGTAATGACTCTGGATCCTCCAGCCTCAAGGAGGGCAATGGAGGACGAACAATGCCTCTTTCCACTGACTTGCTGGCCTGCATGGCTTCTTTTTCAAGACTCAAAGCATGACTCAGCGTCACCCACTGATTTTGAAGTTCATTTCAGCTTTGTAGATTTTGTTATTGGCATTTCCTCCCATAGTCTGGCAATAGGATGTGTGACAGTCTTTGTTTTCATTTCTTTTTTCCCCCCCAGTGTCCTATATATATTAGTGTAAAGTTGAGAAAGGCTAAGTCTTAGGCTGCTATCCAGAAGTCATGTCCGACTGGAAATGAGCACATGATATTCTGAACTTCCTTTTGGTGATTTCATGGTTCAACAATAAGAGAAATAATAAGAAAATCTTGATATATTTCTTGTCTGTGATTATTTTCAAAAATCTGACAAGACCAAAGTGGAGTTGGAAGATCATCTGGGCCACTATTGTAGTATCCAGAGGGGAGGGATCAGGGAGCGAACTCAGGTCATCGTAGTAGAAATGGAGAAGAGAGGATGGACGTGAGATTTGTCAAAGGGGTAGAATATGTAGAGGTTATTGTTGATTGGATGTAAGAGAAAAAGGGCAAATTTGCAATATTACCCAGGTTTCTGGTTTCAGTGACTGAGCAGATAGGTGAAAGTGCCACTCAAAAAAATGGGGAATGTGAGAGAAAATAAAGACTTTTATGAGACCAGTCATGAACTCATTGTGGATATGCTGAAGTTGACATGCCTGTGAAGCTTTTCAGTGCGTATACAAGCAGTGGGAGGAAAACACATGGGATTAGAGCTCAGAAGATATATCTGGCCTAGATTTGATGGTCATTAGTCTATTACAGTTTATACCAAGGAACTGAATGAATTTCCCAAGGGTTATGAAAATAAGAAAGCCAAGGGCAGAAGCTTTAAGACCATAGAAGGAAAGACCAGGACAGCTCCCATTTAGGAAAATTTAAAACGTTCAAAAGGCTAAAAGAAGGAACAGGGTTCCTACCTCAAGAACTGGACATTTCTGCAGAGAAAGAGCATCCAGATTTGAAAAAAGAAACATGCAGACATTTTAAGCAATGAAAGACATTGTCATTAGAATAAAAATCAACAGATAGATTAAAGAATAGACTACATGCAGATGAAGAGAAAATTAGTGGATTGTCAAATATGCCTGATGAAACCACACAGAATGCAGAACTGAGAAATAAAGAGATGGGAAATACAGAAAAAGAAATGAAGAGACATAGAAAATGAAATGAGAAGCTTCAAGAAAATGAAATGAGAAGCTTCAATGAAGAGCTAATAGAAGTTCCAGAAGGAGGAGTTTAAGAGCATTATGGAGAAGCAATATTAAGAAGAATTATTAAAGATGTTTTAAAGTTCAACAAAAAAGAAGCCTGAGTTTGAAAAGGCACACAAGCTCAGTTAAGATAAATGCAACAAATCTGCATCTAGAAACATTATATTAAAATTATAGGACATCAAATGCAAAGAGGAAAAAATATAAAGCTACAAGAGGCAAGACAGATTATGTGTAAAGGAACAAATCAAATCGACAGTTGCAGGATCACTGTGATCATAGATAACAGAAGGCAATGAGATATTTTCAGAATGCTTGGGGCAATTACATTGTATAACCACTTAAATGTCATTCAAGAAAAGGCACATATTTTTATTCCTTTCTAAGGAAGATTACCACCTACCAACTCTTCTAGCAGGAACTTCTAAGGGATGATACACTTTAACTGAAAAGAGCTGAACCTAGAAGGAAGGAGTAGGAAACTCACATGTAGAAAATTGACCTTTGTCTGAGTTGGCATTGCAGACCAATGGGTAAAAGATACTTGACTCAGTAAATGGGGCTGAGGCATTCCATTCTCCTCAAGGGAAAAATAAAAATAAATTTGGGTCCCTGCTTCACTCTGTATACAAAAATCAATTCTCAGTGGAGTAATTTGAAAGGCAAAATTATTATAGAAAAAATCTAGGAAAATATCTTTATGGCCTCAGGGTAAGGAAAAATTATTAAACCACAGAGAAAAGGCGTTAATAAATTTGACTATGTTAAAAATTAAAAACAAATCTGCCCCCACCCCAGTAAGATTGGTATGTAGAACAATTTTCAGAAAATTCACGTGGCTAGAAACTTATAAGAAAGTGGCTTAACTGTACTAGTAATTGGAGAAATGCAGATTAAATCCCGGTGGGATTAGCAGACTGTCAAAAAATGTAAATTGACAATATTAAAAGTTTTAGAAGTTTGGCATATAGAAATGTAGACAACTAATGTCCATTTACAGTAATAAATGAATATTGACAGTATTCACTAACTCAGGACAAAAATTGTGGTGTATTTATACAGTGGAACATCATATAGGAGTGAAAATGAATGAACATAAACTGTGTATATGCACAGATAATTCTCACACATAATGCTGAATGAATAAAGCAAGTTGCAGAAGAATACATACTCTGGCACCATTTACACAAAGTTAAAAAACTCAAAACAATGTTGCATGTGGTTAAGGATACATACATGATAAAATTATGGAGATGCATGGGAATGGTATAGTTCAAATTCAGGAGGGAGAGTTATGTGATCTAGAAGGGTTCACAGGGGTTTCACCTGTGCTGTAAATACGTTATTTATCAGGTTGTGAGGTAGGTACCTGGTCATTTGTTGTATTGTTCTGTTTGGCTTTTTATGCCTTAAATTTTGCATAATGCTTTTCAAAAATGAAAAGAGTAAATCAGAGGTGAGGAATTGGAGATGGCAAGTGAAGACCATTCTTTCTACTTCTTTTTTTTTTTTTACTGGGAAGGAAAGAAGAAAAGAGATTGTGTTCTATTTCTTTTTCTTTTTCTTTTTTTTTTTTTTTGCGCTATGAGGGCCTCTGACTGTTGTGGCCTCTCCCGTTGCGGAGCACAGGCTCTGGACACGCAGGCTCAGCGGCCATGGCTCACGGGCCCAGCTGCTCCGCAGCATGTGGGATCTTCCCGGACCGGGGCACGAACCCGTGTGCCCCGCATTGGCAGGCGGACTCTCAACCACTGCGCCACCAGGGAAGCCCTGTGTTCTATTTCTTGACACCAAGTGATTTGGAAGAATTCAAAAGTTTATGCTATTTTGTAGATAAACTGACATGTGAAACTGCAGAATTCTGAGCTCAAATTCAATATATTCAACTTTGTGAGGTAATTTTTATTATTTGGACCACACCGTGGTCTAATCATGCACAACTTGGAATTATGTTGAATTAAATCATTAGAAAGCAAAAAGCTCAAAATGATTTTTTTCTTTGTATTATTTCTTATTCTGTAACTAATACAACTTTTTGAGAAGAACCAATAGTATACATATAGAAAAATGATCAAAATTGAAAATACTAAATCATTGAAAATATGTATAAAGATCATTCTTTCAAAGAAGCTGAAATTTGATGATATGAAGGTCTCTTAAAACCTGTGCTCTGGGGGCTTCCCTGATGGCGCAGTGGTTGAGAATCTGCCTGCTAATGCAGGGGACACGGGTTCGAGCCCTGGTCTGGGAAGATCCCACATGCCACGGAGCATCTAGGCCCGTGAGCCATGGCCGCTGAGCCTGAGCTCTAGAGCCCGTGAGCCACAACTTCTGAGCCTGTGCATCCGAAGCCTGTGCTCCACAACAGGAGAGGCCACGATAGTGAGAGGCCTGCGCATCGTGATGAAGAGTGGCCCCCGCTTGCCACAACTAGAGAAAGCCCTCGCACAGAAACGAAGACCCAGGACAGCGCAAAATAAATAAATAAATTTAAAAATAAAATAAATTAAAAAAAAAAAGAACTCTGGTATTTCTCCTGAGTTTTTAAAAAAACAAAAAATAAAAAACAAAAAACAAAAAACCTGTGCTCTAAGTGTAGATGGTTTGTGGTCAGATTTCTTTGTTTATGGTTTCAATTCCGGACACTAAACTAGGTATCTTTACATATTTTGTTTCATTTATTCATCGTAAAACTTTCAAAAATGAAAGAACTCACCAACAACATCCATATCTCTTTAATGAGATGGGATAGGTATTTTTAAATGTGTGTTAAAACTTATGTGCTTTAGTTGTCTCCTCTTTAGAACTAAATTAGACATTTTCTGAGTAGGGTACAGCATGTTCAGTACTAAAGGAAAACCCCTGCTTGGAACAAAGGTGTTACTGAATAGCTCTGCCAGAGACCTTTATTTCAAAGGCAGAATTTTATTTCACAGGAAATGTGAATATGAAAGTATTTTACGAGTAATTAGCTTTTAAAATAGCAGGAACTTCATTTTCTTCATTTATGCTTGGAAGCTAGACATGGAATTTGTGGGGGGGTTTGTGGCTTGTGTGAAATTGTTAGAAACATGCCATATTGTAGCTAAGAAACATACCAAGCTTGGTCTTCACCTGAGACAGCCCCTGCAGCATGGTCTTGAGGAGGCACTAAACCTGGAAGATGAGCAGCCGCTGTTCTCAGCAGGTGCTGTCCCAGTCTGGGCCCCCAGCCCCGTCCCCTGACACATTCATTCTCGTCTCCAGTGGAAAATTTAAAAGAATTAGTAATCATAATAGCATTCACTAACTGTTCGATCTTGCTGTCCCCATTTAGAGATGGTAAAACTGAGGAGCAGAGAGGTTAAGGGTCTTAACAAAGGCTACAATGAATGAGTGGCCAGAGTCAAGCTTTAAACTGAGGCAATCTGATTTCAAAGCTACTCACTTAACTGCCATGCTACATGTCTCACCGTATTTGAAGACATTGAACTTGGCCATTAATGTGAGTTACTATCTCACACTAGAAAGACTCTATCGTAGTTTCTGTTACCGCCCCTGGTAGCTGTTATCACTGGTAAGTTGGGGCTTAGATCTTTACCCTCAAGCGCTGTGCTGATGCACATATTCTGCTAGGTAATACCAAATAGTTTTCTAAAATGATGATACCAATTGAAGTTCTCAACACTGTATGAGAGCACGTCTTGTTCTACATTTAAATTTTTTGCTGACCTGCTAGGTGTGAAATGGTATCTTGTGTTTTTAAATTGCATTTCCCCAAATTATTGATACAGTGGAGAATTTTTCACGTCTTTGGGCCATTTGTATTTCCTCTTCTATGAAATGTCTGTTCATGTCTTTTGCTCATTTTCATAGTCTTTTTTTTCTCATATTGATTTATAGGAGTCCTTCACCTATTCCAGATACGAATCTTTTATCTCTTATATGTGTATCAAATGTCTTAGTTTGTGTCTTCTCACTGATCCCCTTGATATAGAAATTCTTAATTTTAAAGGAGTTAAATTGATCAATCTTTTTCCTTTATCATTTTTGAGCTTTTAATAAACATTTAATGTATCTTGCCCTACCCCCAAGATGGTAAAGTTATTCTTATGAATTTTCTTCTTAAAAACTTATAGATTTGCCCTTTACATTTAAGTCTTTAATTGGAATTGATAACTTTCATGATGGTGGGAGGTAGGGATCCAATTAAAAAATTTTTTTATCCATTGGATAACCAAATCTCCAAGTACCATTTACTGGGCAGTTTCCCTACTCACATTGATTTTCCAAGTCCCTCTGTCTCTCTGTCTTGAGTCAAGCTTTCTTATAAGTGTGGACTGTTTCTGGCCTTTCTATTTTGTTCCATGGATCTACCTTGTATGATACTTTATCAGTTCCACCTTGTCTTAGTTGCTACAGTTTTATAACTAGTTCTGATGTAGATTGGGAAAGTCCTTTACCTTATTCTCCTTTGGGAGTGTTTTGGTATTTTTAGTCCTTTGCTTTTCCATATACATTTTAGAATCAGTTTGTCAGTTACCATAAACAATGTTAGTATTTTGATTGGATTGCATTAAAGCTATAGATTAATATGGGAAGGAGTGACATCTTAATGATATTGTTTCCCATTTGTGTACATGGGATATCCCTGTTTATTAAAGTCTTTCAAAAAAGTTGAAAATTTTTCTCAAGAAGTCTTTGTACATCTTTTGTTAGATTAATTCCTAGGTACTTTATGCTTTTGTTGCTATTGACACTGGTATCTTGCTTAAAAACTTATTTTTAAACTGCTGTTAGGTACAGTTATACAATTTTTGTTTATTGTGTGGCAGAGACAACCTTGCTTATCATTAAAGGTGTTTCCCTTTCTTTCTGGACACACATCTTTCTTCTTGGCCTTCCTTCCAATTAGGGGCGGCCATGTGACTGACTTCTGACAAATGGAACAGGGGGCAGCTATGCTATACCCCACATTGAGGTCTGGCCCATAGAAACTTCCTCTCTGGCCCCCCATCCCTTCCCTCTAAGCTGCTGGATGTTGGTGCCAGAAAGACTTGGGAAGCCGCATGTTGAAGAGGGTGGCATCTCTATCCGTTGGGTCCCCAAGTGACTGGGTAGCATGGAGGCTCATCTCTCATCTGCTCCAACTAAATGAGCTTTACATGATGAGAAACAATTATTTTGTGAAGCCACTGAGATGTATCCATTACAACAAATACGATTATCTTAATTAATGCATATTAATTCTAATCCCAGCAAGTCAATAAGCACATTTATTAATCTAAATATTTACCTGTTGATTCCTTAGTATTTTCCACATAAATATTACATCATTTGTAAATAACGAACTTTGCTTGCTTTCTTTCCTATTTTTTACAGATTTTATTCTCTTTCTTGTATTACAGTACTAGCTAAGACCTCCTATACAATGATGAATCAAAGCAACAGTGGTTTGTAAGTTGCCTTGCTCCTTATATTCAAGGGAGTTCTTTTAACATTTTGCCATTAATTGTATGCCTGGTTAAATTTTGTATATATCCTTTATCAGGATATGGAAATTCCTTCTTATTACTAACATATCAAGAGATTTTTTTGGTCATAAATGGATGTTACTTCATTTAATGATATATTTGCATCTTTGGGAAGATCATATGTTTTTCTTCATTAAACTGATCATGAGCTGTTATATCTCTTTTCATGAGTGACATTCACCATAATTTTAGCTAAGGCTCAAAATTAATAAATCAACATCCATTTTAAGAAGAAGATTCTCTACATTATCTGTTGGTGCCTATTTTAGGGAAAATTTCTGTTACATTTATTATTCTCTTCTTTATACTTTTTTGGGACTTATGCTGCTTTCTTTAAAATTTAATTTATTTTTTTTTATACAGCAGGTTTTTATTAGTCATCAATTTTATACAGATCAGTGTATACATGTCAATACCAATCACCCAATTCATCCCACCCACCCCCACCACCCCACTGCTTTCCCCCTTGGTATCCATACGTTTTTTCTCTACTTCTGTGTCTCAATTTCTGCTCTGCAAACCGGTTCATCTGTACCATTTTCTAGGTTCCACATATATGCGTTAATATATGATATATTTTTTTCTCTTTCTGACTTACTTCACTCTGTATGACAGTCTCTAGATCCATCCACGTCTCTACAAATGACCCAATTTCGTTCCTTTTTATGGCTGAGTAATATTCCATTGTATATATGTACCACATCTTCTTTATCCATTCGTCTGTCGATGGGCATTTAGGTTGCTTCCATGACTTGGCTATTGTAAATAGTGCTGCAGTGAACATTGTGGTGCATGTGTCTTTTTGAATTGTGGTTTTCTCAGGGTATATGCCCAGTAGTGGGATTGCTAGGTCACATGGTAATTCTATTTTTAGTTTTTTAAGGAACCTCCATACTGTTCTCCATAGTGGCTGTATCAATTGATATTCCCACCAGCAGTGCAAGAGGGTTCCCTTTTCTCCACACGCTCTCCAGCATTTGTTGTTTGTAGATTTTCTGATGATACCCATTCTAACTGGTGTGAGGTGATACCTCATTGTAGTTTTGATTTGCATTTCTCTATTAATTAGTGATGTTGAGCAGCTTTTCATGTGCCTGTTGACCATCTGTATGTCTTCTTTGGAGAAATGTCTATTTAGGTCTTTGCCCATTTTTGGATTGGGTTGTTTGTTTTTTTAATATTGAGCTGCATGAGCTGTTTATATATTTTGGAGATTAATCCTTTGTCTATTGATTTGTTTGCAAATATTTTCTCCCATTCTGAGGATTGTCTTTTCGTCTTGCTTATGGTTTCCTTTGTTGTGCAAAAGCTTTTAAGTTTCATTAGGTACCA
The DNA here is from genome assembly GCF_964341445.2 of Mesoplodon mirus. Taxonomy (NCBI): domain Eukaryota; kingdom Metazoa; phylum Chordata; class Mammalia; order Artiodactyla; family Ziphiidae; genus Mesoplodon; species Mesoplodon mirus. Next base: position 66,026,047 of record NC_138993.1, on the reverse strand, counting down.
TTTGTTTTTATTTCCATTACTCTAGGAGATGTATCAAAAAATATCTTGCTGTGATTTATGTCAAAGAGTATTCTTCCTATGTTTTCCTCTAAGAGTTTTATAGTGCCTGGTCTTACATTTAGGTCTCTAATCCATTTTGAGTTTATTTTTGTGTATGGTGTTAGGGAGTGTTCTAGTTTCATTCTTTTCCATGTAGCTGTCCAGTTTTCCCAGCACCACTTATTGAAGAGACCGTCTTTTCTCCATTGTATATCCTTGCCTCATTTGTCATAGATTAATTGACCATAGGTGTGTGGGTTTATCTCTGGGCTTTCTATCCTGTTCCACTGATCTATATTTCTGTTTTTGTGCCAGTACTATATTGTCTTGATTACTGTAACTTTGTAGTATAGTCTGAAGTCAGGGAGTATGATTCCTCCAGCTCCGTTGTTTTCCCTCAAGACTGCTTTGGCTATTCGGGGTCTTTTGTGTCTCCATACAAATTTTAAGATTTTTTTGTTCTAGTTCTGTAAAAAATGCCATTGGTAATTTGATAGGGATTGCACTGAATCTGTAGATTGCTTTGGGTACTGTAGTCATTTTCACAGTATTGATTCTTCCAATCCAAGAACATGATATATCTCTCCATCTGTTGGTATCATCTTTAATTTCTTTCATCAGTGTCTTATAGTTTTCTGCATACAGGTCTTTTGTCTCCCTAGGTAGGTTTATTCCTAGGTATTTTATTCTTTTGTTGCGATGTAAATGGGAGTGTTTCCTTAATTTCTCTTTCAGATTTTTCATCATTAGTGTATAGGAATGCAAGAGATCTGTGTGCATTAATTTTGTATCCTGCTACTTTACCAAATTCCTTGATTAGCTCTAGTAGTTTTCTGGTGGCATCTTTAGGATTTTCTATGTATAGTATCATGTCATCTGCAAACAGTGACAGTTTTACTTCTTCTTTTCCAATTTGTATTCCTTTTCTTTCTTTTTCTTCTCTGATTGCCGTGGCTAGGACTTCCAAAACTATGTTGAATAATAGTGGTGAGAGTGGACATCCTTGTCTTGTTCCTGATCTTAGAGGAAATGGTTTCCTTTTTTCACCATTGAGAATGATGTTTGCTGTGGGTTTGTCATATATGGCCTTTATTATGTTGAGGTAGGTTCCCTCTATGCCCACTTTCTGGAGAGTTTTTATTATAAATGGGTGTTGAATTTTGTCAAAAGCTTTTTTTTTTTTTTACTAACTTCTTAATGCGGATGTTGACTTATTAATTTTGAGGCTTTCTTTACTAATATAAACATTTAAGGCTATACATTTTCTTTTATCATTTTATTTACATCTTTAAAGTTTATATATATTTCATTATTGTTCAGTTCAATATTTTCTAATTTTCATTATTCTGTCATTCAGAGGACTGTTTTAAAATTACTAAACAAGTGGAGTTTCTAGTTATTTTATCATTAATTTCTAACAATTGCATTTTTTATCAGAAAAGTGTGATTGGATATGCATTATTTGCAATTTATTATTGAGGCTTGCATTAATGGCCTGGCACAGAGTGAATTTTTAAAAATGTTTCTTAAGTGCAAGAAAATAATGGATATTACTTAATTTTTTGAGTTCTCTGTTTATTAGGTCAAGCATGTTGATATGATATTTAAGTATTTCAAATATTTCCTTATGTCACTCAATTACTAAGAGATGTATAAATTTTCTTTGATGAGGATTTCTCATAGTTCTGTCAGTTTTGCTTACATTCAATTTTTGCTTATGTGTTTTGCATTTATTTTGTTATGTGCATACCAGTACAGAATTGATTTTCTGATGAACTGATCATTTGACAAGTCCTTTTAAAATATCCAGTATTGCTCTTGGCTTTAAAATTTATTTTGTCTGGTATTAATGTGGTTATACCAGCTTTCTTTTGGTTAGTTTTTCCTAGTTTCTCCTCTTTCATGCTCTGACTTCCCAACTTTCTGTGTATTTATGTTTTAGAAATGCTTATAGTAAACATCACATACCTAGGCTTTTAAAAAAAATCCAGGCTGGCAATAATATAACACAGAGTTCAGTCTATTTATATTTATTGTCATTAATGATATTTGCATTTATTTCTACTCTCCCATTTTGTGATTTTTATGTATTCAATATTTTGGGTTTTTTTCCGTTTCTTTCTTTGTATTTCCCTTTTTCCACCTTCTTCTGGATGGGTTGAGTTTTTCTGTTTGTTTGTTAATTTTTTTTTCCATTTGGTAGTTGTACTCGCCATGGTTACCTTTAGTAGTTAACCTAAAACAGTGTTTTTAAAACTGTGAGTTGTGAAAATAATTCTGTGGTTATTGACCAGGACTTTAAAAAAGTACATAGAAGAGAATGGTAAATGGAATAGTAAATGTCTAATTAGGGAAAATGTTGTTTTCATGACAATATTGTTTCATATATATGTATATTTCATATATATGATTATTGCATATATACGTATATTGCCCTTAAAACAGGGCTTGTTATTACTGCCTCTGTTAGCCACACTGGTCCACTGGTTTTATTTTCAATCATTCTCACATAGCTGGACAGCAGGGCCCTGTAGAACCATACTGGAGTCTGAAGCAAAAGAAAAAATGTGTGCACTTTTCAGGATTTGTTCTCATATACAAAATATATATGCTTTTTAAAATATCCTCTCCTATTGTGGACCAAGTGACAAAAGTTAATGAAAGGTCAACAGTTTAAAAACAAGATTCTATAGAAAGCCCCACGTGGCCCAATCTGATGTCAGGCCACTGTCTCCCTTCTAAACCCACCTGGCAAGGACGTGCGGGCCGATTGGAAAGGCCAGTTCCCACTGCAGAGTGACGCGGGGTGACATGTCAAACAAACAGCGACAGACAGTCTTGTTCACAATTTTGATATTTTGTTCATTATGAACTTTTCCCCATTAGTTTTGATTTTTAAAATATTACACTAACAATATTCTTTATCTGGATTACTGGGTCTTTTACTGGCCGCCTGAGGTGGGCGAGTAAACACGAATCCAGCCGTGCTGACGGTGTAGGCGCTGGGGCTCCAGCTGCAGGCGCACTCTGCCTGGGAAAGGTCCAGTCTAGTTTTTGGTCTCCTGTGCCATGTGGAGACTCCAGTTTTCTGTAGTTGGGCACATGCCACCAGGCAAAGGGTAGATTTGGAGCTAGCTCACATTAAACTATTCCCATTTAAAAAAAAGAAAAATCTCTGAGCATTTCGTCCTTTCTTGATAGCTCCACAGTGCATTTAAAAGGATTTTCTTTAATATTTTATCCAGTTGTCTTGTTATTTTCCTCCAGAGGCTCATTCATTGTATTTATTCTATTGTACCCCCTCCCCCCCAGAAATGGAAGTCTAGAAGTTTCATTACCACAAGATATAAAAAGATGAGCTGTCTGCTGAGTTCAACCAGTGTCTGCTGACTAGCCGCTGGTTTACCTCATTCCACTGGGAGGCAACCAGATTATCCCAGTTAACCTTGCCAGGAGCATGGCTGACAGGCTGTCCTCCTAGAAAAATGATACATATAGAGGAATTCCTTTTAAATGGCCAACTTTTCAAAGTCTGATTTTTTTTTTCAAAGGTGGTTAATGCTTTTATGTTCCAGGCACAGTTCTAAGAGTTCGGTGTATGTTAACTCACTTAATTCCCACAACTACCTTATGTGGTAGATACTATTACTGATCAGCTCCTTTTTACAGAGAAGGAAAACAGGACTAGAGGTTCACTCACTTGCCTGTGATCACACAGAAAGTGGAAAGTCAGGATTTGAACACAGCCAGCTTGGCTACCAGTGCCATACTCTTAACCTCTATGCTGTAGGGCCTTCACTTGTCACAGGATGTGGTGCGGTTAGCCCAGACCAAGGATCAGCAAAGGGCTCCCTGACTGCCCCAATTTCCTGTCTCCTACAGCGGCTCATGTGGGTAGAATATATGAAAGTGATAGTCCCTGTGTCCTCAGGTAGTCATCAACTCATGCACTAAATATGCTAATTGATTTCTGTAAAGATTTTTACCAGAGCAGAATCACCAAACATGTGGCTTTTATTCAAAACATATTGATGACTCTTGGAGGAGTTGAGATAATCTCAGTATTATGTGTATGTGTTTCTTAATTACTCCTTGCTGTCTTAATGGGTGCTTTGGTCAGTAATGCATGTGAACTGCACTAGTTTCCAAGTGCGACCCACTTCAACTTGTAAATGCCGTGACTGATAGGGAGGAATCACTTCAATTATTTTGAAATGGCTCTGATGGGTGGAGCGGAGTTTTATACTCCTGTGCTTTATTTAGAGCCAAAACTGGCTCCAGGATCGTATTTACCAAATGCACACTGAATATTCTTTGTTTTAACCTTATATGAAGATACTTGGCTTCCGTAAGAACCAATCTGATCATTTTTCTGGTTTCTTTTCAAAGAAATGCTGACAAAGAGCTCAGTAATATAAAAGACTAAGAGTGAAACTTTGGACCAAGTGAAACATGAGTTTTCATGCCTTTTAAAGGCATACTTTAAAATAAAAAATAAAAGCTATGTTTCCTCTGAAAGTATATGAGAATTTGCCATTTTTGGAATCCACAGTAAAAAAATACTTCAGTTTTGATTTCTTTCTTCCTCTTCTTTTTCTTCTATGATTAACTGAATACTCTCTCAGGCGAGACACTTTTACAGGCAATTACTTTTCTTTATCAAAAGGAATCAAATTGCGACGTTGAATATATTTCTTGCATCAGTTTGAAAGGAACTCAGAGCTTGGGCAGTGGAATTAGTAAATGGTAGAGTTGCCTTTCTGTCTCAGTTTGGGTTTTCTGGGAGGCAGACTCTGAGGTGGCGAGTCCAATCCATGGAGAAGGGAAGGAAGCACTCTTGGGCCAAGGGAGAGGTTGGGCCGTGATTCATTCTCAACAAAAGCCTCAGCCCACGCCCTGGGGAGCTGGGGAGCCCGGTGCAGTATTTGCCCTGAGTTGGGCCAAGCTGGGGGCCTTTATACTCCTGTGTCAATCAACTGGACAAGGGCTGTGCTGGGGGAGGGAGCGAGACTTTGGACAAGGCAGTTCTCTTTAGTCAGTGCAATTCCAGAAGGAGGCTGGCAGGTGCACCTGACTGCTATCACCCCTGGACACTGGGGAGTGAGTGCCTCAGCCCGAATGGGGAGCTGACTGCAGGCTGCAGCAGCCACTTATCGTGCTTTGAGTTGTGGCTGTCTCATAGAAGCCAATGCCTCTTCCGTTTTGTGTGCCTCTCATTCCTCCAAGTGTAGAATCCCTTTAAGGGTAGAATCTGCATTCATTCTAATCACAGGCCACTGTGTTTCCATTCCTGTTGCTTCTCATGCTTCTTGCTTTGCCAAATACTATATATACAACTCCTCAGCTTCCATCTCAAGAAACTCCTCCTTCAGGGAGCCTTCTGTGACATCTCCAGCTCTCAGTAATCTCCCATGGCAGTCACTGGCTATTTAATCATTTGGAATTTATCATGAAATACCTCAATACATGTATTTTGTTTTCAGCCATATGTATCTCTAGCTAGATGGTAACTAGATTATGATGATTTCACATTATTTATAATCTAATGAGAATAAATGCTCTTTTTTTTAATGTTTTCTAGCATTTTGTAATACAAAAATATTTGTTAAATGAGTGGATCTGCAGTTTGTTTAGTTCCTTAGCCAAGAATGTGGATCGGGTATAGGCAAAGTTTATGCGAAACTATTTGAATTTCATAATTCTATACTTTCACTTATGTCTGTCTCTTCTGACACCATGGTTTTACTAGTCATTCATTCAAACAAATACATATTGAGTTATGTTCTTAGACACTGTTCTAAGCAGAGGGGATATGGTGGTGAATAAGACAAGGGCTAGACATCACAGAGCTTAAATTCCAGTGAGATAACCGATAATACAACTGAAACAGATGAACAAAATAACTACACAGTGTGACGGGTGTTATGATGGCAGTAAACATAGCGGTGAGATGGAATCAGCCACTCTAGATCAGGGCTGAGGTGATATTGTCTTCAGAAAGAAATGATTCTGCCATGGCCAGAGAGAGAAGACAAGCACCTAAGGCATAAGGAATAGGAATTCAGGAGGCAGAAAGGACTCCATGTATTTAAGAAACAAAAAAGAGGTCTGAGGGATTGGACGGTAGTTGGCACAGCAGAATACACTGGATGAGGTTGGAGATGTTGGCTAGGGTAAAACGTCTCAGATTTTATCATAAGAGCAGAAAACTAGTGAATACTGTTTGTCTTGTTTTGTGTGTGTGTGTTTAACTAGGAGATAGAGGTGTTTGTAGGGCACACATCTGTAAGAGTATAATAAGCGGTATGTTTATGTATATGTGTGTGTGAATTGCACATAAATTATCAATTAAAAAAAAAGGCTAAAAAAATTTTGCCAACCATGCTAGAGGTGAATTTGAATTACCTTTCTGTTCTCTATATAGGAAATGACATCACAAAAGTGTTATCATAAGATGATGGGGATACAGTCAAAAATGTAAACAAAACATAAGGCATGTCAAATGGTTAATTCATAAAATGGCATGTTTTTCATATTCTTTTTCTATGTATTCTCATATTTAATTCTATATTCATTTTTTGGATTCTTTTTCTTTAAGACCCCTCTTCCCCAAGTTTTATAACCTTCAGACCCCACAAAACCTGGAGTGGATCCACCTTTGATTGGGACGATTCTGTGATCTGATTTTTATTTTATGAACTTACTGGCTGCCGTACAGAGAATGGATCAAGAAAGGACAGGAATAAAATCAGAGAGACTCCAATGTGTATCCAAACAATCACAATTCTTTGGAGTTTGGGTATTGAAGACGGCCATCAAAATGGTCAAGTGTTGGCAGTGGTTTTCCTTCATTGTTTTCTAGAGTCAACAGAGCCTTTAAGGGGGTGGAGCTGGTTAGCACCGTGTCACTTCTCATACTCTAATGTGTGTATGAATCACCTGAGCGTCTGGTTAGAATGCAGGGTCTCCTTCATTTGGTCTGGGGTGGGGCCTGGGATTCTGCATTTCCAACAAATCCCCAGGTGCTCCTGTGAAGTTCAAGGACCACATCTGGCGTAGTGAGGTAGTAAAGCACTGTGGATCCAGAGTCAGGCAGCCTGGGCTTCAATGCCCATTTTTCTACAAACTTTGTGACTTTGGTTAAGTTAGCTAATCTTTCCAGTCCTCAGTGTTCTTATCTATTGATGGGTGTGCTAATAATAGAATCAACCAGAGAGGGTCATTGTAAAGATTAAATGAGGTGATCCAGACTAAGAGGCTATCACAGTATAAGGGCACAAAAATATTTGATATGATTATTCTTGATGTAGTTATAACACTTGGTCTTCTTAGCCAAGCTTGGCTAAGACTTCCTCTGAATGATTACCGAAATTTCTCATGCATATAGAAAGAAAGGAAAAGCCTTTCTTTGCAGTATGGATTAAGTAAAATTAATCCAATCAATAAAAACTTATAAACAATGAAATATATTTGCAAATCAAAATTACCAAGTAATGGACTTCCCTGGTGGTGCAGTGGTTCAGAATCCGCCTGCCAATGCAGGGAACACGGGTTCAAGCCCTGGTCTGGGAAGATCCCACATGCCGCGGAGCAACTAAGCCCGTGTGCCACAACTACTGAGCCTGCGCTCTAGAGCCCGTGAGCCACAACTGCTGAGCCCATGTGCCACAACTACTGAAGCCTGTGTGCCTAGAGCCTGTGCTCCACAACAAGAGAAGCCACCGCAATGAGAAGCCCACATACCGCAACAAAGAGTAGCCCCTACTCGCTGCAACTAGAGAAAGCCCGCACGCAGCAACGAAGACCCAACGCAGCCAAAATAAATAAATAAATAAATAAAAATAAAAAATTACCAAATAAAATAAATATTGAGACCAGTGAAGAGCGGGCTAAGCTGCTGATTAAATCATAGAATGTTGCATCTAGAATAGAAGTTAGAGATCTTATAGTCCAACTGGTTCATTCTACAGACAAAACCAAAACAAAGCAAATGGAAGAGGCCTAAGGGGTCATGACTCTGGTCATCATTTATCATGTAGGTGGGATCTTCTTATTGAAAAGACAACAGAAACCCTTTCATTGATATTTTGATATCTATAGAAACCTATCTTTATTTAGGTTGTCATTGTTGTGACAGGTCGAACTGTGTCCCTCAAAAGGACATGTTGACATCCCAACCCCTGGTCCCTGTGAGCGTGACCTTATTTGGAAATAGGGTCTTTGCAGATGTCATCAAGTTAAGATAAGGTCATTAGGGTGGGTCCTAATCCAAGATGACTGGTGGCCTTATAAGAAGATAATGTGAGGACAGACACACGGGGCGAGGCCCTGTGATGACGGAGACAGAGACTGGAGGGACGCGAGGAACGCAGCTGTGAGCTAAGGAACGCCAAGGATTGACGGCCCGCACCAGAAGCTAGGAAGAGGCAGGGAAGGATTCTCTCCATAGCCCCAAAGGGATCTTGGCCCTGCCAACTCCATGATTTCAGACGTTAGTCTACAGAACTGGAGAGAATTCATTTCTGTTGCTGTAAGCCACCCTCTGTGTGGAGCTTGGTTCCAGCAGCCTTGGGAAACTATAGTACTCTTTATCCTTTCTCCATTTTTTTCGCAGGTTTATTTTTCCTCTTCTGCCCCACAGAAAGCTCCTTGAGGGTAGGAACTGGACTTGGCCCATGTTCGTGTTCCTTGAACAGCTTAGCAGTGCTTAGTCGGGGCTCAGTGAGCATTTGTTGAATTGAAGTAATTGAAGGCTTCCCCAGAGATAATGCAGCTCATTATTTGTTATTATAAACCCTCTATAATTTGCCTGTCAGCTTTTGACACTGTCATCGAGGACATAGAAGAGGTGCCTCTTAGTTGCCAAGAGATGTTTGGATGGAATGAGGAAATAAATACTGACAGGGAAACCCAGGAGCATACTTTAGTATTATTTTAAGAAGAGTTTCTAATATTCGCTGAGAGTTTGCTGTGTGTCAGACTCTGTTCTCGGTGGTCAGTGCACATTTTTTCATTGGCTCATCATAATGTCTAGGTGAGAGAGATCCTGTTAGACCCAGCTTACCGATGAAAAACACTGAAGCTCAGAAGCTGTGAAAAGCAGAGTTGAGAGTCAAACTTGGGCCGTAAGACTGTAAAATTTGCTCTTAACCACTAGACTATTGGGAAATGCAGACGCTGAACATTCCTTTCTGCAGAACTGAGAGATCCTCAGCTTTGTGTTTATGGACGATAATGTGTTTAGATTGCTCTCCATATAAACATGTGTGTGAGAGTGTTGCGTATATATTTATTCTGTGGTATGTTTGTTACCCCCATATATACAAGCCATCAGGTTCCTCAGACATATTTAGAACTTATGAGCCAGGTTTCCTAAGCTGCCACCGCTACCTTTTTTTTTTTTTAAGATTTTTTTGATGTGGACCATTTTTAAAGTCTTTATTGAATTTGTTAAAATATTGCTTCTGTTTTATGTTTTGGTTTTTTGGCCTTGAGGCCTGTGGGATCTTAGCTCCCTGACCAGGTATCAAACCCACACCCCCTGCATTGGAAGGCAAAGTCTTAACCACTGGACCGCCAGGGAAGTCCCTGCCATGCTACTTTGAGTATACTCTTCTCCCTCTGTAAAGCCACAGGTTTTATATTTAAGTGAGTGGGTTTCCACCTTCATGTGCATTGCAGCACTTAGTAGAGGAATGGAGAGCCCCAGCAAGGAGAGCACTTTGCTCTTGTTTTGCTTTTGTACTTTTGTGGGGTGACCCTTTCGTTTGAAAGAAAGTTTTTCTAGAGAAAGAAAAGTTAGATTCCCCTAATTTAGATCATTTTAGTTTACACAGGAGGATTGATAAATAAACTTCTCCCTTTGTTTATATAAGCCCAAGTCCTGAAAAGACCCAAGAGCAAAGTTATCAGAGAAACGAATGACTGTCTGGACACAGTTGGATTTTAGGTATGTGTGATCCATGTGTGACCTTTATCTAGGAAATCATTCTCTCTGGCTTGTGTGACATGTTCATCTTTTTAGGGGCTGCTTCATCATGACTTAATGACATACCCTTATTGGGAAAAATTCAGTGACTTTCAATATTTTTTATTTCAAGAGAATCATATTGAAGTTTGACTTAAAAAACTGGATAACACTGGAGAGATGGTGCAATGTCACATTCCCTCCAGCTGCCTCTGGTCCTAATAAAGAATTAGGCTCTGTCCTCAACCTAGAATAGTACTTTGCAGCCCAGAGCTACAAAATATTTCATAAGTTGTATTCTTGCAATAGGGAAGAAAACCTGTTTATATATCCTATGAAAGGATTCTTATCATGGCTTCATCTTAAACCTGGATGAATGGTCTACTCTGAATTCTTTTCTGAAATTTGGGCCTGAAAGTTTGCCACAAATAAAGCTCACGTCAACATGACTGTAGAGTTAGGACAAGCCAGGGCTTGAGAGTTCTGCTGCTCTATGTGATCTTAAACGAGTTACTTAATTTGTATGTGTCTTGATATCTCATGTACATTACAGGTATAATAACTCCTTCACGATACTAAGGATTATGTCAAGTATATATGAACAAAACAAAGTTACTTTCTGATTATACCCTATTTCCTGAAAATAGCTATATGTTTTCACCAACTTTGGAGGGGATTTCTGAAATAGTTTTATTAAAATATAGGCCACGTAGCACATATGACATTTACATGGGGGACCTAAAAGGACACCTCAAATGGGTGGGCCATCATTCTTCCGAGTCGCTGAAGCAGAGGGAGAAAGTCACATGACTGTTGGTCATGCATTTGAAATCCCCTGGACAGCTGTGGATCTAGTCACCCTGAGGGCAGACTCGGGAAGGTAGTGTTGATCTAGAATCAAGCTGCTTGTCACAGCAGAGCCTCTTGTGTATCTTGATTAAGACTCTCTGTAGCCATTAGAACTTACTTATTAGTTATTAGTACTTCTCCTCAACAACTGGGGTGAGTTTCTATATAGAAACCTATATGGACTATTTCGCACAGTGCTCGACACGTAGGCTAGTCCCTGGGGAATATTCTCAATCCCAGTCCTTCCCCATCCCTGCCATCCCCCCCCCCCCCACCAAAAGCATGGAGGGAAGTCGCTACTGTGTTCATTTTGTATGAATCGTTCTGATTCATAGTGACTCGGGCATTTCTATGGACATAGCCCAGTCCAACAGCAATGGTGGCCTAATATTTCCGAGACCCTAGGATATTTGGCAGGGAAGAAGAACTCATTCTTTAGCGAGCCAGTATTTCCTTCTCACAGACTCAGAATGTTGAACTATATTTTGGTTTGCCTGGCTGCCCCTTAAAGGTTTAAAGTATTGCAAAAGAACTGTGGTTAGTAATAAACAGTATATTTCTGGGTCTGAAACATTATTTTTAGTTTGGGCTCCCTAAAATTAAAATAACACCTTCCTATTGGCAGATAATTATAGAATAATTGATTTTTTTTTTTTTTTTTTTTTGCTGTACGCGGGCCTCTCACTGTTGTGGCCTCCCCCATTGCGGACGCACAGGCCCAGCGGCCATGGCTCACGGGCCCAGCCTCTCCGCGGCATGTGGGATCTTCCCAGACCGGGGCACGAACCCGTATCCCCTGCATCGGCAGGCGGACTCTCAACCACTGCGCCACCAGGGAAGCCCAATAATTGATATTTTATATTTAAATATTTTCTGTGCTGAAGAGATGAGTTCGTTTTATCCTCTAAGGTTTAAATTTCTCTTTTGATTTTGATGTAGTAAGTACCGTAAAAAGTCAGTCTACTGATGAAAATTACACTTCATAAACCAGGTGTGAAAATTTTTGAGTACAGTTTGTCTTAGATTTTTCACTTAAAATAAAAACTTATTCTTGAAACTTGACACCTTGAACTAACTTAACAGAATGTTTTCTTGTCAGGAGTGACCGACGGAATAGCAACTTTTCTTCTGCTTTTACAGTAAAAGAAGTTGGTCTCCCAAACATATAGCCAAGTTTTCAAACATCCACAAAGGTGTGAAAGTATTTTTACCCTTGGAATTCCTGATGGCACTGTTTAAAAATACAAGTGCCTTTATTTGTATATGCCTGGTCTGTTGAATGTTTGTGTTGTCTACCCTTATAAGGGGTCTCATAATCACTCAGAAGGCCTGAAGCTTTGAACCTGTCATGGAGAAAATCTTCTTCTCTTCCTGTTCCTGCCTCGGCCCATAGAGGAGGTGACTTCTGCCAACCTCTGCATGAGAAGGACTGTTCCCACCTTCCCTGAGAAATATCATGGGCCCCAAAGGACAGAGAAAGGAGAAGACTGAGAAGGTGCCCCGCACCTCTCAGGAGGCCTCGCTTTGTTGAGCACCTGCCCTCAGGTGTGATGCTCAGCTCTTGTGCCCTCCTCAGTCCACCCAGCCAGGATGTCCACGTAGAACAGGTTTCATCATTCTGCTTCTATCTGCAGCCTAAGGTCTAAGACACGTTGCTCAATCAGGCTCTTACCTGAAAGCCTGTCTAATGGATTAATGGGCATTTTCTTGTCTGTTAATTAACTGCCGTTTTGTTCCCCATTTGGTTACTGATCTCTTCACATCTCTTCATATTCAGGCAGAATTCTGAACATGAGGGCTGAGTGATGGGATTTATTTTTATTTCTAATTTCAAAGAATACTAGAAGTAGTTCAAAAATGAGCCTTGTACAGGGCTTCCCTGGTGGCGCAGTGGTTGGGTGTCCGCCTGCCAATGCAGGGGACGCGGGTTTGTGCCCCGGTCGGGGAGGATCCCGTGTGCCGTGTGGCGGCTGGGCCCGTGGGCCGTGGCCGCTAAGCCTGCGCGTCCGGAGCCTGTGCTCCACGGCGGGAGAGGCCACAGCAGTGGGAGGCTCGCATACCACAAAAAAAAAAAAAAAAAAAAGATCCTTGTAAATTGTTTTTCTTACTGTTAAAAACCCCAAAACTCCAAAGCCTGCTCTTCTTTGAAGCTGCGAAATGTTATCTGTATGAACGTAAAAACCATTTGGTTTGGCTAATTATCAATCTGTCTCAACAACAAAAAAAAGGAGGATGACTAGAAATCCTTTTAAATGCTTCTTTTATTTCATTGGTTGTACATTGGGTGAGTGAACTGAATATTACAACCAAAACATAGAATTGATACAAATCAGACTCCTGTTTACACTGTAAGGTAATGAAGGAGGGAATTCTTTAAGTGTTACAGAAAGATTTAGTAGACATGTTACCAGTGATACGGCTCAAAGAATGTTTAGGTGAAGTGTTGTTATATCCTGAAAACCAAGAGTGAAATGTAGTTCCCATACAAGTGGTGAGTTCATCTCTTAACTACAGTATTTGTTGGATTGCTATCATCATGTCTTGGATATTGGTGATTTTGTTCTGTAATTAAACAAAGCATTTAAGATTTATTCATCATAGTCAGACTTCTGAATATAAACAAACTTTTGGCAAATAATATTTATACAGAAAAATAGTTTTAGATCCTCTCAAATCCCAGAATTATTCTATAAAATTACATTATAAATAAATAAAAAGCAAAATCTGTTGTACATATATTTGTACATCTATGCATTTGCCTTGCCTCCTCCTTATTGTAAATGGCATATTTATGACTCTTTGCATATTACAATCACAATTCTGGAAAATGGATATCATAGTAAAAATACAGTCTTCTATATTCGCTTGGGGGGTATAGGTGATGTTTTTGATGTTCCATTATTAAAGGGCTGAAAATAGTTGTGTGCTAAAAACTTTAAAAATCAAAATCATGAAACAAAAGAAAAAAAAGACAATGTTACAATAATTAGTCTACAAAAATATTTCAGTGATTCCCATAATTTACCTTTTAGTAATGTATACTATGTTTTCAATGAGTTTAAGTGAATTAACAAAGAAAAAAAGAAAAAAGAAAATAAGTTTGAATGTTTTAGGCAAGTTGTAGCATAACTACATTGTTATAGTTGAGAAAATTACAAATATCAATAATACATAAAGATGAAACTACCAAAGAAATACAAGTTAGATACAATACTTTCCCACAAATTAAAACAAATGCAACAATACAAGCACTATGTAAGATTACACTTAGAATGTGATTTTTTTTGATAGGGTTATCAGATCTACGATATAAGATAAATAGTCATTAGACTTTGACCAACATTAATTAACATGGCAGATTTCTTTTTCCTCAAACAAAAATGATATGGTTGGTGCATCTAGTTTTCAGAACAGGCGGTGGTGCCAAAATTTAAAATATTTTACATTCAATCTCAAAAGTCAAAATACTTCAATCACTATTACGTTCACAAAGAAAATGGATGTTTTAAACAATTACACATAATAGTAATTCATAACAGCTGTTTCGTTTTTTAAACAATAATTTAAAAACTATGTAGGTACTGTATAGGCTATGTGCAACATATAAAATGTGAAATATGAAATATTTGGTACGATAGTGCTTAAAATAAACTTTAAAACAAACTTTCTGAACAAAATTTAAGTGTATCGCTATTACCTTGAAGATCAACCAAGTATTTAAAAAAGTAAACAACATTAAAATATGTTTCATCCATATATAGTATATATATATGTATGTGTATATATAATATGTATGTACTTGTATTAAAGTTTTTTATACTTTTGAGACATAAAATATGCTTTAAGGTGAAAGAATTAAAAGAACTATTTTTTTCCATGCTGTAGTCAGTTACAACCTTTTAATCCAACTTTTGAAATGCAAAACAGTAATGGATTTTTTTAAAAAGTGAAACTATCTACTTTTTGTTTACATAGTAATTTAGATTAAAGTCACAGTCAAATTTTCAGTGACTAAACTCAAACTTACTTAAATTAGAATATTATACAGATCTCCTCACCTACAGCTTCCTTGTTTGTCTAGGTTTTTAGTTCAGAAGAGTTATTCTGTAACAGGCAACCGGATGGTGAGTTTGAAAGACTAATCCTTTTGATTAGACTGTTGGCATGGGCCTCTCATTCTTGTCAAGCTGGATGAAGTCTGGCAAAATCTAGGCACTTCTACAAAGTCTCTCTTATAAAACAATTTTAAAAATATACTTGTAAAATAATACCTTCAAGACTTTGTTTGGTGGGGTATGAAGATCATACCGTGCAAAGTTTCTTTTTCAATCTAGTTAATGTTATTCTAGAATCACATGATTCAATGCGGCATCTCCAGGCAAACCAAATACCACACTTTGATGTGTCCCCAGTACTTGTGCTTGAATTTCCATTCCAATTTTAGACCTGCAGGACAGGTAACGGTTTTACTTCACTTCTCATCTTTGCTGCAGCATTCGTGTTGTCAAGAAGTGAAACATAGCTTTGATCCAGTAGGTAAATGAAATGACAGTAATTGAAGTTAGAATCGAACCTGCCCTTGGAATAGGTTTGTTTTTTTTTTTAAACTAATGCTAATTGTTTATTGCTAACTTTGAAATATTCTGAGTCAAAATGAGTAAATTGGTTGGACTTTCTGCATCAGCTATAGTTATGGAGATAAGACAATATTCCTAGGACAGAAACTATGTTTAGAAACCCTTTAAAAGTAAACTTTATCCTTTATGTCTTTAAACATCACAGCTGGTCTCAGGTAGTTAACTATCTTAGGTTGGAATATACTAAGCATACCATATTTAATACTCATATATGATATAGCAGCACTAGCTTCTTAGAGTTGTGGTCTGTCCAGAAGAACTAAATCTTTATTTAGCATGCAGTTTGTGGCAATTCTATTGAGGAGGAAACAGGATAGTATGTACAGTAACAATGTTTAGTTATTCTCAATGCAGATTCTTGGCATTCCATTCCGTTTCTGCTGATTATTTCAGAATTATCTGTTAAAGAAAAAGACAAGTGTGATTTAAACATCCTTCTTGAGGGAAGATAGCTAGTTTAAGTTTTACTCTTTGAAGATAGACATTTAAAAATAGGAAATTTCTGCAATTTCTCATAGTTTTGATGCAATTATAATTTTGCACAATCCCCACCCTTCATGCCGAAAATGTTTACACTTAAGCACTTCTGCTATGTGGCCACTGTAAAGAATGATGATTCAAATGCACAGTATTTTCTGTAAAACTGTGACTGCCTATATATGGGCATGCAGTGTGTTTAGACCTTAATCTCTTTTTTAAGTTTTGGCTTCATATCTCTTTATTATATGTTCAATTCTCATTCAAGTAATATTTGCTAATGTGATCAGGAAGTCTAATCAAAGGATTAGTTTGTACGTGAAAGGTTCTTTGTAAAGATTAAATACAAATATTTAAAAATGTGTAACAAATTAAGTAATACTTATCTATTAACTTGCATTTATAATTCAAAGATATGTTCCCATCAAAAGTAATTTTGTTCCCAAGATACAATAACAATTAGTTTCAAATTCAGGAACCGTTTAAATGTCCCATATTAAAGAAAAAAGAAGTAACATTCTAATAAAGCTGTTAAAACAGTCTTAATAATTCCAAAAGCACAGATAAAACTAAACTATCAAATGCAAGTTTGATATAAGTTCATTTCCAACTCCATAACTTTGCAAAGGACAGGGAGTTTGCCCTGTGGACCCAGTCAACTAAATGTCAAGCTTAAAAGCCAAGCTTTTGACACATTCTAACAAAAATATTTATTCTTTGTGCAATGCTTTGACCAAACCTTGTGCAATTAATAAACAAAATGTTTTTTTATTAAATAGCCAAGAGTCTTTGTTTTCGAAATAACCAGTAAATATTCTTTATGGTCAAGGTCAGCCAATATTCCTACACACTGGGATCCAATTCCCAATAAAAGCCTCATTTCTACAAGTATGATTTCTTATCGCATTATGTTAGTATTTAAACATGTGGATATTTTTTACGTTAAGTGGGTATTTCTGCAGTTAATATAAAACAGTTTTAGTACGTACACTTAATTTCTCCCGTGAAATAAATATGAGTATGCTTTATTTTATTGGAATATACAGATATGTATGGAATTGATAAAAATAGAGGAAGAATTCATGTATGTTAAATATTTATACTAAATGGAAACTCAAAATTTTGGATAAGATCAGATCATTTTTTTGTTTTTCAAAAAGTTCTAGGAATTTAAAATTAATTGGGAAAAAATATCTCACATACTGATATACAAATAAAAATAATGAGATATAATGGTTTATATCTAAATATTATCATACTGTTTTTGAACAGTCATTGCAAATAGCTAACATTCAAATTCTTCAGATGGCTCTATTATAGCTTCATTTTTAGATTTAGATATTTGATTATTAAATAGGAATTATTCTATTTCATCCCTTAGCTTCAATCTTGTCTGTAAGTTTTCCAAATAAGAATGTTCCCTAGGACATCAGATCATGTTTTTCTTTTTTCTTTCTTTTCACTTTAGCAGAAGTCTCTCTAAAATATTTATGGAAAACAAACTTGCAATTTCTTAAATTGATATATATAATAATATATGTTTTAGAGCATATTCACATTCTTGCTTATTAACTGAAATGAAAATGCCATATAGGATGAAAATTCCCAACCACCTGGAAAGAAAAAGTATCCTACAGAGAGCCCAGCAATGGGCAAATCTGTATTACAGAAATTAGTTACAATGCTTCGGACTTGAATTTGACAAACAGACGTGTTCGACCACCCAGATGTAATTGAACTGTAAATCAGCCCTGAAGTTAACTAAAAGCATTACCTGGGCTCACCCAGACTGCTTTGCCCCTCTGCCTCAGCCTACACACCATCCGCTGTATGGATAAAGTCATAAATAAAAATGACCTCTGGTACTACTGAACTCTCAGCCGCACTGCTTCCTGGCATCTAGGCCAGAAAACTCTGGCCATACCCTGGTCTATGTGTTGGGCTATCTTGAGGACTGTATGTGTGATGTTAAAAAATGAATTACACCCCCGCCAGCTGTGCGCTTCAAGAGGTTTAAGAGATTTGATCTTAGATGGTAGGAAAGCTATGGGTGTTTTTTGGTGGTAGCATTTTTCTCAAAAATACCGTTTGATTATTAAATTTTTTCCTGAGAAATATAGCTTGTTGGTACAGTCTGAATTAAGTGTACTCTGGGGTGAAATACGTTTTGGAAGTAGAGACAGATCAGGAATGCAGATGAGGACCAGTTACCAACTGAGAGCCTCTTGATCACTCCTGCCCCTTTGATCGCTGCTTCTGATGTTAGAACGCACATGATATTACAGGTCTTAGGGCCCACGGGGAGGGGAGGACAGTTTCCAGCAGGAAGGAACCTCTGGAGGGAAGAGGAGGGCCAAGTGGGCGTGTGTCAAGCGGGAAGGGTGTGGAGAAGCTGTTTTGAGGGAAAGAGGGCTCTTCTGTCTAGTTTTTGATACGGCTTTTCTTTAGTCAGATTATATTTTTAATTCACATCAAAAAACCATAATTTCAAATAAGATGAATAGGTAATCTTGTGTTTCCCTCTTGCTTCTCTTTGGAGATTCTCTTCCACACCAATTCAGTATGAACATATAAAATAGGTTCTATATATGAAAACTTCTTCAGCCTCTATTGTAATTTCAATGGCCAGGAGGATCAAAAGCTTCAGGAGGTACCTGAATATTTCAATATAGACACAAAACATATATTCCTAAAAGAACAGGCTTACATGTGGTCCCAGAACATGGGCTCCAAGTCTGATATTGACAAGTCCTAGTCCTGAGCTGGTCTATTTTTAAAAAATGGTTAATTAAACCACAGTTCACCAAAGTGACCTCTATAGACTGGCTGTCAGTGGCATCCTTCCTGCCCTGCACTCATCAAAACTGAGGCTGAGGGGCCTCCCTGGTGGCGCAGTGGTTGAGAGTCCGCCTGCCGATGCAGGGGATACGGGTTCGTGCCCCGGTCTGGGAGGATCCCATATGCCGCGGAGCGGCTGGGCCCGTGAGCCATGGCCGCTGGGCCTGTGCATCCGGAGCCTGTGCTCTGCAACGGGAGAGGCCACAACAGTGAGAGGCCCGCATACCGCAAAAAAAAAAAAAAAAAAAAAAAAAACAAAACTGAGGCTGATATCTAAAATTCCTTCCTCAACCTCCAGGCACTGCAGCCCATGCTTTTTTGGAAAGGTCAATGGAAAACTCCCCTGGGGACTGCTAGCATATGTAGAGGTCAGAGAAATAGCTACTACACTAGGTCCCCTAAAAGTCCCCTTCCTGAAGCATCGTTATTGTCTCTGTTTTAATTTTAATAGATACTCCCCTGATTTTCCAGGAGGTACTAAGAAATTTTTATCAAAGCCTTAAGAGCTATGTCAGTATTGCCAGTCATATTTCACAGACCTGGAAAAGGCAGCATGAACAGTGTCAGCTGGCTTGCACAATATACCAAGTACTTGTGCAAACCAGCATGAGCTTAGAGATGTCAGCTCACTCTGCTCCCTGGCATGGGAATCCCCTCCAGGGTGTAGTGACGGTCTGCAATGGGACCAGGAGACAGTGATTCCAAAGAGCAGGGCTGTGCCTCTCAGGGTGCCAGTGGAGGTCAGTGCTCAGAACCCGTCTGGGAGCTTGGGAATCGGGGAAAGGCGAGGCCATGGGGTAGGGCCTAAAGCAAACAGAGCCTGGAGCACTGGATGAGAGGCAGCAATGACTGTGTGCAAGAACCAGGTGCATAGCAATTGCTGATGGACCTGTGGGCTGCTAGGCTCCCTGCTAAGTCATCCCTGCCTGGGTGGTCAACCACATCCTACCCTAGGCCTCCTCCAGACGGATGCTGCAAACATGTCTGCTTATGACAGCAGAACCCCCTACCCAATCAGAGTTC
The DNA here is from genome assembly GCF_964341445.2 of Mesoplodon mirus. Lineage (NCBI taxonomy): Eukaryota > Metazoa > Chordata > Mammalia > Artiodactyla > Ziphiidae > Mesoplodon > Mesoplodon mirus. The sequence goes on along the minus strand of NC_138993.1, from coordinate 66,006,217 downwards.
CACTGCTTCACCTTCTAAGGAGCCCTGGCAAGCTGTATCATAGGAAAGAAATTGAATACACTGAACAAGTTGTATTTCTATTCATCTCTCTGATAGACTAGTCCCTCAAATAAGAATTATTTTCTATAACAGAATCATGATGAAGATGGGGATTAAATTATTAAAATAAGATTCTAGCTAACCTTTTATTGGTAAATCAAAATCTTGAACTGAAAGCATTATTTTCAATTTCTTTTTCCACTCAAAGGAGAACACACAAAAACGAGAATAGCTGATGCCCACCAAATCGGTGATTCTGTTTTTAAGACAAAGACACACTTGATCTCAAAAAATGACTGCGTTCATAAATCTTCAGCGGACCCTCTAGTTTTAACAAGAGTGTCTGCAGGCAAAAATATCAGTTGGCTGCGACAGAGTCTACCAAGCAATGAACATCTCCTTCAGGTGGTTGGATTTAAGAATGTAAAGATTCTGCTTAATCCACATGGGTAAATTATTCCCATATGAGCCCAGGACACAATGAGTCTCATTTTTATTTACTGAAGACAAAATATGAATGGCCCCAAAGAACATCAGATGGGTTGCTTCCCCACCAAATGTGTTATGAGCAGCCATTTAATAACCCCTGCATCCCCAGTGAAATGCCTACCGTTGACTCACACTGCAATGGCAGTCAAGGTCATCGCAAAGAGGACCGGGTTAGGCACTGCCTGAATACTAAGCCTACTGGGGCCAGGCAGGAAATGTGCATAAGTGGGTGGATCAGCCTGGAAGTGTGGCAGATGGAAGGGCCCGTGCCTAGAAGGAATGGAGCAGCAGGTACTCAGCTCCAGCCACCTGTCACCTGCAGAAGCCTGGGCTCTATAGTGCCTGACCTTTCCATCTGCCAAAAGAAGCTGGAAATTCAGCTGCTGATTCACATTATGGAAAACAACTCTGTATGGGTCAGATATATCTTTGGGCTGAATTCAGCTATGAGCTGCCAGTTTGTGTTCTCCTTGAGCCTTACTTTCTTGAAGGAGATATCCACTAAGCCTGGATTGCTAGCTTCCTGAGCCAGGCAGTAGCCAAGGCTGAAGGCATCATCCAGGGAGGCAGTGCTGGTGATGGTGGGCAGGGTCAAGAGAGCAGGTCTAATGGGGAGTTCATCCTGCAACTTTCAGACATTTGGCTTTCACCCAAAGGAATAGGGTACTTGACCCACCGGTACCTTCTACCTAAGAAGAAATTACTGACCCTCCCTTGACTGATTCACCAGATATGAAATATACATGTTGCCTTATCTTTTCCAAGATGATGATGGATTCAGAATGAGCCATCCATGTGCCCTTACCTTTGGTGTGCACTTGAAAAAGAGCCGACCAGAGTGAGAAATGCACTTGGTTGAAAGCAAAATAGTCTGTGCAGAGGCTGAAACACTGAACTTGAAAGCATGAATACCACGAACTCAACAGCGGAACTAACTAGCGCTCATGCAAGAGGGTTCAAAGAAGACAAATCAACATATAATTTCCTCAGTGCTTCACAGGTATCAAGTATTAATACTTTCTGAGTTTTCTACCTTGTGGCTGATCTCCAGGAAATGTACCTATAAATAATTTTGGAAATTGTGAGCTTCTAGATGACTTCTAGACATGTTCGCACTTCTTATGTAAATGTGTTCATTGCAGACATTCAGAGATGTCAGATGAGTTATCCTTTAAAGTGTTAGTTCAGTAGTAAATTCAGTAAGAACTCTTACTGCTTGGCTTAAATGATAGAAAAAAAAAACATTTCAGTGAAAAGACCAACTGTTTCTAGGGATCCAAACCACGAGAAACAGTTAGAAAAGAGGGCTAATGAATGTTTTAGTTAAACATTCAATACTAACTGTCTTTGTAACGTTGAGTTTGGAGAGGTAGATATAATATACCTTATCAAATATCTGTGTGGCCTTGCTGAAATCTGAAGGAATCTCAGTGGATCTGCATACCACTAGCATAAGAGCTCAAGCACACATTTCCAAGTAGGGCTGTTGCATTAACTGGGTCCACAGTACAACCGAATTTCGTAAGGACAGGGGCACTGTCTCATTCCTCTTTAGATCCCTAGTAAAAAGGATGGGACTGGCTATATAGGAGGCACTTCTTAATTACTGGTTGCATGGATGGCTGAATAAGTAAGAACTTACCGAGGCATAATGCCGCAATGTTGGCATCTACAGAAGACCAACAGACCTCTCACAAGCAAGAGGTTGCAGTGGAGGCAGGAAAAGAACCCCTTGGAGAGTTTCCATCTCTTACCCTTTCAGAGCAGCTAAGGCTTCAGGAATATCCAAGAAAAAGAAACATTCATCCTCATCCCCCCACCCCATGTTCTATATAGATAAAAGGAAAAATATTACAGGCTGGGGGCACAATCACTCAGAGGATGGAAACATGACAGATAAACAAAAATGACCCCTGAAGAAAACTTCTGGACTTAGAATATTTCTTAGAAATCTCTTCGCATGGTGACAGGGACCTGTTTCCTCAGAAGGTAATTAAAGAAAGGGATGTTTCACTGTCTCCTTAAACAAAACTTATTATTAATCTAAAAATAGACAACTGGATGGAATTTCCTAAAAATATGACCAAGCTAAGGAGGCCAGCCTGTTGCTCACCATCCCAGTATCTTTGTCTTTATTCACAGTATTCTTCTTGTTCTGTCACTCATGTGGCTCTTCGCTACTTTCCACTGGCGTTCCTCCGTCCTCCAGGCCCTGCGTTATTTAATATTCTCTGCATCTTCTCCCTAGCCCTCCACACGTCTTCTCCATGGAAGCCTCTACTGTCTGAAATTCCCTGGTTTTGTCTGAGAGGTGAAACTTGTATTTTGGTTGAAGCAAACTATACAAAAGCAGAAAGACATTTGTACATCTTTGGCTGCCAGAGAATTCTGTACTTAATCCTAGGGTAGATTACTATAGATTAGCATACTATGAATTATTAACATCGAAAGCAAATGCCTTTGGTTTCTTGGTGGACATATGTTATCAGAGTAATTCTCATGATATGTGTTGATCAATGAACACTTTCAAGAACTTTGACTTATTTCATGCCTATTTGTAAATTTTGTTTTTGAAGATTTTTTTTGATGTGGACCTTTTTTAAAGTCTTTATTGAATTTGTTACAGTATTGCTTCTGTTTTCTGTTTTTGGTTTTTTGGCCGTGAGGCCTGTGGGATCTTAGCTCCCAGACCAGGGATTGAACCCGCACCCCCTGCATTGCAAGGCAAAGTCTTAGCCAGGGGACCACCAAGGAAGTCCCAGTATTTGTAAATTTTAATTGTATGAAAAGTTCAAAGATAATTAGAGGTGCATGAAAAGACCCTTTGAAAACCAGTCACGTTCATTATTTGAGCGGTATGTTTTTCCAGGGCAGGGCAGGGCAGGGTCTTCTGCCATATTTGACTTGTTTTTCAAGTGGAGTTTTATTTATACAGAAAAGGCATACACTGGGTTGTGGGAGAAAATTCTCAAGTGTGACAACCAGTTTCACTCTTGGGAAGAGTAACCTGAGGTTTGTGGGAAGGCCCACAATAGTTAGCAGCACTTAAAGAGTACTTCAGTCCAGATTATTGTTTTGCCTTCTGTCATTAATATAAAGTTTACACTTAAAACTCTAATTCTTCTATTTTCAATGACATATCACTTTGCTGATGACTCACGACTGTCTAATATTTTCCACTCTACGATATTTGAACAAAAAGATTTTTCAGATATACTTTCTAAGAATTATCATTTAAGATATTACTAACTGAGTTTTTGAATAAAAGGCAATAACACTGGCCTCATTGAAAATTACGGACGAGGGTCCACACTGGCAATTTATATTATCTGGATAAAATACATATATGGAACTTCTTGATTTGGGACTCTACACCTCAGATCATCTACAAATCCATACATCATTCATGGGTGACTCTTTCTCCAAAACGATATTTGTGAGGAAGAAAGGAAAGGCGTTTGAGAGGAGATTTTTTATTCCTCATGCTTCCCCTTGTCGCTATAGCAGTGTTGGAAAGAAAATCGCATTGAGGGGTGTTGTGTGCTCATTCAGGAAGAGAGGGGCTATGAGACCACGTTTGCTCTGCAGGTGCCGGAGCAGGTCAAAGTAAAACAAAATGCTAGATTGGAAGGGCCACACGACAGCCAGGAAAAAAGAAATTGGCAAATCAATTATAGCCTCCAAGGCAAATGAGAAAGAGGGTGGTGTGAATACATCTGGGGGCCACCCAGGACCAGGTTCCAGCGTTTATCTTCCTATTCATCCTCTGGCATTCTTGGCTCCACGCCGCACATCCCATTCCTACTCCACACACCTTCCCCAACAAACATTCCAATCACGCAATGAACCGTAGACTGTGGTTCCTCTACCCTCAGCTGGTGGAGAAGGTGAAGGACTTTCCTATCACACGCTGTCTGGGGCTTTGGGTTAAGCATATGCTTTTGGCATCTTTCTTGAATCCTAAAGATGTAGAAACATCCATGAACATGGTATTTAGCCTCTTTCATGCTGTGAGCACAATATTATCCTTGAGCAATGTCACCAGTTAAATAAACTGTTACAGGCCAGCCTGGGGACCTAACCATCAAATCCACCACTGTCTCCACAGGAAAATTACTTGAGTTCCAAACCAAGGGCAAAGGGAATTTTGAACAAACATTTTTAAAATTAGGGACTGTATGTATACTAAGGAAGGCTAAATTCCTCTAGTACATCAAGAAATAATATATAATAATTGGGCCACACTATTTAAAAATACTGTAAAATATTATAGAAAAGATAATAAGATATTTTTCTAAAAATATTAAGTTTAGAATATGTGCAGTGAGACATGGAGCAAGCAAGGCTGTCTGGGATTAGACAGTCTGCCCACATCTGAGGCTACTTCAGGGAAGGTGACCTCTGGACATGAAAGGAGAATCTAAGAAAACATTTTTTATACCTTTAAAAACCAGTTTATGCAGCGACTGAAAAGAAATTTCAAAAGCATTCCTTTAAACCTGTTTTTTTCAATATGGGGTTTTGCTCCCAGTAATAAATTGGAGAATCAGGCCAAGAAAAATCACAGAAGCAAGATCCTGCTGGATTCAACATTAAGTCCCCAATCCTGCTCAGCGCCCTGCTTTTGTATCCACTACCATTATGTTAGACTTAGGATCCTGGGCACATCTTGGCCGTAGTATTCATTTTAACAGTGGAGCAGAATGTATAATTCAGTCTGCTAAGAACTGGCTTTTAAGACACCAAAGGCAGAAAAGTAACCAAATGCTGGGATTCGGTAAAAAGAAGGGTAAGTTAATGTCATGTGCAGGATATGAAGTGTGTCTTTGTGTATTGTAGTCATCTTACACATTTCTCAAATTGATAGGATGACACTGCCATTTAAAAAATTTCCAGCAAAAGTAATTTTGTTTTGTTTTCTTCCTTTTTAGTTCTATGCCTGGGTGTTTGTGTATGTGTGTCAGAGAGTGAGAGGAAGATGAACAAAACCACTCAATGTGTGTAAAATAATGGTGCAAAGGAAAAATCCAAGAGAGTCCTGGAGTGGAATTTCGGAAGGCTTGTTTGTGCCACCAACCAGCTTTGTGACCCTTCTGGGCCTTAGTTTCTCACTCTGCTTGTTGGCGCCTCTGCAGTGTGGTGGCTAGTTAACCAGGTTGCCATCTGTCCTCCCTAATAACTCCTCAGAAAGTGCCCTAAATATCCTGGTATAATAGATGGCAAAATAGAAACCAAAGGAAGAAAGCCAGCTCCTCCATTCTCTCTTATTTCTCTATTACTAACTGTCCTCCCTCAGAGCTCAGTGCTTAGGCCCATTCTTTCAGCTTCTCTACTTTTTGAGATGATCCTTCTTATATAATAATTACTTTGACTGTAATTACTTACATGTTGGTTTATTGCCTGTCCCCTTGACAGTGTAAGAGCCACAAGAACAGGGACTGTTTTGTTCATTGCTGTATTCCCAGAATTTTGAATTTCACATGACACATAGTGGGCTCTTTATAACCATTTGTTGAGAAAAAGTATGAAGATGCATTGCACTGGGTTAACAGTGGGCTTTTGTTATGGCCTCAGAATAGACTCAGCTTCTAGCCTGCATGGTTCACTGAGGAAGAATTTGCATTTGCACTCAGTTACCTGTTTCATGAAAACAGAACTCTTAAAGGAAAACACAGCAACAATAAAGAATTTTGAATGTGAAAAGAATAATTTTATACTATGGATTAAAAGAAACAAAAACCTACGTATAAGTAGGCATCCTTCTTTCCAATCCTAATTCTTTCTTCTTTGGAGAAACGTCTACTCAGATCCTTCACCCAATTAAAATATTGTGGTAAAATAGGCAGAGCATAAAATTGGCCATTTTAACTATTTTTAAGTGTAAGTGGCATTAAGTACGCTCACACTATTGTGCAACTGTCGCCACCATCCATCTCCAGAACTCTTCATCATTCCAAACTGAAACTCTGTGCCCATTAAACAATAACTCCTTCTTCTCCTTTCTTGCCAATACTTAACCCCTCCTTCCTTCTTTCCCTCCCGTCCTTCTTTTTATCCTCCCCATTTTGGGCTTCACAATGGAATTTTCCTGTTTGCGTACCTGAATCGTCATCGATTCCTTGGGATACTTTGGAATCGAGCTCTATGGTTTTACCTACAACTGAATTAACCTCTAGTCACTCCTTTCACAGTTGCCTCCTCCAGGCTTCCCAAGACATTCCTTCTCAAGTAGAACGAATCAAGTAGTGATGTTCGTTTAACCTGAGATATATATGAGGGTAAGGTTCTGTGAAAACAGTAGAGAAAAACAGTATCTCTCTTTTAAAATTATCGTTTAGAAAAAAAAGAGTCCTGGATGAAAGGACTCCTCCTGGTAGACTCTTCTTTTACAGAAGTTTCTTGCCAGTTTACCACCCTTGGAAGGGTGAAATGGTGCCCTCATTCATCTACTTTCTAGCTCTTGTTTACTGGACTGAAATTTGAATTTCCTTGTTGGTCTCATCAACTAACCATATTTTCAGACATTTCTGATATCAAACTTGGATTTTAAAAAGGTTTGCTTCTACTGGAACTTTCTTCTTAAATGGTGAAAACTTTGTAAACCAGTAGTTAAACTCAGTAGTTAGCAGTTTTTAAGGGAACCATATAAAGAACTTCACCCCAGTCCTACACTGACCATAAGCTCCAATCTAATTCAAATATGGTGGACACACAAGAGAACAGGATTTGGAGATCCGTGAACCTGAGTTCTAAATCTGTCCAGTCACTTCCAACCTGCTTGAATTTTAAGCACATTATTCTTTAAAATTTGCTCTCCTCTGGAAAATGGATGAGACACTACACAGAGTTCTACTGAAATGTTAAATTAAATAATGTATATAAAGTGTCTGATATGTAGTAGTGTTTTTTGATAAATGTTGGTTCCCTTCCCTTGGTCTATTTATTTGAAAATTCATAATCCTCAATAAAATTTGGTTTCAGCTTCTACTTAAATAGGCATTCAAATAATAATTTTGTGCATATAAGTATTATATGATCTGTATGACACTCCATATGTGTTGATAATAGATTTGATTTTGATGAGATTAGGATTTTCTAAAATGTCAAATGCACTTCCCTTTCTGTATATGTATATCTTGACCTGTCACTGACAACTAAATAAATATAGGCTGAACTTCTTTATTGTTCATGAAAGTCTTGACTGTCATTCATATTAACCATTTTTCAAACTAAAATCTTTTATTATAAAAGCATCAACATCCAGTACCATACAGTGATCAAAGTCTACTGCAATAGAAAGTTACATCCCTGGTGGTCCAGTGGTTAAGACTCCACGCTTCCACTGCAGGGGGCACGAGTTCAATCCCTGGTCTGGGAAGTTCCACATGCCACGGGGTGTGGCCAAATAGATAAATTAATTAATTAAATTAAATAATAAAGAAAAAATCCAGTTTAAAAAAAAGTTACATCCCATGGGAGGCAGCATCTCCCACTCTTTAAATTTAGATCCAGTTCATATGGGGAGGGGGAAGGGTAAGCTGTGACAAAGCGAAAGAGAGGCATGGACATATATACACTACCAAACGTGGGGTAGATAGATGGTGGGAAGCGGCCGCATGGCACAGGGAGATCAGCTCGGTGCTTTGTGACCGCCTGGAGGGGTGGGATGGGGAGGGTGGGAGGGAGGGAGATGCATGAGGGAAGGGATGTGGGAACAGATGTATGTGTATGACTGATTCACTTTGTTATAAAGCAGAAACTAATAAAAAATTAAAAAAAAAATTTAGATCCAGTTCAAACCCAGCTTCTAGACCTAATAACTGTGTTACCATGGGTAAGTGATTCAACATCGTTTATTCTTAGTATTCCTCTTCTCTGTAATGGGAATCAAACGTTGTCCCTAATGCATAAGTTGTTGTGAGCCTTAGATAATGTAATTAACAAGTGCTTGGTGGTAGTAAGCAGATGCTCCTGTTATCCTGTGGTAATAATTCACTGATTTTAATTTACTAGGCTATGCCACAAAACATGAATATGAATATTTTGACAAGGTATAGCATTTACTAATAATTCTTAGATCACTGGGCTTAGAGCAAACCACTATTTATGGCTGCTTCTGCACACCCAGTCTTGTCTAATAAACATCCATACTTCAATTTTCAAACCTTCACCTCTTCTCAGATAGGTTCACATAACCAGCAGGAAAAATGAGGGGACTTAGGTTATGAGTTTATGTTAAAAAAAAAAAAAGAAAGCAATTCTTAAACACAGTTTTCCAAGGCAAAGGAATACAGTGGGGTTTTCTTCTCATTCTTCACACACACCTTAGATCTCCCTATTTTAACTTCTTTCCTCATTCAAGGCCATCCTTAATGTTACAGGGGTCAGAGAAGACCAAAGAAAAGAAGATGAACAATAGAAATTGATTCAAGCAATTCCTTTTCCCCTGGATCTTCATAACTAAAGTGGTTCTCTGGCCCTTTCAAATATATCGGGATAACAATGACAAGAATTGAAAGGATGACTAATGGAAGAGTTATGAACAATATTTTGAGAAAAAGAAGGAATTGAGTTTAACATCCTTGGGTATCTTTTTGATTCCTCCAAAACCTTTCTAAGTTTTAAGGAGGAAGAAAATCTATTGACTGTTCAAAAAAATGTATAGCTAGCATATTCATGCTGGATTGTGGTTTGAGGGAGGGAAAAAGGACTAAGCATGGTGTTAGGAGATCAGTTTCTAATCCCTTATGTAACCTTGAATGAGTCACTTAACCATTGTAGGTCCTTTTCCTCATTATAAAATGGAAGGTTAGGAGCTTGGGGGAGGTTGTATATCTGGTTTTGCTACTTAATAGATGACCTTGCACAAGTTTCTCAGCTTCTCAAAACTGCAGTTTCCTTATCTGTATATTAGGGAGAAGAATATTTCCTTACAGGGCCATTTTGGGTTTTAATGAGATAATTCGAATAAAAGCTTAGCATGATGTCTGGCACTTGGTAAGAGCTTACTAACGGAGAGATGCCTGCATTATCTTTGTGCTGTCTGTATGCTCTATAGTACTTTGGGGTCCCTTTAATGATCATTTAAAGCACTTTCTCAGGAAGGCAGTGTGGTGAAAGGGAAAAAACACTACCCTAGGCAGGACACAGACAGTTGGGTTCTAGTCCTGGTTCTCTTATTATTTATGTGACTTGGGTAAGCCACCTTACTGATCTGGGGTCTTGTTCCAATTTATAATGTAACTTGCATCATCATTTCCCTTCTCTCTTATTGTAGAAGTATGGCATGGTTGTAGTCAGTTTGCTCTTATGACTTATCGCCTTTCATAACTTTGATGTAGTTAATGCAGGTCTTGGGTCAGACCTTCAGTGCCTGAGGCAACAGTGACTATGGGAAAATGGGTGACATTTTACAGCATTCAGCTTAATGATGCTGCTTCCAGAAATGCATTGTGGTGAATACTGAAAAGTGTCTGTATTTGATTGTAGGAAGCTCATCGACATAAACTCTGAGAACTTTGGAAACTCCAGAGCAAGGAAAGTGATGATAATACTATAAATTGATCACTGAGAGTTAAAACAGACAGACCAAAGGTTTCAGCATATTAGATGTGATGCCGAGGCATGATGGAGTCTAAGTGCTAGACTAGCTGTAGTTTTTCATAAACCAGTGTCAGAAAATACCAGTCAACAAATTTCTCCTTTATAGTACAAATAAAAGTGAAGAAGTGTCAACAGGAGCCATTCTATTTGTGTAAGTCATCGGGAGAAATGTCTTGTAGAAGGTTGATGTGGTGGTGAGCAGAGAGCTGGTGAATCCACAGGTACTATAGAAACTGGCAAGAGCCACTGAGAGAGTAAAGGATCAAAATGCCTCCCTGAAGTTTCTTGATTTTCTTAGTTACAGTCTGTCCTGCTTCATATCTTCAGGTTCTGAATTCATGGATTCAACCAACCACGGATAGAAAATATTTGAAAAAAAAAATTCCAGAAAGTTCCAAAAAATAAAACTTGAATTTGTCATGCGCTGGCAGCTATTTACATAGCATTTACATTGTCTTAAGTAATGTAGAGATGATTTAAAGTATAAGAGAGGATGTGCGTAGGTTATATGCAAATGTGCCATTTTATGTAAGGGACTTGAGCATCCATGGATTTTGGTATCACTCGGGGTCCTGGAACCAATGCCCCACAGATACTGAGGGACGAATGTATTCATCCTCCCCTCCCCACATTCTCTCTTTTCTCTCTATCCCAGTTTTATCACTTCATCAACAAAGTAGATTCCTTACCAGTTACCCTGCGCCTGGCCTATCCCAGCTCACACCTACCCACTCACTTCCGGTAGATGAGTGTTTGCAAGTCTCTCGTTTCGCATTTTGCTGCCCTGCCCTCAGCCTGCCTTTTGACCTCCTCAGTAACCTAACCTCTCCTCACCTGCTCAAGGAGATTTTCTAGTCCTGCCCACGTGTGTCTTCCCTTCACTCCCTCACTCACTGCGGTGTGGCCTTTAGTGCGTGTGAGCTACACTGTCCCCCCCCCCTTTAGATCTGATGTAGTAATAGCTGCTCCGTCTGCATCTTTTGTGGGATAAAGTCCGAAACTTATTCTGAAACTCCTATCTGAGCCGTGAAGGCTACTGGGGAAGAAGGTGGGATAAGGGGGAAGCATTGACCTCGGGGTCAGAGTCTTGAGGTCAAATGCAGGCCTTTCTACTGATTCTAGCCATGGCCACATCTGAGCCTTGATGTCTTCATATGTTAAAGAGTGAGAATAGGGCCCATCTGGTAGGGTTAAGTGTGAGAACACACGTAAAGCATGATGCTGGTGCATTTATAATGCCAGGCTCCTCGCCCCTTACCCCACCCCCAGCTCCACCCCTTACCCCACCCCAGCTCCACCCCTTACATTTCACTCTGGTCAGGAATGACCTCACCTGTTCCTTATCTAATTCCGACACATCCTTCAAGACCTGCCTCTGCATTTTTATACACAGTAGGGTGTATATGTTAGTCCCAAATTCCTAGTTTACTCCCCCCTCCCACTTAGGGGCAAGGCTCTGCTGTGGAGCTTACTTCCCATGCAATAATGTTTGAATCCTTGACTATTTCACTTTGTGACATTGTCTGATTGCCTCGCATCTCTTTGACTAGGCAGTTAACTCCTGGGTACCCTTAGCACCTCCCCACACTGGTGGCCTCTAGAATGTTCAGCAGACTCAGACAGGTCTGACCTTGGAAGCCACTGACTCCTGAGATGTGGCCCAGAGAGAACGCTGGAAGAGGCTGAGAGGCCAGACCTCACGCCAGTTTGTCTTTGACTCATCATGGCGTCATATCCAGTAACTGAATTGACAGTCAGGCCAGCTTTGTGTCAGGAGACGGCAAGGATCTCTCCTCTCCATCCACCCACACAGCAAGGCTGGCAACTTCCCCAAACATGCAGGTAGAAGTGTGGGAAGGCAGGCAGCAGTGGCAAAACTTGGGGAGATAGATGCCTATAGGTCAAAAATTTTCTCTGTTCATAGCAACTTTTTTTAAAAACGAGACCCCATTCATCTTTCAATCCTTGGCAATGGATCCAAATTCCTGCACTGTGCCTAGTCTCTCTTTCCTTACAAATCTAGAGCTGGAAATAAACACACATATAGGATGAACTGTATATTTATTCCTCTCAAAAGAGAAAACCTACAATTAGAAAAATGAGCATGATTTTATTATGGTCAACAAAAGCCAAAGTACTACTGGGAATATAACTTTTCAATCTAAAAAGATTCCCCCAAATTCCATCAAAATGCAAAAGAGGATGGGATTTGAAGTAAAATAAGTAGGACGATCCACCAGGCAGTCAAGTTCCACATAAGGACCCTTGACATTTTCTCTTCAACTGCACAAAATTGGAACTGATATTATGTCTTTAGGTGCTGTATACAAAAGAATTCTACCCAAGTTTCTCACCATGAGGTGTAAATTATTCATGAAAAATGAAAATGTACTAGATTGCAACACTTAACATAACTTAGCCTTTCCTTGGAGAATCTGCAAATACATATATTAATTAAACCTCATGGTAGTTCTGCAAAGCAGCTGCTTCTGAGGCAGGAAAATAAGAGGCCTTTTTTCTTCTTATTTTCTGCTTTCTTGAAGAGAAAAAATAATCTGCCTCTATATGGTTCTCACAGATCCAGCTCCACCTAAGACATACGGAGCGACCCTCCCACCTCTCCTCTCCACCTTAAATATCTTTTTTTTTTTTTCACCAGACTAGCAAGACTGGATTCCAGTGCCCCAGCCATGTTGCACCATGGAATTTAGACTCAAATTGCCAAGCAGCTTTAACCAATGGTGTTAACTGAATGCAAATGCTGCCATTTTTATTGTTTTGATTTTTTTTATTTGAAGAGATATACAGCAGGCTCCAGTTAATCTCCCTCTCTCCCCTCCTCTGTCCCTCCACCCCTCTTTCTCTACACACACACACACACACACACACACACACACACACACACACACTCCCTCTCTCCACAAAATATTTGATATGGCGATTCTGCCTCATTTGAGGCAACCAGATCCATTACTGAAACGGAACCTTCCTCTATAGTTAGAATGTCAGCACAAAGTTAGAGAAGGCCGAACAACGTTAGCAGTATTATAATGCTGAGATGGATGTCTCAGCCCGAGCACTATTTACGGGCCCTGGATTTGGACAGTTGCTGTCCAGGCCCTTTCAGAGCACAACATACTTGGGGCCCAGCTGCTTTCTGTCGACTGTTCTCAGGACCCAGCAAACTGCGAGAAAGGAGTGGTTCACAGTTTGATCATCCATACAGGGAGGCCAGTCGCTCTACTGTGTATCTCAGGGGAGGGAACTAACAGGGATCTATTCCTCCCACGCTGGAGCTTTGCAGAACCCATATTTTTCTTGTGAAAAAACACAGGCTCCAAATGGGTCAAGTGGTGAATAGTGGGGAATGTTTAATGCCTCCTACATTTGTCTGAATATAGTCCTAACAGATGGCTTTGAATAATAGATGTTTTAGAAAACTCTTTGAGATGAGAGATTAAGTAAAACATGACCTTACCTTTCTAGACTTCTTGGCTAGGATGGGGTGATTTACTGTAACTTTGTATATAGAAGTCCAAGAATCTATATACAAATAGCTTTGAAGTTGTGTTCATGTTTATATGTGAGAAATGAGTAAAATCTGATGCTCTTAAACTTTTCTCATCTCCCTTTAGTAATTTGTAGCAGGCCTGATAAAGCATAATATAGGTATCTGGTTGCATGTAATTATTTTGTCTGGTAAGATACAGTTGAAATTGTTATTATATATATATATATATATATACTAATCAGGTATGTCTGGAAAATGGGGATTTTCTGACTTACCAAATATCCCAATAAATGGAGGGCTAGGAATGTATAATATGTTATTAACTAATTTTCAATAAACTCTTCCTAAGGCCAGCTTTCTGTTGAATGGATTTAATCTTTGGAAGAGGATTCGGAAGATGTGATAAAACCTTGAGGTCATAATTAAACACCAATCAGCACTTTTTGAAGATGTAGTTAGTGTTGTTAACATATTGTCAGAATTATAATTGATTTCACCAGCTTTAAAGGCACTGCGTGGGATGCTCCATTAAACTATTCCTAATATCCAGTATGTAAGAATTTGCCTTCCTAGCAAGGACCCAGGACCCAGAATGAATCAGATGAATAACTGCCCTCCGCATCCACATAGCTCTAACTGCACACGTGGACAACGCGTATTCACTCCAAACCTGAAGGGACCCTTTCTTCCATGCAAAGGCCTGGGGGTGTTTGAGCTTTTGTGGCTCTGATGTCTCATTCGGGTAGGGAGTGGGGAGCCGCATATTAGGCGCAAGCGCCCTGGAGGCATTTGCCCAGGGAGTCCACCCAAAGGCCATCCTTGAATTCACGTCCTACAGAGGCAACTTCCTGTGGTTAACCTTTCATGTCAGCCCAAATCTCTTCTTCTGCTACATGACATTTACTTGGACAGGTTTTGCCATAGTATGAAACCATTTTTATGTTTCTCTTTGGCTAAACGTGACCCTCCCTATGTAACAGGCAAAGGCAAGGCAAAGTCGGCCACTCGCCGGCTGCCACTTCCCCACTTCAGGCTCTTGTGAAAGCCTCTCCACAGTCTCCGCAGACTCTCCTGCCTTGACTCCATCTGCCGGCTCTTCTCAGAGTTGTATTCCGTCAGTTTCCTGCTTGAAAACCTTCAGTGGCCAAATAAAGGCCAGTGAACCCTTTACCCTGTCATTTCAGGTCCTACACACTCGGAATCAAACCTATGTTGTAGCCGCTCGCGAAAACTGGTGCTCTGGCCAACGGGATTGTTAGTTTTTCTCTGCTAAGCTTTACACTTCCCCACCTTTGTTGTGTATCAGCACTGTCATTCCATCTATCTAATGATGATGCTTTAAGGAACACGCAGATAGAGTCCTTGTGGAATTCAGAGGATAGAAAAAAGAAATTCTAGCTGCAGGGTTCAGGGAAAGACTCAGAATACAAATTGTATTTCAATTGGGCCTTCAAGGATGTTATCAGGTAAGTTGAATAATCTCTGTATATAAATGAAGAAACTAAGATTTAAAATATATTTACTAGGAAATTATTTTCTCCCCTTTTGAAATAGAATGTACTTTTGAAGTAAAAATAATAAAGCAATGACAGGATAGAGTACCATAATAATTCAAGTTAGAGGGATTTCAATCTGCACTCTCATTTTATTAAATAAAATTTCTTATAATGTGAAAAAAACTAGATAATCCATATACTAAGCTGCTGACCTCTCCTCTCTCACTGTACACTCTAAGATTAAATTGGCTTCGATATAGGCATCTATAGATGTATATATACATCCTGACCTTCTATTAGCGGACTGAAATTGACTGACTTTATATAGTACCTGGGTTTTCATTTCTGATTTCCCTTGTCACGATGCTACTTGTGAGATGAGTGGCAGAAGCTGGGAGTAAAGTCCAGGGCCATGATTCACACAAAAGAAGCCCATGAATCTGCTTCACCAGGACTAATGACTAATTCCTTTTCACTTCTCGTCTTAGTTCTCATCTTACTTGTACAGAAATTATTCATAATTTTCAGTCTACTCACTGGGTATAATATAACATAGACTATTAATAAATAGTTCTATATCATAACTAATATATATCAACTATGTATATGGTTTCTAAATGTGACCTGGCTATTACATAACTAGCCTGAAGCTCTGCTCAGATTCAGTTCATCTCCCTAGCTTGGAATTCACCTCAGTCTGAGCTGCATTAGCAGAACTCCTTCATTTTTCCCTAAAGCAACAGAACTTGCTGCTATTGAGTTTCACTTTAAAGACAGTTTTTCCTGTGGAAGAATTGACTTCCGTTCATTTATAATTATAGAGAGAGGCAGTGTAGCATGGTGGTTAAGAGCAAGGCCTCTGGGATCAAACTGCCTGGGTTTAAATTCCAGCAAGACCATTTATTAGATGTTTAACTTTGGCTAAGATAGTTAACCTTCGTTTCAGTTTTACTGTCTATAAAATGGGGATGACAGTAATATTTATAACACTGTAGTAAGGATTGAGTGTATCCTATACATATGTACTCTTTCTCATATGATATATATGATATGATATATAAAAATATGTAATGTATTATATAAGAGAGAAACCATTTAGAATAGTATCTTGTATCTATAAGTAATTTGTTAATAATAATATTATTATTATTAGGTGTAACTTGTATATTAAGGCCCAAAGACCTTAACTGAAACAGGAGATAGCTGTTGGTAAATTTGTTGATTGTATTTTTGTTTATATATCTACTCCCAGAGCTAAATAACCAAAAAATAATTTTCTATTTCCCCAAAGTATTTGGATCTTGTCGTCATTTAATTTCAAACTGCAAGTCTAAGTTCAGTTAAAACTTTCATGGCTGTCACCTTGATTAAGCCCTGAGGGTAGAATTAATAGATTTATTGCTGGTTCAACTTGACTCACCATGGGGTAACATGTGAAGGAAACCTGGGCCGGAGGAGCTGTCATGGGATGTTTTGGTCTTTGTTCGTTCTTCTCTGAGTGACTTGTATCTTATTACAAATACTTGTGAGATTTGAACTATTTGACAGTCTAAGTTGATCAAATGAACTGAAAAACTGTCAAAACCCTACCGCATTTTGTGATAAAGACAGATGGCTCAGTGACGGGGAAGAAGGGAGGATGCGTATCATGCACTGAACTCTGAAGTCATTAGCACCACTTTCTACTCTGTTTGTGTTTACCTTTATAATCTCATGCGCTGGGCTTAGCACAGCAGCTAAGGAGCCATAGGTTTGTTGAATCTTAGAGCTGGAAGGGACCTCGGAGGCCATCTAGTTCTAATCTTCCTTTTACAAGTGAGGAAACAGATTCATTTTGTTTAAATGACATGTAATTCACATGGACATGATTCAGTGTGAGTTGAAAGGGCGAAATCTTAATAAGATGAAAACTTGTCATTTCACAGCCGTCAGAAATCTCTCTGAATTCTGAACTCTTGGGCATTAAAAGAATTTCCAAGTTCTTTTGTAGCTGCTTTGCTCTTTGAAACTTGTTGAAAATACATTAAGAATGTCATATCTGAAAATTTATGTTTACTACTATTTCTTTTTCTGTTGTGTTCATGTGCAAGCAGACCTTCACTAAGAGTCATCACTGAAGTGCAGTCCAGCAACGATTACACCTGATAAACTGCAAAATGCCGAATCTAGGATTCTTGAAGCTACGGTCAGGTACTGCTGTAATTATACTTCTTTGAATTTAATTGAACTTAACTTGTTAGTTCCTTTACCAATCACACTCTGCTGAAAAGTGATATATTTTAGCTTCTGAATAGTTATAATTCCCCTACCCACATACATAAACCTACGCATACGTATGCAATCTCAGTTTTTTCTACCACGTGGAGCCAAAGAATCATTAGGCTGGAAAAATATTTATGATACATGATCAAGAATTTATCATAATAAAGGGACTTATCCTAAAACTCCAAAATAGTTCTTTATCTTGACTTCCGTTCCATTCCCAGGAAAGAGCTCTCTGTATTAGAAGTGCTTAACTTGCCGTAAAGTATAACGTTACATTCCAATGTAACGAACACTCTGTTACGCTTGAAACTTGCTTTCTGATGAAGGGACTTCATATAAAACTTCTGCCCCAAATCGCAAAAACATGGTTCAGGAAGACAGGGCTTAGACATAAAAGAAACCTTTCCAGTTTCCCTACTAAGAATGACCATGTGAAAAGGGGTGCTTTGAACCTAATGATGGCAGGACGCACACTGTCTCTCCCTTCTGCCATCCCATCATTTAAACAAATCTTCGCAGCTAAGAAAGTGATTTGCTGTTCTTTGTTCTATCTGTTTGGAAGCTGAGCTGGCTTTCCTTAGAGGGAAGCTGGCATGTTGAGGTGGCGAGTGAAGAGCTAAAGCGTTGTCAGCAATTGGTATTGCCTCTGAGGGCCCGCTTGGCCTCTCCTCCCTCCCTCCCTCGATCTTTTCTGCTTTATCACACCTCAGAGGGCACAGGAGGAGCTCAACGGGATTTTACTTTTATTCCTTCATACAAGTGCACTCACGCCTATCTTTTCAGCAATGAAACCTATAGCTCTGGAATCACTTATTCACTAGAACTGGGAAAGAAGCGTGACTCAGCCCTTCTGCCTGCAGAATGTAGTTTGGAATCTGCTATTTATGCCCAGACATGATTTCTTCCAATTGATCCCGTGAGCTGGGACTTTCCCTCCACCACCTCCTATATGTCTTGTCATCTTTTATCAGTACAGTTGATTTTATTAAAACAAAAATCAAAACAAAGCAAAACGGAAAAGAACCCACTACACTCACAGCAAAACCAGAATGGCTCTTCTGTGAAGGGAGAGCATGCGCAATCGAGTGTTTTTCCAGGCATGTGAGAGTTTATGCTTTTACACCTCTCCTGGGACCAGAGGCACACGTTTGCAGGTTGGTTGGCTGGGGTTAGAGTTACAGTCAGCCTGTGATGACAGGAAACAGCCAGCTGGCCCTCCCTAAGAAAGAGTCCATCCGAGGTCTCATTGGTACATGAGTTAAACCAAAAGAATTACACGCCCCTAATCAGTTATATCCAGCCTTTGTGAACTCGGTGGCCCGGTACTCTTCTTCCAGGACCGTTTGTCTCTCACTTGGGAACCAAGCGAGTTTGGGAGCACATAGGACCCAGGTGAAATGTTAACAAGAATCATTCAGACCTCAAATTTGACACTAAGGGAAAAGGGGAGACTTTTCTAAGAGGAGAGTTTTCTTTTCCTCCACAACTGATAATAGGGTCTCTGAATGAACTGAATCCAAATACAGCCAGGTCTGAAGCACTCCCAGGTGAGCTTTTCTGATTTTTCTGTGACAATTCACAAAGCCCTGGATGCGTAATGCTGCCCTGAAAGGAATGTAAGCCTGTCAGGTTAATCACACAATATTAGGTACGGAAACGAACAGCGCAACACGAAACACAGCTACATCATTATTTGCAGTAAATGTTAACTCTAAATAAGTGCAACCTGTCCACAAATGCTGGCCATAAACTAATCAAAAAATAAAATAAAATAAAATCTGATGGATAAACATGAAAAAAAAAAATTCTCCCTGAGAATTTTTTTTTTTTTTTTTTAACTATCAGCACTCATTTAGAGTTTGGGATTTGTGAAAGAAAAGCTTTAAAAGGAGCAAACCTGATTGGCTGTGGCTGCTGCTGCGAAGGGGGCACTTGTTGCAGGAGCTGTTGCCGCAGAGACAGTGGCTGACGTAGCGCTGTGCATCATGGGTACTTTCAGGAGGGGGACCATGGGAGCAATGAACAGGAGGGTGTAGCGTTACGGTAACAGAAGTGGCATTTTGGCATATGGTGAATATCAGAGCAGCAAGCCATCATGGGTTAAACCAGCAGATGGCATGCAATCACAATGCAAAGCAAGGAAGCATATGGGAGAGAAATAAAAAAAAGGGAAAATAGCTTATTACAAGTACAATTAAAGGAAGTTTTAAAACATCATCAGTGATTCCCAGAAAGGCCAAAGCAGATTACTTTGGTTGATGTATTTATAAACCCTTTTACCTCCAGCACTAGATCGTTCCCAAGTCAGAGTCTACAGTGCCTGTAATAAACGGTGCTCCCCAAAACGCGGAATTGTAATGTCCAAATGAAGTAAGACTATGCAATATTCACTTTTAATCATCATTCTAAAACATCAAAGCCTCGATAATGTAGGCCTAATTTGGGTTAGAATTTTCTTGGAATTAATTGCAGTTAAATTGAATGTTTTGGGTCGATTGGGGCCTGCCTGTTTGAACTGGAATTACTGGGGATTGTGGTTTATTTGGGTCAATAAACAGTAGAGCAGAAATCATGGCCTTGATGTAAATTGTAACACAGTCACTGTGAAACAGCCAGACAAATTTTGCCAATATTTATTTTTCTTTACTCTAAGTGGAACTAATCCATATGTCCTTAAGACAGACTTTTGTACCAAGGCATTGGAATGTGTGGGGATAGCTTATGTATGTACTATTAAAAGTTAACATCTAAGGGAATGGTAAGGTACAAATACTCATCACAAATAAATCAACACAAAATTAAAAAGGATAATAAATCAAGGCAGTTGAGACATTTGTTTTCAAAATACATCCATTTATAATTTTTTAAAATAAATACTTCTGGGAAACTCTGATAACTCTAACACACAGCAAAGAGGAGATAAAGGCACACCACATGAAACTTTAAAACATTGATGAAATTAGCCTGCCTCTCTGATAAAGTAAGCTTTTTTTTTCTTATGCTAAACCATATAAACTATAAAGAGAAACAAAATACAGATCATTAAAAAGCAGACTCGTACTTGTGGTTTTATGTCTTGCAGTGGTTGTTCTAGTCACATTAAGATGGTCATTGTCTTCAGTATACAAGTACATTTTGAAACCTACACATTAACTCTAAAGCCAAATAAGCCTTCAGATCTACCAGTTCCTACAGCATTTCTACGATCTTTGAGATAAATCTCAATCAAATGAAGGTATTGTACATAATATAAAAGACAAATAAAAAAAGGTTGGAACCTACCAATACTGGTAGCGGGTGTCATGCACAAAACTGACCCTGCATGTCATGCAATGGTAGGTGGAAAAAAGTGAATAAAGGGAAAGAAACAGGTTAGCGGTTTAGAGTTAACATTCAAAGTGAGATTGAAGCACAACCAGAAATAAGTAGGGTTAGTTAACACAGTCTTTTAGAGTCATTCACATGTTCAGTGTGGACACAAATATATCTGACTTATTTTAAGCCAATATTATTCATTACTTTTCACACTTTTGATTCATCTCCATCGACATGATTCTAGTAAGAATGACATGTGATAATGCAGCAGTCACCTTCCTCTAAGACCTCACAGTATCTTACAGACATTCTCAAGTTCATCCTCCAAGGTAGGAAGTGGGTATTTTACAGATGAAAAATCTGAGGCATAGTAACTACTCCAAGGTCATGCATCGTGGGAGTCAAGGCTAAGGCTAGAAATAGAATTCTGTTCCTAAATCCAGGTCAGGTTTTGTATTCACTAAATCACACTGACCTTATTGAATTAAAAGTTTGCTTGTTTGATTGTAAAATGTTTTGTATCAATAACAATATGAAAATAAAAACAGTAATTAAGATTCCGTATCCTCTAAATCAAAGGGTTGCAGGTCAGGTGAATTTTAGATTACTGCTTGAAAGCCCTCAACGTAGGAAGACTGAGGTTCCCATGACGGGATGACTGGATGTGTATGTGACCTATTTTCTGTTATGAGATTCATTATGACAAAGGAGCGGTGGCTAGCAATAAAATCTAAACGCTGTAGAGGCAAAACAGCACTGAACTGAGGCTGGGATAGGACCAGGGCTAGGGGTTTTTGGTGTGTAGGTGGGTAAGTGGGAGGGTGGGAAGGAGAGAGGGAGGGAGGGGGGTTTTCAGCCCTTCCTTGGGAATAGCTGCCTTACCTGTGGGTGGTCTTATTAATGTACTTGAATCAGAAAACTGACCATGAATATAACATATGTTGTGGAATACTGAAAAAAGAATTGTATTGAAAGGAATTATCTACTTCTGGTTCAGCTCCTTAGAGTGAAAATCAAGGTAATGTAAGGATTTAGATAACTGAAGATTGGATGTCATATGGGTGCCAGAGAAGTAGTCTTTAATGAAGGTAGGTGTACCCACTTAGGGTTTTAGAACTGCCTTCTGAGGTACTGGGTGAAGAATCTGAGATGTGTAGGTCTTTATTCTCTCTGCTGAACTGTTCATACCCGAGGGAGACTTTTTGCCTGATCTGCATTTTGATCAGGCCAACGTTAACTAGTCAGGAAAAGAGGCTATTTAACTGGGCCACTCCTGGATTCTTCAGCAAACATGTGCTAATATATCCAACTGAAAACACACACACAAACACCTCATGACACCCTGTCTTTCTCCAGCCCTATGTTTCTAAACTTCTTCACAATCAAACTTCTGGAAAGTTACCTACACATAAATTTGCACTTCCTTGACCCCATTTATTCTTCAATCCTCTCCAATTTGGCTTTCATTTTCACCTCTCCACTCAAACTGCAAGTCATCAAAGAACTCCGTATTTCTGCAATCAGTAAGAACCCTTCCATTCTGAGTCATGGTAACATTTAGCACTTGTCTACTCTTTCCATAATAAACCACTCTTTTCCCTTGGATTTTCTGATAACACAGACACATATGCAAACACAGACACACACATACACACACACATACACACACACTCTATCTCTATATACTAGAGATTTTCAGGGCTCAGTCTGCTTCCTTTTCATCTACTCTATACTTTTCTTCTGGTATATCATTCACTCCATGGTATTATTCAATTTAGGATTTAAATACTATCTACAAGCTCAAGGCTTCCAAATTTATGTATCCCACCCAGATAGCTCCTCTGAGCTCCAGGTTTTTCCATCTAACTGTTTATCTGGCCTTCCTACTTGGATTTCTCACAAGCATCTCAAATCGAACATGTCCAAGCATTGACCTTTCCCACAGCATCTGTTTCTCCACCTCAGGAAATGCTAGATGGACATCACCATTGATGTCGTAGCTCTAGCCCAAACTGAAAGTTCTCCCTGACACCACTTTCCCTCGTGAAATTCCCTGGTCCAACTCACCAATAAGACAAAGCAGTTCTGCTTCTAAAGTGCATCTTGTGTTTGTCTGTTGGCCCATCTTCACTGCCACTTCTTGTGGCCTGATCACCATTTTATGATCTGGGATTGGCTATGCAGTAACATCCTAAGTGGTCTTCCTGCCTCCATTCTCGTCCCCCCACCTTTAGTCCATTCTCCATTCTGCTGGCAGAGTAAACCTTCTCCAATACGGGTCTGTTCACTTCTCTGCTGGAAATGATTCATTGCCTTCTCATTGCTTTTAGGATAAAGGTTCCCATGGTCTAGTCTCTGACTATCTCCCCAGCTCATCCTATACCCCTCCCCTGGCCCCCATGCACCAAGCTCCAGACAGATTAGCCTTTCATTTCTTTGAAATGAACTCATCACACTTTTGTCCTATGTTTGGGCTTCTCACAAGCTCTCCCCCTTGCCTAAAATCATCATTACCCCACTCTTCATTTTCCAGGTCTCGAGGTATATGTTGCTTCTTTAAAAAACTGTTCAATTGTTCTTTTACCTACCTTCACATGCCACTTAAATCAGTTTCCTATTTTAAACCTTACTGAACTCTCTACTTTTTCATTCATTATACTCATAAAAATGTTTAATTATATATTTCTATGGCTATTTATTGAAATCCACCTCTCCTCTTCCACTGTAAACTCTGGAGGGCAGGGTTCATGTGTGTCTACGTCTATGGGGCGCATGGTAAACAGTCAATTGTGTGAATGTTCTCAGCCACCAGTGAGAGTGTGTTGGGAGCAATTTGTTCCTAAAATTTATTAAAGTACCCAGTTTGTGAATGATTTCAAAGTCAACCATGGCTGGATTCAAAATTATCCCTATAAAAATTCCATGTTATTCTCTCGCATTCCAATGTGGATGGGCTATCTTGGAGCACTTTCCTTTCTTGGACACACCTGAATGTCACTGGGTTGCAGATCATCAACAGCAGCTCCTACAGCCACACTGGGCTAGGACTGGAACCGTCCTTTGGCTTCAGTTCAGGACGTGCCTGAAATGCTCAACCAAAGCAATGTGATGAGCATCTCTCTCTATGTGGTCTAAAAGTGATATGCATATCGGAAACACAGAAGTTTTGCAATGTGTGGCTGTCTTACTCAATGGCAGGGTCTGGTCCTGATCTTTCTAAGCCCCATCTCTGCCTTTTCGCCCCACTCTCTCCTACCCCCCACCCCCCCAAACACAGCTCCTTCAGTACTTTACCCTGAGCTACAACGGGCAACTTGTTATTCCTCAAGTACACTGTTCCCAATCCATGCTCTTCCCCCTGCCTGGGATGCTCTTCCTGCACTGGTAAAATTTTCCTTTCAAAGTCCTAAGCAAATTTCTCCTCCTTTGGAAAGTCTTTCTTTCTCCGTATCCTTCGTCGCCACCACCTACTGCACGTCTGATGGCCAAATACATTGTCTCTTGCTTCCTCATTCTCCAATCTCTTTGCCCACTCCCTAAGGTAGCCCTTCACACTTTGCATTATATTTGGTTTTTGCCATGTTTTGAACTCCGTTGTATGCCCCTACTGGCTTTGGAACCCAGAACAGACTATGTGTTCAACAGTGGCTTGCTGAATTCAATAGGATAAATACATTTTGCTATGGTTATACAGATAGGGTTTCCACTAAACACTGACAAATCTTTCACCAAGGTGTGTGATAAACTTATGTAATAGTCTGGTTTCTGATCATTAGGCAGTATTTGTGCTAGCACTTCCCTGTTCTCCTTACTCTGTATTTCCAATATAGTGAAATAAATCAAGGAGAGAGTCAGTAGGTCGTCTTTGCTCTGACCGGCAGAAGCATTTCACTAAGGCACTAATTCTATTAAAAAAGACTTCTCAAATGTTTTCTGCTTCAGTTGCACAAACACTTCAACTCTAGAATCTGCGAGTAGAATTATCTGGACAATTCCATGAATCATATATTCCACTTTACGGCAAAGGCACAGCCTCAGTTTTCCCATCTGCAAAATGCAAATAATTACGCCTGCCACTTGGCGGAACTATCTTGAAGGATAATGAGATAAGAACACTTAGAGGAACTCAGAATAAACCTGTCAGAGAAATGCCAAGAATTATTATGCTGCTATTTCTGTGTGTGTGGTTTTTGTCACTTTCCTAACATAGCAAAGAAAAAGTATAACCACTAGGTTAAAATAATGCCTATCAAAAAAGGAAAAATCCCACCCACTGCAAATGTGCTAGGGCATCAACCAGGGTGATAATTATATTAGCATGGGTTTGGAGAAGAATCCCATATTTTGCGTAATATTTTAAATTAATATCTCCACAGCCTGGAGGCAGAATTCCTGAAATTCAAAGTCACATTGTATCAATGGGAGAATTTTAGCAGCATATCAAAAGCTTCACTGTGAATGACCTTTCAATAAAGGGTAACTTCCAGGAGAACATAAAATGTTTTTTTGTTTCACATTTATGATAATTGTTAATGTAAAGTATTTAGAGAAAAATCAAAATCCATCAGTTTAAAAGTAATGAGCTCCTCACTAAGTTAAAAAAATTATTTTTGAACATCATCACTTAATTTTCAGAGTTTAAAACAACAATGATTAACAAAGAATGATTATTATCATTATCATTTTAAATTAGGTTGAAAATGTGGCTTATGAGAAAGAGTGCCTGAAATAAAAACTAGAGCCAAAATAAACACTGAATTTTCTGTTATGGATTTAACTGGGGGAAGGACTATGCTAATTTCCTTTTAATAAAATTATCCTTTCATCATTTAAGAGAAACATGAAAACTTCATAGAAGTTGAAATACCATTTCAGAACATGAGATCCACTTGTTTGTTCATTATGATATTTATGTCATGTTACAGATGGAAATACTTCTAATCCACAGAATTAAGGGGGCTAGGACCCACTTTTCCGCTCCCAAAGCCCACTCTATGGAGAGTTGCTGGACACACTTGAACAGTTCTTAAAGAGTCCAGCAGGGGGCGGAAGTGCACAACCACAGCACCCAGAGCAGCCTTTGGGTCCTCAATACAAGCATTTCATCAACTATAATCAGGCCATTGCAAATGGGACGTTATTCGTTCTTGCTTTGGGAGTCTTAAAATGGTTTCCTGGTGAAATATTTTTAAATGAGAATTCTTCCAGTGATTTAACAAGTCAGCCATTATTGAATTGAAGTGTTAAATACGAGTTAGAGGCCTTCAGCCTTTTGCATGGCTTAGCTCCAGGGTTTCAGAGGCATTCCCAGGAAATGGTAGTGGCATTACTACCCAGTCTTCAGAAACAGACTTGTCCTTTTCTGTTTTTCCCCTCAGTATATTCTTCCACAATTTTTTTCTCTTAAAATATCTAGTGACAAGGTCTATCAAATAAGACACTTGTAGAAACCACACAGGACCTTCAGATAAGTTTACCTTCTAGTAATTGTTTTATAAACATGCTGTATCAAGTGGATTACGAATACAATCACTGCTGTGCTATAACTGTACTGAAATGTCACTGATTAAGATTGTAATAGGACAAGATTGAAGCCCCAATAATTACTGATTTGGAGACACATTCTACAGGTCTATGAGTCTATTTATTTTAAGAGAAGAGCAGAACTAAAATAAGAAAACTATATACTAAGAACCACTTTACTAATGTAATTTATATTTTTTACTACAATATAAATATTGTTAGGTTAATAGTTCATTTCAAAGTGTAGATTTTATATAAAGAATAGGATAGAAATATTTATTCAGCTCCCTCTTATGTTAATTCCTGATATGCTACAGGATTTAAGAAAATGGATAATAAACGTGAAAAGTCCACCCATGTGGATTGGGATCAGTATGCTTCTTTTTTCTGATAAAATTGTTATTCACCTATATTGACCTTCAAGTCACTGTCATGGGCTGAAAATTTTGACTTCAAACTAAGAACTCAATGGACAGCCTTCTCACTAAAGCCTAAGTCACTCCCTGGTTCTTTTTTATTTTTATTTTTGACACTCCAGCAAATTTTATTTTGCAAATATTATCCCTTCTTTCAGCTCAGACTAAAAGGTCAAAACCCCAGTCATTTATGGTGACTCTTTGTGTTTGTATATGGTGTATGTAGGTCTGTGGTCAGGGAGGTGGGTAAAAAAACAGAGGAGGGTTGGCGTGCATTGTACTTTTGTTTCTTCGCTTTTATCTGATGTTTTATGCCAAACTCTAAAGGAGGACTCTGGCCTCCGCCTATGGAGGCTGGCTGGTGTCATGTCATGTACATCGAACTGGTCACAGGGAAACTGGGTTCTAGGTTTTTTTCTCTTTAGTAGTGCCACCTTGGGAAGTCACTGCACATTTAGGGGGCCTCAGCTTTCTCATCTGTAAAACAATCAATTGGATGAGGAGATCACTAAGAATCCTTTAAACGTCAAGGTTCTGTGATTAACAGAATTCATTTCTTAGTAGGATGACAGAGTTAAAGCACCCTAGCACCTAATATTATCAGGCATTGGCTTAGACACCTAATATTATCAGGCATTGGCTTAGACACCTAATATTATCAGGCATTGGCTTAGAAACCGAGGAGAAGCGTTCCCTATATTTGTGAACTTGGCGGAAGTTGAGAAGGATGGCAAAAGAGATAGAATGGATGTAAAAATATGAGTAGATGTTTGCTTTAATTTGAATAGCCTCTTGTTTTGTTTTGTTTTGTTTTGTTTAGTGCTCTGAATAGGAATAGGGAAAAAAAAAAGGTTAGTATTTACTGGAATTGCTATTTTTAGGTCATTCAGGGTTAATGACAAATTTCCATTGTCACACATAAGAGGTCTTACTTACATAAACCATTTTTACACAGCTTGTGTAAATACAAGAAACCAAAAGCCCTAACTGCTGTTTGCTTCTCATGGGTTCAAACTGTCACTTAACTCTACAAAATATTTGGCTTTAGAATCCTAACAGTCTTTAGCTATTGTCCCAAGCAAGGTAAGTTATCTAGATAGCTAGGACAATGATGAGTTTCCGGCTGTATTTATCGTACCTTTAAAAGCAAACTAGATGCCACCAAACAGCTTAAAGGAATGAGAAGAAAGCACATGACCGGAGGGCACACGGACACAGGACTCGGAACTGTCAGGGCGCGTACCTGTCGGGATGAATGCCGTGTGTTGCTGCAGCTGTGCACTGGTGAGAGCTTGCTGGTAGTGCAAGACGCTGGGGTTAAAGACGGTGCTGGCACCGTTGCTCTTTTCAAGTGCTTGTCTCTTTGGTAAAGGATGAAGAGCACCAGGAGGAAAGGCCTATAAGTGCAGAATTGGATAAGATATGTATAACTCAAAGTGAACACACCTTCAGCGTCCACAGAGATCATCAATTGCAACATACGTTAAAAAACTGACAGCTAAGGAGATGCGTCTGCCATGCACCTTAATTTAAACAGCGGCAAAGTCGAATGAGTGAGAGTTTGTTACCGAGAGCAAAGCATGATTTCTGTAATCCAAAACGGTAGCATCTTAACTAAGGAAAAGAAAAGCTATCAAGCCACAACGACGAAAAATGACTTCAGCTTTTAAAATGAGTTAAACTAGTCTAAGGGGGGAAGGAAGCATTTGTGTTATTATTAATACCTATTCTTTTCCTTAACAAAGTGGCAAT
Source organism: Mesoplodon mirus (assembly GCF_964341445.2). Lineage (NCBI taxonomy): Eukaryota > Metazoa > Chordata > Mammalia > Artiodactyla > Ziphiidae > Mesoplodon > Mesoplodon mirus. The sequence continues at coordinate 65,977,808 of NC_138993.1, read as the reverse complement.
TTCTTGAATTTAAAGGTTAATTAGAATTATAATGAGCATTTTTCCAAGCCAAGTAATTTAAATTTGCTTCACTCTTTTGGAAAAGGTATTAAAATTTGTTAGGATTAATTTATTCCACATATTACATATGAAAATGAGATGGCTAAACACCTTATTGAATTTTTTCATTAATTAATAATAATGATTGTTTGCAACCAATATTTTACAAGTAATACAAATCTCAGATGGTTCTCTGAAAAGCTACATGCAAAGCGAAAGGTGAAAGGTCAAAGTACCAGGTCTACAGATGCTTCGAGAGGTCGCTTCATTGCTTTGGCAGTCGACTGAGTCTTTTAATAACAGGCAGCGAGCACATGATGGCAGTGGGCCAATGGGATTCAAGCGAATTAACATACAGGTAAACAGCAAGCAGAGGTGCATCATGGGAACGGCATTGCATTGTGGATAGGTGAGAAGGAAAAAAATATTCTGAATGCAATATACAACGTACAAAACACTAGGCATGCACAACAACAAAAATGTTCTCTAAAGAAATGAATATTACACCTTAAATTAGTATTGAAGCAAAAATGCATCTACTATACCTTAGTTAAAAGCATATAAGAGAGTAAAATATAGATGTTTGAAATTCAGGAAAGTTAATTAAAACAGCAGCTTGCATACACACCATAAGCATTTTTTACATTGCTTCAGGAAAAAATGCAAAACTTTTAAGGGCCACAGGATTGAAGAACTTCTGATAAGTTAGTTTTCAAATATAAAATAATGAATGCACTACGTATAACATCCAAGTTATAAGATCCAAGTTGAAAAAAAAGATAATATCTTTCACTATTACAAAAATAATTTTTAATGAAGATCTAGCCTAACAAAATGAAGCGGCAAACTGAGACAAACAATTCAGGCAAAAAAATATTCAAACACAAGATTATTTAGGCAAAACTGTTTGGGTTTGGATCTTAATTTTTTTGTCTGAATTATGTGGATAATTGTCTCAGTTTTTCTCTTCACTTTGCTAGTGTGGATCTGGTAACGTGGAATAAGGTTCCAAGCTTAACAAGTTTTGAATTTGCATAGTAGGTTTCTCAAATTTCCTGCTTTTATTCCATCATATGGTTTCTAATGACTAACTTATCATCCATTCTGTTTTCCACCACATTTGAAATTTTAATTCAATTTATCGCAAACAACTTACCAGATTACACTAAGAAAATACCCTTTAACGGGTATTTAGTGTCCTCAGGTATCAAAATAATTTATACTTAATGATTCTAGTCGTACTTTTAAGTATAATCCGTGACCAACCCAGTTAATGAGATGTGGGAAACTCTTGGTTAGAACAAGTACAATAGCTAAAAATAGCAAACAGCTAAAAGATAGCAAAGAACTGCTTGGACTGTTAGAAGTCAGATAATATCTTTAACTTATAACCATACTTGTGGGCAGATAGTTTCATTTAAACAGCTGAAATAATAATAAATAGTGATTGATTTAGACCATGATGAAAAAATTTTCCTGTTCCTTGATAACTGTTGCAAAAGAAATCTAAAAAATTTATGATGGAATTCTATGAAAATAAAGAAATTCAAAGGAATAGCTCCAATGCAAACAAAAGAAATGAAATACCCATTTTCTATGTTTAGCACAATAGGTAAATCCCTAAGGTTTGCACAATAAATACAAAATGTTTTATTCTAAAGTTCCGAGTTACAGCTATGGCATTTGAAAGAAAATGGGATAGTATTTAACCCTCAAAATGGGAAACAATGAATCATATCTTCCTTGGCCAACAAAGAGCTGTTCATCATCATTTGAAGACTCGGGATTAAAAGTATGGAGGTGATAGGAGGTAAAGGAAGGAGCTAAGGGTGGAGCGGGGTGGAGACTAGCAATAAAGCGGAAAGGACTCTAGGTAGAGGAGAGGCTTAGAATGGCCAGTGGAGAAGCTGCTTTGGAAGGCAGTCTGGATAGAGGCCATCCCATAATATGAAATCATCGTTCTTCAGGCAGAATTGTGAACATTGTCAAAACCCAGCAATCTTCACAATGAGAAAGTTTCTTTGAATATTCTTTCCTCAAGTGTCAGTTTGCCATGATGTAACTTTCATGACACCATTTTTGTTTAAAATCTTTCATTCCTGTATCATTTTACACTGCTAGGTAATGCAGTTTTTAAAAATTAAAAAAAATTTTTTTGCTTATATTAGTCTGTACTAACTACATAAAGCTGCATAGCCTGTTCTCATAGAGTCCACTAACAACGTTAACTGGATGGTTAAACTCAAAATCATTTTGGCCTCAACGTTCTGGTTTCAGTTCTTCCCTTCACTTTTCCAATCTTTGAGAGTTATAGAACAAATCTGCTATCAGGTTGATCTTTTCTGATATGCTAACTAGAAGAGTGATTATGTCTCCACAGGCTGGTATTTATGAACAAAATTTTGATTTAACAGAGCATCATTTAATGAAGTCTCCAAGTAGAAAAAAGAAATATTAAATATTTCTCCTTAGGATCGACACCTGAAAGGTTACTGTTCTCTTTCTTTTCAATCTTAGTTTGATGAAGTGCAATTTTGACAGAAATTATAATAAACTAGGAATTTAAAGAAGCTGAGAGCCCTAAACTGAGCTGGACAGTGACAGTGACAGCATTTCCCTGTCTGCCACTCCTTATTTGGGGTTTTCTTTACTAAATGCAAATATCTTGTCTTTTCAAGGAAACACTAAGGTCTTGGAGGGTCGAGTGTACATGTTAATATCTTGCACACCTCACACTTTGAGGCACATGTGTAGAATGTTTTTAAAAAACTGTATGGATGAATAATCATGTTCTAATGTGGCTTTGTAGTACACAGATGTTCCGTTTTAGAGGGTATTATGTGGCTGCAGGCATATGTTTACCTATATTGAAAGATCTTCAGGCTTAAAATAGACCTGAGAGATCCCCAAGCCCGGTGCATCTTGGGAGCTTCCTTAGGCACCTATGCAGAGAACGAGGTTCTCTTTAATTGAGCCCCTACTGTGTGCCAGGCACTGGGCACCCATTCTTGCTGGCTTCACCAACATTTCTGATCCTTTGCCCCTCCGGGCTTTCTCCAGCCTTATATACATTCAGCCAGGCTTTTCATTTTCTGGCTCAAGGAGCAAGCCAACTTCAAGCCAAGGCAAGCCAACCAAGGGCCCAGCATTAGAGGCAAAGACCAAACCTGAGGAGTCAGGAAATGCCGACGACGGTAATCAGACCTGCCACTCGAATGTGGAAGAAAAGGATGTGGACAAGTAGGATGGGATTCAAAGTTCCTGTACATGTTTTCTTGAACAACTGGAACTTATCTAGCTGATGGCAGCTGGTCCTGTTTCCTTTTACAAAATAAGTATCTCCTGGTGTAGCCCCATTTTGGTGTGTGTGTGAAGAAAGACTGCTGACTTGAAGGTCAGATACCCTTTGTGTTAAAATTACCAAAGAGAAGCTCTGTCTGGCTTATTTATTTATTTATTTATTTATTTTTGCGGTACGCGGGCCTCTCACTGCTGTGGCCTCTCCCGTTGCGGAGCACAGGCTCCGGACGCGCAGGCTCAGCGGCCATGGCTCACGGGCCTGGCCGCTCCACGGCATGTGGGATCTTCCCAGACCGGGGCCCGAACCTGTGTCCCCTGCATCGGCAGGCGGACTCTCAACCACTGGGCCACCAGGGAAGCCCTGTCTGGCTTATTTTTACATTTGAAAAATTCTGATGAGGATGATGCTCATGTTTTAAGAGGCAGTGCAAAAGAATAAGGCTCTAAAGGAAAGAGATGGCTCTTTTTCTGGAATCAAAGCTTTAAATTCCTTTTCAGGGTCCAATTAATCCAAAGAAGGGGAAATCCCGGCAATAATAAAAATTGCACTGCAGAAATTCTTGGTGTTCAGATATGGAACCCAGGGGAATGGAATACTAATATCTTCTGACTGCAATCATCACTCCCATTTGTTCTTTTAAATAAGGAAATAATCGTTTTTCTTCAGTGTACCGAGTAATCTTGCTACGAGAATAAGAATACTTTGACTTCATCCAACTGCAACTAGACTGGTTTCAAATGAGCCTCTCACTTCAACTAAAAAGACATGACAGATTCAGTAATTTTCATGTCACTGTCAGAAAGAAGCTGACGCTTTTGTTCTGAAACTACCTTCCTTTGGGTTGTCTTTGACGGTGTTGCAAGATCACCTGAAGTATCAGAACTCCAAACCTGGGCACAGGGTAACAATCTAGAAAACTATGGTAACTAAATATACTGACATCCACTGCAGCAACGTCTGTGCATCTTGATGAAAATGATGTGAAAATGCACAGAAAGGCACATGGAGGAGTCGAATCTTGATTTAAAGATACCGGGCTGTTTGTGTAAATGGCCCTTTCTTCTCTTATCTCCATCAACCCAGGTCATCTACCATTGACATACTCTAGGTGCACGGTTCCTTCGGTGATTGAAGAACATATTGACTGCAGATGTTAGAACTGGTACTTCTAGGTAACAGCCGGATAAATCAAGGCTCAGATAAATTCAGGGCTCAGCTGTAAAGGTCACTATTAGTACCAGTGTTTTTTTGTATTTAACAGGTATTTGAGGTATAGGGACTACGTTTTTCATAGTCCCAGAACCTCGTCTCATATCCCATGGCCAGAGATGGCCATCGTGATCCAGGCTGAGCCAATCATGGCATGCTATTACTCTCCCCACAGGACAACCACCAAAATGACCCTGGTGGCTCTTTTTTTTTTTCCCTAATTAGAGATGGTATAGATACTATTTTTGTCTCTTGTCAGGAAATGTAAGAATGTGTCCCTACAGGTGTCCAAAGCCATGGTCAGTGTTGTCTGGAGAAGCTGATCTTAGAGAATGGAGCTGATATACCAAGAGAAGCAGAAAAAAAGAAAAGAGAGAGACCTACTGGTTTTCAAGTTTCTGGATCCATCTACCCCTGAGCCCTATTTTACCTCTCCTCTCTTGGAGGGCACTAAATGATCTAGTAAAGTTGTTGTCTCTTGCAACCAGAGTTCTGATTAGCCTTGGGGGTATCCTTGATACCTAGTTATGATTTATAACATTCGCTTGAGGTAAAAACGTGTTCTTTGTGCCCAACGATCAACACACCAGTTAGAATAAATCTGGGCTGGCCTGAAAGAATGATTACAATGAAAAACATTTTACTTCTCGGTCGGATGAGATCTTCACTAAGTGGATGGTAAGACGGATTCCACACTGCAGAAGTATATAGAAGACCTCATTTGCTCTCTAAAAGAATTCCTTTTTCATCAGCATTAAGTGACCAATTGATTCTCATCTCCCCTACAGGTCCCTCACCCCCTGCACCTAATTATAATCAGTTTTGAAAACCACTCTTTTATGAGAACAAAAAGGGGAGAATTTATCTATATTGTCCTGACTCTCTTATGTGGATGCATACATTCCCACATATATAGAAACTCACACACAGAAAAATTACTGTTATGTCCAGTGATGGAAAAACACTAAAGGGACAAGGACTCTGAGAAGAAACAGTGAGAGAGATGAAGGACTCAGTGCCCAAGATTCTTGGAAATAAGCTGAGATTGGAAAGGTGTGAATAAGCACACAGGCCACACTAAGCGGTGATGACGTTAAGGGCAGGCTCCGTGCCTTCCTCTCTGCATCCCTGTTGCTTATCACTGGGCCAGGCCTTATAAACATTTGTGGAGGGAATTCCCTGGCGGTCCGGTGTTTGGGACTCTGTGCTTTCATGCCGAGGGCCCAGGTTCAATCCCTGGTCAGGGAACTAAGGTCCTGCAAGCTGTGTGGTGTGGCCAAAAATAAAATAATAAAAAATAAAACGAATCGTTCTCTAAAAAAATAAAATAAAATGAATCATTCTCTAAAAAAAAATTTTGTGGAAAGAATGTTGAGTAATATGAACTTGGTGTATAACAGCTACCCTTGCATTCTGATCAGGCATTAGTGTATGAAGTGGTGGTCGCTAGTTAGAACAATGTGTTTTAAACTATACCTTTCATCTCTGAAGCCGTATCTGTCTTTCTTGAGGGATGACTGGCCGCTGAGTCTTTCCTGCCCCTCCTCCACCCCGGACCCCATTATGCATTTCCCTTGTGTCATGGAGGAGCATTATCACTTTGTCGCTAAACTCCAAGCTCCCTGAGGGCAAGGAAAGCTGCCTAATTTATTTTTTCCAGCCAGCAAGTGCCTGATGCATGGCAGGTCTCATTATATAATATGTTTTGAATGAATGGACGCCCAGTGCCTATCATGTATTAAAACAGATTTCTGTCAAGCCAGAGATCTCACATGAAAACAAATTAATTCTAAAGGCCAGTGCGATGGTTCTCAAACTTTGCTGCACACTGGGTTCAACTGGGAGCTTCTAAATAAATAAAGGAAGAATAAAGAAAGAAAGCCCCTGCCCAGGCTACATCCAAACTAATTAAATAAGAAACTTGGGGGAAGGGACTGATGTTAGAACCTTTCAAGATCCCTCAGGTAATCCCAGAATACAGCTAAATTTAAGTGTTCTAGGGGCTTCTCAAAATGTTACTGTGTATACAAAACACCTGGGGATATTTTAAAATTCGAATCCAGAGCCCAAAGGTCTGGGGTGGGGCCTGAGACAGGACAGTGACTCAGGGACCTGAGGCTGGGTTCCAGGGCTTTTTTTTTTTTTTTTTTTTTTTTTTTTTGCCAAGCACCAGCCCTACAGCTCCATCTTCAGCTGTTTCATGACTTGATGTTCTGCATAAAATTTCATTTAGGGAGAGAGAGTTCGCAGCATGGCCTTTGTGATAAGTGACAGAAGAGGGACAAAAGATGGGGGTAGGGAAAAGCCGGGCAGCTGGGGCCGCCAGCCGAGGGCTCCTGGCTCCCGACTGCTTCTCGGGAGCGCTGCGGGTGATGCGCAGCCGCCGCCGCAGGCCTCCCGCCCTGTTTCCCTCTCTCTCTATCTCTGTCTGTCTGTCTCTCTGTCTCTGTCTCTGGGCCGCCTCCCTGGTCCTTCCCGCTCTGCGAGGAGCCTGGGCCGGTCCCGCCCGTGTCAGGTCTCCGAGCAGAGCTGGGCGTGGGGAAGGGCGCTCGCACCCGCCCCGCGTTCCCTGCGCCCGCCTGAGGGATTTACTTATTGTGCTGCAGAAGGGAAGGAGGGAGGGACAGAACAGAACAGAACAAAACAAAACAAAACGGGGGCAACCGAGACAGGACGTAGGCAGCGGAGCAGCGGGAACAGCAGCCGTCCCCCGCTCCCAGCGGTCTGGGGAGCGTGCGCGTCCCCGCGCGGAAGGCGCGGCTCCGGGCTCGCGGGCCGGGGAAGATGCGCGGCGCGCGCGCCCCACTTACCATGACTGTGGCCGCGGCCGCGGCTGCCTGGGCGGCCACCGCGGCCTGGTTGGCTTGGTGCTGCGCAGCTTTGATTTTGGCCTGCAAGTGTGCAGGAGGGTGAAAATATTTGCATTTCTCCCTCATGCAACGCCCCTTTATGTAATCCATACAAACGGTTACGGTGTTGTCGTTTGTGTCGATCATGGTGCTGTCGGCGGGGTGTGCAAAGCGGCAGTCAGTCTCTCCCCGGGCACAGTTTCCTCGCTGGAACTCCCTGCAGACCTAGGACACGGGGAGAAGAGCACACGATGCAGAAGGAGGCCCCAGGGCCGCCGGGAACTACCTCTGCGAGCGCAGCCACGATGTAAAAAAAAAAAAAAAAAAAAAAAAGAAAAGGAATAAATGCCTTTCCTTTCTTTTAATGGTGGCTTTTGTGCCATTTACAATATAAACATTCGATTATCCAGGATTCAAGTAACTGGAATCCCGGGCAAAGTGATTTGAGTTTTACTTCGCCCTCTCTTCTGGGGTGAGAATCTATATTAAGAAAGTCAAAATCTGCAGTTAAATCAACAAGGCCCCCATTGTTCTTGGGATTTATTTATTTAGATAAGGAAAGGAGGGAGGGAGGGAGGGAGGGAAGGAAGGAAGAAAGGAAAGAAAGAATAGTTTATTATATATATATATATATATATATAGTAATTTGGAGATTATCTATGTATGTGTATATATATCTATACACACACACATGTATATAAAATTTGGGCGTCTATATATAGCCACATCTTCTTCTACCATGACAACTCTGGGATTTTATAGGCTTTTTACATGGAGGGATTATTTCACCAAAGATCAAGCCACAAGGTCATTGCTGCACAACTGCTAAAAGAATAAGGCGACGTGACGAACTTGTTTCTCCTCTCTGAGGTTGGGGAGTGGGGCTGGAGTGAACGTGAATACTCCCGTTTTCCCATAGGTCTATCCTGCTCCACAAAGATAACGTATGCTTATACTCATAAATTAGGAGAACTACGATATCTAAGACACCAAAACTTTCATTTAAGTCACAATATTATTATTTCTGACAGCACAGAAAGAAGGTAAAAATACAAAATAAAACGGAGAGAAATATGGGAAGAGATAAAGGGAAAGAAGTAAAAGGAGGGAAGTAGAATAGAGTTTGAAGTGTGATGTATGGTTTCTTTTTTTTTATTCCTTAATCCTTAATTATCCTAAAATCTCAAGTAACTGCGCAATGCTCCATCCTCTGAGAATTCTTGTGGATCAGGAGTTTACTGTTTAAAGAAAATTTTCTTTGGAATTTAAAGAGTATTCTTAACCTTGCCCTAAATACCGATAACGTCAAGTAACACAAATAACATATATACATAATAGTTATATTTATAAATATCATTATCAGGGAAGAATTACTAGTAAAATTGTAAGTTATTTTCTTCTCAGGCTCCACATCCAAAGCTGATGTGCTCAAGCGGTGGTTTACATCTTTATCATTAGTGACATTACAGGAAGGGTCACTGACATGACATTCAAGCCTTGTGAGAGTCAAAAGTACTTGGGAAATACAGTTTCACTGACCAGTGACCAAGCGAGTTTAAAGGGTAAACAGATAAATCACAAAATTATTCATTGTTTCCTTCTACTTTGGATATTATCCAACATTCCATCTTTAGCTCATAAAATGTACAAAATAAAAATTACTAAACTGTTCCCACAGATCCTGAGTATGCCTCCCTCTGTAAGTGGAATGACTCCAGGCTAAGACTGCATTGGGGTGTAGAGTAGCCATCAGGCATTTACCAAGGGGCTCTGTGTGCAGCTGACTTCATTCCTGGTTTGAAATGAATTGCAAGCTGCTTTGCTAAAGTCCTCGTGAATCAGTTTTACATATGTCTTTGTCTACCAATCCTGTTGGGAACGACAACTTGTTCCCAACTCAGCTGATTTAATTTGTTTTCTAAACCACACGGTCACGTACTGAACACGAAACCTTCATGGGTCCACCAGGTGGAGCCCCAAACACTTTTCCAGTCCCATGAAAGGTCTGTTCAATATTCACAGGGTTAGTCTTGATCAAAACAGTAGCGATGGGAGTTTATTGTCTTTTCATTTGGGGATCTATATACTCCAGATGGAAGCTGATATTAGGTGACATTTTATCATTTTCAATATTTATTGTGCAAATATTTAAACAAATGCACATTGAAAGAACATTGTCAAATGATCCAAGGCAAAGCACAGTGTACATCCTAACCATACATATATATCACCTAACAACTAACTGGTGGTTGAATGAAAGGAACTCTTTGAAAAATCTATCAGACTCTTTACACACCCATATAAAATGCTCTATTAAATGTCATAGGATACAGTAGTTAAGATAAATGGATGAATGCCCTAACTGATTAAAGAGAAATTTTACCTAGTAAAGTACAGGTGAGTTGGTTTGACTCATGACTTAAGAATTATGTTTTATAAATATATGAATTTTTTAACTTTTTATTTTATATTGGAGTATAGTTGATTAACAATGTTGTGACAGTTTCAGGTGTACAGCAAAGTGATTCAGTTATACATACACATGTATCTATTCTTTTTCAAATTCTTTCCCCATTTAGGTTGTTATATAATATTGAGCAGAGTTCCCTGTGCTCTGCAGTAGGTCCTTGTTGGTTATCCATTTTAAATATAGCAGTGCGTACCTGTCAATCCCAAACTCCCTAACTATCCCTTCCCCCCACCCTTCCCCCACCCAGTAACCATAACTTTGTTCTCTAAGTCTGTGTCTTCTTGACTTTTGTAGATCACTTGAATTTAAGTTAAAGAAAATATCTCAAATCAATAATTAGATTTTCCCAGGCTCCAGTTCCCCCTGTTTACCTGTACATAACTGGGGCTGATATCCTGGAACATGCTAGAGCAGCCATACTAGTTCTTCAAATACTGAAATATGATCATACCACTTGGTCAGTAGTCATAGTCCTACGTCCTCCCACCCCTGTCCCTGAGTGTCTCCCTTGTCCTGGCTGCTGGCCTCCTAACCTGCCCGTTACCAGACCTTTCTAGGATCCAGCAAAGGTTCATGCCTGGCACAGCTGGAGCCCTTGGGAGCCATCTTCGTGGCCTGCATAGTGATTGATTCAATGTTCCATTGGTTGTTACATATTTTGCCCCTGAACACACATTCCACACAACAGATTTTTTGTTTGTATTAAACTTATTCTTTTCCCACAGACTAATTTCCTTTATACTTGACCTTAAATTCAAACAATAGAATTATGAATGCATGGCTTTTAGGTGAATGTGTGTGCATGGCTGTTTTACAAGACTGAATTAATATCTTACAAGCATTCACTTACATAGAGGTATAGCTCTACCACAAATGCATCTCAAACCACAAATATAATTGAAGTACCTCCAGTTTGTCAGTCCTGAGAAGTTTCTGAGTTGCAGTTGAGCCCGGGACAGTGACAGGTGGACTTCCGGGAACAATAACAGGTGTGGTGGGTAGAATTTCCGTTGGGACTAACCCAACTCCAGGGGTTACCGGTGCTAGGTAAGGAGCAAAACTAATCGCCGTATTTGTCCCTATTGCGGGACCTACAGGAAAAGTGGGCTGTTAAAGGAAGATAACACAAGACAAAGGTTCCTTTAGAATAAAACTTTAAAAAATCACCAGCAAGTGTCATTTGAGCAAAATTCATTCATTGCATACAAGACTCTTTGTGTTAGTTGCATAGATCAGTGCTGAACTGTGAAAATTCATTAAGCTTCTTTGTTTTTTGCTTAATAGAAATGAAGTCCATACAGATCCTCTCCTCTCCTCCCCAAACCACACAAACACGTGGGAGAACATGATAGAAACCGAACTACAGGGACCAGGTTAAACTTTTATCCCCATGAAAGTGTTCTCTAGAAAAGGATAATTTCACTCTAATTGCTCATCATTCCAAACTACTGAGTGTTCCAACAAGAAGGCAGTAAAACTTAGGGAATGCTGACTCATAGTCTTTGATTTCTCCGACGTGTCTCTCAAAGGGAGAGGAAGAAAGAAAAACCCTTGACTATAGACTGATTTTCAGACTGACCAAGTTTATACACTCTCAAAAAGTGGGGATTATTTGGTATTTTATTTTGCTCAGATTTACCAGTATGTTTCCATATTCTATCACTAGCATATATAACCCCAAAATTCATAGGCAGCTTACATCTAGACCTGCTATTTCTTGCTCTAGCTCAACTATGTCTAGATCCAATCTTCCTTTCCTGAAAGGTTGGACAGAAGGGCTTGAACTTTTCCATTGGCCATTAAAAGTTGCTTTGGGGGCTTCCCTGGTGGCGCAGTGGTTGAGAGTCCGCCTGCCGATGCAGGGGACACGGGTTCGTGCCCCGGTCCGGGAAGATCCCACGTGCCGCGGAACGGCTAGGCCCGTGAGCCATGGCCTCTGGGCCTGCACGTCCGGAGCCTGTGCTCCACAACGGGAGAGGCCACAACAGTGAGAGGTCCGCGTACCGCAAAAAAAAAAAAAAAAAAAAAAACAAAAAACAAAAAAAGTGGCTTTGGTTTCCTAGGTCACAAAATCAACGCAGCAGTGATAAGGGCATAGAGTTCCTTACTAAACTTCTCTATCACTATACTCTTTGTCCAGGGATAAGAAGAAATATATTAGAGGGTTGAAGGGATGATTGTTTTCAAAAGCTTCACCTGAAAATATGCCTTTCAGAAAGGAAATAATGCACATTTAAGAGAACAACAAACTTGGCTTCACTTTTAAAGAGCCAATGTTAAAAATGTACATTTAAGAGAACAACAAACTTTTGCTTCACTTTCAAAGAACTGATGTTAAAAACTTAAGATGCTAAAGATTTTTCTTAGAATAAACTTTGCACTGAATTGGATCTGAAGAGTTTTTGTTTGTTTTGTTTTTAGTTATTGGATGACTTTTACCCTATTTATTTTTAGGATATTTTAGGTATTTGCAATCACATGTTAATGCAATTTTCTCATATTGAACTATGTGGTTGACCATGTCATGCTACTTCTCTATTTGTACATTATGGGTAACATTCTTGTTGTCTATTTATAGCTCTGAGTTGTTGAACATATGGGAAAAATAATAATCTGTGTGTATTAAGTTTTTTGTTGACAGCAATAATGGAAAAATATCTTTTACAAACGATGATGTTAGAAAGCAGTGAATTATTGATAGTTTGTGCGGGGAGTTCTTGGAGAGGCTGAAAGGCTTCACTGAAGTGGCTGGTCGGGGGAGGGATGGAAGAGGTGATTCTAATGGTCTTAGAGGGCTGCTGCTGCACTCTCACAAGGGGCTCTTAGATCTTTATGGCTCTGACATAAACTTCACTTTGGGGGAAAGTTGCTTCATGAGGTCTTAACATGGGAAATTGATGGCAGTTAGGATTTTTTTTCTTCCTTGACTTTCTACAGAGTTTTATACATGAATGTTTTCCATTTTCAACCTATTTGAGTCATAATTATAGAACGTTGTGGTTTTCAGTAACTGTAGCTTTTATAATTTAGTACTGTTGAAAAGAAGCCAAGTGATTTAAATGGTATAAGGGCTCTATAATGTTAGGATTTAAGAAAATCAATTCTGAAAGGTCATAAATCACAACAGATCAGTGATTCAAAGAACCAGCTATATCAGAAATGCTTGAGGGGAATTTCATAAATAGAGATATCACAAATTCTGACTCAATATGTCTGGGCAGGGTCCTTGAGATTTGCATTAAAAAAAAACCTGACTACATGATCTGGTGTGGAGCCCGGTTTGGGGACAACTGTCATAGATGAGGAGTGAAAATAAATATTAGGAAAAACCAGTACTAGTGTCATTTAATCTAGAGGCTAATGATCGAAGTAAACATTTAGAAACTAGAGCTCTCCCCACATCTCCATTTTTGACTTTCTGTTGAAGCAAATTCCCAACCTCCTTCCCTTTTAGATAACTTGAAGCCCAGGTCAGTGTAGGGACACACATTCAGGTTGTACCTTGACTGTCAATGGGCTGTCAGAACCTCAAAACCCATTTCCCAAAACCTTTTTGGATATCAACAAATCTCTCGCCATTAGCCAAGTTTTGTTCCTTGTTCATCTAATTTAATGGTCAAAAATGAACGTTGCAGTTTGTTTTATTGATGTTAGCTGTACTATAGGTCACAGAGAGTATTATTTAAAAGTAAAAACACAAATATTAGACAAAGGGAGACAGGAATTCGAAATCCTGAGCTCGGCCAGTTATTAATCTTTACCCTGGGCAGGAAATCAACCTCTCTGAACTTTAGTTTTCTCATCTGCAGAAGGGAAGTAAAACTTCAGCTTAAAGACTTGGGCTGAGCAAGGTGTTCGTTCTTTCTTAGAATACTTCGCATGGTTGGAACGCAAGAAATAGCACCTATCATTAGTAGTGTAAAAATCATTATTAATAAAGGTTTTTTCCCCCAAATTGTCCATTGATTCTATAACAGGAATGTAGTCAGGATAGCAATATAATACTAGAGGTATAAAATCTTACTAAATGATAGCAAATATCTTCTTTATTTTGAAATATAGGTTGGGAAAGTATATATTTTCTTTCATGTGAAAGTTAAAAGTTCATAAGCTTTATGAAGATAGATTCAATTAGATATTTTCTCTTTTTTTTATTTAGAGTGTTTTTTTGTTGAAGTTGAATAGTAAAAAAATACAGTTATGGTAATTTTCAGAGATGGGCACTATATTATTTATTATTATTATCATTGACAGTAATACCTTACATCTGTGAAAGGTTCGGCTGTTTTCAAAGCATTCTCACACACAGTGTCTTCTTTAATCTTCTCAATACTCGCGAGAAGCAAGCGTGGCAGCGAGAACTGCACAGTCTTCAGGTGAAAGCAATTTAGAATAGAGACCACGTGGATTCCCCAAGGTCAGCGCTGCCCAGGCAGAGTCAAGGCAAACTACCCAGCACCCCTGGCTCCCAGTCTGGGGCTGTTTTCACTCCTCTGCACTTACTAGATTTCGTTGGTCATTTCTTAAAACAGAAGAGGGAACAAAACCACGAGTTGCCCTTACAGACACAAGCATACAGAGTGAGCATTGGCGGGGAGCCGTGTCCCACAGTCAGCCAGGGCCTCCCGCAGGCAGGAGGTTAGGGCTGCTCTGAACAGCTGCCTGGAAAAGTGGGTCTCAGACCCTGGATTCAAATTAAGGTCTCCAGGTGGAGTTGAGGCTGGTGTCTGAACTTGAGTCTGAGTTGGTAGCTAAGTAAGAGAAGGGCAGGTGACTCTGCTTCTGGAAGGCCACGAGCTGGGGCTTGGGAGAAGCGGCCCTGCGGTTCCCGCAGGAGGGCTGTTGCCAGGTGGTCTGAGACGAGATCCATTTGGTCCTCCTCATCTCTCAGCACTAGCTGCAGTGAGAGAGGCCAGAGGACAAGAGCTGCAGAGAGTCTTCGGGAAGAAAATCGTGTCCGAAATGCCGGTCTTGCCACCTTCGCTCTGGGCTTCACCCCACCTGCCTGTGTTTCTCACTCTCCACTCTTCCTTCTCAGTACCTTACAGCAGTGGGTCTGGGTTCAAAGATCACACACTCACATGTGCACACGTGCTCTTTGATATTTTGTAGTGGCGACGAAGGATCAGGGCTGGGGAGGAATGACTAAGTGGCCCGAGGCATTTTATGGCTCTAAAATGTAGTCAATTGACTTTTTAAAACAAGAGCCTGAGAACTCATACATTTAGAAAGCTCTGACTTCAAAGGGTAGGTATTTGGCACTCAAACTGAAAGGCCTAAAACATGGCATCTCTTAAGGCTTCTCCCTTTACTCCCGGAAGCACCTCTGGAGCACAGAATACTCAACGCTAGACCTCACCCCCAAGGACTGGATTGCATAGGCTCTTGAATCCCTGTCCTACTAAAGGCTACCCACCTGCTGCTTTATCTTGAGTGTACGTGGGAAGGTTGTGTGGGAGGTGAGGGGTTGGGGGCAGTGTGCTGGGAAGGGAAGGGAAGGAAGAATTGCTGTTACAGTCTGTTAGGAATTGGAGAAAGAAAAACTGCTAGGAGGAATAAGGTGAAGGAGACTTTTGAAATGTAATGAATTTGAGACAAAAGAGGAAAAAATAGATTGCATTTTCATTCATTCAGTAAATATTCATTGGTGGTACAGACATGGTGCCAGAGCACTGTGTCTACATTTATTGAACTTAAACCCTAATGGGGAAGGACAAAGAAATAAAATGACAATTCATTTTTATGGATAAGCAGAAATGAGGAGGCCTCACTGGTAATGACAGAGATTGGTGGTGGGTCGCAGGGGATAGAGTTGGAGTCCTTATGAATAAGATGAAGTTAAAACGTGAAGAGTAGTAGGAAACTTCCGGCAAAAGCAAAGGCCTTGAGGCAAGCAAGAGCTCTGTGTGTTCATAGAACTGAAAGTTTGGTTTGGTCTCAGTGGATAAAGGAAGAGTGGCCCAGAATGAGTTGGTGAGCTGGGAAGGGACCTGATCACAGATGACACTATAGATCAAGTCAAGGTTACATGTTTAGGCTTTGTCTCCAGTGAAATGGGAAAGCATTGAAGGGTTGTAAGAAAGGGAGTGATATGATGCCTTTATGTGTTTAAAAGAGTCCTCCAGTTGCTATGTGCAGGATACATTGGAATAAAGCAAGAGTGGAACTTGAGAGATCAGGAGGGAACAGCTTATAAAGTATTTTGAAATACTTGATGGCGGCTCACACGAGGGTGCTGGGAGAAGAAGTAGATGGACTTGAAGGCACATATGACAGGATTTGCTGATGAACTGGATGTGAGAGAATATGCTTGGTTTTGGTTTGAAACTGCTGGTTGCACATACTGAGATGGAAGTGTAGTAGAATAAAAAAATGGGTCTTGATCATGTCAAGTTCCTGTGAGAAATTTGAAGGTGAGTCCAGTAGGAAGCTGGATACCTGAACCTGGGACCCAGAGGAGAGGTTTGGACTGGGAACGTGCATTTGGGAGTTCTCAGCCTGTAGATGATTCAGAGCCACAGAAATGGAAGAGACCATGAAGGAGAGGGTAAATGAGAGAGGAGTCCAGCACTGGGCATATCAGTGTATAGCAGCCTCAACATATAATAGAGGAAAAGAATGGGCAATGGAGACAGAGGAGGAAGGAACGATCAGAGAGCGAGGGGTGCTCCGCAAAGGAGAGATGGATTGCATGTCACTAAGAGGTCGAAAGAGTACAATAAAAGCAGAAGTGCCCATTGGTTTAGCAACATGGAGGTCACTGGTGAGAGATGTCAGCGGATGGGTTCAGGGGAGATGGGAGATAAAGGGAGTGGAAAAACTATGCATTTCTCTTTAGAGAAGTTTACCTAAGAAGGAAACCTAAAAATGGAGGGATACTGGCTACTTTATGTTTATCAATTTCTTTGTCTTAAGCAATTTCTGCATGTATTAGTTTCCCGTGGCTGGTCTAACAAATTCGCACAGACCTGGTGGCTTAAACAACATGCATTTATTCTTTCATAGTTCTGGAGGCTGTAAGTCTGAAATCAGTTTCACTGGGCCAAAGTCAAGGCTTTGGCAAGATCATATTCCCTCTGGAAGCTCTAGGGATGAATCCATTCTTTGTCTCTTCCATTTTCTGGTGGCTGCTGGCATCCCTTGGTTAGTGGCCACATCACTCCAGTCTCTGCCTGTACGGCCACATTGCCTTTCTCCTCTTCCGTATGTGTGTCAACTCTCCCTCTGCCTCTCTTCTAAGGATGCTTGTGATTGCATTTAATCCAGGAGAATTTCCCCATCTCAAGATGCCTAGCTTAATCACATCTGCAAAGACCCTATTTCCTTGTAGGGTGACATTTACATTTCCAGGTACCTTTGAGGGCCATTATTTGGCCTACTACCTTGTATTAGGTCACTAATTCATTCCTGAGACTCTGAAGTGATTTGTTTGTAGAGTTAATGATTTTTAAGTTTATTACATTTTTTGTTCTAATTTTTCTTGCGATTTAAAAACCTCTATTAAAATACTTAAATGTAATATTCCTTCTTCATAGAGTAATCTGATTATTGTCTTCTAACTAATATATGAGACAATACATAAACATAACTTTCAAAGAAAATTCAACTAATAGTTTATAACAGGAATGGAATTTTCTTATTACCATTGCCATTATTGGCTACCAGGGTCAATCCTTACAAATTCTAAGTAAATAAGAAGTGAATGATTAAAACGATATAATGCACTGTTGCTATGTTGACCTAGGTGGTTCTAAGTTTATTCCCATAGATGTCATTTAATATGTATAATTAAATTATTTTAGCATTTAGGTAATTTAATAAAATAATTTATATGTGTGTATCAATAAAGAGAACCATAAATTATACATGTGAATGGTTTTAAGTAGATCCACTTAAACGCCTGTATTTGGTGTTAAATGTGTGTTCAGAACTCTACCTGTGTTGTCCTTACATCTAGGATAACTCCTTCTCATCCTTTAGGCTGTACTTATTTAGGGCTTCCTCCAAGCAGCCTTTCCTGCCTCATCCAAAATCATAATTCCCTGGGCCTGAATCTTATGTTGCCTTTTCCTTGAGTCTGTCTACACCCACAAGACTGTAGCTGATTTATCTTGGAGTCCCTGCACCTGCACTTTTTTTTTTTTTTTTTTACTCCGAGCAGAGCTGGTTCCTGGCTACTTTGTGCCGCTATTCTTGGGCAGAAACCTGGAGACAAGCAGAATTGACAACAATCTGCCCAGATTCTCTCCCCTCCTCCTGGACCAACCCTACCTTCCCCATCTCATCTCATGGACGCACAACAAGAAAATGTAACTCCCTGGTAGCTATCCCTTTTCATTTAGCAGCTTTCAATGACATAGAATTTTCATACAATAAAGACTGATTTTTAAACAATCATCTCTTGTGTATGTACCTCTTTTTTAAAAAAGAGCAAATTTCACTCACTTCACTGGCTTTGTTTTTTAAAAAATTAGCTTGTTTTTGACAAAAAATTTACAAGTGCAAACAAAATTCACTAAAGCCAAAAAATGCACTCCTCTCCCTCAGGGCCTCATTCTTAGAGCAATTTCCAGACCTTTAAGGAAGTACTTTCAAACACTGTGAAATCACTGTGAAATATGACACAGTACGTATTCGTAGACTGAACTCCCTGGGCGTTTAATCCTGTGGGCCTTGTCTCAGCTCCTGCACCCTTGGCAGGCCTCTGAGACGGGAGGCGTGGGTGGCTCAGGCAGCTCTCCTTCAGGCCTCTGCCAGGCTCCAGGGGGAGCAGACTGCAGAAAGCGCCCTGGTCAAGATGTCTGAGGTCCAGGCTCAGCTCCACAACTGATTAGCTGCAGGACATTGGGTAAATCCGCTAACTTCTGTGGTTTCATTTTCCCCTTCCTTAAAATGATACCATTGAACTAAATAATCTATCTGTTGCATTGCTAATAATGTTTTAGGCATCAGAATCTCTTCTTTGCATAGATCATCAATTCATACTCTAAATGAGAACGTAGAACTATTGCCCTTCTAAGATGGTTCAAATATGGAGGTTACTGGTGAGAAAGAGCTGGAGTGACACAGATTTCCCAGATATTGATTAGAAATTGTCTTTGCCTACAGTTTCTACATGCGTTTTTCCATTTAAATAATATAAAAAACCCTGTTTTCAGCATCTAGTTAGCTTCAAAGCTATTTGCCTTAATGGTAGCCAAAGAGACAAAGTAGGGGGACACCATTTTAGGTCAACCTGGCCTTGCTGGTACCAACACTTTAATCATCAAGCCCATCATGAGATGCAATGTACTCACCACTGGATGAAGTGGGGTTCCTGGAAACATAAATTGCATCTGCTGGGCAAGCATTGCTGCTGCAGTTTTTTGCTGGATCAAATTGTTCCTCCCGTTAATTTCAAGTTGAGTTTTTAAATGTGTTGGAGGGTGAAGATACTTGCAGTTCTCTCTTGAACAACGGCCCTGGAAGAAAGAGTTTGGGTCTTAGGACTGTCATAAGTAGCTTTCAACTCTGTTGTCAACCATTTCACAATCATTCCTTATATACGAAGGTGTGTATCTGTGTGTGCGCACATGCGTGCACATGTATGTTGGAACATACAAGGGGTGAATCAGGCATTCGATGATTATCAGGCTTGCTCAGACCTGTTGAACAGAGAAGCATCCTGAAATGTTGTTGTTTTTAGTGGATTCTAACTCTGACAAAAGACCCTAAGGAAACGTGACTGCTGAGAGTAAAGTCAGACCCTTCTAGGCAGTGTGGAAGGCCATCAGAGGAGCGTATTTATTGTGACTTATCAAAAGGAAGCTTTGAACTTGCTAAACGTTGGTTTGTGCTGGAGTGATGACAAAATGTGAATAATTATGCGCCACATTTGTGCAGCGGGGAAAGTAATCAGAAGGTCTTGAAATGTGTGCTCCAGGGTGGCTGAAGACACTCCTAAATCGAATGATTGAAGAAGAGGCGGTGGTAGAATAGGAGCGGACATTTCTTAGTAACTGATGCACAGGTGAAATTTCCAGGCATGAACTCAGATAATCACCTGCAACGGAGCAGTTTGCTATAATACATGAAAGCTGCAGCCCATGTCCCTGCCCCAATCCCGTGACAGTTGTATAAAATTAAATGTCACAATATGAGGTAGTGAAGAGTGTTTACAGCTAAAGTAACATCGGGATGTTAAAGTTGGCAAAGTGAAAAAAAAAATTAATTAGGTGACAGGTGTGCCTAAAACCAGTCTGGAAGAGTAATCACAAATGGTAGTGTTTATACTGAATTCCCAAGTTTTCAAAACTACCAATTGAGAGAATCATGTTGATGTGTGAATTATGCGATTTCTGGAGAAAGAATAACGAACTGTGTTAACCAGTATGGAGACTGTCATTCCCTAAAGAAGTAGTCTTATTTGCAACCAAGAAAAGAGAATATGGGTTTGTTTACCAAATATCAAAGTAATTTTAAAAAGCAAGCTGGGTGGATCTGGGCAAACACATTTGTTTATAGTCGTCCTAATTCTAAACATCTGGAGTTCACATGCTGCCCCCTGCTCGTTTCAGCTGCACTTGTGGTGGCGCAGGCTCCCTCCCAAATGTCAGCCTCCTACACGGCCGCGGAGAAGGGCAGACAGGGGTCCTGGGCTCAGCCTCGTGCCCTGCACTCATCAACCCACGTTAGCAGCGTGAGAGGCTGCGCCGCCCTCTGTAGGGAGGACACAGAGGCGGGCACCGGGGACCCCAGAAGGAATCGGTCACGTTTCTGCTGAAGTTATTCTGTAACAACGGGCAAGGTCAGCATGTCTCCTTAGGCTCAAGTTCATATTGTTGATGTTTCATTCAGCATCCTGAGGGAGGAAACAGACATCTTGGGTCAAGTACTGGAAGGTCCACTGTTAAAATCCTGGCAAACTGGACCCACAATTTAAAATAATCCACTTTGTTGTACACCTGAAACTAACACAACATTGTTAATCAACTGTACTCTAATATGAACTAAAAAGTTAAAAAAAAATAATCCACGTCAAAGCAGTCTAGAAATCTCTTTCTCTCTCCATCTACTTCTGTCTACAGATTTTTAAGGTAAAGTTTTAATCCTAACTTTACTTTGCTCATTGTTTTGTGATGTCCTAGGGTCCCTCCAGCCCTACCAACCTGCTTCAGGCATGTCTTATTTTTACTTCTCTTTCTGTCTTCCCTTGACAATTGCCCAAGTCTCTGGATTTTCTAAAATAAAAGGTCCAAGAAAGCATTCAGATTGGGCCAGCTCCTAGAGCACAGGAGTGTGACCAGTCTCTGGTCTGGCTGCCTTATGTCAGGTGTCCAAATACATTCTTATCATCTATTGTGGGAGGTGGTCACGGGACGTGGCTACTGCCCGTCATCAGGGGTGGAGGAGAATTGAACAGAGTGACATTTCTTGTGTAGAGGATAAGTCTCCCCAGGCTTCTCTCTGGCAAGCTCAGTTCAAACTCTCTTCAAACACAGTCAGTTCACTTGGAAGATGACACCCAGAAAGGCTCATGTATACAGGGTACACGTATGGGCCTATGTGTACAAATGTACAAAGGGCCTCATGCAGGGATTTGGGAAAGCAGAGTTCCATAGAATGGAGTTGGAATTTGTGAGACATCCACGCTTCTACCAGTTTGGCTATTATATTTTACTCGTTCATATAATTGTCAATTTGATCATTAGTCTTCTAATGTAATGCTTTGTAGCTTCAGGTAAAAATTTCGATTAGGCTAGAAAAATATGTTTTTTTTTGTTAATGCTGTCATCTCTTGATACAACTGGGACTCTTAAGGAACTACATAAACTATTTTCAGCCAATGGAACATGATTGACAACATCGAATTAGTAATTTATTGATGGAACCTTCTTTTCCATGAGAATTAATACAATTAATACAATTTCCTACTGTTCTTACTTACACACTTGGAGTGAGGTATATTATTGATTACCCATGTACCAGACAATTTATACATGGTTATCTCATTTTCTCCTTATAATGATCCCTATTTTACAAAACAGCAAATGTACTCAGAAAGATCAAGAAACTTTCCAAAGTTTATATAATTGGTAAGTGGTAGGGCTGGATTTTAAATCTAGGTTTATCTGACTCAATTACCTCACTGTACTAACCTATTTATTAGCAACAGTTAAAATCCAGGGAGGCTAAAAATCTAGCATTCTCCTTCATAGAATAATAGGCTACTTAACACAATTTAAAATATAATAGAATATATATGAGGACTTGGGAGTGGAAAAAGATCATTTGCCTGGGTCTGTCTGTCGGAAGGGGGTCAGAGGCGTGGTTAGGCTCACAGGCTCTGGAGGCAGATGCCTGGGCACATAAGTTGGCTCTGCTTTTTCCTACCTTTGTAACTTCGAGCAAATTACTTGAATTTCTTGTATATTGGTGTTTTCATCTATACAATGAAAATAATTATTGTGTTTTCCTCTAAAGGCTGTTGTAGGATTAGATGAGCTAATACAGGCACAAGGTGTAGAGAATGCCTGGCACGTAGTAAGCACTGGGGAAGTGTTGTCAGCATTACCAAAGAAAGGAAAGATATTCGTATGTCATTTTCTTTACAGTAAATGCAGGATTACAGATTTAGTTATGTTTTGATTGGCTTTTTGTTCCTTCTCTAGAGTAGCTTTTCATTTCAAAACATGATAAAAGCAATCAGTACTTAATTATACTTATTCAAATATCTTATATTTAAAATTATTTTCAAGTCTACAGGACATTTCTGCAAGTATCCATATTTGAGGAGAGAGCCCTGGAACATAGTTCAGTCTAGCATCAATATTTTGAAGGGTGTTGCAGCACAGATGTATGAGGCATACAAATTCAAAGCCTGGGAAACTCTAGGCAGCAGAATTTTAGTAAGGGATACTATAGGACTGTAAAATCCTAAAGGAAAAGTTACTGTCAAAATATAACTATTTGACACAGTAAACAATCGGTAAGGAAGTTTTTGTTAAGGCGTAAGATCTGTCAGGATACACATCATCGCACAAAAACTGTTGATTATCAAAGCAAGTTGTCATAACCCGACGGGAGAGGGCAGTGAGCAGAGATGTAAAGCATCTTTGTATACCATTGTGAAACAAAACAGAAGTGTCAAAAATAGCATCTCCCAATTTTAGTCCAAGAAATGAAGACGAAAATGTCTTGGGAAAGTCTTCCTGTGGCTGCTAGGATTGTTTTTTGTTTTTTTTTTAACTCTTCTTCCCTTGGTTAAACACTGTTTCCGAGAGATAAGAGAGGTAGGGTCCAGCCCCTGGAGAAGGGGACTGGCACAGCTTCTGTGGGATGGAGTGGGAGAGCACCATTCCAGAGTCTTTGTGAAGAATCTTCTAGAACTGGAAAGTGGGAGCCCTGGAGGAGTCTAGGCAGATGGTCCCACACCAGGGTCTAATGTGGAAATTGCAGCCCTCAGGGGCTCCGCCCACTCCGGGTGGGATGCAGCAGGTTTAGAAAGGACAGGTGGTCTGGATCACACTCACCATTGTTCTTGGTCTATTTCCAGGCTAGGGTCTCATTCCTTCCTTCATTCAACAACTATTTATTGAGACCTTGCTGTGTACCAGGCCTTGTGCTAAGTGCTAGTTAACTAAAGGTGCGTAAACACAAGATCTGCTACCTCCTGCCTGAAGCCTGCAATCAGGTGGTGAAGACGGATATTAGCCAAACAGTGACACAGATAAATGTAGAATTACAAACTGTGGTCCCTGTTCTGGAGGGGAAGGCTGAGGGAGAATGGTGGGAGAGGGTCAGAATCGAGACTGGTGGCAAAGGAGGGCTCTGAAGAAGTGACATATTTAAACTGAGACCTGAAGGATGAGAAGGAACTTGGCAAGAGAGTGAGTGAGGGCTAAAGTGTGTGTGTGTGTGTACTTGTGTGTTGAGGGGGAGAATACAAAATGAGGACAAAAGGAAGAGGACGTGCTAGGAGAACGTACCATCTGGGGGCCTTCTTGAACTTTCTCAAGGCTGGAATACGGAAGGGGGTGTGGGTTGCAGTGGGGGGATGATAAGAGATAAAACGGGAAGAAGTTGACTAGAACCAGATAACAAAGAACTTTGGGAGTCAAGTTAAGGGCTATGAACTTCATTGCCACTGAAATTTTTTTTTTTATGTCTCTCTCTCTCTCTGTTTGTTGCTTTTTTAAAAAAAATTTATTTATTTATTTATTTATTTTTGGCTGTGTTGGGTCTTCGTTTCTGTGCGAGGGCTTTCTCTAGTTGCGGCAAGTGGGGACCACTCTTCATCGCGGTGTGCGGACCTCTCACTATCGGGGCCTCTCTTGTTGCGGAGCACAGGCTCCAGACACACAGGCTCAGTAGTTGTGGCTCACGGGCCTAGTTGCTCCGCGGCACGTGGGATCCTCCCAGACCAGGGCTCGATCCCGTGTCCCCTGCATTGGCAGGCAGACTCTCAACCACTGTGCCACCAGGGAAGCCCGCCACTGAAAGTTTTGAAGCAGGAGAGGAGCAAGATCAGATTTATGTTTTACGCTACGTATAAAATCTTACCCTGATTATTAGATTTTGTATCTCTAATGTTGTTATGGTTTGCATTGTTTGGAATCCGCTTATTTAAAAACAATAACAGAATTCTGATGTAGTTTACATAGGATTTGTGCACTTCATTCTGCTTCCCAAAATAATCTCTACTCCAGGAAAATTTAGTTTAGGGAGGATGGTTAGAAGCAAGTAAGAATTTCAAGCTGAATTAAGTTTATTAAAACAAGCGACCATGAAAGATTCTAATGCAGAATACCCATGTTGATTCTTAACAGGATGGGGAAAGATGCTGAATAACTGTAATATGTACGTGTCAGAACAACAGATCATAGCTATCAGAATTACATGGTCATTACATTGCACGATGTGGAAGAGAATAAATGCAGCTTTGGCTAAGAAAAAATTTCAGAATCAGGTTGGTGTGAGAAAGGAAAAGCATAATTGGAAAATGAGGTTTTCCAATTGCTTATTTTAAAACCAGGAATTTTTAGAGTCTTTCCCTAGTATGCTCCTAATTGAAAAAGTCAATTAAAATATGGAAGCAAAAAAGAAAACAGATTAATTAGGAGATTATTAAAGGGATTAACAATAGGAGTTTGGCCCATAGGAATAGCTAACAGACAACTATATCCCATTAGTTTTCCAAGGGAAAAGCAATAGATTTTATATGATCTGCAATTCAAACTGACAATAGGCCCCTGCTGTATGACTCGGGGATAATTTAAGTTGTTTCTTAGTGTGGGCCACGCCATTGATAGCAGACTACAAACGCCCTTTTGGGAAATAATTCCAGTTGAGGCCCAGGGTCACAGCCTGATCCACTGAATTCCTCCTCTTCCCGTTGGGTCTTGTCTGCTCACTGCTTTCAGCATGTGATGGTGTTTTCAGGGAGCAGGCCTGGCTGTGGAATGGAGAATCTGACTCTAAGATTGGGGGCAAATGGTATGCATTCCCAAAGCGGCCTGCTGGGATGCTCTGAGTCCAGGAGCCTGCTTGGGAGGTCCATGGAAGCCACTGAAGAACCTCTCAGATTCCCTCGCGTTCCGCACACGTGAAACCAACTTAGCGAAATCCTGATGTCCTGGAGTCACATTCCTGAAGCCTGTTCTATCTTGGAACCTTTCCTGGAGAAGCAGTTTAAACCAGTGGTAAAGGGAACAGTCTCTGGAACTGGACTACTTGGGCTCAAAATCCAGCTCTGCTGTTCTTGCCATGGGACCTTGTGGCCTCCAGTTGCCACATCTGTAAAATGGGGATAACAGTAGTTCCCCCCTCATAGACTTTGGTAAGGATTAAGATTTAATGCATATACAGTGTTTGAACAGTTCCTGGCACATAGTAAGCCCTCTATAAGTTTTTTTTGTTTTTTTTTGTTTTTTTTTGCGGTACTCGGGCCTCTCACTGCTGTGGCCTCTCCCGCTGCGGAGCACAGGCTCTGGATGCGCAGGCTCAGCGGCCATGGCTCACGGGCCCAGCCGCTCTGCGGCATGTGGGATCTTCCCGGACCGGGACACGAACCTGTGTCGCCTGCATCGGTAGGCGGACTCTCAACCACTGCGCCACCAGGGGGACCCCAGCCCTCTATAAGTTTTTATTATTATCCTCTTCCTCTTCCTCATCATTATTAATATTAGCAACACCCTCTCTGCAGAGTAGATAAAAATACATGGTATTAAAAACAACCTTCCTGGGGCTTCCCTGGTGGCGCAGTGGTTAAGAATCCACCTCGCAGTGCAGGGGACATGGGTTCGATCCCTGTTCCGGGAAGATCCCATATGCCGTGGAGCAGCTAAGCCCATGCACCACAACTACTGAGCCTTCACTCTAGAGCCTGTGTGCTGCAACTGCTGAGCCCACGTGCTGCAACTACTGAAGCCCGCACGCCTAGAGCCCACGCTCTGCAACAAGATAAGCCACCGCAATGAGCAGCCCATGAACTGCAACAAGGAGTAGACCCCGCTCACCACAGCTACCGAAAGCCTGCGCGCAGCAACGAAGACCCAATGCAGCCAAAAACCAAGCAAATAAATAGATAAATAAAATAAAAATAAAAACAATCCTCCTGATAACTAGTTCAGTTTCTGTATCACGGTGCTTCTCTCTGGCCTGTCTACCAAACTCTTTAACACTATTCTTGTTCTCACAATTAGCACCAGCCTTGGCCATTTCTCTCTTCGGAAGAACCTCAGATCTGTTTCTCTTTGATATCTGTCCTACTGAAACTTGCCAGGCCTGATGAACATGGCATGACTAATCCAGAGTTTAAAGCAGCTATGCATTATAGTGGGAAAATCCTGGAATTCTGGTTGTGGCTTCATCCCTAAATGGTTAGATTAACTTTTGCAGATAATGTATAACATTCTGTGCCTCAATTTTCTTATCTGTCAAATGGGGGTGATCATGTTCCCATATCTCAACTCTTTCCGATGTTTGTGAGAGCTCGAGAGACAGCCACAGTTGCTGTGAAAAAAATCATAATTTGCTATACGTGGTCAATTCTACATCTATTTCCCCTTTGAATGTTCCTAATCTAGTAGAAGGAGAAAGCCACATAAAGCAACAGTTACAGTGGAGGGTGACACCTGGGAGGTATGTTGGCAGCAGTCCCAATATGTTATGAGAATTGTGAGCAGTCTGTGTGACAGGCGGGGCATGAAGTGTATCAGCAGACGTGGCAAATTAAGTCAAAATCGATTAAGTCTAGGAGGATTTATTAAGTACCTACAGTGGAAAAGTCAGTCAAATAGACCACTGCTTTGGTCCCTGTGACATGTAAAGTGTTTAGCAGGTGTTTTCTAAGCGACTAAACTGGCTGGGGGGATCAGATGCCCACAGCCTCAGTTTCTCTAGTTTCAAAATCTCTCAAGGTTTTTGAAAGTGGGAAAAAGAAAACAAAACCCAGAGGCTTTGGTTTGAGCAGGTGAGGTCCAGCCCTCTTCCCCAAGGCTGGCGCTTCTTCCTTCCTTACAGGGAGCTGCGAATGCTTCTGAGTCTGCCCTCTCTAGGTTTGCATTTAGGGCAACCTGTTATCCCTGGAGAGGCTGGAAGACCTTGGGGCCGTCACCAGTGCTCTAGGAGCAGATCTGTGACTCGTTATAGTCATGCCAATGTAATTGCTCTATTCCTTCAAGCACTATTGTGCTGTTAAGACCTAATTTGTGACCGTTTAAACAGACGAAACATAAAAATTAATAAATGGGGAGGAGAGGCAAAGAGGGTGAATTGTTTGCAGTTTGCCATTTCAAATCATGTTTCAATTTTTTTAATGGATTTGGCTGCCTGAGAAGTTTAATTAATCAATCAATTTATTTATTAACATTAAGACTCAAGTTTATTTATTTATTTATTTATTTTGTGGTACGCGGGGCTCTCACTGTTGTGACCTCTCCTGTTGCGGAGCACAGGCTCCGGACGCACAGGCTCAGCGGCCATGGCTCATGGGCCCAGCCGCTCCGTGGCACGTGGGATCTTCCCGGACCGGGGCACGAACCCACGTCCCCTGCAGCAGCAGGCGGACTCTCAACCACTGCGCCACCAGGGAAGCCCTCAAGTTTATTTTTTTATATATGCTTCAAAATGTACTGAGCGTGTCTCCTTCCCTTGATTCTCCAATTATGTGAAGAATTCTTTTTCACTGTTTTTCTCTTCGACTTCCTTTCTCTGTCCTTGAGCCTGGGCAGTTTAAGTGTCTCAGACTACTTACGTGTCTTATGATGGGAAAGAGCTGTTTGTCAGTTTGATTGAGGCGCCAAGCCCTGTCTTTACTGGTAAGGATTATCCATCTTGTTATCTTTATATGTTAACTGAAAATGTGCCAGTTAAGAGAAATCAGTGAGACCAAAAATAGTCCCTCCATTTTCCAGGGGTTTAAGGAAACTGATTTCCAGGCATCAGATGCTTCATTTGAAAATTATTTTATTTAGCTAAAAGATTAATATCTTCTTCTTGTTGGTGTCAAGCTGGGAAAGGCTTCCAGGAGGAGGTGGGAGAAGGGGTGGGTGAGGTATGGATGGGGCATTGGGAAGGGGTGGACAGGAAAGGGAGCAAGATGGGGGAAAAAGACCAGGAAAACAGGGCCAATCAGGTGAAGAAGTGCTGGAAGGAGATGGAAGCGTAGAGTGTCCTTTCCAGGGTGCATTCAGTTTTAGTAACAAAGGAAAGCACATTCCTCTTGGGCTGGTGTGTCTGAGCAGCTGCCGGAGGAAGCTGCACTTGATTCAAGAAACACAGCCTGGGGAGGTACGGGCAGGCGTGGCCCCTGCGTCACTGCAGGGCCAGTTCTGCACGGCTTAGGGGAGGATCAGCTGAGCCGCATTACAGAGCAGAGGTGAGGGGGTTAGTGTCTGTCTCCTGAGGGCAGGAGCTGTGGGCCTCCATTCCTTTATTCATTCAGCAAACATTGTGGAGCATCTGCTCGAGGCCAGAAACTGGGGTGGAATTGCGCACAGGGTACTGAGATGTGATCTTACCCTCAATAAAAATAGCAAAGACTTATATAATAGTGCACATATCATGTACCAGGAGTTTCTAAGTGCTTTTGGTACATCACACTCTAATCTTCAATACAAGTGCTTAACAGAGGAACTGTTAATATTCTCACTTTATGGGATAAAATGGAGGCACAGAGAGGGGAAGTGACTTCCCAGAGTCACACAAGTAGTCAGTGGCAGAGCTGGGCATCTGACCCAGGCCGGACGGCAGCCTGTGCTGTTCACCCTCTGAAGAGCCATTTTTAAGAAACTGAAAATCCCATGCAACGTTCCTAGTACACGTTAAAAAGCATTCTTCACACATAATATCTTATTACAGCTTCACAACATTCTTGTAATATATTACTCCAATTTAAAGGGAAGGAAAATGAAGCTCCGAGAGATCTGAAGATACTTTCCAAGGCCAAGTTGCCAGAGTCGACCAGGCTGAATTCTGGGCCCCCATTACTAAAAAATGTGCCCTCCCTTGCCTCTTGCTGTCAGTGGGGGGAAGCTGCAGGGTAACATACAAAAGATTTGTTCAGAGCAGAGTGGACCCCTTGCATAATAATGAACATTAGGGAGGTGACGCAGGACGATTGTGTTGTGGGTTGAATTGCGTCTTCCTGGAGAGACGTGTTGATGTCTTAAGCCCCAGTTCCTTGGAATGTGACCTTATTTGGAGATAGGGTCTTTTATAGAGGTAATTAGATTAAGATAAGGTCATCTAGGTGGGCTTTAATCCAACATGACTGGTGTCCTTATGGAAAGGGAAAATTTAGACCCAGGGACAGACAATGTGAAGAGACACAGGAAAAAGATGGCTATCTCCAACCCAAGGAACGTCTGGAGCTGCCAGAAGCTGGGAGAGAGGCCTGGAACAGCTCCTTCCCTAGACCTTTAGAGGAAGCACCGCCCTGCTGACACCTCGGTTTCAGACTCTGAGCTTCCCAAACTGTGAGAGAATAAACTTCTGTTGTTCTAAGCCACCCGGTTTGTGGTACTTGTTATAACAGCCTTGGAAACAAGTACAATCACTTATAAGAAATGCTAGATGATGTATTTTTTTTTCATGAGATTGGAGGCTACAACCAGCAAAACACTATGCTATCTTCTGACACAAAGATTTGGTTCTGCGAATGGGTATTCTAATTTTTTTCCCGAACTCAAGTAACAAGATCCCCTTGTCTTATCAAAAACAAACTACAACAACTCCCAAATCCTTAACAAGTACAATGATTTTCTGCAAATGAAATTTGGTTAGCTTAAACACTATGAGATTTTTCACATGGTAGATTTAATAGGAGAGATTTATTTTAGTAAAAGACAAAATGTTTCACTAAAGAACTTATCAGTAATGCATAAAGGCCTACTGAGTCTCTGAAGATCCCATTTTCAAAGAGAAATGTTGGGATAATTTTTATGTCCTGATTACAGAGAAAGACTCGATGAAGATTGTCCTTGATATTAAATTTGTATGGAGGAGGCGGATGCGGGAAGGGGGAGGAATCACTCAGTCAAGCAGGGGGGAAGTCAAAGAAAGTGTGTAAATTTGGCCAGCATTCTGAAGTTGCTTTTAAAAGGTTGATATGCGCCTCTGGGAAGTGAGGCCACCTTCACAGGTACTTGGACACACCAAGCGACGAGGTTAGATGCTCTGGGTGCAAGGACGAAGCCTGCCGACTTCAGCCCAGGTCTGCCCTACTCCCACCCTTCTGACCGCCTCACCTGTTCAGTCCCTCCCAGGCTCCCAGGACAAATCCTAAACTGAGGCTGGCTGTTTGCCCCTGGCTGATACCAAGTCAGGCCCCCTGTTTTGATGGCTAGACGACTGCTCTGTGCTACGTCCCCACTTTCTGCTTTCCTCTTCACCTTGTCTGCCTAGTGGGTGTCCCAGTGGGTACCACAGGGTTTCTCTCTTCACTTCCAAGTTCAAGGGCTGAGAAATTGCCTCACTCCAGGCTCCCTCCTCGGGTCAGAGCTCTGCTTGGCCTCTGCATGCAGAAAATCCTGCCCACAGGCTGGGCCCTGTGACCCACTGGGGGACAGCTGCTACCCACCTGCAGACCCAGCAAGGATCATCTACCTGGATTTGTCCTCTCTGTCACCCACCCTCAGCTGACACTCTGCTTATTTTTCTCAGACTTCCTGCTGCTGAATATTTCTCCGGGATGCACCTAGGAGGGTGGACACACAGTCAGCAGCTCAGTCAGCATCTCTTTGGTCCAGGGAGCAGAACTAGCTCCACACTCTGGAGCCCCTCTGGTCAGATTCAGCCAAGCACTGAGATATGACATTATTCCATTTCCCTCTTAGGACTCTTTGTGGAGGAAGCATTGTCCCTCAGCAAATCCCAGTGTTCCCCATTAGTGGCTACAGGTTGGATACTTAAGCTCCTCATAGCCCAGCAACTGCGGGTCAAATTTATTTATAAACTGAATCAATCCATTATTAGAGGGTCCAGTGTTTTGTGTTGTTGTTTTTTAAGAGAATTACGTATATGGTAATAATAGTTGGTAACATTGGTTGAGTACAAATAAATACTGATATTATTATTATTATTATTATTATTTTCTGCGGTACGCGGGCCTCTCACTGTTGTGGCCTCTCCCGTTGCGGAGCACATGCTCCGGACGCGCAGGCTCAGCAGGCATGGCTGACAGGCCCAGCCGCTCCGCGGCATGTGGGATCTTCTCGGACCGGGGCACGAACCCGTGTCCCTTGCATTAGCAGGCGGACTCTCAACCACTGCGCCACCAGGGAAGCCCTGACTACTTATTATTAAATACATACTAGGCACTGTGCTAAGTGTTTCACCTGCATTGTCTCAGGCAAACCTATCAGAAGGGGAGGTGCTATTAATATCTCCATTTGATACATGAGAGAACCGAGACCCGGCTAGATTAACCACCTTGTCCCAGGTCATACAAGGAGCAAAAGGCAGAACCAGGATTTCCACAAGGTTACTCCTGAGCCACTGCTTATAGTCCCTGTACTTCTTTCACATGTTCACATACAAGTGACATTTACTGAATGCTTATGATGTGCCAAGTATGGTGCTAAGAGCTTTACAGGAATGACCTTGTTAGTGTTCATTATAAGCCTCTAGGGTAACTCTTATTTGAATCCCCATTTTGCAGAAGTGGAAACCAAGGCTCAGAGAGGTTAAGTAACCTTCCCAAGGCCACACAGCAAGTAAGGGGAAGATCCAAGATTTGAACCGATCCCACCTGGCTCAGCCAAAACTGCCATCTCCGAGAATAGCAATTATTAATTCCAACGATATGCCTGGCACTGTGCTAGGCCCAAGTGGATACAAAGGTGAAAGATAAATTGTTCCTAACTTTAAGAAACTCTGGATACATAGATCTACAATGCATAGACACATGAATGGAAGAAAGGGAAGAAACCATAGTAACGAGTACTATTTACATTTAATATTAGCTGAAAGGATCCAGGTAGTGTTTCATAAATCAGGCATTCTTACAAGTCCAATTCAAGTGATTGAGTACATTTAATAAATACGGTTGAATTTTAACACAGCGAACTAATAATTGAGGGGAACGACCAAAGTAGACCCCTGCCAGCACATCTGTAGGTCTTAGGGCAGAAGGAGGCACCACTACCAGCCCTGGCGACCGCCCTGTTTGGGGAGAGCACAGGATTTCAGCATCTGCAAGTGGCGCACCTGGATATCATGGAGATAAATGGATTATGCATATATCAAACCATAGTTCAAGACTAACACATGTACGTTTTAGGCACACGTCTGTGCTTTGCTTATTGAAAAGGCCTAAAGCCCTGGATGAGGCCAGTTCCCCAGGAATAGTCGGTGGAGGTTGGGGCACCCTGCACCTCCCTGGATGACCCCAGCGTGGAACGTCTGCCTGGCCTGGCATGGCAGAGTTGAGCAGGGCAGAGTGGACACTTTGTGGGATCCACTGGGAGTGCATGCAGTTGTGAGCTGTTTTTACAGGACTGGTATTTTGTTCATTTTTATCTACTCAATTTCACCTGGTCACTTCTGTGATCCTAAGGACAGGGGAGCAGGGCAAGGCACACAGCCCAGGGACTCTCTCTCACAGGACCACCCGGGATTGAACCTGTGGCTGGTGCCTCATCTCTTCACAAAGCCCCACATCTCCCACGTGGAGTCATCTGGCCCTGGATACACATCCACTCCATCTCCTGCATTGTCCCTCCCTTTCCATCCCACTGCCTCCGTCAGGCCAGTGAAGCATCGGATGTGGCCCGATGCTGACATGAGACCACTCACCGACCTCCCTTCCTGCAGCGCCCTGCCCTTTGCTCACTTGGCAAATGCTTGTCTACTGTGTGCCAGGAAGCACTCTAGGAACAGAGGCTGTATCAGTAACACAACTCACAGATACCCTGTCCTCATGGAACTCAGCTTCTACTTAGGGCAGACAGGCAATGAGCCGTACGTAGCATAAAAATGAGGAAGTCGCAGGGTTGAATGTGTCGAGTTCTACGGGGGAAGAAAGGTGAGATAAGTAGGATGAGGGGGACTGAAGTGGGGTGGATTGCCCTGTTAAGTTCAGTAGGCAGGGTCAGCCTTCCTGAGAAGGTAATTTTGGAGCAAAGACTTGAAGGAGGTAGACAGCTGGGCCTGGCCTGACTGAAGAAGCTCATTTCAGGTGCAGAGAACAACCAGTGCAAATGCCCCAAGAAGGAAGTGTGCCTGGAGTGTCTGAAGCTAATGCACCCGGAGGGGTACCAGGAGGCCAGAGGCCCTGGGCACCCAGAGGCAGGGCAGAGTTGAAAAGGAGGTCAGAGATGCAACAGGGTTGTGCTGGGCCCTGTAGGCCACTTTAAGGCCTTTGTTTACTTTGAAGGAAATGGGGGTTTTGAGCAGAGGAGTGACATGAGCTGACCGCTATTTTAGAAGGGTTGCCCTGGCTGCTGTGTTGAGGATAGACAGTGGGGGCCAGAGGCACAGTGAGACCAGTTATGCTGCACAGTCGTCCAGGGGAGGGACTGTGATGGTTTAGACCAGGCTGGTGGCAAAGGAGGTGGTGAGAAGTGGTGGCTTCTGGTGATATTTTGAAAGTAGATCCAACAGGATTTCCTGACATGCTGGATATAGAGATCAGGGTAGGGTTTTGGGATGATCCACCTTACCGGAGAGGTGGAACTGATGTCATCTGAGATGCAGAAAGCCATGGATCAAGCCAGTATTGGGGAAATCGCAGGAGCTGTGTTTTTGGACATACTGAGTTTGAGATGCTTATAGCATATTGAAGTAGGCATGTCAAGGAGGCAACTGGATATAGGAATCTCAAGTTCAAGAGAGAGGTGTGGGGTGGAGATGTACATTTGGAAGGCCTGGGCATCTGAAAGGTATCGACAGCCATGAACACACCTCAGTTATGGCCCCGGGTGCATCAGTCTCCCTCTGAGAACCTCATGGAACACCATTCCTTCCTGAATCATGTCCAGATGTCCTTATCTGTGAGCAAGGCCTCCCATGTTGTCAGAGAGCGAGCTTCCTTTCCAGTCTCACCCCTGCTGCTGTCCCTCTTGCAGCCTAGAGCCACATCCAGCGGGAGCTGGGACACCCGAGTCCCCATTGCCTCCCTGGTTCCTCTGTGACTTTGCTGAAGCTGTGTCCATTCCTTTCTTTTCTTTCCTTTTTCAAATTGTTCAAATTCCACTTCCCCTCCAAGGCCCAGTTTAACTGACCTTCCTCCACGTGAATCATTCTCCAGCCTCTTTACTTTTGTGCGTTTTTGCCTGCCCTGGGCTGTTTTAGCGGCCTGCACCGCTCGGGGGTACATCATACCATATGCCTGTTCTTATCATCAGGATTCTTGGACCCAATCTCAGGTCTTATTGTAAGTTTCTCCTGAGCAGAAGTGCTCTCCTTTGCCTCAGAATAGCCAAAATGTAGAGCCCAGTGCCCCGCAGAGGTAGAGCTTGTACACCATCAACGTTTGCTTAACAAATGAACCTTGGGGAGACATGGATTTTTTTCAAGACAAGACCCTGTATACCTTGCGGGATGAGATCTAGGGGACAAACAAGTATAAAACTTGAAGACGATTTTCACTGATTTAGAGGCCACTTTGTCCCACTTAAAGATTCTTAAATAGTACAAATACATCCTGGAATCTAATAAAAGCGTATAGAGTAGGCTTTTTTTTTTTCCCCACAAGGACAAAAATACTATCGCAAGTTAGTTTTAAAATGACTGAATGTGTTTCCTAAAATGAAAATACCAAGAAGTATGTGAATTCTTACTTTTACCAATAACACAAACAACTACAAATTAATAGAAATGATTTACATATATAAAAATTTCACAAAGGTTGGCTATATGTCAGACATTTTACCTACGTTGACCCTGATTCTCACAACCCTGGAATTTTGTATCCTTACCTTCCTGTTACATATTGAGTGAATTGAGAGAAGTAACTCACCTACGTTACATAGCTTGTCGGTGGACACAGAGCTAGTAGGTGGTAGAATCAGGATTCTAACTTAACTGTCTTGAAAGCCAAGGGCAAAATTCCTTGCGTCCTGTCATCTGGCCTCCTCCCTTCCACCTAGAAGCCCTCAGACCTACAGTTTCTGACCTCAGTGTCCAAGCTGCTGATTGCCTTAGTAGTGGAAAAGTATCATGGCATGATGCTTCCAATAATCACGTTCTTAGACAGAATTCACTACCATTTCCAGACATTCATTCACTCAATGCATATTTCATGAGCACCTCCCTCCTCTGTGTCAGC
The DNA here is from genome assembly GCF_964341445.2 of Mesoplodon mirus. NCBI lineage: Eukaryota > Metazoa > Chordata > Mammalia > Artiodactyla > Ziphiidae > Mesoplodon > Mesoplodon mirus. Next base: position 65,942,190 of record NC_138993.1, on the reverse strand, counting down.
TACTGTTCTCAGCGAGGGAGAGAGAATAATGAGAAAAACAGGCAAAAGTTCCTACTCTCAACGGAGCTTACATTTAATGAGGGAAGACAGACACTAAACAAGATCAATAAGTAAAATCTATAGTGAGTGTGATGGGGATAAGGGCTATGCAGACAACGAAACCTAAGTGAGATAGGAAGTGTGTGGCTGGGGGACTTGGCGGCTTTTGTTAGAGTGACTGCAGGAGGTCTCAGTGAGAAGCTGCCAGTTGAGACCTGACAGAGGCAGGGGAACAAGCCTGGTAGATTCTGGTAAGAGGAGGCAGGAGTGTGCCTAGAGTATTCTAGAATAGCCACCAGGGCAATGTGGCTGGAGCAGAGTTTGTAAGAGCAGTAACTAAGATGGGAGACGTGAGGAGGGTGAAGTGACCAGAGCACGGTGACCAGGCTCATCAGAAGGACTTTGGCTTTTACTCTGATTGAGGTGCAAAATCAATGGTGGGTTAATGCACTGGGCGATATTACCAGAGGTTTCCACGTTCTTCACATATTTTTAGAATGTATTAGCAACTTTAATAAATTATGAGAAAGTGCATTATGTCAGCCTTCCAATCACTAAATATTGCTGAGCTCACGCAGAGCTCCATATAGCACTGCCCTTGTGACCGGGAGCAAGGCAGGGAAAGCACAGAAGGCTTAAATGCAAGAGGCCCAGATATGGGGCTGGTGGAGAGGGGGGACCTATCTCCAGCCCCCAGACCTTTCCCACTCTCTTCCTTGAAAGGAAATGGGTGGCGATCCCCGCAGCCTCCATCTCAGCCTTAACAGCCAAACTGCTGGGAACAGATCAGGCCGTCTTCACTCCCGGCTCTTGGAGCTGAGCTGCGGGGATAAAGCCATCCATCAGCAGCCTGCAGATGCACCTCTAAGAAGAACAGCAGTGACACGTGCACCTATGCTTCTCTTCTATGAATCAATTTTTCAAGTTATTGCCAAGGATGGCTCATTTCTAGATTGTCCTCACGTGCCATAGGGATTTGAAAATTAAAAACTTTTCAATGATTCAACTCAACACTAAGAGCTAGTTCTTGGTCATAATTAGTTGGTTCCATTCAAATTAGTACTTGGTAGAAGCTCTCATCCTCTCTTCAGAGAAATGACACGATCAAGATCGGCACAGAGGAGAATGATCTGTAATGACCGATGGGGCAGGTTATGCAGAAGAACTGTTGGTGCCTGGGAGCTCACGGGAAGGGGCTTCACCGAGATGTGCGGGCCTAGGAAGGCACCGTGGGCGGAGGACGCATGGATCCCAACCCGTCACTACCCGCCTAATAGCATCTCAGCACTGGCTGAATTCCGCCAGCTTTTCAGGAACCTCAGAAGCAAACAAGGAGAGCTTCTGAGTGACCACCAACATACGCACGGTTAAAAAAGAGTCATTTCTAAGACACAAAAGCCATTTCAAGAAATTGATCAACAGCTTTTTCCAAGTAATGCGATCTCAGGTTGCTATTTTTGCATTTCTGAAAACTTTTCCTTTCCTCTGAACTAAAAAATAAAATCTCATAAAGAATAGCTAGAAGTGGGAAGCAGCCGCATAGCACAGGGAGATCAGCTCCGTGCTTTGTGACCACCTAGAGAGGTGGGATAGGGAGGGAGATGCAAGAGGGAAGAGATATGGGAACATATGTATATGTATAACTGATTCACTTTGTTGTAAAGCAGAAACTAACACACCATTGTAAAGCAATTATACTCCAATAAAAATGAAAAACAAACAAACAAAAAATCCAAGAAGAGTCATGTACCAAAAAAAAAAAAGAATAGCTAGAAAGCAAAGCTTCAGTATGTGAACTGGCTTGTTCTCTTAAATTTAATTGTAAAACGTTATTAAAAAGTTGGGGGGCTTCCCTGGTGGCGCAGTGGTTGAGAGTCCACCTGCCGATGCAGGGAACGCAGGTTTGTGACCCGGTCCGGGAAGATCCCACATACCGCGGAGCGGCCCGCGTACCGCAAAAAAAAAAAAAAAAAAAGTAAAAAAAGTTGGGAAGTATGGGGGATGGGAATCCCTCTTGAGAGCACCATGCTCTCATAATTATTGCTGTCGGAGGACTCCCTTTGGATGTTTTCCCTATTTTTATATAGTTATAATCTCGCTGACCAAATCATTTCATATCCCGATTACGCTCACTGAGCCTATCATTAGCGTGTTTGCTCCTCTCTGCTGATGCGGAGTTTCATTTACGATGCCTGCTCTATATTACCCTGAAAGGAGGTAGCACAATTAACTTAACTATTTCTCTCCTTTTGATTACAGTTTTGCACTTTCATAAATAATCTTGTGACAAGCATTTTCACACGCATAGTCATCCTCCGTGCCCTGGTTTTCTTTCTTCAGATTAAGTGGAATTATTGGATGAAAGAGGATGGATTTTTGCATGGCTTAATATATCTTGAATCAGCGTATTTTTAAGTGAAATCTTATCTGAGCACTCAGCATATCTAGATGTTTTTCTCAAGAACTAATCATATTACACTGATTTTTATCAGACAATGAGCATATGTTTTTCTTTTTGCCTCAACTGCCAGGAAACTCAGAGCTAAAGTTCAAATCCAGTAATGAGTTCATCTCAGGTGACCTGTAATAGTTTCTTTTGGATTGATAGTCTACTTTGTTGTCCCTTTTAAAAACAGTGATGCTGAATTCTTAAAGTTCCCTCAGGTTCCTTTTAGAAACAGGGTGGTTAGAAAGCTCACTCACGTACGCACGCAAACACACACACACACGTGCCTTTATTGTACCTGAACACAAAACTTCTTTATGTAATTAGCATCATAACATCCAAATTCTTGGAACTGGAATCTGTGAGATGATCTAGTGCAATCCCCTCCTTTTACAGTAGAGACACTGGGCTAGAGAGAGAACCTGACCGGTCTGGGATCACAGAACTCCCTGCAGCTAGAGCCAGGGTTAATGGGAACCCAGGCCTTTTCACACCCAATCTGAGCCCTGAGCAAAGCGCGAGGAGCTGCCTACTGATTGGCTGTACCTTACACCTTGACGCTCTTGCCAGGGGCTCAGTCATAAGCGCCTCTCTCCATGTCATTTTCCATCTCTCTCTCTCCCTTTTGCCACCATTTCTCACCGCCACCATCCTCTGTGAGGCACGTGCTATTCCATTCCTAGATCCCCGATTCTGCCCGCTCTGGTCCATCTCACACACTGTCACCGTATTAGTTTGCTAGGGCTGCCTTAACAAAGTGCAGATGGGGAGGCTCACACCACAGAGATTCATTGTCTCACAGTTCCGGAGGCTAGAAGTCTGAAGCCAAGGTGTTGGCAGGGCCACGCTCCCTCTGAGGGCTCCAGGGGAGGATCTCTTCCAGGCCTCTCTCCTTGGTTCGTAGATGCCTGTCTTCTCCCTGTGTCTCTGTGCATTGTCTTCCCTGTATGCATATCTGTGTCCAAATTTCCCCTTTTAATAAGAACACTCGTCACATTGAATTAGGGCCCACCCTAATGACCTTGCTTTCTCTTGATCACCACTGTGAGGACCTTCTCTCCAGACAAGGCCACATTCTGAGACACGGAGGGCTTGGACTTCAACATAGGACTTGGGCAGGAGTAGAGGTCGGGTGGAGTGGACGGGTGGAGGCGGGACGCCATCCAACCTGGAACAGTCGCAAAGGTCTTTTTTTCCCCAAGTTTTCATCTCCCTGCTCAAAGTCCTTCATGGTCCTGACTTGCCAAATTAATTCTAAATTCCTCACTTTGGCGTTCCAGTTCTCCCTTGACCCAGTTTTGACATATTGTTATTTCATCTCCCCATATGCCCCATATTCCTCTACACTGCAGTCCAGCTGCATTACTCTCAGATTGCAAACACCCCACACTCTCCTGCCCCCAAGCTCACTCTCACGCAGCTCTTTCTGCCTCCGATGCCCTCTTCCCCCACCTCCCAGGCCCATCTCAGGCGCCCTCCCGTCCACTGAGCCTTCCTAGTCCCCCTCAGACATGTCTCTTCCTCCTACAGGGCTTTGCTTCATGTATCTTGGTGGCAGTTAAGGATTATGACTATTTTATTACAGTCACTTGTGTGTTCCCTCCTGTAACCTGTATCTCTCTTAAGTGTAGGAACGTATCCATCCTTGCATCCTTCCCAGTGTCTTTTCTTTTCCAACTTCCCCCACAGTGGTTGCTGGTACCTCTGATGAACACATAGATGGCAAAAGATATATGTACTCTTCTACAGAGGGCAATAGTGACGTGTCAGGTCACCTAAGACAGCTCCTCTGTAACAGTGTGCAGACTCAGCATGATGTATAGAATAGACAGTGGAATACATAAAATAAGGGTTGGATGTAAAATCTAAGATTGTTGGTATGTGGGCTTGGCTGGTGTTGAATGGGAGATTATTTTTATTAGGAAATTCCCTTTGTCCTCATCATTTTCCCCTCCCAACAGAAAATTCCATGAAGTTCATTTCTGAAGCAAAGTAAATATCCAGATGGCCAGAGCAATGACCTTTCTCTAACGGAGGGGATGGATTTGTTATCCGGCCAAATGTTTGAAATTCTTCCACCGGCATGCATAATTGAGAGAGATGTGTTAATTACCCTTATGTGACAGCTGGTGGGCCTTCCTAGACAACTCTGTGAGGAGTATTGATCTGGAGTCGTTGTCAGTGACTGTGCTGTGGTGATATAAAGGTAAGGCCCTCACAACAGTTTCTGAATGGGCAGGTCAATGTGCAGGTTCTCTATGAAGTGGAGCCTGCAGGCATTAGGGCAGCTGGCCAGTGCTTGTCAGGAAACAAAAGCACCAGTGTAGCTCTTCAAATGACATCTGAATGAGTGGCACAGGCAAACTCCCAAAGATGTAATCCCTATTATTATAATAGCTCTATGGCTCAAAATGGGCTGTTCTCAAAGGGAAAGACAAATCCAGAAAGTGAAGATGAGAGTTTCTTTTTACCCCCTCCAGCTGTGAGTCAGCAGCATCCACATCGTCGACTGTTATTTAAGGGAACTGAGTGCACAGCTCTTGACTCAGCACTGTGGACATTTTGAAGAGGAAGCAGAAAATATGATCCTTGCCCTAGAGGAGTCACTGTCTTGGCATTGTGTGGAAAATAATTCAATTCTCCAAAGTCTTTTACAGATCCAAGATCTTGTGAGTCTATGATCAAGAAAGAGAACTATTTTATCTTTAAAAAGCAAAAATGTCATGAATGTTCTTTTGTCTAAAAGGCAATTCATATTCCCTAATATAATTTGCTGTGTTGCTTCTACATCAAATTGCTCAGTTTTTGTACCACAGATCTGCACAAGAGAGCTTTTGGATTTATTTTCCCCTTTCCTGTTGCCAACTAAGTATTTTTTTCTTTTACCTGGAGTCATGTGAAATATGGGATTACTTGACTTCTCTGAAATCAGATATAATGGCATGTCTGCTTCCAAAGTAACCACTTTGTTGTTCATTCATACGTTCCTGGAAAAACTATCTGATTTTGGTTTAGTCTAGGGAAAATACATTCAAGTTTTTTTTTCCTTAAAATGTGTAGAAGAAAAATATGCATCTCTTTTGAGCAACTGGAATCAATTTAAGGTTTTGGCACACACCATGGAAAAATCAATGGAAGTTAGAAGTTGACAGGCAAAGTTTGCCTCTGCAAGTGTCAATAAACTTGTGTCCACTAAGAAAAATTAAAAAAAGGATCTTTGACAACCAACTAGGATGGCAGGTCAAGTAATCAACCAATATAGTTTTATAGAAGATAATTATACACTGGATGCTGGGAGGTGGAACCCATAAAATTTAGGCTTCCTTTCTATCCCTCAAAAGAGTTTTCAATTTAACTAGGGAGATAACAAGAGCATGCACAGAACAATAAATAAATAAGATGTCATGTTGATAACAAGAATCAAACATCTAAAGGACTAGGCATGCTGGAGGAACTCATGAACATTGAAGATCTAACCAAGGTTGAGTCTCCCTACAAAGTCCAGACATCCTGTTGAGAACCCATCCAAATCTGCTTCCCACCTAGACAAGAACTCATAGTCCTTGAGCCTTGTTCTTGTTGCTTGACAACTGACATCAGGCTCTACTGAGCCCCAGGAGACCAATGTCCAAGACTCTCTACTTCCCATGCATGTTTTTTTTTTTTCCACATGGAAGGTGAGCTAATAAGTAGGACACCTATTTTTCTCCTTTCCTTTCTGGTGCTGGGAATTCCTTCAGGTTTTTCTGGAAGCATTTGCTGCTTTGTTACTTGCTCGGAGGGAGCAAGTTAAATAAGGATCACCAAAGGCTGAGCTCCCCATTTATGTCCCAGGCATTCACACTGGTGGCCCAGGGCCAGCCTCTCAATAATATCAACAAATCATGGCAATGCAATGTAATATGTGTCATGTAAGTTACAGTGGTGGCAAGAGGCCATCATCAGTTTCGTCTCAGATGGTAATTAAAGGCTCCATAAATATGGGTCTTGGGGAAAGGAAAGAAAGGAGTGGTATTGGGGGAGAGAGTGAGAGTGCCCGGCAGTGTCAAGTACTGCGGAGAGGTCAGGTAAAATCCAGAGTTGCAAAAGTGATCTTTGGATATGGCAATTACATAGTTATTGGTGATCTCATCAAGGGCAGTTTTGGTGGGGCTTTGAGAACAAAAGTCAGATTGTAGTGCAGTGAGCAAGGCCTGGAAAATGGTGAGAAGTAAGGTTGGACAATTCTTTCACTGAAATATCCTAGTAGATTAGGTCCTTCTGGTCAGAGATGTCGGAGGAAGAGGAGACAAAATGATGTTTAATGTTATGGAAAATGTCTCTATTTCTCCACCCTCCTCTGTGTGAGTAGACAGAAGGGACCACGTGCACCCTAGCCGTGGAAGGTGCCCAGCCAGGGCACTAAGAATGCGCTCCATGCTTGGGGCAGAGAAAGCCCCACTGGAATCCTGTTTTGGTTTTGGTTTGTGTTGTTTTCCCTTAATCTCTGCGTGTGTGTGTGTGTGTGTGTGCGTGTGTGAGTGTGTGCGTGCGTGTGTGTGTGTGTGAGTGTGAGTGCATTTGTTCTATTCCTTTTCTGTCCCTTCTTCTCCCCCCACTCTTGCTCAGATCCTCTTAGAAATGTTAATTACTTTTGGGTAACTTTCTGTCAAATGTCTTGAACTTTTCATGAGAAATCCACCATAAGAATCTGACAAAAATATATAGAAAGCCTGCAAGTACATGATTTGGGATTTTTGAGGTAATGATTTAGGCTTTTAAGCAGTTAACCTAAAATTATATCCACTTAGAATTACCTGAGCACTGGAGACTGATCCGTTTTCTGATTTGCTCACTTTGCCTGGTACATGGGTAAGTCTCAGAGTTCACTCTTATTTCCAAGTAGTAGATTGTAATTAGCTAAGAAGGAGTTTTCCTATTATAGTCATTTCCTAATTATGCATAGGGACAGTAGAAAGAAAAGTTGGGAATAATAGTAATTCATCTAAAAACCTATTTTAACCATTAGCTTTAAACTCAACTGAAGAATTTAACCAAAATTCCTGATAAGAAGTAAAGGAAGGAAACTAACAGGAATTCTACCTTTTAAAAATGTCTGTGGAGGTGATAATGATCAGTTACTTGCTTAAGGGTGGGCTTGCAATTTAAGAGGCAAGAATATGGGCAGAAAGCCCAATAGACCACAGAACAGTGATTTTCAACCCCCCCTTTTTTAAGCAGCAGATTTCCAGTGAAGCCTTATGTAGAAAACCAATATATAAATCAGTTATGAGGCAGAAAAATCAAATAGAGTTTCTCTAAATTAGCAGAGCTGGAATCTCTCCCACTTTTCCTCTTCTTGGGGACTGTCCTGGAGGTGACTACATAGGGCTCTTTATTTTAATTCTCTATGGTAATGCATCGCATTTGTAAGCATTTAATCGTTTGCAATGCACGGCCATTTTCATCACATCACTTCATTTTTATGAAAAGTCCATGAGCTAGGCAGACTAGACACTGGCATTATTATTGCCATTTTGCAAACAACTTGCTTAAGGTCATCTAGCTTCTCAATGGTAGATCTTCGATCCAAAACCATGTCTTCAGAGCTCTTCTACTTTGGTACACTGTGAAATCCTTCACTTGTCAGCTCATGACACTCCTGTTCCAGGTCAGGGTATATTTAAGAATTCGGATAACATACTAAAGGACAATAGCAAATATTATTAAATTAAAAATTAATAAGTAAATACACCTGTTTTCATACGTTGGACCTATGTAAAACGGTACATACATTTTTTAATATAAGTTTTAAAATCATAGTTGGTATAGGCAATGAGCGAATAAACTCCTCCCTCCTTAGCCCCACTAGGTCAGTCCCTACAGAGGTTAGGTGAATAAAATATGTGACAAAGCTTTCCTCCCTGGTAACAGAACAGCATTTTCTAAATATGACTTTCCAACAGAACTAATCAGAGAACTTTTGGATTTTTATTTAAAAATTTTTTTGGGGCCGTGCAGCATGGCATGTGGGATCTTAGTTCCCCGACCAGGGCTCGAACCTGTGCCGCCTGCGGTGGAAGCGCGGTCTCAACCACTGGATCGCCAGGAAAGTCCCAGAGAACTTTTTGAAAATGCAAATTCCTGCCCCCTTGATCGAAAATATAAGTTAGTAGGTCCAGATTAGAGCCATTCTTCAGATGTGGGGTTAGGTTTGTAAAACACAGATAAAATCATACAGTGGATTCAGCTTCCCCAGTTACTTCCAGAGAGTGGGCTAGAAGTTTTGGGAGAGGGCTTTTCAGGTCACAACGGTATCATTTATTCAATTATAGCATTAAATTCTATTCCAGTGACCTGAAAGAATGAGTGCATATCCAATTATGTCTAATTTATACCCTGGGACGTGCTGGCTCTGGCTCAATGTAAAATCCTGGCAGAATCGCAATTTAACAAGCTTGACAGGACACCAAAATTGCTATGTCGTTTCCAAACCCCATTAAGTGGGAGCCTACATGTTCCTATAATGTTCGGAGGCAGTATACACTATTCTTCTTCTTCTCTCTGTTTATGTAAGGCAAATGCTCAGCAAATACTTTACCGGAAGACAAGAACCGGTTAGAGGGAGCTCCTGTGCAAACAGGGCGCTTTGCCACCCAAAGCAGTGGCGCTGAGACAGTAGATACCGCGTCGCCCTTTGTGGTTCCAGCATTTAATGGAATTTAATATATTCTTAACAAATTTGACATGATTGAAAATATCACAGCAGCGGCCTGGGCAGGTTAGAGTGGACCATCGGCAGGCAGGCTGCGGTGCGCTTGGGCTGGAACTTTCTCTGCACGTCCTCCACACTGAGTCTCTGATCGTGGCATCCTCTGGTGCCAGCTGTCCCTTTTCCACCTCTTTTGGTGGCCCCTGTTTGTGGGGACGCCCCTCTTCTCACAGCAGAGCAGTGAGCTGCCGGACTGGGGTCCCGCAGGGTCCAGTTTGAATCCCTGCTCTGCTACTCAGGGGCCATCCTTTCAAACCCCGGAACCCTTCTCTTCAACCACAAAATGGACAAAATAAGATCTCCTTCATAAAGTGATTGTGGAGCTGGCTGAGATAACCGCGCGCATTTGCGGGGCATGCAGGGTGTTCACTCAGCGTCCTCTCCCTCTGGCCTTTGTTCCCCTTTTCACTCTCAGCCTGCCAGCCTTTCCTGCACATGCCCGCTCCTTTCCTTTCCAGTCTATTCCCGAAGCCGGCAGAGTCCTGACCCTGAGACATTCAGGACTCACGCCAGCTTCCTGGGAATGCCCCTGTCTTCACTCTGGTGACGTTTTTGCACCTGTTGTATTTGGTCTGAAGTTCTCAGCATCAGTCTCGACTCTGCCATGGACCAGCCGTGGGACAAACGAAGCTCTCGAAGCTTCAGTTGCCACATCCACAAAATGGGCACAAGCTCATAGAGTTGGTTGTGAGGATTAAGTGAAATACTGCTTTTAAAGAGCTCAGCATGTGCCGGGCATATAGCAATTCTCTGTCCCCATAGTGAGCCACAGTCTCTTTTTCACTTGAAATTAGTCTTACGCGCTATCACCAGATCACACGTCGTAAACTTCAACTTTATCCTATCCAGTTGTCTCCTGCTCAAGGAACTCCAAGTCTTTCCTCACCTGATCCCAGCCCACAACCAAAATATCTTTAGGGAAAAGTATGAACCACTCCGTTTGACATTCAGACCCTCCATGGTACAGGACACCCCGCCATATCCAAGTGATTGAGATTCTTTTCCTCTCATTTGCCTGATCAGAACAATGAGGTACTTCTGGAGGAAAGCTCTTCATACAGCATTTGGGAATTGTCTGTGGCTTGGGTCAGAGACTGAAAGAAGGGGGAATGGCCTAAAAGGAGGACTTTTGCTTAAGCGTTCCAGTTGAGAGGGGCTTCGTGAGGAAGAAGCCAGTGGAGATGGCTGCAGTGCCAGGGAGAGACAAGCTGAGGATGGGCTGGGGAACTGCTGCAGGAATCTGGTGGTGTCTCTAAGGCACCGCCTCGGAGAATACACTGCGTTACAGTCACCTCATGAAGAGCTGGAAAAGGTCCAACAGAAGAAACCTGAGAGGAGCAGGTGCAGCTTAGTGTTCTCCAGCCTCTGAAGAGGTAGGAAGAGCCAGCCTGCCCTCGTTTCTAGGGGACCACAAGTAACCTGGAGCAGCGCAGGGCTCTTCACCATTTGCTGTTGATGAACTAGTACAGGCTGGGGGCGTTTTCTGCAAACTAAGCCCCTTTTCTAAACTGGTTACATTGTTAAATTGGCCAGTGGAGCTGGCTGACTCGTAGAGCTTCCTTCCCACAGGCCTGGGGGAGAAGTCAGTGCCAAGTGAAGCATGATACAGCGCTTCCTATAAGTAACTCAATCCTCTCACACCGGACACAGCGCTCAGACACCAGGGTGACCTCAACCCCGAGGCATCTGAACTGACATCCTGCCACTCAGGCAGCACCCCTCTCATACCTCAGGAGACCACACTCAGCCCCATTCCATTCCATCACTTCTGCTTTTCCTTCTGAAATGCCTGAAGTGCTCACACAATGAGGTAACGGGAAACCAGAGAGACCTAAATCTATCCAGAAAATAGAGGGATCTAGACCCAAATCCCACCTCTTCCACTTACTAGCTCCGGGATCCTGAATCATTTATAGAAGCTCTCTTTGCCTCACTCACCTTATCTGTAAAATTAGGGTGTCTATCTTAACGCTACGTTATAAGGATAAGTGCAATAATGGATGCAAAATGCCTGCCCCGTACATAGCATGTTGCAGGTGTCAAGAAGGTTTCACTCTCTCCACCCAATAGACAGGTGAATGTTTTTATGTCTAGGCAAATATCACATGTGCCCGTGGGCCCGATTCCAGTCTCATCTCGTTGAGGAATTGTCACTTAAACTTCCTTTCCCAGTCATCATTCTGAAGTCCTTCTTACTTTAACGGCTCCACCACTAACTTGGGCATATCAGCTGCCGCTGTTACTCATCTGCTCAGACACTGATGTCTTGTTTGGCCAGTTAGACAGACTTTCCTGAAGGGGAAGGCTAGTGTCAGTGAAAATCCTGTCTCGTCACTCCAACTTTCTACTGTGTCGAGCATTGTTATAAGTGCTCGGTATATTTGTGTGAGTTACAGAGTGAAGGAGAAAATCCCAGGCAAGGATAAAGGCCAGTGGTGGCCTGTCTTTTTAATAAATTACAATCCAGTAGGTGCTGAGCCACCACATTTTGGAAGCATTTCAATGGTGGTTGCTGTGGAGGGATAGTGGGGTAAAGATATCAGAGGTGAAGAATAAGTTGGAGAGAAAGGCAATTTTGCCAGAGTTATAAGAGGTCAGTTGGGAGGTCAAGTGAGATGCATGGAGCCCTCCCCCACTCAGGATTAGACAGCAGATTAGCCAACTGCCCTCGTTACTGGCTCCCAGGCAGTCATAATCTCTCCTACTCACATTAAACGATTCAAAGAATGCTGACGCAAAGATTTCCTTTGAGATGCTCCCCCGTCCTCACTTTAGAGCAAAACTTCACATTCCCCTTTGTTTTCTGTTTGTGTTCATGTTCTCTATATAATGGAGGAGACAACTATCTGTCCACCAAAATCTATTCCCTTCTTCTTCCACTGTAATAATCTGTGGTTGGGTGTGTGGTCATCTAGCCAGGGCTGTACATCCAACCTCCTTTGCTATAAGGGGTGGGTGTTTGGCCAAGTTTTCACCAATAGATCGTGAGCAGAAGCGACGCGTGCTATCTCCAGGTTGGGACCCTTGAGATAGTAAGTGGGCTTCCTCCGTATTTTCTCCTTTCCCTTAAGGCTGGTTGGAACTTGGATGTAGCAGTGATCCAGCCTTGCTCATGCAGATGCTAAGACTCTAAGGCCTAAAAATTGCAGAGCCATGATATGGAAGGAACCACAGCCCTGAATGACTGTGGAACACCCATCACATCCTTTATGAGAGAGAAATGTTTCTTGTTCACTGGTCTATGCCATGTGTTTAAAAGCTATATAATTGCTGGGTCTCTTATTACAGCTTAGCTGCAGGAACCCAATGGCAGCATATATATATTATACATTATAATATATATTGTATATAAATATAATCTGTAGATACTATATAACATGATATATTAATATAACGTGCGATATATAATATATAATAGGTACATTATATATGTACTTATAGAAATATATCTCTTGGAATGTATTTTAAATACAAATAGATAATAGTATATAAAATATTGCAACTAGCCTTTTTTCCTACTAAATAATCTGTTTTGGAGATTTTTCCAATTCAGATGTGTATGTGTTTGATATAGATGATAGATAGACACACTTCTGATGTGTTTCTTAGTATCAGTGAGCCATAGTTTATTTAACCAATTTCTTTCCTGGATTACCCTATGGACTAGTTTTGTGATTGCTTTTACTTTTCACTATTATTACTACTGACATGAACACCCTTGAACATGCTTCTCTGTTCACATACATAAATATTTCTCTAGTGTAAATATCTAGAAATGGGATATTGAATACTATGAACATTTAAGAATATAATTTATTATTGTCCTCTTAAAAGTCTAAGCTAATTTATACTTCCATAGCATATGAGAGTGCATAATTCTCTATAACACTGTCAATGTTAGCAATCTTTAATTTTGCTCAGCTAATGGGGAAAAATAGGGAGAAAAGATTATTACAGAAAGAATAAAAAGATATGTAGAACAAGAAAGATAAAAGTAGCTGGAATCTAGTATGATAAGCTACCAAACAATCCCATCAGTGATCACACTTTGTGAAATTCTGAACCACTTGTACTGTTCCAACGATCACAGCAATTGTCAGTCCTAATCCTGTAACTCCTAACATCCCACTGCTTTCCTGCTGCCTTTCTCCCAAACCAGCTAGGTTCACGACAAGTTACACACTTCACTCTGCTCTTATACTACACGCTAGGTTATCATGACCGTAGGTAATTATGAGGCTGAGCTGCAATGCATTAGTGTGTTTGTCCTAACATTTTAGCAATATAAATAAATGCTGAGGAGGACACTAAACTGCATCATCGCAATAGCTGAAGCCCCACTGCAGCTGTCAGGAACAGGCAAGCCTTTCTGTCTGTGTATTCCTCTAGTGCTTTTTCAGCCCAAGCAGGAGGAATAAAACTTTCCCATTTTTCTTCCCCAATCCCCAACTTTTTTTTTAGAAAAGTTGATTATTGCCGCTATAATAGGTATTTGCTAAATATTTACCAATATATGCTATTGTGCTAAGTCCTTTAAACAAGACCTTATTGGTGAATTATAGACAGAAAACTATCTCTGGAATATAAGCAGGCCTGAGATAATTAGAGAATAATTGTGCAGAAGGAAAGGCCAGATTGGTGTGACGTGGAGGGAAGAAAAGCATGGGTTGACCTGAGAGCAAGTCCCAAATGGTCCCAGTTTATGTGGTGATTTTATCTTATGTGATTTTGCGTAAGATACTGAATCGTGCTAAATCTCAGTTTCCTCGTGTTTTATTTTCTATTTTTTAAAATTAATTTATTCATTTTTGGCTGTGTTGGGCCTTCATTGCTGCTCACGGGTTTTCTTTAGTTGCAGCGAGTGGGGGCTGCTCTTCGTTGCGGTGAGTGGGCTGCTCATTGCGGTGGCTTCTCTTTTGCGGAGCACAGGCTCTAGGCGAACGGGCTTCAGTAGTTGTGGCACGTGGGCTCAGTAGTTGTGGCTCACGGGTTCTAGAGCACAGGCTCAGTAGTTGTGGCGCACAGGTTTAGTTGCTTCGCGGCATGTGGAATCTTCCCAGACCGGGGCTCGAACCCATGTGCCCTGCATTGGCAGGCAGATCCTTAACCACTGTGCCAGCAGGGAAGTCCCTCCTTGTGTTTTAGAAGAGGCACATTTATTGAGTGCCTACCATGTGCCAGCCTCCATTCTAGGTGCTTGGGATAAAGAAGAAGGCAAAATGAGGTTCCTGCCCTCAAAGAATTTACATTCTGGGGACGGGGGAGGGGAGAGAGACAGACGCCAAGCAAAGAGAAATATTGATCTATTCATTTATTTAAGAAATAGTTACTAAGCCCATACTTTGGCAAAAGACTGTTCCAGGACTTGCTTTAAGAATCTGCCTTCTGGGGACTTTCCTGGTGGCGCAGTGGTTAAGAATCCACCTACCAATGCAGGGGACACAGGTTCGATCCCTGGTCCGGGAAGATCCCACAAGCCACAGAGCAGCTAAGCCCGTGAGCCACAACTACTGAGCCTGCACTCTAGAGCCTGTGAGCCACAACTACTGAGCCCACGTGCCACAACTACTGAAGCCTGCATGCCTAGAGCCCGTGCTCTGCAACAAGAGAAGCCACCGCAATGGGAAGCCCACTCACTGCAACAAAGAGTAGTAGCCCCTGCTCGTCGCAATTAGAGAAAGCCCGCGGCAGCAGTGAAGACCCAACACAGCCAAAAATAAATAAAATAAAATAAAATATTAAAAAAGGAATCTGCCTTCCAGATTTACATATAGTAAATTTAAGAATTACATATAATATATTGAAAATGGCTGGTACAGTTGACGATGTATATTGATTATGCTCAGTAAATGGCAGCTATGATTGTTACTATTTTCTTTCATTTGTCTGCTTTTTTCCTTTCTAGAAACATTTGGTTTATTTTTTCTATACATTCATTTATTTATTTCTGAGTGCATGTATGTATTTATTGCTGCTCCCTCTACAGTTTAGTATTTTGTCTTTGCATCTTGTTTTTGGCAGGTATCTCTTCTTTGGAATGGCAAGCAGAGCCTGTTTTAACTTCACCTGCACCAGATCTTTTGGAATTGGGAGGCAGGGCACTGTAGGAGAATTCTCAGCTTGCAGCCTTCTCCAACCTGCAGCAGGGCCTTTAGGCAGTGTCTTATTCTTTATTGTTACATAATGGTTTGATGGATGGTTCTCACAGGGTCTACTCTTTAAGCAGAGAATGATCCAATAGGGAGACATGGAAGATGGAGACATATGAAATGAGGCAAAAGGACAGGGAGGGGGGTGAGTGAGAAAACAGGTGGCTTCATGGAGTTAGACAAGGAAGATTCAGAGATGGTGTGTTCTGCCCTCTCATCCACCACCACCACCTCCATTCTCCTGGTCAAGTCTGATGAGAAGCTTCCCTGATCTTCCCCAGTGCCCAGTCTGAGTTGGCTACCCTACAGTGCACTTCCAGGGCGCATATCCTAGAGCTTATTGTGCTCTAGAGCACACAGTCACCCACCCTGGTATGTAACATCCTGTATGGAAGTTGCCTGACACTCATCTCTGACTCCTTCCCACCCCCACTAAACTCTCAGCAACTTGAAGGCAGGATAGCATCTTCACTGCTGGATCCTCTATGCCAAAGACAGAGCCTGGGACATATCAGGCTTTAATAAATACATTTGATGAATGAATGAAGGCAGAGATAGAAAGAGAAGGTAGAAAAGTTAACAGGGCAAAGGTCTAGAGGTAAGGCACAGGTACAAAATGAATCTCTAGAAGGCGTGAAAAGCAACTTTGACCTTCAAATAGTAACACTCATTCAACAGTGTTAGATAGAAAGGCCAAACAGAAGCTCAAAGAAAGCAGGTCTACAGAGAAGATCCTCAGAGTGAGATGCCCTTTCCTACCAGAGAAAATGAAATTGGACTCTTGGCCTCCGAGATCTAGTTATTTGTCTCTTCATCTAGTTTATGTTTAACTGTTTCAATGGACCTACTGTTTAAATGACAATGGGTCAGGTTCACACCATGCCTTATCCAAAAGCCTATTTTGGCTCCATGAAGTCAGACTTGATGTTTGGGGCAAAAGACCTGGAAATCTTCTGTAGGTCTAGCCTTCCTCATTTTCTAGTATATGTACTGAAATGTTCAAATAGGCCATCTCAACTAATAATAGTCTTTTTTTCCTCTTTTCAGCACCTTTTGCAACTACCTCCAAATTTAAATGATAGAGAAAAACTGATGGAATCATCTCTACTATCTTATTAAACCAGGCTTCTATTAATGATGATTCACTGAAGTGTCAAGAATAGATACACTGAAAACTTCTCGAGCATATTAATGTGTTAAGCATCATACCACACTTAGCTGCTGATATAATTTTGAGTTTCCTCTGGAGGAAAAAACAGTTCTTTTGGATTCTTTTCATAAACAGCACCTTGAAAAAAGCTTTCAGATACTCAAAGACATGAATCTTGCTCCGTTCCCTTGTGTATATCTGATTTAAAGGTTAATAAGTAATTAGGGAGCACAGTCATCCAAAAATTACCAATTAATATGCCATAATTTTCATTAAAAATGCTATTAATTATGTTTTTGTACAAATGTCCTGAACTGGCTAATAAAAAGTTACCTAAAGCGATTCTGAACCTTTCAGGGAGAAAGAGAAATTAATCCATATCAATCGCTTTTTAAAGTTGTGTTTTGGGCTTGAGAGATCAAACAAAGGAGTGTCTTAGTTATTTAGTGTGGATAGAATCTGACAGGGTTCCATTGTTTATTTTGTATTGAGTCATTATTGCTCAGAAAACCTAATAAGATATCTCGGCAGATGTTTAATGTGGAAGTTTGACAAATAACAGTTCTTGGGTTCTTATAACGTAAAGCAACCCTTTATAAATGAGATCAAACTTTTAAACTATCCAGATATATTTTGTTGGTTTCCTAGGAGACTGTGAATGGAAAGCTATGGTTAACTGATTAAAGCATGTTATATATTTAAAATTTGTTCTATACTTTAAATGATGGTATCAGTCACTTATGAAAAATCCACGGAATTCCAAAGTTGAAGAGTTCGTGATAAAACTTCTACCATCACTCTAAGGATGCAACTAGATTTAACTTTAACAGTTTTACAGATCCCCAAATTCTTCTGTTCTCACCGTCTTATCGCGTCACCTCCTGTCTGAATGCAACATCTATTTCCATTGTGTGCATTATGACCGGCTAGTGTTTGATAAACATTAGAACTGGGCAAGTTGCAGCTCTACACCATTTTGGTACATAACAAATTGTAGTGGGAATATTTATCGTCAATGAAATGAACCAAGTGTGGTGTTAGGAACTATACAATCAACTCAGACACAAACTGTTGATATTCCATTGCATCATAGATATTTACTGGTTTACTGGTTGTTAGGCAACCAAATATTCCAGCACTGACACCGGGGAAAATTTCTCTTGCTGGGCTTGGCCATTTTAGTAATTAGTTCAGCATGGGACTGTCTCATAGTATCTCTGGCATATAAAAGAACTTTTTAAAGGACATTTAATACAAATCCCAGGCTTGCATTATTTGAGCAGTTCCTGAGATGGGAACTCTTATCCTACCAGGCACGTTTATTAATTTTTTCCTCATACTAAACGAATACCTGTCTCTCTACAGACCTTATACATTGGCTCCACTCTTTACCTAGAGCAAGTTTACTTCCTCTTCAACATGCCAGCTATAATATTTGGAGAAGGCTATCATGTCTTCTCTGAATCTTTCTTTCTGCAGAGTAAATATATCCGATTCATTCCCTTATTCAGAATTCCCCATTATCTCACATGCTGGCTGTTCTCCCCTCTCAATGGCACCATAATATTTTAAACTGGGACTAACTAGGATTGGTTGTTGTTTTATAGTTTACAGTTATGACTAATGATTTATAGGCTGTTGTGTGGTTGAACATTGCAATTAAAATTGGCACAGGAATAAGATGTCAAGGCTATAGAACAGGTGCCTGTTTTTATTTTTTTTTTAAATCCTGACTTGGAAAATGCTACCAGTGAGAAATCACAGCATTTGTGCCTTATTGGAACCTTGGAAGACAAATGGAAACTTTAAGTAAGACCTTCAGGGATGCCTAATAGATTTATGCAGCATAAGAACAGTTTCAGAGTGTGGGATGAGATCATTTAAAGTAATATTTTCTAAATTTGGCCGTGCATATGAATCACTGGAGAGCTTCTAAAAATACGGATTCTTGGGATCTGTACCCAGACCTACCGAACAGGTGCCTCTAAAAGTTCCCAAGGGAAAAGCATTTGGGAGCCATGGATGTAGGGTATGCAACATGAAGATCAGTCCTTCCTTTGAGCTAATTCTACCTACCCTATAAAGCTGTCTTCTGTGACACGTTTTCGCTGCCTACTACAGCCAATTACTCTCTCTCTTTTCTAAAAAAGCCTCTTCTTCTAATAATTGGTACCAAATAGTTTGGTATTTAATTGTTAATTTTGCATGGCTTTTTGTCTCCGTTATTTTATAAAATCCCTCAGGGCAAGAACTCCCAAGGAATATGGCACAATATTGAACAGAGCCATTGATTGACTGGTGAGGAGTTTTGGAGGTAGCAGAAGAAGTTAGAGACAAAAGGGAGACAGATACTTCAGGGGTCTAGCTGGAAAAGTTTAAGATTAGGGAGATTAAAGTCTTTCTCTTTTGAAAGAAGTATCTTCTGCACTGTGCTGTGGCCTGCTCCCAGATGTAAGTGATAGAGTACACAGATGTTGCTTGATGTCTCCACCTCCATCAAACCTGATCTTTGGAGATGTCAGACAGTAACCCACAAGACTATATTATTATTATATAAATATGGCCAGAAGGCCTATTATTTCCAGTGTTTCTAGTCCATCTGGAACACCAGACATAAATGAGTTCTATCTCTTTTGGTGCAATTCTATCATCTGACAAAGTCAATAGTGAGGGTACAGTAGGTCCTGATAAAAGTTTCAAAATAAAGATGAAGGGGTTCCTTAGATAGTTACATAGGCTTTTTTTTCTTTTTTAAATATCAAAGACATGTAAGGCTTCAAAATTCATTCAAATTAAAAATCAAATTTGAAGAAATGATGCTTACATGAGATAAATACATAATACAATTAAAAATAAAAGAATGACAAGCTATATTTGGAAAGCATGAAGAAAAAAAGCAGGGGTGGTACATTTGTATTAAAGAATAAATTTGACAGAAGGTCAACTGCATATTGATACAAGTAAAACCATAAAAAAGCCACGAGTCATGGAACACTAGGCACAGAATAGCATAGTGTCAGGCCATGAAAAGCAAAAGTTGCTAGAAATATAAGGAAACACATGAGTTGTATTAAAATTTCAAAATTACATAACTCTCTGGTAGGTCAAGGAGACAAAAATAAGCAATTAAGGACATAAAGCACATGAATTATTGAATGTTTGTATAAATATCTATACACTGATATAACTTTGCACCTAAAAACAGAAAATGAATCTTACAAACACTGATCATGATCTGAACCATAAGATATTTCAGTGCATTTTTAAAGTAAAAATTGCACAACTCCATTATCTTAATAATAAAATATTACTAGAAATTAATATCAGAACTTTAAAGGAAAAAAACCTCAAATTACTTGGACATTTTAGAAATAGTCACATAAATAATAAACGAGTTAATAAGCAAACTAGAAAATAACAAATGTGAGAACGTTGTTGAACAAAAACCTATGAGATGGAGGCAAAGCTATTTTATGTAGTGATTCACAGCTCTAAATGCTTTTTGAAGAAAAGAATTATGAGAAGACACCTAAACAGTCTACATGGGAATTTAGAAAAAAAAAAAAAAGATAAAAGAAATTAAGGAAAGCTAGTGAGAAAGGAAATAATAAAGTAGAAATAAAAAAATGAAACATAATAATGAGAAAAAAATAAGCCTATATTTTGTAGGATTGATAGCTAAAACCAAGAACATGTTCTTCAAATAAAACAGATGAATCTCTGGCAAATCTGGCAAATTTAATCAAAGAAAAAACTAGAAAGAAAAAATATAGTAACATTTATAAATAAATTATTTAAACTATTTAATAATAGAGATAAAACTAACAGAGTAAAATAAATTAGTGATTAAATTGAAAACTTGAGTAAAATAAATAATTGAGAAAAATATAAATTAAGATGAACTTAATGAGAAGAAAATCTATAAAGAAAGAAGAAATTGAACCACTTATCCAAAAGTTACTTTTACTTCAATTAGAGATTTTAGAAATTTGGGGGACATAGGGCTCTCTGAGAAAGGAACACTTTCTGCAGTGTAGTTAAAGAACTGGGTTTAAACGCCATGTAAAAATAACCTAAGTTTTTAAATTTAGGATTGAAATTGGTAATAAAAAAAATTCTGAAAAACAAATGATCCAATAGAACTTTCTGTGTAAAACGTCTAAGAAAAAGTTCATGAAATTCAAGCCAATCTCAAGACTTGACCAAAAGGAAACCAAAAGTAATAGGAACTTCAATCATACAAGGCACATTTAGAAGGGTTTTCCAGATAAGCAGCCTGATTTTGCATAGCAGCACCACTACTCAGATAATAAACTAGCTTCTCCCGGGAGCTCTGGTTCCCACCCAGCTCCTGAGTGACCACATAGAGAATATCCTTAGAGAACATTAAGAATAAAATAGCCAGCAGGGCAAACAGGACCAGGAGAAATGAACTCTCCAGAGGGAACGGTAACTTCCCTCTCCAAACCATCAGTTCCACGCGCCATAAAGGAACAAACGAGGCTACGATGCATATTCATTGGCCCTTTTAATACGCCATCAGGATGCATCTTTCCTAATAATATCTACCTCCAAAATTTATTTTAAGTTTACTCTTCTCTATCACTGCCGCCACCACCCACCTGGGTGGCATTGGCAGTGACCGGGACAATGCAAAGCTTCACACACTGAGCTCCCGGCCCAGCCTCCTCCTGCAATTCCTTGTCCAGGCAGAGGACCTTCTCACAAGGCAAAACATCCTCTCGCTCAAATCTTAGTACGGGGCATAAAATCCAAACTCCTACACAGTCTCTCTCTTACTCCTTGTCTCAGGTGCGTCTCCCCCTGGCCGATGGGTCATGCTCTAGTCGCCCTCACCTCTTGTTTCCAGAAGTTGGCTAAGTGCTTTTCTCTCCAGGCTTTAGGGCTCTCTTTTCCCTGTGCCGGGGGAAGCTCTTCTCTCCTCACGTGGCTGCTTCCTTCTCACCCTTCAGGTCTCTGCTCAGAAAGCACCTCCTTGGGGAAAGCATCCCAGGCCATCCTTTCTGTGTAAATTCTTCCTCAATCGCATTGTTTTCTATCCACATACCTTGTATTTCCTTTCCAGCACTTCTCACAACTTAAAAATAATTACTTTTTGCAGGGGCAGTGTTTCTACCCATTTGTTTTCTGTCACTCCCATTAGACTGAAAACCCCATGGGATCAAGAACGCTGTGGGCTTTTACATGGTGCTGTATTGCAAGTGCCTGGCCGAATGCCTGCAGTCTGTGGGCACTCAGCATTTCGTGAAGGAATAACAGTCTTGATAAATTGTGATGATTTGATTAGTTTGTTTACTTTTCTCTTGTTGTTGTTTCCTGCACTTGACTGTGAGTTCCACGGGAACAAGGTTCCTGTGCCTTTTTTAGGCACCAAATGTCGTGCTTGGCACTTAGGGGTAGCTCAGTGGCTATTTGTAGAATACGTAAATGAATAAAGATATTGAAGTTCTCTAGGATATGAAATTTCTTCCGCCTCAGCTTTATACAGCACTCAGAACGTCTGGATCTACTAGAATCCTTCATTAAGTATTCTGCTATCCCAATATTTTCCAGTATCACTGTTTCTGTTAACAACTCAGGCACCCAACGGGAATGGAAGAGAAGCAATGGGAATTAAATCACTCAAATGAGGCTGCTGCTGGTTAATTTTAGATCCTGAGCATCTGGGTCAGTGCTTAGTTTCATAGCAGGTGTGGAAATGATATCTTCAGTGTCATTTTTAATGATTTTACTAAGGGCTGGGAGCACTTGAAATATTCTTCCGAATGAGATTTGAGAAGTGGACCAGATGGGCATTTTTAAGCAGGCTATATTAACTGTATTCTACTTTTCAGCAAATAAGTCTTCATATTAAGATTGATTACAAATGTACCTTAGTGTCCATATCATATTCAATCAAAAATTATAAGCAATGATTTTTAGAAGAATATGAAATACTCCAGTAAGATGATAGGAATCTAAATGAAATATATAAACATGCCTCAAGTTGACTCTAGTCATTTTGTTTTGCTTTAACCAGGTTAAAGCCCCGGAGTCACGTTCTTTTCCTCTTTCTCCTGGCAGTATCTCATCTTCTACAGGGCTTAATATTCATTATGGATACATGACCTCAGTCTATAAGTAAACGGTCTTATCAGTCATATCCCCAAAATGCTGGTTGGTCAGGCAGGATGGCTAGGTAAGGTTGATCACAAATAAACATGTCAGCATCCACTTACTCCCTGAATCCCAAGGGTGGGTGCTCAGGGGAGTATTTGTCCTCTATCAGTTTTATCCTTCTTGGTCAAAACAGAGCTGAGAAAGAGTAGTACATACTAGACTATAATCTTTGAGCCAGAGGAAATTGAACCAAACCAAGTGGAAAGAATATTCTATTTAGCATTAGCAGGTCAGTTCATGGGGAAACTGTAAAACAGGTGAAGTTCATTATTGGTGAAGCTCCCGTAGAGCAACCCTGGTCTCCCCAGCCCCAGAGGTGAGCCCCTGCCATGGTTTAGACCTTGACACTGAATGCCAGCTGTCTTTGGCTTCCTAGAGACTTGCTCTTGTGCAATGAAACAAGTATGTTCTAGGTCTCATAGTCTCTGGTCAGGCTCTTTTCCTCACCAAAGATGAAAATTAGCTTATTTGATAGATCAAGCTGTCCTCATTTGCTAACAGAAAAAAGTTCGAGAGTCCTCTCAGGTAATGCGGACTCAACAGTGACTTTCTAATGACGAAGACGTTCCTGTGTGACTCAAAGAAGTGAGTCTGATGGTGGGAATTTCAGACCAAGTGGTATATATTTTTATGAATTTTATGGAGCAGTAATATTTCATAAGAGAGGGGAACTGACATAGAGTTGCCCACTTTTTTTGCTGAGTAAGGACATTAAGGAAAACAGAACAACAAAACACATCCATTGACAATCATTTTAGAAAAGAAAGGAATATTATGATAATCAGGAAAAAACAAGAAGCAAACAATCTCAGAATAAAAAAGCAACCTTTAAAGAATTTACCTTTATGAAAAAATGTACTTCATACAGTTTCAGTTATGCTAGATGCTGTACAACGTCATGCCTGAGATAGCAGTACTGTATTGTGCACTTGAAAATGTGTTGAGAGTGTAGATCTCCTGTTGTGTTCTCATCACAATAAAAACCAAACCAAACCAAAAAAAGATACACAAATGTATTTCAATGTCCTAATTTTGTAGAAGACTAGTGAAAATGTTGTCCAATGCCAGCATCAGTCTATGGCCAGGCTTTGGGTAGGGCTGAGGTGGGTGCCCACAGTGGCCCAACAAGCCAGTCCAGGAATTTTAATAGCTGACACTTGTGGGCAAGTCTCCATATGACCTGCCTATCAGTGCAGTCAAAACCATGAACATGAGCCAGAAACACCTTCTGGATTGTAAATCAAAGAACTTGTTTGCACAAAGCCTTTAACTTTGAGGGGTTTTCTGTCTGTAGATTAACAGAAAAACATGAATAATAGGTAGCCAAAAGAGTGATGTGCATTTTGTTGGAACAGTGACACTTTAAAGTGTAAGATTTAAGGACATACTTATTCCCTGTTAAATATAATTGCACACCCAGCAGGTGCCAGGTTCAAGGAAAGAGCAATGAGACCCCTGCCTTACAGCCTTAACTTCCAGCAGTGGACACGGGCAAGCAGGAGGTACGTAGGCAGATAACATCCCTTAAGGACAAGTTCTGAGGTTGCTTTTGTGGATGGATGTGTGATATTTAAGCGAAGTCCAGACTAAAGTGAAGAACTGAGGCTTATAGTAACCTGCAGAAAGAGCATTCCAGGTAGAGGCAACATCCAGTGCAAAGGCCTGAGGAGCAAAGAGGCCAATTTGACGGGAGCACAGTGGGACCAGGAATGCAGCAGGGGGCAGACCACGTGGGGCCTTAGGGACTTCAGGTTTCATAAATGAAATGGGCAGCTATTGGAAGGTTTTGAGCAAGAGAGTGACATGACTTATGGGTCACTAGAGTAGGAAGTGGCAAAAGGGAAAGCTACAGTAGACTATTATAACAATCCATTTGAGACACGATGGTCGTTTGGGCCAAGGCAGTCGTCATAGAAGTGCTGAAAAATGCTCAGATTTAGGATATCTTTTGAAGGCAGAGAGAATAGGACTTACTGATAGAATAGACTGAGAGATTGGATATGGTGGTAATGGTGAGAGAAGATTCAGGCTGGGTTTCAAGATGTTTTATTTGATCAACTGAATAAATGGTGCCATCTACTGAGAATAGGTACCATGGGAACAGCAGGTTGAAGGGGGAATCAAGAACTTATTAGTGGATATATTAAATTTGAGATGTCACTTGAATATCCAGGTAGAGATGTCAGGTTGGCAATTGGATACATGAGTCTAGAGTTCAGGGGAGAAATCAAGCCTAGAGGTAGAAATTTTTTAAAAATTCAGTATATAGAAAACGCTTACAGCCTTTGGGTTGGATAAGGTCATCTAGGGAAGTCCAGTTTTCTGGGCAGAAAGTACAAAGCTCCTGAGGCAAGAACATGCTTGGTGAGTTACCAGAAGAGTCAGGTAACTGTCCACTGTGGATGTGAGCAAATGCAGAGAAGATGCTCAAGGATCAAGCCTGGAGAAATGCCAGCATTTAGAGGTCAGGACGAGGCAGAAGATTCAGGAAGGGAGACAGAGACGGAGTGGCCAATGAGGTAAGGGGAAAACCAGAGAGTGAGTCACCAAAGCAGTGTGAATCAAGTCTTTCAAGAATGATTAAGAGCAGTTTATAAATTTACTCTGCCCTAAATTAGCTCTATTGATGGAAGAAGCTGTAGATGCTGTTCTGTTCCCAGTGTTTAGTGGCACCTGTCACAGGATCAGTATTGGTTTGTTTATTTCAGACGTTAAATGTGCCAGTCTTCAGGCTGAATGCATCCTGTAGGTGTGTTTTATTTGAACTTCGGGGTTTAAAGATATTTTAATTGGTTGCCAAGATTTAGAAATTGGGAAACTTCACATCAAAACTTGTATCTCTGGTTGTTTTTTAACAAATCTCCAGGATTCTCACCAGGCAAGCCACAGATGTTTGTGGCTGGGTGGCAGCTGCCATCTTTAGAGGGGTTGTGTGCTCTTCAGCTAAATTCCCGCTCTCTCCAGCGAGCCCTGGGTCTCCCCAGCCATGAGTGCTGAGTCATTCATTCATATTACTTGCTGGTTCCTGCAGATTTTGAGTTTGTACCTCTTGTTTAGTTAAAGAGGGAATGAATGAATAAACAAACGAATGAATGAATGTTTACTGACGAGTCACCTGGAGCTGGGAGAGGTGAAATGATGTAAGCTTACATGCAGAAATGCCAGGGCTCAGCTATAGATTCTCAGGCCAGGACTTTTACCTAAAATCTTTGCTTCCAATGTCATTGTATTAAAAACATCCTAAAATAAAAACAAGAGTTTGACTGAAAGAAGTGTACTGACAAAATGCTATTTCCATGTTTGGAAAAAATAGAATATTAAACAAATCGTTTATTAGGATAAATGTAAAGAAATGGCTTCCTAAGAACTGCTACACAGACTAGCAGAAGTTAACATCACTGCCCAAGCAAAGTGAATAACAAACAAATGTAATTATTGAACAATATAATTAAGGTTAAAATTAGTATTTTACTCCATTAGGTTTTTTTTGGAGAAGTAAGTTATGCCATTTTTCTCTGTGAATTATTTTTATCTATTCTTACGTGTTTTAAACACAGACTATTATAATCATAGAATGACAGTTTATCATCATCCCTTCTTTTACTCACTATCAAAAACTGGAGTTTTTTAAGCTTCCTCTCTTTTGCCAGCTCCGGTGATGGCTAGTGGCTATTCAGGGCAGTGTGTGGAGATGGACTCTGAAACCCAATTTGGGATCATTGAATGAGACCACAGTGTTTGATTTCTGATCTTCGGACATGATTGTTATGCATTGAATTCTGTTGTCCCCCTCCACGCCTCCACCCCCACCAAAAGATATATTGAAATCTTAAATAGAATTATCCCTGTCCCTCAGAATGTGACTTGATTTGAAAATAGGGTCATTGTGGATATAATTAGCTAAGATGAGGTCATATTGGAGAAGCAGGGGGCCCTAACCTAATATAACTGGTGTCCTTGTAAGAAGGGGAAATTTGGTCACAGACTCAGAGGGAAGATGAGGCAAAAAGTGACACACAGAAAGACAGACACCTGCAGCTGGGGGCAGAGATCAGAGTAATGCTACCATAAGTCAAGGAACGCATGCACGACAAGAAACTGGAAGAGGCAAGGAAGGATCCTCCTGTAGGAGCTGCAGAGGGAGCGTGATCCTGAGGACACTTTGATCAAACTTCCAGCCCCATAACTGGGAGATAATAAATTCCTGTTGTTTTAAGCCACCCAGTCTGTGGTGATTTGTTACTATGGCCCTAGGAAACTAACATAGAGATTATCTTGTCTGACTCTTCATTTTATTTATTTTTTAATATTTAAAAATATTTTTTAAAAATTTATTTATCTATTTATGTTGGCTGCATTGGGTCTTCGTTGCTGCGTGCAGGCTTTCTCTAGTTGCGATGAGCGGGGGCTACTCTTCACTGCAGTGCACGGGCTTCTCATTGCAGTGGCTTCTCTTGTTGCGGAGCACGGGCTCTAGGCATGCAGGCTTCAGTAGTTGTGGCACGTGGGCTCAGTAGTTGTGGCTTGTGGGCTCTAGAGCGAAGTTTTTCCACAGCATGTGGGATCTTCCTGGCCCAGGACTTGAACCCGTGTCCCCTGCATTGGCAGGTGGATTCTTAACCACTGTGCCACCAGGGGAGTCCCTGACTCTTCATTTTAAACTGTGTTAGAACGTAGGTATCTCACTGGCGGAAGCTGTGTCCCTAGGAAAGTGGCATCAGCCATAAATGCCACAGATGTGCTATCCCTAAGGAAGACATTTAGGCAGATGCTGCATTGCTTGAGAATCCTCATTCCTTTGCTTACTGAAGGCACTGAAGCTGATTCCACCTGCTCTTAGACAGGGAGTAATGGCCCTCCTTTTGTCCTGGAAGCTAAAGGTATATCATTCCTTAGCAGAGAATATCTTGAGCATTAGGAAGAATTTGGCGCTAATCTTGGCTCTAGGAAAACTTGGAAAATAATCAAAAAGTATCTTTAATGACCCTCTGGTCTTCTTGTGCCCACCTTAATGTGTCAGACTTCTCCATGAATGAGAGTTCCTTAACTCACAGTCCAGAGATAGCTCTTAGAAGCCAACACAAAACCTTTGAGATCTTGAGATTGTTTGCAGTAGCCTGAGGGTATGACCACTTTTCTGGGTAAAGATTCCATAGTTTTGATTAATTCTTAAAGATGTATACTTCCCTACAACCAGAACATCAGAAAAAAAAAAAACAAAACTAAGGGTGCTTGGCATGATGGTCAGGATCAACCTAAGATTTTGTGCCTGGGGAACAAGGCATAAGGATGGAGTGGGATGATGGCTCAGGGTGGAGACAGGATGAAGAATGTGGATTTAGATATGTTGAACTGCAGGGGACAATGGACCATTCACGTGGGGTGTTCAGTAGGCATTCGGAGCCACAAAGTTGGCAAGGAAAGGGCACACACGCAGAATTGGGATTGAACAGCACAGAGGTGGGAACTGAATATTTGAGTGCAGGTCCGCTTTCAGAACTGATCACTGAACCTGACCTAGAAAGGACCAACACTGAGTCTCGGAGAGCATCTACGTTAGGGAGCAAGGGGAGGAAGAGGTGGTGTTAAAGGTAAAATAGGCAGGCAGTTTAGACTGCTAAAAGAACGAGGAGCATGCCCTGGGGGAAAAGAGCAGGAGAGACTTCAAAGGAGAGGCTGTAAAAGGAAATATTTAAAGAAAATGGTGAACTCTCATGCAGAGAAGTTCTGTGTCTGAAGTTCACCAATGGCATCAATGATCCCTTTTGAAAAATTGTGGGGATTCTTTCTTAGTTTATGCATACTTTGAATGGTTATGATTGCATTTCTGCTATGTGCCAGGTACCACGTTAGGTGCTGGGGCACAAAGATGAATAAGACACAATCCTGCCTTTGGGAAGCTTACCTGCTTGTACAAGGACACATACTTAGAGGAATCAACTGTATATGGAGGTCTGAATAGTGTCAACGGAGGCCACAAAGGGGAAGCAGTTGATTTACAAGGGAGAGTAGAAGTCATGATAGGGAAATGGATCTCTTATGCAGGAAGTATAATTGGTGGGTCCAAGAATTCTTAAAGTGTGAAGCTGTCCTGTACATTATCACATCATAATATCTGAAATCGTGCATTTCAGAATCACGTGGGCACACACACACTCCAACACCTTGAACCAAAACCATTTAAAAAATATTTATTTTATTATTTATTTATTTTTGGCTGTGTTGGTCTTTGTTGCTGCACGCGGGCTTTCTCTAGTTGAGGTGAGCGGGGGCTACTCTTCATTGCGGTGCAGGGGCTTCTCACTGCGGTGGCTTCTCTTGTTGCCGAGCACGGGCTCTAGGCGTGCAGGCTTCAGTAGTTGTGGCACAAGGCTTCAGTAATTGTGGCGTATGGGCTCAGTAGCTGTGGCTCATGGACTCTAGAGCGAAGGCTCAGTAGTTGTGGCGCACAGGCTTAGTTGCTCTGAGGCATGTGGGATCTTCCTGGACCCCCAGGGCTCAAACCCATGTCCCCTGCATTGGCAGGCAGATTCTTAACCACTGCGCCACCAGGGAAGTCGAAGAATTAAAAGTTTTAAGAAACTTGCTAAAATCTCAGTTTAATAGTAAATATCTAACCAGAGAAGGGTTGGATTAATAAAATGAAGAGATTGGGGATGACCTGGAAGATGAATTTCTCATCTCTGACCTGATTCCCTATCTTAAAGTTCTTATGTTCTAGTTTTCAATCTACACTGTTTTTTATAGTGAATGCTTCCATTGGTGATAATCATAGAAGCAAATACATACTTTGTTTACTTTTTTGACTACAAACAAAATAAATACTAATATAAAATGTGCTTATGCTGTTATAGTTTATATGAATTGTGATTTATCCATCTATTCATTTCTGTGTAGACAAAATGATTTATAATTTTAAAGTCTAATCTAATAAACTTAGATTAGACAAAAAAGATAAAAAAGAAAGAAAATGGGGTAGTTATTGAGGTAAATCACATATCTATAATTTTTCAAATTTTAATCCTTAAAATAATTCTATTGAGCTATAAATGAATTCTTCTGCTTTTAGTCTATAGACACATTTTCCCTTTAATATATGATTTGAAGTCTTGTATTTCAATTTTCACTTAAAAGTCTTTTTACTTTAAGATGATTTTTTTCCAAAAAACATACCCAGTCCCTTCATACCCAAGAAAAGACTAAGGTCACTATTTTGTAAACTCACAGCACTATGATTTCCCAAATCTTTTTTTAATTTAAGCTATGTATCTTACCTATATCCATTGATATTAGAACTATCCTAGACAGTTAGGGATTGATAGAATCCATAATCTTAGGGCAAAATCAACCTCAAAGCATTATGGGCTAAGGCATCCCCATTTCCTTCAATTAGATCTTTCATTATAATTCTCCCATTTCTTCAAGCCCAGGCTCCACCAAACTCAGTATACAGCTCAGGTGCCACAGCCTCCAAAAACATTTCTTGAAACAATCAGCTGGAAGCCAGCTCTGCCATCTATGAATCCCCATAGAAGTCTGCCCTCTATCCTTCTCTTAGGGCATGTGTCCCTTTCTGTCTTGCATTGTAGCCATTTGCTGTATTTTCCCTACCAGACAGTGAGATCACCAAGGATACCATCTTGAATCACATTCATTTCTTCTCTGATGTGCTATGTGTTAACTTGCACATAGTAGGTTCTCAAGAAGTACTGCGTGTGTACTTAATAATTTCTGTTAGCCATGACAAATTGTCAAAGAGAGTGAAAAACCTATTAAGTAAAGTATTTTAGGAAACCCTTGGTCAAGAAAGAAAGCCACAAGAGTAGAAAATTCTTCAAGAGGTGAATCAGAACAACTGGCACATAAAAGTGACACATTCAATTTCTTCACCTTTGTATAACCTCCAGAAGATCAAACGTTAATAAAATATTTATCCTCAGTTGTCACAAGCCAGACTTTGATTTAAAACTCTTGGGTACATGAATGTCATGCCAGACCAAAAATACAGCACCATGTATTTTTAATTTAAACATGGATCCGTGAAACATTTATATATATATCTGATATGAAAAAATTTGAGTGAAAATATCCCAATAGGCACCACAAATAAGAAAACAGGATCTAAAATCGATTGTCAAACGTCTGTAAAAGTACAATGAAAAATATTCCATTTGAAAGTCCAATGTGGCATTGATGTGACACGTAAAATGCATTCTCTTACCTTTAGGGAATCAAAGCAGGCAATTACTCTTCCATTTTCAACCTGGCAACTTTTGGGGGGGTGAGCAAATTTGCATTCTTCATCAGAGCGGGAGCACGTTCCTCTCTGGAACTGTCTGCAGACTTCCAAGGTCAGCCATTTTGTATCTCTGACCGGGGCAACATTCAAAGCCATGATGAGAAAATAATTTGGATCCTGTTCGTTTCTGTTAAATGATGAAATCAAATCAAGTTCCAATGATTCCAAAACTATTGCTGTGAAAAATCCCACATGTAAGTCTGAAGGTAAGTGACAAATTGCTTAAAGAAGCCCAATCCAGGAAACAGGGTGAGGAGAGAATTTATTGGCAGGCGGTCACTCATCAATCAATATGCCCCACTCGAAGACTGCAGGCCGCAATGAAAGCATGCTCAGTGTCATCTCTGGCCACAAACGTCTGAGTCACCTGATCGTTTTGCAGACACAATTGTTTTTAATAAAGTGAGTTCAATATCATGGCACTCCTTGGGAGACTATTTAGTTCTGATGCTCGCAGCTATTGACGATGCTGGAAAATAAGCCACTTAGATGTTCAGATCTTAGCAGGATTTTCTCTTTCCTTTCACCTTTTAAAATTCCGAAATCAAGCAATTGGCAAAGCCAGACAATTGAGGTATCTTCATCCACTCGTAAGGTCAGGGTAATGTGTATTTGATAGCAAAACACGATAACACAAAAGCTCCTGGGCTGTGGTTTCCTGCAAAAGTGACTTCACACAGGCACTTTTAAACCTTGAGCCTGCAAAACACAAATAAAATATCAACTTACACCCAAACTCAATGAAATCAACACTTTAACAAACTATTTGGCTCTTATCTAGAATTCGCGAAAGTGCAGTTTAGAGCTTTGAGTTTTGAATATAGTGAGGAAAGTTATGCATTAAAAAAGAGAGAAAAGAATGCAAAACTGCAACTGTACTGCAGAAATGATCTAGGCAGCAGTCCAAAAGTTAGGAATGACTCAAACAGATGAGTGTGGCAGACACAATAATTAGGCATTCTAAACAATTCAATCTAATGTGCCTAATCGCCAAAACAGTGTATTAGAACTGTGACTTCCAATTAATTTCACATTTAGGCCATTGATTTTATTGTTGGAATTGCTATAACCAATCATTTGGGATGTGACTCTCCTAAATAATAAGGATATTGTCATTCTGGATGAAGTGTGGGCTCCTTACCCTTTACACCCTTTTCTAGTTTACAGAGATTTGAACTTAGAGAGGGAAAGGTAGATCTGATATTTATTCTCAGATCTCTTATACTTTCTCTCTACCTTTTTTTTTTTTTTTTTTTTTTTTTTTTTTTTTTTTTTTTTAGCGGTACGCGGGCCTCTCACTGTTGTGGCCTCTCCCACTGCGGAGCACAGGCTCCGGACGCGCAGGCTCAGCGGCCATGGCTCACGGGCCCAGCCGCTCCGCGGCATGTGGGATCTTCCTGGACCGGGGCTCAAACCCGCGTCCCCTGCATCGGCAGGCGGACTCTCAACCACTGCTCCACCAGGGAAGCCCCTCTCTACCTTTCATACTTGCGTGACCTTAGTGTTCCTTTCTAGGCTGTAAGCACTCAGAGGGTAAGGGCAGTTTGTATATTCCATTTCTGTTTCCCTAGGGCCTTAGTTCATGGCTATTTGGTCCTCAAAAAATATTTCTCGACTGATTTAACTGATGACTGACTCACTGACTAAGTGAATGAATGCCTTTTAGCTGAGTCCAGTTTAGATTTTAATGGAGTCACAACCTGAGAATGTACTGTTCTGTGGAATGCTGGAGCTGAATCACATATCTAACACAACAACAATATAACAAGTCAGTTCAGATTTCTAAGATCAGCACGATTAGTTTCTTTTAATATCTCCAAGGATTATGAAATTATTAAAACATTAAAAATTTAACATTACTGAGTCAAGCATGAATGAAGGATAAATATCAGAAGTTGGTCATTTTTATATATTGGATATGCCATGGGCTACCTTGGATACTGGCTTAGCCTTGATGGCCTTCTAAAAAATTTATAACTAAAAACTTAATGGAGGCTGGAAGTAGGTTATTTAAAATCATCATGTACCATAGAAATTCAGAGAGCAATAATTCTTGAGCGATTCACAAGTGTTCCCTGAAAAAGTAAGTCTCACAATCAATTCAGTTTAGTTAACTCCAGGCAAACCAAGCTGAACAGGCATCCTTGCAAGAGGGCTTTTTTCAGCCTTGAATGAGTCTCTGATAGGGGAAGAGAAGCAGTGGCGTCTCTCAAGCTTATCTGATTGTGGATCATTTATTTAGCTGGACATCTCCCGGGACTAGTGGGAAATGCTTCTTCATCCCAATACTTCTCTGACTTGTTAGTAGAAGTGTTTGAATGAGTTATAATTGTATGTGCATTTAAGGAAATTGGCAACCTGGAAAGCTATGACACATTCCTAGCTTCCCATTGTGAAATATTTGAGGGGCCAGACAGGCTCCTGCTTGACTTTTTGGCAGGATTGCATTCCCAGCAGCTAACATCAACTATCTTAACTTCAAGAGTTTAAGAAGATGACTTTAATAACCAAATTGCCTCTGGGTCGGGTTTCACCGACCAGCCTGGACCTGCACCCTCATTACCTCAACCCTTACCTCTAAACCCCGTGAGAACAAAGCAAGGGAAGCAAGGGACAAGGAAACATTTCTGCTTGTGTGTTCAGTGGAACTGAGGTGCCAATGATGTGGAGACAAAATGAGGGGCTGGACACCCATAGTTCATATTTGCCAAATATTTTGCAGCATCCCCGAGTCCCAAGGACCTGGGTCCAATGGGGTCACAGAACAACAAAGATGCAGGAGATGCTCTTCCTCAAAGCAGCACAGTCTTGGCCGATGCTTCACGTGTAGGAAAAGAAACAGGCAAACACATATTCGTGCACAGATGGCAAATGAATCATTACTCAAGTCTTCCTAAAAACCACACAGGAACAATGCTCTTAACTCAATCCAGTGAATGTGGTACACTTTTGCTTATACTTTCAGATAAGAAGACATTTTTTTCCCCCTGGGAGAAACGGAGTGCCATTTCTACTACTATGAAAATCCAACCAGAATTTAGATGGTCAGACCCTATCAAGATGGACTTGCTTTTGAAAACAGAGGAACCAAGTTTCTGACGGCCAGAGTCCTGTGTAAGTCAAAGATGTTCCACAAGGCTCCTCAGGTTGCACCTAGATATATCGCTGTCCTAACCGTTCATGAATCCACTCTTTCTCCCAGCTTCTTCTCTGTTTCTATCCTAAAAGTTACCGAGCTACTGTTACAAAGATATCACCTCTCTTGGGCCATGACAGCCTCCATCTTCTGGAGTGGGTACAGCAAGCAGCTGTGGGAATGAGGAAGTGAGAATAGATTTAATTTAGGTCAGGGGAGGCCACCGCAAGAGATGGGCAATGATGGGCAAGGATGGAGAAGACCAACCTTTAACATGGTTATCAAGGGACAAGGCTAAATTAACTGACACATAGAGCAAATTACGTATTGGGTCTACTAGACTGGAGGCTCCTGGGAGGCCCACTAGCCACACGTGGCTATTGAGCACTTGAAATACGGCTAGGATCACTGAGGGACTAAATTTAAAATTTTTATTTATTCTTAATTAATGTAAATTTAACTTAAAAACTTATCCTCAGTTTACTTATTGGAAAACTTTTAAGTATGCTTGGACCAACTTGAGTATATGAATCTACTTTTCAGTTGTAAATTTTATGAAATCTAAATACAGATCAAGTATTTCTAATAAAAATCCAGCATTCTAATTGAGATGTGTTCTAAGTATAAAATACACACTAATTTCAAAGACTTAGTGTGAAAAAAAAACCATGAAAACACCTCATTAATATTGCTTCATATTTACTACATGGTGAATTGATAATATTTTTAACCAACTGGATTAAATATTCTTATTAAAATTAAACTCACTTGCTTCTTTTTAGCTCCCCTCCAAAAAATTCAGAATTCTATATGTAGCTTACATTATATTTCTGCTGATGGCGCTGTTGTAGGGGCTTTTGCATTTCTTCTATTAGCCACAGCACTTTCTGGAATGGTGGAAAGTACCCTGTCCTAAGAGCCCGGTTCCAGACCTTGTTTTGCCAAGCCTCCTTCATATGACCTTAGTAAGTCAATTTCTCTGAGATCCAGTTTCTTCATCTGTAAAATGTTAATGATAGTTCCTACCTACTTTACATGGTTGCCGCCACGGAGGACTGATTATAGAAGAAACATAAAAACACTCTGTGAACAGTCAAGAGCTGTCCCAAAGCAAGGTGATGAAAGGATGAGCCGCTCTATAAATATTTATTGAATAAATCCACTTCCAGGCTTCCTCTCCGCAGTCGTTCCCTATCAATGACTGGGGTCATGCCTGGGGTGGATCTGCTCCAGCCACAGATTCTGAGAGCAGGACGGTACCTTGCAGATCAAAGAGCTGACTGCACGGAGCGCTCGCTCAGGGCCTCTTATCCGGAGCACCCCTCATTTCTCAGACCATCTTATTCTGCAGCCAAAGGGAACCCACAGAGAAGTTTCCCCAAGTACACATCCCACGGTGTCACTACAAAGGCCTGAGCCTGCTGTCTTCCTCCAGCTGCTACCAACCCAGAAGTAGATGAAACACTTTTAGGGCCCGGCGGTCACCCTGGGTGTGATGCCGAGTCCCAATACGCTGGTCGCAGTGATGGGGAGTCCATGTGGCTCGAGGCCTTGGTGGGGGCACAGCTGCTGAGTAAGCTCCCAGCGTCCTGGGCGAGGCGGGAGCAGGGGGGTGGCACTTTCTAGTTCACCTGCCCAGAGGGGTCCCTGTTAAAATGTGTCTGTGTGGAGAGGGCACGTCTTTCTAATTCTCAAAAAGCTGCCACGGGTGTCAGCTTTGGACCCTTTCGATGCCGGGTACCATTTGCCTTTCCTGGAAGTTTCTGTGCTGCTCTGGGAAGCAAGGTCTCTTGCTCCCATTTTTTTCCAGTGTTTTCTGTTTAAGTTTCTCCCAGTGCTTTGCTTTTGCTTCTGTTTGCTTCGCTCCTTTTCAGTTGTGCTTCAGCTTTATTTCCAGCTTCACAATCAATCCCATTCCATGAGCTCCTTCCCAGGCAGGACCTGGGCTGAATTCTGAAGCACTTGTTCCCAGTTATTTCTCTGGCCGTTGTAGTTATTCCCTTCCCCTGTCCTCTCCAGGCATTCAGGCACCCCACGATATCTCCCCGTCCTGCCTTTCTAAGCCCCCTCACAGAGGAGGGCATGATCTTGCCCTTGAGGCTCTGCTGGGTCACCAGGCTGGTAGCCCTCACAGGCCCTGCACCCTGGAGCGGGGTTCCGGCCTGACCTCCTTCATTTCCATTTTTAAAATTAATTTTATTTATTTATTTCTTAAATTTTTTGGCCACACCGTGTGGCATGTGGGATCCTACTTCCCCCGACCAGGGATGGAACCCGTGCCCCCTGCACTGGAAGCGGAGAGTCTTAACCACTGGACCGCCAGGGAAGGTCCCTTCATCCCCCTTTTGATGGCCTCTCTGTAGTCCATCTTTTGACACTGCCTGGTAATTATTTTTAAGTAGACATCATTATTCCTTAATTCATGAGAACTGTGAATATTGATTTATCCAACTGTCTCCCCCCAGTATAAGCTCCTGTGTATCTGATAAACTGTTTTTATTTTCAAATCCTCAGGGTTCAGTTCAGTGCTTGGTATCTAGAATATGCTCAACGAATATTTGTCCAATAAATTCCTGACCCTCCTCCAAAGAGCATTTGCATTTTAATATGGACCAAAGTCTAACCTAAAGGAATAAGGCTCTGAATAGAGAGTTTCAGTATTATCCTGTAGGAAAATTCCAGCAAGTGCCAGCGGCTTACCCTGTTGTTGCCAAGTAAGTTGGGGGTGTGGGTAAGGAGCTGACCCAGAGATAAATTATTTGAGCTTCAGAACCCTGAATCTTTAGGCCAGAGGTTTTCAAAGTGTAGTATACACAGGCCAGCAGGCCCAGCAGCCCCTGGGAGCTTATTAAAAATGCAGGTTCTCAGGCCCCAGCCCAGAGGTCCTGGGTCCGAAGTCTTGGGGGTAGGGCCCAGCAATCTGTGTTTTGACAAGCCCTCCAGGGCTGACTCTGAAGCACTCTCAAGTTTGAGAAGCACTGTGGTAAGCATTGCTTGCCGCCCTCCTGCGTGCCAGGCATCCTTTGGGTTGCTGAGGGAACCAAGATGTCTGCCCTGAGTCGATCACAGGGTCTTGGGGTCACCGATTCCCACACAAACAGTTGCGGGAGGGCTGGCCGAGGGTTCCTCCCAGTGGCTCTGTTTCCGATCAGCCAAAACAAAATAAAACTAGATGACACAGGAAACACCTGAGAGATTTGTCCCCGCTAAGACTTGACTCTATGAGAATTTGAAAAATAGATTGTCTCATAGCTTGCAGATTTTGTTCAGGATGAAGCAGGCCTTTGATGGGGGTAAATAGGGCTTTGTTTCTAGGGCCCTTGTCTGAGAGAGGACCGTCTTAGGGGGCTGGCGGTCCTTGGTGGCCAGCAGCTTGGTCCTCAGCCGCATGACGCCAGAACTCTCCACAGAGGGGCTGCTGTGTAAAGCCCCAGCGCCAGATATGACCAATATGGAGGTTCGCTGCTGGACTCATCTTCAAAGGAAAGGCAAGATTTAAGTTCAAGGATAAAGAAAGGAGGCTCTGTAGTATTTCCTGAAATGCCAAAGGACTTGCTGTTCAACAGTACAAAATAATCCCAAGCTTTTTTTTTAGGGTCTTCACTTACGTGACACTTCATCTTTCAAAACATATTGAAAACTCTTCTAGGTGTTAGATTTTCAGAAAGCTGTGACTTTTGACTGCAGGAAAGAATTCGCTGTGCACGTTCCTTCCTTGCAGTCACTCTGTGATGTCGCAGGGTGAGTTTGGAAAGCACAGTCCTCCACTCTACCACCCTGGCGACCTGCCCCAGGCCACGCCCCTCAGACAAGCCCGGGCTGTGGACCCCAGGTGTCCTCGCCTTGCCAATGCTTTGTAGCCAGTTTGTACATTTCTGAAGGGAAACACATCAATCATGTCCAATCTTGAGACTGAGACTGATTAAAACGTTAAGACTGCCTTAAGGAAAATAGTTGTGCAGCACACAGCTCCTCCAGCCAACTCTTGGTCATCTAAGGTATTTTAGCTGTCTGCCAGACAGCGGCCTCCTAGAGAGCTGATTAAAGGATCCTTGCAAAACAAACCGATTTCTGAGTCAGACAGTCAAGGACTTATTATCCATTAAGTTAAGTTATGGGATGCCTTTAATTTTATTTTGCATAAATCTAATTACATAAAGAAACTATGTCTCCTTGAGTTTCCTAACTTCCAATTTGGAGAATCTTGGATTTCCTATTTTTAATCCTTTATTTATTTATTTAATTTTGGTAATTCATTTTCATGAATTTTTCCCTTTTTACATATATATATATATATATATATATTTTAAAATCTTTATTGGAGTATAATTGCTTTACAATGGTAGGTTAGTTTCCGCTTTATAACAAAGTGAATCAGTTATACATATACATATGTTCCCGTATCTCTTCCCTCTTGCGTCTCCCTCCCTCCCACCCTCCCTATCCCACCCCTCTAAGTGGTCACAAAGCACCAAGCTGATCTCCCTGTGCTACACGGCTGCTTCCCACTAGCTATCTATTTTACGTTTGGTAGTGTATATATGTCCATGCCACTCTCTCACTTCGTCCCAGCTTACCCATGTGAATTGGTGTAGCCACTATGGAGAACAGTATGGAGGTTCCTTAAAAAACTCAAAATAGGGCTTCCCTGGTGGCACAGTGGCTGAGAGTCTGCCTGCCGATGCAGGGGACGCGGGTTCGTGCCCCGGTCCGGGAAGATCCCACATGCTGCGGAGCGGCTGGGCCCGTGAGCCATGGCCGCTGAGCCTGCTAGTCCGGAGCATGTGCTCCGCAATGGGAGAGGCCACAGCAGTGAGAGGCCCACGTACCGCAAAAAAAAAAACAACTCAAAATAGAACTACCATACGACCCTGCAATCCCACTACTGGGCATATACCCTGAGAAAACCATAATTCAAGAAGAGTCATGTACCACAGTGTTCATTGCAGCTCTATTTACAACAGCCAGGACATGGAAGCAACCTAAGTGTCCATCGACAGATGAGTGGATAAAGAAGCTGTGGCACATATATACAATGGAATATTAGCCATAGAAAGAAGCGAAATTGAGTTATTTGTAGTGAGGTGGATGGACCTAGAGTCTGTCATCCAGAATGAAGTAAGTCAGAAAGAGAAAAACAAGCACTGTATTTTTAATCTTTCAATTCTTAAAACACATTGTTGAAAAATGATTCTTCCTTCCTGTGAGTGGCTTGACGTCTCCAGCTCTATTTCTGGAGCTTAATTTAAAATATCTCTCCACATGCTCTCTCCCTTGGTCCTTGACTCCCCGTATCCTGCGTGTCAGATGCAAATGCCCGGGCTGGAGAGGGACCCAGAGCAGCACCGGCTGGAGCACTGGGCTAAAAGCCACTTGACCTCCAGGAGTGGGTGTAATCCTGCTCTGTAATCACAGCCACTGAGAAGAGGTCCCCGACTGGGACCTTCCCATGGGAACCCCAGAGGACCAATAAAAATACAGAAATGAAAGCAGTCCCAACGGCCAAGGCAATACAGAACCTCCTTGACTTTTCCAAGAAAAAAAGTGAAGGGAGCAGCAACATTGATTGTCCTTAAACAGATTTTTCTTTCTAGACACCTTAAGATTTTTTTAAAATTTATTGGAAATATAAATGAAATAGTGCTTTGCAACTTTGGCATGGGTTAGGGGTAAGAAGAAAGTTTTCTACTCTGGATTCCAGTCAGTCATTCCTCTGTCCCCAATAGCTGTGAAATGTCACCTAAGCTCTCTGAGTCTCAGTTTCCTTGTTTGGAATCATGGAGACTGGAAATACCTAAACCATGAATGGATGTATTGCAACCAAAATATAATTAGTAGTGTATTATAAGGACTCTCTAGTTGGTGTCTAACCCTTATCAGCATTAGATAAGGCATCAACTTTCCTTAAATTTGTGTTCATGTACACACACACTCATACACATATACACACACAGGTGGAAAGGACTCCTACTCACTGAGCGTTATACATTTCTGTAAAGCAAATGAAGTGTAACTTAAAGAAAGTAGAAAGTCTCTTTCTTTGATGGTGGTACAAAGTACGAAGTCCTTCAGAGAATGTTAGACAAAACTTTGATAGATGCTCTTCAAAAACTAATTCCAAACACTCATTCATTCTAAGCAGGGAAAGAACCACGGCTACCAAGCCTGTCTTCATTTCACATGGTACTTGTTCTTTTGAACATACTTTCAAATACATTTCTATAGAGGAAATTAAACACCGGGGCACCCAAGTCACACAGTAAGTCAGATAAGCCAATGTTTCATGATAACAGAAATAAAAGGAGAAATTCCCCCACTAAAAATTTTCCTCTTGGACCTTGTCTCTTAAAGTACAAGTGAAAATTTCATAAAATCCAGAAATCATTTTAATGCATGAAAATTTCCAGCCCATTTTCATTGTAGTTTCCAGGAACGGGCAGAAAAAGAAATCCCTTCTTCAAGAGATTTCTAAACATACTCCTGAAACGACATCCAGACATAATATATTCAACACATATTTGTATTCAGATTATGTTTTTTCACTGCACCTGTGTTTTCTATCTAAACATTTATCATTCAGTTAGGAGCTGCTCTTATTAGAATAAAAGCAATTGTATTAGATACCATTTAAGACTGACAGCACTTACCGGTTTCCTGGATGTCCAGGACCCAGTGGCTGCAGTGAGAACAATTATCGAGCTGCAGGCTGCAACCTAGGCCTGAATGCTAGAGAATTCTTCCCAGAGCTTCCATTTCCTTCCCAGCCACAGCTGCTGGTGGACAGGACTGCTTTTCAGCTGACCTTTTCCCTTTTCTCTCTCTCTCTGTTATCACCAGCCAAATGCCTAGTTCATCTGCCTGTACACATACAAAGACCAATGCCCCCTTCTTTGACAAAATTTTTGTAACATAACTTTTATTACCACCAGATGAAAATCGTAAATAATCTAGCCAACATGTACACATTGAAGAAAACTCAATATATTGTCATAACTGAAATATAACTAAGATATCAAAGGAAGTCGTTATTTATAAAATAAATAATGTGTATTTTAAAATGTCCATGCTTAGGCACAAATATGTTAGAAGACAGAATGAGGTGGTCGGATGTTCACACCTTATTTTGTGTGGCGGGCACAATGCAGACTGACATGGGTGAGACAGGTGACGTGGCTTTTAAAGATGCCAATCAATTCCTGTTAAAGTTCCTAACAAGTTAAAGAACAATCTTGACTCAATTTACACAGTTGTTGTTGTATTCTTGAAAAATTCAGTTGACTGTCCAAAAAATAAAAAATAAATCAGAAAAACACTCCATGCAAATACATGAAACAGTTAAGATCTTGACCCAGATCCCCCAGAACAGGATTTTTATTCATGTGAATGTCCAGGAGGACACTCAGAACTCATGAGATACAGACGAGTTCTTTACTCCCAGGGAGTCATATTCATTGCAAGATGTCAAAATCCTTTACTTCAGCCCATTATGTTCCAGAGATGTTGCCTGGTCATTAGGACAATGGGGGGGAAAATGCTCCTTTAAATTTCCAAAGTTCTCTGTAAGGAGTGGTGTTGTCCCCATTGAGATATTCTCTGTAGGGTCTTAGGCTGAGTTAGTCTGAGGAAGTAGGCTCAGTTATAAAATATCAGGATCTTTACTCTGGTAGATATTGGGGAGAGCTTGAGCTCTAGACAGGACCCCAACTGGAGGATCACTTAGGATGCACTAGAATTAGAAGAGCTCGCAGGTGGTGAAATTGGTTGGTGATTCCAGCAATGGTCCAGGAGCAAAGGAGTGATCCAGGCCCAAAGTTATACTGCAGGGGTGGGAAGGAAAAAGTCGAGGGTGATTCCATATCATGGCTGGGGTAAAATCATCAGAAAAAGATAGATTGGGGGGACTGGGAGTGAGGAGTGCAGGAAAGAGATGTGTCAAAGAGGACCTCAAAATGTGGGTCCTGTGTGGGCAGAAGAACACTGATGCTTTGCCCAGGAGGAAGGAGGCTGGGGAGTGGAGGCAAATTGGAAACGGGCCATAGAAGTCGTGGTCATGGATCCATGGTTGGAGTTAATGTTCATGGAAATGATAGCTAAAACCACAGACTGGCTAAAATGGGAGAGAGAGAAAAAAGAGAGAGAAATACATATCAATATTTACATCTGTGTGTATATCTAGGAGAGAAAAAAAGAGTTGGACAGGGTCATGGACACGTTGTTCAGTTATTTCGAGGTGACAGGTGACGCCACAGGAAAAGAGTAACGAGAGACAAAAGAGCCTCCGAATAGCGCTGCATCCAGGTGCCGGGAGAGAGATTCAGAGTTTCAAGGAGGACCCAGCAGCCAAAAATGTTCAGTGCCACAAGATCAAGGGCATGTGGACAAGTGGTGGTGGCTAGATGCCACAACAAGGAGGTCACCGCTGACTTTCCAGGTGCCAGTTTCTGTGGTACTTGCCCAGGGGGAGGAGGGTGCTCAGCCCTGGAGTGTCTGAGGTCGCAAGAACACCATAGAGCAGCCAGAAGAGTTTTGAAGCCCCTGTGCTCTGCAGGCAGGTGGCCCCCGATCACCTGTGCGCTCCTGGGGAAGTGACCTTTGTGAACCCAAGGTTTGTGCACAGAATTGTAAGAGACCCAGGAGAGTGGTGAGAACCTGCTTCTCCATCACTCTCCCTCCTTTGCTTTCTCTTCTGAGTGGAAGGAGAGAAACACAACAGGAACGTGGGAAAATGCCAGGATGGGGGTGTGGGCCAGAGGAGGCACCAAAGGTAGGGGAGGGATGAGGGCGCTAGCTCCAGGGGAGGCTCTGAGACCCGGGCCGGCAGAAGGCGGGGAGCGGCGGCAACCGCGTGCTTTCCCGTCGGAGG
The DNA here is from genome assembly GCF_964341445.2 of Mesoplodon mirus. Taxonomy (NCBI): domain Eukaryota; kingdom Metazoa; phylum Chordata; class Mammalia; order Artiodactyla; family Ziphiidae; genus Mesoplodon; species Mesoplodon mirus. The sequence continues at coordinate 65,899,177 of NC_138993.1, read as the reverse complement.
ACAGGCAGGAAGGATGGGGCCGCTCTGGTGGCCCCTACGTCTCAGCTGGGGAGGAGATGTTCCACCTGCTGAGACAGGCTGAGGCGGGACCTGGGCTGTTGCCCACAGGAAGAGAGAGAAAGCCGAGGAGTGTCAAGCGGCCCAGGAGGCACCGCCTGAGTGGGACAGCGTGAACCTGTCCTGAAGTGAATGATTTCTCCATCTATCCTTGGCAACCTGAGAGCATGGGCAGAGAAAGGACGCTACCGAATTCAAAGGTCCAGGCCTCGGAGGTGGGACAACCTAAAGCAACACAAAGGGTGGAATTCTAACAAGAGGACGTGCAGAGGTGGCTGAAGCCGAGGAGGTGGGTGAAAGGGCCATACTTGTCTCCTTGCGGAAATTGTATCTGTTATCCTGTGACTGTGTCTGAGTGCATCATGAAGTATCTGGGTGTGTGTGTGTGTGTGTGTGTGCACGCGCGCACACGCAGGCATGAGTGATGTCAGAAGTGCGCACGGCTGGACTCCCCAACCAAGAGGTCCTGGATCAGTTGTGGGCTCAGCACATAATAATCACATGTGATCTGCGAGTGAGTGAAAGACCAGTGACTTCCCTTGGGTGCGAGCGAATAGCTGCAGAAGGTGCCGTAGGAAGTGCGCACGTGTCAAGAAGAAAGAGGCAGGTGTTGGAAGAGGCCGGTGGGCAGAGGCAGCTGATAGCTTCCCAGGTTGACAGCACTAACCTGGGGGTGAACAGCGAGATAAGACCTAGGGACTAACTTAAAACAAATATTTATGGAGAAGCATTTGAGATAATGGTTTTCAGGTGAAAGGTAATAACGATGAGAGCATTCAAAGAGTTTATGCCTCGTGGCCAGTGTTACTTGGAGGAGGAGGCTGTATATCTGTGGATGGTGAATGGTGGCGGTGAGGAAAGGGCTAGAACACAGGCAGTTTGGCTGCAAAATCCACCAGGCCTCTGCTTCACCATTCTCTCCTCCAGTTTAGAGCTTTAAGCCCACTGGGTGGTGATGACTCCCAAATGTGTATCCCTTCTCTCTCTCTCCTCCTCCTCCCCTCCCTCCCTCCCTCCCTGTCTCTGCTAGCCCACCTCCCATCCATTAGGAAGTTCCACTGGCCCTACCTTTCTAATAGATCCAGAACCTAGGCCTTTCTCTCCACCTCCCCTGCGGGCACCTTCAACTACACCATCATCTCTCCTGTAAGTTGATGCAGTAACCTCCTAACGCTTGCCTCCTGCAGGCCCATCTCATATTATTCTGACGAATCCCTTGCAAACGTAATCAGATCACATCACTTCTCCGCTCAGACGCCTCCAGTGGCTCCCCCCCTCCCGCGTGTGAGAGCCAAGAGCCTTGCGATAGCCCGTACTCACCTCCCGGACCTGCCCACACCTTCGCTGACCTCCTCTCCCCTTGTCCACTCCCCCTGAGCCACCCTTGCCTTTGGCTGGGCTTTGAGCGGCCAAACATGGGCCTGCCTGGGGCTTTGACCTGCTCTTCCCCTGCTGAGAATGTGCCTCTCCCAGATGTTCAGATAGTAGCCTGGGGTAGGCCATTCCTGATGTGATATTGGTTCAGTCCTACCTCCTCACTCCAGCTCACCCTGCTTTATTTCCCTCCAGAGTCCTGATCATTATTTTACACCCACATATTTACCTACTTATCTGTTCACGTTCTCCCCCAACCACAGGGTGATGTCCGTGAGGGCGGGGTCTGTCTGTATCCCTGACATCTAGTGCAACACCAGAACTTTAGGACATGGTAAGCACACAATCAATGTTTGCTGAATGAGTGAGTGGCTGAATGCACAAATACGTGAAAGAATACACTACACGGCTCACGGTTTGTACTGCCTTTATGGTTTGCTTTGTTCCGTCCTCATGATGTGATTCGTAATATTCCTCACCCATTGTTCTTGTGGTTAGCTCTCTGGGACTCTGATTTCTTAGCTTTAAAAATGGAGAGGGTGCCACCATTTCTAAGGCCACTGCTGTCCTTCAAGTTCTGTGATTGTGCAGTGATTGGCAAGGCTGCTTTAAGGAGAAATGTATTTTTAGGAACTCTTCTGGAAATCTTATCAGCTCGGCTGGGTTTGCCCTAGATTTGTTAGCCGGCTGTTCGAGCCGAGGGATCTAACAGGAACATCAGTGCGGGGGTTGGGGGGGAGCCTCTGGGGAGCTCGTTGTGTTCCTGCGCCAGAGTTCAGATCCAAGGGGGCGTCCAGGTGGGGTGGAGAGGTGGCAGCTCTGTACTCAACACCCGGCAAGGAGCAGCTGTTGAATACTTCAGCCCCAGGCTGCAAAAAGGACACCGATCTAGGTCTTGGGACCCCAGAGGTTTAATTGTTCTTCTTTACATGTTCTCTTCTGAGAAAAGAACAGCACACAGAATGCTGCTGCGCACCCAGAACTCAGCCACACCCCAGCCCTGTCTTCACGGTGTGGTGGTGGGAGCCGCTCTGCTCTCAGACCTCCAGGAGGCTCTCGACTTTTCTGAATGGAAGCAATACTGGCTCCTGAAGGCTGTCAGCCAAAAAAGGTGGCTAAAAGTGGACGTGAATTTGTTTCTTGATAAGACTGGGCTCCAAGAGGCCCTGCCCCAGCCGTGGTATTCTCCAGCAAGTTAAGGCACAGTTTGTGAGCCACACGGACCCTCAACACAGGGTACCCTGGGGGGGTTAACGTATCTCTGAAGGCAAACCAGAGAGAGTGGGTTTTCCTCCTCCCTGGTCCCCTGAGCCAATGGCCATTGCTAGGTCCCATTCTTCTCGAGCTTTGTAAGCTGGTGTTGCATACATCACAGAGAGGTTCTTCTGGGAAGAACCTTCCAGCTTTCCATTTTCTTTTCACATCCAACCCCACCCCACTAACTATGGGGAACACAATCATTCTGTCACAGAACCAGATATGGGGTATGTGGATTGGAAACTCCCAGGGTTCAGAAGACCCCAGAAGGATGCAGAGTGCTACTTGTTTGTTTGAACACTGTGGGAAAGATACCAGCAGGGTCAGGCATGCAGGTGATGGTATTTCATTAATATTTAACCAAATAAAAATTTCCCTGTAGAGTACCTTTTGACTTCAGCAGAAAAACAGAGCCCAGGAATTCAGGATCAGGGAGAGGTCAATCTATTAAAAGAGGATTTTAGTTTTGTTGTCATTTCACTGACGCTAGAAGTTAAAAAAAAAAATCAACTTCCTGCCACACTTTTAAAAATCGCCATTGACAAGGCACGACTCAAGTCGCAAGTACAAAGCAGGCTACAAAGATGGTGTGTCAACAGTTCCTCTTATCTTTCAGGAGATGGAGCTAGAATCGAGATCAACAACAAATATTTACTGCACTTAAACCGGGAGCTCTGAGTAATAAAGAAGGACAAATCTGGCAACCAAAGGGATATTCTGTAAAAATGTACAGCACTCTGATACGGGGCGTTATCAGGTCCCGTGATTCCTAATTGCTGGAGGCAGGTAGCATCCGCTCACGATTTGTTAAATCAAGCTCAGCCCTCCCGTTCCTTCCTTCTTTTGTTGCCTCTCCGCCCAGACAGGGCGCTCCTCCGAGGCTAATCACCACTCTGGCTCTGCTTCCCCGCTGTCGCCAGTTGTCATTATTTCTAAGCGACGTCACCCTGTGCTGTGTCACCATGGCAACAGCGGGCCACCACTTTGAGGCATGCAACAGGGAAATGAGAAAAGGAGAAATAGTCACGGGCTGAACTGCTCCTGGTCACGAGCAACTTCTGAGGTGGCAAACGTGTTTCTTCCCATTTTATGGAAGGGGAGACTGAGGAAGGGCTCAGGCTCTCCCGCATTCCTGTGAATGGAGAAGCAAAGTGTAAAACCTGATGACCACACCCATGGAGGTCACTCAGCCATTTCAACAAACCAACAAAAGACAACAGAGAGGGTGGGTGCTTTGGTATTTTGTAGATGAACCAAATGATCCACAGACATCTATTTTAATGTACAAAACACTGTACTCTTAACTACATCTGTTGCACATTTTTTTCAAACACACAATTCTTATTTAAATGTAAGTAGTATTGCTTTCCCGGGTCTACCGACCTGTGGACTCACTCAGCCAACTGCATTTCTCCTCTGCCAACTGCATTTCTTTCAAAAACATCCATTTTCCTTTAAGAGTTTTTTGAGAGACGTACTGCTGAGTCAGAAAACTAATAACCTGGTATAACCTGTCATACCACCCTCAGGACAAGCTCTCAAGTTACCTGTTCATTATTTTTCAAAATGATTTTATCATCTGCGTTCCCATGTGCATGCTTCAATTGCTCTTCTAATGCTGCTTATTCCTGAAACTGGTCTGTCTTCCTTCTCTAAGAGAACCAATAGCTTTGAATCAAACCAAATCTGACAAGATAAAATGAGAGAGAGGAAAAAAGGTAGAATCTGAAAAACACCTTCTCTGGTATGCAGATCATCCCATGGTTACCCCCTTATGCTCTTTGCCTATTCCAGTACCTGAAATCTTTTTTTTTGGTCATTAACACTATGTATGAAAAAGCAACTTGTCCATGAAGTAATGCTTTTACATTTAAAGTATGATTTTCCTAATGCAGTCTCTTTTTAACAGGGATGAACTTGGAAATAATTTTTATGATGCCAATAAAACTTTATGTGTAGAGGTAAATGATGTTTTGCTTATTGGAATGGGTCTTCTTGGCAGCAATCAGAATGACTTTCTTAGAATTTAACAGAAGTGTGCATCTAAATGAGACATGGATGGTTGACTTAAATCCAGGCTTCTTTTTTTTTTTTTTTTTTAATGATTTTGCAAATCCAGGCTTCTGAGAGTCAAGAGATGCAGCTTACAAAACCATGTGCCCTTGAGCCAGCCTTTAAACTTGAGAGTTCCTTTGCCCCATCAATAGTACGTTGTTTCTAAAACTCTACTGGTCAGCTGTCTATGAAAGCATTGGAAGACTTAACACAGAACACTAGTGTGAAGATTTCATCCCTGGGGTCCTTCCGGAGCCATGGCAGGAAGACGGCAACTGACGGTGAAAACCTTGGTGAAGGCCAGTGATAACCCTGCAGCCCTTGGCAGAGATGATCCTGTTTGCATCGCTTTTCCCAGGAAGAATGACTCAGCAGCAAACATCTATTAGGCCTGGCTCCGCCCTCTTCACTGGGCCCGACACTATAGCCAACTCCCCATCACCTCTGCTAACAGGTATTCTCAGGTCTCATCCAGCTTCGCAAATGCTAGTTCTGATATGTTCAAAGAAAACTGATAATGAAGGTCCCTGTCCCCAAGCCAGCAGTTTTAAGGGTTCACTCATATTTGTCTTAAGGTGATGCTTTAGGCTACTCAAAGGTGGCCTTCAGAAAGAGCAGCACTCTGTTCACAAGAGCAGAAAGAAGACGGAGTGTTTGAATGCACAAGGCCATGGGTAGAGTATGGACAAGTTGTGGATAACTGGCTCAGCTCTCCTCATTCCCCACCAAAAAAAAAGTTAGCTCCTCAGGTTCCAGGCAGTTTCCAGAAGGAAAGGGCAACCAGTATTTCTTTTTCCAGAGTGGAAAAGTATAAAAGGTAAAGACCCTCTGAAATGTACCTGACTGCCCTTGGGGGTAGCCTAATTGTCAGAAAATGCGTAGGGCTGGGAGTCAGAAGAGTTGCTAGTTTTTGCACAGTGACACGCTTGCCAGGAGATTTGGGGTGAGTCACAATCCCTCTGCAGGCCTCAGTTTATTCAGTCATAAAAAAAAAGGACCAAGCAGTGGTTTTCCAACTTGGGTGTGAGCAGCTACAGGGCCAAAGGTAAACATATAGCGTAGTTTATGGAAGCATCAGTTTTACTTAAAAAGTTTTAGGGTAAAAGGGGTATGTAATTTTAAATTTTTTATACTAGAGCAGACATATATAGCAGATAGAAGGCAAGATTTAGAAGACTTTAGATAAGTAAGGGGACCTGGTCCATCAGTCCTTCTAAGCTTCAGGAGACCAACTCCTCTCTCCTCTGCTATCAGGATGCCTCAGTGGAAAAACTTGAGAAATTCTGAACGACAGGGTCTCCAGGGCTGCTTCTACCTTTTACATCTAGGGATTGTGTTTCTTGCCTAGTAGTGAGAGGGATCTTTAGGGAGATACCTGTCATCTAGTGGGGTTTGGTTTGTTACCTGCAGCAGAAACACAAAGTTCATTATAGCTAACGATTTCATCTGAATCACTAACCCTCCTCAAAGAAAATAATGCTTCTTCCAGCCATTCGCTTGCCTAAAATGAGCATGGGGTATACTCTGGACTTAATGTTACCTTTGGGGCCGGGAAATCTAATATACCAATTAATTTACTACAGCATCAGGTTCAGCCAAAAGCACCTGGGCTGTTCATGTCGCCGAAAAGTGATGTACATTGCATTTCAGTTGTATTTGCTCACATTGGACAAGAGTCAATCTTGTTTTAAGAAATCCGTCAAATTAATTATTTTCTTAATGATTTGCACTATGACCAAGGATAATTTGGGAATTAAAAAGAAGATCTGGAATTGCAGATCATTTTATATGCCTACATGTATAAGAATCAAATATTAGGGCTTCCCTGGTGGCGCAGTGGTTGAGAGTCCGCCTGCTGATGCGGGGAACACGGGTTCGTGCCCCGGTCCGGGAAGATCCCACATGCCGCGGAGCAGCTGGGCCCGTGAGCCATGGCTGCTGAGCCTGCGTGTCCGGAGCCTGTGCTCCACAGCGGGAGGGGCCCCAGCAGTGAGAGGCCCGTGTACCGCAAAAAAAAAAAAAAAAAAAAAAAAAGAATCAAATATTAGAGGAAGGAGGACTAGGTTTGAAGTCAAAAGAAGTCAAAATGCAAAAGTTCAAATCAAATGTTTAGACTGAAAAAAATATTTTCAAAATAGAGGCCAATGTTTTTCAGAGGGTATTGTGGAAATAAGTTAGAGTAAGAGTGTTACCTAGTTAATAATATTAGTTTTTGTTTTGTTTTGTTTTTCTGTGTGTGGGCCTCTCACTGTCGTGGCCTCTCCCGTTGCGGAGCACAGGCTCTGGATGCGCAGGCCCAGCGGCCATGGCTCACGGGCCCAGCTGCTCCGCGGCATGTGGGATCCTCCCGGACCGGGGCACGAACCCGCGTCCCCTGCATCGGTAGGCGGACTCTCAACCACTGTGCCACCAGGGAAGCCCTAGTTTTTCTTTTAATTTAAACTTTTACAACCAAAATTTTCATGAGCTACTTACTCCTTGGTAATTGCTAAGTGTCTTCCTTTTCAATCATAATGTAACAAATTCCTCCATCATGCTTCACAAATTGGAATTAATTTTTTTTAGATTTCTAAGTGTGAATTGTGGTTTATTTTTCAAAGGGAAATCATAAATATTAACAAATTTGGAAATGATTCCGTGTGGTAATAGTTTAATCTAAATATCTAGATGCTACTTACTCAGCAACATTTATCAGCCAAAATTCTATATGCTTGAAAACATTGTATTGGAAAACTCCTAAGAAAATATGTAGCACAATTTCTAGAATGTAAACTTCCAAAGAACACTATATGATAATGTCTGTTATAAGTATAATAAGTATGATGTTACTATAAAAAGAAAATTTTTGTGTATCATTATTTCTTAAAGGGAGAATTAGCTAAAGGATTCTTTTTTTTTTAATGAGTGTGAAAATTGGTAGACTTGGAGCACATTTAATTTCCTTGCATTTACTCATATAGCGCCAGTCTTTTCCCGACTGACAAACCTTGATGAGGATATAAGAAAATGGAGAGGGGGAAAGAGGCCTCTGGTAACGAATGAACAAGATCCACAAGTGATGTTTGCTTTTACTCACGTGTCACGGGTGTTTCTATCTCAAAAGATGAAGTTTTAACTCATAAGCATATCATTAGAATGTAATAAGAACTTAATAACTATATACATTTCCACTTGACATCATTTAATCAAGTCATGTACTTTTGGGGGTACACTTATGTGAACAGAACTACACATTCCTAATAATTCTAGGCTGAGACTCTCTAGGGTTGGGATGAGACTTTCATTTCTTTGCTTTAAGCACAGGGTTCAATGAACATTTGTTGAGTAGATAAATGGATGGATGGGTGGAGGGATGAATGAATGGGACAAAACAAAACAAAAATTTTTGGTTCTCCTTATTTTGAATGTATATATCAGTTATATTTTCTATAAAGCAGGAAACTTTTGTGCAATCAGTCTAAATGTACTAGCATGAATTTTGTTTTTAATATCATAAAACTAATATTTATGAGATGTGTAAGGGTCTTAGATTTCAGCTAGCAAGATGACATATCTACTGCTGGTTTTATTATTAGTTGAAAATTCTCTGGGGAAGCTTGCATTCATAGCAGGATATAAAATAAAGAGGAACCTCTGTCACTATTTGTTTCTGAGAATTTTCAGAAGATGAGCTGTTCATAATTTTCAGAAAGTCAAGAAATGGTGCAGCCGATACATTAATATGTAACAGGAATATATGGCATAACTATTGGAAAAGAGGAGAAAATGTTATCATCTTCAGATGATGTGACTATATAACCAGAAAATTCAAGAGAATTAAATTTACTTCTCACAAGGAAAAAGTGAGTTCTGTTAAACTGCCAGAAATGAGACAACTAAATAGAGTTAAATGGAACCAATAGTTTTCTTGTTCTCTAGCATAGCAATAATCAGGTAGAACAGAAAAATATATCATTTATAATAGCTACATAAAACATAAAACACCTGCAAATAATGCTAACTGAAAATGTTTTAGACAGACATAAAAATTAACAAACTTTACCTGGAGTTGTAAAGTAATATTTGAATGAAATTGAGAGATATTTCTAGATTAGTATTCTTATCATTTAAAAATATTAGTTCTTACAAAATTATAGATTCAACACAATTTTAATAAAATATTAAAAGGATTTTTTGTTGCTGGAAGAGGTCATTATGAGTATGAGAAAGAACTTTAAAATGATTTTGAAATTTGAAGAAGAAATAGATGAGGGCAGACCAGAAATTTCTGAATAAGAATCATAATATATAGAATTGGCCTTAGTAGATGGATACATACACTATTCATCTAAAACTATCAAAAGAGTTTGTTACTGATGAAGAAATAGATAGATAAATCAATGAAATTGACTAAAAGTATCTTGAAAGAGATCCCAGTATACCTAAGAACTTAGGATCCAAGATAATAAGTATACACATGGGAAAAGATGCCTTATTCATATTGAATAAGACTCGTTTAGAAAAATTGAAAAAAACAAGAAAAAAATTAATTTGTAAACTGAACTTGTACTGTCCATCAAAATAAATTCCATGTTGATTTGATTAAAAAAGATAATCTAAAAAAGGCAAAAGAAAATATAGCTGAATCTTTAATCAAGAACAGGCATGCATGCCTTTCTAAGAATAAAAAAAACCCAACAACAATATATACAAAGAAAACAAAGAAGAACAACAAAAAGGTCGATCTTTAACGGCTTTAATAGGCTATCACTCGAAGCTTCTGACTTCTTAGTTCAGTGTCAGCTTGAGCACAAGTAGCTATCTAACTTCCCCCGCAAAATCCCCAGTGAAATGACTAAAGGTTGGTTTAAAAAATATGGAAAAAAAAAAAACTTTAAGCCGAGTTAGAAATAAGGAAAGTGTGTCAGCCACATGTTTTGAAGCCTGTGCTACTACTAGTTATACTGAAAAACCCCAAATTATGCCCAGGAGCTATATTAAACCAAAAAACAACAGTTCACTGATTTGTCTCCTTTGTGCAGCAGAAATAGCAACAGCAGTGGGGCTTGGCTGAGTTGGATACTTGGCATACAGGCGGAGCAATGGAAAAGTTGGGTAGAGAGAAGTAACCCCTATGACAAGAACCTGAGCAGAGGTGGCATATCCCCGGTGGGCACCCCCGGCCACAACTCTCTCTACCCTATACTGAAGCTGTGCCGCCACTGAACTCTACCAAACTGACATCAAGGCATTTTCTACTTAATATTTGACGAGAGAGTCTATCTACAGCCAGGTGGCAAGGGAGAAACTATACAAAGATTCCTCTGCCCTGTTTGCATAAAAAGAACCAAGCCTGGACAGACTTCTTTTCATTCAAGACGAATAAATGAATTTAAAAAAAAAAGCAAAAATCTAGATATGCAACATAGATCCAATATGAGACCAAAGGAAAGATTCTGCAAACTAAAAAGAGGATCAAGATTGAGCACTCAAGATTTATCATAAAAAAGTGGGAAATATTAAAACAGCATCTTGCTTTGTGTTTTCAGTAAAGTTCAGTAACGCTCCTCCTCTCTTCATGGACTTATGACATAGGAAAGGAAAGATGAGAAGCAAAGACAACAGACTGAATTGGAAAGGGACTGAGAGACATCCAGAAATAAAAATGGTAGTTGGTTGACATAAGAAAGGAATCTGAGTAAACCAACATTTCAATAGCAGATTACAAATCTTAATTTTATGCAGTAAAGAGTACTGTCGGTGTACAAAATGTAATCAATGAGGTGGAGAGAACGTAGAGAAACGTACACAACGTAGACACAACAACGTACACAACGTAGAGAAAAAGGAAAAAGATTAAAATGATCAGAGCGCTAGTGACGGATATGGAGGTCAGAAAACAAAGATCCAGCTTAAGAATTATTAATGCACCTGGCTGGGGGGGCGGTGCTGGGAGAGAGAGAGGGAGGGAGGGAAACAAAATAGAAGCAATAATTAAAAGATATAGTTAAGAAAGTCTTGGGAGGTTCAAAAAAGAACTGAGAAAGAAGATCCAAAGAGAATTCAGTGTCCTAGGCAAAGCAATGAAAAGTCTGTGAACATCCTGGCAATTGTGAAGATAAAGGAAGATTTCTAAAATGATTACCCTTTCTGCTCAGAAAAGAGTTACCTACAAATGAACCGATTGGCTTCTGACTTCTCCTTTGCAGTACAAAACACTAAAAGTCAGTAGAAACGTCTCTGTTGAATTTTGAGGGACAAATTTATTATTGCAAATAATATACTCAATCATATTATATTTCTTGCATGAAAGTGAAAAATATTCTCAAATATGCAAGGGATCAAAAACTACAGCAGTTCCCAGGAATACCACTTTAAGGGATATATCCTAAAGGAACAAAAGCAGGCACTGGGATTAAATATTTATGTATCAGGATGTTAATCACAGCATGATTTATGAACACAAACAATTAGAACCAATGTAAATGTTAAGTGATGGGAAATGCTAAATAAATTATGGTACCTTCATATTATTGGACATTAAGCAGCTCTTAAAAAAAACATGTTTTCTAACAATGTAGAATGTCAGGTCCAAACACTTAATCGTGTGATATAAATATTTTATATTTTCTTCTTTAGGAAGCAAATATTTTATTATCAGAAAACAAAACAAAAAACATTCTGAGACAAAAATTCTAAAAATGCCCCCTGGGCTTTTATGCTTGCAAACATGTCACTTCCTCATTTAAAACTGAACAATAGGGGCTTCCCTGGTGGCGCAGTGGTTGAGAGTCTGCCTGCCGACTCAGGGGACACGGGTTCGTGCCCCGGTCTGGGAAGATCCCACATGCCACGGAGCAACTGGGCCCGTGAGCCAAAATTACTGAGCCTGCGCGTCTGGAGCCTGTGCTCCGCAACAAGAGAGGCCGCGATAGTGAGAGGCCCGCGCACCGCGATGAAGAGTGGCCCCCGCTCGCCACAACTAGAGAAAGCCCTCGCACAGAAACGAAGACCCAACACAGCCAAAAATAAATAAATAAATAAATAAAGCAAACTGTCAACAAGTAAAAATAAACACTAAAACTGAACAATAGGTCAAATGTTACAAGCTCTAGGGACAATCATTTAGAAAGTGTGGATACACTTTCCAGCCTGAATAGCCTCAAATGCAAGATAGCAGCAAGATAGGGAAATCACATTATTTTGCTAAGTCTAGACATATTTTCATGATTGTGAACTTTGCCCAGTTAGATGAGATAATAAGCATATCATATGTCATAGTCTGTCGTCCAAGTTGCTCAGCAGAAATTATAATAAGTGTTACTGAAAAATAAGTCACAAAGTAAAATACGGTTTAATATTTAAACAACTTGAGGTTAATTTGAATAATTCAAACTCACAGTGAGTGGGTCATGGTGGAGGAGGCTGGCCAAATGAAAGAATGAACAGAGGGACAATGGCTTGCAAATTGTAGCTTTCTAATAATAGTAAAATTTGCATAACACTTTTCACAGAACTTGGAATAAAGATGTTAACTTATAACTGCTTGTTATTACTTCTAATAACAAGACATAACTAATGCAAAATTAACCACTAAGGCACCAAATGAGACAGTTTTAACATTACATTTAGGCTATGGCTCCATGTTCTCGTCACCTCCTTTGATTTTATAAGATTTTAGAAAAAAAGAGAGGGGATTCTAAGAAAAAAAGAAAGGTATCTGAACTTTATTATTCTTAACAGCAAGAATGAACATAGGGTTTCCTTTTGTGTTTTAAATGGTTAAAGATATTAGGCTATGGTTTGGTCTCTTTGGGAACTCATAGCACGTATTTTTAGAAGGGTTGGCTAAGGTTTGGAATGAAGCGTGAGTCTGTGGTACGGGGGACCCATAATCACTGTCTCATGCTTTAATCAACTAAGCTATTCAACCAGTACAAGAACCTCAAACATGACTATGAAATATTATGAAGAGTAAATTGTTCTGCAAAGAATAAATAATTACACGTTAAATTCAGCAGTAATAAATACGGGAAGGAATATTTGCCGAGAAACATCGTTTCTAGTGCCACATAAAAACATTAAACTAGAATGCGACTGTCTGATGATAAAATATTTTAAGTTGAGAAAGTGTGTTGCAGGATTTGCCATATATGCTTTGATTCAAACTAAATGTGTCCTAGATGTGGGTACACCTAGAGTTTAGGGTAAAAGTTACAAGTAGAGCAATTGGTCAGCAGATCCAAATATTAACTGCTTATAAACTATTTAAAATAAAAATAATGCAACTAAATCAAAATGTGATTAAAATATAGGGGTAAGTGACATTGGCTTTTCTAAAGCTATCTGACTAATGAATGAACCAAAGAAATCATCTAGAGTTCTAAACAGTTTTCATATAAGCAACACCACTGCCTCAAAAACCACGACATTTTACATTTGAATCCACAGATGAGTATCCCAGATTGATTAACTTCAACCGATCAACAAGAGGAACAGATATGAGAGAGATGACGCCTTCCCCGAGAGCTCTGAGAAGAACCATAGTCACGTTTTTCTAGAATGAAAAGCTAGTGGTTTTCTGTCCTAGACTTTAGAACGTATCTCTTCTCTTGTCCCTCTTTCAAAAGACAATTCAATCAAAAGACAATTTCGATTTTTTTTTTTTTTTTTTTTTTCGGTACGCGGGCCTCTCACTGTTGTGGCCTCTCCTGTTGCGGAGCACAGGCTCTGGATGCGCAGGCTCAGCGGCCATGGCTCACGGGCCCAGCCGCTCCACGGCATGTGGGATCTTCCCGGACCGGGGCACGAACCCGCGTCCCCTGCATCGGCAGGTGGACTCTCAACCACTGTGCCACCAGGGAAGCCCAACAATTTCGAATTTTAAAAATCAAGGCAGCATACCATTTTAAAGAAAAAAAAAATCTGCCTGTCTTCTGAGGGCTTTTGTATTATTAACATAGAGCCAAGATTCAGGCGCCTGTCCCTCCTGATACTTTTGGACATAAAGAAACGAGTAAAGCAGACTGCAGTCTTTAATGAATCCTCTTTTTGAAGAAACATGGTGGGCAATCTTAGAGCTCTCTTCATGTCTTAGTTAAAAGCTTCAATATAATTATTCTCATTAATATCATCAGCTGTCATTTACACAGAATTTTATATAGTGAATAAAGTGCTTCCAGCATGCACTATCTCATTAAATTTCAGATATGGACAATAGGTACTCAAAGGGTTGGTCTGGAGGTTGTGAGCCTGCACAATAAGGAAGATTTCCAATTACTAGTTTCATTATTTAGGCTACTCAACACTTTCTTCCCCAGATTACCAGTAGCAATCTCATTGTGACCCCATAAGTGATTCAGATTCATGATTGCTCCTGTGCTATTTACAGAACAGCAATAAGTATATTAAGAAAATCTACTGGCTTTGCGATAAAGCTGACGGTAACCAGCTCATAAAGTTGATATCTGTGTCCTTCAGCAGGAAGGAAAAATCCCGTCTGGGGGAGCCTGTCCTGTGGTGTGGTTCAGTACAATAGCTCTCTTTTTCTTTACAGGGTCAAAAATTCAGGAAAAGAAATTAATAAAAAGCCTTCTCAGAGGAAAAAAAAAAAGCCTCTCTCCCTATCACCAAAGCCACTGCCCCCTCCCACCAAAAGACAGAGACAGTGAATTTTAGAAACAGGAGTTTATTCACAGTGCTTAACTAACAGCAGACTTCTTCTGGATTAGAACTGCAACTTACATACTGTATAAAATGTCAGGAGGATATTCTAGTTCCTTACACACGCTGTTGATTTTATTGTATTCTTTACAGTCTCTATCATCCTATAAAAATTTCCCCTTTCTAGGTTTAGATAATTTTCTAACACAAAGAGTAAGCATTTACGTTTTCTTTTTGAAATAAAAAGGCAAAGGGGTTTGCAATAAACATTTGAAGTTCAACAGGGCATTAGCCCACAAATATAGATGTATATATATGAATATGTGTATGTATATGGAGAGAGAAATAATAGTAACCAACATTTACTGAGGGCTCTCAAAATGCTAAAGTTATAAAACTCTTATTAGTCAATACATTAAAACATCACTGCTAAAGTCCTGTTTAAAAGTTAGGATGAGTGGTTATGTTTAGATTCTGAACTCCAAACAGAAATTTCGGCCAGCTTTAGAGGCTGGCTCCAATTTAAGCTGCACATTGAACTAACAGTCTAAATGTTCTAAACCTCACTTTTCTTATCTATAAAATGAGGCAGTATTATGAAGCTCTCAGGGCAGTGAGGAACATTAAATTAGAAAAAAAATTTACGATTTTGAAAGTAATTGTCAAAGTGCCTAGAACATAGCAGGAGCTTTAAAAGAGTTGGTTCCTTGCCTCTGTTCTGTTCATTATGTTACTTAACCTAGAAATGAAAGAAAATTGTGCTGCGCTGTGGACCCGGCCCTGAGTTTCCGATTTTAGTGGAGGGAAATAAGCACTTGTTCACTTTCTTTCAAAAACTGCAAGAGTAATGACTACAAATTAAACTATAACAAAATATCAGACTGTCATTTCAAAGGGCTCATTCCTGAGTTAACTGCTCCCGACCCTACCCCTAATATCACATTCAGGAGAAAGGAGTGAAAGAAGAGTTGCAGAATAATTCTGTTTCCTCAAACTTAGTAAAAATAAAAATGCATTTTACAGAGCCACATTTAGTAAATGCAACTTAATTTTCTTAGAGTTTCAGTGAGTTAGGATAGTTCAATGGCTACCACCCTTGCAGAAAGAACCTTCGATGGCTGGAATTTAGAGACACACAGAAACTGTGTCACCTGCAGCATGGAAGTTACTACCGTTTTGCGGTCTATTCCGGAGCTGACTGTTGTGAGAATTCCAACTTTCTAGCACTTCGGAAGGGCCTACGCCAGGCTAGCAAATGGACGTCACTCAGGTTCCTTTTGACCACCTTTCCCATCCACAGCAGGCATGACCAATTGATCCCATCCACAGCAGGCATGACCAATTGATCCCAGTGCTTTCCCCTGTGGATCTACACTTGGCACTCAAGAATTTCTCAAAACAAGTTTCTAGGCAGGCAGCCACCACCAACTGATTAGAGTTCCCTTGTGAGTTGGAACCACCCCAAGACTAGGCTAAAGGTTACCTTTGAACTACTTATGAAAAATGGGGGCAGAGGGTGCATGCTTGCTGAATAAATTAACTGTCTTAACGTAATTCTAATGGGAATATTTACCCTACTTAGGAGACCAAACTTCTCAGGCATTTCATTACCATTCATTTAGATATAAATACCTGTAATACTACTTATAAATCATTCTTATCTCTTCATTAATAAGAGCTTCTTAAGAGCCATTATGAGATAAAATAGTCTTGGCCAGTTCACGTTGCTGTATGTCGCCGTAATTAATAAAAGGGTACATCTTTATGAATAGTCTGTAATTCAGGCTCTTCCATAATGAGACTGAAATGAAGTTTTATTATATTTCAATTTCATTTTCTATAGTAGTGGAGAAATGTAAGCCTACCCCAGTGCAGACCTGGGGTGTCTTTCACCCAGATAAGCCTCTGTTTTTATGAGCAGTGTAAAGATGTACCGAGAGCTGATTTCTTCAAAACAAACGCTGTGAAACAAACGTCTGATTCTTTGGCCAGTGTGCATTAGTGGCAAAACAAACAGGCCATTATATCTGTGGCAAAGAATGAGATTGCAAAGTCAATGAGGAACAAGGCACATTATCAGCTGGTCTACATTGTAAAACAAAAGGCACAAAAGCGCTGTTAATACATGAAAAAGCCAAAGTTTCACGGTTCTCAGTGAACTTCAATGGTTGGGGGGATCATCCTGAATTCAAGTTGACTTGTCTCTATTTAGTTTCCATATTTTCCTTACCAGAGGACACGTTTCCCTTTCTGATCATGATCTACTCAGCAGTATTATTGGGTACTGGCCTCTTTTTCTCTTTGTATCTCTCAATTGGTTGCTCTTAAAATTATAGCCTGTGTTTATTCAGGACAGCTAAAAAAAAGTCAACATGTTTGAAACGCAAGCAAACAAATTCACTGCAAATATTTTTGCAGTGCGGGTTTTTCTTTGGGCATGTGGTAATATTTGAAATAAATTAAACACAACTAAAGAATCACATTGGAATTTTGCAAGCATTTCCATGACCTAACCCTGTAATGCTAATGCCTTTAAACTATGAGGAATTTTGAAACCACCATTATCCAATGTCATGTGAGATGAATTGTTTGGTTTTTTTATTTCGTCATTTTTAGCCAGTGGGGAGGGCAGGAGATGGTCCACGCTGTGGCCAAAAAGAAGGGTGCGGTTCCTTTTCTTGCCTTTTTGATGGTGTGGGAGACGGTGGTATAGGGAGAACAAGCAGGAATCTGCGGCGAAGTTTTACTTCGCCCCTTTTGCCTGCTGTTTCTGATGAATGATAACAAAACAAGATCTAGGCTGGAGGACAAAAATCTCCCTAAATATCTAGCCCTATCCATGCTGAATAAAATAGTCTCGCTTCCGTGCATCTACATCATGCTATGTGCTACCATATTAACTCTTTTTTTTTTTTACATCTTTATTGGAGTATAATTGCTTTACAATGGTGTGTTAGGTTCTGCTGTAAAACAAAGTGAAGCAGTTATACGTATACATCTGTTCCCATATCTCTTCCCTCTTGCGTCTCCCTCCCTCCCACCCCTCTAGGTGGTCACAAAGCACCAAGCTGATCTCCCTGTGCTATGCGGCTGCTTCCCACTAGCTATCTATTTTACATTTGGTAGCGTATATATGTCCATGCCACTCTCTCACTTCGTCCCAGCTTACCCTTCCCCCTCCCTACATTCTCAAGTCCATGCTCTAGTAGGTCTGTGTCTTTATTCCTGTCCTACCCCTAGGTTCTTCATGACAATTTTTTTTCTTAAATTCCATATATATGTGTTAGCATAATTCAAAAAGAGTCATGTACCAAAATGTTCGTTGCAGCTCTATTTACAATAGCCAGGACATGGAAGCAACCTAAGTGCCATATTAACTCTTAATTCATGTGTTTTTCCCTTGAAGGTTAGGAGGAAAGAGGCAAAAACAAAACAAACAAACAAACAAAAAACCTAACTGCCTAGTAGTTTTAGTTTATAGATGAGACTTGATAAGCCTCAGAAGCCACGAATTAGAAGGAGCATGCTAATTAGGAGATTGTGACAGCCTTCTCCCCTTTCTTTGCTGGCTGTCATTTGGTGCATCCTACAAGGTCCCTGATCAAATGTCCCTTCTTGGAAAGTCATTCCCTACCCTGTCCCCCATCCCCACTGCCCCAGAGAGCCACTCCCACTATCCCTGACCACTGTGACCCCCTCTCATGTCCTTGAAGTTGACCTTATTGTTGTTGAGTCTGGCTTGAACCTGAGCCAACTGAGCCCAGGTGCCAGGCTAACCCATCTTTCTAGCTCAGCACCCAGAACAGCGTCTGGGTACTCACCTAGGGTCTGTTGACAGATTGACTGACCAAATAAATAAATGATCCAGGAGCAGTTCCTAAGAAAATTTAAGGGCCTTAGTTTTCCACCCTCCAGAGTGAACTGAAAATCAGTTTCCCTAAGCTGCAGTGAAATTGATGTGTTCAAGGAGCACTGTCTTGTGATCAACTTTCTCTCCTACATCCACTGTCCATGCCTGCTGCTGGCCACTGCTGCAGACAGTCACGTGGGGGAGGATGGAGGAGAGGAGGATTGGGGTGGTGACACTCTGAGCTTGCGCCTAAGTTCTGGGGGTCGAGGCGGAAACGGATGGAGACTCCACCACGGGAGCGCATCCACTCAGGCAGGGGGAGGGGGACAGGCCGTGTGTTGGGTGTGGAGCCCTTAGTCTTAGACTAAGAAGACTTAGTCTTCTCTCATTGCTCCTTCCACCAGCACCCTTTCAGAAGATGACGTCAGTGGAAAATGACTCCATAATACATGCCACGTAGAGTAGCATCCCCACAGACCCAAGCTTAACTGTACTCAAGCTGTCAATCAAATAACACAAAGGTGAAAAAAAATAACAAGTTCTGTTCATTCCATGCTTTTTAAACAACTCTTAGGTGCCCCACCCCAGGGGCTCCAGGGGCCAGGGAAATTCCTATTTCTTATTATGTTTACTGGAATGAATTATCCTCTTCTAGACCTTAAAGTCCTTGGGAACTGGGAATGTCATATATGTTTCTATGTTCTCTGTGGGGCCCGGGACAAACACCAGGCAGGGCACCAGGCTGTATCCTGCAAAATCAAAAGCTCATGGTCAGGATTGTATTTTGGTTAGAAGACGGCAGGAAGCAAGTCTGTTGATGTTACTATTGTCTAACTGAGGGGCGTGGATGTAAAATCCCTCTGAGCTGATCAAGGGGCCTCATCCTGGTTGGCCTGACCCACCCCAGGGAGCCAACAAGGGCCCCGTAGAGAGGTGGCCCCGCAGGGCACGGGCTATGTCTCAGATGGCTGATGGACCCTGAAGAATGAAGGAACTTTACCCACATGCCTGCTCCCTGCTCTTTCCTATCTCCAAACGCCCCAAAGCACAAGGAGGACCATAAGAAAATGCCTTTTAGGTTCCCAAGGATACTTTTCATAATCGAAGTCTCTGGAGGTCCAGGAAAGCGGCTGGTTTTACTAAAGTCCTACCCATTTCACTGCAGCCAACCCTGGGTTGAGAAAGACACCTTCTCCAGGTTGTGGGAACGCAGGCCTTTCCTTGTAGCTTCAGCAGGCATCGGAAGTGTCCTGAATCAGGCAATTTCCTTTCTGTGGAGCCCCATGTGTGTGCACAATAAGAGCTCATTTCCTCCTATTGGCTTTTGTTTAAATGGTTGCCTTTGATATGGGATGTGTTCCGCTCTCCTTCGAAATTATCTAAATCCAGGCATCCTTCTCAACTCAGGAGCCACTCCAGTTGGAGTCAGGCCCAACTGGTTTAACTCTAATGGCCTTTCCCTCCCTCCTGCCTTAGATTAAGCAGTTAAGTGCCTGGGGCCCTTAATCCTAACAGAATTACAGTTAGGGTTCTCCATTGTGTGTGCGTGTGCGTGTGTGTGTGTGTGTGCGTGTGTGTGTGTGTATTTTCAAGATAGGCATGCACGTGTATGTCTTAACACCTCAGTGCAATTGCTAGCTACCAATCCTCTTCATTTTGCTTGCTTTCTATAGCATCTGCGGACAGGCACACAGTTGGGTTTTAATCAGTACATTCTGAATGGAGGGAATGAGTCTTTTGAAAATGATTCACAATGAATTTGAAGATTTGCAGATATACTGAGCTGAAACTAAGACTTTTCTATCCCAGAGTATCATAAATTTCTCTTTGCACTCCAACCCCTGTTTTTGAATTTCTTTTTCACTTTTCTGTTATTTCTCCCTGTGTGTTGATCAAATGGACTCTGTACCACACTTCTTTCCTCCTGTTTGTGTGTGACCCAGATCTCATGACCTGGAGCACCAGCAAGCATCTAACTTGTGAAAATACTTCTGCTGTTGATGGCTTCTCAGTGGGAAAAAAAAAAGGACATGTGACGTTGAGCCTTCCAACACAGGCAACTGGGTTACTACATCCAGGAAGGAAGGAGCACATGCTTGCAGGAAACACCTTGGAGCAGTCCTTGCTTATTTATTCTCTAAGCAACAAAGAGTCAACCTTTCCTCAGGGACCAAAGGGCCAGAATGGACTGGCAGATGTCAGGAGTGTATCCGGGCCTCAGAGGAAATTCATTCATTCGTTCATTCATTCATTTCCAAAAGTTTAAGTTCAGGAATTTAGTCTCCACGTGAGCCAGTTACCATCTGCTTCAATGACCTAAAAGCAGCCTGAGTGGGGACAGAATCAACTTTATCTTTGCCAGAACAGCTCAAGGCACGGGCAATCACAGAGCTGGGCTAAGGGCTCCACTTTCACACACATGCTGTGTGAAACTTCTTGAAAGTGGCTCAGTCCTCCTGTTTTCAAAAGCAACAGCATTCCTTCAGTCCAGGGTAACATGCTCCAGTGTCTTACCATCGTTACCAAATATAAGCCTTCCCCAAAGTCTGGTATAGCATTATTTTGTAAACTATAAAGGCTTCTTGCATTTTGCTGAGAAAACAGTGCAGTCTGTGAGTGATAACAAGACTTTAAGAAATTGCAGAAATAGTCATGGTGAAGCCGCTACCCTTTCTGGAATTGTTTAGAGGTTATGTAGCATTAATTGGGGATTAGTCCTCAGTAGCTTCATGTTCACCCAAAGAAAGATACCCAAATATTCTGTATTGAGTGTTTATTCTGTGCTGCAGAGAAATTTCTTTATATGGGTAGTCTCATGCAATCCTAACCATCACCCCAAGAAGTGAGTATTACTACCCTCATTTTAAAGATGAGAAAGCTGAGATTCAAATACATTTTGTAATTTGCCTGAAGTTGTGCATCTAGTGGCCCAGCCATAATCTGAATGCAGGGTTTGAACTGTCTCTTAACCTCTGTGCCAGGAGGTCTGTTAGTCATTTGTGTTCAAATCACTCTGTGGTTTTACAATCAATGTAGATTCCTGGGCCCTACCCCAGACGTCCCAAGTCAGAATCTCAGAGGCTGAGGCCTAGGAATCTGTCATCAGTTTTATTTTTTTAACAAGCTTCCCAAGAGTTTGTGCAGCCGATGAAACCAGGGTTTGGAGTAACTGGTAAGGGCTTTTGAAACGGGTTCAGAAAGAAAACACAACTTCTTTCTTCTCCTGAGGTTCGAGTTGGGTGGGGCAGCGAATGTAGTGCAGACATACGACCTTGTCCCAGTGGCTACAAGAGCTCATTGTGGCCTGGACTGTGGGTATGTTTATTTTTTACTTAGTTTTCAAGTGGCCCCCAAGCGCAAATAAATAGGCCAATCCGTTTTGTGAGATGTGCTGTACATTTTGTGCAGCTGAGCATAATCAGAAGTATCTGTCCTACAGCAACTAAGCAACTAAAACTTATTTGCAAAGTCAGGGCCCTCCGGATAACTCCGCAGTTGATGCATTTCACCCTTCGTCTCTCTCTGCCCGTTGCCTTCATCAGCAAAACTTCTGCTGTGAAGTTTCAGTGAAAAAAGAGCCCTAGCTGAAGGGGTCAAGGTTTAGCTGGCCCCCCTCCAGAACTAAATGACAACTTCATACAAATGTGCACAATCTCTGGGGGGAAATGCATTCTCTCTGTGTCTGTGATAGAAACTTCTGGGTGTATTTGGGGGGATGATGGACTATGTAATTCTGTTACTATGACTCGTGGCTAATAATCATCTCTAGAAAGGCCTGCCTCAATTATAAAATACTTTAATCATTCAATCGTGTCCCACAAACATTTATCGAACACCTACTTCTTACCGGACATTGGTTCAAGTTTAAATTGCACAAGGATTACTAAAATAAGGCCTTTAAAAATGTTCCACATGTGATATCTCTATTGACAGATTGTTATTTCAGAAAAGAGTGCTAGGCCCACAGATTCTCTTTTTGCTGAACCCAGTGAGATGAAGGAAAAAGCTAAGGAGAAGGAGTAAATAACAAAGCAACAACCAAATAACATTGCTGTAGCACTTTAGAAAGAAGTGGCAGTCATTGCATTTTAGTTAAGCCTGCAGTGATGCAAAGCTCGTCTTTAATTAATAATTGGGGATCAATGCAGTATATTGGCCTCACCCCACGATGGTTATTTTGAATAGAGCAGGATTCATTTCAAGGCAAAGGCCTCTCGGAGTCTCCCTGGAGAAGCATTTAGACCTCAACTTACACCTTCCTTCAAATATGTCTGACGTTTCCCCCTTTTCCTTTTACAGCAGAATCAGACCTGTTCCCTACAGATTTTCACAAATGATTTCTCGCTGGTGGTCTCAGCCCATCTATCCCCTGCAGCCTCCTTGGGCTTCAAGCAGCACCAGGTGCCAACAGCCAGCCCAGCCCACCTTCCGACAAACCTACACAGTCTTATCTTAACCCTGCTTCTCTTCCACTTACTTCGTCTCTCCTTTGATTGCTCTAAATATTCCACACCCCCTCCCGAAGCTTTTGACTTTCCACCCTCCTGGTACCTGGCTGTTCAGCTGCCCAGCCACCACTCTCTGGCATTATTTTCCATTATCACCTGGTTTTAGGAAACCGTAATTCAAAACACATTCATACTGTACCATTGATCGGTGTTATTTCTAGGACAGAGTAAGTCCCCTACACACGAACCTTCAAGTTGCGAACTTTCAAAGATGCAAACGTGTGCCATCAGTGTCAGGCGTGAGCGACGTTGCAGCTTGCCCTCCATCTCCTGTTGCTGATGATCCTTCAGCTCTACCATCTCCCACCTCCTCTCCCTCCTCCAGTCAGTAACTCTTCTTGCCTGTGCACTCGATGCCATCCCCTGGATGCCAGCTGTTGTACTGGACTACTGCAGTTTTCAAGGTGCTGTACTGTAAGATTTTAAATGTTTTATTTTTTGTGTTTGTTTGTGTTTTATGTATTATTTGTGTGAAAAGTATTATAAACCTGTTACAGTACGGCACTATATAGCCAATCGTGTTAGTTGGGTACCCAGGCTACTTTGTTGGACTTATGAATGTGCTCTCAGCACGGAGCTCGTTCGTATGTAGGGGACTTACTGTAGTGAATAGACCGATCTCTTCTCACAGATCCAAAGGCAAAGGGAGACGCCCTGAGGCCCACACACCTGTTCCAAGGAGCACCTGCCCTCTGAAATGCTCTTGACGTTGGATTTCTTTGCCAGAGGGAGTGTGCCTAGGAAATCCCGTTAAATGTAAACCTCCCCCAAGCCTGTGCCATCGACTCTTTTCTAGATCACACTTGCTTCCTTAGGGATCTCAACGCCTTTTATGAGTGCAGATACCGCTCCTCTGTGGATGCATCCCAAATGTACATTTCGCTCTGCACTCCACGGAAGCCACGACCCACACTTCCACGAGGACATTCCAACTTCACTTCAAGCTTCTGATGACCAGAACCAATCTGATTCCCTCCCCCACGCCTTCTGGGGAGCTTCTGTCCTTGGCATCGTGAATGTTCCTGCAATCTCACTTCATGGACTCCCCTCGGCTTCCACAAGTCCTGCCCACGATCTTAGGACGCTGCCCCCGTACCGGTGCATCGCCTCCCACGACGCTGCATCGCCACTATTCCAGCTCACGCCTCCGTGACTCCTGGGTGCCTGTGGCTCTCGGCTCTAAACTGCGCTCACAGAGTCATCTCCCTCAGGCAGTGTCTGACGCCATCACTTATCTGCCCACAAACATTTGGTGGCTCTCGGCTGCACTCTGAATAAAGTTCAAAATCTAGAGCTTGGCATTCAGGGTCCTCCACGCATTTTAGCTCCGCCCCTGCGAGTACTCCTTAGACTTCGCCCCCTGCTCCGCGGACACCTGCACGGGTGCCCCCAAGTGCGTGCACCGTGGTCCTGCCCTGCCTTCACTCGCTGGGTCAGAGGCTGTATCTTCCAGGAAGCCCTCCTTGTCTCACCTGGACAGCAGTTAACCTTCTGCAAAGACACCTTACACCCCGCCCCCCTTGTGGCACGGATTACCTTCACCAGGGCGATTTATTTGTACATTTTATCTGTTATTCTAGAGCATAAATTCCATGAGAAAAAAAGGAAATGAGGAAAACTGAAGACCGTGACCTTTCACACAGCATTCTTTTTCTCTGCAAACTTTTCTGTAGCCAAGAAAACTTCACTAAGTAGAACACATTTGCTCTGGCCAAGCAGGTGAAGATAAAATTAACAATGATTCTGTCTCTCCCACGGACACTGGGGCTTTCACAGTGTGCAGGGCACTTCCGGTACCTTGTTTCACCAAATCATCACAAAAAGCCTGAGACGTGTCACGATGATCTTGATTTGTGCCAACCAGGAGATCAAAGTTCCAAGTGTCTTGGTAACTTTTGTTCATCCTAAGCAGGGGAGGCCAGGATTCAAATCCATGTCAACAGTGCGCAAGCTGTGGCTTCTGGCCATCCTCAGCCACCCTTATTTATCTTTTGAGACCTGCAGTCCCCTGAAAGGGCAAAGGGCACTGTCATCTGTGGTCTCCAGGGTGTCCCATCCTCCCACTAGTCTTGACTGCCAAATAGGATAAAAAAAAAAAAAACCCGAAACCTTTTAAGCAAAACTTTCATGTGTTCGTAAAACATAAAAACAGGGAGAGAAAAGTAGATGTTTTGTACACCATGACCAGTGACCTTATTATTACTATCATGATTACCATCATCATTATTATTTAACACTGATGATTTCCTTTCAAGTTTGCATCTGAAGCATGAACTTCCACTGGCCCGGGGGTAGGACGTTATAGGGCTTCATGGTTCCTGTTTTTAGTGGGAATGGGGCCCCACTTCGGAAGCCCGGAAGTTTAGGAGAGAGACAGATAAGGTGGGGCGACGTGAGTGGAAATAAAAGAAGGAAGCAGGGGTACCTTCCGACTAGTTCTTCATTTATCTGATAACAGGCAGTGCCCGGCGGCCAGCTACATTTAAACATTTTTTCTTACAGGCAGGAAAGACTAAAAGACCTAGCCCCTTATCCTAAGGGTCCAGCTCGCTGGATCCCACCAAGCGAACACAGTGGGTAACCCACACCCAGACTGAGAGGTCACGTCTTAGCAGGACCCTGGCTCCCCCCACCCCCGGCGTCTCTCTGGGTCATAACCTCCCTTTCTGCAAAGGGTGAGCCCTCTCCTTAGCTAGCCACTACGTCTAACCAGCTGGCTCCAGTTGAAGTTAACCCTTTGTTCTGGCCAGGACAGCGTGTGTGTTTTGAGAAGACTTTTCTGGCAGCCATTGCCATTTCAAAGCGGGAAGAAAAAAACAACAAAGTGTGTGTGAGGGAGTAGTTTTGTGTGTAGGAGAGAAGTGTTTCTAATTTTCAATCCTGAAGACGTGAGGGGAAGAAGGGAGATGTGAAGGAGGGAAATAAGTCAGTAAACGCAGGCTCGCTCTGCTTTCCCCATTCGAAGCTGGAAGCATTCCAGCGACATGCCATTTCGAGAAAGGAAGCAAACGGAATCGCCCTTCCCTACCTGCCTCGGCTTGGCTGGAGCAGGCCGGCTCCTTTTTCCCAAGCCTCCGGATACGGGGCTAGGTCTCTGATGATTATTTCATAGCACAGTGTTCACTAGAAGCCTGATACCGTACTGAACATATGGTTTTGATTTCTTGTTTTTTTTTTTTTTCTTTTTTTCAGTTTTGAACCAGAGAGCAAGATGGAGAGTGTCACAACCCTAACTCCAGGATTTGCTGGTCTTGCCAAACTGTAAGGCGAAACTAACTCCAGACCGATGCCATCCTGCTGTAGCAGCTGCGGTGGGTCGGGGTGGGGCGGGGCGGGGGACCCACTGAGGACCAGGGGCTAAAACGCGGCGGCACTGACGCCGGACTGCTGACCTGACAAAGCACGCAGGCCATGACCGAGCTTCTCTGTTACTTTCCGCACTCATTCTCAAGCTGGAAGGATGGGATCAGAGCATCAAATAAAAATCCACAGCCGCAGAGCAATTAACTCAGGATGCAGCATGCATCTGGCTAAGGGGACGATAGTTAACTCGGGGATCCACAGTGTTTGAACCGCGACCTTCTCCAACTTCACCTCTTGGGTTGTCGGCCCAGCAGTGTTTCCCCAAATCATCACTCCTCTCAATTATTTTTTCTGATCAATTATTTAGTGTGGTCTGGGTTATAGGACATCAATTTTACCCTGAGAGGGAAAAAGTTTCTTGCTCCCTAGTGGTCAGCTGGAAAATTTGTAGGTTTAATTAAAAAAGGCAAATTTTCAACAAGGCAAGGAGTGCTGGCTGGCTTTAGAGGACATTAGTGAAACTAGCAGTAAAGAAAAAAAGAAGGCAGTTTGTGAGAGGGTAGGGGGGCCTGGGGACCTTCAGGTTAATGATCAACCTGGGAATTTTCCTAAGAAAAACTGGAGGCTTATCTCAACTCAAGTTTTAAAGCCTTAGAACAGGCTTTCTCTAGATGAAACCTGGCCAGTTAGTCGGGAAATGGTTTACCAGCCTTCCCTGCCTCCCTTTGTTTGCTCAGGGAGGCCCTGAGTAGGCCCCTGCAGAACTGAGGGAGCAAATCCTTCCTGGTTTCTTTCTCCCACTCAGAGGAAGGAGGGCAGGTTAGTGCAGCCTGCTGTTGACTGGAGCTGGGATTAATTAGTTCCTTCGGTGACCTTGGCATCTACTGATGGCAGAGTGTGTCTCTAAGCTGCTGAGGACTGTGCTGAGAGCCACAGAGAAACTCTGGAAGACTCAGAGCTACTGCTAAAACGATTGCCCTTTTGTCGTGCCAGAAGACAAACGCAACAAAACAAAAAGAAACACAAAACGCGTACTTTACCTCTGAAAACTGCCTTAATGTGGTATTCAAATTGTGTGAACATTATCATTTATCTATCTTTCCATCATCTATCTATCAATCAATCTACATCTGTGTATATATACTAATCTATATAGCTAGCTATTTGTGTGTACATTTATCTATATCTTTATCTACCTATCTCTATCTGTATATATAAATATTAATCTGCATCTATAACCATCTATTTATACAGTAATCTAAATCTATATCTATCTATAAGTGTATCTTTATTAATCTCTATCTATGCGAGTGTATTATATAGACACATATATATTAATCTATATCTATTTATCTATTTCTTATCTATCTCCCATCTATCTATCCATCTATCCATCTATCCACCTATCTATCATCTATCTATCAATCATCTATCTATCTATCTACCAATCATCTATCTATCTATTTCTTATCTATCTCCCATCTATCTATCCATCTATCTATCCATCTAACCACCTATGTATCTATCTATGTATCTATCTATCTATCTATGGGTGGTTTTGCAAGTCAATGCCCAGGAACTTGCCAGGCATTTCCAGAGGTGCCTAGAGCCTATTGTTGGAACGGAAGACAATTTTCAACCCTTCTGTGCAGTTGGGGAAGCTGTCTGTCCCTCCCCCCAATTCACCTCCATCCATCACCTTTTCCCCACTGTGCTCAGGCCTGAACAGAGCTGAGGGAAAATGGAGAGCCCCACCCCCTTCTCTACCACAGCTGGTTCAAGGTTCAAGTACAGTAACAATATGGGTTAGCAACGTGACAAAGCTGCCCGAAAAACTGAGTATCCTCGGTTGCATAAATAAAGTATTTTTTCCTGAAAATAATAGGCAGTGCCAGCTGCTCCTATCAGAGGAAGCTTGTTTGCTATCTTTAAACATGTGAAGGGGCTCGTCTGCCGAAGGGGCATTTGACTTGCTTAGGGGTCAATCCAAAGGCCTGAACAAGGGCTGAACAGTGAAGGTCATGGGGAGTCACATCTCGTTTCAGCACAGGGAAGAATTCTATAACACAGTGTTATGGTTTGTATGCATCATGGGGTCGTGATTGGCCGGCATATAGAGACGGATGAGCGGCAGTTAGAGTCTGCTTGGCAGGACCGTGGCGGAGGGTAGACACGATTGTGCCAGATAATCTCGCCAATTCCTTCCATCTTGGGATTCCCTTCTGCTTTTCGGCGTCCATTTGTGGGTTTTGTCAGTTGGGTGGCTCTCGGAGGGGCGATCAGAAGCTGGTGGGGGTGTGCAAAGCTCCTCTGCCGACCCCGATGGCTCCCCACAGCTCACCCTCCCGATACCTGAGCACCCAGAGGGACAGAGACGCAGCAGGTCACAGGAAGCAAAGAGTTAAAAAGGCCAAAGCTCTGCGTGGGTCCTGGCAGCCCCAGAGGCAGCGAGTCCCTTTGAGTCTGACTCTTAATTGCAGCTTAGCTGCAACAGGGAACTTTGAAGAAAAGAAACAGGGAAACTCTAGAGATAGGGTTTGTTTTGTTTCCTGAGGGGACGGTCTTTGTGGTGGATGCCAGGAAGCTGATACTTTAGGGTTCAAATGATGGGCTTCCTCAGGAGGCAAATAAAGAGTCCTTTCTACCAGCGAAGAGTAGGGTGTGACTAGAACCCCAGAGACATGGGGCATCTGTGTGCCATTTAGGAGGGGTGCCAGGTACAGCCTTGGCAGAGAGAAGAGAACCCGGGGAAAGAGGTCATGGGTCAGCTCAGGAGCCAGCAGAGCAAGGGAGAAGGAGAGCCTGCAGCGTGATGATGGTCAGGAGATGCAGCCAGAGAGGAGGACCACACGCCCCTGCCGGAGAATGGGTGACACGCGGGAGCGTAGACGGCCCTGCACGAGAACAGGGAAGTCGATGTCAGGGAAAAGGGATTTCTAAGTCCTCCTAGAGGGTAGCAAACCACAGCCACGCAAAGCATCTCACTTTCGTACAGGCCTCACAGCTGATAATGAGCGTGTTATCAATTGAAAGTATCTAGAAGACACCTCGGACGAGGTCTTTCTTTAAGCATCTTCCTGCGCACCTAGACACACACACACACACACAGACACACGCACACAGACACAAAGGAGACTCAGGAGTAAGGAAAAGGGCCACTAATCACAACAAATAATGAATATGATGCTCTAGCTGTCCCTGGAGATTTCCCAGGTCCCTTTGGGAGGAGAAACTCACGGCTAAAACTGAACTCATGCCTACCCAGGCTGCCAGGAATTGCTTGTTTGTGTTCTATTTAACCGTTTAGTGAATTCTGCTAACAGTACGTGCAAATGAGAGAGAAGTTTTCCTGAAGCAAGCCCCTTTTGTTGCTACCCCCAAGTAAACACCGTTGGAAAAGGTCTGGGTGTTCGGAGACCTGCCAACTGGAGTTTCACCCCCTGTCACTTGTTCATGTGTGACCCTGGCAAGGAACTCAGCCTCCTGGGACTTTATTTTCTTCGTAGAAAGGTTTAACTGAGTTGATGTACATAAAGCTCTCAGCAGAGGGCTTGGCATATAGTAGACACTCAATAAATACTTGTTTCCTTTCAGTCCTAAAAGGTTATTGGTAAATTAAAAATGCATAAAAATACCGGTCGTCTTGTGTGTGGGCTAAAAGGGCATCTGGGCAGGGAAGACTTTCTCTAAATCCGGTTAGCAGGACCCCTGGTTCTAGGAAAGAGGGGGCCACATGCTGGACATAGAGAAAAATGAAGCTCTCGAGGGCAGGGAAGGCAGACGGACATGAAACAAGATCTAAGACTGTCCACAGTTTCACTGAAGCCACCACCTGAGACAGCTGTCGTTTCTCTTAACGTCTTCACTCAGCATGAGACTTTAAAACTAGCATGTTTAAACAAATGTGATTTTAATTGCACATAACACTTCCTCTACACCCTTCCTATTATTTGGGGGGAATGAGGAGAGAATGGCAGTATCCTAAGGGAAATGCCGGGTTTGTCAGAGTTCCCCAAAGTAACCTGCTGAGGCTGTCAGAGTCACAGGCTCCAGCTACGACCACTGTCTAGAGGGAAAAGTCTATGGCTGATTTTGAACACATATATTTGGTAGGAAAAAATATCTCTGGAGCAGACGTGGAAACAGACACACTAGCCTTCCCTGGAGGCAGTGAGCAAATCTTGTTGGGAATTGGTGAGAGTCTGTGTCCACAGAGAAAACGGCCATCGCGGGCACGGGGCGCCGCCATCCACAGACCTGCTGCTGTGGCCACGGAGCTGCTGGAAACTGCTGGAAGGCTCACTTTCGTGGCCTCCACCACAGCAGCTTCGGTGCAAGGCTTGCAGGATACGTCGGCTCGACCTCTGTTCCACTCTTGAGCCCGGGAAGCCTGGAAAGGCCTCCTGGATGGAGGAAGCAGGTCCTGGCCCTCAGCCCCACAGAGTCTCCTTTAAAATCATCTCAGACCCAGAGACCCACCGCCATCTACGTTTACACCAGCAAAGCCTCCAGGGCAAGCAACAAGCATCATCTTCATCCAGGAGGAATGCAGAATCTCGAACCCTGCTCCAGATCTACCGAATCAAGACCCTACAGTTTTAATTCGATCCCCAATGGTGTGCTGTACACACGAAAGTTTGAGGAGTGCTGTTCTGGCTTGCTCACTGTAGGCCTGAGGGTACTTTCTCATTTCCTTCAAAGTAGCCCTTACAGCTGAGCTCAGCTGAGACCTGCTAGAGCCAGCAATGAATGAACCCTAGGTCTTTGACAACAGGTGGACTAGTGTCCAGCAATATCTCCAATCACTCTGGAATGACTGTCCTAACCACTTACATCCTTAAAATGTATATTTTGAGATACAGATGCATACAGCTTTTTTTTTTTTTTTTTTTTTTTTTTTTTTGGCAGTACGCGGGCCTCTCACTGCTGTGGCCTCTCCCGTTGCGGAGCACAGGCTCTGGATGCGCAGGCTCAGCGGCCATGGCTCACGGGCCCAGCCGCTCCACGGCATGTGGGATCTTCCCGGACCGGGGCACGAACCCGTGTCCCCTGCATTGGCAGGCAGACTCTCAACCACTGCACCACCAGGGAAGCCCCAGATGCATACATCTTGATCAACAATTATTGTTGGTTTAAAATGCTTTCTTTTGGTTATTAGTGAAGATTTACTTTTTAAATAGTCAAATATATGTATCTGTATCTACATGAAAGATCCAGGCTCTCCTTATCTGCCGATACTCTGTGGCTCTCACCATGGCAGTGAGCTGATATTTGCCTCCACGAGGACCACGGACTGAGCACTCATGTCAGAGAGGGTAGGCCCCGGCGGAACAATGCAGCACAGGAGCCATGGAGGCTGTGGCATGGTGTGCAACAGTCTTGGTTACTTATTTCTTGATTGACAGTTTTGATCCTTTGTGGGTATTTGTTTTCCTGATTCTTTGCTAGCTCTTATTCTCTTCTGGGCCCAGGCAGTCTTCCCCAAGGCTCATCCTTGGTCATCTCCCTGTCTGCATCTATGTTCCCTTCTTCTTAGAGGCAGTGAGCACTCCCGGCCTCAACAATGGCTTCAACACAGGTGTGTCTCAGTTTACATTTGGAGCCTGGTG
This sequence comes from Mesoplodon mirus, assembly GCF_964341445.2. Taxonomy (NCBI): domain Eukaryota; kingdom Metazoa; phylum Chordata; class Mammalia; order Artiodactyla; family Ziphiidae; genus Mesoplodon; species Mesoplodon mirus. The sequence goes on along the minus strand of NC_138993.1, from coordinate 65,867,522 downwards.
CCTAAGCTGTTCTCCATTTCTTGTTGTCAAATGTCTACGGATGACCCACTTCGATGACCCATCATTAGCTAAAACACCATTACCAGGACTCAAAGCTCAAACCTCACCCTCCCTCCCTCCCCTGACCCCATTCCCATGATGGGCCCCTTTTTCCATCTACCCCCATTTTCTGTTAGGGTCCCACAGATATTTCTCCTGCCAGAAACTCCAATGTCATTTTGGCTCTTCTGAGCTCTCACTAGCCCCTATTATTTTTCCTTCAAGACATCTTTTAGATTTGCCCTTATCTCCTCCATCCTCACACGGCCATTCTAAGCCAACTCCTTCCCACACGATGCCTGAAATATTGCAAAAGTTTTCCGGCCAGTGGCATCACTTGTTACATATTTCCTAACCTCTAATCTGATCTCACAAGTTCAATTCAATCCTTATAAAGCATTAGACATGATGCTTTAGGTAACAAATTAAACTCTTCCACATGGCTCTTTAGTTCTTCCATATTCTCACTCCCCCACTCTGTCTAAACTTATTTCCATACTGAAAAAATGCTTATTTTCCAGCATTTAATCCCTATTCTTCAAAGTTCCACACTGGCCCCTACATTACATCATGCTGTTCCTCCCTTCTAGAGATAATCTTCCCTCCTCTATTTTTGACTATTGTCCTCTCCAAACTTTTCAGATCGTATATCCCCATCAGGAAAATACTTTCATGCAGGAACAACCATTATAAGCTTAGTTATTTATTTATAAATGTTATACTTGCATAACAATACTAATATGCTACATACATTATCAAACATGTGAAAAGTGACATTTTAAAAGGACGGGTTAAATAACATATAAGATGTAATTTCAACTATTTCCTTTCCTCATGGAAATGATGACCTTGCCCTAGGCTTGGGGTGTCAACATCCCATTGTAGAAACACTGATCTAGAGAAAGTATATCCATAGAGAGCTAGAGGAAGTATCTCTTCCTCTTCGAGGCCTTATCTAGTAGTACTCCAACCCCAAAGGAGTTCCACTTTCCTGAACTCCCAGAGCATTGAAAACTACAAGCAGTAAATCACTGACATAATATATACTTCACCATACTTTTTAGTTGATTCGGTGAAGCTCACATCTAGGATGCCCGAAATTGATAGATTTTTAAAAAATAATTCAATATCTTAATTAAAAACATGCTGTCTTCCCAAAATTGCTTGGGTTGAGCTCTAGTCCACTATGCAACGTCCACTGCAAGAAAACTCCAAGTCAGGCTGCAGCGTCATTTCATTTAAAGACTATTGGGTCTCGTTGAATATCATATGCACAGATTCCCACAGTTTGGAGGACAAGCTTTTCTGCTTTTTGGCTAGTGAGATTTTTTTTTTTTTTTTTTTTTTTTTTTTTTTTGCGGTTCACGGGCCTCTCAGTGTTGTGGCCTCTCCTGTTGCGCAGCACAGGCTCCAGACGCGCAGGCTCAGCGGCCATGGCTCACGGGCCCAGCCACTCTGCGGCATGTGGGATCTTCCCGGACCGGGTCACGAACCCGTGTCCCCTGCATCGGCAAGCGGACTCTCAACCACTGCGCCACCAGGGAAGCCCTGGCTAGAGAGATTTTGAACACACTGCTTAACCTCACTCAAATTTGGTTTTTATTTAATTTATCAGATGGGGACAAATAGGGGACTTTGTGGCCATTAAAAGAGACGATAAGCATAAAAACAGAAATGATATATGAAGTAAGATACTAGTGTTATTACATTCAGTATTTACGTATCAAAATGTAAAGTATACAAAGTACATCTGAGATTTCTAAAATAAGCGGCCTCCTACCTTCACCTTGAGCTTTCTTTCTGCAAATAAATTATTTTTATTTTCTCTATTTTATTTGCTCAGCTGAAAACATGGTGCCGCCTCCCTATAGGATTTGGAGGTACGATCGGGCCTGAGTTTAAATCCTGGCTCTGCCAAATACCAGCTGTGGGATCACGGGTGTGTTCCGGAAACTTTCAGAACTTCTATTGACCAGCATTAACTTTGCGGGGCTAACATTAACGTCATGAAGTTCTTTTAAGGTTCGAAATACACAAGATATGTGTGTTAAGCACCTAGTTTATAACACATGCCACTAAAATATTAATTTCTGCCCCAACCCCTTTAACGGGCTTAAGAGAACTCAACGAGGTACTCTAATGGGCAAATGGACTACTTTGAATTTTGGGTTCATTGTTGACTATGGTTTTTCCCTGACCTGTGAGCCTTTTACAACCCTTTACGAATTTTATGTTCTAGAAGCACCTCCTTGCCAGTCATAGCCAGACTCACATTGCCACTGTGTGCCTGGGTTGGGGCATGAAGCCAGTGTAGGTTGTATCCCCTAATGACTTCTGAGCAGTCAGAGCTGGGAAAGCGAAGCCAACCAACGTCTCCTGCTCTGCGGCCCCATCCGGACTGCCCACTGTACTAGTTTTTAAGTGTAGTTGTCCAAGAAAGCATCTGGGGACAGGAGAAGGTGACACGCATACGTGTACCAGGAGCACTTGTGTCTCCTGGTTTTCTAAATTCAAATCCAACACTGAAAAAAAATCAATGAATAAAAGTTTTAAAAATCCGGTTTATAACTCATCTCTGCCAGAAGCTTTACCTAGTACATCCTCACAGGCGTGCTCTAATTTTAGGCTCCCAGGTTTTAACCCTCTGTTTGAACTGTTAATTGAGATAAAGTCTGTGAAAGCCCTCTGTAGAGGGTACAGAACTATACATATGCTAATTATCCTTCTGAAGGCATTTGTGTGCTGAGCTGCTCTTATCTTGTTTGTAAGTGTCTCGTGCCCCAGCTAGTGTGGATTGCAAACAGCTCAGGCCCAGGGACCTGCAGTGTCTTCCGTGCCTCCTCCCTCCTTCTGCTGTCTTCTGAGATGGCTCACTCCCCCAGAGCTCTTCTCTGGCAACCAGCTCGCCTCGATGCTCCTAGACCTTAGAACCTGCCCATCTGCCTGCCAGGACCCATCGCTGAAAAGAATCCTTGAGGCTCCCGTACACCCTCTGTCTCCCCTCCCAGCTCTTCCCAAACTTGGCTCCTTCCCCTGTGGCTTGTCTGTGCCCAGAGAACACACATTAATTTTGATGTTAGGGTGAAAACCAAAGCAAAACAAAAACTTTGTGTTTAAAAAGGGAAATAATTGTTTTTAAAAGTAACTGTGCTTTTTAAAAAGAGGTGTGTGTGTGTGGGGGGGTGGGGGTGGAGTTTAACCCTCCAGGGTCAGGAATCAGGTTTCCTTGCTGGGATGGGGACAGTGAGATCTCAGCCACCCCAAGGCTCAGAAGTGTGGGAGAGGGTCTAGGATTTCCTTTTGTTGACTGATGGGTAAGATTTTTTGGACGATGCACTCATATTCCCCAGTCATTTCGGGGCTCTCTCTCAGCTTGCTGAGACGGGGGGGAATGCTCTCAATAGCCTCATATTTTGGATTTGTGGAGGCAGCATTCTCATACGTCTGTTGCTGATCTTACATCATTATATGTTATTTAAACAGTATTATGCTGAGAAATATAGTAGAGGTGAAGAAATTACAGAGTTAAAACTCAAAATTCCTTCTCTTATACCTCCCCCAAACACCAAAACTGTCTCAAACCTAATGTTTGATGGTTAACAATGTTAAATTAATGTTAGCTAATAAAGTTATTATTAAAGTCTTTGAAACTTACAATTCTGCATTGTTTCTTTCTGTCCTACATTTTGCACATACTCAAAGTTAGCTATTAGGTAATTGACTTGTTCTAACCAAATGGCAAAAGCCAGGGGGCCAAGAGGTGTTTAATAAACACTTGTTGACTGATTGATGGAATATACCGACCTAGGATCTCGGAGACAGTGCAGTCTTTGTCAGAGCACTAAGGTAAATCGGTGGGTCCACTTTTATTACCAAGCGTTTCTGCCATTTTGAGGGGAGCAGCCCAGCCGAAAACTTATCCATCAGCACTGTGGCTCCGGATCACAGAAGAAACCCTGTGGCCTTGCCTTTCACACCTGTGTTCACCCTCAGCAACAGAGCGGGGACCAGCTTCAGCTCAACGAAGCTGAGCAATTGGAGGCACGGCCTGATGCAGACCAGCCACGACGCCACCTTGAGCCCCTTGCTATGAATATCATCACAGCTGCAACTAACAGTTTGTGCCCATTAAACAAAACAAAACAAAACAAAACCCAAAAAACAACTGAGCCGAGTAAAACTCTGGAGGTAAAAACCAGTATTGCAACTAATTTACAAAGCCCAGCTAAGTCTTCCTGCATCATTCTTCTGAAATAAAGCAAAGCATGAAGCACCAAGTTCCTTGCTCCACCCGGCAGGGGACATCTGTGCCCATCTGGTTTTTTCCAGAAAGTATGCCTGGGCACATGACATCTTTACTTCTCTTCACAGCCACTTCCTCTCTTTCTTTGCTGGGCCTTCAGGTTGGGCCTCAGGCAGGTTTTATGAGAGGAGCTAACCCCCGGGGGCTTCCGTGCTCACCTGGCCTGCCTTTGGACCTACAGCTTTCTCGACTTTGCTACGGGCTGACATTGATGCCTCACACCTCCTTATCTTTCCATAACGCCCCTCGCCCCCTGCCCACCTGCTCCCCAGAGATGCCAGCTTTCTCTGCCTGACATGGCAGTCACAACTGTTTCTGACCTACCAGCTCCCTTGTGCAGCTGTACCTGGAACTACTCAAGACCCCAAACCATGTTTTCACAACCAACATGTCCTGCAGGTGTCCCACCTCTTCATTAATCAGAATCCTTTGCCACTTGCCACGTGGCCAGCCTCCTTCTATGTTGATAATACGTTCTGTCATCTTGGAAAATGTAAACAAATCGGTAGGCCGTCCCCTTTTTTTTTCTTATTGACGTCTCGTTGACATACAATGCCCAGCTTTTCTCATTACCGGTAGGGAAATGCAGGAAGAAAGGAAAAGAAAATGCATGCACGCCTGAGCCTTATCAGTCTCCCATAAGGAAATCCCTCAAACTCAACATCTAAATCCGCTTCTCCCAATTCTTGCTTGGAAGTGTGAGTACCTGATCTTGAATCTCTGTGGCACTCCCGGAGCGGGACTGGCTGGTAGCCCTGTGATATTGATTTGTTTTTACCATAGCAACAGCAAATTAAAACAACTAGCAGGGAGAAGGCAGGCTGTTAACCAGTAACGCTACACAACCAGTCGATTTCACAAGCGTATTTGTCTCCTTTCCTCTCGTTTTCTCTCTCATTCACTCCACTTGCACCCATGTAATACCAAAGTCAAAGAAAAAGAGCACTAAATGCTTTGGGCGCTGCAAGGCCTGTGTCTGAAGGGTCTGGTTTGCACAGTTTCAAGTATATTGCACAAGATCAACGGAGAAAATGCACACAGCTCTGATTTCCTTGGAAATTGTATGCGTTGGTCTAAGGATAAATATCCCTAGAAAATGTACATGAACATGAAGTTGATTGAAGGGTTCTGTATATGTGACTATATATCTTAACACCCTAAGGCATTTACCAGTTTCGTGAACAGGGAGGTTTTATCCCTTTGTACTTTAACTAGCTCACTGTGTCAAGAGACAAACAACTTTTTTTTTTTTTGGATGCAAGGTCGAGATCTCTCAAAATGCTAGAAGTATGAAGGAAAGTGTAGCAAGTATTGTTCAGTTCTATTAAGAGAGAGAAAAATTGAGATGGGTGCTTGCCCAAGGCTACACCACACAAGCAGTCCTAAAGAGGATGCAGACTAGAACTGGGAACTCCCTAGAACTCCAAGCTGTTCTAATGGAAATTCTTTCTGAAAGGGCTCCTTATGAAAAACTAACCATCCCCTGATCGCGACGACCAAGGTTGCCACTTGTGACACGGGATGAACAGCCTGCAGTCCTGGACTGCCCATCCCTGGGTCCATCTGCACGAGGACACGGTGCTCTTTCTATCAGAGCGGCTGTTCCCACCATCACGACCAGCCGCGAACTTGGTGGCATAACCTGGGTCCTACAAAGTGGCTCTGGGGGAGCTGGGAATGGGGCCACGGGGACTGTCCGCCCAGGGGGCAGTGCTGGGCTGCACTGAGGGGAAGTGGGACCAGAAGCAGAGCCGTGCTCCACACTCCCTGCCGCTTCCAGTCAGCGCAGCCAGGGTCCTGCAGAAAAACCGCCCTGACCTGCCCGACATGAGGAAGCAGGTAGGAGAAGATGCCCTATTTCTGCTGGAGGTCGGTTTAGAGTTTAGAAAGGACGGGAATATGAAGACCTAACTCAAGACCTGCCAAGTGAGAGTTAGAACGTTCCTGGCCAGGACATAAAAACATATTCCTCTCCACGAGCTTGAATAAAAGAACACACAGCAGAAATAGTTGGGAGATGACGTCAGAAGTTCTGGGCTAGTGTCCTGCACTTCTCCTTGAAAGTAAAAACAGTGGGTCTGGAAGAATCTACGTGGCATTGCCCTTATTTAAATGAGTACTTCTACGGCTTCTTACAAAACAGGCAAGCTAGCTGAAGAAACTTCATCTTATGTACAGGTTATAAGAACCTCTTTATCTTTTTACTTTATTAGCCTCAAAATGCACATATTACTCAATTAACAAATATCTTTCCACGTAACCTTTGTCTTTTCAAAGGCCAGTGATGTTTCCTGAATAACATTCACGGTGGTGATGGTTAGGCAAGTCAGATTTTTTTTTTCTTTGCTTCAGTGCTTGCTAACTATTCTAAAAATGTTACACATTTATTGTAAACATATGCTTCTGAGGCCTAACAAAAAAGCACAGTTTCCTCATGCCTGGCAGAAATTTAAAACGGAAAAGGGCAGAAAGAATTCTTTAACAAATATATCCTTTCCCTCTCTTGGGCCAAGTGTGTTAAAAATAAATCTTCTCCATCATTTCTCACTGCTGCTTCTCGGCAAGAAAGTTGATATGGTTCCGGCACAGTGAAAACACAGCTTTAAAAGCTAGCCTGCCCTCATTAAATTATTCTGCTGGCTGTGTGTTCTCATTAAAAATGCATAAAGATCAGATAATTGCAGTAAGCATTATTAACCCAGCTTTACTTTTGAATATAATGGTTCCACTTTTAAGCTGGAAACAAAGGCTCAGACATGCCAGAAAAAGAAATGTAAACATTGAACTACAGTATCAAAAACTTGTCAGAAAGCTACCTCTGGCTGGCTTGTTAAAAAGGTGCTTTTGAAACTCGGTTAAAGCCGTGGCATTGTAGAGCTAGGTAGGTCCCTAATTTACAATAAGTAGACCTTTTTTTTTTTGGCTAAACGTCCAATTGATCATTATTTACCATGAAGTTTTTTTTCTTTTTCTTAATTACGAGTCTGTTTTCAAATAATAGGATCAACATAAACTTTATTTATTCGGGAGGTAACTACGACAGTATGAAAATTTTCTAGAACAAGAAAATAAGAATGCTCCCAAGAATCCAAATGGTTTTTGTTGAGTAATCAATGGATCTATTCTTTGAATAAAAACTCGTTTTATGCCTCACCCCCAAACAGGCAGCATAGATTCACGCTTTGCCATTTCTCTTTCTCGAATCAAAATGTTACGTAAAAACTCCAGGGTCCCCCCTGCAAGTATTACATTTGAACTAGTGGAATCCGGTTTCCCTGGCTTCCCTAAGCAACATACACGGAATGCAGCATACTGCAGCAAACTCTTTAAACATTCAGGAAAAAAAAAAGGGGGGGGGATGATTTCCCTACCTTGTTTAGCTGTGCCTCTCCTTTCCTTTTACAGTAACCCCAGGAACATCTGGCGAAATCAAGCGGCCGAGGCTTCTCCGCTGCATCATGAGGAAGAAATTTCCATGTAAATAGTTCTCATTCCCTGTTTATTGTACTCTGAGAGCCGTCTGCCGTATCTGGAAAATTTTGCCTTCAGATGATGAAGCAAAGACAGTCTAAACTCTGTTGCTGTAAAAGCTGCAGCCTTTCCTTCCGACAAAACCCTCCCAGCTGTGAGCAGCCAATCCCCAGCAAGTTCGTCAGCCCTACTCGTCTGAAACTGGCCCTAATAGGATGACTGACACAGCAACACAGTACTTGCAGTGTGTGAAAACAGTGCATCCATACTGATGAAAGAGGAATTTCCCTCTCAGGAGAAAGCAATCAGAGCACCAAGACAAAGTGGCACATAACTGGCAGAGCAGAGAGAGGGGTAGCTCCAGAAAACACCCTTTAAGACAGCCAGCCCAAGGCTTGTGGCTGCATTGTCAATACTTGGGAAAATAGAAAACTCTGCAGATTTAGGAAAAATCCAGGTTGTACATGAAACTGAAGTCGTTACCCCATTGGACAAAGCATGTGTTTTTTGAAAAGGAAAACAATTCACTGTCTGCCATGGAAATGGATATACCTTACCAAACGTTTGCGTATGATTTCCATTAGTGAGGAAGGACGTGTTAGCCCAAGTGCGTAGTCAAAGTCAAAACACGCTTAAATCTCTCGCACAGTTTTCCTGTATAACATCTGTTACTGCAGTGGTTAATTACTGTAGCCCATATATCTTTCCTCTTAAGTTTTCAGACTCCCCGGGACTTCAGTTAAGGAATTCGGAACAATAAAATTGATATCTGTACTTTACCCTATGTGCTCTTGGCAAGCTCCCCTGAGAGGATTAGGTGTGCCTTAACCTCACCTGAGGTTCCTTGGTACCACTTGATAAATACTGTGCATTGGTCCATATTGTCATTAACGAAGCAACCAGCACAGGAGGATGTTTACTGCTGAACACACACGGCACGTGACCCAAGGGGCACCATCAGGTGCGACTCCACAAAGGATGGTCTGGAGGTGCTGAAGTTCCCTGAGATGAAGCAGAAGAGGAATGGAAAGCTTAGTAAGGGTTATTTACTTCTTTCCCAGTCAACGGTACTCCGTTTTGAAAAAGTATAAATGGCATTTAGAAAACACAAAAAAGCATACATTTTCCTTCCACTAAACACAATATTTTGAATTAAAAAAAAACTGTGTTATGATTACATGGCTAGACCGAGGTGGGAACAAAGGCCCATTCATCTGAAAGGTTGAACCCAACGCACTGTTGTTTATAAGTGACGGTTTGATGCATCTGTAATGAAGTAACAGTTGGGGTGGAATGTAATGGTTTCTTTTGATTTTGGCAATTGCATTTAAAAGTCACAATGTTTCATATGATTTGTAGGCTCTTTCTTTAATAGAATACCATACTTTGTTCCCCTTGAATCTTATACTTACAATTTTTTTTCATCCCAGTGTAAATCCAAGATATACCTAACTTAGAGTCTTTCATCTACTATAATTTTTCTAGAAATTTAAATGATCTCTGTGGTCAAACAGGTAAAAAATTATTTTTAAATATTCTTAATATTATACTGCATGTAAATGGGATATCACAGGTTTATGAATATCCTCTCCCTGATCCCCCTCTGATTATGACTTTAAAACTACCTTTCCCTTAATTTCAATCCTGAAATTTTAGTCTTCTTTGACTCATTCTTCTGTTTCCTTTTTTTTTAAAGCTTAAAAATTTTTTTTGTTTATTTTATTTATTTTTGGCTGCATTGGGTCTTTATTGCTGCGTGGGCTTTCTCTAGTTGTGGCGAGCGGGGGCTACTCTTCGTTGCGGTGTACTGTCTTCTCATTGCGGTGGCTTCTCTTGTTGCGGAGCATGGGCTCTAGGCGCGCAGGCTTCAGTAATGGCGGCGCACAGGCTCAGTAGTTGTGGTGCACAGGCTTAGTTGCCCTGCGGCATGTGGGATCTTCCCGGACCAGGGCTTGAACCTGTGTCCTCTGCGTTGGCAGGTGGATTCTTAAACACTGTGCCCCCAGGGAAGCCCATTCTTCTGTTTTCATTCAGTGAAACTAAATCTGGTTGATTTTTTTTCCTTCTAGCTAGTTCACATATCTGACCTATTACCTGACTAATGCAAATGCTAATAAGCTGGCTTCTGGGACTCAAGCCTCCCGTGTTCAAGCTCCCCTGTTGCCAGACAGGTTTTCCTAAGTCATGTACTGTCATGTTCCTTTCATATTCAATTCTTTTCTCTTAAAATCCAAACTACCAATTTACAAGGCCCTTCATAATCTGGGCCCTCCCTTTCCACTCAACTTTTTCTACTCTGTTTTTCTAAGTGAACTTTGTGAGGGAGCCTTGCCTGAGTCTCCAGGACCTGGCTCCTACAGCCCATCTTCAGACCTGACTCCCAAGAGCTTCACTGAATAAAGTCTTATCCAACCTTTACACCTCAGCTTGCATCCTCTTTCTTCTGCGTTGGCTTCCCTGTTCACATTGTCTTCTCTGATCTTCTCCTTTAAAAGCATTCTGCGCTGTTCATTTTAGCAGACCATTAAACCCTTAGCAATGAGTTGATCTTCCCATCTCAGAAGGCTAGGCTTGCATAGTATATTAAAGAAGGTAATGTATGTAAAGTGTCTACACAGTGGCTGGCACATGATAAATGCTCACTAAATGATGGCTATTCTTATCTTAATTTCTATATTGTTCATTGCATTTAGCAAGATGCCACGCACAAACTTGCTGATTTCATGACTCCTATCTCAAGAATTGATATCATATCCACCCAACTGCACCAGCTAAGAATCTGGCAGTCATTCTTGGCCCTCCTCTCCACAACCACCATATGAAATCTATTATCAGAGCCTGTCAAGCTTAGCACCTAAATAGTTTGAAATGTTTCATTCTGCTCCACCTCCACCAGCGCAACCTTGTCCAAGCTCTCAGTGTCATTCACCATGACTATTGAAATAGCCTCCTGGCTGGTGTCCTACATATATTCTTGATCCTTCCAGTCCCTTTTCTGCACATCAGCCAGAATAATAATTCAAAAACAGAATTTTGAATACTCCACATACTTTTGCTATGGACTGAGTTGTGTCCCACCAAATTCATATGTTGAAGCCCTAAGCCCCTATGTGATGGCAGTTGCTGATGAGGCCTTTGGGAGGTAATGAGGTCATGAAGATGGGGCCCACATGATGGGATTAGTGTCCTTAAAAGAAAAGACACCAGGGAGAGAGATCTTTTTGCTCCCTCTCAGCCAAGGGAGCGCACAGCAAGAAGCCAGCCAGGAAGAGGGCGATCACCAGAACCCAACCATGCTGGCATGGTGATTTCAGACTTCCAGCCTCTAGAACCATGAGAAAATAAATTTCTGTTGTTTAAGCCACCCAGTCTATGTGGTATTTTACTATGGCTGCTTGAGCTGATGAACCTAACCTTTAAACATCTTTGAGTTGCTATTAGGAAGAGATGACAGTTTTCAAAATAGCCTACAAGGTCTTGTGCTACCCAGCCCCTGCCTACCTCTCTAGCCAACCAGAGGCCATTTCTTCAGGGAATGCTTCCCTAACCCCCAAGAGGAGTTCTGGTCCACCTGTTGTTTTCTCTCACAGCCCCATACTCTCTAGAGCAGTGCTTCTCAAATTTAATATGCATGTAAACCCCCCCCCCCCAGGGATCTTGTTAAAATGCACATTCTACCTCAGTAGTTCTTAGGTAGATACTGAGCTTTACTAACAAGCTCCCAGGTGATGCTGATGCTGCTGGTCCATGGACTATTCTTTGAGTAGCAAGATTTTATAGATGTTGTTCATTTTATAGCACTTTTTAACAGGATATAGTGATACATTTCTTTGGTTAATTACTTAAGGTCTAGCTTCTCAACCAGCTAGCTTGTCAGTGTCAGAGTCACCACTGCCTTTTCAACATCTAATCTAGGATGTGCCTGGCACATAAAAAGAGATTCTCAATAACAAATGTGTGTTGAATTAATGAATTGATCAATACAATGTACTGCAGATCCAAGCTGGACTTTTTTCTTTTCCTCCTCCTTCTCCTCCCCTTTTGCTTTGTCGCTAATTCAAACATCCATCATCTTTTGTCTATTCCTCACCTCTCTGCCTCCAATCTTGCCCCTTACTTCTCACTCTATTCACAACACCACAGCCAAACTCATCCTTTAAAAACACAAATCTTATGGTGCCATTACCTGCACAAAGTCACTTAGTGACTCCCTATTACCTTCAGAATAAATCTCTTGCCTAAGACCTGAGTATATTCTCTCACCACTCCTCTTGAACTCACTTCCCTCCTACTTCACATCTAATATTACTAAACTAATTTTAGTTTTATTTCCTAGAATGTATTATGCCCTTTCTAATTTAGAGCCTGGATTCCTTCTGCATGAAACATCTTTTATTCCTCTTACATCCACCTAACATATTTCCATCCAGCAACATTTAATGTACACATCACCTCTCCCAGGAAGCCTTCCCTGACCACCAAAGCTTCCCTGGCAATTTGGCATTTTATTCTTTATAGCAATTATCACATATCAATTAGCAATTAAATATGTCTTACTTGTTTATGTACCTCACTAGTCTCTATAACAGAAGTGACCATGTCTTTCTTGCCCATCAGTTTATTCCAGTACCTAGAACATACAGTGATATAATAGACATTTGTTAAACAGTTGTTGAACGGTTAATGGATAACTTGAAAATAGCACTAGTAATAAAGTGGCAAAGACAAATTCAGGGTTCAAGACAAAAAAACTGATAATGAAGTCAAAGAGACAATGGATTTGGTCTATATATTAAAAAAGTGTTTCTCTAGAGAAGGGAAAGGAGAAATACTACAAAAGCCAAAAAGCACATGGAGTTATGATTGTCTCCTTTGTTGGATATACCAAAGTTAGCTAACTTACAGGCAAGAGGAAAATCAATCTTTGATGATGTTTAAAATGGAGGTGATTTCCGGGCCTCCCTGGTGGCGCAGTGGTTGAGAGTCCGCCTGCCGATGCAGGGGATACGGGTTCGTGCCCCGGTCTGGGAGGATCCCATATGCCGCGGAGCGGCTGGGCCCGTGAGCCATGGCCGCTGGGCCTGCGCATCCGGAGCCTGTGCTCCGCAACGGGAGAGGCCACAACAGTGAGAGGCCCGCATACCGCAAAAAAAAAACAAAAAAAACAAAACAACAACAACAAAAAAAATGGAGGTGATTTCCATAGAAACAAAGCCTTCCTTCAAATGGAAATGGATAGGTGTCCTAGAACAGATGGAAGTGTTGACTTTCCAGAAGAGATGGCTAGAAAGGAGAAGTTTGTTTACAGCAAAAGAGAAATGAGACAGGAAGGCAAGGTGCAGATGGGCCAGGTCTGTGACAATTCAATCTCAGGGTGCATTCCTCTCTCAATAGAATATCTCTACCCTACACTTCCCCACCTAGTTCTTTAGTAGATACTGTTTTTTATTTTCCTCTAGTTATTTTATGTATAAATCCTATTGGAAGTCCTTTGAGGACACAGATCATGCATTTAAGTCCTTTTGCATTCTCTACACTGCCTAGCATGGAGCAATGCTGAATTAATTTTGGTTGGTGGATTTTTATTTATGAATCTGCAGAAAATTTGCATACTTAGAAGGGACTGGTAGTTTTTTTTTTTAATACGTGGATTGTCAAAAATGCAGTAGGAAAGAGAAAATTTGTTTATAGTGTTTTCAATCAAATTTATTACAAAAAGTTCAACTGGTTCCTAAATTTTCTCTGTAGGTCCAGGGGCAGTAGACTTGGGGAATAATTAAGACTAACATTTCTGGGTTAAAACAAATAAATTGCATAAAGCATATAAATAAAATACTGTCTGGGAAATCCTTTGCATAGACACGGCACATAATAAATGCTCAGTATATGTTAACTACGGCTGTCATTACTGATGCTGTTATCATCATCGGCATCATCATTTTTAGTTTCTAGAACTCTAGCAAGATTTCACTGAGGAGTCTATGTGGTAATGGACTAAAGTAGAGATTTCCAAACTTGCTTGGTTTGTAGCAGTATTTTTTTCACCATGCTCCTAGGCCAAAAGAAACACCTAATTGTTCTATTTATTAACTAGATCCTAACAACTTAATAAGAGTTTATGTTTTCACAAATTTGTAGCTGATTGAAAAGTTAATACAACAAGTTTAAAAGAAAAAACAGTATTTTTACTTCATTCTTAAATAACCTTAATTAGTTATTAATGAATTGTGAGTGCCTATTGGGCACTGCCTACAATTCTCAAAGCTTGAAATAAGAGTGAAACACTGCTCTCGTTTCCTGATCCACATTGATTTTTGTGTTGCACTTGCTTTTCTTCTTAGCAATTGCTGAAAGTCCAACTTTGCAAAAATATAGGATACCATTGAAAGGAATGTAATGTGTTTCTAATATTGGAATTACATTACTTTGAATTAGTAGTTTGCACAATTTCTGGCAAATGTTAAATATTTCTGTGTTTCCCCTGGAAATATAAAATATTCCATGGAACCCCTGTGTGTTCACCGCAGTCTCCCAGGGTGACTCATGGTTCAATTTGGGAACCATGGCACTAAGGCAAGGTTCGCGACACGTTGGCCAACATCACCTGTCCCAGTGTTTTTTTTCTGGTGTGATGGCTGCATCAGGCTTCCTGTCCTGAGGCCCAAGGGCATTTGGAGTTGCAAAGACAGGGTCAGGACATGTCCAGCCCTGAAACTGAGGTCATCTGAAAATAAGCTTCTGAGTAGTGGGTGAACCTTATGGTCCTCAGAATTTCAGATGCTTGTGGGTCAAATAGAGAAGAACGTGATGGGACAAAGAGGATGCTGATGCTGCCAGCTGTTCACGGGGAGAACTTGCCAGTGACCATTTGCCTTTCAAAATGGTGAATTCTGAAAATAAGTGCAAAGAGGAAGAGACAATGAGCCTTTTTCCTATAATTCCTCTTCATTAAGACCACACACATCTTTTGCAGCTCATCTCCATTGTTCTTCTAGGCTAGCTGGTGGATCACCATGCTTCCCTCGTATTTCCTGTTGTGGCCACCATAACTTGACCCTTCACCTATAAGAAAGGGTGACTATTCTTAGACCCTGTCTCCACCTCCTTATACTAAAGTGGTGTGTATGACAGAGAATCCTCCAAACCTGAAATGCTAGAGGGGGCTGGCATGCTCCCCTTGTTGGATTACCTGAAAGACTTTCCCATCCATTGCCTCCTGACCATCTTCTGACTGAAGGGTCAAGCTGGACTGGGGTCTAATAGCAACTGGATGGAAGGAGATCTACTCACTTTGTTCTATTTTCCTTTCTCTTCCATAGCACCTGTCACCTTTCATCATAATATATAATGTACTTGATATTTATTCTTTGTTGTCCAGTTCCTCCACTACGATGTAGGCACCCATGGGCAGGGGGCTTTTCCTGTTTTGTTCATTGGTATAGTCCAAGTGCCTACCATATACTTGACATGTGGGACTGATGATAAATATTCATTAAGTAAATGAATAAAATATGAGAGGACTGAAATGTGGCACAGGGTGAGTAGGAAATTGTGCTTGAGACAGAGGAAACCATCAAAGCTGGAGTGGCACTTCCTAAGGGCCTTCCAAGGGTCATTAGAGCCACACGTGTGCAAACCAGGGACGAGTCAAGACCAGCTATTGAGGGTGCAACTTTGTGCCACCTGACAGCGTGAGCTCTGGCAGAGTTGGGATGTCATGTTGCTTATGTTCAATGAGCAGCCCAGATCCCTAGAAAGGGTCTTGAATGGAATGGGAATAACCTCCTTTCCAAAAGGCTGAGAAGTGGGTGGTGAGTTTGAGAAAAAGATCTTGGTGAGTTCTTGGGTGAGCCTCTGTGACAGCAGGAGAATGTGAGCTTGTTGACTAGAGAAGACAGCGTCGTCCCGGAGCGCCAGTATGGACTAGTTGTGGGAAATGAAGGGTGGCATGTGTGTAAGTGCAGCTTTGATTGCAAGCTTGATTTTAAAAATAAATACAACTGGTTTTGATATAGTACAGTATGACGTTCCTTGATGGAACACTTTTCAAGGCTCTCGCTCCCATCTCCGTCTCTTTCAGTTTCTCCCAGGATAGCCACTCTACTTAGGTTCGCTTTTTCACTCATCTGATTAGGATTTATGAAATACTTGCTATACGTTGGTTCCAACTGAGATATGGAAGATATAAAGATGAGGAGGACCTGACCCCAAGGAGCTTGAAGAATTACACAGAGGTTCCCTAAAGCAAGATCTACGGATCTCAAAATGATCCTGAAGAAAAGGGTCACAGCCAAGTAAGTTCAGGAAATGTTGGAATAACTAGTTAAGCATGTGCTTTCATCAAAGGACTTCTCAGAGGTTTAATTCTAGGAATATGCTTTGTGAATCTCCAAGGAAGGATATGTAGTTTGCCATGTTTGAAAATTTATTTTACCATAGACCCTTTTAATTAAAAAACATCTAACTAGTATGGTGTAACATCTAACTATATGGGTGATGCATTTTGGGGAACATTGGCCTAGATAAATCTTTTTTAATTTTTCTTGTCCTGTTCTTTGGGCCATGCCCATATCTGCTTACCTCATTCACCTCAACGTCTTTTATCTGATGCCAGATCTTCCTACTCTATCGAGGTCCTCAACTTTGCCGACAACTTGTGAGGCATCTACCATGTCTCCAGTGCTACTTTTTACTCATTTCTTGGGACCACAGCTACCTGGAAGTCCCTGTGGCTCCAGGATGTCTTGGCTGGACCAGACCTTCACAACCGTCCTTCTTGGTCAAATCTTGGAGACCATTTGCCCAGGCTTTTCTGGCCAGCAGAGGGCCCCTGGTGGCTGTCCAGTGACCTACAGGCAGAACTACCCTTCCAAATCGTAACCCCACCTAAATTCTACGTTTCAACGAAAACACCAGTTTCTGGAAAATGTGTTATTCATCTCTCTCCTCCATCAAATGTCACTCATGACAAGTGCTTCTCAGGATTTCCCATAGTCTCGGGGGCTTGGAGCGGGTAGATACAATTTATTTACATAGTAAATATCAAATATTAACATAATATTTAATATTGTTAATTAACAATATTAATATTGTAATGCTGTTAAATATTTACATAGCAATTACTACGTTGAGCACAACACTATGAAATACATGCTACTATTATCCCAGCCTTACCTTACAGAGGAGAAAAGTCACCTGTGCAGTTAAGGAACCTTTCCGGGGCCACACAGCGAATCAGCGGTGGAGCCCATTTGTCCCAAGCAGGCTGGCTTCAGAGTGCATTTTCTTTGCCACTACAGCATGCTGCTCTAAAAGTAACAGAAAAAAAAATCATACAGTAAATTAGAAGGTGTCAAGTGTTGTTAAAAAAAGAAAAAAAAAAAGAAAAAGGAAAAGGAAAAGTAGGACACGGTACAGGGGACCAGACCATCTTACAATAAGTAGGCAGGACAGGCCTCCTTGAGAAAGTGTCCCTTCAGCCAAGATTTGCAGGGTTGGGGGAGTCTGTCATGGATCCCTGGAGAAACCTGCTCCAGTAGAAGATGCAAACTCCAGGGAGAACTCTGGAAGACCTTCATGTAGGAGGGACTTCTGTGTTCACCTGCTCTGGCCTCCAACTTGTCGCTGAATCCCACCTCTTGTTTTTTCATAGGTTTTCTGGGCTCTGCCCTGTTCTCTCCGTACTAATGGCATAATCCGTTATTCAGTTGGGCTCAGTCCACAGCCTTAAAACGGTGTCTTCTGTCTCTCTGTCTTCCATCCCAGGACTCCCCTCGCTGCCTTCCCTCTGTCAACAATCTGAAGGTGACAGATCTTTCTTTTCCCTTCTAGATGTTTCCCTATTTCTTTTCACTAAATTTAGGTTGATTCATCAAATCATCATCTCATTCAGATAATCCATTTAGATCTCAGTATATATTCTTGATCATCAAAATTTCAAACTTATATAAAGTGTTCCAAATTTTCTTTGAAGAACAGGTGGTATGTTTTGTAATAAAAATTTTGTCTTTAAGAAATAATTTGTGCAAAGAGAAAGCATCTGGCTTTGTTTCATCTGCTACAGAAAAGGGATCATGCCATGGATAGATTCTTTACCAGAAATGGGCAATTATTTAGCCTTCCATCTGGATCAGAGAGAAAAATAGGTTCACCTTAGCAACAGCATTCTGATGCTGATGTCATCACCTTACATCATTCCGGTCTCATGTCACTGTGTTCTTTCTCTAAAATCTCAGACCTTTAAATCTCAACGCTTTATAGATCTCTGCACCCAAAAGGCTTAATGAGAAAGGAAGAAATAACCACATTTAAATATTCACTGAGTCATAATCCTGAACTCTGTTAGCAGGTCTCTCGTCTACAGCCAAACAAAATAAGAATTGTTCCTTTTCGACTCACTCCTTTTCGACTCACTCCAATTTTTGCTACAGCTTTGCCTAAGATACCCTTGTATCTCCCGAGTTGTGCTGATGACCACAAGCTCCCTCTCTGTGCCCCCCAGCCCCTTGGATTGCCAGCCTCCCCAACAAGCCTGATCATTTACAAATGGAATTATTTTATTTTGCAAAGGAGCCCAGTCCTGAGGCGACTATGGTGCGATTACAATCATGGATCCTAAGGGCTGGAAGATATCTTACTGTTCATCTAGATTCTAGCCCCTTATTTGAAGGCAAGGAAACACAACGCTTGGCTTTTATTAAAGCAGAAGAGATTTTAACCCTCTGGAAGTTTGTATTTCCTCAAAATTTCAGTGAGGATGATTACAGGGTGTCATATTATGCACTGGGTGCATACTTGGCCCCCATTCCCTGCATCTCTGCCCCAGGCACCTCCCCATGGTCTCCTTCATACACAAAAATTCCATACACCCAACTGGCTGAATTACAGCAGCCAGAAATCCTTCCTGTACCAGAAACTGGTCTGAGACTCCTCCACTTAGAGTTTAAATATTCACTGTGGTCTCAAAATAAATAACATTTAAAAATTCGCAGTCATGTAGGATCATTTAAGCTATGTTTATTTACAGTCATAAATATTTGATATATATCTACAGGAAAAATTTGCTATCAATGAGTAGAAAACTATCCACATACATGCAACACCTTGGCCAAAGCAGGTGCTCAGCTTTCAAAACCACAAGCTCTGCTACAAAGACTTCCTTCATGAGTTCTCATCACGTATTAACCGTCACGTTCCAGAAGTAACTTCCAAAGTTCTCAGTTTGCTGGATCCCTGAGTAAGAAGCACAGATGATATTTTTAATCTATTTTAATCTTAGAGCGTAAACATTTTTAAAATAATTAAACATTTATAACTTTGCTTTATATGTACTTTGAGTTACATAACATGGCTGAGCTAATAATTTGGGCCATCCTTTTAAAAACTCTCTATTCTCGAGATTTCACATTTAAATATAATGAGGAAACCACCTTTTGGTTAGAAATCAACATTTTCCTTGGAAAGGACTTTTTAACATTGAAAATAGAGAAACAAAAGATTCCCAAACTTCAAGAAAAATGTAAATTTCACCAAATGGGCAATTAGAGCATATTTTTCATCCCGAGTCAACTAATAAGTACTTATTGCCCTAATTATTCTGACACCCAAATACAGATTCTATCGTTCTCAGAGGAGAAAAAAGGGCTGCCTAATTTATCTTTATGTCTTCAATATTGGAAAGATTCTTATTAAGCACTCATTGTACACTCTCTTTTGAAAAGCACTTTACAATCATTTTTCACTTCATACTTGTACTCAATCTGGGAGGTAGGTCACTTTCTTTACCTTCATTTTACAAGTAGAGAAACTGAGATGCCGAAGGTTGAAGGCTTCATCCTCGGTCTCTAAAGAACCTAGTGGCTGAGGTGGGTGGTGAACCCAGATTCTGTATAAAATTTAGGCCCTTCAGTGGCACAAACACTCAGACACGGTCTAATCCTGAAACTTGAGCAAAGATTCATACTCAATTGCCATGTTTTAGCAGGGAGTTTGCAAGTGAAATTTTGGTGGGTTCTCTTGCTCATGAAGAGGAAAATAATGAGGAAAGGGATTGTCTTGAAAACATGAAAATATAGAGTACTTCCTGAAATGTTCTAAATGAAATACCAAGGTTTAATTTTTAAATTCACAATTAAATTACTCAAATCATATCTTTATGGTATTTTGAATTCATTTCTTGTGTACTTCTAGCTGCTTGGGTAGCTGTTTGATTTTACTGCCCCCAACTTTAAGAACTCTGCTTAGTGGACAAACCAGCAACAGCTTGACAAACCAAATAAATATTTTGCAAGAACACATTTTCAGTTAGTTTACTTAGTCCCTGAGGTTAATGTCCAGGGCCACTGTGTATGACCAAAGAGGTTATGCATGGCAGATCTCCAGGGCATTATTCAGGCTGTAGTCAACATTCTGCAGTCGCCATTCATAAAATATGTGCTCCCCTGCAGTTATGCGGTACACAACCTGCTCAACCGTACGTGTCTGCCCAGTTAACATCTTCAGATTAAGACTGGGGTGGTAGACACTAATAGGGGCTGGTCACAGATTTACCACTTTTAGGTAATCTTTGTGTTTCTCCCCTGACTCTTTTCTAGTCTTCTGTAAATCTTGTCATTATTATTATTATTATTTTTGTGGTACGCGGGCCTCTCACTGTTGTGGCCTCTCCCGTAGCAGAACACAGGCTCCGGACGTGCAGGCTCAGCAGCCATGGCTGACGGGCCCAGCCGCTCTGCGGCATGTGGGATCTTCCCGGACCGGGGCACGAGCCCGTGTCCCCTGCATCGGCAGGCGGGCTCTCAACCACTGTGCCACCAGGGAAGCCCTCTTGTCATTATTTTTTCAAATCTTTCTTAAGCCCCTGACCCATATACATCTACAACTGAGACTTCTCTACACTGCTCCTAATAGCCTAAGGACTAATATCTAGGGTTTCTAAATCCCAGGAGATTGATAAAATAAATCCATGAATCAGCTTTTTACTTCTACAGTCCTAGGAACAATCTAGTTCTGTTGTACAATCTGGGCCAGGCTGCAGCTTCCTCAAAAGGCTTGAGTTCCAGCTCTACAAAGGAATCAGCGGTATAGGGTTAGTCTCACTGCTCCACTCCCTAAGTCACAGAAACAATCCTCAGCATTGAGTTCTACATCTATTTGTTGGTGCCACCAAAGCCCAAAACTTTCCCCAGTTTTTTCCTGCTCAATACTGGTCTTGCAAGATGATCTGGGGAAATAAAAATGGATTCCTTTTTAGATTTGTTTGAGAAACACTGCACACTACATTGTCCACTTGGAGATTCACATAGTGTGTTAGCATATCAAAGGCTTTGAGAAGTCCTGAAGAAATAAATCTGTTTAATTTTGTTTATCCCCAAGTTTACTTATTTATTTTTGGTAACTCCTATTAATAACAAAAATGCACTTTGGGAAATATTAGTCTACAGAAGAACAAGTTCTACAAACATTGCTTCTCAACATGATTTAAGACTCTTCCCTGGTTTCACCCTCATTGGCTAGCTAGGTTTTAGCGTCCATAATAATGTACACAGCACAACCTTGACCATTTACAGGTTCTCCCAAGCACCTCACAGGATTTCACTGTATAATGAGTTGAGCTTCGCAACAGCCTGCATACAAGAAAGAGAAGGAGGGATCTGGGGGCCTAGGGAGACAGCAAGGTAGAGAGAAAGGAACCACAGACAGGTGACTAAGGGAATTCAGGGAAGATCAGCCTGTTGCCTGGCCCTGTTTTATTAAATCCATCTTGCATATGGGGAAATTGAGGCTTAGAGAAGTTATATAGCTTGCATTAGCTCACGCTATTTATTCGGTAAACAGTTTTCTCCTGAACCCATAATATGTCTGACTCCAAACCCCTTGCTCTTCCATTTCATTACCTCTGGTATCATCTTACACTTGCTCATATCGCTACTGTGGAAAAGGCACCATGGTACAGTGGGGAGTGCAGGCTCCAACCAGTCTTCAAGTCCACGTCCCATCCCTCCCACTGATTGGCATGTGACTTTGCCAGGGGTCCCCTGTGCCTCCGATGTCGATTCCTCATCTCTGCAATAGGAAATAGTAATCCACATGGGGTTGTTGAGAGGATTAAAGGAATTGGTGTTCAGAAAATACTTTGAATGCTTCCCATCACTATTTGAGTAAATAACAGATGTTGCCAGTTGTTTTTATTATCACTATTCACAGCTTAATTCTCAAATTTTACAAGTTTCATAGCCAAGGCTATGTCAGGAGCTGCTGGGATCAAATGTAAAATAGAGTCCCTCTCTCCTCCCTCTCCCCTGAAGCTGAAGGGGGGCTCAGAGATCTTAATATGTGAAAAATCGCATATTTGTCAGGTGGACTATATGATACCCTCAGTCACTGTGTGGTGAACAGTGAGAACATTGAGCATTCAACTAGAAAATAGAAAATATCCAAGTGGCTTGTGCTCCGAGGCTCGGAATTGTTATGGATCACGATTCAGACATAGGGGTGAGTTTTGCTGGGTCAAATGCTTTCTTGCTGACTCATGACTGTGGATACAGCTGAGCGAGACAAGGGGATGCTTACTGAGAGCTAAAGCTCTTCTCTAGCTACTCACTGGCTTTTATATTGATTGATCTAATAGCTTTGATCTATAATCTCTAAAATAACTCAGGTTTTTTTTTTCCATACGAATGGAAATGCTATTAATACTTTCCTGACGAGGTAGATGGAGCAATTTATATGGGTTAAAAACAAAGGAAAATACATGTGAACTATTTCCAATATTTCTCCCTTTGTGTTGTCCTTCATCATAAAGGTTGATTACATTTAGAATTAAAATTTAACATTGGTAGTGCATTTACTACATTAATATATTTTGATGACACTTTACTGCAGCAGAGAGATGAATGTCATATTCTATTCGGGTCAGCTATGTAAATCAGCCACATTAATGAGCTTTATTAAATCATCTTAGTAAAAGCTCCACTGTCTTAACTGTTTACTTAAATCCACATCCAACAAAAAACAGCTGTCACCTTCTGGCAAATCTTATTCTGAGGGAGAGTTTTCTTCTTACAAGAGGGAAATTGATATAAGTTGTAATCCAACCTAAATGTCAGATGTAGAGTCTTTTAAGAGGATACTCTGTTATCAGATGCAAGACTCATAGATCTCAACTCATTGTTACAGAAGAACATTGACAAAGGGGAGAGTTCAAGGGGAACGCTGGGCTTCTGTCATTTACTTTATATGCAGAACATTACGGAAAGCACTGAATTGCTGTACAGGCAACGGCGTGGACTTGGGGTGTCGACATGTAGCACGTGTGCGAGCTGGTTGAGCTGCAATCCCCTTCCTCCTCCTTCAGAAGAAGAGATTTCCTAAATAAGTTGATACATCATTCAACTGCTACATAATTTAAAAAGTTTTTTTCAACATTCTTAAGAAAGTATAGCTTTTTTTCTTCCTTAAACAGTATATTTAAACAGTTTATGCAAATAAATGCTTCCATAATAAATGTACTTTACGTGTTCAGAGAAACAAAGCTAGGAGCTCCTCATGTTGGTAATACTTTGTTAACAGTTTGAGTTGCTTCTATGTACTTAGAACTAACAAACTTGTATTCTTTTGATTTTTTTTTTTTTGGCTGCGCTGTGTGACTTGTGGGATCTTAGTCCCCCGACCAGGGATCGAACCCATGCCCTTGGCAGTGAAAGCGAGGAGTTCTAACCACTGGACTACCAGGGAATTACCAAAATTGCCTTCTTTTGAATGTATTTTGAAAAATATTTAAATGGATGTTTAATTATTTCAGATAAGCCTTTTCCTAAGATATTTAATAACTGGTCAAGGCATTAAATCCAAGCATAGACCTTAAAACTCTCTCTGCTTATGCTCTGTGACCCTGTAACTCACTGCAGCCTGTACTCCGCATGTGGAAGAGTAGGGCTTACTGAAGTGAGATGGTTTCATGTTGTGGGCTGTAGGAGGTGGTGATATGGCAGTTCTCTTAGAAAGGGGACATCCGTCACTGCTGTGACTGTCTGGGGTAAATGAGATCCTCAGGCAGGTAGCTGAGACTCAGGAGACAGATGTAAGTAGGCAGAAGAGGGAACTGGTCTTTGCCAGTGAAAAATGAATGAGCAACACCTTGTAGTGACAACTTTTACAGTTTTTTTTAGCATTTCTTTCCCTTATTTATTCACTCAATTAAACAATGACTATGTGTCAGGCAGTGTTCTAGGCACTGGCGATCCATAAAACAAGAAAGCAGACACAAATATATACACGCCTTCATAGGGTGGGGGGAGATCCATCATTTTCTAAATAAGTAAGTAAATTACATAATGTGTTAAAAGATGATAAATGCTACGTAGAACAGTAAAGCACAGAAAAGGGATAATGAATGCAGATTCAGGTGGTGGTTTACTGTATTGATGGGTTGTCAGGGGAGGCAACCCCAAGCAGGTTGTATTTGATTAGACACTAAGGAAGCAAGCCATAGAGACCCCTAAGAGGTCAGTTTTCAAGGTGGAGGAAAAACAAGCACAAACAGCTTGAAGTAGGGGTGTGCTTACCTGGAGCACATTGGGCTGGCAATGGAAGCTGTCGAGAAGAGATTAGGCTAGTTACAATGTGGGGTTGGGGGGTGACAGCCAGTGGTGCTCCAGTGTAGAGACTCCTATGATATTCTAAAGACTTTGGCTTCTATCATAGAATTATTGAACTGTTTTGCATTTGACAATGTATATGTGAATAACAAGGACCTCTACCCTTAACAATGAAAAAATACCAGGTTTTTGTTTCCAGATCCCTACACTTAGCAGTGTTTAAAATGGGCACTGGCTAAGTACTGACGACGACCCTGAAACCCCGATCTCCCGCCAAAGTTGTCTGCAAAGCAATAGGTCTTGACCTTTTTATGGAAAGTGGTCTGTATTAAGAATAAAGTACAGCTTCCTTGATTCTGGTTAAAGGCATCTTTCCTAGAGCTTTCCCATCTCCAGAACCGCCCTGGCAGGCAAATCCTTCTGGTCTACCCATCACTCTAAGCATGTCACTTCTCCATAAAAAAAAAAAGACAAGAAAATCAGTGGTGGACAAAGTGAGGAAGAAAGACAAGCACAGAAGGAGAAGAGAAGCCAAAGGGAGTCTGCGCCAAGCAATTCCTTTGGCAATGAATGGAATCTGCCGGCCACAACAGACCACACATCCAGCCCCAGGGCAAAACCACCTGTGGTGCCCACTTCTCAGCTGAGTGTAAGATATAAAATTGCTCTGATTTTGGTAAAGATTCATCTTTATAATCAAGAACATTTCTTTTCTTTTCCTTTCTGCAGTCAGCAATTGAACCTTTCGACTTCTCTGCCACTCGTCATCTAAAAACTTCAGTGAGTAACTCTTTCTATCTCAGAACCTAGGATAATGGTATTCACATCTTTTATTCATGTCACATTTCTTTTTTAACCATTGCAGTAGGTGTGGAAGAACAAAAAGCCATGGAGATAAGGCAGCTTTTCAAATAACAACAATCACAGCAAAAATATACTAGGTAAAATTTGAAGGATTACAAATGTGCTGGGGTTGTTTTAAGGGTTTTATATGTATTATCTCATTTAATTTTCATAACCCTATGAGGAAGCTACTTGACATGCATTCTATAAATGGAGAGGTAGTAAGTGGCAGATCTGGAATTGAAATCTCCCTCATTTGACTCCCCTCCAGAGCCTATGCTCATCACCTCAATGCTCCAGTGACAGTGCTTTTTCTTTTTCCTAAGTTAACTTTTTGTTGTGAAAACATTCAAACATGAACAGAAGTAGAAGGGATAGTATAATGAGCTCCTAGGTATGCATCACCCAGTTTCGATAATGACCAAATAAGGCTAGTCTTGTTTCATCTATTTTTCCCCCAACACTATTTTACTTTGAAGCAAGTCCAAGACATCTAGATCATTTCATCAATAAACATCTCATTATGTATTTCTAAAAGAGAACTTTTAAAAACTATAACCACAATACCATTATCACACCTAAAAGTATTAACAATAATTCATTAAAAACAACAAATACCCAGTCTCAAGCTGTAGTTTAACTACAAGGCCATAATCTTATAGGTATGACAAGATTTGGTACAGATGAAGGAATAAATCTACCAAACCCCTAATGGCATCATTTGTATTCCAGCATTGACACTTAAATGTGTTTGAGCAAATGAGGCTACTTTACATGCAAGTTGCTGAGGCCATGTATTTCTCCAAGTGGCATAGCAGAAAGCAACAGGAAGTTTTGGCTCCATGTTTAAGTTTACTACTTATACTCTTAGGGCCTCAGTTTCTTACATATGAAATGAGGAATTTGAACTATCAGTGACTTATAATTTGGAATTCTCAAATTCTAGAACTTTCTGAAGGTTATTTTACATATATATATTCCAAAAGGATTTTATTTCATAAATATGATTTCCTTAGTGGACTGTCTTTCTAAACTTGAAAAGTGGAGTCGTTGGTGTTAAAAAGGAATAATAGGTAAATGACTTCAAATAGCCTCTTCCTCTCTGACACTCAGTATATTTATCTAACTACCCATCCATTTATGCATCCTTCAATCAATGTGCCTACCTATATATCTAGCAAGACATATGTCTAAAAGTAGTCTTTTAATAATATGTAAAATGAAACTATTATTTTTCACAGAACCCAAAACATAGGCAAGCAGGTGAATTATAACATTATAAGTATGATTGCTTTATGTAATATGGGAAAAAAAGAAATAATTGCAAACTCAGATGAGACTCAGACAGGAGGGCTTATGTGTTTCTGAAGATAAGATGGTCTTTGAAGTTTCACTTTTCTTCTAATGCGCAGATGACTCTGACCGCCCCCAGCCTTGCTTTACCAAGAAGAAAGTGATAGATCATTAAAAGCTCATCACTCAAGGTCTTCAAGGAAGAAGAGGCTTTCAAAGAACTTTCTTTTTTTCTCTCTCTCTTTCTAGTCTATTAGCTTAATGAGCAAGAGAGAGGAAATAATTTCAGAGAGAGAAGAGAGTCCGAGGTCAAAAGTAGGGGGAAAGGGCTAGGGTGGATGAAGAATAATGAACTTCCGTAAACAAAGGTAGAGTTTAAATGAAACAAGTACGGGCATATAGTACTGCAGGACCTTGGGCGGAAGGCTGGGCAGCCTAGGTTCTGGAAGGAACCCACCTCCCTAACGCATCTGGAACTTGTCTCTAGGAACAGAGGGCAGAGAAAAGTGCTTCTTTAGCATGCAGTGATTCAATATGTCTACTTAGTTTAAAACCCTCCACAACTGCTTCATTCATCTTTAAGTGCTGTCTGCAGGTGCTAGAATATTGAACAAGATACTCAAATACAAGTCATGTTTGAGGGATAAGTAACTTGCAAATTTTAGGGAGATCTGGCCAAAATTTATTTAAAACTCTTTACAGTCAGAATCATAAAAAAATGCACTCCAAGAGGACTTTTTGTTGTTGTCCAATGCCTATTAATATTCTATACAGAAAGATAACATACAAAACGCAAATATTTTGAGTAGAAATTCTTACAACTGTGGTGGGTCAGCTTGGCTCAGCCGGAACTGTGTTTTCCCAGATTCCTTTGCTTGTACGGTTCTGGGTTAGCGCTGGTCGCCAGAGACATTTGATGTGAGAAGGGGAAGTGCAGCTGCAGCCATATTCCCTACACTCTGGAAGTCAGGGCCAGGCTCCAGGCCCCGCGGTAGACCTTGCACATCACTGCTGACCCGCTAGCCGGAGGCAGGGCTGGTGTAGCACAGCATCCGGACTCACCGCACCTCCAGCTCCCGCGAGATCTGCTCCTTCTACTTTTCCGAGGCATGGAGCAGGTGCACGTGCACCTCTGTGCTGAGACACCCGCTCCTCCCACTACGGCATCGGAGTCGCAGGGGTTGAGACACAGGTGCAGGCCCCAACTGGTCTCAAAGGTTACGGTTGACTTCATAGGGCTCCAGTTCATCAGTGTCAGCTCCCTGCTCTCAGCCACAACCAGCTTTCTTCCCCACTTGCCAATCTGGCTGATCCAAAGACTCCGTGTTTTTGGCTTAACATGCCAACAGCAGTAAGGGACTGTACCACCAGCTCCCACACGTGCAGACGGGTCTAACCCCTACAACAAATCCCTTATGTCTTACCACGTGTAGCAGTTCTGCTTCTTGATCACACCTTGACTGATACACTAACCATATGAGGTAGGAAAACAATTCAGAAACTAAAATTCATTCAGTGGTTGAAAGAAAAAATATCCTCCAGAATTCATGTAAAGTCCCGCAAATTGGCAAACCATATAAATATTGCATATAAAATTGTAACTCATATTTCTTCATTCACCAAGATACTTATTAATCAACATTCTGTTCATTAACACTAAAAGATCAAAACCTAAATAATTTAAAATAATAAATAATTCTAATAATTATTATGTAATAATAGTTAATTTAATAAAATAGCAAAATAGTTAATTTAATAACTAAATGAATTGTAAATAATAATTCTAGATTACATTATATACTTAATTATATATTCAAACATAAATAATCCTAATAAAAAATTGAACAATTCATTAAATAATTGTTGAATTAAATAATTATTTGACCATTACAGAACTTACAGGAAGATAAATTTGTCAGTTAATGAAATCCAACAATGTAGATTTTTGAGCTTCACTGTATATTTTCACTTTATCAACTATAAATAAATTCTCAGAATTCAAGAAACAAAATCATGGAGAAGTGTCCAGAAACCACCCATTAAGAGTTTAGCAATTTCATGAACTTGCATTGCTTTAGCAATCTCCACTTTGGGATGATATTCCCCATAATGCCATTCTGAATTCCAAATCCACATCCAATGTCTGCTAGATGTATTCCGACAAATAATCCAGTGGAATCTCAACCCCAAGCTCAATTTTTCAGCATCTCCTTTCCCCTAGCAAATACACACTTTCTCCTGACTTCCTAATTTCTGTTAACAGCAGAAATTGACATTTGTCATGATTTGTGGCCTCCAAGTATCTTTTAAAAACATTTCCTATGTCTGGGGAATTTTGCACGTGGTTAGTCTCATCCTAGGAGACTCTCTTTCCCCACCTTCCTTGCAGGTCTGGTAAGGTGTCTGACATAATCTATACCCATCAGTTGTAGCCAGGCAAGACTTCCACTTGAAGGAGACTAATGGGACAGAGTAGGTGCCATTTGGAATTCGCTTTCTAGCAAGAGTGGTGGTTGGATGCTTTTGGCTTTCCAGGACAGCAAGGGTAGAGGTTCTGGTTTCTGTTGCCCAGTTCTGAGGTGGGAATTGTGGTATCTTCTCCCCATGGCAATGGTAGGGACTTTGTGGCATGCTTTGTGCACTGTTCCTGTTAAATAGTCTCCAAGCCTGTTTCTTTGTATATTCTGAAGAGTTTACAAGCTAGGTAGGCAGGATTAAACGCTTAATCCAATTAGAGGAGATTCACTTACTTGCAACTAGGAACAACTGGCTGACGCAGACACATAAGAACAAAACATCAGAATCCTCTCCATTTCTAAGCAGTTGCAAGATCTGAGTCCTTTGGCGTCTCTCTGCAAAATGTCTTTAGAATTTGTCCTCTTCTTTCTCTCCCAAAGTCACTACCCAGTAAGGCTCTGTAAATAGCTAGCAGGGTGTTTCCCATATATCAGAAGAGTCTAAGCTTTTTATGTGCATCAACTCATTGAAGCTTCTTATCAGCTGTGTGATATATGCACCATTTACTGCCTGTGTGAAGCAGGCAAAGAGACTGAGGTCTCAGAGAGATTAACTTGCTAGAATGTTGCAGAGTGAGGTCTGGGAGCCAGGTTTATCTCGTTCTAAATTCCGTGCTACAGAGGCAACTTGCACGCGGATATCTCAACCTTCCTTCACACTGATTAGAATGGGTTTGTTCGGATCATCTCATTCCAGCTGCACCCCTATGCAATGTCTTCGATGATTCCTTGGTGGCTTCAGATAAAGTTCACAGGTATGGCTGCCATATAAGATCCTCAACAGTCTGCTACAACCATCTCCTCTTCATCTTTATCTCACATTCCCCGTGCATGGCCCTCATGTTCAGAGAGATCAGACCATCCTGCCTTGCGCCAGCCACATCCTGTGCTTCCCCACCTCTTATGACTCCTTTCCAGGTCTCTATACCTAGAATGGTTTCTCCAGTTTTTGCTTCTTGAAGAGTGACCACGTGTTGAGATGTGCTTTTCGTGCCTGTGAAACATGACCTATATTCACCCCTTCAAGTCTTCACATTAACTCTAGGAAACAGGCCTTATTACTCATTTCCAGTTAAGAAAATGGAGGGTGAGAAAGGTGAAGAGATTTGCCAAAGGTCACCAAGGCTGTAAGCGACAAGGTCGGAGTTTGAATCCAGGGATGTCTGATAGGAAGCCTGAGCTTTTAACCGAGGTGCCATCAGCCTTCCATCCTATCTGAATGTGGATCAGAGGTTCCTCAGGCATGAGCCTTCTTCGGTCTTTCCCATCAGAGGTCATCTCTCATCTCCACATGCACAGCTCTTGTCTCGTGAGTCTTGGATAGCAGTTACACATTCGGCATTCAACAGTGGTCATCCATGCCCATGCTTAGTTTTTCAGCCAACTCCTATTTCTTAAGTATCTATATGGGGGCAGGCACTGATCTTCATGCTAGGATGCAGCATAATATGCAAACACCTTGCCCCCATGGAGCTTCTATTCTAGTGGGAAGACATCAGATTAAAGAGTGTATATAATATATGTGAGGAGGTAATAGTTGCTACAGAGAAAAATAAGATCAATTAGAATTGTCAAGCAGAGAGGGTTGCTCTTTCCAATAGGAAGGGAAGGGTTTTCTGACAAGGTGCTACTTGAGTAGAGACGTGGAAGAGGTAAGGAAGCCAGCTGTCAGAGCTCTGGAGGACAAGTATTCTAGGAAGGGAGACCAGTGCGTACAAAGGCCTGAATCAGAAGGAGGCTTGGCATGTTGTTCCGGGAA
This sequence comes from Mesoplodon mirus, assembly GCF_964341445.2. Lineage (NCBI taxonomy): Eukaryota > Metazoa > Chordata > Mammalia > Artiodactyla > Ziphiidae > Mesoplodon > Mesoplodon mirus. The sequence continues at coordinate 65,836,700 of NC_138993.1, read as the reverse complement.
TAGCAGAGAGACCAGTAGGACCAGTACGCATGAGCAAAGGGGAAAGGGGAGGTCGACAAACCCGAGAGGTAGCAAGGGCAAATCATGTTGGATCTTATGCAAGCAATTTGTAAGGTCTTTTGCTTTTACTTTGAGTCAAAAGGGAAGCCACTGGAAGGTTTTTGAGCAGAGGAGTGATGTGATCTGAGTCCTACATTGAGAGCCGATGATGGGGGCAGTGGTGGGAGCAGTGGGGTTGATTAGGAAGCTATTGCTGATTGCAGGAGGTGAGAGACAGTGATGGCTTGGATCAGGATGGAGGGTCTGCATATGCTTAGAAGATAAAACCAATGGGTCTTTCTGAAGGATTGTTGTGGAATATGGTAGAAAAAGAGAAGCCTGGGAGGGCTCCAGGGATTTGGGCCCGAGCACCTAGAAGGATGCAGTTGCCATTTACTGAGGAATGGAAGACTGTGGGAGAAGCAGGAGAGCCAAGGGAAGTGAAGGGTTTGGTTAGAGACACGCTCGATGTGAGATACCCATTAGACATTTGAGAGAAGGCAGCTGAACACGAGTCTGAAGTTCCGTGGACAGGGCTGGGCGGGAGATCCCATCTTGGGAGTTTTGTGTGTACTAAGTCTTCCTGACAGCAGGATCTGTGTTTGTTTATCATTTGTATCCAGGATAGAAGTAGAGGCTCAATACATAGCCACAGTGGAAAAAAAAGAGAAAGAAGAATTAAGGATAAAAAAATCAGGCAAATGTTTAAGGAGTTAAAAAAAAACTTAACTAGTTTAATTGGATCTCAATATAATCCAAAGACCCATTAATATTATTCTCTAGAGAAACATTACATTACTGAAATCAAAATTAGGGGAATTATAAATACTTCAAATAAAGTAGTAGTGCATTTGTAGATCAAAGAATGCAAACATATCATTCATGTGATTTTTATCAAGAGAGTTGAGTACGAGAAAGCAGAGAGAATGAGCACAACAGGCTGGAGAAAAAATGGCTAACAAAACAAAACGAAAAATATTGCCCGAACAAATGAAAAACTATCTCTAGGGTAAATGAAAAGAAACCACTGTAGCAGCAAACTTTCAAGAGATTAACAATACTATTTTGGGAAAATGAATAAACATAAAGCTGAGCTTGACACACTAATGGAATAAATGTAGAAACTCAAGAACTAGGAATACCAGAATTCATGTTTTAACCAGGGATGGGTAATGGATAATTTCACTTATAAAAACATGAATCTATTGCAGAGGTTATGAATTCATTCTTCAGTTTGTTCTGATTTAGTAAAAGTGTAGGGTATAAGGCAGGATGATTGTGCATGCCAAGAACAATCATTTTTTTAATAAAAGTTGAAGCATGATATCAAGACCATTTATCTACATGAGAAATAAAGTCTATTTGGTCCTCAAACTAGAGAAAAACCTCTCGCCAAGCTTACAGATGGGAGAGTTAATACGGGAGGTATCTGACCTCCCAGTCAAGTAGCAGGCTGGATAATCAATGCCTTTTGAGGTTCTGTGACTCTGCTTTTTAATTTGCAGTATCACAAAGCAATTTCCTGGCATTCCACAATCTAGCTCTAGGGGCAAAGTAATTGGTGACCCTTGGTCTGTGCAAACAACCTTAATAACAAAGATCACAAAAGGCACATTAGAGAGACATTCAATTTAAATCGCAAGTTTCTAGGCTGCTGGTTCTCAAAGACGGAGCTTCAGAACCATATGGTGGCCAAGAATATCTTGGAAATGGGTAAGGTTCAGAAGAAAGTATGTGGGCAGGGATCATGGTCATTAGAATTGTAGAATTTAGCTGGTTATTCTGCTTTTGTCTCCCCCGCATCCGCACCTTTCTGTGCCCTGGAATTAATTCTCTATGGACACCCAGGAGGAGGTATCTTCCTGCCTCGTTTTGAGTTGCATTTCTGGAAGTGACTGTGACCCGCCATGGCACCAGCTGCTGTCGTGGGCCCCTCCTCCGTGGCCCCAGCAACACTGTCCCTCGCTTCTCCCCTTCAGACCTGAAGGTGATAATGGCTTCCCACTGTTGATAATCTCTGGGTGCCTCGACATCTCTTATAGGTTGCTTTTACCCTGCCTTTCTTTACCTTTGTGGACAGTCCCTTCTTTAATAAGTCTTCTGAACCATTTAAATTGGATTCTGCTCCCCTGAATAACACAAGAGTGCTAGGTAATTTCTAAGTGGCAACAAAAAATTGAAGGGTAGGAACTCTATAGTCTTATAATTCCCAAAACACCTTCTATGGCACTTCAAATGCAATGCAATCTTAATATTTCTGTTCAGAGGTTCTTGATGAATTATAGGCTCTGCGCAGGGCTGTTCGGATCCTATGTCAACTGGATCCACCTCCCCCTTAAGACAGTCATTTCTCAGTCTTTGAGGTTTCCCGTCATGTCCACAGGGGATGCACAGAGGAGGAACAGAGTTTCAACCTTGCAAAGCACAAAAAGGTGGTTTATATTTGTTATTGTTTTATGGGACTGATACAGGACACAGGGAGGGAAAGATTAAGGTCAAAATTATTTGAAAACGAATGTTCTCTAGGCTGAAACAAATGAAGCCACTTGTACACGTTTGTCTTGCTGGGACTATGGAATTCCTTGGAGATTATCCTCCACTTACCTTTGACTGATGCTGCCCAGTGTAATGAATCTATAAAATTACATTTGCTGTACCATTAGTGAGAAAAACAACATGCCGCAGATATGAGGCTCTCACAACTAAAATGGATTGTCACCAAGCTACATGTTAATTGGCAATATCAAAAATGTCCAGGATTACCAAGAGTCAACCATTAGTGAAAATGTACCTAAAACATTTTAGTCACTTATCACATCTAATTATCTGATACCAGGTATAATTATGCTATAACGTATCATTTTAGTACCATGACCTACATCATGCTAATTCACCCTATATGCCATATTGAATTTCTAGTCTAAAATTATCAACTTCAGTAAGACTAATAAATGAGTAGTCTAATACAGTTGTTCTAAGAACCTTCCAAGAGGGATATTTATTTATTCATTCATTTACTTATTTGACAGTTTTTTTCTGAGCGCCAATTAGGTGCTATGTAAGGTGCTAGGTTCTGGCAATACAGTGACAAATAATATGTCCCTGAGGCACACACAGTCCAAAGGAGAGCAGGGTTGGGAAGAGACAAATAATTCCAAATAGGGAGCCATGCATACTGGAAGGTGTGAGCTGACACCTTTGGGGTGGGCTAGGAGGTAGCTGAAATCATAGAGGAGATAATGCCTGAGTTCTCTAGGAGGACAAGGACAAGGCAAAATCTTCCAGGTAGAAGTACCACCCTGAGATAGGATGTTCCATTTAGAGGCTGCCTAGAGATTGCTCTGGCTGTTCCTCCAGTAATGGAGAGAGATGTCAGGAGAAGAGCGTGGATGGGTGGGCAGGGGCCTCATGTGCCAAGGGCTTTGATCTGTGCTGTGTAATCTCTGGAGATCACTGAGGTTTGTAATCAGTTTAATTCGTCTGGTCATTTAATTAACAAGTATTTAAGGAACCTACCTGTATATGGGGTATGATGCTAGGCCTTGAGGATATAGGCACGAGCCAAATGGAAAGGGTCCCTAATCCTCATGGGACTTAGATTCTAAAGGAGGTATGGCAGGGCGAACATTGAAAGGAAAACAATTTTAATGGATAAAATAGGTACAAATTGTTATTAACGCTACAGAGGAAATGAGGTGCATGTTGAGAATTGTGGGCCAGGGGAATGGACTTTGGGCGGGGCGTTCAGAGAAGACCTCTCTAAGGAGCTGTTATGGAAGGAAAGGCCTGAAAGCTGAGAAAGAAGCAGTCACACACAGAGCTGGGTGAATGTTCCAGGCAGAAGGATATGCCAGGATATTCAGGTAATGTTATGCCCTGAGGTAGGCGAGGAACTGGCACTACTCCAGAAATTAAAAGACCAGTAAGGCTGGAGCATAGCAAGAGAGGACAGGGATCCGAGATAATGTTGGAGGGGTTTCCAGGAGTCAGACCACGGAAGGCCCGAAGTCCAGGGCTAAAGGGCTGGAGGTTGATGGAACATGCCCTAGGAAGGCATTTAAAGGTCGTGAGCAGTGAGGTGACATGACAGAGCCCTGGCTACTAGGTAGAGAGTGGGCTGCAGGCAGACAAGAGGGGAAGCGAGAAAACCAAGCATACGGCAGTTGTTCAGGAAGGAAGTCATGGTGGCTGGGACTTGGGATGGTGGCAGGGGAGACAAGACCTGGGTATACTTTGGAAGTAGCACTGCTCTGTCTTCTGACAACGTTGCCGTGCAATATGGTGGCCAGCATTTCATCACAGACGTCTCCTAGCTTTATGACCTGGACGGCCATGTCACTGATGAAGCCATTTACTGAAATGTAAATATGCCTTCGGGCCTTCAGTGGTCTGACTCCTGGTAACCCCTCCAACATCACCTCGGATCACTGTCCTCTCTCGCTATGCTCCAGCCTTATTGGTCTTTCAATTTCTGGAGACTCTGGGTGGAGTGGAAGAGGAAACATAAGACATTTACACTCTAGAAATAAAATCTTACTTGTGGTCTGGTGGATGTACTAAGCTTTGCTGGGTGTGTGGGACTTGGGGGAAGGTAGGGAGACTTCTAGTCACTGGAAGATTTTACGTTCTGAGGTTAAGAAGGCTGCAATAAAACACTGGGGAAATGACTGCCATGGGGACAAAGGCTGCTGAGAAGTGAGGACAGCCAGGGCAAGCAGTGGAAGTGTGGTACCGCGGAGGGAGAGCTTCGGGACCTGAGAAGGTATGACGATAGCTCATGAAATGGAGAAACGGTTGAGCCTGGGAGAATGACCAGCAAGGAGGGAGGGACGCCCAAGGAGGAAGGAGTGGGTGAGCTCCAGGGGTGGCCAGGAGCCCTAGACACAACCTTCTGAGAGGTACCTACAGATTTGGCCATCATCTCATCAGGGACGCTGGCAAGAGCAGCTGAAGGGGGCTGGGTGAAGGCAAAAGTGAACGGTTGGTGAGGAAATGACAGAGTATAGCTGAATCCTTCAAGCAGCCTCATTTTAAAGCCAGCTTGAGTTGTAGTGTTCAAACGTGGAACAAATTGCTGCGTTTGTATATGCTAAGAGGAATGAGCCAGTGGTCAGGGAGCACATGAAAAGCAGGAGGGTTGATTGACAGAGAAAGGCCAAGAAGACAAAGAACTTCTTAATATAGCAACATCCCTCATGGGGAGCATCTACCCTGTAATTTCTAGTCACTTTACCTTGTTAACACATTTAATCCTCACAAGAACCCAAGAGGTAGAAACTGTAATTATCTACATTTTACTGATAAAATAGTTGAAATTCAAATATCTTGCCCACGGTTTCTGAAGCCAAAAAGCACTAACACCAAGATGCAAACTCCATTCAGCTGCAGGAGCTGCCTCTTAAAACCCTGCACTGTGCTTCCTTCCCACTCTGTCAGCTTTAATCCCAGCAGAAACCAACAAGCCCATGTGTTCCTACCAGCTCAATGTCCATCAAACATACCTTTCAGGGTCCTGCCTTCCCACTGTTCCACATCTTGCCCTCAACCATCCCAGGGGCCCTCAGGGTGTGAACCACACCTGGTAGAACCAAATCCAGCTGATTGGGTAGATCTTTCCCCAGGGCTGGCTTGTCTAAGGAAGACAGTACTTAGGAGAACTTGTCGGTCCCCTGGACAATGGTGCTGCTGTTCCTTTTTAACCCGCTGGGTTCCCCTTCCCTTGCTACCTCTTCCTGACCATCTATGTTCTGTCCAGCCCTCTACACCAGGTGCCTCCCTGCAGCCTTCTCTCAAAGAAGGTCCTGTCCTCTATGTAACCATCCACCTGAAAACCTGTCAGAGCTCTTCAGACTTGGATGGGAAATGGGCGGCAGAGTTATCCCATCCAAATATCCACCAAGTCCCTCTTGATTAAGCTGTCTTGGGACCAAAGCCCAGAATGGTTCTAGTGTTTATTCTTCATCTGCTGGCTTCACCCATGGCTTGTGTCAAGCTTTATGTGAACCTGCTCATTGATACTGGGCATCCGTACACACTTTGACTTCACCTCATCTTTATCTTAATTTACTCACTTACCAGTGTCACAGATGACCTACTTGTTTTGGGGTGAAATCTAATAGTATTCCCTAGTACAGTGTTTTCCAAAGTGTGACCCACAGGTTCCTGGGTCTGCCAAAAATCAACTGAATCAGAATCTCTGCAGGCGGAGTAATTCTAACCTCTGGGTAATTCCAACCTCTGGTGTATAATGACTTCCTGGCCCCTTCTCAGGATCCTGGGTTTCCTGCTTACCAAGCCATGGACAGTAAATAGGGCAGCTCATCTGAGCAGGTACCCATGAGCCTGTTCAGATTCAGCTATTCTTGGGCGCCCTTGTCTATGCTGACGGGCTCAATTCCATCTGTTTTCCAACTGGCCTAACCTTGGGAGTATTAATTATTTTCTTAAGCTCTAGTGTACACCAAGGCTTCAATTCCAAGTTATTTAGTCTCACTTCTGCCTCTGATTGTTTGCACTTGACATCTGCCATGTGAGCCAGGTCTGATCTTATTTTCTCTAGTGACAGTTCAGGTCCAACCCAGGGTCATATCCATACCAGTAGCAAAAATTATGCTGGAAAAATACGGATGGGGTCAGATCAAAGCTAAATTAAGCAGTTGGTACATTGTGAAAGCATGAACAATGAAGATTTTTTTTCCTGAATAAATATCAGGTCTGCCTCCGTTACTGAAGATGTTAATTTCTCATATTGTTTTCTTTCATTTGAGAATGTGAATGTTAAGCTTGAAAAGGCCAACCAAGCTGTCATAGTAACGAGGTTAACCACGGGCCAGGTGATTTCTGGTTTTTCGATCTTATAGTTAAGGACTGCCCGTCTTACGTGTCTATAGCAGGGAATAAAACTTAGGAAATGCATCGTAGTCACTCCCTGACCCATAAACACTTAAATTATGAATGTTCTATATATAGGAACATCCTGTGCTGAGTACCAAAGCGTGGGTAGAACATTTTCTTCTTCTCCTTTGAGACGCCATGGCAGATGCATCGAGGAAGGTCCCTTCTCATCCTGTGCCAGGTGCCCAGCACAGCTGCAGAGGGAGTCCCCTTCCCCAGGGGACTCTTCTCATTGGCAGGGGGGTGTCTTTTGCAACTGTTCTGAAAATGAGAATGTGTACTCACAGCATCTTGAGTTCCCATTCATGAGTACGTTTTCCCACAAGAACGGTGAATAGATTAAAACCGTGCTAGTCCACGAGATTCCTTTTAATCCAAAACATAGCAGAATTATTCCTCTTACATTTTGCCCACACTGTGATTCAATAGGCGTTGGTGGGCTGACTGACACAGATAACATGTTTTTCTGTGGGACTTGAATTATAAATTTCAATAAGTAGAAACTTATACGTGAACTTCTAGAACACAATCTTCATGTAAACTGAAAAATGCTCCTACAGAGGGTTCAGGTGACAACTCTTTTATCAGAGCTAGTCATTCCATTGTGCTATATACAATAGCATGACTTGATTTTAGGCATTTTGATTCCCAAGTAAACAAAAAAATTTTTCAATTTCATTTGACTTATTTTTAATGAAAGTACACACCTCTCATTAAAACTTTGTGTTACTCTCCATAATCAAAGCAACAGAAGATATTTTAACCAAGAGATGATAAGTTACAGTAAAAGATGAAACCAGTCTGTGATTTATGAATGTGTAATCTGTTTGCAAAGGGATGTTAGGAGCAGAAGTAGTCTAGTGATACCATAAATTCAGATTCAGGCTGCAGACTCTGTCAGATGGGCCTCTGAAGACCAACCATCAGTGCAGATGATAAGCATTCACCACATTGGTGGTCACCCCTGTATAGGAGTCAGTCCTTCGTAACTCATAACGTCCTTTCATACACACCATCTCCTTGGACATGCAAAAGGCAAATGTTTCCTTTCTAGTGATGAGAACATCAGTCCCAGAGAAAGCAACTGACTCGCCCAGATCCAGTAGATGTATGTGGACAAACTCAAAGCTCTTCTACCTGTAAGCCCATTGTTCTTTTACTCTTTTGAACTTTTGCTTTAGGATAAATAAATATGTGATACAAAATAAACATGACTTTTCAAGGCTTATCATGAGCAATTACGGGAAATTAACTTTACTTCACTATTTTCATTATCTTCATTAAAAAAACTCACATTCTGTCTTCTTTCCTCTATTATTCTAGAGAACAAACAAAATGATAGATATGAAACAATGAACAAACTGTGAAATGCCATCCAAAGGAAAGGGAGGATAATTATGCTGGTCTTCATAAAATGTCTTTATTTCACTGCTGGTGATTGTTTCTTTTTTTTTCATTTATTTGCACAGGACAAGGGAACTGGAAAATTTATTCAGAACATTCTCAGGATCAGCAAGGCCACAGGTCGGTTTCAGGAAGGACTGAGCTTCAGCTCCTGTCACCTACTGTGGCCAGTTGGATTTGCTTTCTGTCATGCTACAGAGCACATGGAAACCAAGCAAGGGATCTGCTGCGGCAGGTGGCCAGAGCCCCAGGCCATCGTATATACTGCTGACATGCGTGGTTTGAACTCCTTTGCCCAAACACAGCCTAAATGATAAAATACATAGCAGCCTGGGCTATCTGGTAATTTTCTCCGTCATCTCTGTAATCAAGCATGATTGAAGAAGCACGAGGGAGCAGGTGGCCCACACTGCATCACCAGCTGAACCTGCTGTGCATGTGGTTTCAAAGGTAAACATCGATAACCATTTGCTGAAAATTGGCTAAAAGTCCTTATCTGTCCCCTTAAGTTGTGATCATCTTCATTTCATTTTGCATACGTGGGTTGCGTAGATATGCTGCTAGCTGATCCAGGAAGACTAGAATAAGTATGTATGTATGCTTGCATGCATCCATGCATGCATATGTGCATGCATGCATACAGACACACTTGCAGACATACAGATACATATATACACACACGTATATACATATAAATATATGTACATGCATATGTATACACATTTCTGCTGATACATGTATACATATATGTATGTGTGTATATATATAGAGACGTGTGTCCTTCCCCACAGAAACAAAGAACTAGTCTGTTTCTTCTCCTACCAAAATATTCAGTTTCATCTTAACAAAGCCAAACTGCTCTGATTCCACCTTGAACTAACTTCCTCCCTCCCTCCCTCCTTCCTTCCTTCCTTGCCTCCTTCCTTCCTTTTCCTCTGCAATAGGTATTGACTGAGTTCTATCATGTACCAAGTACCTGTAAAACAAGATAGAAAGTACAATCCCTTCCTGCAACAGTGAGAGACCCAGGCAACTAAACTGACCCCTGGAATTCAGTGGATGGAGTTTTGATGAGGTGAGTACAAGGGGCTTGGAGCACATTGCCTACTTTGGAGTGTGAAGATATGGCTTCCTAGGTCAAGGAGTGCAGCAGTTGTTTAAAGGACAAGATTCATTAGCAGACGGCGAGAGGAGAGTCCCAGAGGGAGAGATGAGCCTGTGTGGGCAATGGTGTGGAGGCCTGGGACAGCACGGCTTTTTCAGCAATTTCAGGTGATGTTGGCTGAGAGTGAAGAAGTCAGTGAGGCCTGGGTTGGGGGAAGTGGGATGGGGTGAGACACTGAGAGACAGCCAGAGAGACTGACAGGAATCGAGCAATGGAGAACTTTGGGTGTCACAATGAGGAGATTAGAATGCGTGCTCAAGGAAGCCCTGGTCCACGGCCCAAAGGAAATCAGGGTGTGTTTAGTGAAAAATAAGGCGTCAAAGATATGTATTATGTTTGCCTCCCTTTTCTTTTTCTTTTGGCTTGGTTTTCACATGTATTCGTGTTCTGGGGAAATTATACGTGCATCAGCTGCATGCAGATGCTTGGTTCCCTCAATCAGTTGATTCAGAAAGCTATAAGAAACAGTGGATCCAGTTAAGGAGAAAACATTGTACATTTCAATGTGTGTGTAGCAGATGTGAATTCTGTGATCTAAACAGAAATACAGGAGGAGAGAAAAGTGTGTGTGTCCCCCAGTAAATTTCACCACTCGGAGTTGATGGGTATGATTATGGCCCCAGGAGTGATGATAATTCCCGATATTTGAGCATGACTCTAGTCATCTTAGAGTGCACTTATGTCCACTGTCAGGACGTTATTTGGGGAAGCATCCTGTGAGGAGTCTTGAACATAGGTTTCCAGCCCCACCAGGCAGGGAAGAGAGCCGGGATCTGGCGAGGTGATGGAATTACGCTGTCTCTTTGAGGATGGTTGCAGGGGAGCCATTTGTCAGCCCAAGCGCCTCCTAAGGATCCTCTCACCTTTTGTAGTTTCATTTTAAGGACAATTACTCTGTGGGTGAATTTAGGGAAAATATTCCCTCTGCAACCTAAAGCAGCCTTGCTCTAAGCATGAATCTGTCAGAGGTGGCAAAGAAAAACAAAATTGTTCCCCAGAAGATCTAGTAAATCAAGGGCTACATCAATTCTCCACGGACTAGGGACAAATATCTTCGTCCTGTGTGCATTTAAGGAAAGATATTGTGTCAGTTTCCTTTTTTTTTTTTTTTTTTTTTTTTAAGCTGCATACTGCATGGTGTGAGGGTTCCTAAAGCCAGAAGGAGACAGATAGGTTTGGCTTTCTAATTACATTAGGGAGTCTTATGCGTGGCTCTGGGCTCTGATTCCTTATGTTTGCTGTCACAGCACAAATAGGAGATTGCTTCTCCTATTTTTGAACCTTTTAGCTTCTCTGTTTCATTTCTCCCCCTCTGGCACAGACCAAAGCCTTTGAGTTACTTGCTACTTAGACAAAATCCTGAAAGAATATGAACCAAATGTAAACAGTAACTAAATCTCAGGGGTGGATTTAAGATGGCACTTATTTTATATATCTTAGTTTATACTTACCTTCACTTTTTGGCAATGAGAACGTATATTTTTATAAAGAGAAAAACAATAAGGCTGGAGCCCATTTGGAAACATAAAAATTATAAACCCTCTAGTCTACACTCCAAAAAGCACATGGCTTGTACATCTCCATGTCACTTGCACTTTCTAAGAAGTCATCTGTTAGTAAAAATTTGATAGGATCTCTAAGACTGTCATCCCCAGTAGGACAAAATGCACAGGACAGGGAATCCTTTGGAGATTGACTTCTCAGTCTTCCAACTGAGCGTGAAAATAAGGCAGTGGAGGTCAATGGGTCTCTACAAGATGAAGGCACTGAGAGAACACTTGGGGAGCCCCTGGGATCCAATTTAAATACATCTATATCTTAACCCAGAAGCCCTTTCTGAGCACGGGCAATGTCAAGTGTGGTATGCTACCCCTGCCCGCATATGATCAAAATATCAATGCCTATATCATGATGTACAATGATCATTTTAAATGCTATTATCAGGGTAAACTGAAAACAGGAATAACCTCTTTCTATAATACAAGCCTAATTTGCTGTGACCTCCAGAAGAATTTAGAAGTACCCATAGTTGGAGAAGAAAGAGCCTGCTATTATACTGCTAAAGACCCTGTGCAGTTTTCTAGTTAGTAAGGGGAACATGCATTGCCTATGGGGAGATATTCACTCTGGCCTGTTTTATTAATTGACAAACCAGTTTTCATACTATATTTGTTTTTATATTCATATTATATGCATTTTTATTAATGGCTAATGATAGCTAAATTATACTAAAATAATAAAGTCTACTATAATTATGGTCCTTGATGAATGGTAAGCTATAAGTATTCCAAAGTAAACAACTGATGAGCTCTCCACATTGGGGCATAGGGTGGCATACACTTCATAGGGAGAAGGAGGGATCCACAATAGCTTTGAGGTTTGAGGATGAGATGATTGGGCATTGCCAATAACCAGGACTAGGAATGCAAGAGAAGGGTTAGGACTTGGGGAAATTGTGAGTTCACTTTTTGACATATTGAGTTTAAGTATCTATGGGTACATCCTGGTAGACATGCCCAATAAGTTATTGAACATATGAGTCCAGAGCTCAGGAAAGTTCTGGGATAATGATAAATTGTCCATGTCTTACGGATCTGAAAACCCTTGTCTAATCTCCCCTTTTAGACAAGTGTTGACCTCAGAGTGCTATTCTCAGCCTAGGATTTTAGATACTGAGGCCAGACACTGAAGAGATGAAAGTTGACTTATCAAGAGGGAGCATCCAGGTAAAAAGTCAACCCAGTTCACTAATCCAAATCCAAAGGGGCAGGGTAGAGAGGAAAAACCCAAGGCCTGGGCAAAAGTAGCAAAATGAGGAGAAGCAGTGAACTTGCAGGTGGGTGGTAGAGTTTAGAAGGAGACCCTCAGTCACTAGGACAAAGCCATGGTGTTTTGTATGGAGCTCCTGGAGTTCGGGCCTTGAGTATGGAAGGGGACTGTATTAGTTTCCTATGGCTGCTGTAACAGACGACCACAAACTTAGTGGCTTAAAACAACACAAATTTATTACCTTACAATTCTGGAGGTTGGAAGTCCAAAATGGGTTTTGCACACTAAAATCAAGGTGTTGGCAGATCTGCATTCCTTCTGGAGATTCCAGGGGAAAAGTCTCTCTCCTTGCCTTTTCCAGCTTCTAAAAGCTGCCCACCTTCTTGGTTCATGGCCCATTCCATCTTCAAAGTACATTACCCCAATCTCTGCTTTCATGATTAAAAGCATGAAAGGCAGGCAGGAACACAGAAAATAATTGAGATAACACATATGAAATGCGAAAATAGACCAAAAGGAAATACATCAAATGGGTAATTGTTTCATTAGAAGCATGGGAATACAGATCGTACTTTTGTCCTTTACTCTAATTCTCAAGCATTCTGTAATAAAACATTAATTTAAAACTGCTTTTAAAAAGTGACATACCAAAGAATTCTGAACAGTCTGACTCAGGGAAGAGATGGAGGAATAAGTCATTAATGCCAAATACAGAAAAGAGGTGAAATGCGGGCAATGGAGGAATTACAGAATTGGGGAGTCAGACGGTCACTGGTGATGGCTGGGGGAGAGCAGTTCCCAGGTGAGGTGGGAATGCAGACAAGACGGTGAGGGATCCTATTGGAGACCATCAGGGCAGCAGCTGGAGGTCACTGGTTAGGGAGGGAAAGATGACAGCAAAACTTCTTGGAAGCCAGGGACCAGGAAAGCAAGTTGTTTTGTTTTTGGTTTGGTTGTTTTTGTTGTCATCGTTTTTAAGAGAAGAGAGGAGATTCTCAATTCTGACCAAAGCACCAGGCAGAGCCGTGTAACAAGAGCTAGGCTATATTGAATGTACACTTTAAATTTTCCTAGATGACACTCTCTATATCTTGCAGGACAGAGAAGCAGTGCCTGGTAGTGTTACGAATATGAGAATAGTCTTTTCTCTCTCTAACTATGGGAAAGATATTTCCATTTGATGAGCCTTGGTTTCTTCATTTTAACGTGCATGGTTTGGATCAGATGGTCTCTAATGATCATTTAAGCTGTAATATTTTATATCCATCTCTGAAATCTCTAGCTCATTTAAAAAGCCTTAGTTTCACCCTCTTATGAGAATGATTAGGCACAATAGTGAAGAAAAGAGACTGGGGGTTTGATTTCATATCAAATTGTCTGATTCCTATACAGTCCAAACAATTAGTTCAGTCACCTAGAAGCAGTTTTATGCAAGCAATTCAACAACTGAAAAAAATGGTAACGCCAGAAAGGGTAAGACAGTAAATTCTCCCTCTTACCAACATCAGAAGGCAGGTAAACACAATCCACCTAGGCAAGGATCAGAAATTACCATTAAAATTTCAATATTTTTCCTTTCACATCCTTAAAAAAATACCATTAAGAGGAAAATTAAAGGGGGAAAGGAAAGCATGCACTAGAGAATGCACAGTTACCTTCCAGTCAGATCAGGCCAAGGTGCTTTCTGAGAGGTACCCAACTGCGGGTGTGAAATTGTCAAACACCAGGTGTTTGCCACTATGTATTTAGGAGAAACACAAATGGGTATCTGAGCAGAGAGGGAATCCCACTGGGTATTTGGCAGGGTATGATGGCAGATTGAGAAGGGCTCAGAAAAAGGTAGAAGGAGAGATCAGTGAGGTGATGAGAAGGCATTTGCCAACATGCATCTCCCAAATAGAAAAAGGCTAGTCTCAGGCAATAAATAAAGGGAAGGAATTTTACAGGTACACTGGAAACAGAAAGAATCTTCTTAAGTTTTGTGTACGTAAGAATAGAGGTAACTAGAGCTCAAGAACATAGTTGCTGAATTTTGAGTACCTTCCTTCCTGAGGGCTGTCATGCATACTCTTTGCCTGGACAAGCAGGAGCCAGATTCTCTGGCCCAGGCAGCAGTCTTAGAAGGTGGGGCTTTGCAGAATAGTGAGCAAAAGGCTCCGAGATTCAGGGCATCCTTCAAGGGAACCTGGTGACCTCATATCTGATGACAGCAAGTGAGGAAGCAAGCAAATCTGGAAGCAGGGAGAAGACATTCTGCTTAAGGGTCAGTCCAGAGAGGAACCTAAGAAATAACCTGGAAATTGAGTTACAGGGACGGAGAGAGGTTTTCTGAACACATTTGCATGTCAAATAGAAAAAGCAGAAGCTCTGGAGGGATGAGGAGATAAGGAGTGACCAGAGGGGCACAGAGAGTAGGAGGAATTGTGGTAGGTAAGCCAAAAGAGAAGTCGGTAGCATGGTCAAACAAGGAAAATAAATTCATGGGGTTGAGCAAGAGATCAGGAAGGCCGGGGGATGATGAAGTGGCCAGTGAGAAATGGAGACAGTGAGAACAATCACTGCTAAAGAAGCTGGTCTGTGAAGAAAGGGAAATGGAGCACAAAGGAAGAAGCCAAAATGTCAAGGGAGGTTTATGGTGTTCTTTGTTTTAAGATGGGAGAGACTGGTACATGCTTAAATGTTTGTGAATCACTGATTGCTCTTCCTTATTGTGTAAGTGATTAGGTCTTAAATTATATATAGGGGGAAGGGTAAGCTGTGACAAAGCGAAAGAGCGGCATGGACATATATACACTACCAAACGTAAGGTAGATAACTAGTGGGAAGCAGCCGCATAGCACAGGGAGATCAGCTCGGTGCTTTGTGACCGCCTGGAGGGGTGGGATAGGGAGGGTGGGAGGGAGACGCAAAAGGGAGGGGATATGGGAACATATGTATATGTATAACTGATTAAATTTGTTATAAAGAAAAAAAAAGAATAGCCTTCAACCAAAAAAAAATTATATATATATATATGTTTTCAAAACAATACATGTACAAAATTTTAAAAAGTCAGATGGCTCAAAGGTTAATAAAATGACTATAATTCCCCTGTATCAACCTTGATCTCCAAGACTTACTTCCTAGAAACATGCTCAGTGTTTTTAGCTGTTCATGTTGATATTTGCCATTGTATTTCTAAGTAATGATCGTTTTGGACATTTCTATTGACTTCCTACTATGAAAGATGAGGTGGAAGTACTCTTAGAGAAAACCTATGTACCCACAGACATATGTTTTTCCCTTATTTTCCCAAAATGGTTATATAACAATTTTTTATTTAAATAAATATTCAGTGTTTACTATATAATTATTATTCATGTTGAGCCACAAAGTACACTATTATTGCTTTTTCTTTCTTGTACAGTTTGTTTTTCATTAAATTTCTTTGTGCTGATCATTAATTCTTCCCCAACCTCTCCAAGAGAATTGTACATTCCTCCTAGTATAGTCAAACACATAAATAAATCAGGTCCATTTTCATAGCTGTTATTGTTACTGAAACCTCTCTTACTGTCAACCTCTGTTTTTCTGCTCCAATCCACCCCACTTGCTGTCATCCTGGCATTTTCTTTGCCAGAATCCTGTGGATCAATTCCCACAGCCTCTTCCTCTGTCAGAGCCCCTTGTTTCCTAGATTCTATGTCTTTGGCTTTCTTGGTTTACTCTGTCATTTTGGTAGTGCAAATTCTCCAGTATCTTTCTAAGAACAAATGCACAAGAGGTAACTTTTTGAGATTTCAAATGTCTGGAAGTGGGAGTAATCTGTGCTCATACTTAATTAATAGTTTGTCTTGGAGAATTCTAGGTGGAAAATCATTTTCCACCAGAATTTGGACCTTGTTCCATTTTCTTCTAGCTCTCACTATTGTAAATGGGAATTCTGATGCCATTCCAATTCTTGATCCTTGATATGTGACATATTTTATCTTTATGGAAGTTTTTAATTTTTTAATTTTATTTTTGGCTCGTTGGGTCTTCGTTGCTGCACGCAGGCTTTTCTCTAGTTGCAGCGAGCGGGGGCTATTCTTCGCTGTGGTGTGCAGGCTTCTCATTGTGGTGGCTTCTCTTGTTGGGAGCATGGGCTCTAGGAGTGTGGGCTTCAGTAGTTGTGGCTCATGGGCTCTAGAGTGCAGGCTCAGTAGTTGTGGTGCACGGGCTTAGTTGCTCCTTGGCATGTGGGATCTTCCTGGACCAGGGCTCGAACCCGTGTCTCCTGCATTGGCAGGTGGATTCTTAACCACTGAACCACCAGAGAAGCCCCTATGGAAGTTTTTGAGATTATCTTTTTATCCTGCGTATTCTGAGGTTTAATGATAATGTGTCTTGTTTATATTTTCAGCCCTTGTGTTCTTTCAGGAATATTCTACAAACACTTTTTTTTAATTTTGGAAAAATATTTGTTATTTCTTTGATAATTTTTTTCTCTTCTTTCTTTGTCTCCTATTTCTGAAACATTGGACCTAATGAATTGGTCCTCTATTTTCTTATTTTCTTTTCAATTTTCCTTTTCTTTTTCACCTTTTTGTTCTACTTTATCTTGAACTTTATCCTCCAAATCTTCTGAGTTATTGATTTATATTTTAGAATATATATTTTAGAAATAATGATTTCTAAGTTTCAAAAGCTTCTACTTATTCTTCAGATGTTCCATTTTGATGATATCCTGTTGTTTTTTCATGGCTGCAATAGCTTCTCTTATTTCTCTGATAAGTATACTACATATTTTTATTTTTTTGCCCCCTGCTCCACATGCATCTCTCAAAGTTTGTTTATTCTTTATTGTTTTTTTGTATCTGCCTCTCAAGTTAGTCAATTTTCTCAATTGTCTGGAGATCTGACTTTTGGTACATTTTCATTATTGATTGATTACTGGTTCGTACTCATTATTTATGGGCTTATATTCATATTTAGGTATAAAAACCTAACTACCTAAAAAAGCTGGAGGGATGTCTACTTCTGTAGTGGCAGAGTAGTTCATTGCAGAATAATCCTCTATAAAATACAACTAAAAACATATGACAATATACATAAAACATCTGATGACAGGTATCACAAGGCTACCAAATCATCCAGGACTTGAGAGACCAAGATCTGTGAGAGAAGAGGAACAGTTTGAGGTGGGTCTTACATTCTTTGGGACTTTTCCCTTCAAAACACTTGCAAATTCTTATGCAGCACAAGCTGAACTTCTTACTGATGCTGTTTACTCTCTTGCCAGTGCATTCCTGATGGCATAGGTGACTGTTGTATCCTCTGAACCCTCTTGAGGGTTCTCCTCAAGAGGGACTTTGGGCCTCATGTAGTATGTCTATTCCAGCAGGCCTACCTTTCTCCACCTTTTATGCCTTCCTCTGCCATCTGCCAGAGAAATCCAGGCATTTCAATTTTCCTCAGTGTGAGGCAAGCATGTACAGACTTGCCTAACAGTGAGTTTGCTCCAACCCCTGGGATCCTAGCCAGAGTATTTAATCCCATGTTCTAAGAAGGTGCCCTCAAATCAATGTATTCTTGCTTATGCACCTTTATATTCTGGCCCCCTTGATCAATTACTCTTAAAATCTGATCCCAGGGGTACACTGCTAGTCCCTCCTAGTACATACTAGCTAATTCTTTCAGTTTCTTAGTGCGTAATCTCTTTCCTCCTTTATCAGACACAGTACATTCCCAGCAAAGTTATGTTGGGATTTAACTCTAGTTATCCACCTGCACTTCTTTGGCTGCTACAGAGAGTCCTTTTCTCGACAGAAGAATTCTACAGTCCACTTCCTGAAGACCCACATCTTGTTACCAGTAACCTGTGAGTTGACGGGAGAAGGGACTGAGAATATCATTATCAGTTTATGGACTTTCACTGAATTTTCTTGTTTTCAAGGTGAATGACTCACTACCTCTTTCCACTGGTTGCAGTGTCTCTGAGACTGGAGAGTCTCTGCTTCAAAAAGTGTTCCAAAACACAAACCTTCTAATGTGAGCTAGGGGAGGGTTATTAATTGGTTGCAAAGTGGGTGGTGAGATTTAGGAGTTTGCTTCTTCTATAACCAATCCTGTTTTCAACCATACCTTATAAACCTGCCTTCTGAGGTACCATACCTCACACCTCCTATCCCTCAGTGTGTGCTGGGGTTTACAGCACAAATCAATCTGCTTCTTGTTGGCATTTCTCTATGTAGACACACAGTTTTCAGCTATTTTTCCTTTGCTAAGGAAATGACCATTTATACATCCTCTTTCCAGCTTCAAAACTTGGTTAACATTTCTCATCCACTGTAGATTTCTGTCCTGCTTTTCTTTGTCCTATTGGGTCTACACAATTTATGTTCCTTTATTCTTATAGATTTAGGGACGAGAGTGGAGGTAAAGAATATATGAAACTTACTTTCTTTACCTAGAAGCGCTAAGACCAGAGCATGTGTAAATTCTGATGGAAGGCCTCAATCAGTCGAGAATTCAAGAGTTAAGAGGGATAATCAATGACCTGAGAGCCTTCAGGAGGAAGGAGAGAACGGGATCTAGAGATGAAGTGATAATTTTAGTCCAGGGAAGGGCCAACTCTTCCACGTGACCAGAAGAAAATCGGAAAGAACTGGGTACAGACTGTGATAGCTCTTTGACTATAGAGTTGGGATATGAGGCTGTTCCCCACTGAATGCCCTCCTGTTTGTTTCCTCTTATAAACCTATCTTCTTTCATGCCCGCTGCCCACCCACCAGTATCATTCCAGGAGCAATTTAGATTAATCACATTTCCACTCTATCTAAGACAAATCTCCCTTTTCTATGTGTTTCATACATAATAGAGAAAAGCAAATTTTTAAAATTTACTTTCTTAGAGGCACTGCATCTAAAGCCCCATGTGTACAAAAACATGCAGCATTTGGCCCTTGCCTTTAAAGAATTTTAAACTAGTGAGATAGATGATATAGAAAGGCAATTTTAACATACTGTGGTAAATTTTTATGGCACAGGAATATAGAGAATGCTCTGGAAACATACAGGAGGGCCCCTAAATCAACTTGGAAATCAGGCAAGATCTCTGGAGGAATTGAGGTCTCAGCTAAGTGTCAGATGATCTTAGACCAGCCAGGCACAGATGGGAGGGGCAGACGTTCCAGAAATAGGTGATGGAATAGCTAGTGTATGGTGGTGAGGAATATCCAGCTGCATGTAGGGAAACTATAAGGCAGGGGGGCAAGTGAGAGGCTGAGGGTGACCTGAGAGGATGCTAGAAAGTGCAAGGGCCAGATTGTGGGGTCCTTTGGTGCTGCTTCAAGGAATTAAAGAAGAGCAACATGGTCTGACTTGGATATTGACACAATCTGATTAGGCCGTAAGGACTAAGGAGAGAGCAGGGCAGGCTGGCCATTGGCAGTGAGGGCCTGAACCAGGTGGGTGAGCGCAGGAATTGAGAAGAATAAAGGGCAGTAACCGCAGCCAAAAGACCAGGCTGGAATTGTTACTCTGCCAATCATTTGTACATGATGTCATTCAGCCTCATTCCTGCAGAGCAGAGCCACACTCTGCCCTGTGGTTAATTATGAGCTCTAGAGAGGATGATCCCGTGAAGCACCTGACGTGCTGCTTGGCACACAGAACGTGGTTTCATCCCCTTTCCTCACTCTGTGTTTTTAAGTAACCTCCAGTTTTCCCTACTGTCTTGCTTTTGGTAGCTATCTGAGGCCAATTGTCATGATAAGTAAACATGCCCAGTGGACCCTCTTGCTTTAAACTAGTATGCGCCCCGGCCCATCCATCCATTGTGACATTGCTTTTATAGACAGGTGCATGCATGCACACGCGCACACGCACACACACACACACACCGCAGCCCTCTCCTCCCTCACTTCTCTACCATAGTCACCATCTCCCATGGCTCCCATCCTCCATTTGCTGGGCCAAGAATCCCAAAGAGTTTTGAGGATATGAGGAAGTTCAAGATGTATCAAAGAGTTCATGAAATGTATTTGGGTGCCTAGTCTGTGATACCCAACAAGAAAACTCCTTGCCTCTCGGCAGTTTTGGAAGAGGTGAGAGAGTTGGAAGGCTTTTAGTCACACACTGACCTTCTCAACCATTTGGAGGCAGCATGTTCCAGGGCTCTTAACTGATGGCAGTGAGGTAACTAACAGGTGTGAGAATCATTGTTTTGTTTTGCCGATGGAATAGCATGGCGATCTCACTTCTCATTCTCATGGTGCAGCCCTAGGAAAAATTGACAACAAATTCTGCTTTGATCATGCTGTCTTCGTGTATGTCACCTTCCCTGATGCCTCAGGAGCATGAGCTCCTAAGCCACGTCTGGTGGAAAATTTGCCATCTCTTCTAGATTCGATGCAGATCCAAGAATCCATCTTCCCCCAGCGGGACAGGTGTTGTCACAAATAGCTGGGATTTATGGGTACTCTTCTGCAGCAGAAATCATTTCACCTTTTGAGGTAACCTTTACAGAATCATAAAATCAATCCGTTTTATTTGACATCCAAATCAGAGCTCTGCCCTAAATAAATTGCTAACACTTTATGCAGAGAACAGAACAGAGACTAGGACTGTGTTCAGGGCTAGGCAGAAAGGCACTGAAACAACAGCAGGACGATTTAGAGTTCAGACCTGACCAAGTGTCAGGCAGTGCCCTGAGCGCCCCACGCCTTGGGTTTCTGTCTGTGATGCTGGATGCCACCAAAATAAGCTCTCCTCCTTCATCCTGGAATGGACCAATGAAAGTGAAATGCCCGCAGGTTGATTCTTTTTCCTGTCCTGTTTGGCTTGGCGTCCAAGAAATCTGTGTAGATTTGTCTGGTGGGGAAAAAAGGGGACAATTCTCGATGTATTCTCTGTCGGCAGGATCTATTTGACATGGTAAATTTTCAAACTGTAAATGAGTCATATGGTGAAGAAAGGGTTTTAAGGATACAAATTGTGTATGGGTGTAGTGTACAGTATGTACACATGGATACATTTACGTAGCTTCAATGAAAATTTTTACACTTCTAATGATTTTGCAAAAGTATCTTCAAAGGTATTTGTTAAGCTGAGAAGCTAATATAATGTAGTGGTTATCAGCAAGGCCTCTGGTACGTTGTCATATTTCAAATTCTGACTCTATAAGTTGCAAGCTGTATGCAAAGATCTTTGGGCAGATCCTTAACCACTGTAGGCTTCAGTTTCCCCAACTATAATAATGGCACCTACTTTATTCATGAGTATTAAATGAGATAATATATAAGCAGTACTAGTACCTGCCTCATGATGAGTGTAAGTGCTATGTATTCACTGTTATTATAATTAAGTGAGCACGGGTGGACCCTTTTAAAAATCCTAGAACTGGAGTGAAGAGACAGTCCTATGTAATGTTTGAGATCAGACGAACCTGTTTGGGTTTCAGCATTTCCACTGTGCAACCTTGAGCAAGTTCCTCACTCTCTCCAGTGATAATTATGTCCTATAATTATTACTGGGAGTTTTATTTATTTATTTCTTTTTAAACTTTATTTATTATTTAATTTTGGCTGCGCTGGGTCTTCATTGCTGCACGCGGGCCCTCCCCAGCTGCGGCGAGCGGGGGCCACTCCTCGTCGTGGTGCGCGGGCTTCTCACTGCGGTGGCCTCTCTTGTTGCGGAGCACGGGATCTAGGAGCGCAGGCTTCAGTAGTTGTGGCACTCAGGCTCAGTAGTTGTGGCTCGTGGGCTCCGGAGTGCAGGCCCAGTAGTTGCAGTACACAGGCCTAGTTGCTCCGCGGCATGTGGGATCCTCCCGGACCAGGGCTCGAACCCACGTCTCCTGCATCGGCAGGCGGATTCCCAACCACTGCGCCACCAGGGAAGTCCCTACTGGGCGTTTTAAATGAGATAGCACATGGAACGCACCTAGCATAATGACTGGTTCGTGGTTGGTACTCAATAAATGGGAGTGATAATTAGCATTCCCACACGCACAGGCTTTAAATATCATCACAAAGCCACGTGTAACTCTTAACGGTCTCCTAGTACATAGGATTTAGGCTGATCTCAGGTAAATAAGGAAATTGACATCCTAGTCACAGAAAAGTATCCCAGATGAAAGGGGTCAGCATAACCCTATAATGTATAGCGTCAGAATGACCAGAACAGCCACTGTCAAAATTACGAGAACTTGAGCCTTGGAGTTCTAATGATTTAGGTAGTTGTGGTTAGGATGTGGTTGCAGTGTAAGTAAAGAACAATCAGACGCTTCTTTTTTTCTTTTTAATAAACATTTATTTATTTAATTAATTAAAAAAAATTTTTGGCTGCATTGGGTCTTCGTTGCTGCACGCAGGCTTTCTCTAGTTGTGGCGAGCGGGGGCTACTCTTCGTCACAGTGTGCGGGCTTCTCATTGCGGTGGCTTCTCTTGTTGCAGAGCACGGGTTCTAGGCGCGCGGGCTTCAGTAGTTGTGGCACGTGGGCTCAGTAGTTGTGGCTCGTGGGCTCTAGAGTGCAGGCTCAGTAGTTGTGGCACACAGGCTTAGTTGCTCTGCGGCGTGTGGGATCTTCCCGGACCAGGGCTTGAACCTGTGTCTCCAGCATTGGCAGGCGGATTCTTAACCACTGCACCACCAGGGAAGCCCAGACACTTCTTATATTAGCAATCGGATTTCTTTTCCAAAACGTGCTAAAGTGAAATCATTTCTTTGGGATTAAAGTCATGAAACTGAATGCACCATGTGAGCTTCACGCTGAAGGGCCACATCAATGTGGCAGCACTGTAGGGAAACAACCTTCCAGAACACCGCAAAGTCAGTGCCGAGTACACTAGGGAGCATCTTTTAAGCCTCTGCTCTGGATGAGATTTGGGAAGAGTGGCCCCAGTCGTAACTGGGAGGAGGGCAGGCTGAAGGAGTAGTGTGAAAGGAAGACCGTTAGGCCTGTTATTAGGAGTTCTCGCTTGACCTTTGCACATACACAACTATAAAAGCCAGGAAAGATGGAGAGCTTTAAATGCAAAAGACAATTGCAGGGTCATTTTGCATTCATGATTTCATTTAGGGACACAAGCTTTCAAAATACAATAAAAAGTTTGGCTTTGGCCAGGTTGAGTTTTCTCAGAAAACTATAAAAGCAGGGAAATCTTGTCTTTGCAAAATCTCCAACCTAATTTATCTCTTCTTGAGGACATTTGAGGAAGCACACAAACATTGATAGGCAGACATGAAGCCATCAGGCTCTGTGTGTATGTGTGTGTGTGTGTGTGTGTGTGTGTGTGTGTGTGTGTGTATTAAGCCTTTACTATTTTTTTTTTCAGAGCAGTTTTAGGTTCACAGTAAAATTAAAGGGAAAGTACAGAGACTTCCCATATACTCCCTACCCCTAAACAGGTATAGCCTCCCCCATTATCCACATCCTCCAGAAGAGGGGTGCATTTGTTGTAACTGATGAACTTAACACTGACACATCATTATCTCCCAAAGTACATAGTTTACATTAGGGTTCCCTCTTGGTGTTGTGTATTCGACAGGTTTTGACAAATGTGTAATGACTGTACCCACCATTATAGTATCATACACGGTAGTTTACTGCCCTAAAAATCCTCTGTGCTCACCTATTTATCCCTCCCCTGTCACCAACCCTTGGCAACTACTGAACTTTTTACTGTCTTCATAATTTTGCCTTTTCTAGAGTGTCATATTGTTGAAATCATACAGTATACAGCCTTTTCAGATTGACTACTTTCACTAAGTAATATGCACTTAACTTTCAAGTCTTTTAATGGCTTGATGGCTTATTTCTTTTTAGCACTGGATAATATTCCATTGGCTGGATGTACCACAGATTATTTATCTACTCACCTATTGAAGGATATCTTGGCTGCTTGCAAGTTTTTGCAATTATGAATAAAGCTGCTATACACGTTCACGTGCAGGTTTTTATGTGGACGTAAGTTTTCAACTCCTTCGGGTAAATACCGAGGAGTACAATTGTGGATTTTATGGTAAGAGTATGTTTAGTTTTGTCAAGAAAGCACCAAATTGTCTGCCCAAGTGTCTGCAGCATTTTGTACTCCCCACCAGCCATGTATGAAAGCTTCTGTCGCTCCATACCCTTGTCCACATCTGCTCACACCAGTGTTTTAGATTTTGGTCATTCTAATAGGAAAAAAAAAGAGTTCTTTGTATGTTTTGGATAACAGTCCTTTATCAGATGTGCTTTTGCAGATATTTTCTCCCGTTCTGTGGCTTGTCTTCTCATTCTCTTGACATAGTCTTAAGCAGAACAGTAATTTTTAATTTTATTGAAGTCCAACTTATGAATTATTTCTTTCATGGATTGTGTTTTTGGTGTTGTAGCTGAAAAGGCATCACCATACTCAAGGTCATCAAGGTTTTCTCCTATGCTACCTTCTAGGAGTTTTATAGGTTTTCATTTTACATTTAGGTGTGTGATACATTCTGTTAATTTTTGTAAGGGGTTTAAAATCTGTGTCTACATTCATATTTTTGCATGTGCATGTCTAGTTGCTCCAGCATCATTTGTTGAAAAGACTATCTTTGCCCCATTTATTGCCTGTTGGTCCTTTGTCAAATATCAGATGGCTGTATTTATGAGGGTCTATTTCTTTTTTTTCCAGAAAAACAATGTATTTTTATTAATTTACTGCTTGATAGTCATCTATAATACTTTTTTTAAACATCTTTATTGGACTATAATTGCTTTACAATCGTGTGCTAGTTTCTGCTTCATAACAAAGTGAATCAGTTATACATATACATATATCCCCATATCTCTTCCCTCTTGCGTCTCCCTCCCACCCTCCCTATCCCACCCCTCTAGGTGGTCACAAAGCATCGAGCTGATCTCCCTGTGCTATGCGGCTGCTTCCCACTAGCTATCTATTTTACGTTTGGTAGTGTATATATGTCCATGCCACTCTCTCACTTTGTCACAGCTTACCCTTCCCCCTCCCCGTATCCTCAAGTCTATTCTCTAGTAGGTCTGCATCTTTATTCCCGTCTTGCCCCTAGGTTCTTCATGACCATTTTTTGTTTGTTTTTTAGATTCCATATATATATGTGTTAGCATACGGTATTTGTTTTTCTCTTTCTGACTTACTTCACTCTGTATGACAGTCTCTGGGTCCATCCACCTCACTACAAATAACTCAATTTCGTTTCTTTTTATGGCTGAGTAATATTCCATTGTATATATGTGCCACATCTTCTTTATCCATTCATCTGTCAATGGACACTTACATTAATTCCATGTCCTGGCTATTGTAAATTGAGCTGCAATGAACATTGTGGTACATGACTCTTTTTGAATTATGGTTTGCTCAGGGTATATGCCCACTAGTGGGATTTCTGGGTCTTATGGTAGTTCTATTTTTATTTTCTTAAGGAACCTCCATACTGTTCTCCATAGTGGCTGTACACATTTACATTCCCACCAACAGTGCAAGAAGGTTCCCTTTTCTGCACACCCTCTCCAACACTTATTGTTTGTAGATATTTTGATGATGGCCAGTCTGACTGGTGTGAGATGATACCTCACTGTAGTTTTCACTTACATTTCTCTAATGATTAGTGATGTTGAGCATCCTTTCATGTGTTTGTTGGCAATCTGTATATCTTCTTTGGAGAAATGTCTATTTAGGTCTTCTGCCCATTTTTGGATTGGGTTGTTTGTTTTTTTGATATTGAGCTGCATGAGCTGCTTATAAATTTTGGAGATTAATACTTTGTCAGTTGCTTCATTTGCAAATATTTTCTCCCATTCTGAGGGTTGTCTTTTGGTCTTGTTTATGGTTTCCTTTGCTGTGTAAAAGCTTTTAAGTTTCATTAGGTCCCATTTGTTTATTTTTGTTTTTATTTCCATTTCTCTAGGAGGTGGGTCAAAAAGGATCTTGCTGTGATTTATGTCATAGAGTGTTCTGCCTATGTTTTCTTCTAAGAGTTTGATATTGTCTGGCCTTACATTTAGGTCTTTAATCCATTTTGAGTTTACTTTATAATACTTTTTGATTCCAGTGTTGTTGGCAGCATAGTTTTTGATGATGTCTTCATATGGCAATGATTTTGTCATAATTTCTGCAGAGAAAAGAAAGACAACCAGTCTCTCTTTTAACGTAGTTGGTTGGAATTTATTTTCTATTATTTTGGTTGGGATATATAATGCATATGACTTTACAAAGATATATACTTACTATTTGTAATAATGCACAGGTTTTATCCTATAACCTTACAAGTCATAAATTTCTGTTTTGTGCAATTCCCAGGCAAAAAGAAAAGGATGGTATAGTGTATTTCTCATTGTCAAAAAAAATGCATTATCAATATATTTCTGAGAGGAGGGAATTTCTGTGTTTTGGTTTTTTTTCTGCATTGGGTCTTTGTGTTGTGCGTGGGCTTTCTCTAGTTATGGCAAGCAGGGGCTACTCTTCGTTGTGGTGAGTGGGCTTCTCATTGTGGTGGCTTCTCTTGTTGTGGAGCACTGGCTCTAGGTGCACGGGCTTCAGTAGTTGTGGCACATGGGCTCAGCAGTTGTGGCTTCTGGGCTCTAGAGTGCAGGCTCACTAGTTGTGGCACATGAGCTTAGATGCTCTGCGGCATGTGGGATCTTCCTGGACCAGGGCTCGAACGCATGTCCCCTGCGTTGGCAGGTGGATTCTTAACCACTGTGCCACCAGTGAAGCCCAGAATTTCTGTTTAAAGTAGGTATTAATGAGAATCTTTTACTAGAAATTGTATATATGTAATTACTGATAGAATCGTCCTCAAACAAGCTTCCAGCTCTTCTCAAACCTTGTTTCTCCCCATTATCCACATATTTCAAGTGCTGGATGCCGTTGGACATGCTGATATCACAATATTACCTCTGGCCTCATGATGATAATGATAGGCTGTCACAGTGAGTGGTAAGAACATACATAGAAGCCATTTTTACACTAGAACAGCTAGCAATAATATCCCTACATCAACTGAGTTTGAATTGTATAAAATTTTCTCACTAAACCCAAACTAAATGTATCACCAACTCAGTTTCCCCTTTGGATCACAAAATTCCCAAGGCCACTTTATTTTTTTTATTAGGTAAATACTATTTTAAAAAATTTTTATTGGAGTATAGTTGATTTACAATGTTGTGTTAGTTTCAAGTGTACAGCAAAGTGAATCCGTTATACATACACATATATCCACTCTTATTCAGATTCCTTTCCCACATACACCATTACAGGGTATTGAGTAGAATTCCCTGTGTTATACAGTAGGTCCTTATTGGTTATCTATTTTATATATAATAGTGTGTATATGTCAATCCCAATCTCCCAATTTATCCCCCTCCTTCCCCCTTGGTAACTATAAGTTTGTTTTCTACATCTGTAACTCTATTTCTGTTTTGTAGGTAAGTTATGAGGGTCTATTTCTGAGCTCTATATTCTGCTCCATTAATCTGTTTGTCTACTCTTTTACCAGTACCACCCTGTCCTGATACTGTAGATTTACAGTAAGTCTTGAAGCTGGGTAGCATCAGTCTTCTGACTTTGTGCTTCTCCTTCAATATTGTTTTAGTTACTCTGAGTCTTTTGCCTTTCCATATAAACTTTAGAATCAGTTGTCAATACCCACAAAATAACTTGCTGGGATTTTGATTGGGATTGCAATGAATCTATAGACAAAATTGAGAAAAATTGACAATATTGAGTCTTCCTATCCACGAACATGGAATATCTATCAATTTATTCAGTTCTTTGGTTTTGCTCATCAGAGTTTCATACTTTTACTCATATAGATTTTAAACATATTTTGCTAGGTTTACATCTAAGTATTTCAGTTGGGGGGATGCTAATGTAAATAGTATTATGTTTTTAATTTCAAATTTCACTTGTTTTTTGCTTCTCTATAGGAAAGTGATGAGCTTTAACTTTGTATCTTGCAACCCTGCTATAACTGTTTATTAGTTCCAGGAGATTTTTATTTATGCTTTTGGATATTCCACATAGACAACCACGTCTTCCATGAACAGAGCCAGTTTTATATTTTTCTTCCCAATTGGCATAAGTTTTATTTCCTTTTCTTCTCTTGTTGCAGTAGCTAGAACTTCTAGTATGATGTTGAAAAGGAGTGGTGAAAGGGGACATCCTTGCCTTGTACCTTATCTAAGTGGGAAATCTTCCAGTCTTTCACCATCAAGTATGATAATAGCTGTAGGATTTTTGTAGATATTCTGTATCAAGTTGAGGAAGTTCCCCTCTGTTCTTAGTTTCCTGAGAGTTTTTATCATGGAAACCATCATTTTCTGAAGCCCCTTTTGCTCACTACTGAATCTCTAGTGTCCAGCAGAGTGTGTGACACCTTACTGCATTATATCAACAGTTGACCCTTGAACAATGCAGGGGTTGGGGTGCTGACCCCCTCCCAGCATAGCTGAAAATCTGCATATAACTTTACAGTTGACTCTCTGTACACCTGGTTCCATATCCTCTGCTTCAGCTAACTGTGGATGATGTAGTACTGGAGTGCTATTTATTGAAAAAAATCTGTGTGTAAGTGGACACGCAGAGTTCAAAATCTGTGTTATTCAAGTGTCAACTGTATTTTGTTTACAATTAATTAGGGGATAGGAATGAAAGGAAATGAAACCACCTTAGATAATTACCCTCTCTGTTTCATTTGACAAAATAGTGTCTCATAGGGCTTCCCTGGTGGCGCAGTGGTTGAGAGTCCGCCTGCCGATGCAGGGGACACGGGTTCGTGCCCCGGTCTGGGAAGATCCCACATGCCGCGGAGCGGCTGGGCCCGTGAGCCATGGCCGCTGGGCCTGCGCGTCCGGTGCCTGTGCTCCGCAACGGGAGAGGCCACAACAGTGAGAGGCCCACGTAACGCAAAAAAAAAAAAAAAAAAAAAAATAGTGTCTCATAATAACTACAAGAACACGGTTGTCAAGTAAGAGTTATCTGCAATTATGGAGCATTCAGCAATCTGACCTGGATACATTTACAACAAGTCATTGGTTGCTGAAATGGCCATTTACAGGGATGCTGCATGGAGGGCAGCTTGAGAAGAATCCAGAAATAAGAAGTCATGTGGCTGAAGGGAGAGTAGATAAACTTTGCCTTCTCAGGATGCAGCTTACCTCTAAGCTCCAGCACTTTCTGTGTTTGGTGATTTAGGACAAATCCTGTCACCTGTCCGAGCTTCAGTAACCTCCTTTGTGACATGGTAAGAATGGAAAAAAGCTCCCCAAGAGGCTGCTGGGAAATCAAATGAGACAGTGCAAGAGAAAGAACTTTGCAAATTGCTTGAGTGCCATAGAAATGTTGTTTAGTTTATTGTTTCTGTAAAGTATGACCTGGTAGTCCTTGAGAAAACACTGTACCACATACTGTTCTAAATAAATGTTGATAGAAAATTGGGGCTCTGAGCTGCATGTGTTGGCATGATATTTGTAGTCCTGCATTAGGTTTATGCAATTCATAAAATACTTATGATGTGCCTACTATGTGCCAGTCACTGTCTAAGCACAGTTTAAGCCACTGTTTAAGCACAGGGGATGCATCAGAAAATAAAACATACAAAAGTCCAGACCTCCTGGAGCTTACTTTCTGCACAGGCAGAGGAAAACAAACAAAGTTAAAAATCATATAGAATATTAGAAAATGGCAAGTTCAGTGGGGGAGAAATAAAGTAGGAAAGGGAGCTAGGGATGGGGAATGCAATATTTATATAACACTTCTAGTCTCTTTCGTTTACATAACATCTGTTCTTTCTTTGTTGTTCTTCATTTGTTGACAATTCTGGAAAGCCACAGGGGAAATAAAAGTTAATTGGGGAATTATTTGTGTTTGATGAGTTTTGAAGCTGCTCTTTTTAAACTTCTGGACCACAGTTGTTGTTTTTCTTTTATTTAAAGTATACACCAACAAAAAATTTGGGCCGTCTTTTTCCCCCTGCCACAATGTATGCTAATGTGGCAAGAAATTAGTCAATTTAAAATTTGACAAATATATAGGTTAAGGGACAAAGAAAACATACACTTTTGGGGACATGATAGAAGGCGTTCATTCCTCAGACCTCATGTTCTATTTTCAAAATGATCTCTACATGTAGGAATACAAGGAACTCTAGAAGTATAGGAAAAATGTTGCTCCCAAGGTCATGTTTATGATCCATGTAGAATGAAGACCTTTAAGTTGAATACCCAGCTTTATGATTAAGTATAAAATTTGTCTATAACTTGTCTAAATATATTAAATAAGCTGATTTATGAAAATATAAAATATAATAAGGGAGTCTAATTTGAAAACAGTGAAGTACAGCCTCATAAATAAATAAAAAGTGTTCATTCTCTAGAGGTTTTTGTTTTGGTTTGGGTTTTTTTTTTTCTTTTCTTTTTCCTCTCGTTTTGGTGTTTGTTTGTTTGTTTTCATTTTAATGCTTTATTCCCTTTACTTTGTAGGTTTTCCTATAAGAATTTCTACTTTCTGGTTCCCATTTCTAAGATCCACCTTTTTTAAAAAAAAGCAACTCATTAACTGGTCTTCCCATGTTTGGACAATGATGTGGAGCATGTAGGTGAATTGTGGAGCATGTAGGTGACTGCTACAATTTAGAGGTAAATCTGAGAGCAATTCAACTGGCTTATCTCTTTCAACATGCTCCTACGCCCATGTGTACTCCCCTACACATGTTCTGTTTGATTTGTCTTGTTATTTTGGTTATTGACCTCAATTCCTGGGATTTCAAACTGAATGATCCTTTGCTGTTTTATTCCATTAATTATTATTTTTAATACAGGGAGGTAGCCCCCCCCAATATTTTAATACTCATTTATTCATTGGTTTCACAAATGTTATTGGGCATTTGCTTTGTGCTGTGTAGCATTCAAGGCATTCCTCTTATCTAAACTTTGTAATGGGAATGGAGTCCAATGGGTAGATCTGGGTAGAAGAAGACCCTTAGGTTGTTGAGGTACCCCCACCCTTGCTGCTGCAGAGTCAGAATTAACCAGAAGAGGAAAGAATTGAGGCACATGCGTGTCCTAAGCCTTATCTACCTGCATCGTTCACACCTGAAATTAAGATGGAGAGGAAAGGCATCCACTACTGTAAGAATATGAACACATTAAAAGACCCTCTGAAAGGCTTTTCTGAGTTCGTGTGATTCACGTACTGCCCGATAGCTTATTTAATTTGGGAGGAAACATCCTAAACAATACATCTCCTAAGTTAAAAAAAAAAAATCATGCCTGCCCCTGTCTTTAACCAACATGGAGTACCATTTTCACACTCTAAAGATATTCATGTCTTACACTGTGTCTTCTCCACTCCCCTTAGATCTTTAACAAACTGTTACTTTGTGTTTACCTGGCAACTATCCACTAGGATTAGAAAGGGTTGCTAATTACTTGTCTTAAAACATTGATAAACAGTAGCCATAGAGGGGGCAAAGCACATTTTTAAGGATGGAGGAATTCTACCCCAAATAATAAGTTACAGCTCCCAGGTTTGGGAACAGACTTCAGGGCTCTTGATACCAAAAGGTGGACTCCAAATGTCATGGACAGTGTGAATTATATGAAGAGAAAATACAAAATTGGACAGGGTGGTATATTTTTAAAAGCATAAATGTATTACTAGGTGTTCAAGTTCAAGATTCTGATAAGATCATCCCTCCTGGGGCAGTGTCTTGGTGCTGGTGAGTTGCTGGTACTCAGATGAATGTCTTTTATGTGTCCCTACTAGCGAGGATTTGTCACCCATTACTTCCTATGGTTTGTATCATCAAAACATTTTTTAAATTTTTCTAGAAATAAATCTATATTACAATGTTGAATATGCTTTTCAAAACTACTCATGCCCCAAAACCTTCCAACTGAAGTTCTGATTCACCCTCCTTTCTTCTGAATAATTAATTCAGAACCAAAGGACTCACAAAAGACATTAGAAAAATGATGTCAGGAAGTTTTTTTTTTTTTGAGAAAAAGTAGCTCATCTTGGGTCAGTGCTTTAGATAATAGAGTTTAACTGTGTCACAGATAGAGAAGAAATGTAATAGCAAAGCCCCAATTAAATTAAAGTGACATTTCCCCTTTTAAGGGATTATTATAAAAAACGTTCATTTCTCCTCATTTCCCTCAGACTATATTTTTGCATAGGCCCTTAGCATTTGTTTTGGAAATAGAGTTTATTTTCTTTTTCTAAGTCTGGTAACATAAAGAGAATGATTCTCCCCCTGGAGGCCTGCGCTAGACCTTTGTTTGTGGCCCAGGAGACACAGTCATTGGTGGTATCGCATCAGGTGAAAAATCAGAACTGGGGCTGCCTGGAACTAAGTGGCATTCTTCCCCTTGGCATTATTTAGAAACAGGGAAAATTAATCACCTGCTTTCTAATTGTAAAAATTTGTCTAAATTTGGCTCTCTCTAAAAGAAGAAGACTATAAAAATTGATGCAATCCTTTCAAAGTCCCTGTCCTTCAGCCAGGGACCGCACTTTATAATTTACAAATTTAAATATCTGGTATCTGGACAGGACCTCCATTTGTCCTCTCATCCAGCCCACAGAGGTTACAGCCTGGAGGCTAAAAGGGAGGGTGGAGCCAGCCCAGGAAAGCTGTAGACTGGCACTTGCCCTGTTGTGTGATGGTGCTCTTTCTGCTTGGTGCCTTGTTCCTCCTCAAACCTGTAAGGACAGGGGCTTCTCTGGTGGCGCAGTGGTTAAGAATCTGCCTGCCAATGCAGGAGACACAGGTTCGAGCCCTGGTCCAGGAAGATCACACATGCCGCGGAGCAGCTAAGCCCGTGCACCACAACTACTGAGCCTGAGCTCTAGAGCCCGCGAGCCATGACTACTGAGCCCACGAGCCACAACTGCTGAAGCCCCCGCGCCACAACTGCTGAAGCCCCCGCGCCTAGAGCCTGTGCTCTGCAACAAGAGAAGCCACTGCAATGAGAAGCCCGCGCACGGCAACGAAGAGTAGCCCCCACTCGCCACGACTAGAGAAAGCCCGCACGCAGCAACGAAGACCCAACACAGCCAAAAAAAAACCGTAAAGACAGAGCTCGTTCTTTGCTGTGGTTCGTTGGCATTGGGTGGTTGCTCGTGTTGGTGGTCTACAAACCTAATTATTCTGCAGCGGACGGTGGGCTCATGTTCAGGCTGGCAAAGGAAATGATCTTCTGTGTTGTCACTTCCTCTTCCCCTAAACATCTAAATCTCCCACCTAGGAAGCCCGAACTTCTCAAGACCTGCGGTCTTTGCCATCTTTCCCCAAATGCCCTGACTTTCCAATCTCCCCGTCCAGACTAAAGTCTTCTCTGGTCACCCACATCTTGGCTAGGTATGGAGAATAAACCTGTTTTATGTTAGACCTTAAAAATAATAAAAATATAACTTTGCACAGGTTTACACTTTTGTGAGCAATATGCAAAGATGAGTAAATTCACTCCACCCAGTCTGAGCCGGTGGGGAGAGGCTGGGCTGCAGCACCATTTCCTTTTCCTTCCTTAACGACTGTCCTGACTTCCTCCTGAGGATAGTGAAAGAAGAGTGAGTAGCACCAGATCCCCAGCTATGGGAGGGTTTAGGACCTGCCCTTCCCAGTTGCACAATTTCCCTAAGCCACATGCAGCAGGAACTTCGGTTGTAAGACAAAGAAACCTATGCATACGAATGCACACGTATCAAAAGTAACAGGTGTTAAGTGGAAAATACACTCATTTCTCCACACAGGAGCATTCTCTATGCAAGAATTCACGTATATGAGCCTCTGCTTATGTATGGAACATTGCCACTTATCCAAGGTTGGAGCCCAGTAAGCATTGTTTCTTGTTCTCCCACCATACTTTTCATTCTTAGAGGTGGCTTCATGTAGATCTCAACTGGATGTACTCCTCAGACCCTGTCTCCCTGTGTTAAAATACAGAGCTTTTATCTTTTAAAATATCACTCAGTATATTTTAAAAAATGGATCCCAAACAATGCAAATATATCTACCGGTTCCAAGTAATTTTCACAGCTTGGGGCAACTGAAGACATGGCAAGCACTTGTTTGTTAACTGCTATTAAGTTCCCAGTTCTATCAGGCATGTTAATATTCCATCAGTGTAATGATAGAATCCACGGTCACCTCAAATATGCTATTCTGTTATAAATACGTATTTTAGATATTTCCAAGGTGATTCTTAAGCTTACTTGCTCATTCATAAAAATGTTATGGCTACAATCTTAATTATAATGAAAACTCATAATTATTTATGCAATTTTTGCCTGAAACTTTTAGAATCCAGGATGTTACTAGAGTAGCTGAACCTTCCAACATCCTCTGGGAGTTTCTGACCTTAAGTCCAACACTGGCATGGAACCCACCCAGAGACTACCTTCACCCTCTATGGTGAGGTCCAGCTTAGCTGCAAAAGGAGTCAAGATGATGAGTATAATGAACAAGCCATGAGAACAGAGCCAAATATGAAAACGTCTCTAGAGGTGGGTGGGCAAAAGAAGATGCTGGGTTCTTAAAAACTAAAGAGTATGAAGTCCAACTGGATTAATTTTCCTTTCAATGCCCAATGCCACTGGAATTAATCTTCATTGGCTTCAGTGAAAGACAACATCATAAATAGTGCTTCTCAAACTTTACTGTGTATATGATTCACCTGGGGATTGTATTAAAAAGAAGATGGAGGGCTTGAGATTCCTTATTTCTAAAATCTTCCAGGTGATGTTGTCTATAGACCACAATTTGATCATCAAGGACTAACCAGCATCTTCCCACAAACCACAGTAAATCCCACCTTCAATCTCAGACAAAACTTTGCATGGCATTCTCCAACTCCATTGAAAAATTAAGTGTGAATCGCTTCTTTTCACTTTTGCCTAAACAGTGGTGTCAGAAAAAAATAGGTTTTAAAGAAGTAAACAATTGTGGAGTGAAATGAAATGTCTCTCTTCAGCAAGACGTAAAGCCGATCTCTGGCTACATCCATGCTAATAAGAGCAAGTTGGAAAGCTGAGATTCCTGATTCTCATTCCAAGGTGTTTATCCTTGAGAATGAAAAGTCAATGCCAATAACTATGGTTAGCTTGGCTGTAATGACGCAGAGGGGCAGCCACCCAGGCTGCAGAAGGAGCGTGAACACTGCCGGCAGTGGATGTTGGCCAACCAGGGCTGCACAGCTTACCAGTACCCATCTGATGCGTGCCCTGAGAGCAAGTGGGGAAGCACTTCCATGCTCAGAGAATAAATGGGGGGGCTGAGAACCGGCTTAAATGCTTTATTATTACCTCAGAAATCACATTCCATAAATGAAATGGTCCAAACGCTGCCTTGAGTTACTCCCCTGCAAAGCCAAGAGAGCTTAGTGCAGGGATCCAAAAGAGAATTGATGGAACCAATATTTTTAATTTTCAAAAGATGCCTTTATAGTTGGCCCTAGACCTTTTAAGCATATTTATAGGCTCACCTGCCTGATTTTGTCTGTCTCTGTGTGTGTTTTTAGGTGCCTGACAATCCAGTAACTGAAGTTAGTGCTGCTTCATTTTCCACACGGTTTTCAAAGACCTATGAAGTGCAAACTAAATGCAGTTAGACAGAAACAAAGATATGACTGCCCCTTACTTCTAGTAAGTGGAAGTCATCCTGCTGTGGTGGACCTACCTTTATTCTTACCTTGAAGCCATGATTCCTTTCAATGAAAACAATCTGAGATTTATTAGGGGGTTTCTTTTTGCCTTTGGCAGCAAGCCTAGAAGCAGCTAGCTCAGCAAGGTGAGCTAAATGCAACTTGGAATTTCCTTACAACTCAGCTCAAATCACACAATCCGACTGAGAGACACCAGTTTAATTCCAGAAGGCTCTTTCACCCCAGAGTTAATGTTATAGAAATTTGTTCCCAAACAGCTATACTGGCTTTTAAACATAAGAAAATAACTTCCTTTCCAGCAAATATAATGTCTTTGGATTTAGACAAGGGTGAGAATGAGAGGAACAGAACTTGATTTTAGACAGAAAAGTTATTACACGAATATGTATAAAGTAGATAACTAATAACCTGCTGTATAAAAAAATAAATAAAATAAAATACAAAAATTCAAAAAAAAGAGAAAAGTTATTTAAAACCTGGATCTAAAAATACATATATTAGCCATTGCTAAAGAGAGCAGCTTGGAATGAGAGCATGGAAAATGTGTTTCCAAGTCAAATAAAAATAGCTAAAAAATATCCTGAAGTCCATGGGTGTAATTAGTCCCATGGTTCCCTGAAATCTAAACCAAGGAAACAAGGAACTCTAAAAATGAGCCCTTTTCAAAAGTATGGCCCCTGGGAGTCTAGGCTCATCCCAAATTTGTACTTATGGAAGCTGAACGGGCTGGAATATTCATGTCCCGACTGTAAGAGAAGCCATAGAATCAGATCTACCCAAAGGATTTCTTTTTTGAAATCAATGCAACCTATTTACACAGTCTGCAATGTATGGTCCCTCTACTCTTAGAATCACCTTTGTAATAAGCCAAGGTGAATTACAGGTGAATCAGCTTATTCATCCTTCTTCCTTCCTTCCTTCCTTCCACCATTTATTCATTCAAGAAACAGTTATGCAGTACCAATCATGTGGCAAGTACTGTGCTAAGCATTAGGGATAAAAGCAGACTAAGACACACTTCTATTCTGCCTTCCCTGTTACTTCCGGACAGATTTCATCACTCCCTCTTTTGCACTGCTGATACTAATCCATATGCTTAAAAACTCAACTGGGTGAAAAATAGGGTTAAAATCCTCGTGTGAAAACTTAACTGATTTTCTTATGAGAATGAGAAGGTCGGTCCATCTCCAGTCTACTTTTGTTTTCGTTTATGACTGTGGGTCCAGGAGGAGGAAATTCTGCCTGTTTCACTAATCAAGTGTCTCCAGCTTCGAGACATATTAGGCACAAATATTGAATGAATGAAAGAAGGAGGGAATGCCTTTGATTCCTGAGCACACTGTATAGTCTGGCACAGAGTATTTGTCCTCCAGAAATATTTACTATGTGAAACTGAATTCACAGAGTCAACATCCAGCAAATGAAGCAGACATAGAAATTAATCATTAGAGTCTGGTTAAGTCTCTTCTACATAGAAGTATGTCAAGGGGTAGTCACAGTGTATGGGAGAAATTTATAGGCACAATTTACCTGAAATCTAGCATATTGGCAAGTTTTGCAGGCATTAGGAAACTTCATGGTAAGGTGGACATGGTCAAGTCATTGGCCACTTTGTTGTCAGTCCTTTGTGAAAGGACACCAGACCTCTGGGGTTGGGTGTAATACTTCATGGTTTGCTTCTGCCAGGAGTACACACTATCCTTTGTCCTGATCATTCAGAGAATATTCAGGTAGTCATAGATAGTTCTAGTTTTATTAAAGGTTTTATTTTCTCTGAATATCATCATTTTCTTTCTTGCTTTATATTTACTGTTTAATCAAAATTATCTGTGCTCATGGAATTAAAATAAAATTTTTTTCTACAAGGCTCTTTTCACCTGCCTCCCAACTACTTTAACTTTTAACTACTTCTATTTGATTATTTCTTTTGATTATACTTATATTTATCTAAATAATACTGTTTCTGTTACTTTTTTTTGGTTCTCTGCGGAAGACTAGAATTTAGGTTTTTCAGCCCCCATCCTCAGAGTGCACACATGTGTGCGCACACACACACACACACACACACATTCCCCTCCCAATATTCTTCTTATACAATTAGATTGCAATGTTGATTTGGATCTGTATATTGTCTTTTATGTTACTGTAATGTTGGAGAACACTATTCACATCTAAGTCGTGATAAACTGTTACATTTCCTTTCTTTTATTCATTTTTATGTCTGCAGAGTTAGTAACTGTTCTGATTGATTGATTGATTGGGGGGGATTGCTTAATTTTCTAGGTACCTATTACTAATTAATCCCCAGACTCTTTACCATAAATGTAAATCTCCTCTTAGCCACACACATTTGGTAAGTCATTGGTTCTTCTTTTCTGAGACATCGCTCCAGAGCCTTCTGACTTCCTGCTCCAATTCAGAGTTAATGTTCTCTTTATTTGCTGTTGAGATGTCTTCCTGGGATCTCTCTTCACCATCATCTTGGCTATTTCTTTGGCTACTCTTTGTGTTTGATTATTTGTTTCCTGGATCCAATGCCTTTTTATTGACATACTCCTTTGTTTTAGAAGATTCTTTCTTCCAGTAGCTTCCTGAGAAAAGGTACAAGGGAGGAAACTTTTTGGACCTTGAATGTCTGACAGTGTCTTTATTTTATCCTCTCAATTGATGGTGGGCTGGGTATAGAATACTAGATTGGAAATCATGCCCCTCAAAATTTTGAAGGCTTGTGTTGATCATTTATCTCTACTTTCCCGTATGGTATTGAGAAGTTCAATGCTATTCTGAATCTTGATCATTTGTTTTTACTTTCTGAAAGCTTTATGAAAATGTTTCTTTGCATCTAATGTTCTGAAATTTAGTGATGACGTGCATGCACTTGGGCCTTTTCTATTCATTTTGCTCATACTTGGTAATCCCTTTAATGTGGAAACTCACATACTTACGTTCTGGAAATTTTATTTGTAACCTTTCTTAGATTATTTTCTCCTCTCTGTTTTCACTTTCTTTCTTTATGAAACTCTTGTCATTTGGTTTTGAGCCTCTTGGATTAATTATCTATTTTAAAATATTTTTCTCTCATTGTTCACTTATTTGTCTTTTCTCCTTTCTAGAGGGTTTCCCAAACTTTATCTTTCAACTTCTCTGTTGAGATTTTCCTGCTTTCCTATCATACTTGAAAAAAATTTTAAGATTCCTTTCTTAAATGTTCCAGAATGTTTCTTTATAAAGGCTTCCTTTTCTTGTTTCATGAATGTAATAATTCACCTCAATCTTTTTGAAGTGTTCTTCTTTCTACATTGTCTTTTTTTATTCCAAATTCCTTTTTTACTCTTTCTTCTTTTTTTCACTTCTGACTTTCAAGTTGACATATTTCCTATTGCCACTGTTCATCTTTCACTCTCTGCTCACATATGAGTGGGTCGATAAAGTGCCATTGACAGCTCTTTGCAGGGAGGTCTTGCTGTCAGGTGAAACTCATTATAGAGCAATCTTGTTGGTCATTTTATGAGGGCACTGATGGCCGTAAGAATTTCCAGGTCCCTCTTATCTCTTACCAACTAGTCAGATTCTCCAAGGGAAATAAAATTGCAATATACTATCTATAATGTATTATCCTGACTGCCTGAATATAGGCATCAAATCGTGAAGAGGATGAAGGTAGAGGTTATTTCATGACTATGTGTGTAAAATTCCACTTATTTTCTCTATTTTGAGCATTCTTAGTGGTCCTGTAGCCAGCTTGCCCCAATTCACAAAAAGTTGATTATATGCATCTCTTCCCAATACCACAACCAGAGACGTTCTGTTGTTAGCTTGAAATTAGCTTTGGTGGGAGTATTTCTGCCTCTGAAGTTGGCAAAGACTACAAATCGTCTCCCCCGCTATGCCCCCGAACCCTGAGTGGATTGTTAACATAACCAGTGCTCCATGGAGCACACTAAGCCTGCCCCCAGCTGTGTCTTGTCTTCCCCCATGCCAGAACTCCTCTGGTTTACCCCTCTAAAAATACACTCTAAGTCTCCTGCCAGGGTTGGGGGAAGGAAACATATTCATGAGGTTGTGCAGAGCAGGAGAGAGAGCGGGAATCTGGTATCTAATTGCCTCTCAGATTTTCAAACCACTCTCCTGTTTTCCACCCTCTCTTCACCCGCTCTTTGAAAAGCACCTGGCACGCCCAGGCCTGAGTTTCTGAAGCACCATCAGGTTACTTCTTGTCTTTACCTGCTGCTGGCTGAGGTTTCGGCTTTCTGGGATCGGCCCAGTCAGTGGCCACTCATCCATCTGTTTTCCAGTGTGCAAAATTAGGTTCTTGTTTTCTCCTCTTTGTTTAGGGTTTATACCATTTTTTATTTTTCTTTTTTAACCTTTTATAGTCCATTTAGTGGTTTGAGGGAGGAGCAAAGTAAACGCAAACTCAATCTGCCTTTTTTAATTTCAAAGTCAAACTGAAGAGTTTATGGTGTTTTAGGGGCAGACCAAGAGTCAGAGTGGTCCTGAAACACTCCTCCTACCCTGGGCCCACCTAGAAGTACCTCTCAGGACCATGGGCAGCCCCACAGCCAAGGTGGCCTTTCTTGGGCTCCAGTGAATAATACGCAGGTCAGAATTGTTTGGGGCAGAGTAGAACTGCATTAAGTGAGGATGGAGTGACCCTGTATTTGTTAATTATTTGCTTGATGCTATTCAGGGCTTTGCCAACTGTTACAAACGTGGTAACCCTGACTTTCTGAAAATTCCCTCTTATTGGTCTTTGTAAAACACATACATATTTTCTCTTGGAAAAGTTTCCAAGTACCAGGGCAACCTGAAGAGATCCTGTGGATTTGAGCCATTACCTGTCGGTCTACAAATTGGTTAGGATTTATCTGGCAATTGAGTAATAACTAATCTTGCTCCTGTTTCGTGCAGCCTGAAGGTTCACACCATTCATCTTGTTAAATTCAGTTTTTCAGCTCCAAGAGGTAAGGAGGCATCTCAACACGAATAACTCCAGAGAACAAATGGCATTTCTGGGCAGATTACTTAACAAAAACGTGTCCTGGACAAGGATAAAGCCTTGCTGATTCCTTTCATTCTGTTCCTGTTGGACCTAGCAGTGGTGAGTGTTGGATGGCTGATTATTGTGGATTGAAACACTTTCCCACTTTTGGTTACAAGCTTGGCAACAATTTCTGAGACAAACACTGCTGTGGCAGCAGGCAACCATGTAGCGCCAAAGTACAATCGGAAACATGCTCCAAAGTGTTGGCCCAGACTCCTGAGAGAACTTGTGTCTGGTGACTGGTGTGCAATATGGTGGGAGCACCTCAGGCCAGTTATTTCCACGCACTTCCTGATTTCACATCTGAGAGAACAACTGCCCTGCTGAGACGAGAGAGAAAGGGATCCATCCCCTCAAGATTTATCTTTCAGGGACTCCCCTGGTTGTCCAGTGGTTAAGACTTCGCACTCCCAATGCAGGGGGCCTGGCTTCGATCCCTGCTAAGGGACCTAGATCCTGCAATGCCACAACAAAAGATCCCACATGCTGCAACTAAGACCTGGTACAGCGAAATAAATAACTAAATATCTTACAAGAAGATTTACCTGTCAAGTGTGGGAACAGAGCTGATAAATGATTTGCATATGCATGTGGAGGTAGAAATGTGTGGATTCTAACCGCTGCTCCACCAGTCTCTAGCCATTTGTATTTGGGCAACTGTCCTTTCCTAAACTTCATCTTCTGGAAACTGAAGTGACAATTAGAACTACCTGGGGAAGTTACTGGGAGGGGCAGGTGAAAAGCCGTGGCCTGCAGGCTGGCTCGTGAGCTCCCTAAGTGCTTGCTGCTGTGGGATTGTTCCTGTGAGTGGCCTGTCTGCCCCCAGCAGCTGAGAGTCCTTCGAGGCGACTGCTTTTGAAGGTATGGATCAAGGGGCAGGTTCTGGTCTCTGCGGAAGAGCCAGGCTGCTCCCGGAGAAAGCAGAGAATGACTGAGTTGAAACTGAGGAAGACACAGAGTTGACATTAAATATTTACTGAGCGTCCAGAGCGCACCCCAAAGCAGACACATTTATCTCCAGGAACGTTTCACTTAAGACAAGACATTAAACATCCATCTGAAGCCTGAACATGTCCTCATTTAAGCGCTAATGAGAAGGTACCATAGGAAGCAGAATATTACACTCTCTCCTGCCTGCCAGGGATGCATCTTGCCCCATTACTTTCTCTGCCCTCTGTTTTACACCCACACAGTTCAGAGCCCACGCCCTGCATCTCCAGGATAAAGCAGCTC
Organism: Mesoplodon mirus; assembly: GCF_964341445.2. Lineage (NCBI taxonomy): Eukaryota > Metazoa > Chordata > Mammalia > Artiodactyla > Ziphiidae > Mesoplodon > Mesoplodon mirus. The sequence continues at coordinate 65,794,524 of NC_138993.1, read as the reverse complement.
AGCCACAGTGTGTCTTGGCTTGAGCACAGACAGGTTTCGTCAACTCCCTATACACAGCAAACAGATTTTGTGGAAAGTTCCCAAGTCGGAAGCTGGGTTTGAGTCTTTGCTCATCTCTAGGCATTTTTCGTTTGTTTTGAATCATGAAGCCTCCTGTGTGTGTGCACAAGTGTGTGGACAAGTGTGTGTGTGCTGGTGCACACGAGTGCATGTATATTTCTACTAAGAATGGACCTAATTAGTTCACTTTTACCTTTAATAATAGTGATTATCACTACAGGAAATCACTTTGGATTCAATCACATCCTATGGAAGACACTCACTAACTCTGAACATATCAGCTATAAGGCATATACATTAGCATAAAAATCTTGAAAATTTCCATGGAAGACAGTAGGTAATAAAGTCATATTGATCTATATCTTATATGATGCTGCATCTTTGTAGGATCATAGATTTTTCTTTTTCTTTTGAAAATAGACTTTATTTTAGAGGTGTTTTAAGTTCACAGCAATACTGAACCAAAGATGCAGAGATTTTCCATAGACCCCCTGCCCCACACATGTACAGCCTCCCCGATTAGCAACATCTCCACCAGAGTGGACATTTGTTACAACTGATGAACCTACCCCGACACATCATCATCACCCAAACCCCATAGTTCATCTTAGGGCTCACTCTTGCTGTTTGTTGTACAGTCTATACGTTTTGACAGATGTATAATGGCTTGTGTCCAGGGTTTATCTTAACAGTCCTTTGGGCTTTACCAGATTGAAAGAATAGGACATGAATGCAGAGATTTTCCTTCCCAGGTTCCACAGACAGAATTGTCTCAGCTAAGAACATTTTCTAATGATACAGCAAGGCTCCAACTTAAAAAATTTGTTGTTTTCTTCACAGAATTCTCAAATGAACATTGTCAGTAAATGACTATGTTTTCGGGGACAGAGCCTGCATGGTTATTCTTTTCCCTGTAACTAGGGCGGCTCAGCATCTCTGCTTCTCAACCATTTACCCTCAACCATGCTGACTCCTATTCTGTCCAAGGTCAAGCTCACACAGCGGCAGTTTAGGCTGACTGGAGCCTTGACCCACGCCTGACTTGCAGTCACTTCTCTCCCTTTTCTAGTTCCCTCCTGTAGCTGCTCAGAGCCAGGGTGTCTTCAGTGTTCCCTTCCCCCTCCCCCCTGCTCCCCGCACGGTGCAGCTTTGTGTCACTGCCTCTGAATTCTGCCGTCTGCCCAGTCACCTCCTTCCTCACTCACTCTCATGAGTCTACAAAGATGTCTTCAGACTATGATTTTTTCGTTTTTCTCATCAAAACCGTGCCCTGGACATCAGATGAAACAATCTCTGCTATCCTTCCTTGGGTACCCAAATGGATGCTGATTTTAATGCTGTTTCTTTTCTCTCTAGATCTTGAGGGCAGACAAAGCTCTAGTTTTCATTGGCTCCGTTATATTTTTACAGTACCAAGCAGCTCCTGAACTATAACCAATGTGAGAAATGGCCTATTTCATTTTCAAGCTAAACAGTCAGGTACATATGAGCCTTTCTTTATTTAGTTAGTGGGGGGAAATCATTCTAGATTGTCCATGTGGGACCATTCCTAGCTGCTGGTGGGCTATTGCTTTGTACTCAGCCAAAGTTACAGTACTGGGCAGGGAGGCATGGTTATGGAAACAGAGCTGGGGACAACTGCCAACATGAACATGTATTATATAAACACAGCTCAAATTACTTTCATACAGTCTGGATTTAGAAATCTCACCAATCCACAGGTGAGAAATAGTCCTGCAAGGATCAAAGTCTGGAATACTAAAAAGGGAGTGGACAGTGTCGTCAGCACTAGGGTACATTAGGCATTTCTCATGCTTCATGCAACTTGCCTACTTTGCAAGCAACCAAAGAAGCAGGAGAGCCAACCATAGTAGTTCATGTAACTTTTCAAATTTCCAGATGTTGTTCTTGTCTCGGCTCCTGTTTGGACAACTGCCATTGTGTTCCGTTTCCAATAGAATCTAGTGTCCAACACTCTCCTCCAGATGCTGCTGCTTTCTATCTCCTTTTTACCAAATTATCCAAAACAAGTAGGGGTCTACTGTGGTGCACAGAACAGCAGGAATCCCCCTCAGTCTTGCTGCAGACCCAAGAGTGACCTTTCCACTGAGAGGTGGTCAGTGTGTCTTTCTGATCCAAACCAGAAGTGGCCTCGAAGGCTTCATTTTGGTCTCATGCACTCCATCCCCAGAAGTCAGTAACCCCTCTGATTGTTGGGGACTGGCCAAGGTGCCCTGGGAACAACATATATCCTAGGCATCCCTGGCAACTATTCCTGGCTTTGGGTAGGATTGGAGATTAGCCATGCATGCTAATGAAAATGCTAGAATATGGCTTGGGATTCTGAACAGGGAAAAGGCTTTCTGTAAAGTCGGAGTTTCAGGCAATTTCCTGCTCCAGTCACTCTCTAAACATAAAGGGCACTCCTTCTACAGGACCCTCCCTCTAGGTCTTTCATTACCCACTGGCCATTCTTAAGTCCCCCCCCACTCCGATTAAGTGAGATCTCTAGCCAACAGCACTCTTCCATTAACAAGTCATATTTTTAAACTGCAAACCTCATTTCATTCTGAATGAAGTGTTAATTTTATACAGGGTGTTGGGTGGAATACGAGAAGTGTGTGACATTTTGTCCATGATAGACTGGATCTGTTGTTAGAAAACTCTTTTCTTTTGAAATGAGAACACCTTCTTCAAATAAAATCTTAGGTAGAAGCCAGCTATATACATCAGATAAAAGTGCACCTGCGGTCTTCCCTGGTGGTGCAGTGGTTGAGAGTCTGCCTGCCGATGCAGGGCACACAGGTTCGTGCCCCGGTCTGGAAAGATCCCACATGCCGCGGAGCGGCTGGGCCCGTGAGCCATGGCCGCTGAGCCTGCGCAGCCGGAGCCTGTGCTCCGCAACGGGAGAGGCCACAACAGTGAGAGGCCCGCGTACCGCAAAAAAAAAAAAAAAAAAAAAAAAAAAAAGAGAGAGAGAGGAGTGTCGTGGTGTTAAATACATAATCTCTGGTGTATCACAACGATAGTCCTGTAGGCAGAAGAGAAGGCTGTGTCAGGACTCTACAGCTGCGGGGCCCTAGTTCAGGTTCCTCCTTCACTAAAAGATGCAGTCCTAGGGGACACTGGTCTTTCCCAGCGGTTGGTGCTAAAGTCATGCTGCTTAGAGCTTGCTTGGAGCACACTCTCCCTTTCCCCATTCTGCATCACTCCATAGTAATATCACTTAAACCAACTCTCTTCCTCCACAGCCATCCTTTAGCAACCCCCAGATAAGTCAGAGTAAAACCACTATACTTTACAAATTATAGTAAAGAATCAAAGCAAAAATACAGGGGCGAGGGTTTACTTAGTATCAATTGTCAAAAGCATGAATCCTAGGAAACAGCTACATTGTAAAATTACAAGGCAATCTCTAGGGTAAAGCCACATCTTAGCTATCCATAAAACATTACCTGGGAGTTGAAGAAAAGCAAGTATGCTTTATTTGAGTAGAAATGTTATGCATTTACACTGCTTAGTCAGATAGCTCTGGGGACCAGAAAGCCAGAAGCCAATATGCCTGCTATCCCCAACCTGCTGAAGAGTCATGTGTAGTTTTGCATCTTAGACTTCCTTCCTGGGTAGCATAGGGCCACTGAGGAATTTGTGAGGTGGAAGGAAGGTTCTTCAACAAATTCTATTGTGTTACCTTCAGGCTGTGACTCAAATCAGCTAAAGTCTGTGTGGTATGATGAGACACAAATTGGTCTAACATTGGGAGTGTTTACATGTAAATGGATGCTTCTATGAGGTGATAAAGGACACACATTAGGAAAGCTTCTCACGTGTCTCCCTCAATGTCTACTATGTTGACACAATTTTATAACTAGAGGATTATTCCTTTGAGAACAAAGGTTTTTTTTGTTTTGTTTTGTTGTTTTTTTAGTTTTCAGAAGAACCAATAAAAAAACAACATACCTGGGAGGAAAAACACTAATTTTTAAGCCCTTGTTGACTAACACTATATTGCAAAGCTAATTGGCAGCATGAATCTGGACCAGGTAGCTACCTGGGAATTGGGACATGAAGAGTCCTTGGCCCTGAGCAGAGGTGGTTGGTGCTTCTTGGGAAACCAGAAGGACCAAAGACAAGATTGACTACCTTCTCAGTTTTCCTGAGGCAGCTCTGATTTTTCTCAAGGCAAACTAGAAAATTTTCTGTGATACAGAAACAAAGCTAAGTTTTCCAAAGCTGTGTGTTAGTCCTATTCCTTGGGCCACTAGATATATCCCAGATTTCCCTTTAGGGTAAGTCAATTCTCCAGGGAGTGTGCCTTAAAGTTGTTGGTTTTAAGATGGAAGACGGGAAGCTGATGTGGGGTTCGGCTGGGAGGAGAAGCTCAGAGGGAAGCTACGGGCGGGCACGACCCACACTGAGCCAGCCATTGACTATTTCAAGTCCATGGGGTGTGTAGGGAGGTGTGTCTGGCTTGGTCATCTCTAGGTCCTGAGGAACTGTGAGACCTGAGAACAGTTGAGTTTTCATAGCAGTTCCAAACACTTTCAAAGACGTAACCGTGGTGGGAATTGTTTTCAAGGGGCTAGAGACAAAGCCCTTGCATTCAGCATTTGATGATTCTATATACAGTTAAAAATCAGAGATGAATATATTATTTCAATAAGACAAGCCAAGTTCCATTCTTGGTAGGAAATCAAGGACTACTAATTAATGAATTTAAAATGCACAATTATTAATACCTTACCTTTACTAAACTTTTCTACCAAATCAACCACTTTCTACTGTTTTGTTTACAATTAATAATAAATAGTAAAGTAATAATATGCATTAGTTCTCATTAAATGAGAAAGATAACATCCCTTGGGCTTTTACGTCTCTTGTTCTGTTTCCTCTTTTCCCCTTTGTCAATGTTCTGTCTAGAATTTACTTAATTTTTTCTTTGTTTTGTAAATTAACTTCTCTGGCTCAGTTCCTTAGGTGAAAAACACTGGCAGCGTCTTATTTTAGGGAACCGGATATTCTGAGATATAAAAGCCCCACGAAAAGGCGACCAAGCGCTGGCTGCCTCTGTTGGAGTGGAGGCCCCGTGGTTCCTCAGTCACAGATCCTCAGCCTCTGCACAAGGCTGCTTTCCATCTGCCTCAGAACAAAAAAAACAGCCCCAGGTGGTGTAGTAGCTAAGGACTCCAGTTTTGCACCGGAGTGCCTCATGTCCGGGGGAACCTGAGTCATTCTGTACTTAGCATAATCATTGCTTTCCCTGTGCTCCATCCCCACCCCCATCAAAGCTTTGAGGACTTTGAAGTACATTAAATGATCTATAGAATGTAAGGAGGAGTGACACTGTGTGTGTAAATTGCAGTGGGCACAGAAGCTTCAGATGAATTGTAAGCATAATGTATTTACATTTTAAGACAGGAGAAAAAGATACAAGAATACGTGTGTTACTTTTAAATGAAGGATATCAGCATAGAAGGTAATTGAAAGAATACTAATATGTATGATTGCCTCTAAGTAAACACTATTTCCTCAAAGGAACGGACACAGTTGGGTTTGAGGGCATTTTTCTACTCATATGAAGATGGTTTTGCATTTCAGATTTTTTAAAATCACTGAACATACATCATGTCATCAGACCCATTCCATTAAATGTCATCTTAGGAGCAAGTTCATGAGAGTATGCAGCCATGAGACTGCAGCTGGAAATTGAATCTAAATGTCAGATGTAGGACAGGTATAAAGGACAATTTTGATCATCACTTGGGGTCAAAATGATTACCTTTGGGTTCTTTTCCTATAATAGTCCTTTTTCAGAGAGATTATGGTTTATCTGTTTGCTCTAAATAAAGCATATTATTTTTCATAAGAGAAAAAAACTGAGTTTGTATGATCTAAAGATGGTAAAGTATAGCCAGTATATCAGAAGTAAATATATTCTCTTTATAGGAGACAAGGCAAAAGCCTTTCCAGACATTATTTTTATAAGAATCTGCCAAAGAGAGAAAAAGAATGAGATGGACACAGGGAGTGTTTCTCAGAAGCTAAACCAAAAAGAAAAATCTTAAGAGAGATAAACATTATGTCATGTTTCTGAAACTTCCTGATCATCCTTAAAGTAGACCATCTGTCCTTGATGACAGAACTCACTGGATGAGACCTTGAGGAATGTAACTCATTATAAAATTTCTGAAACAATGAATTTGTTTCCCTGTATTCCAACTTTGTAGCAAATCTGTTACCCAGATGTAAATTTAGAAACATCAGAGCTCTTGGCTCCCTGAAGGAAGAATTTCAATTGAGGAAAGGCATTATAGACTCTAACAAAAGAAGAATCCTCAAAACCTAAATTACCCCAAACAAACCAGGGGTGGACATAAATGAAGTGGATGAAGAATTCGGCCATAGGGGAAGGTGAGCTGCTCTTACCACTGGGAGGAAAATACTGTGACAGCTAACAGAAATGAAACTCACCAATTGACCCAAATGCTAGGCAGATGGTGTGGCTTTGACAAGCGATTCACCTTTTGCAAGCATCTTCCTAAGTGTCACTTAGTACATGAACAATTTCAAATTTGACATTCACCAAAGGTGTACGTGTATGCGTTTGTGTGTGAATCTGTAGGTTTATCACCAACTCTCGACAAAGAGGCAGATGGTACCAGTTTAAAAAAAAAAAAAAGTTGTCAAACAGAGACCTGCAGTATAAATCATGATAAAATCCTTAAGCAGAGTAAAAACAGGATGAATTGGAAAAATTCAACAAGAAAAGCTTCAGAAAGGACAGGTGAAATTGTGGAAGGCATCAGGAAGTGGCACCAACTTGGAAAAATTAAGCAGGAAAAGTGCTAAACAACAGATTTCTCTTCTACCATAAGAAGAGCAAGAGAATGGGTCCAGTCTCTACGTAAGAAAATTGATGAATGTAACACCTCTTGTGAAGACAGGAGAGGTAAGAGGGGAAGAGGAGGAGACAACAGAGGGCAGAACAGGAAACAGCATCCTCCCTCCGAGCTGTAGAGGCTGCTACTCCTTGCTCTGAAGGGGCTGACCATTGGCATTGTCCCATATCTGCCCTGTGGAGGGCCATGCAGCCCTCTGGCTGTGGGTGTCCTCAGGGACTCAGACAAGGTTCCCTCTATGTGCTTCGTAAGCTGGACCACACCACACAAGAAGGCTCTTTCCTCTCTACTCCAATAGCCGCCTGAGGGCACTTGAGCACAGTGGTTTGGGACTCAAAAAGACTCACCAAAATGAATCTGACATATTCACACTATGCCTGCCTAATAGCCATTGTACATGTGGCAATTACCCCATAAATAGGTCTTATAAATCACTACGTTGCTTTTACACTGCCAAACCAAGGTGGTAATTTTCCATTTCATTAGATTTATCATAGTCACGATAGTATAGTGAAACCATACACCCATCACCAAGACTGAACAATTATTAACATTCTGCCACATGTACTTTATTATTTTCTGATGTCCTATTTAAAGTAAATTTCAGGCATGGTAACAACATGTTACTCCTGAAGACGTCCGCAGCATCTCTAAAAACTGAAGACGTTTTCCTATATAATCATCATCCCTTTGCTACACCTACCAAAATTAACAATAATACCTGCATGTTATGCAGTCCTTGTTCCTTATTCAAATTTCCCTCATTGTCTCCCAAATGTGTTTTATGACTCATTTATTCAAAGCCGCATCCAATCAAGGTCCACAAATTGTGTTTGGTTGTTCCATTTCTTAATTCTCTGAATCTTGCAGAGCTCCACCACACCTCCTACCCATACATTTTTATTTCCACGTTATTGACCAGCAGAGGTAACTGGCAGGGGTCCCATGGAATGCTCTGCCTTCTGGATTTGTCTCGTTACTTGCTCCTTGAGTCATTTACCCTGGTTTCTAACCCCTATGTTTTCTGTAAGCTGGAAGTTAGATAAAACCCAGTTCAAACATTTCTGGCAAAAATGACTTCATTGATGATGCTGCCTGCTTCAGAGCATAGTGCAGCAGGATCCACATGTTGTCCCACTTTTTGTGATGTGAAGATGGCTCACCAGGCTAAGGTATGGTAATCTGAGCTCTGGCAAAAGCCCACTCTTTAACAGCCAAAACTGCTGGATAAATTGCCCCCAGCAGGCTTTTCTGTGCTTGCACCACACCTAAGCCTAGGCTGAAGTATCCCTCAGCAAGTCCTTTCCAAGCCTCACTGTCCTTCCCTTTCTTGGACCTGACCCATTGGGCTAGACCCTGAGACTTATTCTCTGTGTCCTGTGCTTGCTGTGTGATTGGCAAGAATAAGTGATAGATACAAGCATTCATAGATTTAAAGCACCTCATCTGCCAAGACAGTTATATTTAAGAATAAACTAACTAATCTTTGGTTGGATGGGAGGAGGGAGGACAGGAAGCAGGAAAGAGAACACAAAGGAGTGGAAATTTTATGGGAAGTGAAGAGATGAAGAGACAAAATAAAAATAGGAATTGGGGGGAGACTTCTTCTTTAAACTCATAGAGTGATATAACCTGGTCCCTGAACATTTAGACCTAGATCAGGAGACTGGGATTCACACTCCAGCTCTCCTACTGTCTGACTCTGTGCTCTTGGGTACCTAGTTTAACATCACTGGGCCCTGTTTCCTCAACAATAACTACCGATAATAAGGGCACTTCCCTGGTAGGGTTTCTGGGCAAATCAATGTGTACCAAGCACACAGTACCAGGCACACAGTAAGAGGAGATCAATTACTAAATCCTGTAATGAGTTTAGCAACCATTTGCTTGTCCTTTATTTTTTCATTAAATTCTCACAGGAGAAGGGTGAGGGAAAGCCATCAGAAGCTGTAGTTGTATGAGAGTCAGGAACATTGGTTGAAAATTCCTCAAGCCCAACCTGACCCAAGGATGGGTTAGGGATGGGGGTAGAAATGGAAACTCTCTTTCCCCTCAGTGCCACGGGGCGGGGGTCTGCTCAGATGCAGAAGTTTCTCCTACTCTTCTCTACCACGTGGCCACAGAGTTGAAGAGACTTAAGGGGCCAGAAGCTCATTCTGCACCTCCAAGTTCCTTAGGGGACATGATCTGAATTCAGCAGGTATAAGGGCGATATGGTTTAATGGGTAGTTTATGGTGCAAACTGACATCAACCGACCTAAGGATCAGCCAAGATAGGGGCAGGAAAACAGAACATCACCAAATGCCAGGGAGACGCATCAGTGCATCCAGCGTGGGGTGCTCAGTGGACCAGGCACAAGGCAGAAGGCTTTCCCATCTTCCGAAGCGTGCACTTTCTCATCTGCAACCACTGGCTCAGAGGGCGCCTCTCAGAGAAGAAATCTCGTGCTCATTCGGGACTTTCATAATGCGGGGCTTCATTACAATAATCAAGGCACTCTGCATTCCGTAAAAGGGAAAAGCGATGAATTCTTCCACTTGCAGATTTACCCTGACAGGAATTAATGTGGAAGTTTCCCATTTTATTGAGCCACCCACAAAAGGGAGCGGAGAAAGCCTAAATTCCTCTAAAAGCTCATGTGCAAGCAAAACAACCCAGATAAACACACCTCAGCTACAAGATCAATTCTCCCAAGTTCCATTTTTAACTTTTAGTGCAGGGACATCTTGTCAGGACCCTGATCCCCTTGGGTTGGGGAAGGTTCTATAGGGTTTAGGCATCAGCTCCCAGAGGAAGGAGTCGCTCACTCAGCCTGCACTTACTGGGCGCCGACTCCACCGCAACCTTTGTGCCCATCCTACACAAGGGACTCCAGGAGCTCTGCAAGGCAGCAGCATCGTGAGATATTGCCCCAGGCTCCCCAACAAGTGGGGAGAAGGACCAAGCTCAGAGGAGAGAGAGGAGGATGCTGCAAGCAATGAACTCGTCCCCGCTTTCCCCTCCGCACCTACAGCAGAAGGGGAAGGACCCACCTGTCATCTCTCTAGCAACTCATCATACCAGTGTGACCAGGGGTCACGTGGAGCAATGGACAGCATCCCACAGCTGGGAGCCCTGTGCTCCCCTCCTTGTGAACGCAAGAGGGTGTGCACTGTGCACTGAAAAGGCTGTTCCCACTGAAGTCATTGCCAGGGAACGCTTGTCAAGTTTTAAAAACAATTACTATGTATTCTTGTCTCTTTTAGGGTTTGGGTCATGTTCTAGAGCCTCCTGGAAGCCTTAAGAGGTCCTACAGGGCATAAGAGTATGCTCGTTTGGCTTTCTGTCATCTCTCCATCACCTAAGCATAGTACTGGGCTCATGGAAGGTGCTCAAATATTTCTTGCTGGATTGAACAGAAATAGTCATTAATAAGCAGTTAAAGATTCTATAATACCTTCTGTTCATTGACTACTTATCGTGTGCCAGCACATATATGTACCTTAATTTCTTCAGACTGACTTCTCTCAATAACCATAAGGTAGTTACCATCCTCATTGAAACGTGAGAAGAAATGAGTACCGCAGAGGTTTCATACAGGTAGAGAGTGGTGGAGCTGAGATTTCAATACAGGCCCATCTAGCCCCAAAGCTCAAATTTTAAACACGATGAAAAGAAAAGGAAAAGGGAGAAAGAAAAAGTTAGGAAAATGTCACTCTGGCCTTCAAGAGATTTATAATCTCAGTAGAGGGCTGAGATACATTCCCATGGAATAATTAAGTAACAATGCAACACAGAAGACAATAAATTGCCTAAAATAGGCCCTTAGGCTCAGTTAGCAGATGCCAGGAGGGGTCAGAGCTGGTGCAGATGGACGCTTGTGGAATGACTGTTGCAGCAGTGGGGTTTGAGGTGGGATTTGGAAGACGGCCAGGCTCTCAGCAGTTGGTGGTTTAAGGAGGGGACTTTGGTGGGATGAGAAAGAGGAAGAAGGGCTTCCCTGGTGGCGCAGTGGTAGAGAGTCCGCCTGCCGGTGCAGGGGACATGGGTTCGTGCCCCGGTCCGGGAAGATCCCACATGCCACGGAGCGGCTGGGCCCGTGAGCCATGGCCGCTGAGCCTGCGCGTCCGGAGCCTGTGCTCCGCAAAAGGAGAGGCCACAGCAGTGAGAGGTCCACATACCGCAAAAAAAAAAAAAAAAAAAAAAGGCAGTAGAACCACACTAGCAGATAGTTGGCAGCTGGCCCCGCTCAGGTGTGATGTGCCCTGGGTGAGGAGTGGCAAGGGAAAAGGTGGTGAGCGGAGGGGCTGCAAAGCTTGGTAGATCTTAAAGGGTAAGATGAGGCATTTCTTAGGCAGCCAAGGCAAGCAAGTAGCATGGTGAGACCAGTGTTTCAAGAAGGCTTGTCCAGAGGTGTTGGGCAGACTTCACTCTAGACAGGGGTCTGGAGATGAAGCAAGCACCTTCCAGTGTTTCAGTCCCCAGAAGGACTGAGGGAAAATACAATGTCTTCCTTCTTTTAGCCATTCCCAGTGGTTGTGGACAGCTCCACGGAGAAGGCACAGGCATTTGCCGGGGCTGGGACCAGAGTTAGAGATGGGTAAATATTTGCTTTGTCTCAGCTGGAGAAGATGGGTTTTTAATAAAGAGGCCGCATGACTCATGTCACAGAGTGTACTGACAATTCAGGAAAAAGCCACTTCAGACAATGCCAAATGGCAGGCAGTGTCTCTGGATGTGCTCTCAGGAAGGACCCCCTCTGTCTCACACACATGCACACAGAGATACACATACCTATCTGTGCACACACACATATATTTTCTCCTCCCAACAGCACCACCCTGTCCTTTGGTGCCACTAGGGGCCTGATAGAGTGCCTTGAGGACCCCTGGGTCTGGTTGCCGCAGTCGCCCCAGAGCCCTTGCAGGTCCATCAGTACCATGTGTTGGACACTCACTAGAGGAGGCTGGTGGCCAACCACACAGTGCTCCACGACGCTGTCACCATGAACCCCGCCACGGTTTCCGCAGAGAGCAGAATTCCGAGATGGCCCCATGATCTCCGAGTCCCGGTATCACACCCTATGTAATCCCCTCCCCTCAGGTGTGCGTGGGACCTGGATGTGCTTGTCATCAATGGAATACGGCAAAGTAATGGGACATCGCTCCTGTAATTATGTCCCATAACTGTATATACACGACTTGCTCGCAGACAAGCAGAGACTCTTTCTGGCTGGCTTTGCAGAGTGAGATGCTGTGCTGTGAAGGACCTGTGAGGGGGCCAGATGGTATCAACCTTGATGGTCCCCAGCAGACAGCCAGTGAGAAAATGGGCACTTCAGTCCTATAACAGTGAGGAGATAAATTCTGCCAGCAATGTGAGTGAGCCTGCAAGCAAATCCTGCCCTCTTTGAGCCTCCATGTGAGAACACAGCCTGGCTGACACCTTAACTGTAGCCTTCTGAGACCCTGAGCAGAGGATTCAACCACGTTGTGCCAGGACCTGTGACTTAACAGAATTTGTGAGCTGATAGATATGCATTGTTTTAGGCCATTAAGTTTGTGGTAATTCGTTATGCAGCGAAGGATAGCTAATCCAGCCTTTGTTTTCCTATCTCCTGAGAGAGCCATGGTGATACATGGGGAGCCAGAGACTCTTCTAAAACAAGCTGGAAGGAAGGAGCATGGTACAGAGTTAAACAGCAGGAGGTGGCGTTAACGGGCTGTGTAATCTTGTCCAGTCATCTTCATTCTCTGGGGCCCAGTTCTCTCCTCTTTCATTGGATAGGATCAGCTGAGAGAGTCTTGACGTTTTCACCCAACTTTAATAGATTCTTATTTACAGTATTGATGAATGAACGCGTTTCATGTTTGTTGAGCATCTGTTGATGTGGTGTGCTACATATTGTTACGATTCATCTCATTTAAATTTCACAAAAGAACCACGCTTGGGTTATTATTACAATGGCTTGCAAAGGTAAGTAAACCGAGGCTCAGAGAAGTTTAATAATTTGCACAAGACCACATGGCTTGAATGTGGTAGAGCTGGGAATCAGACTTAGGATATTTTCACTGTGTTATGCTGGACCAGAGCCCAAGAGAAAGTCTATTCAACTATTTAACTGGAAGCAGCCAGGGAACCAGAAGAGCAGAGAAGCCTTAGGAAGGGACTTGGCGTTGTAATAATCAAGTAGGGGGCCATGTGAGTGGTAACGCAGTCTGACAGCTAAGACTGAATAGATTCCAAGGGAGGGCCTTGAAAAAGTTAAATCATCAGGAAAGTTCATCAGAGGTCATTTTAGAGTGGAGAGAAGGGAGAAATTAGGAACTTAGGAGGATATCTTCCAACATACACTAAACACTGATGGCTCCAAATTGCTTTTTGTGGCCCCGACATCTCTCTCTGACTCCAGACTTGTCTCTGCAACCCTGCTGGTTGTCTCAATTTCCAGCTCAACACGCCTCAAAACCGCAGTCATCCTGCCCGGTGTCACCTTCATTCTGGGTCCACAACTGTGGTTCAGTGATTTACAATTTACCCATATGGCTTTCTTCCCCAGCAGCTCCCTTTGTCTATTCCTTACTTCTGGGTGGTCACCTAGACCTATGGATTTCACATCCTAAGCGTCTTGAATCGTTGTTCCCCTCATCGCCCTAACTCAAATTTCCATCACGTCTCTGCTGGGCTCTTTCAGTAGCCTCCTAACTTAGCTCCCTGTTCTCCTGGCCACCCCCTCTACCCTTTCCCTACAAAAGTCCATCTTCCACACTACTTTCAAGGTGAACTTTCAAAAATGCAAGTCACTGCCATATTTAAAGTCTTTTAAAGTCTCTCCAGCACGAATTGGATGCGTTTCGACTCCTTGCTATGGCGCCCAAGACACTTATTTCTGGCTTCTGCCTCCGTCTTCCACCTCATCTCCTACCATTCCTCCTCTGTGCACTGAACTCTAGTCTTACCATATCTGTAGTTTACCCCCTGTCTGGGTCAATCCCTGCAATGTCCTTCTATGTTTTGTCTACCTACTCATCATTCGAAGGCTCAACTCAAGTGTCTCATCCTCTATGCAGCCTTTTTGTAGCTTCTCCCAGAGCAGCCATGTGGCACAACTCCACGTATTACCTATAGGGTACCCAAGGGCTGCCATTCACAGAGAAAATCTTGTACATGATCCTCCTGGAAAGGCGCAGTAGAGCAGCCACATGCTGCCTTAAGGGAACTCGATCACCCTCCCAGTAGGAATAGGTCTGATACCATATTTGTCTCCTCTTCCAGACATTAAGGTAAGCTCTTAACATGTAAGGGCCATGTCTTACTCATCTTTGAATTCCTAACGCCCAATACACTGTCCCACACATTGCAAGCTTTCAATACGTCTTTGCTGGATGATTGGACAGTTGGATAAAGTCTTTCAATGTCAGCATGTAAAAGGACAAGAACTTAAAACTAGACATTCAAATTGAGAATTCAAAAGAAGGAACAGGTTTCTTGGGCCAGCTTAAGTTAATCCCTTCTGGCTATACCCACCAAAAAGAACAATGCCAGCCAATTGACTGGAATGCCATCAGTCTGACTATATTGGTGCAGAAAAATAGAGCCAGTTCTTTCCAACTGTTTTTGATATGCACACAAGCTAATTTTGCTCTTGATGAAAAGTTTCAGTGGGCCTGATTCCAGCCACATGGAATGGATTTTTTTCTTTTTTCTTTTTGTCAACTTAGGAGAAAATTGGCCATTTTGGCACAATTTAAAATGTGTCTGTGGAAGGTAAATTGGTGTCTTAGTAGCTTTCTGGGGAAATGTAGGTAAATATTTAGTAGTAGCTAAAATATCCAAATCTAAGGCTGTAGGAAAACTTCATTTTATTTACACATTAAGAACTGAGGGTTCCCATCCCACTCTGTTTCTTCTAGCTGAACAGCCGGGTGCATGGTTTTAGATTTCAGTAGAGTCTGAGACTCTCCAGGGATTTTAACTCAGCCACGTAACCAGAAGCACAGGCAGCAACATATTGGGAAATTGATGATAGTGTTTAGCCTTTCCCAGTTATTTATGGGCCACTTTGGGGTGTGTGTGTGTGTGTGTGTGTGTGTGTGTGTGTGTGTGTGTGTGTGTTCATTCCAATGCCTCAGAGCTGTTCTGGTCTAGAAATTCTACTACCATGTGCTCTGGCTCAAAGTAGACCTCCTGTCTGGGTAGAACTTCAAAACTGAACAGGATATACAGCTTCTCCTTCATTTCAGAACCCAAGACAAAGCTTCTCCAATGTCTCAGTTGTCAGACTCAGAAAAAAGAAACAGAATTCACGGTATAGCTCCAGTCTGGATCATTAGGAATTAAAAGACAATTAAGACATGGCCTTTATTCTCAAGGAGCTTACCATAAATATTGGCAAACTGTTTTCCCCACTTTATTCTGACATATTCTGACAAATCTCCAGGATGGGGATTTGGAATCTTCAAGGATAGCCTGGGTTCCAGCCTCATAGGCCAGTGTGTATCTGAGAAGCATACACTAGGCTGAGAATTTCTGGAGTTGAGGGTTTTCAGGTCAGGAGCATCTCCATTAAAGGAAATATCTTTTAAGGAAAATATTACATTACACACTGGGTATGCCCCTTGCCCAGGGATTCACAGGTCAGGATTAACTCTCAGAAATCCCCAAGCCCCTTTATATCTCTTTGTAAAGACCAATACAACCACAGCTGACAGGTCATACTGACGTGGCCATTTAAGCTAAAGTAGCTGGGTCTTTGGGGGAGAGGTCAAAATAATTATGCTATTAAATACAAGCTAAAGTAATTGACAGATATGGTCAGTGACTTTGGGTACATGGTAGAGAATACTGTATGCTGAAATAAAACATTGTTCAAACTTCTGACTGCATCAAGCATCAGACTGCTGGTTGGACAAATTAAACCTGGTTGATGTTATTACCTGAGATAAAGTTGAGAGTTTTGGAGCCTGTGAGCTGTGGTGTTATTGAATGCAGGGAGAACCAAGGTGGATGTAAAGATAATCCTTCAAAGAGACACCATAATTTCCCAATGAAGCATGGATGCCTCTATGTTCTACAGGTATAGTGGCCAACACTGACTGGGTAACCTGCAGACAGCACCACGTTGGGAAATTCTACTAACCATTGGCCCCAGTTGCCTAAACACATGTTTAAAAAGGGCTGAGCTCACAAACTATTGTATGTTGCATAGCCTTCAGAAAGATCCTGATATATTGGAAAGTATTTAGGACTGGAAGATGGAAAAAGTAGGATTTTAACTTGGTTCTGGTGTTAATTACCTAGGGGAATTTGGGGTGAGTTATTTCAGTTCTCTGGGTCTCATGTTTTCTCATCCTGGGGCAGAAGTCTTGTACAATGACTTCCAAGATGCCTCTCAGTTTTCAATTTCATTATTAGCTGATTTTCTTTACCCCTGCATTCTGTATTCATTATCCCTTATGTCAATATAGACAAGCCAAAAGGCTGAATCTTACTGCTCCAGGCCAGCAAAAAGCAGTATAGGAAGGATAAGAGGTTACCGATATATAAGGTAAGACCTTGAGGGTAAAGACCATGTCTTAATCATCTTTTTGCTGAATGCCCAGCACAGTGCCCCCTACATTCTAGAAGTCTGAAAAAGTTAGCATGCGGAACGACGATTCCTAGTTAGAACTGTGGCTGGGAATTGGTTGCATAGGCCAGGATGACATTTCCCAGCCTCTCTCGAATTTAAGTGGAGTCATATGACTAGTTTTCCCCAACTGAATGTAAACTCTGTTGATAAGTGTCCCTCCCAAGACAAGTGGCTGCACCTTTTCCACTCTCTTTAAGAGACTTCCGTGCTGAAGATGACAGAGTTCCTGGGTTCCCGAACGTCCCCCTACTCCAGCAAACTGTTCTGAAAGGGAGAAACACACTTCTGTGACATTAAGCCATGGAAGTCTAGGGGTTGATTTGCTATGACAGGGGTTTTTACTTTAATGAGTACACACAGAGAGTAACAATTGCTTGAATGCCAAAGCACATTAGACTTGCAAGAGATAAGCTGAGGGAAGGAGGAAGAGAGAGAGAAAGAGATGAGGATGGGAAGGAGAGGGAAAGGGAAAAGGAAGAGTTGGTTTTGTGTTGAAGAGAGTTTTGTTTGGAAGGTTGAAAGGTCAGGCTTGTAGGACTCAGACCATAGAGTTTGTACAATAAGTCTAGAACAGGGAAGTACCGAGGATGTTCTATAAACACGATATAAGCCGTTCCTTCTGCATAGAAAGGGCTGGGGTTTGAACCAAGAGGAGTGTTGCCTGGAAGAGCATTGGAATTGGATCAGTGTCCCTGAGTAGCTTCGGTCCAGCCCCATTAGTCAAAACCGTGTTCGGGCGAATGGTCAGATGGGAGGTTAGAAATACCCCATAGGTTAAGAGGGACTCCATAACCCTCAGGGCCTATGCCCACCATCTATCGGAGCCCTGGAAGATTTGGAACACTTTGCATTATGCTCTGAGCAAACATGGTGCCCTTGCACGCTTACGTAAAGAGGGCCTGGGATATTCTCATTGATTCTTCTCCATTAAGTGTAGAGAAAGGCAGCCAAGATGCCAAGAGGATCACTGGTCCACAGAGGTCTGGGATCAGGCTAAGAAGGGATACATGGACCCCATGGTTGGGGTTGCAGCAGAACTATGGACTCAGCAGCAGATACAAGTGCAGGGTACCAGGGACCAGCCACCCCAGTAGGTGCAGTGGTCTTCACACAAAGCCCTGGCTGTACAGGACCCCCCAGGATGAGCTAGAAGAGAGGACTCCTACCAGAGCTCCCTTCCCAAGGCTGGTGGTGCACATCCACCCTGATCTCCCAGAGGAGAAGAAAACACAGAGGACTTCAACAGACTGAATTTAAACTAAGGGTTTCATCTGGAAACTCTAGTCTTAAGCTGAACTGTCCTTAAGAGGCAAGCGTTTCCCCTCCAGCAGTGGAAATGAAGGCTCATGAGGGAATTTAATGCAGTTACAGAAAAATAAATTTACATTGCTCCACGTCCAACTTACACTGCCTCCCTTTTATACCCATTAAGTGTACCCACTATCCTTCTAGAGATAACACAGACCTGGTTAAAAAGCCAAGGTTACTGCCTTATTCTGAAGTCTAGGAGAAGTTACTTGGAATTTGATGGCCTTTTCGTACGGAAAATACCAACCAGAGGTTTGAGGGGTAAGAGTCAGGATCTCTCTTTCAATGACAAGGAGACTGAGGCTGAGAGAGGCTTGATAACTTGCCCCAAAACAGAATGAATAAGTGGCGTGACTACTATTTGAACCCTGTTGGGCTCCAGAGCCACCTCCCATATGCCCCCCCCAAGCCCCGCACCCCTCCCTCTACACACAGTGGTTCCTGGCTTCAGTCTTGCGGCAAGGTTCTAGACTTAGAAGCCTTTCACCTGCGGGGCCATCACCTCCCTGGCTGGGCACAGGGGACTCCTTAACACCTGTCCATGGCTCCACGGGGAGGGGGCCAGCTGTCCTCCTCTCCACGACCAGAGCAGACCTGGTTGTGCCCCCAAACCTGTCTCCTGACTCCTGATTGCAGGGCATGGAATTTTCTTGCTTTCCTGCTGGAACAGGAAAGGCTGGGTAGAACCCAGAGCCATCGGGACCCAGTGCTAATGTCCACTCGCTCATCACCTGAGGCCAGAGACGGGCCAAGAGCCAGACATGTTGGGGTGACCGTCTGTCTCAGTTTGCCGGGGACTAAGGGGGGCTGGGGAGTTCCTGGAACACAGGACTTCGGGTTAAAACCAGGAAGCTGGGCTTCCCTGGTGGCGCAGTGGTTGAGAGTCCGCCTGCCGATGCAGGGGACATGGGTTCGTGCCCCAGTCCGGGAAGATCCCACGTGCTGCGGAGCGGCTGGGCCCGTGAGCCATGGCCGCTGAGTCTGCGCGTCTGGAGCCTGTGCTCCGCAGCGGGAGAGGCCACAACAGTGAGAGGCCCGCGTACCGCCAAAAAACCCCAAAGAAACAAAAAACCCAGGAAGCTCCCAGGCAAACCTGGATGAATTGGGTACCCTACCCTCAGCAGAAAGGCCAGGCCAGGGGGACGGAAGAGCAGAGACCCTTCTGCTGGCTGGAGCGTGGACGGCGGGGCCTTGGAGCCCTTCTGGAAGCGCCGAGTTACATAATAAAATGAAGATGGATATGATTCATCACTGCCTCAAGTGGAAGAACATACACACACCTAAATATACTTTACAAGTGGTTCTTCTTGATGGTATTGCACAACCAAATTAGCTCCTAAAAAAAAAAAAACACCCACTTTAAAGCACAACAGATGATTTGTACTTATGCTCCAAAACAGAAAAATTGGCTCTGGTGGCAGAAACGGCGGAGGCAAACAGGATGGGATTTGGTTTCGGTTCTAAGAGAATTGTGCTTAGTACTGTACGTCACCCCACGTGCCCGGGCAACACCTGAGATGCGAGTCCTGATGCAGCTTCCTATGTCAAATGCTGGCCGTTCACGCGTGCAGGGGATTCGCAAGCAGGCTAAGTGCACCTTAATCCCTGCACCGCCAGGAAAAGATCGATAATGACTAAGGGAGGGAGAGGGGGCGTAGGCAGGGCTCCTGAAAGCTTGCATCTGGAATGGCAGAAATCTTGACTGTGTTTAGGGGTAACTGATTCCTCCCAGGAGAAGCAGCTCAGAGAGGAGGATTGTAACCGTCAACGGGACTGAGGTTTCAAACATCTAGAACTGGGAACGGGGCCTGGCTCAGGGAGTCCCGGAGTACTGCCCTGCTGGGTTTATTTTGGAAGTGTGTTTTGAATTTACAGCACTGCCTCTTTAGGAGGGTATTTTAAGACGCTCTGCCGCTCCACGAGGGCTCCAAGTAGCTTTTGTTTCTGTGCTCACACAGATGAGGATCTAAACTAATTGAGAGAGTGACCCAAATTTGTGAGTATCACAGATCTCACACTTGGCCTGAATTGTGCACCCTTTGCTTGGATCTACAGTCATGTCCGTTTGCAAGTCGCTCTGGAACTGTTGCAAGCAATCCGTCACCCCCATATGAAATGTCAGGGAATAAATTGTTAGTTCCCGCTCCTAAGTGGTGATGTCGCAAGGTCCCAAGAAGAATGTCAAGGGCTCAACTTGGCCAGAGGCTTCTGTTAATATCAACACAGCATAGCAAAACAATTACTGTTTTCTTTCTTTGTTCAGTCATGGCACGGTGCAGCTTGTGCTCAGATATCTTCCTTCAACGGAAATAATTTGGACGTCCTAGCGTTGATCTACCCAAGGTTGTAAGGGTAGGAGATTTGCCTTATAATTGTGGAATGTTTTCATTTTTATTCCTCCAAGTCTAGTTTTCTAGCCAAGAGCACTTCAAGTTGTCATCAGAATTTACTGAAGAAAATAAAAGGGAAAAAGTCCCCCTGCCCCTCGGGCTCCCGGCCACGCCTTCTCCCACCCTCTGTACAGAGAAAGGGGAGGAGCTATTCAGGGTAATGAACCGAAGTGTAGGTACTGCCCGGGGCCTGTCAGAGAAGCTTCGTTTCAAATGGGCATTTTCCATTCAGTTTATACATTTCTTTCTCTCGTTCCTTATCCCCAGCTTTCAATCTCCTTCATGATTAACAGATACGCCAGAAAGCTTCTGATTCTCTCTTTGGGAATTATGCTTATAACAAAGGCTAATGTGCAAAAAAAGCAAGTTGCTGAGCAAGGGAAGCTTAGGAGCAGGGAGAGAGGAACTGGGAGGTGGCACAGCACAGGCAGGGAGGTGGCACGGCACAGGCAGGGAGGTGACACGGCACGGGCAGGGAGGTGGCACGGCACAGGCAGGCCGGTGTCCGGCCAAGCCTGGCAGCTGGTGGGAACAGAAGGCTTCAGATGGACACGTCCGGGTCCGGGCTGCAGACAGGCACTTACCTGCACTGCGTCAGGCTTCACGCTGCCAAGCAGGAGTTTGCCTGGAGTCCAATCTCCAGGTCGACTCAGCTGCTTTCCAAACCCAAACCCAAAGTTCTTCACCCTGGCCCGCTATGGTTTTTTTCTTAGGCGCAATTCAAATAGGGGTTTGGGAATGGTGTGTTATTCAGTTGCACTGGGGGTAGGAAAAGAGAGAGTGAATCAACCACTGAATGGAGGTGAAAAGGAAAGAGAAAGGAAGAAAGAATGAATATTGAATATTTCTAGAGCCTTACTATTCAAAGCGTGGTCCATTGGCCAGAGGCATGAACATCTGCCAGGAGCTTATTAGAAACGCATAATCTCAAGTTTCAACCCTGATCTAGTAAAAAGGAATCTGCACCTGAACATTCCTGCTGCTTCACATGACAAGAGAATGTGAGAAGTGTTGACCTGAGATATCACTTGAGCTTTAAAAGATCTCCAACAGCAATTCGGCATCCCCGAGATCCTGGGTCAGCTCGTCTGCGGTAGGGCACAGGCCTCAGTAGTTTTTAAAAGCTCCTCAGGTGATTTGAATGGGTCTCCAGAGTTGAGAACCAACAGTCCCACAGTAGAACGAAGGTTCTCAAAGTGAGGTCTCCAGACCAGCAACATCAGCATCACCTGGGAACCTGTTAGAAATGTGTATTCTTGGGCCCCACCCAGACCTACTGAATCAGAGACTTTGGGGGTGGGAGCCAGCAATCAGTGTTTTAACAAACTCTCCAAATATTTGTCCAGAACCACTGCCGTAGAAGGATCCAAAACGGGAATAAGAGCTGCAAACATATTCAACTCTACTACTCAAAACTCCCCAGAAATATCCATTATCTCTGGTAGGGAGTACAGACTTTTCCAATGATATGCCAAATTCTCCATGAATTAATCCAACATGACTTTCTAAACGTCTCTCCCATAATTCCCTTTAACACCTGCTGCTAAAATGGGTGCTTTGGATTCTAGGGTCCCTTCCAGCTATAAAACTTCATGATTCTATGCTTCCAAAGCTATAACTTTAGCCAAGTTCATTGTCTCCCTGAATATGGCACCCTAGATGCTCAACCTTCTTTGCCTACACAAGTCTCTCTTTCTTCCCATCTTCCCAGGTCAGATGCTGCTTACTCTTTAAGGCCATGTACAAATGCTACCTCATCCACGAATTGGTTCCCCAGCCAGAAGGAACCTCTCTCCCCACATTTCTTATATCATGGCTCATTGCATTCACTTCATTGTTTTCTGTTAGTCATTTGCCCGATGCTTTGGCTCTCAGCCATATTTACTCTTCCTTGAAACAGAACAGTGGTTTATTCTTCCTTAACTACTCCCAGCTTCTAGCACTGCCCTCTGGACACAGGAAGTAGCACATAAATACTGATTGCATTGAAATGAATGGGGTTGAGGGCTCTCAGGAGAATTTGGACATAAGATGAATCATGACAGGTTTTCAAATACAGTAAACAAGCATAGAATTCCAAACCAGAAAGAGCAACAAGAGCACAGATGTCATGAGTCTGACAAAGGTGAAACAGTTCCAGAGATTTGGTTTCAAAATAAGTCTAAGTCACATCCTCAACTACAATCCGTACAAAGAAATTATGTCGAATATTACACTGGCTGGCATGGATTAGTCATTCAAAAATTATTTTGTTGGATAAATTTTTGGATGAATATTGATAGAAAATTTTCTAGCAAAAAGCCCTAGAAAACTAAAAATGCTTTCATTTTGAAGACATATATATATATATATCTATAAAACATGTATATATACATACATATATGATACCCTTTATTGAAATTTAATTTGGCTTAACCTTCTGCTAGACACATTACAAATTTTATCTCATAATCTTCATAATCCTAAGAGGGAGATATTTTTATTCGCCCTTCCCTGGGTAAACTCAGGCTCCAAGAGGTTAAATAACTTCCTCAAGGGCATCTGGTTAGATAAGAGACAGGAAAGGACCCACTCTCAGACTCTGTAAGTCGAGAACTTTTACTCTCTTCAGTATATAAAGATGCTTGGTATTTCAAAGATCCCCGAAGACTTATTCATCCTATTGTGACTATGTAGGCTGTGTGTCTATGCCTCCTTTTATATCCATCATTGACTATATACATTTGGATGGGAAGGCAACCAACATAACTTCGTAGAAGTGATTCCTAATGAGCTGCCCTTGTTAAAGCAGAGATTAAAGTAGAGAGGAATAAGGAGGATGAGGTTGAGGAAGGAGCAGAACCCATGTTCTAAGTAGAGTGTGATGGATCTGCATCTGTGTGTCTGCTATTCCTCTAAGAACACTACAGAGAGAGGATTTGAATTGCACCTGGTGAAATAACACACACACAGGCATCAGTAACCCATAGCCACACGCCAAGGGGCTTCACAGTGGTCTGTTGCAGGTGTTGCCACTGATGCACTGAGGGAATCTGCAAAATACGTGATGATTTTGCCCCCCTAACCTCCCTTCATAAACAGAGCCAGCAGCTCATACAAAGTGCCGTCTCATTTGCTCAGGCCCTGGGACCCATCTCCCTACACAATCATCTTCCTTCTTGCCTCTCGGTATTCCACATTTAAAGACGACCCCACTTCTCCTCAATCTCCCACCTTTATCCAGGAATGCCAATTTGTCACTGAGTGATAAAGTCACTTTATACTATGGAGTGGATGACTGATAGACATTCCGTACTGGGGAATGCATCTGAAAAAAAAAAAAAAAGACACGTGACCGTAAATGAGTTTTCAATTGGTTCAACATGTGGAATTATTTTGAAAGGTAACCTGGAAAGTATATATCTTTTGTGGGTGCTGTTCCCTGGATTCTTTCTTATCTAATCCTTGTTTTCCAGGGCAGAAAATTCATGGCCTTCTACAAGGCAGGAGACTCTTGATCTCACTCAGTTCTCTGTGATGGGAGTTTTGTTCTTAGATAAACCGAATCAAACTCATCAATATGTAAACTGAGCTCAGAGAGGCTAGGGTCAAAGTCAAGCACAATATAAGAACAGAGAGGAACCAGGGATGTTTAGGAAAGAAGAGCTCAGTGCCACAAAGGAGAGATGAAACGGAGCACTGGAGTCAACGCCACCACAAACAGAAGTTGTCATGGAAACCCCGTTGGAAAGCAGGCAGTTGGATTTTGGAAATTGGATAAAGCAAGACTTGATGGCAGGAGAGAGGGGGAAAGTCTGAAGCCCCAGAATGAAGTCAGACACTGAAGAGGAATGGGGTCCTCACGCTACCAGTGTGCCCATGAAAGCGCACATCCCTGGAGCATGACGGATCTGAGAGGCCAATCTGTCTAGCCAGGAGGTCTATGAGTAAACGTGTTAGAATCTTCCGTTTGTGGCGCTACAGAGCTCATGACTCATCCTGCAGACCAATGTGATGGGTGGGTGGAATCTCGTTTACATGATTTCCAAGAAGAATAGGTGGTGTGTCCATATCTAATGTTTAGCAAAAACGATTTCTCCACTCAGATATTGAGTAGAGGCAGGTAAAACGATTGCTGCTATGGTTTCTTGGACTAAGTATTCTCTTTTGAATATGGACGTGAGGGTTGTACAGGCATACCAAAGATTGATTTCTTTGTTTTCTGGCTGAAACGAAATCTGAAATTATATGATTACATGGACTTCTAACATTGGCACTCATAATGCACATGGATTGGTTTTCCATAAATTACCTCTTAAAGAAGAGTCTGTAGTACTAAATGCACACATGTGGTTACAAAAATTTTCCAGAGAGGAAAAGCAGAGAGGGTGCCAGAGAAAAGAAAGAACTCTTTCAGCAACACACAGCAACTACAGAAGGCTGATTCAAAAGCAGGGTATATGTGTATGTTTTCGTACCTGAAAATGGAAAAAGAGATTATTCAGGACAGCAAATTGTATGTGTGAAGAAAAAGTAAAACAAGTTGTCATAATGTCATATTTAGGGAAAAAAGCGCAGGTGACTTCAATATAATGAAGATCTGTCATGAGTAGTTCTGACCAGGCTAACTGGTCTATGCTTCTATGTTAAATAATATCACGCCCTTTCATTTTGACCGTAGTGACTTCCTTTTGCCTTTGTGAGTTATATCCTAACTTGAAGTTGGGTAAAACAAGGACTTGAAGCGCAACTATAGGGATAGAAACATGCTATACTTCTAAGCAACTGATACGTTATTATAATACTATACCCATGACAGGCTTGATTGAAGGACATGCTGGGACTTCAAGAAGAGACGAGCAGTAGAAAGAAAGAAACTAGGACAAAACAGGGATAATGCAGGACCCAGGCCATGGAAGCAAACTTGACTGCATGAGTTGTCACCTGGAGAGATGGGGCAAACATTCAACCGTTCACCAACACTGACTGGAGCCAAAAAGTAAGTAAAGCATGAGAGCAGAAGTTTCCAGGCAGTAATGAACATCAAAGTCAGGCCATGTCAGTCCTTTAGTTCCAGACGGGTTGTCTAATTTGGAGCCCAAGTTCAAGAGGTAGAGTAGATAAGGGCCCAGAGTTAAGTTCCCTGATACGAACTTAATGTATTTCCAGCAGCATTTAGAAAATACAAGCCAAGTGGGCTTAGTTCTTTTTTTTATTAATTAATTAATTTATTATTATTATTATTTTTGGCTGAGTTGGGTCTTTGTTGCTGTACGCGGGCTTTCTCTAGTTGCGGCAAGCGGGGGCTACTCTTCGTTGCGGTGCGCGGGCTTCTCATGGCAGTGGCTTCTCTTGTTGCGGAGCATGGGCTCTAGGCATGCAGGTTTCAGTAGTTGTGGCACTCAGGCTCAGTAGTTGTGGCACATGGGCTTCGTTGCTCCTTGGCATGTGGGATCTTCCCGGACCAGGGCTCGAACCTGTGTTCCCTGCATTGGCAGGTGGATTCTTAACCACCACACCACCAGGGAAGCCCAAGTGGGCTTAATTCTTGCAGAGGATTCAGAATAAAACTCAGGAACTGCAGCAGAAGTGGAATCTATAGATTTATGCAACCACATGTGGGACAGAAGCTTGTATCTCAGTGAGCTCAAAGCTGAGGCTTGGCTTAAACTCATGTCCAAATCATTGGCCACATGATTTGTGTTAGTCAAGGTTTGATCAGGAGAATAGAACCTACTCCAGATATTTTCAGAAGAAATGATTAAATGCAGGGTGTTAAAGGCTTGCAAAACTTTTAGGAGGCTAATGGAACAAAAGGTAATGAAAGCTGCTTTTAGAATTTAGGGAATGAGGAAGTGCAGGAATTTCAGGAAACGTTGACTAATGATCTCAGTGCTCAGCACTACAGGTGACCTGCAGAAGCAGTCCTGGAAGCCTCACCTAGGTCTTCTGGGGAAGCCTCTAAACCTGCCTGTAGCTGCTCCAGGAACTGTTGAGGTCAAATTCTCTCCTGCCTTTGAATCTTGTTGGAGATTTTCTTTTTGGAACAATCTATGTGGGAAACCTCTGGAAAGCCTTCTGGGAAATATAGTTTCCAGATTTTATGGCCCATGCTCTTTGTGAGAACAGAGAAGGGGGAAAGAGATGATCTGGCCCAAGGCCTAAGTGAGGACACTAACAACAACCCGCTTGCTAATGGGGGTGTGATCCTGAAAGGAGTCCCTGAAACGGGGTCAGACTGACCAATGAACTTGGTAGGGCTGAGTCTGGGTGGAATTGATGCCGGGCAGCAAGGTCCAGCAGATTCTGTAGAGGTAGCCGAGTGCTGTGGAAGAGCTTGGAAGGATGGCCTGAAGAGGGTGTGGAACCATAGGGGAACACGGCAGGTTGGGGGAACATGGCAGGTCCAACGTCAGGACTTCCAGGAGCGGCACCCTCCACATTCCGCTTGAGAATTTTCACTGGAGGATGGAGCACAAATGGGAAACAGACAGCACACTTGACTGGGAGCAGCCAAGTTAGGAGGAAGATTCTAGAGTAACCCAGCCATGCAAGTGATAGTGACTGAAAACGTTTTATGAATAAAACATAATTCCAAATGAAGCAAAAGTTGCAATGGCCCAAATTAGGGCAATGGTGTTGCAACAGGAAAGTAAAAGGCAGCAATGTGAGACCTTGAAAAGGAAGTTGATAGGACCTGACAACTCAGTGGGGAGCAGAGAGAGAAAAGAGGCCAAAGAAGACACCCTGGCTTGTGGTCTGGGTAACCTTGTGGATGGTGCTACTAAGTGAGGTACAGAACACAGACTAAAAATTGGATTTGAGTAGTTTTGTTTTGGGTCTGCTTGGTGTGAAGCATGTTAGAATGTTAATGGACAGTTCCAGTAATTGACTGAAGATGGGACTGTGGTCCTAGCAGACCAACAATATAAGTCTCACGTGCAGATGCGAGTAGCAATAACCTACATGTGTAATTTTGGAAATTCACTTGTCCTATTCCCTAACCCAGTTTGATGTCTGAAATCCGACTATTAGCACTTCACACCATTAGCTTAAAGTTAAAACCCTTTAGACTTCTGTGCTTGTGTGCCCCCTGCAGCATGGGAGACTGGGATTGCCACCTTCATCACGACTTAGCCTGAAGATGGTCCTGAGCATTTATATGTCCCAGTTACTACTGCTTTCAGATCTAAGGGTGTGGCCAGAAAGAACTAGAAATAGGGAGACTTTCCAATCCTACACAATGCAGTGATAGTCAGAGAGACATGGAGTTTTCGTAGATAGAACATCCCTGCAATTTCTCTTCTGTCTTCATAGGCTCCTTTCCTGCTTTAGAATTTTTATTTCTTTATTAATAACTTGAATGCTGAAATCTCAGGAAATGCCATGCCTATTTCTCCCATCATGAGGAACTCATCAGATAGGATCATGAGTCCATAAAGCTTGAATGGTGCATCTCCATTAAACCATGATTTACATTGTAAAACAGATGAATAAAAATGGAAACACTCTGTTGGAAGGAAAATGTATAAAAGAATCTTTTAGGGCTATCGAAATTACATGAAATAATATTGTGAGAAAACCCAGAGAGAAAGAAAATAAGAGACGGAGAAAGGTATTGACTGAGAAAAGCAGAACTGAAAACCTGCAAGCCTGTTAAGTGGTGTGACTCATAGCTCCCAGTTTTCGGTAGAGAGCTGAAGCTAGAGAACATTCGGAGCTGCAGACAAACACTTAAATTAGGTGTCCTGGGAGAGCAAGGGCTGCCACTGCAAAGGCCTGTCCTGCAGCTCATACGAGGTCATTATTCGTATGTTAATTGTTAGAGCTACCAAGAGCTCCTCCCAGCCAAAAGCCACAGGTTTTACAAACGGTTTCAGGTAGACCCAAAAGTTGTTCATTTCAATTTATTCCAAAGAGTTCAAGAAAACAATCACATGTCGAGAACTATGTCATATGTTCTATAGGATTCTGATTGTTTCAAATCATTAAAAGGTGGGAAGAAACGGAAAGTAGTGATTCCTAGTGCTCTCCATAGCTATAGGATGGTAGGGGACCTAGAACTTTCCGCAGTCCCTCAATCAGGCTGGCATTGCTTTTACAGGAAGACCTTTGGCCAAAAAACAGTTTGGAAACCACTGGCTTAAAGGATTGGTATGTCTGACAAATTAGATGTTAGATGGAAACAAGATACAGAAAGGCACGTGAGAAAAGATCAGCGGTCATATTCCCCTGAAGAGGGCTTACATCAAGGGTGTGCTGGAGCCAGCTAGTGTGTACCAGCTCACAAGAAACAATCATGCCCATATATGTCTTCCCAACTCTGCATTCAGTGACTTCACCTTAGCAGCTAGAAATTGGCCAAGGGGGAAGTATTTACACCACTGAAATTGGCAAACGGCACAAATCAGTCTTTTCTTTTTCTCCTTAGAGAGCCAGCTATAAAATACTTATCAGCATACCACTGGAACTTAATGCAAAGGTAATTTGGCTAGCAAAACAGCCACAGCCCTGTGAGCCTCTGACCAATGGCCTTCTGCGTACGGTCAAGTTAGAGACTATGTGGAACTTTGTAGAATCTGAGAAGAGGGGAAGGAGTTCTTCTGGGAGAATACACCTTTGTCATGCAATCATAGACATGACCCTAGACCAGGAATCTGACAGTCGATATGGAAAAGGCTGTGTGGAAGGCACTGCTCGCGAGTGGACTGGGGAACCTTTCTCACTTGACCAAGGACTCCAGATAGAGAAACTGGTTGGGAAGGCCCAGGAAGCTGGGGCTCAGGAGGACTGGCGGACATGGCATTCTGACAGCTAACGTCTGCGTCCACTGGAGTCCAAACGGAAGAAAAATGGGCTCCGACAACACAAGGCTCAGACACCACAGAGAATGTCCCTAGAGAAGTGTCAGCAAGCTCTTGGCTGAGTTCTGAGTGACGTGGCAGAAGCTCTCTCTGAGAGGTGCTGGGTGGATCCCACCTGTCTGTGAGTCTGCCGTTCCCGCTGGCTGAAACAAAGGTAGGGACATCTCTTCTGCTCTCTTCGTGGGCCCTAAGACTCATCTGGCAGGATGTGTTATTAGCCCTGAAGTGGCTTCCGACAGGCTGGAGGAAGAGTGGAAGCTGTCTAAGACAGAAGAAGAAAGGCCCTGGAAGACCAGGGCAGGGAAGCTTCCTTCCACTTTGAGGGAGAAGTCGTTTTGTTTGAACGAATCTGGGACAAGCTGGCCTTTGCCTGAAAAACCAGCCCTCTGCTGAGTCCTTTTGAGCCGTGTGTGTTGAAGACGCAGGGATCAGCTCAGGCCATCAACACGTGCAGCACTGTAGGGCCGTGGAGTAAGCTTCCTATTCGAACCAGCTGCCTGGCAGTGGTGTGTCATTGTCACTGGGCAGCCTGAGAGTGCAGGCAACAGTGCTTGTTCATCTCAATCCTGTGACCCAAGTTCAAAGGCAATGTCCCCCCAAGAAGGCTGAGAGCAGGCACGTTTTTCTTAGAGGGTGCCACACTTCCCCGATGGCTTAATCTGGAAGTGTAAACCTTGCTTCCTCAAGAAAACACTGACTTGGAGCTTTCCTGGTGGCACAGTGGTTAAGCATCTGCCTGCCAATGCAGGGGACACGGGTTTGAGCCCTGGTCCAGAAAGATCCCACATCCCGCGGAGCAACTAAGCCCGTGCGCCACAACTACTGAGCCTGAGCTCTAGAGCCCGCGAGCCACAACTACCGAACCCACGTGCCACAACTACTGAAGCCTGTGTGCCTAGAGCCCGTGCTCTGCAACAGGAGAAGCCACCATGATGAGAAGCCCATGCACCGCAACGAAGAGTAGACCCCGCTCACCACAACTAGAGAAAGCCCACGCACAGCAACAAAGACCCAACGCAGCCGAAAATAAATTAAAAATAAAAATAAATAAATGTATTAAATAAAAAAGAAAACACTGACTTCATTATAAAAAGGATCAGAATACATGAGGACAGCTTTAAGAGCCGATATTCAAAATAGTTACCAAGTATGATATGGACATGGACCAATCAGCACAGATGCTAACCTCAGTGCTGGGATCCTGGAGACCTGCGGGCCAGCCTTAACCCCTTAGGTCCTGGACTGTGAGGAGGTCTGGAGGGTCCTGGAGCTGGAGCCCAGGTCGCTGGGCAGCAGGAGGACACCCTGGGAGGAAGGGGAAACACCAAGCACTAAAGAAATACTGCAATGTCTTAACAACCTGTTGAGCTGCTCCTGTATATCTGGCTATGAAAAATCTGACTCTCCAGGGTCAAAGGGGAAAGGTCACTTCCAGTTGTGTTTCAGTTTATATCGTTGGTAAGCAAGTGCCTGACCCTGTGAGCTTTGAGTTGGAAAGCAGGAGTCCGGGATTTATATTTCTCACATACACGTTACATTTCAAGTAGGTTCTTAATTTTCATCTCTCTCTTTAACTTTTCTATTTTTTAAGAGCACCCTTTGAATGTCACTTGGATGACATTTATTTATTATCTTCTCCAAACCTGCTGCGACACTGGTACCTTTAGTCACAATACTGATCCATGCTTAACGTTCTATATTTAGCAACTCTCTCAGAAGAGCTAAGTCTGCATTTAGCCCTAAATAGCTACAAATAAGGGAGTAGCAGCCCTTCAAAAACCTTTGTAGGAAGTGTCATGCCAGGGGTGGTATGACATCCAGGGAGCTACAGGTGTGTAGAACAGCTCTAGGGAAATCCAGGCAGGCACTGATTACAGGAACCGAGCTGTGTACTGGGAAGCAAATTCCCCCCTTTCTTCGAGATGGGTTGTAAGAAAACATTGCAGCGTGTTTGTCTGTCTGCCCAGCCCTAGTTAGTGAAAAATGATTGCTCTTTACTTCTTGTTACCATGCTCAGATGATGCTATGGCAACCAGGCTGCATAAAAGGGAGGGGGGAGGTAGGTGCTGCTTAGCAACTTGAAGATTTTTAAAAGGCAAGTACTCATTTTAACAGCAACAGTTTTTAAAATGCCAGTTTTGAGGCGAGAACAGAGAAGAACATTAGAGAAAGCAAATGGTAATGAAACAGGAGAGGAGTTAAACAAAAAAAAAAAAAAAGAGAGAGAGAGAGAGAGAGACATCTGCATGACACCTTCTCAGAGCTCTTTCACGTGCATCCTCACAGAAATCCTGGGAACCTGGCAGGGTCCCTGTCCACTGAAAGGGAAACTGAGGCTCACAGGGCTGAGGAGCATCCTAGGGGGTCACCTAGTGAGTTAGGGGCGAGGCTGGTACTAACGTGCAGACAAGCCTGATTCTCCAAATTGCACACTCTTTATCACACCAGGTTTTAACAAAAAGATTCAGATGATCTGAGAAGAGGAAAAAAAATAAAAATAAAACCCATGAGGGCTTCCCTGGTGGCGCAGTGGTTGAGAGTCCGCCTGCTGATGCAGGGGACACGGGTTCGTGCCCCGGTCCGGGAAGATCCCACATGCCTCGGAGCGGCTGGGCCCATGAGCCATGGTCGCTGAGGCTGTGTGTCCAGAGCCTCTCCGCAACGGGAGAGGCCACAGCAGTGAGAGGCCCACGTACCGCAAAAAAAAATAAAACCGAAACAAACAAAAAATATAAAACCCCATGAAACTGTCAACAATGTGAAAAGAGACAGGCAACTGTTTTTCAGGTAGAAGCTCAACAAAAAGGACAAAAGTACATTTAAATATATTCAGAGGATTCAGTTCAAACTAAGAGGTGGCATTTCTTTATTTACTTGCTTATTTGGGGCACAAAGTGGGAACCAGCAGACAGTGTTGAATTGCGGCGTCCCTTGAATGAACTGGAGAGTTTGCTTGCTTCTGGAAACTAGAGCATCTGGGGGGATTCCTGGACATTGCAAGGATTCAAGGCAGAGAAGGTGGAGACGGAGGGAGGGGAAATGGAGGAGAGTGGGGAAGACTTGCTCTGACTTAGGAAGAGACTGTCCAAGTGGCAGAACAGGCCTGAAAATAGACGATCACGTTGTTTCGACCAGGACCGTGTAACCAGAGAGGGTTCAAGCACCTACCCCGTCCTCACGGACCAACACGACAGATCACAGCTCCTCTGCTACGCCAGCCCTCCACTCTGGGAAACAAAGTACTAGATGGTTTGAAAACCAAACAGGCCTCCAACGTGGAGTGACTGTGGCGTTCAGCCTGATCGCAGTGTCCAGTGACAAGGACAGCGATGAGAAGACAATGGGTCGGGCTCATGAGCGTTCTCTGAGGCAGAACGACTTTCTGTACATTACGCCCTTTCCTTAATATCCCAGGGCTTAGAGATGCCCCTCAAGACTGAAGGGCTGGATCAAGACCTCGCTGGCGGAAGGTGTGCCCTCGTTTGGGGCGCTCTGTGGGCCGTGTAGCTGCGGGCGTGAGGGGATGAAACAAGCTGCTGGCTGAGTTTCCTGCTTGTCACTGGTTTCCTCCACGAGCATTTATGGAGGCCTGCCGTGTGCTGGGCCCCAGCGCGGCCCCCTGCCTGTTCCCCTCACTCTCGTGACCTCGTCTGCCCTGGGAGGGGAGGACCCACAGCTCTGAGGGCCTCAGGCCTTCCAGAAGAGGCCACCGTTTCCTTCCAGCTTAATAACACAGTGCTGACAAGACAAGTGCTGTTTTGGGTTCCAGCCGTCACAACCAAGCTACCTGCTGGCTCTTCTAGGCGTTGTTTCCGCTTGCTCTTAATTGAATGGATGCAGAGGCAACAAGAAATAGTAAACGGACTGCTTTCTCCTGTCCTCGTGGTAACCCAAAGGGTCTAGGTGATTCGTAAGGCTCCTAACCAACCATATGTCACCAAGGATCAGTTCTAAAGGGCCAAGTGTTTGAAGGGTGTGGGATTAGTGGGGCGGGACTGGTCTTCCTCATGACACAATAAATATGGAATAAGTCAACTTCTGGGTTCTAGTCTAATTTTGCCATTGGCTTCCCCATCCAGCTTTTCATCATCCCCGTCCCCCTGCTGAGTTTCTTAACAGCCCCGAACATACTTCCCTGAATCCATTCATACTGTCCATCAATCCATGCTAAGCCCTCCCACACAGGGCGACACACATCCCATCTCGGACGCCGCAAATGGTGACAAGTTACAACTGACATTTGTATGGTATTTTCAAATATACAAATCATTTTCAAATTCATTGTCTCATTTATAGAAAAACAGCTTTAGTTGTTTAGATAGCAGGATCCCCCTTTTATAGATAATAAGAATCAGAGAGAAGCGGTTTAGCTGGACTCCTCCAGTGTCAACTCAGCCGGGTGACTAGTAGAAAGCTAGTAAGGTTTGGGATAAGGTCCGACTCCAAATCTGCTCCTTAAGGATTTGGAAAACTCTTTCTCTTGTGGCTTATGTTAATTAAACGTAAACCTGCCTTTTAGAGCAAAGCAAAACAAATACGTTCTCTTTTTCAAATACTGGCCCGCCAAATATTTGAAGCCAGCTGCTGGCTGCCCTCCAGGGCCTTGCTTCTCACATTTGAAAGTGCACAGAATTCACCCGGGGAGCTTGTGAAGCATCAGGTTCTGATGCAGCAGATCTAGGTTGCGGTCTGAGACCCCCATTCCTAACAGGCTGCATCACCTCCCAAATCAGTTGCTCAAAGCAGAAAAAAATCTTATAAAATTAAGCAGGCTTTCCATATTCTTGTTTCCTGTTCCCCTGCATTTATAAAAGCTCCTAACTTACATCGAGCACTTAATAAATGTCCAATATGTTTGGAGAGAAAGGAGGCAGACACCGTAAAATCAAATACCTCCCCCGCTTCGTCATCCCAGCCCCATCCTTGGTTTAGAAAGAGCCTTTGCCTCTTACACGTTACTCAATTCCTCCGAATGACACAGTCATCGTCTGTAAATCGGGAATAACTGTGATAATGGCTATCAGGTGCCTTGCACGGTGCCTGGTGCAGGGGGGCAGGAAGATGCCTAATAAATGCAGGGATTACGCCTCAAACAAAACCGAACCAACGAAAGCAGAAACTTAAAAAAAAAAATTGCCAAAACATCGTGTCCTCCCTGAAATGAGACAGGAAAAATGCTCCACTGAAAAGAACACGCTGCAAGGATGGATAGCTCGTTAGGCCTCTCCGGAAGGGAAATAGCAGGGTTGGCAGTGCGCAAACAAGGCTGCCAGGGGCCCGGGCCGTGCTCTGCTGCCCTCTGCTGGCCGGAACGCCCGCCCGCGCCGGCGTGTCTGGTCGCATCACCACGGCTTCCCAGGGGACCTGTATCCTCAGCCAGCAGGTTATGCAACACCAGACTGCAACCAGAGCACGACTGACAAAAGGAAATCACTGACCTCCTGGCGCTTCGATTAAATCGAAACGATAAGAGAAGGAGAGGGCAAGAAAATAGCCAGTGCCTTCCCAACACGACCGAGCAATGTACTTGAATGTGGTCTGTTCAGGAGCCCTTAGAAGCAGGGGGACCACTCCTGTTTTGTAGATGAGGAACCTGAGGCTCAGGGGAGACTGGGGACATTACTGAAGGGAGCATAACTAGGGAGAGCCCCAGCCAGGTTTGCAATGAGGGCCTTTCTGACTTCAGGATACGCCTGTCTTTCATTCCTTAGCTGTGGGGTTGGACCACATACTCAGTCGTGTTGGGTCTTGGTGCTCCTCATTTTCCAAATGCAGGATGACTGAGGTGAACTTTCAGTTCCCTCTCAGCTCTCACATTCTGAGTACAAGCTTTTGTTACTATTTGCTCTTGTGAAGTAGGAGTGGACTATGGGACCATCTCCACCCCCAAGGGCACCATGCGTTTCTCATCAAGCAAAGCTACTAGAGACTAGCTCCCAACTCCTACCCTGTAGCCCTCAGCATGCCAGGTCCCCGGACATATTCTCCAGAAGCTACCTGGCTTCTATCCTCCTCCAAATTATGTCAAAGACTTTAGAGCTGTGTTCTCAAAACAGGCCTTCAAGTTTTAAAAATCTGACCATTGGTGAAATATACCAAACAGTCAGCCTTGCCATCCCAAGATGCACGGTTTATGTTGCTGAGAAAGGAACACTGCAAACTGAGCTGGTTCAGACCATGCCTGGCAGGGTCCAGGAGACGTGAACATTTTTATATTCTCTGGTTTGAGTTCCTGAGGCCCCATTTCATAAGCTGGTGGTACCTTTAAAATGTTTTTTATCTGCTTTATTGAGGTAAGGTCGACATCCAAAAAGCTGTAGATATTTAATGTATACAAGTTGATGTATCTGGAGGTAAGTATATGCGAAAGAATCATTATAATCAATGCCATAAACTTATCCATCACCTCCAAAGATTGCCTCCCCCTCTGTTTTTGTGTTTTGTTTCGTTTTGTTTTTTTATCATTGGCCATTTTCTTCAGGCATCCTTTCTTTCAGTCTGAATCAGTCCTCAAGGAGTTTTAGTTTGGTTCTGTACTGGTACGAAGTGGGTGGACATTTCAGTCCTGACTAGTTTGGATATTGACTTATGACATTCTTCTAGTTCATTGTGATCTTCAGCTCATAAAATATTTTAAGGATTGCTTTTTTTATCGACATGGGGCTGTGAAGCATCTCTGCCTCTCAGACAATTGAATGGAAAATTTCAAAACAAACAAACTGGAAGGCACCTTAGAGATTACATGATCCCATTCTCTTATTTTATGGATGACAGTCTGAGCTATTTGTCCAAATAAGGATAGGTCTCTAGAAACAATAAAAGGAGATAGACCAAGCATCTTTTCCAGGATTTCGGATGACACCTTGTATATAGTGGGAGGAAGCAACCAGGAAAGCTGAGTCAATACAGAATCAAGGCAGCCATCAGAAAGTTCGGATTCAGCCTGATTATGATATTCACCAGCTAAAAAAGTCAGATCTGGTGCCCAAAATAAATTAGCTTCTTTTCCAGATCTCTCCATCTGAACATGGCACCTGGAGGGCTACTCTAGTTTCATGAAAACACTGTACCTCACATTATCTGAGAAGGCCCAAATGATGTCCACTCTTGAACTGATGATAAAATACCAATCAAACACTAATCAAACCCACTTAGTCAGAGGCGGCCAAGTTGCAGTCAGAGATGGTATCTGGCAGAGTTTCCAGACTCAGAGCACATGCCAAGCATAATTGAACATGAGTATGATAAACAATGATGAGCCTCTGACAGACTGCTATGCTGTCAGGACAATGTTCCCAGCCGTTCTGGAGTTATGGTGAGATGCGGGGAAATCCAGCTGCATGCCCCAAATGCTGTCATCCCAGCTTAGAGAAAACCCCTGCTCTTATTCCCTTAAAAATAAATACATAAATAACCACTCCATTCTGGTTTTCTGTTTGTTTATCGGGAGTTTTTTTGTCCCATGCACTATTTTCCCTATTAACACTGAATTTCTGTGGCTTGTCTTTTATTTCATACCGGGTGGAGAAATAAAACTATACAGGAATGCACAGCCCCTGCAGGGTGCTTGGAAGTGAGGGGGCGGGGCAGGGGCGTCCTTGAAGCCCCAGGATGAACTTGGCCCACGTTCCAGGAACATATTTATAACTCACAGCTTTTATTTTTTGTGGGGGAAGGAGAAAGAGATGACACTGATGAATTACGGAGTACCAAGTACATTTTACATGGATTTTTAAGACAAGGCACAAGATTTTAAGGAACTTCCTTGTTTGTAGCTGATGGCTTCTAGCTCTTGACCCCTGAGCTCTTGGGGGTCCACGTATGAAAACTATAAGATTAGACATTTAGTCCCATCTACAATTTTTGCCTTGGAAATATGCTTATTACTCCTGCCACCAGGACTACTTCTACTTTTTACTAGTCTTCCTATTAGTACCGCTACTATTTCTAATATTACTACTGATCATAATAACATGCACGCCCATTTTCTTCTATTTTAAAACTTGGAGAAATCCCAGGTCTCCAGGAGGATAGGACTGCTGCTAAGTTCTGTAGAGCCTGAAAATATGATGCTTCCTTCGACTTCCCTCCTAAAGACACGTCTACATAAGAACTCATAAAAGCCTAAAATAATAATTAGTAATACAGGCCAATCTGCCAACATAGTGGCCATGGGTGCTTTCAAGCTTGCTCAAACCCACCATAGACGTCCCATGCTAAGGTTTGCGTGACACACTGGGGTAAGTAGATGAGGCTGTGCATGGCCAGCAGCCTTGGGCAGGGGTCCAGCTGCTCCAGGTCTTCTCACGCTGGACTGAGGGGGCCGACGTCACACCTGTAACCCATCTGTGGCACACCAGAGCGAGATCTAATTTACCCTTCTCGTGACAGCAAACAATTTTAACCGTTTTTCAGTTAAGAAAACAGAAGACTTCTCTTTGGACTGATTAATCACAGATGTGAAGGAGCTTTCATTGGGAGAAGTCTGCATGTGACAGCGATCACACAGAAGTCTGTTGTTTTCTCTTCTGGGTTCTGAGATGCCACTTGCTGGTGTTTCCCAAAGGGCTCAGGCTGGGTCTGCTCTTAACTGGAAAAGAACGTCATTTGTTCATTCATTCAACAAACACTTATTGAATTCCCCCCACGTGACTGAACAACCAGGACCTGTTTCCTCCCTCCGTGGAGCTTTGCACTTAGAGAAGGACACGGATACACAAGCGATGTGAAGTAGAAGAAATAAAGAGTGGTACGTGGCACATGAAAACAGAGTGGAGGCCTGACTTTGGGAATCAGGAAAGACTTCTGGAAGGAAGTGCCGTGCCCAAGCTAAGAGCTGGCAGAATTAGGCAAGTTAGATGACTTGGTGGTGAGAAGGTTGCAGGCAAAGAGGGCAGGGGTTGGAGACCACTGGGGATGCTAAGGGTGGGAGATCAGGAAGACAGAGGAAGGAGGTAAAGACTGGGGTTCTGGCAAGGGTGGGAACCAGAATCTGCATCATCAGTGTCATCCCAGCCCAGAGCAGCAGGGTGCATCCTCACTGCTCTTGGCTGGATAGGTCAGGCCCAGCTCACCGCTGTCACTTAATTTAACTAGGGGCTGTTCTACAGATACACTCCCAGTTGTTGGGATTAGGAGACTTCATGTGAATAAACATGTCTCCTGGTAGCTGGATTAATGTTGGCCACCTTCCCCCCAAGCCAGCCATCCAGGCGAGGCCCATGCCTCCAGGTTGTCACCCAGGCTAGACCAAGGGGAGAGGAAGGTGTGTTATCCAAGCAGAAACACGCCTCCAGAGAAGCAATGCACGTGGATAGGGCTATGGTGCTCCCTTTTTTGCTTTCTGAAACATATTTCTAGATCTTCATGATCTCAAAAACTTTATCACAAAGTGGATATATGCGTGCGTGTGTGCGTGCGTATGTGTGTGTGTACATTTATGTGACGTGGCCTTCCAGTGTTGGGAAGTATTGGGACCAGAGTCTCAAGAAGTCTGAACATCCCTGCTCCTGTATATTCATATTTGACTCCATGAAACCAAAACAGAAACCTGAAGGCTAAATAGAGAAAATCCAGCTTGAACTGGAGAGGCTGCATGCACAAAGCCATCCAGACATTGGTAGACTCTGGGTGCCATAGCCTGGCCCCTGCCTGATGCTGGGGGAGCCACAGTCTCACTCTTCTCTAAATTCAACTTTTTCACAGCCAACACGAACTTATTTATGAATGCCTGTTTCCCTTTTCTTCTGGTCTTCCATAAATATTTTTTGAGAACATCCTATGCCCCAGATACTATGTGGGCAGCTGGAGACCACCTCATACATTGATGGTGGGGATGTTCACAGTGGTGCAGCTGCTGTGGAAGGGGTCTGGCAGTCAATAAGTTTGACTACATTAGAATGAAGAACTATTGTTCACCAAAAACACTACAGAGACCAAGACAAACCACTAGCTGGCACACATACACACACACTCACACACAAGCCTACCTATAACGGGAGAAAGACTTGGTATCCAGAATATACACAAAGCACCCATGAGTCAATACGAAAATGACAAATAATGAAGCAAAATGGACACAAGGTTTTGACCAAAGGGGAAACATAAATATCCAGTTAAAATCTGAATAAAATTACAAGCTTTTTAGTAATAATGGAAATGTAAATTAAAACCACAATGAACTACATTTTCCTGCTATCAGATTGATAAATATTCAAATGCCTGATCAATTCCAAGTGTTGGTGAGGATGGTGAGCTGGCAAGAGTTCATGGTACAAACAATCTGGGAAACAATTTGACATTAGTTAGGCCTTTGGAGACATATATCCCCTAAAATCCAGCCTTTTCACCCTCATATGTGAGAGGTAAGAAAAATTCTTGAATACTTGCATCAAGGACACATAAAAATAGTCATAGAAGCCTCTTCTGCAATAGGTAACACTAGAAACACCAAAACCATTAGTGGAATGAGTAGATAAGTGTGATGTATTCTTACAGTAGAATATTAGACAGCAGTGAAAAATCACAGCTACATGCATCGACATAAATGAATCTTAGAACTTAACGTTGATTTCCAAAACCAAATAATAAAGAAATATATGCAGTTGATTCAATTTATATAAAGGTCAAAAATAGGCACACCTAAAGAATTTATGCAACATAGATGGTGACACAGAAAAGCAGGATAATTGGATCCTCTTTTTACTCTCTTCCCCCCTTGGAGGTCCTAAAATGGGCATTCATTACCTATACAATAAGAAAAAAAATATTTGATGAATATTCCTCCAGAGGTCTCACTAGTAGGAGGACTTGCTCCTCCTGCTGTTCCATCTCTCAGGGCCCCTCTTCTGCCCCTGACACTGGACGCCATACTAAGACCTCTTACCCTCCATGAAGTTTCTTTCTTTTGGCCTCTACGCGAGGCTTTAGGATCTTGGAAAAATCTCAGTTTACACAGGACTTAACTGAGAGGAAGTGAGAAAAGACATGTGAAGTCACTCGCCCCTCTGATTTGGGGAATGTTGTAGGAATGAGCAAGGAGATCTCTTCCTGGCACAGAAACATGGATACACTCAGCGGTTAAGTTCAAGAGGACCCCAGTGGTTTCTGAAACTCATGCATGTGAATCACAAGAGAACACTTTGAAAATGGGGACGCTGCTTGTGCTTCCAACTACAGTTTCCATTTTTTCTGGTTCTATCAGGGCCTGTTTTGCATATCAAAAGCTTGTCCTGTTGCTTCAGAGGCAGGAACTCTAGGAAGCTTAAACTAATCTTGCCTTGAAACTTAACAGTTTGATTCTTTACTTAGCACTGATATAAATCCACATCAGCTCATAATGAAAGTTGTTTCATTATATAAGAAATGGGAACCCTTCACCCTTCTGTATCTTTGATCTTAATATAGTTTTGGAGTGTTTTTCAGATATTTAAATACATTTATTTTTAGTTATTTTAAGCACATCTTAAGGAATGCCTTTAATTTAAAAAAAACATTTTTTATTATTGCAGAAGTTAAAGTATTAAGGAAATGTGTGTGTGTGGATTAGGGGTTCACAACTGGGAGTGAACATGCTCCCCAGGGAACATTGGTAATGTCTGGAGACAATTTTGGTGGTCCCCACTGGGGAAGGAGTGCTACTGGCATCTAGTGGGTAAAAGCCAGAGATGCTGCTAAACATCCAACAATGCACATAACGGGTCCTTGCAACAAAGAATATTCCAGCCGCAAACATCAGTAGGACAGACGTTGAGAATTGCTGGTCTTTTTTGTTCTTTGGCCGCACCGCACAACTTGCAAGATCTTTAGTTCCCTGACCAGGGATTGCACCTGAGCCCTCGACAGTGAAAGTGTGGACCCCTAACCACTGGCTAACCAGGGAATTCCCTGAGAATCTCTGGTCTTGATAGAGCTGATTGGTGTGCATGAGGTTTTTTTTTCTTCTGGTTTTTATTGTTTGTAAGAGACCCATTTTTTTTAACACCTTTATTGGAGTATAATTGCTTTACAATGTTGTGTTAGTTTCTGCTGTATAACAAAGTGAATCAGCTATACGTATACATATATCCCCATATCTCCTCCCTCTTACGTCTCCCTCCCACCCTCCCTATACCCTCTAGGTGGTCACACAGCACCAAGCTGATCTCCCTGTACTATGCGACTGCTTCCCACTCGCTATCTCTTTTACATTTGGTGGTATATATATGTCCATGCCACTCTCTCACTTTGTCCCAGCTTACCCTTCCCCTCCCCGTGTCCTCAAGTCCATTCTCTAGTGGGTCTGTGTCTTTATTCCCGTCCTGCCCCTAGGTTCTTCATAACCCTTTTCTTTTCTTTTTTTTTTTTTAGATTCCATATATAAGTGTTAGCATATGGTATTTGTTTTTCTCTTTCTGACTTACTTCACTCTGTATGACAGACTCTAGGTCCATCCACCTCACTACAAATAACTCAATTTCGTTTCTTTTTATGGCTGAGTAATACTCCATTGTATATATGTGCCACATCTTCTTTATCCATTCATCTGT
Organism: Mesoplodon mirus; assembly: GCF_964341445.2. Classification (NCBI taxonomy): domain Eukaryota; kingdom Metazoa; phylum Chordata; class Mammalia; order Artiodactyla; family Ziphiidae; genus Mesoplodon; species Mesoplodon mirus. The sequence continues at coordinate 65,752,886 of NC_138993.1, read as the reverse complement.
CAATGGACACTTACATTAATTCCATGTCCTGGCTATTGTAAATTGAGCTGCAATGAACATTGTGGTACATGACTCTTTTTGAATTATGGTTTGCTCAGGGTATATGCCCACTAGTGGGATTTCTGGGTCTTATGGTAGTTCTATTTTTATTTTCTTAAGGAACCTCCATACTGTTCTCCATAGTGGCTGTACACATTTACATTCCCACCAACAGTGCAAGAAGGTTCCCTTTTCTGCACACCCTCTCCAACACTTATTGTTTGTAGATATTTTGATGATGGCCAGTCTGACTGGTGTGAGATGATACCTCACTGTAGTTTTCACTTACATTTCTTTAATGATTAGTGATGTTGAGCATCCTTTCATGTGTTTGTTGGCAATCTGTATATCTTCTTTGGAGAAATGTCTATTTAGGTCTTCTGCCCATTTTTGGATTGGGTTGTTTGTTTTTTTGATATTGAGCTGCATGAGCTGCTTGTAAATTTTGGAGATTAATCCTTTGTCAGTTGCTTCATTTGCAAAAATTTCCTCCCATTTTGAGGGTTGTCTTTTCATCTTGCTTATGTTTTCCTTTGCTGTGCAAAAGCTTTTAAGTTTCATTAGGTCCCATTTGTTTATTTTTGTTTTTATTTGCATTTCTCTAGGAGGTGGGTCAAAAAGGATCTTGCTGTGATTTATGTCATAGAGTGTTCTGCCTATGTTTTCCTCTAAGAGTTTGATAGTGTCTGGCCTTACATTTAGGTCTTTAATCCATTTTGAGTTTATTTTTGTGTATGGTGTTAGGAAGTGTTCTAACTTCATTCTTTTACATGTGGTTGTCCAGTTTTCCCAGCATCACTTATTGAAGAGACTGTCTTTTCTCCATTGTATATTCTTGCCTCCTTTATCAAAGATAAGGTGAGCATATGTGTGTGAGTTTATCTCTGGGCTTTCTATCCTGTTCCATTGATCTATACTTCTGTTTTTGTGCCAGTACCATACTGTCTTGATTACTGTAGCTTTGTAGTATAGTCTGAAGTCAGGGAGCCTGATTCCTCCAGCTCCATTTTTCATTCTCAAGATTGCTTTTGCTATTCGGGGTCTTTTGTGTTTCCATACAAATTGTGAAATTTTTTTTTAATTAATTAATTAATTAATTAATTAATTAATTAATTTTATTTTTTGCTTTATAACAAATTTAATCAGTTATACATATACATATGTTTCCATATCCCCTCCCTTTTGCATCTCCCTCCCACCCTCCCTATCCCACCCCTCCAGGCTGTCACAAAGCACCGAGCTGATCTCCCTGTGCTATGCGGCTGCTTCCCACTAGCTATCTACCTTACGTTTGGTAGTGTATATATGTCCGTGCCGCTCTTTCACTTTGTCACAGCTTACCCTTCCCCCTCCCCATATCCTCAAGTCCATTCTCTAGTAGGTCTGTGTCCTTATTCCTGTCTTACCCCTATGTTCTTCATGACATTTTTTTTTCTTAAATTCCATATATATGTGTTAGCATACAGTATTTGTCTTTCTCTTTCTGACTTACTTCACTCTGTATGACAGACTCTAGGTCTATCCACCTCATTACAAATAGCTCAATTTCATTTCTTTTTATGGCTGAGTAATATTCCATTGTATATATGTGCCACATCTTCTTTATCCATTCATCCGATGATGGACACTTAGGTTGTTTCCATCTCCGGGCTATTGTAAATAGGGCTGCTATGAACATTTTGTTACATGTCTCTTTTTGAATTATGGTTTTCTCAGGGTATATGCCTAGTAGTGGGATTGCTGGGTCATATGGTAGTTCTAACAAATTGTGAAATTTTTTGTTCTACTTCTGTGAAAATTGCCATTGGTAGTTTGATAGGGATTGCATTGAATCTGTAGATTGCTTGGGGTAGTATAGTCATTTTCACAATGTTGATTCTTCCAATCCAAAGACATAGTATATCTCTCCATCTGTTTGTATCATCTTTAATTTCTTTCATCAGTGCCTTATAATTTTCTGCATACAGGTCTTTTGCCTCCTTAGGTAGGTTTATTCTTAGATATTTTATTCTTTTTGTTGCAATGGTAAATGGGAGTGTTTTCCTAATTTCACTTTCAGATTTTTCATCATTAGTGTATAGGAATGCAAAAGATTTCTGTGAATTAATTTTGTGTCCTGCTACTTTACCAAATTCATGGATTAGCTCTAGTAGTTTTCTGGTAGCATTTTTAGGTTTCTCTATGTATAGTATCATGTCATCTGCTAATGGTGACAGTTTTACTTCTTCTTTTCCATTTTGGATTCCTTTTATTTCTTTTTCTTCTCTGATTGCTGTGGCTAAAACTTCCAAAACTATGTTGAAAAATAGTGGTGAGAGTGAGCAACCTTGTCTTGTTCTTGATCTTAGAGGAAATGGTTTCATGTTTTCAACACTGAGAATGATGTTTGTTGTGGGTTTGTCATACATGGCCTTTATTATATTGAGGTAAGTTCCCTCTGTGCCTATGTTCTGGAGAGTTTTCATCATAAATGGGTGTTGAATTTTGTCAAAAGCTTTTTCTGCGTCTAATGAGATGATCATCTGGTTTTTATCCTTCAGTTTGTTAATATGGTGTATCACATTGATTGATTTGCATATAATGAAGAATCCTTGCATTCCTGGGATAAACCCCACTTGATCATGGTGTATGATCCTTTTAATGTGCTGTTGGATTCTGTTTGCTAGTATTTTATTGAAGGTTTTTACATCTATGTTCATCAGTGATATTGGCCTGTACTTTCCTTTTTTTGTGATATCTGCCTGGTTTTGGTGTCAGGGTGATGGTGGCCTTATTTAATGAGTTTGGGAGTTTTCCTCCCTCTGCTATATTTTGGTAGAGTTTGCAAAGGATAGGTGTTAGCTCTTCTCTAAATGTGTGATAGAATTTGCCTGTGAAGCCAACTGGTCCTGGGTTTTTGTTTCTTGGAAGATTTTTAATCACAGTTTCAATTTCAGTGCTTGTGATTGGTCTGTTGATATTTTCCATTTCTTCCTGGTTCAGTCTCAGAACGTTGTGCTTTTCTAAGAATTTTTCCATTTCTTCCAGGTTGTCCATTTTATTGGCATAGAGTTGCTTGTAGTAATCTCTCATGATCCTTTGTATTTCTGCAGTGTCAGTTGTTACTTCTCCTTTTTCATTTCTAATTCTGTTGATTTGCGTCTTTTCTCTTTTTTTCTTGATGAGTCTTGTTAATGATTTATCAATTTTGTTTATCTTCTCAAAGAACCGGCTTCTAGTTTTATTGATTTTTGCCATTGCACCCTTCATTTCTTTTTCATTTATTTCTGTTCTGATTTTTACGATTTCTTTCTTTCTACTAACTTTGGGTTATTTTGTTCTTTTTTCTCTAATTGCTTTAGGTGTAAGGTTAGATTGTTTATTTCAGATTTTTCTTGTTTCTTGAGGTAGGATTGTATTTCTAATAACTTCCCTCTTAGAACTGCTTTTGCTGCATCCCATAGGTTTTGGGTCATCATGCTTTCATTGCCATTTGTTTCTAGGTATTTTTTGATTTCCTCATTGATTTCTTCAGTGATCTCTTGGTTATTTAGTAGTGTATTGTTTAGCCTCTATGTGTTTGTATTTTTTACAGTTTTTTTTCCTGTAATTGATACCTAATGTCATAGTGTTGTGTTCAGAAATGATACTTGATAAGATTTCAATTTTCTTAAATTTCCCAAGGCTTGATTTGTGATCCAAGATATGATCTATCCTGGAGAATGTTCCATAAGCACCTGAGAAGAAAGTGTATTCTGTTGTTTTTGGATGGAATGTCCTATAAATATCAATTAAGTCCACGTTGTTTAATGTGTCATTTAAAGCCTGTTTTTCCTTATTTATTTTCATTGTGGATGATCTGTCCATTGGTGAAAGTGGGGTGTTAAAGTCCCCTACTATTATTTTGTTACTGTTGATTTCCCCTTTTATGGCTGTTAGCATTTGCCTTATGTATTGAGGTGCTCCTATGTTGGGTGCACAAATATTTACAGCTGTTATATCTTCTTCTTGGATTGATCCCTTGATCATTATGTAGTGTCCTTCTTTGTCTTGTAATGGTCTTTATTTTAAAGTCTATTTTGCCTTTTGCTTTATATGAGAATTGCTACTCCAGCTTTCAGTTGATTTCCGTTTGCATGGAATATCTTTTTCCATTCCCTCACTTTCAGCCTGTATGTGTCCCTAGGTCTGAAGTGGGTTTCTTAGAGACAGCATATATACGGGTCTTGTTTTTGTATACATTCAGTGAGTCTATGTTTTTTAGTTGGAGCATTTAATCCTTTTACATTTAAGGTAATTATCGATATGTATGTTCCTATTACCATTTTTTAAATTGTTTTGGGTTTGTTATTGTAGGTCTTTTCCTTCTCTTGTGTTTCCTGCCTAGAGGAGTTCCTTTAGCACTTGTTGTAAAGCTGGTTTGGCAGTGCTGAATTCTCTTAGCTTTTGCTTGTCTGTAAAGTTTTTAATTTCTCCGTGGAATCTGAATGAGATCCTGGTGGGTAGAGTAATCTTAGTTGTAGTTTTCCCCCTTTTATCACTTTAAATATGTCCTGCCACTCCCTTCTGGCTTGCAGAGTTTCTGCTGAAAGATCAGCTGTTAACCTTATGGGGATTCCCTTGTATGTTATTTGTTGCTTTTCCCTTGCTGTTTTTAATTTTTTTCTTTGTATTTAATTTTTGATAGTTTGATCAATATGTGTCTTAGCATGTTTCTCCTAGGATTTATCCTGTATGGGACTCTCTACATTTCCTGGACTTGGTTGACTCTTTCCTTTTCCATGTTAGGGAAGTTTTCAACTATAATCTCTTCAAATATTTTCTCAGTCCCTTTCTTTTTCTCTTCTTCTTCTGTGACCCCTATAATTAGAATGTTGGTGCATTTAATGTTGTCCCAGAGGTCTCTGAGACTGTCCTCAATTCTTTTCATTCTTTTTTCTTTATTCTGCTCTGCAGTAGTTATTTCCACTATTTTATCTTCCAGGTCACTTGTCCGTTCTTCTGCCTCAGTTATTCTGCTATTGATTCCTTCTAGAGAATTTTTAATTTCACTTATTACATTGTTCATCATTGTTTGTTTGGTCTTTAGTTCTTCTAGGTCCTTGTTAAATGTTTCTTGTATTTTCTCCATTCTATTTTCAAGATTTTGGATCATCTTTACTGTCATTACTCTGAATTATTTTTCAGGTAGACTTCCTGTTTCCTCTTCATTAGCTTGGTCTGGTGGGTTTTTACCTTGCTTCATCTGCTACATATTTGTGTGTCTTCTCATTTTGCTTAACTTACTGTGTTTGGGGTCTCCTTTTCACAGGCTGCAGGTTCGTAGTTCCTGCTGTTTTTGGTGTCTGCTCTCAGTGGGTAAGGCTGGTTTAGTGGCTTGTGTAGGCTTCCTGGTGGAGGGGACTGGTGCTTGTGTTCTGGTGTATGAGGCTGGATCTTATCTTTCTGGTGGGCAGGACCGTGTCCAGTGGTGTGTTTTTGGGTGTCTGTGAACTTAATATGATTTTAGGCAGTATCTCTGCTAACAGGTGGGGTTGTGTTCCTGTCTTGCTAGTTGCTTATCATGGGGTGTCCAGCACTGGAGCGTGCTGGTTGTTGAGTGGAGCTGGGTCTTAGTGTTGAGATGGAGATCTCTGGGAGAGCTCTTGCTTATTGATATTACATGGGGCCGGGAGGTCTCTGGTGGTCCAATGTCCTGAACTCAGCTCTCCCACTCAGAGGCTCAGGCCTGACACCCAGCCAGAGCACCAAGACCCTGTCAGCCACATGGCTGCTAGTATTGGACGGTCTCCTGCAGAGGCAGAGGTGGGTGTGTCTCACCGTGGTGACAAGGACACTGGCAGCAGAATTTCTGGGAATTACTCCTTGGCGTGAGCCCTTCCAGAGTCTGTTTTGGTTTGTTTTGAATATTAGTGTCTGTTTTATGCTTTTAGGTTCCCTTCTACGTAACAGACCTTTTGTTGTGGTTGTGGTTAGCCAAGTGGGTCAAGACTATGTTTCTGAACAATCAAAATATCTCTTTACCTAGTAGAACACCCTATGTGAGAATTTTTCCTTTTGTCCTACACTACTTCACCTGTTGTCTTAGCTGGGTAACCAAATTTAGCTGCATTAACTCTCTAGGAGTCATAGAGCTAAATGTGTTTCATTTTATATCACTGATGAAATTTAATTCAATGACCTAGTGTGTATCAATGTCCCAGTGATTAAGGATTTCTCCTTTTTCCTTCAAAATCTAAACATTTCCATTTCCCAAAGCAATCTAGTTGTGTTAATTTTGGATAATGCATGGAAAATATTCCAATTAAAAATAACCCAAAATCCATGTGAGTGTTAGTTCTCAGGCTATAAGTAAACTAATCAGAGACCACAGCAGCTTCAGAAAGACAGTTATACTCTATGTAGCCTAAAATCAATTCTTTTATTTTAATTAACTCTTTTAGGGAGTCTGGTAGAATATTCACCTGGGTCTCAGTGAGTTGAATAATGCAGATCATGGAAAATAGCACCAGAAAGACTTTAAGACATTGTTTTGTACCACAGCCTCCATGTTAATCCTAATAAAAATAGTATATGAAAGATTCACAGGACAGATTTTTAAAACAGTGCAGATTTCCAGGCTTCACCTTGAGAGCCTCAGATTAGTAAGTCTGGGATTGGAGCCCAGAATACATAATAAGCCCCCCAAGGTGCTCCGAAGCAGGGTGAGAAGCCATGGTTTAGAACAGCATGCTTAGGCTTCCTTGCTTGCCTGTCAGTAAGTTATTAAAGGCATTTCTCTTTCATGTCTGTCCTTTACTGCAGAGATAAGTAATAATGACTTAAAAGAAGTAACCTTGATTAACCACTGCAGTGGAAACGTTTGGCCTCCACACCATCTTTTTTGCCAAGGTAAAATAAAATTAGATGCTGCATGTGAAAATGCTTTATAAATTGTACAGGGGAAAATAAGCCTATTTTCATGCACTCAGCAAATAGCTTATATGTTGCCTCTCACAAGACAAGGTGTTTAGAGGCATGACTAAGCAGAGCAAGCTACAGAATACCAGGATGTGACTCTGCATTGTTCTCTCTCATTTAAACCTTCGAAAACAAGGAGTGGTCACAGGAGACTGACTGCTGATGTTCAACAGCATGAAAGGAGCCCCCAATTGAAAGGAGTTTTGAATCCTTGCAGTCTGTCAAAGTGGAAGGTCATCATTCTGCAGAAGACTCAGCAGAAATATGCAAACTTGCTAAGAGTACAACAGCAGATTTTTCCAAGAAGACTCACACATTTGGATTTAGAATCTTCTAGAAGGCTTGGGGGGCCTGGCCTGGCCACTTACTATCTTCAGTTCCACTCAGAAAATTACTACCTGTCTGACCTTGACAAGATCCTTAAATTCTCGAATATTCCTTCCCCCTTTTGTGGCAATGAGGACTATTGTTTTTACCTGAGACAGTTGCTATGAGGATTAAAAGAAATAATGTGTGATAAGAAACATCTACACAATGCAGCACCTGTTTCCCTCTGCTTGAGACTATGTACCAGAGCACAGAATCGAGCAAGGCTCACAAAGGACTGGGAAGCCATGTAGTACCTCAAATCCAATTTATTATTACACATCATAGCCAACTGTCATGGGAGCTTGACAGAGGGGGACTGAATATATGTAGTGCTAAAGGTCTAGATGTTGTACTTGAAGTCATATTCAATCTATCTAGTCCATCTCGGTGAGGACTCCTGCTCTACCCTTCAACACCCACAGACACACAGACACACACATGCACACACACACACAAACACGCGGGGGGAGAAAGGAGAGAGATGGAGCGGGCTTTGGTCTCATTCTCCCCAGCAAAGTCATTCCACTTTTGCAGTAGTGATCATTCTATCTTGGAAGTCTCAATTATCATCTTTTACCATCTTTTAGCTTCACCGAGAGGTCACGGCATCCTAAAACTTGTCAATAAAAACCTGAACAGGACTATACCAGTGGTCAACTTCACTCATTCAGTCAATTATCATAGCTGCCCTGGAATTAGCAAGGCTTCATGTGTGCTGTAAATCACACATTTTTCTTGCCTGAGGGTGTGCTTTATTGGCAAAGGACAGTTGGAGTAAAGTGAAGAGTGGCACAAAGCAGCAAACGAGCTGGATGAAGATTCCCATAGAAATCTTGTGATTAATCTTGCCAGTTAATATGTGTCCATGAGCTCTGCCTGTGTAGGAGGGGGCTCTTCCCACCAGGAATCAGAACTGTAGCATTTTTTTAAAACTACCTTCAGAAATAGTTTAAAATCAATAGGAAAATTGAGTCTCCTGATTCTACTTGCACCTCTTTTTAAAACCATTTATGAGACTACCTAGCTTCAGCCATCTTAATCCTCTGACATGGCTCCAAATGCCAGTTTAAAAAGCCATGTTCACCTTTACAGAATTAAGATCTGTAAGCTTTGGGCTTCCCTGGTGGCGTGGTGGTTGACAGTCTGCCTGCCGATGCAGGGGACGCGGGTTTGTGCCCCGGTCCGGGAAGATCCCACATGCCGGGGAGCGGCTGGGCCCATGAGCCATGGCCGCTGAGCCTGCATGTCCGGAGCCTGTGCTCCACAATGGGAGAGGCCACAACAGTGAGACGCCCACATACCACAAAACAAACAAACAAACAAACAAAACAAAAACAAAAAAAAATCTGTAAGCTTTGAATATATTAAAAGAATGTGCCATAGGCTCCCAAATAAATTCTCAAAAAGGAGTATTAAAAAAGTTTTAAAATTAGAATATGTGTGTAATCTTCAAGTTAATTGCTTTGAAATGTAACATTTATGTGGAAGGGATATTTGATCTGCTTGCTTAAAGGTATCAGTTACATAACTTTTTTTTTTTTAATAGAAGAATCAGTTTTATCTCTCCAAAGACACAACATCAGCGATTCTTTCTCTGAGAAGCACATAGCCGTTGAGTATATTCTAGGGGACTGTTTTAGGTGAATTCAGGTATTGAAAGGCCACTTCAGCATGGCTTCTTTCTTTCCAGAGGATAAAAATGTTCAGTGTTGGATGGTGTCTGAGTGCAAAGGAATTCAAAGAAGGGAAAGAGGGGTAAGGAAAGCTTCAAGGAGATTGAGATGGACCTGGAAAGATGGCTTGAGTTGATATCAGCAAGGGGCTGAAGAAGGACAGCCCCACAAAATCGTGGAGGTGGGAGGGCTCATGAATAGGCCCACCTGCTGGTGTGGCCTTTGCACACTGGGGGATAGTGAGGAATGAAGGTAGGATTGGGTCGAATTGTAAAACGCCTTTAAAGGTGGGAAGAGGTGTTGTGAATTTAATACGTTAGGGAAGAAAAAGTCATTATAGACATTGGAGCAGGAGAAGTATCAGGATAAAAGAAATGTTTTCAGAAAATTAAACTAAAAATGACATCTAGAGGTTTAGAGTAAGAAGTGGAGAATTCTATTTTAGTAATACAGGTATGAGAAGTCTAGACTAGAATAAGCAAATTGCTCACAGGTTCCATATATTTATATTTATCCTATTTTCCTCAGAATTTCTATAACATTTATCCCTACTATTTATGTGCCCCTTATGTACTACCTGTGTAATAGTCATCTCTTTTGGCATTTCAAGAGATCCCATGCCTCTTCTGCTATATTACATATGGGGACCGTATTATATATTTATACTTTTTAATGCACTGATATTCCCTTAAAATGGTTTACCCACAGTTGGTAAAGAAGAAAATCAAAAAATCATTTATGTTGACTAAATCAGAAGAATTTTTTTAAAATCTTAATAAGAGATAAGTTAGGGGAGATGGTCAAAGGTTATCTCCCAATTTTCTAACCTAGGAGATTAAAATAACAATGATATACTTAGAAAATGGTTTGTTGTAGGGAAAGTTGATGAGTTATGTTTTAGCTGTGTTGATAAGTGTAGAAATATGATTTGTAGAAATATCACGTCAGCTTTTGGAAACAAAGAATATAAGTGAGAAATCATCTATACTTTTACTTATCACTGTCTCTTCTTATGACATCATCCTATTATGACATTATTGATTACCTATTCTGTTTCAAACAAATGTTTTATCTCTGTAAATATGGTGAATGCAGGATCCATATCTAGTTTACCTTTGTAAATAAAGCACAACTTTATCTACCTCAAAATACTTAGCATAGTGAATTGTACATGATAGATTATCAATAAACATTAGTTCTATGAATGAGCAGATTGACAAATGTTTATCAGGGTTTCTCGACCTCAGCTGTACTAACATTTTGGGCTGGTTAGTTCTTTGTTGTGGTGCTGACCTGTGTATAGAAGGTCGTTTAGCACCATCTCTAGCTCCTGTCCACTAGATGCCAATCATATCCTCACTCCCCAGGTTCTGACAATTAAAAATGTATCCAGATATTGATAAATGTTGTCCCCTGGGGGTGACATTGGCCCTGGTTGGAGAACCACTGGTTGAGATAGATGCTGGATTACGTATATCAATTTAGGAGTCATTTGGTTAAAGATTATGCTTTGAGTCTTGGTTCCAATAAGAAATGGAACATTGAGAAGAAATGGCTGGTGGCTAAGAACAAAGCTTTGTAATGAGTATGAAATTAGGGTTGGGGGCTCGTAAGGGGGTTTCCAAACAAATTGCTAATTCCATGATACATCTACCTATACCTTGTACTCAGTGTCAGCCAGCACTGTCCAATAGAAATATGTGAGCCACAAATGTAATTTTAAATTTCCTAGTAGTTCTATTTTAAAAAGTAAAAATAAATGGATGAAATTAGTTTTAATAATTAGTAATTTCATTTATTTATGTGTGTCCAGAATATTACTACATCAACATGTAATCAATATGTAAAAACTATTAATGAGCTACTTTGCATTTTTTTGTATGAAGTCTTTGAGATGTGGTGTGTGCTTCACACTTACAGCACACAATTTGATGGTCTCCTTCAAGTGCTCTATGGCCACATGTGACTACGGGCTACCACGTTGGATGGTCAATTTAAATAAATGTTTATTTGCCCCTTTAATTTACATTATTATCCTTTTCATAGAGGAAGCTACAAGGGCTAGTGATGTATCTGAAAATTTTTATAAGTTTACTTTGTAAACAGCAGGTGTCACTTTTTTGGCATAGAGGTCTGTGAATTTTGATAAACACATGGAGGCATGTGACCATTCCCACAGTCATATACAGAACAGTTTTCTTACCCCAATAATTCCCTTGTGCTGTTCTTTTGTAGTCAATTTCTCCCCCACCTTTACTTCCAATTTTTTCTTTTCTTTTTTTTTTTTTTAGGAGTAAGATTGTCCCCTATTACCAACAACAACTATATGTATGTATATATGGAAGAAAAAATAGAGGGGAAACAGAAACACAGTAGAGAAGATAGAACCCCACTACCCTGGGCATTGGGAACGTACTGTTTCCAAAGCTCATTGCTCCAAGTACAATAAGCCCTGCTTTACTTGTAGTCACAGGAGCCTACTCAGATGGGGGCCATGTGTGCTCCCTTCCCCCACCTTCATCTGTCATTCCTCTGCAGGTTACTGGAATAGGAAGGTCTCTCCCAGAACACTGCATGACAGATGACAGATTACTCCAGGGGAGACCCAGAAGAGGAACACAGGCAAGCCCTCCACAGGTTGGGGGAGACCCCCCATTGCCAGCTAGATATTCCTGACACTCCAGTTTATGGATTCTCGGCTATCTCCATCTTTCCATGGCCTCTTTGCTTTACTAAGGAGAGAAACTCATGAAAAATAGCCCTTTAGTGCAGGTGCAGCTCCTGTAGTGGACAGGCCTGGGCTGCTGCTCTCATCAAAGCGTAGATGACCTGGGTTGTGCCAGACACCATGAGAGCAGGTAACCTTGGGCCAACTGACAGCAGTGGCCCTGGCTTTGCCATGCCTCTCAGCAGTCCATTCTGTTCACAAAGCCCAGGAAGCAGATGGGAAGAGACATGTGGAAGCACCTCCCTCACATGTATGTCACCATTGGCACCGAGGTTGGGCAGGAGAACGTTGCCTGCTTGCTTGATGTCGTTCCAGGAGCATATGCCTACTGTGTCGTCCTTAGAATCATGCTACAGAAATTGAGTTCTGCAAGCCACTCACACACCCGCAAACACACACAGACACACAATACACACACGCAAGCACATTACCCTAGTTCACATGGTTGAACGTTTATCTTTGCAATTGTATCAATGCAATTATGGTTCTTAGGGCACCTATTCTTGGACAGCTCCTTAATATCGTCTATATTTTATATACTTCTCCTATTGCTTCTTTTTATCTCCCACCCTCCCTCACGTAAAGTTTTGAAAAAAGAAATCAAGAGATTGCACCCACTCTTCCTCATATAAACATAAAGTTTTGAAAAAAATCAAGAGATTGCAATGACATAAAGGAAGGCACTGACCTAAATATATATGCATTAATTGACCAAGTTCTTTGAGTAATTATCTTGTAGAATTTAAGTGGGAAAGCATTTCTATCAGAACCAAAAAATCCTTTTAACCTCATATCTCATCCCTTCCACAATCTTCCAGTAACATGCTTATACCGGAAAACCTGGGGACCATCTGAAAGCCTGATTGTGTTCAGTGGATGGCTATCAATTAGTTTATCCAAGTCATTTCAGCTTTACCGTGCAGTTCAGCAAAGTCAAGTATCCTCTTTGGCATGTACTTAAAAAGGGGGAATGTCCTGTGGTCACTGGGACTTTATAGACAAAGAAGAAAAAGAGGGAAGTAGTGGCAGAGGGAAGAAAGACTATGTGTTCACAGATTCTCATTTCATTTTCCTCCTGGGCATGTGGGAAGGCCACCTTTTCCCAGTCTGCCCTGACAACTGAATTCTGGCTAGGACATGTGGACTGGAAGTGACACATGCCCCATCCAGATCTAGCCCAGAAAACCACCTACCAAAATCTCCATGCACTCTCCTTGTGGGCCGGCCAGACACGAAACATCCCATGAAGTCTCAGAGGCCCCTGGAGATGGTGGAGCCATTCAATAGAAGGAGCCTGGATTTCTGCTTGAGCAGAGCCTCTACCTCTAGTCCTCAAACCACACTGGACTGTGAGATGGGTAAGAAATAAAACTCTGTGAGTCACTGAGCTTCTGGAGTTGTCTGTAACAGCGTTTTTCGTTTCCTACAGTTACCAAACACCTGACTCTCAGCTGTCCTCACCTCTGGTCTCAAGATAGGTTCATCGTGCCAGGTGCTCCTTCACTGGGATGTAGCTATGAAGGATATGATGTTTATGACTCTTCGGGGACCAGGGCTTGTCTACTGCCCGATCCAATTTTACTACTGTTCAATTTACTACTGTCTACTGTTCAACTTTTGTTTGCTTAGTTTGGTCTCCAGGGGAAATCACTAGTGATAAATTGGATCTCCTAACATCACCCGGGTAAGCAGCAGTTACACACTTGTTGGAGCCTGATTGGTGGTGAGCTGTCAATGTTTAACAATTGGTTCTCTGAAAAAAATCACAGGCATATATATACACACACACACATACACACTATATATATATATATATATATATATATATATATATATATATATATACACACAAACTATATATATATACACACACCATATATATATATACACTAGTCTATTATTAATTTTACTGATAATAATTTGTAGCACACAATTTACAAAAAATAAAATGTATAATACTTTTTAGTGTACATTTTATACAGCCAATTGATTCTCATGGAATGCTTTCATCGATTTTTGCCAAACTCTTGCATCCATGGAAACCTATTATTGCAATTCAGTCATGATTTGACGAAGTTATATACCAATCTGCTAATTCTTTTCCTGATACATTTATTGTTATTAAATCTGATACATTGTCTACTATTTCTCAGCCTCAAACAAATTACATTCAGTAAAATGAAACGTCTTTCAACTTCAGCACTGCCTATATGGGAACTTCACTCATTTGTCAATTACTGAGCAACTTTTTTTGCTGAATTGGTTAATAGTTTTTGACTCCAAGAATATTTTTACAAGTTTTTATGCTAGTCACAATGTAATGGCTGTATGTTTGACCTGTATTATTGTCTCCATTAGTTTCTTAAATCTAGATTAGGGGTTGGCAAAAATTTTCTGTAAAGGGCCAGATAGTTAAAACTTTAGGATTTGTGGGCCAGATGGTCACTCTCACCACTACTCAACCCTGTCACTGTACAAAAGTAGTTGTAGACAACACGTAAACAACTGGGCATGGCTGTTTTCCAATAAAACTTTATAAAAACAGACCATAGGCTGAATTTGCCCCACTGGCTTTAGTTTGCCAAACCCTAAATCAGCGCTTGATATGTAGCATTTGCCAGTTTGTTTGGAGTAAGTACTCCCACCATGGTCAATTTCAGACTACTGCTGTGACGTCACTGAATGCAGAGTTGTGAAGAGAGGCACAGTAGCAGAACACTGTGGGATATTTCCACCAAACAGATACAGTAGAGATAACAAGACCATCAATAATACTAAAGTGTAATATAATTAGTAAGTGACACTGGGTATTTATCACCTTTGTTCTTAATGCAATTAAACTGTAAGACTATATAATTTGATTTTTAATAATGGCTGCATTTAACAACTCGCTTACAAAATTCCTGAATATTTATTAATCAGATCTCACAAGACAGTATGAAATGTTTCCAACACAGCAGTTGATCCTGAACAGTTTCTCTTCTCCATGGCTGCTGGATCAGAGTAGGGGCATATCTCCCACTGATTTATTTTCTCCTGAGGCGCAGTTAGAGTTGTTGGCAAGTAAATATTATTGAAACAGTTATCCTGCTCAAAAGATAACCTTGTCAACACTTAAAACTCAAAGCACCCATCAGTTCTTACTCACATCTTCAAAATTATTACAGATTTGTTGCACATTTTAAACCAAAACATGCTCAATGTTTTCCTTAAACACAGTGTGACTTTAAAGTATCTGTACTTAAAAGGGTAGATATGATAGATTATGACATTGCATGAAAAATCCTTATGCACAGCCTTTTACCCTTTCTATACATCCATCTCGAGGTGAGGAAATCAAAAACTCAAATGTAAATTCACTACAGCAAAAGAGATCCTTATCCTGAAGGTCTATGCATGAGGCAACATGGCTAAATTGAAAAGGATACCATTAGAATCAGAAAAACATAGGTTCAAATCCCTGCTTTGATATGTGCTCACAATGTGATCTAAAGTAAAATTTCTAACCATTTTAAAGTCTCATTCTCCTATTCTGTAAAGTTGATCATGAGATTGTTACACGGCTTAAATGAGGGAAAAAATGATATGAAGTACCCCAGTGTTCATGTCTTACAAAGCACTCAGTAAATGGTAGCTATTAGTGTTATTCACTGAAATGTTCATCCCACCCCATTATGTTTTCTAATCATGAAGCTGATGATCACAATAGCTACTTAAATGCCAATGATTATTCACACTTTTAATTGTTCAAAATTTGGATGGGGGCCCTGTATTTCAGACACATATGCATCCATCATGCATTGGGTACCAGCAGTTGTGCTGAATGTTCACAATTTTTCAGATCTACAAGGTTGAATTGGCAGTTACCAATCACCCATGTGGTAAACTGAGCTGCTTCTGCTTTTCAGCTACATAGAAGAAGCCAAAAGTGGCATGCTACCATTGAAAAGAACGTAGTGGTTTACCATCTCAATGATTTGTCCCTACTTGGTAAGGCTATCTAAGGTGGCTCGCCATAGCTGAGTGGAGGCATTCAGCTTCAAATTAGCTTTACCTTTCCCATTCTGTCTGATGAATGGGTCACACTAGATATTAAGATTGAAGCATCTGTTGCCTTTTACACTTCTATAGGGGCACCCTAAACTATCTCCACAGATGTTCAAATAACTCTTTAGGAAGATTTCTCTTATTAACTTTAATATGGGGAAAACATGATGCCATCATATGCACTTGAGGGTCCTAACCCAGTACTTAAGGAGCAGATAGGCATCTGTTGGTATTGCCAGTATTGTCTTTCCCCAATAATCTCTTTATCTCCTACAGCTCTTAATGGTGATGACACAGCCACATTAAAATTTTGATTCACTATTGCACTTCAAATCTTCCCAGGTTCCCACTGAAATGTCCAAAAATATAGAGGTGATCCCAGACTTCCAATACAATCATCTGATCTTATTATTTTATCACAATTTAGACAACCCTGCAGTGAGCAAAACTCATATTCTTGACCATTTAAGAGTGGCTGGTGACATCAAGCTTATGTCATCATAGCGATAAACTTGATACATTTGGTGAAAGTATTTTCTTCACCATACTTAGCACCCATAGTTGAAAAATAACTATGTGCTCATTTGCTTTGATTTCTTTTAACAGGCTAAATAAAACAGTCATCAGACCCAATATTGGTCTAAGAGCTTTCTGAAAGGAAGGCATAAGTGACTTTCTTTCTTTATAATTCTTTTCTTATTTCCTTTTTTCTTTCAAGCAATATGTACTTAAACATGACCTCTATTGGCTATATTTTGATAATCACATACCTTAAAGCAAAATATCTTAATTAAGCTGAGTTGTATTTTGCTCTCTGTATATTTTAATTCTCCAACTTCAAGCACATAGCAAAGCCCTTAATATTTTCTTGCCTAAGGAACTTTTGAAGAGCTGAAAGCAAAAGCCCTCAGCTCTTCCTGCACTGCGTGAAAACCTAAACACAGAGAAGAGGTTATATTGGGCTTCCCAGAGGGAACTGGAGGAAATGCAGTACTTAAGAGCGAACATGGGCGAGCTGAACAGAGGAAATATTCTTTAGCAATGGGCTTTGTGAGACATTATCAGAAATGTTTAGTGTGGGCAAAGATGGGCTGGCAGTTTGGGGAAGAAGACTCGTTTTCTTTCTTTCTTTTTTTTTTAAACATCTTTATAGAAGTATAATTGCTTTACAATGGTGTGTTAGTTTCTGCTTTATAACAAAGTGAATCAACTATACATATACATATATCCCCATATATCCTCCCTCTTGCGTCTCCCTCCCACCCTCCCTATCCTACCCCTCTAGGTGGTCACAAAGCACCAAGCTGATCTCGCTGTGAGAAGACTGGTTTTCATAGCCCCAGAGATGATTAG
Organism: Mesoplodon mirus; assembly: GCF_964341445.2. Lineage (NCBI taxonomy): Eukaryota > Metazoa > Chordata > Mammalia > Artiodactyla > Ziphiidae > Mesoplodon > Mesoplodon mirus. The sequence goes on along the minus strand of NC_138993.1, from coordinate 65,735,738 downwards.
GATGGAGCAAGGGCTCACTGAGTCCCAGGAGTCCCTAAATGAGAGCAGGGCAGTGGCAAACACAGACAAGAAACTCCTCAACAAGCAGTGGAATTCTCTTCTGAACAGCTCTCTTCACAGGCAGATGAAACTCTACCTAGGCAAAAAGATAGATGATAGATGATAGATAGATAAGATAGATAAATAGATAGATAGGCAGATTTTCCCCCTTCTTTAAGGATAAAAAGATTTGAATATATAAATATATATTCAATATATTCAATACATATTCATTTTCAAGACAACTTATTTAAGCTCCACATACTTGACGTATATAAGCATCTGAAAGGATAGGAAAACAAAGAAAATATTATACAGAAAAAAAAATCCTGTGGTTCAAAAGAAGGCATACATCTGAGTTATCAGAGGAAACAGTCTATGATGAAACAGATTATGCACCAAGCAAAATCCAGGAGAAAACTGTTTTTAAAATCTAATTTATATTCTCAGTATGATTCCCTAAGATATTATATAAATGAAAAAAAAATCAAGAGCAGGGAAGATTACTTTCAGGGGAAATTGTTATACTAAAAGTGACAAATATAGCAGATGCCCTAAAGAACAGAATGAATAGTAAGTGAAGAAATTAGATAAATAGCTCAAAAAATCCCCCTAGAGCAAAAAACAAAACCCACGAGTAATGACTATAAGAAAAATATCAAAGGCAAAGAGAATAGATCCAGAAGATGTAATAAAAATAAAATAGGACAGTACATTTCATACATTTTCCCACAGAGAAACAGCAACAGAAAATAAACATATTTGTAAACTTCTGTAGTGGGGAGTGGACAGGTGGGTGGAAAATGAGGAAGGAGAGGTTCTGACAAGGGGTGGAATATCTAGTGATCCACAGTGAGCATAACATGTATTTTAAGCTTTTTACTTTATCTTTATAATTATTGCAAATTTAACTTTTATTCCCCAGTATATTAAATTTTGTTTATTTAACATCATGAGGGGAAAAAGAAATGTTTCTTAGCACTTTCTGCTACTTGTATTGGCTGCTGAAAAGAACTAAAAAAATTGGATGAACTTTTAAAGTATATTATTGAAAGTTCTAAATAAAGAATAAATTAATAAGTACCTCCAAAGTTAAGGAGGCATGGAAGTCTCTTGCCTTGAGGATTTGGCAATTCCAATATATTAGAATCTTATTTTTGATGGGATTCTAAGTTGGAAGAGATGGAAAAGACATCCCAGGGTCTGTACAAAATGGGGCATGCTGTAGGAAATTCTCTGCAACCAACTTCCTCTACTCTCCCCCCAAAATAACCCCTAAGATTCCCAATGGCCATACATGCAAGGGTGATGGCAAATCAAAATGGCAAAGTTCATGGGGGAATTTCGTATTGGTTTCAAATCCTTTGGTTATATGGGTAATATAAAGTCTTGAATTTTGTTTAAGGATGTCATGGAATTATAGTGACCCCAGGCAACTTGAAGAAGTAAAAGTAAATTTACTTCTTTCTGGAGGAACACCCCTTTACTGTATTCCTCAAATAATTCCTATAAATAACTTTTCACATGCAATGTAACACACAGCTCAAGATAACTGAATACCCAAGAAAATTAGTCTTCAAGATAACTGGGTACCTAAGAAAATTAGCTTCAAATACACCCTTCAGTATAAGCTCCTCCATCCCTCCTTCTTCATTCTCAAGGTTTACACTGGATGCCACATGTTCCAGAAGGTGGTATGAAATGGCAAAGGGCTGCCTAATTCACATTGAACACTGAGGGATTAAGACATGAACCATTACTATTTTAAGCCTCTGAGATTTAAGGGTTTGTCTGTTGTAGCAGCAAACCTTAATTATCATGACTAATACCCATATATATAGAAAGAAGCCTGTACTCTTATGCACTAAAATACTAATTATGATTGATTTTGAGTGAATTTTCATTTTTCTTTTCCTTAGCTATTACTATTATTTTAAAACAAAAAAAAAACCCTTTGAGTGATCTTCCCTTGCAGACTTGGGGTTAAAAACAACACAGGTGTTCAGTGCTGTACTAGGATTTTTCTAACCAAATAGATGTAAAGGTCATATTAACTACTTACACTTCAAATAATATGTATGTTTACATTAAAAATCTCAGTGGATCAAAAGTAACTTCTTATTGATCAGCAGGACAGACTGCTACTGACTGTTAGTCGATAACTATATCCCTAAGTAAGAAGTAATGGTTAAGTCAAAATCAAGAATAGCTAATATTTATTGAACAATTACTATGAGCCCAGCACATCTACTAACTCATTTAATGCTCACAATCACCTTGTGAGATGGATACTACTGTTATCTCCAGTTTGCAGAGGAGATGGAAGAACAGAGAGATGCAGTCACTTGCCCATGATCTCAGCCTGTCCCAGCTGCAGTGAGGATTGCAGATCTGGTGGTTTGTGTCAATCCTGGTGTCCTCAGCCCCACACTACATTAGACCCTACAAAGCACTCCTCTAAATGAGTCTCAGGAGGAAATATGTTTTAAGATGTAAGTCCCTAAAGACAGACCAGTGTGAAGCAGGTCTGTTTCTAATTGACAAAAGTGATATTAAAGCGGGCAGGGAGGCTAAAGGCACAGGGCTAAGGTGCAAAGTACTGCTAGATCACCAAGTCCTGATGAGACAAAATGGTTGTTTCGGCTTTTCTAAGTGTGATAATTAATTTATGTATCAACTTGAGTGGGCCAAGGGACACCCAGATATCTGATTAAACATTATTTCTAGGTGTTTCTGGAAGAGATCAGCATTTGAATTTGTGGACTAAGTGAAGCAGATGGCCCTCTGCAAAGTGGGTCAGCATCACCCAATTCATTGAGGGCCTGAAGAGAACAAAAGGGTGGAGGGCAATTGAATTCACCTTCTCTCCACCTGACTGAGCTGAGGCATCATCTGTTGCTCTTGGTACTTTTGGTTCTCAGATCTTCAGACTTGGACTGGAATCTGTGCCCTCAGCTCTCTGGCTTGTAGGCCTTCCTTTGAACTACACCACTGGTTTTCCTGGGTCTCCGGCTTGCAGATGGCAGACTGTGGGACTTTTCACCTTCCATGATTGCATGAGTCAATACTTGATAATAATTCTCGTTAGATACACATGAACACACACACATATGTCCTATTGGTTCTGTTTCACAAGAACCCTAATAAACTATGCATATCTTGTTTATTCCCATGATGTTACCAGGCCGAGATGGTTGCAAAGATACCCCACATAAATGTCAAGCCAAACAATGGACAAGATGGGGCTTAGCCATAGCCTAAGGATGAGAAGTCAGGGAAGGTCCATCTAACTTCCATCCTAGGAAGCCATGATGCTCATTGTCAAAGTCGGCTACATTGGGAGCAAGAAGAGAAGGTTGGGGTCAGGGATGGAGACAGTGATACCAAGTCTAGTCCATAATAGTTAGGACCCCTCGTTTGATAAATAACTGTATTAAGAGTGCCATCAGTGTAATTCAGTCACGAGAGGAAACTCATAAGTATTAAAATATGAACTACTGGGGACTTCCCTGTTGGTGCCGTGGTTAAGAATCTGCCTGCCAATGCAGGGGACACGGGTCCGATCCCTGGTCCGGGAGAATCCCACATACCGCAGAGCAACTAAGCCCGTGCGCCACAACTACTGAGCCTGCGCTCTAGAGCCCGTGAGCCACAACTACTGAACCCACACACCGCAACTACCAAAGCCTGCGTGCTCTAGGGCCCACGTGCCACAGCTACTGAGCCCGCATGCTGCAACTACTGAAGCCTGTGTCCCTAGAGCCCGTGCTCCGCAACAAGAGAAGCCACCGCAATGAGAAGCCTGCGTACTGCAACGAAAAGTAGCTCCCGCTCGCCGCAACTAGAGAAAGCCCATGTGCAGCAACAAAGACCCAACGCAGCCAAAAATAAATAAATATAAAAAAAGGACTGTTGGTAATATTTTAATAAACCTGCTGATTCTGCACAAAGCAGTCCCCTGTGTAACCTAGAGACTCTCAAGATAAGCCTTGGTAGCCACTGACTAAATAAATCTGCTCAGTTCCAAGTGTTGTCACCTCCACCAGCGACCTTGATTTGGGGCCTGTGTCTGAAGACACTGTTGTTTGCCTGATCCATGGCCTCTCTAATTACCCTGGCCTGACTTGGCCAGTTGGTAGTCACATCACTTGCTTTTTGCCTCACATCAATTACGCTGGGGAACAACCGCAAATCTCTCTGATATGTTCCACCCCACTCCCAAACTCTAATAATGTGAATTTTGAGTATATTCAAGACCTATATTTTAAGTTAAATCATCCCACTGCTATCTCCCAATTTTTATAAAATTTAGTTTCAGGTAGAAAATTGTATTATGAGAATTTTCCCATTAAACGTGTTTCTCCATTAAACATTTTGAAAAGACTAAAAAGAAATACCCCCTAATATGATAAAATTGGCAATATCTGAGTGATAAAATTACAGATGGTTACCTCCGATTTTATTAAATGTTAGATTACTTTAGTAATGGTAAGTTTGAATAAATAAGAAGGCAACCTGGTTCTTTCACAGAAAGTTTTATAATTGTTAATAAATGAATTCTTAAGATTATATTTTTATATATGCTTATACACACAAAAATGTGTTATATGTATATGAGTATGTGTATGTCTGCAAGTGTATATATTGATATATATGTATACATATATACATATCAAGTCTTAGAGCTAGAAGGACCTTAAAAAATAATCTTGCTTCCTTCACAAAATCTAAAATTATCTGCTGTGGCCTGTGGTCATTTTAAACCTATTTATATTTTAATTTTTGTATTAATCAGCTGGTTTGCTGGGAATTGCAGAGAAGCAGGGAGTCATTGGATATTAGAGCCAGAGGAAACTTAATAGCTTCAATTCAGGCCCCTGACAGGAAAATGATGAATTTATAATCATTAACAAGAGGTGACTAAGGAAATCAAGCCCAATTTTATTAACAGGTGTATCTTGGGAATAATTATGTCTGAGCCAGAAGCCCATTTCAAAATTACTCTCTTCTTCTAAGTAGAGTTTCACGTTCAGTCCCTCGCTATGTTTTTGCAATGCCAAACTGACAACTGAACCATTTCAGTCAAAATGTCAAAATATCATTCATTTCGTTGGTCAACATGATACCAAACCATCACATTAAGAGATTTGTTTGCCCTAAATTGAACATGCTTTGGTATCTACTGGCATAGTCTTTCTACATGAATATTTAGGACTTTCTCCTTCAGATGGCCTACCCTCCAAAGTATTATCCAGGTCAGTTTTAACTCATATAGATACCCCAACTCAAAAATCAACTAGTCAATTTCAGATAGATTGAAGACTGACTTAACTGTAAGAGATAAAATAGTAGAGCTTCCAAAAGATAATATGGGGGAGTATTTTCATGACCCTGAGATAGGCAAAGATTTCTCAACAGTACACAAAAAAGCACTAATCAGAAGGTAAAGATGAATAAATTGAAATTTCTCATCTAAAGACATCATTTAGAGTGAAAAGGCAAGCCACAACAAGGATAAGACAATTATTTTCAGTGACAGAGAGCTCATATCCAAAATATTTGAGTCACTTCCATGTATTAATAAGAAATGAATAGATGACTTGAACAAAATATGTACAAAAGATTTGAACAGATACCTCACAAAGAAGGATATCTATCCAAAAGTCCAGTAAACATGGAAAGTTATTCAGTATCATTAATCATCAGAAAAATGCAAGTTAAAAACTAAAACACGGTAGCATCGTACATGTAGCAGACTGGCTATAATAATTGGATGACCTGACATTACCAAGCATTGGTAAGAATGTGGAACAACAGGAATTCAGGCACACTGTGCATGGTGAGGGGGGTAATTGATACAGTGCTTTTTAGCAGCACCTAGTAAAGCTGAATATCGGTACACCCTATAACCCAGCAATTCCACTCCTATATATGCTGACACATATACCAAAAAAAGACACTTACAAAAATCACCATAACAACAATATTCATAATAACCATCAACTGGAAATAATACAAATGTCCAGGAGTAATAAAATGGATAGATGAATTGTGGCATATTCATATAATGTAATACTACAAGGCAATGAAAGAATAAATGACAGCTATACACAGTGTCTGGATAAATCTCACAAAGATGTTGAGAAAATAAACCAAACACACACAAAAATACAGTATGGTTCCATTTATATAAAGTTGAATTCTACATTATACATCAATAAGCAATATTTACAAACAAACTAACACAAGCAATATGCCCAGGTATGTTATAGGCTTGGTCTCAATACAAACCGCTTAAAAAGCATGAGTCACATAAATACAGAACAAACGTATTACTTAGATCTATAACTCATTAATGAGGGGACCAGCTAAAAGGTAAAGCTGACTCAAATAAGCGTTAGAAGAACAGGATTATAAAATCCACCAGGAAAGACATACTGAAATAACTTTCTGAGTCACAGACAAATCATTCAATGTCCAACAGGGTAATCAAAGTAACCTTTATGATTATCAGCTCTATCAGACTGAAATATGCTCCAGTATGACACTGAAAGCACCCTGAGCTATCCTTTGTGGGTATCGGTGCTATTAAGCATTTGATTGATCGTGTTGAAGGACTGTATGAAAGGAAGTGAAGACTGAAGAAATAAATATTTAACTATTTGGAATTACGATAGGTGGTCAAAAATAAAGTTGAACTTTTGTAAACATGGATTCACATTCCAAATTTCCTACAATTCCTTCTGGGCCATTGCTTGTATATCTGAATAAGTGATATACCAGTAAAAAATGGTACTTGATAAGGGGGTAGGGAAAAATATGAACTTCTTGCTTTGCTGAGAAATAAACATGAACTAAGTGGGCTATGAGATTTTTGTGGAGACAAGTGGCTGATGAGAGTAAAAACCATGCAGATCCCTCATGTCTCTGCATCCACAATAACTTCCGTGAAATGTCTGAGGTTGTCATGTCACTTAAATTGTTTTTAATTTATAAAATTATGTTACCCTTCCTGTGTGGTCTCAAGTCATTCAGTACTCAACAGACAGAATTCTTTCAATGTGGCAGGCACGGTTCAAACGCTGGGTGGCAGGAGTCAATGCATAAGAAGTGAGTGGATACAGTTTGGATATATTTTGGTGGTAGAGGATGATTTTCTAATGGGTTGAAAATAGGTGGATAGGAGGAGAGACATGGATCAAGTGATCCTGGGGTTTTCTCCTAAGAAGTTAGAAGAATGGTGTTGCAGTTTACCAAGATGGTAGAAAAATGTGGGAAGATCAGACATAGGTTGAGAAATGTGAAGCTCCCATTTGGACTCATTAGGTTGAAAATGCTTCTTAGACATCCACTGTGGTGATACTGATCAAGCAGGTACATATATGAGCCTCGAACTTAGGAAGAGGTCTAGCCTGAAGATACAGACATAGGTAGTTTTAAAGGACTGGATGAGATCATTATGCAGGTATATATAGGCAGAGACAAGGACTTTGGAGTGAACCTTGGGGGTCCAAAGTTTAGGCATCTGGATGATGAGGAGTAACAAAGCAAAGGAAACAAAGAAGGGACCAGAGAGGTAGCAGGAGAACCAAGAGAGAGTGGGTCCTGGAATAGGAATAGCAGGACAGGCAGAGTTTTAAGACAGCTGCAAGCAGGTTGATTGAGGACAGGTCAAAGTTCTCTCCTGCTTGCTTCTAACTTTCAGTAAAATAGGAAGAAAGGTTAGCTGCTAAGAGTTAGGATGGGGCAAAGATACATAGGATTTGGAGAGAGAAAAAGTATAAAAGAGTCTATGAGAGCAGGAGAGTGAACTAAGGATGGCTGTGGTCCTAAAGGCACCCCGAAGGTTATGGTCTTGAATAGAATGGGATATAACAACGTGGTTTTGTGTTTTTCTCCAGCCACTGCCAGATGCTTCGGTGAAGATGAGGAGAAGGCAGGGAGCTGGATTTACGCAGGGGCTGGCCTTTCCCAAATGACTACAGCAAAGGGAGAGAGAGAGAAGGGAGCTGAGGGTATGTGCAAAGCGTATATGATGGACCATGGAAGCTAAGCTGGGAAAGGACAGTGACTCTATGAGGGGTGGAGGGGGGTGGAAAGGTCAGAGGGTCAACGGATTATAAATCCCAGTGGGTGGTTACGTTTTTGCATTGGGGTGTATGAGGGAGTGAGCTGGCACAGGATAAGGGGGTGATCTCAAAGTAGGGTGGTGAAATTGAGGTCAGGAAGGGACACAGCACTTAGCAAAGGGCTAGAATACACTCTGGGAGTAGAGGGCAAGGAGAGGGCACAGGACCCAGTCACCGGAGAAGAGGAAGCCAAAAAGCTGCGACCACAGGGGGCTGGGAGGGTCATTATGTTGACCGATCAGGAACTACTGCAGGACCAGTAGCGGGTCACAAACTACAGTTTCCTATCAGAGAGGAGGGCCCAGGTCAACGTATAAGGAAACTTCATCCAGGTGGAGGACTTGGTGGTAGGGTCTGATACATGGGCATTCAGGATGAAGGGGGGGGGATGGTCTGAAAGCAACAGCGAAGAGGCCAGGTCCAGGGCTGAGAGGACAGAGGAAGAGGAAACCACCAGAGGGGCTGTGGGCAATGCACCAGCCTCAGGGGAGACTGCCGCATCTCCTTAGGATGACAGATTGAGAACACAGTGGCTTTTGCTACTGAGTCACCTGTTCAGAGGGCATAGTGGAGGGCAGGGGTCTGTGATGGGGTCAGGTCAGGGGGCCCCATAGGAATGGGGGTCCAGATGTTGAAGAAGAACATGTGATCTTGGGGCTCAGGACACAACGGGCTTGGTGCTGGTCTCTGCCCCTCTTTGGTGAGGCTGAGGGCTTGAGAGAGGCATCGAGTTAGAAGGCTCTGGGCCACTCTTCACTCTGCCCGGCGCAGGGCTGCAGGCTAACGGAGCAGTGGAGTTAGAGGAATTGATGATTGATGATCCCTTCCTCTAAGAGAAGTAAAAATAGGCCTACTAAGTTTTCGAAAGAAGCATTAAGAGCTGAGAAAGAGGAAGAGCAGGTATCTGCCCCAAACTCTACCACTGTCACTAACATTTCTAGATCAGGTGGAAGTTTAATCAGCTCGCAGCACAATAAGCCCATGTCGTCACTGACTAGAATGGCCATCAGGCAATAAAAGAGACAAGACTCCTTTCTGCTGGGGGCTGAGAATAGGGATGGGAATTTTAAACCTTTCCTGTTTGTATGAAAAATCAGGGCACGGGTGAATAAGACTTTGGACACTGACCATTGGTCAAGGGGCGTCCATTGGCAAATGGATCCACCTGTTGTGTTTTCAACACATCACAAGACACGTGGAGAATAAATATCCTGGTTATCCAGCAGCAAGGGAGTTCTTATGGATGGCGAAGAAGAAAGGACACCAAATTCAGATGTGCCCATGGCTGCTGTTATGGAAAGTAAAACAGTTTGAAGCATAATGGGAAGTGGTGAAAAACGGAAATTCAGCCAAGAACAGAAAACTGCACTTTAAGTGGATAATGGATAATGGAGACCACTACTGTCCTAAGATGCTCTCCTCCAAACAGAGTCACCTTTTAAGTGATTTGATTTCACCACTAAATTGTTTGCCCATAAGATAAGTGGTCAATTAAGGCAGAGAGGGAGTTGCATTTGAAGAGATTAATGTTTCAGGCTTTTAGATCCCATGCAGAAAAGAAAAAAATTAGGAATCAACTCTTTCTTTTACCTGCCAGAATGATGCTTCCTTTCCTCCAAGTAATTGCTGCTGGGAGAGTCCAGCCTTCCTGCATTAGCATTCAACCTGGACCACTTTCCTTAAAGATGATTAGTGGTAGGGCAGCTTTGGAGAAGGCCTGAAATGGATTCACAGTGTTGCCTGACACGGAAGGCACACTTTGCCCCAGAAAAATCAGAGGGTAATTTGTCTATAATACTTCTTGGCTGGCTGGAAATGTCTACTTGGTTTTTAAACCATAGGTCATGTTCCCCAGGTCCTGGCATCTCATCTCTAGAAAGCAAGGTCAGTTTTAATGGTGGAAATTAGAATGAAGGAGAGAGGATGTGATTGAAGGTGACAGGAAGTAGCTGTTTAAATATCTACAATGTTTACCTTCCCCTGATGGTTTCCCAGGCATTCCTGTTTATTCTGGGGAGTGGGCTGGAAATATTCCCACCGGTGGGGAGAATTGGAAGACACCGCTGCACACAAGAGTGCAGATATTAAGTTCCACTTAAACACTGGATGCATTAGTCTCCAAATTGTTCTGGGCACAGCTACCCCTGCTCCCTTGTCTGGGGAGCTCATTTTGTGGAAGGTTCCAAAGAACCATTGATTGTAGTGGCTTTCCTTGTGCTCATCCCTTATCAAGGTGAAAGGCCAAAAGCAAATGAACATTAGTGATGCTATGCACCGCCCATCAGGTTTCTATAGTGCTGGAGGAGGGCGAGTGGGCATGATGAACACATGTTCTGAGAACTGTCCAGATGCTGAGTGAGCAGGTGATTTACTCCTGCAGAAAGCCAGGAAGAGATGACTAAAGCGAGCAGGACCCAGGAGATCGGTGACTAAATGATTTCCTAATGACCTGAGACGGTGCCTTCCTCCGTACCTAACATAATAGCAGGGATGCCCTTTGGACCGGGGAGAGAATCTGGATCATTAACCCTAGCTGGATGACATTTTTTTCCCTAGTTAGATGACTTTTAAGAGGAAAGAGGATGGAAGCTATGGGGAACTGCAGATAGTTGGGAAATTCATTTTTACTGATACGGAGGCATCACTGATTTACATTTGTGGTTTCTTGAATCATGGAACACGTCCTTGCAAAACATAAAGTTTTGGACTCTCTCACACTCCAAGGTATGTGCATGTGTGTACATATACACATATCAGATTTGACACACAATTTCAGAGAAGTTTTGTGCTCCTAAACTCACCCATTAAGCCCAGTTTAGGAAATTCTGCCTTATATAGAGTATGAGGGAAATGCTCTAAGAACAAAATTCCCCTTTCCAGAAAGTTTAAATATATTTAATTAAGGGGTGGTGGTGGAGTGAGTATTCCTCATGAAAACAAATAGGTAAATATGAGTTTTTAATCTCTAAAGTTAAATTCCTGAATATTTGCTTTTACTTTCTCTTCCAGGTTTCCCTTGTCAATTTGCCACTTTCATAATTAAATATGGGTAAAACTTAGACATCTATTAACAAAATATGTATTTAGCATTTATAATAGTCAAACCAATATGCTAAGAGCCCTGCCAAGTATGTAGAGATGAACAAGGCACGTTCTAGATGCTCAAAGAGAACCTGAAAATGCTGTAGAAATGAGGTCTTTTCAGAAGCAACTCTGATACTACATAGAATGTGGCTACAAGAAAGGAATCCAAGAAGATCAAAGGGGGAGGTTCATTTCTGGATGACATAAGCTGGGAAAGTTTCATAAATGACATGCAATTTAAACTGATGTTAAAAGTTGTTTTCAAACTATTTTATCCTGAACCTTCAGTGAGAAATACATTTCATATCACAATGTAGCACACAGTCATATATCTATCTGAAATTAAAATTTCACAAAGAGATATTTTCTCTTATTGTGGGTCAGTATACTCTGTTATGTCCTGTTCTCCTCTATTCTACTGTTCTCCACTTATTTTCATTTAGCCAAAAATCATGATTGGAACCCATGAAGTTTATTTCACGACCCAACTGTTGTCAACAATTTGATACACACTGCCTTAATGGATAGAAGGGGTGGGGATACTTTACATGATTAATAACAATTGATATTTTCAGAAATCCTATGCTGGGTACCATTATCATCCCTAATGAGGAAACTGGGATTTGGAGAGATTAAGTAACATGTTGGAGATCATGCAGCTCTTTGGTAGTGCAATAGGAGCTGAACCCAGCTCAGTCTGACTGTGTAAAAGCCCGAGATCATGAAAAGGCACAGAGGGAGGAAACAGTGTTTGGGGCCATGTTCATTTTGGCTGTAGTGCAGGGGATAAGTAGGAAAGTTGGGAGAGATGATTATAAAAAGGAATCGGAACATTATTTTTTAAAAATAATTTAAGTAAAATTCTTCTTTGTCTTTAATTCCTTGTCTCATTCTCAAAATCCTCCTGGAACATCTCCCTGCAACCTTAGTTTAATTTTCCCATGCTTGATTTGTAGTTACATCCATTAAGAAAGACAATTTGACTCATAGGAGATAGTTGAAAACTTATGTGCTTTAATGCTTAGGAAAACAGAAGAAAAAAATATGACAAGGAGCCTGTTCTCAAAAAATCTTACTGGGCAGACAGACCTTCCAAAGGTGAAATAAATATAGGTATATTAAACATACGCACGTAAAGTGAAACATTATTTTTAAAAATAAAATGTATAGGCTATATTACAGGTACAGTCTGGTAGTCAAGAAAGGGAGAAAACAGTTTTAGTTGGCTGCTGGAAGGCTTTCGGAAGTAGACGGGATTTAGAAGGGCAATATAGGAGGAAGGCATTCCAGGTAAGGTGATGACAAGATGAAACCCAGAGAGCACTTGCGTAATGGATAGGGGTAGGGGTGGCAGGCAGAGCTAGAAAGGGGGTGAGTGGTGGAAGGAACTGTAAGCAATTAGAAGGGTGGTGAAGAGAGTCAAGGCTGGGCCCAGGCTGCTGAGGACCATCAATGTAGTCTTCATTAAATTATCATCTTCTGTAACTAATAGTAAATGTAGACTATACATCTGATATATCTAAAGTGAGAATTTCATTCTTATAACAGTAGAGACAAAAAGTCGAGGATTAAAATCAAAACCCAACACCTAACTTGTGCTTATCGTTGGAAAAGTTATATATTGCATCTTTTAAGTTATCATTAGTATTATTTAGATGAGAGCACCCACATCTTGAACTGATATGGGGACACTTCAGAGTTAATATACAGTGATTGCTGTATTTACAATCTGAAGAAATAATGAAACCCTCTCATTTTCTTCCCCCAATATTTCACTAAATACCTTCTAAAGTAATGGAAGGCATATATAATCCTTTCAAAAGAAAGTACAGGACTTTGGATAGCTGGGTTTGGGTTTTAATTATGACTATTACTGCAACGTTCATGATACCACAGATAACAATCCCCTTTCTACTCCAAAAGTAAGCATCTTGTTCTGTGTTAAAATGTGCTGGATTATTTGCCTTTTTAAAAATATATTGCCTGCTCAATAGAAAATAGATCTCAAAATATCCTTTTTGATTATTTGTGCTTTACATTCGACCTCAATATCATAGGAAGAATAATTCATGAAATAGATTCTACTTTGGCTGGTTATTTGCAGAAAGCAAAGGAATTTAAAAAGGTATCTTTAATACCATCCAAATTCTAAGACAACATCCTCAGTTTCAATTGGAAATATGTTTCCAATAGCCCAGTACCCTCTTTCCAGAACTGGTCTAGTAGAAAAGAGGCAAAGAGGGTTCTTAGCTAATATTAAAGCACTAATTTGGTTACCAGTTGGGGAGAGGGGTGTGTGTACGTGTGTGTGTGTGTGTGTGTGTGCGCGCGTGTGTGTGTGATTTTGAAGAAAGTAACTACCCAGACCTTATTTTATTTATTTTATATGAATACAGCTAAAAATGGTTGACCATCAAGTATTATACTTGTTCTGAAAATCTGCACCTGTCTGAAACACAATCAGTTCTTGTTTTATGGTAGTTATGATTTACAAAGTCCCTGTGAATACTGAATTCGTGAATACTGAATCATTGTTCCTAGGAGAAATACAGGGTTATGTTCCCTTGAGCCTCTGGTAACATTTTTTTTAATAGTTTCCATTTTATTTTTTCTCTTCATATATACGTTAAGCTTTATGGGCTAAAGTGTACATCTCCTTTGTGTCTATAGCAGATACCCCAAAGTCATATAGAGAGGGTAGCTTAATAAGTATTGCTGAAGACTGACCAGATTTTATTAAACAAAGCTATAGTAAGCCTCTGGTAACCTTTTTGTCAACTGATTAATATATAACTGTGTTTTATGTGTGTTTCTGTTTAAAGACATCTTATTTTAATATATATTACTGATTCATTAACATAGAACTTAGCCAATAGCACTATCACGCATGCCTGAACAAAGATTACTAACTTGAAGGGGTGTCCAATATACCTCAATACTGAAAACTGGAAGTTAAAGAATAATGTGTTTAGTGTATTCTTTTCTTGTAAAAACAAAAAAATGTGTATGTATGTGTGTTTGTGTTTGCACAAGCATGCAGAACAGAGCTGAAATATAATAGCACCAGGCTGTTAGCATTATTTAGGGCAGTAAAGGGGGGAATGGGGAGAAGAATATTAACTTTTTCTTTATGCATCCTATATTTTTTACATGACACATAAAATAAACATGTTTTACTAACGTGTTTAAAATAAATTAAAATGTGTTTTATAAAATTCAATTCCAATTTATTTATTTTTAAAGAATAAGAGTGTTAATAAAATTAATAAACCGCTGGCTCTCTTTAGTTAGGCAGAAGAAACCATAAATTAATCTGAGGAGGCATTATATCTGTGACTACTAATGAGGGGTTTTTAATGGTTTAAATTAAATTAGAATTAAACTAAAATAATGCTAACAGATTCTCAAATCTTGGTAAAAGTTCGGTTTTATAGAAAATATAAATGATCAAAATGACTTGAGAAAAAATAGAAAACCTGGAAAAATAATAACTTAAAAAATTATCAAAGAATTACTTCTCCAAAGAGACTAGGCTCTGATGATTTTAACAGCCAATGCTTTTAAACACATGATTTCAATACCATAAAAACAGTAGAAGGAAGGAAAAACCTATAAAACTACTTTATTCATTCCACTGAAATAGAAATACATATGTGTGTGTGTGTCAAACACACACACACATTATAAAAAAGAATGCATCTATCACCTTGCTGGGAAAGAAGTGTGAAACTAGAGAGCCAGAAACATTGAACAACGTTTGGAAGAAAAAGCAGACTGGATCGGAAGGGCATGGAAACCAGAGAAAGAAAAATATCACACATGGAAAAGAAATGTATCGACTAAAACCATATTTTCCCTCCTTGAAGCCCTCAGGCCACTTAAACTTGGAAGGGCTCATGCAATTCATAGAGCAAAATTTGACTTTGAGTTTCAACCTGAAAAATGCAACAATTTTAATCCTGTGTGCATTGAATAATATACATTAATAAAATTTACAGAACTAATAATAAATAATAAAATAAATAAATAAATACTAAAAAAAGTGACAGAAGTATAAGGAGAGATTGACAAACCTGCCAAAACAATGGAAAACTTTTCACCTCAAATAATTGATAGACCACAGACCAAAAAACAAAGCAAAACAAAAAATCAGAAGAGACACACAGGATTTAAACAACACAACTAATAAATGCAATCTAACAGATATTTTGATATTACTAAAATACTCACCCACATATCTGTCAGTCAGGAGCGAATCAAGAAAAGAGAAGCCACCTTAAGTCTTTAAAAGAGGGGTGAGAGGATTTAGTGCAAGAAATTGGTAACAGATGTGATGGGAGAGTTGCAGTGACAGATGCGTGTAGTCGAGCCAAGAGATGAGCAACAGCAGGAAGCCACCACCACGCCAAAGCTGGGATCAGTAATAATACACAGCTTTCTCAAGCAGCTTTACCATAATTATTTGGGGAAGGATTTGGGGTCAGGGTTTGGTTTGCTTTTGCTTTTTTAAGGGATCTCTTCCCTTGCCCCTGGAGGAAGAGGTTTTAAGGCTCCTCTTCACTGCTGCTGGAGGCTGAGGTCCAGGGAGAGAGCAACTTAATAAAGAGCACATGGTGGTCCAAGTCCACTTCTTTACTTTCTAAAAAAACAAAAATACCTAAATATATTATATAAGGATCGTTCTCTGAAACAAATCTGCAGACTGAAGCAGCAACATACTGTGTTCCAAAAAAACTGTTACGCAGAAAGCTTAACACAGAGGCACATCCTGGTGAAGCGGCTGAACTGCAAAGATGAAGAAGGGGCTTCCCTGGTGGCGCAGTGGTTGAGAGTCTGCCTGCCGATGCAGGGGACGCCTGTTCGTGCCCCGGTCCGGGAAGATCCCACGTGCCGCAGAGCCGCTGGGCCCGTGAGCCATGGCCGCTGAGCCTGCACGTCCGGAGCCTGTGCTCCACAACGGAAGAGGCCACAACAGTGAGAGGCCCGCGTACCACACACAAAAAAAAAGATGAAGGATTTCTTCAGGCATCCAGACAACAGTATCATACCACCAAAATAGAGAAGAAAGCTGTCAGCCTGGCCTCCAGCTCTCCATGATGATGCTGAATTCCAGAAGACGTCGGTGCTCTGTTCTCAAGGACAGAGTAACTAAGAACAAGCATCACAACAAGGATGGACCTAGAGATTGTCACACTGAGTGAAGTAAGTCAGACAGAGAAAGACAAATATCTTATGATATCTTTTATACGTGGAATCTTTAAAAAATGGTACAAATGAACCTATTTACAAAACAGAAATAGAGTCACAGATGTGGAAAACAAACTTATGGTTACCAAGAGGGAAAGTGGGCGTGGGATAAATTGGGAGATTGGGATTGACATATACACACTACTATCTATACATAGAATAGATAACTAATAAGAACCTACTGTAGAGCACAGGGAACTCTACTCAATACTCTGTAATGACCTATATGGGAATAGAATCTAAAAAAGAGTGGATATATGTGTATGTATAACTGATTCACTTTGCTGTACAGCAGAAACTAACACAACACTGCAAAGCAACTATACTCCAATCAAAAATTAATAATAAAAAAAGAACTAGCATCACCAAATACCTTGTCTTTCAAGCCAACAGCTACATATTTTGAGGGGTCCCAAAGCAAAATGAAAATGTGGGGTCCCTTATTTAAAAGAATATTAAGAACTTCAAGACTGTGACGGCACAGCGTTAAGCCAAGCACGGGGTCCTTCTCAGTGCGGGACCCTTACAGGCCTTGCTTTCCAGTATAGAGGAAACACTCAGGCCTACATACAAAGTACAGTGTGAACCCTCTTCAGCAAATTCCAGAGTGAAGTAAAACAAAGAAGTTAGAAATGAAGAGACTGCACTGGTGGTGAGCACTGCATTTATCTCTATGTAAAACAAATACTAAACAACTTTGGGAATTATGGTTACAGAATATAAATATTTGACAATTAGAGGAAGGAGCAAATTGCTAATGCACTTATCTAGCCCTGCAGGTAATCAGCTGATACTGCCTAAAATTGTATTATGTATTTAATGAGACATAATGACTCCACACTCTCAAGATTTTATTTAGTGCCTTTTCTTAATTTTAGAGAGATCTTTTGTTGGGAAATATCTCATGGAATGAAGAAACGTTTATGTAAAGCTTAAGGGATCTCCCTGGTTTTATTCAGTTTCTTTTTCTTCTATTAAATTCAGATCAATTACATTTAACATTGTTTATTGAAAAATATATGACTGTTTTATGAAAGTCCAAATGTTAATGATTATTCATAGATGATGGGATCTGAGTAGTTAACTTTCATCTTTGTCTTTTCTGCAATAATTGAATTCTTTGTAAGTGGCATGTGTAAACAAAAGCTAAATTTATTTTGATTTTATTTTAAAAATGTAGTCAGGGCTTCCCTGGTGGCGCAGTGGTTGAGAATCCGCCTGCCGATGCAGGGGACACGGGTTCGTGTCCCGGCCCGGGAAGATCCCACATGCCGCGGAGCGGCTGGGCCCATGAGCCATGGCTGGTGAGCCTGCGCGTCCGGAGCCTGTGCTCCGCAACGGGAGAGGCCACAACAGTGAGAGGCCCGCGTACTGCAAAATAAATAAATAAATAAAATTTTAAAATAAATAAATAAATAAATTTAGTCAAATATTCTCCCAACAAAAATCTCCAGGCCAGAGGATTTTATTGGTAAGGTCTAAAACTTCAAGAAACAGAGTTGCTATATTTAGGTTGTTTCAAAGCCCAGAGAGCTAGAAAATTCCCAACTCATTCTACAATATATCACGGACACCAAAGAAGACAATTTATTACCAAAAACTATACAGCAATCATTTTGAATATAAATATAAATTGCTTGGAATATAAATGAATGTAATAATGCTAAATAAAATACTTCCAGCAGGCTGGACCCCTTCTGGTCTGTGTGTGCATGTGTGGTTGTGTGTAGCTGGGAGCTCTGTCACTAAGTTGGACGTTGAGACCAAAGCCTCCTTTTGCCTGGAAGTGATGTGATGGAGGTGCTCTCTGCACCCACGCTGACACACTGAAGAACCTCTGTTGGACTGAGGGACATGGAGAGTCATGAGCAACAAGGAAGTCTCAGAGATGGGCAGAGCCTAGACCGGGCTCCAACTGTGGAGTCTTAATTATCACAATGCTTCTTCAGAGCAGGGATACTGCCCTGCGTTCCTGAAGATGGTGAATCAAGGAGGGTGGTGGGAGTAGTCCACCCAGAGTGCAGGCAAATAAGAGAGTGCATTCTGCAGACTGTTTGAAAAACTATAATAAAAACAGCTTCAGCTACAGGTTAGTCTGCTTTTTATTATCGCCATATGTTTCCAGTCCTACACAATGTCAGTGATCAAATGCTCGTTTGTGAAAAAATCAGCTCCTTTCGGAACTAATTTTATACACATGTTCATTTTAATTATCCTTCATTTAATAAATATGGCATTTTACATGGAATTTAAGTCCGAGATCTCCAAGTCAGCCATAAACATGTAGAATTAGCTACCTAGGACTTTTTCAGAGTAAGTTTCTAATGGTCTGGAAATTTTGAGCTTGTTTCAGGAATAAGCTGTATGAACAACCCCAGTAGTGATATATATCCCTATGTTTAAACAGCAAATTATAAATAAATAACGATACACAATGATTATGAAGACAAAGAAACAAAACGCTATTTCAATTCTATCAATCATGTGATCTCTTGGATTTTTTGGGGGGGGGATTTAAAACTGTGAAACAGAGAACTCATTGAAAGGTGTAATATCTTTGGTAAGTGAACATTTTAATCCACATCTGAAATAAACACACTTTTCTTCATGATTATTACTAAAGGTAATTTTCTAGTACAGAGATGGCGTGATAAAAAGGAATCTCTCTCAGTGTGAAACACTTGCCTGATACTGAAACCCCTGTTACAATGGTGACATGACAGAGAAATTACAGCAATAGCAGGGGAAGACGGGGGAGAAGAAAAGTCTCCAAGGCATGGAGCACATTTCCTGTTCTCCATATCTCAGGTGACAGAAGTCAGTATTGAGCCCTCTGGACTGAATAAGAGCCCCAGATTATTATAAGAAGGGGATCCCAGGGAAAAAAGAATGAATTTCTCTTGATTAGTTGGATAGAGGCTGGTGTTCTTGTTAACTGGATTTTCTGTGAAGACTTCTGCTTCAGCCATAATACAGTAACTAGAAATGAACTTGCTTTCCCACTGTAACCAAGTAGAAAACCAGACAAAATGAGTAAGGCGTCTATGTTCGGAGACTGGACAGCAGGCAGTGCAGAGCTGTGATTGCTGCAATTAGGGAAACAAATGATGTGAGCCTCAGCTTTCTTCTTGGAAAGACTTTCTGAATAACAATGCAGAGAGCCAGGATTGGGAGGGTGGTTCTAAAGGCGAGCACAGGGGTCCCTCTGAGGTGAGGCAACAGAGCTGGGAGTTTGGGAAAGAAGAAGCATCTGGAATTTGTGGGGAAAGTACGGAGAGGAAAGGGCTACATAGAATAAAAGCCCATGCAGAGGTTTTTTCCCAGTGTCTCAGGATGAATATGAAGTTTTGGATGCGTCAAAAATGCTATGAGCTGACCAAAGAACTACCAGGGAGCTTTAATCTGAAGAAGTCTCAGAGCTCACAGAGTGAGAGAACTTCCGGTGTCAACCAGCTAGGGTGGAAAGCTGCACACCCAGGCATTCAATAAAGACACCAGAAGAGTCAAGCCTTAGTGGTGGGACTTAGCTGGACCAAGAGGAAAGACTGCTTTAAATGTACCCTATCAAAACACAAAAGTAAGCCTCAAACCTATCAGTTGGTCCACAAGTAACTTAAGCAAAGTGCAAAATTCTTCACAGGCAGATAGCAAAACCCAGAACTCAGCAATATAAAGTCCACTATGCCCAGCATCCAATACAAAAGTACTTTGTAATTAAATTCTTCCCATAGAAAATGGCTTCACTGTTGAATTCTATCAATCATTTAAGGAAAAAAGTAATACCAAAATTTCACAGACTCTTCAGAAAAAAGATGCATTTTATGAGGCATACTGGCACAAACCCAAAAGAGCTTATAAGAAAACTGCAGACTGATATTCCTCATGAAAATAGTCACAAAGGCCTTAAGAAAATAATAGAAACGCAAATCCAGCAATAAATTATATTAGCAGAATATATATGCATTATATTATACATAAATACACACATATATGTATATATATAATGCATATATATAACTCACACCACTTTTATATATTAAATTTTTATAGGTTAATTGAGCTATATTGATGTATATGATGCCTCATTTACAATTATAAAATATAAATAGAACAAGTTAATTGGAAAAAATTGCAAATTCTATATTTGTTAAGGGATTTGTATCTAGTTTATATAAATAACTAACGACTCAATAATAAAAAGACAACTCAACTAAAGAATGAGCAAAGGATCTGAATAGTCATTTCTCCAAAGAAAAAAATGCAAATAACCAATAAGCATATGAAAAATGTTCAGCATTGTTAATCACTAGGAAAAAGAAAATCAAAACCATATTGAGATACCACTTCACACCCTCTAGGATGGATGTAATTAAAAAGTTAAATAATAACAAGTGTTGGTGAGGACATGGAGAAATCAGAACAAAACTATTACACTTACACTTTATACCCTGCTGTGGGAATGTAAAATGCTGCAGACACTTTGAAAAACAGTCTGGCAGTTCCCCAAAAGGTTAGAGACAGCCTATCATTTGACCCAGCAGTTCCATTTCTAGGTATATGCCCAAGAGAAATGAATGCATATGTTCACAAAAAATCTGGTATACAAATATTTATAGCAACATTATTCATAATATCCAAGAAGGTAGAAACACCCAAATGTCCATCAACTAATGAATAAGATAAACCAAATATGGTATACTTATACAGTTGAATTTTGGAGGGTACACTCATATTCATAGCAGCATTTATTCATAACAGTTAAAAAGTGGAAACAATCCAAACATCCATCAATGAATGAATGAATAAACAAAATGTAGTATATTCATACAATGGATTTGGCCAAGAAAAGGAACTAAGTAGTTATATGCCACCACTTGGATGAACCCTGAAAACCTGATGCCAGTCACAAAAGGCAACACATTGTATGATTCTGTTCATATGAAAGTCCAGAACAGGGAAATCTTTAGAGAAGGTGGATTAGTCATTGTTTAGGGCTGGGGGAGGGAATGAAGGGATGGTGGGTTAGTGGGGTGATAGCTAAAGGGTATGGGGTTTCTTTTTGAGGTGATGAAAAGTCAGTTCTAAAACTGACTGTGGCGATGGTTGCATATCTGTGAATATACTAAAAACCACTGAATTGTACACTTTAAAGAGGTGAACTGTATGGTATATGAAATTATGTCTCAGTAAAGCTGTTTTTTAAAAAGTCTGTTTTCTGAAGTCTGTTATTGGAACTGGGGCATGTATTGTCAGAGAAATAACACTCTACCTGCAAGTGTCAGGTTCCTACGCCACCTGCAAAGGACTCTAGCCGAGAAACAGCTGCGCCCCTGAGAAGCCAACATTGTACCCTGAACTGCAGCCTAAATCCTTGTTTTTATGAGAAATCATGTGAGGTCAGAAGTCAAGAAGCTGGGGACACCGTGACCTAGACTCCTTCCGAGGATGACAGCTGCCTGTATAGACGGGCACTGGGGGCTCAGAGGTGCCCCAGGAGGTGGCCTGGGTGAGATTCTGGGCCAGCGGTGCCCCCCTCCCTCACTGGGCAGCCTCCCAGAAGCCGGAACCAGGAGCCTCAAGGGCACCTCCCACGGTGTGTCCGGGCCACGACTGACCTCTGGAAGGCCACACTGCGAGTGTCCATTTGGGTGGAGACGATGGACGGTGAGGCTACTGGCCACGTGTTCCCCTCTGGGCCTCAGGGCACCGAGCAGTGCTTGTAGCACCTGCGGGGGAGGCGGGGAGCCCAAGCATCTCCGTGGGCACCGCCTGCGGGTCATGGTCATATCCATCCCCCAGGCTCCTGCCTCCTGGCCCTTGAAGAAGAAGCTTCTCAGCCTGAGCTGCCAGGTCTCGTGCTCAGAGCCCAGGAGACTGGGGGATGGATATGACCCAGTGGTCACATCCACACATGGTCCACATCACCGGGCACATCCTGGACAGGAGGGGCACCCAGCTGGTGAACCTGCACTTCATCTCTTTCTAGCAATCTGGGGTCTGGCGGAGTCTGTTGAGCAATTCTAGAATTCCAGCCGGCCTCTGCGCGGTCCTCTGAGTCCCATTACTGGAGCATCAGATGCAGCATCTCAGGGTCTCCAGGGCTGACCACCTCCTGCAGGAACGCCCGGACCCATTGCCACGTGTCCAAGTGAAACTGAGGGTAATTCTCAGTTAAATCCATCGTGTCACCGCCAAAGCCCACTAAGGATGCAGAGGGAGGGTGGTAAACAAATAAGATAGGTCTAACCTCTTCTTTTGAGCTTAGCCTACTTTCACTTGCTTCTAGAGGGCTGGGTGCAGAGGCCTTGCACCTAACATGTCAGATTAGAGTTCCCAAAACAGAACCGCTGCACCCATCACCTCGGCCCAGGGAGCCGTGTACAAGAGCGCTGAGCATGGCACCTCAATTCAAGATGGTGGCAGCGGCAGACCATGTGCAGAGATGCTGTGCACGACACTGTGATCTGAAGCTTGAGCAGCACAGCTCCGCCCAGCCCGCAAGATCTCCGCCCCCTCCCCTGCTGATGAGACCCCTATAATTCACCCCTGCGCTGGCCTGAGGCGGAGAGCCTGTGCTCTAGAGCGGGAGCTCCTACCTCCATTCTTTGATCACAGACTAAAGCTTTCCTTTGCTTCTGAACCGAACTGGGTCTCCTTCTATTGGTGCCAGCGACACCGAAAGAAGTACACTTGTTGGGGCCTGACTCTGCAGGGTAGGTAACAATTAGACTTTAACCTGCCTTCCCTGAGCAAGCTCGCTTTAATTGTGGCTACGAAAGACTTGCAAGTTCTCCAAGCCTCGTGCAGCCTAGACAATGTTTGCCTGAGTTGTTTTCTAGGAACTTGGAGTCTTCTGGGTCCAGTTCAAGCTGGAGCCCCTTAAGACTGGTTAGGACCACCCACCCTGCAACTGGGCACATGTGAGTGTCCAGTGACCTTTTGACATCAGAGGGCCCCAAACTCCACCCTCAGCAAACGGGGCCTTTTTCATCAACCCCTCCTCCCCAAAAGACTCATACCCTTTCGCTATCCAGTGTCCTCGCTCGGCTGCCTCGTGAACAAACGTTTTCTCTACCTCAGGAGTCTCAGCGCTGGGCTTGCTGCGGGTCAAGCAGACCAACCCGGCTCCATAATGGAAGGAGGACTCTCAGGGACTCCAGGCTCCCCAGGACACGGCCAGCCCAGGAAGGTAGGCCCCCCGGGGCCCTCTAGTTAAATGTCACGCTGGCAGGCAGCTGTGCAGCACTGCCTCCAGCCCACAGTGCTGGTTCACCCATACCAGGAGGTGCAGCGGGAAGGCGGCCCCAGGGGTGGGCAGGCAGGGGAAGCTTGGCTCCCAGTGGAATATTATTTGACTGTAAAAAGGAGTGAAGTAATGACACATACTACAACATGGATGACTCTTGTAGATGTTACACTAAGTGAAAGAAAGCAGTCACGAAAGACGACATACCGTATGAGTCTATGTATATGAAATGTCCAGAACAGGCAAATCTGTAGAGGCAGAAAGTAAATTAGTGGTTGATTAAGGATTGGGGGAATGAGATGGTTGGGGTAGGCTTGGTAGCTAAAAGGTATGGGTTTTTTGGGGGTGGTGATGAAAATATTCTAAAATGGATTGCGGTGATAGTTGCATAACTCTGTGAATATAGTAAAAATCACTGACTTGTACAGTTTAAATGGGTGAATTGTATGGTATGTGAATTATATCTCAGTAAAGATGTAATAAACAAATATCAAAAAAAAGAGTGGGTAAGAATGTGGAAAAAAATGAGAAGCTTCAGATGCTATGGATGTGTAAATTGGGACAGTCACTATGGGAAAGCAGTTTTGTAGCACGTAGTAAAATGAAAAATCACATACTCTATGACCCAGAAATTCCACTTTTATGTGTGTGATCTGGAGCAGCACTACTCAATCTGTGTTTAGATAAAGGGCTTGCACCAGAATATAAATCAATGCATCACTTCCTTTCTCTCAAAAGTTCTTGTTGTGAAATGTCAAATGAACTAAAAAGTGTGCTTTGTGACACAGTTGACCTTTTCTGTCACAGACGCCCTGTCTTGCCAAGGACTATAATAATTTGCGGGTAAATGGCCAGTGTGTGGACACACTTTAAGCAGCACCAGTCTGGAGAAACTTGCTCATGTGCACAAAGAAATATTACAAACAATTAGAGCAGTTATGGTAGTGAAAAACTAGAAACCATCTAATGATCAATAGTGAATGAATAAATAAATTGTGGAATATTGATTCAATTAAATACCATATAGTTACTGAAAGAAGTTAATACATACTTATATATGAATAGGTCTCAAAGTGTGGAATTTTGAATATATAAAGAATATAGTGTCATTTATATTAATAAAAAATCCCACATAAATCAATGCTCTTTTATGTTCCTGGAAGCTTAAAATCATTTTTTTGATGGATGAGAAGATATATAGTAAATTCATGACAACAGCTACCTTTGGAGAGGAAAGGAGAGAATTCAGGCTGTGAATAGAGAGCAAAGTGACTTCAATTGTATCCATAATACTTTATTATATTTACCTTTTTAAAAAAAGATTTGAATCAAATATGTCAAAAGTGTTAACAACTTTCAGTATTGGCTGGTAGGTTCATGGATACTTGATATGTGTTATTTGTACCTTTCTGTATTTTTACATTTCTCAAGAAAAACAACACAATAAGGTGGCTATACTTTTAGTAAATTATGGCTGCATGTTACCCAGATATCTGCTCCAGTTATATTGAGAAACTGGAAGTGTGAAACTCCACCATCTGTTAAAGAAAGCTTGACATCCATGAAAAGCATGGAAACGTCAAAGGCTGATGTTTAAGCCAGATACCAGAGCAGATATAGTTGAGGACATTTGGACAACTGTAACCATTTGGGCAACAAAGCCTGGAAATGAAAATCAGATTCCATCACAGAGCCAGAAAGGAGCATTTAGATCTTCAAGATGAAATTATCAATGATATTGATTAAGGTTTCATTGATGACTTTTCATTAATTTTCCGGCTGGGTGGGACTGAAGAGCTTTTTTTTTAGTGGAATTAAACTTGTTAAAAGTGCAAGCTGTTCCAAGGAATCCTTATGTCTATTCCAGTCTGTTATTACAGGATTCAAGTAGTAAGTGTGGGGAGGAACCCAGCACCATTTGAAGACTCACAGCTTAAGCCCACCAGCCCCACCTCCACTAGAAATGAATTGTTTCTCTGACTCATCTTTGTGCAGACAAATGCATTAAAAGGCACTTGCATGACTGTGAGGTTATTTCCTTGCTGAACTTTTGAGCTGGAGACCTGCTAAGTACTAACTGTGGTGCTTGCTAAGTACTTCCTTTGGTAAATAATGCCCCAATTAATAAGTATTTGTTCAATCATGAAGTCTTCTTTTTCCATTAAAAATATCCAATGTACTTATGTTCCAATTCCATCCATTGGTTTAAGGCAGACACATCTACAAATTATAAGTCACAATATTGTTCTCTATGAGCTCATAGATCTTAGAAATTTTAGATAAAATAAAGCTTTGGACTTTATTTACTAATTCAGTTCAACCAACTTTTATGTAGTGTTTGCTGAGTCTCAGATACTGTGTAAGGCACTGAAAATACAAAAATGAAAATTACATTCCCTACCTTATACTGATTGTCAAATAGTAAGGAAAACAGGTATGTAAACATATAGTTATAGTTCAATGAGATGCTAAAAGATAACTGAGAAGACTTTTAAGCCCCATAAGGACCACCTTTTCCTTTTTCACAGCTATATTCTCAGAACTTATCTTAATGCCTAAAGCATTGAATATACTGAATGAATGTCTTATTTATTAATGAGCAAAAGTACTACAGAAGAGAAAGTGATTATGATAAGATCTCTCCTTTTTTAATCAGATGTTATCAAAGACTGTTGGCTCGTCAAAAAGTTTGGACAAAGTGGGTACTTAAAGAAAAGAATACCTAACGAAACTTAAGCATTTTATTTGAAACAAAACATCACTTTGGGGGCTGTTGTTGTTTTTTTGTCAGTCCTCTGAGAAAGGGTCAAGCCTTTTTGCGTGTCTAAGCCCACAGTTTGGAAGACTGAGGCCTCCTTCTTGTGTTAAACCACGTTTCTAATGAATCTTCAATGAGTCCAAGTTTCAGTGTATTTACAGCCCAGTGAACCCGAAATGACTCATATGAAGCATCCAAGTTCCCTATCCCTCTAGATTTTTTATTGTTTTCCAAAGATACACTTTTTCACACTTCTTTTGTCTCTTAGTTTTTGCATACTTTTTGTATTTTTGAAGATTTACCCTCAACGAGTCTTCTCAACAGGGCATTCAAATTGTTTTTCAGAGAGACGTGTCTTTTCCCATGCACATTTTCTTGGTTTGTGTAAGCTTTAATTAAATTACATGATTACAATAATGTGCACAACTGGTACAAGTGGTTTGAAGTGACTCTTGGTGAGCATATGCTGAGATGATGGGGGAAACCAGCTGGAGCACTGAAGAGCATCCGGAAAGAAGGCTGCCCTGGGTGTGCTGTGGGCATTTTACAGAGCAAGGGACATGCTAGTTAATATGAAAAGCTAGGGAGTGGAGAATGTTTAGAGAGACTATCTAATGTCAGTTGAGTTGATGCCACAGCCAAATTTAAAAGATGATTAAGATATGCTAGACTAGGAAGAAAACTGTCCCAGACAAGGAGACAAGTCATGCAAAGATACAAAGTTCTTAAATAGGGCTATGCTTAGGGAGAATCTGGTTGATTGGGATGTATCCTAATAAGAGTTTTTTGGAACCAGGAATTGCTTTTCCAAGAGAGATACAACCAGGGTTATCAAACACTCTTTATTAAGGTGATTAACTGAGATAATTAATATAGTTGCTATCTGTATGATCCTATTATCAGACATACCCTCTCTGCAGAGTTAACATTTGACTTTGCATGGGGATAAAAGGGAGGAAAAAAGAGAAGAAGCAGGGGGAGGTAGGGAGGAAGTATATATAAATTGATTCAAAACAAAAACTTTCTACAAGAAAGTTCTGACTTTTTGTTATGTCAGAACCTTACCCTGGTATCTTTATCTAGGGGGTCTTTCATTTCACTAAAATTGAAAGAGCAGCTTTAGAAATTATTTTGATTGTTCACATGTATATTCATCCTTATCTACCACCACCCCAACATACACACACGTTCATACATACATACTCAATCCCTTTTTTTTTTTTTTTTTTTTTGCGGTACGCGGGCCTCTCACTGTTGTGGCCTCTCCCGTTGCGGAGTGCAGGCTCCGGACGCGCAGGCTCAGCGGCCATGGCTCACGGGCCCAGCCGCTCCGCGGCATGTGGGATCCTCCCAGACCGGGGCACGAACCCGTGTCCCCTGCATCGGCAGACGGACTCTCAACCACTGCGCCACCGGGGAACCCCTCAATCCCTTTTTTAAAATATTATTTTATTTTAAAATATGACCATAAGATCTATCATAATCTCATAATTTCAATATTACAGTATTGTAAAAAATGATCATTATATTCCAATACCATATGTAAATTTCCATGAAGAGACTTTCCCTCAGAAAAATGGTATTTCATTATGAGGGCTCATGAGATTTGTAGAATTATTATTGTCCAATCATTAAAGAGCTATACAAGAGTGGAGATCATCCCTTAGTTGAAAGTTTTTCTTTCATTGAGAAGTTACAATTTTGTACATGAGGAAGGTACATGAGATGACTGAAAGCTTACTGTACAGACTGTTAGATTTTTTAAAGGTTTTTCCAGCAAATTCTTCTCTTACGGTGCTTAAATTCTCCTTTCAGAAACCTCTCTCATGTTTCAAAACACCTAGTTTTTGTAGTGTGTTTTAACAGGCTCATTTCAAACTGTACAGAAATATTTTCTCAAAAACCATTGAAACAAGCAAATAGAAAATAGAAAAAAATATTCACTAAATAGTCGTTTTTGCTTTTAGAATTCCCTTATTGCAGCTAGAGAGGGTCTATCTTAATGCTTTCCTCAATTTTTTGTGGATAAATATGTATTTTAGTTTAATTGTTACCAAAATAAGACACATACATGCTTTTAAAAGTTAAAATTTCCATTGAGAGAAAACAGCTCTTCTGTCCATTTTTTCCCCTTCATTTAGAAATCGTATAGGCATTTTTTTCAGGAATTTACCTCATGTTGTTTGTTTTTTTTCATTGAAGTATAGTTGATCTACAATGTTGTGTTCATTTCAGGTGCACAGCAAAGTGATTCAGTTATACATATATATGTATCTATTCATTTTCAGATCCTTTTCCTTTATAGGTCATTACAAAATATGCAGTACAGTTCCCTGTGCTTTACAGTAGGTCTGTGTTGTTTATCTATTTTAAATGTTGTAGTGTTTGTATGTTCATCCTAAACTCCTAATTCACCACCCCCCTTACCCCTTTGGTAACCATAAGTTTGTTTTCTATGTCTGTGGGTCTATTTCTGCTTTGTATATAAGTTCATTTGTATCATTTTTTAAGATTCCACATCTAAACAATATCATATTTGTGTTTTTCAATGTGGCTCAGTTCACTTAGTATGATATTCTCTAGGTCCATCCATGTTGCTGCAAATGTCATTATTTCATTCTTTTTTATGGCTGCATAGTATTCCAGTGGTGTGTGTGTGTGTGTGTGTGTGTGTGTGTGTGTGTGTGTGTTTGTGTGTGTGTATCACATCTTCTTTTATTTGTTGATGGACATTTAGGTTGCTTCTGTGTCTTGGTTATTGTAAATAGTGATTTTCAAAAATATATGCTTTCTTTGACAAACATATTTTCTGACTGGATATGTAGTCAAAGTTACCATTAAATTCTAAGGGAAAACAGGGAGGAAACCTCTTATGAGCCTGGAAATAGTCACGTCACGTTAAAACCGGCTCTTTTTCAAGTTTTCTATTTGTAAGCAGCATGAGAAAGGAAGATTATGTTGTATCCCCACCTTGTGGCTATAATATGTACCATGAGGTGTAAAGAGCTAAAATCCATGTTGGAGATACATATTTTTTCCATTGACTCAATCTAAAATGTGTCATCCCAATCACCCCCCTTCACCAGACCCCTCATCTGGCATACACTACACCACACTCATACACACACACAAACAGCCTTAATTCTTGTTAATGACCTCAACTATTTATAGCTTTTCCAATTTTCAGTGTGCTAATATTTATACTTCAAGCAGATTGCAATTTGGAATATAAAATTCAAAAGGTTACCTTAAGAAACTCCTTTTTTTTCACAAGCTTTTTTCCATCCCTCTCCCCACACCCAATCTCCTATTTTTGAAAGCTTAGGATTTAACCAGTTGAGTTTTGGAGCGTTTGAAACTTTCACCTTCTCAACAGTTGAATCTCTGACTTAATAGGTAGCTATCACAGGATAACATAAATTTAAATCCTCCTCTCTTCAGCGTTGATCAACTACTGTGCAAATCGGGAAACCCTCACTTCCTCATCCCTGAGCCTCCCACCATCACCAGGATGGGAATGGAAAAAACAGAGGGTCAGGCACCATCTGGCAGACAAATCTTAAAGGCTGTAGTCATGTACCTACCTAGCCCATTGATCAATGTACTGAATAAAAATAAACATAGCATAGACTGTGTTTCTTTGAGAGAGATGTCAGAGATTTGGAGGTGCATATGGTTCATGATACCCAACAATGTGCAGATTATTTTGCTTAAAATTGTTCATAGCACCTTCTGAGATCAGCAAGAGCAGAGAGATCTGTAACTAATGAAACCATAATTTTAAATCAATCTGAGTGATAGGCTTTGGGTTGCGTGGAAGTGGGGAGGGTCAGGGGTAGGTAAGACAATAATCAGTACAGTTTTGTATTTAAAAAAGAAAAAGGAAATTACTGTTTTGTCAAAGTAGAGCTTGAAAGGAAACTCTTTCTGGATGGGGTCTGTGAATCTCTAGGAAGGACTGTAGATTTTGAGATGTTCATGTTTATCAAATTGAGCCAGGATTAAAACTATAATGAAACACTTGTCTAAGCATGGGAACCCGCTCCTTACTTTAGGTTCCCTATTTAAAAACTTCATTAGATTGGATAGATATTAGAAAGTGGGTTGGTGCCAGGTTCAAAACGAGTTATTGGACAATAAAAATGATCTCTTACTCATATTTCCAAACTGCACAAGAAACAATTTAATGTTTACATGGCTTCCTCTGTGTTATGACATGTCTTATTTTAAGTCTTAAAACTCCTCTATGGCAAAGGTTTTGTGAGATAGACCTCCTTAAGACCAAAGCTGTTATAAAAAGTTATTTAAAAATATTTTCCATTTCATTTTTTCACAATGAAGGTAATAAGTACTTAGTATAAACAAATAAATTCAAACATTGATAAAGAGGAAAGTGAATGTCCTCTTTATGTAGGGTGAAGATGAGACATGCAATGAGGCTCAGGGCCTGGAGATTAGAACACTCCCCAACACCATACACAAAAATAAACTCAAAATGGATTAAAGACCTAAATGTAAAGCCAGAAACTATCAAACTCTTAGAGGAAAACATAGGCAGAACACTCTACGACATAAATCACAGCAAGATCCTTTTTGACCCACCTCCTAGAGAAATGGAAATAAAAACAAAAATAAACAAATGGGACCTAATGAAACTTAAAAGCTTCTGCACAGCAAAGGGAAACCATAAACAAGACCAAAAGACAACCCTCAGAATGGGAGAAAATATTTGCAAACAAAGCAACTAATAAAGGATTAATCTCCAAAATATACAGGCTGCTCACACAGCTCGATAACAAAAAAACAAACAAACAAATCCAAAAATGCACAGAAGACCTAAATAGACATTTCTCCAAAGAAGATATACAGATTGCCAACAAACGCATGAAAGAATGCTCAACATCATTAATCATTAGAGAAATGCAAATCAAAACTACAATGAGATATCATCTCACACCAGTCAGAATGGCCATCATCAAAAAATCTAGAAACAATAAATGCTGGAGAGGGT
The DNA here is from genome assembly GCF_964341445.2 of Mesoplodon mirus. NCBI lineage: Eukaryota > Metazoa > Chordata > Mammalia > Artiodactyla > Ziphiidae > Mesoplodon > Mesoplodon mirus. Next base: position 65,704,224 of record NC_138993.1, on the reverse strand, counting down.
GTGGAGAAAAGGGAACACTCTTGCACTGTTGGTCGGAATATAAATGGATACAGCCACTATGGAGAACAGTATGGAGTTTCCTTAAAAAACTAAAAATAGAACTACCATAGGACCCAGCAATCCCACTACTGGGCATATACCCTGAGAAAACCATAATTCAAAAAGAGTCATATACCAATATGTCCATTGCAGCTCTATTTACAATAGCCAGGACATGGAAGCAACCTAAGTGTCCATCAACAGATGAATGGATAAAGAAGATGTGGCACATATATACAATGGAATATTACTCATCCATAAAAAGAAATGAAATTGAGTTATTTGTAGTGAGGTGGATGGACCTAGAGTCTGTCATACAGAGTGAAGTAAGTCAGAAAGAGAAAAACAAACACCGTATGCTAACACATATATATGGAATCTAAGAAAAAAAAAAGGTCATGAAGAACCTAGGGGTAAGACGGGAATAAAGACACAGACCTACTAGAGAATGGACTTGAGTATATGGGGAGGGGGAAGGGTAAGCTGTGACAAAGTGAAAGAGGGGCATGGACATATGTACACTACCAAACGTAAGGTAGATAGCTAGTGGGAAGCAGCTGCATAGCACAGGGAGATCAGCTCCGTGGTTTGTGACCACCTAGAGGGGTGGGATAAGGAGGGTGGGAGGGAGGGAGATGCAAGAGGGAAGAGATATGGGAACATATGTATATGTATAACTGATTCACTTTGTTATAAAGCAGAAACTAACACACCATTGTAAAGCAAATATACTCCAATAAAGATGTTAAAACAAACAAACAAACAGCCAAACAAAAAAACACCCAGGAGTTTCACACTCCGACAGGATGGTTTTGTGGCAACTCCATCAGAAAGCCAGTGTACAAATATTCACAAGGCCTGACACTAGGGGGCAGAGAAGACTACTTTTGTGATTGAGTCTTCCAGAAATGGGATTGAGGCTTCAAACAATTTTTTGCAGATCTGATGAGACAGCAAAAACAAACAAACAAACAAAATTTAAAAAAAACCAAAAGACCTTGTCAATTTATTTATTTATTTAATTTCTTTTTCTTTTTTTAAATATTTCTGAAGTATGAAAATTTTACTGCAAGGAAATATGAATAAGAGATCATTTTTATTGTCCAATAACTCTTTTTGAACCTGGCACCAACCCACTTTCTAATGTCTATCCAATCTAATGAAGGTTTTGAATAGGGAACCTAAAGAAAGGAGCGGGTTCCCCACGCTTAGACAACTGTTTCATTATAGTTTTAAATGAAAACTCATATTCATATTTGCATCTATGTTCATCAGTGATATGGGCCTGTAGTTTTCTTTTCTTGTGACATCTTTCTCTGGTTTTGGTATCAGGGTGATGGTGGCCTTGTAGAATGAGTTTGGGAGTGTTCCTCCCTCTGCTATATTTTGGAGGAGTTTGAGAAGGATAGGTGTTAGCTCTTCTCTAAATGTTTGATAGAATTTGAGTGTGAAGCCATCTGGTCCTGGGCTTTTGTTTGTTGGAAGATTTTTAATCACAGTTTCAATTTCAGTGCTTGTGATTGGTCTGTTGATATTTTCTATTTCCTCCTGGTTCAGTCTCAGAAGGTTGTGTTTTTCTAAGAATTTTTCCATTTCTTCCAGGTTGTCCATTTTATTGGCATAGAGTTGCTTGTAGTAATCTCTCATGATCCTTCGTATTTCTGCACTGTCAGGCTCTGGCCTGACACCTGGATGGAGCACCAAGACTCTGTCAACCACACGGCCAGGTATGTGGGGATTTTCTTGCCTTTTGGGAAGTCTGAGGTCTTCTGCCAGCGTTCAGTAGGTGTTCTGTCGGAGTTGTTCCACATGTAGATGTATTTTTGATGTATTTGTGGTGAGGAAGGTGATCTCTACATCTTATTCCTCTACCATCTTGAAGGTCCTCTGGTAATTTATTAAAATAAAAAATAAATAAACAAAGGAAAGCTGTGCTGTATTTTTTTACTCAATTCAATTAAAAACACTGACAGCTATGCATTTTTACGAGTATGCATAAGAGCAAAACACACTAGTGAAATAGTGTCTAAGAGTGGAGATCCCAGGACAGCCCAGGGGGTTGGTTCGAGGACCCCTGTGCATATCAAAATTCAAGGATGTGCAAGCCCCTTGTATAAAATGTGGTAGTATTTGCATATACCTATGCACACCCTCCTGCATACTTTTAATCATCTCTAGATTACTTATAATATCGATACAATGTAAATGCTATGTAGATAATTGTAAATATCATGTAACTACTTGCCAGCATGCAGCAGCAACTTCAAGTTTTGCTCTTTGGAACTTTCTGGATTTTTTTTTTCTGAACATTTTTGATCCATGGTTGGTTGAATCCAAGGATGTGGAACCTGCAGATACAAAGGGCCAACCGTATAGGATGAGCAAGGTGAAAGAGTCAGGCAGCAGAGCACGGAGGACACTGTTGGAAGACAGTGTGTTGGGGTGAGCGGCCACATGAGGTTGGAGAGGTAGTTGCCTTGAAAGATCTTGTAATACAATGTGACTAACATTCCCTGCAATGTCCAGGTATTCCCCTTTCCCGTTGTATTGTTACCTTTGTAAATAGCAGTAGGCTCCTTTGGGAAAGGACAGGGTGATATTGATACTGACCGGAAGTATTATCACAGCCCCTGCTGGAGTGAGAACACATAGGGTGACTTAAATGGAGTCCTGGTACAGGACCAGCTCTCAGTGGGCCCATGGACCACACAGCAACAGTTTCCTCAGTCCCAAATGTGTAATGGGAGTGGACACAGGTAAGTTGAAAGAAAAGATATGGGGAAAGTTATACCATGAAAATGCTAAGGGACTTCCGTGACAGTCCAGTGGTTAAGACTATGCTTCCACTGCAAGGGACATGGGTTTGATCCCTGGTTGGGGAACTAAGATCTTGCATGCTGTGCAGCATGGCCAAAAAATAAAAGAAAAATGCTAAGAATAGGAAAGCTGGTGTGACTATGTTAATGCCAGACAAAGTAGACTTGGAGACAAGGAGTAATGTCAGAGGTATGCAAGGAAATGTCGTGAAGATGAAAGAGTCATTTCATCAGAACATAAAAATCATACGTGTATCTGCCTCAATAAGAGAGCTTCAAAGTACATGAAACAAAAAGTGACAAAATTAAAAGGAGAATAGAGACCATACAATCAAATTTCGGGACTTAACACACTCTCTCAGAAATTGATGAAACCAGACCAAAAAAAATTGGTAAGGATGTTGAAGATTTTAACAACATTACTAACCTTGCCTTATACTCACAATGGCAGAATATTCAATCTTTTCAAGACAACATAATATGTTCCCCAAAATAGACCACATGCTGGTTATTAAATACATTTTAATAAATTTCAAAAGATTGCAGAGTATGTTCTCTGACCACAGCACAACTAAATTAAAAATCAGTGACAATAATATATGTTAAAAAGCCCCAAATATTTGGACCCTATTGGTCAAAGAAGAAATCTCAAGGGAAATCAGAATATTCCAAACTGAATAATGATAGAAGTACAGTATATAAAAAATTGAGGGATGCAACTAAAGTAGTGTTAAGTGGGAAATGCTTATATTAGATAATGAGGTAAATTTAAAACCAGTGATGTAAATGCATCTTACAAGACTAGAAACAGAATAGCATCTTAAACCTAAATCATAAGAAATGAAATAGTAAAGATAAGAGCAGAAATCACAGAAAAAAGAAAAGGGCAACAATAGAGAAAATTAAAGCCAGAAAATGGTTCTCTGAACAGATTAACAAAGTTGAGAAATAGTAATACTCAGGAAAAAAAGAGAAAACAAAAATTGTAAACATCGAGAATGAAAGAGCATGTTACTACAGATCCTACAATAATTAAAAGGATAGGGCTTCCCTGGTGATGCAGTGGTTGAGAGTCCGCCTGCCAATGTAGGGGACACGGGTTCGTGCCCCGGTCCGGGAAGATCCCACATGCCGCGGAGCAGCTGGGCCCGTGAGCCATGGCCACTGGGCCTGCGCGTCCGGAGACTGTGCTCCGCAACGGGAGAGGCCACAACAGTGAGAGGCCCGTGTACCGCAAAAAGAAAAAAAAAAAAAAAGGATAGAAAGGGAACAATATGAATAAGTTTATGCCAATAAGTTTTAAAAACTCAGATGAAAAATAAAATCTCCCAAATCTGGTACAAAAGAAATAGAAAATTTTATTAAAGATATTGGATTTGCTATCAAAAACTTTCTCACAAAGAAAACTTCAGGTCCAGATAATTTCGCTGGTGAATTCTATTAAACATTTAAAGATGAAATCGTGCCAATCTTACATGCCCTTTTAGAAAGTAGAAGGAACACTTCCTAACTCATTTTATGAGGCCACCTCATAAAATGATATCAAAACCTTAAAAAAAAAAAGAGCTTGCAAGCAAAACAAATTACAGGGCAAAATCCCCCCAAGAACATACAAGTGAAAATCCTTAACATAATGTTAGCAAATTGAATCCAACAGTATAAAAAAGGAATACTTATGAAGTATAAATGCTTATACTAAAAAGTTTTCTTTGTTTTATGAAATCCAATTTTAACTGGGCATTCTGTATTCTAAAGACCAAGGCAGGGCAGTCACAGTGAATTTTAAAATTTTGCTAGAAAATCATTCCACAAAGTAGGCATCACCATCTCGCTTCAAACTATTTGTGACCTAGGAATTAGTGTTCCTTCGGAGATATAATTGTGAATCTCAGCTTGAGTTGAAGGGGTCCTTTTGCTTCCCTTATAGCACTGAGGGTCAGCCTTTAGCTGTCTTCTCATTACCAACCAGATTGACCAAAGCATAGCCCACATCCAGAAGCAAAGGCTGACATCATATCCTTTTTGTCAATGAGCTTCCAAAATCATCGGACCAAGTTAGAAGAATGTGCTGATTGATCGTAGAAAAGTTTTCCATAACGACCTCCAAAACAAAAGCTTAAAATTTAGCTAGAATATATTTCCCAACTACCACAGGCAAGAGAATTTACTAGAGTACAGTTGACCCTTGAACAATACGGGTTTGAATTGCACAGGTCTACTTACACACGGGTATTTTTCAATAAATATGGTACCTGTATTTTCATTTTACGATCTTTATATTAACTAGGTGTAGGGAAAAGTTTGTGTTTGATTAGAGATTGCAATATGTGGAATCAAAAGAACTAGTGTTTGAGTCCTGATTGTATCCAAACTGTTTTAGCTTCCTGCCCTTGGATTTTTGACACAGAGAAGGCAGTACCTGGATTTGGGACCGCATGGGAGGTCGGTATCTCTAACCCCCAAGTTTGTCCAAGGGTCACCTGTATAAGTAAACCTTTTTGAGGAGCAGATATTTTTAGCACCCCAAATAACAGTGACATCTGCTGGTGAAGGGAAACATTTTCAGCCACATCTAATTTTTTTTTTTTTTTTTCCTTTTTTAGCGTTTATGAAACTTTGTACTCTGGTCAAGACAACACTGACAACTACGAACAGGTCTAATCTCTGATTGGCCAGAAATATTTTATTTTTAAAGTGTTGTTCCGTATATTTCTTTTTTTTTTTAAGATTTGTTTTTGATGTGGACCTTTTCAAAGTCTTTATTGAATTTGTTACAATATTGCTTCTGTTTTATCTTTTGGTTTTTTGGCCGTAAGGCCTGTGGGATCTTAGTTCCCCAACCAGAGATCGAACCCACGCCCCCTTCACTGGAAAGCGAAGTCTTAACCACTAGACCGCCAGGGAAGTCCCGTGATCTGTGTATTTTCAGGGCTGAGTATATGATATTTACTATTTAAGTAACTTTAGGAGATTCTAACCTAAATGGGTGAGCAGGTCAGGGAATGGTCTAGAAGACCTCTCATTTCTAGGATTTTTTAACATAGAGGAATATTAATTTACCAGCTGTTCTGGTACTCTGGAGATCAAATTTCCACCTCCAGTTCTACAAAGGCACAAAATAAACAAATGGACAACAAACCTGTATCACACTGAACCACGGTGATATAGAATCATGATTCGACATGTGACCTTTAGAGCTATGGAGCGTGGGTTCGAATCACAGCTCTGCCACTAGCAGCTATAACCTTGGGCAAGTAACTGAATTTCTCTGTGGCTCAATTTTCTTATCTATAAAGTGGGAATAAAGATAATAAAACCTATCTCATAAGAGGTAGTCATGAGCTAGTATGTGCCAATATGAGCAAATATGGTCCCTGGAATTTAGTAAACACTCTGAGCTTCTTTTTTTCTTTTTTTGCGGTACGCGGGCCTCTCACTGTTGTGGCCTCTCCCATTGCGGAGCACAGGTTCCGGGCGCGCAGGCTCAGCGGCCATGGCTCAGGGGCCCAGCCACTCCACGGCATGTGGGCTCTTCCCGGACCGGGGCACGAACCCGTGTCCCCTGCATCGGCAGGTGGATTCTCAACCACTGCGCCACCAGGGAAGCCCCCACCATGCTTTTAAGAGGCAGAGAGTCACCGTCTTCTACGGTGTTCTTTTCACTGTGCCATGCAGCCATCTTTGAATCTCAAATAGACATAACAAACAAAATAAATGATAACTTATATTGAAGGCTTATCCCAATTTTCTCGACAACTGGTCTCTTAATGTCTGACTCATGTACCATATCTGAGTGCCTACCACCAGCCTGGGCTTATGTCTCCTTTATTCAATCCTGGTCCATTTGAAGGACTGAGTCCTTGGCCACTCCCTGAACTGAGCTGCTGACCCAACTAAAGCCAATGAGATGAGACCACAACCTTCTGCATCTATCAGGTTTTATTCAGGCACAGTTATTGATCTGCAGACAGACATGCTGAGAAGTTTCTTAACAGGAGGAGTTTATGGAATCCTAATTATTTCAGTAAACCGCACTTAGTACTATACCAGCTCAGCCTAACTTTCACAATACACTTGTGAAACCTTGGAACTGCAGGCTGAGTTCTTGCTAATTCATAGGTGGATCAATACAGACAATTTTCAAGTGGTCTTTGATATAAAACACATTACCTAAACCACTTACAGCTGTGGCCCACAAAAGACGTGTGCTGAAATATTGCCTGCACCAGGCAATTTTCTTCTTGCAGAACTGCCCTTGGCCCTAATTCATCTAGATATGTAAGATAGTGCTGTGCTATTACTAGCCATTAAGATGCTTTTGAAGTTATAAACATTTGCTCACTCATTCCACAATCCTTTGTTTGACCAGCTATAGACTAGATGGAGTTCAAGATGCCAGGGAGAAACTGATGAACAAGACAGACAAGGTCCTTGCCTTTACAGAATTTGTATTCTAATGGAAGAAGACAAACAAGTAGCAAATAACACAGTTTCCTATAACAAATAAAATGTAGAAAAGAAGCAGGGTAATGAGATTTATTGGGCTTGGGGGGAAGTTTAGTAGAGTGATATGGGAAGACTTCTTGGACGAGGCACTTGGACCAAACAGAATGTGTATCTGAATGGGGAGATCGGCACTGACATTATACACTAATATGTATAAAATGGATAACTAATAAGAACCTGCTGTATAAAAAAATAAATAAAATAAAATTCAAAAACAAACAAACAAACAAAGATCCCCCCCCCCGAAAAAAAAGAATGTGTAGTACTTGAGTCATGGGAAGATCAGGGAAAACACATTTCAGGCAGAACAAGACCTACTATATAGACAGGGAACTCTACTCAATATTCTGTAAGAACTTATACCTGAAAAGAATCTGAAAAAGAATGGATGTATGTGTATTCGTGTAACTGAATCCCTTTGCTGTACACCTGAAACTAACACAACGTTGTAAATCAACTATACTCCAATATAAAATAAAAAGTTTAAAAAGAAGTTTAGCAAACATTAACAAAAGGATATGGTCGAAATTATCAACATATTCAATAAATCTGAAAAGACCAAATATTTATGAGGGATGCTTATAAGTTTGTGGTGATTAATTAACAAATTTAAGCCAGTTGTTAAAAGATGCTAAAATATCCCGGAAAACAAAAAACAAAAACCACCAAGCCTAAAGGGCCTAAGATTGGAATGAGCTTGCCGTGTTCTAGAAACAACAAGACCAAAGTACCTGGAGATAGTGGATGAGGAAACAGGAAAAAACGACGGAGAGGTAGATGGTGGTTCAATCACATAGGGCCTTGGAAGCCAAGGTAAGGAACACTGTGAAAGAGACACTAAGTAATGCTTTTTAATGAACATTTATTTTAAAACAATCTATTATTACTTACAAATTATTACAAGGAAGAAATGCTTCTTAAATTTCTTCCTAGGTTGAAAAGAATCTGCCATAGTCCTTTTAGATGAGTTGGTTTTATTAGAGATGGATGAGGGAGGTCAGAGTGAAATGATTATCCCAAGATTGTAGGTAAAAATCAATCGCCCATGACAAAACTAGTTAACAACCTTAGGTGAACAAACATTTTTTTTTTTTTTACAACAAAACAATCTTATAAGTGTGACGTCTTATAGTAGACATTTTTAATCTTTTAAGGACACACGCCAACAGTCTCGGAATCCTTTCAAGATTACAGGAAAGTTCTTTGACCTCCTCAGTAAAAAGACAAATGCAAATTCACCCATGAGTGTGTAGGTAACTAGTATGTATATATGTTAGCTACATTTTCCTCTTACTTACCTGGCAACAAGTAATGAGAGTTGAACATTTTGTCTTCTCAAGCGCCCAAATCAACAGTCTCCCATTCTTGTAAGATTTCTTATGAAACTCTGAAAGGAGGCCTGTGGCTTCTAACTTCAGTTACATTTTCTAAATGAACAGCTATGGGGTTTATAATTTACCTTTTCTACAGGAGTTTGATTGTATTCTAAGTGTAGCAGAAAGCCTTTGGAGGTTACCAAAGTAGAAGTGGAATAGGATGTAATTCATACTTTAAAAGGAATACTATAGCTGCTGTGTGGAAAACGGATGTGAGCAGTCTAAGAGTGAAAGCAGAAAGATCAGTTAAGAGGTGGCAGTTTACTCGTTCTCAGATGGGTGACTCTGACTCTGGGGCAGAAGTGGTGATAAGCAGTCAGATTTGGTAAAATGTTGGGACCGGAGCCAGTAGGACCTAGTGATGGATTGAGTGGGGACCTGGTAGAGAGAACAAAATCAGAAATGACTTCCAGGTTTGAAGTCTGAGCAATTGGATGAAGGCTGGTATGATTATTTGAGATGGAGAAGATTTTCTGCGGGTGTGGATCAGAATCAAACTTTCTGTTAGGTATCTGAAATTTAAAGTGGTCCATGAGACCACTTTAAATTGGTTCATGATATGTGTTTGGTAATTAGGGCCAATTTCTGGGCAGATATAAATTTACTCCATGGGATGGAATGAGATTTTCTAGGGCGAGAGTATAAATAGAAGAGAAAAGAGGACTGAAGATACAGCCCTGATGCATTTCAGCATTTCCAGAACAGCATGGCAGAAGGATCCAGCAAAGCTGCTACAAAGGAGACACCAATGGGGGTGAAGGAATACCAGGCAAGCACAAAGTCCCAGGAGACAAATGAATAAACCATCAAAAATGTATGCGCTTAAGAGATTGCCCCTAGACACAGGAATCTGTGTGGACTAAACAGGACAGGCTCTGGCATGCTGCAGGAACAAATGGTCCAACCAACCTTTATTTCTCTCTCATGCTGCATGTGCAGCTCAGGTTGGCTGGGTGCTTTGTTCATTGTGGTCACCCAGGAACATGGGCTTGTAGAAGTTCTGTTTTGAGATATAGTTCCATGACTGACAGGGCAGGGGATAGGAACATGGTGCTCACGCATTGACCCTTAAAGCTCAACTTGGAAATGACACAGGCCACTCCCCTTCACATTTCACTGGCCAACGGAAGACATGGCCACGGCTAACTTCAAAAGAGGTAAGCAAAGGCAGTGTCATCATGTGCCCAGAAGGAGATGAAAAAGGGCCCTAATGATTCCCATGCAGTGGGTCGCTGGTAATAAGTAGAAGTAGGATGGTAGTGAATGTCCACCACTCATGGACATTTAGAGATCAGAGCAGACTTTAAAGATGGTTCTAAGATTGATTTGCCCTTTCACTGGCTTCAAAACTAACTAGGATAGGTGACTTTCATCCATGTCATTTCACAATGACAGTAGAAAATTGAGGATTGGGGAAAGATTCCAGTGTTTTCTCCTAAGACATAACTCAGATGCTACAGTACACTGGTTTAAGTGTGAGTTCCCCATCCATCACCCATGTCAAGGTCCAGTAAGGAAACCAATATCTGAACAGAGAGAATTTAATAGGAAGAATTGTTGACTAAGTACAAGATGATTAACGACAAGAAGAAGTAAAATAGAACTTTAAGGTTTAACAGGACTAGCACCTGAAGACAGCAGTTACAAGCACGAGGGCTGAGGAAAAGTGACCAAGGAAGGGATTTGGAAGCATTGAGGAGGGCCTGGCAGGGCTGAAGGAATGGTGGTAGAGGAACATGCTGCCTGATCCTGAGAGACAAAAAAAGGGTCTGGAGACTATGTGCTTTGGAATCTTTAGAGCCACGGCCACTGCAGTGAACTCTGCGGCTCTGCTAGGACCACCCCTTGCCTCGTAAGTGAATCCTACAAGGAAAACAAAAGCAGCGGAAAAAGACTAGTCCTGTTGCGGGTAGAGCTGTCTCCCCCCACAAGATGTATTAAAGTCATAACCCCTGCTTCCTGTGAACGTGATCTTATTTGGAAATAGGGTTTCTGCAGATTAATTAAGGTGTGAGATTAGATGAGGTCCTACTGGCGTAGGGTGGCCCCTGATTCCAACAGGACTGGTGTCCCTAGAGAAGAGAAGGGACACAGAGTCAGATACACACAAAGAGAATGCCATGTGAAGATGGCCATGCAGTGATGGAGACAGAGACTGGGTGACGCATGTACAAACCAAGACATGCCAAGGACTGCCGGCAATACCAGAAGCCAAGAGAAAGGCATGGGACAGATTGTCTTCTAGACCCTTCACTGAGAGTGGGCCCTGCCGACACCTTGAGTTCAGACTTCTCTGCAAGAGACTACTTTTCTGCTGTGTTAAGCTCCCCAGTGTGTGGGACTTGATTAAGACAGTCCTGTGTAACTAATATAAGTCCCCTCTGCCTCTTGCAGCCTTGCTGCCCCCCTCCAGGGCTACCTGTTGGAAGGCAAAGGGGAAATGAGGTTTGTGGAGACCTCAGCTCACAAAGCAGGATAAAAAATGTGTGAGTTAAGAAACACTAAAATAATAACTGGTACAGCCTCTGAGACCTTGAATAAGTTGAAAAATTTCTGTGATGCTGTTTCCCCACATATAAGCTACGGAGAAAATACTATGGGACCTCATGAGGACGTCCTGAAGATAAATGCAAAAATGCATATAGCTGACTTAGCTTAGTACCTGCAAAAAGAAAGCACTTAATAAGATACTTCTTAATATACTGAACATTTTCAACATGAGTTGAAACGGAAGGAAAATGTGCTTTATTTCCTGAGGAGATTTATGTTATGCCCACCCTTCTGGGGAAATAACAGCATGATAAAATGTCAAGTCTCATGACAATTTAAAACCCTTGCATTTGGAGATGCTGGAGAACACATTTGTAACCCCTAAAAATCTATCCAACCAAAAGATGCTACCTTTGAAATAACTTCCCAAATATCCAAATTACCATAAATCCTTAATCCTTTCAGCATCCCTACTAACAATCTGAAAATGAGGAGGAAAACAGAGCAGTCAATTAGAAAAAAGAGAGAATTGGGACTTCCCCGGTGGTGCAGTGGATAAGAATATGCCTGCCAATGCAGGGGACACAGGTTCGAGCCCTTGTCCGGGAAGATCCCACATGCCGTGGAACAACTAAGCCCGGCCAACACAACTACTGAGCCTGCGCTCTAGAGCCTGCAAGCCACAACTACTGAGCCCACGTGCCTAGAATCCGTGCTCTGCAACAAGAGAAGCCACCACAATGAGAAGCCCACACACTGCAATGAAGAGTAGCCCCTGCTTGCAACTAGAGAAAGCCCGCATGCAGCAATGAAGACCCAACACAACCAAAAATAAAATAAATAAATTTAAAAAATAATAATGCTATATAACAAACATCAACAATGCCAATACCAAAAACACGGGGCTGCTTTAGTTCTTCAAGAAAGTGCCTTCTGCTGCCTAACTTGTCTGGGTTGGAATTTTTTGTTGCTCCCTGGTCACACAGAACATTTCTTACAAAGCTAAGGGTCATTGCTGAATCCATTTCATTCTCTTCTATTTATGTTAACAAGCTAAGTTTTAAAATGAAAAATAAAAAGTTGAAAACAAATTTGGACTTATTCTAGGAGACAGGTGGAGCAAGTTTGCTCAAGGGAACAACCTTAAAGAGGCTACAGAAATACAGATTCATCTGTGTTTTCCTTAAGCATGTCCATGTTCAGAATTCACAAGGGTTGACTCCAAGGAGAGGGGCAGCATGAAAACTTGGGGTCTACTAATGTACTATGTATGTTACAGGGCAATTGCTGGGTCCTGATGATGCCTCACTTGGTCAGGTCCCATAGCTTGATCCCTAAAGACCCCACCTCCCAGCCCCCAAAATAATAACTCTGACTTGTTCAGCGGCTGCTGTGCACCAGACCCTGTACGAGGCATAGGGAAAACAATGGTTAACACAGACTTATAGCCTAGTGGGGAAGACATGTGATGATTCTTTAGGACTTCCAGAAAGCACCTGTGTTCAGGTCATCCTGGCACTGGCCTCTGGTTACTTGTTAGAGCCTTTAAGGGTTTTCCTTAGTCCAAACTTATTCTTGTGGAGCACAGACATCCAAGACTCAGTGTGCACAGCATGGCTGTATGCTGCAGAGTGTCTGGCTTCTGCTGGCCTCTAGGGGCTCTGTGACCAAATCTCTGGCTGGATGTCACATGTCGAGTTGCTCCGAATCTATTAGAAATTTACCCAAGAAAATGTTCTGCAAACGTCTGATTCTGAGTCATCTGGCTGTGATGCCCGGGGTTCTGAAGGAGAACTCTGCCAAAGGCAAAAATCTCTTAGGGATCTCTTAGAAGTCTGATGGTGAATGTCCACCAACATGTGGCCACCCAAACACACCAAGTTCAGCTGCACAGGACTGGTATCCAGTGAGGAGTGCTGGGAGCCTGGATGAACTGTCCACTCACTCTTCAACACTTAAACATCAAATGAAAACTCCTGAGCAAACTCATGAAAAAAGCCATTCAGGGAATAATACCCCATTTTCTGATATCAAGCAGAGATCTGTAGGGATTCAGCCTTACTATCTCAAACTCTTAGAATATGGCCTCTTTGTTGCATGTGGCCATGTGGGGGGGGTCAGCTGAAATGAATACAAGATAGTCATTAGCAGAGACAGAATTAGGGGCAGGCACGTTAAGATTCTGTTATTTTTGGATAGAAGTGTCAAAAGACATAAGCGAAGATTCATGAACCAGTGAGTTCTATCAGATTCGAAGAAGGAAAAAGTTTGTCATTTTCTTCTCCAGAGCAGCCTTCTCACTAAGACCTCATCTTTTATTTTTCAATTGTGCTGCCCCTTGGTGTGTTCAAATTACTCTTTATCATCTGACATATACTTTTGACCCTGCAAGAGCCAGAAATGCTATTAGATACTATTTCATTATTTATGGGACCGGCATTGTTTCAAAGGAATGATGCAAAGATCGGTTCTTTAGAGCAAGGGACCATGAGGAAAAAGAGACATAAACTATACTAGCAAATATGGTGTCCTTGGCAGAATCAGTCCCATGTGTGGGCAGAGCTATTGGCATCTGTAGGACATGCTTTGAGATTTCCTGAAAGACACCTTCTCCACTAGGCATCCAAATCTCCTGTCCTGAGTGTTCCATAGAGACTTTCATAAGGAGGTCTACAATTTAAACAGACTGACAGATTTTGAGAGCTTCAGAGGTGGGAGCACATTAAGAAGGCTTAGTTTTTATAATTAGACTATTACTATGGCTTTTCATAAAGCTAAAAATAGGGCTCTGAGGGAAAGATACTCACAGAGGATCTTTGAAAGGATTACTATATTGAGCTCTTCCATAACTAATTCTACATAATTATTGTCTGTACTAAATATTTGGTACCAATAAAAGGAGATGGCATGGTGTCAAAGTGAAGTTTGAGCTCTGAAGTTAGACTTCAAGGGTTTCATATTTTGGGGTTTCTTTGTATTTTTTTATTGAAGTATAGTTGATTGACAATGTTGTGTTAATTTCTACTGTACAGCAAAGTGATTCAGTTATACATATGTATACATTCTTTTTTATATTCTTTTCCATTCTGGTTTATCACAGGATGTTGAATATAGTTCCCTGTGCTATACAGTAGGACCTTGTTGTTTATCCATTCTATACGTAATAGTTTGCATCTACTAACTCCAAACTCCCACTCCATCCCCCCCGTCCGCCGGCAACCACAAGTCTCTGCTCCATGTCTGTGAGTCTGTTTCTGTTTCATAGATAGTTTCGATTTTTTAATAGATCTTTATTGGAGTAAAATTGCTTCACAATACTGTGTTAGTTTCTGTTGTACAACAAAGTGAATCAGCCATATGCATACATATATCCCCATATCCCCTCCCTCTTGAGCCTCCCTCCTACCCTCCCTATCCCACCCCTCTAGGTGGTCACAGAGCACCGAGCTAATCTCCCTGTGCTATGCGGCTGCTTCCCACTAGCTATCTATTTTACATTTGGTAGTGTACATATGTCGATGCTACTCTCACTTTGCCCCAGCTTCCCCGCCCCCTGCTGTATCCTAAAGTCCATTCTCTATGTCTATGTCTTTATTCCTGCCCTGCCACGAGGTTCATCAGTACCTTTTTTTTTAGATTCCATATATATGTGTTAGCATATGGTATTTGTTTTTCTCTTTCTGACTTACTTCACTCTGTATGACAGACTCTAGGTCCATCCACCTCACTACAAATAACTCAATTTCATTTCTTTCTATGGCTGAGTAATATTCCATTGTATATATGTGCCATATCTTCTTTATCCATTCATCTGTTGATGGGCATTTAGGTTGCTTCCATGTCCTGGCTATTGTAAATAGTGCTGCAATGAACATTGTGGTACCTGACTCATTGAATTATGATTTTCTCAAGGTATATGCCCAGTAGTAGGATTGCTTGGTCATATGGTAATTCTATTTTTAGATTTTAAGGAACTTCCATACTGTCCTCCAGAGTGGCTGTATCAATTTACATTCCCACCAACAGTGCAGAAGGGTTCCCTTTTCTCCACAGCCTCTCCAACATTTATTGTTTCTAGGTTTTTTGATAATGGCCATTCTGACATGTGAGTTGATATCTCACTGTAGTTTTGATTTGCATTTCTCTAATAATTAGTGATGTTGAACATCTTTTCATGTGCCTCTTGGCTGTCTGTATGTCTTCTTCAGTAAGTGGTGCTGGGAAAACTGGACAGCTACATGTAAAGGAATGAAATTAGAACACTTCCTTACACCATACACAAAAATAAACTCCAAATGAGTTAAAGATGTGAATGTAAGAGCAGACACTATAAAACTCTTAGAGGAAAACATAGGAAAAACACTCTATGACATAAACCACAGCAAGCTCTTTTTTGACCCACCTAGAATGTTGGAAATAAAAACAAAAATAAACAAATGGGACCTAATGAAACTTAAAAGCTTTTGCACAGCAAAAGAAACCATACAGAGGATGAAAAGACAGACCTCAGAATGGGAGAAATTATTTGCAAATGAAATAACGGAAAAAAGATTAATCTCCAAAATATACAAATAGCTCATGGAGCTCAATATCGAAAAAACAAACAATCCAATTAAAAAATGGGTGGAAGACCTAAATAAATAGGTTCATTTGTGTCATCTTTTATATTTCACATATAAGTGATATATGGTATTTGTCTTTCTCTTTCTGACTTACTTCACCTAGTATGATAGTCTCTAGGTCCATCCATGTTGCTGCAAATGACATTATTTCATTCTTTTTTTATGGGTGAGTAGTATTCCAGTGTATATATGTACCATATCTTCTTTACCCGTTCATCCATCAATGGACATTTAGGTTATTTCCATGTCTTGGATATTGTGAACAGTGCTGCTCTGCACACAAGGGTACATGTATGTTTTTGAATTATAGTTTTGTCCAGATGGGTTTCATATTTTGGACCTACCATTTCCCCATTTTCCTACAGCTACATGACCTGCAGAATTATTCAAGATCACTGCATTTCATTACCTCATATGTAAAATGGGAAGATTAAGAGAACCAACTTTATAGCGTGAAGTGTTGTCTATCATTAGCAATGTATAATGTGGGGAACTAAAAGAGCATATCTGTACCATGTACAGAGTCTTTCCTTCCAACTAGACTGTGAGCTTATTTCTGATAGGCATGACATCTTAGGTACTGTGATTCCACATGGCCTGGCATATATTAGGCACTTGCTGGTAATGCCTAACTTTTCAATAGCCCTAAATCGTTTCTTTTATGGCATATAATTATATGTGCAGTTTTAAAACTTGTGCAGTTTCCCCACGAACCATGAGGTAGTCAAGGAGGTATTTTCATCTCTCATTTATTATTGAGAAAACAGTAACCTCCGGAATTAAGTAACTTGTCTCAGCTCCTCCAGTTAAAAATATCCAGAGTCAAACGCTGAACTATGGTTGTTGTTATTTCAAACTCAGTGGCTGCCCTGTCCGTGTCACCAGGATGTTTCTAGGAGCCTCCCTGTGAATATTTGTGGGCTGGTTTGGTTGATGGATGGGGTCACAGGTCATAGTGAAAGTTGGGCGCCTGGGGAGGTCCCACAAAGAGGACTTGCGAGACACTGAGGGTGTAGTGCCTTTCTACTATGTTCTAGACTCAACCGTGCCCACTGGACTCAGTCAGCTTCAGGTACGATGGCTCTGGCACCTGCTCCAGCCGAAGGGAGGAAAGACAGCAGAGAGAGACTGACGCCGAGAGCCTAGGCAGAGCCAAACTGGTCTTTGTTTACCCTGGCACACATGTGGTGCTGAGGTCAGCGCCCAAGGACAAGGAGAGGAGGAGGGTCCTTACTGATCACACTTAAGAACCGGCACACGGTGCCCCTGCGGGCAGCAGACTCGCTCTCATTCCTTGCTGCTAGAAAAGTGGCAGGGGGGTGAGGGTTCATTTCCTCAGCCCTCCACAGTACACAAAGAGAAAAATGTGAGTGGAATGCTGCTTGCTAGAGAAACAGGTGCATTTGGCCCCAGGGTTATTTCTGTTGATACGCAGGTTCACTCTCTGAAATAAGTTAAAGAAATAAGGAGTGGTTGGCAACTTTCCTGTTAAGTCTGAGGGGTCCAGATTATTGGCAAAGTCCTTGTCTCCAGAAACTTAATAAGATAAAAGCTTGGCGTGTGCACAGAGTCAGCTTAAAACATGTCACTTACAGACAACTTGCCATCTCAGTCTTTCAGGAGGGAAACCATGTTACTGTTTCCTCCCCCTCCTCATCTGTGTGTGTGCGTGTGTGTGTGTGTGTGTGTACTCAATGCCGCATGGCTCCTTTTGGGCAAATTTGTAAAGGTCTTTCTCCACAGTTCCCCTTTTGCCTCTCACAGCATTATTATCTGTGTATGATCCCCATTGTGGATGGAAGGCCATCACTGAAAACCTCTGCTACATCACACGTGTACAAATGCCATGTGCAAAAGACAGCATCACTCAAGGCTCTGAGCTAGAATGACCCAGCATAAATCAGAGGTGGAGGTTCTGTAGCCTGAGACTCAGTGAGTTGAGAAGCTTAGGTGCGTGCAGTCGTTCAGACAGAAAACTCTACTAGAAGCTAGAGATAATCCAGTGCGTTCATAGTTTATGAAATTATTTTGTGACTTAGAACAGGGAACAGTTCATCCTGATTAGCTCAGTCAAAGAAACCAAATTTTGAAGTCTCCCATGGTTTATAAACATGAGGAATAATAACTTAAATGTTTCTTCCCAACTGACACTTCTGAAAACTTCTAATAACTTTTCCAAGGTTGAGTCTGTGTCAGTCAAACTAGTGATTTCCTAGTTCAACGGCAGGGCTGACTTCATGGGCATGTGACTCGGGTGGTAGCCCAGGGCCACGCTCCAAAGAGGCCATCTTTGGGCTTCAAGTTCTGCTCTTCCTGTCTTGAAAATCTCCACAATGTTACCTTTGAAATCATTCTTTGTGAGTGAAATACGACGGACAATGGAGCCCTTGTCTGAGCAGGGGAGTTAGATGCGACGCGTGTCCATTGTCACTCTTGCAGCCCATGAAATAGCATTCACGATGCTCAATAAGCAAGGAACACTGGGGGACCTATGAGGCATAGGAGTTCAGTGATTCAAAGCAAGTGCAAGGTCAGTGTTATGTCTGTGACTAAGTAAGAGGGGACATTGACAGCACCTAGAGGCTATGCTTTCTGTTTGAGCCAGAACTTGCTTTGCACCCAGAAAGAAGGCACTGGTGCTCTAATAAACACTAATGAGCAAGGAACCATAACATGTTATTTTTTTACTTGTGTTATTTCCTGGAGTGAGCCAGTGAATTATACTGAAAATGATGGCATAGGAAGAAAGGAAAAGATAGGACAGCCCATGATTCCTTTCCTTTCAGTCTTCCCTTACTCATCAATAGCTGCAGATAGAGTACATAGAATGTGTGTGTGTGGAAAAGAATAAAGGAAAACAGCTGGGTTGGTTTTGTGTCATGCTTCCACGGTTACGGTAAAACCAAAATACACATCCATGTATGTATGAGCTTTGGAATATGGCTTCTGTAATTTTTTTTTTTTTTTTTTTTTTTTTTTTTTGCGGTACGCGGGCCTCTCACTGTTGTGGCCTCTCCCGTTGCGGAGTACAGGCTCCGGACGCGCAGGCTCAGCGGCCATGGCTCACGGGCCCAGCCGCTCTGCAGCATGTGGGATCTTCCCGGACTGGGGCACGAACCCGTGTCCCCTGAATCGGCAGGCGGACTCTCAACCACTGCGCCACCAGGGAAGCCCGGCTTATGTAATTTTGAGGGTGCTTCATGTAAGTTGAATGCTCTTATATTTGCATTTAAAACTAACGCTGCATCATATAAAGACGAATGGTACCTTTCATGTTAATAATTTAACATGTTAATTTTTTCTTTACTTAGAATGACATTAAATAGCAACAACAACGAAAAACGCCATGACATCAAGAGAGACTGTGGAAGAAAGGAAAAAGATTTATATTTTAAACCTTTAAAGACACTTTTCTCCTGTTTTTTAAGCATGGAGCCCACATTTTCCTTTTGCAATTGCCCTGCAAATTATAGAGCTGGCCATGCTCAAGACCTAATAAGTACATAGTCCATGGTACAAAAAGAGGCTGCATTAAGTGTCCACTCCAGGGAATAATACCAGGCAAGAACACGGTTCAAGAGCTCAGCCTTTAAAGGGCAAGTGACTACAATCACTGGGTACATGTGTGATAAAGCCTAGGCATCCCTGGAGCTGTTCCTTTATCATGATTGGTCTGCAAGTTTGCTTTTAGGAGGAAAGTCTACCAGCACTCACATCCCTCTCACACCCCCTCACACGTCCTGCTTTCCCCCCACCTGGGCGTCACTGTGCTATGACCACAGAGGCCAAATATAATCAGGTTGGAAAGCAGTTATGAGGGAACGAAGTGGCAATATTTCTTTTTCAAATAAATGCATAATAACATAACCAAATGCGGATGTATTTCTTCAAAGAATATCACTGAGATTTGGGCAACCTATTTGCCCCTAGTTAAAAATAAAATAAAACAGAAAGCTCAGATGTAAGGGCTCAAAAGACATCTAAAACCACAGAGCCAGCGATCAGTATATTTTGACATGGGGAGGAGAGTTAAGGGAAGCTTGCAGAGGTTAGGAATAAACCACCTTTGAAGATGAGGTAGAGGTGAGTGAGTCACTTTTTCTCCAAGTATAGGTTACCCAGATGGAGCTTACACTGTCTCTTCAGTTAACAATGGACAATTGTAAGAATTTCACAAAAGTCTGGGTACAGTTAAACTCACAATTGGGATTAAAGCCGGATTTACAATTAAAGAGGTTTAAATTTTTTCCAATTTAGGGGCTTCCCTGGTGTCGCAGTGGTTGAGAGTCCGCCTGCCGATGCAGGGGACACGGGTTCGTGCCCCGGTCTGGGAGGATCCCATGTGCTGCGGAGTGGCTGGGCCCATGAGCCATGGCTGCTGAGCCTGCACGTCCAGAGCCTGTGCTCCACAACGGGAGAGGGCACAACAGTGAGAGGCCTGCGTACAGCAAAAAAAAAAAAAAATTCCAATTTAATGAAATATCAGTTTGGTATAATTAGGAAGGGAGGAACAATAAACAGCTTAACGATTTTAACTAACAATCATACATCAGGCACAAAGCAGAAAGGGCAGACCCTTGAGGACTGTCTATGAAAAATGGAAGAAGGAAGACACAGCTGTTATAATTAAATTACTTATGTTTTCATTTTCTCCCTGAAAGTGAGCACCAAGACCAGCCACTCTAAGATTAGACACGATGCCATCTTTCCATTTTAGTTGCATTGCACTGCATTTCAGTCTCCTTTTCTTCATACCAACTCCTCCACACACAGAGCCTGTCCATCACGGAGATGAACTTGTCTGGCTTATTGTTCATAAAGCCCAGGCTAGCTGAAAACTATTTTGGTTCCCTTACTCAAATCAGATTTCAACTTTGATTTTTCAAAGGTTAATAGGTTAGTACAGTGGTCTGTTGTGTCAACAGGGCCCTGGAAAAAAATTAATCGTGAAAGCAATACCAAAAGGTCAAAAGGAAGAGATTGAAAATGCTATAATAAAGAAATTACAAAGCCTGTTATGTTTGTGTTTTTTTGAGGCATTTTAATTCAAATGCAGAAACATGACAGATATCATAAGATAGTATTGTGCAATGTGGTTGCTGAAGGGGAAAAGTGACATAAGACTTTAGCAGGGTAGAGAAACAAATTTCAAAAAATGCGAACAATCATTACTTCAGCACCAAAGAATTTGAATCCCTGAACTTCCATCAGCGTGTAAGAGTGATTAATCTTCTGTTCACATGGTGAATAGAACAAGGTGAGGTACAGAAGTCGAGGGCAATCCTGGAACAATTTTCTCCTATCCGCTTCAGACTTAACCATTCTGTCTTTAGTCATGTCACTGGGGCTCACAAAAGTCACAAGTAGCATTATGGGGACCTCAGCAAAGGAGAAGGTATGGAGGTGTTTTTACATGGTGAATGGCAGTGTGTGTGCATGATGGGGATGGAGAGGTGCATTCCTCCATGGTCTTAAGAGGTAAAGACAAAGATAATGTTTGTGTGACATGCTGGTATAGTAAAGTTTCCCTTATGCTGGCAAGAGACTTGGCATTGACCCCTGAATCTACTTGCCTTTCATAAAACATGAAGATAGCTTAAGGAACCATGTGATTCTGGTCCAACATTCTTTTTATAATTTCAAAGGTTCCAAAGGAAAAAAAAAACCTTAACCATAAGAGTAAACAGCAGAAGATGAAAACCTAAAAACATAAAATATAATATATAATAAATATAACTTGATACATAAATAATATAAGAAATATGAATGACTAACTTTAAAGTAAAAACAAGGACAAAAAACACAAAGTTGGTTCTTTTTTTCACAGTTTCCTGGGATTTCCTTTTTCCTTGGTGGAAACTTGCTGATCAACAATTTGAACTGAACACCTGCCCAAGAGAAAAAATAGTAGATGATAAGGTGCTGAGCACATTTATTACACTTCCCAACTCAAACACTTCTAATGGCTCCCCACTGCCTGTGTAATTAGATAAAGATAGCTCACCAAAATCTACATTCTTTACTTGTTGCTGCATAACAAATGACCACATCTTAGTGGCTTAGAACAACACATATTTATTATCTTATAGTTTCTGTGAGTCCAGGGTTAGAAGTCCAAGCACAGCTTAGCTGGTTCTCTGCTCAGGGTCTCACCAGGCTGCAATCAAGCTGTTGTCCAGGGCTGAGTTCTTATCAGAGGCTCAGCATGGAAGGACCCACTTCCATTCTCCCTGGGCTGTTAGCAGAAATGGTTTCCTTGGAGGCTGCAGGATTCATGATTCATGGCAGCTTGCTTCTTCAGAGCCAGGGCTGGAGAGAGGGAATTCAGTCTCTCCAAAATGTGCTCCCATTCTACTTTTTAGGACTTACCCATCCCTGCCACTACTCTTCTAGATGTAGTTTTTATTTAATATTCCAGGAGAACTGGACCTCATGTTATTACCTGAACACTTCCTTCAATCCTCAGCCTCCGTATTTTTATATAGACTGACCTCTGTTCCTGAAAATCCTCCTTAAAAACATCTACCTTCTTTTTTGGCCACACTGCAGGGCTGTGGCCTCAGTTCCCCTACTAGGGATTGAACCCGGGCCACGGCAGTAAAAGCATTGAATCCTACCACTAGACCACCAGGAAACTCCTCTGACATCTACCTTGGTCTAAATCCTACCGAAAGTCCTTCTCAAATGTGTGCTGTATTCCTTTTTGAAATGTTAACGCCTTGCTAATACTTCCCATGAAAATTGTCAATCCTGACATGTATTTTTGGTTCATTTCAGAGAAATCAACTTTAAGAAGCTCTGGCTGCTGTCCAACAGGTATATCCCAAGAGGATCATTGGTCCAAGGGCTGAGCCTCAGACTCCAGAACAGATCCATACTTTATTACTCTTTCTTTCTCTTGATTTTCCAGGCTTGTTTTGTTTTTGCATTACAGCTGCACATCACCTCCTCAACTTTATGTGGATACCTAGCAGTCCAGATTGTCATGTGATTGGTTTTCCAAATACTTTCTCTGCTGCAAGTTAAGGCTGTCCTCCCCTGCTAGGAATTGCTCTCCATACAATCCTCTCCATTGAAATGCTGATCCCTTTATTCAGGAAGTGCTGTAACTTTAGAGTATAAAAATCACCTGGAGAAAGCTTGTTAATATGCAAAACCCTGGAACTTACTCCCAAAGTATGTATCAGTACATCTGTTGTGGGCCCCAGGAATGAACATTTTTTCAAACACCATAGGGGTCTCAGATGCAGATAATCCACGAGCATACCCTGAGAACAAAGGTTGTACCCATTCAACCCACTTTCTAATTTCAAACTTTTCTCAAATTTCTCAAGGTCACTTCTTCACAATCTCAATCTCAGTCTCAGCAGATGATTTAGCCAGTGGTTCTCAAACTTTTCTTTATATTATAATCACCAGGGCAGCTTAGAAAAATCCCAATTTCCAATCCACTTCCCATACCAATTGAATCAAATCTTCCTTTGGGGTTAATTATTTTTTAATCAAAGTATAAATACATACAGTATTTTTACACAGATTTTAAGTATACAGTTCAGTGAGTTTTAACAAATGTATTCATCTCAGTAACCAACATCCTGATCAAAATATTGGACACTCACATCAACCTGGAAAGTTCTCTCTTGCCCATTTGAGTCAACCCTCCTCTCCTTCCAGAAGCAACGACTACTGTAATGTTTATCCTCATAGATGATGATGATGATGATGATTTTTGCCTGATCTTGATGGAATCATACAAAGTGGGTTCATTGTTTCTGGCTTTTTTTTTTTTTTCTCAATGTAATGTTGTTGAAATTCATGAAACTCATGGTTGGCATGAGTATTTTTTAAACTTTTTAAAGTATTTACAATGTATAGTCAACTTTGAGACTCAAAATTTATCCTAATCATTTTCAACTTTGTATGGTGTGTTAACAAGTTTGACAAATGAACAAAATGAGGTTTAAAGAAAGAAACTACACAGCTTATAAAGGTAGGTGCCAGAATTCAAACACATGTGTATTATTTGCTGAGTCATACCTCCAAGCTAGTATTATCGTGTCATGTTCCTTGTCCATTCATTATACCACTTCAATCTTTTCTTCACCACTGGCTTTTTTATTTCCCTCACTCTACAATAATGCTTAGGGTTTCTGTAACCTAAAAATAAATAAATACATAAAATCTTTCCTTTAAACATGTCAGCCTTCAAGCTACGTCCTTGTTTCTTTCCTCCTGTCCCTCCTAACTCACTTGTAACTTCCCACTTTACTGCTCTACCCACTGCACAAACTAGCTTCAGCCCCTACCACGTGACTGAACGGTTCTTGGGCCAGCAGTGATTTCCTAATTGCCCCATTCAGTCTTTCAGCTTAGTGTTCATTCTGATCAATTCTTGGCCACTCTTTCCCCACGTCCTTTTTCATATGTTCAACTGACTGGACAGAGGCCAGTGGGAGACAGCTTAGTCTCAACTAGTGACTAAAACCTATTTTAGTATTAATCAAGGTCAAATGAGGAATCAGATTCATGGTTATAGTAATAATTGCCTAACAACAGTAGGCAGTTGTAATAATCTACAATACACAGATTGATGGTGCGGCAAAATCCAAAGAGGAGAATATGAACTCCTCTCTCGAGATATAGACAATTTTGTTGATTAGACAAGACTCAAGTTTTAAAACCATTGCAGTTTATCATACTATTAAACAGTTTCAAATGAATACATGCTAGACTGTATGGTACATACTATAAGTACAGTAAGTATTCAGAGAAGAAAATATATTTCTGGGCAAAGATAATCATAGACTAGTGGTGTATTTTGTTAAGATTCAAGCCAGAAAGATGAGATGTGAAGGATGGTCCAAGCAGAGGACCCTGCACCAGCAAAGACAAAGAGCTCATTTTCTTGACTGGTTTTCTCCATTCCCTGGCTTTTCTATATGACATTTTCCTTAGTCTCTAATCTCCACTTCTCCCTGCTTCCATTGCTTACCATACTTCACATTAAAACTCCTCCTGGGCAGACTGGGAGCCCCATGCTTAGCTGTGCCCATCCACTCTAGCTCTGCTGACTGTCTGGCTATTTATCCACCTAGAAGACCCATGCCATCTTCCAGATTATACTGGGATTGAATCTAAGGTTGGACAACCTAGTCAACCTCTTTCTTAATAGTTCTCTAAATTCCCCAGAAGAGCCTCTTTTCAAAGAACATATAATTGTGAAAACATTTAAAAATAATCAAAAGATGTTCACATAGAAGCACAGCAGGGGACTCACATTAGCACAGCAATACCATACATACTCTTCTCAGCAACTAAGCTTGGAATTTCTCTTAAGTTTTCAAAGCTGAGATCCCTTTAATCTGGAACTGACCTGCCCAATGTCTGCTTTTCCTAGATGGAGAACTAGAAAGGGAATTTCCTCTCCCACCTAATTGAGTTGCTTTCCAAACACTACAATTCAGGTCTCAAACTTCTGGGACTCTCTCTGCTGTACCATAAAGTCTTCCTCCTCACTGAAGAAATATTGTAGGAATCTGGAAGGCATTGCAATAGCTGAATTTGTTGCCTAGTATAGATCAAAACCTTGCTTTATCTAAACGACGCATCTTCACTGAGCAATTAGGCATTAGAAAAAAAGTTAACCTTTTTTCTTTTTTAAATCAAGACAACTCATCTCATGAGAGTACTGCTATCCTACCAAGATGCATCATATTGTGGCCAAAGTTACAAAAAAGGCTGACAAGGCCATGAACGGTGTTTCAAAATATAAGTTTTATTATCATTCAGGTGTGGTGAGACCAGCATACCAGGGGATGATTGCCATTGAAAAGGTAGTTTGTTATACTCGCAGATCCGAAGCGGAGGGGGTACACCACACCTCAGGAGGCCACACAGGGAAGCACCGGTGTGGGTCAGGAGGCAGAAGGAGAGGGAGAAATATGGCAAGGACCTCTACTGTGGTTTCCGTGGGAAGGACCAGGCAAGGCAGGGAATCATCAGGCTTAGGACTGGCTAGTTTGAATAATTTCAGCAGGCTCTGGGGAATAGGGGCTGACCCTAGTTGTCTGGTACCTGGTCCTGGGATGATTAGGGCAGGTGGATGGTGGGCCAGAGTGTGACAGCCCAATAAAGAAGGTGGTTGGGCTATGGGCTCTGGGTTGGTTGGTTTGCATTTGAAAGTACACTCTCTGATGAGTTTACTATCTCTAGGAATTGGCTAACTCTGGGAGAGGCAGTCTCTCCCCATCGGCAAAGCCCCACATATCAAAGCATCAGAATAAAAGAATAGAGATGGTTAATACAAATGGTCGGGTATGATGGGGAATGATATCCAGGGGAGAGAGGAATTGTAGGGCCCACATTATCACCAATGACTTTTCCCTTTCTCACTCAACTCTGAAGAAGAGAATAGTTGTAATATGTTACTCCTTCTTCTTCCTCCTGCCTTTGGAGGATGCTACCTGAATCTGCCTTCTCTGCAGAGCCTCACAGGGCTTTTGGAGCAGGATGCTGTAAGACGTCAGTGCTTCCTAATTAGAGAAATTCTGAGTAGCCAGATTATCGTGGAGCTAAACCCCGTCCCCTGCTTCAGAGGAGCAATTGCAGCGCATTGTAGGTGGTACCTCTACTGCTCAAATAGCTACGAATCTAAACTCTGGAATTCTCTTCTATTGGGTGCTCATTTGAAAGAAGGAAACACATTTCTGAATCTGGGCAAGAGACCAATTTTAAAGGGAAGTTGAATTTTACCCTCATATGAGTCTTTGACTTAGGGTTGGTAAAAGACTACTTCCAGATCCTAAATTTGAAGTTTAAAACATAGTCTAAATTAGTGACGCCATTTTTCTAAGGCAAGTTGTTTTAAAGACATATAAACTATATCATTCTCTTTAATCAGAGATGTTTAAGATCTATCAGTTAGTATTTTATTTTATTTTCTATTTTCCTGGAAACGGCTACTTTATTGGTGAGGACAAGTTGTAATAAGAAACGATATTTATAGATAAATATTAAAAGATGAAAAAGACAATTGCTCATCATCACCTTGTTGATGGAGCCATTTTAGAGTGTTGGGTTAAAGTACGTTGTTTTCTGATAGAGCAATGGTTTCCATCAAGTCCAGCTACCAGCAGCGCGGTGCAGTCAGAACAGAGGGCTGATGCCTTGGTCTTACACAGGCCTCCCTGGCTGTGTGCTTGTCACCTGGACGTCTCTAATTCTCAGTGACCTCCTTTGTAAAGTGAGACCATAACTATGGGTTTTTTAACAGAATTTTAAAAATTGTGGTAAAATACACATGACATAAAAGTTACTGTCTTAACCATTTTTAGACGTACGGTTGAGTGGCATTCAGTACATTCACGTTGTCGTGCTGCCATCATTATCGTCATCCTCTGGGCGTGAAGACCCATGCTATCTTCAGAGAGTTTCACACAGAACTGTTTTCATCTTTCAAAACTGAACTCTGTACCCATTAAACAAACACTTCCCATTCCTTCTACTTCCAGCCTCTGGCAACCCCCAGTCTATTTTCTGTCTCTATAAATTTGACTATTCTCAACATCCCATGTAAACAGAATCATACAGTATTTGTCCTTTTAAGACTGGCTTATTTTACTGAATGTAACCTCAAGTTTCCTCCATGTTGTAGCATGTGTCAGAATTTCCTTCTTCTCTAAAGCCTGAGTAAGAGTCCCTTGTATGTCCATACAACATTTTATTTATCCATTCATCCACCTGTGGACATTTGAGTTGCTTCCCCATTTTGGCTCTTGTGAATGATGCTGCTATGAACATGAGTGTACAAATATCTCTTTGAATCTCTGACTTTGATTCTTTGGGGAATATACCCAGAGTGGAATTGCTGGATCATACGGTAATTTTATTTTTAATTTTTTGAGGAACAATCATACTGCTTTCCATAGTAGCTGCACCATTTTACATTCCCAGGACTGGATATTTTTAAATGTCCTTTCCACATCTAAAATTCTAGGACCCAATACCTGTTTTAAAATAATCACTCTAAGCCATTTCCTCTTTATATGGTTTTTGCGGTACGTGGGCCTCTAACCGTTGTGGCCTCTCCCGTTGCGGAGCACAGGTTCCAGACACGCAGACTCAGCGGCCATGGCTCACGGGCCCAGCCACTCCATGGCATGTGGGATCTTCCAGGACCGGGGCACGAACCCTTGTCCTCTGCATTGGCAGGCAGACTCCCAACCACTGCGCCACCAGGGAAGCCCACTCAAACATCTTTTACTCGGAAAGCTTCTTGTGATCTCTCTCTCTCTTTCTTACAACTGACTTATATTCCTTCATAGCACCCTTATTTTCCAGGGTCAAACCCTAATCACTTTTTAAATTAACTTTATTTTTCTCAGGGATACGAGCTCCTGGAAGGCAGAGATCAAGTTTTATTCTTCTTTAGTATAGTGCCTGATACAGAATAATCGAGCAGCAAATGTCTGTTGAATGAATGCGTGGATGGATTGGAAATAAATAGGATCAAATAATTCCAAATGAGGATTGAGGAAGTGATTAAAAGTAGTAAAATTGGAGAATACTTTTCTCTGATGCAAAATATTTCCTGGGAGAGTCTGAGACTCAAATAATGATAAGCATACTAATAAAAATAGCTAATATAGTGCTGTCGCAACCATCAGCAAGGGAGGATCTTCTCCCTTGGGCTCTGGGCTGCCTAGTTTAACATTTTTGCTCCTGCAGGCTGGCACGCCCAGAGGATGGCCTGGTTGTTTTAATGCCCATCAACATGATAGTGCAAAGGGGGCATTCAGTGCCCATTCACGGTGGAGCAGAGAGGGGGCTTTCTCCACGCATCCCCATCAGGCAATACAGAAAACTTGTCTCTGATGCTGTCAGGGACCTCAGGATCCAATGATTCAGAGCCCGGTTCTCTTGGATGGTGTAGCCGAGTTTCAGAGAAGGGAAAATGCTGTTCTCAGCTTATGGCAAGAGGGCTGCGTCCTAGATCTGGAGATTCCGACAGGTGCTCTCCCCACACACTTACAAACTATTTTTACATCACTTTGCTGAGCTGTGGAGGGCAGGCCTGTAATTGCATACAGAGAAAAGACCCTCTGGCGGAGGTCTTCAATTTAGAGAGCCGGAATTTAAGTTGCTTCCACCTCACACTAAACGAAAGGCCGTGAACTGTGGACAAGCAGGTGATAGTTCTGGACCCAGACGACAGGACCGCAACTGCCCTGGTGCAAGAGCCCTCCTGCCAGGCTGTGTTTGCTCCTGGGAATACTGCCCAAAAGGAATACTCCCTTTGGGCAGTTTCGCGCAAAACAGACATGGAGGATGTCCAGCGATCCCCAGGAGAGGAAGCTGCTATCCCCGTGTTGGCCATGAAGGTGGGCGAGGGAGGATGCTGTCCTCTGCCTGCTGGGCGGGGCCGGGGCGCACCTGCCGCGTGGGCTCCGAGCGGTGGGAGGGGCAGGGGCGGCGCGCGGGCCTCTGCTCCGACTGTCCCGCCGCCAGGGCGCAGCCGCGCTCCGACGGCCACTCGGGGCGCACGGCGGCCGCGCCTGGGGTGCCAGGTGAGCCGCGATCTGGGGGGAGCGGGCCCCGCGGGCGGGAGGGAGCCGGGTACGGGGCACCTGCGCTGATCCGGGAGCGGGGACCCAGGTTGCGGGACGCCCTGAGCCAGCGGGAACAGAGCCTCCCGGCACGGGCACGTCTCTGCTGCAGGACCAGGCGAAAGCCAGAGCCCCAGGCCCCCACCTTCTTATCTCGGGGCAGCAGTAGCAACCCCGCATCCTGGCAGGGGGCAGGGGGCGCATCTGGGCAAAGTAAAAGCCTAGAATGGCCAGAGATTTGTCTCAGGGAGGCCTGGAGGAGTTCCAGACTATGGATTTCTCCTGCCTTTTTCAGGACCAAGCGTGGGGACTTTGGGGGCAGAGAGTTCATCTCTGACATCGATTGATTCCGCCCTCCGGATGCGTACTTAGATCACACTGTATGCTTCTGGGCTTCATGGTGTTAGCAAAGCCCAGAGACGCTGCCCCACAAACCCCTCAGCAAGCACACCGACAAAACATTTTTCCCCGAAATGCCTTTATTATATCTTGCTTTGTTTCTTTGCTATAGATTAAGCGAACAAGTTTAGGATTGTCTCTAAACGTCCAAATTGGATGTAAAACGTGTGTGTGTATTTCCATAGATTTTATTTGATTGGAGAATATTAAAGATCAAATAGCTAACATCATACCTTTGGGCCCCATCAATGTGGCAGGTCCTAAGAGTCGTCAGGGTACCTGAGTTGCAGATTCTTATTTGAAATTTGGGTCTGAGGGAAGAGTTGGGGAGAGGGGTCCTTCCGGGTCCTTCACCCTCTTCACAAGTGTGTCTGGGCTGAGAACTGGTCTGCTTTCCACAAGTACGAAATTAAATTAGTTTACAAATAGGTAGATGAGGAAACCAAGATGCATCTTTGTGAATGAAAGGTCTATCCAAGGTTCTTCTTGGTAACCACATGCAACCCTAGCTGCGGGGTTTCCAAGGCCTCTGAGGGAGGGTGAGAGGAGCAGTGTTCCAAGTTTATCCCTCCCTGGTCCACTGGAAATTTGGGAAGAGGAGAGAATGGGTGTTAACTTAGCCTTGGGTTTTCAGCACCAGAAGAACCCAGGGTGTGGCAGGGGGAGCTTCAGAGCAGTTGGGGGCTGTTGGATAAGGAGTTTATTACAAAATTATCAGATACCCTAGAAAAATCACATGGCTTCATTAATCCCACTTGACTTGTTCCCACCAAGTGGGCAAGAATCCTCTATGGGACACAAAGTAGTCTATGCTGCACCCTGAATAGATACCACATCCCAAGTCCTGCCTTCTTTGTCCTCAGAAGCTTGCAATCCCAGTCTGTGAGGTTCATATGCAGGCTGGCCTTAGGATGACGGTCCTGAGCTGTGCATTCCCAAAACACTGACATCCTGCAGCTAGCCTCAAACACTCCCAATCTCTTCCCAATTTCAGAGAAAAAAAGTAGAGGCTAAAATTATGGAGGTTTTTTTTCCATCATAAAAAATTCCCAAATCTTTGGTGCTTGCTTTTATTTGTGTGGCATCTAGTTTAGTGCAAACGTATCCATCTGGTTATGTTGAAGCTTAATAGATCATTGTTTCTAGTTTATACAGAGTCCGGTAGTCCTCGGGGGTCTGTAACCGCCCTATGACTGAGATCCACAGTAGGGAATACACCACATCATTCCACAATGTCCTTTGAATGGAAATGGTGCCTCTGTGGTCATCCGGTGCTCTGGTGGTAGCAGTGAATTGCACAGGACTCTGGAATGGTCGAGGAAAGAAACTGCCTCATTCTACTTCACTCACAGCCCCGACCAGTTTTTTCTCCTGTTCTTAACTTCACACGTATTTTGTAAACTCAAACCATTCTTTTAGTGAGGTTTAGGGGAGAGGGGTGACACTTCTTGGTCAACCCCTGCTCCCTTACTATTGGTCAGTCATTGTTCAATAAATCCCAAGCTGCACTGTTGTTTTTCAAAACAATAAGGTGGTTGTTTCTACCTACAGCCTGCCTTTTCCTGATATGATTATGGCTTAAAATGGCCCCATAACATGGCAGGGGTTTACTTGCAATGACAGAAATTAATTTTGCACCTTATTTTAAAATCCATTAAAGAATCAAACTTTTTTTTTTGGAATAACCGTTGCTGCTTTACTAGCTTTTTGGCACAAGATAACTTTTGCTGATGTTACTCATGATTCTTTTATTCGACAATATTTATTGAGGCCCACACAATAAATATGTGTGTCGGCCCCTGGGGTACGAGGTGACTTCATGCTTCTGCTTTCAAGGAGCTGACAGATAAGCTGTCTTGAATCTTGACTTGCTAAGAACAGACTTCAGAAAGTGCTACTTCAGTGACTCCTTGACCCTGACCATTTTCTTTTGGGTTTAAATGACTGCCTTCTATCCATGCATAAGCCCATTATGGCTTTTGGCCAAGGGAAAAACTATCCACTGTGGTTTCCTGGCTTCACAGCACCCTTGCTGGTCAGCAGTGCCTAACTCCTCTCAACCCTAGTTCTGAGTCTGTGGTAGTTCTACAAATAGCAATACCAGTGAGAGTAAATTAACAGAACCAGGAGAGAAACATTCGCTTTTGATTGGTAATACATGGTCCCAGGGAGCACTGGCCTCTCACGTGTGGGTCCTGACAGCAGCCCTCTTGGACTCTGTCACACCTCAGTGCCTGGCAGGCTTCCTATCCCTGAACTATTCTTTCCCCAATTCATTCAGAATAAAAGTAATAAATGTTTAAATGCATTCTGAGATTTCTCTTGAAACCTCTTGACCTCTGTCACACCTCAGTGCCTTTGCACATGTTATTCCCTTTGTCTGGAAGGCCTTTCCTCTCTTCTTGCTAGTTTCAGATTAAATGTTCCCTCCTAAATGATGTTCCTTTAGTGCCCTCTCCTATTCTCTAGGTAGCTGTTCCCTCCCTTCTTTGTAATATCAGTAGCCTTCTACTATTCATCTATCAAAGGACTTAGTGATTAACACCTAACATTTATTGAGCACTTATTATATGCCCAGTAGTGTTCCAAGTGTTTTTCGTGTCTTTTTTGGGGGGATATATTCACAGTTCCATGAGGTAAGGTTGTATTTTGTTAAATAATTTCTCGTCCATCTCCCCGAGTAGACTGAGATAGTGGCTTGTACATCTGTGCATGTTATTCGTTTGGTATCTGTAGGACCTGGCAGACTGCCTAATTAATACACAGTGGGTGCTCCATAAATATGTAAGTGGATGCATTTTACCAACAGTATTTACATCCAAATAATAACCTAATTGTAAGCAATTCTTCTTTTAAATGATCTTCATGCAGAAATTCACAGTCAAAATTTTAGAAAACACTGACAAGCAAGAAGAAGAAAGGTTAAAATCCCACTCCTCTCAGCCCTGGAGAGCGTAAGCAACTTGCTTAGGGACACACAACTACTCTTTGGCTAAACAGAGTCAAGGTCAGGGCCTCTGGCAATAGCACCCAAGCTCTTAACACTGCATGAAGCCGTTGTTCCTCCTCCCCCTGCAAACACACCCCTCACAACACGAGCAAACTATGTTGACTGTTAAAATGGGTTGGAAGAGCTGAAATTTGAAAATGAAATCTACCAGACATATAATGTTGGAATGCATGAAATCTACATTTTAGAAATGTCTGGTATTCAGTCTCGTCATGCCTTTGCACTTCCCATTGCATCCCTCCTTTAGGGTCATCCAGATTGAGAGGCAGACAGTGAGGCAGTTTGGAAAGAGAATGGGTTCTAAGTCAGACAAACATAGGTTCAAATCCCAGCTCTGCCACTAGATGTGTTACCAGGAACAGGTCGCAGTTTTAGTCTCTTCTGTAAAATAGAGACGGTAAGAAATGTTCTCAGCGTTTTGTCAAGTTTAGAGGTAACACATTGGTCAAGTGCCTCACGCGTGATTAGTGGTGGCTCTTGCTGGGGTTAAGTCTCTAATGGTGACACTCTAGGGCCTACCTCAACAGCAACCTGGCCAAGTCGTCTTCTACAGCTACAACGTGGGGTTTTCCACCCCAGTCCTTTATTTTACTTCTCATAGTATTTAACTTTTATATTATTGTTAGATGTCTTTAGTAACTTGCCTTACAGTCATTTTCTTTGAA
Source organism: Mesoplodon mirus (assembly GCF_964341445.2). Classification (NCBI taxonomy): domain Eukaryota; kingdom Metazoa; phylum Chordata; class Mammalia; order Artiodactyla; family Ziphiidae; genus Mesoplodon; species Mesoplodon mirus. The sequence goes on along the minus strand of NC_138993.1, from coordinate 65,670,697 downwards.
ATTCAATTTCTTCCGCAGGGTCTCTTTGGAGATTAAAGAGAAAGAGTGGCAAATTTAGGCTGTTAGAGCAAATTTCATTGAAAAGTGGATCATTGTTTTCATTACCCCACCATTAATGTTTTCTATTTTCCTTTATCAGCGAGTTACTTTCTCTCGATTCGTATCGCCAAACTGCACTCTCTTGTTTTCTTGCAAAATGAAAGGAGACAACCATGAATGAGCCAGTAGATGATTTTGCAAATGCTTCTGATTTCCCCAGTTACGCAGCTGCTCTTGGAAACTGCACTGATGAAAAGATCCCATTCAAGATGCACTACCTCCCTGTTATTTATAGCATCATCTTCCTGGTGGGCTTTCCCGGGAACGCAGTAGCAATTTCCACGTACATCTTCAAGATGCGGCCCTGGAGAAGCAGCACCATCATCATGCTGAACCTGGCCTGCACGGACCTGCTGTACCTCACCAGCCTGCCTTTCCTGATTCATTACTACGCCAGCGGAGAAAACTGGATCTTTGGGGATTTCATGTGCAAGTTTATCCGCTTCGGCTTCCATTTTAACCTGTATAGCAGCATCCTCTTTCTCACCTGTTTCAGCATCTTCCGCTACTTTGTCATTATTCACCCGATGAGCTGCTTTTCCATCCATAAAACTCGATGGGCCGTGGTGGCCTGTGGGGTGGTGTGGATCATTTCACTGGTGGCCGTCATGCCCATAACCTTTCTGATCACATCAACCACCAGGACCAACAGATCCGCCTGCCTTGACCTCACCAGTTCAGATGACCTCACGACCATCAAATGGTACAATCTAATTTTGACCGCGACCACTTTCTGCCTCCCCTTGGTGATCGTGACACTTTGCTATACGATGATTATCTACACCCTAACACAAGGACCTCAGACGCACAGCTGCCTTAAGCAGAAAGCTCGAAGGCTAACCATTCTGCTGCTCCTCGTGTTTTATATATGCTTTTTGCCTTTTCATATCTTGAGGGTCATTCGGATTGAATCTCGCCTGCTTTCCATCAGCTGCTCCATTGAGAATCAGATCCATGAGGCGTACATCGTTTCTAGACCGCTGGCTGCCCTGAACACCTTTGGCAACCTGTTACTGTATGTGGTGGTCAGCAACAACTTCCAGCAGGCCGTCTGCTCGATGGTGAGATGCAAAGCAGGTGGGGACCTCGAGCAGGGAAAGAAAGTCAGTCACTCAAACAACCCTTGAAACGTTTCACATACTCAGCCAAAAAGAAATGCTGATGTTTTACCTATAACTTCTAAGAAGTCCAGACTATCTCCCTCGGTGGAACCCTTAGTACATATTGTGCCCTCAGGTAATGATGTGCCAGAGCCAGGGCAGGGCTGCTGCGAGTTCTGTGCAACCTGTCTATTGAGATCCTCCCTTGGGTAGGTATAAGAATGGGATACAGGGCTTCCCTGGTGGCGCAGTGGTTGAGAGTCCACCTGCCAATGCAGGGGACACGGGTTCGTGCCCCGGTCCGGGAGGATCCCACATGCCGTGGAGCAGCTGGGCCCGTGAGCCATGGCTGCTGAGCCTGCGCGTCCGGAGCCTGTGCTCCGCAATGGGAGAGGCCATGACAATGAGAGGGCCGCGTACTGCAAAAAAAAAAAAAAAAAAAAAAGAATGGGATACATGCGTATCAGTAAAGTATTCAGTTGCAGAATTGGAACTGTGGGAACTCAAGGCCCTCTGGGAGGAAATCTAGTCTCACCAACTTTATATATATAAATTTATAAAATTATATATAGTATATATATATATAAATTGATGTTCACCTACTTGCCCTAAATCTCTCAGTATTTAATGCCACAACAAGAGAAAGCCAATCTTTTCATTCACAGTTTCTTGCTTCTTTATATGCAGGTCTATTTGTATTGAGGCCCTATACTACTCAAGGCATTATTTGTATATTTTTCAATATTCACTTTTTAAAAAATTTCATATCTTTAATTTCTTTTCAAACTTTGCTTTGAGATTATTAAACTGTGTTTTTCACTAGGCTTTAGTCAGTTGTGTAGATGAAAGCAAGCCAGTACAATACCCTTGAGAAAATTCAAAGATATCCATAGAAATAGCTGTCCATACATAATTATGTATGGACATAATCGATGTCCATACATAATTCCCAAATAGGGGAATTATGTTTTTATTGTTGTAGATCATTTTAAAAATTGTTATTGAATTTATAAAAATGATCAGGTTGTACTAGTAATTATCAACGTGTCCTGGGGAAGGAAGGGGCACTTTTAGGGGAACAGAAGTACTTTTCATGTATTTATTAGGTATTAAATAAAATGTAACATTGTTTTGATTTCTGTGGGAAAATATTCCAGGAAACACTAATTCTCTTTAGATACCTTCTCTTTTGTGCCTCTCTTGAAAATACGTTCTCTAGTATAACAGCTAGAGCTATTTTTGAATTGTGTATTTAATTATCATTAAATGTAAATATTTGAGAAAATGCCTAGTCTGGATATTCAAAACCCTGGTAAATATGTTGATACCATTAATAAACTAATTTAAAATTGCTGAACAGGCTGGTAATAGTCTTCTCTGAAAATGTAGCATTACCGCTATTATACTTACTGGAAGCTATGTTCTCCATGTTTACAGAACAAAAATAATCTTAAGAATCAGTTATGGAATAAGGCCGGAAGAGATGATTTAAACAAAGAAAAGGGTACCGTAGGAACTCTTCATGATTTTCAGGCTTTTCTAGGACTTAACATCTGACTTAGACCTAAGTGAGGATGCTTAGAGTCAGGAGACCCCAGGCGTGTGGAGGAGAAAGAGGAAAGCCAGCGGCTCTGTGCATGAACTTCCCTGGATGATGGTGTCCTCTCTACCCATTACCTTCTGAGCCATCTTTTCCTGGGCTTTCTTTTCTTTTTTTATTTTTGGCCTCAATGTGAGGCCTGTGGGATCTTAGTTCCCTGACCAGGGATTGAACCCAGGCCCTGGGCAGTAGAAGCGTGGAGTCCTCTCCCGGGCTTTTTTATACATGTGGAATGAGCTCTTTCACTAGAGGGCCCAACTTGCCTCTCTGCACAGGTGCACAATGTGGAACTACGTTCAAAATTCCACTTGGAACCGAGAAGCTGGGTAGCTCTCCTCCCCATACCCACACCCCTGATGCGCAGCTCAGCTCCTGGGCCATCACCAAAGCATAGCCAGAATAGCCTTTATAGTAATACCACTGTTTTTATTCTAGCCCTTTCCTTTCTCTCTCTCCCTCTCTCTCTTTCTTATTTCAAAGATTTCACCCACCAGAGAAAAGCTGCCTCAATCTCCTTCATCCCAATCTCAACTTGTTGCTATAGATTCTTTTATTCTTTTCCTTCTTCCTTCCAGTTTACAGACCAATAAATTATCTCTTTCTTTCTTTCAAGAATTTACTTACTTACTTATTTATTTATTTATTTATTTTTGGCTGCGTTGGGTCTTCGTTGCTGCGTGCAGGCTTTCTCTAGTTGCAGTGAGCGGGGGCTACTCTTCATTGGCGGTGTGCGGGCTTCTCACTGCGGTGGCTTCTCTTGTTGCAGAGTGCGGGCTCTAGGCGCGCGGACTTCAGGAGTTGTGATTCTTCCCACCGTGTCTTAGGTCCTTATTCTGTGCTCTTAGGGACTTGCTTCAACACTCAATCCCACTTTCTCAAATTTTTAACGTTTCTATTACCCTGGATAGTTGACCTTAGCTTGGGAACATGCATCATTTTCCTTTATGCTCAGAATACCCTCCCTTGACTCAGCAGTTCTGTCATTCTCTTACCTGACTGGTTCCCTGCACTCATGGGTCAGGTGCAGATGACTGTCTGCCCTCCTGGGTTCTGCTGATAGAATATAATCACACAGATCCAAGCTAAATTAGATTCCAAGGGTCAGTTTTCTTTTCCAAAGTAAAAAGACTTTTGGGCTAATTGTGCTGGAGGATGCAGTTTGGAACTGAGGCCAATAAAGAGATTGATGATACTTCTGAGAATAGAGTGCGACCTGAACACCCTTTGCCCAGTTCTCCCAGGTGTAGGCAGAGAAAGTAGGAGAACAAAAGAACAGAGCTCTGACTGTCTGCCGGAGAGGGAGATGCCTGGTCTGCTCGCAGCCTAGGAACGAGAAGCAAGTCAGGTTCCCTGAACCTGCGGGCGGGGAACCCAGACACACCTGCTCTGAACTTGGGAGACAGTTATCCCCCCACTTCGTTTTTAACTTTATATCATGGAAGTTTTCAAATCATTACAAAATTAGAGAAATTAGCAAATGACCTCACAGACCCATGGCCTAATTTCCTCTGTAATCAACATCTTACCATTCGGTGTTTCCTCTATCCCTTCCCACAGGTTTTTTCTAGAATTTTCAAAAGCAAATCCTAGAAAACATAGTATTTTCACCAATAAATGCTTCAACATTGATCTCTTTCAAAACATACGAAACCAAAACAATAAAAAATGGTTCCTTCACATTATTTAATATCTAATCCATATGTTCTTTCCACTGGTTGCCTCAGAAGTGCCTTTTACAGTTGCTTTTTTTTTTTTTTTCTGAAATCAGGATCCAGACAAGGTCTATGTATTACATTTGTTGATATGTCTGTTAAATTTCTTTTAATCTGTTAGAACTACCCCTCCCTTTATGTATCACTGTTTATTTACTGAAGAAATCAAGCTGTTTGTCCTGTGAAATTTCCCTCATTGTGGGTGTGGCTGTTTGAATTGCATTTTGTTGTTTATCGTGATCCTCCACACCTTGTATTTGCTGTAACTTGGAAGGCAGAGCTAGAGGTTAGATTACAGATTAGTTCCTCCCTCCCTCCCTCCCTCCCTCTACCATCAGATTCTCCAGGCTTTTTTGCTTCCATAGTTTTCCAGTCGTTGCTTATTGTTGTCATGATCCACTAGGCTTTTCCCAATGGTGACCTTGAAAATTCTAACATTCTTCTGCTTTGTTAGTCATGGCTTTTCTGTAAAGATCTTTGACTCATCAACTACCTTTACCCCTTCCACTCTGAACATAGCTCCCACTGCTCAGGTTTAGCTACCCCTCCACCTTTGGGAAGACACAAGGAAGGGATAGAAAGAGATATGGAAGCTGCCTCTCCATGATTTCCCCCGTGAGAGTGTAAGTGTTGACAGAAATTTCGACAGAATTTCCTTTTAATATGAGACAAAGTTTTGTTCTTTAACTCTTTGGGGTTGACAGCCATGCCTGTGATCTACAGGGCTGGAGCTGCACCCTTGGGGAAGGAGGTTATCAGAGGAGCTTGCTTGCTGCTGCCAGCCTTCTCCTCCAGACCCACCTGAGTGCCTTTGTGTGTCCTCTTGGGCCAGTGCTGGTCGTTTTGGTTTTGCCCCAGAGGTTCTGAGAAGGAGTAGAACTAGTAGAACAAAGCCATGTAACATTTGGGGTCAAACTTCATTTCCTGTTCTAATTTTATTCTTAAATTTTACCCAGCAACATCACTCAATATAATCTACCTGATATTAGATTAGCCCAAATGATATCAAGTGATAGAAGAATAACAACATAAAAATGCCTGAAGGGTGAGAGCCCCTTGTGTTACTGAGTTCCCAGGAAGAAATTATATCATAATACGCACTGATCTTTTTGTTTTTCAATTCTGTTTTCTTTTCTGTGCTTCTATCTGAAAATTTTCTATTGATCCTGCCTTGTACTGTATGCAGTTTGCTACTAAGCCTATCCATTGAATTCCTAGTGTCAGATATTGCATTTTTTTCATTTATAGGATGTACATTTGGTTCTCTTTATTAATTCTACCATGTCAGAGAACTTCTTTGTCTTTTAATCTATGTTGTCCACCTTTTCCAATATTTTCTAGAACTGAATAATCATAGTTATTTTAAAGTCCTCATCTTTCCATATGTGGATAACCTTCAGGTCTGCTTCCATTGACTGCCCTCTTCCTTATATTTATTGGTCACATGATCCTGTCTCCTGGCATATCTATTAATTTTGACTGAATGACAGAAACTGCATGTGAAAGAATCAAAGAGATCTTCCCTGAGAGGTTTTTCTTTCAGTTGTTTTACTTTTCAATTGTCAAATTTCTATTTATCTCCGCTGCTCTCTGAAGTTTGGCTACTCTCTTATTCACTAAATAAATCATTTTTTCCTTTAACTCTTTGAACATATTTAAAAAGCTGCTTTAACATCTTTGTCTATTAAGTCCAATGTCTGGCTTGTATTACTTTCCTCTGAATGCTGTAACAGTTACCACAAATTTAGTGGCTTCAGGCCACACAAGCCTACTCCCTTTCAGAGGTCAGAAGTCTGAAACCAGTTTCACTGGGCTAACGTCAAGGAGCTGGCAGTCCTGCCTTCCTTCTGGAGCTCCACAAGGGAAACCACTTCCTTGTGCTTTCCGTCTTCTATAAGCTACCCGCATTCCTTGGCTCATGGCCCCTCTTTCCTCTTCAAAGCCAGCAGCGTATCATCTTCAAATCTCTCTGACCTGTGCTTTTACCTGAATATCTCCTCTCTCTGACTCTGATTCTCTTGCCTTCTTTTTTATTGTAACTTTTGCAGTTATGCAGGTAATTCAGGATAATCTCCTTATCTCAAAGTTTGTAATTGAATCACATCTGCAAAGTCCATTTTACTATGGCATGTAACATGTTTACAGGTTCTGGGGATTAGGATGAGGACATTTTGGAAAAGTTATCGTGCAGCCTATCACAGTGGTTTCTTAAAGGACAACCAGTTAAAACAACAATAATAACAATATAAAGTGACCTACAGGTCAGTTTCTCATTGCATTTTCTTCCTTTGGCTGTGGGACACATTTTTCTGTTTTGTGTGTCTATCGATTTTTTACTGAATACTGGATATTGTGAATAAATCATTGTAGAGACTCTATATTCTATTATTGTCCTTTGAAGACTGTTGACTTTTCCTCTAACAGACACATCAATTACTTGCTAAGCACCTTGAAATTGTGTTGACTTGGTTTTACAATTTAAGGACAGGTTTGTGAAAAGCCCAAGATGTTTTCCAAGCCCTTTTAAGAAGCAGGACCCTACTGCCAAATTCTGTTTTTCCTATGGTTTTGTCTAGACTTGGTTTTAGAGTTTTTTTCAAAGCATGTCTAGAGTAGACCTTACTCTAGGGTGTGGTCTTTATTCCTAAGGTACAGTTTTCTGTTGTCTCTGCAAAATGAGTTCACGGGGCGTTAGGAGGTTTTTCCTCTCTAGTTGGGCATGAACACCAACGTTGACCACTAGTATCTCTGATGCCATAACAGCCTCTTTGTGGTTAATCTCAAGAAGGTTGTCCGTGCAAGCATGGCCCTTGGTCCAGGAGTCACAGGGAATCTCCATATATTTCTGCCCCCTCTCTCTCTTTCACTGATGCTCTGCTGCAAACATTTTAGACACGCTGGCAATGTCAGACTGTGCCCTCTGTCTCCTCGGCTCAGTGGGACCACTGTGCTCTGGTTAGACTCCAGATCTCTATGCCACGGTCAGAAAATTAAGCCTAAAAGGCGCGCTGAAGTGATTGTGGGACTCACAGTCTTGCTTTGTCTGTGAAAACGCTGAGTGCGTATACTTTGCCCAGTTGTATTTTGTCAACAGCAAGAGAACCTCTCCGTTATGCCCTACTATAGTCTACAGCAGCTGAGGGAGCAGGACCCACATGGAACGCTTCCTGCCTTTTCCACACCAAGAGAATGCTGAGCTTTTGAGGTTGAACCAGAAAGCTTCTTGATATGAGGACAATGTCAAAAAAACTATAATTAATACTCTCAGAAACATCCTTGAAACAAGCCAGGAGGTTCTAAAGGAATGATCTCTCAAAGAACAAAAAAGAGCTCTTGTATACTACGCTGAAGGAGATTAGCGAGGTTATTCCAAATGCCCTCCACTAACTGCCTACAGCTTGATACGTCCTTTGCACCTTTGCACCGGGGAGTTGGGAGTATTCCTGGCATCTTCTTTCAATTTATCCTAACTGTTTGATATCTAGAAGAAAGTCTTAGAGGCTGGTAGTATGATGCCAGAGTTGTTTCCTGATTTCAGTGTAGGTGAAGTATTCTCTGATTTTTATTATTTTGTGTGCATTTGAGTTTAGGAAAGTGGTATTTTTCAAGGTGCACTTACATCGTTGAGTTTCTTGGAGTTGCTCTGTTTCCTTATTCTTATTTTGTCTCTATGGTTGCATATTATATGACACGTATAGGAGTATATGTTATATGATAACATAATAGCATATAATTTGTTCTCCATGATTTGGGAATGTGCCCATAGCCTGATCATATTGTTTTTCTTTTTGGAAATGCTTGCTAACACTACATTAATGCTCCTAAATGATGCTTTTTGGATTAATCACAGTACCTTCCACAAACATTTGAAAAGTAAATATAGATGCATAAAGTATTCTTTATTCAGTTTATACCTTTGCTTGTTGAACACAGGGATTTAAAGAACAGAGGAATGCACAGCCTACATGTTTAGGATTATTTTTAATTTCTATTCAGGTTAACTAACACCAGCATCTTCTAAAGCCCTACTATGTGCAAAGTACTGTGCTATACCCTGGATATATAAACCTTAGTAATAAACAATTCTGCTTTCAAAGATACTACAATCTTGCAAACTAACTGTGCTATTCATATGTGCCTTTCAGGTTGAGTATTTATGTCGTGCTGCAATCAAATCTCAATGAAAAGTTTATCAAGTTCTTTTCACCATTATAGTTTATCATTATTCTAGTTATATCTAAAGAGCTCAACCCAAAGGAGCATTTCAGGAACATATATAATTATCTAAATCCCTCTCACCAATAACACTAAAGTGTGTTCTAAGTGGTAAATCCACAGAAATTTCCTAGGGTGCTAATTGTACATGGTTAAATGCCCCATTTATCTGTTTAAATCCACATAGGAGATGAACAACACCACAGTATTTGGTATTAAATACTTAATATTATCCTATTATGAGAGGCAACATTTTTTTGGGGGGGGAAGGCGACATTTTAAATACCTTAATCTCACATCACAAAGCCAAGAAAAAATCTAAATATGCACCACAAATGATGCCCTTGGTATCCAATAAGCTACCTCCATTTTGCAAAACATTTTCTGATTCACATAACCCATCTAACAGTTTGAATAATAGTGCTGGTTTTTTTGCTAAACTCCGGGGCAAATCCAAATATTATTCATATTAAAGAATTAAAATAAGGCCAATCTTAAAGCTTCTATTCAAATTTTAACCATTCATTATATATATATATATATATATATATATATATATATATATATATATATATATATATAATACCACATCTTCTTTATCTATTCATCTGTCAATGGACATTTAGGTTGCTTCCATGTCCTAGCTTGTAAATACTGCTGCAATGAACATTGATATATATATACAATAAAATATTACTCAGCCATAAAAAGGAATGAAATTGGGTCATTTGTAGAGATGTGGATGGACCTAGAGTCTGTCATACAGAGTGAAGTAAGTCAGAAAGAGAAAAACAAATATTGTATATTAAATATTTGTGGAATCTAGAAAAATGGTGCAGATGAACCAATCTGCAGGGAAGGAATAGAGATGCAGACACAGAAAATGGATGAGTGGACAAAGGAGGGGAAGGGGGGATGGGATGAACTGGGAGATTAGGTTTGACATATATACACTACCAGGTGTAAAATAGATAGCTAGTGGGACCGTGCTGTATAGCACAGGGAGCTCAGCTCGGTGCTCTGTGATGACCTAGATGGGTGGGATGGGGGGTGGGAGGGAGGTCCAAGAGAGAGGGGATATCTGTATACATATAGTTGATTTGCTTCGTTGTATAGCAGAAACTGACAGAGCATTGTAAAGCAACTATACTCCAATTAAAAAAAAATTTCTTCTAACCATTCATGAAAGGACTGCTGAAGTTCAGCTTTTGTGAATTTTTCTCTAACCACTCATTCTAAGATAGTCAGTCCTGCAAATTCTTTTTCTTATTCATGAAGCCCTTTGGGCACTTTGTCTTATAGGACTTGGATTATCACTCTTCCGTGTCCATGTGTTCTTTTTCTCCCCAGTGAGATTATTAACTCCTCCAGTGCAAGGTCACATCGTGTTTCCAGCTCTTAGCAATATGCTAGAAGGCATGAATATAGAACAACAATGAGCACAAGCCTCTTTTAGAATGCAAAATACCTGCTTTATAATCCCTATTCTTACTCAACCAATTTCTGGATATAGGAAATTCATGCTTAAATTGAGCCTTTGGATTGCCTTTGAAGGCAAGGGAAAAGACTTCTGTTTCTGGTAACACAGTAGATTAAATCTACTGCACAACCTTCCAATTGGAACTGGTGAAAATGGCTAAATAAAATATTTTCATAAACACCTATAAAATGCTCACTGAACTGGTAAGAAACTAAAGAATCCACAAAGGGAAAAATTAAATATAAAAATGGAAAACTGGAAGTTGGCAGGCAGCAAAAGCAGCAATGTTCCAAATAGTATCTACAAAATAGTATCTGCTTTTGAGGTTAAGTTTTTGAGCCTACGAAATCTGTGTCGGGAAGAGTAGGGTCATCAGACCTCCTGATTTACCCAGGACAGTACTAGTTAACGTTTGCTGCTCAGGTGTAATCATTCACTGAACCCACTTTTATTCTTAAAAGTGTATGGAATGATACATGCTCATCCTAAGTATAAAAGACAGGACATAATGTATGGAACTCAAAAAGGTAGGGGTTCTAATAGGAGATCTTTGCAAAATTCTGCACATCAGTGTTAGGATAAGACTACAAAGCAGAAAGGAACAGCATGTAAAATAGTCTGCATTTGCTCTGACACTGGATGGAAGGAAAAGGAATTTGCCCCTGAGAAATCATCGTCAGCATCAAGCGCTCATGTAAATTTGTTGTTACCTGCATGTTAAAACTGAAGTTCAAGTGGAGAATTGAATTTAAAGTAACTTCCAGATGGGTAGGACTACCAGGCAACTGGCAGAAGCATATGCAAAAACTCTCTGAGGGAACACGACTTTAACCTAGGTCTCCAAGAATTCCTATTGGTAAAATTTCCAAGGAAAATGAGAAACACATGTAAAAATAAATCACAGGAAGTGTCAACAAAAAGGCACAATGGGTGAAATACATCAGAATTAGAGGACAGAAGAAGCAGACTGTCAAAGATTTCATATGTGAGAAATAGCAGACATTAATTGCAAGATGGAATGTTTATTTTCTGTAAAAAATTGAGTCTTGAGAAGAAGAGTGATGGAAGGGAGACTATTAATAATATTTGCTTAATATTATTAAGCAAAACCCCCCCAGACTTCTAGAACTAACAAACATAATCAATTAAAATAAAAATGTTGATGGATAGGAGGCCTGACACAGAAAAAGAAAATTAATAAATTGGACATGAAATAAGAAAAAAGCTATCTGGAATGCAACCCAAAGCAGCAAGGAAATGAAAAATTTGAAAGAGTTTGGCCTTGAGGAGAAGGTGAGAAGGCCCAATATGTATCTGAGCAGATTTTCAGAAGGTGATAAAAAAGAGACTGGGGAAAATAATAAAAACAGTTGGGTAAGGAGGTCACATGTTTATTGTATTAATTGACAAGCAAACAAATAGATTATAGAAAGGAAGGCTTTGTATAGAACAGTGATGACAATCTAAATCATATCCTTCTAAACCAAGGATATGATTAATTCAATTCTGTTCACCTGGGAGTTATAAAAGATGATAGACAGATATCAATTAATCCGAATGAAATCAAGAAAGAGGAAGGAAAAAGAAACAGAAAAGTGGGACAAATAAGGCCATAAAATACAATGGAAAAACAAATATGTCAATAATCACAGTAAATGTGAAAAAACTACATATTCCAATCTAATGTGTAGATTCTCAGACAACACTTTAGTACAATCTATTCTCTTTTATTTATTTATTTTATTTTAATTAATAAGTTAATTTATTTGGCCATGCCGTGCAGCATGTGGGATCTTAGTTCCCTGAGCAAGGATCAAACCCGTGCCCCCTGCACTGGAATCACAGAGTCTTAACCACTGGACTGCCAGGGACGTCCCTCTCTGCTCTTTTAAAGAGACACATCTACAATATAAAACAACTTACTAACTTACAAAGGAATAAAAAAAATGAAACATACTTGTATCAATGAAAGCAATAGAAATTGTCCCAATACAATAGAAGTTCATTACTCATGTAAAAATTCATTGTAGGTGTTCCTGGTCAGAAAGTAGCTAATGTCTACACAGTGATTCAGGGACCCAAATGCCTTTCAACTCATTACTTCTCCACCACCTAGGGCTTTGGGGTCTTCTTCTTAACTCCCCTTTTCTAACCACCTTTCTCACATTCCAATGGCAGTAACGGATCACAGCTCTTTCCAAATGGTCTGGTTGTAGATCCTCATTATCTGACTATTTAAGAATTAAAAGGCTAGTTATCTGGCAACTGCCCCAACCTTAATAAATAAAGACAGAGCAAATTAAAGATAACTTCAATATAAAAGCTCCTTCAGAAAAAGGAAAGGATAGAGACAATAGTCATAAGAATTCTGAAATCCTGCCATGGAGGCATTGTAAAGGCCTTGTGCCTTCACTGTGGTGGACATTGCTTGATTAAAACTCAATTCTTCTCTTTAGAAGAAACTTGCTTTCCACTGCTCCCCACTGTCCTGGAGATTCTATTTGATTCTCCTCTAAGGCAGTGGTTTCCAGCTTTAGCAAGCATCAGAATCCCCTGGAGGGCTTGTTACAACACAGATTGATGGGCACCATCCCTAGGATTTCTGGATAATTTGTATTTCTAACAAGTTCCTGGGTGATAGTGAGGCTGCTTGTTTGGGGACCACGCGTTGGGAGAACCACTGCCTTAAGTCTCCATCTGAAATGGGCTGAGGAATATGTCCTCTTTGAGGGCACACCATTTTCACTACCAGCTTCCCACTGGGACAAGTTGGGACACATGAGGGCTATTTTATAGTCACAGGCTTTTTAAAGCCAGACTGCAGTTTATTTAGCAAGACAGCTCTCACAGATACTTAGCAGGCTTCACATCTATTTGCTTCCAGTAAATCCCATGTATGGAGAACCACGTTAGTGCTTTCCCAGACACAATTCTCACTCTGATTCATACATTTGCTTCCTGCTCCCCATCTCCCATGATTGTGTCTTTCACTCCAGTGGGAGGTACCTTGGGGCCACCTCATAAAAAAACCAACCTTGAGTTGGAAAAAAGTAACCTTAATCCGTTCTTTGGCACGATATCAAATCCCTTTATGTAACTGAGAATTCCTAATGGACTTTTGTTGCTCAAAGTTCTTTTCATTCTAATTTTTAAATCCTGGTTTAATGTGCAGAAACAGTCAGCTTTGCCAATTCTTGAAACTCTATAGTTCTGGACTCTTTCCATTCCTTTCCATCTCTGCTCCCAAGCCAACCACTTCTTGCTGGGACTCATCTTTTCCTTTTTACACCTTGCTATAAGCAGTGAGTAGAAACCAACACATGCACTAACATTTCTAGCTCTTTCCAGATAGTTCTTGCAGAGCTATACATCCGCTAGGCACTTGATCTGCTTTAAAAATTACAGCAGGCAAATTTTTATGCTGCTATAAAAAAAAGCTCTGTATTTCTGTCTTGCTTTATTTGTCCTTGCTGCCTGCCACCCATCCACAGTGCCAATGCTGCACATTTTAGAATTTGTTAAGGCAGCTTCCCACTTCAAGATACTAATTTCCGTATCAGGGTAATAGTAGCTGATGAAACAAAATAGCCCCTCGATGTAGTGGCTCATGCAATAGAATTCTTTTCTTGATCAAGTGACTGCCCAACATAGGGGTTCCTGGTTGGCAGGCTATTTACCTATGTGCAGTGATTCAAACATCTATGTTCCTTCCACCTGTGGCTTCACCAAATCCAGAGTCCTTGCATCTCTGTGGATGAGGAAAGAGAGAAGGCACACACTTCTTATGTAAGTACCACATCACTTCTACACACTATCCATTGGCAAGAACTAGTCATGTGGATCCATCTATCACTGGTTCTTTTTTTTTTTTCCTTTGGCCATACTGCTCAGCTCGTGGGATCTTAGTTCCCCAACCAAGGATCGAACCCAGGCCCTCTGCAGTGGAAACGTGGAGTCTTAACCACTGGACTGTCAGGGAAGTCCCATATGGCTCCATCCAGATGCAGAAATGGATTAACCACTTGCTGACTGAGCAGCGGTTTCCCAACAACAATTCTATCCTCTGGAGAGGGGCAGGGGCATGGAATCCTGGCTGGCAGTTAGCTTTCTTTGCCACAAACATGAAAGACAATACAGAAATACTTTAGCAGATTTAGGAGCCTATCTTTAAAATTTGAGGAAGAACAGGATTTTTAAATAAGCCACAAAAAATACAAACTATAAATAAAATGTTGATAAATTCAACTACATACAAATTTAAGAGCTTCTGTTCATCAAAATACACCATAAAGAGAGCAAAAAGACAAGTCTCAAACAGTCTTTGAAGGCTGTCTGCCAAAGACTTTGGCTATATAAACAGCTGACCCTACATATCCAAAATATATTAAAAGCTCTTACAAGTGAATAAAAGATAATTCAGTAGAAACAATAAGTAAAAATGCATAGATAGCTATTTCCAGAAGACATAGCATGAACGGCCAACAGGTATATGGAAAGCTGTTTAACTCGCTAGAACTCAGAGGAATGCAAAATTAAACTGCAGTGAGCTGCCATTTTACTTCTATCAGATGGGTAAATGTTTAAAAGTTGGATAATAAGAAGTATCAGTAAGGAGATGTAGTGAAATGAATTCTCTTACAGTACTGTTAGGAAGGGACATTTACACACTAATTTGTGAAACAGTGTGGAATTACCTCTTAAAGGTAGTGGGTACAAGGGTGTTTGCTTCTTCATTATTCAATAGTAAACTGTGTGTGTGTGTGTGTGTGTGTGTGTGTGTGTGTGTGTGTGTGTGTGAGAGAGAGAGAGAGAGAGAGAGAGAGAGAGAGAGAGATCTATTTCACAATTAAACATTTAAAACAATAATCTTTTGAAATTACACTGTAAGAATTACGGAAAAGATGGTCTTGGTGGTCCCACCTTCATCACATTGGACACATTCTGTAACATATTATCCTGCTTTTTCCTTCTGCCCACATATTTAGAAATGGTCTTCTGTTTCATCGCTGTACAAGCAGTGGATAGCATTAGTTCTTAGATTAACGTGAAATGCCAATCTGAACAAATCCACCTCATCATTTTAATCTTTTGAGGATTGGTAGATAAAGGGGTGTGAGCGTAGAGCAACGAAATCTTTTCCATCCCTACATGCTATCCTCTGGAGGAAACTCACGGAGGAAGCATACCTTCTGTTTAAGTCAGAGGGGTTAATTAAGAAGAGTTGGTGTCATTTCTAATAATTACTAGGGATCAAAATTTACAGAAGGCACGAGGAGGGCCTGGCAGCTGTACCAAAAATAAATCTTCCTTGAACCACACAGCTGCAGCTGTTTGTTACCTCTCAGAACGTATTTTCCAAATCACCTTGGCTTTCTGAAAGCCCAACCATGAGAATAGCCTGATTCCTACAGAGCTCACTGGACAGGATGAAGGGCCCCAGCAAATGCCATACGGCTCTACCCAGTGGCTTTAAAAACGGACACGACTCTTTCCACTTCTCCAGGAGTGAATTTTGAAGCTTCTTCTCTAGGATCCAGAATTTAAGGACAGAAATAGGCTCTTCTTTGTTAACTTTCAAAAGAAATAACCAATTCTCATAATAAACTATCAAGCATACTGTAAATGTAAATGGGGCAGACCTTCAAACAGCTCCATGTTGGGAAGCACAGGAAAAGAGGTTGGAAAAATAAAGCAAAGTCTGAAACTGTCTGTGTGGAATGGGAGGTAACGTCATCCTAGAATCCCCCTCTCTCAGAGAAGACATCCCCAGAAACCACCTCCAGTACTACAGTGAGCGCACAGCAATCCCCCTCAGGTGAAATTTTGCAGCCTAATTGCACATGACCTTGCTTCCAATGCCAGAAACAAAACACTAACCACTAGAGGGCATAGAAAACCTTATTAGAAATAAAAGTGCCTGAGAGAAAACAATCAGTACCTGAAAACATGAAACGCTTGAAAAGTTCTCTTAGCCAGGTACAGCTGGGAAAGGCAAAGTGAGGATGCATTTTTAAAAAGCAATCTCTTCCAGACTTCCCTGGTGGTGCAGTGGTTAAGAATCCACCTGCCAATGCAAGGGACACAGGTTCGAGCCCTGGTCCGGGAAGATCCCACATGCCACGGAGCAACTAAGCCCGTGCACCACAACTACTGAGCCCACGCGCCACAACTACTGAAGCCGGCGCGCCTAGAGCCCGTGCTCCGCAACAACAGAAGCCACCGCAGTGAGAAGCCCGTGCACCGCAAGGAAGAGTAGCCCCAGCTTGCCACAACTAGAGAAAGCCCGCGCGCAGCAGCGAAGACCCAACACAGCCAAACATAAATAAATAAATAATTTTTTAAAAGATACAATCTCTTCCTATAAAATCTGATTCTCCTTTTGGAATATGAATTAAATAAGCAAAATCAGTAAATGTACCTATTTTCCCATTGATGTGAAGCAATTTCTAACCTACCTTACAATTTAGATTAACCTGCAGACATCAGTGTCTTTTTCAAAAGAATTTCATCCAGAAAGGTCCTTTGTAAAAAGTAATGTAGTGGCTATTAAGGCTTACAGCATCTTTGGCTTGCAAAACCAACACTTGCTTAACTTACTCTGCTTAGAAAAGATTCCAAAGGAGTCCTGCACCAGAAGAGATGGGGTCTAGCGTGTGGAGATTTTGTTTGGGAAATAGTATGATCCTCTCTTTTAGGAATTTGATTGTGCCCTGGGCTCACTGGGCTATAAGGTAATGATCATGTGGCTGGCTAATCCTTCCACTGGTTGGTTTTTGGCCCTGGTTTGCGTTGTGATGTATGATGGTGGCTGTTGGTGATGTTTGTCTTGTCTGTGTGTCTCTCTCCAGAATGTAAGAAATGCATATCAGCTTTGGAGTCCTGCTTTGTGATAAAAATGAATTATTAGGTCACACTACAACTTCCCTTGACAATCACATTCCTCCTGTGTCTGCTGAAGTACCAATTATCTCCATATTACCAAAACCACTGGGGACTAACAGCTAACTCTTAATAAACATTGATGCACAAGGAAGACGTGAGCCTTCCCGGGGACCACACCTGCCTGGGAAAGGATGGAGAAGAGTACGTGGGCTGGAAGGAGACGTGGAAGGAAATTTTGTTTATTGCAACAGAATGTCATTAGTTTTCAACCTGCAGGAAGAAGTCAAGGGAGAAATTGTCAAGAAAGAGTAAAAAATTATCTTGCGAGTTATTTGGTTAAATGGAGCTTATGGCAGATTCGAAGGAAAAGGAAGAGTGAAACATGAACCAAATGAGATAACTCATTATAATAGAGCTTATGTTGATCACGTTTCAACATGGACACTGCTGTTCTCTTTTGTCTTTGTGGAAAGAGATGTGGATGAAGGGCAAATGGGAGCTTTCGGGTGACACTCTCATCTCTAGCAACAGGTACAGTTTTTAGACCAAAGAATTCAGTGGAATCTCATCCAAATTCCCTCAGGTGTCAGAGGGATCCCGAGTGAGCAGAAATTGTGAGAATTAAGTGCTCTCCTTGCGAGGCAGTCCTCGCACTTATTTACTGTATACTTGGCTTGGCATGTGCTATGGTGGAGACATTTCAAATCAGAATTAAGAGAAACCATTAAACCATATGATAATGATGATGGCAATGATTATGATGGTGGTGATGGTGAGAGCAAATTCTTTATAATGCTTGATTATAAGCACCTTACATATATTAACTCATTTATTCCTTACAATAACCCTGTGAATTAGTAATTATTATCAATGTCCCCATTTTATAGGTAGAACTGAAGCACAGAGAGTTTAGGAGACTCATCCAAGGTCATAGAAGTAGTAAATGGTGGAAATGGAGTGGAACTCAAATAATTTATCTCAGAATCTACAAATATTAACCACTGGTCGAACTGCTCCTCTAATGGATAAATATGCTTTGCTAGCTTTTTTATTGCCCATTATTTTACTTAATTATATTCTACAATTATACTACTTTATTGCCCATTAGCACCTATTATTGTATGAATGAAATGTAGAAATGTAGTGGTCTGTACACCCTTGTCATTCAGGTGTCCCATGCTAGCTACTTGGATCCCTGGTTAAGAAGATCGCCTCATATCACAGTGAGCGCTACAATTATGTTAGCTCTTGTTATCTGTACACTTTTTCATCCAGATTGGATATCTTAAAATATACTGTAGTACTTCAAATAGTTAATTTCAAGGAAACAAATCTCAACAGTGTTCTTCATGTGAAAAGGAAATCTTCCATGATTTTTCAGGTTCCTGGTCACCTGGGTGGAGTTGTTTGGAGCGATAGAAAGAAGGCAAGTTCAGCCACTGGTGTCCCCAGCTTAACAGCTGACCTCCTCCTTTCTCTCCTTCCCACTTTTTCCTCTTCCTTTTCTAGGCCTTTCCTCATACATAGGATTGTATAAAATTTGCTCTCACCAGGAAGTTCAGAAACCGTAATAGGACTGATACCGTGCAGTGTTGACTCTTTCTCTAAAGGTAAGCTTTCCTCCCATTAAGAATTTTTATTAGCACTTTTATTTAATAGTTTTTATTAATTTAATTAATTTTAATGAAGAATTCTATGACTTTGATCCAACCTAAAGAAACTCCTCAACCGGAAAAATACTGAGGGAGTGCTAATGTGGCACTGCTTGAATTGGCATAATTTGCCTATTTATGTATGTCCTGCCACAAGTGAAATAGTTTAAAATGTGGGTTTTATATTTAATCAAATCATGAAGTCAGGCCATTTGCTTACCAAGTGTACCTGAGCATCAGCCTGAAATTTTTAAATCATTTCTTCCAGGTAATACTTTAGACATTAAGGAGGTCAGAAAAAAAACTGTAAAACAATGCCACTCTTCTCACAAATATTTTCTGCTTTGGTAAACATAGTTATTTTTCAGAAATATACATTATCTGTGTCAACATGTGATGGGTTTATTGTTGTCATTTTAAATTAATAAATAAAAATTTTTTTCAGCTTTAATTTCTAATCTTCTACATATTGATAGATATTATCTACATTAACCAAAGCTCTTTAAGTACTCAGTACTTTATTTTTATGAGCGTAAAATGGTCCTGAGACCAAAGAGTTTAAAGACCTCTGCTTTGGACAGCTGGCCTTAGTGGCCACAACCTTCATGTCTGCTCTTAGGCAGGTGCCCTGCTGTAGTGCAAAGACCACAGGGTGGTCCCATCATGACTCACCCATTTCTGAGCTCTGTGTTCTCCGCTAAGTGACTTAACATCCATGAGCCCCCCATCTCTTCACCTGTAAGTTGCAGATAATAATAACTATTTCTCCGATTGTTAGAAGGCTTATATGAGTTGCCACTGGCAAGGTGCCTAGCCTGGTGTCTGGAATATAGTAGGCAAGAAATATGTAGTAGCGTCTCTGTTTACCCAGGTGCCTTGTGTCCATCCTACCATTACATCATATTGTCTCTAATTGTGTAACAAAGAACACTTGCTTATCTCTTTCCTAATCAATACTCTTTCTAAATTTCTCCTCATGACAAAATCTTCCAACAAAAATTATAGCTTACATTTATGTAGTGCTTGCTATGTGCTGGGCATGGATCTACATACTTCATCTGAATTAATTCATGTAATCCCCACAACAAACCCAAGAGTTAGGAGTTATATATTATATATATATAGCTATAATAATATTATAATATATAGCTATATATATTATATTATATATATATATATATAATTTTTCATATTAATAAACTGAAATGCAGATAGCAACTGAGATCACACAACCAATAAATGTTGGAGTCAGGGCTTGAACCCAGTGTCTGTGGGCTTAACTTCTTCTACACATGGTGCCAAAGATTCTATGATGGTTCCTAAGGAACTCTGTCCAGGACTCCACTGGTTCTATG
The DNA here is from genome assembly GCF_964341445.2 of Mesoplodon mirus. Taxonomy (NCBI): domain Eukaryota; kingdom Metazoa; phylum Chordata; class Mammalia; order Artiodactyla; family Ziphiidae; genus Mesoplodon; species Mesoplodon mirus. Next base: position 65,650,602 of record NC_138993.1, on the reverse strand, counting down.
TGCATCCAGTTAATATATGACTAATGGCAAATTGACTTAAAGGCATCAATACTTGCTCATTTTAGAAGTTACAACCATGCCTTCTCTCACCTTGCATCAGTCTCCCCACTGCAAAACAGGCAGAGCTACCATTGTTTAAATAGTTCAAAACAACCAACCCACTCCTGTTCTTCAAAAAGATAGCCCTTCGTGACTGGAGTTTCTTAAACACAATCAGATAATTGCCTCTAGCAGATAAACAGAAACAATTTAATATTTTCCTTCCAAATAATCGCATTTTAATCAATTGATTGGACTGAGCCTTCATTGTCAATTGCTACTCGATGGCTTATGTTGACCACCTTTAAACTGCCAGATATAGAGAGAATGGGATGTTGTTATTTTTTGCTTATATTGGCATGTTTGTGTCCACAGACACTGAAAACTTTTTCAATCACATAATTACATAATGTCTGCACACATTGTATATACACCCCAGTTGTAATTTCAAAACACTTTATAATTTTTAGAACAGATGCAACACAACTACCAGATGAATCAGAACAAGCCATTGTTTGGTGCCATGAGCATACTTCTCTTAATTTGCTTTTTTTTTTTTCTCACCTGTGTGTTAAACGACTGTCATTATTTGTGTCATCTCCAGAGCCTAATCAAGCTCATTCATAGCATGCCATATCCTTCCACAATAGGACATAACTTTTATTAATTTCCGTAAGCTTGGTGAAAAGCTTAGATTAATAGAATATTAAAGCTGGAGAGGCCCGGAGGGACCACCTAGTTTATCCCCCTAATTTTACAGGTGGGGAAATTACTGGTATATGGTTCACAGTGGGGAAGGGGGGCAAGGATCTGGAATGGGGGAAAGACGGTATTTCTATTTCTTTTTCTAAATTTCCTTGCCAATTCTGGTAACTCAGTTTCTCTGGAATTCTTTTTTTCTTCTGTCTTCTTTGATCTCCATCCCTTTCTCTCAGTCTTGGCATCAACTGAAATATGGATCACAGATCTGTCTCCTTCATACTGAAAAGTTCCAATCATATGACGCTACCACCAGAGGGAGGAGATTTTCACTGGGGAGAAGTGGAGAATGCCATGTTGTGATTACATCTCCTGACCACATGGTAAATGAATTTAAATTGAACCTAAGATTCCTCTTTCATAAGAGTCTCTCTGCCGATTCTGGCGATGTCCATCTCCACCTCCCACCATACTCCCTTTATCTCTTCAGCCCACCTTTGACCTCTCTCCCCTCTGTTCTCTCCCAGCTCTATATGTCTTTTTAGGGTCACTGTCTCTGTGTTGCTTTTGCTAACCCATCCCCTCCGGGGCCTTACTTTCTGTTAGCTTCAGCTTTTCAGTGCATTTTCCTAAATAAAAACACTTCTTTCCCAAACAGAAACGCTGGTGCCAACAGCAAAGCAATAATATATATATTTTTTACCCAGTTATATCATAACTGAAATATACTTAACAGGCCTTTTGAATAACTAGGTGCAAGTGCTTAATTCTACTAGGGAAAGCTGGGTAAGGCAACATTTACCCTGGAAAATGAAGGAAGCAAGACTGGGGAGGAAAGCATACCAGGCAAGTAGAGCCATCTGGAGGTGAATACGTATAGAACACGTGGAAACCTGTAGGACGTGGAGGGTGCCTGGATTTCACACTTCCTGTGGCAGTGCGAGAAAATGATGTAGGAGCAGAGAGCACGGGGTCTTTTATATCATTATAAGGTATTTAGACGGGTGCCAGGATCTGTTCTGCTGGTTCTTCAACCCCTTTCCGAAACAGACTTACTCTCCATCCACTCTTTTTTTTTTTTTTTAGCTTAAGGATTTTTTTTTTAATTTATTTATTTTTGGCTGTGTTGGGTCTTCGCTTCTGTGCGAGGGCTTTCTCTAGCTGTGGCAAGCAGGGGCCACTCTTCAACGTGGTGCGTGGGTCTCTCACTATCGCGGCCTCTCTTGTTGCGGAGCCCAGGCTCTAGATGCGCAGGCTCAGTAGTTGTGGCTCATGGGCCTAGTTGCTCCGCGGCATGTGGGATCCTCCCAGACGGGGGCTCAAACCCATGTCCCCTGCATTAGCAGGCAGACTCTCAACCACTGCACCACCAGGGAAGCCCTCCATCCACTCTTATACCACCATAGTCCAGGCTGCCATATCTTTTTCTTGGACTATTACACTGTTTTGAGGTACAGATACAAGTGAGAACATGATACATTAAGAAAATGGATTGTAAACTCAGGACAGAGTAAAAATGTGTGGAGGAGTGATAGGAGATACGCTGAAGAGATAAACAGGCACCAAGACTATTTCCAAGGTCAACTTTGCATCTACTCAACTCTCTTTTAGATCCCAGCTAACTAATGATCTACCCAAATCTATCTATTCAACCTCTAGGAGGGAGCATTCCACCACAAAATCTTTTTCCCATGCCCCTCTGAAAAATACACGAATGAATAAAGATTCTAGTAAATTTCCAGTGTAGCATAAAGTTTATTACAAAAACAAATATCAAAATTACAATTTGTATTGATAGAGATCAAAGAAACTAGTAGAGACGCTCCATGTTTACAAGAACGGGTTGTAATAACGTTTAGTTATTCCAGGCCATCTGTGCAAACATGGAAATAGCCTCATTACATGTAAACACATAATAATAGTAGTTATTAAAATTTGATTCTCTTTGTAGTGTGCTCAAACAAAATGAGAAGCAGAGATGTTAAGGTACATTTTCTATGAATGCAGAATCAGGGAAATAATTAAATGCAAAAAACAAAAAAACAAAAAAACCTAGAGTTTGAAAATTCTTTCTAGGATATCTGAAATTTTTATTAGAAAATCCAAGATGCCCCATAGATTAACCTAACTATTGGCCTAAACTTCATCACCCAGAGTTGACCATGTCTTATACAAGAAGGTCCACAGTCACTGAAATCAGCAGGCTGTCTTTGGGAGGGTTCTCTCCATACCTTGCTGTGCTGTTGTACTGATTGAGTGAGTCTGTCAAAGACCCTGACATCTACTAAGCCCCTAATAAGTGGTAGCTTCCTGCCCTTGATTGGCTGGGGAAAGGGCTCTACTACTTCCACTGGATTTTTACTATTGCTAGTTATGTTTTGATTCTCATGTGGTGGTGTTAAAGTATAGCAACACTTTTTTGGGTCCCTAGTCTCTGCCAGGTACTCTGCACAATATTTTTCATATTCAATTTCAATAACCCCAGCTATTGAATGAGTGCTCAGGACTATAGAAATAATAAGCTAAAGAGCCAACATTTAGTTCAGATTTTTTGGTTCTCCAAAGCTAACATTCTTCTCGCACCTTCCTGTTCTTATGCCATCAGGTTTTCCCATGGGACTCGTAAGGTAGTTGGAGCCTGAAAGACTTTTCTTTGACATACATTGAAAAAAGATGCCCAATAGTTTGAATCCTCTAAGTTTCAGTTTCGTGGTTGAAGCACCCTTCCTACTCATTCTTTCACACTTGACATTCCTACGAATACAGGTCGTCCTCATTTGGCAGATGCAAACTGAAACCATGAAAAGGGATTTTAATAATCAGTGGGGTGAACAGAAAGGCTCCCGTTCCCAGGAGACACACAGGGTCCTGCTGGGTTTCAGTACTCATTTTTTACAGAGGTCCAATTGGTGATAGGATTTGGAGAAAAGGAGAATATACAGACCAGAGGACATAGCAAGCCATGAAGCTGCAGGGTCTTGGTGCTCCGGCCAGGTGTCAGGCCTGAGCCCTTGAGATGGGAGAGTCGAGTTCAGGACATTGGACCAGCAGAGATCTCCCAGCCCCATGTAATATCAATGGGCGAGAGCTCTCCCAGAGATCACTGTCTCAATAGTAAGACCCAGCTCCACTCAACGACCAGCAAGCTCCAGTGCTAGACACCCCATGCCAAACAACTAGCAAGACAAGAACACAACCCCACCCATTAGCAGAAGGGCTGCCTAAAATCGTAATTAAGTTCACAGACACCCCAAAACACAGCAACGGAGGCAGTGCTGACCACCAGAAAGACAAGATCCAGCCTCATCCACCAGAACACAAGCACCAGTCCCCTCCACAGGAAGCCTACACAACCCACTGAACCAACTTTACCCACTGGGGCAGACACCAAAAACAACAGAAATTACAAACCTGCAGCCTGCAAAAAAGAGACCCCAAATACAGTAAGTTAAGCAAAATGAGAAGACAGAGAAATACACAGCAAATGAAGGAGCAAAGTAAAAACCCACCAGACCAAAAAATTGAAGAGGTAATAGGCAGTCTACCTGAAAAATAATTCACAGTAATGACAGTAAAGATGATCCAAAATCTTGGAAATAGAATAGAGAAAATACAAGAAACGTTTAATAAGGACCCGGAAGAACTAAAGAGCAAACAAACAATGATGAACAACACAATAAATGAAACAAAAAAGTCTCTAGAAGGAATCAATAGCAGAATAACTGAGGCAGAAAAATGGATAAGTGACCTGGAAGATAAAATAGTAGAAATAACTATCACAGAGCAGAATAAAGAAAAAAGAATGAAAAGAATGGAAGACAGGCTCAGAGACCTCTGGGATAACATGAAATGCACCAACATTCGAATTATAGGGGTCCCAGATGAAGAAGAAAAAAAGAAAGGGACTGAGAAATATTTGAAGAGATTATAGATGAAAACTTCCCTAATATGGGAAAGGAAATAGTCAACCAAGTCCAGGAAGCACAGAGAATCCCATACAGGATAAATCCAAGGAGAAACATGACAAGACACATATTAATCAAACTATCAAAAATTAAATACAAAGAAAAAATATTAAAGGCAGCAAGGGAAAAGCAACAAATAACATACAAGGGAATCCCCATAAGGTTAACAAAAGAACTTTCAGCCCAAACTCTGCAAGTCAGAAGGGAGCGGCAGGACAAATTTAAAGTGATGAAAGGGGAAAACCTACAAACAAGATTACTCTACCCAGCAAGGATCTCATTCAGATTCGAAAGAGAAATTAAAACCTTTACTGACAAGCAAAACTTAAGAGAATTCAGCACCACCAAACCAGCTTTACAACAAATGCTAAAGGAACTTCTCTAGGCAGGAAACACAAGAGAAGGAAAAGACCTACAAAAACAAACCCCAAACAATTAACAAAATGGTAATAGGAACATACATATTGATAATTACCTAAAATGTAAATGGATTACGTGCTCCAACCAAAAGACACAGACTGGCTGAATGGACACAAAAACAAGGCCCATATATATGCTGTCTACAAGAGACCCACTTCAGACCTAGGGACACATACAGACTGAAAGTGAGGGGATGGAAAAAGATACTCCATGCAAATGGAAATCAAAAGAAAGCTGGAGTAGCAGTTCTCATATCAGACAAAATAGACTTTAAAATAAAGACTATTACAAGAGACAAAGAAGGACACTACATAATGATCAAGAGATTAATCCAAGAAGAAGATATAACAATTGTAAATATTTATGTACCCAACATAGGAGCACCTCAATACATAAGGCAAATGGTAACAGCCATAAAAGGGGAAACTGACAGTCACACAATCATAGTAGGGGATGTTAACACCCCACTTTCACCAATGGACAGATCATCCACAATGGAAATAAAAAAGGAAACACAAGCTTTAAGGGACACATTAAACAAGATGGACTTAATTGATATTTATAGGACATTCCATCCAAAAACAACAGAATACACTTTCTTCTCAAGTGCTCATGGAACATTCGCCAGGATAGATAGTATCTTGGGTCACAAATCAAGCCTTGGTAAATTTAAGAAAATTGAAATCATATCAAGATCATTTCTGAACACAACGATATGACACAGATATCAATTACAGGAAAAAAAATTGTAAAAAGTACAAACACATGGAGGCTAAACAATACATTACTAAATAACCAAGAGATCACCTAAGAAATCAAAGAGGAAATCAGAAATTACCTAGAAACAGATGACAATGAAAACACGACAACCCAAAAACCTACGGGATACAGCAAAAGCAGTTCTAAGAGGGAAGTTTATAACAATCAATCCTACCTCAAGAAACAAGAAAAATCTCAACTGAACAATCTAACCTTATACCTAAAGCAATTAGAGAAAGAAGAAAAAAAAAACCCCAAAGTTAGCAGAAGGAAAGAAATGATAAAGATCAGATCAGAAATAAATGAAAAAGAAATGAAGGAAACAATAGCAAAAGGCAATAAAACTAAAAGCTGGTTCTTTGAGGAGATAAATGAAATTGCTAAACAATTAGCCAGACTCATCAAGAGAAAAAGGGAAAAGACTCAAATCAACAGAATTAGAAATGAAAAAGGGGAAGTAACAACTGACACTGCAGAAATACAAATGATCATGAGAGATTACTACAACCAACTATATGGGAATAAAATGGACAACGTGGAAGAAATGGACAAATTCTTAGAAAAGCACAACCTTCCAAGACTGAACCAGGAAGAAATAGAAAATATAAACAGACCAATGACAAGCACTGAAATTGAAACTGTGATTAGAAATCTTCCAACAAACAAAAGTCCAGGACCAGTTGGCTTCACAGGCGAATTCTATCAAACATTTAGAGAAGAGCAAACACCTATCCTTCTCAAACTCCTCCAAAATATAGCAGAGGGAGGAACACTCCCAAATACATTCTACAAGACCACCATCACCCTGATACCAAAACCAGACAAAGATGTCACAAAGAAAACTACAGGCCAATATCACTGATGAACATAGATGCAAAAATCCTCAACAAAATACTAGCAACAGAATCCAACAGCACATTAAAAGGATCATACACCATGATCAAGTGGGGTTTATTCCAGGAATGCAAGGATTCTTCAATATATGCAAATCAATCAAAGTGATAAACCATCTTAACAAATTGAAGGATAAAAACCATATGATCATCTCAATAGATGCAGAAAAAGCTTTCGACAAAATTCAACACCCATTATGATAAAAACCCTCCAGAAACTAGGCATAGAGGGAACTTACCTCAGCATAATAAATGCCATATATGACAAACCCACAGCCAACATCATTCTCAATGGTGAAAAACTGAAACCATTTCCACTAAGATCAGGAGCAAGACAAGGTTGCCCACTCTCACCACTATTATTCAGCAGAGTTTTGGATGTTTTAGTCACAGCAATCAGAGAAGAAAAAGAAATAAAAGAAATCCAAATTGGCACAGAAGAAGTAAAACTGTCACTGTTTGCAGATGACATGATACTATACATAGAGAATCCTAAAGAGGCTACCAGAAAACTGCTAAAGCTAATCCACGAATTTGGTAAAGTAGCAGGATACAAAATTAATGCACAGAAATCTCTTGCATTCCTATACAGTAATGATGAAAAATCTGAAAGAGAAATTAAGGAAACACTCCCATTTACCATTGCAACAAAAAGAATAGAATACCTAGGAATAAACCTACCTAAGGAGAAAAAAGACCTCTAGGCAGAAAACTATATGACACTTATGAAAGAAATTAAAGATGATACAAACAGATGGAGAGATATACCATGTTCTTGGATTGGAAGAATCAGCATTGTGAAAATGACTGTACTACCCAAAGCAATCGACAGATTCAATGCAATCCCTATCAAACTACCAATGGCATTTTTCACAGAACTAGAACAAAAAATTGCACAATTTGTATGGAAACACAAAAGACCCCGAATAGCCAATGCAATCTTGAGAAAGAAAACTGGAGTTGGAGGAATCAGGGTCCCTGACTGCAGACTATTCTACAAAGCTACAGTAATCAGGACACTATGATACTGGTACAAAAACAGAAATATAGATCAATGGAACAGGATAGAAAGCCCAGAGATAAACCCACACACATATGGTCACCTTATCTTTGATAAAGGAGGCAAGAATATACAGTGGAGAAAAGACAGCCTCTTCAATACGTGGTGCTGGGAAAACTGGACAACTACGTGTAAAAGAATGAAATTAGAACACTTCCTTACACCATACACAAAAATAAACTCAAAATGGATTAAAGACCTAAATGTAAGGCCAGACACTATTAAACTCTTAGAGGAAAACATAGGCAGAACACACTATGACATAAATCACAGCAAGATCCTTTTTGACCCACCTCCTAGAGAAATACAAATAAAAACAAAAATAAACAAATGGGACCTAATGAAACTTAAAAGCTTTTGCACAGCAAAGGAAACCATAAAAAAGAAGACAACTCTCAGAACGGGAGAAAATATTTGCAAATGAGGCAACTGACAAAGGATTAATCTCCAAAATATACAAGCAGCTCATGCAGCTCAATATCAAAAAAGCAAACAACCCAATCCAAAAATGGGCAGAAGACCTAAATAGACATTTCTCCAAAGAAGATATACAGATTGCCAACAAACACATGAACAACATCACTAATCATTAGAAAAATGCAAATCAAAACTACAATGAGGTATCACCTCACACTGGTCAGAATGGCCATCATCAAAAAATGTACAAACAATAAATGCTGGAGAGGGTGTGGAGAAAAAGGAACCCTATTCCACTGTTGGTGGGAATGTAAATTGATACAGCCACTATGGAGAACAGTACGGAGGTTCCTTAAAAAACTAAAAATAGAACTACCATATGACCCAGCAATCCCACTACTGGACATATACCCTGAGAAAACATAATTCAAAAAGAGTCATGTACCAATATGTTCATTGCAGCTCTATTTACAATAGCCAGGACATGGAAGCAACCTAAGTGTCCATCAACTGATGAATGGATAAAGAAGATGTGGCACATATATACAATGGAATATTACTCAGCCATAAAACGGAATGAAATTGAATTATTTTTAGTGAGGTGAATGGACCTAGAGACTGTCATACGGAGTGAAGTAAGCCAGAAAGAGAAAAACAAATACTGTATGCTAACACATATATATTGTATCTAAAAAAAAAAAAAAAACAAAACAAAATGGTTTTGAACAACTAGGGATAGGACAGGAATAAAGACATAGAGAATTGACTTGAGGACATAGAGAGGGGGAAGGGTAAGCTGGGAAGATGTGAGAGAGTGGCACTGACATATATACACTACCAAACGTAAAATAGATAGCTAGTGGGAAGCAGCCGCATAGCACAGGGAGATCAGCTCGGTGCTTTGTGACCACCTAGAGGGATGGGATAGGGAGGGTGGGAGAGAGACACAGGAGAGAGGGGATATAGGGATATATGTGTACATATAGCTGATTTACTTTGTTATACAGTAGAAACTAACACAATATTGTAAAGCAATTATACTCCAAAAAAGATGTTAAAAAAATAATCAGTGGGGTAAATTATGATTGCTTCTTGATCTTTAATACTTTTTGTTGAAACATTAAAAGCTCTCTATGTCACTTGTAAACATAAAGGGAAATAGTGAAAATATGAATAGTAAAATAGTATGAATTTAGTATACTATAAATGAAAACACTAGACACATTGACAATGAAAGTTTTTCATTTTTTTGTAAAAACGTATCAAGAGTAACTTGAACAGAGCTTACTTTCTTCTCATTGTAGAAGTTACAACATGCATGGAGAAAACATCTTTTCCATGCCTTGTTGAATTGTCACACTCCTTTCTAAGATTGGATCACCTTTCAACATTGTGTTCTTTTTGCCTTCAGTGTCATGAAATATCATTGGGTATTCCTTTAACGTGAAGGTTTCTTTTCTTTTCTTTTTTTTGCCAGCTTCACTTCCTCTGGGATATCTTTATCTTCCAAAAGTTAAAAATAGAACTACCATACGATCCAGCATCCCCATTTGGGGTATATACCAAAAAGAATTGAAATCAGGACCTCTAAGCAATATCTGCATTCTTGTGTCATTGCAGTACTGTTCACAATAGCCAAGTTATGGAAATAGCCAACATTCCCGTCAACATATGAATGGGTACAAAAAATGTGGTATATATACACACCATGGAATATTTCTCAGCCTTAAAAATAAGGAAATCCTGCCAGTTGTGACAACATGGATGAACCTGGAATAAAATAAGGCAGTCACAAAAGGATACATACTGTATGATTCCACTTCTATAAAGTAGCTAAATAAGTCAAATTCAAAGAAGCAGAGAATAGAATGGCGGTTACCAGGGGCCAGGGAGAAAGGGAAATGGGGAGTAGTTGTTCAGTTGGTATAAAGTTTCAATTATGCAAGATGAATAGTTCTAAAGATCTGCTATACAGCACAGTGCCCAGAGTCAACAATACGGTACAATACATGTAACAATGTGTTAAGTTGATAGATTTTATGGTGCGTGTTCTTACCAAAAAAATCCCCAAAGGTACTTGAGGAATCTTCGGAGGAGTTGGTTGTATCTATTACCTTGACTGTGGTGATGGTTTCATGCGTATATACAGACATCCAGACTCATCAAGTTGTACACGTTAAATATGTAGTTTACTGTATATCAATTATACAGTTAATATTGTATACCAATTATACAGTTAAAAATTGTGGGTTTTTTTTTTAATAAAATCTTCTAAGTTCAGAAAAGGAAAAATGAATTTTCTGGGGAATCTCAAAGCTTTGCTCCTGCTTTCAGTACCATGTGAAAGAGTCACTTTTAGTCTTTCTCAACACAAATATTTAAATCTATTCTTCAGAGAATTATTTCCATGATCATGTATTTGCCCGTTCTTGAAGTCAATGAGAAAACTGCTTTCACTAATATTTACTTACTACTGTTAACACATCTAACTGTTGAATGGCAGCTGGCCTCAGTATCCACCGGGAGTTTATCTTCTTTTAGAAATGAATTTGTTTGACTATGTCATCGCAGACTTTCTTTATGATAAGTCAAGATATTTGCTCACATAAATATTTTAGGAAGCAATACAAGGAGCCTCGGAAAGAATTCTTGAAGAAGAGATAGATTTCAGTCCAGATTCTCCCTGTAAGGCACTTAAACTCTTTCTTCCTGTTCTTTAAACACTGTTCCAAAAAATACTTCAGCAGTGCACTATCTCCAGATTTGAAGTATCTTCTAGAAAGGGTGTAAAATGCTCCCTACCCAGGGAAGACAGAATAGCTGTCCTTTCTGTACAATGTGGCATGACTTTCATTGTCGTGCAAGACTATGCTGTGATGGAACATGGGAGGAAGCATTCAAAATGATTATTTTGGGGATTTGAAGAGCCTTAATTATGATAAAAGTGGTATTTTGACAATTCTTTCAACAATGTGAGAAAAAAAGGAGGCTTTGTACTTAAATGACTTATTGCCTTAATTATTCTAAAGTTTCGCTGTATGTGAAGAGGGTCTTCTCCCAACTCCCAGGCAGTTCTGAGTTCCACAAGGCAGATTAGCCACAAGGACGTGCTTTAATAAAAGGAACAGTGGGGCTCAAACTGCACAGTTGTGATTGTAAACTTTATGCTTCCAAATTTCCCCACACTTTAGAACAGATGAAGCTCAGGGCCTACCATCTGTACAACAAACAGTAATGGTTCCAGCTGTGTCCTCTCCTATATTACCCACTTATTTCTTCAAAGAGCTGAGAAGAGGAGTCATATTTCAAATAAAAAGCACATGTCCTCTTTTGATAGATTGGGGGCATCTTGGTGTGGTGGAGTAAGCCATGTGCCTGCCCAAATGAAGTTATATAGCAAGCCTGAATTTGTTGTTTGGAAAATGGCAGTGTAACCATCTTCAGGGAATTTAATTGTTAAAGGATGCTCTAAAACACTAAAAAGAAAATGTAAAGAGAAAAAGAGGATTAGCAGTAAAACTATCAGTAAGTAAATGTCAAAAGCAGGGATAATTAATATTAATTCAACAGCTGTTTAATGAGCACATACTTTATGCCAGGCAGGGTTGCTATTCGTGCAGCGTGTAGACTGCACAGACGTACCTGGATACACACAAAGAAACCATGTGGGCTAGAGTCCGGAAAGGTTTTGACTCTGGGGATAACATGGTGAGCCAAAAGGACAAAGTCTCTCTCCTAACAGAGCTTACATTTCAGTGGAGAATGCAGACACATTAGTAGGCAATTACATACATACCAGTGTGTTGGTTGTTACGTGTATGGTGTGCCATGGGCACACACAAGAGGACCCTGATTCAGGTAGAGGATTCCTGGGGATGGTGGCGAATAGGCTGATACCAGAGGGTGAGTAGGATTTAGACAGACCCACACACAGACTCTGGGCAATGGGAGTGTTTCAGACAGAGGGAATGAGATGGGCAAAGACCCAGAAGTGCTACTGAGGTTGGTACTTTCAAGACTCTGAATGAATTCCATTTTAGTTGAAGCATCAAGAGGAGGGATGGAGCATGAGGCTGGAGAGGTGGGCAAAGGCTCGCTCGTGCAGAGGCCAGCTGACCTTTGCGAAGTGGCTGGAGCAGTGAGCAAATGTTCTCAGGCAGGAGGGGAGGGGGGCAGGGTGACAGGATTTGTATTTTGAACAGACCATTCTGAGTACAAGGGCCAGACTGATTTAAGGGGAACGAGAGGAGAGGGAAGGTATAAGTGAGACTGCTTTGAACGTACCTCACATTGTAGTTTTTACTTTGGAACCATGTAAATAGTGTGCTTCAACAACATTTACATAAATTAAAAGGTAATCACTTAGAATTGAAAGTAAAATAAAATGGACCACCTTAACTGTGTATCTATTTGGTGACAAAACCACACCGAGAAGAGTTATTCCAAGTGACTTTAAAAAACAATAGAATGGGGCTTCCCTGGTGGCGCAGTAGTTGAGAGTCTGCCTGCCGATGCAGGGGACACGGGTTCATGCCCCGGTCTGGGAAGATCCCACATGCCGCGGAGCGGCTGGGCCCGTGAGCCATGGCCGCTGAGCCTGCGCGTCCGGAGCCTGTGCTCCGCAACGGGAGAGGCCACAACAGTGAGACGCCCGCGTATCGCAAAAACAAAAACAAAAACAAAAACAAAAACAATGGAATGATTGGCCCCAGTGAGATAGATGCAGAGGCAAAAGCGCTGTGGAAAAAAATTCTTACACTGTTTCCAGCAATTGTTTTGTTAGAGGAAATGTTAATATGATTATTCCGAGATTTTTCTGTATGTTTTGTGAACAATATCAAATAAGTAATTATGTGAGATTTTCAGCAGAGTTGAAAGGATATACAAATATAAAATTGACGAGGTTAAATGAAAACTTTATAGGCTTGGATTTGAATGATAACTGTATTATGCTGTATTTTTTGGTCCTGAACATAGTATTTATTTATTTATTTATATTTTATTTAAGGAAAATATATTATTTCCTACTGTGTCCACTGAAAAGGTTAGAAACAATGCCCAACCCGTTTGCCACGATACAATTATACCCAGAATGTTGTCTGTAAATACTGAGGGGGATCAGGGGATCTTTTTCACACTAAAAGAGCCTGTGTGAATTGGCTCCTACCAGCCAAAGGTGAGAAAATTTGTCCATCAATAAGTACAAAGGATTAAAACACAGTACCTTAGTATGTCTCAGCTGCTGTAACAGAAACACCATAGACTGGGCGGCTTATAAACAACAGAAATTTCTCACCGCTCTGGAGGCTGGAAATCCAAAATTTGGGGGCCAGCGTGGGCAGGTCTGGAGAGCCTCTTCAGGGTTGCAGACAGCTAACTTCTCCTTGTGTCTTAACATGGTGGAGAAGAGAGAGAGGAAGCAAGCTCTTTTGTGAGTTGTAAAAGGGCACAAATCCCACTCATTAGGGTTCTACCCTCATAACCTTATCTAGTCCTAATTACCTCCCAAAGGCTCCACCTCTTAATACTATCACATTAGGGGGTAGGATTTCAACATATGAATGTTGGGGAAACACATTCAGTCCATAACACGCTGTAAATATGTTTAAATCCATGAATTCACAATGATACCAGACATAAACCAATATGAAAACAAACGAAACAAAACCATCATTGGTCAGTATTAGAGGATGAAAATGACTGGCCTAGTGACCAAGGTTCCTTGAAGGTTTTAGCCAAATCTAAACTCTTAGAGCCATCCAGTGAGTCCCTGGATACAGGGTCAGACCTCAGATTTAAGCAGTATAACATGTCTATGTGGTTTCTGTTGTGCAATGCTTAAAAATCCCTTTTACACTATGGGCCCGAGAGAAAGCTCATTATTACTTAAAGCAATAGGCCTCACTCACCAACGTGATACCACCTTTCTCATTATAAATGGAATTACAGCTCTCTTTGGGCTGCTACCAAAAATTTTGTCAGGAACATCCAAGACATAAATGAAATTTCCTAATCGTTTACACACATTCTAAAGAAGCTGATTCCTTTAAGTTTAAATAAGTAAATATGTCTTTTAAAAATATATATAAACAGTGACAGCTACAGAAGTAAATATCAAACACAAAAAGACATTTCTTCCATTAAGTAACTTCCAAAGATTGTCATTTTCTTAAAGGCAAAACCGACAAACAAAAAAGACTTATACAAATTTTAGCTAACTGGGAAAATCTCAAATTTTGCTAATTTATGACACCATTGTTTCTCTTTTTTTCCCCTAAAAAATGACAGCAAAAATAAATAAAATTGTGAAGCTCTGCAAGATAAAATAAAAGTTACCATGGAGAAACATATACAGAGTTGCTAATTCTATGCATTTAGTTTGGTTAATTGATTGCTTTTATTATATTTTTAAATGCAGGAAGAGTGACACTAACTTGGGGATACCATAAGACATTGGGTGGTAAACCTTAAAAGTGACCCAGTTTGTATCCAAAACCTCACATCTCCTATCAACCTTTGCTCTCTCTGGTTTAAGAGAATTAGCTACTTGCAACCTAAACAGAAAAAGGACATCAACTTGCATTCTTAGTGCAAGAGAATATAGTCAATAATATTGTGATAACTTTGTATGGGACAGACGGTAACTAGACTCATCATGGTGATCATTTTGCAATGTTTAGAAATATCGAATCACTGCTGTGTACCTGAAACTAAAGTGGTGTGGCAGGTCAACTTTACTTCAATAAAAAAAGACAATAGAATCATTTTTAAAATGCTGGAAGAAAAGCAAGATGAAAAGTAATTTGTGCACTTGGTAAAAAAAAAAAATTAAACTGTGAACAGTAATGAAAAGTCAGTCTCCACCTGATTGCGTGATTATGCTATATAGATTGGAGCACTCATCTTGCTTGACTTTCTTGCTCTCTTGCTGGCTTTGAGGAAGCAAACAGCCATGCTAGGGAACCCCATGTGGCAAAAAAGCTGCAGGCAGCCTCTAGGAGCTGAGAGTGGCCCCCAACCCCCAATAGTCATTGAGAAATAAAGCCCTCACTCCTACAACCACAAGGACGTGAATTCTGCCAAAACTCATGTGAATTTGAAAGCAGATCCTTCTCCAGTCACACCTTCAGATGAGAACACAGTCCTGCCTGCCACCTGGGTTGTAGCTTTAGAGAGAGCCTAGCAAAGCCAAGCCCTGATTCCTGACCCACAAAAACTGTGAGATGATAAATGTGCATTGTTCTAGTCACTAAGTGTGTGATAACATTGTTACACAGTGACAGAAAATTAATACAGTACCCTCCCACAAATAGGGTATATATGCAAATGACTTATACTTTTTTTTTCTCCAGTCTTGGAACTTATTCAACATAGTCATATATATACATCTGTTATCTTAGTTTTTAAGTCTGTCTTATATTCTAGAGATAGAGTTTCCAAATTTTATTTAACTAGTCCCCATTTAATGGACTTCTAGGTTATTTTCCTGGGCTTTCAAAAGATCCCATCCTGTCACCAGGAAAAATATAAAAGTGGCTTCAAATGCCTAAGGACAGTAAACCTATTTTTAACAAACTTCTGCTTGAGTTCCTGGTTACCAGCCCTTTTTGTCTTTCTATCACTGCTTCTAGCTGAGGTTTTAACTAGGGTTACTTACCTTTTGGTTTGCTCAGGACTGATGTTTTTTTCTGGAATGCAGGACTTTTCAGTGTTAAAACTGGGAGAGTCCCAAGGGGGAAAAAATGGGATAGTTGATCACCCTGTAACCCCTAAAAACCAACCAGTGCCAACAATTTCAGGTGACTTCCACAAACTCAGCCAACAGTGAAGGAAGGACTTGGAAGATGGGCCTGCTCATCTCAGCTTGGAATTCCCTCTGAGGCTTCTGCTAAAAATGATAACGCAGTGTCTTTATCTAGTGCAAGAATGAAAAGAAGACTTTGAATTTTCCGAATAATAGTCTACCTCTTATTATCAGAGCAATAAACCATTCAACCTAAAAGAATAGTATCCACACAAGGGCTTGGATTCACCCCTCACAAAACAGCAGGGTTACAGCTGCCATCAAGCTGGAACAAATAGGCCAGGCAGAAAGAGCCTCTGAAAAAGGATAGGCTGCGAATTTCAAAGGCTTCAGAAATGTGCTGCTGAGTGTTTGGAGTCAGGCTGGCTAGGGGCCTTGAGCAAATTACTTCCTGGCTCTGAATCTCAGTTTCCTCATCTGTAGGGCCTTGTATGTGGCAGGAGTTAATGCATATAGGTCCCAGCTCTCTCCCTCTCCTTGGAGGGGACAACCAGGTCGTGCTGGGTGGACAGAGGTGGGTGTGAATTCCAGGAGGAACAGACAAGCACATTGTGACTTCATGCTGCCCCGCATATCAAGTGCCCTGGGAAGGAGGTGCTGAGGCTGAGGGGCTGACGTGACCGCGCTCCCTGCACACAGAACGGTAAAGAGCAAGGTTCACTGAACACCTATATACGATAGACCCAGGGACAGAGACATGGCTGATCTGTGCAGGAGCACATCTGGGTGTTTCCACAAGGAAAATTAGTTAAGAGGTGCTTTTTCATGCCCATGGGAAAGATTTCCTGCTCTAAGTTTACTACTTCATGTTTTGTTGTAGGCATTCAAAGCCATCCTTCTGCTTAGGAGGGGAAAAAAAAACCACTTTCAGATGCTAGAAGACTGTAAATTCAAGCACCTTTTAGTCTTCTCTTTCTTGGACTCAAAAAGCCCAATTCACATACCATTTCCTCAGGAAGAGCAGATGTATTTGTGCAGCAGCTTTGGGCCCTCCAACCACAGCTGTCATCACGCAGTCACTGCTCAAAGGCTCTGAGAGGAAGCTGTCACCTGCGCTTTTGCCAGTTTAGCAGTCAGGCTAAGGGGAAGGAAAAGGGGCCCCAAGCAACCGCACCCTCCTTTCACTCATGATACTTCTAAACAGAGACACCGATGCCTATGCGTTTGCTATTATTTATTTGCGAGGGTCCTGTCTGCAGAAGGGCATTTACAAACAAACAAACAGGGCCTTCCCTGGTGGCACAGTGGTTAAGAATCCGCCTGCCAATGCAGGGGACATGGGTTCGAGCCCTGGTCCGGGAAGATCCCACATGCTGCGGAGCAACTAAGCCCATGCACCACAACTATTGAGCCTGCACTCTAGAGCCCACGAGCCACAACTACCGATCCTGAGAGCCACAACTACTGAGCCCGTGAGCCACAGCTACTAAAGCCCACGTGCCTAGAGCCCATGCTCTGCAACAAGAGAAGCCACCGCAATGAGAAACCCACACACGACAATGAAGACCCGATGCAGCCAAAAATAAATAAATAAGTTTATAAAAAATAATATAAAATAAAATGTATTCCTATCTCAGGAGCCCTTAGGGTCCCTCTCATGAAGGCAAAAATAAAAAATAAAACAAACAAACAAACAAACATCTGTTGGGGAAGGAAAACAAAATTAGTAGTTGAGAGTAATGAAAGTTCTTGATGATTTTTAGAACTGACATGAATCTGGCGTCTCACTCATTTCACGTAAGAAGGTGTTATCAAAAAGAGAGATTGTTGGGGACTTCCCTGGTGGTCCAGTGGTTAAGACTTCACCTTCCAATGCCGGGGGTGTGGGTTTGATCCCTGGTCAGGGAGCTAAGATCCCTCATGCCTCACGGCCAAAAAACCAAAAACAAAAAACAGAAGCAATATTGTAACAAATTCAATAAAGACTTTAAAAATGGTCCACATGCAAGAACAAAACTTAAAAAAAAAAGAAAGAAGAGAGCCGTCATTAAACCACTGTGCCTGGGCCACGGGGCCAAGGAAAGGAGACCGAAAACTTGGGAAGAGCAGCAGATGAGCTTCCCCTTGGCGGTTCAGGCAGCAAGAAGAAACAAAGTGGGGGAGGTGGTCCATTCTGATCCTTCTCTACATTTTGTCCTCTTAGGTCGCTCGTTCCCCACTCTCACACTCTGCCTCTGAGACCTTTTTGTGATGGGCTTCCTGACCCTGCAAACCTATCATTTATAAAGCCATTTAAGAAGAAGCTAAGATTGCATCCCTGAAAATGTCATTCAAGGTTTTTGCAAGAATCGTTTCCGTCTCCTTGGTTACTTCAACCCATCCAGATGACGTGTGCTTCTTTCACAAGTATATGCAGAGAAGGGGCCTTGAGAACTCCAAGCTTCAGGCAACAGGGTGTAAACTACCCACATTCAATAGCAATCACAGTAGAAAAGGCAAACTTATGTAGAGTTGAGAAGTAACCCAATAATGATGCATGTTTCCACTTTGGAAGTGTTTTCTGTCCTAAGTCATTCATTCATTTACAGACACTTCTTCAGCCCTAGCCATCTTCCTCCTCATGGGCCCGAGCTGTGCACAGACACCTTAATGCTCTTGTTCTGCTGTACCATCCTGGTCAATACAATCCTGGAGAAACGAAACATCCACCTATTTCATTCCTGCAGATGAGTAGCCAAATATTGGCTTAGCAAAGCACACAATTTCATGTGTTTGTCTCAGTTTAATGCATACATTTCCAATGGGCATACAATGCCGCTTGCTACTCTCATGATAGGTCCTTAGCATTCCCTTCCCCATTCCCTAAAGTGACTTTTCAACACATTGTCCTCTCTGCTCAAATGCCTTGCTTCCTCTATGCCCCCTTCACTGTCAACAGATGACCTTGCCCTAAAGTTCTAAGAGAAATTAGGTACAACGAGATGGGAACGCCTTCCCCTTTCCTCCACTAAATTCACCAACCTACAGGATATCAATCTAAATTCTTTACCTGCCCTTCAGCTGGATGAATAATCTATCCCTGCTTCTATCAATCACATACCAACCACCCTCTTTTTCTTTCTCAAGAAGAACTTCACTCATATAAGTGTCCCTTCTCTCTCCTGCATCATTAGTTTCTGCTTTGTACCAGATCATACCAACGTGAAACAAGTGGCTCCAGCCTTTAATACGATACAAAACAGAACCACAAAGACCTCTCTTGACAACTTCCCTGTAGCTACCAATTCCTTACTCTTCCTTACCCTCCCCAAGCAAACATCCTTGAAGAGTTGTCCTGAGTTCCTATCTTCACTGCACCTTGACATCCGGCTAACACTGCTCATCAAAGTTCCCAGTGACCCTCACTTTGTCACATTCCTTTTCTCTTGTTGCCTTACTTGATTTCTAGGTAGTATTTGGGGCAGATGGATGTTCTTTCCTTCTTCAAACACTTTTTCTCCTTGGCTTCTGTGATATCACGTTCTCTTGATTTTGCCTTTACTTCATTGGGGCCACTCACTCATACCCATCACTCCCAGTCTCTTGTTAACTCTTGCTTTTCTGCTTGGCTCTTAAATGTTGGAATGTTCCCAGGGATATGTCCCTGGACCCTTTCTCCTCCTAAACTATACTCTCCCTCGGTAGTTCCTTGTAACCCATTTAAATGTCACGTATAGGATGAAAAGTCTTGCAACATACCTTCTAGTCTTTCCCATATCAGTAAGTGACACTGGAACTGAAGGTCAAAAAGGGGATGGAGTCTTTTTTGTTTTCTCTCTTTCTCTTATGTCTCATATCCAATCCATTAGAAGGTTCTGAGGACTCTTCCTCCAGAAGACGTCCCGAATCAATCTGCTTCTCTGAATGCAATCCACCATCACTACTTCTCTGGATTATTCCATTAGCCCCTTAATGTTCTCCCTGTTTCCATGTAGGTATTATTTTATGCATGAGGAAACTAAAGCTCAAAGGGGAGAAATGACTTTATATGTGCATTCAAAAATATTTCTGAGCACCTGCTTTGTCCTGCTGGATGCTTGCCTAAGTTGCATGATGAATAAATGGCAGTTCTAGTTCTATCTGACACTAAAGCCCTATTCTCGGTCTCATATACTGTATTACTATCAGGAATGTTCCAGAACATTCCCTCCAGTGCAAGAAAGAAATACATAGAAAATAATCCCAGTACATTGTATATAAATACACTGGTATGTAAACATATCATGTGTTTCCTAAAAGTGAGAACAGACCAACTCAGCCTGAGAGCTTTGGGAAGTTTTCTCAAGGGACCCAAACTGATCTATGTAAATTTCTGCCAAGGAGCTTGACCTCTTTTCCTTTACCAATGTGGCTTCCTCTACAGGGAATACCTTGCAGGTCACATGCCTGTCTAATAACTAGTCAACTCTGCAAAAGCATCACCTTATCTGGGAAGGCTTCCTTAACCTCTTGGTATCAACAAAGATTCCTTCCCTTTGTGCTCCTTAGTTGTCTGAGTTCACTGTTCTCATGATACTTATTACATTGCATTGCATTTTGGGTTTATACCTGCAAATGACTTGGTCAAATGCTTTTAAAAATATTAAGTACAAATGATAAATCTAGATATAGATACTTGAAAAATCCATAGGGAAATCAGTCACTCTACCAGGGTGGAAAACAAATACAATTGCTTTCCTTTGGTTTTTCCAAAGAATCACTTACGACTCATTTACCTTTCTCAGCAAAATGGCTGTAGGGTGGTGGTGGTGACATTTCGAAGGGCAAAAGATAAATCTGAAACACTTCTTCCTTCTCTTCTAGGAAGTGGAGTCTCTGTAATTGTATTGCTAAACCCTGAGCCATCTCAACCCTCAAAGGAAGTGGGAACTGGGTGTTTTGTTTTCACATATACATACGTATTTTTTTTTATTCAGAATGACTTGAGGTTTGGTTTTAGTGGCTGTTGAAACTCTTAATTCAAGGCTCTTCATCTGGAATGCATCTGCATTCTAAGTTGTTTATGGATGCTTGGAGTAGCAAGGGGGACTACACACCATGGGGAACCATGGGCTATCTCAGTAAGAGAGTGTCAGGAAGACTCCGTTACAGGATTTGGGCTTCTGTGAAGTGATTTGGGGAGATTCAAGGAAATAAGGATACTCTCTGGGTAAGTCACTGTCAGAAAACAGGGGTAATTCAATGATTGGGAATCTTAATAACTTTTATCTACAAGCAAAAGAATGGAGTGAGGTTAAAGTTTTAACTGATAAAGAAGAGGTAGTCACTCCTGTTTGCCAGGAGAAACGGATTGTATTATTGCAATTTATAAGAAATATATATATTTGGTCATTCAGATAACCAAAATATTTCTCATATACACTTGGTGTTCATCCATAGTTCCTTGGATCCCTGCAGGATGGCGAGGAGGGACCCATCCCACACCTGAACTTAGTGGTTAGGTTAGGAGAACCACTGACTGAAACCACATGCCCTGGCCAGACCCGATAGTAACCGCTTGCATAAGTTATCTTGTAACAGGAGGTCCTGGTAAGGAACGCGGAACGAACGACCCATCACTGACCAGCTGGGAAGAATTCAGAAAAGATCAAAAGGAGAAAGGAGACTCCAGTCCATAAGTCCTACCAACCTCCCAGAATTCTTCTAGCTGGGATCCATCTTGGCTGAGCGATGCGCACACCACCAGGAAGGACCCTGAGTCCGAATGATTGGCCAGAGACAACCGGAAACTAACCCCATGACCATAAAACCCGAGACCGCGAGCCATGTGGCAAAGCAGTTCTCCTGGGTTTCCTTACCCTGCTGTTCTCTGCCCAGGCGCCCCTTCCCAATAAAGTCTCTTGCTTTGTCAGCACGTGTGTCTCCTCCGACAGTTGATTTCTGAGTGTTAGACAAGAGCCCACTCCTGGGCCCTGGAAGGGGTCCCCTTCCTGCAACAGTTAGACAAACCCAGTAAGAGCTCCTGGGGTCGGTCTATTCTGTAGTAGCTGTGGACCATGCAGGGAGCAGAGGCTGAATTGGTCCTTCCAGTCCCCCGGGCCCTGCAAGGGGCTGCCTCTAAGGCAGAGGTCTTGGGCCAAATGCAGATAAACACACTCTTGGACGTAGTGTATCAGAAGTACCATTTTCCCGTGCCTCTTTCTCTCAAATGTGTACTTTCACACACAGTAGATCCCAATAAAGCCTGCAAGACGACCACACTTCTCCTGTGTTAAGGAGGACCAGCTTCCAATTACAGGGAAGGGCCCTGCAGAGCAAGCACTAATGCTGTGAATCACAAGGATGGGCTCCACATACAGGGACTCCTTGCTTATGAGCTTTTAGTGTCTTCTTCTGTCACTGAGGAATATGTTATTTACTCTCTGCCAGAGCTTTGGCTTCTGTCCTTCCACTGACCATAAAAGTAATAGCCACTCTTTGCACACGGTGACAAATCAGACAAGGCAGATATTATACCTATGGAGTACAAACCCACCGGAACTCTTTTTGATCGCTTCTCACGAGGTTATTTGGATGTGTCAGAGTAAAAGGATTTGGTTCTGTTTCCTTATCAGGGCAAATCCTACAAGCAGGTAGAGCAAATAGGCAAATACAGTTTGATTTGAGAGGCATGGAGAATGGCCTTTGTCCAACTCCCCATCCTCCACAAAGTCTATCTCCCCCATTGGTCTATTCCCTAATTTCAAATGCTTCCCTTTGTGGGTATTTGCATTCAAGTCTCGACAAGAGTTTAAGTTGAAGGAATACATTCCTGGTTGTGTAATTCTATATCAGTTAACCTGTGGTGGAGGTACTTACTTCAGCATGGCTGGTTGAAGTCCGAGGGTATTGAGCTGGAATTGACTCTGCATGTGATAGTAGGTTAGGGTCCACTTGGATCTAGTAATATAGAAAATTCCTTTTAGACCATATGTTCCACTGTGGCCATTACATTCTGCTTTGGCTCCGTTGCCTGCTTATGATTCTATATTATGAGCAAAGAGCTACCAACATGGATCATGATGAAAATAACTTAATTAGCAGCGTGATAATAAGTCAGAAACTCTAACATCCCACCTCTGAAGAACCTATGGTAGTTCCTAGGAGCACATTCCCAAGTGGGTAGAATATCTAGGAGGTTGGAGATGGTTTCTCTAGGGCTATGTTCTAAAGGGAAACCCATGCTCTGACCTTGGGAAAAAAAAACATGGATCAAGGTCAACTAGTAACCATAGCTTTAACTCCAGGTGCAAGTGATTGCTTTACCTTAGAGTACACAGTCTGCAGGAGGTCAGCTGGCTTTATTTGGAAAATGACACATTTTGGAAGCAGCTACTACATGTATTTCTAGCAGCCAAACCTCAAGCAAGCTATCCTGTGTTCATTTGCATACTGAATGTCAGAAATGGGTGTTTACTGGTGAAAAGTATTGATTTGTTGGCTAGTGTGAGGACTGTTAGAAATGGCATCTCATTGGTAAAATCAAAGTTTCTATGATATATTAGAAATACTTTAGAGACACCCCTCCTCACCTATTCTCCCTACCTCTCACAAGGCCAGGGTATAAAACCTAGCAACATCTGTAGCCTGCTTTTGTAGGCAAAGCATCTGAGGTCCCTAAATGTTCCTTGGCCTAGCCATTAATTAGAAGGGTTTCTGAATGTCTGATTACAGCGCCCGGAATACTATCTCTGCAATGCTGTTGTGTTTGGCTCAAGAGAAACTTTCATGTAAAGTAAGGCCAGAAGGCTTAAAAAGACTGAAAGTCATCACTTCATTGAGCTTACTGAATATTTTGTGCAAATCATTTTTGCCTTCTTGCTAATGTTGATTTAATGGATGTCCTGCGTGTGGATTAGCATTTATGACACACTTCTTTAGAATCTGGTAGTGAGGTGAGTAACTATTCCTTATCTATCTGAGTCATTTTTGGTAGCCACTATTCTCTAACAAAAAAACAAAAATACAAAGAGTTGTATATGACCTTTTTTTTTGTTTTAACTATTCAAGATGTAGCTTGAAATCGTTTTCTAGAAGGATAATTACATAATATGTAAATATCTTTCTAAATATAGGGATCTGTGGGAAATTTCTCTAGGGATATAGGGAACAGGCAAGTGATTACAAAATGGAATAAGAAGAAGCTTTTTGAGTCCTTGAAGTAGAGATGGCATTCAAAGAAAAAGACTGCTGGAAGGAGTCAGAGAAACAGATTTTTCCTTTGGTTCAGCCTCCAGTTATCTGTGGTTGGATTTTCCTTGGACTTCATTATTCTCAGTTGCAAAATAAGGCAGATGAATAGCGAAACTTCAAAGGTTCTTAAGTTCTATGACTCTCATTTCCAGGAGCCCCACAGGGCAGAAGCAAGCAGGCTTCCCTACTTCTCTGGCAAGTCAGCAGGAAGGTGATTCTATCCCAAGCAGACTCACCCTTCTGCTTGAAGTTCAGCTAACTGGACCTGCATTGAGATAAACAACCCTCCTCTTCAATATGGTATTATTGGAGGAGAGTGGGACATTTCAAATATTCGCAGCTTAGTGGGAATGAATTTAACTGAATTGCTTTCTTTCTGATGATTGATAGTTCATGAACAAGAACGTGGATTGTTTTTCCCTGAGGGGGAGGAGAGGTGAGAAGGAAAAGAAGTGAGAGGTCATTTTGATCTATGGTACAGAACTCATGATAGGAATGAGGGAGGGGGTGTGTGCTGAGAGGTGTGTAGGGCATGTGTGAGCAGGAGTGGTGACTAGTCAAAGCTTGGACCTCCAAAATTCACAGGTGTTCGGCAAGTGCGAAGGAAAAATCAGGAAAGGAGGGATAACAAAGGCACATGTAATTGATTAGGGGTCCCGTCTCCTTTCACGAGTCCAGGTCCAATGAACCCTGGACCTTGAGTTCTTAGGTTTTAGAGCAGAGAACACTATCCAGAAGGGAAGTCTTCCCCAACCCTCCAGAAGCTGCTGCTTCTGCGCTCTCTACACTTTACTTTATGAGTTGACTCAAAGGGAAGGCCCACCCAGGTTGGGCCTCACCCAGTATGCGTGCAGAGCCATTTTTTGTTGAGATCCTCTTCCCTTGTCTGCAGTTCAGGGGGAGCCTTGTTATCTCACCTGGGCACCTCTGACAGAAGCTGACATGGTGTCTTTCTTGACCTGCCAGTGCTTGTGCAACATTCCAAACACAATTCACAAATCTTGCTCAGAGAGCATGGGCTGACACTGCCTTGGAAACTCCAGATCCCATAACTGTGTTATCCCACTTCTGGAATTTAAGGAAATAATTCTAGGCAAGAAAATATAATGTTACCTGTTCTTTATAGAAAATTATTTATAATTGCAGGACCATTGGGGTCAACCTTAGTATCATACAAGAGAAAAGATATGGAAACTGTGCTACTCCCCTGATGGATCATTGACAGTAATAATTATTAAACTCATGTAACAGTAAGAAAAAGGATTTACAGTTAAATTTTAGTAAGAAAACAAGAATACAAAATATCACCTATATTATAACTACAAATTTTAAAATGTATTAATATGGACCAAGATGAGGAAAAAAAAAAAGCTAAAACAAAACTATTTATCAGCAGTTGTTGTTGAATGTTTGGTTGACCTTTCTTTGCTTTTTATTTGTGCTGTGTGCTTACCGTGTAGTCTAATTCTGGAGCAGCTGCTCTATAGAGAAGCAACTGAGAATCTCTGACCTCTAACAGTGCTTCCTAGGTGTGTTTTATGGTAAACTAGTTAGGTCCGGGATGTTAAGGCATTCCATGAAAAAAATAAAAAAGGTTTTGGACCAAATGCATGTTAAATCTATTTGCTCTCGAAACTGTCACCATAGGGCTCCTTAGAGCCTTTGATATGCTAATATAGAATGAATCTCGCAGAAGGGAAATAAATATGCAGCTTTTTCAAGACACCTCAGGCCACAGATGACATTTCCCCCGCCCCTCCACAGTGTACACGCAGAGGTGTCCTGTATGACCCGGGTCCTGTCGAGAAAGCTGTGGGTAAATTCTGGCTCTGACCTGAGTTGTCTCTGCTTTGACAGAAAGAAGCAAACACTGCTGCAGTGTTCATAGTGTACTGTGGTAGCCTAGCAATTTCTTTTCATCTTTTGAGGTCTCTCTTAAGTGTCGCACCTTCTGTAAAGACCTTCCCAACCCCTCCAGGCACAACTAATCCTACTTCTACTTTGTTCCCTTTCCACGTTGCCTTTTGTTAGAGCGCACTGTCCTCTTGGACAATTCTTTGTGTCTGCTCTTCAGCTAGAAGAGCGATTTTCTGTCCTCATGTGTGCCTCAGAATCAACTGGGAACCTTAACACAATACAGATGCCCACAGTACTCTTCCCAGAGTTTCAGTTTCACTGGGTCTGGAGTGAGACCTCGGCAAGGTCTGTTTGGCGACCAGAGAGAGCGTGTCTACTCCTCAAGGCCACGTGCAAGTTTTACTTATCGCTGTAGTACTAGTGCCTGTCATTAGTGGGAGGGCACAGACTTTTGCTAAATGCCATGGAGAGAAAAAAGAAATGCTTGTTATGCTTGCTTAAGCACTGATTGTCTAATTCCTCCTAGTGAGCTAGATTCCTTCATCTGCCATTTTGGTCACGGAAAGATGGCTACCAGAGCATCCACGAGATGAGGGGAAAAGAACACAAAAGGTCAGCTTGTGGGACACAAGGAGGAATGACAAGTCCTCTGGTGCCTACCAAGATTATTTTTCTGTTTTGCTTCAATCCTGTGCCTCACTGTTGCTCTCAACCTTAAGGAACGGCCCCTCCTGTGAAATATTCTGCAGTTCAACAGGCCAGGGCCTGGGCTGAGCTGGCCCTCCAATTACTACCCAAAAGGAAGACTGATCAGAGCTTGAATTAGGGCAAGGTGAATGTGGTACTCACCTCAGGGGCCCCCCAAAAAAAATCAGTAATCAAGATAAATACTATTTTAATGCAATATTTAAAAAAAACTGAAATGAAAACCAAAAACTCTATGATAAAAAAATCAACACTTTAACCATACCAGAACTTGAGACAAAAGGAAAGATCGGTAATACTGATTCTTCCTTTATTTAAAACTTGAAAAAGAATGTCTATATGTATATAACTGAGTCACTTTGCTGTACAGCAGAGATTGGCAAAACGTTGTAAATCAACCATACTTCCGTTAAAAAAAATAAAATAAAATTTAAATAAAATCAAAACTTGAGTATTAAGTTCATCATTTTTGCATTAATTTTGATTAATAGGTTGTGTGCGTGCAAACTTTGACTATATGACCAAAAGTAAGGAGGAAAAATCCACTGTTGTGTATTCATATCAGAGAGATCATTGCAAAGGGAAATACAACAGGACTGTCAGATATAGAAGTCGAACTAAAGATTGCTGAAACTATTTTATGTGAAACATTTTGGAATAAAATGAACAGGGTGGCACAAGAGATTTACAGGAATTCCTGAAGTTAAACTAGGATGAGGGCGTTTGGGAGGCAGTATTGGCTGCTTTTAGGAAAAATCCAAAACAGCAGAGTCAGCACTAAAAGTCCAAAGCAGCCATAGGAAGTAGAAGTCACGGTGGGTAAGATCCAGCGACGGGAGATTGTGTTCCAGACACGGAGGGAAGAGGTGCTATGGCAATCTTGACCTCCAGTCAGGGCACTGTCCACTCTCTGCCAGACCTATGAGGCCAGTGAGCAGGATAGCTGTAACTCACTGGGGCCTCCCTCCTCTCCTATTTAGGAACCCAAGTCTGCATGCAGTAGAAAAATGTATGGGAGCATGAGGACAGGGCTACCCAAAGCCTGGGGACTCAGTGGGGATCCAGAGCTGGTGGGTCAGGGCTCCAGGTGTGGAGACAGCATGCAGAGCTCTGATGAAGAATGCTGGCCTGGGAGAGCAACAAAGTGCCAAGAGAATTGTCCTGCTCTCAAGGGCCGTCAAAGAGAGCTTCCTGTAGAGTGGGAGCTGGCCTCGCACTGTGTGAGACGTGCTCTTGGCTCCGGGCCCCACCTCCAAGTGGAGGCTCAACACCCAGCCTTCCCTCCCAGAACACCTGCTGGAAACTCCCATTCAGTCTGAAACTAGGACTCCTAAGAAAGAAAGAGAATAAGAGCTGCGATAGAGGAGATCTTGCTTGGGGAGCGTGAGAAATTCACTTCCTTAAATGCACTGCTTGTTATGCTTAAAGGCACTGCTCATGGTCTACAAAATATGGGCGATGCATAGACATTGCTTGATGTGTGTAGACCATTTTCTCTTGGGGATCGATGTGAACAATCATTCAAGTTCCCCAAATAAACGATATGATCCTGTCTTTCCTCCATTTCCCACATATCACATCAGGATGATCATTTGAGCAATATTAGATGCCCTTGCAGGGGCTGCAGAGATTTTGCTGAGAGAGGTATGTAGCAGAAAAAGAAAAAACCAAACAGCTATTGGTGGTACATCGTCTGGTGGCAAACTTCCTTCCTAGTGGGCTGAGGAAATTTTTTTTCTTGTATCAAGATAACTTGACAAGCTGTTCATGGCCTCGATAGTCAGGGCAAACCAGAGGGACCCACTTTGCTCTGCCTTCTGAAGTGGGAGATGCTGTGAGTTTCAGAAGTCGCTGTGATGGATGAGATGCCCTCGCTGGAGAATGGAGATGAAAGGAGACGTGATAGGGGAGGTTGAAGCAGGGTGAGTGGCTGTGGGGCTTGGGGAGAGAAACCTGCCAGGCAAAAACTCACTCTAGAATCGGGCTGTCTGATGCTCTATTCACAGTTATATGCTGCAGGGGCTTTGCTGTCACCTACAGCCCCACCCTCACTCGTCCCACCACCAAATTTGTCAGCAAAAGTCTCTCTAACCGCAAGTGGCTTTCACAAATGGTGCTGTGAAGGAAAAGCATGGCAAACCAGAAGGGTTAGTGTTCTGTATTTTGGGTTGAAATACAGTGGGGTGAGAGGGAAATGAAATGAATAGTCACAGAATGGGAGCTACAGGGGAAACTGAGAATGAAACTAGAATAAAACAAGGAAGCGAAAAGAGAGGAGAAGAAACAAAGCCCTTGAAATCCCTTGGCCCATGGGAGGTGGGAGATACAGGGATCAGGAATGAAGTTCCTTCCTCCTGTGCGGGTGGAGCTCCAGCCACCTCATTTCACTATTACAGTAAAAGGTGCCCCCATAAGGCTGGCTGAGGTGAGGACTTCCAGGTGACTGATGTTGAAATGAGAGCTTAAATGCCATCGCGTGTCACATAATGGCATAATAGTTTCTTTTCCCAGAATAATAATAATGCATTTGACAGAAAGCTTTTACATGAATAAAGAGAACATAATTTCTGAATATTTAATGCAAAATTGCCATAGAATAAAATGATCATTAAATATGTAAATGCTATTAACACATGCTTATTACGCTCATAACTCGTCTCTTATATAATCCAATCTCTGTGCCCTCATTTGTCACTTGGTCATGGGCTCCACAAATCAAAATGTGGTGCAGCGTCTCACAAAGAAGCAAGTTGATGAAATGCACAAAAAATATCTCTTTGTCCACTAACAGGAGGTTTCTACGTTTGGCTTTGTTGGTCTTGAGCAGAGGAGGAAAGATGGCGATCAGCCCCCTGCAGAGGATTGATGTGATGCCAGGTGGTAAAGAGCCGTTTAGATGAAAGATAAGCCCAAGTATCCAATCGCAAGTAGAGACCAGTGGTCTCCATAGGCTCCTTTAATGTAGTACTAAGAAAAGATTAAGAAAAATTTTTTAAATTACCCTTTGTTCATCACATGTGAGCCAGTTTTCTAGTTTCTCGTGAGGGCTGCCAAGGTGGTATTTATTACTTTAAAAATAAAATAAAATGAAGCTGGCAAGAGCAGTCTCCCTTGTTCTAACCCTCATTACTGTGCATTTTTTTTCACTTTCATTAGAGGAACCAAGGCCTGCTACTCAAAGCGCAGTCTGTGGACCCACAGCCGTGGCATCACACAGAGTATATTCAAGATGCAGAATCTCAGGCCCCACCCAGAGCTACTGCATCAGAGTCTACATTTAAAATTTTTTTAAATTTTATATTGGAGTATAGTTGACTTACAATGTTTTGTTAGTTTCAGGTGTTACAGCAAAGTGATTTAGATATACATATACATGTATCTATTCTTTTTCAGATTCTTTTCCCATAGAGGTTATTACAGAGTATTGAATAGAGTTCCCTGTGCTATACAGTAGGTCCCTGTTGATTATCTATTTTATGTATAGTAGTGTGTATATGTTAATTTTAACAGCATCCACAGGTGGGTTGTATGCACATCTGTGGTGGTTTTGCAACAGTGTCAATTTGGATAAGCTCGAAAGACATTGCTCCTGGAGGGCCCCCAGTGAGAGTGGCCAGAGAGAAACTTGCAGGAGCTGGACAAGATGGAAGTGGAGCAGTATCCCTTGCTCCCTGAGAATCCTCGTAGCCGCCGCGAGACATACAAATGCCTGTCGCTGGGTCCAGGTTTTCCTTACTCTCTCTCATTCCACACCCAGGTCTTCTTTCTGACTGTCAGCCCTGCTAACCAAAGGAACTCCAAGCCCACATCCCGACACGGAGGCAACAGCCTCCCATAGATTCACCAGCATCCCTTCTCCTTCCCGCTGGCTTCTGAGATTTTCCTGAAAGCTCTGACTTGTCCACACAGACCAAAGCTTCAGGAAGCTTCCTTAGTGACTTTCCTTTGATTCTTCAATTCCACTTACTGGACTTACTTCCCAGATCATCTCATGATTATAATAGGTTCAATTCCTAGACTAGACCCCTTGCTCCATATTATTCATGGTGGTCCTGCTTCCCTGGTGGCACCCTCATTAATGATACATTAAAGTTTGGGAAGCCCTGGTCTAGGTTGCATATATGATTAACAAGGAACACTGCAAGTTATCCATTTTAAGCAAGCCCACTGGCCCTATTCCTTAGAGGATTTATCTGAATGAATTATGTGCTTTTCAAGCAGTGATGTAGGGAGCTTTTGGAGTCTCTGGTAACTGTGTGTGAGTGCCCTTTATTTGCATTATTATAATTAGTTAAGTGGGGACAGTGCAGCCTGGGGAACCTACTGAAGTCCCTTCAGCTTGGTTGAATGTTTTAGCTCAAAAGAGGTGAGGTAGGAGTGAGAAGTTCCCACTTTGGACACCTCCTTATTTGATTCTTATGAATTTTCCTGGTGCATTTCTGAGTGATCAGCTGTGAGTTCTTTGTGTTCTGTATTGACTCCTTCTCTTTTGCAAACAATAGAAACTGACTCAAAACCAGCCTAAGATGGTTAAAAATACTGTTTTTTTCTCACTTAACCGATTCTTTTTATTTATATTTTTTGGTTAGGGGAGGAATCAATCTAGTTTCAGGTGTGACTTGATCCAGGGACTTAGTGATGTCATGAGGACTGAGTTTCTTTCCATCCTTCTGCTCTGTATCCTGTGTTGGCCTCAGTTTTGGCAGGATTTCTTTCAGTGGTTGCTAGAGAGACTTCATAGCTCTAAGTCCAATGGAACAAAGAGAACGCCTTCTTTCTGGTCACCTGGGCAAAGACTCTGAGATTAGCCTGATGGGACAAGATGGACTGGCTTGTGTCCCCTGCTTATGCATGACTCATCCACTTGGCCAGGAGAAGGGATGCTCTGAAGGTCCAGGCCTAGGTCATAGGCATCAGGCCACCCTAGCAGCTGCAGTTGGAGTATCGCCACCTGAAGTACCTTACATTCTCGGGGACTGAGTACCAGTATGGCACAAGGCAGTTCTTTGCAGGGAGAATAGGGAATAGCTATAGACAGGCACAAATAACCATTGCTACTGTACAGAAACTAATAGATAGCTACCTCAGGTTTGTGCTGTAAAACACTTTGGATTTTTTTGTGTATTAGGTTTTTAGAAAGCAAATATAATAGGATATCATGGTTTCTAAATTTTTAATTCACTAAGTGTTCATTGTTGAAATTTTAGAAAGTGCAGGAAAGCATAAAATAGGGAGAAAAAAATCACAATAATCTCACCACCAAGAGAAAATCATTGTAATCAGGTAGGTGTGTAAACTTTTATCCAAGTAATTTACTCAAGAGTATTTTCCATGTCATTAAATGTACTTCTACACTGTGCTTTTGAATAGTTGCATAGTTTTCCATTGTATTTTTATATTATTCAACAAGTCTCATATTGTGAGACCTTTTTATTATGTCTAGATTATGAACACTGTGTTTAAAATACTTACTATAAATCTTTGTCACCATCTATAATGATTTCCACAGGATAAATGCCATGCAAAGAACTTGCTGGGTTAAAAGACATGAACATTTTCCAAATGTCCACCATTTTGCCATCCACAAATGTGTATCAATTTATGTTTCTAGGGCCTCCCTGGTGGCGCAGTGGTTGAGAGTCCGCCTGCCGATGCAGGGGATACGGGTTCGTGCCCCGGTCTGGGAGGATCCCATATGCCGCGGAGCGGCTGGGCCCGTGAGCCATGGCCGCTGGGCCTGCGCGTCCGGAGCCTGTGCTCTGCAGCGGGAGAGGCCACAACAGTGAGAGGCCCGCATACCGCAAAAAGAAAAAAAAAAAAAAAAAAAATTATGTTTCTATCAGATATGCATTTTGCTGCTTCCTCAATGATGATTATGAAATATATATTTTAAGCTTGCCAATTTGATAAGCAAAAACATGGTCATTGTTTCCTTGGTACCGTTCCATGAAGTTAACACGCATTTTTATGTGAATATTGGTGCTTTTATATCTTTTTTGGTAAACTACCTCTTTAGGTTGCTTGACCATTCTAAAAATTGAAGTATTTATGTTCCTGATTGTTCTGTTGGGCACTTTCTATCCTAGGGATATTACTTCTTTATACTATATGTTAGAAATATATTTCGCAGTTTAACACGTACTTTTTAATTATTTTTAATTGAAATTCAGATTTTTCTTTCTTTTGTAGACCAAACAACCTTTCTGTTTATATAACTTGCCTTTAATACCATTCTTAAAAATGTCTCCTTCACTCCAATAAACAGAAAAAAACAGAAGGAAACAAAAGGAGATTCCGAAGTCTCTTCCAGGTATTCTGTGCTTTTAAAGAGATATTTAGTTACCCACTGGTATGAATTATACCAGTTCTGCTCCTGTCTCTCTCAATCTCCTTACCCACGAAGGGGTAAGTTGTTGACAACCATTTCTGATGTAAATAATGTTATTTTGCACTGCATTTCCCATATGAATTTGGGTTTCTTTTCATTTGGATCATTCATTTCCAATGATATATGTGTCTGTTCTAGACCCAGAAACACAATGTTTAATAACCACTACTTGGTAGTGTATTGTATTTTCTGCAAGTGCAAGTCACCTCTTATTATTTTGATTATGTAAAATTTGACTATTTTATCATTTTTTTGGATACTTTGTGGGATAATTTCGTCCCACAAGTTCTTCTGAGATTTTTATTGAAATTGCTTTAAATTTATGAATTAACTTGGGGAAAAATATTTCTTCCTATCCAATAGAATTGCATATCCTTTTTTTTTTCTCCAAGAGCATCATCCCCCATTTTAAGCCCCACAAAGCCAGGACACCCCTTGCCCTGACATTTGGAAATCTCGCGCCTGGGGCTGCCAGTAGTGAAAAGGCTCATCTTTCTTCTTCCTGGATGATGCAATGATCCTTCTGTCATTGCCAAGGCCTTCCACTGGAGACTGGGGGCTCCCTGGAAAAGTCTTCGCAGCCAAATGAGATCTGAACTTGGAACTCCAGCCCTGCCGTGAGAAAGAGAGAGAACTAATAGGCCCCTCCTATGGTCTTTGCCTTACAGGAAAGAAGACAATTTGCAGACACTCAGCCGGCAACATTTTCCTCAAGGAAAACTGGCCAGAACTCACAGTGGCAGACCGGTCATTTTCTTCCACCTCAGAGCAAATTCTTTTAGAGCAGCAGGAAGTGAAATGGTACTCACACTATCAATTACCCCAGCTGTTTACCTAGTGAACTCAGCTGCAGAGACAGCCATTTTCAAGACCAAAGGAATATAATAAGCCCATAGTAACCCTGCAGTAACTAGCACCTCGGCAAACTCATGGTCTGAATTCAGGCGATTACAGTCTAGCTGCCAGGAAGATGCCATCCCATTATTGAATTATAATGCCATATTATTTATTGGGATAATTATGTTTTTCTACCCCTCAGGGGCCCAGAATCAGAGAGAGTAAGCAATTTATTCTTATTCATTCAGCATGTGAACCAATTTCAATTTAGAATAGATCTCTCCAAGATCTAGTATACTATGAAGGGGCATCCTGCAGGCTTTCATCCTCACCCCTAAAGATTACAGGGCCTTAGAAGGCATTCTGTGAATCAGTGGGAACTTGGTTCTCCTAAGTTCAGTGAAACAAATTTCTGTTTTGTCAGAGCAATTGTGCCGGAATGCTCACTCCCCACACCCAAATGTTAGCATCTTGTTCCTGCTCTCTGAGCTCCTTTATAATATTGTATGTATATAAATGAAAGTTAAAAGAGCAGTGCAGGGCTTCCCTGGTGGCTCAGTGGTTGAGAGTCCGCCTGCCGATACACTGGACACGGGTTCGTGCCCCAGTCCGGGAAGATCCCACATGCCGCGGAGCGGCTAGGCCCGTGAGCCATGGCTGCTGAGCCTGTGCGTCTGGAGCCTGTGCTCCGTAACGGGAGAGGCCACAACAGTGAGAGGCCCGCGTACCGCAAAAAAAAAAAAAGAGCATTGCATATATTCCACAGGACCCTGCAAAGGCATTATTTTTGCAGATGAAGAAAGAGAGGCTCAGAGTAGTTAAATGACTTCTTTGGTCTACACAAGTGAATAATTTTCTTTTCACTGAACATAATTCAATTATTTATTTATTTAATTTCCTACCAGGCTCCCAGGTCCTTGAAATCAGACATCTTCTAGTTAGATCTCAAATGCTCCAGGCTCTGGTATAGTCCTGATATACAATTGGAGTTTAATAATTGTCTGCTGAATAGGGAGAAAATATTGGGCTAGAAGTCAATAAAATGCTGGGATCCAATCTCAGTTCTAATAAATATTAGCCTTGTGAACTTGGGTCTATCACTTTTTTCTGATCTTCACTTTCCTCCTCTGTAAAGTGGAGGTAATGATACCAAATACTACTAAACTTTTCTTCCTCTCCTACAGATTTGTTGTAAGAATTAAACGAAATTTAGTGTAGGAAAGGGTTTGAAATAAATTATGAAGTATAGATAAAATAAAATCCATCTTGTTAAATACTTGTTAATGGGAACTGATTAGATAAGAAGAGACCATGATGACTCATTGCTTTCACCCCTCTTAGCATGCAGATCAGAGCTGCTTTCATGACATCAGTGTTTACTGAGTCTATTCCAGTGGATCTTTCTTTCTGACCATCTGATCTCTATGCTCTGGACCACTTTGAATGATGCAGAAGGAAGATCTGTGAATACAAAGGCAAAATATTCAGGTCTGATACTTGTTTTTCCAGCAATAAACCATGTGATCAAGTTACTTAGACCCTGGACTTCAGTTTTTATTTTCTTTCCGATAAAGTAGTGATGGTGATAGGATTGCTGATGGTATATTTGGAGGGAGAGAGTGGGGTAGGAGGAAGTTGACTAGATTAGCTCTAAATTATGCCGTAGCTTTATTATTCTGTCATTCTATGATTCTATGATATGTGTGCTTTGAGGTTTCATTATTACAGTCAAACTAGAGTTTAGAGAAAGTGGTGTGAATAAGATGGGATGCGAGGGTTTGAGCCGTATGTATAAGCACACAGGGTCACTGATAAAGAATGAATCCAGAATATCAGCTCACATTCTGCCCCTACAAGAAGGCATTTTACATACGGCAGTAGGATGTAAATCCTGACCCAGGCTTGGATCTACTTTCCCTGGGGTTAGACTCCAAATCTATCATTAAGTACCATCTAATCGGATGGCTTCCTCCCTAAAGATCCACTGGCTCTTGGGCAGCCAGGCCAGACTATCAGGACTTGAGATGTTGACTTCTTCAATGGGGGCGTGGTACCCACGGGGATGTTGTCACAGGCATCTGATGGGACATTCTGTGGCCAGCACAAACTGTTAGCCCACTGCTGCTTTTGTCCTGCTCTGTCCATTACTCCAGCTCTTTCTCCTCCTGGAGGTGTCCCCAGCTCCAACCTTCTCCTCCATGTCTCTAATGAGCATTGTCCAGAAGTTGCAATTCTCCTGCCATATCTCTGAGAAATTCATCACCTTTTTCTGGCAGGCTTTGAACTTTGCTGCTTATTCAGAGGATGGGATCTAAAATAAAACTGGCTTACTTAGCAGTGAGAATAATACAAATTTCATAAAAATCAAAGTCCCATTTTCTCTGTTGTATTTCACATGAGTTTCATGCGATTCACATGAGTTGCCATATTTTACCCAAAGAAATTGATGCTTCATGTGGGGAATAAAAAAAAAAACGTGCATTCACAAAGTTTTCAGTCAGCTTTTCCTGTATCAACCACATTACTGCACTTCCTCAGGACTAGCGAGTTACAGATCCTGCTGAGGCCTGATTCATATTCATGGAAAGAGAAAACAAGCCTCTTAAGACATCCTTGAACTTAAGAGTGAAGAAAAATACCTTGGGGAAACATTTCAGCACCAGAGTACAGGTCAGAGGCACCAAATCTATGAGAAAGCTGATGATGAAAGACAAAAACATTTTTTAGTCATGGATTTTATAAGTTAAACCCTGGGTCCTTGGTGCTGGAAGGCTGTGAGAAGCACATGGGCAAACAGAGCGATGAGCAACATTAATGACCTTTCCTATGAATAAAAGAGTTTTATTACTTTGTACCTTTGCTAAGGACAGGGGCCTAAGAAAAGGCAGGTAGGGCAGAGAAAGAGAGTTAGCTGTGACTTCCCTGGTGGAAAATATATGCCCAAAATAATTGCACTGGGTGCTGGCATGCCACTGGAAGGGACTATTTTTTAAAACTTGTAAAATACTGAGATCCAGACTCAACTGGGGTCTCAGTACTGCCCAACAGCCTTCTATGTTTTTTTTTTTTTTTTTTGCGGTACACGGGCCTCTCACTGCTGTGCCCTCTCCCGTTGTGGAGCACAGGCTCAAGACGTGCAGGCTCAGCGGCCATGGCTCACGGGCCTAGCCGCTCCGTGGCATGTGGGATCTTCCCGGACCGGGGCACGAACCCGTGTCCCCTGCATCAGCAGGCGGATTCTCAACCACTGTGCCACCAGGGAAGCCCTCTATGTTTTTTTAGACTGCTGTCTTCCATTGTTCAGAGTGGTTATTTCAAGGTTTCTCTACTTATCTCCAAGCACCCCATGCCACCTCCTCCACAGATGCCCCAAAGATGACATTGGGTCCAAGTTCATAGTAAAAGGTAACAACCATCATGTCAGAGCTCCCTTGACTTCTTGCCTGTCACGTTCAAATTTACTGCCACTGGTACCCTATTAGCCAGCTAGGGCTGCTGTAACAAAGCGCCACAGACTGAGTGCCTTCAGTGGCAGAAACATATTGCCTCGCAGTGCTGGAGGCCAGAAGTCCAAGATCAAGGCTTGCTTCCTTCTGAAGTTGCTAGTGAAGGACCTGTTCCAGGCTTCTCTCCTGACTCCTGGTGGTTTGCTGGAAATCTTTGATGGCTTCTGCTGCATCGCCTCGATCTCTACCTTCATCTTCACATGGTGTACTCCTTGTACATGCGTGTCTGTGTCCAAATGCCCCTTTTTTATAAGGACGCCAGACATATTGGATTGGGGTCCACCATACTCCAGTATGACCTCATCGTAACTAATTACATCTGCAATGGCCTATTTCTAAATTATGTCACATTCTGAGGTACTGGGGGGTGGGGTGTTAGGACTTCAATATATGAATTTTAGGAAGATGCAATTAACTCATAACAGGTACCCTGCCTCATCGTTTCAGAAGTTCTGTTCCTCTTCTGTGTGGCTACTCCTTCCACAGCTATTATAACGTTCAACCATTCCTGTCTTTTTAGAAACATGGCCCAAGGAGGTATCATTTCTATTTCCAATAGCTACAATTGCTCCGTCTATACCAGCTCTTCCCAATCAACATACAAACAAGTTCACTGCTCTCCCAGTTCAAGAAACAAGTGCAACAACACAAGCTCCCCATGGTCTTGCATCCCACGTCAGCTTTGACCCTGCACTCTTTTTCCTGCAGCCTACTTCAGCTATCTCCATTGCTAGCTCCTATTTATTCAACTCACTCCAACCTGGCCGTCGTTTCACCCCTTCACTGAAACTGTTCTTGCTAAGAACTGTGAATGACTTCCTTTTTGCTCCAGACAATGGCCTCAACAGGCTTCATCTCACCTGACTCTTCATCATGACTTAATATCAGTGACCTACACTGACCCTGGAAGTGGTCACCTATTTCAGCCTCCACAGCTCCCCCTTCTCCTGACACCGTGTTGTCCTGGTTTTCTTCTTACCTCATGGGCTGCTACATCACAGTCTTCCTTGCTGCCTCACCTTTCTTTGTCAATCCCTTAAAATGCCAGCATTTCTCAGATAATTAGAATTATCACCAATATGCCAGAGATAAGGAAAACAATATAATATAAATACTATTTATATAAACTCTTGTGAATCAACTATATAACACAAGTAGTTTAGAGAAGCTGGACAAAGAACGCAGACAGATAATTTGCAAAAGAAGAAATGCTAGTCTCTAATTTACATTAAATAGATCCAAGGGTCACTAGTGGGCAGTTTAAAGCAAAATGAGCTAGGGCTTTTCAGGTCTCAGTTTGGTGATGATTTGGAAAATAGTCGTGGGAGTACAGCAAGACAAGCCTTGCAGGACATTTAGTCCTGTTCAAAACATCTATGACATTTGGTCCATGCCAAAATATCCTTGATATTTGGTTCTATCCAAAATACCCATGAGCATATGTAGTCCATGCCAAGTTGTAGAAACAGACAGTGGTGATGATTGTACATTTTGAATATAATTAATGTCACTAAATGGCACACTCAAAATAGTTAAAATGGCAAATTTTGTGTTATGTATATTTTAAGACAATACAAAAAAATTTTTTAAGTCTGTAGACAAAATATGTAGAAAAGGGTGTTACAAAGTTGTGTCACAGAGTTAATATCAATATTGTGTTATTTTTTCCTGGTTTTTGTGATGTTTGAGGTAAATTTTAGCTTTTATATTTTGTAGTTTGTTGTGATTTCTCATTTGAATAAATTTTAATATTGTTAAAAAAAAAAACCTAGATAGAGCCAATGAGTAGCTGATATAGTTGTTGCCCATATGATATACTTGAGGAATAGCTAACTGTTCCACCTCCTTCTGTCTTGTTTAATCCTGCAGCATCCTTGGTCCGTGAGTACCAGTATCCTTTTACACTGATGAGGAAAGTGAGCTCAGGAGATGAAGGGACTTGTATCCAGTTCCCTTTGATTCAGAAGCTTGTACCAATAATCACTGCATGACACTGCCTCTCATTTGAAAACTAGTTTAGAGTATAATATGGTTGAAGAAAATAAGCTCTGTGCACATTCTATAGTTTTATTTTATTTTAAGCAAATATATGCAAATAATTGAAAATTTTAGACTGAAAACAATGAGCTTTCCCTCTGAAAGAAAAAGCTGCTGTCCTATCCTGGCTTAGTCACTGACAAGTTGGGGAGTGCAGGCAAAGCCATTTAGCTGCTTTGGGCCTCAGCGACGGCATCTGTAAAAGCCAAGTCGATAATATTTATTGAGTGGCCACCAGGCTCAAGACCCCGAGTGAAGGTCTAAAGGATGCAGAGGCAGCATCCACAGCTCTGCTTCCAGTGAGCTCAGGATCTAGTTGAAAAGACAGGATCTAGTTGAGCAGAACAGAAACGCCCATGAAAGCTGCCGGGAGCCAGAGGACAGACCATCAATCCTGTCTGGGGAGGTAACGCTTGATGAAGTGTGAGAAGGAAATTGATAGGATGTAACTGAGTCACCAGCCTTTGTTTCTTTGGGGCTCGGGGCTCGGGTTCCCAGAAGCAGTCAGTGAAGTCGGTTTTTCTGGTTAGCTGTTTGGGTGAACCCCTGCTTTGTTCTCTTTAGTTCTCATTGTCTACGTTGAATGATCTCAAGTGCCTGTAGGTGATTTACAAGGGATGGGAGAGGGGAAGGTCTATTCTCCATTCTTTGCACAGTCCAGGGTGGCATACACTCGTGCACGTGCACACACACATACACACACACTCCAGAAAAGGTGAAGTGCTTTGCTTTCAGTTCTCAGTAGAGGAATGGCACTGTACAGAGCATGAGAAAAGTAGGAGGCTACCCTCATGCACACTCAGGTCTGTGCGTGTCCTAACCCAGAGCCTCCCTGCCCCCCACTACCCCGCTGCTTGCACCAACAGACCAGTATGTGGACTTTCTCTCACTTACAGGCTCCAGGGAGTAACTATCTGACTCTCTGTCTCTCCTCCCCTCCCTCTCTTTCTCCCTCTCTCTTTCCCCTTCATGGCTCCGCCCCTAAAACTTGCTTGCTTCTTCCTTTAAATCCCCTTATCCCTTGCAGTCTTGACCTCCAGCATTCTCGGGCTGGCCCTCCCTCACTGTTTCTCCTTGGTCTCAGAAAGCTTACAGTGAGCTGTGAGTCACTCTCTTCCCTTTGCCCTTTGTTTCTGCTGTTGGTTTGATGGAGGTAGTTGTGAGGGAACATTGGGTCCTAAGAATGCAGGAAGTTAGAAGGGTCATTTTTAAAGAAAGGGAATCTGAATGGCCCCCTTTTTGTCTTTCCCTAACCTTTAATTACACCCCAAGTTATGTTAGCTTTATTTGTCTGTTATTGATTCTTGACTTTTTTCCAAACTTGACAGCTCAAAAGACCACAGATAAAAGACCATCCCAGCTCAGATACAAAGGAGAGAAAGGTTTTTTTGGCAGAGAGAATAGACATGGCAAAGACGAAGAGATGGGAATGTACACAGTACATTAAAGGCATGGAAATAGTCTAGTCTCTGCAGTGACTGGGGTCCTGGCGGATGGTGGTAGGAAATGAGTTCTCAGAAGTACATTAGGGACACCCCATGAAAGATCTTGTGTATTTCAATTCGACATGGTGGCTTTCATTCTGTAGCAAATGGGAGGTGACCATGAAAAGTTTCTGGACAACTGAAAATATGATTGTGTCTTTGTTTTGCTTAATTCTGATGGTTTTGTAGAATGAATTAAAGGGGAGAGAATCTAGGAAAATAGTATTTTCAGTAATTCAGCAAATATTTATAAATTGCCTACAGTCTGCCAGGTACTGTGCTAAGCGCTGAAATAGATGGTGAACAAAATGGACAAAAATTCCTGCCCTCACAGAGTTTAAGGGTTATGGGTTAGAATACTGTGGGGCTGTTTTGGCCTACATGTGCCTGGAGTTTGGGAGACAGGTGAGAACTACAGAGCTAAGAGACATCAGAATACAGGTGATAATGAAAACCATTAGTAGAGTCATCTAGAAAGAATATGTAGGGTGAGAAGAAGAGAAAATGAAGCTCAGAACTTTGGAGGAAATATACCTTTAGCAGCAAAAAAGAAGAAATTAAGGAAGGACTGAGAAAGAGTAATCAAAGAAGTAACAGGAGAAGCAGGAGAGATGGATGCTTTGGAACTCAGAGGAGGCAAGTGTTTCAGGAAGGGATGAGTTGATGTAAGTATAGGAGGGAGCTCAAGGCGGCTTCAGAGAAGGTCGAGCCAGGATAGAAGCCCTGAGCACGCAGCTTCATTAGAGGAGAAAGGGGCAGCAGGGATGCCTAATTGTATAAAAGGAGAAAAAGAAATGGGAGGCGAAGAAATACTATAAGGCATTCACAAACTCTGTATTTCTTAACTTGAGTTTAGGTGTATTAGAAAGAGTAGTTTTTAGGTGTTCTGTGACTTACTCTGTGACACTTATTTGACAAAGTTCCTTTTCTATAATTTGCCCCATGAACCCCAAGAGACTAAATGTAGGGGATACAAAAGAATTGAACTTCTTCCCAAGGCCAGCAGGGAATGTTTGAGGGAGGTCTTGCTCTCATTGCTCACTGAGCTGAGCCTGAATCCCTTCCCCACTGTCCATAGAAAGGATTTGAGAACTGCGCTCCCAGCATCTTAGGACATGGCATGGATGTGTTTCCTCTTTCATAGCACTACAGGGACGTGGCTTCTGGTGAAAGACAACATTCCAATAAAGGCTCCTTTGTGGTCAAGACGTCTAGAGGCTTTTTGACTTTTCTGTAGGAGATCTTGAACATCCTACAGGAAACAGGGGCCCTTGGACATTTCAACATCAGTATTTCTGAGGCATCAGAAATCAGTAAATAATCTTCTTTGCATCATAATAAACTGAGTGAACCTCAGCTGAGAGAGTTCTTACTTGGACCAGGCCTGCAGGAGATTTAAGGGATCAATAACTCAACCTTCCTCCCGTCCACAGGATGACACAGCTTGATGATGTCCTAGGAACACCCAGCACCCCTTTTTGTTTATTGGCTTCAAATTGCCTCTTTTTTCCTCCCATGGAAGTTTTCAGTGAGTTTTGTAGCCAGCTCACACTAAGTTATTTGTTCAAGTCTGCCCCCTTCAGTTTTCCACAGAGGCTACAAAATTAAATGGTTCTGAAGAATCTAGGAGCAGGACAGGAATAAAGACACAGATGTAGAGAATGGACTTGAGGACACGGGGAGGGGGAAGGGTAAGCTGGGACGAAGTGAGAGAGTGGCATGGACATATATACACTACCAAATGTAAAACAGATAGCTAGTGGGAAGCAGCCACATAGCACAGGGAGATCAGCTCGGTGCTTTGTGACCACCTAGAGGGGTGGGATAGGGAGGGTGGGAGGGAGATGAAAGAGGGAGGGGATATGGGGATATATGTATACGTATAGCTGATTCACTTTGTTAATCAGACACGAACACAACAATGTAAAGCAATTATACTCCAATAAAGATGTTAAAAAAAAATTGTCAGTACCCTTAACCGCCTGACCTTTTCAACTGGAAAAGCTCAGAGACGGGCTGATTGGGACTCAGAGGTAATTCTGCCAGGAGCAGCTTTGGCCTCAAACAGTCAAGGTAAATCTTTCAATAGGTAAATAATCAGTCAGAGAGCTTGGGCCAAAAAACTACAAATGAGGAGCAAGACACAGGATGTCACAGATAGAGTAAATTTAACAGGAAAGGTACAGAAATGACATTTCATAAGAATACAACTTTGTCAGAAGAGGAGCTTTGAAGTAGAATAATCTAAGACCCAATAAATGACTGTTTTCAAGGGGACTCAGGAGGATGAATGGAAGAGTGTGTGAGGGCCTCCCTTCATCCTGGACTTTGAGCCATAAGTGCTACATCATCACAAGGGTCGTATTTATGATTTAAAAATTACGCAAAATTTTGTTTCAGTCTTATTGGATCGTTCGGTAGCACCAGTAGAAAACAGGCCAAGAAATGCTTTAGTGGACGAGACAGGAAAAAGTCATAATCATGTGGCCTGAAAATCCCTCAAAATTCTAGTATCCAAGAGAAATAAATAAACTGGAACTGATTGTGGCTGAAATCTCCATCGTGGAAGTTCTATAAATAGAGAAGGGAATGAGAATAGAGAGTGAAAAATATACCCATACATCCATGGCCAACTGATTTCAACAAGGGTGCCAAGACGATTCAATAAAGAAAAAACGGTCGCTTCAAGAAATGGTGCTGGGACAGCTGAACACCCATATGGAACAAAATGAAGTGGGACACTCACCTCACATCATATACAAAAGTTAACTTCAAACGGATGGATGACCTAAATAGAAGAGCTAAAACACTTAAAAAACAAAAACATAGGGGTAAACCTTCATAACCTTGGATTCGGCAATGGATTCTTAGATATGATACTAAAAGCACAGAAAGAAAAAAAAAAA
Source organism: Mesoplodon mirus (assembly GCF_964341445.2). Lineage (NCBI taxonomy): Eukaryota > Metazoa > Chordata > Mammalia > Artiodactyla > Ziphiidae > Mesoplodon > Mesoplodon mirus. Next base: position 65,606,675 of record NC_138993.1, on the reverse strand, counting down.
GAAAGAAAAAATAGGTAGATTGGACTTCACCAAAATTGAAAATGTTCACAGCAAAGGACACTATCAAGAAAGTGAAAAGACAACTTACACAGGGGAGAAAATATTGCAAATCATATATTTGATAAGGGTCTAATGATGCAGAATATACGAAGAAACTTTACAGCTCAAGAGTAAGAAGATAAACAACACAATTTTGTAAATGGCCAAAGGACTTGAATAGATATTTCTCAAAAGAAGCGATCCAAATGGCCAGTAAGCATGTGAAAAACTGCTCAACATTAGTCATTAGGTAAATTCAAGTCAAAACCACAGCGAGATACCACATTTCATTCACTAGGATGACTATAATCAGAAACAAGAAAACAACAACTGTCGATGAGGATGTGGAGACATAGAAACCCTTGTACATTGCTGCTGGAAATGTAAAGTGTTACAGCTGCTGTGGAAAGCAATTTGGTGCCTCCTCAAAAAATTAAGCATAGGGACTTCCCTGCTGGCACAGTGGTTAAGAATCCGCCTGCCAGTGCAGGGGACACGGGTTCGATCCCTGGTCTGGGAAGATCCCACATGCCGCAGAGCAGCTAAGCCCATGTGCCACGACTACTGAACCTGCGCTCTAGAGCCTTCGAGCCACAGTCACTGAAGCCCGCGCACCTAGAACCTGTGCTCTGCAACAAGAGAAGCCACCGCAATGAGAAGCCCGCGCACCGCAGCAAAGAGTAGCCCTGGCTGGCCGCAACTAGAGAAAGCCCGCACGCAGCAACAAAGACCCAACGCAGCCCAAAATTAATTAATTAATTAATTAATTTAAAAAAAAAAAGTTAAGCATAGAATTTTCATATGACCCAGCAATTTTACTCCTAGGTCTTGATATATACCCCAAAGAATTAAAAACAGATACTCACAAATACATGTACAGGCACGTTCATAGCAGCGCTATTGACATTCGCCAAAAGTAGCCCCGAATTTGGGAAACAACCCAAATGTCCATCAACGGATGAGTGGATAAACAAACCGTGGTGTATACATACAATGGAATATTATTCAGCCATAAAAAGGAATGAAGTATGAACACAGGCTACAACAGGGATGAACCTTGAAAACATTATGCTAAGTGAAAGAAGTCGGGCACAAAAAGTTACATATTGTATGATTCCATTGATATAAAATATTCAGAATAGGTGAATCCGTAGATGCAGAAAATAGTTCAGTATTTTCTGGAGCTTGGAGGAGGGGAGATTGGGGAGTAATTGTTTACGAAGTACGAGGTTTCCTTTTGAGTGATGACAATATTTTGGAACTAGATAGAGGTCGTGGTTGCACCATGTTGTGAATGTACTAAATGCCACTGAACTGTTCACTTAAATTGTTCATTTTATTTTGTGTCAATTTCACCTCAAAAAATTTTTTTTAATAGAGAGGTACGGTTCATAAAATTGAAGTCATGAATTCTATACAGAACGACTTGGACTTTCTCTTTCAGGAAGCATTCAAGACTTGTAATGTAAAGAAACATGTTCTCATAAAGCTGGGCCCAAGGCAATATGTGAAGTAGCTTTTGAGACTTTTTCCTCTCCATTCCGTCCCACAGAGGCTATGGGTGGTTTCGAGGACAGTCTTCCCCTCTGTTTCGTCCCCTCTGGGAATCTCACGCATCTTCCATGCTTTTAACTTGGGATTCCATGGGGTGACAGCGAATAGTAAAGGGCTCATCAAGTAAACCAGTAAACGCATTCCCACTATAGCCATGTGCTTCTTCAAGGAGTTTATTCAGACCCATTCTTCAAGGCTCTGTTACCCTTCTGGGAAGCCTCTCCAGTGTCCTTGGGCAGAATTCCTCCTTCTCTGAACTAGCTCAGCTTGTTCATGCCATTAGTGTCACTGCTCTAGGCCACCTGTCAAAGCTCAGTGTCTAGCCGAGTGCCTGATATACAAGGCGTATCAATGCAATGCACTTAGATGGAACTATCCCTGTCGGGTAATAACATGTTTCAAACTCAGTACAAATGCACTTGTTCCGTAGTAATATATCCATCAGTGTGAGTGTGTGCATATGTGTGTGTGCCTGTGTGTTTGTGTAGGTGTTGCGTTGGGCAGAATATATTGGGTTGGCCAAAAAGTTCATTCGGGTTCTCTGTCGCATCCTGTGGGAAAACCCGAACACACTTTTTGGCCACCCCAATATTTGCTTCTGGAAGCCCTTTCATGCACATGGGTCAAGTCATCTCACCAGAGGACCTCCTGTCCGTGCCTGTGGGCATATCCGTCTTGCTGCCACAGAATTTCTGTCCTTCAAAGAGTAAATATATCATTCAGAAACCAATGAATTTGGGGCTTCCCTGGTGGTGCAGTGGTTGCGAGTCCGCCTGCCGATGCAGGGGACACAGGTTCGTGCCCCGGTCCGGGAAGATCCCACATGCCGCGGAGCGGCTGGGCCCGTGAGCCATGGCCGCTGAGCCTGCGCATCCGGAGCCTGTGCTCCGCAACGGGAGAGGCCACAGCAGTGAGAGGCCTGCCTACCGCAAAAAAAAAAAAAAAGAAAAAGAAACCAATGAATTTAACCTAATTCTGCCTTCGAAATAAGTGGGGAGCTGCTTACCCTGAGGCTGGCTCTCTGAGATGGAGATGGGGAGGGACTGGAGAAAGGTGCCTGACGAACAGCCAGTCACTGGTTTCTGGGGGACTGTGGTGACCAGGAGGCAAAGAAAACCACCTACTTCTGTGCACCCGGCTGTGATTCTCTCACCCCAGACAGGCTACGGGAGAGGCTTGGGAGGCATCAGTCTCTGGCAGCATCCTTCTGGGAGGGGGAACAGAGAGAGGGGGTGGGGAAATGCAAGAGAGGAAATGCAATCACTAAAGCAGAAATAATCTTTTCCTGCCCAGATCCAGAGTCAACCCAGTTACTTCAATTTTTTCATCGTATCAACTCTCTCTGAAAAATGTCTGTTCTGAAGGTGAATTCAGAACCTTGTGTGGGAGGTAGCTGGTGGTGACGGGACTGGAAGAGTCTGGGGAATGAGCTGAGCCATTAGAGTGTGCGTTCCCAGCACCCAGACTCCACGCTCCACAGGGCAGAGCAAGGGGTAATTTATTTAACCTCAAATTCCAGATGTGATACATTCCTATTTCACCGAACATTACTCCTGCTGCTACTGCCCACAGCACACTTCGGTTCTAACGGCTTCCAAGGACCTTGTAGTTTATCTCTTCCACTAAGCCCTCAGGGGAGGAGTCATCTGTCTTGTGTGTGTGTTTTGCTAATACGTTTGCAATTGTTTTCACTCAATTCTTGTGATGGGCCTTACCAGCTCAGACCACTGGAAATCATTTCTTTCTTTTTTTTTTTTCTAACATCTTTATTGGAGTATAAGTGCTTTACAATGGTGTGTTAGTTTCTGCTGTATAACAAAGTGAATCAGCTATACTTATACCTATGTTCCCTTATCTCCTCCTTCTTGCGTCTCCCTCCCACCCTCCCTATCCCACCCCTCTGTAGTTTCCTCTTACCTCATCTAGGTAACTCTTCTGAGGAAAGCTGCGATGAAAAAGCTTGACTCAAGTTTGTGATTTTGATGAGAAAAGATGAGAAGAAGTTGGCGTCTGGGGCATGGGCAACACAGGGTGGTGGGAGCTGCCAGAAAGTGGGTACATTGTTGCTACAGAATTTTAAAACTATAGTAAAATCAACACAAAGTCAATTTATTACCACCACGTAGCTGCAATTCTCAACCAGGTCAGTGTTATAATACTCCTTCCTGCCGGGGCAAACCAAACAATTGGCTTGGGTGTATGACCACGTTTAGCATGTTCCTGAACTCCTCACTGTAAATTTTTTTTTTTTTTTTTGGTACGCAGGCCTCTCACTGTTGTGACCTCTCCCGTTGCGGAGCACAGGCTCTGGATGCGCAGGCCCAGCGGCCATGGCTCACGGACCCAGCCACTCTGCGGCATGTGGGATCTTCCCGGACCGGGGCACGAACCTGTGTCCCCTGCATTGGCAGGCGGAGTGCCACCAGGGAAGCCCTGTAAAATATTTTTGAATGTAGAAACATAGAGTATTAAGACCAAAAGGCAGCTTAGGTATTCTTTCATTCTTCTTTCATTACCTTCTTTCATTATTATGTCCACAGGTAGACATCACGTTTACTAAGACCTGCCCCTGCCCTTGAGAAGCTTGTACATCAGAGAAAGAGCAGTTAATGACTTTCTCAAGGTCATCTGAATGCTGAAAGGCTGAGTCCAAGCAGGATCATGATATTTTCAAGTGACCTTCCTTCCTTGAGGGGTTTAGAGAAAGTAGAACCATAGAAATGGCAGGGCCTTGAAACACCTTCCAACTTTGACCCAACAAAAAAAGTTTAAAACTCTTGATATTCTTAATGAAAAATGTGTTCTGGTTTTGCTTTTCCCCTTAGTATACAGATATTTCCCGGAACCTGGCAACGGCTCCTCCCAACCCTTAGTATAGGGAGATTTCTCCAGCAGCACAATTGCATTTTGACGTTTCTGCTTCAAAGTTAGTACTAACAGCTGTCTCCCCAGGGGCCTGAGCTGAGGCAAGCCCCATCACAACACCACCTCAAATGACTTTTAATTAAACTGAACTCGGTCAGTGGTGACTTATGCTTTTTGTGCTTCTGTTTTCTACACCTGAGGTTCTATTTATAAACCATTTAGTCATATGGGCCACTGGATTTGGAACCTAATTAGAGCTGTGTATTATTATGGCTTGGTGGCCCCAAATGTTGGCAACGGTTTCCTAGGAGGCAGGTTAATTCGTTGCTTGTGAAGTGCCGGCTGCACTTGCCTCTCTGGGTTTGTCTGTTGATTCCATCTTGGGATGCATTTCCTCCAAAAGCCCCAAACCACACACCACTCTGAGGCCATTTCTCTTCGCTTCATGGTCAAAGTGTGTGTAGTGATCCAGGTAGGTGACGACAGCTCCCACACGCCAGCCAGCAGCCATCAGTGACTCGAGACTGGCTTTGGGAAGGTCCCCGGTCAGCACGTCGGGCTCTGATAACCGTACAGACTGCTGGTGCTAACATTCTTCAAGGTTAAGGCCCATTCCTCCTCCCATTTTGGATGGAAGCCAGGATTTAAATGAAAGAAAGAAAGAATAGGAAAAAGAAATCAAATAGAAATTCAACCACGGGAGTCAAGGGCAAGTGAAACTGATTTTAAAGAGCTGGCTTCCAGCCACAGAAACAGAGTTGAGGTGGAAACTGTGCTCTTGGTCAAATTGCAGCCACTGCTGAGGAGAAGTCTGTAATGAGAACGTGGCCAAAAATGCTTCATTTTTAGCATGCCAGTGTCCTGAAGACTAAGGCAGTGACGCATTCTTTGAAATTAAAAATTGCTCCCAGAGTAGTTCTGTCTGCCTGAAATGTAAGAAAGAGGCACTAAAATCAGGGCAAAGTGGGAGGGTGGTGGGAAGAAAAGCACAGCTTGAATTTTATAACTCCACATTACTCTTTAGTATTTGATTTCTCTAAAGTCATATACTTTGCACTGTGTAAATAGGATATCCAGATTTAGACATTATAACCCCACTTATGTAACTGACTGCAAACAATGTAAGATTTATTGAGAGGTGACTTTGCCTTGTGATTAGGGGAGTTGGTGCTAAAGCCAGAATGCCTGCGTTTGAGTGTTTGCTTTACCACTTCCTAGCTATGTGATTTCAGGCAAATTGCTTGACCTCTCTGAGCCCCAATTTGTTCATCTGTAAAATGGGAATCATACTAATAGTATCTATGTCATAGTGCATAAAATGACTGACATATGTAAGTGGCCTAAGGCAATATTTGAACATAATAAGTCCTATATAAAGTGTTTTCTTTTTGGTATTAAGTGTTAATAATATTTTCTGCCACCTCTTTTAGTTATCTATTTAATTTTCCTCAAAAATCATCAACACAAAATATCCATGTGGGAAAAAAATGAATTTTGAGCTGTATTAATATTATATACAAAAATTAATTCCAGGTAAATCGTAAATATAAATGCTAAAGTTTCCACATAAATCTCTTCCAAAGGAAGTTGAAAAATAAGATCTTCAGGACTGTGGTAAGGCAAAAACAATTTTAAGCAGGACATAAAAACACTAACTATAAAAAAAAACAACCCACCAGAAAATTAGACTACTTTAAAATGAAGAACTTCTGTTCGTCAAAAAATATATTGAAAGAGGAAAATACAAGCTGCAGAGCGAGAAAAGAAAGATGCAAAGACAGTTACAAAGAGTCATATCCAGAATATGCAATTCAACAAGAAAATATCAGACAATACAATAGAAAATTGGACAAAAGACTTGAAGAGACACCTTACAAAACATAATATCCAAATGCCCCAGATAGAAAGATGTTCAGTATCACTAGTCACCAGACAAATTTAAATGTTAACCACATTAAAATCCTTTATATACCTAATCAGCATGGCTAAAAAAACCCCGCAAAACACTAAGTGCTGGTGAGGATGTAGAGCAATTGGGACTCACACACTACTGGCAGGAGTGTACATGGGAACAAGCACTTTGGGAAAGTGTTCAGCAGTGTCTACTAAAACTGACCCTGTGTATATCCTACGACACAGAAATTTCACTTCTAGATTTTTAGTCACAGGTATATGCCCCAAAATGTATGTATAAAAATGTTTATATCATTATTATTATTAATAGCCTCGAACTAGAAATAACTCAAATTCCAACAGTAGGAAGAATGAATAAATTATGACATAGTCCTAAAATGAAATACTACAAAATAGCAACAAAAATGAACAAACTATTATATACAAAAATGGGGAGAAATCTCAAAAAACCAAACTTGAATGAAATAGGCCAGACATACCATACTTGTTGTATGATTCAATTTATATAAAGTGTAAAAAACCCCTAAGTTATGATGCTGAAAGTTAGGCTGGTGGATATCTTTAGGGAGAGGGGTTAGTTATCAGAGGAGACAAAGAGTGGGGAAGTACTGAGAGGCTAGTAGTGTCTTATTTATTTATTCAGTGATGGTTTCAATGATGTGTTCTTGAGAAAATTCATTGAACTATACACTTAACGTTTTGTGTACTTCTTTTACATATGTTATACTTCATTAAAGAAATTTTACTTGAAATTATTAAGGCTATGGAATTCTAACAAATAAATGTGCTAAACAACAAATTCAACCTTTCAGGTCTTAACATTTGGTTATAATCTGTTTACCTCTAAATTGAACTGAGCGTTTGTAAGTATGTGCGTGTACATTGCTAGAATGTAAGTTCCATGAAGACGGAGCTTTTTGACTGATGATTTGCTTCTCCTATCTGTGGCTGCTTCAATAGTGTCCGATACGTAGTAGGCACTCAATAAATATTTGGTGAATGTATGAATGAAAAAAATACCTTGCATTTGATAAATTAAAAGAAAGTTCATTTAATACTGTATTTGTGGGCCTGGAAAATAGAATGGGTTACTTCCCAGGAGGTATAAGTATTATGATTGATCTACTTTTATGTTTCCTCCAGCCATTTTTTCGCAAGCAGCATTCATAATTGGAGAGAGTGATATATGAGGAACAGTCAAGAGTGGGAACCAGTGTGCAAGGCCATGAAACATGAAGAAAATTAATTTCTGAGCCCACCAAGATATCTCAGTATCTATCATTTAACAGAATACATACATTCCAGTAAAGACAACTCTAAAGCAATTTCTGTAGTAAAAGGAAATCTATTTTCCTATCGGAACTCTAAGAAGAAGTTGAACAGGTGTTTTTACAGGAAAAAGTCCTGCAATAAATGAGAGTTAAGAAGTCTTCTAGTGGGAAAAGGTACAAGATGGCGGGCAGTCAGCTTCAAGACATACTAGAGTAGACCTTCTGGTTGCTGTCAGTCTCACCTTGTTTATTATTTGTTTGCATAGGTTTCCCAGACTCACCATTCTCTATACCCAATCAGGAAACACATTTCTGTGAAACTCTGGCTTCTCTATGTCCTCTTTGGGTTTGGGTGTTTTCCATATATACAGCTGGGCTGTAAGAGCATGCTTCACCTGTATCAATAATGATGTCACATTTTAGCTTTAAAATCCCTCAAGTTTGAAGTGAAGCGTTGTATGAAAGAAATTTCTAATTTGGTAAATTCAAAATCAGGTAAATCAACCTCAATTTTCCTAGTGGCTCAACTTGTACAACTTGTACACGTAGATTCTAAAGCAATTGAGTCGGAGTGCCTGAGGGAGCCACATAGTCCACGATGGTCTTAGCCTCTTAGGAGAGCGGGGGAGTCAAGCTAGAGTCTGAACCCATGTCTGCTACTCTTGTTTAGGGAGTGACCATGAGCCTCAGTTTCCTCACTTGTAAAACAGAGATTAAATTTCTAGCTTGATGCTTTAATTAGTTAGTGTATGTGTCCCACAGATTAGAAGCTCAGTGAGTGGTACCAGCTTCTTCATCATCATCATCATCATCATCATCACCATCATCACCATTTGCATCCAAACAGCCAGAAAGTAGCCAAGTCCTGTGAACCCAATGAACCAGCAGTTACTGCTGGTTGCAGTCTTCATGGCAGAGAACTTGAATTTAGCTTCGTTCTAGCTGAGTTAGTTTAGCAGCTTGGCCTGAGACATTACTCAATAGGAGAGACTAGCTATTATAAAGGCTGTTTCTGGTTTTGTTTTTGAACAGCAAATCATCACCGTGCTTCATCTGCAAAATGGGGATGAGAACCCACCTCCACTCACCCCAGGAAGCATTTCAGCACTGCCCATCTTGGAAACTGGCTGTGGAGTAAGCAGAATTAGCAAGGCAGGCAGCAGGGAAGTGGGAAGGCCCTTGGGTTGCTTGTTGGAAGCTGAGAGCTGGAAATAATTTTCTCTGATCTATTGCCTAGAGAGCACCATGAGCCAGCTGGCCCGAGAAGATAAGGGAACTGTTCTTCTCCAGCCTGGGTGGTGCCATTACCTAACAGGGAGTTGGGCAAGATGCTTAGGGAGTGGTACTTTCACTGTGTGCCAAAGTCTGCCCGCGTTTCATCTGGATTCCAATTTTTATCCTGTGCCATGTTTTAAAAATTATTTTAGATCTTCCCTGGAGGAAGGAACCACAATTTCTCCAGCTCTTCTCAGACAATTTGTTCTAAGTGTAAAGGATTGGAGGTGGGGGTGGGAACAGACATGGAATTAGCCAAATTTGAGAATTAAAAAAAAATGCCTCTATTTTAAAAAATGACTTGGAATCACTTTGGAAATCACAGTCGCTTTGCATAAATGCTATAATGCCCTGCATCCCCTCCTTGTTCTGTTTGTATGCTTGCTCTTGCAGCCATATTCTGCCTTAATAGAAGCAGTGTCTGGAAAACTAAGAGGGAAAAGAGGAAGCAATTGGTTTTCACCTCTGTAGGATGGTGGCATAAGAATGGAATTGAGCATTGTGATGGGTAATTTTGTGTCAACTTGACTAGGGTGCGGTGTCCATTTGTTTGTTCTAAGACCAATCTAGATGTTGCTGTGAAGATATTTTTTTAGATGTGATTAACATTTAAATCAGTAGATACAATTCTGACACCAGTTCCAATGTGTGGGTTTTCCAGCACCACCAAGCAATTCTCCAACACCAACTGGGTGTCCTACAACTCAACACAATTCTGATATTATCTACCAGGAGATAGCAGCAGATCCCACAGTTTAAGGGCTTAGTCCCACAAGATGGCTCCCCGCATCTCCCCAGATGCCAACTGCAAGTTCAGGTTGTTACCTGTGCTTCTGACGACCCATTTATAGATTGGAAGTTCCCACGACACCCTTCTTTAATACATTTGTTAGAATGGTTCATAGAACTCAGAGAAACATTTTACTTACTAGATTACCAGTTTATTATAAAAGAATACAATTCAGGAACAGCCAGATGGGGAAGAGATGTTTAGGAAAAGGTAAGGGGAAAGGGTATGGAGCTTCCATGCCCTCTCCTGATGCACCGCTCTTCCCAAATCTCCACGAGTTCACCAACCCAGAAGCTCTCAGAACCACGCCCTTTTGGGTGTTCATGGAGGCTTCATTACACAGGCAAAATTGATTAAACCATTGGCCATTGATGGTTGAACTCAATCTCTAGCCCTTCTCCCTTCACCAGAGGTCAGGGGGTGGGACTGAAAGTTCCAACCCTTTAATCCCACGGTTGCTTCCTCTGGGGTCACGAGCCCCCATGACAAGCCCCCACCACCGTTAGGTGGCATTCAAAAAGCTACCTCATCAACATAGCAAAAGATACCTTTACTGTTCTCCTCACTTACAGAAATCCCAAGGGTTATAGCAGCTCTGTGCCAGGAAGGGGTGAAGACCAAATATGTATTTCTTATTATAAGTCACACCTCCTAGGGACCAGCATGTCCCCCTTTTGCTGTAAGAGTGAGATGCTAGTGTTAGTCAGTGTTCTCCAGAGAAACAGAACAGATAGGAGATGGTATATAAATAAGAGTTGATGTTACGGTTTCAAGTCCAAAATCTGCAGGGTAACAGGGAGAACTCTTCGCTTACTAATACCAGCATCTCACTCTTATAGCAATAGGGGGACATGCTGGTCCCCAGGAGTTGTGATTGAAGGGCTGCCATAAGATGGCTCATCCCCAAACATCCCCCCTCCTCTCTTTACCCCCAAGTCTACCAGTCAGCCTGCAAATTCATTTTGGAAAGTCGCCGAGAGGGACAACATTACCTATAGAAGGCCATAGAATTTTCCTTACCATTAGGCCATTAGCTTGGCAAATTGCTCAGATTAGCTAGCTGGGCATTGGACCCTGGAAAGAGAGACATAATAATAATATTGACTCCTGAAAATGGAGTCCTATTCTGATACTCACAAGCCCTGAGGGTCTGGAGTAGATAAGGGCAGTCTAAAGAGTGGGAACAGGAGCTGGAAGGGATGCTGAGAAGGAAGGTGAAGAGATCCGAGGGAGACCATTTGTTATGTTTAGTAATATTATGAATCATCAGCATTATAATACTGATAAACCCCAGGCTGGGCATCTTGTCTCTGGAGACAAATCTCAACGTACACACCTCCGAAGGCAGCAGTGGCCATCTGGGTACCAAAATGGGGAAGTGAAGGCCCACATCCCTGACCCTTCCGGCCCCCACTGCTCAGCTAAGCAAGGAGCTGGATAACCCCACCCCGTCAGCCACGCCCAAGGACTTTGTCTTCTTGATGTGGGAAAAGGCAGCTCAGAATCTTTCAACTCAACAATTTCTCCTCCCCCAGATCTCATCCTTGGGAACCTAGACCCTATACTGCAGTCGGTCCTTTGCTTGGCAGTAAAACTTTTCCTCTCCCTACTCAATCTTTGGTCTCTTCATATTCTTTTTCTCTTTAAAAACAATCACCATCGATTCAGTTCCTATTCTCTTATCCTCATTTATAGCCCTTTGGTGTAAATATTGCTCCATTTTGCAAAGGAGGCAACTGAGGCTGAAAGAGCTTTCCCAAGTGTCAGAGGGCAGATTCGAGCCCAGCTTGGCTGAGGGCTGGTACTTAAGCTGACCCACAAGAGATTCCAGAAATGATGGCGAAATGCTACAGCTGAGGCACCTTGGAACTGAAAGGGACTCCATGGTCAGGCTCTATGCACGACGGGAAGCAACAGGAGAAAGGAGTTATTTAAAATGAAAATTAAGGGCTCTTTATTCTCTGAATTTAAATGCAGACATGACATTTACAGCACGATAACCCAGGAATACTAACACACTGCTCGTAATTAGACCTGGCGTGTCTTTGCTCTTTGACAGATGCAAAGGATTTCAAAATGTAATTAAACCTTCCAATACCCTTGTGAGGAGGCGGTATCATATTCATTTTACAGATGGGTGAACTGAGGCCAACAGAAGACAAGTCTCTGAAAGTTAACTCAGGAATTTGTAAGAAAACCCCATGCAGACTGTGCTTCAGCTCCAACCAGCCCAGAGCAGTGGTCTAGAATTTTTAAGGAAGGAATCAAGATTACATGCTGTTAGGAAAACTTTTCACCCATATTTATCCATCAAAATATCTAAAGCAACTAAGTGAGGCAACAGAATGAAAATCAGTTCATAGGTGCTTTAAGTCATTATGTTAGTTGCAGTGGATTTCTCCAGGATTTCTGCAAACATGCTTGGTCATAGGATTCTCTCATGGTGTTGGTTAATGATCTAGGTTTTCTGGATTCTTTCTTAGAGATTCTGATTTGGTCGGTCTGGGGTGGATCCTAGGAATCTATATTTTTTAGAAGTTTCCAGGTAACTTTTTATAAGCAGGCAAGTGTGGGAAATGCTGCATTAACCATCCTGTAAGTACTTTGCAAGCCTATGATTTGCATGCCTGGCACTGTGTTAGGTTCTGTCAGATAGACTCAGAGTATAAGAAACAACCTTAAGAGCGCCTTTCTTCCCCTTACTCAATGTAATGGAGAATGCAACAAATGTTTATTGCACATCTATTCTACTGAAAGCCTTAGTTCCCATTCAGGTTGTTATATAATATTGAGCAGAGTTCCCTGTGCTATACAGTAGGTCCTTGTTGGTTATCCATCTTAAATATAGCAGTGTGTACATGTCAGTCCCAAACTCCTTCGCCCCACCTTTCCCCCCTGGTAACCATAAGTTCGTTCTCTAAGTCTGTGAGTCTGTTGCTGTTTTGTAAATAAGTTCACTTGTATTATTTCTTTATCTTTGCATTTTTAAAGCATGAAATGGGGATCCTCAGAGAAATCCCCAAATGGGCCTTGAAGTCCTATGAGCCATATGGCATTATTTTTTCCCATTGTGCTTATAAGATCAGAGGCTATTAATATTATATATAAATGTTTTTTTGGTCAAGGTAGGCCAAAATTCAGTGCCCCTTTTCCTATAAAATATCTGTGGGTTTACACTGGACATAAATGAATAATAGATACAAATTCTTCCTTTGAAGTTACTTTGTTTGGGAAGCTTGTCCCCTTAATTTGCATACAGACTTGTCCCTTGTTTCCCAAATGAACCAGAAGAAACATCTAATGGGAAGTTGCTATGAGCCTTATAGGATTAAGCCATGGGGGAGGTTATTAATAGAGTTCATTGTGGCAGCAATCTTTGCCCCAGGAAACGTTATTAGAAAAGATCAGGACATGCCCCCAGCTTATGGGAAGAATTCCCCATCTTTCCAGTGATGTGATGGTGGGAGATAAAACCCCTTTGTGTCCATGCCATCACTTAGCTACACCCACTCCAGAGTCCAGATCAGTTCAAAGTCACCAAGAATTTGACCTTTGTTAGAGAGCTGAAAACTGTACATCATATCTAAAGAGTGAAATTTCCATCATAGTATAATTAAAAGAATCAAAGCCACTCTAGCCCAGAAAGGGGAGACATCCTTAATTTCGGCAGCCCTAAAACAGTCATCTTCACTCATTTGGAAGCTTTCACATCACTGACCCATGTGATCCCTCCCCAGGATCCCGAAGCAGGACGGTGGGCAGGACTGCAATGTGTTCTGGTGACCTGAGGATCCTGAGGAAGGAAAGGGAACACGGGCTTCAGAGCTGGTTCTGTCACCAGCGGCATCAAGGAAAATAATCTCAGTGGGGTCTGTAAGCAATAGGGCTACTCTATCTCACTCACAGGATTAGAGGAAGGGCAAAGTAAGAAAGCACACCCAAAATCATTTGAAAAGGAATAGGGTGCTTTGATGTTTTCTTAAAGGGGGAAAGAAGAAGATTCTGCTGATAATATCTGGGAGGTAAGGGAGGGTGGAACTAGCTGCAGAATAGGGGAAGTTTTGTGCCCAGAGGGAAATACAGATAGATTCAAAGAAAGAGCAGGCCTGGCTAAATGTGCCATGGGGCCATCTACAATGCCTTCCGATGGTCCCTGCCTTCTGGTCTTCATGCCCTTGATTGTTGACTGGATGGTGACTTGCTTCTCATGACAAAAGTTGGCCAAAGTGATGGGACGTGACTTCTGCGATGAGGCCATAAAACACTGTGACTTCCGTCTTGCGGACACTTTCTCACCCTACCTGCTCACGCTGATGAAGCCAGCTGTCCTTCAGAGAGGCTCATGTAGCAAGAACCGGGGTGGCCTCTGGCCAACAGCTCAGGAGGAGCTGCGGCCTGGAGTCCAACAGCTCATAAGAAACTGAAGCCTGCCTACCACTGTTGAGTGAGCTTGGAAGCAGATCCTGCCCAGTTGAGCCTGGAGACAACTCCACCTCCCAGGAGAGATGCTGATGGCAGAGACAAGAGTCTCTTGTGAGAGACTGGGGGCAGAGGCACCCAGATCAGCCATGCCCAGATTCCTGACCCGCAGAAATGGTAAGATAAGAAGTGGGTACTCTATTAAGCTGCTAAAACGTGGGATAATTTTTTACACTATAGGTAAGTAATTTACCAGTTAACCTAGGATTACCTGGAATGGTTCTGGAGGAAAAGAAACGAAAGGTCTGACATAATGAACCTGCGAAGTTGTTAAACATGTGACCCTGACATGGAAAAAAAGGGAAAAACAAAATGCTCCAGGAAGAACCGAGGCAGAGAGGAGAGAGAGAGGGAAAGGTAGAAATAAAAAGGAGCAACCAAATGAGAGAAGCAGAGGCTATTGATTCAGCGCCTGCTGCAGCAGGGAGTCAGCCACCGTCACTTGTCTTTGGCAGAGACTCAAGGGCAGGCAGGGCAGGCGGAGAGCTTCATAGAGGAGAGAAGGGAAGGCTCCACCTGGGCCCTGACTGGAGGCTATTGGCCTGCGGAAGCTGGGGGCGGGACAACTAGGAGAGGGGCTTCTATGTGATTGGCTGGGGGGCATGTTTGGCTTTCTCTGATTGGCCCCAAGTTGGAAGTGAGGATGAAAATTAGGGAAGCTGGCAGTTATTAAGCAAGTCCCGGCCATTTTTGCCCAATTGCTAGAAGGGTTATTGTTTAGCTTCCTGGACTGTTGCTAGAGATAGTAGTCTGACTTTCTACAAGTCTGACTTAGAGCTGGCTGGCCTCTGGGGCTGTTTAGCCTGGATAATGGGCTGTTCGCTGCAGATTGTGGCTCAGGGCTCTATTTTTATATATGGTCTAGCCATTGTCCATTTGTATATTCAATCTCTCAGAAGGAAGAGTAGTTATGAAGAAATGGGAGTGCTTGAACTAAATTGAGGGGATTCCAGAAATGGACTTCAGATATCCCTAGTCACAGAAGGGAAAAGTATCAGGGGCATCCTGCTACTTTTTCACAGACTTATAGATAAATCCATAACGAACACCACAGAGAAAGATTCGTCCATAACACGCTTCAGAAATGTGGACCAATGACAAGTCACTGGTCCAGTTCAATTTCCTTGTGACCATGTTTAAGCCACACCTGTTTTTCCTTTCATTACCTGGATCTGAAAGCAGGTTTGCAAAGCCATTTCTACGGTACGATTTAGAGTCTTTTATATAGTTTGCTTTGCTCTCTGTCACGCTTCCCTCCGTAGAGCCAGCATTAAAGTGCACTCTTACATTCCAGGTTTTTTTTAGAACCAGCCCCCCCGGAGAGTCTTTACCTCCATGATCCTGAGTTACAGCCTAGCTTTCTCTGCTGAACTCCTTTTAATACAATCTTTTTCGCAGTCAGACTTCGGAGACGGGTTTTTTCTTTCTTTTCTTCTTTTCACTTTGCCTTTTTACCTGCTGTTTAACCAGAAAATTACCCTCCACATAGGAAGGTAAATGCTCTCTTCTCCTGTTGTTAGAATAAAAAATTATCTTGTAACTTTGCATTGTCGGGCAAAACTACATCCAATCAACACTCCCTCTTAGCAAGCAGTGACTTTCAGAAGGGGGACCAGGGCCTGGATAATAACAGCAGGGCTCGTAATCTTCCGTGTGCTAATGAGGGTCACCTCCTCCCTGACTTGCAGGCGTTCTGCAGAAGTTAAAGCTTCTCCTGCTCTAATTAGCGATGGTGGATGGAGGGGGGAGCCTGCACCTTTAAAGGTATCCATCCTAGCAATTTGAACAATGCAGAGAACAATTATCTGCAGGCCCAATGGCAAAGATGGTTAATTAAAATAGTGATGATGCTGATAAGAAGAATGACAAACAGGGGTCCCCCATTAATGAGCATGTCGCATTCTCCGCTCCCTTCTCCCCCTTGCTCATCAGGAAATAGCAGAGTGGAGTCCCCAGGAGACTCGTGCTCAATTAGGCCCTGCAGGCAGGGGAAGCTGCCAAAGGCCCTGTGAAGAGAAAATTGAACCACCTCATTTGGGAGGGAAGGAGGGAGGGCACAGGCTTTAATGGAATATGCCACTGGCACTTCCAGGCTCACAGCCGATGGGACTGCCACTTGAAATAGTTCCCGAAAAGGCAGACGTGTGGCAGGAGGGAGAGACAGGGGTTTTGAAGTCACACAGGCCTGAGTTGGAATCCTGGTTCTCGTGAGGTTACTCCACCACTCAAAGCCTGTTTTCCCAGTCGAGTGTTGTATGAGATTAGGTGTGTATGTGTGGGAGAGAGGTGGGGGAAGGGTGTGGAGTACCCAGATCACACAGGTGAAAACGGGCAGCGTCCCTTCCCACCTTCCCATGGCCCAGCACACCTGCCCCGATGGACCTCATCCCTCTCTGCCATCTCTGTTACCCTTCAGGGCTGATAGGACCTGTTTATCGTGGGCTACACTTTGCCCCATTCAGTGTTACCTGGAAGGTTGTCCTGAAGACCTTTCTTGGGCATTATGTGTTATTCCTTCTAGAAGTCAGCCTTCTAAGAACAGGTCCTGTTCCTTCTCTGTCTCTGTCATCTTCCCACCATCAGTGCTCAGCAGACCCCAGCGGTGGCATATGAGTTGGACATGTCCCCCCTCCCCACATGGCCCCTAACAAGGAGGGGGGTCCTTGGGGGGACTCAGGGAGCTAAAGAACCCGAAATCTCGCTCTTTCAGGTTGAGGGAAACCCGCCCTGGTGCCAACACCTACATTTGTAGAGCAGAATCGTCTTGCTATATCGATTTGGTTCTTTTCAATGACCCTGTGAAATTGATGGGCTAGGCAGAGATTCCCAAAGTTTAATTGACTTGGCAAAGATCTAACGTTTAGGGAGAACCAGAAGTAAAAGCCAGATATTCTGAGGAAAAGCTGGAACATACTGTCCATTCTTCAGGAAATAGCCAACATTGATTGGACTCTGTATCACTCAGGATAGGTTAGGAAACTCTCAGTGGCCTTAGACAACCCAGGTTTATTTCTCTCCCAGGGTACATGTCCATCCCAGGTCACCTGGGGTCCTCCTTGCTCAGTCACCCCCTGTAATCGTCTGCACTCTGAGGGCCAGGCTGACGGAGCAGGCACTCCTCGGAGCATCGCTAATGGCGGGCGCAGAGGGCAAGTCAGGAGGGCTTAAGCACGTGCTTGTTCCTAAAGCATCAGCCTGGGAGGTGACACCCTTCACTGCACTCAGTCTTAGGCACCAGGCCTGAGTTCGGCAGGGCAGGGCGGTGTGGCCCTCGCAGAGTGAGGGCTGGACACTTCTGAGCAGTAACACAGTCTCCCATCCACCCCACTGTGCTTTGTCTCAACTCCTGAGTGCTGCTGGAATGAGGGGTGGCTGGGGGATCTACTCAGCCTGGAGAGTCACTGGATACTAGACGGAGGATTGTGGAGCCCTCTTCCTGCCCTTTTTTGGAAGCAGAGACCCGGGAAAGGTATCTACAATAGCGTTTACTTTGGAGGAGATAATTTAGAAGGTCATGTTTAAGCTTGACCATCAATAACATGTTTAAATCCTGGACCAAAAGTTCATATCTTAGCAATTGCAAAAGGAGAGGCTGTATGCCCTCTGTACCCACCTTGGGCCTCTCATCACAGGGAGTCCAACACTGTTCCAGGTGTGAGAGTGGTTCAAAGCCTCAGGCAAAGGTTTACGGTTTTCTCTAAAATGTCCCACATTTTGTTTGTGTGCTGAAAAGAAAGAGAACAAAGTAACTTGAAAAGAAAGAGAACAAAGTAACTTGCTGATGACAAAGGCCACACTTCCCCCTAAGAACAGTAGAAATAGCCTTTCCAGGATGTTCAGTATTGCCAAACAGAACATGGTCAGGGGCCTCAAGCAAAGGACCCAGTGACTGGGCTCTCCAGGGCTGGAGCTCTCCCAGGACCGGCCACACAGCCTCTCCACTTGTATTTGCAGTGCACAGTTCATCTTCATCCTATAAAAATGGCCTGTTTGCAAAGAAACAAATAATAAGAACCCACAGATTCTCCTTCTGGTTCATGCAGCTGGTTCCGTAGGGATAAACATCAAATACATTTACTTACTGACTGAGACTTCCTTTTTCACCTACTTCCGGGAGGGTTTGTGGCAGGGTCAGCTTTAAACTTTGTGTGAAAACTTTGTTTTCAGCCAGAGCTGAAACCAGAGCAGACACTGCAGGGTGGGAGCGGAGCAAGTAGAAGTTTCCACATCCCAGAATAGCGACCTGTCAAGCACTGACTTGTCTCTGTAAGTTCTGGGCGCTGAGGCACCAAAGGACCACATCGGCCTCCTTGGAAGGGTCGTGCCTCTGACAGCCCAGGTAATTATGCAGGTGAAGTGTCACATTGAGCGCTGTCCTCTCCTGCTTAGCTGCACGCGACTACCGGTCCCCTGTCTGGAGGCCTAGGCAAGGATGGTTTATGACTAGGATAGGTGTGCCGTGAAGTCTTAGTGCCAGCCTACCCACCAGCAGTGTCCACAGCCCTCTCTTCACTCTGGCCCTGGCTTCCCTCCCAGCTACCTTTCTCGGGAAGAAAAAGAGTCTGATCCATCTCTGTGTTTGGATGTTGGCTGAGAAGGCCTTAAGATATGACTTGATCCAGGGATTTTTGTTCAATCACATGTATCTAAAATCAATGTATTGACTAGCTCTCAGAGCCAGGAAGTACAGAGAGGAAGAGGACAGAGGGTCTGAGTATGAACACCCTCGGGCCCAGGCCACCAGGGCTCCCAGGCTTAGAGGGCCCACTCTGTTCCTCCTCCAGTGCTGCCCCTCCCAGGCCCAGGAGGGATGTGCCAGCTGAAGCTCGTGAACTCCCGTCCTTCTACTCCATGTTCTGGGGACCCAGCACCCCAGATTCCTTGCCCAAACAACCCGCAACAGCATGCAGGGCCTGTGCAAGCCCCTCCCCAACGTCCCACCAGGTCTGGTAGGAGTCCATCCAAGGGGTGAATGTTGGGGGAGAGATGGCCACGGCTTGGACTTTCGGCCTGAGCTGTCCACAGACTTGAGACCATCTCCCTCTCAGTGTGGGATGGAACAAGGAGTGGGAGGTGGAGTGGGCTGGTCAGCAGGGCAGGGCCTCTATTAGAATGCTTGTCCTGGTCCTGAAAACACAGGGATGGCCTCGTGATTGGGCAATCTGGGAGGCGATGGTAGAGCAAAGGTTAGATGCCAGCAGATCCCAAATCTAGAATGGGTTTCTTTCTGCCAGCAAGGGGTTAATCCACGACTGTTACCTATTTCTGATTGTTTACAGGAAGACTTCATCATGAACGGCCAGTGAAAGTGTTCAAGAGTCTGATTCTTCTTGTCTATCTAAATTACTATCTCAGGAGGTAAAGCAAACCAATTTACCTTGAGGCTTTCATCAAAGAAATGCATAGACAGTCCAGGAACCACATGCTAACAAGATAGTGAGTCCTAAAGCAGGAAAATGAACTAAAAAGCCAAACTCAAACTAAAAGATATTGCTTCATGATAAACCCCCACTTGTTCAGGCTAAAGAATCCAAGGATAGCAGTATCAGGGAAAATATAAATATTCTGGTTAACTGAATGTTGTTAGAATTATCTGCCTTCACAGAATTAACTAGGACAACATTAAAATTATACATAATACGTCCCTCTTTTTGTCACTGAGTCAGTAATTTTAACAGGTTGCCTTCCCCACCTCCCACCCTACCTCCAACTTTCTTTTCCTTTTTCCCTTTTTTTTAAAATTGCCAATATGTATTTAGGGTCTCTCCTCCAAAGATTGGCTAGGAAGTAGAAGTAGAACAAGAGGGTCCCAGTTGTCCCGTCCTTGTTACGACCAAAGACAGACCCACAAGAACTTTTCCTTAGGGACAATCAGCAATGTCCCCACAGTCATGGCCTCCTGTATATAGTTTATGGCTTGACGGCTGTGGTGATGCCTCAATATTAGCTAGGACTCTTCTCAGCTGTTGTCATCAGAGAGAGGGGCACTCACCAGAGAATTCCCTTTAATTAGAGAATTCAGTCTTCTCCACTCTCCCTTCTGCACTGGGGAAAGAACAATAGTTGCCTACTTAGCCAAAATGGTCATCTTGGTATATGAGGTCCTCCGCCTAAAGAATGTCCAAATCCCTGTTGTCATTTAATTTCTTCCTTTATCTTCTTGGTTAACTCCATCCTTATCCACATGATGATCCCCTCAGGCATTTTTCCCCCAGACCATTGGAGAGATTTCTCCAGGAATCTACATGACTGTAGAATATAGGACAGATATGATAGAGAGCAAGATGACAGCAAAGAGTGTATCTGGTGGGGATGATGGACCCTAAATGCCCTGCTACAGAGCATGTACTTTGATCTTAAGGTCAACAGATCACTATTCACAAGATTGAACGAGTAAGGGACATGACCAGGTGTTTGAAAAGGCAGAGTCAGGCCAACAGGGAAGGTTTTAGAGGTGGGGGGAGAATTCTTGCATGTAGAACTTGGGCTTTGTGTTGAAGTAAAGCTGACTTCAAATCCTACTTCCAGGGACTTCCCTGGTGGTGCAGTGGATAAGAATCTGCCTGCCAGAGCAGGGGACATGGGTTCGAGCCCCGGTCCGGGAAGATCCCACATGTCGCGGAGCAGCTAGGCCCATGTGCCACAACTACTGAGCCTGTGCACCACAACTACTGAAGCTCACGCACCTAGAGCCCGTGCTCCGCAACAAGAGAAGACACCACAATGAGAAGCCCACACACCGCAGCCCCGCTCTCTGCAACTAGAGAAAGCCCACACACAGCAACGGAGACCCAACGCAGCCAAGATAAATCAGTAAATAAATTTATTTTAAAAAATCCTATTTCCAATATTTATCAACTATGTATCCATTAGGTGCTTGTTATTCACTTTCTCTGATCCTCTATTTCCTAATTGGAAAAAGTCATAATGCCTCGCAGTATTGCTGTGAAGATTAAATAGGTATAAGGAGCTCCTCCCGGCAAACAGGATGAGACAGGAGGCAGGTCTAAACCAGGGCAGTGGTGGTGGGCATGGAGAGGAGGAGATGGGCTTTGGAGACAGCGTCACCGGGATGGGTAGGAGGAATCGAGGGTGGCTAGGTGTTCCATCTTGAGTGACCCGATAAATTGTACACCTCATGGCTGAGTGGGGGTTAAGGAAGGACAAAAGAAGAAGAGATCTTTTTCAGATGGAAAAAGGGCAGATAATGAGTTTCATTTTGGACAGTTAAATTGAGAGAGTGAGTGGAAGACATTTAGGTGCAGGTGGTGATTAGTTCACTAAAAACAGCGATATCTAGAGAGCACTGTCTATTCGAGACTCATCAGAATGTAGGTCCTTATGGTCACTATGGAATTTGCTTGGCTGGCCCAAGAGAACAAGTTGGATTCATTCTCTCATTGATTCTTTCACCTACTAATTCATCAAACATACGCTGGGTGTCTCTTATAAGCCATGCTCAGTGATACTAAACAATGGTGAACAGGCAGAAGTTGTCCCTGACCCTCAGAAACATATCCTATCCTAGGGTAGAGGATCTGAGACAGCCACAGATGCCCCAGCCCTTCAATGCTGGGTGGCCAGGACCCCAAGCCTGTGTGTGGACTGGATGCCAGGATGCTGAGTGGGGCACAGAGTGGAGTATCGTTTGTCTGTGGTTGTGAGTCTGGCACAAGGAGGCGGGAAGACAGTCCTGGCAAGAGTGTCTGAGAACAGAGCAAACTGCAGACCTGGAATGAACTAGGTACAACACAGGACTGGAAAGGTGGAATGTGCAGGTTGAGATGGTTGAGGGTGAAGAGATTCCCTGATGTATTTCCGGTGAGGGGAGGCAACAGTCTTTTCCGGGGAACCTGTCACTTAGCTATAGGTGCTAAAGTGATTGCTGAAAACAATCGGAAATTAGTATTTTGGATCAGAAGGACCTTATTCTTTTAAGTACCTAGTATTGTGCCTGGTAGAACATGCTTAGCAAATGTTTTATAGAATGGAAAGAAAAAGGAATAATAAAATGAAAGAAAGGAAGGAAACATTGGAAAGAGTTAAATTATGAGCTATAGAGTTAGAAGGTAATAAAGATAGTGTAGAATCTACTGACACTATACTGAGTCATAGAAATTATTATGGGGGTAAAAACTTGATAATCTGAGTTTGGGGACTGCTGAAAATTAATGAAACCCTACTCCAATGACTTTGAGTAAAACTGGTCACTAGTAACTGTGATGGGCAACATCAGAATACTATGAGTTAATTGTGTACCTTTTCTAAATTTCGGAATCTCACCTAGGGGTGGCTTTGTCTCCTAGAGAGCAAGGAAAATCACATTAGCAGAAGATCATGACTCTTCAGCGGTGACTGAGCTAATACATCGTCCTCAGTGGCTTCCATCTTCACGTGGGGAGTAGTGAGAAGGTGGCTGGGGGGTTACTGGCTGTGACCTGCAGCTGCGCGTGTGAATGTGAACCTTCAGCAGTGGCTTCTTAGAAGAACAGTGATACATATGCTTCTGCTTAAGACTTAACTGGCAGGCTTCCTGGCAGAGCTTCTGGCAGTGATGCCCTGATTTGCAAGGACTTAATGACGTGTCATTTAATACCTGCAGGTACAGAGACAAGAGGGGAGGGTATTTGTACATGCCTGTGCCCCCAGAGAGAGTGAGCACCATGGATTTGTGAAGGCACTGTCTTGCCTTTCCAGAAAAGAATTCTTTATGCTATGTTTATTCAATAACTGTTACTTTGATATCAACATTCAGTGTTCTTACTCAGAAATATTTAAAAATTCTATTCTTCAATTTCAAAACTCCTGCTATGTACTACAGAAGATCATTTTCTTCCCTCTCCCCTCTTTTGTGTATATTATGATGGGTTTAGTTAGTCATAAATTAAACTTGAAAACAATTGTACATCTAGAGTTCTGATAAAATTTTCACTCCTTTAACTTTCTTTTTTTTTTCTCATTGAACAAACACATTATTCACGGGAACAGATGACATCCTGAAAGCTAGATGTCCCCATGGCTTTCAAACACCAATATGGGAGGTCCCTATTTCCTCTTTATCGTCATATCTTCTTTTTCCACATGCAACAACTGTTTGAATAATTTAAATGATCAGATATGCAAGCATCACCCAGAAGTGTGAGGACTTTGAGTTTGAAATAGCTCAGTATTTCCAGACTAGGATAAGAATAACAGTGTGCCTAATTTACATTTTCTTATCTCTTTTTGATATAGTTATAATGGTAACTGTAGTAATGGTTTAACAGCAGCAATGACAATGTAAATCTCAAGCCCCAGAGACAATGTAAATCTAAGCCCCAGATTACCTCTAATCCAGGGTTCTCACTTCAGGTAATTAAAGCCAACAACTGGAAGTAGGAAGAGGGAAGCATTTAAATGTAAGCATCTTCAAATCACACAAAGGAAAGTCAAATAAATATGGTTGGATTCTTAATATTGGTTCCAAGGAAATAATAGCTCATCAAGACAATAGAACATAAAACAGAAAAGAAGCATAAGTAGTAGAAATCATAAAATGAGAACATCAGAGGATAGCAATCTAAAAGTCATAACAATTCTCAAACTAAAAGACAAATACTCAGACCATGTGAAGAAAAATGAAGCTACACATTAACTGCAAATTACAAAAATTTGAAAATAATGTTAAAATGAAAGGAAAATTTAAAACAAAAAGTATTACATGATACAAAGGGGTCATTTTATATTGGAAATGGTAACCCCATCAACAAAAATACAGAAGTCATAAACACTAAATAACAAGTCACAAAAATATATAAACTAAAACTTATGAAAGGCTACAAGCACATATAACTGTGGGAGATTTTAGCAGGCACTCTGTCTTCGATAAATTAAATATTTATATATATGTGTATATACACATATATCGTAATTTAAATGATTATATACAAGGATATATATGCAATATATAGTTACAGTATACCTTACATATATTTTTCTATTATATAGAGAGATATTTCTATAGCTATATAATTTAATAATGCAGTACATATTCTTTTCAGATATCCATGAAATTTTTACAAAAATTGTGTACATACAAAGCCCCCAGAGAACCTCAGTACAGTTCAGAAAGTAGAAACTGTGCAGGCAGAACTACCTGACCACATGTTGATTAAAAATAACCGAAATAGAACCAGTACCCACCTCTGTGCCCTGGAAGTGCACTTGTGACCTGTTTCTCCAGGACATCCATCCTGTCTTTCCTCCAGAACTGTTCTCAGGCCTTCAGATTTGGGTCTTGGACTGGAACTACACCACCAGCTTTCCTGGGACTCCAGCTTGCAGAGGGACTTCTCAGCCTCCAAAATTGACTGCGTGGTTGACAGGGTCTTAGTGCTCCAGCTGGGTGTCAGGCGTGAGCCTCTGAGTTGGGAGAGCCAAGTTCAGGACATTGGACCACCAGAGACCTCCCGGGCCCACGTAATACCAATCGGTGAGAGCTCTCCCAGAGATCTCTGTCTCAATGCTCAGCTCTGCTCAACCGCCAACAAGCTCCCGTGCTTGACACCCCATGCCAAATAACTAGCAAGACAGGAACACAACCCCATCCATTAGTAGAGAGGCTGCCTAAAATCATAATAAGTTCACAGAAACCCCCAAACACACCATCGGACGTGGTCCTGCCCACCAGAAAGACAAGATCCAGCCTAATCCATCAGAACACAGGCACCAGTTCCCTCCACCAGGAAGCTTACACAACCCACTGAACCAACCTTATCCACTGGGGGCAAACACCATAAACAACAGGAACTACGAACATGCAGCCTGCGGAAAGGAGACCCCAAACACAGTAAGTTAAACAAAATGAGAAGACAGAGAAATACGCAGCAGATGAAGGAGCAAAGTAAAAACCCACCAGGCCAAACAAATGAAGAGGAAATAGGCAGTCTACCTGAAAAAGAATTCAGAGTAATGACAGTAAAGATGATCCAAAATCTTGGAAATAGAATAGAGAAAATACAAGAAACATTTAACAAGGACCTAAATAACTAAAGAGCAAACAAACAATGATGAACAACACAATAAATGAAATTAGAAATTCTCTAGAAGGATTCAATAGCAGAATAACTGTGGTAGAAGAACAGATAAGTACCTGGAACATAAAATAGTAGAAATAACTACCACAGAGCAGAATAAAGAAAAAAGAATGAAAAGAATTGAGGACAGGCTCAGAGACCTCTGGGACAACATTAAATGTACCAACATTTGAATTATAAGGGTCCCAAATGAAGAAGAGAAAAAGAAAGTCACTGAGAAAATATTTGAAGAGATTATAGTTGAAAACTACACTAATATGGGAAAGGAAATAGTCAGTCAAATCCAAGAAGTTCAGAGAGTCGCATACAAGATAAATCCAAAGAGAAACATGCCAAGACACATATTAATCAAACTATCAAAAATTAAATACAAAGAAAAAAAAAGCAGCAAGGGAAAAGCAACAAATAACATGCTAGGAAATCCCAATAAATTTAACAGCTGATCTTTCAGCAGAAACTCTGCAAGCCAGAAGAGAGTGGCAGGACATACTTAAAATGATGAAAGGGAAAAACCTACAAACAAGATTACTCTACCCAGCAAGGATCTCATTCAGATTTGATGGAGAAATTAAAACCTTTACAGATAAGCAAAACTTAAGAGAATTCAGCACCACCAAACCAGATTTACAACAAATACTAAAGGTACTCTCTAGGCAGGAAACACAAGAGAAGGAAAAGACCTACAAAAACAAACCCCAAACAATTAACAAAATGGTAATAGGAACATACATATTGATAATTACCTAAAATGTAAATGGTTTAAATGCTCCTACCAAAAGACATAGACTGGCTGAATGGATACAAAAACAAGAACAAGAATATGCTGTCTATAAGAGACCCACTTCAGACCTAGGGACACATACATACTGAAAGTGAGGGGATGGAAAAAGATATTCCATGCAAATGGAAATCAAAAGAAAGCAGGAGTAGCAGTTCTCATATCAGACAAAATAGACTTTAAAATAAAGACTATTACAAGAGACAAAGAAGGACACTACATAATGATCAAGGGATCAATCCAAGAAGAAGATATAACAATTGTAAATATTTCTGCACCCAATATAAGAGCACCTCAATTCATAGGGCAAATGCTAACAACCATAAAAGGGGAAATCGACAGTAACACAGTAATAGTAGGGGACTTTAACACCCCACTTTCATAAATGGACAGATCACCCACAAAGGAAATAAATAAGGAAACACAAGCTTTAAAGGACACATTAAATAAGATGGACTTAATTGATATTTATATGATGTTCCATCCACAAACAACAGAATACACTTTCTTCTCAAGTGCTCATGGAACATTCTCCAGGATAGATCATATCTTGGGTCACAAATTAAGCCTTGGTAAATTTAAGAAAATTGAAATTGTATCAAGTATCTTTTCTGACCACAACGTTATGAGGCTAGATATCAATCACAGGAAAAAAACCTGTAAAAAATACAAACACATGGAGGCTAAACAATACACTACTAAATAACCAAGAGATCACTGAAGAAATCAAAGAGGAAATCAAAAAATACCTAGAAACAAATGACAGTGAAAACATGACAACCCAAAACCTATGGGATGCAGCAAAAGCAGTTCTAAGAGGGAAGTTTATAGCAATACAGCCCTACCTCAAGAAACAAGAAAAATCTCAACTAAACAATCTAATCTTACACCTGAAACAATTAGAGAAAGAAGAATTCTTAAAAACCCCAAAGTTAGCAGAAAGAAAAAAATCATAAAGATCAGATCAGAAATAAATGAAAAAGAAATGAAGGAAACGATAGCAAAGATCAATAAAACTAAAAGATGTTTCTTTGAGGAGATAAATAAAATTGATAAACCATTAGCCAGACTCATCAAGAAAAAAAGGGAGAAGACTCAAATCAACAGAATTAGAAATGAAAAAGAAGTAACAACTGGCACTGCAGAAATACAAAGGATCATGAGAGATTACTACAAGCAACTATATGCCAATAAAATGGACAAAGTGGAAGAAATGGACAAATTCTTAGAAAAACACAACCTTCCAAGACTGAATCAGGAAGAAATAGAAAATATGAACAGACCAATCACAAGCACTGAAATTGAAACTGTGATTAAAAATCTTCCAACAAACAAAAGCCCAGGACCAGATGGCTTCACACTCAAATTCTATCAAACATTTAGAGAAGAGCTAACACCTATCCTTCTCAAGCTCTTCCAAAATATAGCAGAGGGAGGAACACTCCCAAACTCATTCTATGAAGCCGCCATCACCCTCATTCCAAAACCAGACAAAGATATCACAAAAAGCAAACTACAGGCCAACATCACTGCTGAATATAGATGCAAAAATCCTCAGCAAAATAGTAGCCAACAGAATCCAACAGCACATTAAAAGGGTCATACACCCTGATCAAGTGGGGTTTGTCCCAGGAATGAAAGGATTCTTCAATATACACAAATCAATCAATGTGATACACCATATTAACAAACTGAAGGATAAAAACCATATGATAATCTCAATAGATGCAGAAAAACCTTTCGACAAAATTCAACACCCATGTATGATAAAAACCCTCCAGAAAGTAGGCATAGAGGGAACTTGCCTCAACATAATAAAGGCCATATTTGACAAACCCACAGCCAACATCATTCTCAATGGTGAAAATCTGAAACCGTTTCCACTAAGATCAGGAACAAGAAAAAGTTGCCCACTCTCACCACTACTATTCAACATAGTTTAGGAAGTTTTAGCTACAGCAATCAGAGAAGAAAAGAAATAAAAGGAATCCAGATTGGAAAAGAAGAAGTAAAACTCTCACTGTTTGCAGATGACTTGATACTACACATAGAGAATCCTAAGTATGCTACCAGAAAACTAATAGAGCTAATCAATGAATTTGATTAAGTAGCAGGGTACAAAATTAATGTACAGAAATCTCTTGCATTCCTATACACTAATGATGAAAAATCTGAAAGAGAAATTAAGGAAACACTCCCATTTACCATTGCAACAAAAAGAATAAAATACCTAGGAATAAACCTACTTAAGGAGACAAAAGAACTGTATGCAGAAAACTATAGTACCCTGATGAAAGAAATTAAAGATGAAATAAATAGATGGAGAGATATATCATGTTCTTGGATTGGAAGAATCAGCACTGTGAAAATGACTATACTACCCAAAGCAATCTACAGATTCAACGCAATCCCTATGAAACTACCAATGGCATTTTTTCACAGAACTAGAACAAAAAATGTCACAAGTTGTATGGAAACACAAAAGACCCCACATAACCAAAGCAACGTTGAGAAAGAAAAATGTAGCTGGAGGAATCAGGCTCCCTGACTTCAGACAATACTACAAAGCTACAGTAATCAAGACAGTATGATACTGGTACAAAAAAAGAAATATAGATCAATGGAAAAGGATAGAAAGCCCAGAGATAACCCCACGCACATACGGTCACCTTATCTTTGATAAAGAAGACAAGAATATACAATGGAGAAAAGACAGCCTCTTCAATAAATGGTGCTGGGAAAACTGGACAGCTACATGTAAAATTAGAACACTCTGTAACACCATACACAAAAATAAACTCAAAATGGATTAAAGACCTAAATGTAAGGCCAGACACTATAAATCTCTTAGAGGAAAACATGGGCAGAACACTCTATGACATAAATCACAAAGATCCTTTTTGACCCACCTCCTAGAGAAATGGAAATAAAGACAAAAATAAACAAATGGGACCTAATGAAACGTAAAAGCTTTTGCACAGCAAACGAAACCATAAACAAGAAGAAATGACAGCCCTCAGAATGAGAGAAAGTATTTGGAAATGAAGCAACTGACTAAGGATTAATCTCCAAAATTTACAGGCAGCTCATGCAGCTCAATATCAAAAAGCAAACAACCCAATCCAAAAATGGGCAGGAGACCTAAATCGACATTTCTCCAAAGAAGATATACATATTTGCAACAAAGACATGAAAGGATGCTCAACATCACTAACCATTAGAGAAATGCAAATCAAAACTACAGTGAGATATCACCTCACACCAGTCAGAATGGCCATCATCAAAAAATGTACAAACAATAAATGCTGGAGAGGGTGTGGAGAAAAGGGAACCCTGTTGCACTGTTGGTGGGAATGTAAATGTATACAGCCACTATGGAGAACGGTATGGAGGTTCCTTAAAAAATTAAAAATATAACTACCATATGACCCAGCAATCCCACTATTGGACATATATCCTGAGAAAACCATAATTCAATAAGAGCCATGTACCACGATGTTCATTGCATCTCTATTTACAATAGCCAGGACATGGAAGCAACCTGTCCATTGACAGATGAATGGGTAAAGAAGATATGGTACATATATACAATGGAATATTACTCAGCCATAAAAAGAAACGAAATTGAGTTATTTGTAGTGAGGTGGATGGACCTAGAGTCTATCAGACAGAGTGAAGTAAGTCAGAAATAGAAAAACAAATACCGTATGCTAACACATATATATATGGAATCTAAAAAAAAAAAAAGTCATGAAGAACCTAGGGACAAGACAGGAATAAAGACGCAGACCTACTAGAGAATGGACTTGAGGACATGGGGAGGGGGAAGGGTAAGCTGGGACAAAGTGAGAGAGTAGCATGGACATATATACACTACCAAATGTAAAACAGATAGCTAGTGGGAATCAATCACATAGCACAGGGAGATCAGCTCGTTGCTTTTGTGACCGCCTAGAGTGGTGGAATAGGGAGGGTGGGAGGGAGGGAGACGCAAGAGGGAAGAGATATGGGGATATATGTATATGTATAACTGATTCACTTTGTTATAAAGCAGAAAGTAACACACCATTGTAAAACAATTATACTCCAATAAAGATGTTTAAAAAAAAAGAAAATTAAGATTAAAAATTCAAGCATAAATGTAAGATTAATAGCTGAAAACGAAAATTAAAAAGTGGAAAGGTAAAGTAAAATATATAAAATACATGTGTAAGTGGGAAGATAAAAATATTATTGAAGGGAATGAATACAAACAGGTTTTGGAAGAGATAAGCAATCAGAGGGAAAAGTCCCTCTGAATAGAAAAGGAGTGAAAGTTAATTGTGAAAATCTGGAGGCTCAAAATAGAAAATGTGATGAAGGGCCGAATAATGGAGAAGCAATAGAAGCACAGACTCAAAGGAGATTTCAACATTTAAAAGGAGACTCGTTTCTAGAAGCTTGACAGACTGAGCCAGCACAGATTCCTCTTACATCTACAAACAAGTAGAAACGTTGGACAAAATAACCTTCCAAAACATAGCTGAGCTCAAAAGATAGGAAGGGAAGTCTGCAGGTGGTAGAACAAAGAAGAAACACAGCAGAAGGCTGCGGAGGCTAACGCTCGGGGGTCCGTGGCAAGTCTAGGTCCCGGAGAACAGAGTCCATAGTAAGATGTGCGTCAAAAGCTGACTGAGGTCATACCTGTGGGGAGAAAGGGCCACAGGATGGGTTGGAAGCAGCCCGTGAACTGAGATGCTTTGCAGTGCTGTCCTCAGCTAAGCCTACAGGGCGCTTTGGAGCTGAGATGTCGCCAGTCAAAAGACCTGACCTTTAGCTCCACAGCAGAGTCATTCTATATGACCTGTTCCCAAAAGGTGGCATGACCTTGGGGGAGGGCAGGTCCTTGAGAGACTCAGCTGGGAGCTGTCAGCCTGCAGCCAGCACCCCCAGCATCTTGGGGAATGAGAGCTTCACTCCAGGGCCAGGAGGGTGGTTTTGGAGACATGCATATAATTTTCTTTGATGCTATGGATAATTTTTATTTATTTCTTTTATATTAACCATTCATTTAGCTCCCTCTATATAATTTTGAGAATCTTGAATAATTTTTCTTTCCGAGTTGTTGGGAAGGTACAATCAAGTGGCCCACTGTTCTCTCTCCAATGGGTGTACAATGACACTTAAATAGATGCTGCTTATGTACAAATATATTCACTTCAGTGTTATTTACATTAGTGGGAAAATTGAAAATGAGCAGAATGCCCCCAAATATGGGAATGATAAAATTATATGCAGCTATTAAAATTATGTTTTCAAAGAATGGGTACTAAGATGTTAACCTATGTATTTACATTGCACAGATTGTATGATTCTCATTTTCTAAAACATTTGTTATTTTAAATGTTACTCTAATTGCTGATGCATAAAAAATAGGAAAGAAAATAGATCGAAATAATGTCAGAGTTCAGCTCTATAATTTATGGACATTTCAATGCCTTGTATTTCCCAAATTATCTAAGATCATATATTACTTTATAATCATAAAATACAAGTTGTTTATAAAATAAAGAAATAATTATGCTGAATTAGACTCCATTAATTTGCAAATATATATTTGATAGGAAAAGTGATCTCTGAGAGTGAAACAGTACTATATTGCAAGCAGATTTTCAATAACATTTTTGACATTTTTTTCAACCTTATTTTCAACACAATTTTCAAGGTGGAAGAGAGAAAGAAGTAAATCTTGAGTGTTTCTCAGTCCTACTCTTAATTTGTGTGAGGATTTTCTTGGAAAAGTCCCCCAAATGTCTGTGTGTGTGTGTGTGTGTGTGTGTGTGTGTGTGTATTTAACTTCTGCTGTCTTTTGGAGCCTTTCCTAAGACGACTCCAATTGCATTAAAGTCAAGTTCCCTTTGCGTATGATTCTC
Organism: Mesoplodon mirus; assembly: GCF_964341445.2. Taxonomy (NCBI): domain Eukaryota; kingdom Metazoa; phylum Chordata; class Mammalia; order Artiodactyla; family Ziphiidae; genus Mesoplodon; species Mesoplodon mirus. The sequence goes on along the minus strand of NC_138993.1, from coordinate 65,574,723 downwards.
ACGAGATAGAGGAACGTGGTCGAATGACGTTTTTCTAAGGCTCCAAATCTCTCTAACCCACAAGTAAGGAAGGAATCCGCAGTTCCAACTTTTACAGAACAAAAAGAAAATGATACATTGTTTCATTCAAGGGATTTTTGAATGAACGAACTTCTCTCCTAGAAGTTAATTTTGTTTCTTTGCTTGTATTATAGGAGCTAGTCATTAAAAACATCTGCAAACCATACACACTGAAACTGTGGAGAGACCCATATTAGATTTCATCATTGCTTGTGTTTTCTTCCTCTCTGTCTCTCTCTCTGCCTTTCCTCCCTTCCTCTTTTCTCCTTTCTTTTACCTTGAATTCCAAACTCCTTTCCTCTAATTCCTGTTGTTCTCTTCCATCACTCTTTCTCAAATCTTTTCTCCTCCTCATCTCCAGGTTGTTTTCTGCATTTCACAGTGAATTTCCTTGTGCCGGGTGGGCAGTGACCAGGGAGACTCACTGAGAACCATGGTTTTAGAAGCTCATGTGTTTGAGAGCCTATAAAATCCTCCCTGGCCTCAGAGATTTGAAATTGCTTCAATCTATATTTTCTCTGTCTTTTATGCTTTTAAAGTTTCACATTCAATATGCTTTTAAAGTTTCACATTTTTATCCAAAGCATGGATTCTGAGAATTTGACAAAGCTGATCCCCTGTATGCAATTTCCATAAATCCCTTAAAGTATTTAACCAGCTCTTCTCCTTTGGTAAAAATATCTAACAAAATCACAGGGGAAAACAGTTGTTCTCGACATCACAACAGTTTAATACGTTAACTTATTCATTAAATTGTGCTTCACATCAATGGGAATCCTCAGTTCTACAAACTATCATTTTTAAACAGCAATAAAGGTTGATTATGTCACAATACAATCTCTGAGTACCCAAGTTCATACACATTATGGCACAGAAACAAAAAGAAATATCTCTTAGGAGAAATCATTTACTATCTATTGGATAACTATCTTTACATCTAAAATGGGGCACCAGATAAAAGTCCAGATGCTTCTTTCCAAATTTTTCATTTTGGATATGTTAAATGAAAAATAATGCAAGCAAAACCCAGAAAGTACTTCTGGGGAGGGAGGTGGGGAGAAGGAAGGAAAAGAAAAGATAGCCACATGATAAAAAAAAAAAAAGACAAGTTGGTGGAAGACAAATGTGACAATGACGAAATCATACACATTCTGCTCCCTCGGACAGATTTCCCCAGCAAGAACTGAAGCTTTTCAGCACTGACATCTGGCCCTTTGATGAATTCCCACAGTGCAACAGAACGTGTAACCCACAGAGGTTGCACTTAATGTACCAAAGGATGACAATTGCAGTCTCGTCCATAAACGACTTAGAACACAGGCTCAAGAAACATCTGTGCTTCTGTGTTCTCAGATCCATAGTTTTGTTAGGTGACCTCGAGTCCTGGCTTGGAAGTTCAGGGGCTTTTGTCTTGCAGATGTTGCTGGTGTTCATAGCAAGGCCAGTCCTCAAGAAATCTCAGCACCTCTCCAGGGTAGGCTGGTTCTGTAGATGTGTTGCGAAGATGGGTCCATGTGCATTCTGGCTACAAAACACACAGGTCTCAGAACCCGCCCACTTGCCCAGAAGGGCTAATTCAAAGTTTTATGGAGTTTGTTCAGATGCGTCCAGCTGAATGTGGTGAGGGAAAGCAGGCTTACATCCAGTAGCCATGGAGGGAGGGGGTTAGAAGAAAAGCCGGAAGTGCTTTGGAGAAAGAACCGTTGCATGCTTCCCAGAGGTGGCACTATTGGGTAGAGTCATCAGACTCAGCCAGCCCCAATACCCACCTGCAGACTTTCAGCTGGAGCTCTGCTGACCAGTGGACGTACAGTAACTATGGAAAAGAAAAACCTTAGAGACACAGCTGTGATCAGATCACAGTACTCTGCCTAAGTCTGACCCAGCTTTCTCTTTGCTCCAACTCCAATTCAGTCCCTAAAACCATCCCAATGCTCTGGTGCTGTCTCATGAGCCTCATGCCTTTTCCTGCTCTCTCCAGTGGCCAAAAGAATCACAGTCCACATGGCTCCAGACTGCCCTTGACCTTGAGGATAGAAACTACATTAAGTTACTTTTCTGTGTTTCTATATTCCCTGGCACATATTTAATTCCTCATCTTTCCACCTTTGAAAGACCTGCCCCCTTTTAGAAGCCCTACTTTCCTCCACAGTTACCCCTACTCTCCCCAACCCAACCTCTGCATGATCCCATCCTACAGGCGCTGCATCTCAGCTAGAGGTCAGGGATGGAGAGGAATCAGATGAAACCTCTGTGCGAAGAGGCTAGCTCATGACAACTTAAAGCATTTCCTTTCCCCGGCAAATGTGCAAAGGGACTCATTTAACACAAAATAAAATCAAGAACCCAAACAGTATGTTGCTGATAAAATTCCACGGACCTGGGTAAGAAAGAGAAGAAGGGAGATTTTTTGAGCCGGAGTTCTATTGATCTCCCATGAAGCTTCTCTATTCAGGCTGCTACTGATTCTAAATATTTCTACACTGAGCTTCCCTAAGGAGTTGTGGGCACATTCCTTTAGGCTTCATCTTGAATAGTTTTTGGATTGGATGGGGTGGACCTCCAACTAGAGGTGTTTGAGTGGTCATGCTTCGAGATCTCCCTGCAACACTGTCCATCTCTTGGACATTTCACTCCTAATAAGAGGGTCTCTCCCTGGAGGCAGGGGGTTGAGAGCCGACTCTACCCCCCTCCTTAGCACTTTCTAAGTCACTGCAGTCCCAGGAGAAGGTAAGAGAAGATATAAATCAATAAAGATTTAGATTTCATATTCTTGCTATTCTCGATCCCAATACTGATGTTGAGCAGCATAAAGTAGTAGAAAATATGAAATCAAAAGACTGGGGCTCTGAGCACCTGTCTCGTTAATAAGCTAGACTCTTTAGGAAATCGTTCAACATCCCTGAATCTCCACATCAAACTACTGAATGCGATTAATGAATAGAGGTCCTATTTTACATGCAAGAATGTAGTAAAGATCAAATGAGATACTAGATGTAGAAATGTTTTGAAAAGCATTAAATACTATACAAAGTTACAAATTTCAGTCTTAGCCTTTGCAAAATAGATGACAAAATAGATGACATTGAAAAGCACTTGAAATATTTTTCAATTTCCTTTTGTGTCGGAGACTGATAGTTTTGATCAGTATTAATTTTCACATTGTTTCTTTAATAATAGAACCCTTATATTCATCAAGGCACGACGCAACCAATAATGATGACATTTCCTGGCCTTCTTTTCAGCTAGATGTATCTAATGGCTAGGTTCTAGCCAATGAGATGTGACTGGAACTGATATGTACAACGTCTCTCCACTCCCTCTCGGCTGTCTTAAATAAAATTGATATGGCAGGAACTGCAGGAGCCATGTCGGACCTTGAGTTGGAAGCTGCACATTAGTATGAAAGAGAAATGAGAGGGCCTGGGATTCTGGAGAGATCACACACCAGACCAGTGTGTCTTTTAACTGAGCAAGCAATTGCTTCAATCTTTCGAAGTCACTATTATTTTGAGTTTCTCTGTTAAAGCAGCCAAATAGGAATCCTACTAAATGGACCTGTATTTATTGTTTAATGATCTTTGCTCACCTCCTTTCTAGGTCTATCTGGTAGATCTTCTCCCCCATATTCATATGACCTCTAGTCAGACTTTTGAACAAGTCCTTATATTTCAAACCCTTGATCAAACCATTTCTGACAAAGTTATCTCCTTTAGAGGATAAGGAACAGATTTTTATAATTTTTAATTACATCCGCGATAACCTTAACTGTTACCTAACACTGATTGCTAATGTTTGCAATTATTAGAAAAAGTATTCAAATAATTCTCAGCGCATGTTTTCTCTATTTGTCAGAAGTAGGTTGCCAAAAAGTTAAAAGGAGACAGAATATATAGTATGTATCTTAGTCCTTAATAATAATTTAAACACAGACATCTTATCCCAGTGTGGTTACCGGAATTGCCATTGCCAGAGAAGGAAAGGAAGGTCTATCTGGGAATGGTAGGAGCTGATAGGACATGGAACTCAGGGATTATTTATTTATTTATTTATTTATTTATTTATTTATTTATTGCCTCTTCTTGGCTTTTAACACTAATGTATCTGGAATTGTTTTGCTTTGGGGTCTTAAGGCTGCTGGCTTCCCATGGATCCTTAGGCCCAGAGGCCTTCTGCTGACTGACATCCCTTCCCTGAGCTGAGCATCACTTGGCATGTAGGTGTGCAGCTGATTTTCAGAGAACAAACTGCATCCCCACCTCTTCATTTCTATCAACATAGGACCCCAGGGAGAGGATGAGTGTGCTGCTTTAGAATGAAATGGTACAAGGGAGGAAGCTCCTGTCTGTCTCTTTAATTTGCTCAGCACTGGCCTCGGGCCAATACAAAGAGATGGTTTCTCCCCTGAACATCCTGATATCGGGTCTCCAGTGGAGCCCCATATATCACACCTTCAGCAGCAAGGCCGAGGAAAGCCTTCTGATATAAATCCCGAGGTGCCTAAGGAACAGTGTGAAGTTAGCAGAGGCTGCCGCCAAGTCTCAGCTATGCATGAATTCCCTGCCAAAAATGTAAAGTGAGTTTAAAGGAAACAATCTGAATGCTTTCTAACTTGTTTTGATTTTCCACATGACAAAACACTGGATTGTTATTGTGCATGTGTGTATGCGTGTGTGTGTATTCGTGTGTCTGTTTCACAGTGGCAGTCAGAACGATAATTTGCAGCCCTGCCATTCTAAGCAGCATTAGATCCTAGCTTCGAAATGGGAAGACGGAGAAAGAGCTGCTCATGAATTCCAGCTGCAATCTTCCTTCCCCCACTACCTTAGGAACAAATCATCAGGAAGGGAAACGCTAATATTTTGTGAGCCTAATCTCTACCAACTAACAAGCGATAGTTACTCGGCCCCTTTAACTCACCCCATCTATGGCTCAAAAAGTACAATTGCCTATAACGTCATCAGTGTCTCAGCTCCTTGATGGGTCAGTGATTTGGAAGGGGCTGGACTCACCCAAGGCAACATGGCTCTGGGTCCCTGCTGGCTTGGTGCTATCACACCCACATGGGTTAGAGACAAACCCTTCTGGGCAATAAGAGGGGGCTTCTAGCATGATTGGCAGGAAGCTTTTATCCCACATGGAAAACACGATGGAGAAAAAAAGAGCTCGCCCTTTGCAGTCAGCCAGACCTAGCTCACAACCCTTGAGGAAGCTATTTATTGTCTGTGGTCTCACTTTACTCATCTAACTGGGACTAATACTACCTACCTTCTTGTGACTAGATCTGAGGTATAAAAAGGGTCTCCCAAAGTTTCTGGCACAAGGGAGGCCCCAGTGATGCCTTTTCCCCCGTGACAGATGAAGCCAAGGGTAGTGTAAGAAGTATCTAAGACTCTTCTCCAGATCTCTCTTTGATGGAGACACTGGGTTCCCCTCTGTGCAGGCGAGCGTTCCATGAACGCTTGTGAGTTGATTAACTCTCAACCCCAGAGAGAGTATTCTGGAGGCTGAGACGAGGCTTATGTAAAGCTGGCTTAAACATCAAACATGTTAGATATCAATGAGATGGGCTTTTCAATCTCATTTAAGGGTTTCACTCATTTTGCCTTCAGCTCCTTGAAGGGATTGATCAGATCAATCTGTTGTGAAACTTTCTGCTCACTCGGATCTCCTACTAAATGCTAGGCAAGGATCTTCTATTCCCTCTGCCACAGGTCTCCCCTTATTACTCAAAAATTTTGTGTTATTGTAGTTGCGACCGGGAAAAGGTGAGAATAAGAAGCACTTAGCAATGCAGCACATTTTTCGGTCCTGTTGTAGCCACGCTCTCACAACAGATAGAGATCATGTGAGGAGAAAGTGTTATCAGGCCAGAGATATTCGAGATATCAGGAGGTAGTCTTTCTAAACTCCTGGGATAAACACTCCGCTGGGTTCCATGTCTCATGGCCTAAATCAGTTATTTTTTAATTTCGTGACCTTGACTATATTTTGTATACATGCTAGCTGAGTTCCTGTGCTTCAGGCCAAATTCTTTTTAAACGTCTCTTCCTCTGTGACAACAGTGTTTCAAACGTGGTGGTCCTGTACCAAAGAAGATGACTGCTCCACAGAGGTAAAACTCTGACAGAGTCCTTAAAACACGAAGGCTCTGTAGCCAGGTTGGAAATGCTAGACGTGGCGTTATCCTCCTGCTTTCCCCGCCCCCCTTAATTTATCATTCATTCCTTACGCTGAAAATAAAAATTGGTAAATGGTGATCTCCGTAGGCATTCGTTAATAAGCACATTTTCTCCCGAATGCTCCTACCAATGTTCACTTCTCTGAGGCATGCCTGTCCTGAATCTACTAGCCTTTCCTTAAAAGATGGGGAAGGAAGCATGGCTCAGGGCTAAGATGCAGGGGATGTGAGTCTCCGGTGATGGTCAGTAGCAGGGGAACCTTGTTGAAAAACAGCCGTAACAACAAAACATGTTTACACTACTTATGATTTAACCCACATTCAAATAGAGTTCAAAGATGACAGCCAAGAGCGAAGAGAGAGTTGGCGTTAAACCTCATCTAAAGGCTGAAAAATCCTTCTCTTCCTCTCTCTTTAAACAGCAGTATTTCCATGAAAGAGGCAGTATGAACAGATCAGTTTCAGCAGAACCTCCAAGCCATAGTTTGGCTTTTCACATGTGCCTTGGTGGATTCCAGTTGCCCAAACTATAACCTATGCCGCCGCAGAAAAAAAGATCCCAAGGACTCTTTCTTTTTTTGGTGCTTCTCCCCTTGACCTTATAAAGTGGTCTATTATTGGATGAGTTCCTACCCTACTTAATATCACAGACTGAAAAATGTCAGGAGAAAAAGAAGAAGACGGATCATCTCCAGCTGGATAAAGGTGAAGACAAAGAGGAAGCAGGGGCCCCAGTCAAGCCACCTACATCCAGCCAGACGTCCTCAGCGTGGTCCCGCATTCTCCAAGGTACGGCAGTGCCCCCGCTCATCCTCCTCCTCCCGTGGAGGGGAGGGGAGGGCAGGGGGTCACCATCTCACCACCTGGCTGTTGTAGTCCTCCGTGACTGCCCCCTCTGGGTTCCCGTCCTGTCTGGGCCACCGGCGGCCCCTGTGCTCCCGCTGCAGCCTCCGCTCCCCGCGCCTCCTTGGCCGGTCCCTCTGGCGCTCCAGCTGCTTGGTACGGTGGTAGCGCTGCTGGAAGAGGTCCTTCGCGTACGCGTACAGCTGCACGTCCAAGAAGTTGAGCTCCTCGATGCGCTGGCGGGCGCCCTCGTTGATGTCCACGTTGGAAGCCCGCGTGACGTTGAACTGCGTGAAGGGGGAGATGAACTTGAGGTTGAATGTCCTCTCAAAGAGAAATTGCGTCTTCCGCTGGAACTCCGTGAGCCCGAAGAAAGCCATGTTCTTCAGGTTGCTCTTGGCGCTCTGCAGCAGGATGGCGTTCCTCTCGCTCTCGTTCATGAAAGTCAAGTTGTAGCAGCCCACCAGGCTGAGGTCGGCAAGCATGCGCACCTGGCGGTTGTTAGCCAGGTTGTAGGTGCAATCCATGAACTCCCGTAGGCTGACCCCAGACCAGTCGTCCCCGGGGTAGCAGGTAGGCAGCTCATCGGGGGTGGGGCTCCTCCCATCGCACACGTGGAGGGAGGTTTTCCACGTGGCCCCTCTCTGCACGTGTTTCCACTCGCTCAGGTACCGGGACACCGGATCCCGCAACATGGTGATGTAATAGAAATTCCTGGAAGAGATTAGACGAAGAGCGTCAGTCCGCCGTAACTATAACCCTGGGACCCCGCGCCTCTGCAGCGTCTGTATCAGCATTGACTCAATGGGTTTTTCTGACAGATGGTCACGTGAGAATATCTGCCTGGATTTGCACCTGTTGGGCCATGTTCCCCTATGTGCGTGTTTCTATAATACAAACACGCATGAATCGGCTTTCAGTACTATTTGCTGGGTTTTTTCTTTCTGCTCCAGGGTGGGGAGGGGAGGGGTTGGGGGAATCGATCAGCAATAATTCATTAAAAAAATAATAATAATTCATTCAGCAATCATTCACTGTTCAATCACTACCAGCAATAACAAAACCTTACATTAAGGGAGCACGCCATGTTTATCGAACGTTATCACCCATCTGATATTTTATTTGATCCTTAAAAGGAACTTTTGTAGTAGACACGGGGGACTATTTGATAGGGAAACAGTGCAAGGGGGTTAGAGTGATTTACCCAAAGTCATGTGACTAGATAGAGCAAAGCTGGAAGCCAGGTCTCCTTAATCTTTCCTGTTCACAGCGGTGGTCTGGGTTAAGAGGTGGGTGGGGTAGGGGAAGGATGTGTTGTGTTTGGAGACTAATATTTACTGAGCACTTACTGTGTGCTAGAAACTGGGCTAGGTACTTTATGGATACTGGCACAGATAACCTTCAACATAACTTTGTAAAATGGGTTTTATCATGACTTTTTTTTTTTTAAAGTTGAGAAGACAGAGACTGGGAAAGGTGAAAAATACAGCCCAAGATCCCAGAGCAAATTAATACTTGATGCAATAAAATTTAGGCCTATTTGATTTCAAAGCTTCTGTGCTTTCCTGGGCACCATATTGATATTTTAAAAACAAAAATGTAACTAATATTTATTGAATGCCTATTAATTGTCAGGTGTTGTGGTTATTATAATCACAGGTCTCATCTCATCTAATGGAATCTATTGGAACATTGAGAAGAGATACATTTTATAAATGGCGAGCTTCAGAATGATCAGGTAAAGATCAGGGCACCACTGGCTCAAAAGGGCAAGAGAGGTGTGAAGAGGCCAGAAGAGATTTGGAAAAGTCGACAGATAAAGACACAGCAGTATATATGTGTTAGCATATGGTATTTGTTTTTCTCTTTCTGACTTACTTCACTCTGTATGACAGACTCTAGGTCCATCCACCTCACTACAAATAACTCAATTTCGTTTCTTTCTATGGCTGAGTAATATTCCATTGTATATATGTGCCACATCTTCTTTATCCATTCATCTGTCGATGGACACTTAGGTTGTTTCCATGTCCTGGCTATTGTAAATAGAGCTGCAATGAACACTGTGGTACATGACTCTTTTCGAATTATAGTTTTCTCAGGGTATATGCCCAGTAGTGGGATTGCTGGGCCATATGGTAGTTCTATTTTTAGTTTTTTAAGGAACCTCCATACTGTTCTCCGTAGTGGCTGTATCAATTTACATTTCCACCAACAGTGCAGGAAGGTTCCCTTTTCTCCACACCCTCTCCAGCATTTGTTGTTTGTAGATTTTTTGATGATGGCCATTCTGACTGGTGTGAGGTGATACCTCATTATGCTAACACATATATATGGAATCTAAAAAAAAAAAAAAAGGTCTGAAGAACGTAGGGGCAGGACAGGAATAAAGATGCAGACATAGAAAATGGACTTGAGGACACGGGGAGGGAGAAGGGTAAGCTGGGACGAAGTGAGAGAGTGGCATGGACATATATACACTACCAAATGTAAAACAGATAGCTAGCGGGAAGCAGCCGCATAGCACAGGGAGATCAGCTCGGTGCTTTGTGACCACCTAGAGGGGTGGGATAGGGAGGGTGGGAGGGAGATGCAAGTGGGAGGGGATATGGGGATATATGTGTACGTATAGCTGATTCACTTTGTTATACAGCAGAAACGAACACAACAATGTAAAGCAATTATACTCCAATAAAGATGTTTAAAAAAAAAAAAAGACACAACAGTAGGCATTAGATGAAAGCAAACATTGATTCCAAGTAAGGAAAATCTTTCTCATCATTTGAGCAGCTGCCAATGGAATGGGCTGCCCACCCCATCTTTATCACCAGGAGTGACACTCAGGGTGCCCTGGGCAGACAAAAACGATCCTGAAAAGCTCTGAAAAGAAGACCAGTTTTCCCTTGACAGCCTGAACTGGAACTAAGAAAAAATGTATAACTAGTAAAAGCAATGGCAAAAAAAAGGTATTTAAGGGTACACTCTTTTTCATGCTGCTTTAAAAAAGGAATTGATGAACTATAATATTTAAAACAATACATTTACTGTATTGAGTTATTTTGAATGTCTAGCCAGTTTTGAAATGTGCTAAAGAAAATTCAAAATCTTAAGCACTTGCTTCCCTTTAAATCAAGAGGAGGAATGTACTGAAACCGCCACAGAAAGGCCAGCCTGAGCCCTTGCTTTTGCCAGGCATCATTTTACATTACTCTGTTGTCTTTCCCTGTGACAGAATGACAATTCCATCAGTGAAAGAAAATTTCCCAAAAGGTCAGTAGGGAAAGCAGAAAATGACTGACATATTTCTGGGTTCCATAAGGAAATGTTGACAATAAAGTTTTTCTCAGAGTGGATATTACCATGGTTGAATATTATATGACATGTCATTATTAATCCTGCTTTGGTCCTATGTTGAAACTTGTTCACTTTTCAATTCTACAGGCAGAGACCGATTTTTATTTCACAAAACAATTACATAATAAATATATAAACACAGTGATGATGATGATGATGGCTATAACATAACTTAGGTGGGTTAAGGATGACAAACACATCAGGACAGAATAATTTAAATCAGACAGATTTTTGAATGCTCAGATAAGATCACAGATGGGAAATCTGTAAGTTCCCTTGTTAATTGGACAAAATGGAAAACACAAAAGAGAATTTAAACAAAAAAGATGATGACTATCGATTGATAAGACTCAACCCCATTTGTGTGTCTCAAATTTAGACACAATCCAGATTTTTAAAATAATCATAAGAGCTGGAGGATTTTAGGGCTGGGAATTACAACAGTTTGTGACATAAAGGGTTAACTGGAACTTGCTGCTGGAAACTGAGAGGCTTTGGTCTCACTTGGGAAAATTAATAGGCCATAGAGTTCCCTGTGCTTTCTTTGCGTTGGAATACACATGGTCTCAAAGCTAACTGAAACTAGCTTACACTTTAAAATGATCTTGGTTTCAAATTTAACTTTATTCAATGGAACACCGCATTTAACAAAGACTAGCTAAGTTGTAGAGTGCTGTTTACATGAGTAAAATAAGCCCCAAATGTCTGCAAGTTCTACTAGCCAAATAGGTCAGAACAAAACGTTCTGTAACGAAAACTAACTCTGACATTAAGACACAAAAATGGACTAGGGCAACATTCATATTGATGAAGTACAAAGTTGTCCCATCCCATGGTTCTGGAACCAAGTGCCTAATAGCATTTGGGTGTTGCTTTAGTCAGACATATTCTCATGTATGTTTTATTTGTTTGTCTCAATCTTGCAAAACAGTCAAAATAGAAAGCTAGAATAATAGTAAAAAGAGGGTTGAAGAACACCTAATTATTGAAGAAGACACAATTTGATTCATTAAAAGCATTTTTTCTCATCTCTATTTTTTTCTCTACTTTCATTTGCTCCTCTCCTATCAGACAGAAAACTGCAAAAGTCATTGATGAAACGATGTCTACCTCCAGGCCACACGCCCAACCTTCATTGTGTACAAGCTTCACTCCAGTTTTGTGACTCTCTTCCCTGCTCCCAAGCAACGGAAACTCATTTTCTTCTGCTCCCATAACTCCCAATTTAGTTTCTAAGGAAAATTCTTTTTCTTTTTTTTTTTTAGAAAATACAAAATATTTTATTAAAAAAATTTTTATTTTACATTGGGTTATAGTTAATTAACAGTGTTGTGTTAGTTTCAGGTATACGGCAAGGTGATCCAGTTATACGTATACATGTGTCTATTCTTTTTTCAATTCTTTTCCCATTTACGGAATTACAGAATATTGAACAGAGTTCCCTGTGCTATACAGTCCTTGTTGATGATCTATTCTGAACACAGCAGCGTGTACATGTCAATCCCAAACTCCCAATCTATCCCAATCTAAGGAAAATTCTTAAAAATACTCTGAAATCTGCAACTTTCCTTTTCAAACGTTAACTGTTCAACAGCACAATGGGGGGTAAAACAGAGACCAGAGAAGAAGAACAAGCAGCTCCCAAGCAAAGGCCATGTGGCCACATGCAGAGGCTCTTATCAACACCGGCCCCTTTTAACTCAACCTCCTAAGCTGAGGCAAAGTCTCATCTGTTCCAACACTTGTCCTGGCAGTTAAACTTTCCCCAGATTTTGGAAACATTAATAAGCAAACGATTATTTCCTCCTTTCATCCATCCATTCACTCACCTGGTAATTCTCCAAACATTCATTGAGCCCCTGGTATTTGCCACACACTGGGGCTAGGCAGTGGGGACCCCGAGGTCACTAAGACATTGTCCTCAAGGAGATCTCAGGCATCCAGTGATTTTGGTAAAGTGGGAGAAATGCTAACCACCAAGTTAAGGGACTGTTCTGCCTGGACCTGAACGATCCCAAAGGGGATAACTTTTTCTGTCTCAGGGACAGCGTGCTGCCAGCACATCTTCCATTTGCCACCTGCTTCATTGAGAGTTTGGGCGAATTCATTTATGAATGTCTGAAAAACAATTACAGCTCTTTAGAATTGTTATTCTTGTGGCCTCAGGGTAATGATGGCAAAGCCTGGTGTACTCAGGGGCATTAGGGGACAGACGGGGCACCTCAGTTAGTTCAATGATTATTTTAACTGATGATTATCATAGGGACCATCATGGCTTACGAAAGCACAAATACACGGAACACACACTTTTCAGTCTCTTGCTCTGCAGTAAGTTAATCCTATTAAAAAAATCCTAAACACAGCACAAGGACATGACTGCCTTCCCTCAGTCTTTGCCTTTTCCTTCACTCACTTGCATCCTGCTCGTCTTTCCTGGCCCAGCTCAAGCCTCATCTCCATCTCCTCTGACCTTTCTGCCCTCGAGGATTTACTGCATCACTTACTGCGCTTTTAACGTGAGTATGAAAGTCCTGGTCACATCTACCCTTTAAGTTCCTCTTTCACCACTGGACCTTAGGCCTGGTGTCCTGTGGCACCTCCACAAATCCTGCTCTCTGCAGGCATTCAATAAACGATGCCGTGGAAAAGAAGTGACCTTCATACGAGATAAGTGTATTTTAATGACTAAGGTTAATATTGCCTTTGATAAATAGACCCTTCTTTTCTCCCCTAAAAACGAATCTGACATTATTTTTGAATGTTCAAAATGTGTGAAAAGAATCAAAATACATATAATCTTCTAATACATCCATCATTCGATTGTGATGGTTGATAGGCAGAGAGAGAGAGAAAGATAGAGAGAGAGAGAGAGAGAGAGAGAGAGAGAGAGAGACAGTCAGTACAGACTTTGGATAAAAGCAGAATATTTCATACACCAGATAATTAAAAGAAATGAGTTTTTTTAATGTTAAACTTAGTCGTTTTCTTCCCCTCTGCTTCAAGAACCTGTATTTCACCAAGCAGTTTATTATGTAATTGCTCATTTCTCTAATTAGCAAGTCATTTAATTAACACATGCTTATTGAGGGTTTCTTGTATGTAAGGAGCTGCTCTAGGAAATGTGGAGAATAGAAACAAAATAGAACGTACTCAAGTATTGTAGGTGTAAAAGTGGTAGATTAGAAAAAGAGGCATGGATTAGCAAGTCATGGAGGTAAGCAGTAGACAAAGAATATTTAAGAGAATATTTCAGAAGGTACAGAGAGTGGAGTGGCCTAATGAGACCAGGAAGTTCATGTGGTGCATTTCGCTGAATGTTTGGTCAATAAATGAATGAATGAAAAGAGGGACATAAGCTAGAACAGGAGGCTGAGGCCAAACTGTCACGGGCTCTACATGCACCTGTGAATTGCTAAAATAGGAAAAGTGTTGATTTAGGAAGATTCACGGAGCAATAGAGTTTAGGATGGATAAAAGTAGGCAGAGACCAGGAGAGACATTGGACAGCCGTGGCGAGAGACCAGCAGGGAAGAACCCAGAACCGTGGGTACTGATGAGAAAGAATCAGAACTGAAGAACTATCACACACCCAACCTTCACCATTTGTTCCTCTTCCTCACTGTCCGCTTCCTCTAAACTACCTTTTCCTCCTCCGTATTCCCTTCTTCCTTCTATCTAATCCTTCCCTTTCAATTCTGTGATGTAAAAGAGGCAGTGCTGGTATGCGCATCAAAATGGTGGTAAAACAGTGAAACAAGGCGTAGAAGTCCCTGGAATCACCGTGCCTGTGGTGATTAAAAGATATTCACTTCCATGAGGCTATGACATGCCTGTCTAGTGAGAACATATTTGAAGGAACCTACAAGATGCCAGGTTCACAGGGAGGGTTAATAAGTATATTCCTTCCACCACCAGCTTACCTCTTGTAAAATCAAGTGACACAGTTAATATCTCCACAATCCACAGTTCGAAGCATTCCTAAAAACCAGTTCAGCTAGAAACTCCTCCCATCAGCCTCCTTGGATGTCCTCGGCAGAAGGGATCCCCTCCCTCATCCCCACCTGCTGAAACACGTGCCGCTCATGCTTTTATCTTCATTCCGGGACCAGTGAATATCTTATCCCTTGAACTGGCTTTATGTCTTACTCATCCTTCAGCCTCCAGAGCATATGATACATCACCTTGTACATCGTGATGTTCAGTTGTCCAATGTTCATGGAATTAATAAATAGATACATTTTATCAGCCACTGTTTTAGGAATTCTCGTGGTGATTGTCCCCAGGAAACTTCTGTTGGTGCCTTAGCCAACAGAATTAGCCCAGGCTAATGATTTCCCTTAGCCTAGACCTTGTGAAATGTATAGGAAATAATCCCTCCTCCTTCCTCTTGCCCTGCAGTCTTTGAAATGAGTTTTCTCTACATATAATCAAGTTTTGCCAAAGCTCAGCATCTCACAAAAGAACACCACGAGTGACTGTAAGGTGGCCTTGGGGGCATCTGAAGGAGCTCTTTGGTCCTCACCAGGGAGTAGGCACAGGCAACCAGTCCATCTTAAACACAAGCTGATGTGCACATTTTTAAACAGTGAAGCTTAGCTCTCCCTCCACCCTGCTGTATTGTGTGCAGGAGTCATTTTCCAAATTCCTAGAATGGAATTAATTTCTTGACTTTCTCTAGAGCTGCACACTCATTATGGGCTGCCCATTCTTCATTATCTCAGTAGAGTATTATCTGCACTATTCTGTATCTGATAGGGGGAATCACGGCACTTAGAGCTTGGCAATCAGACTGAACTTTGACAGAGTGATGAAAGGGCCCTTTATTCGAGCCTTGAAAACAAATTAAGGAATTTAAGAATGATGTTCTAAGCAAATGGGAAATTGGGGACGATGATTGTTAAGTGTTGTAATAAAGAACTTTCGGGGGCTGACAATGGTGTGTGTCAGAGCAATTGGTCCCAAGGATGTCGGGCATTGTGATGAGAAAATGGAAACATTCACATGTCCTTATCTTCCTTCATCCAGAAACCCTGGTCCCCTACCAGACTGCCGTCACCTCCTCCCTGACAGTGACTGACTTACAAAGCAGCCAGACCCTTTTGACTAAGGCATATTTTATCTTACTTATTACCCAGAGATCTTGACACTTTTCAGTTGGTAAGATATTGGGGAGAGGAAAGCCCATTGTGCTTCCCTCAAGAGGGGAGGGGCTCTGCATCCCTTTTTTTCCCTGTGTACCTGGTAACATTAAAGGGAGAATACTTTGGTTGTAACTGGTCTTTTTTTATTTTTTTTTGATCATTAATCCCCACCCCCAAACCCCAGTGAGAAATGCAACACACTGTCATTATGGAACATATGAGCAATGCAGAACCGTAAAAAAAGAAGATGAAAATTACTTATAATTACTTCACTTGGATATAACCACAGTTAAATATCTATTTCTTTCTTTGACAGATTTGAGATCATACTGTACATTATATTTTTAACATGTATTTTAAACTTAAAAATACAAGGGGATATATTTTCCATTTTATTTAATGTTCTTCCTTAAGAGTATACTATTCCAATTATGGATGTCCCGGAATTGATGTGACCAATCTCCCAGTTTTGGACAATTTAGCTGATTCTTTTTGCAGTGGGGGCTACTATAAACAATAATCTGATAAACATCCTAAGCCATAAATATTTGTGCAGTGAATAAATTGCTAAGAAGAGAATTTCTGAGTCAAGAGCATTGCCCTCATTTCATCATCACAATGCCGAAATATAGCCGACCACGGTCAGCATAGGTGAGGACAGGGACCTTCCATGAGGTTTGACATCTTCGGGTGCCAGGAAACAAGTCTACTTGAAAGTCAAGGGAAGGCCATGAAACAGACTCCTGGCTCTCCTTCCTCCCAGCTGGACCAGGAAGATGCCCTGTTCAGATCATGACCCTAAGATGGACAATTCCAGGACAGCCAGGAGGGGTTTGTGACATCGTGGCGAGGAAACATACTTCCTAAAAGATTTGTTTATTTTACACTTAATGAGTAGCTGGAATATCAAATTAGAGGATAAACATTTGTGGAATCAAATCCCACTCATCAACACTGCAGCTATATTAAAGCCGACATCTAGATCAGAAAGAGGGAAGTGCCTCACCTGATTATATTCAGGGCCGGTCCTCACAGAAACAGCCTCTTGAGATGGAGCTTTTCTGCAAGTCTAGGTATCAGCTAACTTTAATAATGGGAAGCTGCCCATGTTACTAAACCAACCAAACAAAAGCAAGAAATAGAGGTTTCTGGACGATACTGGTCATTTCTCCACGAGGGTCAGTCCACCCCCCAAATTCCCCAGAGGAAGAAGTAGTATTTATCAATAAGATAATATTTTAAATCTTGTCACATTGCTTCTTAATATTGACACAAATCCTAGGGGCCTCAGACTCACAAAAATGCCATGATTTTCGGGTGGTTGTCATGTTTGCTTTCAGTTTCCCCCAAGCGGCTGCTACACGAATAAATTTCAGGCAGTGCATGCTCCAGGGACATGTTTCTGCTAGCTTGCTGAGTACAGTTCCTCCCAGTACAGTTTCAAATGTGCCAGGGAGGGTCCTGCTCTCATGCATTATTCAGGGACTTCTGTGATTATTTGGTTCAGAGGCGCCCTGCTTTGCGTTGCCGCGCTGGGACTTGGGCACGAGGACGTTTCCAGGCGCTCTGCTCTGCAAAGCTATGGTTTATGCATGCGGGCATCCACCTGAAGCCTGGAGCCGCCCCAGAGTGAGATAAGGCCCAATTCAATCTCACTCACAGTTCTACTCCCAGCCAGGCAAAGCAGAACACCAGATTGTACACTCAGATTGTGTTATTAGGCCATGCGTGTTCAGTCGTGCTCACTCTTTAGCTAATTTCTCAGGCGCTGCTTTTCGGGAATGTGAGAATCACAGGATAGAAGCGAGGAGGTGTCTTCATTGCCATTGTTTTGTAGTAGCCAAGTTGGAAAGGAAAAGAAGTCAATCATCAGGGTATTCAAGGACAAGGCACATGTTTTGATATTGAGGCTTATACCTGACAGCTTTGATACAGGTTTTCCTAAAACATCACAAAACTGAAAAATAAATCTTCTGTGTCCAGATTTTGCCATATTCTTCCATGAAAGATTCTTTTGTGTTAGGATTTTCCTAGATTCTGCTGTCAGGACTGGGCAATCGTTTTAGCATAGTCAACAAAATACTTAAGAGATTCCCCACCTGATTCCATCCCTTGCCAGTTCTCAAAGAAAGAATGCCTTGAAGGTCATCCCCAAGCAATGATTCAAAGCAAGCTAACTTAAAATATGGAAAGTTCCATGTGCAAGAAAAATGGATATTAATAGCGATAATAATAATGGCTAACATTTATTGAGTACATACTGTGTCCAAGTACAGTTCTAAATGCTTTAGTTATTAAAACAAAAATTGAAATTTTTAAATTCAGTGTATTTATTGAAAGAAAAATTGGTACTAATAGCAATAATAATAATGGCTAACATTGACTGAGTGCATATTATGTCCAAGTACAGTTCTAAGTACTCCCACTAATCAATTTGGTCATCAAAATAACCCTTTGAGTTACATAGGCTTTTAGAGGATATCTGAAATTTCACAAAGTGATGAGAGTTCCCACAGTCTCTTCCATCATCTTGTAAGTGGCAGGCTGTCTTAGAGATACTGTGCGACTTACTGCTGCAGTGGTCCAGGCTTTTGTTGAAGTCAAAGCTCCAGAAGCAAAATAAGCACGTCAGGGTGAGGGATTTGTGTTTGCCTGTGGGTCGGTGGGGGTGAGGCAGCACGTTGCAGGGGCTGGGGCGGCAGGGGCACCTGTCCCCTCTCAGGGTCAGAGGCTCTCTTAGACACTTAGAACTTGGAAAAAGTCCTAAACACAGTTTTCCTGAGCTCCCTCACAACTACATAACAAATCCACACTTGAGGAAACAGTGTTAGAGACAAGTGGGAATTACTGCAGTTCCATGCGTTTTTAACACTCCCAAGTAACCTGGAAGCCAAACGCTGTAGTCATATCAGGACAACAAAGGGTGGTTAGAAATAGCGATGCAAGGGAATTCAGATAAAGCCAGACCTCGCACAATGCCATAATTCTGTTTCTGGTTTTAAAATAGGTCTTTTTAAACACAATGCTACAAAGACTCAGAAGTGTGTCCCAGAAAGGTTACTGGATCCTGAAGTTGGCTATTCTGATGCCTTTATTCAGGAAGAGAAGATTCAAGGAAAATGCAAGTCAAGCTCTACCATTCGAATGGAGCATGAGCACAAAACTTCAGACATGTTGGGAACATCACCTAAGGTGCTGTGGAAAGAAAGTAAGTTTAAAGTTAGAAAGATCTGGGTTTCAATGTCAGGTCCATCTCACATTTGGTGTGAGTTGGTTAGCTTATATGACCTCTGGGAGCCTTAAGTTTCCTCATCTAAACAGCCAGGGTATAAATGCTTACTTCATAGGGTTGTGGGAGATAATGACTAAACTAATGACCATAAAGAGTCCAGCAGTAGCTGAGAAGCAGACCCTCAAGACAGTGCACACCCTCCACTTCAAAGATTTCCCTTTCTCCATGAATGTCAGAGCCTCAGAAACTACCCAATACAGTGAAATTTTAAATATTAAACAAGCTGTGTGAATAATTAAAAAAACAGCTGATAGTGCTTTTCTATTTGTATAATGTACTTATGGGTTTCAAAACACTTTCCTCATCCATTATTTCACTTGGTTCTCAGTACAACATCATATCAGAGGCAGAATTCACAGATGAAGGCACTGATGCTCACAGATATGAAAGGATATTCCTGAGATCAAACAACTAGTGAAGCTGAGACTTTTCTTTTTCTTCTTCAGCTACCAGACTAGTTTATTTGTTTATCTAAAAATATCTGTTGATTACGTATTTGATGCCAAACGCTATGTTAGATTCTTGGGGTATAATGGTTTACAAGACACAGCCTGACCTCAAGAGCTGACTGTGGAGTCGTCTTATTTTGCCCAAATGTAGTTAAGAGTTAGAAAGAAAACATGTCCTTAGCTCATTATTCTACATTTGGGGTTTCACTGGTTTGTACATTAGCTCATTTTCTCCTTGAAATCCACCGAAAAGGGAGACCCAGAAGAAATAGCCAGAAATGCCAGGATATGGATACACCTTCAGGTAGTGTTTAAAGTTGTGGAAAATAATCATTCTGAAATAACAAGCTCTTGTTTCTACAGAGGCAGTGCTGTGGACTTCAATCTGGAGCACGAATATCTGGTGGTTTGTCCTTTTGTGGTGCCATAGCCATTGGTGATCATTTGTTAGAGGACTGCAAGATGGTGACAGTCTAATACCATCCTTGCTTCTTTAGTTATCAGCTGCCATGCTTCTATGAAGACAAACTTCCCCCTATCAACTATCTGATACTCCAAGGTAGATGAATGCTTGACTCATTCTATTTACTGGTTTTCAAAATAACAATTTGCTTTCCTAGAATCCTCCAAAGGGGTTTTTGTTGATGTTTGTTTGCTTGTTTGTTTTTATATCATTACGAGCTCATGCATCTAAACATATAGGATGAGTTTCAATTCATTGCAGTCATTATCCCTAATGATGTTCAAATTATCTAATTTTTGGCCTGTAGGAGCTTATTTAGATGGAACCTGGGTCCTCTTGATGCAATCCTTGTAGATTTATGCATATTCTTTCTTTATTTATTATTATTTTTTTTTGCGGTACGTGGGCCTCTCACTGTTGTGGCCTCTCCCGTTGCAGAGCACAGGCTCCGGACGCGCAGGCTCAGCGGCCATGGCTCACGGGCCCAGCCGCTCCGCAGCATGTGGGATCTTCCCGGACCGGGGCACGAACCCGTGTCCCCCGTATCGGCAGGCGGACTCTCAACCACTGCGCCACCAGGGAAGCCCTATGCATATTCTTAAAGGATCTTGCCCAAAAGATCAAGAAAGATGGTGTTAGAGCTTGAAATTTTCTTCAGTTCCTTAAGAATAAAGTGATTTCTTGGCCAGTGTTACCTGCACACCACAGTCTTCTTTTTCTCTCCTACCAAGCCATGTAACTGCAGTTTGTGCTAATTACACCTGTGCATTGAAGGGGAAACAGACTAGACACCATCTTTAACTTTCATAGGTTCTATCGAGGCCCAAACACCAGAGGTTTTCTCTTTCCTTTTTCCTTTTCTTTTTCTTCCTAAGCTCACATGCATGACATTTTCCTTGGTGGTAGGAATAAAAGGCAGGGCTAGTGATTCATCTGTGACCAGATGCCAATGTCACTCCACAAACTAATCTAGGAGAAACCAAATTATGCTGGAAGTAACTCGGAGCCCTAATCAGGTTCTCTCCAAAATCCACTTATTCACAATAAGAGCTTGAGTTCCTTCCAGAAGCCCAGCTTACCACATGGACACTCAATGACATCTTTCAGCTGCAGTGGGTTCCGAAGCACAGCTGTAATTCTGCCTAATTAATAATGCAATGACAGAAATTTAGAAAAATATATGCACAATAGTTTAAATCTCTCAGAAAAAAAATCAATCAGTTGTGTCTGAACTTTGCCTTGGGTGTTCCCTTCATCAATTCAAGTGTGGAGTACAGTGACCTGAAGTTGCAAATATTTTTCTTGAGGCGTGATTGAAGCATCAGAGAAATAATAGCTTTCCGTATTCATAGAGATTTTAAAACACTCAAACAAGGATACTTATTTTCCCACTTTCCTCTGCTATATGTAAACCAGAGACAATAAGCTTTAAGATGTTCAAAATAATGTAGCTTGGGGCTGTGCTAGAGATGGCATCTACCTTTGGGCAATCAATACCTGGATTAAAAATAAAGAGGAGGCATCTCTTAAGAAATGGAATAATGCAGCTGCAATTCCCTTGTTTTGTGAACTTTCCCAAACATGTCCCCTCTGCATTTATTATTTCTCTTGGTGATAAGAATCTAAGTTTAATAATCATAAAAGAGAAGTAGCCTGTCCTTTTAAAATTGACACCAGCTACCATCTCTGAGTCCTCCATTGAAATGATGTGGACTATGCTGATGTTAATCTAAAATTAAAAACATTCAAAACCCTAAAGCAAGCAAACAAATGTAACCGAGAAGAAAGGGGAAAAAATGAACAAAAACAAAACGGCAACAAAAAACCAGCTCAAAGCTTTTCAGCTGTTTTCAGGTTAGGTTTATGGTAGCCACAAGGGGGCCCTCAAATCGTTCCAAGCACAAGGTACGTACAAGGTAAGTGCAAGAGCTGTTTTCCTAGTAATTAATTTCCACAAATCAATATTACCTATTAATGTACATTACAGAGACAAGCTATTGACTTCTGACACTTTACACTCAAGTTAAAGAGAGACTTTCTTATAAAAATTCTAGGTGCCCCGCAGTGATCGTAAGTCAAAACCAAAATGAGTTGCACCTGTGATTTCCTGTGTCTGCTCTAGCATAAAAATTTCCAACACTGCAAATCTCATCAAAGGTTAAAACTGAATTTGAAGCACTATGTATATAATGGAATACATTGACCTCCAATGGATTTTAAAGGCTATTCTGTCTCCATCTGCCACATCACGCACCCCCAAAACAGCCATGGAGGCTGACACACAGAAGTTAAAATGCAGTGACCCTCTCTTGGGGCAGTGGGAAGTTGCTGGAGCCATTAGCTCTGGAAGTTTTCAACTCACGCTGAGAGCTTGATGGTGTTGATGGTGTTTACAGCCTGTACCACAAAAGACACTTGGAAGAAAGAAGGGATTTTAATTTTCTGTTCAAGCTAGAAGATAGGGCAGAATAGTATAGTATATATAATAGATAGTGCTGCACACAGGCAGAATGGAAGGTTTCAGCAATTAAGGACAGACTGGAAACGTAGCTTTCTCCAAAGCTCCAGCAGAAGAGAGAATACCACCCGTCACCCCCTACCACAGCGAAACTACGGAACAGAACAGAAACACCCCCAGAACATTCCATCAGGTTAGTTAGCTATCAAAATCACCTTGTACAAACCCAGAAAGCCCCTCTGAGCTTTGACATGAAATGACTCTTTGCTGATTGCCTTTTCTCTAATGGTAAAATAATCCCAACGAAAGGTAAGGATTGCTAACCGTTCTATTGTCATAGGGCAGGAGTGCTCCCGTGGCATTGCGGGGATGTGGTCTTTCTTTTAGACAGCTTGCTGTCTTGGACCTCAGCACCAGCAGGAGGGCTGAGGACCCATACATCATGCTCTCACATTCACTCGTTTCTGAAATTAAGAATTAGCATAGAGTAAACTCCTGGTTCAGAAAGGTCAGTGTTCTGCCTCTGACTCAGGCACTCAGGAGAGGTGTTTTGGAAAATGAAGTTCTCTCTTATGAAACCCTACCCTGCTTGACATGTGCCCCCAGTACAAATGGAACCCGACCCTGGTGCAAATTGTGTGGATGTTTAATTTACATTTTTAGAGCTGGTGGTTCCCCAAGTTTAATTTTCCATTTGAATAGCAGTAGTCCCTCTTACTGTGCCTTAATCATTCTTTTTTGAGAATTTCAAAGGGTGCCTTCTAGGAAGCATCATGTTTTTTTTCAGATCTAATCCAGACTTCCGCTTAAGTGTTTCCTCTTCGATACTCTGCAAGTGACTTTTGTGCTTTCCCGCATTCATCCCATCTGCCCCATATACTTTTGCTCATTCATGTACCCTTGGAATATTGCCCTTCTAGTGGGACAACCCTTGTTAAAGCATTCTGGCCATGACCTGGGATTTACGTTTAGTCTAAGGATACTGTGCACAGACAAGAGCCCTCAGCTGGGTCCTGACTCAGAGTCCCGCCCTGCCAGAAGGGCAGGTAGGACTAAGGCAGACCCTATGAAGGAGGGGGAATCAAGCACTGAGCAGGTAGAAACATCCAGATCCTTAACAAATCACGGGGCATTTTGGTTTTGGACAAAGCACATCTAGTCAAGTTTATATATGTATCTTTGAAATACATTTTGATCTGTGTGCTTAAAGTAACTCAAATGAAGAGAAGGAATTTCCCACCTCTAAATGGAAGCCAAATAAATGTTATAGGCTGCATGTTTGTGTCCCCCCAAAATTCATATGTTGAAACCCTAACTCGTAATGGATGGTATTAGGACATGGGTCCCTTGGGAGGTGATTAGATTTAGATGAGGTCTTAAGGGTAGAGCCCCACATTGGGATTAGTGTTTTCACAAGAAGAAAAAGAGACCAGATCTTACTCCCTCTGCCATGTGAGGAAACCAGAAGACAGCTGTCTGCAAACCAGGAAGAAGGTCCTCACCACACACAGAATCTGCTGGCACCCTGACCTTGAGCTTCCCAGACTCTAGAACTATGAGAAATATACATTCCTGTCGTTTAGCTCCCCAGTATGTGGTATCTTGTTATAACACCTGAATTGATTATGATAGCAAAGGTGGGTGTTTTAGAGAAAATAAGGGAGCCCTTTCTCCGCCATCCTTCCTCTCTCATCTGGTTACAATAGTATGTGACCACCAGCTCTCTAAAGAAATTAATTGACTAAATAATCCGCTGAGATGAGGGAGGTTGGGAGTGAGGCTTTGGAGGACTAGTTTTTCTCAACTAGTCTTTCTTAATTCACCAGACCAACTGCCAATCTTTACTAATCAACACAAAACCCATTACTGATCTCCCACCGAGAGGTGTTATGGGTTGAATTGTTTCCCCTAAAAGATGCTGAAGTCTTAGCTCCCAGTACTTGTGAATGTGACTCATTTGGAAATTGGATCTTTGTAGAGGATGAGGTTAAGATGAGGTCATTAGGGTGGGCCCTAATCGAATATGACTGGTGTCCTTATACAGAGGAGAAATTTGGACACAGAGACAGACAATGTGAAGACACAAGAAGATGGCCATCGACAAGCCCAGGCATGTCTGAGACTACCAAAAGCTAGGAGATAGGCGTGGAATAGACTCTCCCTCGAAGCCCTCAGAAGAACCAACCTTGCCTGCACCTTGCTGTGGACTTCTAGCCTCCAGAGGTGTGAGAGAATAAATTTCTGTTATTTAAGTTTTGTGGTACTTTAACCACAGCAGCCCTGGAAAACTAATGCAAAGGGAGATACTTATTGGAGAAACAGATGAACATAATGGCAGAGGAATTCTCCCTAGCTGCCTGCAATACTAAGACTAGTTTTTATCTATAAATATGAATGGAACATTAAGGATTATTAAACATTTGAGAAAAAATGAATAAACAGAATAACTGCCTAGAAGAAATCCACAATTTAAGAAACAAAAATATTATTACGACTATCCTGAGAAGTTACCATATCCATTAAATAAGAATAGGAGAGTAGGAAACAAAACATGGAGTTCTTAGAAATTAATTTATATTCATATATATGTTGGAATAAGTAGTAGTCGGAATAAACCTGCCAGATATGATGGGGAGGGGGAAGATGTGGAAAATATGAGAAATTCAGTTAAGACACAAGGAGATGGATTCTATAAGTCTAATGCCCATTTAGAAAAGATTCCCAATAGAGAGTAAAGAAAAACAAGAAATCACTGGGGAAAAATAATAAAAGTAAAAATAGAATATTTCTTAAGCCTGAAAATAGATGACTTTTCAAATTGAAGAAGCCTGTGAAATTCAAAGAGTGTGGATAAAATTTTAGAACTTTAAAGATAAAGAGCAAAAAGCTTCCAGAGAGGAGGGACCTAAAAAGAGTTAAGATGGAATAAAAAGCAAACTGCCAACAATTTTTTAAATCAGAATTCTGAAAGCTAGAAACATTGGGTCAGTGACTTCAAACTCTTGTGGGAAAGTGATTTTAAATGCTGAATCTTCTACCTAGTCAAATTATCAATTAAGTGTAGAATCAAAAATATTGATATGCCCAGAAAATTTACCTCCTCTACATTTTCTGGAAAAAGAGAATTGTAGTCGAGAAAACATCCCAACATAAGTAAAAAGGAATCCATGAAAAAAGGGTGGGCTGTAAGACACTGGCATTAATGTCTGCAAGGGAAAGATCTACGAGGATGACAACTCAGATATCTCCAAGAGGAACTTACGTGAGAGAAAAGGGGTTCACTTTCCACAAATACCAGGATTCTTAAATTGAATATTTTGGATAACAATGATGAAAGAGGCATAGAATTCTTCTCTCCACAAGATAAAAGAAAGGCAATGAGCAATTCCAAGAGAAAAAAGCTGAAAGAGAAAGTTACAAACAGAGGTGAAGCAAGCTAAAACATGGCAGTATTTTAAGGACTAAATTGAATGTTACGAGAGGAGAATCCACTCGACTTTGGTGGAGGTTGGAGGAACCAGTGTATGTTTCCTTTTTTGTGTGAATCTGATCACACCACTTGTGAATATTTTACACAGCCACATTAAGCATCTTGTTTATTGGCTTTTTAATTTTTCGGTTTTGGAACCATCCCATAGAACAAGTCCAGAAGCCTATGTTACATCGAAGGCTACAGTGCAAATGAACTCTAGCCTTACAGGATGAAGGTGAGGCCAACAGGTGCTAGAGGTGGAGTGAATTGAACGGGGATGGAGGGAACAAAATGTGCATGAATTTCCTCATTTTCCATAGTGGAGAGTCAAGACATCTCTGGGTGATGGAGAAATAGATAAGGCATTTATTCCTTGAATACAAGTACTTGTGGAGCCCTACAAAGCAGAGGCAAGAGGAGAAGCAGCACACTAGTCAACAGGCTGTGGTTCAGGGGTCTCAGTCTCATTGGACAGTGACAATATCCATGACAGAGTCTAGATGGAGTAGCTCCTTCTCAAGATGGAAGGTTGCAGGTTGATGCCTTTTACTACCCTTGCATTCAGCCCAAATTACATGACATGGGACAGACTCTCCTAACGCTGAATGTAGAGTTCATACCATACCCCTCTTCTGTATTTTTGATACGTTTTTACACTTCTGTATTTTTAACGCTTATTTTTGCTTTTATTCCTTTTTATCAGATCCTAGAATGGCTGTGGGGCAGGTAAACCTGCACGTATGCTTCAATCTTCCTGGAAGTAAATTGCAAAATTTATCTGGAGAGCCAACTAGCCTCAGAAGCAAGGAATGTATATATAGCTGCTCTGCCAGACCAGAAAAAAGATAAAAGAGCTGGCAGAGCTGATCTCACAGTACTGAGATCAGAGAAGAGGTACAGAGGAATCAGGCCCCGCTATCACCTGAATCCTAAGAAGCTGATAACCCTATATCAGATCCCTTCAGGCTCAAATCTGCAGGAGCCACAGACAACATGGAACCTTCCAGCAAACCCTAAGTCAGATATCAAAGATATGTCTCCAGTGTCCAACACCAATATCTCCCGTGTGTGTGTGTGTGTGTGTTCATTTTTAAATACAAAGGTAAATCCTCATATTCAGAAGGAGAAAAGACACCAGGATTGGTTGACAACTTTATAATGATCAGAGCTTCAGCTAATAGTTGGAGTAAGCAGTATTTCAAAGCTTAAAGAATGAAATGGAAAGGTTAGCAAGCTAACAATTGTTAGCAGGAAAACCGCCCTTCAGTGTAGATCTTCATTGTCTTCATGTGCTCGCGAGGAGGGAAAACAATGTCCAAAGGTTATCTTAAGGGTCAACTTCAGAATTCTTTTCAGGAGGAGAACTGAATTTGCTGAGCAACTTACCTGCATTGGCATGTATTTTTATATAGCAGAAGCTCTGTGCTCAGCACGGAGGGGCTGGGGCCAGATAAAGTGAGGACTAGGACACTTTCTAGAAGAAGCTAACTTGAATTTGGAGTAAGGGGAAGTAGGAAGGAAAAAGAAGTTTCAAGAAAGAGAAAGACAGTGATAGGTCATGCATCAAGGTGGAGGCATGTGGGGAAATATTAGCCAGCAGGAAGCTTCTGGTGGCACAGTGCTTGAAAGATTTGCAAAAGAGATGACTAATATTAACTTTTAAATTTATTTGTGTGTGATTCTGTCTTGGAAGTCCTCTTTGCTACCCCAAACCATCAGTAAATTCTGCTATACTAACATCTTGCATGGGTGGTAGATTGGGGCAATCAAAGAAAAGAATTTTTGATCTGGGCCAGAGCTGGGATGCCACTGAATTCAGACTGTCAGCCAAAGGTGACCTTGAAAAGGAATGAAGTCCTCCCTCACAGGGCATAGAAAATCTGGAGAAGGATATGTGCCTTGCCTGTCCCCCAGGCCCTGATTCCAACTCTAAGACCCCAGTCCATCTGGTCGATCCCAGCCTCATCCCAGCAGGTACATGCATTCTCTGGCCAAGACTCCTCCATTACCTAAGTCTGTTCTAAACAAGTTCTTTCTGATCTAATAAAAATTGAATTTGTTAGCTTAGCTGTGACTTGGCCTTGAGACCCAGATATTCCTGGTTCTTTCATACCTCCATCTTGAATTTCAAGCCTCAATATTCTATGCATTTTAAACAAGGTTCTCTTTTGGTGGTAAAAGACTAAATTACAAAGGTAGATACAAATGTTATTCATTATATGTGTTCAACTTTCTAATTTGTTTTTTTTGTTGTTGTTGTTTTTTGCGGTACGTGGGCCTCTCACTGTTGTGGCCTCTCCCATTGCGGAGCACAGGCTCCGGACGCACAGGCCCAGCGGCCATGGCTCACGGGCCCAGCCGCTCTGCGGCACGTGGGATCCTCCCGGACCAGGGCACGAACCCACGTCCCCTGCATCGGCAGGCGAACTCCCAACCACCGCGCCACCAGGGAAGCCCTCTAATTTGTTTTTAATGAGGTCTCCTAGTCATATTTTTTATTCATTAATTCATTCAACAGATACTTAGAAACCTACTATGTTGCAGCCAGTGTATGTTCTATTCCATGAAGTAATTCCACCTTTTTTGTACACTATAATAAATGTATTTGCTTCCTAATATAGAAAAAGTTGAATAATATTAAGCTTTTCTTTGATATCCTTTTTACAAATAACTTCATTTTTCCTGTTTACATAGAGCTCAAGACATTTATTGAACATTTTCCAAAGATCCTTTAACACTCCAGCCAAGTGGGAAAAAAAGAATTGCTATTCTGATTCAAAGATGATTTAGGAAAAGGGCCCAAATTGTATCAGAAGTAGAAAAGCCCTTTAAAAATAGGACCATTTCTTCTGGGTCTCTGTGCCAAAGCAGCACAGGGCACGTCTCCTGATGAGGGCTTATCACTTCCTAGCTCACACACTGAATGGATATTTCCTTTGCAGCACGGAGGTCAGTAAAAAAAACGGCTTTTCATTTCTGCTGTTGGTCTTACACGAGTAAAAATGTTCACTTTACTTCATTAATAAGAAAAAAGATTCACACTGTCTAGGAGCCTGCTGCTCCTTCATATAGAACATTGTTTTCTTATCACTTGTCCTAAACAGACCCAAGGGAGTTGGGAGGTCTCTAGAGAATTTGGTTCTGGATGGTCCCTATTATTAGTACTTAGTGTACTGTGCACAGCACAGAAGCCTATAATTAAGCCGCAGGAGAACCTGAATTGTAATTTCTTCTTTTTGAGTAACACAAGTCATAGAAAAATTAACTAAGCTCTTTAGCTCTATTTTTTCTTGTTGTTTTGTTTTGCGTCTCATGGACCGTTTTTCGTTAGACAAAGGCAAAACAGATTCTCTCACCCCATGACATACACCCAAGCTTTAAGTTGGGAGCAAATTCCCCAAACTCAGGGAAACTCAAGTTTTCCTTCTATTTCAATTTAATTACTAATGCATGTTTAACATTGTCCTACATTTGCTCATTAGACAGAATCCAAGTTTTGACACCACTTACTTGAACAAATTATTTAACCTCTCCAAGCGTTACTTTCCCTGTGTCCAAATGGTGATAAAAATAGTACTAATCGGGCTTCCCTGGTGGCGCAGTGGTTGAGAGTCTGCCTGCCGATGCAGGGAACACAGGTTCATGCCCAGGTCCGGGAAGATGCTACATGCCACAGAGCAGCTGGGCCCGTGAGCCATGGCCGCTGGGCCTGCGCATCTGGAGCCTGTGCTCCACAACGGGAGGGGCCCCAGCAGTGAGAGGCCCGCGCACCGCAAAAAAAAAAAAAAAAAAAAAAAAAAAAAAAAAAAAAAAATAGTACCAACCTCACAGGGCTTCCTGTGAGGATTTGGTGAGACATAATAGGAAGAAATCTCAGTGCGGTCGACCACACAGTAAGCACTAAATAAAGATCAGCTACTCTCATCATTCACAAAGTTTTGTGACAATAATAATAATAAATGATAACGACCCAAACAAATACCTTTTATGGGGAGGGGTCCTTCCATTGTGCCTGGTGAGGGGAAGAGATTGGTCTGCTTCCTCCTTCTCTCTTTACCTCTTTGTCTCCCTTCCTCACGGAAGGAAGAAGGAGGGATTTCTAATAATATTGGATAGAGTCCAGAATGGGACGGAGCTACATGTTTTTCATAGGAAAGGCTACCGAACTGTCAAAGTAAGCCTCCATGGTAAGACCACCTTGTACTTGCTTTTCTCGTGTTAGGGAGTCAGGATGCCTCACTGGGTCATCCAGGTCTATATCACTTTCTCCGAATTAGCCTTTGCCTGATTTCAGCCTTGTGGTGTACTGGATGCAGTCTCAGCCCTGGATGAAGAGGAACTTTGATTCTATTTGGCAGTTCTTCCTTGGTCAGGAACCCCAATGGTAGCAGTTTTGTAGGCTGGTCATAATAGCATCATTACAGTACCAAGATCTCACTCCAAATCCCTTGCCCCAGGCACTGTGCCAAGCTCTGTGGAAACATAGCCTCATTGAAGCTCCGTAATCCTTAGGGAGGCAGATGTCACTGTATTCAACATTCAGAGGACCAAGCCAGGTCTAGAGAGGTTACAGCTCCTACCCCAGAGCTAATAAGTCTTGCAGCCAGCATGTAAATCCAGGTCTATCCGACTGCCAGTGTCTGTAAGTCTTATATAGCTCTGCCTTGAATGTGCTAGGAATTATAATAAGTTCAGGGATACCAAGATAATGAAAACACAGTCCTCCCTTCATTGAACTCATGGTAGAGTCTAGAAGCCCAGGATCAATATTGTGTCCCTCCAAGTGAGGTCTGCAGATACCCTGAACACAAGACCTGAGCTATTTCTTAATATGTAGGCTCCTACCTCCCTTGTCTTAGACTATTAGGGCTTCTATAACAACAATAAGAACAAAAACAACATAGACTTGGTGGCTTAAACAACAAGCATTTATTTCTCACAGTTTTGGAGGCTGGGAAGTCCAAGATCAAGGCACTGGCAGCTGTGGTGTCTGGTGAGGACCCACTTTCTGGTTCAGAGAGGGTCATATTCTTGATGAGTCCTCACATAGTAGAAGGGGTGAGAGAACTCTTTGGGGTCTCTCTTATGAAGGCACTAATCCCATTCATGAGTGTTCCACCCTCATGACCTCCTCACCTCCCAAAGGCTCTACCCATACCATTCCCATTCAAGATTAGGATTTCAACAAATGAATTTGGTGAGACTCAGGCATTTAGTCTGTAACACCCTTCTTCCCCTATCTATGCTAAATCAGAATCCTTCTGAGGTGGGCCTGAGAATTCTGCATTTTTAAATGTGTCTTCAGGTGATTCTTCAAGTAATTAAAAGTTGAAAACTACTAGTTTCAAGTTTAAAAGTCAAAGACAAGACAGAATAAGGTATATTCTCAGGAAATCCTCCTAAAACACTCATCTATAACAGTGCTCTTTTCACCAAACATATCTTTCTAAAATCTTAGCCTGAATATTTTTCTGAGGTTGCTTAAATCCACCAAACATAATTCTTAGAAAGAATCATGTTAGCATTGGATTACAATAAAAATTTTATTGCTACACTTAACTTTAGAAAAAAAAGAGGACATTATTATAGGGCTAAAAAGAAGCATTTACTCAAATGTGATGAACGCAAAATCAGAGGTCCCAAGAGCTCTTTCCTTGAGTCTAAAATATTAAGCTAACAGCTCAAATGGTTAGAGGTGATTCTATAAATTCTCCCCATATTAGCATGTATTTTGTATTTTTTAAGTATTAAAAAATTTTTTTTTAATTTATTTTATTTTTGGCTGCTTTGGGTCTTCGTTGCTGTACACTGGCTTTCTCTGGTTGTGGCAAGCGGGGGCTACCCTTATTTGCGGTGCACGGGCTTCTCATTGCGGTGGCTTCTCTTGTTGTGGGGCTTGGGCTCTAGGCGCACGGGCTTCAGTAGTTGTGCCATGCAGCCTCAGTAGTTGTGGCACATGGGCTCAGCAGTTGTGGCTCGCGGGCTCTAGAGCGCAGGCTCAATAGTTGTGGTGCACGGGCTTAGGTTCTCTGTGGCATGTGGGATCTCAGACCAGGGATCGAACCCTTGTCCCCTGCATTGGCAGGTGGATTCTTAACCACTGCACCACCAAGGAAGCCCTAGCATGTATTTTGTTTTGTTCTTTTTTGTGACTTGAAGGAGAGTAATGCCACCAATTTAGGAAAACTTTTATCTACTCACATCTCATCTGCACCCTACAGTAGTCAGACTGGGCTCCCTTCTTTAATTCCCATGGACCACTGCCTTCTTATGAATCATCAAATTAACTTCTCACATCTAGCCTCTATTCAAAACCAGTAATAGACTCCTGAAAGAAGTCCCCGCTTCTTACTCTGACATGCACAATTCTCTGCAATCTGGGCTCTCTTTTCTTTATTTTATAATCCACTTCTTTTCAAAATTAAGTTTTTTCAAAGAGTTAACTTACTTAAGATTCTACATTCCCATATCTATGCTTTCTCTTTTGCCTTTTCTCCTACAAGTGCTGAATCAGTAAGAATAGGCTGGGTTATCTGTAGTAACAAAACAACCCCTAACTCTCAATGGCTCAAAACGACAAAGGCTTATTTTTTGCTTAGGTCACATGTCTGTTCTAAGTTAGCACGGGCTGGCCTCATCTTTCACACTACAGACTCAGGGGATGAAGCAGCCATTTTGGACATCGCTGGTTGCCATATCAGAGAATGAAGACAGCTCAGCAAGACTCAGACTGGCAATAAATGCTTTGACCTGGAAGAGACACATGTCACTTTCACTGTCCACTCATTCATCAGAAATAGCCATGGGGCCCCACCCAACTACAATAGAGTCAGGATGTACAATGCCACCAGTGGCTGAAATGGGAAAAAATAGTGGTATATAGCATTTATGAGAGTACTGGTTCAAATTCTATCAGTACTAAAGGCTAAGGTAAAAAATCTCTCCTCTGTTGCTTTTCCCACAGAGCCCAGGTGGATGGCAGTGGTGTTTTTTTCCCTTCACTTTTAGAAACTTTATTGTTTTGTTCCATTTATTTAGCTCTATCATATTTAAACATATTTTAAGTTATTATTTCACGCACATGTCTTATCTCCTCTGAGACCAGAAACTCTGTCATTTTGGAAATCATTCACCTGATCTACCACAGTTAAGAGCACATAATAGATGTTTAGTAGCATATTGAGGCATTGATTACCTTTCTAAACTTCACTGAAAATACAGCATCTATCACACTGCACTTTGATTTTGTACCACTATACATTAGAGCTTTGAACTCCTTGTTTAACCAGTTTAATTTTTATGATAATCATTTCAAATACTAGTCTCTTAGTTGTTTTATCAAGCACTTATATTTTATCAAACACTTATTAAGTATTTTTTGATGTTTTACATTGTATCCCAAACACATAGGATAGTGTCTGACAAATAATAATCACCCAATAAATATCTCATTGAATAATTCATCCTGTGTTCAAAATGACCCTATGAGAAACTATCCTCATTTTACAGATGAAGAAATTGATTGAGGTTTAGGGAAGCCTGGCAAATAATGTAGGATAGTATTCTGATACAAAATAAAATTTTCGAGCTTTGTTCTTGATGGCAATCAAGAGAAGCCAACTTAGCTAACTTAGGCAGAAAGGGCATTTTGGGGGGGGTGGTAAAGGAGAGCTTGTAGAGTTGATGAACTGGTTAAATAATGGGTTGGGAAAGGAAAAGCAGGATTTAAGAGCAGCAAGGCCCAGCGGCACTTCCACAGCAGGACGTCTGTTGAGGAAGCCTGCCCTGGTGCCCTTCCCACTGGCCCCTGGATCCACTACTGCTGGACTTGACACTCTGCTGTAACCCTCTGTCCGTCTTCCACTCACCTTGAACCTGTGAGCCACTTCCTCAAGAACTGAGGGGCTGGTACAAGCCTGGTGGAGCCTTTGTACATGTTTGGACCATAGATGCTCAATTATGCAAGACGGGGCCCTACCTCTCTGGCATCTTGGGAGAGATAAGAACAGCAGCAAACGAACCAAAATGGCAAATTTCCAATGCAGTTATGTGGGGTTAATTAGACCCCATGAGCCGGATTGGCATTCCTGATCTCAAATCAAAAAACTACAATCATCACACTACTATATATAAAATAGATAAACAACAAGGACCTACTGTATAGCACAGGAAACTATATTCAATATCCTATAATAACCTATAATGAAAAAGAATCTGAAAAAGAATATATATATTCTGTGTGTGTGTGTATATATATATAATTACACACAACATATATATATATGTATAACTTCCCATATAGATAGATAGATCTATATATATATATCTGATTCACTTTGCTGTACACCTGAAACTAACACAACATTGTAAATCAACAGCAATAAGAAAAAACCAAAAACTATGATAAACCCTTGTATCAGACATGAGAGTGCAGAAAGTGTTTCCACACAAATGAGCCCTTAGGGGTAGGGAGAACTGCTGTTCTCTTTTCACAGTGGGTAAACCGAGACATCTTAGGTTGCCTGACTGGAACCACAGCACAGTAAGTTAGTGGAGGCTGAGCTTAAGCTTATGTCTTCCTCTACCCAGACACTGTGTTCATTTTACCACATAAGACTATACTTCAATCTATACTGGAATTCAGGGAAGATAAAATGTTTATTTATAAGAGATAGAACCAAATTTTCTTTAGTGAGAACACTGCTCCCAAATTCCTTCATGTAATGGCACATGTAGAAAATGAGCATTATGATACAGCCCTCTGGGATAAATGGATGAGGCTGCTCAGAGCTGACTCCAGTGAAATCCAGACCCTATCAGGCTCCACAGAAAGCTGAGGGCATCAATATTTTAGATTATACAATGTGGGAAGCTCTGATTTATAAAATAGCTACATGAAAACAATTGTAGAAAGCATTTTCTAACCAAATGATACAGCCCATGACCAGGGATAATCCCCCAAACACTGATTTCATATCTACTATGGGCGAAACTGAGTGGTCAGGGCAGAGAAGACAGGTTCACACACATGAAGAGCTCAGATTTTCAAAGGAAGCAGAAAATTTCTGTGCAGTGTGGAGTGGCCACAAGTCAAGGAGTGCTGGCAGCCACCAGAAGCTGGAAGAGGCAAGGAACAGATTCTCCCCTAGAGCCTCTAGAAGGAGCATGGCCCTGCCAACACCTTGATGTTGGCCCAGGGATACTGATTTCAGACTTCTGCCCCCTGGATCTGCCAGAGAATTAGGCAAGCTAATTAGGAGCAGAGGTAGACTTTGAACCGAGATATTCAGATCCAGAACCCCTGCTCTTAAACTTTATGACATTCCTTCTGCAGGGAAGTCCATGTAAGAGGGGATCTGAGAGGCAAATGTATCAGGTGAGGATACAGATTTGGCAAATATCAGCTTAGAAGAAGTGTGGACATTCTAGAAGCTGTCCACATCTAAGAGTATATGAAACTCACCTGCAATTAAATAGTCAGCATTAACCTGATTCATACTTATCTTATCCTATGTGCACATCAACCCACTCAATTAAGACTACACTTCACAGTCTGACAACCAGGAAGACTGAAGGTGCAGTGGGTGCTTTACTGGCACTGATTATCTTTTTGGTAAAGATTTCATCATATTTACTTTAATATGTTTTCTCCTAAACTGAGTTTGTGTGCCCATAAGCTGACTAAATCCTAATATTCTCTTCAATTTCAGCTGAAATGCCATTTCCTCAGGAAAGTCTTCTCTCACCTGCTCCCACAATAAAGCAAACACCTGTTAAGGATGCTCCCAGTTTGTGCACCACAAATCTATCTAATCACGGTTCTGCTGGGCTTTATTTTAATCATTTATTTAGTTATCAGTATCTGTTAGTAGACTGTACGCTCAGTGATGAGAAAGGCTGGATCATTTTGTTTCCATGATGCCTCTAATATCTGCACGTCTCAATAAAATTTCTATGAGTGTATGAATACACGAATTGATTGAACTTTGATTATTCATTATTCTGGGACTTGGAAAAATTTCAAAGTTGTTTAATGAGTTACGTTCTGGCTCCACCCAGGGATATTCTCTGGGGGAATTTACAGTGACCTATTTGCTTATGTGTCTGTGTTGGTCTCTACCACATTTATAAGATGGAATCAATCCCACCTCTAGCTATGGGTGGGATTTAACAAGTGTTATAGATATCTACTATTCCAGGTGCTTGTCAGGGAGCATAATTTAAAAAGCTTGAGATAGAATTTGTGGAACATTGCTTTGATGCTAGAACTATTCATGCTTCTAGGTACCCTAAAATATAATCTTGGGTTAGACAAAAGCATTAGAGCCCTGCGTACCTGGAACAAAGGTGTATAGTTTTCTTATAGAACTTCTTTAACAAACTTGCACTTGGATAACTGTATCACTGTAGCAACTTTATAGCTTTTCTAATGCTATCAAACTCGCTTAGATTCACCAGGAGAATATATTTGAGGAAACTGGTCACTATAGTTCATTGTGACCTCTTGTTGGTGACTCAAGTTCCATACTCTACTTCCTTTGGAAAATCTATTTATTTTTATCATATCATCAAGTCTTGGTTTCCTTACCTGAAAGATGAGGACAATAATAGTATCTACCTCAGACAGTTTGGGACAAGATAAAATGGGGTAACACCAACAAAATGCTTACTTAGCCCAGTACTGGGTGCGTGGTAAGCAATTAATCAGTCTTGTCATCATCATCATTGTCGTCATCCTGGTCACCATCACCATCACACTACTTTCTTGGCATCTATGATTAGAAAGCACCAACTCAACCAAGTGAAATTTACTTCATGGACAAAATAACCTTAACTTCATTCTTCCAGTCCTACTTTTCCCTTGAACTACTTTTTCATTTACATATTTCTAAGTGCACTTTTGTTCATACTCTTAGATGCTGGCTTACAATCTTTGTGGAACAAAGTGAGTTATTAGTACATACAGACGTACACATAGTGGTTTTCAAAGGGCAATGATGTACCACAGAGAGGTGAAATGACTTGATTCAAAGTAGCAAAGCAGGAAGTATTCCTGTGTTCCAAATCTTAGCTTTAGGCCTTTTTTGGCTAGAGGGACACAAGTTTCCCTATGGCTGAATTTCTACGCAATCCCTTCCAAGAGTTTGATGTGGTTTTTGCCACATTCCAGGCTACTTATTGTTGAAATGAGAGCTTTCCCTTTTATTTGGTGCAGAAACTGCATAGAGAAGGACCCTGAGAGAACGGATCACAATAGCTGGAAAGGAAGAAAGGATTCCTGGAGTGTTGTGTACTGCCTAGGTAACCTAAATATCAACTAGTGAACTGACATAAGCAGGGATTTTAATATTATTAACATGAATCCAGCCAGACACAGAGCCCTTGAGGATTTATGGCTATGTGCACGTGATGAACATAAGTTTATAAATACATTTGTAATCCCCAAGTTCTACCTTTCAATACTGAAAGCATCGCCCACTTCTCTCTTGATACCACGTGGCCTTGGAAGCCGCATGAAGGACACTGGGGGCTGCCACCTGCCCTAAGTTTCTTTACAGAGATTGACTTTGTTCTGACCACTTCAGCTGCGTATCTGTCCTCCCTCCACCACTATCACTCCCATCTCCGGCCTTTATGCTTGTATCTTCTCCATGTGGATCTGGTAACTTGACTCCAAAGTATTTGCCTTGGCACAGAGAACCAGAAACCCCACGTGGAACGCTGACACAAGCAACTGCTCCACTGCCCAGCCTTCAAGTTTATAAGCGCACATCTTGGCCTTCAAGTTTATAATCCCAGGTTCCCAGGATTTGCCAGTAAGCATGTCCAGTCTCCTGCAGAGTCAGAGGGAGAGATGGTCCTAGATGTGTTTCCTTCCGATAAGCTGCAGGTTTTTGAAGGTGGGGCCCACTTCACTCCCACAGTCTGTAGGTTCTGCAGAGCAGGAATCTTGTTAAAATACCTTTTTTTTTTTTGGTATGTTCTGCCCCCCACAAAGCCATTTAGGGTTATATTCCACATGACCTGGAAGTGTTTATTTAAGCAGATTATAGGCTAGAAACAAAATCACAATTTCCCACTCCTGTTGTCAAAGGCTCCAGATACTAGAATTACACTCCACCTACCAACACACACAAAACTTCTTGTCTTATCCATTCTCAACCGTAAACAAATAAACAAATTCAGGCAAGAGTTCAAATTTGAATATAGGCTGTATGCCAGAAAATACTGAGTTCCAATCTTGGTTTTAACTCAGAGCCTCTTTTTGGTCTTAAGAGAGAAAAACAAAACAAAACACATTTTCTCATCAATTTGTGCAAAGTCATTCTCACCTGCCCCTCCCGGCACAGTGAGGATTAATGACTTCTATTTCCTAACGATACCCCAGTCCCTCCCTGGTAGTAAGTTAGGGATATGGGCCCATTAACTGCAAATGTTGCTCTAGTGGCCTTAAAGGATTAATGTACCTCCCAAAGCCCTTAACTTACTGGGACAAATCTGGCTCAATGAGTTAATGGGCTAATTAGTTAATTGTCAACTCTGCAAAGAAGAGAAGTATTGTTATTTTGCACTTTATTAAATTCTCAAGGATTAACAAGTATGGGGGGAGATGTTAAGAGGATTTGAAAGAGGCTGGATGATCGTGACACACCACAAACTCTTGTCCAGCCTCTACTGGGGGAGGGAGGGGACAACGCCATTAATTATATCCCATGGGTATATGACCCAGAGTGGCTGGACATTCCCATCTCATTCCAAAGAGATTGGAATCCATCATATAAAAATCCTGTTGATGTGAGAATGCCTCTCCTAAAGTAAAATGAAGCATCAGCATAGTAGAATAATTGTCAGATTCTATGCTGTTGAGTGAGAGAGACATTATGTAGTGATGTGTCAAGTGAGGTAAGGTGTGGCCGGCAGCATAACTGGATATGCAGAATGGCGAGGTGCTTTATAGGGAGGCTTTTTCATGCCACGTGAAAATACAGTTTACTTTAGAGCCAAAGAAAAGAGCATGGGGAAAGTATTTGAAAATGTGAATATTCTCTAAATAAGAATGAGGTGAGAGCAGCACAGGGCATCTGAGTCACAGATACTATTAACATGGGAAAGTCACTGGAAGACGTTCAAATGGTGAGTTATAACCAGAGATTATATAGCTCAGGTGAATTGTTTCTAAGGAGAAAACTTGAAAATTGCATGAGTCTCTGGATGATTTGGGAATGTGTTCAATCCTTTTGCATACCAGTACATTTTGAAAAATTGGAAGTCCTACACATAACAGTCACAGACCAAATGATGGATAATTAAGCATTCCTGGTACCATGGGAAGCATGTTTTATTTAAGGCTCTTGCCAGAAAAGTAGCTCATTAGATGTTTGGAACAAAAGTATGTACAAAGAACAGCTGAAAATTTTTTCTCGTCAAAGTGAAGTTTTGTTCAAAGGGAAAAAGGCTTCAAAATGGAACATACACAAACCCAAATGTGCAGTCACAGATACTGTGCCTGAAGCACTCCTTGAGAGATGGAGTAGGCTGTCTGTGCAATAGCCATCTTCCCCCTTTCATGATGCCCAAGTCCTGATCTTCTGGTTTGCAATCCAATCCCCTTACCCATGGATCAGGTAGATTTAGATAAGTCTAAGGCATTAGTGATGGTTCCACTGCTACAAAGGTGGGCAGTTTATAGGTAGACATGTAGCCAGTTTTGTCAACAAGATGTGAAAAGATGTATACTGGAGAGTTTCTGAAAGTTTTCCTTCATAACAAATTTCATAGGTAAAAATTATCTCCTTTTCTACCGCTGGATGGTGTTGTATGTTGGTGTGATTCTGTAACTACTTCAGCCATCTTGCATTTATAAGAAAACACAGCCTTTAGACAAAAACAACACAGAGAACAGCAAAACAGAGAGCTGGAAGGAGCTTGGAGGCTCCTTCTGATCTCACTGTGACATAAGTAATAAGTGCATTGAGATGATAAGTTCCATTATTGATTCTAGTTAACCTTTCTCTGTAGCTTACAGCCAAAGGCACTCTACAAATCCAAAAGGAATTGCCACCTCCTGACCCCAAATTCCTGTTTGCTCTAGAAATGCTAAATGTAACATTGTACATGTATTGAGAGTACCAGCAATAGAGTCAGACACAGGGATGGATCCTGGCTCTTCCAGTGACTGTATGCACTTGGATAAGTCACTTAAACTCTCTACACCTCAAGTTTCTGTCAATGAAGGGACAATAACCACGATGTTATATAGCACTTGGAAAGATTATGTAAGAGAAGGCATGCAAAGTGCACTCAAGAAATAATAACCAACCAACATACAAACACACATACATTCCAGCTGTTTTCAAATAGGAAACATATCAAGTAAGAAAATAAACACCATTCAAGCAGCAGGATAAAATAAAACTAGAAAGGCATATGGGATTATCAGACAGCATCTGAGTATAGGACTTAAAGCCTATTTTTTGGACACCTCGTGCAAGATGAAGTACAAAAATATTTGTATTTTTTTCTGATCCCTTAGGAACCTAGAATCTGAGGGGAGGATCCCTTAGGAACATGGGATCTGAGAGGTACTCAGTGTTTTAGGGCTCTGAGATTGTCAGAGAAGGATCACACAATGAGGCTGAGATGGAATAGCCAGGGATATAAGTAGGGCAACAAAAATTGAACATACTGATGCAGAAGCCAAGGGAAGACAGTGTTCCTAAAAGATGGAGTGGGCAACAGTGTGGAATGCAGCTAAGACACCAAGTACAGTGAGAATACAGAAGGGAACATAGGGATTTCCAAGGAGGAAGATGATGAAAAGACTAGTGGAGTGGATTGAGGAATCAATGAGGGTTGAGAGTTTGGAGAGAATGACCATACATACATTTTGTATCATATTAGGGCAGGATAAAAATAAATAGGGCAGTAACTGCAGGCCACCAAAGGTGTTTTTCCTTTCTTTCTTTTAGTGTGAGAGATGTTAGGACATGCCTGTATGCTGATGCAAATGATGCACTAAAGGGGGAGAAACTGACAGAGTCAAGAGAAGAGGGATGATCACAAGAATAAAGTTCTTGAGGAAAGATAATGATGAAAAATCTGGCCTTAAGTAGGAACTGGGAAACTTTATACGTTACAGTGAGGTAGGAGGTATGATGTGTGCAGATGGATGCAGGTTCTTTGGTGGATTTTGGAAGATTTCCATCTGTTGGCTTCTATCTTAGACAATGGACAACATGATATAAAAGTCAAAAGATAAAGAACTTCCCAGAAACAGAAAAGTGTTACACATTTACCTTGTTCTGGATTTCAAAGTCTTGACCTTGGGTTAAAATTCAGAATTCTGAGAAAGAAGAGGAGAATTCGCCTCTAACTGGATAGCACTCTAATGATTCAGACGCTGAGCTGCTTGGATGAAGAGCTTCTTTGGAGTAGGTACAGTACAAATGCTTTGGGACAGGGTAGTCATGAATTTAACAGGAAAACTATTTCTCTGACTGTTGTCTAACTACTTGGTGGCAGCACAGTGTAGTAGAAAGAAAACGATTTGGGGTCAGAAGAAATGAGCTGCCCTCCCAGCGTTAAATCTAACACATGTCGAATAATATTGGGCCAGTGTTTTACCTTCTCTGCACTTCAGTTTCTCTAACTACATCGAAAATTATTATGATGATAATTTGTCTCTGACAGATTTGATATGAAAATAAAATCATATGAAAATAATACGAAGAATGTCCCTAATAGTAATAGGGACTATTGCAGTAATTCTATGATGCAGTAACTCTAAACTCTGCTCTCTCTATATATACTGTTATGGACTGAATCCTGTACCCCCCAAATTCATTTGTTAACAACCTAATGCCCAGTGTCTCAGAATGTGACTGTATTTGGACATAAGGCCTGCACGGAGGTGATTAAGTTAAGACTGTTAGGGTGGACCCTAATCCAATCTGTCCATTCGGACTGCTGTTCTCATAAGAAGAGAAAATTGGACACGCAGAGATATGCCAGGGGTGCACACACACAGAGAAAAAGCCATGTGAAGACACAGTGAGAAGGTGGTCATCTGCAAGCCAAGGAGAGAGGCCTCAGAGGAAACCCATTCTGCGGACACCTTGACCTTGAACTTCCAGCCTCCACAACTGTGAGAAAATAAATTTCTGTTGTTTAAGCCACCTAGTCTGCGGTATTTTGTTATAGCAGCCCTAGCAAACTA
The DNA here is from genome assembly GCF_964341445.2 of Mesoplodon mirus. Taxonomy (NCBI): domain Eukaryota; kingdom Metazoa; phylum Chordata; class Mammalia; order Artiodactyla; family Ziphiidae; genus Mesoplodon; species Mesoplodon mirus. The sequence goes on along the minus strand of NC_138993.1, from coordinate 65,532,794 downwards.
ATACATAGTATAGATAGATAGATAGATAGATAGATAGATAGATAGATAGATGTATATATATGTATAATCTCTTAGCTTCACCTTAACTCTACAAGGTAGGCATTATTATCCTCATGTTATAAATGCAGACACTGAATATCCTATGATAAACCATAATGGAAAAGAATATGAAAAAGAATGTTTATATATGTATAACTGAATCACTTTGCTGTACAGCAGGAATTAACACAAAATTGTAAATCAACTATACATCAATAAAATCAGTTAAAAAAATAAATGAAGACACTGAGATTTAGAGAGATTAAGTGACTTCCTCAAGGTCACATATGACAGGTAATTTCTTACAAAGTGCATATTGACTATAGGATCCCTCTTAAAAGTAATTATAAAAACTGAAGTCATAGAAACAGAAATTAAAAAAAAAACTTATCTGTTTCCCATAACCACTCTCTTAGATTCCTGGCTTATATGCTATGATTTCATAGCTTTTGTTCTGTCATTATTTTCAGAGGTCCAACTCCACTCTCTCTTCAAGGTTATTAGAATTTTTAAGCATCCTTCTTATTGTACCTTTTATTGGCCCCTTGCTGCGATTCTATCAGTCAAACTCAATCAACCAGATTGTTTATTCCCTCGGCCTTTGTTTCCATCTCAGCTGGATCACTCCAGGGGATTGCAGCTTGCCAGTTCTGCAAAGAGGTGCTTAGATCAGAACCCTGAGCTGGACCCCATTTTCTGGGACAGCGTTGCAATCAGATGGCACCTATGTCGGTGCAGCCTGGACCTTGTAGCTTGGCCAAACATCTGCGCTCTCTGCTCTCCCCTGCAGCATTTTACTCCCATTAAAAGTGGAGCTTCAAATCTCCCTTGTGTATCCAGGCCTGGGCACTGGGTGACTTCCAGTTAAAGGGTCAATAAATATAATTAAAAGGCTCATCCAACTGGATCTCATGCTCTGAATATCTTCCCTTGGAGGGCCAACTCTCTCCCTCTCATAAATGGATTTTTTAAAAAACAGGAGGGCTGTGAAAGGTTGCAGATGTCCTCAGCCTACAGAGTTGCATGGCTTTGTGTCTGGCAAGTTGTCTTCGGGGTCCTCAGACTCACAAGAACACATCCGTATGTGCAGAAAGTTAACAGACAGTGTTCACTGCATTATTGTCTGTCTAATGGTCCCCTGATGAAGAAATGGTCATCCGCTCAGACCTCCTCATAGACAGACAAGTAATAGTGCCATGACCCATCAGGAAATATCAGTGAGACAAAAATGGTCACAGCCAGTTTCTTGAGCAACTAATGTATGACAGAGCATTTCTTTGTATTCTGATATACCTTAGTCCTATTCCTTACCATAACCAGGCAAGCTGTCAATTATTACTTCTCTCTCATTAATAAGGAGACCAGGGGGAATTCCCCCCTGGTGGTCCAGTGGTAAAGAATCCACCTTCCAATGCAAGGGAGAGGGGTTCGATCCCTGGTCACGGAACTAAGATCCCACATGCCATGGGGCAACTAAGCCCACATGCCACAACTACAGAGCCCACGCGCCCTGGAGAGAGAAAACCCGCATGCCACAACTAGAGAGAAGCCCGCACACCACAACGAAGAGCCTGCATGCCTCAACGAAGATCCTGCGTGCTGCAACTAAGACCCGACACAGCCAAAAATAAATAAAATAAATACATAATAAGTATATTAAAAAAAAAAGGAGACCAAAGCTTGGTGAATGTAACTAATGTATCCAAGGCCTCATAATTATGTGTCTGAGATGGTCTCGCCATCTCCAGAGCTCATGTCTTTTCACTCTATTAAACTTTCTCTCAACCAACCATCACTGACACTCCCCAAATATGAGTTTTCTTTAAAAGTTACCCTTTGAAAATTCATTAAGTTGAATGGTGCTTTCTTGTACCAACTGTCTGAGCTGCTCTCCTGTTTTAGAAGTCTAGATGTTCAGTGATCCTTTGAATTATTGGTTTATTGCCATATCATTCAAAAGAAATGACAGTATGGTTCATTTAAAAAATTTCTTTTGCGTCTGAGGCTTTGCCAAGATCTGTTTATTGCTGTCATGTGGAAAAGGAAAATACGATGAGGCTGGAGACGTTCAAATGTGAAGTTTCCCTTTTCCCATTCAAATAAGGGCCAGCAACAAATCAAAAGGCAAGCTTTCATTTTCAGTGATTGACTTAGACAAACTAAAGGCGGAATAAATGTCAGATGAATTAGATGTGGTGACTGCTGCTTAAAATATGTGACTCTTGATACTTTTGAAAGGTAACAGACAGATTGGAAATAGATCTTCTATCAATACTAATGGTGACATCAAGGATCATAATGATGGTAATTTGGCTTTGTGTTGCTTTTTCCTTTGCACCATCTCAAAGCTGTCAACAGATGTATCAGGAAGCAAAGACCACAAATGGACACGTAGAGTGAGCACCACTGGGCTGGATTACTATGCCTCATCTCCAACAAATGACAGCCCCTCTAGGATGTGCAGCTCCTTGCCATTTGATGGAGATGGCAAAGGAGAATTCAATCAGATATTTGTTGCTATGGGGATAAGAGTTAGGAAATGACCTTTTCAATGAAAACTTGTCTCCCAACATAAAACCCTTCCCTTTAGATATGATTCTCTTTGGGTTGTCTGGGGGCCAAGCTGAAAATAATTTGCAAAAAAAGTCAGAAACTTGAATAAGTAAGAGCATAATCTTTAAAAATATTTTTTATACTTACATTTCTATTGCATTTTTTAAAAGTTTTAATTTTATATTGGAGTATAGTTGATTACTGATGTTGTGATAGTTTCAGGTGTACAGCAAAGTGATTCAGTTATACATATACATGTATCTATTCTTTTTCAAATTCTTTTCCCATTTAGGTTGTTATATAATATTGGGCAGAGTTCCCTGTGCTCTACAGTAGGTCCTTGTTGGTTATCCATTCTAAATATAGTGGTGCGTACCTGTCAATCCCAAACTCCCTAACTATCCCTTCCCCCCACTCTTCCCCCAGGTAACCATAAGTTCGTTGCATTTTTGTTTGAAGAATGTAAGGCAGATATTAATGAATGAGGAACAGAATCATCGTTTATACAATTTTGATAGCTTAGCAGTCAAGATAATGAGATTGGGATTCAAAGAGACTAGCTTCAAATCCTCCTGCTGCCACGTGTTAGTTATGTGGCCTTGGAGAATTTCCTTAACCCCTTTTGTCTTTAGTCTTCTCAAGTATGTGAGGGAAACAATGTTTTACTTATAGAGCTGGTGGAAGACTTAAGAGCCAGAATGAATATCAAGCATATTTCCAGTACCTGGCACAAAGATATTAAAAATAGCAGATTTTAATATTAAAATTGATTATTAATATCATTACAGTACTGTGATGACAAGACTGGGTAATAATGTCATCAGTTAGTTAAAAAGGTAGGTTTATAATATGCACTTCCAAAGCTAATAAAGAGGATGAAAAAGAGTGAATGGTTTGAGAGATAATAAAAGGATTTGGGCTGGAATGACTTCGCTATAAACAGATTTTTTTGGAGGGTAGGCTATTTTAAAAGAAACTAAGCTACACATTTTTAAAAACCACACAGTAGGGTACTAAGGTGGAAATCACAGAAGAAAATCAATATGCTTTGCCAAAAATATAAATAAGAAAATTCATCAGCTGGAAGAAGCATTGCTACAATGTGCATGTTGCTTCCATCTGAAAGAAAAATGCCAGAAAGAAACTTAATATTCATGACTGACACATTTTCTTTGTATTGTCAGTCAGCTGGAACCAAAATACACAGCTGGTTAGAAAGCCCATCTCTACTTCATGTTTCATCTGATGACCTTATACATCAAATCAAGAACTGTGGGCTGAAACAACACTCTTCATTCTCGTTTATTTTTTTTCAGAGGATGGTACAGTGACCAAAATCTGCCACAATGTAGCCTGTTTCCTTTCTTCACCTTTCAAGTTCTTATCAGAAATCAACACCAGAATTCAAAAATAGATGTCCACTTAATAAACCCCTAAAATAACTGAGAAAAAAAACACACACTTGGTCAAATATCTTCTTCACAGGCAAAGTAATTTGTCAAATAGAAGATTCATTTTTGTTTTCAGAGCACTGAAGTTATGTAGTGATATCTTAAATACATTTTTGGAGGAAACTTGGCCATAAATATTCAGGAAATCTACATGTTGGAAAGATCTTCATTGTTAAAATACATCTATTTTTTATAGACTGTAAATTTCTGGCATCAGATTCAACCTTTTATTACACAATTTCCTGGATCTGTAATCTGCATGGAGTATTTGTCAGAGAACTTTGCACAAAGTACAAATAATTCATTTACCAAATTATATAAGTTCGGGGCTATACATTTTCACATTGAAAGGGCGTGTCAAAAGTTTTACTGTTTAATCTGTCATCAGGGATGGAAAGAAGCAAATTGACACATAAAAGATGACACTGAAGCATCTGGTCTCCTCAGAAGAAAATCATTGCCATTTGTCTGAGTGGAAGATGTCATAATTGCAAAATCAGTAGAAACAAAAGTAGTCCGCTCAATGCGCACCTAAATCTTCCTCCAGAATTCCATTCTTTCTTACCATGTCATTGTAACCAATCAATAAGAAAATATTTGGGTGGTGATGAAAAACTAAAATACATTATTATCTTTAAACAATATTTTAGGCAGGAGGTAATTCTTAGAACCATAATAATATCCTTATTCCCTTTCCAGGGATTACTTAAAACTAGCACAGAAGTCCCAGAGCGCTATAGTGGAAATAAATTCCTAGCACTCTGGCCTTCTGAGAATTGACTGCAGATTTATATGTATTTTTGCTTGCTATGGTATGGAGCAGACTGTAAGATCCCAAGATGACAGAGTGTGGTTGTGATTCTGCGGTCTGAGAGATTTAGTCATCAAATGTGCATTGTCTAATGATGGTTGTTTAAATGATCAAGGCACACACTGTAATTCTCATGCCCACATGCCAGAAGGATGCATGAGGTAAAAATCCAGTGAATTCCCCTTTGACATAATGGGAGGCAGGGAAATACCATGTGACCACTGGCAGGCTCACAACTCACCAACTCTCCTTCGCTAATGTCTGGGCTGCTTTGTATTTCACAGGTGATGGCTGCTTATTGTCTGTCTCCCAACTACCATGTTTGCTCACCATCACATGGGGCAATTTCATACCTTGGCTAATTTCACCCTAGAATAATGGTTCTGTTTATGGAAGCCTAGCTACTGTGGCAAGCAACAAACACCCAGGAGTTTCCAGGGAAGCAATGATAACAGATGCTGGAATGATGAGGAGAGCCTCCCCAATCAGAAAACAGCCCCCACTTCTACGCCCTGTCAGTCCTCACCATCCATCAAGAAGTGATGATTAGAACCCTGCTGTGTGCAGCTGTACTTCTCAGGACAGCCTGTTGGAGGGTGGGTGCAGAGAGGGCACCTCATTACCACGACTTTCAGATTGTAAGGTAAAGAATAATGTAAAATGAATCCCTTCAGCTAAAGGTCAGGCGAGGCACAAACTCACTTACTTCTAAGGACTAAGCAATGTGCTTTATTTCCCCCCATCCCTCTCATGTAGAAGGCGTGGACCACACATGACGGAAGAGAAGCGACGCTTGGCCCTCGCAATAAACTGGTGTGGTGCCAGGAGGGAAGGAATACTTGATGATCAGAGAAGGATTGATGACTGCAAGTGTTTTCCAGCCATAAACCATCTAGGCAGGTGTCTTTTTTTGTGTGTGTGATATGCGGGCCTCTCACCGTTGTGGCCTCTCCCGTTGCGGAGCACAGGCTCCGGACGCGCAGGCTCAGCGGCTATGGCTCACGGGCCCAGCCGCTCCGCGGCATGTGGGATCCTCCCAGACTGGGGCACGAACCCATGTCCCCTGCATCAGCAGGCGGACTCTCAACCACTGCGCCACCAGGGAAGCCCTAGGCACGTGTCTTTTAACTAAGATTAATAAACATATGTCACCAGCAAGTTTCTCATTACAAGACACATGATAATGGAGAATCAAAATTTTCAAGTTGCCAAGCTGCCACAGAGTAAAATCTCTCCAGATAAACAAAGCCATGCCAGCTTGAATAGGAAAAACTGCCTTTCTGCACCTGGAATATTTTATACCCAAAGTAAATAGTCCCCTTTCCTTCTGGAAAAAGTGAACTTGGACCAGAGGTCTCTCTGTTGAGGCCAAAACACAGGTTATAAAATTTCCTCTCAACTGGCAGTCTGTGCTCATATGGACCAAGGCAACATCCTGGCATCTAAGTTAATGCCTGAAGCCAAGTAAGGGACTATTTTAGAGACTGTCATCGAAATTGGTAGCCAGGGGGCTGGAGAGAGCAACAATTTCACAGGACAGCTACACAAAATGTGAAGATGATGGTGACAGGTGTAGGAAACGTTCCATGGAACACCAGAGGGGAACACAAGTGGCCAATTCAAAATTTAGTTTCTCTCAGAATGTCAAAATGGGCCAGGGCTGTGAGTTCTCAGGAAGCCATCTGAGCCATGGTTTGTGTTACAAATTCAGGATCAAAGTGTATTTCCATTCTATAGCTCATGTGTGTAAATCTATCAGTGAACATTAGTTTGAATCTTGCTGTGAAACTCTGGGCAAACTCTTTTCAGAGAGATAGTTAAGTGCTTTGAAAACAGAGTATCTAAGCTCCTTGTCCACAAAAGATAATTTTGCATTCTTCAACTTTCTTGAACTTGTAGTGGAATGGCAATCCATTTTTCACTTGAGACTCAGGGTAATGTGTACATAATACATAGTATAATATATTATGTAATATATAATAATACTAATATTATATATTCACATGTATATATGTATATAAAATATCTGTATACATATACATGTACATATATAAATGCAATATATATCTTACCCTATACATGGTGAAGTATATATGTGTATACAATTTATATATAAAAATATATACATAGAGAAATAATAACCATATTATTTTGTCTATAAAACTATTTTGTTGATGAGAAGTAGACAGGCAAACCCTTAACAAAAACTTACGGGAAGTCATCCTTAATTTAAAAGTTATCTTGTTATTTTCCCAGATTACACACATTATTGCCTTTTATAGACTGGCATAGTTATGGCAACTAAATTTCACTGCATGCATCAAGTCTGATGGCTTGCTATGGCTGCCTGGACCCCCTGTGTTGAGAAGGATTCTGAAGCTGCATCTAGGCTCAAGAAGACAAGGGATAATCAACAAATAATATCTGCTCTGGCAGATGGTGAGTACATAACATATACTTGCCATGATTCACTCCGTACCTACTCGGTGCTTGTTAAATGTTCATTATTGATAATAAAGAATGGAATGTTAGCATGCAAGATGCCAAAACACCAAAGGTCATAAGTTAGAGGATGGTGAAAATCAGCACAGCAAGGAGAAGCTTCCTCATGAAACAGAGGTTTAACAAGGTTCAATAACTTGAAGAAATGGACTGCGGCCCAAGGAAGTCATCTTCCAATGTAAAAAGAATCTATTTCACATTGCAAAACTTGAGGACCTGGTACTGGAAACAGTTACCAGGAGCTAAATGAAGAAGCTTCTTCAGAACTGCATCTAATATCAGTGGGGATAGCAGGGAGGAAAAGACCTTTAAAAACACTCTTTCATAATAACAATTATGATATTGTTACCTGAATAACAATAACAATTCAGGTAATCAAAATGTATATGTTCTTTTGTAATACTACAGAAATGTGTTTAAGGGGAGGAAATGGTACATTCAAGGGAAAGTTAGATCATCATTTATCAGAATTTTGTGAGGGAATTAATTCATGAGATAACCAAAGTCACTCTGAATCAAGGTGGGGCACCAGAACCACCGGTGGAGACAGCTATCGAGCCATATTATACAAACCTCAATGCCTGGGACCCAGAAATATGTGTTTTATGATGTCCTCAAGAGATTCTGACACATCCTAAATTTGGTAGAAAATAAACTTACAGATTTAAGAAGCTCATAAATCCCAAACAAGATAAACTCAAAGAAGTCCATACCCAGACACATCATAATTAAACTGCTGAAAACTAAAGGCAAAGCAACCAGGGAAAAGTGTTGTACTATATACAGAGGAAGAATGATTCAAATGGCTATGAGTTTCTCATCAGAAACCAAGGAGGCCAGGGGGCAGTGCATTGTTTATTTAATATTTAAAGAAAAGAACCGTCGACTTAGAATTCTATAGCCAGCAAAATTATGCTTCAGGCATAAAGGGGAAATGAAGACATTCTCAGAAGGAAAACTAAGAGACTCCATCATCAGCAGCAGACCTGCTCTAAAAGACAAAAGTTCTTCAAAAGAAAGAGAAATGATATCTGTGGGAAACGTGGAACTTCAGGAATGAAGAAAAACAGAAATGGTAGATATTTGGTTGATATGGTAGACTATTTTTTCTCATATTAGTCTTTAAATATGAATGATGGTTGAAGGCAAAAATTATAATATTGTCTGACTGGGGATTCAAGGTATAGAGATTATGACTACAATGCAATGAATGATGATGATAACATAAAGGGAGAAGGACTAAAGGACTCCTTCAGTGGTAAAGTTTCCACATTCCACTAGAAGTGATAAAACATTAATTATAACTAGACTACAAAAAGGGAAGTATGTACATTGTAATCTCTAGCCAAGCACTAAGCATTAATGCAAATAGAAATATTAAAAAATTCAATAGATAAACTAAAATGGAATAATAAAAAATTCAAACAATCTAGAAGAAGGCAAGACTATAGGGAAAGAGAAGAATGTAAAACCAAGGGAACAAATAACCAGAGCAAATAATAAAAACGGCAGACCTAAATCTGAGCATATCAGTAATTACATCAAATGTAAACAGTTCATGCAGCAATTAAAAGTGAAAGATTATCAGAATGGCCAAAAACAAGACTGAATTATATGCTCTCTAAAATGACCTACTTTAAATATTACCAGGGATAAAGAAGGAATTACAAAATGATATGTGGGTCAATTCATCAAAAATATATAACAATCTTAAGGGTGTATGCACCCAACAGTAGAACTTCAAAAATCATGAAGCAAAAAATACTGATAGAGCTGAAAGGAAACATGGACAATCCACAATTAAACTCTTTTGAATAGAACTGAACAACATCATCAACCAATGGATCTAAGTGACATTTAAAGAACACTCCAAAAAGAGCAGTAAAACTATATGTGAAAACTACAAAAGGCTGATGAAAGAAATCAAAGAACTAATAATTGACCTGACATACTCTGCTCACAGATTAGATGACTCAATATAGTTAAGATACAAATTCTCCTCAAATTGATCTATGCATTTAATGCAATTCCAATCAGAATCCCAGGAGGATGTCTTACAGATATAAGCAGGCTGATTCTAAAATTTAAATGGAAAGGCAAAATAGTATAACCAACACAATTTGGAAAAAGATTAATGTTGGAGGGATCACACTATTTGATTTTAAGACATTATAAAGCTATATTAATCAAAATGGTGTAATTTTGGCAAAGGGATAGACATATAGATCAACGGAACAGAAAAAGAGCCCAGAAATAGACACATCCAAGTATACTAAACTGAATTTTGAAAAAGCTACAGAAGTGTTTCAAAGGAGGAAGAAAAGTGTTTTCAACAAATGGTGCTGGAGCAATTGGATACCTATAGGCAAAAAAAGAAACTTGACCTCAACCTGACTCCTTATACAAAAATTAAAAATGGATCATCAACCTAAACATAAATGTAAAGCTAGAAATTTATAGGAGAAAACATAGGTGAAAACCTTTCTGATGTTGGGTTAGGTAAAGAGTCCTCAGATAAAATACTGAAAGCATGATCCATAAGAGAAAATTGGAAAACATCAGAACTGAAACATTTTGACAGCGCAAACAACACTGCCAAGAGAAAGAATGGACAGACTATAATCTGGGAGAAAATATTTGCAAATTACATGCCATAAAAAGAACTTGATTACAAAATATATAAAGAACACTTACAATGCAATAATAAGACACAGAACTCAATTTTTAAAATGGGCAAAAATATTTGAACAGGCATTTCTGTGAAGAAGGTATACAGATGAAAATAAGCATACAAAAAGATTCCCAACATTATTACCCATTGAGGAAATGCAAATTAAAACTAAATGAGATACCACTACACACCTGGTAAAATGGCTAAAATAAATTAGTACAGATAAATATGTATGTACATACATTGATGCATAAATGATAGAGCCAAGAGCTTTAAGAATGAGGAACCACTGTAATTCTCATGCACTGATGGTGAGAATGAAAACTGGTACAGCCACTCTGGGAAACACTTTGGCAGTTTCTTAAGCTAAACATGCATTTTCCAATCTTGTGGTAAGAATGACCTGACCCAGCCATCCTACTGCTTGGTATTTATGCCAGAGAAATAAAAACTTATCTTCACACAGAAGACTGCGCACCATGCTTATAGCTGCTCAATCTATAATCATCAAAAAATTGGAAACAACCCAAATATCATCAACAGGTGAAGAGATAAACTGTGTTACAGTCATACAATGGAATATTACTCATTAACAACACAGAACAATCAATACGTACAACAAATTGGATGGCTCTCCATGGAGTTATGCTAAGTGAATAAAAGCCCATCTTAAAAGGTTACACATTGTATGATTCCATTTATGACATTCTGAAAAGACAAAACTCTAGTGATGGAGAACAGATAAGTAGTTATCAGTGGTTGAAGTAGGGGAGGATTTAACTGAAAAAGAGCACCTTGAGGATGTTTTCATTCTGTGCCCTAGTTGTAGAGATTGTTTCAAGAATCTGCACACGTGCTAAAACTCACAGAATTGCACATCTAAAAAAAGTTAATTTTACTATATGTAAATTTAAAAAATAAAAAAATTAGAAGCCTCTTTTGATCATATGTCAAATGTTCCTGTTTGTAACGTTTTCATGCAAGTGTGTGTGTTTCATTGTGTGTTTTGCCTCTGTGTGTAACTCTCTATTTATCTACATACCCACCAACTGGAGAGCCTTTCAGTCTAATGGAAGAAACACATGCTTTAGGGGCAAATCTGACTTTAAATTCTTGCCCCCAAACTTTATCCATATATATACTGAGCACCTACTGTATGCCAGGTATGTGTTAGGTTCTTGAAATTGAAGGATAAATAAAACAGAGGTTCAGATATCAAGGAACTTACAGTCTTGTGGGGGAAACAAACAGTAAACAGAAAAACACTAGAATAGGTAATTCAAGATTATTATAGACTGTGGTGAGTGCTACCCAGAAAATAAACAGGGTGATGAGCTACAGCAGAATGAAGGAGGGGCTGAGGGGACATTTGAGGTCTGAAGGATGACAATGAACCGCCCACGGAAAGGGCTAGGAGAAGAGGCATTGCTGCTGCAGGGAAGAGGGAGGCTAAGGCAGCAGAGGTGAGAAAGGGCTGGTGCATTCTGGGAACAACAAAGATGCTGATGGGGCTGGGGTGTTGTGAGGGGAAAAGAAAGAGATGAAGTAGCCACATCACAGAGACTCGTAAGCCATGGCATGAAGTCTGGTTGATTTGAAGAGCAATGGGAAGCCACTGGGTTTTGTTGTGTTTTTGTTTTTTTTTAAGCAAGGGAGTGGCCATGGTCTTCTTTATATTATCAATGTGACCTTTGGAAAGTTCTTTTAACTTTGCATCTCAGTCTCCACATATGCTAAGAGGCGATCAGCACACACCGAGGAAAATTTTTGCGAGGATTACATATATTGGTGTCTAGAATTGTGCAGGTTATACTGGGTGCTCAATAAAATTTGAGTTTCTCTTCTTCCATTGTGTGTGTGTGTGTGTGTGTGTGTGTGTGTCCTTTTATTGCTTTTGTGTGTGTGAACCTCTCAGTTCTGTCTCTTTTTCCTGCCGCTCCATCTTTCGCTTATTCTGTCTGACCTCCAGCACAAGCACAGCCAAAGCCTCTGGTGTTTGCTGTCACTGCCCACTTGCGAGAGTGGGCTGGGAGACAGGCAGCTTTGATTCTGTGTGGTCGAACCGTACGAAATGGCTATTTGGTAGATCACAACTGATTAAATTAGGGTGAGCCAATTTCACATGATTCAGCTTCGTAGCACACTTCAATGTGACCATCACCGTTCTGAGGTATTTCTTCATCTGCTACAAATTAGATGATTTTTGAGACCCAGTGTTGTCCTAAATTCTGTGACTCTGATCAAGCCCATGTTCATCAAAGACATACCCTATCAGGAGCCTCAGAGGCCAGATGGCATGGGTCAATCTACTTGAAGTGTCGAAGGAAAGAAGCTGTCAACCGAGAATCCTGTATTTAGCAAAACTGTCCTTCAAAAGTGAGGGAGAAATTAAGACATTCCCAGTCAATAGAGAGTTGAGAGAGTTCTTAACCACCAGAGTTGCCTGCATCGGGGAGTCCTTCAGGCTGGGGTGAGGGACCCTGGACAGTAACTCAAAGCCTTATGAAGAAATAAAGATCTCTGGTAAAAGTAGATAGGCGGGCGATTAGAAAAGCTAGTACTATTGTAACTTTGGTTTGTAGCTCCACTTTCTGGTTTCTGTTTGATTTAAGAGACTAATATATAATTTGAAACAACAACAACAACAAAAAGACATACCCTTTCTCACTAGTATAAGTGAGCATCCATCTGTCTGGCTCACTGTCTTAGTGACCAACAGATTGCTGGGTTCTCTTTACAGTCAAAACATTAATATACAAAAGAGTTTTCCCAAGCACTGCCTTCTGTATCAGAAGTGTTCAATCCTTGTCGTCTTTTTATTAGGCAAACTTCATGGTTTCATTGCACGAAACATTATTGCCATCTCTTCCTTGAGGATGACCCTGATAGAAGGTACAGTCAAATGAGAAAATCAAGACTAACACAGTCAGTTGATAAGTCCTAGTTTGCATGTTCTATTTGAGGCACCCAATTTATAATTCCTTGAGGATGATACGTAACATCTGTAAAATGCAGTTTGTACAATGTTTCTTAAGCTAATTTTCGTTTGAAATAGGAATCCATTCTCTACTGCTTTTTAAACAAAGCCGAGTCATTTTATCTGTCCACAAGCAGGAATAGCATTCTGACCCCTACCTGAACACTGTCCTACAAGATTATGTGTGTGCCACATATTAGATTTCAGCATAGGACATTTGATCCAGCTCTCTGCCTCTCCCTTGACAAAAATAAATAGATAAACATTTAAAAGTTACAAACCCTACAAGCTCATTTCCTGAAAAGCAGATTGCAACTCCTTCCCTTTTCTGCCCTCCTTTGCTGCATCTGCTGACTCCACGTTTTCAAGCACTGGCTTTCACCAGACTGGTCCGTTACCCAGGTCATATTAATTTCCGTAAGGGTTTTCATTCCTACCGTTAATCTTTCCCCAGATCCTCATGAGGAGATAAAGCAGATATTGATACACATAAACATGCAACTTATTTATTCGTATCAGATCTCCTTGCTTCTCAGCAGGAAGTGAATTTCAGCCTCAGTCTCCAATCTCCCAATAGTGATGAATCAAAAGGTTAACAGCCAGAAGGACTTGAAAATATCAAGATGAAGAGAGGCCTTCAGGGTCTGGCTCTCCTCCGTGCTCGCTCTTTCTACTGAGTCTTTCTTCGGGGTGTTGTCATTAAGATCCTTGGTAAGTGCTGAGAAGCAGCGTGGTGGGAGTTTCTGAAGATCAATGATGCACCACATATGATGCTTTTAAGGCACCGTCTTCTCGACCCAATCAATAACAGCTTTGCTGCGATCTCGTGATGCAAAGTTCTTATACACGTTGCTGCCAGGTTCCTTCTAATCACATCTCATGTTCCTATTCAAGAGTTCCTACTGCTGAGAACTGCATTGCTCATCTCCCAGTAAAAGGAATCGGTTTATACTGGCTCAAATTGCCCGACAAAACTTCATTGGTTCCATCCTGTCCATAAACCAAGGTATTGATGCCTAAGCCTCTGGAAAACTTTTTTCCTTTCACAAGAGAGAAGAAATACCTTTATTTTTCTAATACCCCATAGTTGTGGGTGGCGGTGGTGGAATTTACAATTTCTTAATAGAAAAAAAAACTATTTTGAATTTCAAACTCAGAGACAGAAAGGGAGAGAGTTGGAAATTATCAGAGATTGCTACAGCCTGCAGCAGCACGCTAAAATTGGATAAAAAATGAAAAATTCAGCCAGCCTTCTTGATGTCTAGCTGGTAGGCTATCAACGCCCTAAGGGGACAAGAAGTAAAGAAAGCAGAGTCGTGACCCAGTATGGGGACAAATAGCCAAGTTCGGGAGTACAAAGACCAACTAAAGCTGTTGATGCCTAAGGAATGGTCCCAACACAAAGCCTTCCTGCACTAAGTGTCAGGGCTCATTCAGTGCCATATATTCTGTTTTTATATTCTGGGGGTCATATCCATGTATCCACCTAAGACTCTTAATTCCTGAGACTCTTTGTTCCTTCAATAAATAATATGCTCCGTTTCATTTGATCACGTGGTTTGAAATAACTTACTCAACTTAGGAATTATTTCAGGTCTGGGGCCTCTGCCTAGTCTTACAGACCAGAATTCCTGGCCTCTCAGAGTTCATCTTTCCTGCCATAGACAGTATCTGCCCATTTCTTCTCTCCCTTCCTACCAGGGACCCAGAAATTCCAGCTTGAGTTATTTGGAGGGCTTCTCCTCTCTCTACTTAAAAATGACTGATTTTAGGGCTTCCCTGGTGGTGCAGTGGTTGAGAGTCCACCTGCCGATGCAGGGGACACGGGGTCGTGCCCCGGTCTGGGAGGATCCTGCGTGCTGCGGAGCGGCTGGGCCCTTGAGCCGTGGCCGCTGAGCCTGCGCGTCCAGAGCCTGTGCTCCGCAACGGGAGAGGCCGCAACAGTGAGAGGCCCGCGTACCGCAAAAAAAAAAAAAAAAAAAAAAAAAAAGACTGATTTTAAATGAACATCAGACAAGCCTGTTTAAAGAAGCCCCTCAAATTCTAAAATTCCCTTTGTATGTTCACCATTTTAGAGCTGGCTTATGGCCACTTAGCGGTTCGCTGCCACACATCCATGTGCAAGGAAAGACACGAAAGCTGAATAGGAACAAAGAAAATTCATTCTATCTGGCAGTGATGTGACATGTTCGTGGCAACCATTTTGGAGACTCTGGAGAAAACTGGCAATCCTTAACTCTGGGATAATTTTCCTGTCTTCAGTTTCCTAAATAATTCAATGGCCTTCTTTGTTTGACCATTAACATATATAACCCGTGGAAACTGGGGGCTGCATCAGAGCTAGATGGGTAAATTGATTATATTCTCTGAAGAAAAGCATCAGACTCTGGGAAAAAAAGAAAGAGGAGCTGAGACAAGCTTGAAATTTCATAATCAATATGGACGCTAATATATCACAAAATATTTCTATGCATTTTCCTAATAGATTTCTAAGTTACCCACAACCATTCCTGTTTCACAGGAAAAATGTATATGAAGGCTAAGTGGCTATTGGACATGAGATAATTATTTGGGAATGTATTTGTGAAAATAAGATTCCTTTTTCAGGGTTTTAGTCTGTGATTTTCCCTTCAAGGTTTGACAACTAACTAACAATAAGGCCAATGAACACCAGCAATAACATATTTGTCATTCCACTATCGCAGCTAAGTGGAAGCAATTTTAGCTAAACAGGATCATCTCTTGCAAACAAGATTTGGATTCACAAGGAGTGAAAAAAGGGTTCATGTTTTCCATAATAATGGAAAAGAGATTATTTTTGAGGCCCAAAGACAACATACGTTGCTTTGAATTGGGTTTCATCTCATTATTGATATATTTTCATTTGTTGAACTGCAGCAGAGTTATGATCTGCCCTGGTTTCCTGTTGAGAGTTTTATCTTTCAATTTTTATAGTACATGCTTTTTCAAAAGAGTAAACTTCCAGAGCAATTTATTTAAGAAGATACAGCTACTGAATATCAAGATCACTGAGCAACTGTCATGAATACACTCCAGCTTTTCCTGAGCACAAAGCTTTGTCCTTGGCTCTTCATCTCTGATAGCATTTTAAAAAACGTGGCTCCAGGCTGCTGTGTAGAGTTGGGCAGGTTGTTCACTGCACAAGAGCATCTAGCCAAGGGGTAAAAGCGGACTGAAATTCAGCCCATGCTCTGCTTGTTCAGCCGTGTGCCCTGGCATTGGGCTGCCTCCACTTGGAAGAAGGAGGGCCTTTTACTAATTTTCACAGAGGCATTTACATGCTAGTGGAGACCTTTATTTAGCCTGGCAGCTGACATCGAATAGGAAAACTCCAACATGTTAAGATTAATTTTTGCTCTGCAAAGGGCAGAAGGGAGGTTCTCCACAAGCAAGAGGGAGGAATCGGAGATACGGAAGGAAGAATTCCTCAGAGTCAGAAAGATATAGTTATCTGCCTCTGGATAAGTCAAAATGAACTCCTTCTAGCCTCAGTTTCCTCATCAGTCAATTAGGTGTAATAATGTATACGTGGCAAGGTAAAGTGTACCATACAGTGGCTGCTACTTAATAGGCCTGCCTTGCTGGGTAGTAGCTGTTGCCACTGCTACTGTTTTATTGTGCTATGATTAATATCTCTTCCTTCCCCCTACTCCTAGGAAGACTATCTCTCCACCAGGATCAGCTCATTCATACTTACGTGTGCAACGAGGAATAACCAAGAGGCAGGAACATAGCTCAGCTCATTCATACTTACGGGTGCAACGAGGAATAACCAAGAGGCAGGGACATAGCTCAGCTCTACTTTGTCTTCGGCCGGCCCCCCACATATAAGGGGCAGGCAGAGCCTTTAACTTTGCTCCAGAAGCCAGGATGTGCTGCAGGGGAGCTGACTTATTCTCATCGTGGACTAGCATTCTTAGCAGAGGGCCGAGAGCAGTCTATGAATCCTATAATTATAGGAAACATTTGAGGGTCCGTGGGTCCTAGCAAGTCTCTGCTGAGTGAGTCTGTAGCATTCACTCAATTCTGAAAGTGCCTTCAACACAAAGTTTAAGGAGCTCTAGACTAAGGTAAGAGAGAGGGAAGGAATTAAGGAAGATTATTTCTCCCTTTCTCCAGGAAATAGAGTTCTTCTCTGCAATGAATGTGTCAAGAACTGCCTTGTCCAGCTCTTTGCATCCTATTTATCTCTTTCTGTAAGACTTGGGCTGTCCACTGAAGGCTGCTGGTTCTTACTAATGCAGGACAATCACTCCTAACTTGAGCTGAAGCAAATACTTGGCATAGTATCAAGGGTCTCTCCTCTTGCTTTCTATGGATGCTGTCAGTCTCTCTGCAGGGATCCTTCATCCCAACCATCCACCTTCTCTTGTCAGCTTCTTAGTTCTTGATGCCTACTTATGTTTTCTTTCGGTATTCCATTCTCCCCAGTTCTAACTTTCACAGTTCCAGATCTGAGTCCTGCCTTAGGGATTGAGTTCCATGCCTGCCGCTGAGACCCGTCTCCCCCATGCTTGCCTTCTACCTGCTCTGCTTTTTGATCTCCTGGTCCTAGTTGCCTGCCCTAGTGTCCTGTTCTACTCACACTGATAGAATCAAGCACAGACTTTTAAAATTAATCATGTTATTCAGCAATACATTCCAATAACTGCATTTCCACTCTGGGATTGAACAAAAGATTGCTGAGGTCTGCAATTTATGATTCATCTTGGCTTCTTTCCAGACCCTCAACTTGAATCACAATCTTGGTGAGCCAGACAAGAAGGATTCAAATTCCCCTGCAGAAAGCAGTGTAAGTAAGATCAGAAGTTTTAATAAAGCAAATATACCTGCTTGATCTTGGGGCAAGTCCAAAAGTCAAAGAGCCATGAGTTATCTCCCCTGTGTTCATTGATCTGACCCCATGTTTACTCTTGCACGGTGTGTGGTCCACTCCACAACTTTGTATTTTCATCTACTCTCTTTTTGCATCCTGTATTTTCAACAGCTATCACATCCATCCACACATGGATGTTCTGTTAGCTACTCCATATTCAAAATGTCCAAACCCTCAATCCACTGTTTTCTCCCCAAATGACCTCCAAACTCAGATGCATTTTTTTTTTTTTTTTTTTTTTTTTTGCGGTACGCGGGCCTCTCACTGTTGTGGCCTCTCCCGTTGCGGAACACAGGCTCCGGACGCGCAGGCTCAGCAGCCATGGCTTGCAGGCCCAGTCACTCCACAGCATGTGGGATCTTCCCGGACCGGGGCACGAACCCATGTCCCCTGCATCCGCAGGCGGACTCTCAACCACTGCGCCACCAGGGAAGCCCCTCAGATGCATTTTTAACACTATAGTCATAATGATCTTTCCAACATGCAGCTCTGATGTAGTTGTTGGCTACCTCAGAAAGTTCCAATAACATCCCATTCCCATAGAACAAATTCCAATAGGAGGAATCTATGAGGAATTCTCATAGAACAAATTCCAAACTTCTTCCATTCCTACAGGACAAATTCCAAAGATGACATTCAAGACTATAGTCTACATGAGGGGGAAGGACCATGCTTTAGCCAACATTACAATAACTTGGAAGGGATGCTCTTCTTATTCAATGTTCATTCTGCACCCACTTATAAACATTGATATACCTCCATAACTTGACCTGTATAACTTAGTGCTCCTGATGCTCTGCCTGACTCAGTGAAGATGCTTAATAAATATTGTTTTATTTCCTCATACCTGGGCTCTTAGGACAAGAAATATTTAACTCTAATATTTCTCCCTATATAATGTTTATTATAAACATATGTATATTACAATATTCTGAGTATTTGATGAGTATTTGATGACCATGGCCCAACAACCAGATGGCTTTTTTCTTCTGGCATCCATTTTCTAGCTCTGTCCAACATAACATTGCTCTTTTTGTTTTTCTTTAACTGGATGTGCTTAAGAGTATAGAATAGTGCTGCTGCAATCTACCATCCATGTTCCTGGTAGGCACTGAAGTTAGGCATATCACAAACTCTATTAAAATAAGGTAAACCTTTACCTCTGGAAGGTAAATTGGGGATTGGCAGGGAACCAGCAACTGGTAGTCTCAGTAGCACCAATTCTGACGGCCTTGTTGAGTTTCATGTCCCCCTTGGGTCTCGCCCACCTTGGTCAGTATAGGCTGCACCAACATCTTGGCCGCCAGATGTGTGCTATTGTCCATATAAACGCTGGCCTATGCATGAACCCAAATACCTTCCCTCATTATCCCTTAGCAAAGCTGGAACACCGTGGAATAAAAAAAAGAAAAAAACAGACTTCGCCAAATACAAAAGCAGAACACAAAAACAACAAAGAAAGAATAAGCAGTGTAAACTCGGTCATGATTATACCATATAGATTTGTGATATTTCATAGCTAGTATTTCACTGTCACTATCCATTGCTCATGCTTGTTAGAACTAGAAGCTAGGGGAAGACGGTCTCCTTGCAAAACACTATATATATTTAGTATCTCCTGGTAGTCTTGCTTCAAGTTGATGCCTGATCAGTTGAGGATTTTTTCCGTCGGGAGGTGATTATGAGTATCAAAAGCAGGCGTGCCAAGATCTTCTCTAACTGCCTGGGAGAGAATGGAATGCCTGCTGTGTGACAGGACATAGCTGCCAAAATCTTGGAAGCCTTGGCACCTTGATAGAGGAAACAATGAACACTTGTTTACTGCAACCTTCCTGGAATGTACATATGCTCTCTCAGCTGGGGGCTGGAACGATTCGGCTTCTCCTCTTGTAACCCCTCAGCTATTTGTGATAGCTCTATGAGTAGTTGAGCCATTACATCATTAGAATGTTTATTGAGATTGCCTGAATTATTTCAAAAGCTGACTTGCTTTCGATAGATCATCAAATTTGCTGATCCAGCAGAAGTCATTCTGCCAATGGATTAATTACCTACTACAGCACTACCCTCCTTTCAGAGACAATAACTGTTGAAACATGTGTAACCTCACCAAGACTACTTTTGATAGGGTGCCCTAAACACCCCAAAAGTCCCCTAAAGGATGGCCACAGACCACAGATCCCAATTCAAGCTTGATAAAAGTGAGTACTGTTTTAAACTCTTCTATCGACTTCTGACAATTGCTACCCAATAATTAATCAATCCGTAATTTAGTACCAATCTACTGAGTACTCACAGTGCCATAAAATCTACGATTTTTTCCTCAACATCTCCTTCTATTTCATCCCCACCAAGAAACTTAAGTATGCTTTGTTTTGCATCATGGTTTTCTATATATTGCGGCAAGCAAATTTTTGCCTTACAAAACCACTATTCATATGATATATAATATTCCATTAAGAATCACTTGGTTCTTTAAGGCAGGCATGTACATAAAACATGAAAGTGTTAGGTCTCACTTATATTCGCCTAAGTTCCTGGTCATTTAAAAAATGAGAACATGTCTGCATTAAAGTTACACTCAAGAGAAATTATTGGAGAAGTGCTAAATGGTAAAAATCACAACCAGCATCCATTTTCAATTCCGTTCATCCACGGGAGCTCCAGTCTGGTGTCTATAAATAACTGAACTGCATTGGGCAAGGAAGCCAATATTTAGAGCCAATAGCTGTGCACACACATAGTTCTGGATAATTTATTATTCTGTACAGTAAATGGCTGGCCCATAATTCACAAGCTGAGAGTTAATGAGAATATCTGTCCCTAATACCCATAAGAAAGATAAGGACTGGTATAATGTGGTTTATCTAGGACTTCTGAGCCTTTCAAGGGCAGAAATGAAAGCCTCTGACAGCAAAATGCAACAAGAAATATTGCACTGACCTACAGCCTTCCTGTTCTTCCATCAAACCAATCCATGTGTACATGCATTAAGGAGTAATTCATTCTGAATAACTCTTCCCAAATAACTTGATCCTTTTTAATCACTGGTATAATTAGCTTAATGATATAATTGTGTAGCTCCAAATAAGAAAGGGGTAGAATAGGGATAGTAATTTATTTCTTCCTCATAACTCAGCAAGCAAAACCAGAAAAAAATATATATATACACACACACACATACATATACACATACATATATATAATACATATTATATACATTTAAAACTATATATAAAAAACATATATTCTATATATATATTAATTCAAAACTATCTATCTAATCTACATGGGGGTATATAGGGGTGAGAAACAAATTAAACAGGGAAAAAGTCCCCCAAATGACTAATTGTTTATCAGTATAAGTGCTTTTATTACAAACCTTTAGAAAGTAAATATACGCTGGGGGTTTCATCAGAGTGGTAATAAATATTAATAATTACCAATTGACTAGAGGTTTTAAATGGCCCTTCTAAAGCAACGTGTCAGTACTGCTGTGTTCCTAGGAAACACAGAATGGACGTCTGCATTCATGGCTTCTCCTCTGTTTGGGGTTTTAAAGTCAGGGATGTGCTCAACGGTCTATCTTAATGGCCTCCTAACTCTTTCGGCTATTTCCTTGAAGGTAGTTGAAATGTAAAGAAGATGTGTTACCACTCTATCCTGATATGAACCTACCAAATCCCCTGCCTTAAATAAAAGCAGATCGTGTGTGTGTTTGTGTGTGTTGTCTTAGGTACCTAACAGTAAGGGGTTCTCAGTGTGGGCCCTTTGGCCAGGAGCAGTGCTCCCCCAAGTGGCTCATGGGCCAACAGTAGCAGCATCACCTCAGAAATTGTTCGAGCTGAAAATTCTCAGGCCCCCCCCATGGCCGACCTATTACATTTCTAGAGCAGAACCCAGGAATCTGTGTTTACAAGCTCTGCAGGTGATGTGTTTGCTCCCTAGAGTTTCTGAAGTATTGGTCTAAAATTTTCCGGTGCTGTGAATAAAGTGGGTATAAGCAAGCAGATATTAGAGTCTAAATAATGTGATTGCTGGCATTTTAGATTTTATATAAATGGCTCATAGGATCAATGGCATTGCTTGTACATTCACGGAAGAGTGTGGATGTTGCTTTTTAGGAAAGGCATGTTTATGGGATCCAAAAAAGTCGTATTAAAAATCTTTTTTCCCCCACCTGTATTGTGGCTTACGTAGCAGGAAAGAATCCATTTTATTCTGAGTTTAAACATGCTTCCGTCAGAATAGAAAAAATGGAGTTTGAGTATTTATGTTAAAATTCTAGCCCCTTGAACAACTGTGTCTGAGGAGAAATGAAGGAAAAGCTAGATAAGAATGCAAAACTGACATAGTTGGAATTCGGGATCATTTGTTAAGAAAGTCTTGCGTATGTACTCAAATATTCTGCTTGCAGAAGACAGGCCCCGAATCACTGTTGGCAATTACTTTGCTACATGGTCAACTAGCTGAGGGAGTGACGCTAAGCATCTGTCTCTTTCATAGATGGTGTGCATTCCCCTTTCCCCTTAATCTATTGCCTCAAAGGCAGTTAAGAGTGGTGTCTGTATGCCGAGCCAGTGTGACCTACCTTCCAAGCATAGCGAGGTAAACAAAGAGAGGAGGAAGCTGCCGCTAGTGATTGGAAAAATAATGAAAGCGTTCTTCCCAGGTCCTCAGAAAGACTGTGAGTCTCTAAGGCTCTACTGTGCCTGCCTGAATGAGAAGCGAAAAAAGAAAACAAGGTATAGGATGACCTCCAGGAGGTTTTCCTTCCCAGTCTCTGGCCTCATTCTTCTTAGCTAAAACAAGAAAGCAAAAATACTGTGGCTTCCAATGGGGTAAGAAGAACAAGGAAGTTATCTGATTTTCATATTAGCTCCTTCCAAGGACTCAAGGCATTCCTGGCCCTTAACCAGGCCAGGGTGATGGGTACCTCATTCGATAAAGTGGTGTTGATGCTTTTTTTTTTTTTTCACTTTTAATTCAGGGCATGTCCAATTTTTTGACGACTTAATAATTAATTTCTAGGCTGATTGAGATTTGGGCAATATATGAAACTGGCTGGCTTCATGACTCAGCCTGCATTCCTCAATTCCCAGACTAATTTCTTCATCCTGATCCATTTCACATGGCTTTAGGCACTATTTATCACCAAATACCACCCAGACCTCCCACAAGCAGAAATTTTGTCAAAATCCTATCCGCCACCACGTGCATACACCCAGCTTTATTTCAGGGTTGCAGTTCAAGAGGTTCTCAGACAAACACGGAAGCAGTGTACAAGATGTGTAACAGGTTACACAAACAGGCAACATTTTTAATGTTTTTGTATTCCCTCCCACATTTCCCCCCAAAGTCATAATTTCTCAATATTACACACAGATTGAGACACATCTGACCTTCATTTTCTTAAACCTTACTGTGGGGTGCCTATGTGTTAGTGTGTGCATATACGCATGTGTGCTAATCACAGTGTGTCACATGTCCTGCAGTAGATGTGAAACAAAAAGGCCATGGAGAGGATTTTGATGTGGGTCTGAGGATTCCAGGCCTGATGGCCTCACTGCAAGTTTCATAATTAATGGTTATTTATTAACTACAACATAGGAAACTAGCTCAAAGAGTTTGATGGATAGATTGCTGAAAAAATGTAGGGTAATAATTATACTCTGCACAAAAATACACTAAAGTTACAAATACTTGAGACACTCCACTCAGAGATTGGCTCCATTCAAAAGCAAGAGATCCGTTGTGCAACACTATGCCTAGGTTAACAACATTGTGTTGTACATTTAATTTGCTATGAGGGTAGATCTCATGTTAAGTGTTCTTACGACACTAAATAATAATAAATACATGAATAAATGTATGTTATTCATAACAATAATTTTTTTTTTAAAGCAAGCTATCCCCGGAGTGAATTTGTTAAGAATGTTAACCCTTTCAGATTAGTAGGGTTCTGACAGGACAAAGTTAGTGCTATGTAATTTCTTGTATGAACCAGAAGAAGTCTCAAATAATCTTGTTGAAGGGCAAACTTCCTAGCTGGGGATGGTCTTATAGCTATAAACTATATTTTGGTGACAAAGGGG
Source organism: Mesoplodon mirus (assembly GCF_964341445.2). Lineage (NCBI taxonomy): Eukaryota > Metazoa > Chordata > Mammalia > Artiodactyla > Ziphiidae > Mesoplodon > Mesoplodon mirus. The sequence continues at coordinate 65,508,798 of NC_138993.1, read as the reverse complement.
GGATTGTTTTCATCAGAAAATAAACAGACTGAAGCGGATGCAAGGTTACTCAGAAATATTTCTCTGTGACACCCCAAAGGAAGTTTATCCTTAGAGAAAACTGCAGTTCTTCTGCTGGGTTGCAAGTGAAAGGATTCCCTTTAAAGATGTTAGAGAGGCTCCAAGTCCCTCAAGCAGTGAGCTGCAGTCATGTAATCAGTCATCTCCAAATGTTATCCCACCTAGGCTCATAAAACTTCTACTTAATGATTTTCTCAGGCATCTCCCTCCCAAGGGAACTTCTGCCTGAGGGAAGGAGGGGGAAAAATAGACATATGCTAAGAATCTTCCTAGTTAAGGGGTTGAAATAGCAAGCAAAAGACAATTAGCACATATAATCAGCACATAGGAAATTGGCTGCATTCAAGGATTTAAAATTCCCCCTTTTATGATGATTAACACCATATTGTCACAGTTACTTTTCCAAGGGATGTAAACAGAAACTTGGCCTTACATGATTGTTTTAATCATTTGCTTTAGTTTATAAACTGAGGGTCATAAATATTTCTCCCTGGATAATGAAATGTTGCCCTTTCACTGGAAGTACTGAGGAAAAAAAGGGAAATTCTAGTCTCTACTGTTTTAACCCTCTATGTTTCTTGCTTTTTTTTCTTTACTACCTCAGGGTGACAAAGAAGAATGGAACAGGGACCAGCTTGATTGACAAGAGGCTCTACTGCCAGTTTATGCTCCGAATGTGTACATGGAAATCTGGAAGAATTTGCCTTGTACAATCCAATAAAAATCAGCTGCTACCTGATTTCATTAACTATAATAGCATTTATTACAGTGTCATTCCTACATCTCAGATGAAGCTTTTATCTCAAAATAGAAGGTGTCCTCATCTCTTTCTGAGACCTGGTTCATAGTAAAACAGCTGCCAACACTCATAAAAGAAAAAAAAAAGCTCTTTAAAACGCTGAGGCTATATTTAGTACACAAAGCTTTTGTTGAATACATTACCATATTCTTTGTCAAGCACTTGGTTCCAACATACAAGGTGAATATAAGAGAGGTGCATTTTGCAAAATGGAGAGGGAGAGAGAGAGAGAGAGAGAGAGAGAGAGAGAGAGAGAGAGGTTGGGAGGGAGAGCCTCTGCTCACAGAATCTAAGGCAGTACTGCCAAACCCAAGAAAAGTCCCTGGAAAAATCACAGAACGCTAGTGCCAGAGGGATCCTACCGTCATCTAATCCAATCTCTCCACTCTAGAGATGCGTAGGCTGAGGCTGAAGCTGGGGGAGATAATATATAGTGCCTGAAGTAAGGCTAGTGCAACTCAGGGACTGAATTTTTAATTTTGTTTACTTTGAGTTCCGGCTTCAAGTTCAATAGGCTCTTATGGCTAGTGGCCACCCTATTGGACGACCCTATACTGGCTATTCCTATGTCCTTCTCTACAACTAGGTTTAAAGACATGGACGATGGGTTAAAACTCGAAAGGATTAAAAAGACAAAAGTCACTCACAATTAATGAAATCCCCAAAGCTTTCTGAAATCAACCACAAACAGGACAGGCATTCCAGGTGGAAGTGATCCATAAAACAAAGACCCAGGAAAACCAAAACACTTGTGAGGACTTACAACCTTCCTCCAGAGCTGAAAGGATGAGAAAGAGCGAAAGTGGCACAAGAGAACAGGCAGGGCACACACTTGTCCCTCTGACGTCTTAACTAGCAAGAATCCTGCCTGAACAGAAATGGTGTGAAGGAAAGCTTGCAGAGATGCAATCAATGATTAATAAGAGGGGAGACACTGAGCAAGATGGCAGGGTTGGAAAGACAGAGAAGATCATCCTGCCCATCTCCTCTCCTCATCATGCACAAAATCAATGCCGAGAGGATGAGTAGGCAGCGGACACTAATCAAGTATATTGGATTTTTATTGCTATGTTAGCAAGTTGGAGTGTGACCTTGAGAAGCACACTTAACTGGCTATCTCCCTTGCTTCACCTATTTAAAGAAATGATAATGAGACTTGGTTTCAGGTACCTTGGGAAGCCTAAGATGAAAGTGTAAGATATAATCATCACTTGTTCCTTTTCCATCAGGCCATACTTCTCTCTCCAGTTAATAAGACCAATCACTTTCAAACCACAGTCCTAGTTTCTTGTTATAGAAGCCTTCTTTGAAAACAGTCAGGCTTAACACTTTTTTTAGCTTCTTTCAAAATATAACAATCGGGGCTAAAATTAGTGTTGTTCATGTACTCAATAGAAAAGGCTTTAAAATATTTAAAGATGGAGCAAAACCATGTGAGGAAGTCCCTAGAATCTAAAGAAGTGGAGGTGAGTAAACATTGTTCTTACACCATGAACTATTTTTAATTAAAGTACAAATGGTTGTCATTCTGTAGGTATAACTGCCGGTCATTGTAATTTCTTTCATTTCTACTGTTTTCCTGCACACCACATTTTCCTTTGGAAATCAGCTTATTTTCTAACTTCAAGGTTCTCCAAGAATAATTGTCTTCAAAAAAGCATATCGATGCAATAACGCTTGTAACCCTCTTGTCCAATTTTTTCCCATTTATTTATTTTTTTATTTTATCTACTGAGGAAACTATATAGTGCTTGCTATATGTCCAACATTATGCTAAGCACTTTACAAATATTACCTCATTTAATCAAGTTACCACTATTACCTCCAATTTATAGAGGAGAAAAATGATGCAAAAGGAGGTTAAAAATCTTGTCCAAGCCATGCAGCTCCTAAAGGTGGAGCCAGAGTTTGAACCCTGCCAGTCTGGGTCTCTTAACCTTTAGGTCGTGTTACTTCATTTTAGATATGTACTTATGTCAAATTTTAAAATAACCTTGGTAAAATTAACTGGCTTGGAAAACTTTTTAGTAAGCCACCTACCCCCACCCCCACCCCCCGCAATGCTGTTTACCCACAACCTGTTTCCTCACTTACACTTTACTTCCAAAGAATCTAAATGGGCAATGTGCTACATCATCTCACATTTGCAAATCATTTCTCTCGAAAGGAACTAAATCACCACTTGGACAAAGACCATATTAGGACAGAACATCTATTCCTGTATCTCGTTTTTGTGTGTGTGTTGTTGTGTTTTTTAAGTTTATTGTATTTTTTCTAAAACTTAAAGGACTGAAATGGAGAGAAGGCAGTCTAATGGAAAAGAAAGAGGTGGAGGGGATAAGTAAAAGAGAAGAAAGATCAGTGGAAGGAATGGGGGAACATAGGAAAGATGCAAAACCTCTCAGCTTTGCCAAGCCTTGTAAAATGTTCAGTTCACACAAGATAAATATAGTAAGTGCTAATTATTTACAATCAGTGACTTGAGTGGTTAAAGAACAGGTTGGACTTCAAATAAAAATATCTTATTCTCCCAAAAAGAAGCAGTCTTGAAGAAGGCCGTTGAGCCAATGAATAATTCTTTGTTAATTTTATTCACAGGGCGACAAGAACAACCTGAAGAGAGAGAATAAGGTTCCAGTTGGAGTCTATACGGAACCAGCTTGCACGACTGTAAACATCACCTTCTATTGCTAAGTAAACCCAAGGTAAAAGGTTTAGAATTTGTGTCCTAACAACTCTCAATATTTAGAACATTTATAAGTAACTCTTCTACTCTGATTTGATGGTATATATTTAAATATCTACATATTTCAATTCAAGCAATGTTACTTTAATCTCATATATACACACACCTTATTTTTTCCAGTTTGAGATATAACTGATATACATTACTGTGTAAGTTTAAGGTGTATAGCATGACAGTTTAACTTACATATATTGTGAAATGATTACCACGATAAGTTTATTTAGCAACCAGCAACTCATATAGATGCAATAAAAAAGAAAAAAACAAGAAAAAGAAACAAATTTTTTCTTCCTTGTGATGAGAAATCTTAGCGTTTACTGTCTTAACAGCTTTCCTATATATCATACAGCAGTGTTAACTGTAATCATTGTGTCACACATTACATCCCTAGTACTTATTTATCTTATAGCTGGAAGTCTGTGCCTTTTGACCACCTTCCTCCAATTCCCCAACTCCCCTTCCCCCATCATTAGCCTCTCTCTGGTAACCACAATTCTGATCTCTCTTTCTATGAGCTTGTTTTTTTGCTGCTGTCATTGTTTTTTGCTTTGTTTTCATTTTAGTTTCCAAATATAAGTGATAGTGACTCTATAATATATAAAAAAAGATAATACATCATGGACACATATGGTTTGTCAGGGAATGGAAGATTTGTCTAGCGTATGAAAATGAATCAATATAATTCACAATATTCACTAAAGCAAGAGAAAAATTATATTATCTCAGGTGAAGAAAAGAATTGACAGTATTTAGTACCATTCACCATTTAAAAATTCCCAAAATTACAAAGGGGTTTGACAGTAGAAGTCTCTGCAGACAATTCACCACATTAATAGGTAAAAGGAGAAAAAAAAGTCATATATCCTCTCAGTACATGAAGAAAAATTCATAATAAAATTGCTTTACTCCTAATAAATATCATGAGTAAGCTGGAAATAAAAAAGAACTTCTTTGGGGCTTCCCTGGTGGTGCAGTGGTTGAGAGTCCACCTGCTGATGCAGGGGACGCGGGTTCGTGCCCCGGTCCAGGAAGATCCCACATGCCGCGGAGCGGCTGGGCCCGTGAGCCATGGCTGCTGAGCCTGCGCATCCGGAGCCTGTGCTCCACAACAGGAGAGGCCACAGCAGTGAGAGGCCCACGTACCACAAAAAAAAAAAAAAAAAAAAAAAAAAGAACTTCTTGAACCCAATAAAGAGTAGTTCCAACAACCTAGATCTAAAACATCCTTTACAGTAAAATGTTAGAAGCAATCACTTTAAAATCAAGAGCAAGAGAAGTATGTCCACTATCTGCTTCTATGCAATTGGTATTATGGGTCCTTGCTTGCATATTAACACAGGAAAACTAAATTTTAAAATATAAGAACTAGAATGGAAAAAACAAAAATGTCATTTTTCACAGATGATATAATTATATACACAGAAAATCCAAATTAATTATTAAATTAATAACAGAGTTTAGCAATCTGGCTAGAAATAAGATGAATACATAATCGCTATACCATCAATAGCAATTTTAAAAATGCAGATTTTTTAAGGTATCATTTAAAATAGCAACAGAAATATAAAGTGTCTAAAAAATCTAACAAAAGATTTATAAGACCATTATGGACATAATTTTACAGCTTTCCTGAAAGACATTAAAGAAGTCATAACTAAATAAAGAGATTTAGCATGTTCAGGGGAAGGAAGGCTTACTATCATAAAAGGTACATTCCTCTCCAAATTTATCTAAAGACCCAAATCCCATCAGGGTTGTTTTTTGTTTGTTTGTTTGTTTTTAAAGAAATTTGCCCAGGTGTTTGTAACATGTATATTAAAAAGCAAAATGGCAAAGGCTATTGAAAAAGAAAAACAGGTGGTGAAGACTTGCCCTACAAGATCAATTTAAGGCTCCAGCAATTAAAACACTGTAGGATAATTACAGGGATAGATTAGGGGAAAAAAAACAATAAAATTGAATAGACACAACAGACTTATGACAGAGATGGCAACACAAATCTCTCGGAAAACAAATGCTTCTTCAAGAATGTGCCCTGGAAAAAAAAAAAAAAAAAAAAAGAATGCGCCCTGGGACAACTGGTGAATGACACGAGAAAGAAATTAAATTTGAACACTACCTCTCACACCATTCACAAAAATCAATGCCAAATGTTTTAACTATAAAAGGCAAAATTTTGCAGCTTTTTGAAGAAAATATAAGAAAACATCTTTATATTCCTGGAGGTTAGAAACAGTTTTAAAAGGACACAAACAAAAATTTAAAAATTAATAGATGCATTGAATTCCATTACATTAAGCTTTCATCATCAAGAGATATTATAAAGATGGTGAAAGACAAGACACAAACTGAGAGAAGATATTTACAACATATGCAACTGACAAGATATCTAGAATACATATAGAAATCTTAAATATCAATATGAAAAGACATGATTCAGTAGGAAAATGAGCAGAAGACATGAATAAATATCTCACACAGTGGGAAACACAAATGGTCTAAAAACTTATTTTAACATGCTTGACCAATGATCAATCAAAAAAATGCAAAATAAGATCGTAAGATCCCATTTTGCATTTACTAGATTGGCAAAATAAAAGAGTTACACTACCAAGTTTGGGAAAGTACATGGAGCAACAGAAAACATTCCTACACCACTGGCAGGCGTGTTGATTGGTGTCAACACATTGGAAAAACAATTTGGCATCATTCTCTACACTTAAACTTGTGCACATCCTAAGAATGCGCAAGTCCAGTACGCAGTGGTACACGCACAGGCATGTTACTTAATAGCAAATAGTAGCAAATGCTGCAAACAGCTCCAGTACCCATCAGTAGAAAAACAGATGCACAAACAATGAATGTAGCCCATGGATCAACTGTAGAAACATTCATTGAGTGAAGAAAGCATCTCTGAAATGACTACATTGACTGTGATACCATTACATAAACTCAAAAGAAAAGCAATATAGTATTTAGGGAAACCTGGCTTTAAAACTTTAAAAAAGAAGAATTGATTTTTTTTAAAGTCAGAGTAGTTACATCTGTAAGCTATTCAGGGGCATGAGGGAGCCAGAGGACCACATAAGGAGCTTCATCTGTATTAGTAATAATCCTGTTCTTAAATTTGGTGGTCAGTTAATGAGTCTTTGCTTTTAAATTATTTGCTTTAAAATTGTTCTATTTGCATGAATTCCCTGGCCGTCCAGTGGTTAGGACTCAGCGCTTCCACTGTCGGGGCCTGGTTTCACTCCCTGGTCGGGGAACTAAGATCCCGCAAGCCGCTCGGCACAGTCAAAAAAAAAAAAATTCTATTTGCAAGTTATGCAAATGATTATAATCTAAATAATTATATATAATTCAATATATATCTTAGATTATGTGTGTATATATGCAGTATATGTATGTATTATATGTATTATGTATATACATCACATTTTTTTAAGAGGGGACTTACAGTATACTCTCTCTCTCTATATATATATATACACACAATATATACAATTATACAATATATACCTCTGTCCTGGAAATCAGCTTTCCTTTTTTTTAAACACCATATTCAAGAGAAATCATTGCATTAGCTATGATTAGTTATATACTTACTCTTTTTGAACTATTGGAAATCCAGGCTCCACTTAAACATGTACCCAAATGTATCAATTTCCATGTGTACACAGGTATATTCATTTTCTAGGGCTGATATAACAAATTACCACAAACTTGTGGGCTTAAAACAACAGAAATTTATTCTCTCACAGCTCTGGTGGTCAGAGCCCCAAATCAAGATGGTGCTGGGTCTGTGCTCCTTCTAGGGACTCTGGGGCAGGTTCTGTTCCTTTCCTCTTCAGCTTCCAGGGGTTCCTTGTCAGGTTTCCTGGGCTACATCACTCCAATCTTCACCTCTATCTCATCCAGCCCTCTCTCTGAGTCTTTTTCATATCCCTCTGCCTTCCTGGTATAATGACAAAATTGGATTTATGGCCTACCCAGATAGGCTAGGATGACCTCATCTCAACATTTTTTTTTTTTTTTTTTTTTTTTTGGCGGTATGCGGGCCTCTCACTGCTGTGGCCTCTCCCGTTGCGGAGCACAGGCTCTGGATGCACAGGCTCAGCGGCCATGGCTCACGGGCCCAGCTGCTCCATGGCATGTGGGATCCTCCCGGACCGGGGCACGAACCCATGTCCCCTGCATCGGCAGGCAGACTCTCAACCACTGCACCACCAGGGAAGCCATCTCAACATCTTTAACTTAATTACATCTGCAAACACCTTATTTCCAAATAAAGTCATAGTCATAGGTTCCAATGGGTATATCTTGTGGGGAGGGGCATCATTCAACCCACGACAGTAGGTATATCCACATACATTTTATTTTAAATATTATTTATAAATCTGAGATAATATTCAGAACATATTATGAGGGGGAAGAAAAAACAGTTGTATGATTCCCTTAATACAAATATACATAGATAGATATGTGAAAAAAGTTATGGGCCAGATTATGATTCTCTCCAGGTGGTAGATAATAGGCAATTTTAATTTTACATTTTTCTATATTGTTTGAAAAGGTGTTTCAATGAACCTGTAATCTTTTGTAAACAAAAAAGTAAGCTCTTTTCACTTTGGAGCTAAAATGCTATTGACATGTTTGTTTTTTATATTTTAAAACCTTCACCTACATTTCAACTTAGGTTGACAGAATTTTAAAGGAAGCTAATGATATTTCACAGTAGGCTATGTCATGGCTGATCTCCTGCCTGTTGGGCAAAGTTTCCAGTCTCTCTTGAATGTCTTCATGGTTAATCACTATCTCTCAAAAGAAGGCACACGGGTCAGACTCAGATCTGAGTTCAAGGCCAGCAGAGCAATTCTTCTTTTAAAAATAGCTTCTTCTTCTTCTTCTTTTTTTTTTCTTTTTTTTGTCAAAGGCATACAAAGCATTTTGAAAGCATTATCTCATTAACAATAACATTCCTGTTGATATAATGAAAGAGTCACAGGAAGGAGGTATGTGGCATGTACCTTTATCTTCACGTCACTGTCAAAGACAGACGGGCTTGTTGAAGATGGGATGTGGCTTCCCAGTGAGGAAGGGGAGGTCTAGGACTGCACCCAGGGCCATGGTGTCATTCCTGTATAGGCTGTAGCTGTAGAATGTTGCATCTCTTATAATCGCTGATTTTCCCCAGGGCTGGTACAGAACTAGGCAGCATGTATAGAAGCAATTTCAAAAGATGGTAGTTTTAGTTGGGCCATGTAACTATCACTGTGTTATTATTTTTTTTAACTACTGCCTGCCTTGCAACGCCTGGTAACTGGTACAAGTCTCTTCAATGGTACCAGGGTAATTTAAATATGTAATTGAGGGAATTTGGAACATCTGATTATTGTCTTCTAGTTATTATGGGCAAAACACTTGTGGGAGATTTCTGCAGTTATTAAGAACCCTTTACACAAAATATTATCTTCTTCCATTTAATTATAGAAGAGTAGACTGATATCCAAGAATTTTAAGTTTGATTTGTTCTTATGCCCATGGAGTAGGGTAATTGATAAATCCATTTAGTTATTAACTCTGGATTATTATACCTAGGGATATTTTGAATTAAATGACAAGTAAAATGCAGCAAAATAAAGCTGAAGAGAGCATAGAGGTAAACTTATAAAAGATAAAAGTAGAAATTAATTAACTAAAAAACTAAGAGACAATAGAGCTTAGTAAATATAAGTGTGAAATACACAAAGTTTTGACCAATCTGATAAAGCAGGAAATAAAAATAACATTAGAAAAGGGGCATTTCTGTAGACACAAAGATGATTTTAAAAGTTATGTGAGAGAACTAAGTACAAACGTATGCAACTTTTGAAAATATACATGAGAGGAGCAATTTTCAATGAAAATATAAATTACCAAAATTGACTCAAAAAGATTTAAAATTCTTGGACAAATGACCATAGATGAAATTAAAATTTAGTTAAATTTCTATCCCTAATTTAAAGTACCAACCCAGATTATTTTACAAATGAATACCAAAAAAGAAAATAATGGCAATGAAGAATACCGGTCTTATTTAAACTATTCCAAAGCTTAGAAAAAGCTGGGAAGTTTCATGCTCATTCTACAATGATCATATAATATTGACCCCAAACTATAAACTAAATGTGAGAATATTAACAAATTAAATCTAGTGGTGTATTGGAAACTTAATATACACATGCATTTATACATATATTTGCCTATATGTATAATTATATGTAATAACATATTTATATATATATATAAAACAAGACAGATTATATATATTGTGCTTTTTTCACTTAAAATGTAAAAGAAAAATCTTGACTTCTTATCATCTTCAACAATGGTACTTCATCAGTTGCATAGAATTCCATCAAAATCACCATTTTAAGGCAAAATAAAGAAATAAGTTACTCGTGTTAATCACAGAGCATTTTTGCAGCGATACTAGGGAAAAAACAAACACCTGACAGTTACTCATTTTATGCTAGTCTCAGGAACTCCCCAAGTAACTGTGGCATCAACTGTTAATTTTCTATTTTAGTGAGATTAACACGGCAGAAAGAGAAGGTGGGCAGTGAGAGGTAATTCTAAAGATCCAGTGAACTAAAAGTAGTTCAATGTCTGGGCTATTAATTTCCTAAACTAAAAGGTAATAAGGGAGCCAGGGGGGTAGGAGAGAGAAGGATTTTGAGGGAGGCTACCAAGTGCCAACTCAAATAAAGGCAATTTGAAAACAGCAAGAACTTACACTGTTACACAGCACCTAGTGCCAAACTCTACCAGTCTCTCTACAAAGGGAAGAAAAAAGCATGATAATTCATTTCGCAGACATTTTTGAGGTTCTACCATAAGCCAGGCAGAGCAATATGCAAGACACAATCATTTAATGAAGCCTGAAAACGTACATTGTAATGGATGAAACCAGGCAAAAGATTTATGAAAAGAAGGCAGGCATACAAGGAGAGTATGTAAGGATGGCATGTGAGACCTTTGCAAGCTAGCTCAGCTCTGAGTAGCTAAATATAACGGCATGAGCTATATTGCTCGATTCTGCATAGGATTAGTCATGGTTAATTAATTCGCCAGGACCAAGAGCTCTTCCTCTGTATTAATTGAGGACTTTTGTTTTTGGCTTGTGGTCTTCTTTTCCAACCGTATTACAAGTTTTGCCCCAATGATTTCCCTTTTCATAAGACATTGCACCTCCAGGTCACAGGGGTGCACAGCCCTGACCCAAGCAAGCACTGCATCTCTATTTCTCCATCCATAGTTATTGGACCAAGAGAGGATACAAGATCCAAGCAGGGCTACCGAAAGTCTTGTCCTGGGAGTTGTATATGGGCTTTGTAAGACACAAGTTCTCTTTATACTTCTTTGCTGAACAAGGAAGTTGGAAATCTGGGGATACCCATGGCCATCTTTCATGCCATATGGAGAACACATGTTTGCAACAGCAGAGGTTGAAGTAAACATAAGGGTAAGAGAGACAAGCTAAGATGAGAGATAGATCAAGAAAAATGACCTACATGTATGAAGTGAGATTCACCTCCAGCCTTCCCACTTGTGTGAGCTAATGAATTTGTTTTTTACATTAGTTAAAATTTCTGACACTTTAAATTAAATGCTTCCTGAATGTATCTTCTTAATATCTACCCTGCTTCTAAGAGATTTCCATATGTGAATGATTCTTGTGATACCCCCAGCATCACCATGTTTTGATTATACTGTCTCCATGGCCCTGAATCTCAATCTAGTTCAAACACCATTGGGCCCTTGTCATTACTCAGAACTGCCACACTATGAAGGGCTATCCTCTAATAATTAGAGAGATACACATATTCATTAGTATCTGGATTATGAAAAATCAGTAGCAACAGATTGCTTAATATAATTAGGTGCTATAAAGTTTTTAAAAGATTCTTTCCTATTTGGGGTAGTAATATTAAAAAAAAAAAGCTCAACTGTTCTATCTAATTGCTAGCTAAGCATATGGCACATAAAAGAATAGATCTTGTTAATGATTTTCATGGCCCCTATTTTAAAACACATGGTATTCTTATATATTGATTGGTCTTTAACCAAAATAGACAAAAAGGGAAAACTGTATCATTCCCATCCTGCTGAAAGCTAAATATAATTGATCTTTTTTTCTTCACATTTCTTTTAGCCTTATGGTGCATTTTTAGAAAGCATATAGAATTAATTGAATGTGATGAGCAACTGAAGTGTTCTGAGATAGCATTAGGATAATAGAGAGGTAAGGAGCTGGGCCATGGTTAATCATTACAACATCCCACTTAAAAACTGGAATGCATCAGCAATCTGTGGTTGCCATATTGATTTCACTTAGCCCTTCTGGATGGAATATCAGGGAGGTTTTCCAATGCAGAATCAAGACAGATGGTAGGGAGGTTGGGGAAAAAAAATAGTCTCGCAGTGTAATGGGAGTCAAAGCAAAGCTTTCTGAAAAATATTATTATAATTCTTTGACAAACAACTGACATCAAACTAAAAACATCTATTAGTACCATGGCAAGAATCAATGGTGTAAGAACCTTCCAGTCTTCAGTGATGTTCACTAGCTTTTTACTTTTTATCAGTGAAGTTAGACTTTACAGGGCTATCAGTATGACACTCTTATAGGTGAGTTCTTCAGATCATTTAAAAAATCAAATGACATAATGCCATTAATTAGACTGGAGTTTCAGGGGAAATCTTGACCTGAAAATGGAATTTTCAAAATGACATTTAATTACAGAGCAAGTGTTTAAATGTTATATCTTTAATAAAAAGATCATATTCATGAATCAAACATTAATGTTGATGGCTCATGATTTCCTATGAGATCAATATAGAAGCCCAAGTCATGTTACTCTTGTGATGCAAAAAAGATGGACGTCCACTCTTATGTAGGAAGTGCCCAGTTTTCTTCATGTTATCCAAAGCTTTGGAAGTGACTACTTTAAACTAGTTACCTCTATATAGTTACTATACTTTATCTTCCTTAGATATATCTTTCACCTACTATCATTTTTTTGATCTTTAGAATTTGAGAGGAACCAAGGTAATTATTATTCTATGTACTTGCAAAAAGAGATAGCCTGGTGAAAAAAAATAGAATTTTGAGGTCAAGGGTTTTAATCCAATCCTACCACATATTAAGTTTTTGACCTCAGACAGTTTACTTAAACTTTTAAACCTTCAATTCCTCAATGCAAAATTGGAATGATATCAAATAATGCTAAATGTTATTAAGAAGATTAGATACATAATAATATAAAAGTGCCTGGATTAGTCCCCTTACTTTCCCTCATTCTTGGCAAGAAAATCCACTCTCTCTTTAAAGTGGGAGTGGGGCTGGATAATTTTCAAGTGGAATTTCTTGCCTCTTCAATGAGTCTAATGCGTTGCTTGGGTCTAGTCGTGATACTGCAGACTGACTCCCTACTTTTTTCTAGAGCTGACAATTTATGGCTGTAAGGAAAGCCAGTTCAACCAGAACTTGCTGCTCCAACTCATTGCTTGGGCTTCGTCTTTCTGCAGCAATGGAAAAAGCTGAAGATAAAAGTGAGGCACCAGGACCAAGGCCAAAGGAGTAGAAGCCAAGTTTCAAGGGAAGTTTGCTTCTGCATCGGGCCAACTGCCAGGGGGCTGCAAGAGCAATACTGGAGTCAAAGCAGAAAGTTCCAGGGGTGCGTATCCAATGACCTCAAGTGTTGGTCGGACCAGAGACCTAACTAACTGAATGCACTGGAATCGGTTCTGAGAGATTAAATATATGCTAACTGTAACAGACCCGCGCTGGAAACTCTTTGCTCTCCACAAGGAGGTGGCCTTGCCCTCGGCCTCCAAGCCGAAGCCAGTTCACTGAAGGAACTAAGGTGACTTGCACCTCTTTTGGTGCATTGCCAAAACATAGCTGTCTCCAGCTCTGCTCTAATGCCCAGCTCCTAGAGAGATTTGACTCATCTTGTTGAAAGGCCCTGGAGTCACGCATGTCTCCTGAGACGAGGTCATCACTTTTATGACTCGGCTGGGCACTGCCTTAAATCCTAGCACATGTTGTCACGACCACTGTTTTGCAGTTTATTTGTTCTCTTTTTGCCTTTTGATCTCCTCCTACTTCCTCTAGAGGTAGGAAGGCAAGTTCAATTAAGTTAATCGAGGACATAATGCTGGAGCTGGAAGGTGCATTAGAAAATATTTATTTAAATTTCCTCATTTTTACAAAGGCCAGGAGGTCAGGTGACTTGCAGTGGTCATATGATGAGTGGTAGAGACAAGAGTAGAACTCAGATGTTTTTTGTTTTGTTTTGTTTTTTAACTCAGATGTTTTGAGTGATGTTTTGTTCTTATGAAACAACATATCTTCTCTTGGATACAAATCATGGAATTCGTTGGACGCTTAGTAGGCCTTCAACTATAAATGTTGAATAAGTAGTTGCTTAACCAGTAATTGCCATGTAAGACATGTAATCAGTAACTAGATTCCTCTGTGAAGTTGACGTAAAGTAGAAAATCCGATTTATGTGTCTCCATTTTCTCCCTGTTTCTTTAGATTTGAGAATTGTAAAACATAGCACGAGTGACTGGAAAGAGCTTATGTAAACCGTGCTGGCAAATGCACGGGCAACAGATTTGGTTTTGATGGGCAAATATGGTCATGTTTTCCCCTGTCATCTTGGCTACCTTGCTGCCTCCAAAAGTTCTGCCCTCTGGACTACAGTGCATTTGCTTATGTGAAGTTGATGTTAAAAATCTGGTTCATCAAAAGAGGAAAAAAAGATGATTGTCACAAGGGGAAGACTTTTTAGAACTGAAGACAAGCTGCTCCTTTCCAACTGAAAATGTCAAACACTTATTCATATGGTTCTTACCAGACTTGATTTATATGAGCAACTGCCAATCCTCAACTTCCCCCTCATGCAAGTGCAAATGGGAAGGCTGTTCATTCAGCCATTAATATCATGTTAGTTTTGTTTGATATCCTGAAGAGAAAATCATTTCCCTCTTCCATGTAGGAGTTATTGATTTACCCTGTCATTCGCTTTAAAACTCTCCTAGTTTCTAAATATGTTTGTTGTTTACCTGCAGTGTTGTAAAAATTAGGATTATTTTTCTTATAGTTTTCTAGAAGTTTGGCTTTAAAAATATAAATGTTGCTTACAACATGACTTGTAAGTTAAATACATATTCTCCAAGCCCAGTGAAAATTATACTCTTTATAGGAAGAGAAGAAAATCAAAAGAAGATAAAATTTAATTTATACCATCTTTCCCAGCAATAATATGGCTTATATACTGAAATCTATGCATTTTCTTAAGGACTCAAATATTTTAAATTTTTTACTTCTTGCATTTCTTAGATGAGATATGACTTTTATAGAAATAGTCTTTAAATGAACATTCCCAGATAGTGAGAGAATTAACAGGAAAAATGACATGTACACGATTGGGATAGATGAAAACAAGGTTCTCAGTGAAAATAATAATAAAAAAATAAAGAAGTAAAAAGAAAAAGGAGCAAGCTTGGCCCTACAGAATGAGTCACTTATTTCAGAAAGGGAAGAGGGAATCAGAAAGCATGATTTATAGTACCATGGTCCAATAAATCATAGGCAGGAAAAAGAGTTGTAAGGTACAAAACATTTTCTGTGATATGCCTCTTCGAGCACCAGATTGACAAATCTTCAAAAATTAGTCCCTACCCCCAAATGTATATTACAACAGAGAACTCTCTTGAAATCTCCCGATTCACAACACCCTCATTGTCAAACTAACAAAGACGGGACCACAAGCTGTGTTTTGGTTTTATTTCATACAGCACAAGGACTAAGAGCTCCAGAAAAACTGTAAAGAAACATGCCCCCGTTTCCCCACTTCAAAAAGAATAGAAAGATCAGTTATTCACTGAGCAGGATTTCCACTATTATGGGATTTTACTCACAGTATGTAGCGCTCCTACAAGAGAACAGAGGGTGTTTAATGGCCATGTTCTCCAGGTAAAGCTGGGTCATCACAGAAGTTTTCTCTCCCAGTACAAATGCTCAGTCCAAAGACAGCCAAAGAGGCGTCAATATCAGGATCACCCGAGTGACTGTTCGATCTCCTTGATATTTTTAAAGCACGAATTTTGAGCCTCTCCACTTCTTTCAAACTCACTTTTTCCACATTAAATGACTTTCTTTTGAGACATGCCTGATGCATAACTCAGAACAAAGAATGACTTGAGACAGCATAACTTAACCACTGGTTGGACCATAAGGAAATAAACCACCTCCTACAGGATTAATGAAATCAGACCTGATCATCCAAGGTTGGCAGTGAAGCATGGGAAGGATTGGAGGTCGCTTTGGACATCTCATACTCATTACTGCAGCCCTAGGAGGAAATGTATTACCACGTAAAAAAACCAGCCATGTTTCTCTGTAAGTCCTGGAGGATAAGAAAAAGGTTAAGGGGGACACTACGTATTTCCCGAGGAGATTCTCCCTCCACCCCAACATTGGCAATCTGAACTGGGTTTTATCAAGGAAATTGCCAGTCATTCCCTCAATTAGCAAGACAGGATGCAATTTCCTACTGAAATCTGTTTCATATTGAGCGTGTCTTCTTCTTTATCTATAGCATTATAATAAGAAAATGAAATGAATATCGCCAACCATAGGAATGTAACTCTATTTTATGAACATAAACTTAGAAATTAGCATTTTCTAGGAAAAAGGTAACCCAGAATTTAAAAGAAGCCTGAATATTCAGCTGAAATATCATGCACCTGAAACTGTGGTATTTAATTATGTGTTCTTATTCCTTCAAGATGTGTAGGAGCTGGAAATCTTACAGCTACAGGTAACAGAATAATATGACTTCAGTGGCCTCAAATACATTTATTGTTAACATCCACCTGGTATATCTTTTTCCTCCTCTCACTTGCAATATTTCTCTGTCCTTATATTTTCTCTGTGTCATTGTATGTGCGTCACTTATAAACAGAACATAGTGAATTTCAGTTTTGTTTTATTCAAACTGATATCTCTGCATTTTAAACTAGAGAGTTTGTTCCTCTTATAGCAACTGAGACTATTGATATATTTGGAATGAGTTCTAATCATCTTATTTTATTGTTCCCATTTGTCCTGATTTTATCTAGGTTTATTTTTTTCTCTTTTCTGCCATATTTTGGAATCAAATTTTAAAATTTCACTTCTCTGCTTTCTGCCACTGGCTAGGACGTGACACACTATTTCCATTCTCTAGTAGTCATTTATATTAACTAGGATTCGTTCAGAGTAAGTGAAGCCCTTTGTACTTTTTAACATTATCATAACTACTGGCTTCATACACCCTCTTTTAGTGGGATGTTGGTATAACTTCAAAGCTGACAAGACCTAATCTTGCTTACAGAGACATGGGATATTTTGTTAAATTTGTGAACCACATGAAGGCAGAGCAGCACAGGAGAAAAGCAAGTATATCCACCACGCTCCCACACTTGGTCTGTGCTGAATTCATTCATCCACTCAGCCATGTACGTAGTCAAAGATCAGATCTTTGTTGCATGGCCTCATACTGTTGGTATATTACTTGATAATAAAACCAAATCGCTTTATATGCAAGGAGTTTGTCTTCACTGACTATATTGTGCATTTCAAAGAAACAAAGACACGGTCTTCTATTTATTTTCCATCTTTTCATTCAGTAGTTCTCAAACCTCAGTGAGCATCAAACCCACAGGGGAAGTCTGAGAGTCATGGGGGAGATCTAGGGATCTGCATTTTTAACCAGCGCTTTCTCAGATGGAGATGAAGCACAATCACATGGTCTGTCCAGTCAATTCTGCACTTAGTGGTGATCCATAAACGTTTGCCACTGGGAGGTAGATTGTTGCACTAGAATTGGGGGAGGTAGGAGTCTACATTTCTATAAAACAGTAGTTCAGGTATTAGTTGACAAGGTCTTGATAGTGTGGTGGGCAGACTAAAAGTTAATCAAGAGTGATAATAACCATGGTTACATTTTATCTTTATATTAGTCTGACCCATTTAATTCTCTAAAGTTGTACCAAGAACCTGACTCATCCTTGGCTGAGAAGCTCTCAAAATAGATGGGGCCATGTATGATGTCAAGGGAATCTTTGGGATTGCGAAAATGTTGCTCTGTGGCCAGAAAAAAAGATGCACATTAAGAGAATTTCAAGACTTCAATAATGCCACATAATGTCAAATGGCAGCCAATTATACACTTTTCTAAAAGAAGACATATTTCTGGCGGCAGTGAATTGTCTTCCAGACCGAAAGTTACTTTGAAAAATAATAAAGGATGGATTTTTCCCCTTGTAAGTGTATATTTCAGTTGAAGGTGAAAATGCTTAACGTTAACAAGGTGACCTTGCTTAGCAACATCATAATCATAACCACTACTTCTAACTCTTTACAATTACGTGCTAGCTGGTATCTGGCAACTGTTTGATCAAGCATTGTTTCCGTCCCAGTCTTGTTGCCAGAGACACTGGGTGAGTCCATTTTGTGAGCAGCTATCCATCTGCCACCCTAAGGTTGGCCTTTGTCTTCCTCTTAGAATAAATAATTTTGCTGTGGCTCAAGCTAATTTGATTTTGATCTCAAGAGCCCTGGCAAATTCTCTTAAAAAGTGGGGCAATGAAATGAGAAAGAAGGAACTAGTGATGGAGAATATCACCAACACTCCTCCTTACTGACTTGTATTAAAGTACCATGTAACTAGCCCAGAGCAAAAAGAGCGATGCGTGACCCCAAATGGGGAGGGAATATTTTACACTCCTGGCTCAAAATCTGTTACTCCATCCCAATTTGCAGTTGAGATTAGAGCCTTTATCTAGTATTTTAAAATTGTTTGTAAATGATCTAATTTGATTGTTTTAAATATGTAACATGGCATACAATTCAAAGTTTGAAAATGAATAGATTGTCCATTTGTCCCCCAGAAATCCAATTCCCTTCCACAGAGAAGCCTTTGTCATCATTTGCTTGTGTATGTCTCCAGAACTATGCAATGCCCATATAAGGAATTAATAACCCTTTCAGTAAATATTTATTGAGCACTCAATATATGTCAGGCATTGAATATGTGCATATATATATGAACAAAAGAGTCAATATTCCTTGCCCTCAAGGAGTCTACATTCTAGTGTGGGGAGACAGGCAATCAAGTAAGATAAATGTGCTAATTTGGTAGCCTATTAGAACATGATAATTGCTATGGAGAAAATTCAAACAGGGAATGGGGGAAGAAAGTCTTGGGAAGATGTAGAAATGGGGGGTCAGAATAAAGCTTTACAGAGTGACACCTGAGCAGACTTAAAGGAGGACAGATAGTGAGTTCTGTGGTTATCAGGGAAGAGCATCCAGGAAGAGTGAGTTTGGAAGCAAAGAATGAGAAATGAGATCAAGGTACACAGTGGACTACATCAGGCTGAGATGTGTCACTATAATAAACTTGGCTTTGATTCTGAAGGAAATAGAGAGCAAATGGTGGGGGATGGAGTTTGAGCAAGGAGTGACATGATCTGACTTACATTTTAGCAGGATATCCTGGATGCTCTGTTGAGAGAGCCTGAAGAGAAGCAAGACTTATGAGGGCGCTAAGAAGCACTTGGCAAGAATACAGTCAAAAGATGATGACTGGTGGCTTGGACTAGAAGGCAGCAATGGAGGTGGTGAGGAAAGGTGAGATTCTGGATAGACTTTGAAGGCAGAGTCAACAAGAATAGACTATGGCTTGGAAGTGGGCTGAGAAAGGAAGTTGAGAATCAAGAGCGACTCTAGGGATTTTAGCCGGAACAACTGAGAAAACGGTGGTGTCATTACTGAGATAGGAAGCCTGAGGGGGAGTAGGCTTTGAGGGGAAAACGAGAAGTTCAGTCTTAGCTACCTTAAGCCCAAGATGCTTATTAGACATCAAACTGGAGATGCTAAGCAAACAGTTGGATACATGAGTATGAAATCGCAGAACAGACCTGAGCTGGAGATACAAATTTGAAAGTCAAGGGCAAATTGATGGTGTTCGAAGCTGTGAGTTTGGAGGAGACCCCGATAGAAGTGAATGCAGGGAAGAAGGGAACAGGGTGGAGCCTTGGGATTCTCCCACAGTTAGTAGTGAAAATGATAAGGAGGAAAAAGCAAGCTGACTGAGAAGCAGCAGCAACGGAGAGGAGGAAAGCAGTGTAAGATGTCCTGGAAGCCATGGGAAGGAACATATTTCAAGGAGGAGGCATGACAATTGTACCTAATGCCGCTAAACGATTTATCAAGACCAAGGTCAATGGCAATATTGACGAGAAGAGTTTTAGTGGGGTCAAAACAAATTAGAATGGATTTAGAAGTTAGGAGCAGAAGAGAAACTTGAGAAAATGTGTATAGATTAAGTCTCTTGAGGAGATTTGCTATAAAAGGAAGCCAAGAAGAGAGGTAATAACTGGAGGGAGAAAATGTGATCAAAAGGAGATTTTTTTTTAATGGGATAAATAAAAAGCTTGTGTGAATGCTGATGGGAATGATCTAATAACAAGGGGTAGTGTGTGCGTGTTTACACATATTCATTCTGTTACACATGATATTGGGTTGGCCAAAAAGCTCCTTAAAACCCAAACAAACTTTTTGGCCACCCCAATACATAGTTACACACAAATCTGACCTTTTTTCCCCCCACTTAATGACAGTATTCCATCAAGTTCAAGTTCTCACTGACCAGAAGACACACCATTATTATTTTACCACTCTGAAAGAAACAAATATTCTGCCATTTAAATATGACAGGCCATTATTTGAAAGATACATCCTGATTCCAGAGATGTTAAAATGGGAAAAAAGAAAAAAAAAAAAAAGCACCTCTCATAAACAATGACATATGATCTGCATCTTGGTGATTTTTTCCATCTCAATTCAAAGAGAAAAGCATCTTTCATGAAAGCCTGAAGAATATTCCTTTCTATCAGTGTACCCTAGCTTATTTAACCAGTTTTTTTGATGATGATTTACTTATTTTCAATTCTTTGATGTCATAAAAATGCTTCAGTGAGTACCCTAATATATACAGTCTTCTTTACCCTGTCTAGGTGAATCTGTTAAAGAAATTTCTGGAAGTGCAACTGTCATCTTATGGAGAATCCAAATGGCTGTGTATAAATGTTTTACCAGCCTTCAGCAATGTCTGAGCGTGCCTTCTGACCCACCACCAGCCAACATATGGTGCTGTCAAATATATTAATCTTTGGCAATATTGTGTGGGAGACAGAATAGTGGCCTCCCAAAGATGCCTACATACGAATCCACAGAACCTATGACTATATTCCCTTACATGGCAAAGGCGACTTGGTGATTCATATAAGGATCTTAAAATGGGGAGATTCTCCTGGATTATTTGTGTGGGTCTCACATAATCACAGGGGTTCTTATAAGTGAAGGAGGGAAGCAGGAGAGCCAGAGAAAGGGATGTGAAGAGATGTCAGAAAAGCAGAGGCAAGCAATATGATTGGTGGCTTTTTGAAGACGGAAGGGGCCACAGGACAAAGATGAATTCCTCTAGCAACTGGAAAGACAAGGAAACAGGCTCTCCCTTAGAAATGAGAGCTTCATTAAAATAACCTAGAAACTTTCCTCCACTGCTCTATACTCTGAAACAGAACAGCACTGGAGTTACCTATTATTTAACATTTCAGTAGAATGGTGCTTTGAAATCGTTTGTTATAGAAGTTGGTCTGTATAAATTTTCTACATATCCTGTTCTATTTACAAAGCCATCCTCTTCATCCATATTCTTTACTATGTTTGTATAGCGCTGAGCAAAATAGACTCTTATGATTCTTTCCGTTTCTACTGCATTTGTACTCATCCAATTTTTTTTTGTATTTTGCTTTCTCCCTTTTCTCTACGTCAGCGAATAATTTATCCTTTTTTTCCTGTTACCCCGCTTTTAGATTTATTTATTAGTTCTATAATTTTTCAGTCGTCCCGTTCATTAAAATCTGTTTTTATCATTCTTCACTATTCCTTTGCTTCTCTAAGTTGGACGTTTACATTGTTTCTCTTGTTCATTATTACATTGTTTGGTGCTATGACGTGCTCTGAGCATGACCGAGGAGGTATGCTATCACTGCCGGCGTGTCACGCTTCCATCAATCCTTCTACATGTATTACAGTTTGAGTGTTGATTTCTTTATGTCTCAAGGATTAAGAGAAAAATTTGGAATTTCCACACGACTGCGTGTTTGGTTGTTTTTAAATAGTTATATGTTCAAATTGCTCCTTTTATTGCAATTGATCAAAACATGGTTTTGAATCTATTCCAGCTTTGGTGAATTTGCTGAAGTTTCATGTATGACCAATATATACATTGTTTTGCAAAATTAATTAAATTAATTACATTTCCTGAGCATCTAAGAAAGAAGTATTCTCCATTTTCAGGGTAGTGTGCCTGATATATATGTGTGTATATATATATATATATATATATATATATACACACACATATATATGTATATATAGATTCCATCTTATAAACTGTTCTTTAGGCTTTCTTAATCCCTTAATTATTTTTTGTCCATTTGGTCTATTGATGACTGGAATAAGTAGCTTAAAGTCTCCAATTTTGCCTAATATTTCTGTTGATTCTTATAATGATATATATATATTTTTTTTTGCGGTACGCGGGCCTCTCACTGTTGTGGCCTCTCCCGTTGTGGAGCACAGGCTCCGGATGTGCAGGCTCAGCAGCCATGGCTCACGGACCCAGCCGCTCCGCAGCATGTGGGATCTTCCCAGACCGGGGCACGAACCCGTTTCCCCTGCATCGGCAGGCGGACTCTCAACCACTGCACCACCAGGGAAGCCCTCGTATAATGATCTTGATGTTATATTATTTGGTGACTGGATAGTCACATTGTTTGAGCTTCATTGTGAGCTATACTCTATATCCTTATAAAGGGCCATTCTTTGTCTAGATTTTCTCCGGATTCAGATTCATCTGATAACAACATTGCAGTCAATGCTTTATTTTTGTTCCCGTCTGCCTGGGATGTCCTTGTCTATCCTGTGACTTCCTCCCCTTGTTGGTCACTTGGTTTTAGGAGTCTGCCTTTTAAACAGAATATAGGTGGGTTCTGTGTTGCATGTCTGAGAGTCTTTCTCTTAGATGAGTTTGACCAGTTTAAATTTAATTATATGATACATATAATTATTTCATTGTTTACAGCTTTTATTTTTAAAAAAATTACTCGGAATATGGTAGGAGAGAATACAGGTTCCATTTATTTAGTGCAGAGAATTTAATTAGTCTGGAGAAAGGGAGACTCTTAAATGCCAGAAATGAAGGTCTTGGTTCTGTCTACCATTTGTTCCTCAGATACAAGGCAGTGTTCTGACTCAATATCCTTTCTATGTTCTGAATACAGTTTTCACATTTTGTATTTAATATCATTCCTCATATATGTCAACACTTCTTTTATAGTGAATGCTTACAATGAATAAGAATTATTTAATTGGCAATAAGTATAGGTAACACCTATGATGAGTTATCGATGTGTTTCTTGATAACTTTCCATTGATTCTCAGCATTTCTAAACCTGCATGGTTTCCTTCCCATAGCTGTGTCCCACCTCTAACACACAAGACATATCAACCATTCTCTGATTTTTTTAAATAAAAATAAATTTGCCTTTAGAGATCCTGTGTGTTCCTCTGTTTTCTTCTGTAGGTGATTTTCATCATGCATTATCCTGGTCTCTTAAAAAAAATTGTGCAGGTAAATAACACATTAGAACTTATCGGCTAATGAAATGCACCCAGCTGAGCAGTCTACTGAGTTGTTCAACTGAAGGCCCGATGACTTTACTTTGTCAACTTAACATATTATCTTCCTAATTTGAGTGAATAATAAATGTCAAAATCCTACATCCAAAATAGCCCTGCAGCATCTCAACCTTCAGCTTTTGGGGAGAATGCCAGAGTTTGTTCTTTAAGATGATTCTTAACTGCTAATGATTAACACCTCAAAGCCTGGAGGCACTCATGACTCCTCACTGGAAAAAAATACCCAATAGCATAAGATGCACGGGTGTGTGTGAATGAAGAAAAACAAATTTCTCCAGACACAGTGTCCTGAAGAGAGAATCAAATGGTGGGTGAGCTGTCACTTGATCATTCTCTGTGTTAATGCTGCTGCAGGCATTGCACATTTTAGTTTTCCATTAGCAAATAATCTATTAAAAAGATGGTCATGATAACGCTGATTGAGGAGAGGAAGCATGCCTGGTTTAAAATACTCACAATTTATAATCAACTGTGCTTTAACAATGTAAAAATGTCATTTAAAATGCTGTGTATATTTAATCTATTTCTGAGGGAGCAATTACATCTATACGAAATTCTAATGATTTGAATATAATGTTCATCAAAGGATTCTCCATTTTCATTCCAGTCCCCTTCTCTTTAACAAATAGTTACTTTCATCTATAAGAACTGCATTCTTGAATACTCAATGATTATTAAATGTCAGTGTCTGGGTAATGAAGGTGGGACCAATGTAGGAGCAATCATAGTTTCACCATTTCTCACCGCTAGATGTCTGAGAAGTCTATTTTAGAACACTGACTTAGAAGTGAAGGATATGATCAAGTTGGGAGAAAAGTCTTTTTCCCTCACAGCAACAGTACAGAGTACTCCTTCATCCAGCAAACATTTGTGAGTGCCCCCTGTGTATTAGGTAATGTGCCAGACAGTACCAGGAATGTGTTGAAATGACTGGTTGGTTCCTGTCCTCTTAGAGCTTGTGGTCTGAGGGAAGCAGTAAGATCATAAGTAAATAAGGGGGTTGCCTCCTTAGGTAGGTTTATTCTTAGGTATTTTATTCTTTCTGTTGCAATGGTAAATGTGAGTGTTTCCTTAATTTCTCTTTCTGATTTTTCATCATTAGTGTATAAGAATGCAAGAGATTTTTGTGCATTAATTTTGTATCCTGCTACTTTACCAAATTCATTGATTAGCTCTAGTAGTTTTCTGGTGGCATCTTTAGGATTTTCTATATATAGTATCATGTAATCTGCAAACAGTGACAGTTTTACTTCTTCTTTTCCAATTTGGATTCCTTTCATTTCTTTTTCTTCTCTGATTGCCGTGGCTAAAATTTCCAAAACTATATTGAATAATAGTGGTGAGAGTGGGCACCCTCCCTAATCTTAGAGGAAATGGTTTCAGTTTTTCACCATTGAGAATGATGTTGGCTGTGGGTGTGTCATGTATGGCTTTTACTATGTTGAGGTAGATCCCCTTTATGCTCACTTTCTGGAGAGTTTTTGTGTAAATGGGTGCTGAATTTTGTCAAAAGCTTTTTCTGCATCTGTTGAGATTATCATAAGTTTTTTATCCTACAGTTTGTTAATATGGTGTATCACACTGATTGATTTGCATATATTGAAGAATCCTTTCATTCCTGGGATGAAAGAAATCACAGAAAATACAAACAGATGGAAAGATATACCATGTTCTTGGATTGGAAGAATCAAAATTGTGAAAATGACTATACTACCCAAAGCAATCTACAAGTTCAATGCAATCCCTATTAAATTACCAATGACATTTTTCACAGAACTAGAACAAAAAATTTACAATTTGTATGGAAACACAAAAGACCCTGAAGAGCCAAAGCAAACTTGAGAAAGAAAAATGGAACTGGAGGAATCAGGCTCCCTGGTTGCAGACTATACTACAAAGCTACAGTAATCAAGACAGTATGGTACTGGCACAAAAACAGAAATATAGATCAATGGAACAGGATAGAAAGCCCAGAGATAAACCCACGCACATATGGTTACCCTATCTTTGATAAAGGAGGCAAGAGTATACAATGGAGAAAAGACAGCCTCTTCAATAAGTGGTGCTGGGAAAACTGGACAGCTACATGTGAAAGAATGAAATTAGAATACATCCTAACACCATACAGAAAAATAAACTCAGAATGGATTAAAGACCTAAATATAAGGCCAGACACTATAAAACTCTTAGAGGAAAACATAGGCAGAACACTCTATGACATAAATCACAGCAAGATTCTTTTTGACCCACCTCCTAGAGAAATGGAAATAAAAACAAAAATAAACAAATGGGACCTAATTAAACTTAAAAGCTTTTGCACAGCAAAGGAAACCATAAACAAGATGAAAAGACAACCCTCAGAATGGGATAAAATATTTGCAAACAAGTCAACAGACAAAGGATTAATCTCCAAAATATACAAGCAGCTCATGCAGCTCAATATCAAAAAAACAAACAACCCAATCCAAAAATGGGTGGAATATCTAAATAGACATTTCTCCAAAGTAGACATACAGATTGCCAACAAACACATGAAAAGATGCTCAACATCACTAATCATTAGAGAAATGCAAATCAAAACCACAATGAGGTATCACCTCACACTGGTCAGAATGGCCATCAGCAAAAAATCTACAAAAATAAATGCTGGAGAGGATGTGGAGAAAAGGGAACTCTCCTGCACTGTTGGTGGGAATATAAATTGATACAGCCACTATGGAGAACAGTATGGAGGTTCCTTAAAAGTCTAAAAACAGGGCTTCCCTGTCTCAACCCCCGCAGTGGTTAAGAGCCCGCCTGCTGATGCAGAGGACATGGGTATGTGTCCCGGTCTGGGAGGATCCCACATTCCACGGAGTGGCTGGGCCTGTGAGCCATGGCCGCTGGGCCTGCGCGTCTGGAGCCTGTGCTCTGCAACAGGAGAGGCCGCAGCAGTGAGAGGCCCGCGTACCGCAAAAACAAAAGAAAACAAAACAAAAAAATCTAAAAACAGCACTACCATGTGACCCAGCAATCCCACTACTGGGCACATACCCTGAGGAAACCATAATTCAAAAAGAGACATGTATCACAATGTTCACTGCAGCACTATTTACAATAGCCAGGACATGGAAGCAACCTAAATGTCCATCAACAGATGAATGAATAAAGAAGATGTGGCACATATATACAATGGAATATTACTCATCCATGAAAAGGAACAAAATTGAGTTATTTGTAATGAGGTGGATGGACCTAGAGTCTGTCATACAGAGTGAAGTAAGTCAGAAAGAGAAAAACAAATACCGTATGCTAATGCACATATATGGAATCTAAAAAAACGGTACTGATGAACCTAGTGGCTGGGCAGAAATAAAGATGCAGACATAAAGAATGGACTTGAGGACACAAGGGGGTGAAGGGGAAGCTGGGATGAAGTGAGAGAGTAGCATTGACATATATACACACCAAATGTAAAATGGATGGCTAGTGGGAAGCTACTGCATAGCACAAGGTGATCAGCTCGATTCTTTGTGATGACCTAAAGGGGTGGGATAGGGAGGGCGGGAAGGAGGCTCAAGAGGGAGGGGATATGGGGATATAAGTATACATATACCTGATTCACTTTGTTGTACAGCAACAAATAGAGACTAACACAACATTGTAAAGCAATTATATGTCAATAAAGATATAAAAAATAAATTAAAAAATTGGACTAAAATAAATAAACAGGGAGTTGGATTTTATTTAAAGTCAGGGAGAAGTTCCTGCAAGGTTTAAGCAATGGAGTGTCAGGATCTAACTTGCACTTTTAAAAGGTTAAATCCAGCTTCAGCCTTAACTAAAGGAAGGCTGAGTTGAACCAAGGAGACTTCAAGTCCTTTGCAGTGACCAGGGGCCCCATAGTGAGGTGGCAGTGGGTAAATCTGAGAAAGTGGTAGTGGGACTAGCTATTGTTTGGATGTAGAGGTGAAAGAGGAGGCCTATCACAGGTCTCTTCTAAATTTCATGCTTGTGCTATGTGGCAGAGGGACCATATACTGCAATCAGGGAAAGGGGGTGGGGATAGGTCCAGAGCCCAACATATGCCAAGAGTTTTCCTAGTGCCTTATTAAATTCACAAAACCTCATATGGTTAAACATGAGCATCCCCATATCCTTGATGAAGACACCGAGGCTGAAAGGGGTCACATTACTTGCTTGAAGCCATGTATCTCATGAGTAATGGAGTCAGAATTCAACCTTATTCTAGCTTCTCCTCTCTTCTCTTTCCTGCCACTCTTGACATAGTTTAGAAGAACTTTAAAGGTATGTTTTCTTCCTTTCTTTCTCTTTTAATTGTGTCCTCTTTTGTCCTATGATAATTTGTTTTCATCTTACAGTAAATCCAGATTTATTATAAGCTATCAAATCTCATTAGAGGAATTCAGTCCAGTTACAAGGACTTCTTTAAAACTGATTAATGGTAAAGTTACTATAGAATATATATATATGTATATATATGTGTGTATAAATATATACATATATACACATATGTATATGGTATTTGGATATCTCCCTTGTTAATTATCTATATCAGTACCTGGATTAAGTTAGCATCTAAACTATAAAAAGAAATGGAGCATTCTTAATTATTTAAAAGGACTAGAAAAGTGCTAAAATCTGTCTTAAAAAATCTGTTAAAAAAAGATTTATGTTCTTTTTTCTTTTTTTCTACTTTGGTAGGGGTGGGGAGACCCAAACACACTGAATAAATCAAATAGCTGGCCTAGTGACCCAACTTAGTTCTACTAATGTTAATCTAGTGCTTATTTTCTGCAAGGTACTCTACTAGATTCTGAAACAGTCACAAAATTAATTTAAAATGACTGGGTATAAGCAATATCTGGAGGATTGGAAAGTGGCTGGCGAATCCTCAAAAAACAAACAAACAAACAAACAAACCCTGTTAAAAGGCAACATGATGAACTGCAAAAAGATGACCAGAGGGAGGCAGGGAAATGAATGTCTGCTGCAGTTTGAGCTACAACTTTATTAATCCTCTGGAAGGCGACGTACATTAATGAAATTTCCAGATGATGCTAAATAGGGAATTGTCAAACACACCAGTGAAAACAGAGAAAGAATATAATGTGCAAAGGCTAATAAGAGCAAGAAATAAAGGTTAGGCATACAGAAAATATGTCACTGCCTGCCATTCTACATTAAGAACCACTGTATTCTACATAAAGAACAAAGATTGAAATAAATAAATAAATAAATGCTAATTGGATTTAGAATGTACCAGAGGTGACAGAGACAAGTAAAACAATAAAATCCAAAGAGAGCAAGGTGTTATATACACAGAAGACAACGAGGAAGCTGGAAAAGCAATTGCTAACCAAATGGACTAAAAATATTTTGGATATTTTGCATATAGAAAGTATAAACGATTTTTAAAAGCCTCAAACAAGCAGTGAAACAAAAGGCAACCCTGAAAAAGTTTACTGTCTGGAGCATCTTAGGCCATGCAGGTTCTGCCTCCAGCCTCTTGCTTTTCCTAGTTCAGGGTGCAGGATGGCTCACACCTTCTCTCTACTCCTTTGAAGGCAGAGTCTCTTTTTGCATCCTATCAGCTGAAATGATGGAAGAACAGCACTACTTTTTTAAGTCAGTGAAGGCTCTGTGTCCAGAGCACCTCTGGAGGGCTTCCCTGGTGGCGCAGTGGTTAAGAATCCACCTGCCAATGCAGGGGACACAGGTTCGAGCCCTGGTCCAGGAAGATCTCACATGCCGTAGAGCAACTAAGCCTGTGCACCACAACTACTGAGCCTGCGCTCTAGAGCCTGCAAGGAACAGCTACTGAAGCCCATGCACCTAGAGCCTGTGCTCTGCAGCAAGAGAAGCCACTGCAATGAGAAGCCTGCACCCCGCAACGAAGAGTAGCCCCCGCTTGCCGCAACTAGAGAAAGCCCGCACATAGTAACAAAGACCCAATGCAGCCAAAAATAAATAAATAAAATAAATAAATTTAAAAAAAAAAGCACCTCTGGAGGTTGGAATTCTAGCCCAGAGTGTGCATTCTATTTATTACCCTAGAGGAGAGATGCCCTGCCCACACCTCACCCCACCATGGACACTGTCATTAACTACTAAAACTAGAAACCTCTTCTTGTTATCTCCTTCTCGTTCTCAGATATACTAATGTTATCTAAGGTTGTCTTTGGATTAGACAGTGAAAGGAGACCTCAAGCCTCGTTCCTCAAGCACGCAATGTGAATTCTCACAGATGAGTCACAGTGCTTAATAAGGCATGTATTGCTCACCTAAAGATGAAAACTCGCATGTTGATATTAAGCAAATATCTAGCTCTTTTGCTCTCTCTCTTTCCCATTTACACCAAATGAAGGAGGTAACTTCCACTACCACTACTACTCTGTTTTATAGTTTGGTTGTAGGTTGAATGGTAGAAAATACTTTTTTTGAAAGCAGAACTAGCTTTCATTTGGCAATAACTATATGCCAGGCTGCTGGCACACATTAGCTCTTTTATGCTCCATAACAATCCTATGACCTAAAGATCACCAACTCCATTTTTAGAAAGCACTTCTTTTAACAAGATCCAGAAAAAAATGTGGCTCTTCTTTGAACATGATTATTTTTCATGTATCCGACCAGGAATGGTTGATTAAAATCATGATTGTAGAAAGGTGCAAGTTTCATTAGGTTCCCAGATAAAACTTTTCAACATTTGAGCCTGTCATACTGTGAATATGGTGACAAAAAAGGTGAAATCATCGACTCTATAACACTGAAAAGGACTCACTATTATATTCATATTTAGCATAATTCAATAGCTAGAAAAATATTCAAGCAATGGGTGGCCTCTTCCTTCCAGGAGAAGACAATGTTAAATATTAGAAAAAATAACATTGTCTATATAAATATTTAAGGCATTCCCTGAGTTACATTTAATCTCAATTCTAGGGTATCTCTCTATTTTATCTACATTTTAGGAATACAGAATGATGCCATGTAAACATGAACAGTGAATTTTAGACATAAGTTTAACACAAATTTGATAAATAGATATAACACTGGGCTTCCTTATTCTTTCAGTAAATATTTATTGAGCACCAATCGGAAGTAATCTCTCTCACATCTGAATTTATATACTGAAAGTATATCTCAGTTATTTATCTGTATTTTCGGTATTTATGTCCTTGTCCTTTCTACTTTATTTTATTTATTTTTTCAACAAGTATTTATTGAGTGGATAAATTTTGTTAGGCTAAGTGCTATGTGGGACTGTTTTTGCCTTCAAGAAGTTTACAATCAGTGGAGGAGACAGAGAAGAAAATAGACAATTACACAACTGGAGGTATGGAGAGGACAATATATGTAAGGAAACTGTCCAAGACCAAGGAGAGAACCACTCTACAAGATTAGAGAAGACATCATTTGGCTTCTCACTCAGGGCTGGGGATTGTACCTGTTCCCAGTAGTCAAACTAGATAAACTCAAAATTCACAGGCTATTGAATAAAGTACTATTTTTCTGGCCCCACTTCAAAAAATTAGATGAAAGACTTAATGAATCTATTTCCAAGTAACGTAACTGAATCCAGGTAGAAAGTTTAAGAATATTTGTAGGAATACAAAAATATCCAGTCCAATGAAGTAAAAATGACAATGCCTGGAAGACACTCAAAACTTATCAGACATGCAAAGAAGTAACAAAATACCACCCATAATGAGGAGGAAAATCAATCTAACAGAACCAATACTGAGCCAGATATTAGGATTAGCAGACAAGTATACTAAAACTATATTCAGGATACTATCACTGTATTCCACATGTTAAAAAACGTAAGTAGAGACATTGAAATTATAAAAATAACCCCAAATGAAAACGATTTACTGGATGAGATTAATCACAACTGATAAAATATATACTGGATGGGATTAACCACAGATTAGAGACTGCAAAAAAAAAAAAGAAGGATTATCAAACTGGAAGATATAGTAATCGAAACTATCTAAATAAAACAATCCTTCCTTTTTTTTTTTCTTTTTTTCAGTGAGAAGAGTACCACTGAGCTATGAGATGACCACAGGAGGCTTAACATGTATGTAACTACAGAGCCTCAGGGAGAAGGAGGAGAAGGGGGAACAAAAAATATATTTGAAGAAATATTGGCTGAAACTTTAAACACACAGATCCAAGAAGCTCGAGGAGTACCAACCAAAACCAAAACAAAAACAGAAACAAAATGAAGAAAATGACACCAAAGCATATCACAATCAAATTGCTCAAAGCAAGTGATAAAGAAGAAATCTTCAAAGAAAAAAACAAACAAACACATAAAACATACAGAGGGTAAAGAAAACAATGACCCTAGATTTCTCTTTGGAAACTATGCAAATGAGCATATAATGGAACTGCAACCTTAAGGTACTGAAAGGAAAAAAATAAATAAATAAAAGTGAAATTTTTTTCAGTCATACTAAAGGTACAATAATTCATCATCATCAGACCCTCGCTCCAAGAAATGTTAAAGGATGTCTTCCAGACATAAGGAAAATGATACTAGAGGGCAATATGGATTAAGAATTAAGACTTAAGTAAAGTTGTCTTTATTCTCAGATGACATTATTGTCTACACAGAAAATCTACTAGATTTCCCAATGGATCCAATGGAATCTGAAAGAAAAACTACAAGGATAAATGAGCTTAGCAAGGTTACCTGATAAAAGTTCAATATTCAAAAATTCATTACTATCCATATATTAGCAACAAACACTGAGGATTCGAAATTTAAAAACATCACCATTGGGCTTCCCTGATGGCGCAGTGGTTGAACGTCCGCCTGCCGATGCAGGGGGCAGGGGTTCGTGCCCCGGTCCGGGAAGATCCCACATGCAGCGGAGCGGCTGGGCCCGTGAGTCATGGCCGCTGAGCCTGCGCGTCCGGAGCCTGTGTTCCGCAACGGGAGAGGCCCCAACAGTGAGAGGCCCGCATACCGCAAAAAAAAAAAAAAAAAAAAAAAAAAAAAGAAAGAAAAAAAAAACATCACCATTTACAATAATATCAAAATATGAAATACTTGGGCACGAATCTGACCAAAGATGTGCGAGACTACTACCCTGAAAACTGCCAAGTATTTATGAGAGAAATTAAATGAGTTATGCCATGTTCATGAATAAGAATAATCAATATTATTAAGATTTCAATTCTCCCCCAACTGAGCTATAGATTTAAAACAATTCAAATTAAAATTCCAGCAGGAATTTTTGTAGAAATTTTAAAGTTTTCTAAAATTCATATGGAAATGCAGTGGACCTAGAAGAGCCAAAACAGTTTTGGATTAAAAAATAATTTGAAAGAGTAGCATCACTTGAACTAACAATGAATGAATCTCAAAATAATTATGCTCAGAGATAGAAGCCAGACCAAAAAAAAAGAAACATCTATAGTTACAGATAGCAGATCAGTATTTTGTCTGGATGAGAGTGGCAGGAAGGGGTGGAGTTAGGGCCAATGGAATAATTTACAAAAGGGCACAAGGAGACTCTTGGAGTGAGGAATATGCTCACTATCTTGATTGTGGTGATGGGTTCATGATGCATGCATATGTCAACATTTATCAAATTGTATACTTTAAATATGTATAGTTTCTTGTATGTCAATTACATCTCAATTAAACTGCCTAAAAGGTTACAGATCAAACCAAAGTCTCCTATCTTACGCCATTTCCCTCCCTGCTTCCACATATGTAATCACTATTAAAGTCAATTTCTTATGTACTCAGTGCATTTTTTCTTACTTTTCCACATTGCTGTGTACCCATACAATGTCTACTACTGTTTTTTGTGTTTTAAGCATAATAAATGTTAATATAATGTGCACATTATATTTTATTGGCTTTAATCTCTCCAGAGTGTTGTGAAGGATATATGAGCTTCACTTCTGAAGCTGTACTGCCTTCTGGGAAGAAACCAATATAATCCCAAGAGGAATAAAGCAATGAAGAGGAAACTTTTTCTGAAATGGAAAAATTAGACTGAAAAAAAAAAAAAAGAAAAGAAAAGATGTGATGAAAAGTTTTGGAAGAGAAGGGGCAAAGAGAAAGCCTAAAAAAAGTATTTCACGATGAAACGTCCAAAGAGTTCTAGAATCACAAAATAGGAATTAAAAGAATTTAAGATGAAACCATTAAAAAAGATCTTTAAGAGGCTGCAGGACACGAAAGTAGGATAAAGCAGAAATGGCGTGGAAACTGCCTGATGTAACAACCTGCTGGTTAAATCAGGATCCCATTGAGGTGTTGGGGAAAGAAGGCGCCTGACAGCCCAGGATATGGGGAGGAGGGACCCGCAGCCGGGCTGTGAACGCACCGTAGGAATTAACCAGTAAGCCCAAACTGGTAGGTTCCAAAGACCTGCAAAGAGTTTATGAGTGCCAATAAAAAGCGGACTGTGGGTACAGCTCAAGAGAACCAACATCTATTGAAAACTTTATCAGTTAGAGTTAGGTTCAGCTGTAAACATCAGAAATTCCACAATAACAGTGATTGAATAAGATGGATCTTGGCCTCTCTCTTGCATGAAAAAATTCAAAGGGCTAGAAGGGCTGTTTCACAGAGTTGTGAGGAGCTGCCCGGGTATGTTCATTAGGCCATCATCCCTAGGGTGGAGTCCTCCATCATGGTCCAGGGATGCCTGCTGGAGGCACACTGTGGGGATTCCAGGGTAGAGGAAGGAACAAAGGAGAAAGAACAAAGGGTACACCAGTTTCCTCTGGTTTCCTGGAAGGTTCCACCCAGCACTTCTGCTTTCATTTCATTGGCTGAGATTTTGTGTCATGGCCATACTCAGCTTCAAGGAAGGCTGGGAGATGGAGTCATTATTTATAGTGGCTATAAACCAGCTAAAAATTAAGGTTCTGCCATTAAGCAGAAGAGAACAGGGGGACTGGGCACAGAGTTAGCAGTCTTTATCACAAACTCCTTTAGGTTAACTGCTTTTATACACATAGATTTTTAACTTTCATATAAACGCTACAAGATAAATATTATTACTCCCACTTTACAGGTGAATAAAATGAGGAATCAAGAGTTCAAGTAAATTATAGAAAAGTCACAATAGGATTAAAATCTAGATCTATCGGGCTCCACAGCATGTATACTTTTCACGGTTAAAAATGGGAAATTTAAGACTCAATCCTGGGGGAAAGAGTCCTGGGAAGAGCATAAATGTAAATGCAAAATTGAGGCAGAAGACCCAAGCGGAATGATTAAAATTTTATAAAAAACAGGACAATGTATTGATAATTTGGGGAAATTGTTCTATGTGATGTCTATGGAACGTTTTTTGTTTTTGTTAGCGAAAACTTGGGCCTTTAATGTATAGTTTGTATAGGTTCACAATCTCCCATTGATATGCCAAATCCTCAATTTCTGAAAACCAAATTTTTCCCCCCAAATCATTTGTTGGCAAAATATGACTTAAACTGATGTGAGATTCGTTATATTTGTTATTTTGTGTGACTATTCATAAGTTTCACTGCAGCAGTATCAATGAGCTTGACTATAGGAACTGCTATACATCCCTGGGTAATAATGGTATATGTACAATATTACCTTTCAAAGTCTGAAACTTTGTGTAAGAAATATAACTGGCCCCTAGGGTTCAGCTAAGGGAATGTAGACTCTATAAAAACCTTTCTAACTATTGAAAATCAGATAAGGTAATATCTGTGAAAGTGCATAAGGATGACTTGAGAAATTCATAAACGTGTAATATATTATTATTAGCTCATGGCCAGATTGGCTCATTTACCTTTGGCTCAGCAGGTCAATACCTGAGGTATATTTTCCTCCATAAAAAAGAATGTGTCTGTAAATTTACTTTGAATATAAATTTCTTAGACATTATTATTATTAGATAAATATTGTGATTTATGCTATTCTAATTAGCCTGGTTCAATTTGGTTGTGGCAATATCTTCCTCAGAGACAACACTTTATGTGTGGTTAATCCCTGAAGGCTCCTGACTAGAACACAAATCAGCTGCAGAGGCAAATATGAGGTCATTAAGTTGATAAAGATATAAAAATGCCGTGTCATGTTCTAAGAAAACATGTCTGGGCACCTTGCACTCAGGTGATATGCACCATAAAAACACATAAACAGCTTGTTTTTCAACAAGAGGAATTATCATGAGCCTCAGAATATAGGCAATCAGCATGAGAGGGTTTTGAAGAATTTAAAACTTTGCTGCAGTCTGCTTGTTAATTCGCAGCTTCTAGATCTCTACTCTCTGCTCACCATGTGTCTTTCTACAAATGGTATGACTTTTCTTCAGTTTCCGCAGTGGTTATCATTACGTTGTCTTTCATTGAGTGCTTCTGAAGAGATGCAATGAAGACAGAACAGGAAGATGTGCTAATGTGGATTGTTCTTTTAATGACAACCTTAAACATGTGAGACGAATGACATAAATACTATCTCCTAAGTGAGCAGCGAACTTCCAGATACCACAAGGCACATCCACGTCATCAACTTAGGAGCCAGAGGCCTATCAAGATACAGGGATTGTGAACAAAAGGAGAAAATCTTTATTTCCATATGGCTTTTCATCAGTAGAAGAGATTTCCTTTTGCAGCAGATACTGCCTTTTTACTTTTTTTTTTTTTTTTTTTTTTTTGCCATTTTAGGATGAGGATAAAAGCAAAGGATAGTGAAATAGCAACAAAACAGGAATAGCAGTGGTTCAGTCAGGTTCGAGAACCATAGCTAACCAGCTATGTTAGCTCACCTAAAAGTCAATTAGTGAGTACACAGAAGACCATGTCACTGAAAATCTTTCTTAGTTCATTCTTTTCCTGACCTCCTAAACTCCAAGAGGTAAAAGAAAGCTAATGGCAAACCCTCAGAAGGTAGGAGAATGGACAGTTGCTTCTCCAGGATTTCAGAGCTGCTTCAGGCCAAGCAGAAGCATCCTGCAGGGTTACTCTCTCCTTTCTGTATTTCATTACCACCTACTACTATGAGTAATACAAAAGGAAGGAAGATCACTGTAGACCTTGTGGAGCTCGTAACCTATTTTTCTGAGATAAAAGTACAAGAAAAAAACAACTTCTATGGAAGGCAGTGCCCGTAAGTGACGGCTGGGTCTTAGAACCACTATACACTCTAGGCATTGAAAGGAGAGAGAGATTATTTAGGACTTCCCCAGAAGCCAAGTGACTTCTTTTATCATTGTCTCCAGTGTCCCGGTGACCTAAAGAGGCAGGCAGGAAGGAGAAAGGGTGGGGAGAAACAGGTGATCCAGAACGGATGCTGTGGCATCTGGGGCCCCAAGGACACACACCTCCAATGTGTCAGCACCTTGTCAGTGAGGATGAGAGAGTGTCCCCTTGAATGCAGGGAGAAATGTGGCTGCCCGTGGAGGTATGAGGTCGGCAGCAGAGAGGGGAGAAGGAATAGAGAGAGAGGATGTTAGGAAGACTGGGATCTTGAGGTAGTGAGGGTTGTGTGGGTACTCTTGTTCGGGGCTTAACCAAAGACTCTCGAGAACAACTTTGTGGACGTAGATTCACAGTAATAGGTAACGGCGTAGGTGCTAAATTATTTAACCACATTTTCTTTAGTCCTGCAAGCAAGAGCACCAGTAAACCTGTAGAAAAACTGATTCACCAAAAAAGCCAAGTGCAGATCGCATAATGTAAAACAGTAATTATGCTTGCAATTACTCATTTTAAAGTCTAAGCAAGCTGGCTTTAATAAACCACAAACCACGTATCACCAATATTCTCCTTTTTATTACAATAAAATAGCACTTTCAACCTTGTAATTGCTTTATAGACCTAGAAATAGAATGTTGATGAGATTATTTCCACAGGGTTCAAATATTTATGAAAATCCTAATAATTTTAAAAGTCAAAACACAAACATTACCAAAAAAAAAACCTCATAAAATAAAACAGCCTCTCTGTTGCATTTTCTGTTGTCTTTAAAGCAAGAATTAACATTGGTCTTACATTTTCTGGCTTCTCCAAGTAGGAGCTTCTTAGTTACCATTTCAAAGAAAAGGTTTCATAGAGAAATTTGGATGGTATATGTCTGGGTTATTTCTAAAGGAACAAGCTTCTTTATAAAGGTGCACCTTTACTAAAGCTTTTTACTGAAAAGCTTTATTACTTAAAGAAAGGTTTATAGGTAAGAGAAAAGAGGGGATAAAAAGTGAAAGACAGAGGAGGTCCAGATATGGCTGATGAGTGAAGTGGAAATTAAGGGCCATAGTTGCTAATGTGGGCATTTACCAAATGGGCTGTTATAACAAACTGCCATAGACTGGGTGGCTTATAAATAGCAGACAACTATTTTTCATAGATCTGGAGGCTGGAAGTTCAAGATCAGGGTCAGGTGCAGCTACTGAACTCTGCTTATGTCTTCAAATGGTAGAGAGCAGAGAGGAAGCAAGCTCTCATGACTTTTATAAGGGCACTAATCCCATTCATTAGGGCTCCACCCTCATGACCTCATCTAACCCTAAATACCTCCCAAAGGCCCCACCTCCCAATACCATCACACTGGGCCCTGAGTTTCAACATTTGAATTTTAGAGTATGCACAGATATTCGGTCCATAATACCAAATATAGCATTCATTCATTCATTTGTTCACTCACTTAATTCACCTAATTAAAACAGGTTTTAATTAGGGCCTCTTCTGTTACCAGCACTATTTTTTGGAAGTTATATCAGTAGTTAGTCAATATTTTTTCAAATTAAATCTCATATTACATATTATTATACAAAATAGATTGAAGAGGTATTTTATGAAGCTGGATTGTCATGTCATGAACTCAAGTTTATAATCTTTATTCTCTATGGTTAATCACCAAATAATATGGCTATTTTAATAAGTCCCCCAATTTGACATTGGCAGTTATAGCAGTCAGCATCCAATTTATTTTTTGTCCTTCCCTTTTTATTATTGTTGGTTCCATTAAAAATCTTGATTCATGCCAGAAAGGAGTCACAGTTGGTAAGAGTTCCCTAACAGCATGACAGCATGTGTCCTGTAATCTCAGGATACTCTCCAATTAAATAGAGATGAAAGAAAGGCTTTGATCTGAGGTCTGCACAAAAATGATTTAACCTGGTATTTATTTATAGACTCAATAAGTCACTGCTAGAGATACAGTGGTGAGAAACTATCTTTGTCAGTCTTGTGAAATTTAAATCTGGCAGGGAAGGTAGACATTAAGCAAAATTAATTACACAAGTCATTATTTAATAATCATTGTAATAAATGCTACAGAGTGCTCTCTGAGTATGTGGCTGGGATGCTCACTCTGACTGGGGATCCAGGAAATCTCAGGACTGGATGATTGGTTGGGTGTGGAAGGCTGGAATGAAGGAGGTGCCAAGGACTGTTGAGTGGAATCTGAGTCAGGGAACTCCAAGGTGGAGCAGGTTTGTTACTCTCATTTTATTTTGCAGGGCAGGGGGAGTCATGCATGGTGATCTCCAATGTGTTAAAATTTGGATATCGTACCTCTGAGTGTATTTTATTATAGTTTTAATATACAACTGCCCCCCACACAGGTGGAACATAGAAAGCACCTCTCTAGGATCCTCATGCCGCCCTCCCATCAGAGTAGTTTTGAGGACATAACGCCAGGATTAAGTACAAGTTCACCACCTCTAGCTTGACACCTGGAAAGGTCTGTCCCATTTCTGAGTGTTGATTTCCTCAGCTGCGAAATGAAAGCAATAGGCCTACCTTATGGAGTTGTGAGGAATAAATAAATTTAAATATGAAGGGCCCCTTGAACAGTCCTTAGTAACTAATAGTCATGTAACACGTTAATATCAATTTCTTTATCTCTCTGCAAAACAGGAATGAGGATACACACTTACCAGGGTTAATGTGAGGATTAAATGCCATGCTCTATGTGGAAGCATGTGGTGCATGGTATACGCTCAGAAAGTATCAGGAAGGAAAAAAAAAAAACTGGGAAAAGCATGAGAAATACGGTACTTCACACTTGGGACTACACACTGTTACTCTTCCCAGAACCTACTCCCTCTCAGCACATAATCTATCAGCTATAGAAGAGGCAATATATTCCCCGTCACCTACCTAAACACTAGTCCCTGGGATGCATCCTTGGAGATTTGCTTCATGCATGTGGACAGCAAAAATCATATGATCTGCCACA
The DNA here is from genome assembly GCF_964341445.2 of Mesoplodon mirus. Lineage (NCBI taxonomy): Eukaryota > Metazoa > Chordata > Mammalia > Artiodactyla > Ziphiidae > Mesoplodon > Mesoplodon mirus. The sequence goes on along the minus strand of NC_138993.1, from coordinate 65,469,134 downwards.
CGAGTATCCCTACTCTACAAAACTACACTTTTTTTCCCTTTCTGGACTACATCTCGTTCAGATTTATGGGTTAAAAAACTGAGTGATGTACACTGTTCACAAATTACTCCTGGAAGTTTACTGACATCCCAGACAGAGAGACTAGAGGTCCTCAGGCTGCCCGGCTTCCGTGCAATTTCCCATCAGAGCTCCACACTTCGGACTTTGTGATTTGAGGCTGGACCCCAATGTCCGGCTCGCCCGTATGGAGGTAAGTGACACCAGGTATTCTTCCATCACGGTCTGTGTTAGTTCACTACCTTAGAGGCTAATGGTTGCTCCTCTATGTGGCCCACTTACCTGCATTAATGAGGGAGTCAGATATTCTCTCTTTACGCATGCTCTTCTCCTTGTGCTTGACTTTTACTGTATGCTGTTTTTTAAAAGTCTGAAAACCCCAGGAACAGAAATAAATGGCATAGATATAGGCATATATTTAGATAGATGGGTGGCTAGATAGGTGCTAGATGGAGAGATGAAAAATAGATTAGGTAGGTAGGTAGATAGGTAGAGAGATAGATAGGAAGGAAGGTGAGAGAGCTGTGGACAGAATTCTAAAGGTGCCCCCACCTCTAAGAGTCTCCAAACCTCGTTTATTCAATCAACCACTAATCTAGGTGCTGCTTTGAAGGAATGTTTACAGATGTAATGAAAGCCCCAGGTGGGTCTGATCTCATCACTGAAGCTCTTCAAAGCAGAGAGCTTTCTTTAGCTGATAGCAGAAGTCAGAGTTTTGAAGTTGGAAGATGGGAAGACATGCAGGCAGCCACTAGGAGCAGAGAGCAACCCTGGCTGACAACCAGCAGGGAAATGGGACCTCATTTCTAAAACCACTGGAAAGAATTCTGTTGACCATCTGAATGACTTGGAAACAGATTCTTTCTCAGAGCCTCTAGACAACAGCCCAGCCCAGCTCACATCCTAATTTAGGTCTTGTGAGACCCTAAGTTGATAACCCATCTAAGTCCACCCATGCTTCTGACCTACAAATCTATGAGCTAAATTTGTGGTAATTTGTTATGCAGTAACACAGAAATAATACAGATAGGCAGACAAATAGATATCACTGCCAGCATATTGCATTAATTAAAATATTGGAGAGTTGAAATTACTCAGTGACATGTCATGGGAGGATTATTTGGTGGTGAGTCTAGATCAAGTATACCCTCTTGGTTATTACTAGATCACAGAATTTACATTGTGCCCTTGGTTGCTATTTCTTCCAGAAAGATTTTAACCCCAGTTTAATATAAAACCAAAGATTCAAAAATTCATTTTACATGTCACTTAACAATTATGGGTTATGCTTTCAAGTAGTAAGCTTTAGATTTCTAGTAGGCTACTTTAGTCATCTGTCCAGATTCACTTTTACTTAAAAAAAAACTTTCTTAATGGTATCAGCCCCTCAAATGGAATGCTTGATATTATGGGACATTTGAACAATTTTCAGAAATAATAATGGTAGCTAATTCAAGAAATAAAGGCAATTAAAATTCCAAGGAAAAGCAAAAAGCAATATAGGAAAAGAAATAAAACCATGATTCACTGTTTGGATCTATTTTAAACTGCATAAAATAATCACAGTAATATAAATATTCCTTATTGATTTTGATCTTTTAGAATTAGGTCAAAGCATGGAGATTTAATTATGATTGTGAAACAGAATGCAGAGGTTATTAATCTGAATAATGTGAAAGCACAAAAGAAAAAGTCTCAAAGGTGGAAGGGGAGGAAAACAGTAAGAAGAACCCATCTTAGGAAGGAAAGGAGCAAGAAACACCATCTGTAATTGATGGAACATGAAATGTACGATTTAAGCATAAACATTTCTTAAAACTCAATATGAACCAATAAAGGAACTAAACATCTCGATATAAATATGTTTAAAAATTGTGGAGGGAAGGTAGGAAGTGGTATAAGTTAGTACAATCATTAACTTTCATCATGGGAAATAGGTAATGTTTCAACTGGTAGGATTTTCATCTTAACTAGAGATAGAACAGTAACTGCTAGAAGAAATAGCTAAAGGTAGTTAATAATGGTTGCCTCTGGGAAGTGGCACAAGGAATGGAAGGGAGTCTGGATGAGAACCATTGTGTGTGTGTGTTTTGTTGTTGTTGTTTTGTTTGGGTTTTGGCCACACTGTGCGGCATGTGGGACCTTAGTTCCTGGACCAGGGATTGAACCCATGCCCCCTGCATTGGAAGCGCAGAGTCTTAACCACTGGACTGCCAGGGAAGTCCCGTGTATGTGTTTTAATTAGAAATAGTTCAAGAATTCAAAAAAAAGAATAGATAATAACAGAATAAACATCAAAGTAAACCCAGTTTTATCAAATTCAGTATTTTCCCACATTTGCTCCAGATTTTTTCTAATTTAAAAAGTGTTTTAAAAGTGTTTAATTAAAAGAAAAAAAGTAAGATATAATCAAAGAACCTGATGTACCTCTGTAATCTGTCATCTACCTTCCCTCCCCAGAGTTAAAAACTAATTGGAGGTGAGTGTTTTATTCCCTTGAATGTTTTGTTTTTCCCTTCACATGAATAAATCCATAGCATACACAGTATTATTTTGCATGTTTTTAAACTTGAAATTTCCAGTTTGCCATTTTTTCTCCAACATTACTTCTTGAAGATGTACCCCTGTTTTCCATGCTCTACTGCATTCAAGATGTTTGTTTTTGCTATTTAGTATATTTAGCAAAATGCTATTTGCATTTTATGGCTGCTCTACAATTTTTAAAATAATCCTTCCATCAATGGACAGTTGGGCTGTTTCCAAATCCTCACCATTATAAGCAATCATGAATATCCTTATACATCCACTTGTGTGTTGATTCACCCATGCAAGGGCTCTTCTAGGCTGTGTAGCTAGCAGTGAGTCCTTAGAGAGTAGGGAAGGCACTCTTTCAACATTATCACATCTTGCCAAATTAATACATCAAAAGTAGTGATGCCAATTAAAATTTCTACCAGCAATGCATGAGTGTTCCTGTTGCTTCACAATTTTTCTAACTCTTGGTATTCCCAAACATTTCAATTTTGCATACTTGATAAAGTAAAGTGGCATTGCTTTGCTTCATTCTGCCTTTACCTGGTCATTAGTGAGGGAGAGCATCATTTTTTTTTTAATTGGGGTATAGTTGCTTTACAATGTTGTGTTAGCTTCTGCTATACAACGAAGTGAATCAGCTATATGTATACATGTATCCCCTCCGCTTGGACCTCCCGCCCCCACCATCCCACCCATCTAGGTCACCCCAGAGCACTGAGCTGAGGTCCCTGTACTATACAGCAGGTTCCCACTAGCTATCTGTTTTACACATGGTAGTGTATATACATCAATCCCAATCTCCAAATTCATCCCATCCCCCTCTAAAAGGAGAGCATTTTTTGACACATTTGTTGACATTTGGGTTTCCTCCTTTGTGATTATCCTACTCTACCCTTTCCCCAATTTTCCATTCCATTGTTTGTTTTTTCTTGGTAATATGTAGAAGTGACCTATAGACTCAGGATGCTAACCCTCTGTTATACCTAACATATATTTTTATAGTCTTTCCACTTCACATATGGTGCATTTTATATAGATGTTACACATTTTAATATAGCTTAATTTATCCATCTTTTCCTTTAAAGTTCGTGGGGTTTTGTGCCTTAAGAAATCTCTCCCTGAGCCAAGTTCAGGACATTGGACCACCAGAGACCTCCCGGCCCCACCTAATATCAATCAGCGAGAGCTATCCCAGAGATCTCCATCTCAATGTTAAGACCAAGCTCCACTCAATGACCAGCAAGCTCCAGTACTGGACACCCCATGCCAAATAACTGGCAAGACAGGAACACAACCCTAACCATTAGCAAGGAGGCTCCCTAAAATCATAATAAGTTCACAGACACCCCAAAACACACCACAGAATGTGGTCCTGCCCACCAGAAAGACAAATTCCAGCCTCATCCATCAGAACATAGGCACCAGTTCCCTCCACCAGGAAGCCTACACAACCCACTGAACCAACCTTACCCACTTGGGGCAGACACCAAAAACAACAGGATCTATGAACCTACAGCCTATGAAAAGGAGACCCTAAACACAGTAGGTTAAGCAAACTGAGAAGACAGAGAAATATGCAGCAGATGAAGGAGCAAGGTAAAAACCCACCAGACCAAACAAATGAAGAGGAAATAGGCAGTCTACCTGAAAAAAAATTCAGAGTAATGATAGTAAAGATGATCCAAAATCTTGGAAATACAATGGAGAAAATACAAGAAACGTTTAACAAGGACCTAGAAGAACTAAAGAGCAAAAAACAAGGATGAACAACACAATAAATGAAATTAAAAATTCTCTAGAAGTAATCAATAGCAGAATAACTGAGGCAGAAGAACGGATAAGTGACCTGGAAGATAAAATAGTGGAAATAACTATTGCAGAGCAGAATAAAGAAAAAAGAATGAAAAGAATTGAGGACAGCCTCAGAGACATCTGGGACAACATTAAATGCACCAACATTCGAATTATAGGGGTCTCAGAAGAAGAAGAGAAAAAGAAAGGGACGGAGAAAATATTTGAAGAGATTATCATTGAAAACTTCCCTAATATGGGAAAGGAAATATTCAATCAAGTCCAGGAAGCACAGAGAGTCCCATACAGGATAAATCCAAAGAGAAACACGCCAAGAAACATATTAATCAAACTATCAAAAATTAGATACAAAGAAAAAATATTAAAATCAGCAAGAAAAAAGCAACAAATAACATACAAGGGAAATCCCATAAGGTAAACAGCTGAACTTTCAGCAGAAACTCTGCAAGCCAGAAGGGTGTGGCAGGACATATTTAAAGTGATGAAAGGGGAAAACCTACAAACAAGATTACTCTACCCAGCAAGGATCTCATTCAGATTTGATGGAGAAATTAAAACCTTTAGAGACAAGCAAAAGCTAAGAGAATTCAGTACCACCAAACAAGCTTTACAACAAAGCTAAAGGAACTTATCTAGGCAGGAAACACAAGAGAAGGAAAAGAGCTACAGTAACAAACCCAAAATAATTAAATGGATTAAATGTTCCAACCAAAAGACATAGACTGACTGAATGGATACAAAAACAAGACCTGTACATATGCTGTCTACAAGAGACCCACTTCAGACCTAGGGACACATACAGACTAAAAGTGAGGGGATGGAAAATGATATTCCATACAAATGGAAATGAAAATAAAGCTGGAGTAGCAATTCTCATATGAGACAAAATAGACTTTAAAATAAAGACTATTAGAAGAGAAAAGAAGGACGCTACATAATGATCAAGGGATCCATCCAAGAAGAAGATATAACAATTGTAAATATTTATGCACCCAACCTAAGATCACCTCAATACATAAGGCAAATACTAACAGCCATAAAAGGGGAAATCGACAGTAACACAATAACAGTAGGGAACTTAAATACCCCACTTTCACCAATGGACACATCAAACAAAATGAAAATAAATAAGGAGACAAAAGCTTTAAAGGACACATTAAACAAGATGGACTTAACTGATATTTATAGGACATTCCATACAAAAACAGCAGAATAAACTTTCCTCTCAAGTTCTCATGGAACATTCGCCAGGATAGATCATATCTTGGGTCACAAATCAAGCCTTGGGAAATTTAAGAAAATTGAAATTGTATCAGGTATCTTTTCTGACCACAATGCTATGAGACTAGATATCAATTACAGGAAAAAAAAAACGGTAAAAAATACAAAAACATGGAGGCTAAGCAATACGCTACTAAATAACCAAGAGATCACTGAAGAAATCAAAGAGGAAATTTTTTTAAAAACCTAGAAACAAATGACAATGAAAATACAACAATCCAAAACCTATGGGATGCAGCAAAAGTAGTTTTAAGAGGGAAGTTTATAGCAATAGAGTCCTACCTCAAGAAACAAGAAAAATCAAATAAGCAACCTAAACTTACACTTAAAGCAATTAGCGAAAGAAGAATTAAAAAACAAACAAAGTTAGCAAAGAAGAATTTAAAAACCCCAAAGTTAGCAGAAGGAAAGAAACCATAAATATCAGATCAGAAATAAATGAAAAAAGAAATGAAGGAAATGATAGCAAATATCAATAAAACTACAAGTTGGTTCTTTGAGAAACTAAACAAATTGATAAACCATTAGCCAGACTCATGAAGAAAAAAAGGGAGACGACTCAAATCAACAGAATTAGAAATGAAAAACGAGAAGTAACAACTGACACTGCAGAAATACAAAGGATCATGAGAGATTACTACAAGCAACTATATGCCAATAAAATGGACAACCTGGAAGAAATGGACAAATTCGTAGAAAAGCACAACCTTCCGAGACTGAACCAGGATGAAATAGAAAACATAAAGAAACCAATCACAAGCAATGAAATTGAAACTGTGATCAAAAATCTTCCAACAAACAAAAGCCCAGGACAAGATGGCTTCACAGGCAAATTCTATCAAATATTTAGAGAAGAGCTAACACCTATCCTTCTCAAACTCTTCCAAAATATAGCAGAGGGAGGAACACTCCCAAACTCATTCTATGAGGCCACCATCCCCGGATACCAAAACCAGTCAAAGATGTCACAAAGAAAGAAAACTATAGGCCCATATCACTGATGAACATAGATGCAAAAATCCTCAGCAAAATACTAGCAAACACAATCCAAGAGCACATTAAAAGGATCATTAAAAAGATCATACACCATGATCAAGTGGGGGAATGCAAGGATTCTTCAATATACACAAATCAATCAATGTGATGCACCATATTAACAAATTAAGGAGAAAAACCATATGATCATCTCAATAGACACAGAAAAAGCTTTTGACAAAATTCAACACCCATTTATAATAAAAGCTCTCCATAAAGTAGGTACAGATGGAACTTACCTCAACATAATAAAGGCCATATATGACAAACCCACAGCCAACATCATTCTCAATGGTGAAAAACTGAAACCATTTCCACAAAGATCAGGAACAAGACAAGGTTGCCCACTCTCACCACTATAATTCAGCAGAGTTTTGGAAGTTTTAGCCATAGCAATCAGAGAAGAAAAAGAAATAAAAGGAATCCAAACTGGAAAAGAAGAAGTAAAATTGTCACTGTTTGAAGATGACATGACACTACACATAGAGAATCCCAAAGAGGTAACCAGAAAACTACTAGAGCTAATCAATGACTTTGGTAAAGTAGCAGGATACAAAATTAATGCACAGAAATCTTTTGCATTCCTATACAGCTATGTTGTAAAGTCTGAAAGAGAAATTAAGGAAACACTCCCATTTACCATTGCAACAAAAAGAATAAAATACCTAGGAATAAACCTACCTAAGGAGACAAAAACCTGTACTCAGAAAAGTATAAGACACTGATGAAAGAAATTAAAGATGATACAAATAGATGGAGAGATATACCATGTTCTTGGATTGAAAGAATCAGCAATGTGAAAATGGCTATAATACCCAAAGCAATCTACAGATTCAATGCAATCCCTATGAAACTTCCAATGGCATTTTTCACAGAACTAGAACAAAAAATTTCACAATTTGTATGGAAACACTAAAGACCCCGAACAGCCAAAGCAATCTTGAGAAAGAAAAACGTAGCTGGAGAAATCAGGCTCCCTGACTTCTGACTATACTACAAAGCTACAGTAATCTAGACAGTGTGGTACGTTCACAAAAACAGAAATATAGATTGATGGAAAAGAATAGAAAGCCCAGAGATTAACCCACACACATATGGTCACCTTATCTTTGATAAAGGAGGCAAGAGTATATAATGTAGAAAAAACAGTCTCTTCAATAAGTGGTGCTGGGAAAACTGGACAGCTATATGTGAAAGAATGAAATTAGAACACTTCCTAACACCATACACAAAAATAAACTCAAAATGGATTAAAGACCTAAATGTAAGGCTAGACACTCTAAAACTCTTAGAGGAAAACATACACAGAACACTCTATGACATAAATCACAGCAAGATCATTTCTGACCCACCTCCTAGAGAAATGGAAGTAAAAACAAAAATAAACAAATGGGACCTAATGAAACTTAAAAGCTTTTGCACAGCAAAGGAAACCAGAAACAAGACCAAAAGACAACCCTCAGAATGGGAGAAAATATTTGCAAAGGAGTCAACAAGTTATCTCCTTGTGGATAACCAATTATCCCAGCATCATTTGTTGACTTGTCCATTCTTTCTCCACTGGTTTATATGCTACCCCATCATACCACATTTCCATACATGTGCAGGAGCTTTCTAAGGAGCTTTGTTCTGTTCCAGGGATCATCTGTGTTTCATCACCAGGTCTTCTGAAATATTTATTTTAACCATATATGTATATTAACTTCAAAATAATAAATATTAACAAAATAGAAAATCTAAGGTTTTCTTTACTGTAAAGGTAGAGAATTTTCCCTTTTTTTTTGAGCCTGTATTTTTTTTAAAAGTGCTTTCAGTAAAACCATGGATGGCTGCTTCTATAAAAGCACCACTCAAAGCAAATTACTTTTACAAATAGTCACAAACTTGTTGAACGCACATGCTTTGGAAAATATATTTTATTTAAAACATTGACTAAATTACTCAGCAGTGTAATCTCCTCTCTTGGTATAAAATAAAATTCATATATGGGAGGTGATCAGGACCTACTCTTGGAGAGGAGTTATAAACCGGCTCTAATGTATCTTCTGGAGCCATTAAGCCTTGCCAGGTAAATACTGTGTGTTTTAAACATCCCCGAATCTATGTTTACAGTCATATGATAAATGGTAATGGGTCCAAAGAGAAACCTTAAGATCTAATGGGCATTTAAAACATCCCTTCAATATGTATTTATGCAGGGGATTCAAAGAGACTCAAAAGTGGTTTAGTTCTATTTGATCAATGGAGATCAATGGTTTTGAAAAATGTAGAATGTTTAGAGTCCATATTTAAACCTTCTATAACAAGCAGGCCTACAAGCTTATGGTTATAAATCCTTCTTTGTAGCTTGGGGCAGATGTGGAATTTTGAAAATATCCCAGTAACATCACACCAAAAAAAGGCCAAGAAACTTTAGCACAGAAAAAGATGACATTTCACAATAGTGGAGTTGTAGCACCAAACAAGAAAAGCTGGCTCATCCTTTTTATATCCTCAAGTGGATTTTCGTTTGATGTTACTCAGTAGGAGTCATTTTGAAGACAATTTCTCCTGAAAATACGCTTTGAAGCTTTACTGTTTTTAAAAATCTCCTTTGATTCAGTTTTCACAGGCCTTGGTTTCTATTTCCGTTCTCTTCTCCCTTTAGAATCACTTACTTTTCCATTGTATTGTTTGAATCACACTTACTGAATCCTTTCAGTGCTCTGGGTGTGTGGGGGAGGGAGAGGATGTCCCAGAAGGAGAATTTGCATCAGATTCTTAGAAAGCCTTTATTGGCTAAACAAAGAGTGTCAGGAAAATGTGAGGGACATTTGGAAGCTACCCAACAGTTGCTTATCAACATATCACCTTGATTGATTTGGATGGTAAGCCAACACTTCTTACTCTAGAAAAATGGCTATTTGACATCTGTAAAGCATTAAGGTGCAGTCCTGGCAGCTAGCTCATTCTTTCATTGTCTCACCACACACCACCCCTCAACCCTCACCCTGGAGTAACAGAAACCATATGCTTTTGCTTGCGTGAGTTTGATATCTCATTGAGTTCAACATATGGCATTCCAATCCAACACAGCCTATCACCATGAAACTTGAATTCCATAGCTCCAAATCATCAAGTGATGTCCAATCCACCTGTTCCCTGTTTTATTGGTATTCCAAGTTCTTACAAGGCTGTCACATCAGGAAGTATCTACAGAAATCCTGGTGTCAAGAAAGATATATTTGTACTTCTTAGTGTTCATGCCCTAAAACTCTGTTTAATTCTCTCTACCATTCACCTTAGTTCAATTTGGTTCAATTTAGCCATTTTTCACAAATCTAGGCAGCCCTTACACAATCCCTAAGCTATAGGTCATGGAAGAAAAATCAGAACTGGTTCACACAATAGACAAGAAATGAACTCAGACCATTCCTGGCCTGTAACTTTTGACAAATATTCCATATTAGAGTATAGCATCTGTTATCCCAGAAAACTAGAGTTCCACATAAGTTATATATTTTATATTCTCCTGGGGCAGAGAATCACAATAAAAAATCTTAGCTTCACATATAGAATACTAACTGGTCTGCTCAATCTATTACAATTATATTAGATACCATTCTTTATAAGGGATATAACTGAGATTATAAAAAATTCAGATTGATCACAATCTGGATTATAAAATCACAAGGTAGGGATATAAATAAGTATGAAGTCATAAAGAAAACCCACAGAGAGAGTGTGGCACAAAATATATTGGGAAACACATGGAAAGTCTGGAATGAGACATGCAATGACACATAAATAGAAAATATGTGGGAAGGCAGCCCCTGAAAAAAGTCCTATGGATACACAGGTGCTTAACTGATGCTTTAGATGGTGGCTTAATAAGGAGACATCCTTAGAAGTTAGGAGAAAATATATATGTATGCAAAGTAGAAACTAAGAGGTTCATGCAAAGTAGAAACTAAGAGGTTCATAGAAGGACATGAAGTAACAAAACCAGAGAGAATGAAGACAGGCAAAGATGAGGACTATCTTGTCATAATTGCTCATATTCTATTTTCCTACAGAGAATTATTGAATAAACTTATGTATTTCTCACATAAAAATTATTCATCTCAATGTTAAAGAGTTTATTTCTTCTTATTATTTTATTACTACTTATTAATAAATTATACACATATTTGGGAATCATTAGAGTGCCCAGTTACTTTATTTTCACCATGTAATTATATGACTGATGGGTGTTCTGGCTGGTCAAGCTCCGAGAACTTGAGAGAGTGGGTCATTCAGCCTGGGTTATGAGGGGATACAGGCTGAGGTGTGGCCAACCAGGGGGAAGACAGGTCAGCCTGAGTTTACTGGCCTGTGCAGGTAACGGTCAAAGAAAGATGCCCAAGCTGGGAATGGAAAAGCTCAGTTGCTACAGTTTGCTCACCTCCCTTTGGACTGGGCAGTTTACACCCAAGGCAGGTTACATCTTATGTAGGACAGACTCAGGACAAAAGGTAGATTTTTGTTGATGAGACCAGCGAATGCCGAAAGTGTGGAATTGTTGAGAAGTCTGAGAAAAACGTGCTATTCTGATACCAGCATAGTTCATTCAGGTCCCGCTGGCTACGTGCCCTCTGAGATAACCCCCATTTCATCTTCAAGGGTTGGGACAGTTCTCTAGCTGGTTTCCCCAGGGCACAGATAGATTCAGCTTCCATCCAGAATTCTCCAGCAGGTCCTCCTCGCCCCTGGCTGAGACATTTCTCTGCACACAGAGAGAATCTTATGACTCATCAGGGGGTCTCTCAGTCTGCATTTGGGAGAGGCAGTTGCCTGGGAGGCAGTGCCTGCCAGGAGATGGAAAGATGATGCGGGACCCACTGCAGTGGGGTCAGCCTGGCAAGACGAGGCTGCGGGTTGGGACTGTGCCTGGCTTAGAAGGTATTTGACAGACATGTGTTGTGTAACAAATGAAAGAATGAGTTATCTGCCTAATCTGTGCATTTCCTTACAGAGAGAATCCCCTCTGTTATTTGCATTCACCTACTAAATGCCAAGACCTCATAGAGCCCAGTTTTATCACTTTAGTCTCTGGGACCTGAAGCAGCCAGCTCTGGGTGGGCTGTGCTCCCAAAGCCTTGCTGGTGGGTGTGGGGTTCTGGGGAACCCAGAGTCAGCTGCCTTCAGGCAGAACTCTGCTGAGTCAGCCCCCAAATGAACATGGCCAGTTCAGGCTGGGACCTGCATTATGGTTTAATTTCTAAATTTATTGTTAAATGATACTGTTTAATATTTCATCCTACATCTTTTGGCTGTGTTCTTAGCCTTTTTCAAAATCTTAAGCTGTACATTTAGTAGGCTAATTATACATAGCAGGAGCATTAGAATAATAGTCATTGCAATAGACATTAATAGCACAAAGTGATTATTTACTCTGTACCAGAATTGTTTCAGCTACTGTGCCTCCCTTATATCTTGCAGTGATTGAGAAAGGGCACAGAGTTGCATTTAAGGACAGGGACTGCAGACACGGGTTCAAATATAGCTCTGCCACTGAGAGCCCTTTGTTTGAATTCTAAATTATTTTCTTTACATCTTCTCCAAGTTACAAAATGGTAATCATAATAAGGAAGATGGAGCTATTTCAATTTACCACTTCACATAGATATTAAAATTAAACAGTATCTTAAAATGCTTCACCTTGAGTCATCTATTTGACATTATTTATTGCTTACTATCTTAGCTCAGGCTGCTATAACAAAATACCATAGAGTGGGTGGCTTAGACAACAAACATTTATTTCTCACAGTTCTGGAGGCTGGAAGTCTGAGATCAGGGTGCCAGCATGGTCAAGGTCTTGGTGAGAACCCTCGTCCTAGTTTACAAATAGCCACCTTCTTCCTGTATGCTTACATAAAATCCATCTCTCTCCTTTCTCTTCTTATAAGGGCACAAATTCCATTCCTGAGGGTTCCACCCTCAGGACCTATTTAACTCCCAGAAACCCCATCTCCAAATACCATCACACTGGGGGTTAAGGCCTCAACAAACAAAATTTGGGGGAATCACAAACATCTAGTCTATAGCACTTACCATTGGGAAAGTTTCCAGGGATACAAAGATGAATAAGATAAAATGCTTTCACTGAAAGAAACTGTACACATGTGCACATGTGATTGTATGTGTGAGTTTGAGAAAGAGAGAAAGTAAGAGGGAGACACACAGAAAGAGGGTGGTGATGAAAAGACGGTTTTTAGGAAAAGGGTGGGGGGTTGGGTAGTCAAACATTATTTTTTCTCCTATCCTTTCTTTCATCCTATCAACAACTGAACAGCACCTACTTTGTAAAACTGCCTTTCCATTCCCTTGTCCCTCATTGATAGGCATATCATTTTGCATCTTTGTGGCAATGCTGGAGAACTGCTCCACAAATGAGTTGAAGGAGTGATCACATTCCCCCAGCTCAGTTGGTGTGGTCTGACCAGGACGCTTGGGTCCCAAACCACTAGGTTATTCTCCCTTGGAGACCCACATTTCTCTGAAGAGAATCAGTCTCTGGGCTGTGTATGAGAGCTGCTTAGTTAAATAAAAGCCTGACCTATGTGTATAGAGAGGGCAGGGGCCGTCTGAAGAAGGAAAAGAGAGAGGATAGTGTTATTGGCAATAAGAAAATAAGTGAAGGATATATTAGCAAATTGAACATTACTGCATCGTTATTTTTCTGACCTTCCTCAGTGAGACAGTTAGCCTAACAGAGGCCAGAGAAAGACACTGGTGCATTCTCAAATTAGACTGACCATGCCTTGGGAAGTCAGAATACTATTATTGAAAATTTCATGTTACGTGCTGCAAATACGAGGTCCAGACTTTTACATGGCCTCATGTTTTTCAGAAACTTAATCCAGTCATGAGCTGGTCTCAGATAATTATGGAAAAAAAATGTAAAGTGACTTCTAAGTGCAATGTTTATTCATTTTCCACAAACATACTGTGAAGTAGGGAACAGGTCAATGATTTCTGACTGCTGTTTTCTTGAACTCATGACACCAGCGCTTAGTGTTTTTCTGCAGGCTGGCTGAAAGGTTCACAAATCCAATATCCCCAGGAGTTATTTCATTAGATTTCCTGACTTTAAAGCCCATCTGGAATGCCCTTATTCCTTTGCAGCTCTTATTGACTGATGCTGATTATGCCAGCAGCAAACCTCACTAACTCAACTTCTTCATTTAGATCATTAATGGTCAATAGAGGGCCTGAGATGGTTTACTATCAACTGTTTTGCATTCAGAGGACCTTTCATTCAGAGGACTTTCCTTTGTTTTTCACCGCCTGCTTAGGTTGGCTCTCTACAGGGAGAGGAGAAGAGAGTGAAATAAACAAATCCTGGATTCTTCCAACATCCTTCCTATGTGGACATGAGCCCTGGGATTGTCAGGGCTCCTCATATGAGCTGAACATGCAGAGTGCAAAGGAGGAAGCATCCAGGGTGTCTGGCTCCCAGGGCATGTATGTAGAAGCCAGAGGAGGCATGGCCAACATGAAGCACTGCCACAGTCGGCTGCAGGAGTTCTCCAGTGTCAGCTTTTTGGCTCAGGCCTGGCTGGATGCATCCCAATGTCATGGAAAGGCTTGAAAACTGCAGATTCCTGGGTCCCACCTCTAGAGATACTGATATAGTAGAACTGAAGTGGAGCTCAGGAATCTTTTTTTTTTTCTTTAAAGCTACTCTGGTGGTTCTAATGCAAAGTGAAGTTTGGGAACTGCTGCTCAGGGAAACTTTCAGCATCTCTCCACTGCCTAAAAGTGGCAAGGGTGGGAGAGAAAAGGAAGATTATCGGTTGGCGCTGCCAGAACTACACAGCCATGTGGGTACTCTGAGCAGGTTAATAATTTGCTACTCCTCTAAACTAACTTAAAGCCCATCTGGAATGCCCTTCATCGGGCATTGCTCCCAAAACTGCCCCAAGAAAACAAATAAAAAATATTTTTTGTGCGTGGGAGAGACAGACTGTTGCATAAGGAGGGGCAGGATTCTTGGAAACCATCCTTGCCCTCCTGAGGTTTCAACTCTGGTCCTAGGCTCATAGCAACCACCCCCAGCCCTGGAAAACAAAAGCCCCCCAGTCACATGGACCCACTGTCCTGAGAAGAAATTTGCTTGACCACTAGTTGTTATCAAAGCCTGCCTCTTGAGAGCCTCAGTATCACCCCATTTAACTCAGCACCTATATTTCTTAATATACACAGTATCTTGCCTGCTAAATATAAGATATTCCCTTGCTATTATATATGCACTGATGTTTTAGCTCCCAGAGATTTTTTTTTCACACCTTTTTGTTTGAAGACCCAGGCCGCTAACAACTCTGTCCCTCAGTCCAGGTCTGGATGTAACACATGAGCCGAACACAGCTTCCAGGGGCTGCCTGCTCAGTTTCTGGGGGCATGATCCTGGGTGAAGAGAAACGTGCTCATTTCCTTTTTGCTCTGTGGGGACGGATGTACTACAAAGAAGTACATTTCCTTATTTGTAAAGAGTTAAAAAGACGACTCATTATATTTTGTGGAAAAGTGCCACAAGGAAAGGAACCAATGGGTTATTTCAAAAAGAAAAAGGATACCTAGATGAGCCTGGATTTGGCAAACACTTGTACTAAAAGTAGAGAACTAACCAGATATCTATGAATAAAAGAGGAAAAAGAGGCAGGAGCCAGTGAGAAGTTACTGTCATCTTCCTTTGGGTGAAGTAAGCAAGAGTTTAATGATGGCACCTCCAGCTGGAGATCTGATGAGATCGTGGTCACCTGGGCAGGTGTGCAGATCACAGGTAGATGGAGAGAGAGGGGCTGGAGTGAATCGTTGGAGCCCACGCTGGCTGCTTTTCTGCCCACCTGTTAGGTTCCTCATGTGCTGCAGGCAAAGGCTTGCTTTGGGGAAAGAATGCACAAAGCAGATCCCTGAGGACGTGAGTCATGGAGAGGATTATGAGGCTTGAGCCAGAAGCCACCCACCTTTGGGTTTCAGATGTGGGCCTGTGGAAGGGCCATCAAGATCTGGGTGCAAGAGGGGAGCTGTGAGAGGCTGGGATGGCCAAGTGGGCTCTAGCGTCTTTTTGTGGCACCCTATGGAACTTCTGATTCCAAACATGAAAAATTTGCTAAATTGCACAGATCCCATGAATGATATCGCCTGGAAGAATTTGAGTAAAACAATCACACTGACAAGAGTTAACCTGAGTCATTATTTTGGCTACTTTTGTCTTTCCAAAAGTTATACTTACATTGGTTCATATGCAATTTAAAAAAATCCTAAGAAGTTGGGGGGAAGGCGGGATAAATAGGCAAAGCACAGAGGATTTTAGGGCAGTGAGACTATTCTGTATGATACTGTAATAGTGGGTACATGACATTATACATTTGTCGAAACTCATAGAATATACAACACCAAGAGTGAATGCTAATGTAAACCATGGACTTCAGGGGATAATGACGTGGTGATGTAGGTTCATCTGTCGTAATAAACGTCCCACCCTGGTGGGTGATGTTGATAGTGGGGGGAGCTATGCATGTGTGTGGGTGGGGGTTACATGGGAAATGTCTGTTCTTTTCATTTAATTTTTTATGAACCTAAAATTGCTTTAAAAACATAATGTCTATTGTATAATGCCCTAAGAGAGTCTTTTAACAAATTTATTTGCTTTAACAGTTTCTGAAAAAAGTCAGACAGCACCCATATGGGATCCCAGGCAACCTGGACCCTTAACAGCTCCCTTCCCATCTCTGATAGAGACCTCAGGGTGCCTATCAAGCTTAGTTGCAGGTTCAGATATTTAGGAACTTGGGAGAATTTCTCACTCGTCCAGTCCTGTGACTCAAATCTCCCTGAGGCCCTGGTGTCCCAGTTCTCAGAGTGTCTACCCTGCTTCCTCATATCTGGCTGCTTCTCTGCTAAGTGCCATGAGGTTGACGCTTCAGCTGGCCTGGATCTGCTTTCCTACTCAGCCTGCTTGTAAGCCCAGGCCCCAGAGCATTCAACTCATGAGCAGTATCTTAATTCCAATACAGGAATTTAAGTTTACTGCTTCTAGATAGATTCAATAATTTTAATGTCTGGTCTTTGCTCTTGATCAAATGATAGCATTAATCTATAATTATCTTTCCACTTGAGACGTCCACATCCATTTGCCCCATCTAACTGCTGACGTTTGTCCTTGGCAAGATGGTTAGGGCAGGCCAGCTTGGGAATGAGTCCTGTAAACCATCCAGACAAGATCCAGATCATGCATAGAGAACCAAAAGACTTCCAGGTTGGGATTTAGTCTCGAAAATACCTGGTGCAGAATCCCATCCTATCTGTGTAATGTTGACCAGAGACAGAGCTTGCTGTCTGCTGATATTAGAACCCACTGACCCCTATTTGCTTCAGGGCAGGTTGTGGAGTTGCCTGAGATACTCAGGGCTAATTAGAAGTGCCACCTTGGAACTACTGTGAGGACAAGGACTGACACCAACATGTTTAAGCCAAGTTTTTGTTTGTTTGTTTGTTTTAATAACAGAAGACATCTAGCATCCTTTGTTAAGTGCCCCAGTAGTGAAGTAAGTAATCCCAACAAATCCAGCAAACAGAACATAAGAGAGAGATTATCAGTAAGTAGTGCTAACACTGATGCCTAGGAATTTGCTGCATTTTCTTTGTTATCCCCATTTAGACACGTGAAAATATTTGCAGCAATTTTATGCAGAACAAAAAGCAAGCGCTCAATCAGGCTAAGTGCCTCTGATGATAGCACACCATTATTTTCATTCTCCATTTTTAATTAGGATGCACCAGAAAATTACAGGTTGGTTACTCTTCTCACAACCTTAACAAATGCAGAGAAGAGCTGCTTCCCGGGTTAATGCTAAAACTTCTCAATGCCATTTGTTAAATACAGTTCTGAAGCCCAGGGAAAGCCTCAACGATAGGCAATGCCAATGTCAACAGATCAGTTAGGAAAGTTAGTCTTTAGTGGAAGCCATCTCATACATATACATGGCTTGCTATTTGGAAGCAGAAACTCTTCCTGGTAACAGAATTACGCCCAGTATTACAACTGGATTTTAACATTAATGGAAGCAATTCAGAGAGCAAATATGTCCAACATACATGAATGTTTTAAACCAGGCCTTGGAGATCCTCTAGTTCAACCATTTTATTGGACAAAGAAAGAAGTCTCAGGATAGTTGAATGAGGTAGCTCAAAGTTATAGAGCAGAAAATAACCACAAAAGAGCACCTAATGCTTTATTAAATTGTATAGTTTAAAAACACTTTCCAGTATACCATTCCTACTGTGCAAACTGAGGCTCAAAGAATTTGATCGACTTGCCCCGGTCACTTACCCCCTTCATCTCTCAGTCCCTTTGTTCCATGTCCAGGTAGAATGTCTTGTGAACTCAAATACTCATGGTAATTCTTGGGAGATATTTAAAAGCCCCTTAAAGAGATGTAAATCCAATGATCTTAGTATTTTTTCTCTTGGGACACTTTTCTGAAATTAAAACGCTGAACCCTCCAAAGCTTCTTTGTTCTGTATATATAAGCAAGTGATTTGTTTTGTAGGTTTTCAGTAGAGAATTGGGCAGTAGGTTTGATACAGCCATGCTGATGCCCAGGCTGGTATCATCAAGAAAGGTGTGGGCAATTCTCATTGCACCCTCATGGTTCCAACATTAGACTTTAAAAGTAAGGTAGGGGGGCTTCCCTGCTGGTGCATGGTTGAGAGTCCGCCTGCCGATGCAGGGGACACGGGTTCGTGCCCTGGTCCGAGAAGATCCCACGTGCCGCGGAGCAGCTGGGCCCGTGAGCCATGGCCGCTGAGCCTGCGCGTCCAGAGCCTGTGCTCCGCAACGGGAGGGGCCACAACAGTGAGAGCCCCGCGTACCACAAAAAGAAAAAAAAAGTAAGGTAGGAATATGTCTAATTGGTTAATATTATTGATTTGGCTCGTTTGTACATACATTGACAGTATTTCCTTTAAAAAGTGCCAACTGAACTACATGGGAACATTGTCCCCAAAGGGCCATTCCGGATATGAAAACACCAGAATAGTCTGTCTAAAAGGCCCTAAAGACTATGAATAAAGGCAGAAAAATCCCTATCAGATGCCTTTTGCATCATCTTACTGGGATGATTGCAGACAGCTTTTGACCAAAGAGGAATGGACCACATGTTCTTTCATGGTCTCATCTGCAACTATGATTCCTCCCCACAACTAACGTGGAGCAAACAACAAATATTGTCTCTAATTGACTTCACCTAGATACTGAATTCCATAGGTTCTGCACAGCCATGCTTACTGTTCATCTCATCTCACTCATCACATCCTCTTTCCATCCACTGTGAATTCCACTGATCACCTTGATCCAGCCTCTGCCGTTCCATCCATTGTCTATGCTATGTATTGTTTTCTTAATACCCTTTTGCTTATATGTAATTCTCACTTCTTTTTGTCTTCCTCATTAAATTATAAACAATTGGATCATGGAGACTCCTTTTTAAGTCCACCACGTACCCAGAATACAGTAACGTGTTTGAGTATTAAATTTTGACTGACTTTTCTTCCCAGCTCTGTGAGTTCTGTACTGTTGGATTTTATTTTTGTGCCCGGAAAAAAAAAAAATTAAGGCAAGTTAAATATGTTTATTTAACCCTTTCCAATAGTTATTTAAAATCCAGCCTCTTCTAATTTTATTCTTAACTACCATAATTGGGATTTGTCTATACATAATGTAGAATCTCAGTGAGCTACCATGGTATTTGATTAGTCATTCTCTACATCTTCAGACCAGTAATTAACATTTCACCTGTCTCAAATTGCACAAGTGTCGTAGATGAAATGAAAACAAAGTGAAAGGCTGGTTTTAATAATATGCCATGCCGGTTGTCCTAATAGAAATGTTGTGACTTTGGTAACTGAGGCTCCAGAATTTAATTGACAAAAGAAGAATAGTACTTCTTTTGTTAGATGGTAATTTTGATTGATAGATCAACCAACTATTTAAAACAGCTGATTATTATCCAACATGTTTCTTCTCCCCAAATCAGCTAAAATAAAATTGTTCTGCTTATTATGATGATCAAAACAACTCTGTGAGTAAACAATTACCCCCTTAAATCATGACCATGTCATTCCAGGAGGTGAATTTCCACCGGTTGGATTTTTCTTTGGATGAACTAAATGAGACCCAGATGTCCCAGGGCCCTTGCCATATACAAATAAGGAGTTTACACTCATTAAGTCATTATCTAGCTTAACGATTAAACCCAATGAAATAAGAGTGAACCATTCGCTCTACGGGAAGTATGTCACCTATTTTAGGCCAAAAAGAAACGATTTTGCAAATGACCTTTTCCAGTGTGACAAGCAGTCCCTATGGAGCCAGGAAGAAGCCAAAAGAAGGCTTCTTCTTCTCTACAGTGGATAATTTTTCCTCCTCTCCTACACAGATCCAGATATAGTAGGATGACAAGCAAAATATTCAAGTTCTTTCTTTAGCTTTAGGAATAACAGATTTATTAGCTTAGGTTTCATAGGTTAAGATAAAAATCATCACCCGCAAAAATGTTGACAACATACATGACGGGCTTGTTCGAATAAAAAGAATTGAAAAGGGATAATGCAAAGCTTTGGACATAACTACAAACAAACAAATAAGAAATAAATGCTGAGGTCCTGAGCAAGGGAGATATGTTTTAAGGATACAGAAATGAAAAATAGTTTAGGGGCTTAAACTGCCAATAAGTTTGATAGGATTCCACAAAAACTATTGTCACCAAAAGGGCTAATGCAATCTTAGTCCACTGCTCAGGAGAAGTAAAGTATTTAAAAGGAGTTAGGTAATAAAACTGCACTATTAATCAATGATTAGTCTGTATCTGGTATTTTGTGTTTGCTTCTATGCATCACATCTTTAAATGTATAAAAATATATTATGCCAGTCTCTGGAGAATATTAGAGTAGAATATAAAAATACTCCGAAAACAAATGAAATGACCCATCACTCCACCATCCAAAAATAACCCCTGGCTGGTAGAATTCTGTGATCAAAACTATTTCCCCTTACAGTTTTAGTTTAAAGACACTGTACCATTGTCTTCAAGCATGCATTGCTGCTGAGGAGACCTCTTTCAGAGGTTAGATTTATTTTGTTTAAAGTTTCTCTTTTTCTGGAAACTTCAAGGATATTTTCTTTACTTTTGGTGTTCTACAATTTCACATGGATGTGTCTAACTCTGGTGTTATCTTCCCAGCTATCATTTGTCCTATTCAACACTCAGTGGAAACTTTTAAATGGAAGAATCTTGTCTTCCCTTAGCTCTAAAAATGTTCTTGCACTGGCTCTTTTCTAGTTTCTCTGGCTGTATTTTCTCTTCTCTTTTGGTGGAACTTTTAATTGTCATATGTTGGAATGCATGGGTTGACTTTAATGTCTGTAATATTTTAGCTCATATTTTCCTATTACTATTACTTTTATTGTTGCCGTATATTTTCCTCTTGTTTACACACATACACACATATTAATTTCTGAGGGACTGTTTTTGGTCTCTTTATCTTGTTCATGTTATCTTCTTCTTGTTTTATGAATGTATCATCTTCTCAAATCTCTCTGAATAGTTGTACATTATCATCTGTTTCTTGAATACTGTTTTTTTCTGGGGCAGTTTTTCCATTGTGTTTTTTTCCCTTTTCTCTTTTTTTAAATGCTGCATTCTTCCTCAAGTGCCTAAAGATTTTGACGGGCCATTTATATTTAAGGACGAGGAAACAGAGGGGCTGCCTGAGAGGTGTGTCTGCGTCCGTGGACTGCACTTGTTCATTATGTTTTGGTTTGATGTGAGCAGATCTTGAGCTCACTGTCAGGCTGGGGCCTCTTCTCAACGCCCAATGATGCAGGCTTTCCTCTCGTCTGCCAACACCTATGTCCTAATTCTTCCCAGATGTTAGTTCTGCTTCCTTAGAGAAAAACTCTGCAATTTTTCACTCAGCTTTAAAGCTTAGTTGGATGATATTGTACAAGAGCACAAGGAAGAAAGATGAGGGGAAATCAATAGACGTTCGGTAAATATCTACTTTTCTGCCTCACTTCCCAGTCCTGCCTAAAAACTGTCCCTGGGGTTCTGCCAGGCTCCCTCCTCTGCTGTCGTCCTGTCAGTGTATTATACATGCTGGGACTTCTTCCTCTCTGATTTATCAGAAAACATTCTGCCATGCATTGTCTATCTTCTCGGTGTGATAGTCAGCTTTATGTGTCAATTTGGCTTGGCTACGCTTCCCAGTTATTCAATCAAACACTAATAGAGCAGTTGCTTCTGAAGGTGTTTGTAGATGAGATTTAAAGTCCCCAATCAGTTGACTTTAAATAAGGCAGATTATCCCAGATAATCTGGGTGGTCCCAATTCAATTAGTTGAAAGGCCTATGGCAAAGCCGGGGCTTCTTTGAGAAGGAAGGTATTCCACCTGTTGACAGCTGCTCAGCCCCTACCTGAGAGTTCCATCCGCCCTTCCTGGCAGCCTGGCCTGTGGATTTTGCAGCTGCCTAGTGAGCCTGGACAGTCATGTAAGCCAAAATCTTGCACTAAAGCTCTTAATATATACTTCCTACTATTTCTCTGTTTGGACCCTGATGGATACATTTAGAAATTTGTTAAGCTCTTTCAACCATTCAGAGACTCCTCC
The DNA here is from genome assembly GCF_964341445.2 of Mesoplodon mirus. Lineage (NCBI taxonomy): Eukaryota > Metazoa > Chordata > Mammalia > Artiodactyla > Ziphiidae > Mesoplodon > Mesoplodon mirus. The sequence continues at coordinate 65,446,720 of NC_138993.1, read as the reverse complement.
CTACTGTATAGTTCTGCTGTTATGGATTTATATTTTAATAAATTATTATGAAGAAGGTATGAACATATATTCTCAGTCTACCCCTTGGTGCCATTAAACCCTGATGATTTAATTCACTCGTTAGTTTTGGATAATTCAGTTTTTCCAAGTTTTCATTATTATTATGATTGGTGTTATTATTAATGTGTTCCATATCATGTGTATGAACCTTGTACCTCTCAATATTTTTCTACACTAAGTTCCTACAAGAGAAATTGCTGAATCAAAGAGTAAGCACATTTTAAAATCTTTTTGTTATATATTGCTGAATTGTCCTCCAGGAATTTTATGCCTATTTCCCTATCCCAACTGCAGTGTGTGAGAGTGACTATCAAACTTTCTGAGGGGCCATGGAACTGGAAAACCTTCCAATGAGATTGTCCATTACGAAGGAGAGAATCAGAAGTTGTCTTATATTCAAAAGAACTAGGGATGATTGACCTAGAGAAGACTGATTGTACAGGAGAACCGTCAATATCTTGTCTCAAAGGAGTAAACTAGGACCAATGAGTAGAATCTAAAAAGAGAGAGATTTTTTTTTTCTGGGCAACATGAGAAAGAACATTAAATTTAAAAATTTAAAAATGATAATAATTAAAAAATCATTTTAAAAAGAACTACAGGGCCTCCCTGGTGGCGCAGTGGTTGAGAGTCCGCCTGCCGATGCAGGGGATACGGGTTCGTGCCCCGGTCTGGGAGGATCCCATATGCCGCGGAGAGGCTGGGCCCGTGAGCCATGGCCGCTGGGCCTGCGCATCCGGAGCCTGTGCTCCGCAACGGGAGAGGCCACAACAGTGAGAGGCCCGCATACCGCAAAAAGAAAAAAAAAAAAAAAGAACTACAATAGTACCCTTAGATGAAATGGGTTTTCTCATCACCCATCCTGTTCAAGCATTTAGATGGATGCTATCAGTCATCACATCGCTGGGAGTTTGAACCAAAAGATTTTTAAGGATAATTTTAAGCTGGAGTTTCTAGGTGTCTGTGTTTCTGGGCAGATGCGTGTGTGTGTGTGTGTGTGTGTGTGTGTGTCCCTTATTTTGATACATCAAGTTGGTTTTATTTTCATAAGATTTAATACTATGGACAGGGAAAGAAGAATGGCTGCCTGCAGAGGAGAGAAGGATATTACTGCTTAAGCTCAGTTGCTTTTACAATCTTAGGTCTGTAGGTTACAAACCGTTGCTGAGAACAGCATGAATTTAAGGGTCAAATCGGGGCCTGTGTTACTTTAATTTAAAGAAGAGTCTCTGTGACAGGGCTAGAGCCAATTTCCAAATGAAAGATGTTTAGAGATTTAGAATGTGAATATGAAAGCAGTCACTTCTGGCTTTAACCTTCCTGAGGGATGGTCTCACACTAGCCCTGCCTAATTCTCCCCAAATTCTGCTTAGAGCCAATCATCATTTTACCATGAGAATAAATAGCTGAAACAATTTGGATTATGCAGTAACTCCAATGCAACTCTAAAGAATCTAGCTAAATTTTTTTAAATGGCATAACAAAGTCACATATATCTGACATTAGAGAAGGTTGTTCTATATTCAATAATGAAGATGGGATCTGTTTTCATCATTTTATTTTATTTATTTATTTATTTTTATTTTTTGGTCACGCTATGTGGCTTGCGGGATCTTAGTTCCTCAACCAGGGATCGAACCCGGGCCCCCTGCAGTGAAAGTGTGGAGTCCTAACCACTGGACCACCAAGGAATTCCCCATATTTTTATTAAAAACAGGTGAAACAGAACAATAAGCTTTCTGTCTGTAACCTATAGAGAAAGCAGCCTTACCTGCATAAAAGCAGATAATAGATGAAGGGTGAATTCCATCTTAGAGAACTAAAATGAAATTGTAAATTGGGACTGTAGATGGACATCCACCTTTGGGAGTCACTGCAACTGAGTATGAAGCTTAATTTTTCCAATGGGGATTATCATTTGGCCACAAATGCCCTTTTCAAGCAAAAATTCCAAGATGAGCTTGGTAAAATATAGACCGGACCATGTTCTTCAAATAGCACATTAAAAAATGCACCAAACAACAACATATTTTCTCTTACACAGTGATTTCTGAGAATAGTAATTGGATTTGTATAATTCTGAACACAAGATATGGATAAATAAAACACAAAAGAAGGGGCTTCCCTGGTGGCACAGTGGTTGAGAGTCTGCCTGTCGATGCAGGGGACATGGGTTCGTGCCCTGGTCCGGGAAGATCCCACATGCTACGGAGCGGCTAGGCCCGTGAGCCATGGCCACTGAGCCTGCGTTTCCGGAGCCTGTGCTCCACAAAACGGGAGAGGCCACAACAGTGAGAGGCCCGCGTACCGCAAAAAAAAATACAAAAGAATTAACAGGAGACCAAAATTAGTAAATAAGCAAATGGAAAACTATACATTTTTGTTTACTAATTTGACCAATAATAACTATGCCAGAAAAAATGTGAAAAATGAACATCTGTTATTCCATGAAACATTATTAATATTCATATAGAAGTAGATGCTGCTGAGTCATTCAGTATGGAATCTTAATGCAGTTTAATTATTTTCATCTTCAGGATTTGTACAAGCTCCCTGAAAGCAATCTGTGATTAAAGTTCCCAACAGATTCGGGAATCTGTAGCTGCCTTACAGTATCAAGTGTCCTTGAATACACTATGAAATCAGTGAGGCACCCAAGGCTACATAATTCTGAAGAAATGAAGAAATGATTTCCCAGGAATATTTGTTGTTTGAATGAATCTGAAAATTTCAATCTGAGCTGATTCCTGAATGATCAATTTTCATTGTTCTAAGTATTAGTCTTTCTCTGACTCACAGTAAACATGATTTAGTTCAGTTAGGGCAGTTGTCGTAAAAGGACACTCTATTTAGGCTTAGGCTCAAGTTTGAATGCTATTTCTCTCACGTGCAAATTGTCTGACCTTGATCATACATTGTTTAACTTCTGCCACTGCTTTTTCTTATGTAGAGCTGGAATATTAATATGTACCTAATGGTGATTAATTGGGGTAAGAGTTAAATGAGATGAAATAGTGTCTTGATTAAGAATTAGTTAAGAGTTAATTTCTTTAGGGCACACATCCACCAAATTTGCTATTTTTCTTTAAACTCTTCTCTCTGCTGAGTTGGTGTTCAGGTTGTTTTAATGATATAGGATGAGGAAAAAGAAAAAGAAAAGGGAAAAGAACTTTTTAAAAAGCATAAAAAAAAGAAAGATAAAAAGAAAAGAAAGAAAAGGAAAGAAAAAGAAAAACTAAGCAGAGTTACCTGAGCTGGCTGTCAAACTCTCAAAAGACCAAATTCGCCATCCTACAAAGTCAAAAACTTAAACTATAATATGTTTATTTAAATTCCAACTAATTGTTCGTTTCTTCAGTTCTTTCTATATGACTACCAGTAGTAAGAAAAGATACAATGGGCTTCTTTCATTGGCCAACAAGTTGAGAGATTATGAAGATCAAATGAGCCAGGAGAGGGGCATAGGGAAGCTGGCTACCAGTCTTAGATTTAACAGCTCACTTTAAATCCCTTATCTTCAGTAGCCTGTCACCAGTGCAATCATTTACACATGGCCCTCTGACAACGTATCAATCATGAGACAGCTGCAAATTAAATATTTTGGCTGAAAACACCCCCTCCTTATGTCAGGACATATTAATTTGAAATAAACATTTTGCTGAGATGTGAAATGAAGCAGATCCATTAAAGGCGACTAGTCATGTGTTTTGATTTATTACTTTCTGATGTAGGATTTGCAGTTGTGCAGACACAGTAACCGTTGACCAATGGGATGGACTTTCCATGGGACAGGAAGGGAACTGCAAATTATAGGAGGCATGCTGCATGCCAAGGACAGTGTTAGACACTTTATTTTCCTATTTCCCGATAATAATCTATTAGGTAGGCATTTATTCCCAGTTTAGGAGTTGAAACATTTGAAACCTATCACAGCTGAACAGTGACAATAAGAAGAATAAAAGCCTTATTCAGATTTTTTTTTCTTATATCTCTTGTGGGCATTCATTTCCCAAGGAACAAGATCTTCCCATGTGTTCTGAATGGAGTTTCTTGTTTCCCTATCCCTGAGAGTTTCCATGCAGAGTAATGGTCTCTGTACAGAGGCACTTTGAAAGTGATCTAAACATGCATTTCCATAATTTCAGAAGTCCTTGACAGTGCTTGAAGGGTAATCTCTATCCAGGTAAACGGAGGTAAACATTACCAGATGCCAAAGCCAAGAGTACTTCTTCATCATTCCCTCCTGGCCTGGGAGATGACTTTCATTTCAGATGATCTATGAAGGTCCCCGGGAGCACACTAGAGAAGTCTGTGTTGTATTTATAAGATATCCCACTTTCTGGTTTCAAATACCAAGTCGGAAGGGAGCCATGCATTAGCGCCTAGAAAAGCTTTTGTTATGAAAACTCAAAATACCAATCTATCAAACAAAGATGACTTGATTGCATTTTGAATAGTAAACCATACACAGTGTACTGGCTGCATATAAATTATAACCTAAGTAATGAAACTAAATGCTCTAGTATTCTTGTGCTTTTGCCCAATGTTTGGAGTTCATCTATTCTTTGTTTCCAGTTTTTTTAAGGATAATTCTCTCCTTTGAATTTCTATTTCATTTAATTCAAAGGTTCATTCATGATTTTAAATCTAATATTTTTAAATGGGATGGTATGAACTTCCTTTGTAAGGACTGAGTCAAATATCTGAAATCTAGGATGCAACAAAGAGGTGATTGCTGTCCATAGTATCCATCACAGGTTTTCTTCACTGTAATTCAAAACATGAGCAATTAAAGGACACCCAGGGCCTTTCTCAAAATGGGCCAATTTTCCCTGCTTATACATTCTCCTCTGTGAATCTCCAACCTATCAGTTTATGATATGGCTAAATCATTAACATTGAAACAAAACCAAAACTGGAAGCTGCATAGTATAATAAAGAAGAAGGTGTCTGTGGCCAGCATGATCTGAAGTTAATAATATATTTCTCGATAAACATCTATTGACAAATAAACTTCTGGATGCTAAATAAAGAAGAATAACCAAGGAAGCAGCCTTCTTCTTTCTAGGAGGAAGGTGAACCAAAATTTGTACTGCATTTCTTTCATACTTATAAAGTAGGTGTACTTATGTATTTATTTCTATATGTCAATCAACCACACAATTACCAAAAAAAAACAAAAAACGAAAAAAAAATACCCCTACAAACACAAATCCTGGTGACTAAGCAACAAATTAATTCATTTTTTTGGAGACCCTTTTACTAGTGATAAACCTTAAAATTGTGCCTATTCTTACATCACTGGCAATATAGTTGGGGATACAGGGCATACATGTAAATTACACCAGAATATAGTTTAGAATAAAGCTAAATTTGCTACAGATCAGTATTTTAGGAACTTAGATGAGGGAAAGATATGGGAAATAAAGAAGAGCCTGGATTTTATTGCCCAACAAATTTCAATCTAATTTCCAGTTCCTCCACTTACTAGCTGCCAAAGACAGTAGTGATTCCTACCTTCCAGGGACCCCTCTGAGGATTGGGAGTGATAAACATTTGCCTGGTGTTTGCCTATGTTTACTCAGCAAACCCTTACAGATGCTATTTTATTTAACCCTCAGAACAATTCTAAAGGGTTGTAGAAGGTTGTATTTTGATTATCTCCATTTTACATAAGATAAAACTAGGACTCAGAGAAAGTAAATAACTTGCCCAGTCAGACTCATGAATCGATATCCACTGCTCTATACTGTCTCATAACCAGCTTTCTTGCAGGGAGTACAAGGACCTAACACAGGTGGAGACTACTGGCATTCTCTAAACGGTGGCTCTTTGGACCAGGGTGAGAGGAAAGGCTTCAAGGACAGAATTTCAGCTGGACTTGGAAGCATAAGTAGGGTTCAAATAAACAGGCAGCAATAGGAGGATGCTTAAAATGGGGGGGTCTTGCTAATAAGGACCTACTGTCTAGCACAGGGAACTCCACTCAATACTCTGTAATGTCTTATATGGGAAACAAATATTAAAAAGAGTGGATATATGTATATATATAACTGATTCACTTTACTGTACAGCAAAAACTAATACAACATTGTAAATCAACTATACTCCAATAAAAATTAATTTAAAAAATGGGGGGTCTTGGGTAAATAAGAATTGGTGGGCTTCCCTGGTGGCGCAGTGGTTGAGAATCTGCCTGCTAATGCAGGGGACAGGGGTTCGAGCCCTGGTCTGGGAAGATCCCACATGCCGCGGAGCAACTGGGCCCGTGAGCCACAACTACTGAGCCTGTGCGTCTGGAGCCTGTGCTCTGCAACAACAGAGGCCGCAATAGTGAGAGGCCCGTGCACCGCGATGAAGAGTGGCCCCCACTTGCCACAACTAGAGAAAGCCCTCGCACAGAAAAGAAAGACCCAACGAAGACCCAACGAAGAAAAGAAACGAAGACCCAACACAGCCATAAATAAATAAATAAATAAATAAATAAATAAATAAATAAATAAATAAATAAATAAAAAGCCAAGCATTTGAAGCCCTTAAAGAAAAAAATAGAATTGGCAAAGCATCCTTGGTAGGTCCTAACCTGACCACCGTGGCTAGGCAAAAGATATATGCCAGGGACTAGTGGGGCCCTTTACATGGTGATGGACAACTTATTTAATGAAGATCATACATATATTTTATCACACTAAATAGGTCACTGAAGAAGAGAGAGAGTTCATAGACAACTGACAGATTCACAGGTTCAAGAAAAACTCATTAACAAAAGCACACTTAAATTCCGAGGTTGTGAATTTGACAGCTGATAGGGTTAGAATCAACCTCTCTATCAAGTGAGCATCTCTTCTCTATTACTCCTTCAGCCATACCCTTCAAGATCTGAAAAGGTGGGGCAGTAATTAAAAACAGAAGGAAGAAAATACCTTCGATCTACCATCCTTTGGATCCGCACCAAACTAATCCTATCTCTTCATGCCACCAGCTGAAGGAAGTCACATCAATCACAAAGAACAAAATCCATTAAAAAATTAAAGCAAATTTTATTTGCGCATAAAAGCATAGCGTCCAGCTGAGCTCCGCAGCCTAGCTTAGTACCACCAGGGGGAGAATTGAAAGGTTTTGGTTGACAAAATTGGAGCCAGAGAGAGTCAATTCATTTCAGAGGTCTATTATCCAAATGACGCAAATGAGGACCAACCTGGTGTTCGACTATCTCATTCATTGTTTTAGCCAGTTTTTAATGAGAAATTGCACTGTGTCAGTCACTGTGCCTCACCGTGAGGCATCCATTGCCCATCCATTGCCCTTCTTCATCTATTGCCCATCCCCCTAAAAAGACCCTGGGACTCAATCCTTCCCAGCTTTCCTAACCTTTTACTACTCTGCTTCCAGGGCCACCAATCAACAAGCCTGCCCTCGTCCAGGATAATAGTTAGACCCATCCAGCCCACTGTGGGAACTCCCTCTTGGATTGACATACACACTACAAGATCATTTTAGAGATAGAAAGTGTTTCACATTTTTCAGAGATTGGCTGATACGTGAGTTGGAAATATATAATCATTTCTGTCCTTCATTTCCTGCAAATCTAAAATACCAAAGTGAGCTCAAGTGAGCATGTTGAGAGACATTCTGCATATTGTAGTCATTTTTAAAATTCACCCTGTCTAGATGTGTTACAAACATAAGTTGCCTAAATTCAAAGTAATTGACTTTCAGCCAACTGCGACCAAATCAAAAAAAAAAAAAAAGAACACGCTGTGTGTTACACCACGAAAACCCACCCCAGACTCAGAGCTTTCCACCCCAAAGGAAACTTTTAGTAGTCTGCCTTGAAATCACACACATATTCTACAGTGAATAAAAATAATGTATTCACTGGGGGTGGAGCATGTAAATTTGTCTCACTGCACAGATTATTTTTTAACAGAATTATTTTGTCTATTTGTTATACTGAAAATATTCACAAAAGGAACATTTTACCGTCATGTTTGTAAAAAAAAAAAAGATAAATAAAGCCTCTTCTGGCTGTTTCAGAATAAATTTGGTATTTACTCCATGTTTCTTTAACTAAAAGGAGAAAAGAGCCTGGAGGAACGAAAGCAGTAAGCATGCATAAATTAAATTGCACTTTTACCTCTGGTGAATATTAAATACCAAAACCCACATTTTAATATATCTGATTATCACATGCATTGGACTCCACAATGGGGAATAGTGTGAAAAGTACCTATAGACAATAGATACCATATAAAATGTATCTATAACATATGGTTATGAATCCCATTCCTCAACACCAATGTTATACACAGTCATCTTCTAAGTTGGTTTCCACGACGGAAAAATTAAGCGCTGGAGCTATAATTTTACATAGGGACAATGATTAGAGGACTGGAACAAACATGTGGCATTTTAACTTTCCCTGACTGTTAGCATGCTTGCTTTATCAAGGAGCCTTTTCTATTTTAGTATTTAGTTGCACAGATCATGAGCTTCTTGATGGAAGGGGCTGTCTTGTACATTCATTGTCTAAGGAATGGAAGTTATTAGATGCACTAAATTAAAACAACAACAGCAATAAAAATGACTATCAATCCTTCTCAGATGTGTCTAGACAACAGAAGATAGAACATTAAACCTGAATAGGTTCAGTTACCTTGCATTCGTTTGAAAACTACAATAACTCAAGACATTTTTTAGATGGCTTTGGTCTCTGAGCTGGATGTACTAACCACCATTTCAGCACTATTTACACAGGTAATAAAATATAATTATTAAAAGGGAAGAAATGCAGTGCTGTGGGCTAAACCACAATCTGGTCTTCACATCAATAAAAATGCCTTTTCACTATGACAGTTATTTTCTTGGCTCGAAAGGTCATCATTTGCTGGAATAAATAGGCGAAGAGGAAGGTTTTCAAGCTGTGTTTGTAAGGAAAATGAGACCCCAAATTGGAGGAGACCTGTATGGTAATGAGAAACTGTGATGATGAGTTGTGTGTAACTGCAGGCAAACACTTTCCTCCTTGTATGAAAATGTAATGATGGGTTACTTTTCCAACGGGAAAGTAATAACTTAGGTGAGTAACGTTGTACACTCCAAAAATGAAATTATTTTCAGTTTTTAAATATAACCCAATGCCATATACCTGCAACTTTGTCTGCTAATGTCATTAACCGAGAATCTAAAATGAACGTCTCATTCTCTGAATTACCCTCTGGATTTGGCAGGGAGTTAGGTAACATGACGTGGACGTGGATCACGTCTCTCTGCTCCTTGGAAGTTCTGGGAAATTATTCTGGGCAAATGAGTGAAAACAGGAATGAAATGCAGTAGTTGACATCTTTCCCATGGTGTGTCTGTGTTTAAGAGGTGCTATTTTATCTACTTGGGGTATAATTCTACTTCTTTTCCCTTCGAGCCCCATCATGGAGCAGGCACACTGTAAGATGGGAAGGGGACAAAATTCATACATGGCACACACCTACGGAGTGGAAGATTTCAACCGCATAATAATACTTCAAATATTGCTGATGCTCAGCATATGTTGATTGAATTAGTGAATGACTGCCATGTTTATTCTCTATGTAGTATCTAACGCAAATACTATGTGCTGGTTGTATGGAACTCACTACATAAAATGATTAGAAACATACATTTGTGACGATGTAAACTTGCGTAAAGATACAAAATACAATATGGCCTTTGCTCGTCCACAGTTTACGCCAGATATTTAAGAATTCTTTCCACAACCACAAGCATTTGTCCTATTTCCATCTCTTTTATGACCAAAAAAACCCCTAAAAGAATGAGGTAATGAGAAGTAAACTATCCACATATAAACCCTATTGACCTAAGTAAAATAATCAATTTCTGGTCTACTTAGTGCCAAAGTGATTGGCTTGACCTGCATTATCTTTTCATTGGTTTGTTTTGGAATCACAGCAGAGAGAATAATGGTTAAATGATATTTCTCTATTAAAAATAGAAGACTGTCAGATTAAGAAACCAGTCCCCTGCCAAATAAATCGATTCCGTGCGCTGTGTGCTGAATGCTCATTTTATGTATTGATCAGTCTTTTTCACCCATATGTTTTTGTTGAAAGCTAAAGAACCAAATAAAAAATGCTGTATAAGTATGTTTTTGTTGCATATGTGCATAATACACACACATATATGTACATATATATGTATATACACACATATATACATACACACACAGAGCATTTTTCTACTGTAACTGTCCTGGTAAGCAGCTCTTAAATGCACCTAGTAACTTCTTGCTTGGCTGGGTCTTCTGCTGGCATCCTTGCTGTCATGTGCCACTGTGGAGTGCATTGTAATTAGCTGTACATTTCATGTCATGGAGCTGCACTATCAAGTGATAACAGGTTAGGGCTGTCAGTTCAAGCATCAAGAGTATGAACGGATATTAAGTGCAGAGATGACAACACAATGCGAAGATTTCAAACCCAGGAGTCACTCAAAATTTAGGCCTCTATCGAGCAACAGGCTACCTTTGCAAGAGAATTTATTTGTAGCATCAACTGGTCCTCTTCATGCCCCTCACCGATATGTGCATACTGAGAACTTTGATCTCTGGCTTGAGTTTTGGAGAAGCCTCTAAAATTATACACACAAGTCTCTCAGTCCTATTACCACTTATATTTCTGACTGCAAGTAAAGACTTCATTGCAAAAGTATTGGCTGCTATCAAATATTAACAGCAACATTTAATTCAACTACTTAAGATAGCTCAAAAATTAGAAATCCATTGGTCCTGCACATGGTGTCTCTGGATATACAGAAATGCAGTTTAAAACAGACCACCTTTTGGAGCATCCATGTAGAAACAAACAAAAAGGTATGTTAAGGGAAAAAAAGAAACTACAAAAGAGAGGTGAAGAGAAAAGATAATTATTTTACCCAGGTTTCTAGAAGTTTTATACCATAGAAAATACAGAACTTTTTACTCTGAGAAAAATAGTTTAGTTATTGGGGCAACAAATGTATGTGTGAGTTCAGTGTTTAACCTGTGCTACCCAGACCTATTGTCTCCAAAATCACACCTGCTTAACTATTTCTAGGTAAGTAAATATTAATGGGCTTGTAGAAAGTGACTTAGCTCTCTGCTTAACCTTTCAGATTCCCCAGTATACAAAGATCGTTTCAATTAGAGAGGTATGCAGAGTAATGCGTCAGAGAAATGCCTACTTCTATTAAAAACAAACACTAGGGCTTCCCTGGTGGCGCAGTGGTTAAGAGTCCGCCTGCCGATGCAGGGGACATGGGTTCGTGCCCCGGTCCGGGAAGATCCCACATGCCGCAGAGCGGCTGGGCCCGTGAGCCATGGCCACTGAGCCTGCGTGTCCAGAGCCTGTGCTCCGCAACGGGAGAGGCCACGGCAGTGAGAGGCCCGCGTAGTGAGAGGCCTGTGTACCACAAAAAAAAAAAAAAAACAAAAAAAAACCACACACTAGGTTTCAAATCCATCCACCCACATTTCAGTTGTTTTCAGAGTCTGTGTGGTTGGTAATGCTTATACTACAAAGTTTTAATAAACTGAAGATGGTACTAATTGTGTTCTGTTATGCTAAACGACTTGGGGATTGTTTACATCTTGTTATTATTATTACTGAGGGATCTTCCCCTGCAGAAAAATGTTAAGACTCTTTCTTATGCAAGCAAGTAATAGTCCAGTGACACCAACAGAAACGACACATATGATAAAAGGGTATTTCCGCCAAACGGAAGACTGTTTAACAGCAATGCAATGACTTAGCCAAATAAACCAAGATCTATTCGTACGAACGGCTACCAATCTCTTTTCCACAGTGCTTTGGCTAGCACTTGCTTCGAACAAAGTGATGACAATAAGGGAATTATGAACATATTCAGCCAATGATGAAATATCTGCTAGGATTCATGTTCCTACAATGTCTTAATGAACATGCAATAAAAAGGAGAGTGCTTTAGGCAACTGTCTCCATCAGTAAAAATTCTGCTAAGGCACACCAAGGTTTAATTAAAACATCAAAATGCGAGGGAGAAACAATTTGACAGATAAATGTGAATATCATGGCATTGTCACTGAGCTTTTCTAATGAGATTAGATTCTTCTCTAATTGACATGTCCAACTGAGGCACGGATAAAACAGATTTAATGGGAGCAGTTATATATAGCTGGACTCTAGCTGGATGAACAAGTGTTTGACATTTAAATACTGTAAGCGATATATTATACACTCCCCTCACTAATACACTGTCAATATTAAGAAGGATAAACAGATATGTTAAATACATAAGGCACAGAGAATAGCACGAGTGATGCAAAGAAACCTTATGATGACACCATTGCATCAAACAAACTTGCGTGAAAGCAGTTTCATTCCGTGCATGTAGGGTCTTCTGTAAGAAATGAAAAAGCCTCACAAATCATCACTAAAAGTAATTTAATCTTGTGTTTATAAAAAGGACTGGGAGGATATAAAGTTTCTTCTGAAAGTGTATCAAGGATTTTTTTTTTTAAAAAGAACGCTCATCAGGTGCTTTTCTGGAATTGTTTTCATTTAGTGCTAACAAAAGACATGGGCAAAATCCATCAACTCATGCAAGGTTGCATCATGATCAAAACAAAACAAATAAACCCATCATTTATTTTAAAATATCAATACAAGAGCTTCTTCCTTTACTGGCCTTTAACCAGCGTTCCACCATGAATGCACCTGAAGCACTTTAGCTTAATGAACGAAATGTGCCCTTATGAGGTCTCTTTTGTATCAGGCCTAGCATCCAAGTACTGCAGCTCCAGAATCTATGTGTGATCCACTACACTCAGTACTCCAAGAGTCACTGGTGGCCTCTGGAGCCAAAGTCATTCTCCTCCATTTGCCCAGTTTCTAGCTGGAGTTCCTCTGATAATTCAGCATGCATCAAAGCATCACTGTGTTTCTACAAATCCTTAACCGTAACTACACAAGAACAAATGATAGACTGAACATAGAAGACGAATAAAACATTCAGCCACAGGAGGTAAGGTTTTCCTAAGCATAGTGAATATAAAGAGAACATAAATGATATGAAGGTTGTAAAAAAGTTATTATGCCACCTAAATATTTCTGCACGAGCACAATTTCAGTGAGCTTAATACATATTTGTGAATATGAAGAGGTCATATATTCATGTATAAAGACATAAATGTTTGCATATGGACAGGTATCCTTAACATCCAGGCTAAGCCTTGTGTATTAATTAATGTTCTTGGAGAGGAATAATAATAATTACGTTTATACATTTTAGTTTTTTAGTTCCCCGAATATTTATGAAGCACCCACTATGGTCTAGACACACAGATGAATAATACATATCATTGATCTCTAGAAGCTCAGTCTATGGAATAGATAAGAATATACCCAAACAAATATAATAAACAGACCCTTGGTTTTGCTGGGGTAGTCAGCACAGACTCTGCAGAGGTGGGGGAGGATGCCAGATGGAACCCTGTACTAATGGATGAGGAGGTATTTTTCACACAAAAGGAGATTTCTCAATGAGGCACGCGAACAAGGATTATTCAAAAAAAGGCCACAAGTTAGCAAGCCAGACTGAGACGGTGTTTAAAAAGTGGGCTACACAGAATCTCTTGGTGCAGGAGGAAAGGAAGAGGGGAAGACATGGAAGAATGAGTGTTGGGGGCTCCTGACCCCGACCCACAGATCAAATAAAGCAGTCTCGTTTCATTCATTTTTCATATCATGCTTGAAATTGGATTTCCTTTGAAGAAGTAGTCTGCTGCTAAGAAAATATATTTGAAAATTAATTCATTAAAAGTACATGTCCACAGTGGGATGTACAGGGGGAATACTAAAAAGAATCTAGGTTAATTAAGCACCTTGCATGAACATCCAAGGGGTTTGGACTTTAATCTTGGACAATGAGGAAAATGAATGCTATAATAGGGTTACTGATAGGATCAGTTTTGCTTTTTTTGGAAGGTAAGTGTAGCGGCAACAGGATGGAGAATAGTTCCCAGTGGGGGTAGAATTACAGAAGCTAAGAGACCCATGAGAGTCTACAGCAAAGGAAACTGGGGTGGAGAAAAGGTATTGTCAAGCATTGTGTAGTTGAAAGAACAGTCTACACCGATATCCCAGATTTGACAAAGCTGACTGGTTGAAAACAGGTGTCATAATTCCTTATTTCACAAAATATTCTTACCTGGGACAACATAAAACATACTTTTTGTGCCTAGTTTTATTTCAAATAGTCATACATCTAATCAATTCAAACAAAATGTATACAATCAAGTGTTATTATTCTTGTTGGGGCCAAAATTGTGGAGAACCCTATAAAGTGGAGCCCAGTATCCCAAATATGCGAAGGAGGCAAGTACTTTTATGGCACATTTTGACGATTTTAGGAAAAAAACTAATGATGGCAAGTAGTTTCCTCCATTTTACAGGTTTTAAACTGAGACCCAGAAAACTTAAATGCCTTACCCAAAGTCATATAGCTAGTTAGTGGTGAAGCCAGCATTCCAAATCACAGTTACGTAGCCCCCAATTCATCACACACTCTCTCTACCTTCTCCCACCCTACATGTTCCCAACTCTTTGCTATTATTTTTTTATGATGCCTGGGATTCCAGTGATGACTTTTATGAAGTATGGAATCTTCTAGAAATTTACATATCCCTGGAGTGGGAAGAAAAATATGCCCAGGACTGGAGGAGGGGACAGTTGAACCAAGATGATGGGTCATCCCCTGGTGCAAGAGTCTTCTTGACAAGTTGTCCATGACAGCCCATGCAGATATGACCAAGAGCTGTGGTCTAAACTCTTAGGAGGATGGTGGTGCTAGAACCTTGCTCAGCAGTGCTGGCATACTCTCTATACCTCTGCGGAAAGACATTTTACTGCATCTACATAAAGGAAGTGTCCTCTTCCCTGTGTCTCCAAACTGGTGTGCACTAAAGGGGTCTTATTTCATCACAGGGTAGGGGTCCTTAAGCGTTTCACTGCCTGGCTTCTAATAGCATTTGGTCCAAACCCACTCTCCCTACCCTCTCACAAACCTTAAAAATGTGCAGGAGATTTGCCAGGTTACACTTATCCATATTGTAGGGCTCTAACGTGGTGCAATATCTCTTGGGTTCAAGGAGGGGTTGCTGACGCAGTGTGGTGAAGAGATGACAAGATTCAGGGATGCCATCAAAAAGTGCAGAAATCACTCAGAGGTCAAGGGCTGTGTGGCAGTCTGCTTGGGTCAATTGTCCTTCAGAAAGAGTTGCTAAGATGGGCCTAGGGCCCTTCATAGAAATTTTTCCCATCCATAAACACTGGCATCTCCCAGGCAGCAAATCCATCCTGGAGGTCTGTGCTGGGATGGGCTCAGGGTGTCTTTCTTCACAACCCAGGGCTGTATTCTATTTCCCTTTCTTGTACTCCTTCCCCATGTTTCTACCACCTCTGCTTTCAAGCTAAGAATAGGGCCTTTGGGGTCTCAGGAACCCCATTTCTTATTATGCCCAAACTATCCCCATGACTTCTAATGCTCTCTAGGCCAGGACCTAGTCCCTTGGACCTTTTGATCCTGTTATTGGATCCCAGCAAATACCAGATCCTTAAATGTTTGATGAATGAATGTCTGACGTCTACCTCAAAGAAAGAAATGGCAAAAAAACAATCTGCTGCGTACAGCACGGTTGCCACAGTAACCAGTGGTTGACCTCCATGAAAGAAGGGGTCTGTGGAGGCAGAAAACAAGGGGAGAGCAACATTTCAAGTGTGCTACTCACAGGAGAACAAAAAGAAATCACGCTACAGAGACTAGTGAGCTGTATAAGCTAAAGGATTAACCGTCTTTGGCTGTGTCTTGCAGCGACTGCTGGGACAGGCTGGGGTCTAAAGGTTCCAGTGGGCGTGGGTGGTAGGCGGGATGAAGAATGGGGGAGTAAATAAAGGTACTCAAATATACACGTGTGAATGTGTCTGCGCAATTGTTTTACATTAAGCATTTGTGTGGTTGCTGCGGGGCAGGGTGATGAGGAGTTTCATGTCCTATCTCCTGGGATGAGGTAGGCAGAGATGCTGCTGTGGGCCTTGAACAAACCTGCTCAGAGTTTTTTAAGGAGATGCTCATGTTTCTTATCATTAATTGATTAATTAGTTAACTAGTTCAGCCATCAGTCAACTTTTGACTGTTATGTTAAGATGCTGGAATGTGAGCATCTTGTAGATAATATTAAGATGCTCAGAACCCAGAGATAAGTGCTGGCCCTACCCAATTGTCTAATATGGGAACAGGTTGAATATCTGAAGATGATATTGCCTCGTGGAAGTGAAATAAGCACAGAGGAACCTGCCAGATGGATGAGGGTGCTGCACTAACTCCCTTTGTCCTAACAGGAGTGACTTCTTTGTCCTATGACCAGTTGAGAAAATACATGTAATTTTCCGATCTTCTCTGCACTCAGGGTGAATTTTGGGTTGACATATCAATAAATGGTTTATAAATAATAAAAGCACCCATTTGAAATTCTGCTTTCTTTGTTCCTTCTTCCTAATGCTGTGCAGGCTGCATGAATAGCTGAATTGATAAGAAAAATAAATAAATGACAAAGTGCATAATGTGGTAATTAGTAGGTGCACAGTTAATGAGGTAAATCAGAATCTGAATCAAAGAGACTTGATTCAGAATTATTGTCAATTCTTCACATTGCTTTTGAGTTCAGAAGACCAATCTTTCTTTTATCTGGCTTTCAATATTAGCCAGAAAGCTATAATAATGTATTATAAATAGGAGTATTACCAAATATTGTAGGCCCAAGTCCTAAAAAATATTTCTCTACATTAAAGAACTCAGTGTGAAACAATAAATAAATAAACGTTTTGACCAAGTACAATATTCACTTAAATTTGAAATGAGATTTATGTGAGTCTAGTATGACTCAAGTTCCCGAGGAGAGAAAAGAGATGTAATCAAATATTTACAACACAATGTCATAAGACGTATAAGAGAATTGAGTGCAAAGTGATATGGGCACAGATTTGCTAATAATATCCTGAAAATAAATCTCTTTTAAAAAGAAATACAGCATGGGGTATGAAAATGATATGTAACCTTCTCTTTCACTTTAATTTTTCTTAAACAACAACAAAATATGTTTGATATATATGCACGTACACACACACACACACACACACACACGTATATGCCTAAGTGAAATTTAAAATGCTGAGAAACGTTCATGACCATCGTAGGAAGACCAGCCCACTCACGTCCTATTTAATAGAGAGGCTTTCAATCCATCTAGATGCCACAGCTGCTGGCAAAAGTAGGGGGAACCACAAAGCCAGCCAAATGTAATCAACAGAAATCAGACTCATTCGCCTCCCCTTTTAATGGTATTTCTCTTCTTACATTTTATTTCATCTTTATTGATAGAGAACAGGTATACTATCATAATGCAAACCAACCCAAACAACCTGCTTTCATACAGAAAACTCTGACCCTCAAGACAAGAACACATATAGATGTTCTTGTACTTTACCTCCATATAATGTAATTTAAGACTCAATTAATGTGATGAGCCATTTTTTCCTTTAATTGGAAAATTTCTCTGACCATCCATAAAGATGACCCATGCTGTACCTCAGAGATCTCCTGCACATATCACGATGCAGTACTTGACAAAAGGCAAATAGAAAACCACCTTGTCTCTACTGACAATGACCATGACCCCTCTTCCATTTCTAGTTCACTTGGAGAGATTTTCTAACTAAGAATACCTGCTGATCACCACCCCCAAGGAGAGGGTGCTGGAAGAACCAAAATAACTTTTTGAGGAACAAATCACAGCCATCTAAATTACTTCTCTGACAGAGTAATGGATCTTACAGATGAAAGGGAACAGAAGGTGTCATTTATCGTGACTTCACAAGACTTGTCAAATTTTCTTGGTCTTTTCTGAAGAACACAATCATAAATAATTTAGAAAATTATGACTTAGACCTCAAAAACTTTGAGCTAGACAACCACAACCTGGGAATGGGGACTTTCAAAAACATAGTTGTCTACGTCTCTTAGGGGAGGAATGGGAAACATGAAGCAATTTATCAGGGAAATGTATTTAGCCTGGCACTACCTACAATTGATAGGAGGGTCTCCTGTCTTGAATAATTCAACTTCATTTAATTCAGTAAGCATACATTTGTTTAATGGAGCTGTGATGAAGTTGAACATTGCACTGGGCATGTCAGTTATAGTGTCTGCACCTTAAGAGTTGGTTTCTGAAAAAAAAAAAAAAGAGTTGGTTTCTGGTTCAAGCAGCTCTGCCCCCATAGACCCTGTTAAGAATTGAATTCTGTCCCCCCGAAGTTCAGAATTTGAATGCCTAACCCCCAGTAGCTAAGAATGTGACTATACTTTGGAGACAAGAGTCTTTAAAGAAGTAATTAAAGTATAATGAGGTGCACTCTAATCCAATATGACTGGTGTCCTTCTAGGAAATTAGAACACAGACACAAAGAGAGGGAAGACGATGTGAAAACAAAAGGAGAAGATGGCCATCTACAAGCCAAGGAGAGAGGCCTGGAATAGATCCATTTCCTTATAGTTCTCTGAAGGAACTAACCCTACCAACACCTTGGTCTTGGATTTCTAGCCTCTACAATTGTGAGGAAATAAATTTCTGTCATTTAAGCCACCCAGCCTGTGGTACTTTAGTACAGCAGCCCTAGCAAATTAATATAAAGCCCTGTGCCAATAAGCAGCTCTGAGTTCCCTGCAGTGCACAGGTGGCTCTTACTGGACCAGGGATTAGCAAGTGACACAAGGGTAACTCATATATAGGTTGACTGACCCTGTGAGGTAGCCAAGAGCATAGCTTTCTGCCCAGTTGGACAATGATAGAGAGCTACCCAACCAGGCTGGCTAGTACCCGAGTGCACATGTTGGATACAGTGGACTTAGAGTCAAAGTCTAAAGGAGGTGTGGATGCATACAGAGAAAAGCGACAGCATGGGGAGAGACCATGAGGGCTACTAGTGAAAACTGAAGAGAGGTTACGTCTTCAAGCTGCTTCAGGCTGATGGTTGTTCTTTCTCTAATTACTTTAGGTGTAAGTTTTGGTTGTTTATTTGATTTTTCTTGTTTCTTGAGGTAGGACTGTATTGCTATAGACTTCCCTCTTAGAACTGCTTTTGCTGCATCCCATAGGTTTTGGGTCGTTGTGTTTTCATTGTCATTTGTTTCTAGGTTTTTTAAAATTTCCTCTTTGATTTCTTCAGTGATCTCATGGTTATTTAGTAGCGTATTGTTTAGCCTTCCGCTGTTTGTATTTTTTACAGTTTTTTTCCTGTAATTGATATCTAGTCTTATAGCATTGTGGTCGGAAGAGATACTTGATACGATTTCAATTTTCTTAAATTTACCGAGGCTTGATTTGTGACCCAAGATATGATCTATCCTGGAGAATATTCCATGAGCACTTGAGAAGAAAGTTTATTCTGTTGTTTTTGGATGGAATGTCCTATAAATATCAATTAAGTACGTCCTGTTTAATGTGTCCTTTAAAGCTTGTGTTTCCTTATTTATTTTCATTTTGCTTGATCTGCCCATTGGTAAAAGTGGGGTGTTAAATCCCCTAGTATGATTGTGTTACTGTTGATTTCCCAAATGGCTGTTAGCATTGGCCTTATGTATTGAGGTGCTCCTATGTTGGTGCATAAATATTTACAACTGTTATATCTTCTTCTTGGATTGATCCCTTGATCATTATGTAGTGTCCTTCTTTGTCTCTTGTAATAGTCTTTATTTTAAAGTCTATTTTGTCTGATATGAGAATTGCTACTCCAGCTTTCTTTTGATTTCCATTTGCATGGAATATCTTTCTCCATCCCCTCACTTTCAGTCTGTATGTGTCCCTAGGTCTGAAGTGGGTCTCTTGTACAGAGCATATATATGGGTCTTATTTTTGTATCCATTCAGCCAGTCTATGTCTTTGGTTGGAGCATTTAATCCATTTACATTTAAGGTAATTATCAATATGTATGTTCCTATTACCATTTTCTTAATCATTTTGGGTTTGTTATTGTAGGTCTTTTCCTTCTCTTGTGTTTCCTGCCTAGAGAAGTTCCTTTAGCATTTGTTATAAAGCTGGTGTGGTGATGCTGAATTCTCTTAGCCTTTGCTTGTCTGTAAAGGTTTTAATTTCTCCGTCAAATCTGAATGAGATCCTTGCTGGGTAGGGTAATCTTGGTTGTAGGTTCTTCCCATTCATCACTTTAAATATGTCCTGCCACACCCTTCTGGCTTGCAGAGTTTCTGCTGAAAGATCAGCTGTTAATCTTATGGGGATTCCCTTGTATGTTATTTGTTGCTTTTCCCTTGCTGCTTTTAATATTTTTTCTTTGTATTTAATGTTTGATAGTTTGATTAATATGTGTCTTGGTGTGTTTCTCCTTGGATTTATCCTGTATGGGACTCTCTGCACTTCCTGGATTTGATTGACTATTTCCTTTCCCATATTAGGGAAGTTTTCAACTATAATCTCTTCAAATATTTTCTCCATCCCTTTCTTTTTCTCTTCTTCTTCTGGGACACCTATAATTCGAATGTTGGCACATTTAATGTTGTCCCAGAGGTCTCTGAGAGTGTCCTCAATTCTTTTCATTCTTTTTATTCTGCTCTGTGTTAGTTATTTCCACTATTTTATCTTCCAGGTCACTTATCCATTCCTCTGCCTCAGTTATTCTGCTATTGATTCCTTCTAGAGAATTTTTAATTTCATTTATTGTGTTGTTCATCATTGTTTGTTTGCCCTTTAGTTCTTCTAGCTCCTTGTTAAATGTTTCTTGTATTTTCTCCATTGTATTTCCAAGATTTTGGATCATCTTTACTATCATTACTCTGAATTCTTTCTCAGTTAGACTGCCTATTTCCTCTTCATTAGTTTGATCTGCTTCTTCATCTGCTGTGTATTTATCTGTCTTCTCATTTTGGTTAACTTACTGTGTTTGGGGTCTCCTTTTTCAGGCTGCAGGTTCATAGTTCCTGTTGTTTTTGGTGTGTGCTCAAGTGGGTAGGGTTGGTTCAGTGGGTTGTGTAGGCTTCCTGGTGGAGGGAACTGGTGCCTGTGTTCTGGTGGATGAGGCTGGATCTTGTCTTTCTGTTGGGCAGGACTGTATCCAGTGGTGTTTTTCTAGGGTGTCTGTGAACTTATTATGATGTTAGGCAGCCTCTCTGCTAATGGGTGGGGTTGTGTTCCTGTCTTGCTAGTTGTTTGGCATGGGGTGTCCAGCACTAGAGATTGCTGGTCGTTGAGTGGAGCTGGGTCTTGGTGTTGAGATGGAGAAGGAGAGCTCTCACTGATTGATATTATGTGTGGCCAGGAGGTCTCTGGTGGTCCAATGTCCTGAACTCGGCTTTCCCACCTCAGAGGCTCAGGCCTGACAGCTGGCCAGAGCACTAAGCCGGCTGTCAGCCACACAGTCAGGTATGTGGGGAGTTTCTTGTTTTTTGGGAAGTCTGAGTTCTTCTGCCAGCATTCAGTCGGTGTTCTGTAGGAGTTCTTTCACATGTAGATGTATTTTTGATGTATTTGTGGGGAGGAAGGTGATCTCCAAGTCTTACTCCTCTGCCATCTTGAAGGTCAGTGACCATTTTATTCTTGTGGAAGACCTATATTCAGTGAAATAACCCAAATGCCCTTTCTTTTAGAATGAAATAAAAATGTATCTTTTAGTATTGGAAGTTGAGTATAGAGAATATATATATAATATTTATTTATAATAGCATATAAATAAATAAATAAATAAATAAATATATATATATATATATATATATATATATATATATATATACATAATGATGAATTATTCCCCCTCAAAATTGGAAAATACTGTTCTTGATTTTCTCAAATCTGGATTTAGCTTTAGATTTAGGAAGATCTAAATTTATAGAATTACATTTATACTTAAATTTTCAATTTATACCAGTGTGTGTGTATGTGTGTTGATCTTTTGTTTGCATTCTTGTCCAAGCAGTGGCTTCCCAAAGATCAGGAGTGGAAACTGAACTCCTGCAGTAAAGGCATGCAAGCCTGAACTTCTCTCCATCTTACCTTGGAAGAAAGGCTGGTCATGGTGCAGCCAAAGCTGGAATAGATTATGTGGATGCTACATTTATTGTTATTTTGCACTAAGGTTAAACATGGTAAGCTGAATCCATGCATTTATATTTGCCTTCTCCTGAATCATGACTTTTTCAATTAAAAAAGAAAAAAAGTAAAGAAAAAAAAGGGCATACATTCACAAGGATATTTCTCTTGAGAATGGAAGAGGAGACAGGATCAAGTAAGAGACATCAAGAAAAATGTCTGAAGCAGAGCTGAAATAGAAGTCTACAGTGCATGGGGCTTGGGGAGGGATGGAGATGGGGGCTGGACCAAGAAGAAATGAGCCAGTGAGCACTTCTGAACCAGGCTCAGAAAACTGGAAGCCATGTGCTTCCAAGGCTCTCCTCCATCTTGAAGAAGGACTGTTTACTTCTGCTGAGGCGAAATCAGAGTAAGTGAACTCAGGAACAGTGAGTCCACTTGAGGACCGTGGAAGACAGGCTGAATGGAGGGACTCAGTGAAAGTCTGCTCATGAGTGGTGAGAAGCCTGGGCCCTTTCCCCACTCAGCTCCCACAATGCTAGCAGCCTGGCTCAACCTCCTCAGGAGGATGTTAGAGGGTTTGTCTCAGAAAAAGGACCACCTATATGAAAAAAAAAGAGAGAGAGAAATTGACACTTGGAAGTCACCGGGCAAAAAAAGCTGACATACTTGGTGATCATCTTATAAAATTTTATTACCTCACTATTAAGTATGAGCAAATATCCAGACATTTGAAAAAAATCTTCCCACGTGAAGAGGGAGGTAAAAGCAGACCATTATTTTTAAAGCGCTTGGAAGAAAAAGAGATGATACAAGAAGTTTAAAAAAAACTAATTAAAAAATTCTAAGGGATGAGAAAATATCGTGATCATGAAACAAGAATTGGATGCTATAAAAAGGAGGAACATGATACTAGATATTAAAATTTTAATATCAGACATGTAAAATATCAATAGGAGAATCAGAAGACACAAGTTGAAGAAATCTCTCAGGAACTGGAAGAAAAAGTTCAAGAAACAGAAAACACAAGAGAAAATATAAGTAAATCGGAGGATTCACCTAGAAGGACCTAGGAGTGTCAACAATTGACAAGTAGGGATTTTTGAAAAAAGTAGGTAGGATACAGGAGAAATACATTCAATGAATCAATAAAGAAAATATTCCTGTTATAAAGGACATGAGTTTCTAGATGAAATTGCCCACAAAATGCCTACAAAGCAAAATAATTGACAAAAACTAACACCAAAACTTATCAGAAGTAAATTCCTGTTGTTTAAATCACCCAGTCTGTGGTTCTTTGTTATGGCAACTCTAACAAACTAATACGCTTGGGAACTGCGTCATGTCACTTGTTCTATCAAGGGCATGAATCCAGGACACATCCTTGCAGCTAGGCAGAGATTCAGTTGAAGGGAATTGACACTGTCAGTCATCTTGGGAAGAGGGTAAATCCTGGTGCAGGAAATAAGCAGCCCTTGAAACACATAAGGGAGAAGAGACTTCTTCTGATTTGAGTTCTAAAGGATTTGGGAGACGGGGGAAATGATGGCATTCGGGCCTGGACCCTTAAGTTCTGAAAACATGTGCAGTATTCCTAGTAATGAAGTGAGCTACCGGCCGTCAATCCATGTGGAAGCAGAAAAGGAGTCGACCCAGTAGAAATTCTCAGATTTGGAGAGAGGGGGTCCCTTTTTTTCAAAGTTACAAGCTACTCTCTGGTGGTGTACTTTCATTTTCCCTAAGCATTCAGTAAACTGCTCCTGAAGTTCATAGCTGTTCTTGTCGCAAACAGAGATCTGATCCCAGGTGTAGTAGGCCCAGCCAAGGGACAGTCAAAGAGTGGAGCATCAGTGATCGACCCCCAAGGAAGACAGCTGTGCTCAGCAGAAAGCACTTATAAGATCTTTGGCTGCATAAACAACACAACATTTTCCATGTCTGTTAGCTGCTCTTTACCCACTTGGTACAACAGATTTTCGAGCATCAGTGGATTATTCAAAGGCTTGAGAAAATATTTGATTACCTGAAACAAAAATCTGATTCAAATACATAAATAGAGCAGTTCAATATTTTACTTAATGAGCCAAATCTCTAAACCTCCTCCATCTGTACCCATATATGTGACTTCTACCCAGCAACCATAGACAGCTCTCCCTAGATGGATCTAGGATCAATACTCCACTTGTGTACTGGATACGATTCCCTGTCTGGAAGTTCCTTTCTCTCTAGGATCACCATTTCTGTCATTTCTCTCTTCTACAGAATTATTTCCACTAGTATACGGTCTTGCTGTAAGACCTCATTGCTTAAAAAAATGTACACTTGATATCACAGTCCCCTCTGCTATCACCCAGTTCTCTGTTCCTCTTTATATTAAACTCCTGGAAAAAGATGTCTATATTCACTAATTTGGCTTTTCATCTACCATTCTCTCTTGAATTTACCTCAAATAGACTTTGTCCCTATTACACCACTAAAAATGACTTTGCCAGGGTCAACAAGGACCTCTTCTTGCTCAACCTCTAAGCAGCATTAAACACAGCTGGCGGCTCCCATGTTTTTAAAGCTTTTTCTTTTTCTTTTTTTTTTTTTTTTTTGCGGTACGCGGGCCTCTCACTGTTGTGGTCTCTCCCGTTGCAGAGCACAGGCTCTGGACGCGCAGGCTCAGCGGCCAAGGCTCACAGGCCCAGCCTCTCCACGGCATGTGGGATCTTCTCGGACCGGGGCACAAACCCGTGTCCCCTGCATCGGCAGGCAGACTCTCAACCACTGTGCCACCAGGGAAGGCCCAAAGCATTTTCTTTATTTCGTTTCCAGGACACCACATTCTCCCAATATTTTCTATTTCATCTCTGACCTCACTTCCTCTGAGTCTTCTTTGCTGGCTCATTCCCCTCTTTTCAGACCTCAAATGCCAGAGTGCCCCAAGGGCTCAGTTCTTTCTATATTAACTTCACTTTCTACATTTACTCCTTAGTTGATCTCACACAATCCCATAGCTTTGAAAATAATCCCTAAAGTGATTGCTCTCAAATTTAAATCTCTAGCCTCAATTTGTCTTCCCAACCCCACATTGGTGTACTCTATGATACTTAAGGCTCAAATTTCTATTCCTCCTCCCAGCCCCACTCCACTCCCCTATCTTAAGTTACTGCAGCACCATTGGCCGAGTCAATAGAATGGCTATGATGACAATTTCCTACTGCTTTTTTCTTAAAACGAAAGGTCTTTATTATGTACCTCTCTTATTAGAGAATTTTTAATATTTTTAAAACAATATCACTTTCAGGGCAGGATCCAGAGCCAAATAGTGATATGAATATCATTTTTTAAGTGTTAATTAGAAGACAAAATGTTACTTCTGTCCAAGTATAGCAAAGTTGAAGAACCATCAAATCATGCATGTCCTCTGGTTACCAACTCTTCAGAAATGAAATAAGAAGATATAGGCTTAAACCACCCCTGGAGAGACTAAGAGAGGCATGAGAGAGGGCTTTCTGGATGTGAGCCCAGATGGGTCCTGGCTAGAAATGGGCCACTAGAAAAGGGAGACACATTATCCCTCCAAGTCCCCATCTGGAGCTTTCTTGGTCTAGGCAAACTCAGTAGCCATACAGGGTTTAACCCAAGGAGGTATTCACATATGTGTGCCTCCAGCATAGCTTATTTTATTTTATTTATTTTAATACATAATGCCCTTCAAGTTTCCTTTGAAGTCTACCGCAAATAACAGGTTTTAGCACGTCAGATGATATTTTGCCTCCTGAAGCATTTAAATTAATTTTCTATTACCAATGCAAATGTGTACCTTCCAATTTACCCACTGCACAATAAAACCTAATTTAAAGCAATTAATGTTCATTAATGGCCCCATCTGCATGTTTATCACTTTATCCTTAAATACTTGAGACATGGTATCCATATTTTATAGCTCACTTCTTATCAGCAAGAATTCTTATCCTCAAGGGTAAATGTAAAACTAATGTGCCAGTATCTCATATCTTTATAAGAAAACCACATTGCCTTTTTTCCCCCCTGGAAAAAACTAGATGAACAAGGTAAATGTGCATTATACCAAATGTAGCTAATAAAAAAACAAAAAAGAGGGTTTGTAATTGTGTGCTTAGCTCCCTCCATTATGTTTTATTTTTTTTTCCCCTAGAATGGGTGTGGCACAGCAGTACAGTAAGTGCGCTCAGGCCAGTCCTGACAGGATTTTGCCAGGGATGGGTGGAATGCAGCAGCAGAGCTATGAGGTTTTCCTGCCCCGCCCCCTTCAGTAGATCAATGCCTTGTAGAGAAAGGGCAGGTAGGTGGATCTTCTGACATCACAGAGCATTCTGAGCATGAGCGTTAGCATCAGCCAGGCCTTGCTTTGCCACTTGTTAGTTGCTTTAGTTGTGTACACTGGAGGACACTAAATAAACTTTCTGAACATCTGTTTTCTCAGCCTGACTGGTCAGGTGTTTCTCAGGACTGAATAAGATAGTATGCTAAAGAATAAAATCATATCGTGATTAAGAGGGTAGTCTCCACCGGTCCAGACTTCCTGAGTTCATATACTGGCTTTACCTCTCTCCTGCCTCGGTTTTCTCATCTACAAAATGGGCATCATAACAGTATCTATCTTAAAGGGTTCCTGTAAAAATTAAAATGAGTTAATACCTATAAATAGCTTAAAATAGAGCTTGGCAAATAGTAAAGACTTGGTGAACATTAGGAAAAAACAAAAACTGTAGGTACTTTGGAAACCACAGCTATCTTTATTAAAGGCTTTTCCCTAAAGTCACAGTCTGTGGTGCTAAAATGTGACTTCTGGGCTTAGAGACAAGAATCCTGGCACAAGGAAACATGCAGGTGGCTGGTCTCACACCCCACCCGGTCTTAGAGGAAGGCAGGGTAAGTACCTCTTCTGTGACGCTATTATGTCTTAAAGCCCTGACAGCCAATTCCATATATAATTCTTAAAAGAGAGAGAGAAGGAAAAAACAGAAAAAAAGCTAAAAGTAAATAATATATTTACACCATTGTAAGAGAAAAAGCAAATGAGTTTGGATGGGATTTTTTTTTAATCATGTTGCTTAACCAAGATAACCCATCTGATTTCTCTATTCCTAAAAAAAAAAAAAAGAAAGAAAGAAAAGTTAATAAATATTTCCACACATGTGATTTCAATGCAATTTACATTTACGAGTCATTATCATTTTGGTGGAAGGCAAAAAAATGATGCTCGGCTTCTACTGGAGGGGCAGATGGAGATGGACTTTAGGAAGTTGACACACTAGCTGACAGAAATGAGTAAAATTTACGTTCCAACCCACCTAATGGCAAGCAATTATCTCTGAACTAGGATAACAAATGTGCTTTTTTATCCTCAAAAAGTTGACATGCATTATAGAAATTTCCAGAAGGCATATTTTCTGTCAAGAAGCAACTGCTTCTGTATTCAGCATTTAGTACAAGAGTTTAATTGGATGCTGACCCTTTCAGAAGATTTTATTAAAAGTTAAAGTTAGATATTAAGAGAATAGAAAAATCTACCTGAAGTTGTCTGCTACTTTGTATTATCTATTCCTCTGTTTAAATATTGCCTTACAAATGTACTTTTACTTCATATTCAATACCATTGATAGATTTTGCCTTTAGCAAAATACAATTGCTTTATGCACAATCCATAGTCATACTATTTTATGAGTATCATAAATAAAACAAATAAAAGTGTGAATTTGGTGTTTATCTTGGTTTAAAAGACCATCTTAGCATGAGAAAGACATTTTTGATTCCATGATTAGTTGACATCCTACATAACAAAAAAATTGGCAAATACAGTGGTATAAGTTATCATAAGTGACATTATATAATTAAAATGTATTGATATAAACATTAAGACAATTTAAATGTCTTATAGTGTGAATTTTGAATGTTTTGACTCATAAGTTTATTCTGCATAAAAAAGCAACCAAAGTAGATGCAGTGTCCTATCTACAAATTACATATCTTGAAACAGGATGAAATGACTTTCATTTACTTTTTTTCATGAAGGCATAAAATATAGCTACTACATGATAAAAAGTAAAATTTTGAAAATTAAGTTACACAGAAAGACCACAAATATGCATCCACAGACTGTTAGAAATGGAAATGACCATAGTTATTATCTAATTCAAATCCCTTATATTAAAAATAAGGAAGCTGAAGCTAAAAATATTGCCGTAACATTATAACTGTGGTATTAAATAACAGCAATGGTGAAGAAAAAATGAAAATATCTTCAGCCCTTTGAAAATTAACCATAGCTCTATTTTAACAGTATTAAAATCTTAATTTAGCAAAAATATGGAAAGAAAGGCATACCAGAAAAAACAAATCAGCATGAATGTGATATAGTTCAATGAATTGATGATAGCCCTGTCAGATCAAAGGAAAGGGTGAAAGAAAGGAATAGGAAGAAAAGAAATAACATTGAGTACCTGCTATATAACAATATCACATTAACATCACTTACTCAAAAGACTTAGCTTAAAATGTCTTAACACTTACTAGTCGGTGTCCTTGAGTGATTCAAGCCCTATCAATCTCTGATCCCACATTTCAAAGTGAAGGAAATAATACCTAGAACTATGTGAGGACTAAACAAGAGAGTGTATGCTAAGCATTAAATTATCCATGCAGTGTAGAAAGACTATCCTGTACTCTTGGATCTTCAGAATGGTTCTATCACTTAACTCTCATAACCACACCATGGAATAAAGTCAGTGGCAGAAGTGGGATTCAAATCAGTCCTGTCTAGTCCCAAAGCCAAGCAATATTCATATATTTGGCCTCAAGATATCTGTACATTTCTCTGCTGGGAATTCTTTCTCCACTCCCCTCTCCTAAATCTTCAACTGCCTGTTAAATCCTATTCATCCTTTACAATTCATTTTAAATATAACTTTTTCAGTAAACTATGCCTGGAGCTTCTATTACGTGTTCTCTTAGTATTCTCTCATTTTTCCTTTGTTGTATTAATTAAAAATTAAAGTTGTTAATTCGTCTTCCAATTATTTTTAACTACTGTTTCTCTACTAGACCGTAAGCTCAAGCAGGGGCCGTTTCTTTCTTTCCGACCATCATGTCTCCCATCCCTAGGAGGGAACCTGGCACAATGTAGGCTTTCAATACAAATTTGTTGGATACATCAATTAATGATAAGTGAAGACTGAAAAAGAGGTTTGGGTTGGCAAATATTTTTGTTTGGTTTTATTTATGGCTGTGCTTCATGGCTTGCAGAATCTCAGTTCCCTGACCAGGGACTGAACCCAGGCCGCAGCGATGAAAGCCTGGAATACTAACCAATAGGCCGCCAGAGATCTCCCTGGTTTTATTTGTTAAAGACAATGTTAATAAGATCCCTGAGGATTTCAAAGAACTTGATCCAGGGCACGGAAGCAAGAGCTGCCCAAGAAAAGGAGGAGGAACAGTTCTGACACTGTGATAGGAAAGACAATTGTAAGATCATTGTAGATGCAGAAATATTTTCAAAGGAGATCCCTTCATAGACTTTCTACCCTGTAGAGTGTGGCATTCACATGTGAGAATGAGTGACTGAAAGGAGATGGAGTTCTGAAGGGCTTAGTGAAGAGAATGGAAGAAGGTAATAAATGAGATCCAGAGCTTCCAGAAAGCATCGAGCGTTCAGCCAAAGTTAGATTATGAATGCTTAGCCTTCCCAATCTACACTGACTTGGGTGGCATTTCCTGCTGCATGGCTCAGCAACTAGGGTCTTGAAGACAGATGGTTAGACTCAGTGTAAAGATGATGATGATGATGATGATGATGATGATGATGATGATGATGATGACAACATTGATTCACTATTAACTCCATCAAGCACCGTGTAAAGCATTTTCTATGAATTGCTTCATTTCTTACACAAAGAATGGTGTGTATATCCATTTTTTTTACAAATGAGAATGCTGAGACTTCTTTTTTACACAGCTCTATTAAGGTATTTTTACATGCTATAAAATTCACCCATTGCATATTAAATAATTAAATAATTAAATGATTTTATATAAATTTATACAGTGGGCAATTATCACCACAAGGCAGTTTTAGACCATTTCCATAACTCCAAAAAATTCCCTTGAGCCTATTTGCACTCAATCCTGCTTTAACCCCCAAACACAGGCAACCACTGATGCACTATCTGTCTCAATAAATTTGCCTTTTCTGGACATCTCATATAAATGGAATCAAAGAATATAGAGATTTGTTTTTTGTGTGGCTTCTTTCACTTAGGATAATGATTTTGTGGTTCATTCATGCTGTAGTATGTATTGGTATTTTGTTCCTTTTTTATTGCTGAATAGCATTTAATTATATGGCTACACCACATTTTGAAATTCACAGGCATTTTAATTGTTTCCAGTTTTGGACCATTATGAATAATACTGCTGTGAACTTTCACTTACAATTCTTTGTGTGAACATATATTTTTACTTCTCTTGTGTAGATTCCTAGGAGTGGAATTTGGAATTACAACACTGTGTGATAAGGTTATGTAAGGTTTTAGGAAACTGCCAAAATGTTTTTCAAAGTAGATGTACCATTGTATATCCCCACCAGAAAGGTAAGTGTCAAATGTGTTTTCTGTGTCTATTGAGATGGTCACGTGGTTTCTGTTGTTGATTCTATTTATGTGGTTATTACATTGGCTGATATTCAGATGTAAAACCAACTTTGCATTCCTAAGATAAATTCCACATGCTCATGGTACGTAATCCTTTTTATATGCTGCTGAATTTGTTTTGTTAATATTTGTTAAGGAGTTTGCATCTATCTTTTTTTTTTTTTTTTTGCGGTACGCGGGCCTCTCACTGTTGTGGCCTCTCCCGTTGCGGAGCACAGGCCCCGGATGCGCAGGCTCAGTGGCCATGGCTCACGGGCCCAGCCGCTCCGCGGCATATGGGATCCTCCCAGACCGGGGCACGAACCCGTATCCCCTGCATCGGCAGGCGGACTCTCAACCACTGCGCCACCAGGGAGGCCCACAATTTACATTTTTGAAAGCACTTCCATGTCCATTAATAGGCTTTATTCTTATAATAATTCTGGAGGTAAGTGTTATTATACCCAAATTACAGCTGAGACCTATTCTGCACAGTTAATAAGGGGCAAAATCTTGATTGGAATTCAGTTCTTCTGATGCTGTATTAATATACTTCACACTATACAATAGAGGTTCTCTTCATTAAAAATTTAATTCCCTTGCTAGCTTTACTGCACTTGTATGGAACAAGGGTACATAATGGTTCAGTACATGTAAGAAAAAAAATGTAATAATTGAGTTCAAAAGCCATAAGGAATTAAGTAAATTTCAGAGCATCTATAAATTAAATCCTGTCCATTGAAAGGTACTGTGTTGAATATCATTATCAAGAGAATATAACCATAATATACAAGCAGAAAAAATTTACAAAAGACTGTGTGTAAACAGACTAGATAGTCCAGAAATAGATGCACACATATAGAGTAAACTGCTTTATGACAAAGATGCCAAATATTCAGTAGGAAAAGAATTTATTTTCAATAAATGGTTATGGAGCAACTGGATATCTCTATGAGAAAAAAATGAACTTTGTATCAGTATTTCACATCATACTTAAAAATTAACATGAAATGGACCTTGAACCTAAGTATGAAAGAAAAAACCCACAAAATTTCTAGAAGAAAACAAAGAATATTTTCATATTTTAGGGTAGAAAATTATTTCTTAATTAATACAAAAATTAATATACATCAAAGAAAAAATGATAAATTGTATTTCATTAAATATAAGGACTAATTTCTCAAAAGACACCAGGAAGAGAATGAAGAAAATAATCCAAGAATGAGAGGAGATAGTTATACAGTTGGTCCTTGGTATCCACAGGGGATCTGTATCAGGACCCTCCGCAGATATCAGAGTCAGCAGATGCTCAAGTCCGTTAAACAGCCAAAGAACAGTCAGCGTTCCGTACCTCGTGGATATGGAGGGCCAACTCTAATACATATATCCAACAAAAAAGCTTATACATAGTATAACTCAGAAATTCCTTCACACTAATAAGGAAAAGACAAACAAACCAGTTTTTCAAATTGAACCAAATATTTAAACAGGCACTATATAAAATGGAATACCTAAGTGACAAATTAGCAAAAATCAATAGAATCATCAGTGTAATGCAAATTAAAATAACTATGCAATACCACTACATCCTCTTTAGAATAGCTAAACCCAAAAGACCGATAATACCACTTGTTGTCAAGAATGTGGAGTAACTGGAACATTCATATCTTGCTGAAGGAAAACTAAACTGGTGCAACAACTTTAGAAAACTGTTGCCATTATCTACTAAAGCAACATATACCTTTACCCTATGATCCAACCATCACACCCCTAGGCATACACCCAAGAGAAATAAGTGTATATATCTATCAAAAGACATATGCAAGAATATCCACAGAAGCCTTATTCATAATGGCCAGAAACTGGAAACAACCCAAATAATATCAATAGAAGAAGAGATAAGTAAATCGTGGTATAGAATAGAATAGTAGACAGGATTAAAATTTAACAAGTTAATGATGGATGAAATAATAAGCATAAATCTCATAGACATTTTGTTGAGGAGCCAGATGCCAAAAAAGGTTCATACGGTATGATTCCATTTATATGAACATCAGGAACAGGCATACTATTGATAATGTTGATATGGATGTGGGTGACAGTGATATGTAACTACAAAGTCAGGTGTTGCTTCAGTTTCAATGTACTTCCTTACGGCCAGTGCCTCTTAATTTTTATTCTGTTAAAGTCTGACTTCAGCTACTAGCTAAGGTGTGCTGGTTTTCCTTCACAATTGCTTTGATGGTAATTTTGAACAGAACTTTCCCATCTTCCTCCCTTCACGTCTTTTTTCACATCTACAGACAGGTGAGAGTCTAAAAGATTACACTGAATACTTTTGGTGTTGGCATGACCATTGCCAGGCGGCTTCTTCACGAAAGCTCTTTCTGCAAAAGTCACCAAGAGCATCTTTAAACCTCCAGCACCCGCAGCAAAACATTTTTCAAACTTCTAAGACATTTCTTTTGAAATAATGATAACAGGATACATCTGGGCACACTGTTCCTGTCTTAACATCCTAAAAGTGAGAGTTCTAGATAATGTTTGTCTTTTTCTTTTTAACATAATCTTTATTATGTTTGTAACTTTGCTTTGCAATAACTAAAAATAAGGGAAGAACATGTCTTTTTGTTTGTGCTGAATAAACATTAGAGCTGGTTGGGGTCTACTTTTCTTCTTTTCTTGGCCACACTAATGCAAGTAGTGTGGCCACTTGAGGCATGTCTCAAAAAAACACAGAGACACATGCATTTTTCTCTCCCTGTCTCTCACTCACACTCACACACACACACACACACACACACACAACTGAAGGAAGTCAGAATAATCCATTTTGCCATGAAACATCTAGGTTTTCACAACTGGCACCCAGCGGAAAGGCCTCCCAAATGTGGCTTTAAAGCAACCATGAGACTGTTTTAGGCATAATATCCACAGAACCAATCTGTTTGCTCTGAAATTTAAGGTTTAGAACTCACATAAAGCTTGAGGCACAGACATCAGTCCTAGTTTCTCAGTACATCCAGTTATTTGGAGAATCTAACCAGGATTTGTGATTGAAATAAAATGCCATTTCCCTTTTTTTTTTTTTTACATCTTTATTGGAGTATAACTGCTTTACAATGGTGTGTTAGTTTCTGCTTTATAACAAAGTGAATCAGTTATACATATACATATATCCCCATATCTCTTCCCTCTTGCATCTCCCTCTCTCCCACCCTCCCTATCCCACCCCTCTAGGTGGTCACAAAGCACTGAGCTGATCTCCCTGTGCTATGCAGCTGTTTCCCGCTAGCTATCTATTTTACGTTTGGTAGTGTATATATGTCCATGCCTCTCTCTCGCTTTGTCACAGCTTACCCTTCCCCCTCCCCATATCCTCAAGTCCATTCTCCAGTAGGTCTGTGTCTTTATTCCTGTCTTACCCCTAGGTTCTTCATGACATTTTTTTTCTTAAATTCCATATATATGTGTTAGCATACGGTATTTGTCTTTCTCTTTCTGACTTACTTCACTCTGTATGACAGACTGTAGGTCCATCCACCTCATTACAAATAGCTCAATTTCGTTTCTTTTTACGGCTGAGTAATATTCCATTGTATATATGTGCCACATCTTCTTTATCCATTCATCCGATGATGGACACTTAGGTTGACATTTCCCTTAATAAAGGAAAGGGTATGTGACATAATTGGGATATTGTAAAACATCCTGAGAAATCATGGATGGAAAGCATTACTGGGGAATAAATTACTAATTGCATTAGTGTCCTGCTCCACTCAACTTAGCATATAACTTTAAACTATACCTGGCATCTAGGTCCATGACTGTAATTTACTTTCCTTGCATTTAAAAAATATTCACATGAATTATTTTTAACAATACTTTTTTCAGAGGTTCAAAGACAATCTTCATAATTCCCTTAGTTTATGAATAAAGACACAGAAGTATTAGTCTAAATTGGAAGCTCTTGAGGGAATGATATCCCTTGCTATGTTTTATACATTATCTGATTTTCTCTCAGCAACCAAAGTTCCTGAATTATAATTGTGGTCATCCTCGTAGCAACAAAGATGAGGGAGATTTTTACTACCATAAACTATGCTCAGCCCACTCCTTTGTTCTTGAGATGCAGGATCTCCTCTCAGAAGATGCAGAGAGACCTGAGCAGCCCGACAGAAGGCTGACAAGCACACAAGGTTAGGAGACACATCTCTACTCTTTATCACACTGTGGTCTGACTGTCTCGCCGTTTTTCCCCAGCCATCCCCACCCAACTTCCAGGGACAAAACGCACATCTGTTCAGTATGGAAGGAGCAAGATCTGTGGGGTTTTGGTAGAGTTTCATTTTACTCTTTATCACCAATGTCTGGCTTTCCACAGCACTAGGTGTAGTAGTATTCTTCAGCACACAATCAGAGTTTTCTTCTTGGAGAAGGCTCATCACAGATATATCAGAGGGTCTTTGGACAATCTTGTAAATGAAAGGAGTAGTTCTTTTATATAGGCTTCCAGTAAGACTGACTATTTGGGCATAGATACGAATGAAAAAACCTAAGCAAAAATCAGCAGTCCTCCCATTGACAGCTCCTTCACAAGTTTTGAGTAAGAATTCAAAATGATGGTGTCTTCTATTGCATTCATCCTCCTGGAGATAAGCCATAATCATGTGCATTCCAAGCACTTTGGTATTCCCCGCTGAACTTGACTTTGAAGCACATTTTCTAACACACGTGAAATGTCCCCTGATTTAGCCTCCTTAAGAAAAGTTGATCACCCATCCATTGTCAGGGGTGGGGTCACAGTTTCTCGAGTCCCTGCCATTATGAGTGAGTTAGATTGAGAAATTCAGTTGAACTGAAAAGCAAGAAGTAAAGAACTAAGATGGTCATTTTGCTCTCCCCTGACAGATACTGGCAGAGAGAAAATATAAACGTAACAAGGTCCTAAGGGCTCAGGTGATCTTTTCCCTCCACTGATACACACCTCAAAAAATAACAAAAATTGCTAATAAGCCAGCCAAGACAGCCAAGAAGTTCCCTGAACTCCTGATGGGGAAAATTTGGTACTGACCTTGTCAAATTGAATAACCACTTCAAACAGGTTAACTCTAGTTTTTTTTTTTTCTAATAACGATGGCTTTCAGAATAGGCACATCTAGGATGTGTGAAAGATAAAGATGAGATGTCTATTCTTACACTAATGATTAAAAATAAACCATAGAGAGTCTGGTTCACTACAGACTTCATTAGTTTCCATTAGGATATTTATTTTTTGCCAGTGGTACTTCTAAAAACAAAAATTTCAAAAGATTTTATACATTGCCTACTATCCAATCTCTGTTTCTTTGGGAGGGAGTGGAAGATAAGAATCAAATCCACAGTGAACAGACAATTGTGTTTTCTAATCCTCTTGGTTCAAGACCGGTATGAATAAAAAAGTGAAGCTCCCCTGCCTTTGCATTCACCTCAGAAAAGATTTTAGCAAACACAAGACACCAAATAGTACTGGCATTAGATAAATTGTTTAAAGCATTTCTATTTTCTTGCAGAGCAAACAGTCAACCATCAGAGTTTGGTCATCAATTCATTGACAACTACTATGATGTGACTGGAATTTTGGAGCACCATAAGAAAATCCTCCCCACTTCCTTTATCAGTGTTGCATTTTTTAATGGCATTTCTAAAAAACAGGCAAATAGGAGGGTGATGATAGCCCAGCAATGCCTTTTTAAATTTACAGTTTTAGAGTAATTACGAGCGCTATTGCTGACGACAGCAATATTTTCAGAGCCCGTATCCCCACAAAGTTCCTCAAAGACTGGATGCATAATTCGCATCGAAAGTTACTAAGCATCTGTTTGACTGCATTTAGTCTTCCCTTCAAAGAAACATAGAAAACAGTTTGCTCTAAGGCACTGTACAGTCAAGAACAAACAGGTGAGATGCTTTCAAATCTTAAGGCTGTACACCAACAATTCAATACAAAGTGACGATGGTTACTTTAATCATCAGCTCCTTTTACTGTGTGTACCAAGTACATCGAAGCAGAGTCATACCTTAAAAATAAAGAGTGAGAAAGCAACAAACAGACAAACAGAAGGGGGAAGGAAAGGAGGGAAGGGAGGGAGAGAAAAGGGTAGACGAGATGGACTAGAACGGGAAAGGCAAGGAAGCAAAAAGTGTATTTGAGCATCTCTTCCATAGATACTCAGACCATAGATGGAGACTTGATGACGTGAAGACTGATTGGCAGGGAGTGGATTATCTGTGTTTGAAAGAGGGGGCTTAGATTCGTACTCAGAGAAGTGGGTTTCTCACACAGAAGAGCATCCAGCATGCCCCAGCCCTACCTTTCCCAACACTCCAGAAGGTCTGATCTCTTCCTGGAGAGACAGCTACTCCCAAGATGAAAAGAGAGTTAGGAACGAGTAAGGGGACCCACCCAAGAGGCACAGCGTCAGGACATCTGTGGCAAAAGGAAGGAGGTAGCAACTGGAAAAACGCCATGTTTCTGGTCCCCACTGGGGAAGTCAATGGGACACTCTCACAGCTCACAGCATGTTTCCTGCGCCAAGAGGAGTCCAAGGGGCCTGTGCCGACACCACTCATGTGTCACTGCTTTCACACACGTGACCCACATCCTGCACTTGATGGTCATGACACCGTCTTGCCTGTACTTCCTGCTAGTTAATGAGAGAGCTTCTTCGATACGTTTAGCCCAAGGGAAGGTGATGGTATTAAGCTTCTGTTATTGGATTGCATACCAAATTATATACATATATATATATATATATATATATATATAGGACTGCATACCAAATATATAATTTTATCCATTTTATATAATTATATACATAAAATATATACACACACATGCAAATATGCATGTATATATCTATTATATATATACCAGTTATATACATACAAATGTGTTTACATATATATAAATATAGATATATAGATATATAGAGAGAGACTATAATATATGACTACATTATATATACTAGTAGAATTTAATTAGATATATGTAATTAAATATATATATGTATTCCTGAGACTATACACCAGGTATTAAGCTTCTACATATCTGATGTGTGTCATGACAGTAATATATGGAGCAAAATATGTATGCATTCATTCATTCCACAAAAATTTACTCAAGACTTTGTTATGAACAAAGAATCGGACCACATGCTGTTAGGGAAAGAGAGCCAAGGAGAATCTGGTTTCCAGAGTCCAAATGAGTTTCAAGCTGCATAAAGGAAAAGACACGTAGACAACTCATTGAATACCCAACAGTATGAAGCAAGTGCCCTAATAGAGATAAAACCAGATGCTGAGAAGACCTGAAGGAAGGAGGGATTATTATTGTATGGTCTGAGGGTAGGAGACGAGGAAATGTTTCTTGAAGGAGATGCTTTTTAGCTCATTTTAATAGCTGGAGAAGGTGTAAGAATTCTGCAAGCCATTAGAGAAATGTGAGCCAGGCCTGCCAGAAGGGAGGAATAACATGCTGAGGAATCACAGGGAGGTTCACCCACCTGGAGAAGAGGGTGCAGCAAGGAAGCTGTGCCAGGGACAGCAGGAGGGACAAGGTGGTCTATGATGTGGACACCGTGCTGAGTCTAGGTCAGAAGACAGGGCAATTCCTAATTCAGTCAGGGATGATAATGGGGAAGACAAGGCATTTTAACTAAGTATTGAAAGATAAATATGACTTCTACAGTCAGAAGTGGGATGAAGGGACTTCCCTGATGGTGCAGTGCTTAAGAATCCACCTGCCAGTGCAGGGGACATGCGTCCGATCCCTGGTCCAGGAAGATCCCACATGCTGCAGAGCAACTAAGCCCGTGCGCCACAACTACTGAGTCCACTTGCCACAACTACTGAAGCCCGCGTGCCTCGAGCCTGTGCACCTCAACGAAGAGTAGCCCCCGCTCACTGCAACTAGAGAAAGCCCACACACAGCAACAAAGATCCAACGCAGCCAAAAATAAATAAATAAATAAATAAATAAATAAATAAATAAAAGAAGTGGGATGAAAAAGAACACTCCAGAAAAACAAGATGGCATTAGGAAAGAACTGGGGATAAGAACATATAATGTTGACTTAGGGGATGGTGAATGTACACTTAGGATAAAACACTTTTGCTCATTCCTGACACATGTTAGGAGTTCAATAAATATGTGTTGAATGAATAAATAAATGATTGATCATAGGGAACTAAGGGAGAAAGAAGTTTCAAAATATGGGTTGGAGTTGAACCTTGAATTCCAGACTAAAATGTTGGGACTTAATCCAGTCGCCAATGGGAGGCGCTCAAGGGATTTCAGAGGAAGGAGTGACAGGATCAGTGCTGTAAGTCCAGAACTGAGACAAAGGATGGACTAGAGAGGGAGCAGCAGAAAGAACAGCCTGTCCCCGTGTCGCAGACTCAAGACAACAGGGATTTAGGTAACAGTAGGAATTGAACAGATAGAGATAGAATGAATTTAAGACACATCAGAAAGGTGGAGCTATCTACCGCTGTTACATAGCTTTCTCAGACTTACCCACTCACAACAGCACGGCTTTGCAGGCCAATAAATACACACCACCAGCCCTTCAGGCTTATTTTGGCCATGGTTTGGGTCTTTACATTTTGCTTCCCCTCCAGCATCATTCTCGGATTTCGGTCTTCTGCCTCATTAGTTCAATTGCCTGTTTCCACACAAGCATCCATATCGCTCTTGGACTTAAAGTAAGTTCTACTTCCCTGATTTGCGATTCAGCGTTCATTCTTGTACCCTTTTTGTTCCTGGTTGTTTCAGGTATCCCTCACCCCAGCCTCAGCCTTTGGACCAAACGCCTAATGGTGACCCACTTGTTCAGAACGTTAAAATAAAAGGTTCCTTAAAATAAAATGTCATCAGGATATCTGAATACTCCAACACATATACCATTGGACTTTCCAAATGGTCAATGTGGTTTCCGAGATGTGCTCAAAAACATTTTTTTTAAGGTCATTTGACATTTGGTACAAGGCATTGCACCAACAGCCAATAGGCCTATTACACTGATTAATACTAAGAAAACGCACTAGAAAAAAGGTGGTACCAAGATAATTTATTTTTTGTGTGTGTGCAATTAACTTCATTAAAGAAGAACAGAATCAAAAGATGATGGCTAATTCTTAATTACTTAGAAAGAAATCATGCTATAGATAACTAGACGTATGTTATATCAATCAGACATATGATATGACTTTTTAAAAGCTCTATTTAGCTTTGAGGTACAGCATATGTGTGTTAATCCCATTTCTAAAAATTTTCAGGACAATCTCACTGTCCTCATAAATGTGTTTGTAATTGTCAAGCCATGTATTCTAATTTTTTTTGGTTGAAAAACATGAACACTGTTAGCAGATTTGCTTTGGGCGAAATTAAATTTAGATTCCACCCCCAGTGTCTGCCGGAGGGTGGAGAGAAGCTTACCCAAATCTAAGAATCCCACTATCTAGGGGAAAACGCACCAGAAGCCTAACCCACGTGCTCTTTGGGTCTACACTCAGGAAAGTTCAGCTAGTCCCTGCTTGCTATAATGCTAAATGTTTTCTCAAATTGCTGTTGAATGTTTGCTCTAGTTCTTAGCAGCTGCTCTGATTCAAAAGGGCTCTATGTTCTCAGGACATTGAAATTATGACTTGAAAAACAAAACAAAGCCCGTTATTGCATTTTTCCTGATTTGAAAAATCAAGTTGAAGACAGTGACCCTCTTCCAAAAGGCAAGAGCATTGCCTCATGGTTTGGGGTCCTTGAGCAAGGTCCCTCAAGGCCTATACATGAAATGAGGACAATACGGAGACCCAAGCGTTCACATAATTGATCCACTTTCATCCGCGTAAAGGGATGAGAAAGTCTCAAATTATTAACAGTCCAGTGCTTTTACAGCTCCCACCTACCACACGCTTACTGCCTTCAGATTCCTCCTAATTGAATTACTGAGAGCAGACCAAATGACCTTAGTTGTCCAAGCAGTATTTATCACATTTTAAATGAATTCCATTATTAAAAGGAAACATTCTCTTAACTCATTTTCCATCTTATAGTAATTATATCCGCGGTGTCCTAAGTTTTCTGTGACTTTTCTTTTCAAGAAACAACTCTTAACCTTCCACAGAGTCAGTGACCTTGTTTGGATGACTCTTCCCCTCAGGTGACCTTGAGGCAAAAATTATAGAAGCATCAATTGGCAAGTTTGCGAGCATTCAGCAAATCATGAAAAGGGTAAGAGCTCTTCATTTCCCAGCACTGGTATTCATCATGGAAAGACACATAAAAAGAAAGGGCAAATTCCAATGACACGCATCCAGTAAATTGGAGACTCTTGTCACAGTAAATGCCAATTCAGCAGTTTATAATCACAATGCATAACATGCTACATTACTTATTTTTTAACCCTCTAAATTGGGCATGTTATTACTGTTCCTCTGTGTCACCCTTTGTATCATTGAAAAGCCTAAGTTTCTTCTGCTATGAGATCCTCTTTCTGAGTCTGTTGAATTTCATCTTGGTTATTAGTAACAAGTCCTCTTCACAATGGCATTCAATCAAGAATCACAGATTTTGAAGAAATCTGAAAGGTCACTTAGTTCCACGTGGACCATTGTACAAAATAAACTAGAAGGGAATAAACTGTAAAATTGTTTCCAAACTATTTGCAAATACAACAAACCACAGAACTTCTCTTAACAATTTGCCTGGCATTTCATCCATTTTAAGCAGGTAAATGGAGTCCAAATTCTCTTGCCTGAATTGGAGTTAATTTCAAAACCAACAATCAAGGTGAATCATCATTCCTAAATCTATTTATTTATGAACTAAAGGAGAGGAGTTCAATACAGATTGCACTGGTGTCAACAGAGTGTCCACAGTAAGTGATGTTCTCTATTAGATGTGCTTGGATTTTTTCACGTGGTAAGAATACTATAACCAAAGTGCAGTTAATAAGGTCAAACACATTTCTGGAGATTTCCACACATGTTCAGGTATTCTCACCTCAATATTACATTTCACCTAAGTGGAATATGTGACATAGAGCAGTAACATGGAACAAACACTGGACAAGAGGTATCACGGGTATGGAGTTAAGGTCCAGCTCTCTGACTCATGAATTCCATTAGACAGTCACCCAAACTCCCTGGGCCTTGGTTTCCTCATTCATGAAACTATTTCTGAAGTCATATGATTCTATAGGTCTATGTCAAATACCAGATTAACAGCAGGCTTTTGATGTTTTCTCCTAAACCAAAGCAAAGCAAAAACAAAACAAAACACAGAAAAGGCAACAAGAACACACCTGGCATTAGTTTATACCTAGGTGGTGTTGAATTTCCACCTTTGCAGTATTACCACCCCAAGCACAGTGAGAGTATTTAGTATTTAGCAGCGGAGTTATTAACCCATGCTCAGATGTGTCACGATGTTGTTTGAATCCTATTAAATAATATATTTCTTTAAAAAAAAAGTCTCAGGTTTCTGAATCTCTTCACAGTTTACCTCTAGTGACTGAAGCACATATATTAGAATTGAACAGTTAGTATTTCTGGTATAGGACTGATCCAGGTTATAAGGCAGAATCTTTCCTCTACCTAAAACAGAATCTTCTTTGAGATCATCCTTCAAATGATTGCCATTTATGGAAGTATGTCATCTCTGCAGAAAGAGCCATAGAGGAAAACCAATTCCAGAGATTTCTTTTCTGAAGCATGTTTTGTCTATTTGCTATATCAACAAGCAAACAAGGTGTTTGAAAATGTTGTTTTCTTGAGGAAGATGCTCCTATGACATTACTGATCCTAAGGTATAGCCATGGGCTTCTGCTATTGATTTTAGCATCCTATTTGGAGTATGCTAGCTACCTGTTACAAAGCCAGTCCTCACCACATCCCACCAAGAATGTCAATATGCTTTCCATGCTGCTTCTGCTCTTTGCACACCACTCCCCTGAGGCAGTGCCCTAAATCATCCCACATAAGCCCTGGCAGATCTCCAGGCCCACGGGCAATGGTGGACTCCAAACTAGAGCCACTAAAATGATTAACGTCTCCTGCCCATATGATGCTATTTCAGGTATCTCAAGGCCTTCCCTGCCTTAAAATCAAAATTCCACTTTTCTCACTGATGCTTCAAATTCCTTTAAAAGAATAAAGAGATGCTTTGACTCAGTACACATTTTCCTGGGAGAGGAAACATATGACCTGAAATCCATATAATTGATTAATCTGACAAAATTGATTAATATAAAATCCTTTTCTGAGGACAGACATTGATGAGGAGCCTTACTGGCAGGTGAAATGGGAAAAGTACAGCAAAAAGAGATGGAAGACACCAAATATTTTGCTTACTTCTTGCTTCATAAGCATTTGTAACATAATAATAATGATATTCATCCCATGAGGTTGTTGAGCTAATAACTGATAACAATAAATACCATTTATCGAGTCTTTCAATAGTGAGAGGTAACATCAGTGAAAATGCTGGTCAGGACATCCAAAAAGCCTCTCCTCTTTATAAAAGCAATGAGAACACTGCCAAAAATTGTCAAAATTGACATTTTTATAACTCCAAAAAACGTAATGAATTAAAAATCAATGGCCAGGGAATCTTTTAAGTGATTTACAAGCATTATTTTATTTAATTCTCAAAAGTATCCTATGATGTATGATATGATTAGGTATAAGAAGTATGATTAGGTATGGTGATTATTCACTTATTGCAGATGAAGAAACTATAGTAAAGAGGGTTATATACCTTGACTAAGATTGAACAGTTAATAGGAAACAAAGGTAGGAGCTACAATTAATGTTCTTCTCATGTTTGATGTCTCAGGGTAAACGTTTCCACCCAATCTCTACAAGGTCCCTTCTATAATTCACTCTGACAGCATCCTATTCTCTTTCTTCATAAAACTTTTCACAATGTGAAATTATAATTCTGGGTCTGAAGATAGACAAGTGGATAATATAAGTAGTGTGAGCAACTTGTTCTTGTTTGCCTGAGACTTTCCTGGGGTTGACACTGATAGTCCCAAGCACTGGAATTCTCTCAGTCCTGAGAAAATCCGGGTGGTTGGTCACACGAAGAAATAAATAAGCTACAAGTGTTAGCTCACTGATGCCACACAACTAGGTGTTCCCTTCATAAGTCATAAGAGCTATCACCCAGGAGATAAGTGTGCTGCAGCCAACCTTCTTTCGTCCAACAGCCCTAAGTGTCCTATAAACCACAGGAGGGTCTCTGTTTACCCACTACAAGGCACCCTTCTCAGTCACCATGGAAATACCATACAGAAACTAAACAAAGATGAGATTTTTAACGCAGCCTTTGAAAAAAAAAAAAAAAAAAAAGAGGCTCTCCAAGAAAGCACTACCATTTTGGAAGGAAGGGAGACTCCACTATTGTTTCTTTACTTGTTTATTCTGCTTCTTTCCAGAAGCTATTTACTCCATAAGAGCAGGGGACTCACGTTTTCACTCATCATCAAACATTCAGCATCTAGCAAATGCCTGACATCTGGTGCATATTCAATAAATAGTTGAGCCAGTGATCATGTAACGTCTAAGTCTTGCTCTTAATCACCATCTATTACCTGCCTTGATTTAATACTTTAATTTTCCTGCCTTAATAGAAATACAAACTAATAGTATGAACTGTTCACAACATC
The DNA here is from genome assembly GCF_964341445.2 of Mesoplodon mirus. Classification (NCBI taxonomy): domain Eukaryota; kingdom Metazoa; phylum Chordata; class Mammalia; order Artiodactyla; family Ziphiidae; genus Mesoplodon; species Mesoplodon mirus. The sequence continues at coordinate 65,402,138 of NC_138993.1, read as the reverse complement.
ACAGGCATGATGTTATCCTAGTAAGTTGACAGAATAAGCTTTTGAGGTAATTATCCCCATTTTCCAGATGAAGGAACTGAGGATAAGAGAGATGAAAGAACTTGTCCAAGACCTCAAAGTTAATCTGTATTTGTTCCACAAGTGTGTGCTATAATTTCTCAATTCTATCATCCTTCTGGCAAGAAATATTTCTGTACCCACACAATGGAAAACACAGAATATCAGGTGTTTGATATATGCTTCTTATAGAGACCACTTCTCCATGCCTCCGATATTGTTTATCATACCAATCTGGTAAGCTAAATATTTTCCATATCTGACATAAAGGCAGTCCAGCCGGGCCCCTCTTCTATTAATAAAGTGCAAATTGACACAAAGTTATGTAAGGCTACAGTATTTGTAATAATAACCTCTGAATTCATTAAGCACTGGCAAATTTTGAGTCCGCCATCATAACTTGCCAAAATTGTTTTCTTCTTCTAGTTTTTAGGAGGCAACCGATAAATGCCATTTCATTCATTATTTTATTTCTGATTTTATTTTATTGTCCATAACCAATATGGCTCTAAAACCTCTCCTTTTTTCTTCTTTTCTTAAGAGAATCCTCCAGTGTACATGCATGCTATTTAAACTAAGCTCCCTAAAGCTGAATACAATTTATCTTCAAACAGCAGAGAGGAAGGAGGGCAGAAATCTTCAAATATATATAAATTCGTAGCAAGCTTCTATCGAACTCCTGCCCTTGTCAACTTGTTTAGAACACAATTTTCCAAATGCCACTGCTTTCTGGGATTCAGGAGAGGGTAAGAGAGCTCTTTCATTTCATTAGATTTCTGTCAACTCCATCCTGAGTTTCTAGCAATAGGGACTCTCAGAAAAATATGCTGAGCTTCCCTTCAGGTCTGGGATGCTGTGATTCTGGCATCGCAAAGCGCCAAAAGTAAATAAAATGGCTCACATTGTGTTCCAGGCACAAGGGGGCCCAAGAGACAGGATGAGAAATCCCTCTGATGTGCCCAAGACCCTACCTCCAATTGCATGCTGCTGTTTTCTCAATATTCAGAGCTGCAGCCACTTGGAGCCAAATTCTCCCCTCAGTTCTGTGTACGCAACTTCATCCAAAGTCACTAGGTGTAGAGAGCGTATCTAAAAGTGACATTTGCCAATAGCGCCATGGAGTTCTCTTATCTGCCCCGTACTAACTATGCAATAAGTGTCTTTCTACCAATTTCTGCATAAACGTGAGCCCGTTTGCTACTCTCAGATGGCGGCGCTTGCTGTACAATTTCCTCACTTTTTAAAGATTTTTGCGTTTTGCCAGTCAGGAACACATTTTGCAAGTCCCTGGCAAACACAAGTGTACTTTCTTCTTGGCTTCAACACTTGCGGAAGCCAGATGAAAGGAACAGCTCGCAGGGAAAGCTTTGGATTTCATCAGTCCATCGATGAAGCAGTCCTCTGCCTCTCAGTCAGGTTTTTAAGGGATTGTGTTTCCTTAACTGAAGAAGTAAAAGTGCAGAAGAGTATAAGTGAAGAAGAGAGTTAAAGGTTTGCCTCATTTGAGGAGTATTTTTGGATCCTTCCCTCTACTCTCCCCCCTCCAGGCTAAGTTGGCGGTTTCCACAACCCATGTGCATCTCATATCTTATAGTGTGTGTGTGTGTGGATTTGCTAGGTATTGTCTGATGTGGGCTCTCTGAGTCAGAGCCAATATCTTGTTTATCTCCATATTTCTAGCCTAGAGCAAGGAGTCTGTCAGTCAGGTCAAGACACATTTATTGTCCACCTACTCTGTGCTAGGCACCGAGCCTCCTCCAGAGATAGAATGTCCTCCCCTTGAGGAACTTAGAGTCTAGTCAGGACATGCATGCATCAGCATAACATTTATGCACAAGGCAACTAGAAGTTACATAGAGTATGACCAAGATGCCAAAGGGAACACAGCAGATGGGTTCGTAATCCTGGTGGTAGAGTCAAGGGGACCGCTGGGAGAAGACTATGCCAGAGCTGAGCCCTGAAAAGAAATAGGAATTAAGTCAAGAGTTAGCAGGGAGGGGAGGGAGTTCCAGGCATGGGCAGCAGCATGAACAGAGGCAAGAGGGCATAGAACACTATGCAGTTTGCCCTGCAAACTTCAAGGCCCAGGCTGGGAATAGCAGGCCATTAAGACCAGAGAGGTGGGCAGTATCCAGGTAACCAAGGATTTTTTTTAACCTTATCATTTTAGAGAAAGTAGACATTGAAAGAGTTCAACCCTAAGGGAAACAGGCTCATATCTATGCTTTAAACTGTTCAAACTGGGAAATTAATAAAGGGGCTGGCTTTTCTTTGTGAAAGATTGAAAACAAAGAGTCCAGCTGGGAGGCAATTTTAATCATCTTGGTGAAAGACCGTGGGAGCCTGTATTAGGGCTGAGAGTAAGGCTACGCAAGACATATTGAAAAGGCAGAATGGGAAGGACATTGTGCTGGGTTAGAGGCAGGAAGTGAGTGGCTTGAGGTACGCATTAGACTTTGAGATATATGAGCTTGAAGCTCAGAGAAGTGTCAGGGATTAAGATTAAACTATGTGACTCCTAATTTTATAGGAGCTGAAATTATCCTTGAAAGTAGATGAGATTTCCCATGAAGAACTCTTGTTAAAAGAGAGACCCAGTAGCTGGGAACCTCTGGGGAAAAACTATCATTTAAGGGGTGAGCTGGGGAGTGGGTGCCCCTGAAGGTGATGAGGAGACATTTCAGAGACCTGCATGTGAGGCAAAGAGAGTGTGAGGTCCTGGAGGCTCAGGGACTTGCAAAATGTGTAAAGATTTTCATAGAAAGGCAGAAAACAGTGTCAATGCCCCATTGTGGTAAAGTCAATATAGAGTCAAGTCCAATAGCTTTGGCAATAAGGAAGTCTTTGAAGACCTTTTCTGTGTCAGAGACACATATGCATATTGTTTAATAAATACATGAATGAATAAATTAATGAATGGACAAGACCATGTTTTCAGAGACTCTCTTCCCTTAGGATATAAAAAGTGAGGCTTAATTTGTTGGGTGAAGGTTGATTTACAAAGGAGCCCAAATCTCTAGCCTTAAAAACTCTTAATTAGCATTGGTGGCACAAAACAAGTCATTCTGTTTCAAGCCTTTTCTTATTGACTTTTCTTCTCCATACCCTTTGCCGTGCATTTTAATAATGATAGATGAAGCAAGTCTTAAGGTGAAAATGCAGAATCCAAGGCTACTCTCCCTTCATCACTTGCCACGAATAGGACCCACATCCACATTTACACGTACATTTGGGGTCATAGGTCAGCAGAGGTGTTTGGAAGCACGGAAAACTAGATGCTACAGGGTCAGAATTTTAACACCAGCCCTTTCTTGGAGCAGCCCAGTGTCTTGATTTGAAGTAATAGATTCATGGGCTTCAAAATTTTCTTCCACTTTAAAGTTTTTGTCTAGAGTCTTCACTCTCAAATGCTATTGGAGCATCCTAGATTCACTCAGTAAGTGCTCAACAAAGATTTTGGTTGTTAATTCAGTCCTTTGAGACTAAAGTCTTATTCTTTAGCAAACAGAACTGTTTGCTGTTTGTTCCAGAACCAAGCTGAGATTTATTTTGCTTTCTGCAGTTGCTCTTCATTTCTGCTTTCCCTGTTTGTACATATGCCTTCACTTTATATTCCTGCCTTTCTCTCTGGATGTTTGAGAAACACTGGTCTCTGCCAATGCGTACACCCATGCTGACTGATCCATGGACTGGTACCAAAATCCACTCCTCCATATTTTGACTCACTGCAGAGAGGAGGCACACTGCCAACTTTGTAGCTTCCTGTGTTCGAAGAGTGACAGGAAAGCAAGATGAAGGAGTAAGAAAAGAAAGAGAAGTGTGGTTACAGCTGATGAAAGTGTGGTTCCCAGCACAGTGAGAGGAGAAACACAAACAAATCACCTGGCTGATTTCACCATAAACATGCACATCTCCTTCACGTATTCCCAGATTTTTACATCTACTGATGTCTTGCCTGGTGTATTCAGACGATGCACCATATGGACAGAGGCAATGTTTTCCTTAATCCTTAGTGTAGCGTACAGCCTGAACTATCAAAGTTCCACCACCAACACTAACAATAAAAAGAAATGGTATTGCCACTGCCAAACAGTGATTCGCTTTCAGTATGGAAGCTGCTGAGGGCAGGACTCCTGTTTACGTTATGTACCATTCTCAGAGCTCAGCAGGCAGTGACTAAATGGCAAAATGAGGGAGCCCACCTTCTTTCACTGATATCATACATTTCAGCCCTTAATGACCACCTAAATTCCCCGTGCTTCCGAGGGCTGGTGCTTTGGAACTGCTTTGCAAAGGTATTTTAAAAGATTTAATTGAAGTTCAGAAATCAAGTTTTATTAGCTAACATTCTGGGGCCCCAAAGAAGCAACTGTCCACCAGTTGATATTCTAGAAAGAAAAGAACTCTCTGTTAGGTGCAGTCAATGGGACAGTCCCTCAGTCCTCTCTCAATAAACCTGAGCTCTAACTTGCATGGATGTTCAGATACATCTCTACTGAATTTGTCAAATGGCAGCCCTTTCCACTCCGGTTTGGCATGCAGAGTCCCTTGGTTTTCTTTCAAGGAGATTTTCAGGAGTCCCAGAGTAGTGATTCTGACATCCTACCATTGCAAGAAATGCTTAAGAAATATATAAAATCTCTACCAATGTGAATTAAAATTAATTGCCTTTTTGAGAAATTTGCAATATTATCTGGATATATCTAGAAAAAACTCTTGAGTTGATGTTTAAGAAATAAGACGAACAACCCAAGAATACTGATGTTAATTGCATTTTAGGAGTTTTGCAACATGTCTGGGATATCAGTAGATAACTGTAAGATGTTACAGACTGGAGCTGAGAACCAGTCCATAATCATGACCAAATCTCCCAATAGAATTACTGGTAGTAAGGGTTGATGCGGAGAAAAAGAAAAATGGAATAAGTAGCTATTTCTTTTTCCAAATAAACAACATTGTTTACGCTTAGAACTTTCTTGTTTACCTCATTAAATTTTAAGACTGTTGGACAAAGTCAGTGTCTTATGTTATCAGTCTTTGAGAATGAAATTTACAGCATTCATAGCTGTTATTTCATGTTAAAAACATTTATTATTGCTATGCCTTTTGATCTAAATAGGGCCATGGGCTGCTAAGCCATTATTTTTAGAAATAGAGAGGAATTAAAAGATGACACCCAGGCACAAAGGAAAGGAAAGGTCCATCATCTATGCGAGAATAAAAGCGCTCTGAAGAAATGTTCGAGAAAAGATGAGCTGTTTTGTATACGCCTGACCCTGCCCTTGAAACTAAAGGAGGCTGCCTGACATATTGCCTCCACCTCACAGCTCCTTTGATTACAGCCCAATTCTGTAGACCTTTATTTCCTCAGAGGAAATTAGCAACAAGCTCTATCTCATATGCATTTGCACTCTCACATTTAGAATGTTTCTGCCTTGAATTTACATTTAAGAGTACTAAAACCCATTGATTTCTAATTATAATGGTGAGCTGCATTTCTAAAAAATGTAAAACTCAATAACATGAATGTCATTCATATCCCTTATCCCAATGGGCACTATTAAAAAAAAAAGGGGCCCATGTAGAGAGGACTTCCCATTTCTAAAAGCATGGCAGGCTGAATTTTCAGTTTACCTTTGAAAGCTCCCAAAATGAATGAAAAAAATCATTTTTAAAGCATAGCTTTTTTTTTTAACATCTTTATTGGAGTATAATTGCTTTACAATGGTGTGTTAGTTTCTGCTTTATAACGAAGAGAATCATTTATACATATACATATATCCCCATATCTCCTCCCTCTTGCGTCTCACTCAGCCATCTTGGAAGTCTTGAGGAAAAAAGGAACCCCAGATGAACTGAATCCCCAAAATGAAGTAAAAGCCAGACCCCAGAGAGGTAAAGTAGCATCAAAGCCTCGATTGTCTTGAGGGTATTGGCCAAATCTTGTGACCTTGACTCTCTTTTTGGATGGGTTGTCAGGGCATAGCAGGTAAGAGATAAGAGTCAAGGTCTGCAAAGGAAAAATTTAATAGAGTTCTAAATAAAGCTGAGATTCCAAAGTGGAAGAGTAAATAATAAACAACCCTCATCCCAGGAAAGGAGAGTAAGGGAACTTAAAAGACAGTGCCTGCCATAACTTGACACTCGGTATGAGAAAAAATAAATCTCTCTGAGAATTCGTCATCACAAGTCAATCCTTATGGACACTATGGAGTTTGTGACCCACATTTATGCTTTCTGTATGTATTGAAAAACCACAGCATAGAAAATAATTAAATATGCATCCAGGTTGGTAGTAAGCTTGGACAGCTTCTCTAGAAGAATTCAACATCAAGTTGGAGCTCTAAGAGTTCTCACAGATAATTCTAAGAAAAACAAGGCAATCACAATAAAAAAAGATCACCACACACAAGAAAAAGCACACCAAGAATGAGAGATGGCAGAATCATCTAAAAATTTCTCAGACACTGAACACATAATATTCTTAATATAAAAGAATTATGTTTAATATGATCTAAGAAATAAAAGATTCAGAAGCATGGAAAACAAGGTATTTTTAAAAATATATCAATGTTTAAAAGAATCCATTGGATTAAATTTTTTAAATGAAATTTAAAACTCAGTAAGATAAATTAGCAAATTCAACACAGCTGAAGAGAGAGAATGAATAAACTTAAAGATAAATCTGAAGTAATCAAACCAGAGAGAAAATTATTAAAAGTAGAAAAAATGTTGAAAAGATATAGAGAGGATAGGCTGAGAAGGTTTGGAGTACATCTAAATGGAGTTTCAGGGGGACCTAATGAATAAAATTGGGATAAGGAACTATTCAAAAAAATAACAACTAATACTCTCAACAATTTTTGGAAGATACTGAGCTCATATCCAAAAAGCTCAATGATTTCCAAGCAGACTAAATAAAAAGAGATTCACACCTAGACATACTGAAAGTAAAATTATATAACAATAAAAATAAAGACCAGATATTTAAAGGAAGCAGAGGAAAAAAAGAATATCATTTACAAAGGAACAATTATACTGATGACTGACTTCTCAGCACAGCAACAGAGACCAGAAGATATAATGCAATACATTGAGACAAAACAACCATCACTCTAGAATTTCACACGCAGTACAACTAACCTTCAAGAACAAAGACAAGAGCATTTTAGAAAAGTAAAATCTGTAAGTATTCATCACATACATGCCATCCCTAACTGAAACTCTAACAGATATGTTTCAGGAAGGAAGAAAATTAGTCCAGATGGAAGGTCTAAAATACAAGATAGGATTCTGAGCAAAGATATTAGTAAATATATGATAAAGAAAAACACTGATATACAAAACAGTTTATTGGTGAAGATTTAAAAATATAGAAATAATACGTGGAAAAGAACAGTATGTAAGTTGAGAGGGCGGTGATGAAACCTAAGACATTCAAAGGTTTTTGTACCATTTGAGATGAGAGTAAGGTTATTATTAATTTTAAACTGTGCTAATTAAGCATGTTAAAATATCTACAGTAGCCACTAAAAAAAAAAAACACAGAGAGTAAACATCAAAAATAAGTACAGAGATAAAGTTCAAAAGGAAGGAAAAATGTTAAATAAATCAAGACATAAATTGAACAAGAAAATGTAAAATAAAATTCCAATATCCTAGACAGTATTTTTTTAAATTATTAGAGTAGGCATACACACGATCATTATATAAACACACACACACACACACACACATTCTAACAGCTGAGGATGCAAAAGGATTAGTTATGTCAAATACTAACTGAAAATATCACAAAGAGAATAGATTTTAAGGTGAAAAAAGTTGAGCAGAGATAAATAAGGTCTCTTCCTAATGACGAAAAGTTTAACCTGCCAGTCAGTTATAACAATTTTAGACTTATGTGAAACATACTAATGTATCTTGAATTACATACATTGAAAATTTACAGGTACATAAGGAGAAATTGAAAAATTCACAGGATATTGGAATCCTTTAATACCATCTCTCATAAATTGTTAGCTCCAGTAAACAAAAAATACTGGTAAGCAGATGAAGGTTTGGACAGCATAAACTTGATTTAAATGGACATATATAATATAGAACACTGCGCCAAACAACTTCAGCATAAACTTGATATAAAAGGACATATATAATATAGAACACTGCACCAAACAACTTCAGAATATACCATCCTTTTAAGAACACATCAGCTATTTTTGAAAATCGTCCACATAAGAGGCCATAAAATGGGACTTCCCTGGTGGTGCAGTGGTTAAGAATCCGCCTGCCAATGCAGGGGACACGGGTTCAAGCCCTGGTCCGGGAAGATCCCACATGCCGCGGAGCAACTAAGCCCGTGCACCACAACTGCTGAGCTTGTGCTCTAGAGCCTGCAAGCCACAATTACTGAAGCCCACATGCCTAGAGCCCGTGCTCTGCAACAAGAGAAGCCACCGCAATGAGAAGCCTTCGCACCGCAAGGAAGAGGAGCCCCCACACGCCGCAACTAGAGAAAAGCCTGCGGGCAGCAACAAGACCCAAAGCAGCCAAGAATAAAATTTTTAAATAATTAATTAATTTAAAAAATGCTTTAAAAAAAGAGGTCATAAAATACATCTCAATATATTTCAAAAGTTGGTATATAGATCATATTCTGTAACATAAATTAAGTTAAAAATCAAAAACAAAAAGATGTCTAGAACAAGAACTGTATTTCAAAATAAAACACATGCTTCTGAAAAACACATGGATCAAAGAAGAAATCATGATGGAAAATTATAAATACATTGCTGAATAATAATTAAAGTATACACACACACACACACACGCACACACACACACACACAATGGAATACTCCTCAGCCATAGAAAAGAATGAAATTTTGCCATTTGCAACAACATGGATGGACTTGGAGGGCATCATGCTTAGTGGAATGTCAGACAGAGAAAGACAAATACTGTATGATATCACTTATATGTGAAATCTAAGAAATAAAACAAACTAGTGAATATAACAAAAGAGAAGCAGACTCACAGATATAGAGAACAAGCTGGTGGTTACCAGTGGGGGAGGGGAAGGGGGAGGTGCAATACAGGGGTAGGGGATAAAGAGGTACAAATTTTTATGTATAAAATAAGCTACAAAGATATTGTACAAAACAGGATATATGCCAAAATTTTATAATAACTATAAATGGAGTCTAACTTTTAAAAATTGTGAATCACTATATTGTATGAAACTTTCATACAGTACTGCTGGGAAGATAAACTGGTATAGTCATTTCAGTAAATGATTTGTTATACCTTGTGAAGCTGGACATGTGCATGCCTTAAAACCAGCAATTCTATTCCTTAATATAGACCCAAAGAACCTTCTGTACACATGCACCAAAATACTGGTTCGAAAATGTCCACAGACCCATTGTTTGATAGACCGAACTGGAAACAACCTAACATAAATTAACAACAGAAAACCAAAATTGTGTTATAGTCATTCAATAGTATATGTTTGCATAAATAAATAATACAGCAGCTGCCTACACCAGCATGGGTGAATATTAAAAGCAATACTGATGAAATAAAAGCAAATTAGAAAAATATTGTATTATTCCATTTATATAAAATCCAAAATCAAGCAAAACTAAAAGAAATGTATTGCCTATGGTTACATATATGTGTGGAGGTGTAAAGAAACCCAATGGTATTAATAAATACAAAAATCAGCAGTGTTACCTCTGAAAGAAGTATGAGTTCTGAGATGTGATAAGTAGAGAGGGCTTCTAAGGAACTGATACTATATTATTATTATTATTATTATTGCCTATTGTAGTTTTTTTAACATCTTTATTGGAGTATAATTGCTTTACAATGTTGTGTTAGTTTCTGCTGTATAAAAAAGTGAATCAGCCGTATGTATACATATACCCCCATATCCCCTCCTTCTTGCATCTCCCTCCCACCCTCCCTATCCCACCCCTCTGGGTGGTCACAAAGCACCAGCTGATCTCCCTGTGCTATGCAGCTGCTTCCCACTAGCTATCTGTTTTACATTTGGTAGTGTATATATGTCAATGCTACTCTCTCACTTCGTCCCAGCTTACCCTTCCGCCTCCCCGGGTCCTCAAGTCCATTCTCTATGTCTGCGTCTTTATTCCAAGCTAGGTAATGGTACACAGTTTTTTATTTCCTTATTATTCTTTAAGCTGTATATATATGTATATATGTGTGTGTGGGTGTATACATATATCCATATACATTATGCATGTATGTCTATATATTACATTCTTTTTATATTTGATCTATTTCAACAGTCAAAAAAAAGATTTCACCAAAAAGTACACATCACAAAAAAAGCCAACTCTTCCGTTTTTCAGGTACCTAATAAAATTTGACCTAAGATAAATACTTAGTGAAGGTGTGGTCTTTCCGATTTAAAAAAATGATAATTATGTGATCTCCACAAGCCCCGGGCTGTTTCCTGTCATGGAACAAATAGCAATAAATACATGTTTGTTGAATTGAACTAAATTAAAATGTGCATAATACAAGGGGCAAATATGTGACACCAGCTATTTTGGATTGTCCATCTCAGCCTTTCTTTGTAACAGAGCTCCAATTTTCACTGTATACTTATCCCTCAACCACACAGTCTATATGCTACTGGGGAAAGTGACCCCACTCTTAGCAACCAAGGTGGACTCTGATTGGCTTAAGTTATTTAGTATCTTCCAATTCTTGACAACAGTGTTTGGTTCAAAACAGTTAACAAAATATGAGCCAATGAGAGACAAGAAATGAGATACAAGAAAATATTTATGAGAGGTTTGGTGTGTGTGTGTGTGTGTGTGTGCGTGTGTGTGTGTGAGTGCGTGTGTGTGTGTGATTTGTGGGGGTGAGGAATCCTCCTAGGTCTTCTGAAAGATACTCAGAGAGGCACTCGCTGTGTTTATTGAACACATGAACAAGACTGGCAACCAATCTCTGCCCCGAGAAGCTGCTAGAGCCACCTATGTGGCATCTGAGGATTTAACCTTAAATTAAGCCCCAGGTAGGTCAGAGCCAGCCCTTCTGGTAATATGGTTGACTAGGTAACTACACCACTTGCTACAGAACACTTAGAAACGCCAAATAAAACACAACAAACATCCTTTTAAGTGCATGGCTGAGCCCAAAAGAAAGTAAGGGAAATCTCTCAGCCAGGCCAGTTGATGACAGTAGAGTCACCTTCCCCAGCAGTATATAGGCTGCATAGGTGAGAAATGAAAATCCAAATGAAAAATAAAGTGGGAACTGAAGACCAGACGAGGAAGGGTAGACTGGACAAGGGGCAGAGATTGGTTGCCACTTTCTATAACCAAGAAGCTTGCATTTTACAGCCCATGTGGGGACAGGAGATGGTGGCTTAGGTCTGCAAAATGTCAGAGAGCTGCAACTGGGACCATATGTAAAGTTTAAGGTCTAACCCTCAGAAAAATGGTCGATTAAATATATATATGTCCTCACCCCCTGTAAAAAAAAAATACACACACACACACACACACTCACACACACATACCAGAAGCACAGGGTGATACACTGGTGAATGAAAGTTTATACAGGGTTTGTATAAGTTTCGTCCGAGAATATATACTCACAAACGTGCTCTCACGTAGATTTGGAGTATGCATCTTTCCTACACCATGATACAGGAACCTACAACCTGAAAATTTAACATACAATATTCTTGCCAGTAATTCTCCTGAGATTCACGCCTCCCATCTCCACCCTAAAGCTTAACCCAGGAGGCATGAGATTCCAACAAATAAACTCCTAAGAAAAATATGTTCACCACCCCAAATTACCAAATAACCCCCCCAAAATTCATCATGTAAAAGTCAACAGATATATAAAACAGATGTCTGAAAATAGATTTCAGATAATAGGACTACAAGATATAGAATAAAAATTTAGTATATTTTAAATTATTGAGGACATAAAAAGAGAAATTAAAAATATCTTAAAATTATGATCACTATCACAAAGCCAGGGAGATTTGAAAAATTACCACCTGGAGTTTCCAGGAGTAAAATAATTGAAATATAAAACCCAAAAGACAGATTAACAGCTAAATAAGACCTAGATGAAGACAAAATCAGTGAACTAAAATATAGAGATAATAAAATTATTAATAAAGCAGGATAAAAAAAGTATAAAATATGAAAGTCATGAAAGATAGAATATGAAGGCCAACATTTATTCATTTCAAGTTCCAAAAGAGCTATGTATTTAAGATGTGGGCAAGGCAGACAATATAGAGACCAATGGGAAGAGAGAGAAATAAGATATTCAGTGATTTTTAAAAGATGCTTGATCAAACCTTGCCTGAAGCCCTTTCCATTCCTCAGCTTTTATATTGTTAGCCTATACATTTTTAAAATTATTTAATCCCATTTATGTTGAGCATTTTGTTCTTTGCAAGCTAAGTTTTCCTAGCTGATATTGGAAGAAAATAAAGATTAGACTAAGAAAGTTTAAAAAAAAAGTACCTGACCATTAAACATCTGGAAAAATAGACTCAGACAAATCCAGCTAAAAGTTAACAGGGAACAACACTTCTCCCATATTGCAGCTGTAAAGTATCATAACGATCACCTCTTTGGGTGACTACTGCTTTTTTACTAAGATGCTTTGGTTTCTAAAATCATTAACTATCAAAAACTGTTTGTTAGAAATTATATCAGTAAAAATGAAACATCCCACTCTTGCTTAGAGGATCTAAGCCCCTCTGATACAGAGGCAGCCTCAATTTCCAACCCAAGTGCAGAGCTTCTAATAAGGGGTTTCTGGATACAATATTCCACATTTACCTTAACTTTGTAGTTCCCAAGGAGACAGGACCTTAGATCCACTTCACAGTCCAGAGTTGATGTTAAACCCTTTGCACACAGCCCAGCTTTTCTCTGAGCCTATCCAAACACTGCTTTATTTAAATTTAACCTAAACTCCTAAACTCCATTATCCTTCAAAATCCTGGGCTTCCCTGGTGGCGCAGTGGTTAAGAATCTGCCTGCCAATGCAGGGGACACGTGTTTGAGTCCTGCTCCGGAAAGATCTCACATGCTGCAGAGCAGCTGGGCCCCTGCACCACAACTACTGAGCCTGTGCTCTACAGCCCGCGAGCCACAACTACTGAAGCCCACGCGCCTGGAGCCTATGCTCTGCAGCGGAGAGGCCACCGCAATGGGAAGCCCGCGCACCGCAACGAAGAGTAGCCCCCGCTCACTGCAACTAGAGAAAGCCTGTGCACAGCAACAAAGACCCAACGCAGCCAAAAATAAATAAATAAAATAAATAAATTTATTTTAAAAAATACTATAATAACCTCTGTCTTTTCCTTTATTGGGTGAGATGCCCCACAGTTCCCCTGGCATGCAGTCTCCCTCATTGCATTGGTGCAATAGAACTGACTTTGCTGAATAAAAGGTCATTTCTGGTGATCTTAGGCTGATTAAGCTAGGACAGGAGACAGGGTGAAGCAAACCAAATAAACCAAAATATAAAATTATATTTTTAGCATTTGCCTAAAGATAGTCATATAGAGAGGAACGGAAAAGGTAAAGGCTAGTTAGAATCATTTGGTTGGACTGAAACTAGAGAGGGTTTTCATTGATGATAGCTTCTTGGAGAAGGCCAGCCTTGAAGAGAGAGAGAGAGAAAGAAGTTCCTTCATGTTCCATTAAGAACATGGAACTAGTGGCAGAAGTGCTTAAAGAAAAAAAGCCTCTTTGCTTCTCTTTGCAGCTGCACATACCCTTCCAGACTGGGACACTTCCTTGTTCCATGCGGGCGGCCCACGGGGCTCCCAGAAAATTGAGAGCAGCCTAAAACAAGTGCCAAAGCACACTCTGGGATCCAGCTGCCTCCCAGGTCTAGGGCTGAGCCCCTGGGCTGTATTTTCATCAGTGAACTGGCCGTCATAAATGTCAAGCCCTGATCAGCATAATCCCCTTAGCTCTTCCAGCTTAGTTCACAGCAAGGAAAGGTGGCATCAAGATTTCCTATTTTGGAAAAAAAAAAACCTGCTGAACTTGGGCTGGCATAATATTAGCAGTGTTAACGTTCTATATCGCTTTTATCTCCAGTAAGTTCAAGATTACTTAAGCATTTGTGGGAATTAGATTTATTTGTAATCAAGACAAAGCACAACATTTTGGTACCTTCTCTGGTTGCTAAGCATGGCTGTTTTTCAGGTGGAGGAACTAAGCAGAGCATATCTGGTGTAACGCTGCAGTAAAAATAAAGTAAAAAGTGAAGCATCATGAAGATGTAGCTCTCTGGCAGCCTCTGTTTCAAGAAACCCCTGCTACCCTCTCTTGCCTTCTTCAGGTCCTATGGCTTCAACCTTGAAAAATAAAGGTCATCCCCATCCCCACAATGCCTAGGTAGGCGGCTCAGAGTGCCTGGAACTCAGAGTATTAGTACAAATAAACACAGAGGAAAACTACACAAAAACCAAGCACAACTGCATTTTTAATACCTTGAAAACTTTTCTACCCCTAACTAGTCAAATTTAGATTACTGTAGCCTCCTGGGCTCTCCCAGTTCATGTGTATGCTTTTCTTGTTTTCTTTTTTTGTGTGGTACGCGGGCCTCTCACTGCTGTGGCCTCTCCCGTTGCGGAGCACAGGCTCCGGACGCGCAGGCTCAGCGGCCATGGCTCACGGGCCCAGCCGCTCCGAGGCATGTGGGATCTTCCCGGACCGGGACACGAACCCGTGTCCCCTGCATCGGCAGGCGGACTCTCAACCACTGTGCCACCAGGGAAGCCCTTGTTTTCTTTTTTATACTAAGTAGTTTATTGTCTGCTGCTGCCAGTTTATATAAAGCAATTACCCTTGTGAAACAGAAATTCATGTATATTCAGAGACGTAGATGTTAAGGACTGACAAAAGTACAAGTCTATAGAGTACGGCACGTGTTATAGAGACAGGCTTTTGTACTGGCTTCAAATTCAGCTTTCCTTTGAATATTCACCAGTTTATGAAAAGTGGTTTAGAAAACCTTGCAAAGATCCATTTTACTACAAAAAGGAACAGACTTTCTGAGGTCTGAAGGGATTTGAAGATACTCCAGTCAGCAGCGGGTCATGCTGAGGATTCTGCAGACAGAATTGTTTCAAATCCGCAGCTGCCTGGGAAAGCTTCACAGGGTTGAGCCCGGCCTCCAGCCCGACCTGTTGACCCACTTTCTTCATAGCAGCGACGGTGGAAGGACCAGACATGGCGCACGCGACAGCTGGTCAGATCAGCATGCCCACGTGTATGCTTTCCTAAGCAATTTTTAATGCCAAATATGTTGATTTTCTTGACTAAAAGCATACTGAAGAAAAAGCATTGTAAAGGTGTGTGTATGCGCGTGTGTGTGTGCATGCGTGTGCGTGTGTGTTGGTGGGAGAAGGGTGTTGATTCTAAACTGAACACTGAGAGATTGTTTGAGGACACAACTTTATTTTATAGCAATAGTTTTTGGCATTTTAAATAACTCAGATAGGTCATGCATGGATACCCTCTATCCCCAATGGAAAGCATCATCACCCAATTCCATCAGCTTTGCAGAAGGTGCAAAGCTCACCTCACCTGCCAGTCTCTACGGGTGTCAGCCTTGCATGAAAACATGACAGCCAGCATCTCAGAAAGGAAAGAGATCTGCCAATTCACCTACCTTGTATGTTTCACAGACAGGAAATTTGAAAAGGTTTCAAGTCCCAAAAGTTTGGTTGTTTATACTGATCCTGCCTCTGATATGCTGCCCGGGCCTGCCACCTGTCAATTTTGTCCAACCTACCCAAAAAAGGAAGCTGGAAGGGCGCATGTGCCATTACCGTAGAATATGGGATATTAAAATAAAAAATATTCCAGCTCTTTGATTTCCTTTGATTTTGTGGGTAATACAATAACCAGAATGAGATAGCTGAAACCAATAAAATCTGATTTATAGCATTAAAGGCAATCTTTATAGCACTTATTTATGGTACATTACATCTAAAATCCAATTTCACAGGCTGATGTTTGAAACTTTCTTTCAATCATAAATACACTACATACACTGTACCTCAGTGCCATAGAGTTAGATTATATAAATGTCTGTACCCCCAGAAGGTATTAAAATTTGGTTACTATGGTGGTGAATGAGCTTGACAGTAATTTTCCTAACCAAGTCTTCAACCAAAAAGATCCAGTCAGCACTTGATAAATACTGAAACTGCTAGCACTCCTATCATTAAACCAAAAAAAGAAAAAAAGAAAAAATCACTGCTCAGATAACTCTATATTCTGGAATGAAATTAACTGAAAAGAAGTCGTATAGAAATGTGATCATTGGTGATGCTGAAGGATACTTGCGTTAACGTTGCAGGGTATATTTTCAAGCCAATGAGCAAAAGTACTTTCTTGCACGACATCATCGGTATTAAGAAAAGACACATGGCTAGGTCTACACATGCTACATTGGAAATATAACCTGAAGTGTCTACATTCATACACTTGAATGTTCAAGACTATATTCTGTTCAATTACTATAATCATTGTCAAAGAGAGAGCAAAGAATACATGTTGACTTTCAGAGAACTGTCATTTGAATCTTAAGCAACTTCCCATTGATTTAAAAAGGGTTTTATCTTTAAAAAAATTCAACTCTCCACACACTTTGCTTGCCATGCATCAGATAAACGTAAAGAGAGGCTGGGATCCTCACCTGGTCTGATGAGCAAGCGAACTCTTGCTCTGTGAGAGATCACATCCCTCAGCACTGAAGTTTTGTTTCCTAAATACATTTCAGCCTCATTGTCATCCAGAAATATGTACCATGCACCCATCATCTGGCTTATGTGCTATGCTGATAAGTCATTCGAGAATAAAATTCAGGACTCAAATATATCAATAAATGACAAAAAGTGGCAGAAATAGTGAATAGATTCAATACCCAAATAACTGCCAAGCGTTGTCCTATGCCAGGAGTGCATTGGGATACTGTGGGGCTTGAAGCTAATACAATTTGAAGTCTTCCTTAAAAAAAAAGAATACCTGGGCTTCCCTGATGGCACAGTGGTTGAGAATCTGCCTGCTAATGCAGGGGACACGGGTTCGAGCCCTGGTCTGGGAGGATCCCACATGCTGCGGAGAAACTAGGCCCGTGAGCCACAACTACTGAGCCTGCGCGTCTGGAGCCTGTGCTCCCCAAGAGAGGCCGCGATAGTGAGAGGCCCGTGCATTGCAATGAAGAGTAGCCCCCGCTTGCCACAACTAGAGAAAGCCCTGGCACAGAAACGAAGACCCAACACTGCAAAAAAAAAAAAAAAAAAAAAAAAGAATACCAACTTCAAAACTTAATATTATTTATAAGGGACTTGTACATGTGAAAACCAGACACTTAAGCCTCATTAGTGACAAAGTAAAAGTATTTCTGGATCTTGTTTTTCCCATATCATTTCTGATCCTCACACAAGCCCAGCAAGGACAGCATTATTCTTCAGATGAGGACGTGAGGCTCAGGTGTGTTGCCCCAGAGGACTCTGTTAGGAATCCGTTCATTAGGATGCAAGCTCAAGTTTGTCTCTCTTGAAACCCATGCATACTGTTGCGTTTCAGTTTAAGTTAATGGAGGTTTGGGTTGTTATCACCTGTAGTTCCCCAAGATGGGGTGGTGTTCTTGTTTTAGCCCCCAGAGAATCCTCTACAGCAAGTGAAGGCTTAAGCGTGAATCACAGTCACCTGGAAGTCTTGTGAAGTCACAGATTGTGAGCCCCACCTCCAGGGTTTCTCAATCAGTAGGTCTGGGTGGGGTCTGAGAATTTCCCAGGCGATGTTGATGCTGCTCGGCCAGCACCATGCATTTAGCTGCTGACCTTGAGAAACTGAGCTAATTCCAGCATTCTGCCCATCTATCTTCTTCCTCCAGTGAAACCAGTTACTGTAGTTCAGGAGTACTTAACCAGCTCAGCTAAAATGGAGCTAAACCCCAACCCTTCATGAAAGATTTCAGCTGGACTAACAGTAGCCGGAATACAAAATATGCTGAGAAGGAAAAATGTTAGTGAAGAATTATGTTGGAAGAAAAGATAGTATTAAGATGCAATTCAACAATGAGAAACTCAGTATATTTAAATTAGCCTCACTATAGCACAAGTTAAAACTGTTATGTAATGGTAGTTAATGAAAGCTCATATAAATACCCTAATTTTTCTGTAAACTAATAGAAAAATAGAATCAATGAATATGGTGAGAAGCCAAGGAAAGAGAATCACCAGGTGGGGGGTGGGGGGAAACTAAGGGACTAAGGGCATGAAATGTCATTTGAAATTGAGTTAGTAGGGTTTAATCAAGGTATTTAAATGCATTCTACAAGAGAGTACAACTTACATTCTGTATTTAAGTGATATTCAATATAATGATGATGGACTTTTATTACAGGAAAGCTATTCAGTGATGCTTATGAAACGACTGTAGACAAATTATCTCTATGACATACTACAAAAGTCACATCCATAAATTAGTTTAAGATGTCAGCACTAAGTATATTCAGGTTTGAAAGACTTTAGTTCACTCTGAACTCTTAATGACCCTTGAATATGTTTACGGAGAGAAAAGGTGATCCTTTTGCCATTAGTATCTCGCGGATTATTCTGCAGTAAACATCCTGTGTATTTGCTCTTTGGTTGGAAGCCTAGGGGGCTCTTGGTTTATTCAACAAAGAATTATTGACGCTTACTATGTACCAAGGATACACAAATTAATAAGATACTTATTCAAAGAATTAGCCAACTACATTATCCTCTTTCTATTCTACTTGAAGAAAGGAAATAGAATTAATACAACTATCTAGTAATTCATCTCAGAGAAAGAAAAATAATTTGAGCTTTGGGTTTATGGACTTCTGATAGGTGTGCAATCTATAGGAATGGATGGTCAGAGATTCCATAGTTTTCTCACATAGTGATCTTTGTATTGGATAAAAGACTAGGTTTTAAGAAATAATGTGAAGGTGGGCCCCTTGTTATAATATTTTCTGCTTCCAGGAGCAGAGGTTCTTGGGCAGGATTTGTGTGCAGTGGAGTTTACACAGGAATTGTTCAAAGAGTAGGAATTGGTGGCGATTCTGATAATGAGAAGAAATTAAGAGTTTTTCCAAATAGGATCACAAATTTTCAGAAAAGGAACCAGTGATTTTCTGAGGAGCTGGTAATAAAATTTGCCTTTGATCTAAAATGATACAAAAGAAAGTTCCGCATTTTCCTAGAAAATGTACCATCAGTGGCAATAAATCTTAGCTCTAACCTCCTGTCAATTATCTACCTTATGGATCAGTGCACAAGAAAACAATGAATTCTCAACAATTATCATGGGATACAGATACCTTCACATAAGAGAGATTTCATAAGAAAATAAATATATGCTCTATAATATCATTTAATACCACTCTTGCTTTCTAAAAATGACTTCTATAAATTTATTTTTCACTCCACATTTCATAGGCAGATGGTTGAAAAAAATACCCTTTAGCAAAAAAAAAAAAAAAAAACAAAAACCCAAAACAAAAAAGCCAGTTTTTCTTCCCAGTGTCAACTGTGTTTCCATTAATTTACAATATCTGAAAATAATTATTTTCATTCTCTTTAACGTTGTTAGCAGCAAAACAACAATTTTTGTGTAGTATAATTAGGGAAATAAAAAATTCTTATTAGAAGCAGATCATTTAAATGATGCAACTGCCTTACCAAGTAAATTTCAGGTCACATATATCAAATGGTGCCACGGCCAACATGAAACCAGTTTTTGGTACATTCCATCTGAGGAGATGCTGCCCATTTGCAGAAAGCCTAGGATAACATGTCCAAATGCACTTCACACGTGTCACAAGGTCTTAAAACTTTCATGCTTCACTGAAATCTTCTAACCGATTCTTCTAATGGTTGTGTTTATTCTGCTTCATTTACTTTCAAGTTCACATCAAGTCTCAGAACTCTGAACTAGGAGAGACCATGGAGATGATTTAGTCTCTTCCCTTCCAAATCATCTTCAGGTGTAATTAACTGAGACCCAAAAAATCTAGTGAGATGTCCAGTGTCTACGTCTGGGTGATGAAAGGGCCAAGATTGATCGAAACTCTGGTCACATGACTCACTGTCCATCGACGTTGCTCTCACTGTGCCATTTGATCAATGATCTTCACAGAGCCCTGACACCTTCTTTGGAATTACATGTTCTCAACAGCAATCTGAGTGCAACGCATTTGAAGAGCCAGTAAAAAGAGAAGCAGGAATTTGTACATGGAATTCTTGAAGTAGCTACCCTTTGTCTAACCCACAGAACTATTACTAGGATCAATTAATATAATGTAGGTAAAGTGATAAAGTGACAGGCTTTGTACACCAGAAAGCATGATACCGATAAAAGGAATTTTCAAGATCGTGAAACCTAAGACGTTATTCCGTGAAAGTTTTGTAAAGAAAAACCTAGATGTCTTGCCCAAGATGTATGGAATATCACAAAATATCTATGGCAAATTGTACCCACAAATAAAATAACTGGATACATTTTAAAGATATAAACAAATGTTAAGAATAATCTGATTACAAAAATGTACCTGAGATGGAAACAAATCTGAAATTCAGCAAAAATTTAACCAGTGTTTGTAGAACTTTGGTTGCTTTCTAAAAATGTAACAAAATGTCAATTCTCAGAGGAAGAAGTTAAAAATAAAACCATAATCTCTCATTTTCATAATTAAAAGGAAATGCATTTTCAACTGCCTATAACATGATAACATCATTTCCTGTCAGCAATTTTTATACAGATGCAGTTCTGAGCCTTCAATGGTCTTAAAGCTATTTATAGCGCTAATAAGAAATGGGATTCTCACAAATTAACAGACCTTTTTCTCCGTGAAAGACAAAACTGAACAAAGATTTACAACGTGGGAAGTTTCTATTATTCATGCTTTTTTTCTGTCTGGAAAGCCTGTAACCCACTATCATCACCAATACCCACCCCCGACGTCCTGAGTCAGCCTTGCAAATACTCGCTAGCCTCTTAAGACACCTAACTTCCTCTCCTCCATCGAGCCTTCCTTGTCACCTCTCTGTCTTTGCCTGGTTCTCCAAACACATAACTCTATGTTCCTGCTGTCCCCTGCTAATAATCTTTGTACTTACTTACTAGTCTATCACAGTTCCCCGGACTTTGAACTCCATAGATGTAGGAGTACCTTACGGATATGTGTACTCACAGCACAGCACAGTGCCTGGCACTTGTGATGATCAAGATAAGCTTGCTCACTTTGATAAAGCTAACCTTCCTCATCAAACAGCTTTTTATTGACTATTTCCCACAGTGAAATTAAAACGAGGAACTTTTAGAGACAAGATTTCTTTTGATGAATTTGCTCAACTCAGTACATGACCATAAAAAAGCAGTCAAGTATTGAATATTTAGTATTTACTGCTGAGTTTACAATAACAGTGTTCTAACAGAAAATGGCATCATGCAGGCAGATTAAAAAAAATCCAGAAAGCACACACACAAAAAGTTGTGTATTCTCAAAATAAATAGTATATGGTGATTGAGCAGAAACAAACTTTCTGATTTTTATCTTTCTGTATTTCCACTGGTTTCTAACACAGGAGAGATTCTATACCACCACCTCAACGTAATGTGGTCAAAGTTTATTTATTCATTGAACACTGAGCCAGGCCACATCCTAGGTACCAGCTCAACAGTGGACAAAACAAAGTCCCTGCTTTCAAAACACAGCACAACTTAGTAGTGGTGAGGGATGCAGACCACCTGGGTTTGAGTTCAAGCTCCATCACATACGAACTGTGACATATTATGTAAGTTACTTAACCTCTCTGGCTGCAATTTCCTAGTCTATAAAAATGGGAACAATATTACCTACATCATGGGTTGTTATGAGTATTCAGTGAGTTAATATTTGTAAAGTTCTTTAAAGAGTGCCTGGAATGTATGATATAAGTAAATGCTTGACAACATTTCAAGGTGCTTCAATTCTACCAAAAAGAGACAGACACTGGGAGGGAGGGAGAGGCAAGAGGGAAGGGATGTGGGAACAGATGTATATGTATGACTGATTCACTTTGTTATAAAGCAGAAACTAATTAAAAAAAATTTTTTTTAAAAAGAGACAGACACAAAACACATACATATGTAATTGGTCACGTGGTGATTACTGCTGTGAAGACAGTAAGAGGGGCAAGGGAAGAGAGGATGGAGGTCCTTGCTCGCTCACACAAGGTGGTCTCCCCCAGAAGGCCTCTCTGATAATGTGACTTTTGAGCAGAAACCCTAATAAGTGAGGAAGGAGCTCTGGAAATCTTGGAGGAGTGTCACAGGCAGAGGAACCAACTGAACTAGCTCTGAGGACGAAGACAGCTTGGAGCATTGACAGAACCACAGGAGACTAAGGAGAGGTGCTGAAGCAAAGCCAGTGAGGAGGAGAATGGCCAGGGGCCAGGTCAGAGCAGGAACAGAGAGGGGAACCCCGTAGGGCCTTGCAGCTCACAGGAAAGAGTACACATTTTAACGAAAAACCACTGGAGGATTTAGAATGGAAGGGCAACGCTACTGGATTTTTTTTTATGAGAAAAAGTATATAACTTTATTGAAAACATTAAATGGAGAGATACACCATGTTCACGAACTGGAAAATTCAATTTCATGTTGATGTTGATATTCCCCGAACTGATCTATAGATTCAGTTGGGGTCCATTCACTATGGTGATTTTTGTTGGTGGAACTTGACAAGCTGATTCTAAAATTTATATGGAAGAGCAAGGGCCAAGTATAGATCTTAGGAGATCATACACAGGGGTAGATAAAATGATCAGTGGGACAAGAGAGAAAACTAAATTGTGGTATATTCAATGGATCACTATACAGCAAGGAAAAAGAATGCTCTACAGCCACACACATTAATTTGGATAAATCTTAGAAACATAATATTGAAGGAAAAAGCAAATCACAGAAGAATAAACATGGTATGGCTCCATTTATATAAAGGTGAAAAACATGCAAAACCAGTACAAACATATGTAATAAAAAGCACAAAGCAAAGCAAGGGGATGTTTAAGACAGCACAGTGTTTCCTCTACCAGGGAGGGGCACAGCAGGGACTTCAAAGGAAACAGCATCCATTTCTTAAATGGGGGTGGGGAGAGTGTTGTTTCTCTTTATTTTATAAATATTTCCTTGTATCTTTTCACTATTAAAAAACAACAACAACAAGAAAAGATATTCTGGAGGGTGAGGGGTAAACTAGTGGCAGACACAGGAAATCAGCCAATGCTCAAGGCGGGCACAAAGTGACTGGTG
This sequence comes from Mesoplodon mirus, assembly GCF_964341445.2. Taxonomy (NCBI): domain Eukaryota; kingdom Metazoa; phylum Chordata; class Mammalia; order Artiodactyla; family Ziphiidae; genus Mesoplodon; species Mesoplodon mirus. The sequence goes on along the minus strand of NC_138993.1, from coordinate 65,378,715 downwards.
CACCAAGTTCCTAACAGAGTTAAAAAATAGTGACAGAGCACGATGTTTAGAAAAACAAAGGAGTCCTAGAAGCTCAAACCTTTGTGGGCATGCGCAGGGCCTGTCGGATGGATGGGCTTCTCTGAGGGCTCTTGGAAGGCAAGCCCGCCACGTCAGTGGAGGACTACCGCCCTCCCCCAGCAGCACGTGTAGATTTTCACTTAACCCCATTTTTGGTCCAGTCCCTCACCCTCACCCCAGCGGGGTAGCTGCTTGGCTGCAAGGGGTCAGGTGGGTCCTGGGGGGAGGGGCAACCTAGCTGCTTCTCATAGAGACCTTGAATCAGTCCCTACTGTCTGCCCCAAACCTTGCCTTCCACCGTGCTGGTGGAATTCCTGAACCTCTCCAGGGCTCCTGGGGGCAATCAGGCTGCCTCTCGGCCCCTCCAAGAGGGGAACGCTAATTTCAACTTCTGATTCTCTAAGAGAATAGATGAGCCTCTACCCACTTTCCATCTTCCAGAATGTTGTCAGGCTCTTTGGTCTACTGCCGTCTCCCTATTTTCTTTGTCTTTGTAAATTTACAGCACTTTTAATTTCTTTACTATCATTTTAGATTTTAAGAGGAGACAAACTCACATGCTTAAACCTGCCACATTTAACTGGAAGTGTCTATTTACTATATTTAAATAAACGTGTTCAACAAGCAGCTCCTGACGAGTCCAGAGAGGAGGAGGTTAGCAGTCTCAGCACCATCCAGCACAGATGCTTGAACATCCCCACCTGATTTCTCTGCCTTGATTTTTTCGGCTGTTCAAGGGTGAAGGAGAAAGCACAAAGATCTGGGTTCAAATCCGGACTCCTCCATTTACTACCCCATGATCTTATCACATCAAGTCTCAGAGCTTTATCACCTGCATCATTGCTGCCCAGTGCACTGGGTTAGCTGGAGAGAAGTTTACTGAAATTGTTGCTGTGAAATGTTCCGAACTTATTATAAAGCACTGAACCTGGGAAGGAACTCTGGACTCTCATACCCCGGATCACTACATTCTGCCTTAACCTGCTGGCCACCCCCCGCCCCAAGGCCGCAGAAGGCAGAGCCCTGGCTCCTGACACCCTCCGGCATTCTGTGGTTTCCAGGCCTGCCAATCAGAGGAACCAAAACCAGCAGCCCGGGCAACAGTGAAGGCCCAGAAACCCACAAAGACGGAGGGAGCCAGAGAACCAAGTGGGCACTTTATTAACCTGGCAAAGGGGCAGCTGGGCAGGCCGAGCAGCCCCCCTGCCAGACCCTTCGCTGTGCTCAGGGGCCGCTGATAGAGGCAGAGCCGCAGGGCCCAAGCCCTGGACACTAGGAGTCCAAGCTGGGCAAGGGCAAGGCTACGGGCGGGGCTGGAGTTGCCGAAAGCAGGCATCAAGTACCAGCCTGCCGCCCTTTCTGAGGCTGGGGGTGGGTCTGACATGAGTCCCCTCTCCCGTTCCCCACTCCTTGTACAGCTCACGCTGTTCCTGGAGTCAGGAAGCCACGAGTCCCACATCAGCTGTGGTCTGGAAGGTGATGCCGTCCCCCTGGCAACGGGGTGGCCCGGAAGGGCCAGAGCCCGACAAGGACCCAGCGGGGCCCCAGGGCCGCCTGCAGGTTGCGGGAGGGGCCCAGGTCGTAAGGGTGCTGCCCCGAGCCCACTCCCACGTGGTCTGGCCCCTCAGCAGCAACATCCCACGGAAGAGCAGTCCAGCCGCGCACATGGGTGCACACGCCACACACGTGTCGGTCACGAAGGCCAGCGCAAACGGGGCCGGAGACACTGCCTGTGAGCAGCTTGTGCGCCGGGGCAGCGGGAGGAGGGTGGCGGTGTGCAGGGGTGTGTGGGCTCGCAGCAGGGCTGACGGGTCAGGGCCCAGCAGCACACAGACATGCAGCAGGACGCCTGCCGCGTGAAGCATCAGACACACGCAGGGCCGGTAGTTGTGGAAGCCCACGCGGCGGCCCAGCGGGCGGCCGTGGTGGCCCCGGCGCAGGATGCAGTGGCGCCAGGCGGAGCAATGCCCACTGCACGGTGGCCTCGGGCTTTGGCACTGGTAGCAGTAAGCCCAGCCCTGGCCCAAACCACGGCCGGCCAGCATCACAGCCCGGATGCTGGGTCCGAGCGCAGGAAGAGCCCCCCACGTTGCCCAGTAGGTTGAGCAGCTGGAAGGTTGCCGGCGCAAGCTGCAAGGTCCGGGCCAAGAGTCCCAGCGGGGGCGGCCCGGGACCCAGTACCAGCATGTAGGCCAGTTCCTGGCCCACGGCCGCGGCTCACAGCGCGGTGGGCCCAAGAGGCAGCCGCGCGGATGCCGCCTCCGCGCTCCCCACCGCTCAGGGCTGCCCCATGGCCTGGACCCACTAGCGGTGGATCCCGGGGACCCCGCCGCTTCCCGCTGCTGGATTTTTGTAGTAGAAGGATCACCGTGGTTGCTGTGTAGAGAAGAAACTCTAAGGCGAGGAGTTAAGAGTAAACACAGGAGGATCTGTGAGGAAACAGCAGGCTAGGTGAGTGATGACGTATCTTGATGAAGATGGAGGGGAACATAAGATGTGGCCAGATTCGGGTTATTTTCTAGGTTAGTCCCCAGCACTTCCTGACTGAGGGATGTTGAGTGAGAGAGAGAGGAGTCCAGGATGACTCCAAGATTTGGGGTCCAAGCTTCTGCAGGGATGAAGCTGCCACCGACTGAGATGCGCAAACTAAGGGGAAGCGTTATCCGTCATAGGTCAGATCATTTTCCTCCTCAGAAATCCTCAGTGGTCCCCGCTTACTTTGTAAAGTAAGTCCCCTGGGCCTTCCATTCAAGGCCCTGTTGACACCACATGCACTTCTCTATGCTGTTTCTGCTCCAGCCAAGCTCGACCCATTGTCTGGTCCCCAAACCTTCACAATTGGATGACTTTTTCATGATACTCCCTTTCCTGGAAGTACTTCCTCTTCTTGTATGCCTAAGAAAAGGTCACTTAATCCTTCCGTGATTAACTTGGATTTCCAATTCTCTGATGAAGGCTTCTCTGGTATTTCTTGGCAGGTGGCTTTGGGCTTTGTACTTTTGTCACACATATTCCATTTCACCTTAAGTTATTTTATATAGTTGTTGGTTTCATCAAATAGACCGAAACCTCTTGGAAGGTAGAGATCATATCTTATTTATGTCAGTGGGTCTACAGTTCCTAACACACTACTTGCATTAAATAAAAATATTTCTGTCCAGATGAAATTAACATGTGTATCACTTCAAAGCTTTTGATATGAAAACAATCAAGTGCTCTCTTTACAATATGTTAATCTTAAAATTTTATTTTTCATTTCATCAAATGAAGTGAAATGTCTATGTAAAAATTTTTCTTCATTTATAAAATGTTGATAGGTAAATCAGAACAGAACAGAAAAGAAAAGAAAGTTATAATGAAAGGGAGAATTGATGTGTCTCCAGTTTTTTGCTTTTGCTTTTAAGCCTGATAACGTTTCTTTGGCTGATTATGAAGGTAATAGCCTTGAGCTTTACATGATAAGCTTAAAAATGTCTCTATGATATCCCAGTATATAGTTCAGGCAATATGCCTTAAGATTTTCTTTTTCCTTTTTTTTTTTAAGCACAGCTACAAGCTTCTCTGGGGAACCGGCTATAACACAAAGATTTGGTACTATCTGTCTCTTCCATTTCAGAAAACTAGAAATTATGTGCTTTGAGATACAAGGCAGTAAAATATTGATTGTACAGGACATTTTAGTAGAGTAGAAGGTATTCTAATTAACATGATAATCAACATAGGCTTTTTCATGGAACAGATTGTATAAATCGAACATTTTTATGGATTTTGATAAACATACTTCACTCTCAGAGGGATTTCAAGCTTCCGGTGTTATTTCTCCTTTCTGGACACCATGGTACACAATTAAGGCAAAGGAACAAAGGAAGAACCCAACATTAACTTATAAATCAGCTATCAATGACCAACTGCGCAAGGGAGTAACGCCAGTCCCTGGCATTTCTGAGAGCTATATCATATTGGGGGTGCTGGAAATCACTAATGCCCTGAGAGATTCTCTAGTATTTTTGATATTCATGCGTAAGCCTCATTCTCCATCCAAAATTTTTGCTTAAAAATAAATAATTCTACCTGGGGCAGGAAGAGCTCAAGCTTTAGTATATGACATAGTTACCTTTTTTTTTGGAGCACAAATTCTGCCACTTATGGAACTGAATATTTTATATATATAATCTTAATTTTCACAATAACCTAGGAGGTCATTAACTTTATCCCCAAAGGCACAAACTGAAGCTTGGAGAGATTAAGTCATTTCCCCCAAGGCTACAGAAGCCATTAACTGTAGGAACTGGGATTTGAACCCAGGCTATCTGATGCCAGAATCCATGCCCAGAGTCATTCCTTTATGTTACTGTTTGTGTCCTGAGATCCGCCTATGAGCCTGTGTGCCCTTTACTGTGTTCTCACTAGGGATATGTTGGTGAAGAACAGCACAAAATCTGCTGTCATGCAGCTTACCTAAGAGCTCTGTAGCAGAGAAAGGAAAAGAACTTCTATCGTGTATGCTTTCTTGAAGATTTAAGGAGAAGGCTGTATTGCCCTTCCTAGAACATTTTCTATCAACATAATTTATTAGAAACATTAAAGTGTTGTATATTTCAAATTAAAGTATGTTTGAATGGAATTATTTCCATTAACCTCATGGGAAAATTTTCATAGAACATAATGATTTTTCCTCTGTTATATTCCTTCTTTGTCATTGAAGAAAATGTCCCTGTGATCTTGAAAACACATAACTGTGTCAGACATGACCTACTGAGGAATCTACTGGCACATACTGGGAGGCAGTGTCAGCTGAGTTCTGTTCCTGGCATTGCCATGATGGACTCAGTTCTCTACCATAAGATGCACATCATGTGCATTTGCATTATGTTGGATTGTTGTCAATAAACACCCATCTATTATTTATGCTTTGTAGCTCATAGAAACATTTTGCACTGTCATCTCTCTGACCACAGGTTCTCAGAAACATTCATAGTCTATTTTGAAACTAAATTTTACAAGGATATTAAAAATGAAAAATAAAAATCCCCCAAGGCATAACCCACGGAGAAGTCCTCTCTTTACAATTTGGGGCTATCCGTCCAAACATTTTTATATTCATATTCCTCCATACAGAAATCCTTGACTTCTTATATTGAATCATTTAAAACACTGACTCATTTAATTTTTGTTTCTTTTTTGCCTGGTCTTTAAATTTTAATGGAACCTTCTCTTGAAAAACTTCATAATATATCATTTACTTTATGCATTGGAATACAATAGTGCCAATTTTACTAGATACTCTGGTTAGTAATATGGGGAAAAAGTGGCTGTGGGAGATCATATGAACAATATGTGAGGCCCAAGAGAGTTACGAAAATATAAGTATGTAATATTTCATAGACAGGTCTAAGGAGTAAATAAAAAGCTATGGCTTTAATTCATTCTGCTCAGGAGAAAGAAGCTATAAGTGAAATATGGTGGGACTAAAATGTGTGCTTCTAAGATGGTTCACCTACTTTAGACCTGGTGATTGGTATGTTGTCATAATTTTCAGAATTTAGTCATTATTTCAAAATAATATGAATGTAGAAGAGGCTCCTATAATCCACAGGAACATTGTTTCTAATTATTTTCCATTCCCTCTGTACAAAATACCCCTTATCTTTAAAGGGAATAATATATCTCTACTGATAGGTAAGAAGACCCTCAGGTCCCCAAACCTATAAGAACTAGAGTAGAGGCTTTTAAAAATCTGTTGATAAATTATTTTAAACTGATTGAGCTAGAAAACCACCAGAAGAGAAAATATTTGGTAAATGATGTAGAAATGTTAAAAATCATCAATACTGGATTATTTTAAAGCTCTTTCCCTGTTCTTCTCCACCTCTCACCTCATCCATCAATTCTCCAAATGTCAGCTTGAACCCTCTGGCCAAATCCTGTTTCAGGGAATTTACTTGTGGACGTGGCACAGCAGGCATTAAAGATGCCATTAAGCTGACATCTGCTCCAGGACACGGGAACCTTAAGTGGCCTGAAAGCATCTAATGTGCCATGCCAACTCAAGAGAAGTCAAAAGAAAAGGCAAAAACAAACAAAACAAAACAAAACCCAGCAACAAATTTAAAATATACTGAAATTAAATTTTAATTTAAGTGTGTGCCTTTGCGTGCACTCACACATACATATATACACATTCATATGCTCCACTTGCTTTAGATTCGTAGCACTGAGTACAGAATTGGAATGCCATAAGCTCCGTTCCGATAGTGACATATGTTTTACATTATTTTTAAAGAACTAATCCTTACACTCTTTTTGCCAAAGTGTTATATTATCATTGATGCCATTTCCATCTCAGCAACCTTTGGCTATACAGAGAAAGGTTCTCTCTATGTTCTTTTCAAATAAGCTCAAACATACATATCTTATAAAACAAAGATATGCATCACCCAATATGAATTGTAATCTCAAAGAACGGAAGTTCTTTCCCCAGCACCCTGACCCAAAAGATGCTCAGTTAGCTCCATCTCTAAAACGCACTTGAAATTAATGGAAAGTTGAATTACACACACTGCCTCTATTTTCTAAAATATTTTTACAAAGTAACAAATTGTTTCCACTCAGTAAAAATGATGGATTATTGTATAGTTTGAAAAAATTAATGAACAGATGGAATATCAACCCATTATTCATTAAAATATTTTACTGGGTTAATTCAGCAAATAAAAATGGAGAAGAGAGCAGATGGCCATTTATAGTTCTCTTGATTTCTTAAACTACTTCTTTACAGCCAGAACTGCTCCTATATTTAACTTGAAATGCACAGCTCTCACCATATGCACAGTAAGCAAGCATTCATGTGACCTCATAAACTTTTCATATAACACAGCAATGATTTTTATGATTTAGTTAAAGGAACACTATACACTTACAAAGTAAGTTATTTCCATAGCCCCAATATTCTGGGGATAATTTGAATTTCCTAGACTCAGTAGATACTTACCATCATTATCTGGTCTGAAGTAGGTTCAAGTAGGCACATGGGTAAAATTTCACAAAAGGAAGTGATCAGCTTTGTTACAAACGCTGAAGTATGCCAAGCATGCATAAAATTATTACAGAGTAGGCAGTGTTTCTCTTAAGGCAATACTTTTTTTTCCATCGTATCCTACTCCTGTAAGTTACTGCCTTTTAAAAAATTCTATCCTCATGTAGAGCAAATGGGACTCTCACATATGTAAGTGGAATCAACCACTCTGGAAAACTGCTTGACTGTATCTATTACAGCTGAACATATACATACTCTATGGCCCAACAATTCCACTCCTAGGTATACGCCCCACAGAAATGCATAAATATACTCACAAAAGACACTGATATGAATATTCATAGATGCACTATTTGTAAAAGCTCAAACCAGGAAGCAATCCAGACAGAATCAATAAATAAGTTGTGACATATTTATACAATGGTATAATAAAGACAATGGAAATCAACAAACTTCTGATATAAAAACAACAGGAGTGAATATTACAAACATAAAGTTGAGCAAAAGAAGGCAAACACGATAGCATATACTCTGCAATTCCATTTATGTAAACGTCAAAGGTTGACAAAATCACTGTGGTGACAGAAATCAGCATAGTGGTCGCTTTGGAGGAAAAGTGGGGAACAGTGACGGAGTCAGGCAGGGGCCGGTTTGGGGTGCTGGCCACGTTCTTTTTCCTGAACTGGGTGGTTGTTACATTGGTAGTTTCCTATTGTGAAAATGTACTGCATTGCACACTTATGATTTGTGAACTTCTTAATATGTATGATAGACTTCAATTTTTTTAAAGTTTACTTTAGAAGATAAACACTATGAATAAAGAAAAAAGTCCTCTGTAGCAGTGCCAAGTGCAGTACAGAGATTATACCATAATGAATAGTGAGAATTCTATTTCATCAGAGTTAACCCAAGTGACATAATGCAAAAATATTCTCTAAATATTATTTTCATAAAGTTCTCCCACCTCCACATTCGAAGTCCTTGGTAGCCTCCCACTGATAGCTTTCCCCTGTGATAGAAGACGTGTTTCTCCCAAGCACTGGACCTTCCCCCTTCGGCTGAGTATCCTTTCACCTGTGAAACTCCTTTCCCCAATTCTCCTCCACATGGTCTGTGCCCCATGATACTCTTCCCAGCTCTGCAGGTGAGGCATGGATGGCTCAAGCCTGAGTTTCTCTCAGACACAAAGTTCTCATTCTGATAGGACAATTCTTTGTTTTATGGGATTGACCCAGGCACTGTAACAAGGTTAGCTTCCCTGAATCTGAACCCAAGATGCCTGTAGCCTGTAGGGCCTGTAATTCTTATTACATATAGCATGGAGTTCATGATTGGGCTTCTCACTAAGACATCAGAGACAAGAGACCTGGCATAATGTCCTGTTCATTGTTATTCCACCTAAGCCCAACAGTGCCTGGGTATGACACCTTTTCAATAAAGGTCATTTGAAGTTATTTGGCATGTGTTCAATACATGTTTACTGAGCACCTTGATGTGCCAGGCATGGTTCTCAACAATAGGGATAGAGTAGTGAATAAAACAGACCAAATCTTGCACAGATTTTCTCTTCTAGTGAGAAAGAGATGATAAACAAGGAACAAACAAATACAAACAGAAAAACAGCAGATAGTGATAAGCGCTAAGAAGTTAGGAAAATAAGATAATGTGATAGCAATCAAGGGAAAGGGGGCTGGTTACTTCAGTGGTTCTCAACCAGGCGTGATTTTGTTTTGAGACACTGTATAAGACATTTGTAATTGTCACAACTGAGGGACTCTAGTGGGTAGAGGTCCAGGATGCTGCTAAACATCTTACAATGCACAGGACAACCCCGCTCCACAAAGAATTATCCAGCCCCTAATGTCAATAGTACCAGGACTTTCTCATTCTACTTTAGATGGGGATGAGGGGTGGCCTCCCTGAGGAGGTCCCATTGGAGCCACGACCTGAATGATGATAGAGAAAGCCAGGTGAGCAAAGTTTTGGAGAAAGGGCTTCCAAGCCAAGGGAATAGGCTGCAAGGTGCAAATCAGTTTGGGCGGTCTGAAGAAAATAAAGAAGAGTAAAGGGGCTCAACTTAGCTAGGAGGAAGGACAGTATTTTCAAGTTTGGGCAGGTAGTGAGTGGTGCTTTCAAGATACCACTTGGGACGAGGCATAGTCCAAATCATTTAGGGCCTTAAAAGTCACGGTAAGGAGTTTGAATTTTATTCTAAGTACAAAGGGAACCTCCTAAAACATTTAAAGGAAAGAGATGACATAATCAGATTGTAAGAAATCGCCCTGCCTGTTGTGTGGAGAATGAATTGTCAGAAGGGCAAAAGTGAGGCCAATGGGATGAGTGAGAAGACTACAGCCGTGGTCCAACAGAAATAGGGTGATGGCCTGGATGTATGAGTGGGTGGAGTTGCCAAATAAAATATACAGGATAGCAAGCTAAACTTGGCTTTCAAGTCAACAAAGAATGATTTAATTTTTTTTGTATAACAAGTCCCCTGCAATATTTGGCACATACTTATATAAAAAGTTATTTGTTGTTTCTCTGAAATCCAAATTTAACTGGGCATCCTTTATTTTTATTTGTAAAATCTGGCAACTCTATGCATGCCTGAATGGACAGATATCTGCATAGGTAGACATAGAATCATATGTACTTGGGAAATGAGCCAACCTGCTGTATTTCTCAAATGCAAAAATACAAGGTTGTGCATGAATGGTTTCTATATGTGAAAGAGGCATGTGTTCAAATATATATTGGTTATACAGGAGATCAATTAAGTGCCTAATCAATTTTGACCTTTATCTCTCTCTCTCATTAGTTTAAAATCTCCAACCAGCTTCAGGTTATCCCTCTAGTATCTTACTAAAAGAAGGAACATATATTATACATTGGTTCTCATTGCTCCCTAAGCTGTTTTCTGTCCCCATCAACCAGGAACCCCACGTTCAAAATCTTGGGATAGGCTTCTTGCATGACTTTTATCTTCAAATGTGAGCTAATAAAATATACAAGTTCTGTCACTTCTTTTGCATTGATCTTCAACTAGATTCTCCTTAGGAGTATCAAAGAAAAGGGGGGATTGGAACCAAGCAGAACCCTGCAGCACCCCCCAACCACGAAGTCCCCTCCATGTTCCCTGCCCCTTGTTTATAGAAGAGCTGAAGTCTCCCAGGGTCCCCTGAGTCACAAAGTGCAGGCTCAAGCAGCTAATGATTAGCACAATAGAGTCACAGACTCAGTGTCTGATGCACATTCGGAGTTGTTTTCCAGATACTGCAACTGCCACCAGAGGGAAAATGCTAACTGCATGATGACCGGGCTGCAGCCATGACATAAGCTGCTCCATCTTGATCAGTACTGAGTCTACGGCTAGCACAATGCCAAGAACAGCCTTAAGAGAATGGCATTAGCGCTATTCCTCATAATAATCTATATCTTTGTGGGCATCAAAATAATTGTGGCTTATTCTGCTCGTATATGTAAATGGGCAACTAAACTGTCAGCAAAGATATGTTACAGACCCATGTAGACATCTTCCACTCTAAGAATACAGCTCCCTATATCAGCAGGAAGAAGTTACAGAAGACGGACCTTCGCCCATAATCCCATAGAAACAGAAAGATGTTCTGACAGGTGGGGATTTGTAAGCAGCTTTTGGCAGGAAAGAGCTCTCCACAGGGCAGGGGTGGGCGGCGGGCCTTTTGTCTTGTTAGTAACCTTAAACAAGTCACACCCATGCTCCACTGATCTCCAGCCCTAGCACACCTTTCAAGTCTTTTGATCACACAATACCTTGCCTAATCTGTTGGTTCTTTCCATAGATCAAAGAAGTAGAAATGAAGAATAAGTAATCAACAGATGACCAGATCTCTTCCCTAGCTTCCCTTGCAGTAATCTCACAAACAAACTGTGTGAACAAGACAGCATCTAAGGAAAGGCCAGGAGGAGTCGGGAGTTGACAAGTCTGCGCACAGTGGGGCATGTCAAGGACTCTGACCCCCTATCTCAATGGTTAACTGCGATTACTTCCCTTTTTCCCTTTAAAAACTTTCATGGCCGAGCAGAATCTTCAGAGGTAGTTTTTGAGGGACACTGAGTCTACCATCTCCCCCGATTGTTGGCATTTTGATTAAAAGCAACTTTCCTTTCTACCAAAACCTGCCTGTCGGTTATTGATTTTCGAGTGGCGAGCACCGGACCTGAGTTCAGTAACACTCTCAGGTTTAAACCTTCCAGTGTTTCTTATCATTGTAAAAAATTGTAAATTGGTCATTCTTAGGCTGTGTCAGGCTAGCAGATATTTTTAGTTTGGCTCACATTGTAGTAAAAAAGAGTCAATATTTAAAGTTAAGAGCATTTTCTTTAAAATCTGGGTGTCTGACTGCCTCTGAAAGATCTGAAGATCTGGCCGCACTGGATCTGCATTTACCCTTGGCTATAACAGCTGGAGTTGAATAGAAACTTTCTTCTTTACACAGAACATGTAAGTCCTCACCTGCTTAGGTGACTTGATTGGCATCTAACAGTGTCACCAAAATTGGATTACATGCAAATGCCTCTGTAGCAAACATCAGAGACCTTTCAAAGCTCTTTCCCTGTTCCCCACTTCAGTCCTATGTCCCAGTTAGGCCAACAGCCCCAAAAGTCTCATTTTTGTTTCCTGCTCCTTCACCACATTTTCTCTTCTTCAATCCAGATTGTTTTTTCTTTAATTTGACTTCCTATTTAAATTGTTTCTGTACATCTCACCAACATTGTTCATTACCTTGGTTTTCTTTCTGAAAGTTAACATGCATATATTCTCTAGGTGTTTTGGGGCACTTGTCTTATCTCACCAAGACTCCTGTGTCAGCTCCCTAAGGACAAGAGCCTTCCTTGATACCTCTTTTAGTAATTCTGGGCATCCCCAAAGCGCTCAAAAATTAGTGGTTGCATGAAATGACTACACTGCAATCTAATCAGCATATAAAGAGAAAAGTGGACCTGATCTTATTCCTTTTTGAACAGTATACTAGTATGGTTTGCAACTGTTTATTTTTCCTGAAATCCACTATTTTTAAAAAATAGCATGTAAGAAATAGAAACTAAGCAAGCTCTTTTAAAGTTCTGTTTAAGGTAATTTAATAAAGCCCCTCAATTAAACCACACTATCTCATTTTACTCCATAGATATATTTGATTCTATGACCAATAAAGACTAAAAATTTCACTCATTTTGTCCTTACTTCTTATGAGATTATTAAAACTCAAAGACCCAATTTTCCATCATTTTAAGGAGGCTGATTATTTAAATATTAAAACTTGAAATGAGAAAATAAAGTATTCTCTGTGTATGTATCTATTAAAACATAAGGGAATAGATGAGAAGCCTGAATTCTAAGAAAAATTTTCTAACTATACGAGCAGATACCAAAATCTATTTAAACAGCTTTGTAAAAAACAGTGAGTTTAAAATAATTTACTTTAGTTACATACCTTAAAAAAGAATAAGATTTAAAGAGAGAGGTCCAAAAAGCTAATATTTCCTCAATCAAAAAAAAATTCTTTCCACACAATAATTACCTTTAAAGAAAATTTTAGGAAGGTTCAAAGGGAAAAAATAATTGGTAAGAAATCCACTCACAGTAGGAATTAGCAAACAATCTGTGTTTTCCTAAATCACCTCCTCTTGATGCCAGGTCCACAAGGCATGACAAATTTTAAGTGGGCTTTTGCTGCTGAGAACTAATCCATAAGGTACAACCATTTCATACACACACACACACACACACACATATACACACACGGCAAAGTGGTGAATAAAGTAGCAAACATGGATTAACTGCTTCCATTATAGCCAGTTAGTGAAGATGAAAATAATATTATAGACAAATCTTTTAGAAAAGGCTCATATGCCAATATGCTTTGCAAAATATGGATTGCATTGTTCATAAATGTGTGTATATATATACACACACACACACACACACACACACACACATATATATTGCTTGGAAGATGCTTATGCACTAATAAATAAGAAAAAAAATCACTTCCCAGTCAAATTGAATCTTTGGAGGCAGTAAAAAAGAATTTGGAAGGAAAAAATACATAAGGACATTAGTTTCTAATTCAATTATATCATATAGTGAATCAAAATTGAAAAAAACGTGAAAAATCACTCAACAGAGAAAATTCATTATCAACTCAAATATAAGATAGCAGCCCTCAATTATCCAAGGGAGATTATATTGTTCCTAACCCAGCACCTGACTTACTGATAACAGAGCATTTGCATAGAATCATATCATATTACATTAGCACTTGGCATCTTAATGAGTGCCTAAGACCTGTCACTCAAGAAATACCACCAGGGAAACCCCTACAGTGCCTCGTGCAAGGTTGCTTAATTTGTCAGTGACAGAGGAAGGGCTAAAACGTGGGCTTCTTGCTTTAGAAAAAATACTGATGTTTTTTGAATTAGCTGAGTTAATGATTTGCCCCACTGAGATCTTGCCTGTTGTTTGTTGATTTCCTTGTTTGTTTGTTTAAACGAGAAACTAAATATTCTATCTGTTATATGAAAGTTTGAGAGAGGTGTAAAAGGCTCTCTGGTGAGGGATATGAAAGCATTATTCCCATCAAGAGCCGGGAGGGCTTCCCTGGTGGCGCAGTGGTTGGGAGTGTGCCTGCCGATGCAGGGGACACGGGTTCGTGCCCCGGTCCGGGAGGATCCCACGTGCCGCGGAGCAGCTGGGCCCATGAGCCATGGCCACTGAGCCTGCGCGTCCGGAGCCTGTGCTCCGCAACGGGAGAGGCCACAGCAGTGAGGGGCCCACGTACCGTAAAAAAAAAAAAAAAAGAGTAAACTGGGAGATAGGACTGGAAAGTGACTCTGAGAGATTCTCACGTTCAACCTTATATCTATGAGCAACGTGAGGTCCAGAGAGGTGATGCAGCTTTCTCCGCACTAGCTGGTGGCAGGAATCGGACTGAACTCTATACCCATATAGTCTAGGGTTCTTTCTTCTGCACCTTGACCTTGAGTTGTGTGTTCAAGGTAAGGCATCACTATAACATTGAAAAGGAATTCATCGAGCAAGATAATCACATTAAATGTAAATGCAAACACCACAGTTGAAAATCTGCAATAGATGACGGTTTTTATTATATGTTGATTTGTTCAACATATCTATTATTGCTCCTTGTAATTATAATGGATAAACAGTCATTGCCCTGGGGTGTTGCTCATGTGTCTGTAATGTTCATCACAGGCCGACAGGGACCCAGGCCACCAACAGCTCACAGACTGTAGAATTAAAAGCTGTGTCAAGCACTGGCTGAACCGGTGCACTCAAGCTTCATCGATTCGGACCATTTTGGGGAGAATGGGGTACAAGGTGGGGACAAGCGAAAATAAAGTCAGAAATTAACTATTTTTGAAGAAATACATAACGATTATTTTTAAGTAAGTGAAAGCAACCACTTACATACTGTCAAATGTAAGTCCTGTAGGGCTTATTTTAATAACTGAATAACTCATCTGTAATTAGCAGATAAATTGTTTACATGAAAATGGCATCAGAAAGCATTTGAAAATACTTCTGCACATCAAAAATGTGCCATCAAATCTTATTTATTCCAAATTTTGCACGGAAAACATTTGACTACAGAGAGAAGAGAGGTAAATTTTAGTCGAGTTCTAGTTAAATGATCAAGAATTCTCATAGTCATAATGCTCTTAGTGAAGTGATAATGATAGTATAATGATTCCTCTCCACTCCTCACAGGGAGTTCATATGTATTTTCTAATTTGTGCCGAACAGACTTCTGTGATGTGAGGGTAAACAGAGGTGAAGGAACTTGCCCAAGATATAGTAGCAACTAAGTTCTACATCCTGGACCAGAACCCAGGGGTCCTCTGACCCCTGCTAAGTACCCTTTCACTCTTCCACATGCTCTCCGGGAAGAGTACAGCATTCTGGGTTAGGCTAGATGAGCTCTAATGTCATTTTTCTTTCATTCCCAGGGTCTATATTTCTTTATGTGCAGTGACCTCAAAGAGAAAAGTATCCATTACACATACGTGCGATTGGGGCTTAAATTTACTGGATTCCAGGGACTCTGCATTTCCCTTCAGTGGGTTGTTTCAGTATCTCATGGATCAGTACGTGTGTTCAATACCTTAAATCCTTGTTGATCTGAGATGAGCATAAATACTCAAACTATCTTTGGTTTCTCCACCTCTTTTTCCTAAACACTAGGTTTAATGTATAAATGGAACTGAGTCAAATATCCCTTAGTCATTCTAATGGCAAGAAAAATGACAGCTCCTTTTCTACCATTAACATTACCAAGACCTAAACTCATGGATAATCTTCTCTTCTCAGGCAACAATTACTGTGAGCCTCACTTTGGTGGGGAAAGCAGAGACACCAGAAGAAAGAATCTTGGAGATTAATTTGTTAAATGGAGAAATACATGCATAATAAATGACTCTATGCTATAAACTTATTAATAAAGAGGAAGCTGAAATAAACATGCACTTATGTTCAACTGTAGAGTCTCTTTCACCTTACCCTACATGTATGGCAATATCATGTTTATTATTGACCTTACATAGCTATAAATACGAGCTTCAACACAGCTCAGTTTGGAGCTTCTTAGTGGTGAAATGTCACCTCTTAGTCTTTGTATATAATACAAGGGAGATCTTTTTTGACTGATGTGCGTGCACATGTATAACTGCCCAGTGACAGCAGATTAGGATGACCAGATGACTTATGACTGATCAATATGTAGAGCTGAGCAATGTACATGGAGAGGAGGAAAGAAGCCTTGAGCTTTAAATACTGCTGTGAACGGATTAAGTGAGCATTCCTGCCACCACTCTATCAGCCCTTTATCATTTAGAATATTCAGTTAGATTTCTTACCATGCATATCCTCCACCCCCAGACCTCCCGAACTACTTACTCATGGTTACTTCAACAACAATTTTCTGGCTAGTATTCCTTTGCAAATTATGTTTTCTTGGTTGAAATAGTCCCTTTCTCCCTTCGCTTCTCCACCTACAGAATTCTACTCATCTTTAAATACCCAGCTTATATGTCACTTTCTCAGAGAAGACCTAAGTAAATGTACAGTGGTCCCTCGCTATCTGCAGGGACCCCTGGGGATACCCAAATCCACAGGTGCTCAAATCCTTTGTATAAAATGGCATAGTATTTTCATATAACCTATGAACATCCTCCTGTATACTTTAAATCATCTCTAGAGTACTTATAATACCTAATACAATGTAAATGCTTTGTAAATACCATGTAAATGCTGTGTAAACAGTTTCCAGCTTGTGGCAAATTTAAATTCTACTTTCTGGAACTTTTTGAAAATTTTTTTCAAATACTTTCAGTTGAAGTTGGTTGAATCCACAGATATGGAACCCACGGATACGGATATGGAGGCCAACTGTACACTCATCTACATTCAAAAGTACTTTGGTCAAGCCATTCCTATATCACCGACCATAATATGCTGTAATGACTTGATTAGCTACCTCACCCATTAGATTGCACACCCTTCATGGCCAGGGCTGCTGTGTTATTCCTTGTTATATTTCCGCCACCCCTTGGTCCCCTGCCCCTTACACCTGCCAAGATGCTCCCCAGTTTCTTGCATACTGTGGGCATAGATTAAGTTCTATAAATGTTTATTGACTGAACTAGTGTGGGAGTGGCCAGTGGATAGTCAGGATCTAATGGGTCGTTAGATTTGTGGATGATGAAAACCCTCCTAAACATAATGTGTTGACCCAAAGGCTCAACTCCCTGACCTTTCATTTAGGCTGTGAACCAGAGTGCACAAATCTTTGTTCATCCTTTTAATGTGCTATCCACTTAGATTTCAGCCTTACATTAATCTGGGATATTAATTCCACCAGCACTTCTGATGGAAGCTATAATTTATATCACTGAAAAACCTTTCTGTAGCTTAATATCCAGAGGTGTAAGAATACAAGTGACATTAAACATTAACTAGGCAGAGAGGTATGAGTGCAGAAACCGTGTTGTGTGAAAACTCAGAGCCAAAATGCAGGCTAAAACATCTCACAATTAAAATAGGATGAAATGAGCAAGTGTCACAGGTCCTCCTGCATTAGTCAGAAAGCATGTAAACCAGAGGCATATTTATTGCCTAAAAAAATCCTCAAACCCCTGAAGTACCTATAATTATTAATTATGAATAAACAACACTGAAAGTATTGACATTGTACATTCCTATAAAATGAAACATAAAATAATAATGCCTCAATCTTATACAATCCTTTCAAGTTAATGTCAAGTTGAAAAGGGATTCTATGAAGTTCTAGGTGGGCAAGCGTTCATGACCACCCAGAAATGGAATCTGTTGTGTTAATACCTAGGTCAGCACTCTTTACTAACACACGCTCTCTCTCTGACACTAACACCATATAGAGAGAGTATGAGGTGGCTGATCCAGCCCTGAGATCTAATCTCAATATGCCACAAACTTGCTGAGTAACCCTGAGCAATGTTTGTATTTCCTTGGGCCTAACGTTCCCCATTTAAAGAAAAGGGCTAGAATAGGGTACCATTATGTCATTTCAATTTGAATATTCAATCATTCCTATTTCTAAGGTTTATTTGATTTGTCATCCCTGCTCTTACTCTTCTGTTAGAGGAAAATGTCGGTGGCTTGATAAAACATGTGCCATTTTTAGCATATTTGAGAACTGCAAAGTGAGCTTATTCTAAAATGCTATCCATTGTGATGCTTCCAGCCTCAAGTAATACAATAGAAAGTCCAACATCATGCAAAAGTATTATTTCACAAATAGGATATCTAGAGTGTAGATGGGCTCAGGGCTGGGTGAAAGATATCAGCAAGGACCCAGGTTTTTCCCATCTTTCTGCTCTGACTTCCTGGGTGTCAGTCTCCTCTTCAGATTTGTAGCAAGGTGCTTGTCCTAGGGTACAATAGAGAATATGAAGACCAGACTTATAATGTCAAATCTCCGGGGAAGATGTCATCATCTTTCTCCAAGCTAAAAGCCAACAGCTCAGCAAAGCATCTTCTCCTCTCTGTCATATTATTAAAGTAGTTTGGGAAGTAGCTGTTGAACACCAGTATGATGCTAGAAATTGTTCGTGATACAATAAAAAGATGTATAAAGGAAAAGCCATTCAGTCTTTCATTGTGGTGTCATGACTAATTCAGAAAATGAAGCACAGTTGCTCCACTACTTGGATACCAAAATCTGAGGATGCTCAAGTCCCTTATATAAAATGGCACAGCATTCACATAGAGTCTATGCACATCCTCCCTAAGCTTTAAATCATCTCTAGGTTACTTATAATACCTAATACAATTGCTATGTATATAGCTGTCCTTGCATGGCAAATTCAAGTTTTGCTTTTTGAAACTTTCTGGAATTTTTTTTCTTTTTTTTTGCATATTTTCCATCTGAGGTTGGTTGAATTCATGGATGCAGAACCCGCAGATATGGTGAATCAACTGTAAATCTGTTTTAGAACCTTAAACCAGGACAGAAATACTCTTTCCATGAGGTTAACCCAGCCCTAGCAGAATCTCCAGGTGTGGTTAGGCAGTGTGACCCTATTCTTACTTCTGAAGAAAACAAATTCCTTACTTAAGGATGATTTTTCAAAGGAATTTATCATAGACTACACTGACCTTACTTTTTTTTTTTTTTTTTTCTGGTACGCGGGCCTCTTACTGTTGTGGCCTCTTCCATTGAGGAGCACAGGCTCTCGACGCGAAGGCTCAGTGGCCATGGCTCACGGGCCCAGCCGCTCCGTGGCATGTGGGATCCTCCTGGACCAGGGCACGAACCCATGTCCCCTGCATCGGCAGGCGGACTCTCAACCACTGCACCAGGGAAGCCCCTGACCTTACTTTTGAAGTGACTAAAGCTCGGCAAAGCAGAATGCATTTCAGATCGCAATGGATTGCAGCCAAGGGTTATTTGAGGTATTTAGACTAAGGTTTTCAGCAAGATAAGCATAGTGTAACAGTAAAACATAATCATAGCTGCTATAAATTAAAATATATGGCATATGGTATGTACAATGCATTCCTAAATCCACCATTCTCAGATATATCCTGTTTTTGTACTGGTAATATTATACTGTGGTCTAAAGTTGGACTGTGTGATTAAATAGTAATAGTAATAGTAACAGTATCCAGATACTTGAATTTAGAGATTCACAGAGTCAAATGGTAGAATCTGTTAAAAGCACTGTAGTATGAATATATTACAGAATACCTAATTGTGTCCCTATTTTATATTTCCAACAATATTGTGGTAATGCCTTCTGCAGCATATGAGTGACAGTTTCTCTGTGCTGGAGACCTGGTAGTGGAACTCCTTCTGGGTCACAGAGTATATGCACATTTTTCATTTTCATGAATGCTGCCAAATTGCTTCCAGAATGGTTGTACATATTCCCACCAGCTGTATATGAGAGTTTTTGTTTCACTACAGTCTCATAAACACATGATATAAGACATTTTAACTTTTACCAATCTGGTGGGCGAGAAATGGCATCTCATTTTTCTCCTCATTTGCACTTCTCAGATTCCCAGTGAGATTAAACTTAAACACGTTCTTCCATGTTCATTAGCCACGATAAGCCTTTCTTCTTCTGAAAAATGCCTATTTGTTCTGTTTGCTCATTTTCTATTGGGATGTTTTCTACTTCATATTGACATAATTTTTCTATATATGTTGGTTCTTGTGGGTTAATTTTTCTTTTACTCCTTTACTCTAATTTTCTTTCTTTCTTTCTTTCTCTCTCTCTCTCTTTTTCTTTCTCTTTCTTTCTTTCCTTCCTTCCTTTTCTCTCTCCCTCCCTCCCTCCCCCCTTTCCTTCCTTCCTTCCTTCCTTTTTGGCTGCGTTGCATCTTCGTTGCTGCATGCGGGCTTTCTCTAGTTGCAATGAGTGGGGGCTACTCCATTGCGGTGCGCAGGCTTCTCATTGCGGTGGCTTCTCTTGCTGTGGAGCACGAGCTCTAGGAGCATGGGCTTCAGTAGTTGTTGTGCATGGGCTCAGCAGTTGTGGCTCACGGGCTCTAGAGTTCAGACTCAGTAGTTGTGGCGCACAGGCTTAGTTGCTCCGCGGCATGTGGGATCTTCCTGGACCAGGGCTCCTTCTCATGTCCCCTGCATTGGCAGGAGGATTCTTAACCCCTAAGCCACCAGGGAAGTCCATCTCATTTTATTTTTCCCAACTTTATTGAAATATGAGTCACAAATAAAAATTGCATATATATTTAGGTTGTACAACGTGATTTTTAAAGGGGTATGACATGATGATTTTATATATATACATATATATATAGTGAAATGACTACCACAATCAAATTAATTCACACATCCATTGTCTCACAAAGGAGTACTGATATTCCTTTGCCATACTGATTTCATTTCCTTTGGATATATACCCAGAAGTGAGATTGCTGAAATATGGTAATAGTTTGATTTTTTTAAATTTTGAGGGGAAACTTCATACTGTTTTTCATGATGGCTGTACCAATTTACATTTACACCAATGATGTACAAGGGTGCCCTTTCCTCTACACCCTGACCAATACTTGTTATCTCTTGTCTTTTTGATGATAAGCATTCTAACAGGTGAGAGATGATTATCTCATTCTGGTTTTGATTTGCATTTCACTGATGGCTGGTGATGTTGAGCACCTTTTCATATACCTGCTGACCATATGTATGGCTCTTTTGGAAAAATATCTGTTCAGGTCCTTGCCCATTTTTTAGTCAGGTTACTTGTTTTATTGCAATTGATTTATAGGAGATCCTTATATATTATGGATATTAAACTTTTATCAGATGTATGGATTGTAAATATTCCCCCCCTTCTGTAGGTTGCACTTTTACTCTGTTGATTGTTTCCTTTGCTGTGCAGAAACTTTTTAGTTTGATGTAGTCTAACTTATTTATTGTTGCTTTTGTTGCCTGCACTTTTATAGTCATAGCCAAAAAAATCATTGCCAATGTCAAGGAGATTTTCCCCTATGTTTTCTTCCAGGAGTTTTACATTTTCAGGTCTTAATTTAAATTCTTTTGCATGTGATTGATGAGTTGTCTCAATATCATTTTGAAGAGACTATTCTTTCCACATTGTGTATCTTGGCACCACTGACCAAGGTTAGTTGGACATGTATGTGTGGGTTTATTTCTGGGCCCTCTATTCTGTTCCATTGGTTTATGTGCCTATTTCCATACCAGTACCCTGCTGTTCTGATTTCTGTAGTTTTGGAATAAAGAAATAAAAGATATCCAAATAAGAAAGGAAGAAGTTAAATAGACATGATAAATCTCACATACAAAAAACCCTAAATACCCCAACAAAAAACTGTTAGAACTAATAAACGAATTCAGTAAGGTTGCAAGATGCAAAATCAATATACAAAAATCAGTTGTTTCTATACACTAACAAGGAACTATCTGAAAAATAAATTAAGAAAGCAATCTCATTTACAATAGCAACAAAAATCACTTAGGAATAAATTTGACCAAGGAGGTGAAAAATCTATACACTGAAAACTATAAGACATTGATAAAAACAAGTGAAGAAGACACAAATAAATGGAACGATATCTCATGTTCATGGATTGGAAGAATTAAAATTGTTAAAATGTCCATCTACTGAAGGCAATCTACAGATTCAATCCAATCTCTGTCAAAATTCCAATGGCCTTTTTCACAGAAATAGAAAAATAATTCTAATATTCATATGGAACCACAATAGACACCAAAGAGCCAAAGCAATCCTGAGAAAGAAGAACAAAGCTGGAGGCATCATACTTCATGATTTCCTTTATTCTCATTTTATAAGTGTTTTGGAAGAGGAAAGAGATAAATGTATGTGGCCAACCCACGATGTCAACCAGAAGTCCTGAGCTCTCCACACTTTAGACCCTTCACTCTGTCATACATGCTGATTTAGGCACTGTAGCTGCAGCTTGCAATGTCACCATGGCCTCTGACCTTGTCCTTCTAGTATAACACCCACCACAGCACTTCTAATTTCTTCTCTCATCAAAGAGACAGGTGGAGAGAATGCTTTTATTCTGCAAGTACACATGAAAAATGGGTATTTTCCCATGGATTTTAGTAGAAAGTTTAATTACTATGAGTTCTTTAAATAATTTGGGTTTTGTGTTTGTTCTATTCTTGATATGTTGGAGCACTATCCCAGAAGTTAATTGAGTAATTATTTAGGGTCATGAGGTATAGCTTGCTTATTTTAAAACTCAGGATGGGGATGAGGGAAGATTCGGTGTAATGAGATAGTCTGTTATTTCTGTGAATTTAATTAAGAGCTCTTTATTTTAGATTTGCCCAGATCTTTTCTTGGAGAAAGTATCCCCACACAAATTCTCATGACCTTGTGCTTTCTTTTCCTTTTATTTTCATGTGTATTTGCTATGGTTTTAAAGAGTCACTCCTAGTCCAATAGGGAATTTCTTCTGGTTTCATGACTAAATGGTGCTTAAGCAGTATGCCAACAAGACATTCATTATGCAAGGTACTAAGGCAAAGCACCCAATGATCTGTGAAGGAAACAGAACTTCATCTTTGATTTTTTAAAAGTACTTTCCAAGACAGATTAGAACAGTTCACCATAAAGGGAAAAAAAAATAATCTCAAGTAATTTTATAAGACAAAAGAATAGTAAGTATGTACTTTCTTGACTTAAAAACACATAAACTGCATGCAGTCTGAGGTTTTTCCCAAAGAGTTCCTGAATAGATAGAAGAAAAGTTCTACAAAATGCATCAGCCAGAAGTACTGTGCTAAATTCTCCAATTACTCATGCTCTAAAGAAACTTTCAAAATGCAGTTCACACCTCTTGCTGAACTTTTTAGTTCATTTTCAATTGCAAGGAACAACAAAGTAGTTTCTTTTTCCTATTTCTGGGTGGTGAGAAATGAGTAAGGTCATAAACTAGATACGTACCATTATCATTTATATCTGAAGAAGCTACAGCCAATTATATTATTTTCTGTGTTATCTGCAGGGCAATAAATAGAGGCAGGAGAAAAGTCAAGATGTTGTCTGCACACAGGCTGGCCGTACAGATATGGCACAGACCTCACACTTGGGACCAAAGCAATGGGAAGGGAGCGAGCGGGGGGCATGCATTAATGTCTCCTTGGGCTTACTTATCTTACAGAAGCCCATCATCTCAGAAAGAGGCTGTATCATAAAGGAAGGTGATGAGTTTTGGCGTCAGGCTTGGCTCCCCAAAACACGGCATTAGCAGGTCACTTGACATTACAAGAAAAAAAGGTATGCTCATACTTTGGAGGCACTCCATGAAGACATGGCCAAGGTTGTACTGCACCTAATAGATGCACAATTAAGTTCTTTCAAATCGCTCCTTGCATATTCCGTCCCAATCATTAAACTGGTGTCATTACCATGCTGGGATGCTACACTGGGCACAGTTTCAAAACTGTTGAGCAGCTACATAAAGTGACATACCTGTACACCCCCTAGAGCATCTGCCGGTCAGGTCTGTGGATTATTACCTGTCCTCCTTTACCTTTCTTATATACTTCAGTTTCTTCCTCCCAAATGTAACTTGAAGCGTTTTTTTTCCCCCACTGCTTTAAGACTTCTTCAAGCATAAAAGTAAATATTTGAAAATGGAGCAGCTTTAAAGAAATTTTTTTTAAGACTAATGGGTGTTCATTCTAAAGGAGCAGGGATCAAAAATAATAATAACTTTCAAAGCCAAACAAATGCTGTTGCTCTATCACTATCTGAGACACCTGGGGTTTGATTTCTTTTTAAGGATTCTTTTCAGTCCTTTATAATACACGTAAGTGTGATAGGTTCACCCTTTAATCAGGAACAGATCTGAAACAATGTGATAGAAAGAAATCCCTTGCCTAAGCCATGGCCAGACCTGTGTCACGGGATGCTTTTTATTAAAAGCTCTATGTAAGATCATCACAAATTTGATTTATTAAAAAAAATTAAATTGAGATCAAAAGAAAGCATTTTATTGGTTGAATTGCCGACTAGCTTTCCATCCTGAGGCTCCTTTTTCGTTTTGTCTAGTTGAATCATGGCTCAGTACAGCTCCTGCTTTCTCTTTCTTAACCAGGAAATCTGAGTTTCTGTCTGGATCCCAGAGCTCTGCTTTTGGGGCTTTCTCTCTCTACTCCCCTCCTGACCATCTGTGAACCGAAAACAAGGCACCTCTTGCAGTTTCCAGAACTATAATATCTCTGGAACTATAAGACTTCCCTGGTGGTGCAGTGGTTAAGACTCTGTGCTCCCAATGCACGGGGCCCAGGTTTGATCCCTGGTCAGGGAACTAGATCCCACATGCATGCTGCAACTAAGAGTTCACATGCCGCAACTAAGTGTTCACATGCCACAACTAAGGAGCCTGCCTGCTGCAACTAAGGAGCCCACCTGCCGCAACTAAGGAGCCCGCCTGCCGCAACAAAGACCCAGTGCAACCAAATAAATAAATATTAAAAAAAGACTCCTGGATACAAGATCAATATGCAAAACAATTAACAACAAAATCACGAAGAAAGGTATTTTAAAAAAAACAACTATAAGATCTCTTCTGCCTGAATACCACCTACTGCATGGAGAGCGCCTAGCTCCTTCCCTCTGGGTGAAAGACGCTGAGCCCAGTCACACTGTCCTCCTACCTGTTGTGTGTATACAATGCAACACAAGCCACAGAGGCCCTTGTCTGTAAAACATGTATCTGGAATAATATTGGAAGGAAAGTAAATAATTTTTTCAAAATGAAATAAAAATTACTTTACTGAAATTCATTTGCTCCAAAAGTTTTTTTTTTTTTCCTGTTATAATTCTGAAAGAAAGAGATTCAACTCACCTGGTCAGACCTTTGACTCTATATTTTTAAAAAATCTGAATGTCAAGAACAGTGTAATAAAGACTGTTTAGAAATTGTGTGGGAAACAAATCTAAATTTCCTGGCTCAACATTATCTGTAATGTTCAGCATCGTACATATAAAAAGCTATCATTTATTTATTTATTTATTTAAATTTATTTATTTATTTATTATTTTTTAATTTTTTGCCTTATAACAAATTTAATCAGTTATACATATACATATGTTTCCATATCCCCTCCCTTTTGCATCTCCCTCCCACCCTCCCTATCCCACCCCTCCAGGCGGTCACAAAGCACCAAGCTGATCTCCCTGTGCTATGCGGCTGCTTCCCACTAGCTATCTACCTTACGTTTGGTAGTGTATATATGTCCATGCCGCTCTTTCACTTTATCACAGCTTACCCTTCCCCCTCCCCATATCCTCAAGTCCATTCTCTAGTAGGTCTGTGTCTTTATTCCTGTCTTACCCCTATGTTCTTCATGACATTTTTTTTTCTTAAATTCCATATATATGTGTGAGCATACAGTATTTGTCTTTCTCTTTCTGACTTACTTCACTCTGTATGACAGACTCTAGGTCTATCCACCTCATTACAAATAGCTCAATTTCATTTCTTTTTATGGCTGAGTAATATTCCATTGTATATATGTGCCACATCTTCTTTATCCATTCATCCGATGATGGACACTTAGGTTGTTTCCATCTCCGGGCTATTGTAAATAGGGCTGCTATGAACATTTTGGTACATGTCTCTTTTTGAATTATGGTTTTCTCGGGGTATATGCCCAGTAGTGGGATTGCTGGGTCATATGGTAGTTCTATTTGTAGTTTTTTAAGGAACCTCCATACCATTCTCCATATCGGCTGTACCAATTCACATTCCCACCAGCAGTGCAAGAGTGTTCCCTTTTTTCCACACCCTCTCCAGCATTTATTGTTTCTAGATTTTTTGATGATGGCCATTCTGACTGGTGTGAGATGATATCTCATTGTAGTTTTGATTTGCATTTCTCTAATGAGTAAAGATGTTGAGCATCCTTTCATGTGTTTGTTGGCAGTCTGTATATCTTCTGTGGAGAAATGTCTATTTAGGTCTTCTGCCCATTTTTGGATTGGGTTGTTTGTTTTTTTGTTATTGAGCTGCATGAGCTGCTTATAAATTTTGGAGATTAATCCTTTGTCAGTTGCTTCATTTGCAAATATTTTCTCCCATTCTGAGGGTTGTCTTTTGGTCTTGTTTATGGTTTCCTTTGCTGTGCAAAAGCTTTGAAGTTTCATTAGGTCCCATGTGTTTATTTTTGTCTTTATTTCCATTTTTCTAGGAGGTGGGTCAAAAAGGATCTTGCTGTGATTTATGTCATAGAGTGTTCTGCCTATGTTTTCCTCTAAGAGTTTGATAGTGTCTGGCCTTACATTTAGGTCTTTAATCCATTTTGAGCTTATTTTTGTGTATGGTGTTAGGGAGTGATCTAATCTCATACTTTTACATGTCCTTATCCAGTTTTCCCAGCACCACTTATTGAAGAGACTGTCCTTTCTCCACTGTACATTCCTGCCTCCTTTATCAAAGATAAGCTGACCATATGTCCGTGGGTTTAACTCTGGGCTTTCTATCCTGTTCCATTGATCTATTTTTCTGTTTTTGTGCCAGTACCATACTGTCTTGATTACTGTAGCTTTGTAGTATAGTCTGAAGTCAGGGAGCCTGATTCCTCCAGCTCCGTTTTTCGTTCTCAAGATTGCTTTGGCTATTCGGGGTCTTTTGTGTTTCCATACAAATTGTGAAATTTTTTGTTCTAGTTCTGTGAAAAATGCCAGTGGTAGTTTGATAGGGATTGCATTGAATCTGTAGATTGCTTTGGGTAGTAGAGTCATTTTCACAATGTTGATTCTTCCAATCCAAGAACATGGTACATCTCTCCATCTATTTGTATCATCTTTAATTTCTTTCATCAGTGTCTTATAATTTTCTGCATACAGGTCTTTTGTCTCCTTAGGTAGGTTTATTCCTAGATATTTTATTCTTTTTGTTGCAATGGTAAATGGGAGTGTTTCCTTGATTTCACTTTCAGATTTTTCATCATTAGTATATAGGAATGCCAGAGATTTCTGTGCATTAATTTTGTATCCTGCAACTTGACCAAATTCATTGATTAACTCTAGTAGTTTTCTGGTAGCATCTTTAGGATTCTCTATGTATAGTATCATGTCATCTGCAAACAGTGACAGCTTTACTTCTTTTCCGATTTGGATTCCTTTTATTTCCTTTTCTTCTCTGATTGCTGTGGCTAAAACTTCCAAAACTATGTTGAATAAGAGTGGTGAGAGTGGGCAACCTTGTCTTGTTCCTGATCTTAGTGGAAATGGTTTCAGTTTTTCACCATTGAGGATGATGCTGGCTGTGGGTTTGTCATATATGGCCTTTATTATGTTGAGGAAAGTTCCCTCTATGCCTACTTTCTGCAGGGTTTTTATCATAAATGGGTGTTGAATTTTGTCGAAAGCTTTCTCTGCATCGATTGAGATGATCATATGGTTTTTCTCCTTCAATTTGTTAATATGGTGTATCACGTTGATTGATTTGCGTATATTGAAGAATCCTTGCATTCCTGGAATAAACCCCACTTGATCATGGTGTATGATCCTTTTAATGTGCTGTTGGATTCTGTTTGCTAGTATTTTGCTGAGGATTTTTGCATCTATGTTCATCAGTGATATTGGTCTGTAGTTTTCTTTCTTTGTGACATCCTTGTCTGGTTTTGGTATCAAGGTGATGGTGGCCTCGTAGAATGAGTTTGGGAGTGTTCCTCCCTCTGCTATATTTTGGAAGAGTTTGAGAAGGATAGGTGTTAGCTCTTCTCTAAATGCTTGATAGAATTCGCCTGTGAAGCCATCTGGTCCTGGGCTTTTGTTTGTTGGAAGATTTTTTATCACAGTTTCAATTTCAGTGCTTGTGATTGGTCTGTTCATATTTTCTATTTCTTCCTGATTCAGTCTTGGCAGGTTGTGCATTTCTAAGAATTTGTCCATTTCTTCCAGGTTGTCCATTTTATTGGCATAGAGTTGCTTATAGTAATCTCTCATGATCTTTTGTATTTCTGCAGTGTCAGTTGTTACTTCTCCTTTTTCATTTCTAAATCTATTGATTTGAGTCTTCTCCCTTTTTTTCTTGATGAGTCTGGCTAATGGTTTATCAATTTTGTTTATCTTCTCAAAGAACCAGCTTTTAGTTTTATTGATCTTTGCTATCGTTTCCTTCATTTCTTTTTCATTTATTTCTGATCTGATTTTTATGATTTCTTTCCTTCTGCTAACTTTGGGATGTTTTTGTTCTTCTTTCTCTAATTGCTTTAGGTGCAAGGTTAGGTTGTTTATTCGAGATGTTTCCTGTTTCTTAAGGTGGGATTGTATTGCTATAAACTTCCCTCTTAGAACTGCTTTTGCTGCATCCCATAGGTTTTGGGTCGTCGTGTCTCCATTGTCATTTGTTTCTAGGTATTTTTTAATTTCCTCTTTGATTTCTTCAGTGATCACTTCGTTATTAAGTAGTGTATTGTTTAGCCTCCATGTGTTTGTATTTTTTACAGATCTTTTCCTGTAATTGATATCTAGTCTCATAGCATTGTGGTCAGAAAAGATACTTGATACAATTTTAATTTTCTTAAATTTACCAAGGCTTGATTTGTGACCCAAGATATGATCTATCCTGGAGAATGTTCCATGAGCACTTGAGAAAAATGTGTATTCTGTTGTTTTTGGATGGAATGTCCTATAAATATCAATTAAGTCCATCTTGTTTAATGTATCATTTAAAGCTTGTGTTTCCTTATTTATTTTCATTTTGGATGATCTGTCCATTGGTGAAAGTGGGGTGTTAAAGTCCCCTACTATGAGTGTGTTACTGTCAATTTCTCCTTTTATGGCTGTTAGTATTTGCCTTATGTATTGAGGTGCTCCTATGTTGGGTGCATAAATATTTACAATTGTTATATCTTCTTCTTGGATCGATCCCTTGATCATTATGTAGTGTCCTTCTTTGTCTCTTCTAGTAGTCTTTATTTTAAAGTCTATTTTGTCTGATATGAGAATTGCTACTCCAGCTTTCTTTTGGTTTCCATTTGCATGGAATATCTTTTTCCATCCCCTTACTTTCAGTCTGTATGTGTCTCTAGGTCTGAAGTGGGTCTCTTGTAGACAGCATATATATGGGTGTTGTTTTTGTATCCATTCAGCCAATCTGTGTCTTTTGGTGGGAGCATTTAGTCCATTTACATTTAAGGTAATTATCGATATGTATGTTCCTGTTCCCATTTTCTGAATTGTTTTGGGTTCGTTATTGTAGGTCTTTTACTTCTGTTGTGTTTCTTGCCTAGAGAAGTTCCTTTAGCATTTGTTGTAAAGCTGGTTTGGTGGTGCTGAACTCTCTCAGCTTTTGCTTGTCTGTAAACGTTTTAATTTCTCCATCAAATCTGAATGAGATCCTTGCTGGGTAGAGTAATCTTGGTTGCAGGTTTTTCTCCTTCATCACTTTAATTATGTCCTGCCACTCCCTTCTGGCTTGTAGAGTTTCTGCTGAGAGATCAGCTGTTATCCTGATGGGGATTCCCTTGTGTGTTATTTGTTGTTTTTGCCTTGCTGCTTTTAATATGATTTCTTTGTGTTTAATTTTTGACAGTTTGATTAATATGTGTCTTGGAGTATTTCTCCTTGGATTTATTCTGTATGGGACTCTCTGTGCCTCCTGGACTTGATTAACTATTTCCTTTCCATATTAGGGAAGCTTTCAACTATAATCTCTTCAAATATTTTCTCAGTCCCTTTCTTTTTCTCTTCTTCTTCTGGAACCCCTATAATTCGAATGTTGGTGCGTTTAATGTTGTCCCAGAGGTCTCTGAGACTGTCCTCTGTTCGTTTCATTCTTTTTTCTTTATTTTGCTCTGCAGCAGTTATTTCCACTATTTTATCTTCCACCTCACTTATCCGTTCTTCTGCCTCAGTTATTCTGCTATTGATCCCATCTAGAGTATTTTTTATTTCATGTATTGTGTTTTTAATCGATGCTTGATTCATCTTTAGTTCTTCTAGGTCCTTGTTAACTGTTTCTTGCATTTTGTCTATTCTATTTCCAAGATTTTGGATCTGGGAAATAGAATCTTGGATCATCTTTACCGTCATTATTCTGAATTCTTTTTCAGGTAGACTGCCTATTACCTCTTCATTTGTTAGATCTGGTGGGTTTTTATCTTGCTCCTTCTCCTGCTGTGTGTTTTTCTGTCTTCTCATTTTGCTTATGTTACTGTGTTTGGGGTCTCCTTTTTGCAGGCTGCAGGTTCGTAGTTCCCGTTGTTTTTGGTGTCTGTCCCCAGTGGCTAAGGTTGGTTTAGTGGGTTGTGTAGGCTTCCTGGTGGAGGGGACTAGTGCCTGTGTTCTGGTGGATGAGGCTGGATCTTGTCTTTCTGGTGGGCAGGTCCACGTCTGGTGGTGTGTTTTGGGGTGTCTGCAGACTTTTTATGAGTTTAGGCCACCTCTCTGCTAATGGGTGGCGTTGTGTTCCTGTCTTGCTAGTTGTTTGGCTTAGGGTGTCCAGCACTGTAGCTTGTTGGTCGTTGAGTGAAGCTGGGTGCTGGTGCTGAGATGGAGATCTCTGGAAGATTTTTGCCGTTTGATATTATGTGGAGCTGGGAGGTCTCTTGTGGACCAGTGTCCTGAAGTTGGCTCTCCCACCTCAGAGGCACAGCACTGACTCCGGGCTCCTCAATTTGGGATGATGTGTTGTCTATTCATGTATTCCACAGATGCAGGGTACATCAAGTTGATTGTGGAGCTTTAATCCACTGCTTCTGAGGCTGCTGGGAGAGGTTTCCCTTTCTCTTCTTTGTTCTCACAGCTCCTGGGTCTCAGCTTTGGATTTGGCCCCGCCTCTGCGTGTAGGTCGCCAGAGGGCGTCTGTTCTTCGCTCAGGCAGGACAGGGTTAAAGGAGTAGCCTCTTCGGGGACTCTGGCTCACTCAGGCCGGGAGGGAGGGAGGGGCACGGAGTGCGGGGCGAGCCTGCAGCGGCAGAGGTCGGCGTGACGTTGCACCAGCCCGAGGCGCGCCGTGCGTTCTCCCAGGGAAGCCGCCCCTGGATCCCGGGACCCCGGCAGTGGCGGGCTGCACAGGCTCCCGGAAGGGCGGTGTGGGCAGTGACCTGCGCTCGCACACAGGCTTCTTGGCGGCGGCAGCAGCAGCCCCAGCGTCCCACGCCCGTCTCTGGGCTCCGCGCTTTCAATCGCGACTCGCGCCCGTCTGTGGAGCCCTTTTAAGCAGCGCTCTTAATCCCCTCTCCTCGCGCACCAGGAAACCAAGAGGGAAGAAAAAGTCTCTTGCCTCTTCGGCAGCTCCAGAGTTTTCCCGGACTCCCTCCCGGCTAGCTGTGGCACATTAGCCCCCTTCAGGCTGAGTTCTCGCCGCCAGCCCCAGTCCTCTCCCTGCGCTCTGACCGAAGCCCGAGCCTCAGCTTCCAGCGCTGCGCGCCCCGGCGGGCGAGCAGACAAGCCTCTCGGGCTGGTGAGTGCCGCTCGGCACTGATCCTCTGTGTGGGGATCTCTCCGCTTTGCCCTACCCAGGTATGTGGGGAGTTTCTTGCCTTTTGGGAGGTCTGGGGTCTTCTGCCAGCGTTCAGTAGGTGTTCTGTAGGAGTTGTTCCACGTGTAGCTGTATTTCTGGTGTATCCGTGGGGAGGAAGGTGGTCTCCGCGTCTTACTCTTCCGCCATCTTACCCGGAAGTGGCCAAAAAGCTACCATTTATTAGGTACTTGCTAAGGGCTCAACGCTAAGGGTTTACTTAATACAAATCATCTCATTTAATTCTCACAAGGTCACATTGTTCTCAGAGGCGATTAAGTAACATGCCCAAACAGGTAGCCTAGTACTAAGTGCACTGCACATCTTTGAACCCAAGCAAGCACACTCAGGAGCTCACACTCAAACTCTCACACCAACATCTACAATGAACAATGTATCTGTCCTTCATTTACTAGATTAGATAAACTTCAGGGTTGTTTCCAGGTATAAGCCTATGGAGGGCCTGTGCTGAAACTCTCCTAGATCTCAACCCTGGAATATGCACAAAGGAATCTTGAATACATGCTTTTTGATTAGGATGATAATAATTAAAAATAAAATTATATGAATGATCATAGGCAATACTGACTAGACCAATTTAATAAAATCTGCATCACCATTCCACTAAAGATACATTTTAGCGTCTTGATGATTTAATAGAAGATTGCTACACTGCAATTCCCAGCTGTACAAAACCTATTCTCAAGCATGATCATTATAATCTTGTGCTTTATTAAACATCTGAAAGGAATGGCATAATGGTCCTTCAAGGACAGCTCCATTAGGGAAAAAAAATAGAATAATTTACAGTATAATGTGTTTAAAATGCTTTTTAAAATAGTGTTGTCATTAAGGTGATCAGCACCTGGATTATTCTCATTGAAACAGCCTGAGGTCTGCTGATTAAAGAGAGAGCTACAACCCCTTTTCCTGGCTCATTAAGTGAACCAAAGATACAATCCACACACCTCTTCCTGTAGTCTAGTTTCATTAGGACGAAAATCCGCAAAAACCAGTTAGATATCAGTGCAATAAACTAGGTTGAGAAAAGAGGAATGGAATGACACATAGCTTTATTGACCAATGAAATTTAATTGACTGTCTATATTCTCACTTAGAAATTGGTCAAAATGCCCCCAAATTCAGTTTGATACTAATAGAGCTTCCTTTTAAAGTCAGAACATGCTTTTCCAAAAGCACAAGCCTACCATTCTTCATCTTTCCTTGGCCAAAATTATATCAGGTATTCAGAATGCATCTTGTCCAAGAGTTAATTAACATTCCCCAATCTACATCTTAAATTGCAGGTGGAACCAACTGGTCTGAAAAATGATAATAAGATTAATAAAACTTACATATCTATTGTAACATAAAGTCTACAATTTTCATGTCTGTTTCCATTTTTAAATTCTCACATCAACAATATTGATTCCCATTTTCCAGATGAGGAAAATGAAGCTCAAAAAGATTACATGACTTGGGCTTCCCTGGCGGTGCAGTGGTTGAGAGTCCGCCTGCCGATGCAGGGGACATGGGTTCGTGCCCTGGTCCGGGAGGATCCCACATGCCGCGGAGCGGCTGGGCCCTTGAGCCATGGGCCCGTGAGCCATGGCCGCTGGGCCTGCACGTCTGGAGACTGTGCTCCGCAGCGGGAGAGGCCACAACAGTGAGAGGCCCACGTACCGCAAAAAAAAAAAAAAAAAGATTACATGACTTGCCTGAGCTGACATTAATCTTAAACGGCTAAAAGAGGATTCCAAGCCAGGACTTCCAACTGGCCCTGGGCTCTTTATAGGACTTGGTCTTTTTAAGTCAAAAATTTCCCCTTACCTGGCCCTTGCCATACAGCACAAATTCTTCAGAACATTATTATACTCTTTGTAAATGAATCTGTAAATGGTTTGTGAAAAATGAACCTCTTACGCTCAGCAGGCAGCAGACAGTGATAACTGTTATCTGCCTGCTGGGAAGCTGAAGGCAAGTTAGTAAATCTCTCTGAAACTTAACTTTCTCTTCTTAATATCAAAATAATAACATACATGCCTTTGAGAGAAATCAACAAATGAGCGTGTCAGAGGAACTCAGAACTCGGCACAGAGTGAGTTTGCGAATCCTATTTAATATGCATCTCAGGTTGAGCATTATTAGAACCTACATGATAATTAAAGCTGTGAATGTAGTTTTTTTCTTTCTAAAGATGGAACTGTTGGAGGTTAAGTAAGTGGAGAGTAGACTTGATGGTTTGGTCATTTGTAAAATAGGAAATAAAAGAGCATTGGGAGGAGATTGAGATGGGAAAAGAGCAAAAAAGGTAAACGCTGAGGTTAGTAAAAAAGAAGAATTTAAAGAAAAATGATACTTACACATATATGCACATATCAGCCTCTGGATAATAACTGAATGACCCAAAGCAGGTATAGCATTTATATCTTTATTAAATCTCACTAACCCAATGAGATTATTATTATTATTATTGTCCCCATTTTACAGAAGAGTCAATTGAGGGACAGAGAGGTTAGGTATCTTACCCAAGGTCACACAGCTGAGATTCAAACCCTGGCTCTCTGACTCCAAAGTCTGCACTCTTATTCCATGCTGTTCTGCTCCTGGTCTGAGCTGGGAGTCAA
Source organism: Mesoplodon mirus (assembly GCF_964341445.2). Taxonomy (NCBI): domain Eukaryota; kingdom Metazoa; phylum Chordata; class Mammalia; order Artiodactyla; family Ziphiidae; genus Mesoplodon; species Mesoplodon mirus. Next base: position 65,344,457 of record NC_138993.1, on the reverse strand, counting down.
AAGCAGCAGAGGGGTAGAGTGGATACTGAAAATACTCAATTACTCAACTACAGGACATCTGTGTTGAAGGCAGAACCCACCTGAGTGTGCTCTGGTTTGGACAGACCTGGCCCAGAGCAGCAGGTCACTAGGGGCTTGGGATGATGAGACACAAAGCAGACACTGTTGTTTGTGCACTTGCCAAGACTGTTGAGGGATCATGTAAATTGAGAGATTGTGGCTGAAAGACAGTAAATTTTCTCAGCAATCCATTCTAAACGTTGAGCTTGTGAAGACTGTCTTTTCGCTGAAAGCTCAGGGAGGGCTGGGCTTCCCCCTTGGTGTGGCATCCTCAGGGCTTTTCTTAGTCTCCTCCCTTCCCTCCTTACTCATAAACACAGCCACTTGAGCTCATCCCTCAGTGGCTCCTTTGCCACACAGACCCTACCAGCAGACACCCTTCAGTACCAGCTCTGCTGTCAGAGGCAGCCCAGGCCAGGCTGTACCATTGCTAGTTGTGTGACCTTTAACCTCCTTGAGTACATCTCCATCTACAAAAAAATGGTACAACAGGATCTAACTCCCAGGGTAGGTGCAAAGGTACATCAAGATTATGCCTGTAAAAATAATCTGGTGTTCTATAAATATGTACTGAATATGGATGTCAGTAGCAAATATTACTTATGAACGGCGGGACTGACTGTTTCGAGACCCTCACTGTTGGTGAATCCATCTCAACTTTAAAGATGACCTACAAATCACCTGGATTAAGTAGTTTAAGGAATTGGATGTGACATCAGATATAGGGCCACCTCTTTCCAGCACACCCAACAACGGTGCTTTGCTGTAGCTGCTGCTGCCGACATAACCGCGTGCAGCCAAAATATCCTGAGCCATTATTATATATCATTAATGTCACTTTTAGCATTGGAAAACTGCTTTTCTGCCATTTTTATGAGTAATGACTCACCCGTGCCTGGGACACAGTTACTATTGTTAGCTCTTCTCATAGAAGTGGATGATTTGGAACACACAAGAGAGTTGGTATCAGAATCAGGATAAAAGCTGCCTCACTTGCATTGCAGAGTCCAATCCTCATTGCCCAGGATTAAAATACACTCATATTTTCAAAGCAAATAATTTTCTCAATTAGCCCAAAAGTACACCCAAGTAGAATTTTTTTTTTTTTTAAACTGGAGTAATTCCAGTTGACAAATTTAGGGATAATGAGTTCTGGCCAAATATGAGAGTGATTATGGAAATTTGAAGGATGCCAATTTAGGTATCAATTTCTAGGAATGGATATGTAAGAATAATGGTAAAACTTAAATAAACTATTGCTTATGCTGGAAAGGAACTTTATTTTAAAGCTAAGGCAATGGAGGCCATAACTCAAACGACCTAGTTACACACCTAGTTAGTACAAGAACTAGCGTTAAAACCAAAGTCTCTTTCCTCCAAGCCCAGTGTTATTTGTTTTAAAGCATTATAAATATACAGGCATGAAAACCTAAGGCATTCCTATTACTTTATGAGCAACCAGGGCCCTCTTAGTCTAATACTGGGAAAGCCCAGATGTATTTCTCTCTAAATTTAAGAATAGCCTAGGGAGGGCATGTTGTCCAGCGGTGGTTGATCATACGGTCAAGATCCATTTCCATTGTACGAAGAATGGTCTAGTTGCAAGGGGTAAAGGCATAGAGCCACCTTGACCTTCAGACCCTTCCTGAAATTTTCCATTTCTCCTTAATTATATAAATAAGGAGATCAAGATATAATAATCTATGGTACTAACTTAAGGTGGCTGAGATACTGGGCAAATAAATTGTTTGAAGCAATTTTACTGCTAAAAAATTGAGAATTTATTGTCTCTGGCATTTATTGTCATTGACATCTGTGAAGATTTTCAGACAAGAATGTATTGTCTTCCACATCTCACTTCAGTTCAGTGCACTGTATTCCATTCAGGACTTTTTTTTTAAGAACCATCTGTTTAAAATGACTTTATTAATTCCTTTTGGTGTGTTTTTTGACACGTCTACAAATTACAGATCATAAATTTTCCAATAACAAATCGTTCATAGAGCTCTAGGCAGAACCTAAGATGAGAATCTAAACATAGAATTGGTATTCACCTAGGCACCCAAGTAACTCTTACATGATGGAAGCCATGTTTGCTAACACTGAGGTCATCAGTAGACAAACTCCAATAACACGGAATATAGTGCAGTGGGACAGTTTCTCTTAGGTCTAGTGAACTCTGCAGGAAGGCTGTAATTTTACTCTCATTATAGTCTCTATCTTGTCTCATTGTTTTCTTTAAAAATAACATATTTAGGAATTCCCTGGTGGTCCAGTGGTTAAGAGTTTGCCTTCCAATGCAGCGGGTGCAGGTTCGATCACTGGTTGGGGAGAGAAGATCCCACATGCCTCGCAGCCAAAAAGCCAAAACATAAAACGGAAGTAATATTGTAACAAATTTAATAAAGTTTGCACTCAGACCATTATTTCTTCATTGTGAATTACTGGATCACTGGCCCACTTTCCACTGGTGTTCAGAAGAGCAGAAGGAGAATTCGGCGTAATACTGTTTGTTTACAAACATCTACACAGCATCTCACTTTATTCTGTAGACTGCAAAACTCTTCGACCATCACCCGCCATTAAATCCCACAGTGCCTTTGCCCAGCTCATGACGGGAAGTAGCCAAGGGAGGCTGGGACTCCAATGCTGGGCTATGAGCGTGCAAAAGGGTATGGCTGCTGCTGAAAGGACAAGGGCTTGCATGCCTAGCAGCTGATGAGAAAGGGCTTTGTTGCCACCCTAAAGGGTTCCTTCCTCGACCCAAGGCCCACATATAAGGAGACTGTGCCCAGACTCTTCCCCAGAACCCAAATAAAAAGTAACGTGTGCAGTGAATGCTGGCTTTGTTGTCGCAGAAACAGGGAACTTCAGGCAGCTATTGTTTAGCTATTTACATTCTGAAAATGGATATATGTACTTGTTTGGCTACGATACTCTTATTCATTTTTTTTTTTTTTTTTTTTTTTTTTTGCGGTACGCGGGCCTCTCACTGCTGTGGCCTCTCCCATTGCGGAGCACAGACTCCAGACGCGCAGGCTCAGCGGCCATGGCTCACGGGCCCAGCCGCTCCGCGGCATATGGGATCTTCCCAGACTGGGGCACGAACCCGTGTCCCCTGCATCGGCAGGCGGACTCTCAGCCACTGCGCCACCAGGGAAGCCCTCTTATTCATCTTCATTGTTGACTTTTACTGTTCTGTCTATACCCCATTACAGTTAATTACCCAAACACGTTTGTCATTAAAAAAAAATTTTTTTTAATCAAGAGCAAGCTATGGGGCTTCCCTGGTGGCGCAGTGGTTGAGAGTCCGCCTGCCGATGCAGGGGACACAGGTTCGTGCCCCGGTTCAGGAGGATCCCACATGCCGTGGAGCGGCTGGGCCCGTGAGCCATGGCCGCTGAGCCTGCGCGTCCGGAGCCTGTGCTCTGCAGCGGGAGAGGCCACAACCGTGAGAGGCCCGCGTACCGCCAAAAAAAAAAAAAAAAAAAAAGAGCAAGCTATGATACCTTCTCCATGAAACTCTTATCTCTTGGCCTGGTGACACTTGTACTTTCCTGCTCTCATCTATTCTGAATTGTCCTTTCTCTGTTTCTTTCTCTTCTCCCTCATTTCTCTTCTGTCCCTTAAAAGAGTATGAAAACCAAGGTTCCGAGCTCTCTTCTGTCTTAATCCCTAACACATCCCCTGAGCTGTGGCACTACATTCTAATTCCTGAGCATGTTTACATCTATTTCCAGCTAACTGCCTCATCAGGCTGTTTGTATTTCAGCTCTCGGCATTCATTCCCTAGCCTAGTCAAGTGCACACACACACACACACACACACACACAGGACCAACTCCTCCTTCTAATTTCCCTAATGCTATTTATTGTACCAATATTCTCTGAGTCCATCAGATTCAGACCTGCAGCCAGTCTTGCTTCTTTTCTCTCCATCATGAAATTGTACCCACCACGGGTGCTTCGTGTTGGAATCAGGGTTGCCCAAGCTTCCTGACATGGCTTCCTTCTTTGAGTCAACATTTAATTTACTTTGGATGAAACCATGCACCTCTTTGGTCGTATTCATCTTATGCATAAAATACTCTGGAACGACCCCATGAAGCTTCAATGTAATTTAGTGCAATTACAGGCAGACCTCATTTTATTGCACTTCACTTTACTGCGCTTCGCAGAAACTGAGTGTCTTACAAATTGACGTTTTTGTGGCAACCCTGCGTCAAGCAAGTTTATTGGCATCATTTTTCCAACAGCATTTGCTCACTTCCTCTCTCTTCTGTCACGTTTTGGTAATTCTCGCAAGATTTCAAGCTTTTTCATTATTATTTGTCCCAGTGATCTGTGATCAGTGATCTCTGATGTTACTATGGTAATTGTTTGGGGGTGTGTGTAAGACGGCAAACTTAATTGAGAAATGTGTGTCTTCTGACTGCTCCGTGGACTGGCCGTTCCTCCACCTCCCTCCCTCTCCTGGAGCCTCCCTATTCCCTGAGACAGAACAATACTGAAATCAGTTAATAACCCTACAATGGTCTCCATGTGTCCTAGTGAAAGGAAGAATCAACCAATTCAGCAAACTTCACTGTTGTCTTATTTTAATAAATTGCCAAGCCACCCCCGCCATCAGCAACCACTGCCCTGATCAGGCAGCAGCTGTCAAGATCGAGGTGAGACCCTCTGACAACCAAAAGATTATATCTTGCTGAAGGCTCAGATGTTGGTTAACATTTTTAACAATATTTTTAATTAAGGTATGTATATATTTTTAGACATGATGCTATTGTACACTTAGACTGCAGAATAGTGTAAACATAACTTTTCTATGCACTGGAAAACCCCAAGATTCATGTGACTTGCTGTATTGCCATATTCTGTAATATTCATGCCATGTGGTAGTCTGGAACCGAACCCACACTATCACTGAGGTCTGCCTGTAATCTGACACTTAAGACTCTGTCAAACGTAGGCATGAGGCATGTCTGTGCAAGCTTACCTTCCCATTCTAACCTTTTGTGTCCTGTTCTCCTAAATGCCCAAGCCTTCCTATCTGAACACCTGCTCTTTCCTTAGCCTTATCTCTTTCCTCTCCAGCTACTGAAATGTTACCCTCTTCCAAGGCTCAGCTCAAATGAGATTTCCTCTGAGAAGCCTTCTGTACCTACTCCTGGGATCCCCTTTTTCTGTCCCTGAACTGCTGCAGCACTGTGGACCACTCCTACTACATCTATGCCCTGACTTGTCCCATTTGCATCCGTGTCATAACTCACTACCTTTGTGTCAGCATCTTGACACTGCACCTATTTGAACACTGTAGCTCCCAGGGCATCCAGCACATGGCCTTGTACACGTAAGGAAAGCATATGTTGAACCTTGAACAATGGGTATTTGAGCTCCCAGGAAGAAGGAAGAGGTGCTATAAACCAAGGAATAGAGGGATCACGATGTAGAACTGACCGGGAATAAGGAAAATAAACTGTGTGTGTGGGAGCTGCATGGACCTCTTCAAATGCGCTTTGAGTTTCATGAAGTCCGGTACCTTCAGTGACCCAAATGTCCACATCCCGCGGAGAACTCTCAGACCCTTAATGTCAGGTGATCCTTTCCCAGCCCCTTCCTCACTCCTGTCCCTGTGCCTGGACACCTCAAACCCCTACCAGATTCCAAGGGCCTTTGCTGCAAGTTTTGCTCTGAATCTTTATTCCAGCCATTAAAACTGGGCTTACCTCTCCTTCTATCTAATATTCCAGGCTGGCAGCTGGATTCTTTGCTTTATGCTGTGGCTACACCTTGTTAATCTTCCCTGTCCCCTGAGTTTCGGATTTTAGTTTGGGTTTCTCAGTACTGTCCTCGTGCCTCCTCCGACATAAACCCCTACGTTTGAACCTCAGCAGGAGCTGCCTACCTGCTGAAGTAGCTTTTGATACCAAGTGCCTACCTCCTGCAAAGCCACTGCCAAGCTCCAGCCACTGGTCCACGTGCCCCTACTGGTCCTATGGTAAACTCTCCCTTGCACTGGCTCTTGCTGCCCTGGATATTTACTTCGGCAGCCCCACTAGATCTGCTCCAAGAGTAGGCAACTGGATATCCATCCACAGTGCCCAGAGCAGCCAGGTGAGAAGGTCTGAATTAGGCCCCTGGACCCTTGCTCTCTGGCCCTTTCTGCTCTAGTTGACCTGGATCTGACCACAGATGTGACAAGTTGACAGGAGGCCAGCTGCAGAGAACCTAGAAACACAGAGCACAAACACCATGCCACCTTCAGAGCAGTCGGGATTCGCTGTTGCCTCCAGCTGTTTCTGCCCTTGGGTGACCCTGTAAGGCTGTGGTCACAAATATATAAAGGAACCTACTTCAGAAAAGCAGAACATTTTTAAGAGGAAAGACATTGAAAATATCATCCTAAGCCGCTATACTTCTGTAATAGATATATAGCATGCATCTGAGCAATAAATACAAGCACTTGGAATTGCTCCAAAACCATGGAAATAAACCAAATTTCATTTTTAATGCATGCAATAAACTTTTTCCCTAGGATATCAGTTAAGAGTGCTCTAACTTAAAAAAAAAAACTGACTTGTTCTGTATTCCTATGGCTCAGAATAAATAGATCAACTAACTTTAAAGCTGGCAGGTTTACAGTTCTCACAGAGAAGGGAAATTAAAGCCAAACTGAAGATAAAAAGTAAGTATTTTTTATATTTATGAAGTCTTAAAATTACAGAGCTGAACATATAAGGTCAATACAGAGCTGGCAGAGAGCTGCAGTTAGACAGCTCCTACATTAGCTTTCTTTCCTAAAGTGAGAAAGTGTGATCTAGGGGGTGGAGATGTGGGCTGAGCAGAGACAAACGATGAGCTTTGGTTCCAGTGCTCCAGGCAAACTCTTCATCCTGAATAAACGTTTACAGGTAAATCCCCAACTCTAGGCTCTGGCTAAATCCCTTCCCAAAGATATGTCAAAATATGAATTGTGGGGCTTCCCTGGTGGCGCAGTGGTTGAGAGTCCGCCTGCCAATGTGGGGGACACGGGTTCGTGCCCCAGTCCGGGAAGATCCCACATGCCTCTGAGTGGCTGGGCCTGTGAGCCATGGCCGCTGAGCCTGTGCTCCGCAACGGGAGAGGCCACAACAGTGAGAGGCCCGCATACCGCAAAAAAAAAAAAAAAAAAAGAATTGTGAAATGTAACACTCTCTAGAGTATTTGCAAATTATCATCATGTCTTTATTTTGCAATTATTTTGTGTTTATTTTCCTAGGTATTTGCATTTCCTCACCCACCAGCAGTAAGCTCCACAGGACAAGATTTCTGAGTGCTGAGAATAAAGCCTGACACATGGCCATTTCTCAATAAAAATTTGTTGAATGAATACATTTTTATTCTTACTATGACCCCCTCAAAAGAGCTCACTAACCTTAGCACCTATTCAATGCCCCCAAAAAGAAAAAATTTGCTTGTTCACTAAATATATAAGGGCCATAGAAGCACTGTAATTTAAGGTGTCACTTTCAAAGGTAACATTTTATTTTATCACGTTGAGGGCCTGTCTCTAAAGCATGAGAAAGAATATTAATCTTCCTTGTGTTTATCTCTCTGATCACTAGACATTTATTAACATTTAATTGTCTTGAATTTGAATTTGTTTTCCAGGAAGCTTCAAAGAAATAACACACTCTGAGTAAATCCTTGTAAGATATTAGTTTTTGATCTTAAAGGATAGTTAATTTAGCTTGTTTACATGACAGATTTGGACAGAGTTAAAGGTTAAATTCTACCTTGGAAGTCTAAATATAGCTGACAGTTGATATTAATAATTTTATAATTAATGAAACTATGATTAGAATTGTCTAAATATCTTGTGCTAGTAAAAAGTGTCACGATTCTGACTCATCCTCCTGGGATATGACCTGACTTTTGAATTTTCATTACCCCTAGAATTATCAGCTTCAAAACAGCATTTATGAAAAGAAATTAACATAGACCTTTAAATGAGGTTTTTCTGAAAAGCTACTTGCACGTATAAAATTGAAAGTCAACAATGAAATTACTTAAATTAATCATTCCTGCATTCACTCAACACATAATTATTGAGTGCGTGGAGTGTGTTGTTTACTCTGCTAAGTTCTAAGGAATGCAAAACTAAAACCAAAACCAAAGCCAAAACCATAAGATACTCTCCTTATTCTTCAGGAGTCTAGCGGAGGAGTCACTTTTTATTTGTTGATTTCATAAGCATTGGCATTTACAAATACAACATGGCTTGGGTTCACATGAGGCTGGAAGCTCCATGAGGGCAGGAGCTAGTCTGTACTGCTCACCATTGAATCTCTAATGTCAGGAGTATCAATAAGTATGTATTTCTTTGTGGCGCTTTCCAAGGTGCTGGTGCATTAGAAAGACAGATGTGAAAACAGAGAACAACATACAATGTGACAAGTGAGATCATAAAAGAATGCACAGGGAGCTTTATGGCTTGATGGGATACCTTAGTTGGCCTCCTGGGGGCAAAGAAATACACACTGTTGGGCTGAAGCCCCATTGGGATGAAGCATGATCATGCCAGGCATGAGAGGGTGATCCAGGCAGATAGAGCAGCAAGTACCAAGGCGTGGGAGCGGGAAAGAACACGGCATACTCTAAACCCACAAATGTTCTGTTACAGCTAACAAGGAAATTTGAAGAGCACTGTGGACATAATCAGAATTTTTCTCAGGTTTCCTTATAAACTGTAACCTAAGCAAAAACAATGCTTTTGCAAGTAATCAAAATGAAAAATTATTATTGATTTATTATAATTATTCAATCAAATGATAAAGAATCTTTCACTATATCATTTACAAAGTTGAAGAGTTTTCTTTTCAAATATTAGTATTTTGATGGCTCTCACAGAAAGAGTTCAACAATTTTTATATAAGTCTAGAATTAAATCAGAGTTGCAGCCATTCCTGACGCAATAAGGTTTTAATATTCTAATCTTCTATACTCTGAATAAGCCAGCAGTAAAACCTCAAACCCCACACGACCATTTGCCCCAGTCTGATGAACTATCTCAACTGTGTATTGAAAAACACAAATAAATGAATACATGCATCCAACCAACAAATAAATGATGATTCTTGGAGGCTGGAGAGTTTCTTTATTTTGTGTGCACACCCAGGAATAACTTCTCCTGAATGCCTGAGGAGAATAAAGCCAAAAACGCAAGTGAGGCTGGTCACCCTTGGAGAAATGGAGAAGGAAAAACAGCTCTGGTCCTTTGGGATAGGACTTCGGGGATGAGGGAGGGTAGGGACAAGACATAGTGCAATGCACAGGAGGGCAACCAGGGTGCTAGTGTATCTGAAACTCAGCTGTATGAGGAATGACTGAAGGTCTAGGGTATTTAGGTTGAAGAACTGCATATTGAAGGGAATAATGAACTGTCTTCAAACGGGGTAGGGAAAGTGTGATGGTTAATTTTATGCATCAGCTTCACTGGGCCATAGGGTGCTCAGATATTTACCAGCTCAAACATTATTCTGGGTGTTTCTGTAAAGGTATTTTGGATGAGATGAGCATTTAAATCAGTAGGCTGAGTAAAGCAGATTGCCCTCTCTTGTGTGGGTGGGCCTCATCCAATCAGTTGAAGGCCTGAATAGAACACAATACTGACCATCCCGCAATTAAGAGAGAATTCTCTGGCCTGACAGCCTTCAGACTGAAAAATATGCTCTTCCTGAATCTACAGCAGCTTCCAGCCTTTGGATTTGAGCTGGGATACCAGCTCTGCAGATTTTGGACATGCCAGCATCCATAATCATGTGAACCAATTCCTTATAATAAATCAAGAGAGAGAGAGAGAGAGAGAGAGAGAGAGAGAGAGAGAGAGAGAGAGATGGGGAGGCGGGGAGAGAGATAAATGTATCTCCTCCTGGTTTTGTTTCTCTGGAGAACTCTAATATAGAAAGTAATAATGAAGGGGGAACAGCATGAGAAAACATGAAAAGTTAAGTTAGTATAAGACATTTTGGGGTGACAGTGGATAGGACAGTTTATATAAGCAGAGTTCTTACAGCGGCGTTGTGGAGAAGATGGAACAGTTAAATTGGAACCATAAGCTTGATTCCTGCAGGTGTCCACATGACTGGGTGTCTTTGAGGGGGTGGGGATATAATTAACACAATGTTTCAGGAAGATGTGTCTGGATACAGGGCAGAACCTCCTGGAAGAGGAAGTGTCTGGAGGCCCTGGGTCTAGTCACATGCTGAGGAAGAGTAAGCTCCTCTCCAGAAACCTAGTTTTCAATCAAAAGAACTGGAAAATATTTTCAGTTAAAACCTGGGCTGGCCAGGGAGGGAAGGGGGAACCACAGTGCAATGAAAACAAACTCTTTGAACAAAATGTAAGAAGACTGGGTTTGTCCTTCTCTAAACACTACAGTTTTGTGATTTTTGTACTTTTCTGCCATTTCCCCTAAATAAAGCTTCACAGTGGAAGAGAACTGTCATGACTTCCTTGGGTGCTTCTGTGACAGCTTCATCTTTCAAACAAATCTCTAGGATAAAAAAAGGATTCACAGGACTTAAAACACCCCATGGTCTTTTAAACCAAAAGCAAACTACAGACCAAGCAACACTAAGACCTAAAACTGGAACCTTCCCCATTGCAGCAGATCAACACAACTACTCATAGGAAACACTGGCCAAATCCCAAAAAACCCAGACTACAAATGAAGACAAGGCAGAAATAATCATGGCGACAGAAAACGCAGTGAGACTGTATAAAGTGTAGAGTTGATTAAAACGCCTAAGTTGAGGGCTTCCCTGGTGGCGCAGTGGTTGAGAGTCCGCCTGCCAATGCAGGGGACACGGGTTCGTGCCCCGGTCCAGGGAAGATCCCACATGCCGCGGAGCGGCTGGGCCCGTGAGCCATGGCCACTGAGCCTGCACGTCCGGAGCCTGTACTCCGCAATGAGAGAGGCTACAACAGTGAGAGGCCCGTGTACCGCAAAAAAAAAAAAAAAAAAAAAAAAAGGCCTAAGTTGAATTCTCTCTCTCTCTCTCTCTCTCTCTCTCTCTCTCTCTCGGCCTTTCACTTTTTTGATGACAAGGGAACCACTAAGGTTAATCTTAAGGAAAACTATTCTATTATATTTAAGTTTCAAAAGCAATACTAAGAAAGTAATAAAGATCTCATTCATATAGTACCTTTAGTTTGTCTGTAATGAATGATATCTACTGATGGTAGGCTCTGTTTCCAGTGGCTTTTAAGGAATAAAAAATACTAGATAGAGGGGCTGGGCAAACCCCAAAAGGAGGAAAGAGACCCTAGAATTGCTGGTGGATTTACTCTGAGCTGACTTTGGCACCAAGTTGACATCCTGATGTTAATAGCTGCCTGAGCCATACGGGACCTTCCCTGAACCTTCAGCCATGCCCTGAACCCCCAGCTGTTCCCTCCAGGGTTAATTTCTTCTAGAGGATATTTACTGCACCCCTACTGATAGGAGCTCTCTCCAGTATCTCCTCATCTGCCCTCTGCTCCCACAGAGCTTGTTAGCAACAGCAAGCTTTCATCTATTTATTCCCATAAAATAGCCCAACTGTTGCCAGGGACAACAATGCCCCAGGCTTTAAGAACCCAGACCCCTGGAACTTTTCACTTCTGTTACTTACCATTTTCTCTCTGGCATCAGCCTTGGGCTACCCAGATCATATTCTCCTCCTACTATTACCTGTAAAGGAATAGGCTGGAACAAATGTGGACATTGCTGGCCCTCTAGGACTTTTCCATACTTGGTCTCAGGCCATTGCTGAAATATGTATTCTAGGGTAAATGCCCATTGTGACTTGAGAGTTTATTTTAAATTGAATCCTTAATATGCAAATGTGAGATTCACCTGGGGCACCATAAGAATGAAGTCTATCATCCATCCTGTCCTGCGCTCTTACATTAAAGGGAAGAAGAGTAGTTTTTAACACACCCTTACGATGGTTTTATGCAAATTCTTCAAGCTAGGCAAATTATTTTTGTGTTAAAAGTTTTCAACGCCATAAAAACAGGAGTTAATTTACGTGGCATTTTAAAGCGATGTTAGGCACATTGTAAAGCTATTTCATCTCATTTGTAAAGAAGAGTGAACATAAAAACAGGCCATGGCATAATTAATAGTGAAATGATTTATGGCACCAACTCTTTCTCCATACATATTTATGCATTTTCTGTAGCTGGTGCAATTTCCTCCCCTCCAGACCCCAATCCCTGCCCTTACCACAGGAGAGAAATGGTATCAGGCAAAATTTACAATATGGGGCTTAAATTCTCTAACACACCTGCACACATGTACACACACACACCTGCATGCACACCATATCCTATAATAATTTTTCAAACTTGGCTGCACACTAGAATTTCCCAGAGAGCTCTAAAAATACTGATACCTGGGTTCCACTCCCAGAGGGTCTGCTTTAATTGGCTTGGTGAGCAGCCTGGGGCATTGAGGTTTTTAAAAGTTCCCAGGTGAGGCTACTGTAAAGTCCAGATTGAGATTTATTACATTAAAGAATTTTAAGAGTATTAGGCAAAGCTACAATATGGAATATAAATCCCCCCAAGTGAAATAACTTGAAGAGTAAACTCAAAGGTTGTTCCATTTCTAATTCACCCTTCAATTTATTATAGCAAGTTCAGCAAATATTTCATGAGCACCTACTATGTGCCAGGCACTGCAGAAGGCCCTGGAGATACAAGAACAAATAAGACAGAAGTGCCCTGTCTTCACAGAGTGTAGGGTTCAGCAGATATCTGTGGGCAGCGTTTTCTACTTCCTGTACTCCAGCCCAATGTTCTACCTGTTCTTGATATTTAAACTGGATCAGGTGATCCAAGTAGGTATTGTATTTTTCTACTTGGAACTTCTGTTTCTAAATTTCTTATGAATACAGATGAAAACTAGTGAACTCACTTATCTTTATAACAGCAATAAGAACACAGGTCATAACATGGAAACTAATGAGCACTTCAAAGAATCACCCGAAAGATAAATAGGAAACACTATCTCTTTATGAAGATTTGATCCTCTATTGTGACGTCTGTAAGAGAAGCAGAACTGTACCTCCCACTCTTGATAATAATGGTCTGATCTCCATCAGAAGTATAGTACTGAGTTGCATCACTCTTCTCCTTCCTGTGATTATTGATGTAGGTTTGAACATAATTTTAAATAAGCTCTAAAATATTTCCTAAACTTTTCAAAAGAGTAGTTTGGGGCTTCCCTGGTGGCACAGTGGTTGAGAGTCCGCCTGCCGATGCAGGGGACACGAGTTTGTGCCCCGGTTCATGAGGATCCCACATGCCGCAGAGCGGCTGGGCCCGTGAGCCATGGCCGCTGAGCCTGCGCGTCCAGAGCCTGTGCTCCGCAACGGGAGAGGCCACAACAGTGAGAGGCCCGCGTACCGCAAAAAAAAAAAAAAAAAAAAAAAGAGTAGTTTGGGCTATAAAGGGAGCACAGGACAGTAAATATGCCAGCATCATTTGTAGAATGTCATTTGATTTCTCTTAACTGTGTTCAGCTGAGAAGTCAGCTCACAGCAGTTGGATGAGGTGAATTGAAATAACTGCTTCATTCTTACATGGGAGAATGTGAGCACAATGAGCTGAGTTATCAAATTCATAATCCAAACCCAGAGCAGAAATTCGAGCAGGAATTGATTCAAAAGTAAAACAAATTTTATTCCTGCATAGAACCCACCACAACTTTCTACACAGGCTGCATAAATAATGCCAGCGAGACTTCGAAAGCAGTATCCAGAGATGTCCTCAAACATTTCTATTACATATTCACCAGACAAGGAGTGCATTTTCCATTTTGTAATTATCAAAGATTCGTATGATTCTCTCTAGAATACCAATTTTGAAAGAAGTTTCTTCACTGTTATAATTTCCAGATATTCCTCTTAGTACAAGCTTCATCGCAAAGCAATACATGTGTGAATTTCTAACAAGGTTCATTTTTAAATAGTATAATGAGCTGAAGTCACTCCCTGGTAGACTGCTGTGTCTTCCAGGCCATTAGGGGCCCACTTATCACATTGCATCAGACATCCACTAGCGAAGATGGTATCGCAGAATTTGATGCAAACGTCATGCATGCACAAGAAAGCAGAAAGATGAGGGACTCAAAGCTGGAAAATATTCCTATTTTGGATTTTTTTCATTTTGTGGGTCAAGAATGAAGACTAACAGAAGATAGTCTTGAAGATCACAACTAAAACAAAATAAAGATAACCTAACAGTGATTTACATCTGCTCAAGCCCCTACTTGGTCATTTTCAGGGACAAAGCACTCAATCACTTCATTAGGAAGCTTATTCCACGGTTAGACTATTGCAGTGAAGAATTCCATCTATCCACCATCAGTGCTCTGGTATAACACAGTTTCTATCTACCTGTTCTGCCACATGCTAGCCATATAAATATTTAAAGAAACTTACCATGTTTATTATAAACCTTTTCTTTCTGAGTTCAATTCCTCAGTTCCAGAAACAGTTCCCTGTATTACACAGCTTCAGATGTCCTTCCATTGGATTCAACCTATTTTGAATGCTCTGTGGTTTGTAGTTATCCCCGTTAGTGAGTTAGTCTCCAAATTAGATACAGTATTCCAGATTTGAGTTTACCAGGGCAGATGTCTATGAGAATATATCCTCTCCTGTTCTGCCCTTTTGTTGCTATGCCATGCTGTGGACATGGGGTAAGTTCACGGTCTGCTGAAGCTCTCAGGGTCTATTTTAACATTAACTGTTGTCAAGTCATGTTGGGTCTCCCCAACCCTGAACTAATACAGATACAGTTTTGAATTCAGTACTTTATAGTTATTCCTGTCATATTTCATAACCGTGGTTGAAATACATCATTCCATTCTGTTAAGAAAACGTTTTGATTCTGTCATCTATTCTTGGCCTTGGCCTGTTCAACATTTTTTTTTTCTAAGTAACTTCTATGCAGACATGTTTTAAAATGTATTTGCCATCCTTCATACTTTGTGTCTTACGCAAAATTCAGAAGTGTGTTTTCCATGTGTAACTGAAGCACAATTTATCCACACTTTCCTAAGATGTTACTTAGACAGAAAAAGAATAGATCCTGAAATGGGTTCCTTTTATACAATGATTATAGGAGAATGTCCTGTTCAAGAAATTGGCTTGGCTCTAAATTTAAGGGAAACTATATTAATTGCAAAGTTTTTGCTCAATATAGCTAAGAGGTAAGAGTTGGCCCATAGGGAATAGGTGGGCCATTTTTTTTATATCATTATAGATTTCAGTACAAAGAACAAACATCTGCAAATCAATAATGATCTTTCACGGGCAGAGGCAACTGTAAAGGTTATGCTTCTCTTTCTCAACATGTGTTTTGTCTTGTCTCTGAGACAAGGTTCTTGAGTTTGGGTGCCACTACCCAATGGATGAATACCAAAATGAGTGGACCTATTACACCACATGCTGGCAAGCAGACTTTGAACCAAACAGACCTGGGAGAGGAGGGCAGCTAAAGTCTCCCAGGGAGTTATTCTAGACTGAATAAATCAGGTATTGAGTAATGCACTGCTACGCCCCAGATTGTCTGGAGGGGAGATGGGAAGAGAGACAGAATCCTGTCTGTGAGTAGGGGTTGCATTCCCCATAGGGAGTCAAACTATGGATGTGTGAAGATACGAATATGGGCATGTAAAGAATTAAAAACCATTGTGTCTTTTCCTTCATAGCACTAGTTTCTAACTGAAAGCATCGTGTTTATTTGATATTTTTTGAGTAGGATTATCCATCATATTTTTTTCACTTGTGTCCTGGCACCTAGAACAGTGCCTGGAGAGCCTCTCGGTGACTATGTGAGGCTATAGGGACATATTGAAAGACAGATCGGGACAGGGCGGGACTTGAAATTAGCAGAGCAAGAGCCTAGACTGTGTCCCCAAGAGAAAATCCCTATTAAAGATTAACCTTATTTGTCCTTTTCCCTTTAGTGCACACCTGAAGAGGTCAAGTGAGCAGTAAAGGGATAGAGAGGTAGAGGTGAATGTAGTCACCTCCATGTTTACCACTCTGCTAAGTTCATAGGAAGGAAGACAGAACAAATATAGGGGACCGGGGTCAGGAGGTCAGAAAGGGACCAGGAATGAAGTGAATGCCCCTGATTGCATTAGCAATATAACATCAAACTCCGCTTTCCCAAATATGCCCCAAAAAGTTGACTCTTGAAAGAGTGGGAAACAGTTACTTTGTCTAATTATGTATTTGCATAACCATGAATAAAAACACCAAATGGGACTCCAGATTACCTTTCAGATGACATGAATCTAATACTTTGCATATAGGTCTTCAATAAGAGTCCATCTGACTCTGTTATCATGACATCCAATTGCTCCTCACTCACCACGAGCACATCCATACCAGTAGAAAAGCAGCTGGATATTGTAATAAGATAAAGATACACTGTATCTATGCTTTATGATTTTTTTCTCCTTCTGCCAGTCCAGTAATCCTAACCACAAATGTGAGAAAGTAACTTTGTCATGTCTTGTTCTTAATGAGCCAGGAACCATCTTTTTCTTATGTAAGTGTTCAACGTAATTTGTTAAGTATTTGTTCCAGAGGTTTTGTGCCCCTGGGGATCCTTGAATCAAAAAGGTTTTAGATCTATAAATATGCATAACGAATCCACAGGAGGTAAAAAAATATTTTGATCCAATAAGACTGAGAAAAAAAGTAAAAACAAAACAAACCTATCAGGAAATGCACACCATGTCAAATTTTATTCCTATAGTGTTATACTGGATTTCAACTGACATAAGAACACTTTGTAAATTGTGGAAATGCCTCTAAATCAAATAATACAATGGGTTACAGTCTACCAAGAAAATCACTTCATGCATAATTTAGCACTGATGACGCTACCTTATGCGCCAGGCCCCTGGGTGACTATTTTGGGCATCACAGTTGCAAGCCATGACTAATGGACAAACATTACTAGAGGTTCCACGAGGTCACACAGCAGCAGTTGATTTGAAGAGGCACCTCCCATCTGCCCCTGGGCAGACATCATATCATCCCATTTTCAGAGTTTTCTCAGTAAAGTTATCATTCCCATTACATTTTGTATTTTCACAGCCCCTGTAATCATAGCTCCCAGGCACTATCCATTGTTAATTTATTATAGTCATTTCAATTTTGCTAGTTAACTCTCAGGTCTCCTTACGTGTGAAGCCCCAAAATCGGTAGGAAGAACTGAAACTCTTAGGCACTCAATCCAGGGTACTTTCTCAGGAACCAGGAGTCCTGGTTTCTAATGCTGGATTTTCCACACATTGTCTCTGTGGCTAAGAGAAGTCACTTCTGATTTCTAGACCTCAGTCTTCTCATGGATAAAATATCAGGCTTGGACTAAATAGCCTCTGATACCCTCTTCAGCTCTAAGATTTTCTGGTTTTGTACATCAGCGCTCTCAGGAAGATGTAGCTGACACATATGTATGCATAGACATAGATTAATCTGTTCCTGGGGTCACTCTTACTCTATACTCCTTAAGTGCGTTATCCATCCTGGTGCTTGCCAGTCGACAGCTCCCTGTGGAGGGCTCCATGTCAAATCTAATTCCTTAAGGTCCTCAGAACCAGAAATAAATAGGAATGCCTAGGGCTAATTTACATGTCCCAAGCTAAGCAAAGAGAAGTGATTCCTTCACGAGATCTATTTTAGAACAAAAATGGTTTGCAGAGTGAAGTGAGGGAATGGCATTACATTACAAGAGCATCTCAGTCACTGATGACATAACTTAAAATGTCAGTGTCAGAGGCTGTCCTCAGAGAGGGATCCAATAACCAAACTTAAACCCCATTGACGAGGTCCCTTTGGCTGAGGAGGAATTGGGGAGGCTGGGTTAGATAGCGCAGATCAGATAATGTCCCTAAATACTTCCAGACCTTTACGTGCTTATAATTTAGCAGCTAAAATGAATCAAACATTTAAGTGAAGGGACAAGTTAAAAAAGAAAAGAGAGAAATGTATGAACTTACAGCACATGATCAATAGTTGGGAAAACTTGAATAAGTTTCATACCTAAGTACGGTGATGACCTTAGGATGGGCATTCAGAGAAAGTTAGAATTCGTTCTGGAAAAGTGGCTTAGAAGAAGAATTACTACAAATCATACATTGGAAAGTACCTGGGAAGAAATGCAATCAAGCTGAACTCACCAAGGAGTCCATTGTGTATTAAGGTCTAGAGCAGTGCTCACCACACAGCAAGACTCAACCTGCCAGAAGATTTCAGAACTCTGCCTGGCCAGCCCAAAGTTAGTTTTCAATGTTATGTCCCCATAAAGGAATCCTCCACAACCACTGGGTTTTTAGCCAACAGGAACGACCCCCTTGTATGGCCCATCAGTGACCTATACTCAACACTCTGCTCTTGTTATCCATCAGAGAGACCCAGGGAATGAAGGAATAAAGCAGATTCTCATATGGAGAAGGTCCAGTCCCTGGGCTACAGGAAAATAGCAAGCACATTGATGGTGTAGGCCGCAAGGGAGAGGGTAGGAGTAGGAGGTGGGTAATGCAAACTCACAGCACTAGTTCAGGATATTAAACCGGGGAACCAGGTGAACAAGCAGACATGTCAAGATACAACAGGGAACCACTGTGGCTTTCTGAACCCAGGAGCAGTTACATGAGGGAACTCAACATCTCTTATTCATCAGTTGATTATCCATTGTAGGGTTTCCCTTTTCAACTCCAGGAATACATTCAAATGGCAGGAAAACAATGAAGAGCCACCTGGAGATAAACAGACTTTAAAATGACCGCCCAAACCAAGTTGGGCAAATACCTTCATTGGTTTGGATTTTATAGTCTTTGTAGTCATGTGATAGATACAAATTTGGGCTCAGATTACAGTTTATAGAGAAAACTAGTAAAACAATATAATGAATGCTAGAACAGGACATAAACTGATAGGGACATTTTTAAGTGTATAATTTCCCTATTTCCCAACGAGTCTGCCCAAAGTATAAAGAACCTATGTTGTGTCAACCACTCTTTTTTCTAGATGGCCTGGGCATCATTCTCTGTTGAGAAAGACCTTCTGAGAAACCTCGGGGGAATAAACCACTCTCATGCCTTGATGATATCACAACCTACAGAGACATTGGGGAAGGCAAAATGTTCAGATCATGCAAAAAACACAGAACAAGAGACCTGCCCAAATAGGACTCACAGACCAGCTGGAGATGCAGGATCTCCTTTGTCCCAAGTCCTCTGTAACCTACCTTCACCAAGAAACAGTGAACTGGTTTAAAAAAATCTTCTGAAAATGTGGAGCTGGTAAAAATTTAGAGATAAGATTTTTGGTAATTTAAGTCTTTAAATTTTGTATGGTCAGGGCCTCCCTGGTGGCGCAGTGGTTGAGAGTCCGCCTGCCGATGCAGGGGATACGGGTTCGTGCCCCGGTCTGGGAGGATCCCATGTGCCGCGGAGCGGCTGGGCCCGTGAGCCATGGCCGCTGAGCCTGCGCATCCGGAGCCTGTGCTCCGCAACGGGAGAGGCCACAACAGTGAGAGGCCCGCGTACGGAAAAAAAAAAAAAAAAAAAAAAAAATTTTGTATGGTCTAAATATTGCTAAAATCAATTTCCACGTACTCAAATATTTCACTAGGACATCTCATACTATTTTTAAACAAAACTATTTTCCTCTCAAATTGTTACTAAATTTATAATGCAAATGATCTCTATAATTAATATATAAGGCATGGAGAGAGGCATGACCACTGTCTTTCTCTTTTTTTTTTCTTCAAAGTGTGATTAGAATTACCTCATAAATTATTCACATATTCTGCTAGAATAATAAAACAGCATCTCTTTCTACATAAATCACAGCACTTATTTGGAGTGATAGTAAAATTAGCTCAAAATGTTGTTTTGATAACACAACAGCATCCTACCAGTCATTAGATAAAGACAAGGCACCTCGGGCTTCCTTGGTGGCGCAGTGCTTGAGAGTCCGCCTGCCAATGCAGGAGACACGGGTTCGTGCCCCGGTTCGGGAAGATCCCACATGCCGCGGAGCGGCTGGGCCCGTGAGCCATGGCCGCTGAGCCTGCGCGTCCGGAGCCTGTGCTCCGCAACGTGAGAGGCCGCAGCAGTGAGAGGCCTTCGTACCGCAAAAAAAAAAAAAAAAAAAAAAAAGACAAGGCACCTCAAGCTATGATGAGGGTTTGGTTCTTCCTATATTGAAGTCCACAGTGTGAGCATCACACTTGCATTAGCAACTGTTTCATCTGCATCTGTTATACTTGGAGCATAACCTTTAAGGTATGCCAAGCCTTCAGCAGAATTGTGAGGTTGAGGGGAAGAGTCTCTTTATCTCCCTCCCTCCACTTTTTCTGGTACCCTCTTTCCCCTTTGAAAGCATCACTACCCACACACGCTTCCCACCATGCCATACCTGAATCTTAAAATAAACCTCTGCAAATGGAAGCAAACCTCTCTCTCTCTCTTGCTCATTTATAAAATATATCTGACATCCAACCTACTATCAAAAATGTATCAGTCCTACCTGGAGATTATCATACTAAGTAAGTCAGAAAGAGAAAGACAAATACCGTATGATATCACTTATATGTGGAATCTAAAATATGACATAAATGAACTTATCCACGAAGCAGAAACAGACTCACAGACATAGAGAACAGACCTGTGGTTGACAAGGGGGAGGCGGGGTGGGGAAGGGATGGAATGGGAGTTTGGGGTTAGCATATGCAAACTAGTATATATAGGATGGATAAACAACAAGGTCCTACTGCAGAGCACAGGGAACTATATTCAATATCCTGTGATAAACCATAATGGAAAAGAATATAAAAAAGAATATGTATGTATACATGTGTATATATATGTCTGTATATATGTGTATATATATATGTAAAGCTGAATCATTTTGCTGTAGAGCAGAAACTAACACATTATAAATCAACTATACTTCAATGAAATAAATTTTTTAAAATGTATCAGTCCTAGCATTGGTTTATTTATTAGTGCCCTGGCTTGAGACACATTAATGAAATTAACTGATCCAGGCTAAGATGATTTTTTTCTGTTGTATTATAATGAACACTTAATGATGTGAATAGCATCCTACCGGTCATTAGATACGTCAGTGATATAAGGTGTATAGAACATGTTCCCTGTCCTAAGAAAAGCTTATGATTTTATGATCTATAGGGAAGGAAACACGCATGTATAAGTAATGGAATGAATGGTTTGAATGAGGGACCAGCACCGAGAAATAAATGCTCAATATAGGATGAACATGGAACAGGGGGTGGGAAGCTCTTTTCATCAAGGTTAGTAATAGAGAGCATTACTCAGGTCTCGGCGGCAAGACAGAAGTGCTTTAGTCCCACTTCCAGGGTATAAGCTTCTCAACGGCTCCTCACATCATACACAGAGCAAAGGGCCTACAGATGTTTAAAGAATAACTTTTCAAGTGAGAAGAGGCTAAAAGGGAGGACCATCAATTATAGGTAAATGGAAGAGTCTCTCCCCAGAAGTAGGCCATTAGCATCCTTCTAAAACCACACAACTTAGGTAGCATCCACATGGGATGGACAGTTTTTACATAATCATTCATGCAGAAAGTATTGCTCATCACAGACTCTTTGAGAGCCACTAGGACCACATTTTACCTGGTTGCTTCAGATTTTCCTAAAAGGAGGATGGCAAGTACCAGCTTGTCCCTTGGAGACCATAGTTTTCTACTTTGCTCAGCCAACCAAAGACAGCATTGCAGGCACCTTTTTGCCTCTCCTCCCCCCAGGCGCAGATGGAGAAGGGCCACAATTCCCAGCTGTCTAGAAAGAAACTAATGCCCTCAGCTAAGAATGCCCTTTACATCTGATCATTCAGGATCTGTACAGAGTTTTTCTCTAAGCATCCCTGTGTGTGTCACGCATGTGGATAGGGAGCATCTTGTTTTTATGTTGTGTCTCTAATAAGTTATAAGTGTAACAGCGGGAGCTTTTTCAATACTCTTTGTAAATGCAGCCAGAGGCTATTAAGCGATTGGTGTATCAAATAAATATAATTAGTAAATAGCAAAATAACATGTTTGTAAACTGCCTTTGGAAATATGTGATTAGACCAAAGACAAAAATTTCTGCCAAAGCTTCTAAGTGTTTCCAAGAGATATCAGAAAAAAATGCCTTAACAATTTCATAACAACTTTGAAAAATTTCTATGTAAATCTGCTAAGAAGGTAGACAGTACATTTACTTAGTCCAAATGATTTTTGAATGCTTCATGTTGAAAATTTAAGTGCAGGGGTATACTTAAGTGCACCATAATTTTTTCAGGGGAGTTAAGATGTGCTTGATTATTGACTCTAAGTTTTTAAATTGGCATTTGATGAGGTTAAAAAGAGTTATAAATATACCTCCACATGCAGAGTGCTCTCAGGCTGTAGAGTTATTCTCAATTACTAACACTTCAAATTATTCCAGCAAGTCAATCAGTTTGGAGTGAGGGGAACTCATCCTGCCTTTCTCTCTTATCAGCTTTATGAAAGGGAGTTTGTTCCCTACCAGCAATGGGCTTCACACTGTTGGGCAATGGAAACTGAAGAGTCATCCAGACCCATTTCTTCTTCCTCAGAGAAACGCAGAGAGATGCTCACGTGTGTCCCTCACTCATCTTCCCTTATCTCACCCCTGGTTTCTGCTGCAAACCCTGCCTCTTGCCCCCAATCCACATTCATTACTCTTTCAGGAACCTCATTTCTCTATGTGACTTCCTGGTAAAGAACCTAAAATAGATCTCTATGCATACATATCAGGCCACAAGTTTAAACCCTACCTCACTTTCAAAGCTCTCCAAAATTTAGCTCCACCCATATCCATACAATTTAATTTTCTATTAACCCCCAATCAAACCTTCTACTCAAGTTAGGCTGGTCTCCTTAATATCTCCCGGGACCCACCCACTCCCAGGTACATCTCTGTTCCCCATGTCATTCAGGACTCTCTGCTGCAGTGACTTGCCCTCTAAGACCCAGATCCTTTCCTACTAATGCAGATTTCTCCATACACAGCTGAGCAGGCACTATATTGAAATTCTATGCGTTTATGGTCTGTTCCACATTTCCCTGGTATGTTGTTCCTGTATATATCTTTTCTTTTTCTGTCTTCCCAGGCACTTAGAAATCTCTTCTAGGAAAAGAGTAGATTTTACAAGTCTCTTACCTCCTCTACAACACCAAGACTGAGTTGAGCAAAGAGCATGTAAATAATCATAACCGTGATGAGGATCACTTTGACCGTGATGGCAACTAATGTATATTGAGTCTTTGCTTATGTGGCAGGCCCTGTGCTACCCAATGTTAATAAATGATTGCATTTAAATCTCATAACAACCACATGGGATAGATATGGTTAAATACTTCATTTAAAACCTGAGAAAACAGGGCTTCCCTGGTGGTGCAGTGGTTGAGAGTCTGCCTGCCGATGCAGGGGACACGGGTTCGTGCCCCGGTCCAGGAAGATCCCACATGCCGCAGAGCAGCTGGGCCAGTGAGCCATGGCCACTGAGCCTGCACGTCCGGAGCCTGTGCTCCACAACAGGAGAGGCCACAACAGTGAGAGGTCCGCGTACCGCAAAAAAAAAAAAAAATAAGAAAAAAGAGGCATATAAAGGTCAGTTTGATTAGCTAGTCAGTTAATTAAACTGAATTTCAAAGAGGCAGGTATACACAATTATTCCTGAGACATTGAGTAATACAATCAGCATATACACCTGGATCAAGTTCAGAAATATACGGCTCTTAATCAGAGTATTCTGCTGAGTTTCATAAGCATTTATTTACTATTTACTCATTCATTCAATATACATTAATCAAGCCACCTCCATGTGCCATATGCTAATTTCTAAGTTCTGGTGATTAAAAAAAAATCAATAAAATATAGTTTCTGCCCTCAAACAGCTCACAGTTTTGGCGTTCCACAAAATTACATCTCTAGTCTTATTTCCCATGGGTTGCAGCCTGCGGGGAGAATACTGTGAAATGCTAGAGAAGGAGCATTTTAAAAAGCTATCAAGGTCCGATAGTCATTTTAGGGCCTAGATGATCGGTGCCTGGTGGGATAAAGAATAATGAGAAAGGAAAGAGGTATATAAGGAAAAGACACATTGAGTAAGTGACTGGGAGAGCTGTGATAGAAACTTCTAGAAAAGCAAAGACCAAGTAAAGATTTCTAGAAAAATTATCTCTGGACCCCTGGGGCAGTGCGCTAAAGCCCATATTTATCTGTCCATAGCAGGGGTGTGAATGTGTGCAAAGACCTCAAGGCCAGATCAAATGAGAGTGCGCTTCTTTCCAGGTTGGGGGCCTCTGGGGACTTTAATACTGAGCACTTAGTCACCATGTTTGATGGCTCTGGCAGCCTCATTTATCAAGGATCTATAGTTAAATTTAATTTGCCTGTGAGTGGAGGACAGCCATGGCAGCCAGACTCCTTGTCGCTGATCCGTCCCCGGTGATGCCTTCTGAAGTGGAAATGATGGATTCCACAAATTCTGGCTGTGATTAAGTTTGCTTTGACAAAGCAGCATGGAAATCTGATTTGCAATAGACTTCTGCATTTCACCTAGTGCTGAGTAAACAGATACAGAACATAATGCTTACATGGCTGTCAGGCCAATAGCTAATTCATTGTGCCCATCTAATCAGGCTGTTCATTAAATTATTATTTTTCAATAACACGCAGGATCATTTTTGAAGCTCTTGAGGAATGCGAAGCTTGTTTTATTGGGTTTTTTTGTTTTGTTTTGTTTTTTTGCTGTATGCGGGCCTCTCACTGTTGTGGGCTCTCCCGTTGCGGAGCACAGGCTCCGGATGCGCAGCCTCAGCGGCCATGGCTCACGGGCCCAGCCGCTCCGTGGCATGTGGGATCTTCCCGGACCAGGGCACGAACTCGTGTCCCCTGCATCAGCAGGTACACTCTCAGCCACTGCGCCACCAGGGAAACCCCGGGAAGCTTGTTTTCAAGTAAATAAACTTGGAGGTCTTGACAACGTCCAGGGATTTTCCGAGGACGGGCCAAATAACTCATCAGTCTCCATGGCCCCCCTCCCCTGAAGAATCAAAGCACCATTTAAGAAGTTTTTAGTTTCACTTCACTTAGCTCCCATTTCAAATGCAAACAACATCATCCAATTACAACAGAGAAAGAAGCTACAAACGTTGACACTTTAGCTCCCCAGTTTATCCTTAAAGGAGAATGAAGCAGAAAATCACATTAAGTATGCGTCTTATGTTAGAGCTTTTAACCTCCTGCCTCGCAGTGCTGCAGTGCAGACCACCTCCTAGAAGAGCCTTGTACTTTGGGGGAAACACTGGGGAGAGCTGTCTCACCAGGCCAGTAAAACTGGAAGAAAGTGTGATTGTTAATCCTTGTTTTTTCCTCCAATCAGTGGGGTAAGTATAAAATCTGGGCTCCTTGGAATATTCAGAAAGGTCCTCTTTTTATCCTAGCACAACTTTTCCCCCTCCAGCCCTGTTCCCACTCAGACCTCTGCACTTTTAGTACTTTTTGACCTACGGAAATTCAGGCCAAGCATTTTCTCCCTCTTCCGTGAGCCCTTCTTAGAACACTGGGGCCTCCATTAACACCCTCCTTTTAAAATGACTCCTTGGGGCTTCCCTGGTAGCGCAGTGGTTAAGGATCCGCCTTCCAATGCAGGGGACACGGGTTCAAGCCCTGGTCCGGGAAGATCCCACGTGCCGCGGAGCAACTAAGCCCGTGCACCACAACTACTGAGTCTGCGCTCTAGAGCCTGCAAGCCACAACTACTGAGCCCATGCACCACAACATCTGAGCCCGCGAGCCACAACTACTGAAGCCCACACACCTAGAGACCATGCTCCGCAACAAGAGAAGCCACCGCAATGAGAAGCCCGTGCACCGCAACGAAGAGTAGCTCCCTCTCGCCGCAAGTAGAGAAAGCCCGCGTGCAGCAACAAAGACCCAATGCAGCCAAAGTAAATAAATAAGATAAATAAATAAATAAATAAATAAAATAAAATAAAATAAAATAAAATGACTCCTTGCCAACTACACCCATCTTCCTGAAATATATTTGCCGCTGGAACCCACAGACCTCATACCTTTCATATTACTAAAGGGCTGAAAGTGTGCAGCACACTTGCAAATCCACACTAGCTGAAAGGACTTGAGCAAGTTTCCTAAGTTCCCTAAGTGTTACATTTCTCACTGGAAAAATAATATGTATATTAAAGTGCAGTGGCAAGGGTTAAATGGAATAGTGTATATGTAGAAGAACTCATTTTTTCCCTTATTAGTTACTCCTTGTGACCCAGCAAATAGAAATTCCCCTCTCTCAGAAGTCCTGGGGAACTAGCTATCAGCCTCACAGTCATTGTTGCCTTTCCACAGAGAAGGGGTGACTGCAGTATGAGGTCTGGCTGTTCTCTGGATTCAGCTGGGCAGGTCCTACCTCATAAGGCTGGGGTTTCTGCAACAGACTGCAGTCACCTATCTGACTCATGGGCTTTGGGAGGCAGGAATTTTAATTCAGGTGAGAAGGAGAAGAGATGAAACACTGGCCTTGTGTCCAAGTTGTGTTTTTCCACCCAGCTTTACTTGTAATACAACTGACATCCATAAGTTGTGTTTATTTCTCAAAGGGGAAAGGACTCAGGACAGAGGCAGCACGAACTATGAGGTACACATATTGCCCCGACGATGAAGACTGGTACACAGCAGCTACTCCATTCCCAGTAGCTTTAGTAATAAACAGGTCGTTCTAGGCTATACAGAATTACAGTCATGCTTCTTGTCTCATTTAGCCCTCATGACACCCCAGGTAGGCAGGTAGGGCAAATAAAATCTTCATTTCCCATGTGAGGAGACTGAGTTTCCTAGATGTGTGTTGATTTGCCTACGTTCACAAAAGTAGTAGGATCCAGAACAAGAACAACCAAGCTTCATAATGCATAGAGGGACGGAATCCAGGCAGCAGTCCTCTGGGTTCTGAAGGAACCTTGGATCTCTCAGTGTAAGCTTTCTTCACAGTTTCCAGGACCTCGGGCCACTGTGTTACTTTACTTTCTCAAAAGCGTTTTGTTGCCAAAATACTTGCACCCTCTAGTAAGCTGGCATTTCCATACCGCCTGAGGTAAAGATGGCCATGGATTAGCTGGCGAGCCTCTCTTAGCCAGAAGGATGGTTCTAGCTGCAACGGCACTAACAGATCACAGCCCACCCTCTGCCCTGCTGACCTGCACTGGGAGAGGAAGAAATATAAGAAACAGCTCAGGCTTTGATGCAATTATCATGAATTGAAATTCATGCTGATTAACACCCCGTCAACACTGCGATGTTCCCACAACACGCTTCTGAAGTTTGGGCTTGCAATGATCTCAAAGCAACTACCTGGAAAACAATCAAATCCCACTTTGGGACTTCCCTGGAGGTACAGTGGGTAAGACTTTGCCTTCCAGTGCAGGGGTTGCGGGTTCGATCCCTGGATGGGGAGCTAAGATCCCACGGGCCTCGCAGTCAAAATACCAAAACATAAAACAGAAGCAATATTGTAACAAATTCAATAAAGACTTAAAAAAAAATGATGCACAGCCAAAAATATCTTAAAAAAAAATCTACAGTTTGTCTGAAAGGCAATGAAGGGACATCTGTAAAACCATGTGGTTTTTTCCGTTTTCTTTTTTTTTTCACCGTGTGTATTTGTTTTTTATGAGTTTTTTTAGTGAAGTATAGTTGATTTATAATGTGTTAGTTTCTGGAATACAGCAAAGTGATTCAGTTGTATACACACACACACACACACACACATATATATTATATATATATATTCTTTTTCATATTCTTTTCCATTATAGTTTATTACATGATATTGAGTATAGTTCCCTGTGCTATTCAGTAGATCCTTGCTATTTATCTATTTTATAGTAGTTTGTACCTGCTAATCCCAAACTCCTAATTTATCCCTCTCCCCGCCCTTTCCCCTTTGGTAACCATAAGATTGTTTTTTATATCTGTGAGTCTGTTTCTGTTTTGGAAATAAGTTCTTTTGTAACATATTTTAGATTCCACATATAAGTGATATCATATATTTGTCTTTCTCTTTCTGACTTACTTCACTTAGTATGATC
Organism: Mesoplodon mirus; assembly: GCF_964341445.2. Lineage (NCBI taxonomy): Eukaryota > Metazoa > Chordata > Mammalia > Artiodactyla > Ziphiidae > Mesoplodon > Mesoplodon mirus. The sequence goes on along the minus strand of NC_138993.1, from coordinate 65,316,184 downwards.
ATCTCTAGGTCCATCCATGTTGCTGCAAATGGCATTATTTCATTCTTTCTTATGGCTGAGTAAGTATTCCATTGTATATATTAATATATACCACAGCTTCTTTATCAGTTCATCTGTTGATGGACATTTACGTTGATTCCATGTCTTGGCTATTGTAAATAGTGCTGCTATGAACATAAGGGTGCATATATCTTTTCCAACTATAGTCCTGTCCAGATATATGCCCAGGAGTGGGATTGCTGGACCATATGGTAACTCTGTTTTTAGTTTTTTAAGGAACCTCCATGCTGTTTTCCACAGTGGCTGCCCCAATTTACATTCCCACCAACAGTGTAGGAGGACTCCATTTTCTCCACACCCCCTCCAGCATTAATTATTTGTACACTTTTTGATGATGGTCATTCTCACTGATATGAGGTGATACCTCATTGTGTTTTTGATTAATGATGTTGAGCATCTTTTCATGTGCCTGTTGGCCATCTGTATGTCTTCTTTGGAGAAATGTCTATTTAGGTCTTCTGCTCATTTTTCGATGTGGGTTGTTTGTTTTGTTGTTGTTGAATTGTATGATCTGTTTGTATATCTCAGAAATTGAATCCTCATCAGCTGCATTGTTTGCAAATATTTTCTCCCAGTCAGTAGATTATCTTTTAGTTTTGTTTATGGTTTCCTTTGATGTGCAAAAGCTTGTAAGTTGGATTAGGTCCTATTTGTTTATTTTTCCTTTTATTTCTATTGCCTTGGGAGACTGACCTAAGAAAACATTGCTACTAGCAAACAAAATCCAATAGCACAATAAAAGAATCATACACTATGATTAAGTGGGGTTTATTCCAGGAATGCAAGGATTCTTCAATATACACAAATCAATCAACGTGATACACCACATTAACAAGTTGAAGGAGAAAAACCATATGATCATCTCAATAGATATAGAGAAAGCTTGCAACAAAATTCAACACCGATTTATGATAAAAACCCTCCAGAAATTAGGCATAGAGGGAACTTTCCTCAACATAATAAAGGCCATATATGACAAACCCACAGCCAATATCGTCCTCAATGGTGAAAAACTGGAAACATTTCCACTAAAATCAGGACCAAGACAAGGTTGCCTACTTTCACCACTATAATTCAACACAGTTTTGGAAGTTTTAGCCACAGCAATCAGAGAAGAAAAAGAAATAAAAGGAATCCAAATCGGAAAAGAAGAAGTAAAGCTGTCACTGTTTGCAGATGACATGATACTATACATAGAGAATCCTAAAGATGCTACCAGAAAACTACTAGAGCCAATCAATGAATTTGGTAAAGTAGCAGGATACAAAATTAATGCCCAGAAATCTCTTGCATTCCTATACACTAATGATGAAAAATCTGAAAGTGAAATTAAGAAAACACTCCCATTTACCATTGCAACAAAAAGAATATAATATCTAGGAATAAACCTACCTAAGGAGACAAAAGACATGTATGCAGAAAATTATAAGACACTGAAGAAAGAAATTAAAGATGATACAAATAGATGGAGAGACATACCATGTTCTTGGATTGGAAGTATCAGCATTGTGACAATGACTCTACTACCCAAAGCAATCTACAGATTCAATGCAATCCCTATCAAACTACCACTGGCATTTTTCAGAGAACTAGAACAAAAAATGTCACAATTTGTATGGAAACACAAAAGACCCCGAATAGCCAAAGCAATCTTGAGAAAGAAAAACGGAACTGGAGGAATCAGGCTCCCTGACTTCAGACTATACTACAAAGCTACAGTAATCAAGAAAGTATGGTACTGGCACAAAAACAGAAATATGGATCAATGGAACAGGATAGAAAGCCCAGAGATACACCCATGCACATATGGTCACCTTATCTTTGATAAAGAAGGCAAGAATATACAATGGAGAAAAGACAGTCTCTTCAATAAGTGGTGCTGGGAACACTGGACAGCTACATGTAAAAGAATGAAATTAGAGCACTCCCTAACACCATACACAAAAATAAACTCAAACTGGATTAAAGACCTAAATATAAGGCCAGACACTATCAAACTCTTAGAGGAAAACATAGGCAGAACACTCTATGACATAAATCAGAGCAAGATCCTTTTTGACCCACCTCCTAGAGAAATGCAAATAAAAACAAAAATAAACAAATGGGACCTAATGAAACTTAAAAGCTTTTGCACAGCAAAGGAAACCAGAAACAAGACCAAAAGACAACCCTCAGAATGGGAGAAAATATTGGCAAATGAAGCAAGTGACAAAGGATTAATCTCCAAAACATATAAGCAACTCATGCAGCTCAATATCAAAAAAACAAACAATCCAATCCAAAAATGGGCAGAAGACCTAAATAGACATTTTTCCAAAGAAGATATACAGGTTGCCAACAAATACATGAAAGAATGCTCAACATCATTAATCATTAGAGAAATGCAAATCAAAACTACAATGAGATATCATCTCACACTGGTCAGAATGGCCATCATCAAAAAATCTAGAAACAACAAATGCTGGAGAGGGTGTGGAGAAAAGGGAACCCTCTTACACTGTTGATGGGAATGTAAATTGATACAGCCACTATGGAGAACAGTATGGAGGTTCCTTAAGAAACAACAAATAGAACTACCATACGACCCAGCAATCCCACTACTGGGCATATACCCTGAGAAAACCATAATTCAAAAAGAGTCATGTACCAAAATGTTCAATGCAGCTCTATTTACAATAGCCAGGACATGGAAGCAACCTAAGTGTCCATCAACAGATGAATGGATAAAGAAGATATGGCACATATATACAAGGGAACATTACTCAGCCATAAAAAGGAACAAAACTGAGTTATTTGTAGTGAGGTGGATGGACCTAAAGTCTGTCATACAGAGTGAAGTAAGTCAGAAAGAGAAAAACAAATACTGTATGCTAACACATATATATGGAATCTAAAAAAAAAAGAAAATGTTCAGAAGAAACTAGGGGCAAGATGGGAATAAAGACACAGACCTACTAGAGAATGGACTTGAGGATATGGGGAGGGGGAAGGGTAAGCTGGGACAAAGTGAGAGAGTGGAATGGACATATATACACTACCAAATGTAAAATACATAGCTAGTGGGAAGCAGCCACACAGCACAGGGAGATCAGCTTGGTGCTTTGTGACCACCTAGAGGGGTGGCCTAGGGAGGGTGGGAGGGAGGGAGATGTAAGAGGGAAGAGATATGGGGACATATATATATGTATAAGTGATTCACTTTGTTATAAAGCAGAAACTGACACACCATTGTAAAGCAATTATACTCTAATAAAGATGTTAAAAAAAACATTGCTACAATTTATGGCAGAGAATGTTTTGCCTCTGTTCTCTTCTAGGAGTTTTATGTGTCATGTCTTATATTTAAGACATTTGTAAAACATGGCTTAATCTATGGAAAATCTTATTTTTCCAAATATCAGTTTGTCACCAAGCCAGGATAATTTGAATCTCTCAGAGCCCAGCTGTGTGGACAAGGTTGGGGGAAGGGAAGCTTGCAAACTTTTACTTTGTCTCAAATAAATTTACTGTTCATCAGAATAATAACTAGAACAATGATGAGGCCAGAGAGAAGGGAGAAAGTGAAAAGAGCTATGGCTAGCAGTAGAGATTGGAGAGTTTCTGATTAGCACTGAATGCCACTGTGAAGATGTGCCATTTATAAACCATGTGGAGTGACCTAAACACTTGCTACTCATTGTGGTCCATGGACCAGCAGCATAGTGTTCATGTGAAAGTTGTTAGAAATGCAGAATCATCAGATCTACTAAATCAGAATCTGCGTTTTCATAAGACCCCAGGTGATTCTAACGCACATTAAAATTTGAGAAGCACTCACTGGTTATGGCTTTCTGGATTTTAAAATAGGGATTGACAGCATCAGTTCTGTCTTTCAAGTCACAGGGGAACAACAAAAGTAGGGGGATAAATTATTAATAAGGAAATACCACACCAGGGCAGCCAATTGGGATTCTACTGTGATAGTACAAGTGAGGGATGATAAAGACCAAACTGATGTTGGAAATAGAATGGAACAAATAGATTTATTCAGAAGACATATCAGAAATACAAAGAATGGATTTGGAGACTGATCAGATGAAGCACACCTGTGTAAAGGAAGAATTAAGATGAAGTTCTACTTCCATCTTGGGTCATTTGTCAAATAAGGACTTGTTCACCTGGCACAGAGAAGACATGCATTTCATATGAGTTGGATGATTGCATGCACTACCTATGGATTTCAAATCATGTTCCACAAACACCCGGGGATCTGAAGAGGTGTTTCAGGAACCATCATGGTGGGGAAAAGGAAAGGTGGGAAGTTCTCCAAGTTGTTACTCCCCAAATTTATCTGTGAAACACACAACAACAACATATCTATCGTGTTTTTCATAATTATCTTACGAATATTTGAACCATGTAATTTGAGGATCAGTACCAACTCTAACGTCTGGACTATTACCCTCTGTATTCTTGGATTCATGTTATTTTTTGAGGTATTGAGACAAATAAAACTTAGACACGCTCGGCCTTATTATTGGCAATCTCCAGAATGACAGAGGGGAGAAGTAAACATTTAACATGGCAATTTCCTCTTGTTAACTTGATAACTAAAAGGTAAGGGTGATTCTATCTGAATTTATACTAAAGAAGTAATTTGCTAGAAGAAAGCAATTGTTAATGTAAATATATTCAATGTGATTTATCTATAATATTAAAAAAATAAAATCACCTCAATGTTTTACAAGCAAAAATCATGAAAGTTATGAACATCAGGCCTCTACTTGGAAAAAAGTTTATAATAAAATATAACCAAATAATGAAGAATATAAAGTGTAAGATTACTATGGTTGCAATTATATAAATTCATGTATGCATATGGTTAAAAGGTAGAAAGGCATATGGATAAATAAGGATGAGGTAGAGTATTACAGACATCTGAATCATCACTAAATGTCACAGGTTCTACCTTCAAAGTATACTCTAAATCCAGTGTATTCTTACCACATCTACCATCACTACTCTGATCCAAGACTCCATCTCTCCCAACTGGCCTCCATACCCCCTCTTTCAACCTATTCTGATCTCTAGTAGTTACAATAATATTTTGCATATAAATTAGATCTTACACTTAGAATACAATCCAAATTTCTAACTCTGGATCAGCTGTTCTCAAATTGGCCTCAGGAGCTCAAAATTTATCATTAGCAGCAATTAAATTCCTAAAAATTATTGAGTACCTCAAGGAGCTTTTGAGGTAATATCTACTGATATCTATTGTATTTTACATTAAAAGTAAGAAATATTAAAAATATTAATTCACTAATATATTTATAAATAGCAATAATAAATCCATTACATGTTAATATAAATAATACATTTTTATGGAAACAAAGATACTAACCCACCTCCCAAAAAAATCAGTGAGAGGAATGGCATTGTTTTATATTTTGCATCTTTTTAATGGCTGGCTTAAAAAAGACAGTTAAATTCCCTTTTTTGCTTCTGGGTTGATATATTATTTTGGTTGAAGGAGATGAGAAAATCTGGCTTCCCACAATATGTAGTTGGAAAAGGGAGAACTATTTTAATGTCATTTTCAGATAATTCTGGACATTTGTCTTTGGTACCACATGCAAACTTGATGAGTGGTAGTATCTGCATGTTTAGTTACAACATAGAATCTGAAGCTTTACCAGTGAACTTTTGTAAGGTATCATGGTAAAATATACTGGTCTATCTTGCACTTTGAATGAATCTTCTTCTCAGGTATGATTTTTGACATTACACATTGGTCACTGGAAACTATCAGTTCATTGAGTTATGTAGACCATCCAAATGTTGACATATTTCATTACATAATATTTTAAAAGTCACATTTGTTAATATTACTACCAATCTCATCAGTAAAGTCTTAAAAGTCTTCAAGTATTGGGTACCTGCCTTGGAGACTGATACAGGTTTTCCAAAAATTCTAATTTTCTCCTGAGAGCTCAAAGTTTATCATTAGCACACAATGGTTTTTGTTTTTTTCAAGTGATAGACTCACTTTCAAAGTGATAGGTTCATTCTTGAGAAAATGTCTGCCAAATACCCAAGTCAGAATAACCGTAAGTTGAAGACATTATATCAAGCAAAAAATGATGTCCCATGAGAAACATTGCCAGTTCAGCTCACCATCAAGTGCACCAGTACTTTTCCTTGGGACAATGATCATATTTGGATCTGTGGCAAAATTCTTTAAAGTGTACTTCCCATTTCATGACAAAGAATGTTAAAGAGATGTGTGCTCACAGCTCAATATAATTAATAACTGCAGTGCTTTAGCAAGCTCATTCTTTTTTTTTTTTTTTTTTTTTTTTTCTTTTTGCGGTATGCGGGCCTCTCACTATTGTGGCCTCCCCCGTTGCGGAGCACAGGCTCCGGATGCGCAGGCCCAGCGGCCATGGCTCACGGGCCCAGCCGCTCCGCGGCATATGGGATCCTCCCAGACCGGGGCACGAACCCGTATCCCCTGCATCGGCAGGCGGACTCTCAACCACTTGCGCCACCAGGGAGGCCCTAGCAAGCTCATTCTTAAGTGAACTTGATACTATGTGCACTGGTCTTGAATGGCAATGAAGTATACAGTGACTAGTACAGTTTAGTGCTCCTGCCTTGATAGATACGAAGGCACCACCCATTGCCTTTCCATCAGGAGTGCAAATATTTACACATTAAATAGTTTTGACCTTGCAGAGGTCCCTGAAAGGTCTTGGGATCCCCAAGGGTCTATGAATCACACTTTGGGAACAACGCAGCCTACCTCTCTAAGGTATCCCTTAACCACTCTCCCACCTTACTCGGCCCAGCCAGACAGGCTTTCTTGCTATTTCTTAAACACTCTGAGCTTGTTTCTGCCTCAGGGCTTCTACATTTGCTATTTCCTCTGCCGGTGAGGCTCCCACTGTGGTTGGCCCAGCTGGTTCCTCCTCCTCACATCCGGTTTCTATTTCAGTGATAGTTCCTCCAAGATGATTTTCCTGATGCTCCTATCCATGTTAGGCTCCATCTTCCCCAACAGAGCCTCGGGAAAGTCTCTTACACTGTCCAAATTCTTCATACCACTCAACACTAAGTAGAATTCCATTATGCAATTACTTGCTTACTTGTTGTTTGTGTGCCTCCCCAACTAAATTATACACTCCATGAGAGCTAGGATTTTGTTTTATTCACCACTACAGCCCTAATGCCTAGAAAAGTGTTTAAATATCATACTCAACAAATACTTGCTTGATTAATAAATTAATTTACATTTTTAAAAATCCCTTAAATGCTCTTCCTGTGTTATTTTTTAGTGAATAAAGGAAAGTCTTCTGAGTCATTGCTGTCTAACAAAAATATAATATGAGTCACAGATATAATTTTATATTTTCTGGAAGCCACATTAAAAACGTAAAAAGAAACAGATGAAAATAATTTAATAATCTACTTTGTTTAACCTAATAGATTAAAATTATTACGATTTAAACATGTAATCAATATACATTTATTAATATGTTATACTTTATTTTTCTTACTAAATCTTTCAAATCTGGTGTCTATTTTATATTTATAGACCATTTCCACTCAGATTAGCTACATTTTAAGTGCTCAGTAGCCACTTGTGACTACAGGCTACTGTATTGGAGAACACAACCTAAGGAAAGATGGGGAGAAACCAAGTCAAAGAACTTTCTTTCTCCCAAGCCTAACAGAATGAAGAAAAATATTATAAACAGTAGCAAATAATAATAATAATTACCAAAAGCAATCAAATAAAGGAAGAGTCCAAGTTCATACTATGAGTTTTGCAAAATGGTGGCCATGAATGAGGTAAAAATTTTGTCATCGCTACACACTTCTAATCATCCCCACCTCAATCCCCAGAAGTGGAACTAGGCAAAGAAGATCAATTACTAATTTGCTGAGAATTTTCACGAATGCCTCCTAATTTGGAAAGAATTAAATGGAAGAGGTGAGCAGGCAGCCCTTAACTATCACTGCCGGATCTCAGCAGAAATAAAATAAATCCTCCACAGCACCACACTGATTCAAGGGCAGAATTCTAAGTCACCACACAGCATCCAGAGTGACCTTTCTAAAATGCAGTCCTGATCACGACACTCACCTATTTTAAATCCTTCAGTTGTGTACCTCATTCTTTGGAGAAGTTCCAGGCTCGTCAGCACATCTCTCAAGCTCATTGTGGTTGAGCTCCTGGGTCTCCCCGGTTCTTCATCCACTTTCATCTTAACCTTCCCATCTGCATGACACACTTTCACTATACCAAACAAGTGGCAGTTCTGCAAATCAGGAACGTCTGTGCCTTTCGCTGAGCTACTCCATTTGCCCAGAATATATTCTACCTTCCCCTTCCCTGGCTAACTTCAAAACCCCTGCAAATTCAACTCAGCAACTTACCAACAACGCTTCCGCATCCCCAAGGTTAAAACTAATCATGGGTCCCTGTGTTTACACGGTGTCCTAGGAAGCCTCTGGATTAGTGCACACACAGCACCATAATTGTGGCTCTGCGTGTACATCTTGCTGACTGAAGCTCAAAATCCTTGAGCTCAGGAATGACATGTCTCATTGCTTTGTCACCACAGCCTAACACAATGCCTGGTTCATGGTTTACACAATATATAGTTGTAGAAAAAGTGAATTAATATGCTTAGACTTGCTGTCATTTACTGGTTCTCATCACACTTATAATAGGTACCTTACAAAAGAAAATTGATAATGAAACAAAAACATTCTAACTAGGCAGAATAATAATTCCAGTTGAAGTTCTTTCAGAGTCACAGATTATATATGATATCATTGATAGCAAAACAGATCATTAAAGACCCCAAATTGAGTTTGGTGTGTGTGTGTGTGTGTGTGTGTGTGTGTGTAGGAGTGAGAGAGAGAGTATGTGTGTGTTTAGTGCTGAAACATTAGGAACATGTTCAAACCTTCTGTGTCAGTATATTTTCAGTAGCTGGTGTGCTCTGTTGCCTATAGAGGCAAGAGTCAATATTCCTGGTGAATCCCCAGGTTTAGAGTCCACTGGTGACTGGGAGGAGTGGGGAGTGAAACAGAAAATGATGTGGGTAATTTAAAAAACACCTTAGTTCCCTAATATCCCATCTCCACCCTAGCAGGTACTGACAGTGAGAAGCTCAGAATTCACCTCAAGGCAAAACAAGCTAAAGACCTCCTTTATGACAGAAATTAATTTGCCTGTGGAAAACCAGTATGGGTTGAGAGAGTGACTGAGGATAAATTTGCTAGCCTATTTCATACCCAAACACTCTCAATTAAATTGATGCTCAAGAAACATAATTCAGACAACAAAAGACAACTTTCAAAAGTGTCTTTTGAAAGTGAATATTCATTCAGAAAATGAATATTACTCTTGTAGATATTTAAGAAGATATTGCCACCATAAAATAAAAACAGAATGCTATGAGAAAGAAATATATGTGAAAAGAAAAAGAATATAATTATCTTTTATAATTATAATTATCAAAATAAAAATCCAAATAAAGAATTACAAATTATTTTTCTAGGAAATCTTCCAGAACAAAGAAGAAAAGCATACAGAAAACTTGAGATAAAATTTAAGAGAGAAAAAGATTCAATCTAGGAGAGTCAACATTGAACCAATGGGAGTTCCAAGAAGAGAGAACACCCAAAATGGAGGGAAGCATATAATCAAATAAAGAACAGAAGAAAAAATTTAAGATCAGAATGAAAATAAAAAGATTCTGCACCTTGGCACATGCTTGTGAAATTTCAGAACAATCAAGAACAGCAGAAAATCCTGAGTATCTAGAGGAAAATGAAACATGAAGATTTTCTACAAAGTACTGAGTGCTACACTTTTCACTATCAACACTAGATGCTAAAAGGCAATGGAACGGGGCAACCAAAACACTGGAGGGACATTCCATTATCCTAGAGAACTACGCCAACACAAACTGTCAGTTAAGGATGTGGATAAAACACTCACATGCTTGGGCACTCAAGAACTCAGAAAATCTCCCTCCCAGGTACCTTTTCATAAGAAGTTATTGGAGTATATGCTCCCACAAAGTGACCTGCATTGTGTGCCCGATTAAAAATCGCAACCCTCAGTAAACATAAATGAGCTATCAAGCTACAAAAAGATATGGAGGGGCCTCCCTGGTGGTGCAGTGGTTGAGAGTCCGCCTGCTGATGCAGGGAACATGGGTTCATGCCCCAGTCTGGGGGGATCCCACATGCCGTGGAGCAGCTAGGCCCGTGAGCCATGGCTGCTGAGCTGGTGCATCCAGAGCCTGTGCTCCGCAACGGGAGAGGCCACAACAGTGAAAGGCTCGCATACCGCAAAAAAAAAAAGAAAAAAAAAGAAAAAAAAAAGACATGGAGGAAACTTAAATGCATATTTCTACCTGAAAGAAGCCAGTCTGAAAAAGCTACCTGCTGTATGATTCCAACCATATGACATTCTGGAAAAGGCAAAACTGCAGAGATGGTAAAAAGAGCAGTAGTTTCTGTGGGTTTGGGGCAAGGGAGAAAGGATAAATAGGTGGAGCACAGGGAAGTTTTTGGGTGAAACTGTGTGATATCGTAATAATGAGTACGGGACACCATATGTTTATCAAAATCCACAGAATGTTCAACAAGAAGAGTGAACTTTAATGGAAACTAAGGACTTTACTTAATAATAATATATAAATATCTATTCATCAACTGTAACACTAACTAATGCAAGATAAAACAGTAAGTCCTCTACGTATGAATGAGTTCTGTTCCAAGAGCATGTTCCTAAGTCTAATTTGTTTCGTAAGTCCAACAAAGTTAGCCTAGGTGCCCAACTAACACAATCGGCTATATAGTACTGTAAGAGTTTTATAATACTTTTCACACAAATAATACACAAAAAACAAACACAAGAAATAAAGAAGATTTTTTAATCTTACAGTACAGTACCTTGAAAAGTACAGTAGTACAATGCAACAGCTGGCATCCAGGGGCTGGCATCGAGGGAACAGGCAAGAAGAGTTACTAACTGGAGGAGGGAGAGGAGGTGGGAGATGGTAGAGCTGAAGGATCATCAGCAACAGGAGATGGAGGGCAAGCTGCAATGTCACTCACACCTGACGTTGATGGCACAGGTTCTGGTTCCTTGCTGGATTCAGTTCTATCTACCCTCTTGAAAAAAGGATCTAGTGATGTCTGGGTAGTAGCTCTTTTTTTTTCTCATCATAGATGACATGGTAGCATTGGATTGCATTCTGAATGGCTGTTGCAACCTTCATGTACCATTCTACGTTCGGATCCTGTGCCTCAAAATCTAACAGTGCCTCCTCAAATAAAGAAAATCCCTTTGCCATTTCCTGCATCGTGAATCCCTTCGGTTCTTCAGTTACTTCTTCTTTCTCTTGTCTCTCTTTGTCCTTTCTCTGGGCCTCCAATTCCATCAGGCCTTCATTCGTAAGCTCCTCGTGTTGCATGGTAAGGAGTTCAGTGAAGTCGTCCTCTTGCAGATCTAGCTCCAGCTTCTCGCTGAGGGTCACTAAGTTGCTGAAGACCTCTTTGGACTCCTCATCCACCTCCTCAAATCCACGAAAATCGTGAGCAAACTGTGGGCAGAGGTTCTTCCAAACCCCATTCATGGTGATGGCCATAACCTCACGCTAAGCAAAGTCAATATTTTTTATGGCCTTGTAGATGTTATAGTCCTTCCAAAATCATCACAAGGCTGCTCCTGATTCGTCACTCACCTTTACTGCCTGACGAAAAGTGTGATGTAAATAATATTTCTTGAAAGTCGCTGTAACTTCCTGGTCCATAGGTTGGATCAGCAACATAATATTCAGTGGCAGATGCACTCCTTTGGCGTTGGGATGAAAGTCATCCATGGATGGGGGGTGGTCCAGAGCACTGTTGAGCAGCAAAAGAATGTTGAATGGGACGTCCTTCTCCGAGCATTATTTCTCCACCTCCAGGATCAAGTGGTAGAAAAATCAGTCCTGGAACATAGCCTGTGTAACCCAGGCTTTGGGGTTACTTTTCCACACAACAGGAAGAGAGCCCTTGGCTATGATTTCAAGGGCTCTTGGGTTCTCAGAATGAGAAACTAAGAAAGGCTTCAGCTTCATGTCACCAGAAGCATTGCCACCAAACAACAGAGTTAGCCTATTGTTTGTTGCTTTATATATAACCTGGCATCAACTTTTCCTCCTTACTGATGTAACCTCAGTCTGGCAGCCTCTTCCAGTACAGTCCTATCTCACCCACATTAAAAACCTGCTCGGGTCAATACGCGCCTTCATCAATAATTTCTTGAAGCATGTCAGGAAACTCCCAGGCATCCACTGTATCTGCACTCGCTGCCTTGCCACTTACTTTTATGTTGTGAAGGTTGGCTCTAGCCTTGAACTGATAAAACCAGCCACGGCTGGCATTAAAAGACGTGCCCTCTGATTCTTCGCCGTGTTTCTTCTTCAAGTCTTCATAAAAGCTTTTAGCTTTCTCTTGAATCAGCATTAAGCTGAGCGGGACTCGACACTGATGCTGACCCTGCATCCACATACTGAGAAGTTTCTCCGTCTCCTCCATCACTTTTCCATGCTTCTTCACTTTATTGTTGACATCATCGGCAAACTTCACATGTTCCATGATCTTGTCCTTATCCTTTAGAATCGTGCCAATGGTTGCATGATGCATGGTATAAGAACGAGCGACGTCTACCATCTTTTCACCTCGCTCCACTCTCTCAATTATTTTCACTTTTGTTTCCATCGTTGTCGCTTGGCACTTCTTAGTCCCAGCTACATCACCGCTGCTTTTACATTTGCTTCTGGACATCCTGGGCTTGAAATAAAGATACTGTACTACTGTACTCTATACAGTACTGCACAGTAAAGTACACAAAAGCTCAACCACTTGTAGAGGATGTGCACACGTGACAATGTACGCCAGACACGTGAGCTAACTTAAGTGACTGGACATGAGAACACAGTTCGCATCTTTGAAAGTTCACAACTTGAAGGTTCGTATGTAGGGGACTTACTGTAGTAGTAAGGGAAACTGGCGGGAGATGGTATATCTACTTGCTTGGTATCTCTCTACTTGCTGCTCAGTTTTTTCACAAACCTAAAAAACTGCTCTAAAAAGAAAGTCTGTTAATTAAAACAATAAATTGCAGCTCTGATCCTCACAGGTCCTTCTAGCCTCCTTTACCCTGATCTACACTGTCTATTTTTTTCCCAAAGCACTCACCACCTTCTAACATACCTATATAAGTTAGCTTTTTTTATTGTTTATTTTCTGTTTTCCTGGCTACAATGAAAGTTCCACAAAGACAGGGATTTTATATGTTTAATACACCAGTATATCAAAAGTACTCAGAAGAGTGCCTGGCATGGAGGAAGTACTCAAAAAGTACTTGTTGAATAAATATAAAAACAAAGTAAAACAAACAAAAAAAAAGAAAGAAAGAAAACTAAGAACAGGGATTCCGGGAAACAAGAGACATTACCCGGCATATCAGTGAAAGCTGCACCCTGCGTGACCTTGGGCTGCAGATCTGGAGAGAATCCCATCTACACAGGGGCAGAGGGTGGACAGGCCTTAAGAGAATGTCTTAAGGTATAAAGTAGATTCAGGAAGAGGTTTAAAGTTTCACAGCTAATAACTTGCATAAGTGAGATATAAACTCATTTGGCCTGACTCCAAAGCTGTGCTTGCATCCATTATACCATACTGCCTGCCTCCTAAGCTATAAATTGACAGATCAATGTTGTCTCCCCAAGTAAGTTTAGACTGTCCAAGGGCAGAATTAATTGTTACTCATACTTATACACTTTCTGTGGCCAGCTCACCACTGATCACATCGTCAGACTCTGCCCAGAAATATTCATTCATTTCCTCCTCTGTCCCCAGTGGTAGGTCAGCACAGGTAAGAGTTTAGTTTAGATGCAGTCATTCAAAGCACAGGCACAAGAGCTACCTAAAAATAGCCAATCTCTGTCCCACAGTTTATGTGGAGTGTATACACATCACTGACTGAAGCCATAGTTCTTATCTAGCAGACAGACTATCAAGCACTGCCAATTTCCTACCAGCCAACTAGGAATAGTCATTAACATCAACAGTTCAAGGGGAACTGGGACCACCAGTCATTAACAAAGCGATTCAAATATGGCATTAACCATGTTTAAGCCCCAGAAGATGCTCCAGGTTTTCTCTGCCCAGCCCACTAAGAACACATCTTCTGAAAGCCAGGGAGAATGAACTCCATTCCCTTGTGCTAAGTAAATAGCTTTTAAACAAGGGTTTTATCATTTTAGACAACTTACCAATAAAAAATAAAACAGAATGCACATATGTGGATCATAAACTGTCTATTCTAAAGTCATTTTCAGTCAAAATGTGAAAATAAATGTTTTCTAAAGGCTTGTACATAGGAACGATAGGAATAATGTTCCAGAACACAGAAACCTGTCCTTTTTAGAAATAAGTGAAATGATTTGAGCATGAACACCACTTCGTAAAACCACCTGAAAACTGTAAGATGACTCTGAATGAAGGATAGGCATTATAAAATGTAGTCTAATAAATGAGAAGTTCAAAAATGCTATTAGACATTTCCTTTTCAGTTTCTTTTAATAGGAACACAATATAGAGGAATAATTATATAATTGCTGCCTTAATGCAGACATTCTAATTTCTATGACTTAAATATCTAGTTAACTACTCATTTAAGATAAATAGTTACTTACACCAAGCAAGTAATACAAAAGAATATTTGCAGACTTTATTTTTACCATCTGAGGGGGAGGAGAGGTAGTGGTGATGTACACAGGATAATACTGTCTTGTGTACTTTTTATAAATAGTTTCAAAAGTTGCATATAACATAGCTAATATACTACATAGATTAAATAAATAGTACTGCTTCTCTAAATATCATGCTCTAAGCAACTGAATTAACTAGTACTATTCTAACTTCTTCCCATAAAAAAAGGAAATAAGAATTAATTTGCAGTCATGCCCACTGCCTCGTGTAAGACATATTTAATTAATATTTGAATGGTCTTAATCAGAAAGAAATTCATAATGGTCTAGGTCTCATTGCTGTTCCTTCAATAAAAATCTGTTTAGGAGATGGTGTCTTCATCATGGAAAAGGAAGAGTTTCAAGGCCACCCAAAATGACTAGAGAAAGGAGAGGCTTTAACAAAAGTCCACGGGTCAAAACCATTATCTAAATTTCTTCATCAAGGAAAATTTAAAAGTCCAATGTGGTAGATTTAATTATTGCCCCTCTGTTCTGGTCCCCAATCCCAGCTCTGACCTCTACGGGTGGCACACACTTCTCTGCCCCACTGTTATTGGGTTGGTCATAAGATTTGCTTTGGCCAATGGAATGTAGGAGGAAGTGATGGTATGCCAGTTCAGAGCAAGGCCTCTTGCCCCTCTGGTTGCTTCCAATCACCGCCATAAAAAAAGCATACCACTGGTAACCACTGGTCACAGAAGAAGGACAAATATGTGGAGATGACCTGGACTTCACCATGGCTTTGAACCAAGACCAGCTAAACCCAGATCTGATCACTGAACTCCAGAATACCCATAGATCCATTAGTGTGAAAACAAAATGCTACTGTTGCATGCCACTAGACTTGGGGGTAGTTTGTCACACCACCTTATTGTGGCAACAGTTAAGGTTAACATCTAATAATTTTGAAAACTATTTAGGTTGTCAATCTACCAAGACTAGAATAAATGCAATTCTTTTCAATGTGTCCATTGAGGTCCTAATGTAAATGATTATACTGAACAAAATAAGGGTTTTTCAATTTTTTCTAAGGCATAGAAAAAATACTGAAAATATAAATTAAATCTTTTTTCAAAAAATATGCAAAATCAAGAACATTTAAATTTCATCAAAATATATCAGAGATGGAAAATGTTGTGCTATTGAATAGATATTTATTGAGTATCTATTAAGTGCTTAATAGATGTGAATACAGAGATGAGAAGTACAGGTTATGTAAGTAGAGTAGTGTCAGTCACATAGTAAGTATGTCATAAATATTAATGCTGTTACTATCTTCATCATCACCATCTAGACAAAAAATAGCATATATTATAACAACAATGCAATACAATAATTGCTAAATGGAACTCCACATAGCATTGAAACAGGAGTATAGAGCACAAACAGCCTCTATCTGCTTTAAGGAATTTGACAGTCTCTTAGAGTAGGCAGCATTTAAGGTGAAAGGAGGAAGATGCCTAAGAGTTTGCAAATTCAAGAGCAAGGAAAAGGCATTTGAGCACATATAAAGGCACAAAGCATGCATGTACTCAGCATATGCAGAATGAATAAAGCAGAAGTGACTCTACTAAAAGGTAAACAAGGCCATCCCTTCAGGCCTACCATTAGCAAGGACCTCACAAGCTCAACGCCTCAAATGATAGTCTGATCCCTACAATTTGGACTAAGGGAACATTCCTACTGGGCTGCATGCCTATTAATTCAATAAATAGAATTGCCTTTTTCAATTCTTATAAAGGCACAAGAAATTCTATGGATCTTATTTTTATTAGAGCTGCATGTTAGTGATTTATTCAAGTTTACCAATATTTGGTATTCAAAAACAAACGCTCTATTATTCCTAAAGTTAACGGGAACCCAAGTGAAGAAGTATAGCAAGGAGGCCAGCCGCCACACCAACTGCAAAGCTCCTTCCTAGGAGGCCAAGGAGTACATAAAGATAGATCGAATTCTTAACAGTTTTAGAAGGACGCTTTGTTTTTAGTGTACAATCACTATTGCCTTGAGGTAGCTCTGACTTTCAATTGCTATTCTAGGTTTTTTATCATAAATTACTGTTCATTTACCTTCATCATTATTAACACTTTTCCCCTGAACTGCTTGCTACTAGACAACATCACTTGCATGTCTAATAGAATCTCAAATTTAACTTGTCAAAAATCGAACTCTTTATCAATACCACATCAAAATACCTAAGTAAATTAATAAAAGGGGCTTCATTCAGAGTTATGTTTTTAGTCTGCTTGGGCTGCTGTAACAAAAACGCCACAGATTGGGTAGCTTAAAAGCCAGAAATTTACTTCTTACAGTTCTGAAGGTTGGGAGTCCAAAATCAAGGTGCTGGAAGGGTTAGTTTCTTTCTGAGACCTCTCCTCCTGGCTTGTCAGTGGCCACCATGTGCTTCTTTGCTCACATGACTTCTTCTTTATACTCTAGTAGAGAGATCTCTTTCTCTTCCTCTTCTTATAAGGCCACCAATCCTGTTACACTAGGGCCCCACTCTTATGACCTCACTTAACTTTGATAGCTCCTAAAGGCCCCATCTCCAAATACAGTCCCACTGGAGGTTAGGGTTTCAACGTATGAATTTTGGGGAGACACAATTCTTTCCATAGCAGTTACATATGGTAAATTGCATCACCATTCACTCCAATGATTAGGCCAAGAAAAACCTTGAAAGTAAACTCCTTTCAAACTTTTTATATCTCATACTGCAATTTATCACCAAATCCTGCTGGCTCTACCTTCAATATAAAGCCCAAATCCAGTAAAGTCTACCCCATAAATCTACTGAACTGGGTGTCATCTAGTCTCAGAATTATTACAATGGCTTCCTATCTGTACCCCACTCCCCAAATTCCACCCCTGTCCTCCCAAAAGCTATTCTCTACACAGCAGCCAGAGTGATCCTTTGAAAAACAAGTTATGACCTATCACTACCCTGCTCAGATCCGCACTAGCTTTGCATCCCACTGAGAATGAAATCCAAATCCTGACCACATCCCACAGGCTCATGAGCAGATTCCGGATCAACCGCCTCCTCCCACTAGCTACTCACTGGCCTAAATACAACCACACCATCCTCACTCTCCCCTACACACTTCAAGAACATTCCTGTCTCACGGTTTCTGTACTTGTCCCCCTGCTTGGGAATCTCTCCCCCAGAGCATGGCTCTGTTTCTCATTTTATCTTACTCAATTTAGGTCTCTGCTCAAAGATGGCCTCCTAAGAGATCACTTCCCTCTTCACCCTGTTTAAAACGTCTGCATACCTTAGTTTTTTCCCACAGTGCTTTTCCCATAGTACTTTGATATTTATGTTTATGTGTGCATTTGTTTATTATGTATCTATGTCCATGAGAATGAAAGCTTTACAAGGCATAAAAGTTCTCCTTTCTCTTTCCCTCCACCCCTTCCTCTACTTCCTCCTTTTTCCCACTGTATTCCCTCACCTAGAAGAGTACCTAGACTATACTGTCTATTTAAATAATATATATTGGATAAACTAATGGATTTGGTTGTTATGGTTTCTTAGTTCACCTTACAATATGTGGTGATACATATTCTATCAACAATATTTTAACCTATAATTTTTCAGTAAGTAGACTTTAAGATATCTATGAGCTATGATTCAAGTGTAAACCATCCCATTCTTCAAACCTACACTAAAGATGCCAACCTAACACTCCAAATTTGCTCATACCTTACCACTGTATTTTTGTTGTTGTTTTTCCACTGGAAAATAGAACCTGAGAGCATAGACCACAGATAAAATGTCTGAGAACCATTGTACTAACCAGTAACAAACAAACTCTCAGCAAAAATGAATGAATAATACTTAACAGTTGCACGTAAATGTGTCCTTATTTACACACGTCATTTGTATAGAGTAGGTAAGTATGCAGTATACTTTATGAACACATCAATAATGCAAAATCCCTACCAAGATGCAGATGCATACTTCCTCAGACCTCACGCAGGACACAGATATTCTCCAATTTACCTGTACAGTCTTGAAAGAAATATTCAGGGATCCTTGGATTAAAGTCATGAGAGAGATCTAGAGTCATGGCCATACACATGAAAGGTGGGTGAAGATTCCATAAATCACAATTAGATACTCTGGAAAATCAGGGAAAGATTGCGAAAGGAGAAACCATGACACGTATCTGTTTCTATTGTTTACTATCTAGCTTTTCTTCAGGGAGACCATGGCATATAAAGCAGAGGGAATGAAGACGAGAGATATGCAAGAGCCACGTGACAACAGTAAGATATCATAACCTCAAGAGTGTTGCTCTGAGCCATGGAGGCCTCTTGAAGGCCCAGTCTGAGACAGATGCCCTAGTGAGGCTGAGTGACAAGAGTTTTCAGATTGTTTCATCTCCCTAAAACACCCAGCTTTCATGGTCCACATGTGCTTTCCTTCAGTAAATAGCCATCCCCGTTACTATAGAAGCAATCCCTTAAAAGGCTCCAGTAACACAATTACACATAAAACCTGGGAGAACAGAGGAATAAAGAAACATATACATACATTACAAGAGGCAATACCCAAGGAAACATGGGCAAAGTTCAGATAGCTCTCTGTTGACTCAAAGAAATTATTAACAGCATGACGGCTCTAAAGAAAAGAGCTCAGGAAAGAGATACAAGAGTTCAAAGAATAGTTAAGACAACATAAGAAAATAAAATAAGCCGGTAGGGCTCAGACAAGAAGTGGAAAGGAAAGAAACATAAAAATTCTAACACAAAAATGAGGGTTCATACACATAAAAAAGTCAGAATCATGGTGAAAATCACACAAAACAAAATAGAAATTAGCAAAGATATTTAAATGTTGATGGCAATGAGCATAGACATGAAAACAAAGTAAACTCCAAATGAGTATTATTGGTATTTAGAAAGAAAAAAACAGGGCAAAAATAAATGAAAACAAAAAAGTGTTCAATGATACAAAAAAAAAAAAAATTCCTAAAATAAAGACTTGAATCTTTATATCTTATCCCAGGGTGAAAAAAAAAATGCACAGAAAGATCAAGTCCAAAATATACTGTGAACAGTCATTGAACTTCAAGAATAAGAAGAGATATTATACATATATCTTTATAATGTAGATATTATTATATCCAGTAAAGAGTGGTGGGGGGAGAATACATTTAAAAGGGAAAAAATACAGTTTGATCTCAGATTTATCCAAAGCAACACATAATGCTGTGTAATAGCAGCCCACAGAATTTCAAGGGGAAAGAAGATTTTACAACAATGTTAGAATCATCCAACTGGAGTAGCAGAAAGATAGTCTAAAGCTTACAAGAACAAAGGGAAAACAACTTCCATGAAGCTTTGCTTAAAACCACTGAGTAGTATTATCACTGTTTCTAGTGGAACTTCTGCCCATACTCTAAGAAACAAGCAAACAAAAAACCCCACAAAAAACAAACTAACAAACAAAAAAGAAATGAGAGCTTTAAGTTCAGGAAAACGAGAGAAAAAGAAAACGATACATTATTTATAGATGATGTAATTGTCCACACAGATAAAACCAATAGAATAATCCAACTGCTAGAATTAATAAGAGGGTTCTGTGAGGTTGACAGACACAAGATCAACTTTACAAAACCAGTAGCATTTTTCTACCGCAATGATGAACTACTAGAAAACATAGTTAAGAATCAAGATACAATGACAATAAACTTATGAAATGTCTAGGAATTTTAAAAGAATTAATAAGTCCTTTATATAGAGAAATGTTAAAGCTACTGCAGGACTTAAGACATAACAGATGAATAGTTTATACTCTTAGGAACACAATATTAACAAGAAGTCAATCAATCTTCCCCTCATCAATCTAAAATTCAATACAATCAAAATAAAAATTCGAGCTGAAATTTTGGGGGGATTTTGGTAAACTCAATATAAAACTTTTAAAAAAATTTCCATAAAAATTCCAAGAATAGCCAGTTCAACATTGCAAAAGAAAAGCAGAGAACGGGGACTTGCCCTAAGAGATATTTTTATAACACACTAAAGTCGTAGTAATAAATACAATATGATACTGGGGCAAGAAAAAGAGACTAAATGTATAATCATATATCTTTGTATACCTTTGGTACCTTAAATATATTGATGGAAATTAGTCTGCATAGTCAGTAATGTTGAGAAGACTGATCCACTATATGGATGAAAGAAAACCTGTATTCCCATCTAACAGTGTGTACAAAAGTAGATTTCATACCAAAATGTGGAAATTAAAGCAATAAAGTTAACAGTCAATGAAGTAGAAGAAAACTTCATAACCTAGGGATACAGAAGGAATTCTTGAGAATAAGCCACAAAGCACTGACATAAAACAATACTGATAGACTTGATTAAATAAAAAGTGAGAATTTCTGTTCAACTAAGGACACCATGTACAAAGTTAGCCACAATAAAATGACAGAGTGGGAGATGTGTGCAATCTAACTTCAGTAAGGGAATCAAGTCGAGAATGCCCAACAAATCAAAATCAAACAAACAAAATCAAAAAACACAATAAAAAATGGGCTTGCAGATGTGTAGGCAATCCAATGGAGGGAGAAACTCATAGGCTAGGAAGCTCAAACTCATTTGTATTTAGAGAAATTCAAAATAAAAAAAAACATTGAGCCATTACTTTAAAGCCATTGGATTCATAAAAACTGGAAAGCTGCAGAATGTCATCCGTTGGAGGGATGTGAGAATCTGACCATCCTCCAGCGCTATTGATAGTTTACACAGCTGCAGTCATTCTGGAGCACACACTGGCGAGTCAAGCAGATCGGTCATATGTATATTTCTGACCCAGCAACCCCTAAGTGTAAATTCCTGAGAAATTCTCACGTAGTTGCATGAGGGACGCATATAAGCATATCCATCTCAGCATGGTCTGTGGTGGCAGAAAGCTGGATACGATCTAAGTTTCCATGAATACAGCTCTGAAAGTATAAAATGTGGAGAAGGTACACTACGGATAAGGTGACCATGCATCTCGGTGGCCTGTGTCAATCCCATTGTATGTCTATTCTGCTGGTATAATTTCTAATAGGGTCTTTTTTAGCCTCAAAAGTGTCCCATTTCGAACAATAAATTACACATAATACTATGCAGAGATAAAGCAACTAACTAGAATATAGACACAGAAACACGGATAAAACCTAAACATATCATGTTGAGTGAAGAAGCTAATTCAATGCCGTTAGCACAATATCACTTATGTAAAATACAACAGTACATGTTTGACAAGGAAGCAAACTCATATGCATCAAACACATGGGATATTCATCAAATACATCAGAATGATTATCTATGAGGTAGGGTGAGCAGAATGAAATTAGGGAATAAAAGAGAATAAATAACAATGACAACAATAATAAAATAAAGGTAATAATTTTTTTTAAAAAAGAGAGATTGTGTCCCATGAATAAAGGAACAGGATTAACTCATCCTCTAGAACCAAAGTCCAAAATGACAGCAGTGGAGGGATGGCTACTGCTTAACGGATTCAGCCAATTATGAAATGAATCAAAGCAAAAGATTAAAAATCAGTAGTAGAAAGGCTTGAGGTGAGCATTCTATTAATTTAAATATCCCCTTACAATTATGAAACCATGGGCATTGCTATTACCCAGCAAAAGGTTAATGTTATAAACCTCAATAATGTAAAACCTAATCATATAACTAATAAAAATAGTGGGTGGTAGGGATAAAAGGGAAAAAGTGTGCTAATTTCCTCATCTTTCATAGCAGGGAGTGTATAGATAAAGTCTAACTTTTGAACATGTCACTCTAATAAGCACTGTAATTTGAACTTAGCAAGTTCTTCATTAACTCTTATTCTTAACTTTGGATTCCTTCAGGTTCCAATGTTGCTTTTGAAGGACTTGCCTGAATTTCAGTTCCTTTAGGTTCATTCAGCTTCTTTTGTTAACTTCACATAAAATTCAACTGCAGAGTTAATATTAAAATAGTTTATATGGTATAATGCAGTCTAAAGTTATTTCCATTTTATTTTTATCAATCTATCTGCTTAGAGCAATATCTGGAATGATGCTCACCAAATGTTAGTGATGATTATACCTGAATGTTTATGTTCATTTCCTTGTCTTTTTTAATTGTTTAAAATTTTACGATGCTTGTAACAGTTTTACCCGAACAATAAAGTTATTATTAATAAAATAGAGGAAAATAGTGAAGTGGTGATACTGACTACAACCCTTCTTATTAGCTATTAGATTATAAAACTATATGGATGGAAAGAGAATCAAGCTCTATGTACCAAGATTTTCCGGCACCATATACTAAGTGTAGAAAATTGAAGGCAACGACATGTTATTTTGAGTGAGATCTTAGTTGTAAAACTCTACTTCCCTTCCAGAGATCAGATCCATCTTCTTAGGATTTCAGAAAGGCAGAGCCCAATCAGAGTCTAGCCTTCCTCTACTTTTCATTACTGGAAACGCACAACCTCAAAGGAGAGTGAACAGCAACGTTGTCAGATTTGTCACTGACAACCAACCATTCTCTATTCTTCTCAGGATACACATCACTACAATTTACATTAAAAGGTTAACCAAAACAGTGCCCAGAACTGATGCACCAAACTGCCACACAGAATTCTCCAAGAGCGGCTGTGGTGTAGTTGTCCTTAATATCCATAGTTGAGTTAAATGAACTCTGACATATTCCCACGTGGAAATAGCAAGGAGAAACATTTTTCAGTCTAATAAATTTAATTCATTGTGTACATTTTCCTTCTTTATCAGCAGTTCAAATTAATTTTTCTCATTGTCAACAGGCTGACAGTCTCCCACACCTTTAAATCCAAGCACACAGTATTTACTAAGACTATCTGTACCCAGGGACATGGAAAACATGTTCATTCCATTAGGTCTTAGCAAGGCTCTAACAATTACACAAAATAATTTATCCCTCGATGAGCAGGTACAGCTGTATCTAACTCCTCCTGTCAATTTCCATTTCAGCAGCAGAAACTGTGATGTTCTTGGGAGTGTCTGGTTTTTGGTTACACACAGCTACAGGTGGAAGTCATCTGAAAACCATAATGCCCGCATATGGATAACCTGTGTGGCAGCATAATGACATTGGTACAAACCTTACAAGGGCTTATCCAGGACTATAACAATGTGATCCGTTGAACAGGGGGCAGAAATAACCCGGATCTCTCTGTTCACTGATTGCATTGAGCACTGAAAAAAGGAACACCATCTAAATGGAAGGGCAACATTCAATAGGAAAAGAAGTGATACATGCAAAGAAAGATTCCTTATCCTATTGAAGAGATGAATTAATGATGGACACCACTTGTAGAGATAGGCTTCGTGAGAAGTTTGCCCAGTCCTCTAGAGCTTGTGGTGGCAATGCGTTTGCCATTATGCAATCAAGAAAAGCTCCTGGGGGCTTCCCTGGTGGCGCAGTGGTTGAGAGTCCGCCTGCCAATGCAGGGGACGCGGGTTCGTGCCCCGGTCCGGGAAGATCCCACATGCCGCGGAACAGCTGGGCCCATGAGTCATGGCCGCTGGGCCTGCACGTCCAGAGCCTGTGCTCCGCAGCGGGAGAGGCCACAATAGTGAGAGGGCTGCGTACCGCAAAAAAAAAAAAAAAAAAAAAAAAAAAGAAGAAGAATAAAAAGAAAAGCTCCTGGAATCAGAAATACTGTTTCTGAAAATTAGTGCTCATTCCAACATCTCTCTGCTTCGTGTTTTCACCTGCAAGATGAGAAAGCTGATACACTCACATTCTTACCTCTAAAGGGTATTTAGAGGACAAATGGAAGAATAATATAAAAGTGGTTAGAGCTTTTGGAAGAAAAGTTCTCTGTTAATCCAAGCTATTATTATTATTGTCACTGCCAGCTACAGAGTGGTTTCAAATCCTAAACCTAAAAGCTTTTTCAGGCATCTATTATTCAAATCTTATAAAAAAAATCCTGCATTATTTAGCTCCTTATTAGAGGTGGGTAAACTGAGACCTGAAAAGAATAAGAAACATCCTCAAGGTCACACAGAGGCAAAGCAGGTAAAGAAAGCAATATTGATTCTGTGCACAACACCCCACAGATGCAGTGGCAAAGTGAAACTTAGAACCATTAATATCAGAAAGAGCCTGAAGCAGCAGCTTTTAAATTTAAAAAAAAAAATCCAATTAAAAGCACTAGTCCAGCAAAAATCTCAGAGAAACCTTTACAAAAAGAATATGCAAAGCCACTTTTTTCCCTGCCATTTCCTTAGTTATATTTCTTTTTTTGTGTGTGTGTGGTACGCGGGCCTCTCACTGTTGTGGCCTCTCCCATTGCGGAGCACAGGCTCCGGACGCGCAGGCTCAGCGGCCATGGCTCAGGGGCCCAGCCGCTCCGCGGCATGTGGGATCTTCCCAAACTGGGGCACGAACCCGTGTCTCCTGCAGCGGCAGGCGGACTCTCAACCACTGCGCCACCAGGGAAGCCCCTCGGTTATATTTCTTGATGTGACATATACTTTATCGAGAGCAAACAACAGAGGTGCACTTCTATGCATGTGGTTTTTCTGTGTGCTTAGGAAAGGGTTTTTTAAAAGAGCTCTCAAAATTTCTTCATTGAATACCTCGAGGTCTAACCAGGTGAAGTTGTGTTGATTTGCAATGTATATCCGGAACAGATGAACTCAAGTAACTATCTTCCTGCAAGTCTATTTCCCTCAGTTCATTTAAATCCACGTGTTTCCAGAGTGCTCAGCACATGTCAGTATTCTCTGGGTGATGGAGAGGGCTGTCAGGGATGTATGGCCACCAGGCATGTTTAAGCTGGACAGCTCCATGGCACAAACTAGACAACACTCAGCCCTACCCCATGGAGCACTCCAACTTGCAGCCCGAGTCGCACTGTGAGAATTCTTAGAAATGTCTTCCAAATGCAGCGTTCCGCCCCAAAGGGCTGATTACAGGGAAGAACAGTCCTAAAAAGGGGCTCCCTTTCATGACCCACTTGCTGTTCTTACTGTGCTTTTTCATTCTAGTGGAAGTGTGCCTGCTCATATTTTTCTCGCATGTTTTTGATGGATATAAACTGCAGCCTGTCAACCTTTTGAGAATTCTCCCACGTGATTACACGGGATGTAAAGTGGCGATTACAGGGGAATAAATTTGTCCCACATTGAAGATATTTTCAGCTGTTTGGGGAGATCATTTAGAAAATTTTGAAAACATTTCCATCATGTTGGATAAACATTATTGACACCCTCATAGGGAGGATGTCACCAAATCCTTGAGTAGATAATACAATAATTTGGGTCAGAGTTTTCTCATTTGGGGAAATAATTCCCAAAACCGTCAGGCAGAAAAGCTGGACTTTTAGTCATTTATTATTTTGAATTTTATTTGTAAATTTTGCAGTTTCACCTTGAAGTTCTGGCATTATTTTATTACTGTTGCATAAGAATTATAGAACAGAATTATATATATTCCGTACATTTTCATAAGCCATTCTATCACGATTGAACTCTTTTGAAGTTGTGGTCTGACATTGTAACATGCTCAAAAGAAACAGAATGAAAGCAAAAAATAAAAAATGAGCCCATTTTCTTTTTTTTTCCATTGAAGTATAGTTGCTGTACAATATTGTATAAGTTACAGGTGTACAATATAGTGATCCACAATTTTAAAGGTTATACTCCATTTACAGTTATTATAAAATATTGGCTATATTCCCCATGTTGTACAATATATCCTTATAGCTTATTTTATACCTAATAGTTTGTACCGCTTAATCCCCTACCCCTACATTGCCCCTCCCCGCTTCCCTCTCCCCATTGGTAACCCCTAGCTTGTTCTCTATACCTGAGTCTGCTTCTTTTTTGTCATATTCACTAGTTTGTTGTATTTTTTTAGATGCCACATATAAGTGATATCATACAGTATTTCTCTCTCTCTTTCTGACTTATTTCACTTAGCATAATACCCTCCAAGTCCATCCATGCTGTTGCAACTTGAGCCCCATTTTCTAAGGGGGAAAGGTCGTATTTAATTGTGTCAGGTACTTTGGGACTATGTTAAGTTAACAGAGAACAAGAACGCCACTGACTGTCACTGAGGTGAAGGTTTGTGCCTCCCCATCATTCTGTGGCAAGGGCTCTAAGCACTCTTCTCCCCCTTTCCCTCTCTGTTAACTTACTTTCTCTGTGTGCTTTCTTATTTCTGACTCTGTTTCTCTCTGTCCCTGGATGTTTCCTTCTCCTGTCTACATCCCAAGCCTTACTGAACTCTGCTGGCAACACACACTGCTAAGCAATTCCTAACACATGTTCAGAATCCGCTTCAGATATCTGCGGTGTCCAAGACTCCCACAGCACCGCCAGCTGCCATAGCCACTGGCCATCCGAGAGGCAAAACCAGGTGGCAGTCACAGGAGTGAGTGTTCCGAGTCACGTTGCCCCGGTTCAAATCCCACCTCTGTAGCTCTGTGACCCTTGCGCAAGTTACTTAACTCTGCCATGCCTTACTTCATCTTCTGTAAATTGGGAATAATAGTAGCGACTACTTCGTAAGGTTTGGAATCCGTAAACGTACTCAGAGATATTCAGCACGTGGCATGACACATAATAAGTGCTCAATAAATGTGAGCTATTATTATTAGTCCGAACCCCCTCTAGTGCCCCTTTCAGGTTGGTTTCTTTGCTGTTCCAGAACCTACACTATCCACACACACACACCCTCCTCCACAGGGAAAACGTATCCCACCAGGCTGGAATGCCTTCCCACATCTTTCCAGTCATAAAGCCTGCATTTCCTGTTAGACTTATTTTCACCATGAGCTGCTCTTGGCATATGTCGTATCCCAGTGATTTCCCCCTACTTCTTCCGTATCATTGACACTCTCATGTCCTTTCATTGTGAAATACTCTCGTGTGTGATTTTCTTATTGTTTTCCGTGTATTCTTGTTATCTTCACAGCTAAAGGCCAGCACAGGCACTGCCCTGACCTA
The DNA here is from genome assembly GCF_964341445.2 of Mesoplodon mirus. Taxonomy (NCBI): domain Eukaryota; kingdom Metazoa; phylum Chordata; class Mammalia; order Artiodactyla; family Ziphiidae; genus Mesoplodon; species Mesoplodon mirus. Next base: position 65,288,313 of record NC_138993.1, on the reverse strand, counting down.
CGTCTCATGCAGCAGATGCTGACCAATGGGTAGCTCCAAACAGGTGTAGATTTGGTCCTTTGTGAAGATCCTAGAGGAGTGTAACCACAAAAAAAGAAGCTTTCCAAATTTTCTCTTTCTTTTCATTTCATTCAATGTTAGCATTTAGAAAACAAGCTCTATATGCAGGAGGAATTCTAGTCCTCACACAGAATGAAGCTCACTGAAAGGACATTTACTATAAAAAGCTCTTTTGTGTACAGCATAGATAGTAGGTGGATAGAATGGATGCGATTTCGTTAAGGTACACTCAGTTGTAGGCAACTGACCTAATCAGGAATTCTCACCCCTGGGATGGTAGCTCACACCAGTCCACCCACCCTATAGAAGAGATTATGTTATCTGTACCTGAATCAACAGCAGAAGCTTTGCTAATTAGTATAATGAATGTCAGAAATGGGTTTTCGTTGGTGAAATTCATGGTTTGGTCACCCACATTAAGGATGTTAGAAGTGAGTTCTCATTGGTGTTTAAGATATGGGTGTGGCTAAAATATTTTAGAAATACACTTGACCCTTGAACAACCTGGGGGTCAATCCTCAAATAACTTACAGTTAGCCTTTTGTATTCCTCCGCATCTGCAGATTCAACCAAATGTGGACCGTGTAGCACTGTAATATTTACTGTTGAAAAATATCCACGTATAAGTGGACCCAGGCAGTTCAAATCTGCATTGTTCAAGGGTCAACTGTATTCTCATCTTTGACTGAATAAGGTGTAAAAAGTACTGAGGCTCCTAATCTGCTCTATGAGCAGCAGTGCCTGTTCCTGTTTGCAGACCTGGCTTTGGAAGACTTCCAGTTACATAAAGCCACCTACAGAAGCTTCTAGAGAATCCTGACTTTGGAATATTGTAATATGACTCCAGTGACTCTTTCTGGCAAGGTCATGGCTGCAGCCCTTAAAGGACTGAGAGCTGGGACTTCATCAAAATTACAGAGTAGACTGTATGTCTTCTTTGTCCCTGCTTGCTAATAAATAGGTTCTTTAATAATATTTCAGAAGCTCATTTGTGAGAAAATGTCAGGAAGAAATGAGTACTTTAAACCATTTCCCTCTTCATGTTGAAACTTCTTATCCATTCCCACTTAGAGTGTCCAAAACAGCCAAAGGAAAGAAAAGAAGGTGATATAAATGTGCACACACACGGACAATGTAGGATATGCTGGCACTTTCCTAACCAGAAAGCTGTGGAAATCAAACCAATCAGTCAACCAATATTTACTGAGTGTCTGCTAGGTGGCCAGAACCATGAAACTACAAGATATCAGAGACTGGCATTTCAGATACAACCTAAGATAAATCTCCAAACTGGTCAGGTATAGTAAGCTAACCAAACACTGCAGTCTACACAGTGAAGTTAGGGTACCTGAGGGCTGCTAGAACATTTTTATTTATCAGTCCAGCTTTCCTTGAGGGGGAGAAGTTAGAAATCTGTCATACAGAGGCTTAACAAATGGTCATGATTTATGGTCCATATATTTGGCTACTGGCCTAAGGAGAGAAGGAAAGAGTAGAACAAATGTAAGAATAAAAGGAGCAGCAAGAATTAAGTCTCATTTTCCTTGAAATTTTGCTTCATTCACCATTACAATTTTTTGCTAGATTACAAAAGTCCTGTGGTATATGTCAAAGGTCAAGTTCACAAATTGGCTCCTCAACCAACAGATCCAATTAGACTTATTTGAGGCTTTATAGACTGTAGGTTCCTACATTCATCAGGATTTCTTGGCATATCAGGAGTATAACGGATAAATTAGGAAAGCAATATATCATGTGTAATGTGCTGTTCTTAGATGTGTTAGGAAGAGGAAGCATGCGAGGCAGATGGAAGGAACCTGGGAATGAACTTAGTTCATATTCGGGTTCATGAAGCCAGGTCCTGCTCTAAGTGCTTTGATCGTATTAATCCTCACAACTGCCCTATGTGCAGCTTATTGGTATCACCCCCATTCACAGGTAAGGAAACAGAGCACAACACAGTTACCTAATGTGCCCAAAGTGGAATTTGAAGCCAGGGAGTTTGGCCCCAGAATCCTTTCTCTTAACCATGCTCAAAGGATGTAATGAAGGTTAACGCGGAAAAGTATACAAAATAGTAGGCACTCAATACATTTTACTTGACTTTCCCTTATATAGAAGCCAACTGTATATGCTGTGGGTGCTCAAAGAATAGACACCCTTCTGTTAAGCTGACCATTAGGTTCTAAATAGCAGCACAGCCACAGTATACTAAAGATCCATCAACCTCGGCATCGGAACTCAACAGATGTGGGTTGTGAAACCTCTCTCTCTCTCATCACCTCCAGAAGACAGTTTATCATCAGAAGATGTGTCAAAGAATAGGTGGCTCTATTTTTTCCTGTCTTTCTCCATCTCCTCCTATAATTCCTTCCACTCAAACTTTCACTTTACCAAAGAAAAATAGAGATTGCCAAGATGTGTCACAGGTTGTAACGCATTTCATAGCTGGAGAAGACTATAATTGGCAAAAGCATGTAAAAAATGGCCACAAATTTATTCTTTGCAAGCCAACTACAGTTATGTTTTATGGCTCTATTATTGGACTATTGTATTTTAATACATTTCATGTTGGCCCAGTACAATATCATTGGATCGATGAACAGAAAATCTCTCTAGAAAACTACAGAGTGCTAATCCATGAAATATGGGGCTTTTCACACCATTTCCAGGATGGCAGGCAGACTTGCTGATGTGTTGGGATGGCATTCATCCTGAGCAGTGGCTGTCACTAGGGGTCCATGGATCAGTCATATCCTGGGACTTGTGGTTGGTCGACAACAGTTTATCCTGCAATAACCATCCTCTCTCACCCGATTACTGCCATAGCCTCTACCTTTGACTCTCTTCAGTCTATTTTCAACATAGTAGACAGAGTGATACTTTTTTTTAAATTTTTTTAAATTTATTATTTATTTATAAATTTATTTATTTTTGGCTGTACTGGGTCTTTATTGCTGTGCACGGGCTTTCTCTAGTTGCAGCGAGCGGGGGCTACTCTTTGTTGCGGTGTGGGGGCTTCTCATTGCGGTGGCTTCTCTTGTTGCGGACCATGGGCTCTAGGTGCGCGGGCTTCAGTGGTTGTGGCATGTGGGCTCAGTAGTTGTGGCGCACGGGCTTAGCTGCTCTGTGGCCTGTGGGATCTTCCTGGACTGGGGCTTGAACCCATGTGCCCTGCATTGGCAGGCAGATTCTTAACCACTGTGCCACCAGGGAAGCCCAGAGAGTGATACTTTTAAAACAGAAGTCATCAGTTCACAGGTATATATCCAAGAAAACTGAAAACATACATTCATACAAAAACTTGTACATGAATGTTCACAGTATTATTCATAATAGCCAAAAGGTGGAAATAACCCAAATGTTCATCAGCTGATGAATGGCTAAACAAACTATGGTATATCCTTACAATGAAATATTATTTGACAATAAAAGAAATGAAGTACTGATATAAGCTGCAGCATGGATGGACCCTGAAAACCTGCAACATGGATGCTAAATGAAAGAATCCAGTCACATAGGACTATATATTGTATGATTCCATTTATATGGAACATCCAGAATAGGCAAATCTATTGAGACATTCAACACCAGAAGACACCACATGGAGCAGAGAATGCACAACCCAGCTGAGCCCATCCTGGATTTTTATTCATGTGTTTGGGATCTCACCTGCGATGATTGGAAAAGTTGGAGAGGGGTGTCGGAGTAGGCATATCTTTTTCTGCATGGCCTCTCCATGAGACTCATTTGGGCATCACAGTCTCAAGTAATCAGATCTCTTACTTGACAGCTAGCTTCCAAGAGGGAAGAAGACCCAGAATGTCACAGCTGCCACATTCTACTGGTCAAAGTCAGTCAGAAGGCTAGCCCATTCAAGAAGGCAGAAAACAGACCTGCCCCCCTCATGAGGGCTAAAGCGGCAAGAGTGTACCAGAGGAAAAGAGCTGATAGTGGCATCTTTGGAAACAAGCTCTCAAAGCTTCAGAGTAATTTCTAGGAATTTCAAAGGTTCTCTCCCCAGAGTCTACAACTCCATTCCCAGGAAGAATGAAATCTGCCCAAAGGCAAAGATGAAATGTATTACCAGGGATAAACGTGGCCCCCGGAATCAGGGGTAGAACATTTAGGAAAGGGATAAAATGGATTTTAGGTGAAATTAGGTTGGAGCCCAGCCCTGTCTTTGGAAATTTCTTTGGAAAGCTTCCTTGGAACTCACTGTGGTGAGTGCTCTTTGGCTCACTGCCCTTTCTTCTCGCCCTCTTCCTGCTGTGTCCACCTCCCACTCAGGAGTCCTTCTGCCTGTTCCCATGGCCCACTGACAAGCCAGTTAACCTGGGTGGTCCAGCCAAGGATGTCTTGGACTCGGACCATACAGCTCACGTGTACCCTGTGTCCGGGCCTCGTGCTGAAGGGATGAAAGGAACCACTGCCTGTTCATGAGGGTAGCAGGTATGTGAGAAGTCCAAACCGTAATGAGTTTTCTAAAAAGCATGCTTTGCTCCATATGTATATTTTTCACAAATCGAGTGTTAGTGGTATACAAAGGGATGTATTCAAAATTACTAAGATTCAGGTCTTGACCACACAGGTACACAACTAACAATGTGTGGCCCTATGAAGTCATACTAATTACACTCCCCCTGCCCCGGGCTGGAATGATATTAGAGTCTTCATTAAATGGCTCTTTAAGTAAAGAGGCAATACGCTCTTTTCATGAAGCTGTTAATAATCTTAGCTTGAACAAGACTAAAGAAATCACTAAAAGAAGGCATCAACAAAACACATACAATCTCTCCACTTACTCTGTGGCTATTTTCCTCATCCACTCTTTCCAGCTAAGATGGAAAACCACAAGCTCTCCGTGTTGAAGGCACTGTTATAATTCTAAGGAGTAATGGTAAAGTAAACGCGTTTTCTCTTAATGAAGCCTATTAAAAAATACTGGCAATAGGGGAACTGCTAACTAGCAAAAAAATAAAAAGAAGAAGGGTGGGCTATTTCTTACAAGTCGCTACAGCTCTCCAAACAAAAATCCTCATGACATAGCATCCTCGATACTAGTGTTGAAAGAGAAGGAATTTCTCATTCCATTAACAGACTCTGCCCCAATAAATTCTTAAATCTATTTAACAAGAACTAGGTGTTATAAATGGGATGCAGAAAAACATAAAAATCTCCCCCAGGGTGATTGTGGAAAAGGAAACAGTATAACATCAGTCAGGAGGAGAGAAAGAGAGATCAACACAGAGGAAGAAGAAAAGCAGGAGGCCAGCTAGGAGAAGGAAGAAGCAGGGTGAAAACATGAGACAAGGAAGGGCTGGAGTAAAGTAACCTGGCCCACTACTGTACACAGTCCAACTCCATTTGTCCTTACTGCAAAAATATTCCTAACTATTCTTCATATCGCTATAGCATGCAACAAAGAGAGGGCTCAAAGAAAGGTCTCCCGACAATACTAGCTACATTGCAGCACAGCTTATTAGCGGGACCAGTAACAATATGGCAGTCAGTTTTATGCCATTACTTCTCCGTGAATATCCCACACTAATGGATTCCTCCAGTACATGCGCTCGCGCACGTGCTCAAAAACACACTTTCTCTTTTTCTTACCCCTTTCCTCATGGGTGTGTATGTGTGTTGGTGATTCTGAAACTTGATAGTGCAAAACTCCCAATGGAGTTTGATAAAAGTACTAATTTCCGGATCCTATCTTCAGAGATTGTGATTTAGTAAATATACGGCAATTCCCGGCATCTCTAATTGTAATAAGCTCCAGAGGCTATTCTGCTACATCACAAAGACTAAAACTCATTAGCACAGTAGAAAGACGTGAACAGGAATTAATTAAGGATATTATGTTTGAGTCCTGACTCTGAACTAATTGCTTTTAAGTAATGACCATGAGATCTTAGGTGATTAATTATTATGCAAAATTATAATATTTAGTCCCTATGTTAGTTTAAAAATGTGAGATATTGACATTCATATTTTAATAAATCATACTATTTATCTCATAACTTTTGCATACCTGTCTCTTTTTATCATTCTGCAACTCTGTCACTTCCAGCACATGGCATTTAAGTTTAAAAGACATGACCAGGGCTTCCATGGTGGCACAGTGGTTGAGAGTCCGCCTGCCGATGCAGGGGACACGGGTTCGTGCCCCGGTCTGGGAAGATCCCACATGCCGCGGAGCGGCTGGGCCTGTGAGCCATGGCCGCTGAGCGTGCGCGTCCGGAGCCTGTGCTCCACAGCGGGAGAGGCCACAACAGTGAGAGGCCCATGTACGGCAAAAAAAAAAAAAAAAAAAAAAAAAAAAAGACATGACCATAAGAAAAAATAAACAACAGCAACAAAGAGAAAACTTACTCTCTTTTCAGAGCTTTTTGACAAAGAAAAACCAGAACATGTTTCATATTTTGCTATTGAGGAAACATGTAGTTCAGCTCATAGGTTGGGATGTTAACTTGTTCCCCCTGATATATAAAAGTCAAGAGGGTAACATTAATTTATTTAAACTATTGGCACAGAGAGAAAAACAACCTCACACTGGGCCACATCCTGTCACAAAGAAATACGATAACACTGATCTTGAGAATGGTTGTGAAGAATAAAATAATGAGTCCTCATTTAATAACATTAAACCCTGTAAAACATTCCAAAACCAAAATGATTATCATTATTAGGTATATATATATGTAGCAAAGTACTCTGTTGTGATTTTTTATCTATGTATTCTATTGAGAAAAGTGTCAGAGAATTACTTTGAACCCTTGAGGGAAACCTTCAGAAGGATGAATGAGAGACACCCAGAGTCGTTTAGGTAACCTCCCTTAGAGTGATGAACTGTCTGGGAAATGGGTATAGACAGACGTTTTGTGTTTTCAGAACAGAAAGAGAAAAGCTGCCCAACTTCTAGGTACAGGTCTCCAGGGGCAGTAAGAAAACAGTGGTTCTAGTTCTGAAAAGGGAGGAAATTAACTGACTATCAAGAACCATGACCTTGGGAAGCCAAGCAAAGGGCGACCTTGTCTGAGCGGGGCTCTGAGAAATTAAAGCTGTCCTCGCTCAAAAGTCAACGCTGGCAGAGTGCCCTTGGCCAGTGTAGAGATGTGAATTAGCAACATCTGTCAGAGCAGGGAGCATGATTTTGTCGACAGCCACCCGACTTGGCAGCTGCAAGCAATACCATTAACAAACTGAAGAGGATTCAATCTCTCCTCTCTTCTAATGGAAATTGAACTGAACTTTCAGCCCCCATCTGGATTGGCTAAGCCCTCAGGTTTCATGGAAATTTTAAGAGAGGGAGGCTCTCTGAAAGGGTAGCTACTGCACTCCTGTCACTACACAAGGCTCAGATCAATTTTCATTTACATTGAAAAGTCATGGAGGAGTTCAAATTCAGTTATATACTCACATAGATGTATTTGGGTCTCAGTAGAGGCCATTCTTTAAAAAAAAATTCCCTGTTAGAAATGGTGAAGATGTCTTAGGACTGATCGTCTCTCTGTAGACACTAAGACTAAAACGCTACAAGGAAGAAGAGAGGTATAGAATGCCCAGAAAGGCAAAGTACCCACTAGGGTGGAGTTAAGGGATATACACCCTAGCATCAGAGCAGGTCAGGATCAGGGAGGAAGATGGACCTCGGACACAGAGTAGTCTCACACAATCACCCTCAGGCCAGCCTCTGGACAGCTGGTGCACTTTGCTTAACAGAACAAGTTTTTTTGTTTTTGATTTTTTTTGCGGTGCGTGGGCCACTCACTGCCGTGGCCTCTCCCACCGCGGAGCACAGGCTCCGGACGCGCAGGCTCAGTGGCCATGGCTCACGGGCCCAGCCGCTCCGTGGCCTGTGGGATCTTCCCGGACCAGGGCACGAACCCGTGTCCCCTGCATCTGCAGGCAGACTCTCAACCACTGCGCCCCAAGGGAAGCCCCCAGAACAAGTTTTGAAGTAAAATGAGAAGCTAACCTCTCTAAAGGTGGCTGAAAGAACTGTGATCCTGTCCAGTTACTGTAGAAAGAGTGTCACTGCCTAGGAACGTGTGGCTTTGGCAGCAAAAGCAGTGAGAATGAGCCAAGCCCCTGGAGAGTGTGGACCAACAACAAAATGGTACCATCTGCGAAACAGGGGTTGAGATGCGGTGGCCGGACTGGGCAGAACACCACCAAAAGCAACCTGACCGGGCTTCCCTGGTGGCGCAGTGGTTGAGAGTCTGTCTGCCGATGCAGGGGACACGGGTTCACACCCCGGTCCGGGAAGATCCCACAGGCCGCAGAGCGGCTGGGCCCGTGAGCCATGGCCGCTGAGCCTGCGCATCCGGAGCCTGTGCTCCGCGGTGGGAGAGGCCACGGCAGTGAGAGGCCCACGTACCGCAAAAAAAAAAAAAAAAAAAAAAAGCAACCTGACCTATGCAGGGTCCACAGGTAAGAGAGGAAGAAGGAACTCGGAGGTTTTATCCTCTAGACTGTAAATACAGCCTTGAGAAGGATAAATGGAGAAGTTCCAGAGTCATCGATGAAAACCCTCTTATCAGGGGAGCCAGAACTGGAGTCCCAGTAACAAAATGCGGGTTGAAACTAGATCTGCTCACTCATTCTTCCACCAGCTTTTCATTTTTCTGTTTGGTATAGACATAGGAAATCAGAGGTTCATAAGAAACCTGTCTTACCTGGGAGAAATAAAGCACTGGTGATGACGATGCCTACTAAGCTATTGTGAAGATTAACATAAATGACCCAACAAGACAGTAGCCATCATTCCCGAGGACAGACCTTCACAGTTTTAGGTATCCAGGCAAATACAATGAAATACTCACTAAATATGACATATTTACTCACAATGTGTTATCAAGCCTCTATGGATCACACACTAACTATGAGGAAAGCAGAAGGGCAGTACAAGGGTATCCAGTTACAATCATCAAGAGGAGTGAGATTTCTAGTGCTGGACCAGAAAATGTATGAGATTTTCAATTTAGTTGAACTCCTTTGGAAGTCAAGTCATTGTTATGTGCCAGGCACATAAAACTAACTACGGACCAAGTACTTTCAAAGGAGGCACAGACAAGGAAGAAAGACAAGGTGAGATTATAACTCGGGTGAATGTTGAACCCGATAGCCAATTATTGGGTAGAAGTTAGAGTGAGGCGTGACTCTAAGGAAATGTAAGTTGTGTAGTTGTTTATATTGATTACCTGGGTAAGGAGAATATTGGGGAAGTAGCATGGAAGAATCTATTAATAAACATTAATTCGTATTGTACAATAAATTAATTCTCTGGGAGGGAGGCAAATGAAAGATAACAAAGGTGTCCTGGAGATGACTGAGACACATCTATTAGCAAGAGGGACTGGAATTGAAAGGTCTAGAAGTGAGATCAAAATGAGCGCAGGTGCTGTAACCAGGGTCTCACTGAAGGGTTAGCATGTGACTGAGTCCAGAAGAGGCCATGTATATATGGGTTGTCTGATAGGAAATAACACCAACAGCTAAAGTAAAACTTATTGCCAGAACTGTCCCAGTGGGGCTCACAACATAGTAGTATACAAGCAGATGGTGGCAGATAATCCATCCACAAATGATGTCATATTCTGCGGCAGACAGCAGGGAACCCCCAGTATATCACCACGTTCTTTTCAAAGTCTCACAACCACACAGCTGTACTGTTCTGGGTGTCTTATGCACGTTAATACTACAAGGATAACATTAGTGATAACTCTGTACTAGGACAATTCCCTTCCTCCCTTTGAAAACATAGTTTTTTCCTCTACTTTTCCTGCTCTTTTATTAATGGCATTCAGAAATGTGTCCCTGAGTCCCTCCAGCCGGCCACAGAGTACTGAAACAATGACCATGGGAAGAAATACCAAATAGTATGCATGTGGCTTTGGGAACAAATTTCATCAATAGTCACTCTGGGTTTTGGGGGGTTTTCTTAGCTTTTCAAAATGTGTTTAGTTAGCAAAAAATAATAGGATAATTCCCTCAAAGAATTGAAATCTCCCTTGAACTTAACTAGCTAGAGTATGGTACTCAGATGAATGCGGGTCATCTTCGGAACTGGTCCAAGAAAGTAAGTTATGTTAAGAACTAACTTATACCCTATGGTCCCCCGGCATGATTATCAAGGACGTCATTATGGCAAATACTCAGAATGGCTCGCAAGCAGTCACAAGTCACATGCTCATGTTCTAAATACACAGCAGCAGTAAGGGCCCTTGTGTGGTTCAGCATAGATAGTTCAGCCAGGCTGTCTAGATGTCACTCAACATTGACTGTTAGGACAACAAATAGCACAGTATGCTCCAAGATGTGAAGCAGCACAGCCTGACTGTGTTAGTACAATAATAGAAACAGAGAGTGGGGTTATCAATGAGCTTGCCTACTACCCTGTAAATGCTGTGAGAAGACCTATATTTAATAAGTTACCACTCTGTAGATATTCTGGGGAGTTCTATTTATAGACCAGATGATACAGGCAAGCCGACAAAGTATGTCTCTCAAGTGACACCGTGACCATGAAATGCAATTGTCTGGTATTTGAAAAGACAGAGACTGTAACGATGTCATTTAAATATCCTCAGCATTTTCAGCACTGTAATACATGTATTAATATTTTAAATACATTTGTAGACTGGTCAATGCAACATAGTCATCTCATAAACCTTTCAGCATTATAAGACTGTTTTCATTTTAATCATATTAATACCCTTAAAATTCTGCCCTGCACTTTTATTTTTATTTATGACCCTAAAAAACACATTGAAAATATTTATTTATGGTAAACGACTTGTGACAATTCAGACTTCAGTTCATTCTCTGAGGTTTAGATTCATATACAAATGTTCTATTTTCCTCTTTAGGATTCTACCATGAAAACAGATGCCCTTATTCTGTTGTACACCATAAACATGTAACATTTCTAGAATTAAGATTCTGGGTCTAAACTAATTATGGATGTTTTCCTATTGAATTAAGCTCAGCTGCAGCTAAATCCAAATACGTTTTAAAGGATCTAACTCCATGAAATTATACGATTGATTATAATTATTGCCTATATAACTGAAAGACCTACTCCTCAGAAATTTAACATATTTGTCCCTATATGAAGCTATTGAATGCATCACTAGGGTCCTTTAATATGCAAAGGAAGTCTTAGAGCTGAGTGTGAGGGGAAGGATGGGCTGGAACTAATTCGCTCTACACAAGAAAAGAGAATGAAATGTATTTCTGTACATGTGAAGGAAGGAGCAGGAATGAGAAGAAGAGAGAAAAAAGATTGGCTGAGCTACATGGAGGAAGACATTTTAAGAACAGTATTATTTGATATGTTATGATATAAATGTACTCTTTCCCCCAGACGTTAACAAAATGTGCTCCAAACACATAAGAAGTATAGGAGTACGTGCGTGTGTGTGCGTGCATGTGTGATTTAAACAAGTTAACACCAGTGCCTGGCGCTTGGGAAACTCAAAGAATGTTAGCTCTTATTATGATTCATATTAATATCATTTACCACTTAAAACGTTGCTTAAAGATAGCGACGCAAATATTACAACACACATAAGCAGTGCTGTTAAAGGATGGGTTTTTTAGAAAACATGGAAAAATATTGGGAAAAAATTTCACCAGGAGCTACAATGAGCTAGTTACTATAATTAAGAACAAAATTTAATTCTAAGTTTCTTAGCTGGTAGTCAAAAATAGAAACACATTTTTTTGGTTAGTATCTTTTACTAATTTGGGAAAGAACATATATGTTTATATATTCAGAAAAAAATTCCCGGCACAAAATCTTGTGAGTTTATTGTGCGTCTTGATGAATTAAGAGCCACTGAGTAACATGAAGTGCTATTTACTCACTGTACCTTGTTCTGTAAGTAGTCATTTTACAAAAAAAAAAAAAAAAAAAAAGCCCGGATAAAAGCTGATGGTATAACATTAAATCATAACTTCAAAGGCAGTTCTCTGGGGACAAAAAGCTAATAGAAGCTAGAAACGCTATTTCCTTTACTTTGATAATATAAAGATATATCTTAGAGAACGTAAAGGAATGGTTTGGTTAACATGCCTACTGTAATATAATTTATAATTTGCTATGTTCATGAATATTTCTGAGTATCACATACTTTGTTAATGTGCCTCCTTGGTAAATAAACCACATACCCTTCAAAGACCACACATACTGTATTAGAAGTATAGTGCCATTATACATGTTTTCTTGAAATCTTTTTGTATATATTTTCCCCAAGAAGTAAAGGAAAAAATGCTTTTTAAGGATTCCAAAATTCTGGGGGGGGAGTGGTGTGACACATATTCACATGTGCCAAAAGTAAGACTGATATGGAAGCATTCAAAGTAACCAAGAATATTATTTTAATTACATATGTGTTCTATTTGAAAAAGGAAAACTACCATACAGATGGTGAGATTATTCACGGTATAAAAGATGATTTGATGAACAAAACTTTTCATGGTCACAGTCTTACTCACCAAATGCATTTTTCTGATCTTTATAAACAGCCATTACTTGATGGAGATAAAGCTACGGAACAAAGGAAGCTCAGCTTTGAAAACATAAGGAAGTGTTGCCAATGGACATTCAGTCAGACGTTACAACAGAAGTCAACAGGGAATGATGAATCAGCTCAGTCTAATTTTCAGGAACTCATCCTTCTTACTAAAAATGCCTTGACATACAAATACCAACACATGGTCTAATAACACTGGATAGTGTATAGCATCAATAATTTAGAGATTTCATCTTAGAGGCATCCTAAGAGGTATCAGATTTCAAGTTTATGAAGATATTCTCAGAATATTAAAATACAGCAATGGAATGGATAAGTAATCTTTTGCACTAAATACAACTGAAGCACAGAAGAAAATAAAAGCAGCAAAATTGTCGTTTCTTACCTGTTACAGGAGAGAAGAAGCCAAGTTAACAGGGTCCATACACATCCAAAGAGAGGAAGCCAAAGGGGGAGAAAAAAAGAAAAGAAAGATCATTTGGGGTAAAACTAAAGTGTGGGTAACAATAAAAATGAAACATTTTGCAAAGAAAACCATTCTCCTCCTATTCAAAAAGCACCTGATTGCCTGGATTTGTTCAGTTAAATCATTTTTTTTTTCTGCCAAGTAAACTGAAATAATTTGTCTGTAATGTGGCTGATCTCTTACACCAGACACTCTCAGGTGGCATCCAGCTGTGTCTACTCACAGTGAGAGATGTACAGAACCAGTATCATATTTATAACATAATTCTACAATACAGAAAACCCTAACAAAAACACTGAACATGACTTATGATATCAATGTGTACTCATTCAGTTGCAGAAATTCTGCAATCATGTTCAAAATCACAATGAAATGGGATTCTGAGTCAAATGTGAATACGGTCATACATCAGAGACATTGCGTGTTTAGGTTCCAGATGACAGCAATAAAACAAATATCACAATAAAGTGAGTCACACAGTTTTTAGTTTCCCAGTGCATATAAAAGCTATGTTTACACTGTATTGTAGTCTATTAAGTGTGCAATAGCATTATGTCTAAAAAACAATGTACTTACCTTAATTTAAAAATACTTTATTGATAAAAAAAACACAGAGTTCAGTGAGCCATAATATTTCTGTGATAGTACCATCAAAGACCATTCATCACAAATCATCAGAACAAATATAATAATAATGAAAATGTTGGAAATATTGCGAGAATTACCAAAATGTGACACAGAGACACAAGGTGTGCAAATGCTGTTGGAAAATTTGATGTGAAAAGATTTGTTTGATGCCAGGTTGCCACAAACCTTCAATTTGTAAAAAGCACTATTATCTGCAAAGCACAATAGAGCAAAGTGCAATAAAAGGAGGTATGCCTGCAGCTTGAATGTGACCCAGGATTTAATTATTTGCTCCACTTTTTAAAAATACTGATTGTACCTCTAAAATATTCTAGAAGCCAAGACTAGGAGCCATGACATCTAGACTCCAAACCCCTTTGCTCCTTAACGTCCAATATTCTACATGAACATGATGTTCATATAATATAAATAGGAATAACCGGAGACCATCCATGAGTCCTAGATTTGACATCACCAAAAGGCTCCCCCAATATCTGCCCTGCCAGAAAGCATCAGTCCCTGTTAAAATTCATTTTTTACTCTACAGGAATACCACATTTGGAAACGAAATTTAAGCACAGAGCATATTCTAAGATTATTTAATGGTCACCTATCAACCTCTTAGACAGTGAGATGCCACTCACAACCTCAAGCCAACATCATCTCAACATTGCTCTAGGAAACCTCAAGCATGCCTGTGCAATTTTATCTTTCAACATAGTTCTATTAGAATTTTCTATTTTTTTCCATTTGCTTAATTACTTTATGATATTTGTGGGGAGAATAGGAAAGTCCACATGTAAAAAGTCAGATCTTCCTTTAAGAACACTGAATGCAACTCCGGTGTATTTGAGATACTTCACAACAAACTGATCTTAATTAACAGGGTCCAATCTTATCCACCTTATCCCTATTCACCTTATATGGATCCTTTCCAAATAATGTCTCACTTTTTAAGTTCCCAGTCACCCTGTCCCTTTATCCAACTTTTGCCAGAATTTGCATTCCCTCAACTGGAAATTCTGTCTACTTGTGGAGTCTGATTCAGTGGCATCTTTGCAACTGAAAAATACTAGTCATCCCAGTTTACTGCCTTTGTACTTGAGAATGTCATATATCAGATGAAGGCTGCTCTAATTCCAGGTTCCCAGTCACTGATATGAATCACTCTGTATATCTAATCTATCTATTTAAATGCTCCTACTAAACAGAGAATTCACAAGGAAGTATCAATACATACACTTTGAAAAAGAATCTGATAGCTATGAAGTACCTTAGACTATTTGAGCTAGGTCAAACAATTCCATACGTGTTCATAACACTAATGTTTATTCATTCGTTCAAACCCCTCCCCCCATCCATTCATTTACTCAACAATTTAACGATCACCAATATGTTGCAGGCACTGGGTGTTAGGTGCTAATGTATAAAAAGATATGAGACTAAAAAATCCTTCTCTCGGGGTGCTCATTTGTTGAGTGAGACAAACACCCTCAAAGATACAAAATAATATAATGTGATAAATGATATGATCGTGAGACAAAGAACCACATACTCCAAACTTCTCAAAATGAATATATTTCCTAATTATGAGAGAATACTCTATCCTTCTTTCACTACGAACAAGGACATCTTTTTTTAAAATTAAAAATCTGATTGTGTCATAGTCCTATTTAAAATGCTTTAGCCGACTCACATGACCTCCCATGGTTGGTCTATCTGTCATCAGATGCACTGGCTTTATCCACCCCTCTCACCTCATCCCAAACCACTGCCCCCTTGCTCTCCGAGCTCTAAACACGCTGTCCGGCTTTCAGTTCCTCAAAGATGACAGACTCTTTCCACCAATGGGCCTTTGCACCTACTGTTCCCTCTTAGAGGAACACTCTCCTCACAAGCTCCAGCTTTCATCTGAGTAATTCCTCCTCACCTTCACATCTCTAGGATCACTTCCCTGATGCCATCCCCTCAAAATCTGGTCATTGCCATGGTTAAATGCATTCATAAAACCATATCCTTCTCCTTCAGAACTCAGATCTCAGTTTGCTTTCATATTTTCATTAGTGTAATTAACCCTTTAATGACTAAGTTCTGTGAAATAGAGATTACATCCGCTTTTGCTTATTAATCTTACCTTCGGTGCCTAGTATCTGGCATGAAGTAACTGCTCAATAAACACTACTTATTATCAAACCTGTTGATGGATTAAGACATTCTTTCATCTATGGCATACTTAAAGTAATACTAGGGGAAACAAAAGAATATTTGTTGGGGACATTATAGAAGCCAGAAAAAAGTAATCAGTACTTAAGTAATGGCCATACCTATACATTTTGTTCTATTTAACAATTTTGCTTAGGCTCTCCTTTGAATATAATGATATCAACAACCAAAAGGAACATACACATGTGGATTAATCTCTCTGTTTAGTTTTATACTTTCCTATAGATTTCTATTTCACCTACATCCTTATATGTAATGTTTGATTGAACTTGAAATGGGGCAAGACAATTGCTGTACCGGACTGAAGGAAAGTCATTTTGAAAGCTGCTCAGGATATAGACAGCTTAAGCTTCCTCAGCCCAGGAAATGACCTTAATCAAGTCATTGGATTGTTACCAGCTTCTAACAGAGCTGGCAAGGAGACCAAATAAAAAGTTAGTCCCCATAGGATAGACAGTGCTATATCCAAGCTGAGCTTTATGGAAAATAAAAAAGCAGGAATGTGAATCCTACGATATTGAAAAATATTGTCATATGAGCAGAAAATACATTCTGCTTGGTTTCAAGGAGCCAGATTTGAAAGCTAATGATCTCAGTATCATAACCAGCCTCCCAGTCTCTACTGGGAGGTATGGGAAAGAAAGTAGATTGACAGACCATCATAATGAGCCTACATTTGCCCTTGGAGAAAAGACCCTGAAGATCAGTGTTATAGGTAACTAGTAAATATTATCGCTGGTATAGAAATAGATCACTCTCTGGGTTATTATTAATAGGAATATTTATAAAGCATCCACAGGGTATGAGAAGCCCTGAGAATAACATACTTGAAGAGAAGAAGGGAAAAAGAGAAAACAGCATTTTGCTGAAACTTTCAGCAGTAGTAAGAGATTTTTCCCCATTTGTATTCTTTTATTTGGGGAGTTGATGAAACACAGAGGGTGAAGATCTAAGAGCGAGGAAGTAAGCTTGTTGGGAAGAGGACAGAGGTGAGTAGGACACAGAGAGAACAAAGAAAGGAAGAAAGAAACAAAGGTGAGCAGGGTGAGAGCACGGCCAGAGAAAGAGAATTTTGAAAAATAATTAGTTTCCCTTTAGAGCTTGTCACATAGTGCTTTCCAGTTTCCAAAGCACTTCACGCACACGACTTTACCTTGCCTCACGTCAAGCCTGTGAGACAGGCCCGGCAGGGATCACCACTGTGGTTCATCTTTTTTTAGTTGATTACCCAAGGCTCGGAGACGATGCAAGTGACCCAAAGTCTCAGGACCAGTGAGGAGGCGAGTGGGATGGATCTGCTTGGTGTTTCTGATAGCAGAACGCATCTGGGGAGGGAGAAAAGAAACTCCACATTTTGAGGTTGGTAAAGCGTGAGCCTGGGTGACTGCTGGTATTACACCAGTCCGGGAGTTAAGCAGAGATGCTTCTGGAAAAGGAGAAACCCTTTAAATCTTGTTTTTCTAGTCTTAACTCATTCTACAAATGTTTGCTCCAAACCTACTCTGGAAAAAAGTGGGCCCTGAATCTTCCCTAAAAGGAATACACCACTTCCTTCTCTGCTTACGCAAGAGGAAAAGCAAGAAGCACAGCTCTTGTTATGATTGCCTTCTGTAATCAACAGAAACATTTAAATTCTCCCTTTACATCCTAAGCTTTCCTCAACAGCCTTGACGAGAATTCTAGATCATGTGCCCTTAGATTTCAGACAGTTCGTCTGACTTTGACTTAATTGGTGACTAAGCTAGGACAGAAATGTGCATGATATACTTGGTTGACTCAGATCCTGAAATTTATTATGTAAAGAAAATAAAGAAATTCTAAGTCCTGCTAAAACCCTGAATTCCATATTCTAAAATAGAAAATAAGGGTTTTTAGGTAGAGAAGATACTGTTGTGATTAATCAGTCTCATTTATGGTTTGGAATGAATCTAAACAAAAGGCATCTAATTCAGTTAGTTTCTCTTCAGCATGATGCCCTTTTCAAGTGCATGTAAACACTTCACAAGCCCTGGACACTGTGGTCTCCAGAGTACGCTGTGGCCACACTCAGATGAATCCACAATCTGGGGCAGTTAACACGAAGACTGAGGATTGATGATGATCCAATACTGCACTAAACTTCCCCATAAAACATTTTTAAAGGGAGACGTACACCATGATGGCAGCGGGTGGGCAGGAGTAGCGAGGTGGAGAGGGCAAGCCCCAGAAGCCTCAAGGACCCAGTAATGGGCCCTCAAATAAACAATGATCGCCTTTAAAACAAAGCAGCCAAATTTGTGAAAGCTGCTGAGATCCGTACCCTGGCTCACTGAGCATGTAAGACAATTACCTGCGAAAGTTGCCTTGACCTACAAGGGACTCTGTATGAAAGAGAGATAAGCTTTTGTTATGCTAAGGAGAGTTGGGTGCTGCTTTTTATAGCAGTGTAACTTAGTTTAACCTGACTAATTCAGTCCACTTGTCCATATTATTAATCACCAAGTTCTCTTTATTCCATCTCATCAATATTTCTCAAATCCATCTAATTCTAACCATTGTCGCTACCTTAAATCAGGTTATCATTCCCTCTTGGCTGTATTAATGGAACAGGTCTCCCTGCCTGTGGTCTTGATCCATTCTAATCCACTTCCTGCACAGCCAGAGTCATCATTCTAAAGTGCCAGAGCTTTTGTTTCTTTCCCTAAAACCATTCAATGGTTGCCCATTGCTCCCAGGATAAAATAAGAATTCCTTCAGAGCCCTCCATAATCGGACCTCTGTTTACTTCTCCAGTCTCGTCTCTTGACATTTCTCTCTCTCTGCTTCAGTCCCATAACTATCTGATCTCCTTGGAACTACCAAGGTATAGACTCATTGTTTCTTCTTCCTAGCACACTGTTGTCCACCCTGCTCAACTTTCTCTAGTGAATCCCTTAGAAACCTGTTCAGATAATACCTCCTTTCTTGACATCTTAAGGCTGGATTGAGTGTTCCAGAGTCAACCTCTGCTCACCCCGTTAGTGGTCACTTCTTCAGGGTATATAATTGCCTGTCTCCTTGACACTCTTCTGCTAGAGTGAGAGCTCCTTGACACAGGGACTGTTTTCTAGTCATCATTGCATCCTCAGGGCTTAGCACACAATAGACCTTTAACAAGTGTTTTCAAATGAAAAATGAATGAATGAAGGCTTAAATCTAAGATGCCTCTCTCCCAGCTTCCCTTCCCAGTTATCTCAGGCACAGAACAAAAGCAAAGAGAAGGGACTTCAAGTCTGATCGATCTGGCTTCAGATTCTTCCTCTACCACTTGGAAACTATGTGAACCCAGGCAAATAACTTAATCTTTCTTGGTCCCCAAATCTCCATTTGGGAAATGGGACTAATCACATCTCCATTACAGAGTTGTGAAAATCAGAGTCGTGAACATAAAACAGCCACGGAGTGAGAGGCACAAAACAAATGCTAAATATAAAGGGTAGGTATAATATTATTCTTGTTATTATTATTATTGATCACATAAAAACTAGTCCGATGCCAGTAATGGAAATGCACTTACTTGGAAGTGAGATCGGCTTTCATTTCAAGCAGGAACGAAGAGTAAACAATTAGGCTGGAAATGAGTCCAGAGAACCGCATGGGGGATAATGGACCTCTACTCAACTCCCCTGCCAGCTTCCTCTGTCCTCAGCATCCTTCATATTTTTCTAAAAACATTAATTTTTAAGCTCCTCCCAATGTTCCTTCCTTTCTTGTCTCTTAGGACTCCTGTCATTACTCTCTGCATTCTCCATGTTCTCTTCCTCTGTCATCCTTAAAACTCCTCTCTGCAAATTTCCCTTTTTATATCCCTGGCCAAGAAGATGCGGGCTGTTAAAGAGCACAACTGAGACTGAGTAATGCATCCTCACTTAAAATACTAAGTCTTAATCCCAAGTCTTCAAAAGTCCACATCAGTCATTCATTCAACAGATATTGCTCGAGTACCCACAGATCGAGGCCTGAGCCACTGAGCTGGGCGCTATTTTTTTTTTCTCTATACAAACATTAATTAGTTACAAACTACTGGCTATATCTAATTAGAATAAAATTTCTTGGAGAAAAGCCAGTCACCTTCCACACTGAGGCCTCCTTGGTACTCAAGCAGAGAGAGGGTGTTTATTTTGCCGTTGTGGTTGTTTTTAATAAATCATGTAGCAAATTGGTAGTACATATGGTATTTCATTTTGGCATGTATGGAAATTGGTAATTATTCATGAAAATTAGGCACTCCTTTGATTGAACCAAAGACATAAGGACATGCATGACTGGATACTGGTGCTGCTACTCTAAGAATCTGAACCTAACAATACCTAAATGCATTTATCTCTTTAACCTAAAGGTGTCAGAGGTGTCAATAAAGCAAAGAGCACTGTCATATATTAAAGGGCATGGTAATGTTTTTAAGTTTTATATTGATTATATTTTGAAATAATATTTGAATATATTTGGTAAAATATATTATTAAAATTAATTTCATTTCGTTTTTCTCTGTTTTTATTGAAGTAGAGTTGAATTACAATGCTGTGTTAGTTTTAGATGTATAGCAAAGTGGTTCAGTTATTCATATATGTGTGTGTATATATATATTCTTTTTCATATTATTTTCCGTTACAGGTTTCTATAAGATATTGAATATAGTTCCCTGTGCTATACAGTAGGTCCTTGTTGTTTATCTGTTTTCTATATAGTAGTGTGCATATGTTAATCCCAAGCTCCTAATTTATCCCTCCTCCCCCATCCCCTTTGGTAACCATAAGTTTGTTTTCTATGTCTGTGAGTCTATTTCTGTTTTGTAAATAAGTTCATTTGTACCATTTTTTTCGATTCCACATATAAGTGATATCATATGATATTTATCTTTCTCTGTGTGACTTACTATGATAATCACTAGGTAAGGACATGATAATTTTTTAACTTTTTGTTTTGTGTAACTTGAGGTTGCCATTGCTAACAAGGTCTGATGAACAAAATAAAAAGTCATGGTTATACTGCTCTCTTCTTCCCCTACCCCATCCTCCCACACTGCCTTCTGTACAAACTAAATGAGGCCATAGCATCATGGAGAGTATGCTGGTCAGGAATTCCAAAGGCTTACCTTTCTGTACTGCTAGTTAGAGTGTGACATATGGGGGGAAATTGGCCTCTGTTAGTCTCAGGGTCCTCATGAGGAAAATAAAAAGAAACGCTCCATGACCAACGTTTTCCTAAAAGAGGTTTAATACGACGACAACAACACACACAGGAAGTTGATGAGTTACCAACCTTTCTCAGTAACTCATGTCCCATATCAAACAGCCCTGAGTTTCAGGAGATTCCTCCTTACAACTTATTCCAACCCTCAGTATGTGTGAAATGTTCTGAATGATTTAAAGGAACTCAAGAACATTATCAAAGCAAGGTATTGTCATTGTAAGCACCAATCCACCATCCTTTGAAATGAACTCTTCCTCAGAGATTGGTTTCCCATCATTGACTGCACAGATACATTTCTCTTTCTATGATTCCAGACACTACACCACAAACGTACCCTATCCTAGTGAACCACATTTGGCGACATTCACAAGATCTAACAATCTCAAGGAATGATTCATGTTTAGTTCTCTCTCTCCTTGGGCAACCCATCCATCAGATCTATCTAGGGAGCCTGAGTAGCTGTGGAAGGAAATTAACCTAATTATCTGTGTTCTTGGAGTGTTAAGGTTCCAGCAAAGATGAAGACAGACTCTTCCTTTCATGTCCATGTCAGATGTATTCCTTAAATTTAAGAGTTTTCACTAGCTATGACAAAGCAACACTCGTCCCTTTCAACAAAAGGATAGTTACCTGTTGTGTTCAGATGGTGATTGTTTCCTTCAAGTAAAAATCTACCAGCTGCCAAGGCCACTGTGCATCTCAGCAGATGAGGGTATGTTCTTCTAAAGCAGTTTGAATATGAGGGCTGAGAGACCAGAATGGGGTTTCTTTGTTTGTTTTATTTCATGGTTCTTCCTTCCGTTTTTGGATGAGGATTTTTAGATGAGATTAAGCTAATTATCATTAAGTTCCATTTCAACTTCTGGATTCCTCATTTTGGAATATGACCACAGATGTCTTTGTGCCTTACCAGGTTTACCAAGGGACAAAGTTAGAATGATTTCATCACATTTTTTTTCCCATGACTATGGTTGGATGAGTGAAGTCCCTAATTAACTAGTGCATACCATTAGCAAAACAAATTCAGGAGGGTTTTTTTTTTTTAATTCTGCATAATACTGGTTGATGGGTAATGCCACTATTTTCTTAGGGCTATATGCTAGCCAAATCGCTTCTGCTGACATGTGCCTTAAGACTGCTGATGGTCAAGGAGC
The DNA here is from genome assembly GCF_964341445.2 of Mesoplodon mirus. NCBI lineage: Eukaryota > Metazoa > Chordata > Mammalia > Artiodactyla > Ziphiidae > Mesoplodon > Mesoplodon mirus. Next base: position 65,266,033 of record NC_138993.1, on the reverse strand, counting down.
AGACAGAGGTTTCCAGGGAAATAAAAGAAAACTTGTGAAAACTCGCTTGAAGAACACATTCCACATTTATTATCAGGGAACTAAACATTTGTATTAGGTTTGTATTAGTGCCCAAGGCCTTAAGGAAAATGTGGAACCCATTTTAATAACTGCTATCAACCTCCTGTCATCCCTGGGGTGTGTGCACAGAGCTATATGAGCACAGACTGTCCTGTGAAGAGGCATTGCTTAGACCAGGGAGCAGGCTTTTAAGTCACTGCCCACCTTCTTGGTCCAAAAGCGAAAAAGTGTAAGACTGAAGAGTAATGATGGCTCAGAGAATTAAACACATTCTAAACCCAAGAATGTTCATGACACTTTGGTACTAGATATCGGAGCAAAAGTTTCCGAATGCAAAATATAAATTAAAGGTCCTATGTAGACCTTAAAGGTCTATATAGGAACAAAATAAATAGCCTCACTGGTGAGAAGACAGAGTTGAATTTTAGCTTTGAACCTTGCCTTTCCCTACTTGGGAAAATTCCAATAAATGTCAACTGCCTCCCTAGAAGGTAATAGCCAATCAATAGACAAAACGTATAGGATTTTGACTTCTTATCCAACCCTTGCATTTAGCTTCTATTTGATATTATGCAATTTTAAAAAATATCCTGTGCCTCAGTTTCTCATCTGAGAGTTAAAAATATGAAGAGTGATTCAATGATCATTTGAAAGAAATAACTAAAACAAATTCTAGCCAGAGATAATAACTGTATGTACTAAAATTTTCTTTTCATCCTTTTTGTATTAATTTGAACAAGTCTCCCTTGGGCAAATACTCCAAAGAGATCATGATTTCTGGGTTTCTGATTTCTCTTCATTATGGGCAAATGATTCTTCTACATAGTGTGGTGACCAAAAATATGCCAAGAACACCAAATGATTAACTTAATATATTAAACTTACATTACTGTAGACCAAATGCTTTTTTTTTTTTTTTTAGCATTCTCACAAAAACATCAGTGCAGTAACTTTATGTTAAACCAAAGATACCTTCTAAGTCCTATAACTCGCCCCACTACTCACTTCTCTGGGCCCTATATTTGTTCTTCATCAATAGGAGCTGTTACCAGTCCTTTTTTTTTTTTTTTCTTTTAAATGTTTCCTATCCATTTCAATGCAATCCCTCCGGTCTCTAAGCTAATCTACTCAACCCTAATACCATGGCCCCTCATGCGTCCATTGTATCAGACACTCTCTAATAAGAAAGGCAAGCATCATCTTCCCCAAGCCCCAGCTTCATCTCTGTGCTGCGCACCAAACTTAGCATGTTGCCGTCACTAACAAACCCCTATGATCCAAGGAACTGTCAGTCTTAGTACCATGCTGGATGGAGGGCGGTACATTAAGACATGTCCTACAGGGGAAAAAAATTGAAGGAGGCGGGTATATAAAATGAAGATGACTCATTGACTAGCAAAAACCAATGAAGCAAAAATGGACCATTTTCCTCTCACTGATTTTCACTGCTCATCGTATGCTGACAGCCATCTCTGCAACTTTCCACTCCTCTTGTAGCTCCTGGGGAGGCCATGCAAGGACACAGGAACACTCACAACACTTGGCCAGGCCCTTCCCATTGAGTTATAGCAACATACTGGAAAGTAATTCACACTGAGAAACTACAGTTTCTCACGTATGAGTAAATTGCAGCCAACACGTTTGTGAGCAACGCTGTCCTCACTGGATTCTGATGAAGTCACAGCAGGGCCTTCGCTCAGTGGCCTCTTGACTTTGTCTGGCCATGTTCTCAGTTATGCTTTCCTGTGAGAATAAAGACCTACCCTCTTCCGGACTCAACCTCCTAATGTTCTAGAGAAATCGCATTTTACAAAAAGTGCCATCCATCATCTGTGAAAGCCAGGCGGTTTAAGTCCCTGCCAAGAGCAGGGGCAGATACTCTGAGTAATTGGATGTTGTCTCTGTAATCTAACTGCTGCCAGCAGCTGGAGACCAGAGGTGAGGTGAGGAGAAACCTTCCCCCCGGAAGAGGCTGCGAGCAAGGCCAGACACTTCAGATGCCACTTCCGAAGCATTCAGGTGTGTGTCAAACTCCCTACCTATTTTTAAACGGCACATGCATTCTAAAACAAGTCAGCATGTACTTTTTTAAGGAGTTATTTACCATGAGTTGTCACGCAGTCACTTAGGCTCTAGAGAAGCTCAGATAAAGATAAACTCCTTTATTTTTTTAACATCTTTATTGGACTATAATTGCTTTACAATGGTGTGTTACTTTCTGTTTTATAACAAAGTGAATCAGTTATACATATACATATGTTCCCATATCTCTTCCCTCTTGCGTCTCCCTCCCTCCCACCCTCCCTATCCCACCCCTCTAGGTGGTCACACACCACCGAGCTGATCTCCCTGGGCTATGCAGCTGCTTCCCACTAGCTATGTATTTTACATTTGGTAGTGTATATATGTTCATGCCACTCTCTCACTTTGTCACAACTTACCCTTTCCCCTCCCCATATCCTCAAGTCCATGCTCTAGTAGGTCTGTGTCTTTATTCCCGTCTTACTCCTAGGTTCTTAATGACCTTTTTTTTTTCTCTTAGATTCCATATATATGTGTTAGCATATGGTATTTGTTTTTCTTTCTGACTTACTTCACTCTGTATGACAGACTCTAGGTCCATCCACCTCACTACAAATAACTCAATTTTGTTTCTTTTTATGGCTGAGTAATATTCCATTGTATATATGCACCACATCTTCTTTATCCATTCATCTGTGGATGGACACTTAGGTTGCTTCCATGTCCTGGCTACTGTAAATAGAGCTGCAATGAACATTTTGGTACATGACTCTTTTTGAATTATGGTTTTCTCAGGGTATATGCCCAGTAGTGGGATTGCTGGGTCATATGGTAGTTCTATTTTTAGTTTTTTAAGGAACCTCCATACTGTTCTCCATAGTGGCTGTATCAATTTACATTTCCACCAACAGTGCAAGAGGGCTCCCTTTTCTCCACACCCTCTCCAGCATTTATTGTTTCTAGATTTTTTGATGATGGCCATTCTGACCGGTATGAGATGATATCTCATTGTAGTTTTGATTTGCATTTCTCTAATGATTAATGATGTTGAGCATTCTTTCATGTGTTTGTTGGCAATCTGCATATCTTCTTTGGAAAAATGTCTATTTAGGTCTTCTGCCCATTTTCGGATTGGGTTGTTTGTTTTTTGTTATTGAGCTGCATGAGCTGCTTATATGTTTTGGAGATTAATCCTTTGTCAGTTGTTTCATTTGCAAATATTTTCTCCCATTCTGAGGGTTGTCTTTTGGTCTTGTTTCTGGTTTCCTTTGCTGTGCAAAAGCTTTTAAGTTTCATTAGGTCCCACTTGTTTATTTTTGTTTTTATTTCCATTTCTCTAGGAGGTGGGTCAAAAAGGATCTTGCTCTGATTTATGTCATAGAGTGTTCTGCCTATGTTTTCCTTTAAGAGTTTTATAGTGTCTGGACTTACATTTAGGTCTTTAATCCATTTTGAGTTTATTTTTGTGTATGGTGTTAGGGAGTGTTCTAATTTCATTCTTTTACACGTACCTGTCCAGTTTCCCCAGCACCACTTATTGAAGAGGCTGTCTTTTCTCTACTGTATATTCTTGCCTCCTTTATCAAAGATAAGGTGACCATATATGTGTGGGTTTATCTCTGGGCTTTCTATCCTGTTCCATTGATCTATCTTTCTGTTTTTGTGCCAGTACCATACTGTCTTGATTACTGTAGCTTTGTAGTATAGTCTGAAGTCAGGGAGCCTGTTTCCTCCAGCTCCATTTTTCTTTCTCAAGATTGCTTTGGCTATTCGGGGCCTTTTGTGTTTCCATACAAATTGTGCAATTTTTTTTGTTCTCGTTCTGTGAAAAATGCCAGTGGTAGTTTGATAGGGATTGCATTGAATCTGTAGATTGCTTTGGGTAGTAGAGTCATTGTCACAATGCTGATTCTTCCAATCCGAGAACATGGTATATCTCTCCATCTATTTGTATCATCTTTAATTTCTTTCATCAGTGTCTTATAATTTTCTGCATACAGGTCTTTTGTCTCCTTAGGTGGGTTTATTCCTAGATATTTTATTCTTTTTGTTGCAATGGTAAATGGGAGTGTTTTCTTAATTTCACTTTCAGATTTTTCATCATTAGTGTATAGGAATGCCAGAGATTTCTGGGCATTAATTTTGTATCCTGCTACTTTACCAAATTCATTGATTGGCTCTAGTAGTTTTCTGGTAGCATCTTTAGGATTCTCTATGTATAGTATCATGTCATCTGCAAACAGTGACAGTTTTACTTCTTTTCCAATTTGGATTCCTTTTATTTCTTTTTTTTCTCTGATTGCTGTGGCTAAAACTTCCAAAACTATGTTGAATAACAGTGGTGAGAGTGGGCAACCTTGTCTTGTTCCTGATCTTAGTGGAAATAGTTTCAGGTTTTCACCATTGAGGATGATATTGGCTGTGGGTTTGTGATATATGGCCTTTGTTATTTTGAGGAAAGTTCCCACTATGCCTACTTTCTGCAGGGTTTTTATCATAAATGGGTGTTGAATTTTGTCAAAAGCTTTCTCTATATCTATTGAGATGATCATATGGTTTTTCTCCTTCAATTTGTCAATATGGTGTATCATATTGATTGATTTGCATATATTGAAGAATAAAGATAAACTCCTTTTGATACATGCCTAGCATATGTGGGAACTCAGCCTTGGCTACATTCCTCACCCTTTGTTTTTCCAATAAGAAAATGATCTAAGAACAACTAAGTCCCCATTTCCTTATTAGCATTCCACCAGGGGTACTCAAGACCATGCACCTAACTACGTATCAGTCAAACTGATATCAAGTAAACTCACCCACACTCACGCAGACATCGCTATGCAAGGTAGGACTCACAAAATATTCACAGGAAAGTGAGTAGGGCACAAACTTGGCTTTGGGAAGAGACTTATGGTCTAAGCATGTGCTTACAGTACTAAATATCTAGATGCTCTCAATGGGAGAACAGTGCCTGCAAAATTGAGCTAACTATGCTATATTGTTAAGGTCCAGCATCTCTCAATTATAAAAATAAGATATTCCTAGCATAAGCTCACTGGATGAACCCAGTGAATGAGTGGAGCCACAACTAACCAGCCACCACCTTCCCTTCCTTCCGTCTTTCCCCTCCGCCCTCTCCCTTCCACCTTCTGGCTTTTTCATTCTTCTCTTTTCCTTTCACAGCTTTGACAGAATGCCTTTAAGTGTGAGGCACTGTGCTAGTCCCTAAGGACACAAATTGATTAAGGTGTTACCATAGTCCCTGAGGAACTTTCAGTTCTGCCTAGAGGATCAGAGGGTTACAGCAAAGTTATGGCACAGGGTTGGGGGCGGGTAAGGACAATGATAGAGGGAAACACCCAATGATAAGCACAGAGAAGGGGCCTCAATGCCAGCTTAAGGCAATCATGGGTAGCTTCTAGGAGGAAGTCTTTCCTTGACCTTAGCTTTAAAGTTTAAATAGGAGTTGGCTGATAAAGAAGGGGAGGGAAGTCTGAAAGAATAGCCTATGAGAAGGTGTGAAATATGCCAGGTTCAATAGTGATCCTAATTGGCTTGAGCCATACTGTACATATATGAGGACAAATGAGAGAGAAATGAGGCTCGTGACATCAACCAGAGGCAGTTATAGTAGGCCTAGCAATCTAGCATACTGAGCTAAGGAATTGGAACTTTCCCTTAAAAACTGAAAATACATTGAAATCATTTAGGCAATTTAAGACTACGGTAGCTGATTGCCTTGTCTCTGGCTTTAAACAATAGGACAGTTGGCACATCTGAGCCCAGGCCTGCAGAAGCATCCCTTATTCTTACTCAGGATCCCTCCCAGGAGGAGCAAACCCCATGTAGCCTGTGTCCCTTCAGCCCAGGTCCTGAAATGAGCAGACCCAAATGCGTTCAGCCAAAATCAGCCAGACCTCAGCTCCTACAGATCCCCAAGCAAGAAGAAACCCTAATGCCTGTGGTGGTAAGCCCTAGAGAGTTGGGTCATTGTTCATCACACTCCATTATTGTAGCAATAACTAACTCATATAAGTACTGAATCCCATGTTTCCCACTTTTTAAACCAAAGTAAGAAGGTGATGGTCAACTCAGGCTCCAGAAGGAACTCATTTTAGATAAAAATAGCCCTTTTGGATAAGGACAGTATATGCCACCGTGGGAATAAGAGGAGTGTAGAGGAAGATTGTAGCTCTGCTGGGTAAAATCACTTTCTTGTCAGTGAGAAATATTAGTGTTTTGAGAGTTTAGATTGCTTAAGGAAATGAGAGAAGACTGGGAGACAGATGTTTAATCATTCACCCGATTTTTAAGTGAGAGCTGAAATGGGCACATTGGAGTGTCTGCCCAGCTCGTGTGAGCAGCCCACACACCCTCAGGGGGTTTCTTCCACTCATTCCCACTTCTCTGGCACAGAGGACAGGAGCTGAGGACGTGTAAACTCAGAGGAGTGAAAGGGAAGCCGATAAGCAGGAAAAAAATGGGACCAAAACAGAGAAAGAAGCAGAAGCTCATAGTTACTTGGCCCCAGAGGGCAGGGTACATCCGAGAGAAATTGTCTTGGTTCCTGCAGTTGTCTCTTCCTGGTCTCAGCCCCCACAAGGTCTGGTGGCACTTCCTTCTTTTTGACCCAAGATGTAACCCCGAATCACAGTAATAAATCCTTCGTTTGCTTAAGCTCAAGAAAAGATGTGCTACTGAAATCAAAAGAAATTTGAGGAAAATAGGTATCTGTTATGTGTCATACATGTGCTAGGCGTGGGGGGTACAAAGGAGGCAGGACAGATAAATGAAGAGACTTTTTCGAACAGTTCCTAAGTCATGATGGAAATGCAGATGCTACGGAAGTACTTTCACAGACTCGGAAGAGTCCAGCAAGTCATCTTGGAGGAACTGGTATTTAAGCTGAATATGAGTTGGATAGTTCACCAGAGAGGGCGTAATCAACAAGATCAAATGCCATCTAGGTGGCCAAGAGGAGTCTGAGAAATGGCCTCTCAGCTGAGCAATAAAGGTCATTGGCTAATATTGAGAGAAATTTTGCGACGTGGTGAGGACAACAGCCAGACTGCAGTGAATTGAAGAGATGAGAAAGTAGAAACAAGGGAAGACAACTCCACACACCACTTTCAAGAACCATGGCAATGGATGAGGCAGGGTGTTAGGTGGAGCGGTAAGCAGGATGGATTGAGAAGCTATTTGTTGTTGTTTGTTGTTGTCTAAGCCAGAAAGGCTTCACACCCCAGATGTGAGTCATAGGTGTCACAGGCTGCAACTCTAGAAGAGGAAATCTTTTGTGGGAAACAATGAGCACAAGGAATAATACAATGAAACTCTGAAATGATGTGTCAAGAAGATAAAGACAGTCCACTCAGAATGTGTGAGTTTAGCCAAACTAAACTCTTCTTACTATAAACCAACTGCTTGGGAGGAAATTATTTGGGGGGAAAATGCATTGCCATCCTCAAATGGAATGTCTGAAAACGACTTACTGTTCCTAACTTATTCATCCCCAATGCCTCACCAACATGATCCTTCTGTAATAGACTCATATTTCAAAGTGTGGAATGAAAAAAATGTGCCAACTAGCAATGACACAGAGACAATACCCTCAGGTATAACAGCAATTGGAAAAGTGAATATGGGGAGATTTTTAACACTGCTAAATATACAGGGTTGGTTTCCTTTTTATAACTCTCATTCCTCAAGGGTACTAAATGGGTACCAAACAAATAATTGAAATTTTATTGTGCTGACTTTGAAGAATCTTCTATACATATATAGCATATTTGATAAAGACTTCCCTTGTGAAAATTAATTGCATTTTTAAATACAGAAAAATATTAGCATAGAAAGAGGACCACCTGTTGTGAATTGAGCACAGCATAGAAACAGTGTTGCAGCAACCGTATTTCTTAGAATCTTAATTGGGATGCTTTTAAGTCACTGCCATACCTCCGCCACTACAAGAATCACTACCATTTCTATCAACACCACCATCCCCATCCCCACCATCACTGACACCATCACCACCACCACTACAATCCCATCACCACCTTCACTGCTTCCACCAACCATCTGAACGATCATTCCTACCACCACTTCCATCACCCTCACCACCATCTCCTCCTCTATCAATATCATCACCACCAGCTAGTTTCCAAGTATAATTTCTGAACCATGGGTTGCTATTTGAATCAGTAATTTTAGATATGGCTCATCCAGTTTCAACAAAGGTCTGTGCCACTCTTTCTCCTGAAGCTCCTTTCCTTCTCTATAATTACACAAATGCAAGCCAGTGGCCGGGGCAGAAGTGGAGAATGAAGCCTCAGGATGAGAGGAGGAGCAAGATACCCAGTAACCAGGCTGCAACAATGACTTGGCTCTCAACACACGCTGATGGATTTGGGTTAGGAACTTACAAAAATAGCATGTGCAGCCAGGGCTTTATTTTAAATGTCCCAGCATTGATCAGAAAAAAAAGGGATTCAACTAAGCCAATGATGGAGAAAACTAATTTCATGGTAAAATAATTCTAGAATGTATTTAAGGTGCACTGGCAAGACCATTTTCAAAGAAATCTGCATTACAAAACATGCATGGGAATTGAAGACTCCATTCAGACAGCCTCCAGCTGCTAAAGAAAAACTGTTATTCTTTAGCTCTTTCCCACTGTTTCCTGTAAACAATTTTATGGGGGAGAAAAAGCTTCCTTACCACATCTGCCCTTGTCAAAAGAAAGGCACAGCATGGTGTAAATATTTTGTTCTGTTTCTTCCATTAGCAAATATTTCTTTTCTCTAGTGAAAGACATGAATAAAGAAGAAGAAAACAGTGGTGCTGAAATTGTTTACTAGCTTCCTTGAAGGAGATCAATATGGAAAAGTGATCAAAAATGGACTTTTTTAGATCTTGCCAAAGAGAGGAACTCAGTGAAGGCACCTCTTCCTGCAAACTGTTGTATTTTACATTTAATGCCCAAAGATCCAAGATAAATATTTTACCTCTTAAAAACATCTAAAATTCTAAATTATCACTTCATAGCCTCTATAAACAGGGCTCTATAGTACATACACAGATTTTTCTTTTTAAGATGATAGCACCTTGACCCAGCATGTGTGTGTTGGGTAGACTTAAACTTTCAGTGGGAACTATCACTTAAAGCAGCTTTGTGTTAGCATGTCTTTTACTTTCAGTTTTCCTATTTTCCTTGCAGAAAAAAGAGATGTGATTGACCACATAATGATGTGTGTGTGTGTGTGTGTGTGTGTGTGTGTAGCCTGTTAAAATTCAAATGATCACACAAAATCATTCATTTAAATGACCAGAGAACCAAATAAATGTTCCATCTGTTCAATTTCTGTGTTCTTACTCACACTTATTTTCAGTTTAAAGACATCCAATTTCTTGCTTTCCGTACTTTCTCATAATTTGTGAGAATTGCCCGTTCAAGATGTCTAGCATATCATTCCATACATTGTTTGTACATTTGTTTCTAAGTCTGATTGGTCATTCTTTTAAACTTAAGGCATGAAGTTTTCATTTAGAATTGTGTGCAGCAATTTCTGACATTTTGAAGTGCACATAGTTGCTGGGAAAAGTCAATATTAAGGTATGTTTAAAGAAAACAGAAGTTTTTATCATTAGGAAGACACAGACCTTGGATGTCAACATAAAGAAACACGGGACTGAATAACACTGACTACACCACTCCAGGAATGGGTCTTTCGTGAAGTCAGTTCCAAATTCCTAGGTTTCAGTTGGAACCTTGACACTGACTAGTACTGTTCTCAGTCCATACCTAGTCCTTGTACCAAGCTTGTTCTTTGCTTTATTTTGCAGTGAACTTGAACACCATGTGTGTAGTGGGTACAGACAGTGGGTCTACAGTCAGGCTACTTGGTTTTTAAATTTTGACTACCCTTCAGTAGGACTATAATTTAGGGCCCGTGATTTGACTTCCCTGTCTCAATTTCCTCATCTACAAAATGGTACCAAATTGCAACCAGGTGATATAGTTGTTTGAAGACTAGATGACTTAATATATAAAGACTGCTTATATAGGAAATGCTAAATTAATTCTGTCGTTGTTATTCTCATCATTTGTTATAACAATTATTATTATTATTTTAAATAAATATTGTATATATTTGAGGTGAACAACAGGATGTTTGGGTAAATATATACACAGTGAAATGATTAGTAGAGTCAAACTAACCTTGGCTACTATGAAGGATGCTATAATGGTACCAAAAGCTCGGGCACCAAAAGCAAAAATAAACAAAAAGAACTACATTAAGCTAAAAAGCTCCTGCACAACAAAGGAAACGATCAACAAAATGAAAAGGCAATGTATGAATTGGGAGAAAATATCTGATAAAACCTAAAATCTGATAAAAAGTTTAATTCAAAATATATTTCCAAAATATATAAGGAACTCCTATAACTCAACAGCACATACACACACAAAAAACTCAATTAAAGAATGGGCAAAGGTCCTGATTAAACATTTTTCCAAAGAAGACATACAAATGGCCAACAAGTACATGCAAGGGTGCTCAACATCACTAATCATCAGGGAAATACAAATCAAACCCACAGTGAGATATCACCTCACACCTCTTAAAATGGCTATTATCAAAAAGATAACAGATGGCACATGCTGGCCCTGGCAAAGATGTGAAGAAAAGGGAACCACAGTACGCTGTTTGTGGGAATGTAGACTGGTGCAGCCACTATGGAAAACAGTATGGAGGTTCCTTAAAAAATTAAAATTAGAACTACCAAGTGACCCAGCAATCCCACTTCTGGGTATATACCTAAAGGAAATGAAATCAGTACCTCAAAGAGATATCTGTGCTCCCAAGTTCATTGCATCATTATTCACATTAATTACTATTATTAACATGGCTGCCCATCCGTTTAGATCATAGATTCCTTGAGGAAAAGGAGCAGGCCCTATATATTTGTATAGTTTGAACAATGCCTTGTATGAGGCAGGTGCTCCATTACCTGTCCAGTCTCTGGTTTTTGCTAGAAACTCTACTGAGGTAAATATAAAAAATGACCAGGGGCGCAATTATAAAAGAATAATGAGAATTCCAAAAATGTCCCATTTTGCAACATGATCTCACTTCTCTTTTCCCATGAGACTAATTAAAGGAAAATGGGACTAAGGAGAGATTTAAGCAGAGGATGGTGCCAACTGCTAATATGGCATTCCTGCAAGCAGTCCTGCAGTCCTTTTCCCTCACATCATATCAAATGGCCATGTTTTGAGAAAGACCTTTCCATTTAAAGATGCAGACATAGAGAATGGACTTGAGGACACAGCAGGGGAAGGGGAAGCTGGGACGCAGTGACAGAGTAGCATTGACATATATACGCTACGAAATGTAAAATGGATGGCTAGTGGGAAGCGGCTGCATAGCACAGGGAGATCAGCTCGGTGCTTTGTGACCACCTAGAGGGGTGGGATAGGGAGGGTGGGAGGGAGATGCAAGAGGGAGGGGATATGGGGATATATGTTTACGTATAGCTGATTCACTTTGTTGTACAACAGAAACTAACAAAACATTGTGAAGCAAGTATATTCCAATAAAGATATAAAAAAAATAAAGGCAAATAGAACAACACAAGGAGAGTTCAAAGTACAATCACATTTTGAAACTTACCATAAACAGCAAGGATGAGATCCATATGTGAGATACATTGAATTCTAGCAAACATAGTGGACTCAGAGTTAGAAGACAAGTTGGTAAGTACAACCACTAATGTGCAAACAACCCCTTAGACAGACCACTTGATGTCTACCTACCCAAGATGAAAAGCATGATGTCAAGTTGAGGGAGAAAAAGCAAAAAGCCCAGAAAACAATCTCACTCCCAGTTCGATAAGCTTGTCTTCCCTTTAACTTGCAAATGGGAGTAAGAAAGAAGAAACTGAAAATATACATGTAAAGGTGAAATAATTGAAGCAGAGGAAACGAGCTTCAAGTGATACTGCATATTTTTTCTAACCTTTTTCCCTAACATGTCTTGCTAAGAAGTATAGAAAAATCAAATTCTACTCAGGGGCACCACCCTTTTCTTCTATGACCAGGAAGTTTTCATACGTGATGCATGTGGCCCCTCTCATCAAATAACTTTTTTCCATTTTAAAAAATGATAACATGATATGTGTCATTTCTTTTTTTTTTTAAGTTTTTTTTTCATGTGGACTATTTTTAAAGTCTTTGTTGAATTTGTTACAATATTGCTTCTATTTTATGTTTTGGTTTCTTGGCCAGGAGGCATGTGGGATCTTAGCTCCCCGACCAGGGATTGAACCCACACTCCCTGCACTGGAAGGTGAAGTCTTAACCACTGGACTGCGTCCCAGTGTCATTTCTTTTGATTATCATTTTCACTTGAAAATTTTAAGAAAAAGAAACACTCAAAGAAAAAAATCAAAATTATCTGTAATTCTATAGCTCAGAGCGCAGTATTGTTAATATTTTGGTTTATTGTTTCATTTAAACATTTTTATTATTGCAAAATTGATCACGATATATAGATCACAATATAGACAGAACATATGAAGATTTTAAAAAATTGTAACAAAGTAAGCACCTGTGTAAGCACCATCCAGATTCAAAAGTAGCAAACTGTACCATGCTTTAGAAATTCCTTGCTGCTCCAATCCCAGTCACCCTACCCCATGCTTCCTCATCACCCGCATCCTCTCTCCCTGAGCCTAGCATTTGTTTTACCACCTGTGGGTTGCATCCCTAAATAAAGTATTAAAAGTTTTGTTTGGTAAGGATAAATTGTACAGCACAGGGAATTATAGCCATTATCATGTAGTAACATTTAATGGAGTATATAATCTGTAAAAATACTGAATCACTATGCTCTGTACACCTGAAACTAATATAATATTGTAAATCAACTATACTTTAATAAAAAAATAAAAGTTTTGTTTGTTAACTTGACAGAAATGAAATTATACACTATGCATTATCAGAGGCTTGCTTCTCTTCATTCATCATTACGTCTGTGCAAAACTCGTCCATATTCAGTTATTTTTAGTGCTGTGTAGTACCCCACTGAATGAGTAAGCCCCCATGTAGATTTCGATTCTAATACTGGTGGCCATTTGGGTTGTTTCTATGTTTTGATGTTAAGAATATTTTTATGCATGTGTCCTGGTGAAAATATGCCAGTATTCTCGAGGGTTTCCACCTAATAATGAGTTTGCTGGATTCATAGGTTATGTGCAGATTCAAATTTACTAAGTAATACCAAAGTGTTTTCCAGAGTAGTTATACCAGTTTCTACTCCCAATGAAGTGGATGAGAGTCCCCATCTACAACCTAACACTTAGTGTTACCAGCTTCTTAACTTTTGCCAATCTGGTGGGTATGTATAGTTTAAATACTTAATACTACTGAGTTGGAGCATCTTTTTCTATCAGTTTTGCCATTTGAGTTCCTGCATGTGTGTATGTGTGTGTGTGTGTGTGTGTGTGCACAATTGTGTGAAGTGTCTTGCCAATATCACAGTATATTTATAATGGATACTATGGATAACCACCTGCTGTTTTCAAATTAAGAGAGACAGGAAGCACTTTTCTGGCCATTTATGCCTTTAAAACTTAAAATAAATATAGAAATTATTAGAAAAAATATCAATGGCACCACTATTGACATAACTGCTCAAATTAGAACTAGAAATCACTCACCCCTTATTTTCCATTACTCCACCTTCCTTCCAGAAAGTACGTTCTCCACTACGTTCTGGTAGGTGATCAAATTCTACTGAGACTACTTCTAAACTACATACTTAGTTCTAGAAAACCTATGGTTCCTCTCTTTCCATGATATAAACATATATGTACTTATTCACAAGCTCTACATTTGTCTCTAGAGTAGCTATTACAATCTATGATGCTAGGAACATTTTTGTACAACAGTGTGTAAGCATTTCTCTAACATGTATATTAAAAAGTGGTATTTAGAATTATGGCAGTGTGTGAATGTTTAATTTACTAAGAAATGTCAAAACTGAATGAGGGTCTCCACTGCTATCACAACTTCACAACACTTTTTTTAGTTTGGTAGGTGTAGTGAGTGGGTAATGGTATTTCACTGTGTTTTTAAGTTTCATTTCCCTGAGTAATAATGCTATTTTACACCCTGTCATATGTTTGTGAGTGTTTCAATTTTCTCTTCCTTTTTAAAATCTTTTTTATTTTTTCTATTGGACTGTCTTTTTCTTACCGATTTGAGGAAGTTCATTTCGTTATCCGGGTATTAGTTATTTGCCAGTTGTAATGGTTTGTGGCTTGTCTTTTCACTCTGTTTACCAGTGTCTTTTGATAAAGAATAACAATTTCAATATGGTCAAATTAAATCCTCCCTTTACAGTTTGCATTTTTGTGTCTTGCTTGATTTGTGTCTGTTTTAGAAATCCCTTTCTACCCCATGGTCATAAAAACATACTCCTATATTTTTTTCTAAATGTTTTATAGTTTTCTCTTTCATTTCTAAAATTTTAATCACTTTTACTTTTTGTAAGGAGATAGGCACCCAATTTCAATCCTGTCGTACAATTAACTAATCATCTGCCCCATCACTATTTACATTTACCCCCGTTCTGCAATGCTACCTCTATAAATAAAGTTTTCATATATGCCTGAGTCTGCATTTTACTCCATATTTCTACATATCCAAACTTGTACATTGTCTAAATACGGACAATGGAATATAGACTTGAATAAACCTGATTATTTAAAAGAATATGACTCGCCTTGTTCTTCTTCATGGGTGTCTTGGTATTCCTTGTACTTTCTTTTTTCAAATAATTTTATCTATTGATAGTTACACAAATATACACAACTCTGTTGAGGTGTTTCCTAAATTGACATTGAATCTATAAATCAACTAGGGAAAAATTAATGTCTTCTGACCTAGGACTCTAATATATGGCTCTCTTTATTGAGACTTTCTTTAATTTTTTTGCAATAAAATTTATAACTGTCTGTATTTGTTCCTTGGTTCTATTTGTCTAACCTCACACATTGTTTAAATAGGAACACTGTATTACAAAACTGCTGTCAGATTTATTTCTTGTTACTTTATATATATTGTTATACTAACTTCTCCAGTGTTAGCATATAGAAATGCAACTCACTTTCATATAGATTTTATATCCAGCAACTTGTTAAACTGTCTTATTAATTCTAGTAAATTATTAATATATCTTTTTGAGGTTCCTACATATATAAGCTTTGAACAATGACAGTTTTGCTTCGTTTCCAATTCTTATTTTTTGTCATATTACACCAGCAAAACCCTCCAGTACAATATTGAATAGAAGTGGTGACACTAGGCATTCTTAACTTGTTCTTGACCTTAAAAAGAGCACTTTCAGGGCTTCCCTGGTGGTGCAGTGGTTGAGAGTCCACCTGCCGATGCAGGAGACACAGGTTCCTGCCCCAGTCTGGGAAGATCCCACATGCCGTGGAGTGGCTGGGCCCATGAGCCATGGTCGCTGAGCCTGTGCTCCACAACGGGAGAGTCCATAACAGTGAGAGGCCAGCGTACCGCAAAAAAAAAAGAAAAAGAGAGCGCTTTCAGTATGTCACTATGAGGTGGATATTTGCTGTAGGTTTTGTATAGATTCCTTTTACTAGAATAATGAAGTTTCATTATTCTCTTAGTTTGCCAAGAATTATTCTTCTAAAGTCAAAAATAGGTGCTGAAGTTTATAAAATTCTATTTTCCTGAATCCACTGGGAGTTTAAAAAGATTCTTTATTGTGTTTTGTGTGATATATTACATTAATCAATTTGTTAATATTAATATAATTAATAGTAATATAGACTTTGTATTCCTGAGGTAACATCACATATACACTATCTCTTTCAGATGTATCTGGATTTTGCATGCTACAAGTTTAGACATTTGCATATATTTTCATGAGGAGAGTAGCCTAAAATTTTTCTTCTAATCTACTTGCCTCCTTGCCAGGTTTCTGTATCAAGGTTATGTTTGCTTCATACAAGAAGTTTGGGACTGCCCTCTCTTCCTTCTTCTCAGAAAGAGTTTATGCAACATTGGCATTACCCTTCCCTGACTATCTGGAGAGACACTTGGCCCTGGTGTGAAAGTTCAAGGTCTTACAGATTTGGCAGAAACCTCTGGGGTGTAAGCCAGCTTTGGAGCTCACCCAACTTGCAGAATTCCAGCTCTCGCTTGAGTTTTGGTCTCTTCAGTTTCCTTGTCTTGTGTTAGCTCAGCAATACATTTAAAAAAGATTTTAAACTATTTTTTCACCAGCCTGTGGTTATCTTAATCCGGTGGTCTTTCATACCATCAGAAATGGATATGCCAGTGGCTACATTCTTCTAATAACATTTGACCTGTCCTTACTTCTGAGACCAGGTCTACTCAAGCCCACCTACTATACGCCATGTCCACCCTGGCACATAGTAGAGGCTCAAGTAATATTGATTAAATGAGCAAATGAATATTACAGCTGTGTTCCACATACTTTGTTATTGTCCTTTTCCCAATACATTATTATTTTTACTTACATGTTTATCACCCAGGCAGAACTGCCAGCTTTTGAAGAATATGAAGCTGTTTCTATCTGTTTCTATGTGTTCTTACCCCCAATGTTTAGCACATAAATTTACTGAATAAATGAGTGAATAAATATACAGATAAATCAATCACTGTAGTTAATTCAAATATATGTAGGTTAAATTTTACCCAGATGCTTTTTAATCTGCTAACAAATAGGTAATTAATGCAATGCAGGGAAACCAAGATGTAAATCATTGAATTCTGCAGCAAAGTAAATTTACTGTCATTTAATTGGGTGTATCTCCCATTTCGTACAGTTGCTTATGTAAATCTCAGATAATTAAAAGCCTACAGTGAGCTGTTCAATAGCACTCATGATGCTTTTTTCGTTTTTGCCCCCAGGCAGCTTGTTTTGGGCAGTAGATGTCCAGCCCACATGCATTATTTGAACATAAGTTATACGTCTTGACAAGATGCTCTGAACCTCATCGTTGAAGGAGAAGGGATACAAGTAGATGATGCAGAGCAGGCCAGACTTATTTCCTTAACTGAAAACTACCTGCAAGTACCAGTTAGAGTCATATGAGCTGTCTAATCCTTAAAGCCTCTGTTATGTGAAGTAATGGCCTCCTACAGTTTCCACTAAGTATAAAGATATGAAAAATCAATACCAATGCACATATAGTTCTCTGAAGAAAAGCAAATGCTCCTGCAATAACTGACAGCATCCAGGCTTGACCTGTGTAAAGACCAGATGAATGGCTGATTGACCCTGCTGCATTCCGAGTTGCAAAACAGCAACCTGCTTCCTAAACCTGAAGTTCAGAGAATATAAAACAACTAAATATATGTTTAGAAAACATTATGGAGTCTTACAGAAAAGTCTATGAGCCCTGAGAAGGAAACTGTTCCAGGCTGAGGCTTAGTTACCAAACTAAAAGAAACTTCTTTCCTGTACACAAAACCAACAACAACTTAAATAACAAGTGGAAGAATTCCAAAGAAATCAACCTACTTTCACAGTTAAACTCCTTTCATTTGTTTAAGTTCTTGTTAAATGTCTGAGAGTCTGAAGCCAGCTGTGGAAAATAACACCGTTTCACAGAAATTATTTTTTTGGCTCTTGTGTCATGTACAATATCTTGGCTCTATCCTGAGCTCCAATTAAAAGAATCTAATGAAACCCTTGCCTTTAATAATTGCAATATAGTGAATTTAGCTACTCGAAAGTATTTAAAATAAACCAATTTGCTCATTAATCATCATTACAGTTACAAAGAGAATCACGTAAATAACTTTTTAAAATATTTCTCGGGTTGAACTTCAAATCACTCCTGCAATTTTCAAACACTGAATTACAAAGATGGTTAATAAATATATGCACGTGGGCCTCCCTGGTGGCGCAGTGGTTGAGAGTCCGCCTGCCAATGCAGGGGATACGGGTTCGTGCCCCGGTCTGGGAGGATCCCATATGCCGCGGAGCGGCTGGGCCCGTGAGCCGTGGCCGCTGGGCCTGCGCGTCCGGAGCCTGTGCTCCGCAACGGGAGAGGCCACAACAGTGAGAGGCCCGCATACCAAAAAAAAAATATATATATATATATATATATATATATATATGCACGTATTATAACCAGTTAATTAAAGCAGATCTTAATTATGCCATTATCAATTAATTTTTAATTTGCAAAAGCAAAGTGAACACCAATCCATCCCTTTACAGTTGGGAGGGCATCATTCTCAGGATGAAGTTATAGTCGTTTGTGTGCCTAAAGCTAGGAAAAGAACATACTCTGCGATCTTACCAAGAATTGTTGGAAACAAGAGGAAAATTAAAATCACCCTTTTACCTCAGTTAATATGCAGGAATGAACACATTGCAACACTACGTCAATGGACACATCAGAGTTCATCTTTATTCCAAAACTACATGCCTAGTCCTGACATCAGGGATATAAACTGACCTACTTAGAATTGTACCTGTATTTTTAGATATACCCAGTGTTTCTCCTTATTGCGTTATACTCTACCCTGAAAGCAGTATGACTTCGCAGTTTGTTGGACTTTTCCAGTGCAATGATCAAGATGATCTTCATTACAGGCAACTCGGTAATGATCTTGACTTCCCTTTCTCAAGATCATTCATGTCTGTCAGGTTCAGAACAAGATAAAATGTATATCTTTTCTTCCTTTGCTTGATGACTACTTGAGAAATTTATTTGTTTTTTCTTCCTTATTTATCATAAAATTAATAAAAATCAAGAGCATGAATTATAATCTCACAAGAGCACTGACGACAAGGTTCCAGTGTCTCTCCTGTCAAGACCAATTACAAACCATGAATATTCTCCCCCTTTGCACAGCACCTCTTTCTTTAAAACCTCTTCATTTTTATCAGTGTCTACTGCAGTCTTGACTTCCCTGATGATTTTTTTTTTTTTTTGACTGCATCACACGGCATGCAGGATTTTAGTTCCCCGACCAGGGATCGAACCCGCATCCCCTGCATTGGAAGCATGGAGCCCTAACCACTGGATTACCAGGGGAGTCCCAATTTCCCGATGACCTTGATAATGTCCCAGCTCCCTCGGAATACGTATAGCAGGAAATGGAAATATGATCTGGGAATTTTAAATCTCAAACTGCAATTCAAAGATAATTTTTTTTTTTCTGTCTTGAGAACCTGACAAATGTAACAGATTGGGGAGCTCAGTCTCTTAGACTGTTTTCCAACTGCTAAAAAAGAAAGTTACATCAGAGCCAGAGCACCTTGAGTCTGAAACGCAGGTGCTTGCCAAGGCTTTCTCCCTTCCTGATCACTTCCTACTCCTTTGAGTGAGTCTGGACTCTATCTCAGCACTCAGAGAAATGACTCCATTAGAAGAACTGAGCAGAAAACATCTAGAAAAACGTCTTTGGGTGTTTTGTTATAAGATGGAAGTATCATAAATCAGAAGTCACATAGCCAATCCATATACCTTATACAATTTTGTTACTGCAAGTGCGATTATATGAATAAATGCTTAAAATAGAAAAATATAATTTGGCATTCCTAATATGCAATGTATTCTTGACTCCAAGTTATCAACCAGTTACCCCTGAGCATAGTAAGGCTCAGTAAATGGGTTTTGAATGAATAAAGGTACGATGGAAGTATGAGAATACAGAATACAAAACAGAAGTGTGTTAACTGGATAACAATAAAAGAGAAAAACACTATCATGCTATTAGCCAAATGGTTCTTTTCTTTTAAAATTTGATTTTCTCCCAGTTCCTAAAACTATATGCAATACTACAGAAAAAAAAAATGTTTCCATCCTAGCAGAATAGGGTGGAACAGGAGTATTATACACTAGTTAAGGCCTTCTTAGCACTTTTATTCAGGAAAAAAAAACCTCAAAGAATCACCTGACATCTTAAAAAAAAAAAAAAAGAAGAAGAAGAAGATTAAAAAAATTTACTGGTAAAAATGCCTAAATGCAATTTATATCTTAACTAAAACATTTTAAATCTTCGTACTCAAGAGCATCTAATGATGAGATTTCCAGGCCTAAATTAACAGAGCTACTTCTCCTTGATACAGAAATAGGTTCCTATTGATCAAATTCAGCAGAGGGCAAACTAAGCAATCTTGTCTGCCCATCTGTATGTGTTTTGCCAGCTCAGACTGTCCCTAAAGAGGAACAGAAGTGCTTGGAATCAATACTGTCCAATCCAATTTTTTTTCATGGCTATCAAAAAGAGTTCTGTAATTAAGAAGCAATTCCATTAAAATGTCCAGCACCTATACTATAATCAACAGGGACTTAGATGATTCTCTGTTTCTGAAATACTGTTTATGTGTTCACTTTGTACATCACATTTATGGAATGTTGGCCGTATTGTCACCAAGCAAATAACTGTTTTCTGTTTCTGCCACCTGAGCTGCCAGAAGTTGCAAGTTAAGGTAAATCATCCTTTATTGTTTGAGGTTTGAGATTCTTTTAAAGAAGCCCACCCTGGGATTATAAAGCTTGTGATGTTAAGCATTTTGCAACTTAAGTTTCCACTACCTGTTTTAAAGATAAATCTCAATTGGGCCACATTCAAATGACAAAAATTTCCCATTAAAAGAATAAATAAGTGTTTGACCCTTGAAATATATGTCAGAACAAGGACAAAACAAGAGGAGAGATTCTAACTAGGGCCATTAAACTAATTGTATTCAGCCTCCATGAAATTATTAGAATTTAAAGTTATACGCATCAATATGTTTTTGCCTATTATTTTGCTACTTTATTAAAATATTGCAATTATAAATTCTAAAGATGAAAACTATTTGCATATACTAAGGACAGCTCTGGTAATAATTCAAAAATATTAATTTATTTCATAAATATGCAGTCATTATAACTATATACATTGGCTGCAGTTTCCAAAGAAAAACTCTAGACAGCAACCAAATACTTAACCTGAGACTGAAAAAAAATATCAAAAATCAGGACTACACAGTAAAATCTATGATTTATGCCCAAAAATGAGTTGTAAATATAAGTAAAGTTTTAGAATTTCATATGAACTAAGTTATAGGGAAAAGCAGATTAATCCAAGAAAACCTCAGTTTAAATACCACCATCACTAGGGCAAAAAAAGCCTTCACAAGTCTCTAATGGTTACTTTCTCAGATGACTTTAAAATAAATGAGACAGAACTGAAACTGTCTTCTAGGAACTTAAAATCTAAGACCACCAGAGCTGACAAAATTAAGGACATGTATAACAGATATACATAATAAATATATACAGAATATATACTGATAAATAAGATTAAATATTGTATAACTCATCACTAAGAAAAATACATTTGCTTTTCACTTACAAAAAATGTAATGTGTGTAATTGGAGGGGAGGGCTGCTGGACATTCAAACCTGGATATAGTGGGCCACTGTGCCTCATCTGTAAACTGATTACAAATGGATAATGCATGTTCTGATTAATCTACTCGTCTTTATTTTTACACAGCAGAAATGATTTATAACAAAGGGTCAAAATGCTGATTATATAGCTACATCAATCTAGTATCTTCAGTTTCACATAGCAGTAATCATAACAAAAGGATCAAAACACTGATTATATACAGTCACTATATACATGTTATCCTTACTGTATTCATCCCAACCATATCTAGATAATAAGAAAGAAAATGAATTTGTTCTTTCAAAAATTTACCTATATTTCAACTACTGTATACTTTAATAAAAAATAAATTTAAAAAAATTTACCTATTGATAGAAAAGCCAAGGTTGTATAATTCCATTGAAGTCTCAGAATCCAACTAAACATACACATAATAAAAAGCGTTCAGAGAAGTTGACTCTTCCACAAAAGATAACGCAGTCTCATTACTCTGCCAGGAATAACTCAGAGATTATACTTAACTCAAGAGGCCGAGGTTTAGCCATCAGCTTTAAAAAGATATTTTTCTACAGTAATTCCACTGGCCTGGTTACTTCTGTTTCACAGAAGTACAGGACTTCTGTTTCCACTATAAAACCAAAATTAAAGAGCTTTAAACGGACCTAAAATCCAAGGGATAGCCTGATGGGTAAACAGTTCCCACTGGTTTATAATACAGACAAAGTTCACAATGATCTAACCACTAAAATTTTATTTCAAAACTATACTGAAAGTATTAAAATGAGCCAGTTATTCGAGTTCAAACCCTACAAACACCCAATTTCTTTCAATCTTGTTTCATCCATCAAGTGCAGGGGACTCAAATGTGTCACCTGTACATTTGACACTCAGTAAGTATTTAAGAGACTGGTGGTCAGTCATCCCCTTTCAGTGGTGAAGACATTATTCTTCGGAGCTAGTACTTATTGGGGGTCCTCTTACCCTGTTAAGATGCCTTGCTTTGTTTTACTTCATTTTAACTCGATGCCACATTAATAAATTTTAAAGCAAAGTAGTCTTGGTTAATATACATTGGTAATATTGGTAGTCAGACTGACAAAAATGTAAAGAAGAATATTAAGTCCTGACTCACAAAGCAGGAAAGAGGGAATTTATATCACTCATCCTCCCACACACAGTTAATTCCTTGAACTTCAATTTATTTCAGCATATCAAGGATATTGTATACTTCTCTGCTTGGCCGGCATGAAGGTAGACATCATATTTTTTAGGGTTCAATAATATCGTTCCCCAGTAATAACAGAAGTGGCAGAAATAAAACAAGAGGAGGACTAGATAATTAGCTACTAGACTGAAAGTCTTAAAATGCCAGCTCCCCTGCTATTCCTAACCACTGTCCTCAAGTTATGAGGATTCTACTGTCCATAGTGACCCACAGTCAAACTGTCTACAGACATCTTTTCCAATGCAAATGAGTCTCTCCATCCATTAAAAGACCCCAAAGGGGACTTCCCTGGTGGCACAGTGGTTGGGAGTCCACCTGCCAATGCAGGGGACATGGGTTCGAGCCCTGGTCTGGGAAGATCCCACATGCCGTGGAGCAGCTAGGCCCGTGCACCACAACTGTTGAGCCTGCACTCTAGAGCCTATGAGCCACAACTGCTGAGCCCACGTGCCACAACTACTGAGACCTGTGCTCCTGGAGTCCGTGCTCCGCAACGGGAGAGGCCGCTGTGATGAGAAGCCCGCGCACTGCAGTGAAGAGTGGCCCCCGCTCGCCTCAACTAGAGAAAGCCCTGGCGCAACAACAAAGACCCAGTGCAGCCAAAAATAAATAAATAAATAAAAAGACCCCAAATGTTTTAGGTTGTAAGCAGAAAACCCTGCTACTTACTTTAGTAGGTGCCCATCCAAATGAAGATGGAGCATCATGCAGAGCAGATTTTAGTGTGATAATCAATGCAACTTAAAAACATTGATCTGACACATATTTAACATTATGAATAATCATTGTTCTCCCTGGTAATTAGGGATAAATGCTAAGTCAGTCACATAAATGACCAAAATTAATGTTAGGTTTACACAGCAAAATCAAATTTTCACAGTACTACAATTTTCATTAAATTATCCCCAAAATCAACATCTGCTATCACATACAGTAGCTCTCATACCCACATTGAAAGGGCGAGGGTCTCAAATCCTGGTTCCTCATCTACGGTGGACATGTCCACCCTGCATCACCATAGATCCCACTGTGATTTCCTTAATGGCCCAGAGCTGAGGCACATTCATTCCCTAACACACGCCCTAACCTCCAGACCCTTGATCCACCTTGAAAGCACCTAGTGTAACACAGTCAACTCTTGACAGCACCTACTGGCCAAAGAGCTCAGCATAGTGGTGTCCATGGTGAGGCAGGGTGGAAATATCCACCAGCCACAAGGAACCAGGGCAGAAAGCCTGAGCTCAGAAGGCCAAGAGTGAGCTGGCCGGGGGTCAGAGAGTAGGAGTGAGAGTAAAGAAGAGACTCCCCCACTTTCCTGTCACCATATTTTCAAAGATCTTATACAGTTCTTTCCAATAATACCCAACAGGGTAAGATAAAATAATACCCAACAGGGTAAGATAAAAAATAAAAGTAAGGGGAGGAGACCCAGAAGGGAAGGGTAGTTATCCTTAAGACACTCACTTCTATATTAATGTTTCCTGTTGTTGATTCCCAGGTGTGTGATGACTTTTGAGGCCTTTCAAATGAGCAAAGTAACCAATGGCCAATGAGATGATTTGTGACTGAAATAAAAATATTCTACTAGAACCAGTTTTCTTCTATCTCCTTGCGCCACTAAAAGAACTCCACTGATACACTCTTTGTGGAGCAGTGGATGCACGCAAGGCCCGGACATGATCCCTTGGTAGTGTTGAGAGACAATTCTCCAAGGTGTTTCTGTACATGTTGTACCACCTTTTGTCCAGCCTAACTTTGCAAGGGTGTTTGTATGGCAAATAGCCCTAGAAGATAAAAATAATGCTTCCCTCCAGGGCAAAGATTGGGGTGGTTTACACACAGTGCATCATAAAATATTGGATTCCCTATACTCAAGGGTCCTCAGCTGTGCCACAAACCCACTGTGTACACAGCACCTACCTGGTCAGCTCCCCATCACCCCCATGGGGAGACTTGGAGCCGAAGAGGTGGGTGGAGGAGGGGAACAGAAAGAGGGGAACCAAAGGAACCATGAAGCTCATGCTTCTTGCTGTGCTGTAATCAAGTCCTGTGTCTCTGAGCCAAGGGTCTCACATCTTTGGCCAGCATCCATGAAACTGTGGCAGGCTCACTTGTTAGCATGCAAGTAAAGTAAAATCTCATCCCTATCGGAGGAAAGTCTTATCCATGGGAAGATGAGATTATCCTCCCAGGTATCATGGTAGGTAGGCAACTGCTATGGATTCTCAAACGTCCCTGGGAAAAAAATATAGGAGTATGTCTTATCCCAACATAGGTAGTTCTGGTGCTAAAGGGAGAAGAAAGAGCCAGGTAAAAAAGAACTTCTCCAAGACCTGAGAGACAGTCACATTGCTTGCCCCAAATAATCGAACAATTTCCTTTATTGTACATTAGAAAAATGGATATTATTTTAAGACACAGGACACCTGTTTTGATACCTGATAGAATTAGAATAGTAGGTAATTCAAATAAAATTAAGACACATCCAGAAAACAAAGATAATCTTCTTAAAACTCATTTTAAAAAGAAAACTACAATAGCACTAAAATCAGATTTTTTTTTTTTTTTTTTTTTTTTTGCTGTACGCGGGCCTCTCACTGCTGCGGCCTCTCCCGTTGCGGAGCACAGGCTCCGCGGCCATGGCTCGCGGGCCCAGCCGCTCCGCGGCATGTGGGATCTTCCGGGATCGGGGCACGAACCCGTGTCCCCCGCATCGGCAGGCGGACTCTCAACCACTGCGCCACCAGGGAAGCCCCTAAAATCAGATATTTTTATTGCCCTATATTATTTGCAGCCTTCCCACAAAATATTAACCTTAAGTTCAGTCATTTTTCTGTCTCTGTTTTTTGATAATCTTTTGAAGTAGAAAAGAGGAACCTTTATAATGTCCTGGAATATGAAAAAATGTCTCCTTCAACACTTGGGTTTCTGCTGTTCAGCTGTGTCATTTGGTTGGAGCACAAACTCAATGATATTATTTCAAAACACGGCTATTTTACCCTCAGCTTCTGAGCCTCTATGAATTTCACAGGTTTACTATATAGATTCTGCTGATGATTATAGTTCTCCTTGGTTAATTAATGCTCTGCAACATTTAATTTTGCATTACATAAATACCAGTAAAGAGACTGAAAAATAAAACTAGATGCAAATTTTATGCTCATTGCAATGCACAAATTAGGCCATAGAAAAATCCCTGGCTGGATTCAGAATTTTCTTGTGCCAGCTAGCGCCTTGAAAAAAAATCTTAAATTATTTTTCGCCAATTCAACAGAGGTAAAAACAATCAAATAAAAATCAGACTAAACAAAAACAAGGCAATGAGGCTGCTACACATAAAGCTTTATACAAATGAAGTACTGTCAAAACATTTCAAAATGTCAGAAATTCATTTAGAAATTTGTCCTTAAAAAAAAAACCCTCCTGGTATAAATTTGCTTTTCTGTAAATTTAGTCCCATCCTCTCATTAGCACAAAAATATCTGTCTTCTCAATTTCTAGAACCGCATCTATAATGTTAATTTGCAGAGTACAAGCGGTCTGCCAGTTTTATGTCCCAAAGGTGGCCTCCTTGATCAGAGTTTTAAAGAAGATGGCCTAGGGCTTCCCTGGTGGCGCAGTGGTTGAGAGTCCACCTGCCGATGCAGGGGACACAGGTTCATGCCCCGGTCTGGGATGATCCCACATGCCGCGGAGCGGCTGGGCCCATGAGCCATGGCCGCTGAGCCTGTGCGTCCGGAGCCTGTGCCCCGCAACGGGAGAGGCCACAACAGTGAGAGGCCCGGGTACCGCAAAAGAAAAAAAAAAAAAAAAAAAGAAGATGGCCTAGAAGGACAAAACCGTACACAAAAACAATCAACCCTGCACAAGATGGCTTTTCAGAATCATTTTTAGACATGCATAAATCAGAGATGCATTTGTGTCACCTAATCACGACTAATGAAGCTTGAACAGACAATTCAAACATCAATATTTAGCTAAAATTTCAAAGTGCGGCATCTGAATTAAACTAATACCATTGACTGGAAAGCTAAGATAAGGTATTCTTACATTTTCTAGACAAACACTCAGAGTTGGATAATAGGACCATGTGTGTTACCTTTTAGACTAGAACAAAACTAAAACACAAAGAGATATAAAACCAGCTTTGCTTAATTTGGAAATTCAAAATAAAAAGATATTTTGGCTTTTTAAAATTAAGGATAAAATTATGTTATCTACATCAACAACATTGAGGTTTTTGTTTTTTAATTGTAGAAAAATGGGTAATGTGACTACCATCTATCCCCCTTTTCCCCCCCACTAAAACATCAGGTGATTTTTGATATGTTGGAGATAATCATGTCTATGAAACATGAAAAAGAGACAGAAATAAAACTGCATACGTATAGTTGCAGCCACAAGAGACTAAATCTGCTTTCATAATGCTGGTGAGTCTTTTGACGGGGCAAAAACTGGCTATTGGTTCCAGTTGGGTCCTTCACACGGGGTTTGAAGGGTCCCCATTATGACTTCACAAGCCACAACCAAGTGTTTGTCTAGCACCAGCATACTTGATACCTGCCCAGACTGTTTTGCCAATAACATAATTTTACCTCTTTAGCAGAGATGCCAAATGCTCCATGACAGTCTACAACTGCACTTTTGGTCACATCTATTTCATAATGAGCAAGAACCGTCACTGCCTTTCCCTCAGCAGAGAAAATATTGCTAGAGCATAATTTCTCATTAATCACAGGCACTGTTTCTAAGGACAAGTTAGCCAGAAACCTCTTGGGAAATTTGTATGCTCAAGACAATCATCTCAACTTCTTGTGGAATTGGTAAATATTTGTACTGAAGAATGAAAGATAGATGGCTAGCCTCCAGGGTATGGAAAAAAATACTCAATAGTCATTCCAATCCAGCCAGAAAAAAAAAAAAAAAAAAAAAAGCTTAGAGGTAGGCAGGCAGGGGTCTCTATTCAACACAAAATGTTTAAAGACATCTTTATCTAAAAATAAGCAGATCTCACAATAATTCTATAAATAGGCAACTATGGTGAGATATTTCACAAACATCAATGTTGTGTTGAGATGAATAGACAAGTTTTTAAATGCCTCAAAAGAAATCATAAAAGTTCCTATGGCAAATACCAGTAGGAAAACAAGAAAGTAACAGTCTATCAAAAAGCCTCATAAAACTGATAAAAAGTCAATCGTACACCCCCCAAAATATGCTTTTGATATATGACAGATATAAACATTTTTTATGTATTATACACACACAGGAGTATGGTCTTCTGAAGATAAATAAATATATGCATGTGTGTATTTACATATTTATCTATTTCGGATTTAACACAGGCCCATCCTATAAGGAGGTCTGTTTAGTGCTGGTATTTGGTAACAACAGAGCCTTGTCCACAAAGTGGAGTTGAGTAAGGGAGCCAGAAGACTGAGTCACAAGACGCATCCTCTCTCATAGAAACTCTACAAGAACAGGAATCATGCAGACTCATAGCAGAGGCATAATTTTTATTTCTCCTAGCTTGCCATGGTAGGTGCCATAAAGAGCATTAGCAGCGTCTTCCTGGGGTGAAAGGGAAAAGAGAATCTTTTTGTACAATAGTTCATACTCAGCATGACCTTTCTAAAGGCTTCCAGACTATACCCATTCATCCCAATGTTGGGGAAAAAAGACATAAAATTATACATCATCCAAAAATTATGCTCATCCCGTACCTGCTAAATTGCTGGGCATGACATATCGTATAAAGATGAACAAAACAAATATTCTCATAGTCTAACAGAGACAGGTAATTAAACTGAATTGCAATACAACCTAAGTGCTACAGTAGAGCTGGAAATAACAAGGAAGGGCACTCTGTTGGGGAGGGCTTGGGCATTGAGTGGGAAGGTTCCCCAGGGGAGACCCTCTAGAGTTGAGTCTAGAAAGTCAAGAGGCTGGGGAGGAAGAAAAGCTGCAGGAGCATTAGATGGAGGGAAAAAAGGCACAGGAGTGAAAAGGAACATGATTCATCAGAAGCTCAAGTGATTTATTTAGGATGGATAAGAACACGGTTAGTATTTCTTAGGTACCATGCCTTGCAACAGACATGGAAATATCCAGAACAAAGCTGTGCTCAAGAGACCAATGTGAAATAAGGACTGAAAGTTAAGCCAGAGGGTACAGTGGGATGAGCACTAGATGCCATTCTAAGTATTTTGGTCTTTAGTGTAGGTGATTAAAAATCCATTGACAAATTTTAAGCAAGGGGGAAACATGATCATATTTGCATTGGAAAGAGACATTCTGGTGGCATATATGGGGATGGTGACAATGGTTGATTATCTAAGAAATACATACAAGTAAGTGGGTCTATCTAAAAAGCACAGAATTTAAGACTGTAAAATGCATGTTTAGGGCTTCCCTGGTGGCGCAGTGGTTGAGAGTCCACCTGCCGATGCAAGGGACACAGGTTCGTGCCCCGGTCCAGGAGGATCCCACATGCCGCGGAGCGGCTGGGCCTGTGAGCCATGGCCGCTGAGCCTGCGCGTCCGGAGCCTGTGCTCTGCAATGGGAGGGGCCACAACAGTGAGAGGCCCGCGTACCACACACAAAAAAAGAAAGACTGTAAAATGCATGTTTAGTGAGCTGATTTGTAAAGGTAACCCAGAAGCTTTGTGCCAAGAGAGAAAATAAGTTCTATAATCCTCAAGTTTTTAGGCCAGAACTAAAGATAAGAGGATGTGGGAAGAGCAGTAGCTCTGGTTCAACGAGCTGCATTTCCTGTACCGTGGACGGTTCCATGGTGGGAACCTGGCTCTTCAGGACGAAGAGCAGTCTCCCTCCTCATAAGATAATTAGACGGAAACGAAGATAACACTTTGGAGACAGGAGTGCACAAGGGAAGGCCTTCTGAGCTGAGAACTGAGACACAAAAGGGAAGCATGGGGGAGAGAGAAGAGGCGGAAAGGCAGTCGGGGCGTTACAGGCAGTTCTGAATGAGGAGAAGGTGGGAAAGCTGAGGACCCTGTCGTGTCAGTGATACCTCCAGGTCTCCCTCAGCTGGTAAACTTGTTGAGTGGGAATACAGTAGAAGTTGGTGTTTTCCTGAGCATCCTTATCTAGGGACCAGGGGAGGCCCATTGTGGAGTACAGAGTATGGAGAATGGAACGTACGATCATTGCAAGAAGACACGACGAGTGACTACTGCAATAGTCCAGATATTGAGGGCTGTAGTGAGGAAATGCACAAGTAGGAGATGAAAGAGGTAGAAGAAGAGAGGACCTGAGCAACACCTAGAAAAAGACGTGTGGAAATGACAAAGGACTTCTAGGTTTCTGGCTAAATATGAGGTCCATACTAGTCTCACTAACTGAACTAAGGAATGCAGAAGGCCACATCTAGAGGGCAAACGGCTTGCCTGTCTGGACCTCGGTGTCCTTCCCACATCTGTAGAATAACAGCATGGTCCTAGTGGACCCTAATGTCCACACCAGCATTGGCTGTCTCTGCAAATAAGAATTCATCAAGAACATTCCACTTTCAAATAATAGATCTCACCCACACAACCTGTTATGGATCTATGAAAATGCTTATTCTTTTCCACTGCCAAAGCTACAGTATGACTGTATGACTTCAGTATAAAAGAAACCCCTGGAATAGAAATAATGAAGCCCAGTTCTAGGTAGTTGGGAGTGCCAAGTATTCATTTTTAAGAGGGAGGTCATACCACAGACCTTGTCAATCATGTTCCATTACCATTATGAAAGGAGAAAAATACTCCCTCTTGTAACCCTGCACCAGCCTTCTCCCACATAGAGAATTCTTTTATTATTAAATAGCAGCTATCATAGAAAAGCATACATATTTGAAGGTGTTACTGTTGGATAGGTCAATATGCATAGTAAGATGTTGCTGATTTAATTTAGCTTCAGTTCACTGGTCTAAAAACGAATCCTAAACATAAAAAAAAAAAAAAACTTCTTCTGGAACTCATTTTTTATAAAAGGTATAGATATTAAGATTGATAGCCATTTTGCATGAATTCCATAAACAAAATATTCTTTAATTAAGAAAATCTAACATCATAACTTTTAAACTATTATTTCTACCAAAGTGATATGAAGGAAAACATAAAACAGAGTACTCTTACAGGGTTAATTTTCAGTGTTTAATAAGTAATGTTTTGGTAATAATGGATTTTAGTTGCCCATTAAAAAAACCATTTTAGATTTAACAAAATATAATATAGAAGATTTCAAGCTAGTTTTTAAAAAACCATAAATATTAAATATAAGCAAACTAAACTTACTTGGTTGTCATAAACTCTGGTTACCAACACTGATGTCAAGCATCCCTCTGACATACTTTTTGCCCAACTGATTGTTTTATTTCATAAAAAAACATAATTTTCTTCTTCAGTAAACACTGAGTGACAGTGGTTCAATGCTTTTCAGCACAAAATTACACCAAAGAAAGGCCAATGTAATAGGTTTGACCTATTATTTTTACCTATTTCTTTCCAGTTTCCACAACCTATTGTAGCATCCAGCATCCCTAATGCAGGGTGATTCGTTTCTGACTCCACAATTGATCCCTAACTGTGCTGAGGTCATTCACTACATTTGATACCCCATTTTTTTTTTTTTTTACAATTTCTCCTTATATTTAGATTATGCTTCCATTTAGACAGAGTAGAGTATGCTCTAAATCTTCTGGTCTTCAAAGGACATGTTTACAAGCTTCAAGTGCAGTTTGAAACAAGGGAAAAAAATCTTTAAAATGCTGTTTCAGCGGACACCATCCATTCGGTCTATTTTTAAGAAATTACCAGATGAAACCCTTGGTCTCACATCACTATTCTGAGAGATGTCACCTATCTAAATAGCAGAGTAACAATATCTGTTTTATATACCATATAATTGTACACTTGATCATGTTCAAATCCTTTTATTGCCCATAAAAAGGTGATGTCTACTAAATATATTCCTACATAAGAAGCCATATCATTCAGGTGTCATACTGAACCCAGAAAGTACAGTTTAAAATGTCACTTATATACAAACCTATGTATTCTATATGAAAATTAAAATTTCAAGATTTTAGCATTAAGAAATTAATACTGATAATCATTAGGCTGTTCTTGATACTTAAATGTTGTTCAGTTCACAAACACAAGAGTGAGACCTCACTGTTGAATCAATTTTAATTAAACATGTAAATGGCCATTAGTGGGAAGGCCTTGTTGTAATACAACTTCCTTTTTGGCCTATTCCCATCTCAGGGCCCATTCCAGAATAACTGGTTAGTGTTCTGAAATCTACATGCCTTGCGATATAGGCTATCATTTTGGTGATTCCCAAGAATCCACATGGTCTAACTGCATCAAACTGTTTAGCACTTCCCTTCATACACCCCAACCCCATGTACCCACTGCATGAGGTAATTCACTTTTCAACTTTGGTCAAAGTGCACACGCCCATGTCTTACAAAGCAAGCAGCTCAGAAGGATCTATAATATAAAGAAGAGACCCCTGCCCCCCAACTCTATTCTTTTCTCCACCTCTCCTTATTTGTTTCTCCCAGCTGTTATGGAAATCTGTAATGTGGGAATCATTACAGTGTAACTAGTTCAGAGTGAGGGGTAACTACCTAGAGCAGGGTCAGGATCATAGTACCTACTGATTAAATATAATCTGTAATGATGATGACTTTTTCAGTATCAGGACTGACAATGTCAAGATCTACAACAGTTATCTTCTGTCCTATAACTAGAAGTAAGTCTTTGGCTACAGGTTGACTCCAGAAGCTGAACGCTAGTAAAGAGCACTTACTTTATTTTAACTGTGGGGAGATTGTTTTCTTTTCCATTCAAGCTGCACATATTTTCTGACTCCCTACTATGGGTCAGACACTCTTCTACCTACTGGTGAACTAGACCAACACATGGTGCTTGCATCCGAGTTAGGAAGAACAATAAATAAGTCAACAAATAAATAACACAATTTTAAATGGTTATTTATTTAAATAATGGTTCCCCATCATGCCTTGTGACTTTTGAAAGATATTCAAAGAGTTATTCTTTTTTTTTTTTAACAGTCCACGATTGCTCAAAATTAGCCAACATTCTAGTTTGCTTCACATTTGCACATGCTTTCCTCAATATTTTTCCATTCTTTGTGGGTTTTTGTAACAACTGATTACCAATTTATTAAAAAGCTTGATTTAAGCATCTGCAATGGTGACTTCAAGCCCGACTCCTGGCTCAGTACTGATGGAAGTTATCTGCTTCACAGTCTCAGAAGGACTGGGCAAGTCAGTGAATCACTAAGGATCCTCATCTGAAAACCATTTCAAGTCTTAGAACCTTTGCCTCACCCCTTCCTCTTAAAGTCTCTAAGGCTACAGTCTTGCTGGGGCTCTTTAGGTCAAACCACTGTCACCTCTGCTGTTCTAGAGGCTACATATAATCATAATACTTTACATCAGGAAAGGCAGCAGAATTCTGAACCACCGGACCGACCATACAGATGATTTCTCAAGATTCTTGAGAAGTCTCATTAGAATCACCTACAGGCATTACTGGTCTGGAACAATCATGAGGTCTTTGATTGGAGTCAATATATTTTTATTGAAGTGGTGCTCATGGTAAGCCAACTCCTCCGATTAAGAAATGGGAATAACATTGGAAATGCCCAAGGAGCCACTCAATCATGAGCTAAAGGAGGTCAAACAAAAGCCAAGTAAGAAAATGAGAGAGAGCGAAAGGAAAAAGAAATCACAAGACTAGAAGTTACGAGATCTGGAAGTGGATTCTAGTTCCATCCCTAAGAGATGAGACCTTAAATAAGTCACTTCACCTTTCCGGACCTTATCTGTAAAATAAGAACTTCACATGAGAAAAAGCAGTATGATGAAATACCAAGTCACGCTCCAAGATTTTTGTCAGAACATGGTTAAAACTTATGCATATATTAATCCTTAAAATGTGCTTGTTCTATATACCTAAGGTAAAGGAGGAAGGAACTCAAATTATTATAGAATAAATAGAGTGTACTGATACACAAGAACCAGCTTGAAGTGAAAACAGACACCAGTCCCTCGACACTATGGAGTATGTATTGAATGAATGAACAAGTGGCAAGAAACAGACTTTTAGGGCAGTGACACTCTTAAAAGATGGATGTTGCTGACCTTTGCAAAGAGTAAAAAGTCATGACATCATAACAGAGTGTCCCCCAGCGAGTTCACTGTTAAGTGTTACTCCTCCCTAAGATGGGTTGGAGATTTCCAATGACATTTGTCTGTGCCTCTGACTGTCAAAGGAATTTATTGTGTATTTACACAAGCAAGAAGGAAAAATTAGAAAAGAGCCCAATTCTCATACTTTTTAACGTGAGAAGTATCCCCACTAGAGTTACTGGGAAAACAAAAGTTCCCCTTAAATAATTTAAGCACCTTTTCATCAGATGCATTGAAGCATCCATAGCAGTTTTCTTTCCCTTAGCATATCATGAACTGACTACAGCAAGAAAGATCCTGAGCAAGAAGAGGCAAAGGTTCAGTCTAGCATAATAAATCTATCTTTGCATTCAAACATTCCATCATTTCTCAGATGTTGATAATTCCTACCAGCCTTGTTTCTGATCATCTGTTTCCACCCTAAACAGTCACGAGGAATCAGAGTTGTCAAATCCTCTGAACTTAATTCAAGAATTTAAAATAGATAACCAACAAGGACCTACTGTATAACACAGGGAACTCTGCTCAATATTCTGTAATAACTTAAATGGAAAAAGAATTTGAAAAAGGATAGATACAGGTACGTGTAAAAACGGAATCATTTTGCTGTACACCTGAAACTAACAGAACATTGTTAATCAACTATATTCCAACATAAAATAAAAATTAAAAAAAAAGAATTAAGCATCCCCCGTGTTCAGTGGTACACTAGCTCCTTTGGGATGTGGACATGGCAGAGATGGTGGGAAAGGGTAGAAATGAGAAAGAAATGATAGCACTTTCCTTGCCTCCAAAATATAAAAAATCTTCACAGCAAAGTAGATAAAACATTGAAGAGGTAGAGAAAGGAAATGAAACTGACAATGATCTTCAGCCACTGATGCGCAACCTCAGTGAATAACATGAATAACAAGGAACAGAGGACGAGAAGGAAGAGATCAGTGATGACCCAGACTGGGTAGTCAGGGCGATCTCCAGAAAAGAGGGTAAATTCACGTCATGCAGGAGAACGGGCCTGGGTTTCATGTGTGTGAAGAAGCGGGAAGGCAACTTGAGTTGGTAAACTCAGCACTGAAAGAGCAGAACCTCAGATTAGTAAAGGGACACAGAGGGAATGGACCACAGGGTGGGTTAAGTCACTTGAGAAACACTCATGGCATATTTGGTAACTATGTTGGCCTTCTAGACCACTGCCCTGAGGACTGTTCCCACAGAGAATCTGAGGACAACAAGAAGAGCTAAAAGAGAAAAAAAGAGGCCCTTTTCCCCTCTTTAGTATCCTCCAACTTTATCAGTAAGTATATTTGAGTGCTTACTTTTGCTACTGGGTTGTTATTAGTTTGCTACGGCTGCCATAACAAAATACAACAAACTGGGTGGATTAAGCAACAGAAACTTATTTTCTCACAGTTCTGGAGGCTGGACATCCAAGATCAAGGTGTCAGCAGGTTAGTTTCTCCTGAGGCCCTTTCTCCTTGGCTTGCAGACAGCCACCTTCTCGCTGTGTTCTCACATGGCCTTTCCTCTCTGTGCCCACATCCCTAGCAGCTCTTTGTGTGTCCAAATTTCCTCCTCTTATAAGGACCCCAGTCTGATTGAATTAGGGCCTTTCCCAAAGGACTCATTTTGACAACTAAGCTCTTTAAAGACCCCATCTCCCAATACACTCACATTCTAAAATACTGGGGGTTAGGGCTCCAACATATGAATTTAGGGAAAAACAACTCAGCCAATAACATTTATAACTTACAAACATTTTTGTAAGTTTTTTAATCATCAGATAAATGACACTGATACCTATACACAGTACTATAAACACAGCATGATAAAATGGGCACAGTTATAAATGTGAAATGTAATTTAAAAATACAGATTTATATAAAAGTACAGATAAATACATTACAATTTAAACAGTTAAACTCCAAAATCTTGCACGATATGGGAGTTACAAATTTAGACCAGGAAATGATAACACTGACCTTTGATTTCCCTTCCTTTGGACTGACAAAATATCTCAATAGCTACATTTGGTAGTAAGGCTTTTTGATAAAACAAATGACTGTGTCCTAGAAAAATGTAGGGCAGGAGTAAGTAATGCAGTAGAAAGAGCCATAGATTAGGATTTTGGGCATTCTGGATTCCAGTTCAAGAAAGAAAAGGCATCCAAAGAGAATGATAAAGGGAAAAAAGAGGAATTAGGAAAGAGCTACATTTTAGAAGCAAAGAAAAGAAAAATTGTAAGAAGTCAGCAAGAGTCCACTGCTGTGAACAGATCAGACAAATAAGGCCCAAGAAGACTCTATTGACATTGCACTTTGGAGTTCACTCATGACCTTCGGAAGAGCAATGCCAGTAAAGTTGAGACAGTTAAAGGCAGATTTAATGGATTGAGAAGTGAATGGGAAATAAAGTATAGAAAATTCGTGATTTCTCTTTTTATACCCGGCTTTTTTTGAAGCCTGACCACTGGAGAAATATGGTGGTGGTTTAGGGGAAAAACAGACAAAAGGAGTATTTCCTTTTTTTCTTCCTTTTTTCTTTTTCTGCTTTTTTATTCTTTCTTTCTTTTTTTGGTTTTAAAGATGAAACTAGGTTTGTTTACAAGTTTAAGGAAAGGGCTCTGCTTAGAAGTACGGTTTAGGGGATCAGAGGAGGGAGGAATTCTCCATGTATTCCTTTAACCCACGTGTGAGAAATCCTAGTACTGTGTTTATCATTCTCTGCCTTCAGAAGCTTTTGGATTAGCTGGGATTCAGATAGTTACCCTGAGTTGTGTGTTTTAATGGCCATATGTCCAACTTTGAAGAGGACACAGAAAAAGGAGGATCTAAGTGTCAGCCAGGAGTCTGGGAAGAGTTCTCAAAGAAGGAAAATTAGAGCTGACGTTTACCAGGTGGTCAGTGTGTCAGGTTATCACAAGAGAGGGGGCATTTCACACAAAAGAGTCTGTGCGAAATCAGAGTCATGGAAAACTCAGACAGACTCCAAGGACGGGTTCACCTTGAAAAGGAATGGAGACACTTCTCTCTTACAGAGGAAGGAAAAAAGGGAACATGGAAATCCGTATGGTCAAGTTTTGAGAATGAGTGGAGGGAAAATGAGGGCCGCCATTTTCTCAGTTGTCTTCTCAAACAACATTAGCTGTTGGTCAAATTTAACCACCATATTTTGAACTTTCACTTTTAAAACTACCAAAGAGCTTCAAGGCATGGTTTAGCATCGAATATTGAAACCCCCAGAATCAGAGAAAATAAGATGGATTGGGGTTGAGGGTAGGTTTGAGAATTTATCTAGAAGGAAAGGCAAAAAACTCAAGGCAGGCAGACAAAATGGTTCTGTCCATCAAGACAAACAGCTCAGTTACAGGTATAAAAAGGCATTATTTGATCAAGAAGGGAGGCTTCATGGGCTTCCCTGGTGGCGAAGTTGTTGAGAGTCCGCCTGCCGATGCAGGGGACGCGGGTTCGTGCCCCAGTCTGGGAAGATCCCACATGTCACAGAGTGGCTGGGCCCATGAGCCATGGCCGCTGAACCTGCACATCCGGAGCCTGTGCTCTGCAATGGGAGGGGCCACAACAGTGAGAGGCCCGTGTACCGCAAAAAAAAAAAAAAAAAAAAAAAAAGGGAGGCTTCAAATCTAGCATTCTTTCAATTAACCTTTTTTATAATTCATAAAGAGAATTAGTTAAGGGACTAATAATCTTACAGGGCAGATAAAACATAAGCAAGAAATGTTGGTGTAGAAATTGGAATATGATAAGTACGTAAAAGATAAGGAATGTTCAGTCTTCATAAAAGCAATCAAAGTAAAGTTAATTCTATTTAGAGGCAAGGTCACCCAGAAAAGCTCAAGAGGAAGTGTGGAAAGCTTGGGGAAAAAATCATAGATCTTGGTAAAGCTGGTAAGGTCAAGACCTGGTAATGTTAGAGGCAGGGCCACCAGCAACAGGGAGAACTGTGATATGGAGCTATCTGGAACACTTCCAGGCACCCTTCAGGACTAGTCTTCAAGTCTGGTGTTGGAAGGGTGGGTTTCTTCTGAGACATCTCTCCGTGGACTGTAGATGGCCATCTACTCCCTGTACCTTCACATCATCTTCCCTCTGTGTGTGTCTATGTGTTCAAATTTTCTCTTCTTGTAAGGATACCAGTCATATTGGATTAAGACCCACCCTAATGACCTTATTTTAATTTAATTACCTCTTTATAGACTATGTTCAGTCACATTCTGAGGTACTTGGGATTAGGACTTAAACAAATGAATATGGAAGAGGGACAACTCAGCCCGTAACGGCTGTTAATTATAAAGTTCTTTTAAAAATGCACCTGGGGGCTTCCCTGGTGGCGCAGTGGTTGAGAGTCCGCCTGCCGATGCAGGGGACACGGGTTCGTGCCCCAGTCCGGGAAGATCCCACATGCCGCGGAGCGGCTAGGCCCGTGTGCCATGGCCGCTGAGCCTGCGCGTCCGGAGCCTGTGCTCCACAACGGGAGAGGCCACAACAGTGAGAGGCCCGCGTACCGCAAAAAAAAAAAAAAAAAAAAAAATGCCCCTGGTTATCAGTCTCCTGGGCAGAATTTAGTCATAAGTACACTTGCCTAGCTTTGGAAAACACAGCAATATTTGGATGACATTCTCCACTATATAAAGATGTCAACCTTGCTTGGTTGAGGTACTAAGTACAACACTGTTACAGACTTTTTCTTATCAGAACTGAAAATTTTATTATCATCAAATTATTTTACCTCAAATAAAAACAGAATACAGAATTAGTGGAAAATGCTTTTAAAAAATTTGAATAGTCTGTGGCTTTGGCTAGTTCCCAAATTCATTTTTCTTATCATTTATTAGCCAAATAAGACTACTTAGGATTTAAAGTCAAAAAAAGGAAGGGAAATTGCCATGCACTCTTCACTTATGATTTTCAATGTTTTAAAAAGAACTTAAAGACCTTTTATTTTATACAATTGCCAGTAATTGTCTTTATAGTTTTATTGGTATTAATTTCATACAGCTCATTTAGAATGTCAAGCCACATATGCAACATAGTAATAAAGTTATTATTACTGCATAGAGATATAATTATAAGTAATTTTGATTCTCTCACTTTTGTCCTCTCACATTCTTTTCACTTCTGCCCATGTTTTATAAGAATGAAGATGAGTTTGCTGACCTTTTGCTAAAGAACATTCAGTATGAAGAAACTGATGATTTCATCCTGACTGAGGAGGGCAAAACTTTTATTTTCTAGCTCCATTAGCTTTTTCAGAGTAAGTCTCATTATAATATTGCTGCATTACAAATAAACTTCTAAATTCGGAGGACAATGCAAATGCTACAAAACAGTAAATAATTCAAATAATATGGAGTGTTTTAGCCAATGAACCATAATTCAGTACAATGGTTTTCTCCCTTATTAACAAGATACTAGAGAAGATATTATTTAAAAGAAAAAAACAAAGGGGTAAGAGGAAAAATAAAATTTCTCGTTATGTGTTAAAGATGCGATAACATACATCATGAAATATAATAAAGTCTCTCAGTATCTGATCAGTAATTTAAAATGTGTAGTAAATGTAATCTACGCCCACTGAGGCAATTTGCATAGTTCTACAGGCTTCATTAGCCATAATTTTGAAGGGCTTTGTGGATCTATTAATTCTTACATAAAAGAGCACACTAGCTGGCCAGAGGTAGGGCTAAGGTATCATTTGGGCAAATATTTTAGTCCCAAATGTAAAGGCAAAAAGAAATGGAAAGTCCTTATTTCCAGGCCATGTGCTGGGGACAGGGCAGAGTACTGCTCCCTTCTGGGTAGAGGGATTAGAACCTGGAATCTTAAGGGGGAAAAAAACCCACTAATTTCAAAGCTTGTACCAAGGCGGAATGAAATGGGATGAGTGGAATGTACTTTAGTGCCGACCAGGCCTTTGTTCTGAGAAAGACACAGGTGTAGACCATTAAGTTATGCAAATGTAAAACAAAGGACATTGCACAGTGGAAGGTTTGAGAAGCTGGGGCTATGAGAAACACAGTTGACCAGCGAGAGATGGTTCTGTAATAGGCAGGAGTTGAATCTCTACGCACAGTCTTCTAATTGGAGAAATAGTGCTTGCCAAGCATTGTTCGTTCTTGTGGGCAAGTATATGTTTTATTCAAGCTGTTTGCTCCCAGGTTAGCAGAGCCCGAGAACGTTCAGATGCTGGAAGATCTTTGAAAAGGAGCTGAACTAGGCTTGACAAAACTCAGCCTAGAAGTCCAACGCATGGCGTATGTAAAAATGAAATCCACAGACACTGAGGCATTTCTAAATTAAAGGACCTGTCTTTGTGCTTGTAACTTAGAAGGAGAAGATATAAGGAAGAAGTTTAGTATTATAGGATTCTAGCCTTCTGGCATGTGACTGTCTCTGGGGAGGGAAAGGGTAAAGCCATACCCCTGTGAATAGAAGGTGGGATGGGGAGGGATTGGGCACTTCTGCTGTCAATCACCCTGGAGAGACAGACAGTGAGACCTGGAGGGTGGGACCAAGCTGGTAAGAGGGGAATTCCATCCTCTTGGTATGATTTTCTTAGGCCTGGACCCCAAGTAAGATTCCTCAAGGGTAGAAATAAATAGTGGAGGAACTATGCCTTTGAAAGATGGAGAAAGGCGGGGTGGGGGGGTTTGGGGGGTGGGGTTTGGCAAAAGAGCACCCTGTGATCAAGCAGGGCAGTATGATGTGGCTGAGCAGGGAAGAAGCATCAGATGGAATGCTTGGATAGACCTGTAAGCTATGAGAGAAGCCATAGCGAGTGGCCAATGAGAAGTCTGTCTGGGTGGTATACTTCCCCTGGGCCATCTCTGAGCCGCTGCTGTAGGGAATGTCTGGATGCCCAAGGTGGTAAAGAGAAGCGCAGGGCCCTCTGAGACCACCATAGAGGGCAGCAGGAGCCCAGGTGCCAACACAAGCAGATATTTGGGATGGAGGCTCTCATCATGGCAATTGTGAGGACAAGGACCATACATAGCCCCAGGAGAGCCTGAAGTCATCTCTCTGCAGTGAAGCAAAGGGCCATACAGTGCCCAGTCTGGCATCACAGGCTTACAGAGGCACTGTCTGGGAAAAATACTAGACAAAGGAGGTAATCCTGAAGAATCCAGAAGGAAGAGATTTCACCTACTGCAATTTCCTAGGCAAAGGGAGCAGTGTGAATCTAACTTAGATGGGACATCAGTTGTATTCCTCAAGCTGGTGAGACCCGGGAGACATCTGAATACACTTAAAATCAATAACTCCTATGAAGCCAGAAATTAGGGCTATTCTAAATTCATACATGGGAAATTGAAAGACTGTGAGATTTTCTCAAACTCAAAAGTGTAATACCCCAAATTAGAGCCCAAAGCTAAGCTGAAACACTAGCTGCAATGTTGTCTTGGAGAGTGAATACACAGCAGGCAAACTGCAGCAAATTGTGAAGGCACAGTGATCATCGTCAATTTGGATTCTATGAATGAGTGCCTAGATTTTACCATGCCTTTCTGTCAGGGTTTATTATCTGTTAAAGGGTTTAAATCTACAATAGAAAAATACTTCTGTGAAATCCAGTAATACACAGTGGTTAACCATAACTGAATTTCGTAAACTATGATTTGTCAAATAATTCATGCTTTTTCCCAAACACAAGCCCCTGCATGATTCTAACAGCAAAAGGAGTTTACCTAGTCCCTATAATTTTGCATTGAACTGACAGCCTGTCTGTTTTACCTGGATTCTTAGAGGGTTAGGCATTTAAGCCTCAAAATCACTTGAGATAGAAAATATAAAGTCTTAGAACTAAAAGGACCGGAAATATCATTTCCTTGGACTTCAAATAATATCATACATGCCAGTTTAGGCTGAGCAGAGAACACTGGCTGCACTCTTTAGACATGTCTAAGAAATGAAATTATACATGGGAGTAACAATCAATCAAACTAACAATTACTGAGTGGCAAGCTCTCTTCTCCATCTGCTAAATTTACATTAAATCTGCTAAAGTTATTTATAGTAGCTCATTTCGTCCTTAAAAATAATGAGTCTGATAGTGTTATCATAGGGGTTAAGTTCTTTGTCCAAGATCTTAAAGCTGAATGGGGGAGCTTGTAGTTAAAACAGAGGTATCTAACTCCAAATCAATGTTCTTTTTATAATATCATGCTTCTTCCATCTGTAAACTTTCTGGTATTTAACCATTGTTTCCTTATGAAAAATTTTATTCTATTCTCATCTAACTCTCATTCATTGACATTCAAGCCTGTTTACTTGAAATCTGTTCTTGTAAAGTTTTGAAACAGCTGGCCACTGTCCTTGGTTTAAGAACTCCCTCACACACAGTACTCGGAGATAATTAAATCCCCTATCAGCAATTTCTTCTTTTGGCTGAATAAGCCCTTTTCAATGTTTCCTTAAAAAGATTTCTGTCCCTTTAAATATCTTGCAGCATCCCCATATCATGTTGACTTTTACAGCTGGAATACTGGCACATGGTTTTTTTTTAGACTCATTTATAACTCCAAGGACCAACTCTTCCTCCCATCCCCATAATGTTCTTTAACCAACTGTCTTCTATTTAATGCTTAAGCAGCTTGGTTCTCCCATTGAGCGTTTTGTCCTCATTGAGTTTCATTATGTTTGCTGTGACTTTCCTCCAATTTGCCAAGAAGCTGCTTCTATTTCGAAGGAGTACTGCAGATCATTTACCATTCTGGCGAAATCCTTCGCCTCTTCTATTTCAGTGTATGTCCCTGCTTGAGAGGTGCCTGTTATGGGCTAAAATGTGTCATTCCCCCCATCTCAGAAATTCCATATGTTGAAGTTCTAACCCCCAGTAGCTCAGAATATGACTGTGTTTCGAATTAGAGCATTTAAACGTAATTAAGGTTAACTGAAGTCATTGGGATGGGCTCTAATCCAATATGACTGGTGTCCTTATAGGAAGAGATTAGGACACAGACAGGCATAGAGTTAAGACCATGTGAAGACAATAAAAAAGCCACCTACAAGTCAAGGAGAAAGGCCTCGAAAGAAACCAACCCTGCCAACACCTCAATCTCAGACTTCTAGCATCCAGAATTGTGACACAAATTTTTGTTGTTTAAACCACCCGGTCTGTGGTAGTTACTATGACAGCCCTAGGAAACCAATACAGCTCCCTCTAATGTCTCATTTCACTAACTGTATTATTAATTATGTAAAGAGCCCTATATATACCCATATCATGTGCCCCTAATACTGATAGGGGCTGATCACTTTGGCGGTATTCATGCCAAAAATGCATCAACTCTACCCATAAGTAGGCATAAGACAATCTTAAATTGTGAGGCATTCTCCAAAATAACTGACCAGTGCTCTTCAAAATGTCAAAGCCATGAAAGTAAGGAAAAATTAAGAACTGCCACAGAATGTCCCAGAATGGGAAAAACTAAGGAAATATGACAATTAAATGCAACGTGGGATCCTGGATTGGATCCTGGCAGAGAAAAAGGATGTTAGCGGAAAACTGGTGAAATTGCAATAAAACCTATTCTTTAGTTGATAGCATTTTACCTATGTTGATCTCTTACTTTTGATAAAAGTATTATTGTTGTGCAAAATGTTAACATTAGGAAAAGCTGAGCAAAGCGTATATGAAAATGCTCAGTTCTATCTTTGTACTATTTTGGCAATCCTAAAATTGTCTCCAAATTTTTTAAAGTAAAATATAAATTCATAATAATAAATAATATATAATATAAATAATGCAAATCATAAATGTTTCATAATATTTTATAAAATTACATATTATAAATATATTATAAAATGATACCTATTACAAATAATAATATAAATAAATAAAATATATGAAGCACTAAGTAACCACCAGGAAAGAAAAAACACATTTAATCACTGAAGTATCCTCTGAAATAAACTCTATATTAAAGAAGGGAGGAGAGAAAGAAGAAGCTAATAATCATTGAGATCTGTTGGATGATAGGCCCAAGCACTTAATCCTCACAACAACACTGTCACCTGTGAAATGTGACAACTGATGAAACAGAAGCTCAGAAGTATTTGAGTAACTCATCCAAGGTCACATACCAAGTGAGAGGCCTGGATTTCAGACCCAAGACCATTTAAATCCAACATACCATGCTTGTTCTACGGGTTGGGTAATAATTTATGTCCTCACCCACTAAACATTTATCTAGTTATCTGTTCTAACTCCGTGGTTCCCATTCTTGGCCACACATTAGGAATCACCAGGGGAGGTTTTAAAACTCTTGAGATCCAGATCCCACCCCAGGAGATTCTGATGTAATTGTTTTGGGGTTCAACCTGATCTCAGGATCTTAAAAATCTCCCCAGATGATTCAACAAGTAGAGAATAGTAACTCTACTAGCTTTTCAATGGTATGGTCATACAGAACAGAACTGAAATCTTCCCAAAGATAGGGCTGTCATATCTATCATTTGTCTAGGAGTAAGCACATAACATCAGTA
This sequence comes from Mesoplodon mirus, assembly GCF_964341445.2. Taxonomy (NCBI): domain Eukaryota; kingdom Metazoa; phylum Chordata; class Mammalia; order Artiodactyla; family Ziphiidae; genus Mesoplodon; species Mesoplodon mirus. Next base: position 65,221,535 of record NC_138993.1, on the reverse strand, counting down.
TCAATTAAATTCGACTTGTGCAACATATTCCTTATGGTAACAACAAGGGAAGAAGAAATTATTTAAAAAACACATGGAGAACAGGGACCAGCTGTAGAAGTGCTATCATCAGCAAACTCACATAGTGCCAAGAATTTAGAGGCAGCTGACTTAAGAGAGAAATCTCAAAACTCTCACAAATACAGAGAAGAAAGTAGCAATCTTTTGACTAGGAGTCAAATGACTTATGTCCCTGATTTTAATTTCCTCGGGTCCCTTTAAAATGGCAGAGGGAAAGTATCAAGCCATGTAAGACTCTAATTGAAAATAAACATTTTCCTACTTTTGAGCGGAATTAAAGCTGGAAAAAACTGAATAGCTTCAAGGTGAGGAATGAAATGGGAACGCACCATCAAGAAGGCTGCAATGAAGGTATTTGGAAACCATTCCTTTTGCTGAATTGTCAGCCATGCAAGCACTTATAGACAATTACAACCTTAGAAAACAAATAAAAAGTGTGTAAGTAGGCACTTTGATACTTCTTCCTAATTATAGGGTTTAGGAGCTGGATTCTAAAAATACAAATAGAAGCAATGCGAACAATAGTAACCCTGAAATGAGGTTATGAAGCTTATTAGCTGTACATAATTACACAGCTATGACACGTTGAAGAGACCCCAGCCTGAAGCACAGTTCCTCCCCTCTTCACTATGGGGTCTTAGAGCAAGGGTGCCACCTTTTCATTTTAGCAGAATTTTTGTACTTTTAAAAAATACAATTTAGGTTCAATCATATGGGACTGCCAATATTTGACCTGCGAAAATGGCAATTCCTTTATTTTGAGTGCCAGTATGAAGATCTCCTTCTTCTCCCTTGGTTTTCTCAGGGGCACAGACTTATTTTTCTAGAGCCTTTGAAACATCCATAGCACCAACCAACCACAGAGCTGTGAATCCTAGAGTGTGCTTACCTAGGAAAGGCATATGCCATAAATGAAAGGAACTCATCTACCTGAAGAGAAAAGCTGTATTTTCTAAAATCTAACCGATTGAAAAGCCCTGGAAACCACTATTTGTGATATTTAGGCCAAATAAAGTTTCATTCTGGTAACTGGCCTGGATACCAAATTGCACTGGAAAATCAGCTGACTGTCTGGGGTTGATAGAGAATGGTTATTTACTGTCCCTCTTGATTTTTTTGTACAAAGCTTTGGAAAGTCGTTGGGTTAGAGTTCTCTCCCTCTCTCTTCCCCCTGCTTCAATCTCTGTCACACACATGCACACACAAAAGAAGGCTTGTAACTAACAATTTTACATACCAGGACTTACAAAGGCTAATGACTGACTTCTTTTTTTTTAGCTATAAGAAAACGGAATCTCAGAAAAAAAAAAAAAAGAGCAATCCACAAGAAAGGCACAGACTAATTCTGAGTTGTCTATTTTTTTGTTCTTTAGTAATGAAAACCTGTGTATGAACTCCTACGTCACATAAGCATTTTATCTTTGAAAAGTCAAATATGGGCTTGGCAGGTTTTAATCATATATGCCAAAGAGGGATTTACCTAGGAGGTTTCATTCGAAAGAAGAACTGCAAAGTTCTTCAAGACTTCGGGCAGCAAACTGCAGGATAGAATAATAAAAGCTCACATTTGTTTCGCGTTTGCCATGTTTGCTGCTCTAGTGCTTTAAACATATTACCTATTTAATCCTCACTACGATCTTAGGACGCTGGTACCATGTTTATTCCATTTAGTGGAGACATGAGAGGCGTCAATAGGTTACTTGCCCAAAAGTACATGCTTCTTAAAAAAAACACAGCCTGGGCTCTGTCCCAGGTGGCCTCTCCCCAGGACAAGTGTTCAGACTCATGACTCTCCTGCCTAACTTGGGTAGCTTATGGCAGCCAACCTGCTGCCATGCAGCCACAACAATATGCCAGAATCACATAACCCAGCTGTGTACTATTTTGATGCATAAAGTAAGTTATTATCATCTATCTTAAGTATTGTTCAATGAAAAAAAAAATGAGAGGCATTAATCTTCCGAAGAGGCACATATTAGAAGTTTCTTTTATCATGTTTATTGCAAGTTCATTGTGTAAAAGAATGCTGGTCAAAAACACGAGGATGTGCCCAATGCATTTGTACTGTGTTTCTAAATGAAATGCTAGCAAACAACTTTAGACTTTATAATGATTGTAATTTATTAAACAATTTTATTGTTTTGTGTTTGGACACCAATTAATTGAAATCACTTATAAGTATAATCGTTAAATAAGAATTGGTTGGACTCATGTTTTATCAAAATAAGAGTGAATATAAAGTGAGACGTCTTCATTTTAATTGGAAATATTCCATTGTCTTGGAATTCATTTGTTGGGTAATGTCAACAATGGGAAAAAAATTTATCTGTAATAAATGTGGTCAGTGTAATTGGATTTCACGATACTGAAGTAGCTGGAGAATGATGATGCTTTATGGGCAACATACTCTTGTAATATGAACATGAGTAGCCCCTGTGGTAGCTTTGAATCTAGTCTTCACAAAGTGCAAAATTGAGACAACAGGCTTAGAGTATTTAATGCATGTGAATAATTTGGATTATGGCAGCCAAGATACAACTGCATGTTTGGGAATGAAATAAGTTTGGAAGCCCACAGGTTCTGTTATCCTGCAGTCACCTGGAGGGCTGCAGCAGCCTCCTAATTAGTTTCCCTAATTCCATGTTGTTCACCCTCTGTAGCCAACTCTCAACACAACAGCCAGCAAAATGCAAGTTACTCTCTTGAAGTGTACCATCACAGGAAGAACACAATATAACATCCCCGGGCTCCCCTGATGGCGCAGTGGTTGAGAGCCCGCCTGCCGATGCAGGGGACACGGGTTCGTGCCCCGGTCTGGGAAGATCCCACGTGCCGCGGAGCGGCTGGGCCCGTGGGCCATGGCCGCTGAGCCTGTGCATCCGGAGTCTGTGCTCCGCAACGGGAGAAGCCACAGCAGTGAGAGGCCCACGTACAGCAAAAAAAAAAAAATCCCGACCATGGCCAACAAGGTCCAGCCTCCTTTCTGCTCCACCCACATTGGCCTCTTTGTCATTGGTCCTCACACTTGCCTCGTGGGCTCCCACGAGGAACAGCAGCCTTTGCACCTGCTGTTCCTTCTGCCTGGCATGCTTTTTCAGAAGAATTTCAAATGGCTGGACTCTCACTTCATCTGGGTGCTCAAATGTCACCTCCTCAGAGGCCCTGCCATTCACCCCATCTCAGAGTTTGCGTCACCAACCTTAGCATACTCTCCAGGAAGTTAACTCATTTTATTTCTCACTTACTTTTCACTACCCGAGGGCATGGACCATTTGTTTGTTTGTTTGTTTCCTATCTTTCCCACTAGGAAATGAATCCACTGAGAGCAAGGACTTTTTTCTGGACCCAGGACCCAGAACAGTGCGAGGTATGTAACAGGCACTCTCTAAAAATTTTTGAATAAACAAATGAATCTAAAAAATTGAGAGAAAGCCTATGAATGAACAGCCCATTTTGATTCAAAGTGAAATATCAGAATTAGAATAAAGATGGGGGCCTCATCCCTAAAAGAAAGCAGAGTTTGCAAATTCATGGATTCTATATGGATGCCCACTTTCCAAAAGCCTATAAAACCTTGGAAAAATATATGTGTTCCTAAAACATAAGCAAGGGAGATTTTTTCTATTTTCTCTATCAATCATTGATGATTTTTGTTTCAATTATACATTTATTTCATTTTAGTGCTACTACTTACTGTTAAGTATGTATGCTTCTCTCAATGTCCACAGTAGCCATGTATTACCTATGATGTTATGATAGTATTGTATAAGCTAGGTGGTAGGACCAGATGCTTAAGAAAGCAAGTAAAAAGGAAAAAACATGCTTTAAAAATAAAAGATAAATGGAAGTGTTACCTTCTATTATTACCTCTTGCTAGTTTGTTATTTTGGGTCCCTCCTATCGTACACTTTACTGGCTTGCACTTGATTCCAAGAGTACACACACCTCATTTGGAGGATATAAGTGGGGGGATGGTGTGTGCATTCTTAGATAGGGCTCAAAGAGAATCAGCAGTAGTGCAAGTCACATGACAGGACGTCCCCATGGAGATGCCTCACACAGTGGCAGTTGCTCCTTCACCCTCCTCAAAACTCTCCTGGAGCCATGAAACACTTTCCTCTGTAGGTTTTCCTCCAGATGACATTCTCAACTGTTGAACATCCTGCCCAGTCTGCAGTGATGCACATGGACCCTTCCTAATGTCAAAGGACTTCTACCAATCCCTAACTTACTGATAAATATTATCTTTTTATTTTCTAGAACAACACTTGGAGGACTCTCATGCCACTTTTATAAAACCCACATTTCAACATCCAAAAGAAGCTCCTGTTTTGCGGAAAAGTTCCCCAAAGTACAAAACATGTGACAAAGACACTGCAGATCAAAGTTCATGCATTGCAGAACCCACAACTCAGAACAGCACGAGGGGCTCACTGGCTGGGAGTCTGTAGTGTGATGCGCTAATGCAGCCTGGCCAGGAGCGTACGGTACAGTCTGCCGTAGCTCTCAGAGCACATGGCAAAGAGCACATATTAAGAGTGTGCTGTAATTTTGTTTTAATTACAAAAATACTTCTAAGATAAATAGTGCTAAAAGAAATCAGTGTTAGGCAGGGAAGCATGAAACGTGCAATATACTTAGAAGAAGGTGATAATTATTTCATAAATGATGAAACAAATTATGTAAAGATATGAAAAACTGAATTGTGGAGAAAATGAGCAATGCACAAAAACATGCATTCATTCAATAAACATTTACTTATCTTTGTGCCAGAGGGGGGCACTCAGCCAATACCTGAATTTATAAACTAGACGTATAAAAACATCTGTAAAACCTTGGGGAAAATATATGTGTTCCTAAAATATAAGTAAGGGAGATTTTTTTGTATTGTTTTCTATTACTCATTGATTATTTTTGTTCTTGACCTTGAAGAGCTTGCAATCTAGCCTGTTAAGACACATATGCAAACAAACAACATGTTGATTGTTTTACTAGAGCTGTTTGCAAAATATTATGGGAACATGAAGGTGGGAGACATTAAATTTCCTTTGGTGAGTCAAGAACACCTTTACTAAAGATTACTAAGCCAGAACCTAAGGAAATGAGTGCAAGCAATTGGGCAAATCAGGCACAGAAATCTTTCCAGGTAGGAGAATCAGCACGTACAAAGGTGAGAAAGAAAATGGTGCATACGTGTGACCGCATGCCATTGAATGTAGCAGAGGTCAGGTCATTAAAGGTCTTATGTACCATGCTAAGGAGGAGCTTGGTCTTTATCTTGAGTAAAATGAAGAGTCACTGAAAAATTTTAAATAATGGAGTATTATGATCAGATTTTCAACATAACTCTAACAGACTATAAAGCAGTATGGTACTCTTCCTTTCACTGAGAATTTGGGACGTTGACAATACCCTAAAGTTCTCCACCAAGGAGAGAGGAAGTCATGAATGAATGGAGGACTTAGTATTTTACAAATCTCTGTTCTCTTCTGCGGTAACAAAGCAATCCTAATTTTATAGCTAACCTATACAAAGAGTGTTTTGTGCAATAATTCAAAAAACTGAGGTTTTAATAATTCAGTGGTAATTAATATTAACATTTGTTATTAGCTTTCTGATGTAACTCTAATTTCCACCCATAAATAACCTCCAGGGCAGTTAACATAACAGAGTCTAGCATCTGTCAGGAACTCTCAGTAAAGCATCACAAAGAGTAAATTATATGGGGTTAAATTTCCTTAAAAGTGGCAGAAAAACAAGGGTTAAATTGCATGAAAGGTGTTAGTTTCTACTGTACAGCAAAGTGAATCACCTATACGTATACATATATCCCCTCTTTTTTGGATTTCCTTCCCGTTTAGGTCACCACAGAGTACCGAGTAGAGTTCCCTGAGCTATACCGTAGGTTCTCATTAGTTATCTGTTTTATACATAGTATTGTAAAGCAACTATACTCCAATAAAAATTAATTTTAAAAAATAATAAGGTCCCAAAACATGCTGGACACTAGAAATGCACTTTGCATTGCATTGTGGAATCTGAAATAAAAATTGCACGAAAGGTGATCGTGGGGTGGAAGGGAAGGCCAAACTGGAACTGAAATACCTGAGGTTCAGAACACAATCTCATTCATTAAGTGTGGAAACCTCAGCAAGGGGTTCACACCGACTCGACCTCTCTCCATCCAGCCAAAGTGGGAATAACAACACTACCCTCCGACTGTCCAGAACTGTTTCCCAGACCAAATGAAAGGCATGCTGATTGGTCAAAAGCACCACATATCCATCTATATGGCCTTCCTAGTCTAGGTTATGAAGACCTGCTTATCACATCCGTGTACAGAACATAAGGCGTCATAAAAAGGGCAAATATGGTCTCTGCTGTGATGAAACCATCAGAAATCCAATACTAGTGCATATTTGATCATCAAGTATGAGCTATTTTAAAATATTTAAGATGTGTATTTGTTGGTTTAAAGATAGCTCTTCCTCAAATAGTCACCTACTGGCAAAAGAAATAAAATAAAAATTTCAAATACAATTCCTTACCCAGCAGAGTCCTTCTAAGTGTTATATTACAGTGCATTCAGTAAATTTCTCATGAATCAGATAAAGAGACAGGATGGGGAATAATGAAGAGGAAGCTATACAAAGATCCCCAGGAAAGTAGACATAACACAGGGACCCTTTCAAATTCAAAAATTTGACTATTTTTTTTCACTTAAAGATGTATCATGAATCCCTTTATGTAAATGCATGTACTCATCAGGTAGTTTCCAGCACCCTTCCCCTGCCCAGACAGAATGAAGTTGATGAGAGTATAAAGTTCCAGGGCAGGCAGATGTCAGCTGTGTGTGGACTGCTGCTGGTGGCTGGAGGACTTGAGGAAAACCCTCAGCAAGAGAGGAATGGAGAAGCTGGTCACAGACAAGCTGATGGTGCCCCAAAGTTATATACAAGATTGTCATGAATGATACAGCAACCCCTCTGATATCAGTTGATTTGTGTCCCTCAGAAGATATATTGATGTCCTAACCCCTGGTACCTGTGAATGTGACCTCATTTGGAAATAGGGTCTTTGCAAATGTCATCAAGTTAAGATGAGATCATTAGAGCGGCCCCTAATCCAACATGACTGGTGTCATAAGAAGAGGGAAATGCCACATGGGCACAGAGACACAGGAGGCAAAGACAGCCATGTGACAATGAGGCAGAGATTGGAGTGATGCCTCTACAAGCCAAGGAATGCCAAGCGTTGTTGGCAAACACCAGAAGCTAAAGGAGGCAAGGAAGGATTCTCCCCTACACATTTCAGAGGGAGCCTGGCCCTGCTGACACCTTGACTTTGGACATCTGCACTCGAGGCCTGTGAGATAATAAAATTCTGTTGTTTTAAGTCACCCAGTTTGTGGTACTTTGTTAAGCAGCCTTAGGAAACTAACACACCCTCATATACAAATTCATCTATCTAGCGATCTATCTCTCTACGTATTTATCTATCTGCCATCATCAAAATGCCATGCCAAGTACAGCTGGTGCTTTTGTAAATACTATACCACAGAACCCAGCTATTCTCGGTCCAGGCCCAATCCAGTGCAAACTGATCAAATTTACTTATTTTTTACATTGGTTGTTCCATTTTCTCCCTCTACTTTTATGCAGTTTTAGTATTAAGGTCTCCTCCTGCTAAAAACACTTGAAGGATGATTTCACATCAAAATGGAAAAAGAACTCATAATTAGTAATTTACATTTGTTGATTAATTAATTTTAACTGAAAAGCATTCACGCTAAATTGTTACAACTGAATATTTTTATGATCTTTTCCTTGTCTCCATAATTACAGAATGAAAGGCTCTTCTCCTCAATAAAGGAATTTCAGCATCTGCCTATTCAACTGACACTTGAAGAAAAGTCTGATTTAAAATCTGTAAAAAACCTCAAGATAGTTAATCCATCAAGAAGGCATTTATGGGGGCCCTCTGTGCCCTGGTGCTAAGCTTTAGGCTTCCAGAGATGCAGACCAGGGTCTTTCAAGGCACTCCTGCCTTGAAAGGATTGCCAGTCAGCTGGGAAGAGTATGGTCTCCAGGAGGCTGGGCCAGCAGGATTCTGAAGCGTGTGATGACTCAGTGAAGCCTGGAGTTGCAGCTGAGAAACAGGAATCTGACCCAAAACAGACAGCAAGGCCCTGCTGCTGCCTGAGAGTTCAAACAGTAGATTTTCTCGAGTTTCCATGCACTGTCACTGCTTGCATCCCCTCTTCAAGCTATTTCTTCTCCACTTCAGAATTCAGGGCTCCTGGGAAGTGGTTGGGAGTCACCAAACCATTCGCATCTCTTGGGGTGCTTACCGGGATACAGGCAGAGAGGGGAGGTCTGGATTGCTGAGCCCTACACTTGGAGAGAGAGGGGCTTATCTTTCGTCCCGGCTCTGAGCCTGAAACTGCATTCCCAGCTTTGGATTACAATTCATCCAGAGCTAAAGCCACAGTTCAGAACTCACCAAGAAAGACAGAAGATGCAATTTAATGTATATCTCTCTATATAATCAATCCTCATTAGTTGCAGATTCCATATTTGCAAAATCACCCACTCGCTAAAATTTATTTGTAATGCCAAAATCAATACTCCTGGTGCTCTTGTGATCCATTCATACTGAATGCTCAGAGCAGCAAAAATTCTGAGTCACCCAATGGGCATGTTCCCAGCTGAGGTTGAACAGGCGACATTGCCTTTTTAGTTCAGCTCTCATACTGCAAATAAGCGTCTTTTTCATGCTCTATTGAATGCCATTTTTTTTGTTTTCTGGTTTTTGTTTTTACAGTTTTGTGCTTTTTCTTGGTAATTTTGCTGCTTAAAATGGTCCCCAAGTGTAGCGCTGAAGTGCTGTCTAGTATCCTAAGCACGAGAAGCACAAAAAGGCTGTGATGTGCCTTATGGAGAAAATATGTATGTTAGATAAATTTCCTTTCAGGTATGAGTTATAGAGCTGTTGGCTGTGACTTCAATGTTAATGAATCCACAATAGATATTAAATAAAGTGTCTTTAAACAGAAACTTACATAAAACAAGGCTGTGTACTGATCAGCTGATGAAAATGCTGTGATCAGAGATTTACAGGCATCTAAACTTGCAATTAGTATTCACTAATTCTAGGAGGAATTAGCATTCACTAATTCAGCGCTCACAGCAATTTTATAGAACAGAACTACCACAACTAATGAGAATAGACTGTCTCTAAACATATGCATACATATATGTGAAATTGACTCTATATACACATATAAACATACTTATATGTGTATATATTTATACTGTTATATATTACACGTCATATATAGGTTATGTTATGTTCTATGATGTTATATTTTTTCACTACGCTGGGCCCTATATAGATGGTGGCCAACAAAACAGATATGGCTCCACCTCTCATGGACCTTAAAGTCTAATAAAGGAGTAAAATATTAATTAGCAAGGCCCTTTGGGCTGCCAAATTGAAAGACATATTCACTAATCAGCTTCATCAGTAGTAAAAGTTGATGTGTTTGTCTTCACTGTTTGATTCCTCTCCCTCTCTCCACTGGCTGTGAGGTAGGGCAAGAAAGAAGAGTGAACATGAGGATGTAAGCTCAGTGTGGCAGGGATCTTTGTTCATGTTGCTCTGAACGCCCAGCTCATAACACAGGTATCTTGTACATAGTGGTCACTCAATAAACGAATAATATTATTGGCCCACCAAACACACCAACAACTGTAAGAAGGAGCAGAAGCGAACTGCAAAAGAAAACTACAAAACAGGGCTTCCCCGGTGGCGCAGTGGTTGAGAGTCCGCCTGCCGATGCAGGGGACGCGGGTTCGTGCCCCGGTCCAGGAAGATCCCACGTGCCGCCGAGCGGCTGGGCCCGTGAGCCATGGCCACTGAGCCTGCGCGTCCGGAGCCTGTGCTCCGCAACGGGAGAGGCCACAACAGTGAGAGGCCCGCGTACCGCAAAAAAAAAAAAACAAAAAAACAACTACAAAACATGTTCACGGATCTGATAATAATTCTATTAATTCCTGTCTCTTTCTAAGAATTTATGAATGTGAGCTGTCAGAAGAAAAGTAGCCCCATGCCTCTGCTCATGAGCAAGCAGGCCTGCCCTCTAAGGACGGTGGAAATCAGTAAATGAGCTATCCAAAAACACACTTGGCGAGTTTACTCTTCTAAAAGAGGATTCTTCTTTGTGACGACCTAATACCTTTATGTTTTCCAATCAAGTTATTGAGTTCAGTTGCTCAATAAATTTGGCCTGCATAACCAGCAATGAAAATGCTTTAAGCACTTCAGAGATGATTGATAATGGTAAATGCCATTAATGAAAAAAAACCATCCATAAGTTGTTTTTGTTGTTTTTTTCAATCATAACCCTCTGCTTATTGACTGCAAAATTTGTACCATTCCAGCTATTAATCTTAGTATTATGCTAAACAGGGTATCCCCCAATCCAACTCTGAAAATGATTAAAAAATTTAAGAAAGAAAAATATTTTTTTCAGTTGACTGCAAATGTATTTTAATGCATGCATCCCAAGATATTGGCAACACCAACTGGATGAAAAGAGGCAGTTTGTCAGGTGTCATTTTGCCAGTAACTAAAAAAGCCAAGGACTGCTTTGTAAATCTCCTAAATAAAAAAGCAATCTAGTTTCTGGCAAGGAGATCAGCAACGGCCATTTCATATAAATGAATCTGTCGTGATTTCATTTGCGCACAAGCTCGATCATCCAAACTAGCAGAAACAACAGGCTGTGGTGTGGCTTTTCTTTATCTGTTTTTGATAGACGGCATCTCCCTCTCCTGCCCCAAATGATGACTGCCATCAATGAAAATCTGTCCTGTGAAATTGCGCGAAAATTATTCTCAATTTTAATAGTCAACTGACTTATTAGCAAAGAGAAACTGTCCCTTTTATTTTGTTAGTGCTTTACAGATTCCTAACACAAGATCAAGTACAAATGAGATCTTCTCTTTATACATCTTCATCAAAAAAAGAAAAGTGGAGTATGACAGACTCTAAAGCACATTATTCGCTTATTGGTATGCCCACCTGTTCCAGATCATTTGCAGGGCTGCCAGTAACAGAAGAAGTGGCGTAAATGAAACATGTCTTTTATCAGCAAGATTCTCTTGCAAGATCCATAGAGAACATCAACCACTATTTGCTAAAGCCAATCAAAGGTCTTCTGTGCCCATATGCGCATCTCGACAGCTATGCAAGCTGGTCTTATTTTCCCCAACTCAGGCTATTCCAGTCACGTGGTACCTAAGCTGCTTCATTAGGCAGAACCAGCAAAGACAGTGTTCGGGAAACGGTGTGCCCCTCATTCCAAATCAAAGCAGACCACTTTATTTTTTCTTTCCTTTAAAAGGCAATGAAAATTGCTGTAGCTTAGCAAGAGGATAATGGACGTGCGTCGCTGGGCTATGGGAGGCTTAAGAGTTGTATTATACTGTGTCCTTTTCATCAACGTGACTTGGGAGCTCCTCACCAACTCCTGAGATTTCCCAAGCAAAGGAATCAGACGACGCTGCCCCCTCCTCATCGGCTCCCACCCCGTCTGTACTGAACATCATGTTCCCAGACAACTTTCCTAAGGAGCTGTAATTTTCTGATTAATGTTACACCGCGAGAAGATTCAGAATGGTTGAGCAGGTCACCCCATTCCCTGAAGAACCATAACTGCAAGACAGAAATATCCCAGCCTGAGTTTTTTAAGTTATGTGTAAAATATTCTATTTTTAAATCTACCTTTCTGAGTAGTTAATTATTTATAACTATGAAGGCTCAGTTAAGAAAAATAAAATTTGTTGAATCCTCAAGTAATGTTTGAGGTTGTGTGTGTATTTTTTTAAGGGAGGGGGAGTTTAATTTCTTGCTCAAATATCACAGGGTTCTAAGAAAGGCTCCATCACTTCTTAGTAAGTCAGAAAGAGAAAGACAAATACCGTATGCTAAAACATATATATGGAATTTAAGAAAAAAAAATGTCATGAAGAACCTAGGGGTAAGACAGGAATAAAGACACAGACATACTAGAGAATGGACTTGAGGACATGGGGAGGGGAAAGGGTAAGCTGGGACAAAGTGAGAGAGTGGCATGGACATATATACACTACCAAATGTAAAATAGATAGCTAGTGGGAAGCAGCCGCATAGCACAGGGAGATCTGCTCGGTGCTTTGTGACCACCTAGAGGGGTGGGATAGGGAGAGTGGGAGGGAGGGAGACGCAAGAGGGAAGAGATATGGGAACATATGTATGTGTATAACTGATTCACTTTGTTATAAAGCAGAAACTAACACACCATTGTAAAGCAATTGTACTCCAATAAAGATGAAAAAAAAAAGAAAAAAAAACACAATATTTTTTTTTGGAACACCTAAGAGTCAATTCTGTGCAAAATCAAAACAAGCCCATATTTACTCAGCAAGAAGTAGCACTGGGTTGAGAAAGAATACCGAAACATGAATCAAGGGATTTGAGTTGAAATTGAAATCATGAAAGTAGCTAAAATTTGGCTTTGTGTAAATATACCCTTTGGGACCCTGTATTTTGCATATACACAAATTAAAGGGTCAGACTAAATGATGTTGAGATCCCTTCCAACTCTAAAATTCCACTATTCTAATCAACTAAGGAGAAAAGTGATTTAAAATCATGTCCTAATTTGCTATATTTAACACTTGGTAAGCCACAATGAAATAAATTTTCTCTCTGAAAAAAATGATCTATGTGAAAATTTTATTTTTTTAAATGTATCTCCTTAATACATATTATTAAAATACCTTATCTCTTAAAGGTAGGACTAGGATTAAATAAGGCCATTAGTGGAGAATTAGACGAACTGTAACAAAATAAGCAAAACTAAGTCTCTTTCTTATTTTTTGACTTTGCCATCCTCTGAAGGAAATTTGGCTATTGTCCAGTTTAATTTATGTAACACTTTGTTGCTGTGTTTAACATAATTGCAAACATGATATGCATTCATAATTGAAACCTAAGCTCTAACAGTCTATTTTTCATCTAATCAAAAGCTAGCTGTTAGAAGAAAGGCATTCCACCATGGATTTTGGTAAATCAAATGCTAGTCAGCAACAGGATCCAAAATATTCAAAGGACAGCTATATGGGGCATCAATAGCAGATAAGGTTCTAGTCTGATGATGTTCACAAATCTTAAGAGGTGGATTTAGACCCAAAACACAAATCATAACAATTATCCCATGACATATATTCAGGCTTTCAATATCCACCAAATACGATATCATCTGCACAACTGTAACCTTCATAAGCCAATTCAAGAAGGATTTGAGAAGTAAAACAAAACCAAACATGCAGTGAATACCCGAATGCTATTGAAATTAAATAGTAAAGATTCCTTCCGAAAATTAAGTTTTGCTGCAATATCCTCTATAAATTCTCAAAATTAAAATTCTGCAAGAATTAATGGATGGTTTGAAAATTCTTCAGTGATACTGTACAAGATAATGCATTGGTTTTTCCATTTCTTTCACCCCCAATTTTCTCTGACCATATTTACTAAGATTATCCTTCATGCCCCGTGGTACCAGGTTTTTTGCTGCTCATTCTAAAGATAAAATTGTATGTTTTCACCTATTGAAGTTCATACTGTGCATACCCATTTGCTTTATTTCCAGATGATTTTATTTTCAGAAGTGTTCAAGATACTGTTATTCATAAATTTAAGAAACACTTTGCCTAATCAGTGAATAATATTCATGAAGAGATGAAGCAACATTGAGTCCGAGGCTGGAATCTCAAATTCCAGTTAAAAACAATGTCAGCTGATGGTGAGAGTGAAACACAGAGAACATCCCTTTAAAAGGCCCTTCAAATAAGAGTGGGCTCACATAACACGCTCATGTGTCCATGTCTCCACAGTGCATGGATGGACATGTTCTCTGGGCCTGAAACAAAGATAGTCCATTTTCACTCTCAGTAAGAGAGAGAGAGAGGGACTTGGAAAAAGGTGGGAAGAGGGGATACTGCATTTTTTGTACTTTCTTTCTTCAATTGTTTATTCAGTAAATATTTATTAAACACTATGTCTAAGGCTTATATTTACATATATACATATAATTTACATATGAAAAACATATTCTGAATTGGAAATTTGAAGGATTTAATGGATTTAATTTAATTTATTATTTTTTTAAATTGATCTATATCTCATCTTGTGCCAGTGCACAATGACAAACGCATTTTGAAGTTTACCATATGCTCTGACATATCAGTCATGGGAAAACTCTGACATGTTTACTTACCACATAAGCCTAATTATCAATACCCTGCACCCAGCAGTCATACATTTAACAAATATTTGGGCACTTAAAATGTGCAAAAAACACTGTATTAGGCACCATAGGGGCTACAAAGATAAATGAGAACTAGGAGTTACTGTTCAGTATTTTTCTAACCTCAGTATGCTCTGTCATGCACAATATAAATGCAATATTTATTTATTCAATCAAATATTTATTAGCCCCCGCTATAATAAGACAGTGCTAGGAGCTGAATACTAAAGCATAGAGTATTCTGTGCAGGATTCCCCATATAAATCTGCACATATCAGATGTGAACAAGCATCTCCAATTTGGGGAATTCATTGAGATAATCTCCCAACAATATTCAACTTGAATACCTTCTCCTTCATGAAGTCTTCCCTGATTTCCCCATTACAGGTCATTACTGTTCACTCAGAATCCTCTTGTTTCTCTTTTATGGAAGCTCATGTATCACATTCCTCTGGCTTCCCAGAGTTTTGGGTTTTTTTTGTTTTTTTGTGTTTTTTTGGCTGCATTGGGTCTTCATTGCTGTGCGCCAGCTTTCTCTAGTTGCTGCGAGCAGGGGCCACTCTTCCTTGCGGTGTGCGGGCTTCTCATTGCAGTGGCTTCTCTTGTTGTAGAGCACCGGCTCTAGGTGTGTGGGCTTCAGTAGTCACGGTGCACGGGCTTAACTGCTCCATGGCATGTGGGATCTTCCCAGACCAGGGATCGAACCCATGTCCCCTGCATTGGCAGGCGGATTCTTAACCATTGTGCCACCAGGGACTCTCTCCTCCTCGAGGTCAGATCTATATTTTTTTCACCTTTGCATCCTTAGCAAACACACTGCCCATTCAGTAACGAACACATACAAATGATGCTCAGTTTCTTTCCTTACTTAGTATACGTTAGTTGAATGAACTTATACTGCATCTCATAGTTAAGTTACATGCGTATTTGTACAATATGCTCCAGGTTAGGGAACACTTTTCATTCATTTTTGTGTATCCAATAGGCCATGTTGGTCCTCGTATAGTGAAACATAAATATTGCACTTTATTTATACACTATATACTTTGAAATATGAATACTGGTGGGGAGGATAGAACATACTTACTATTATCAGTATTAAAAAATGCATAAAATCCCAAACGTTATCAATATTGAAGTTCTGAGTTGTAACTAAATCTTCCCTGAATTCTGAGGCTTGAAATTTCATTTAGCTCCTAAGATTCTCATGATCTCCAGCACTTATTAGAATCTTTTTTTTTCAAATCATTTTCATTAATCATTCAACTGTTATTTAATTCAATATTACTCTTAAACTTTTCAAACGTTCAGGTATTATCCTCCACACCTAGAAAGTAACGTAAGTTCCTTATAGACAAGGACAGCTTCTTACTCTGCTGTACATGCCCCACGGTGTCTTGATCTTGCTAGGTCATCAAAAATCTTATTTACTGATTTAAGTAATTAGCACTTTACTCACGAATACATTTAATAGGTTACCAAAGCGAATATAACTTATCCAGCCAGGTGTTTCAGAATCAATTTTGTTCTCAGAACCCCAAAGGACTTATTTATTCAATAAATAATTTGAGCATGTGCAAGACACTGTGCTAGGTCTGAGATATAAAATATGAACGTTTATTGAGCTCCTAATACATGCTTGATATGGGGCACTTCACACTCCGTCCTGTTCATTGAAGCAACACAACTCTCTCAGGTGGATATTATTGTGATTCCCATTCCACCAGTTTAAAAAAAAACAAACAAACAAGGTTTTATAAAGCTGCCTAAATATAAACAGGTAGTGAACAGTTGAGCAAAGATATGATCCCAATCCAAGAGCCAAGACTAATGTCTTAACCACTGTGCTACACTCCCTGGAGAAATATATAAGGATTTAGCGCTGAAGAGAAAAATTATGGCTTATCTTTGATCACATGAAATTGATAGAAACTTTATAAACAGCTCTTCCCTTTTAAGCTCAAAATTTCACAAAGAATATTTTGTTTCAATATTAACAAATTATTGCAGTGAGTTTCAATATTAACACATATATCCATTTTAAAGATATTCCTAGATTTAAAAATCAAACACTTCAAAATAACGACACTTTTTAAATTCACTACATTGTAGAATGTTAATACAAATATCTAGAGGCTGAAGTGAAGAATAATTATTAGGATGCAACTTCCATTGAGAACGAGAAAACTCTACTTCAAGTACAGTTGTATATGTATCTTGTCTACAGAAAAGGCTTAATAAGTGTTGACCTAATGAGTCAATCTGAGAACACAGGGGACTTCCTGTCCATTTTCGTCTCTCCTCCACACATCCCAAGAAAACAGTATGGATGGTCCAAATCAAAAGTCTATTTAGAGTAACCTCTGACAACAAAGATTCTAAATACCTGAGATGCACTTCTGTCTGACTCAGAGGTCTGCACTGTCCCCACCCCCTGATTCAGGAAAACACACTAGGCTTGAATAAGTTGTAGTGCTGCTCTCTTATATTGTACGTTCTTTTACCTGAAAAGAACACATGCCTTTTTAAAACTGATAAAACATTCCAAAGAAAATTGAGAATAAATATAGAGCCAATGCCTACCTTCCTGCTAGATTTGTGTAGGTTGAACATCTCCCTGGCTGTGAAGTGCAAATGATAGCTAAAACATTCTGATCCCAAGGTTCCAAAGCCAGATGGATCCACATTGCACTTTTGTGTTCCAGTTTATAGCTAATGAACAGCACTGGTATTTTCACCAATATGAAAGCAAAGTACTATAATTTCATGAACCTAATCAAAATGTACAGGAATAAGTAATGGTTGTATTCACTAGTATTTGAGAATAAAGAAATCAGTATCACTGAGCCTGAGAATTATGATACAAAGTCTTACACTCTTCAAAGTATTAGTTGAATTTTTTTTCATATTAAGGAGTGTCATAATTATCTGGGTGTAATACCAGATTAATGGCTGAATAAAAATATAAAACGGATTAGAACAGGCTGAGATTATAATTAAACTGAACTAATCCAAAATAAACACAACAGTTTAATGCCATTAGTATTCCAGCTCTTTAAACAGTTGTGGAACCTAGCGTAAAAGGATTACAAATTTCAAGAAAACTAAATTAATCACATAGCTGAAAAGTGAATTGGGAAAATATTTCCCAGTCTTTTTTTAAAAAATTAATTAATTTATTTTTATATGTATTTTTGGCTGTGTTGGGTCTTTGTTTCTGTGAGAGGGCTTTTCTCTAGTTGTGGCAAGCGGGGGCCGCTCTTCATCGCGGTGCG
This sequence comes from Mesoplodon mirus, assembly GCF_964341445.2. Classification (NCBI taxonomy): domain Eukaryota; kingdom Metazoa; phylum Chordata; class Mammalia; order Artiodactyla; family Ziphiidae; genus Mesoplodon; species Mesoplodon mirus. Next base: position 65,203,847 of record NC_138993.1, on the reverse strand, counting down.
CGGGCCTCTCACTATCTCGGCCTCTCTTGTTGCAGAGCACAGGCTCCAGACCCGCAGGCTCAGTAGTTGTGGCTCATGGGCCTAGTTGCTCTGCGGCACGTGGGACCTTCCAAGACCAGGGCTCGAACCCGTGTCCCCTGCACTGGCAGGCAGATTCTCAATCACTGTGCCACCAGGGAAGCCCCCAATATTTCCCAGTCTTATTGAACAGACTTGAGAATTTTATTTTCTATTGTTTTTAAATATTTTTTATTGACATATAGTTAATTTACAATGCTGTGTTAGTTTCAAGGTACAGCAAAGTGATTGTTATACATTTATTTTCTATTGTTTTAAGTTTCTCAAGTTGGAAGTTTCCCTTTCTTGCTGGAAAAGTAAATTGGTTTAAAACTCACCTGAGAGTTTATGAAGGTGAATGACTCTTTTTTGAAAAGTAAAGATCACATCAAAGGCACTTGCAAGAAAATGTAAATAATATTCTGAAATTCTACTGTTCTTCCTAACATGTCCCTTTCTGTACTGCCAGGCCCTTTAATACCAGAAGGTGGAAACAAGCATTCCAAAGATTCTTGTCTTGCTATGCCATAGGTAATCTTTTTGCATTAGAAAAGCAATTTACAGCAGCAAAGGAGGTAGACAAATGTAGCAACACTGTGGATGCACTTAGAATTTCAGAAAAGGGTTTACTGCATTCTCTCAAGAAAAATCACTATTAATAATAATTATAATGTCATAATTATTATACTTATATGTATTATTATAAGTATAATTATAAGTATAAAAATAATAATTATAAATAGATATAATACTTATCATTATAGTAAGTACTAGGGATGTAATGTACAACATGATTAAAATAATTAACACTGCTGTATTTTACATACAAAAATTGTTGAGCTCCCATCACAATGAAAAAACATTTTTTTCTTTTATTTTGTATACTTATGAGATGATGGATGTTCACTAAACTTATTGTGGTCATCATTTTATGATGTATGTAGGTCAAATCATTATGCTGTGCACCTTAAACCTATACAGTAGTATATGTCAATTACATCTCAATAAAGCCAGAAGAAAAAAGAGAAGGTCATTATTAAGAAGTAGCCAAGTCAAGTAGAAAGGTCCTGAATCTGAATTTATTTCTTCAACAGATGTTCCTCGTGTATCTAGAAGCAAGGATGGCATCAGACCCCAAAAATACAAAAATGAAGAGATATGGCGCCCATCAAACATGACCAAACATGGTCACATCATTTTTCCACATAAAATAGAAAAAATCCACTCAAAATAGAACATTAACATTTGTTAACATTACAAACGCTAATCAATTAAAAATCTGCACAGGGCTTCCCTGGTGGCGCAGTGGTTGAGAGTCCGCCTGCCGATGCAGGGGACGCGGATTTGTGCCCCGGTCCGGGAAGATCTCACATGCCGCGGAGCGGCTGGGCCCGTGAGCCATGGCTGCTGAGCCTGCGCGTCTGGAGCCTGTGCTCCGCAACGGGAGAGGCCACAACAGTGAGAGGCCCGCGTACCGAAAAAAAAAAAAAATTTTTGCACAGTTGTCTGCATGAACTAAGTTTTCAAATGCTAATACAAATGATGGTATATATGGGCATAAAATATAGAAAGGTCCGGTGGACAAAGAATGTCATCTGCCTGCGTATCAGTAAACAAAGGATGTTTGGACCATCAAGTCATCAGCCTCTGCAGACACCCACAAAGGTGCACCCTGAGGGGATTCAGGATGGAGGAAAACAGGCTATACTGGCCCTAACTGGCCCAGTTAAGGTGCAGATCAAAGAAATTATTTCATTAAATCCAGACTCTTGCATCTTCCCATACATAGAAAAGCACCAAATTCATTCACTTGAAATGTCTGTTCTTCCTTCAATTAGCAGCAATCTTTTGATGATCCACTACCTGTCCTTTTTTTTTTTTTTTGCAAAAATTCCTATATATCCTGGCTTCTCCCTTACCTTTTCAGAACAGTCCCTCAAAGCTATCTGAGAGGATTTCTCCTGGGCTTAAGTCCACAGTAATTCCACCAAATAAGACCTAATTCTCAACTTTTAGGTTGTGCATTTTTTTCAGCCTGTTGGGGAAAAAATATATATATACGTAATTTGGCTACTCAGATGTTCCCTGCCCTGGGGTCTCTGTGGACATGGTACCACATTTTATGACCTGACCTCCTTGCCCCCAGTCCCCACTGTCCTTCTCCCATTCACTGTGGCTCTACTGTGAGGTATTGGCTGCACTGTCAGTTTTTAAGGTGCTGACCTTTTGCGAGCTTCTTGGCTTGTTGGCCCCATTTGGTACTGAAGAACTCCCCAACGTTTTTTCCAAACTTTTCTTCCTAAATTGCTCTAAAAAATGTCTCCCATGTCTCTCCTGTCACAATTCTCACTTACTCTAATTTTTTTTCCCCATCCTTCATCACACTGACAGATGAGAGACAGCAACAAAAGGTTCAGAAATATATCAGCCCACTCTTTAAAATGTTAAGTAATCTCTCTCACTGTCATCAAGTAAAGAGAAATATTGAGCCAGGTCTTTCCAGGACAGGTGTTGCCTCTTGAGAGCATATTAGGCTCTTCTGGAAACTACCTTAAAATTTGGGGGTCATGGTAGAACACTAAATTGTATCCTGGGGCATATAAGGCACAGAGCAGCCTCAAAGGAATTCATCTTCTTCCTAGGGAATAGCTTTTTTTTTTCCTTAAAAAATTAATGTTACTTAAAATGAAATCATTGGAGGATGACTTCTGCAGTCCTTCATATGGGATTTGGAAACAGAGTTGACTGTTAAAAGGTATGGACTTTTAAAAATGTTTTATGATTGCAAACTTTCTCATATGAACAACAGATCCTGAAACAAAATCACTCTTCTGCACAGTTTCTTTTCAAATAAATCAATTAGAAGACGTTACTGAAGACAAATAAAAATATCGAGATATTTCTCATTTATATTCAAAGCTAAGGATTAGAAGAACAACCCAATTACTCATCCAATCTGCCCATTTAAACACCTGTCAACTAAAGGGATTAACGTGCTTTACGTTTATGGAATTAGGGGCAGCTCTGTCGCATTCTTTGCCTGAGAACCATTAACAAACACATTTTCTAAGTATGTATTAACATTTCTTAGCTGTCACTACCATAATGACCCGATACAAGCTAACGAAAGCATTCAAATTTCAGTTACCTTATTGTACATAGAAGGTAATGCACTCTCCCCACCCCGACAAAAAAGAGACAGTTGCTCTCCCTACCTAAAAAAAGGGTATGTTTCAAATACCCAATTCATAGAAACTAATTATTCTCATATTCTCACAGGGATTTTTTTTTCTCCTTAAACAGACAAATTAAAACAAGTATAGGAAGGGGATGATTAAGTCACAAAAGCGTAAAAATGGAGAGAACTACATACTGTAGAATCTGAGGTACTAGAGATACCATATGTAGCATCTGCAAATGATTATCACTCTCAGATGGTAACAACACCTGCTTTGGCTCTGGTTTTGGTGTGAAACTCTGCAACAAAGGTACTGATACTTTACTGAGTCTATTTGAGGATAAGTAAACCACTCTGGCAGTGATTTCCTCCCACTGACAAATGGATTAAATACATAATTAATGTGCTGGACATATACAAATAATTTGTTATATAAGTATTCAAATTACATTAAAATAATTAATAATGAAAGCAAATGAATTCAACATTGGCAAAAGAGTTGAATAGACACTTCACAAGGTTACATGTATGAATGGCCGACAAGCACATGAAAAGAAGCTCTTCTTCATCTGTCAACAGGGAAACAATGGAAATGAAAACTATAACGAGATCCTCTTCACACCCATGAGGATGGCTGAAATGACAGGTGGAGACCAGTAAACGCATGGAACCACTGGGAATCTCGCACACTGCTGGAAAGGATATGAAAATGGTAAAAACCATCTTAGAAAATGTTAGTTTCTTTAAGAGCTGACATGTGCCTACCCTGCGATCCAGGGATTCCACTCCTAGGTGTTACCCAAGAGAAATGGAAACATATCCACAAAAAGATGTATATCAGAATATGCACTGCAGCTTCATTAAGAGCCCCGAACTGGAAACTACCCAAATGTTCATCAATAGAAAAATGGATAAATAAATGATATACTCATATAATGAAATGCCACTCAGCACAGGTAACAACACAGGTGAATGTCCAAAATATGACACAGAAAAGCAGCAAGACACAAGAGTACATATGCTGTAATTCCATTCATCTGAAGTTCTATGACAGACAAAACTAATCTTTGATGATAGAAATCAGAATGATTTTGTTTTCTGGGAGATGTGATCCACTGTAAAGAGGCACAAGGAATTTTCTGGGGTGATTCAAGTTCTATATCTTAATTGGAATGTGAATTGCATGAGTGTATACAGTTGTCAAAAGTCATCAAACTGCACATATAAAATTATCCATTTTATCGTATATAAATTATGCCTCAATAAACAAATACAGACCTAAAAATGATCAGTCACATTTACGTTGACCACTTCAAGTCATCTCATGATAAAAAACTAAAACTTACATAGCGTGCATATATGCCAGGGTGTTCTAAGCAGTGTATGTACATGATCTCACTTAATGCACCTAACAATCTTAAGAGCTAAATGCTATTTGGTATCCCCATTACACAGATGAGAACCTGAGGGACTAATAGGCAGTACATCCATCCATATCTTATATAGACAGTTAATAAGCCTAAACATATCTTGCATCAGCTCTAAAGAGTCCTAAGTAGTTCAGAGTTTGGGTTGATGAGCTCTTTAATTCACAAACTACTGAGTTCTTTCACAAGGTTATATGGTAAGTAAAAAAGGTCGCTATACAGCATTTCTGACTCATGAATATGTATGCTTATGACAGCTATAACATTTAAATAAAGATATGGGAAACTGAGAAAGGATAATATTTTACCAAGATTCACTAAGTACATTCAGGCACTATCAACTTATAGGGGCAGGACAGATGAGCACAGCTCTGGGAAAGTTATCAATTTACTGAGGGGCATCCAATGAGGTTTTCTGGGGCCTGATACAGCTGGTATTCTGAAGGGTAACTTGGATGATGAGAAAACAAAGAATGCTTATTAAGGCTGTATTGACATCCAACTTGAGGGCTTAGAGGGTTGGACACAGTTTCAAACAACCCCTACAAGATGGAATTAAAAACAGAATGATTTTCAATAGTAACAAAGGTAGGTCATTTCAATTAGGAAAAGAAAGAAAAAAAGTGCAAAAGAAAAGGAAAGTCTTCTGTTGAAGATTCCCAGTACTCAGAGGGTGCAGCCTCTTGTGTACTCTCCCAGTCGCCACACCATTTTAATTACTTTGATGTCTTCCCTATACTTGCTTAAAATAAACATTTAATAGTCAACATATTTTAAATTAGGGATATTCAGTCTCACATTCAAATAACTTCATTCCAGAAAGGTAAGCTTAAAATAATTTTTTCTAGATTTTAGTTCTTTACACGGTCCATCTCTCCCTTCATTATCTTCAAATTAACACTCTGGATCTAGAAACCAGGGGGTAAGTTTACTCTTAGGAAGAGGAATATAAATGCTCTATAATCTTGATGGAGTATATCGCAAGGATATTATAGTGATAGATAGATAGATAGATAGATAGATAAAGGGAGAGAGAGACACACACACATACAGATAGACACACAGATATATAGATACTTGCATAGATACATACAGATAGATGTGAGGGAAGAAACAAATCATATAAAAACCACAACACATTTTTCTGCTGCCGAGGTTGTCAGAGAAACATCCTACTCTCCCAATTCCAAAACCACAAAGTCCTACACCATTGGTGGGCTATTTCTTCAGCCCTTCAGCCTCAATGCCTCTTCTCTGGTCAGTTCTTCCCTGTGGCCTCATCTTCCCATCAGCATCCCTTTCCTGATATGCTCCTGTTACTACTAGGTCTCTAATTACAGCTCTTACCAACTTTCCACTTCCCATCAACTGTGATATGTTCCCATTATCATCCCTCTAATTATATCCAGTACCCACTTCCTATCCATACTAACCAATTAATTAATTAATTTAACATCAAATTAATACCTATCAAGGCACATTACTAGATACAGTGGGGGATAAAAATTGGTATAGGATACTCTTCCCTAAACTCAAGGAATTTACAGTCTATTTAGGGAGCCAAGAGTAAAATAGTGTGTGTGTGTGTGTGTGTGTGTGTGTGTGTGTGTGGTTGTTTGATTTCAGCACTAAATCAAATGGAGCATGCCAGTGTGTTGATATGAGTGGAGATGGAGCGATGGAGAACTTGAGCTTCCCTGTCTGACGGAAGAGCGGAGTTTAAACCTGTAGTGAGTTGTGTGAACAAAACCCAGAGGTGGAAATTTTAAGGCCAGTCTCCCTTGGAAAGGAAGTTTGAGTTCTGCAGCAGAGGGTCACAGAGCTGAAGCAGTAGATTAGGCCTGATCACTGAGGAGAGACCTTACATAGCAAGGTGTAGAGTTTTTACTTATGTTACAGGCATAGTGAGTCATCGACTCAACTAAATACTGCATCCTCTACAGTACACAGCAAATAAACTTATTAACCTTGGGTCTCCCAGTCCTACATCAGAAGCCAGTTTATTGAGAGCCCATGAGAAGAGGGATGGCATGACCGAGGGCTCCAGACAGTGACTATGGATGATCCTCTGCTAAGTCTAGGCCTGTATCCACTCTGGCAACTATCGGTGACCTTCTGTGATGGGCAGGGCTCTGGCTAACATTAAAGTTTGTTTTGTATTTGTACAATGCCATTTGGGGCATTTCCTCATTTCTATAAATAAACAATAAGAAGAATAGTATAAAAATCTCAGTGAAAATTTCATAATGCACAGAGGCAATGGAAGGTAGGGTAAAGGTGATTCAGGTTTCTCGTCCATAAAAGAAAAGGGTTAGACTAACGTGTCTTTGATTCCAAAAGTTTCTGTTTTAGCTCTGTAGTCTCACCTTTAAATCAGTAATTAAAAATTATTACTACCCTTTAAAATGTGAAAAAACTAGCTTTTATTTTGCTCTAACTACAAATGAAATTTAAAATATACATTAATGTTGAATTCTAACGTGGCAAAAATGAATCAGTTAAACATGTATTCAGAAACTTGAACAGATGTGTGTATTTCATATCAACTGCTGCGTAACGAAATATCACAAATGTGGCAATACATGGGGCTTAAAACAACACAGTTTGGGCACAGCCTATTGGGTCCTCTGCTCAGATCCTCACAAGGCTATCATGGTATCAGCCATTCTGCATTCATTCCTGGAGGTTGGGGTCCTCTCCCAAGTTCATGTAGTAGTGGGAACATCCAGTTCCTGAGGTCCCTATCCACTTGCTGAATAGCATGTGGGGGTCACCATCAGGTCTTAGAGGTTTCTGCACCTCCATGCCATGTGGTGGTCTGCTCTGTTGCCCAACGTGACAACTCGCTTCTTCAGGGCCAGCATGAGAATCTGGTATTCCTGTCCACTAAGAGAGTCTTACATAATATAACATAATCCACAGGAGGGATAAACCATCACCTCTACCAAGTCTTATTCACTAGAAGCAAGTCACACTTCCACTCACTGCTCAAGGGTGGTAGATGATACACGGGCACGACTCACTGGGGGTCATCTTAGGGTGTGTTTCCAAAATGTGGAATGCAAAACAATTGTGTTACTACAGCAACCTAACTTCCTTCCATCAATTAAAAGCTTTTTTTAATGGATGGTTAAGAACTAAAATGAGAAAAGAAAGACACTACTGGAAAACTTTCTTATAATAGCAACCATGACAATTACAAGGGTAGAAAGCTTATGTGCAGCACTTCTAATGGGCATTGTACACATGCTATTACATTTAACAGTTACATAAGCCTATGAGGTAGATTATTATCCTCATCACACAGTAAGAAAAGTGAGACAGGCTAAGTGGCTTGCACAAGTCCACACATCTAGAAAGAAGCAGAACACGTTCAGAACCCATAATTCAGTTCCATGTACAGCAGCAAAGGGATTGTTTGGTAGTTTCGTAAATCTAGTAACTAGATCACTCGGCAAATCATAAAAGCCTTAGGCCTCAGTTTTCTCATCTGTCAAATGGGGAGGATGATACCTGCTGTAGAAATTTCCAAAGGATGTTGTGAGAATAAAATGATAATAGAATATGTAAAGCACTTCACTCAAAAACTGACACTTGCTAAGTGTTTAATATGTGGTATCATTTCTGTTCTGTTGTAAGCCTTGTATAAACTCTAACGTTTTATATGTATGAAAGTACAGGCAAGGATGATGAACTTAATGGATTTTTTTATGTTTTATTTGTTTCTATTGGCAGGAAATTTTCAGGTTCTTCAGTAATCAGCCCACTACTTTTCTATGGTTAAAAGGCCCTCAAGGAATAAAGAGGAATTCCATCTATCTTTCTATAGAAAAAGCAATAAAACTCTCTTATCCACAAATAAATTGAAATGTAAAAGACCTTTTTTAACAATTCATTTTGGTGGGTCAAAGACATGGACTGACTACATGCTTGTTAAGAATGGTTGAGTTAGCCTTTGTCAAAATACAAAGTATTAAGACAGATAAAGAGGGAATATTCAAAAGAATGAGTGGATCAAAGAAAAAAACAAGATATTCAGAAATATTTAATGATGATAATAGCATTATAGGACATTATATAAAGTAAGTCATTCTTAATAAATCTACAATGTGCTTAAAAATTAGATACCCATATTGTTAATTATCTAGTCTAAAAAGGTAATTATTTCTGAGACATGGGATGACTTATATTTCTCCTTGAATTCCTTGGCTTTGTCTTTGCCATATATTTGCCTTGATTTTTCATTTTTACTGTCAGATCACTGTTGTCAACATGTACAATGTTGAATTAACATAAGAGATATTCACAAATAGGACACCCAGTGCCCATGCCCAAGAGCCACCTATAGGACAGAGGCAGGAAAGACAAGAGTAGTGCTGTGCTGGTAAATGTCTAACATCCAATCTCTGGGAGGAAAACATGTTGGTCAATTTCTAAGCCAATTTCAATCTACCAATAGGATGTCACTGATCAGGAGATGGGAAAAGGTGGCTCCGGCATACCACATGGCCCTCGTGGAAAGATCAGAAGGAAGCCATCAAGAGAACATTAAAATTCAGTCTGAAGTAGTATAACCTACATATTTACATGCTGAAGCCTTGGAATTTTCAAACTGGGCTGGGCAGGATACATTTGGGAAAACTTCTAGAGGACGTATAGGATTTTCCAAAGGGAAGGATTGGAAAGAAAATAATGAACCATACTGGATATTCTACAAAGGTTCTCTCAGGTACTCCCTGATTAACCACAAAAGGTAGGTGTCATTTCCCCCATTTGACAGATAGGAAAACAGAGGCTCAGGCAAATAACCTCATGGCTAGTAACTGGCAGACCCGTCCATCCTTTCGTCCCTTCCATACCTCTTCCCTACTTTTCTTCCTTTCTTTCTCCTTCCATTCTTCTCTCCTCCCTCTCTCTCTCCTTCTCTCTCATGGCCCTCCTTTACTAAACACTCATCTAGCATTTACTATGCCCAAGACAGTGTGCCTAGAACTAAGTATATAAAAATAAACAAGTAAATATTTTAAAAGTTATATCCTCAAGGAGTCAGCACTATTGAGACCAGGAGACGGCAGGGGTCAAGACAGATAGAAAAATACAGTTTTAATGAGATAGGTGCCATGATAGCAATGTGAATAGGCACACTGGGGTAAAGCCCAGGAGGGGGGAGTCACTACCTAAGTCAGTATGCAAAGTCTGGTCCCTGAATGCTTTATGTTGATGTGGTGATAAGGGTAGTTTGACACGCTGGGAGGAAAGAGCCATGTGGGACCCAAAAGAGACAAAACATATTCGCATTATAAGAGCAGACTTGGCACTGGATGACCTACTTAGAACTGAGAATAGATTTTAGTCTGCTATTAGAGATAAATTTTACTTAACTAGTTTGTTTTTTTTACAAAATTGGGACGATTAGAGCTGCTAGAAACTTCACAGGGATGCTAAGAAACACTCCTCTTTGTTGTTCTCCAGAAGTACTATAAAAACTCTACAGTAGTATTATTTTTACAAAAACACCATTTATCTTTAAACTCAGATGCTGGAAAAAGGAATAGAGTCTCTCCAACACCCCCTGGCGCAAACAGAAATCTTCCAAACTATGTGACTGCATTAGCCAAAAGTTTTCCTTTTGAGAAGACCACAAAGCAGTAAATGAACAAAGGAAGACATAATAGAAAGATCTTCTTAGTACAAATAGGAAGACACAGTGATATTTTAATGTTTTTGTCACTTTCACCACTTAATTTTTTTCCTACAGTTAGTAAAATAAAATAATAAAATATGTCCATTAGTTTTCACACAGTATATAAAACTGGATGATTCTGAGTATTTGATATTACAATTCTCTCACCTTTGTGTACGTTTTTTCTTTAAAAGATCTAAGCCTCACTTTGTCCAAAAATGAGTTTGAATTTGTAGTATGCTTATACTATTCTGTAGCATAGTACTAAACAATGTATCATAAGGCAAGGAAAATTCAGATAATAGGATCACATTCTAAGCTCCTTATTACAAAGATTATTTGCAAAAAGCTATATTTATCCCTTTCTTCATGTTCTTCACAATGAGGATTATACAATTTTATACAAACCATATTTCTACCAGACATTCATGGTGTCACCTCTAAAGTTAATTCATCAAACTTCAGGCATAGCTTTACAATAATGATACCATGCTGATTTAAAACTGAGACCACAAAAGATAGAAGAATCCCTTCCCTGTCAAGAGAGTTCAAATGAAAGCAGGACAGGAGTTAAGACTGGAAGATAAGCTTAATCTCTTGGTAGAGCCTGAAACAGGGGCCATACCTCTTGCCCCAAGATGCGTTGGAGCTCTAAATACTACTGAACTCCTCATTACCAGCTGTGGCCACTGCATTCTAGAACAAATCAGGAAGACTGGCTGAGCCTGTCACCAACTAAAGCACTCCTCTCAGCAGGCATTAAGGATCACAAGAACAGCTGTGGAGAAGCTGAAGCAATAAAGGAGCCACAACTACAACCAGACATCTGGTATACCCTGCTTCCTCTGTGCTGACAGTAGAAACAGGAAGCTAAGAACACAGTTACAATCTACCAAGACAGGCTGAGAATAGCGGAAAAAAGCATATTTCTCTACATTTGCCTAATCATTTAAAATTGATACCTTATTTAAAAAAACTTCATAGGACGTAGGACTGAGATCATTCCTTCCCCCAAAACTACTTTTACTGTTGAATAATTTGCTGGCATCACAAGCTCTAAATGGTTAGCAGCATCTGGGATGCTAACATGCTGGCCTCATCCACTAAGAAGAAATCTTGGCCTGTTTAAACTCTGTCCGGCTCATTTTTCTCACCCCAACCCTAAAAATGTATTTTTAACTTGGAAGTTCACTACTAATATTTTATAAGGGATGACAGGAGATTCTAGTCTTGCTGTCTCTCTAAACAAGCCCATCTCCCTCCTTTATCACAGCTTCTGCAGGCTGAGTTCTTTTTCCAAAAGAGTAACTTCAAATTCACTATCACAACCAAAAGGAGCCACAAATTTAAAATTCTTAAGTGCTTAGCTTTTCCATCTTTAAAAAGTGGAATTATCAAGAATTTTACTGGCAAGCAAGCAACCTTTTAATACACTTCAGGTATTACCAAACATACATACTTGTCTATGAGCATTATTTCAAAATTTATAGCATCAGTATGAAGGTAATAATTATTATTAACTCAGCTTTTGAAATTTAAGGTGAGAAATTGTAACTTTATTTGAACCACTCACTTCCTAAGTTATTATAAATTTTAGAGCAAATCCTGACACATTTAGTAGTTTCCTGGATGATTAAAATAGCCTCCTATGTGAGGTCACCTGTAGGTTACTCCAACCCTCTAAGATCCAGTCTCCACCTGGAGGCTGAGTGATCCTTTCAGAACCCAAGTACATTTATGTAACTCCCACGTTTAAATCCCCTGAATGGCTTCCTACTGCTTGTAGAATAATGACCAAAACCGTCAACATTGTCTTCGAGACCCTGTGGATCTGCTTCCTCCTGTATCTCCAGCTTCTTCGCCTATCAATCTCCCATGTACTTACTGCTCTTTGGCCATACCAGTTATTTTCAGTTCCTTAAATGTGTCATGTTCCATCCTGCCACTGGGCCTTTGCACAGGCTGTACACCTATTTGAGACACTCAAAACTCTCTCCTCTCTCCATTGCAACTTCATTCACCAAGTTAGCTCCCACTAATCCTCTTTGGATTTCAGATCACGTGTCACTTCTTCAGGACACCATCACCTCCTTCAAGCCCACTTCTAGGTAAGGTGTCTTTCCTCTCCTTCACTTCCTATTTGTTTCATAATCATGGCTAAGTATTGAGTCCATCCCTGCTGTGGATTAGGACGGGGGCTTCACTCTCTCCCTGCTCATCACTCCATCTCCATCACTGACCATCATGCCTGGCACAGAGGAGATGTTCAATAAGTATCTATGGAATGGATTAGTGAGTCAATCTGTCTTTTCTTGTGTGGTTGGACCCAGGTCAAAGGATAATGTAATAGAGCTCCAATGGAAATCTGTAAGGCAGTCAGCCTATCAGTATGAATTGAAGTAAACTGATTACACCACACACAAAATGCTTAATGAAGTACTCTTTCTATGAGGGTAGTCCTTCTTCTTTTTTTTAACATCTTTATTGGAATATAATTTCTTTACACTGTTGTGTTAGTTTCTGCTGTATAACAAAGTGAATCAGCTATATGTATACATATATCCCCATATCTCCTCCCTCTTGCATCTCCCTCCCTCCCACCCTCCCTATCCCACCCCTCTAGGTGGTCACAAAGCACCGAGCAGATCTCCCTGTGCTATGCGGCTGTTTCCCACTAGCTATCTATTTTACATTTGGTAGTGTATATATGTCCATGCCACTCTCTCACTTCGTCCCAGCTTACCCTTCCCCGTCCCCGTGTCCTCAAGTCCATTCTCTACATCTGTGTCTTTATTCCTGTCGTGCCCCCAATTTTTTTTTTTTTAGATTCCATATATATGTGTTAGCATACAGCATTTGTTTTTCTCTTTCTGACTTACTTCACTCTGTATGACAGACTCTAGGTCCACCCACCTCACTACAAATAACTCAATTTCATTTCTTTTTATGGCTGAGTAATATTCCATTGTATATATGTGCCACATCTTCTTTATCCATTCATCTGTCGTTGGACACTTAGTAGTCCTTCTTCTTAAGTAGAGAGTTTGAATAAAGATGTCAGAAAAAGAATGATGAAGAGAGAGGAATGAGCAAAGTTGGAAAAGCAGTTGCTGTACCAAAGACTGGGTCTTATTCATTCCAGTCAAGCTGTGGTATAATGTGTCTTCACATGTATGCAACATAGTTCAAGTTACACGTCAGTTATTTCACTTTTCACTCTTTCTTCTCAACAATATGGTAAGCAGGGCACATCCATTTTATGAATGATTAAACAATCTTAAAGAATGATTTATCCAAGGGAAGAGATGCAGGGCTTGAACCAGATCTTCAGTGCCTGGTTCCCTTCTCTTCCCTGCACTATGTTAATTTACAAGTGTGTCTTGTTACTTAATCCGAGAAAAATGTAAAATGACTATCAGTATTTGCAAAAAGGAGTTTTAACAGGTTTCCTCACTGAGATTGTTAGAATGAAACTTGTCCTCTCATGAACCACTAAACTTGGAGGGAGGAGAGCTATGGATGGGACTCATTTATTCCTTTGGACTTCCACCAAATATCCAGAGAGTTCTCATTATTCACAGTTCTGTTATATAGTCATTACAAACACTGAAATAGCAAATATTGAATCATGGCTCCTAGGAAAAATACAGGGTTAAGTTCCTATGAGCTCCAGGCACAACATTTTCAACTAAACTACACATAACTTTGTTTGATGTGTGTTTCTGTTTAAAGCCACCTCATTTTAATATATATTCTTGATTTGTTAACATATGAATTCACAGCTAACAGCACTATAGATCCTGCCTGAACAAAGCTTATTTTAACACACATATTTTTCCATAAGGCACATCATAGCCTTCTTGTGCTAGAAACATTAGGTTGCACTTCAGCATTATGTTTTGGGGGCCATTTTAAACATCAAGATCGCCAAGAAAATGCACAAAAATGTGAAAAGGGTGGCACTAAATAGACTGTTAAAAGGACATGCATTTACAGTATGAGAGCTGAACCAAGAATGCAGAGTGTCCCCTTATTCATACCCAGCTGGGGATATGCACTTCAGGCCACTCACATTTTTGCCACTTTGTGCATATCTGTGAATGACCGTGAAAGCACCGTGAGTATTTGTTTTGCAGTTTCAAATAAATTCCTGTGAGTAGGTGAATTCTCAAATACAGAATCCACAAATAATGAAGATCCACTGCATTTGAGCTCCTCAAAATACAAGATGATGAGGATACATAGGCAAAAAAATAAGTTCCTGAATTTATATATACTGAGAGAAAAATGTAACAAATAAGAATGCAATTATACCAAGTGAACAAAGAGGAAGATGTGCATCTTAAAGATGAGGGCATTTGCTGCTTCCCTGGTGGGGGTGAGGAGGAGGGGGAATTGGAAAGAAAGTCCAAAGGTCACAGGAACAGAGATGCAGGGGTGGGGCTGGGGTGTTAGATATTGAGGATCAGGTTGGGGGAAAAGGTAAGAACAGGGAGTTAAAGAAGCAAAGAATGTTGTGAGTGGATGCAATGGTGCTAGAGCTTTAGCCTCTCGATGGTGGGAGCAAATGACAGATTTTAAGCCATGCAGTGATTGGAAATTTTAAAAAATAACTCGGTGATGTTAAGAAAGCTGGATTGCATGGGATTAAAAGAAGAGCACAGAGACTGGTGGTCAGTTAAAAAGCTGTTGCAAAAGTCAGCCCAGAGGTGATACAGCCTGAATTATAGCAGTTTGGGGAAAAGCGTAAGGAGGGGGGTATATATTGTCAAATACTTAAGAGGTAAAAACCAACAGAGTTTGGTGACAGATTGAGTGTGGTCGATGAGAGAAAAGGAAACATGATCTAAACATACTGCATGGTACCTTTCACGATCTACAAATATTTTTAACACCTATGAGCCCTTGTAAGTAGATTGTGAGCTTCTCATGGTGGGAGATCATTCAATTCATCCTTATTGGACTGAATTAAATATCCTATGCAGTATTTTGACTAATACTAAAGTTACAGAGAACTTGAGATCAATCTTTAAATAAAGTTTGTATCAATACTAAATACATTCTTACATTTCACTGAATTTCAAATGACAAAGAAAAATACATTGCTTCAGTGCTGAAGAAATACTGTTATCCATACTACAACAAAGGGTAGGAAGCGAGAAAAGATATTATATTATAAGCCAAGTTCGAAAGTGACAGTTTGGCTTTGGTGATCTCTACCTGTCTCCTTGCTGAGTTGGTCCTCGGTAAGCATAAAATTGTTTAAAATGTTCTGTTATCTCCTGGAATGAGGAAAGAATAATTGCCTAAGTGACAGGAAACCAGAGTTCAAGTCTCAACTCTGTCACTGTTAAAATTGGGCAAGTCCCTTCAGCTACCTAGTCCTGAGTTTCCTCACCTATAAAATAAAGGGTTTCAGGCAGATGGTTTTTAAGATCCCTTCCATTGCTAAGAGTCTTTGTGCTACTTTAGAGCTTAAATATTATATACTCATGTTCTCATACATAGTGGCTTTTTGTAGAGAAAAGGTGAGTTTAGGGGACTAAAATTCACTAATTACCTACTAAATAAATGTCTGAATATATGTATTTTTAATGCTAGGTATCCATATTCATGTGTTCCATACAGGGGGGGAAAATCCTATATATATCCCCCGGGGCAGGTTTTTAAAATAATTAACCATTATTTATATCAATTTGGTATACATGTTTATTTCTAACCTCTAAGCTTATTGAATATTCAACAAATACATAAGATTTCCGCAAATCTTTCTCAGCTATATTAGGTTAAGGATATAGCCAATTATAAAAAGAAATCAGGGCTTCTCTGGTGGCGCAGTGGTTGGGGGTCCGCCTGTCGATGCAGGGGACGCGGGTTTGTGGCCCGGTCTGGGAGGATCCTATGTGCCGCAGAGCGTCTGGGCCCGTGGGCCGTGGCCACTGGGCCTGTGCGTCCGGAGCCTGTGCTCTGCAACGGGAGAGGCCACAGCGGTGAGAGGCCCGTGTACCACAAAAAAAAAAGAAAAAAAAGAAAAGAAAAAAAGAAATCAGATTTGTGGTTATCAGCGGTGGGGAGTGGAGGGAGGGGGATTGGAGGAAGGTGGTCAAGAGGTACAAACTTCCAATTATAAGCACTAGAGATGCAATGTACAACATGATAATTATAGTTACCACTGCTGTATATGAAAGTTGTTAACAGTAAATCCTGAGCATTTTCATCACAAAGAGAAATTTCTTTTCCTTCTTTCTTCTACTTCTTTGTATTGTATCTTTAGAGATGATGTTAACCAAATTTACTGGGGTAGTAATTTTTATATATATATGAAAGTCAAACCTTATGCTGTACACTTGAAACTTACACGGTGATGTATGTCAACTATATCTCAATAAAACTGAGGAAAAAAAGGACTGTTGCCAATGGTAAGAAGTTTTAGAAACTTTTAAAAGGTATAAGATGAGGGGCTTGCCTCGTGGCACAGTGGTTGGGAGTTTGCCTGCCAATGCAGGGAACACGGGTTCGAGCCCTGGTTCACAAAGATCCCACATGCCGCACAGCAGCTAAGCGCATGCGCCATGGCTGCTGAGCCTGCACTCTAGAGCCCACGAGCCACAACTACTGAAGCCTGTGTGCCACAACTACTGAGGCCTGCGCACCTACAGCCCATGCTCCGCAACAAGAGAAGCCACCGCAATGAGAAGCCCACGCACCACAAGGAAGAGTAGCCCCTGCTCGCCGCAACTAGAGAAAGTGCACGCGCAGCAATGAAGACCCAACGCAGCCAAAAATAAAATTTAAAAATTAATTAATTAAAATACAATACAATAAAATAAAGGGTACAAGATGAATGACATTTTTTCTTTTTCTATTGTCAGAAATTTTAGATATGATCATGTTTTTCATCATCTCTAGGCCTATGGGCCCATTCTAATTCAAAGGTTTGTTTATACAATGTGCTTTCTTTGCAGAAGCCTTTGAAATAATTGTAGTTAATTGTTCCTCACAATCACCGTCTCATTTAGTAAATTAGTATTGCCTTAGCCTATTCACGAAGAATGTATTTATTAGGCATACATGTGATGGCAATCCTTCAGAAACTATATGCCACACCATCCTTGTGAATATTAAACTCTTTTAATTACAATCCATGGACTCACTGCTCTTAAAACCATGTCTAACTTATTACTCAAATAACATGGCTATTTTGACTCATTCTGAATATCCACATAGAATATTTTTACACTTGCTCCATGATTAAGCTCCATAAATGCAACTGCAACACTTACTGTTTGGATGTAACCAAAAGTATATGATTAAATACCTTGACGTTTATTTTCCAGCAAACAAACCACAGATGAATTTGTGGCAATCAAGGCAGACCAGAGCGTAGTTGACAGTTTAAAGACCATCAAAGTTGGCCAAATGGTTGTTTTATACCAGAATGGGTGTTAAATTCACTGCTGGGGGCTCTGTGGCTCTAAGACTCAGAAGCCAAGGCTGTACCAGATGGCCAGCAGTAGAGAGACCTGGCACAATCACCTGCAAATGGCCCCTAATGCACAAAGTGGGAGAAAATACAGGCCTTATGGAACTCCCTGTTCAGAGCACCATGCAAAGCTTCTGTGCATTGATGGATCCAAAATAAATAAATAAATGAATAAACAAACAAGCAAACACACAGTAAAGCATGAACGTTTCACTTTTAGTAATTGATTAATTCTGCATGGAGCAGACCATATTGGGGCCTTGGGGTAACAGGAGTGATCCAGTTGGCCCATGACTATAAACATGTTTTTCCCCCGACGTAGAATAATAAAGTACAATGCAAAATTTATGAACCCTTTATAAAAATACCAGCCTCCCCACTGGATTCAATGTTCAATGTGGATTGTGGCAATATTATAATTCTCTGCATTCTGAGCTGCCTTTTTGATTTCCAAAAGAAAATGTGTTAACCAACATGCCCAGACAGATGATAAATAGCTCCATGAGAAGAATGATTCCTGTACAGAATAGCATAACGATTCAACCATCTAATCTTACATGTAGACAAAGGGTTTAAATGATTAATTTTGCAGGTGTGGATTATTTGCTTTGATGACCACCCATGGTTAATTTAAAAACCTGAATCACTCAGCACACTCCTGATTATCTTTCCACAGTGTTCAAATGTATACTCGAGGAACACAAACTGATCAGGGTCTTAGGCAAACATAATAAGGATGATACAAAAGGATGATTTTTCAAGAGTCATGTCATGCATTCCAAAGCTATATATTAATGCATTATCTATGCCACAGCTTCTTTTCAATGCAGAAGACTGCTAAGAATTACCTTCATTTGAAAAGGAGGCAAAAGGCTTTCAAATGAAGAAGGCATTAGAAAAACAGAATCAACTCACAAATGATTCTTAAGCACTTGCCTTTGGTCTATCACAGTGCTGAGTTCTGTAACTGACAAGGAAAAATGGCAAAAGGCATACATCTGCCTTAAGGGAACTTAGAATCTTATTGGACAAGAAGACTTGTTCAATACATTCATATACACTAACACGTTATACCGTATTACAAGGCTGAACATTAGTAATCAAAGTAAGCTTACAGTTTATAGACCATAGTGCTATAGAAATTCAGGAAGATAAGATCATTGTAAACAGGATTAATCAAAGATTCCTGGGAGGGTGTGGATCATAAGGCTTCCCTGGAAGGACACTCTTCTGCTTCCTTCATACACCCAGATCACCTAGCACAGTACGAGGGTCACATAACGATTTTCTGAATTTAACTGAAGAGAGTAATAGGGTTTGCAATAACGAAATGGAAGTAGCAGAACCTTCAAGCCAAGAGAGCAACATGAGGAGAGAAGAAGTGAAAAAAGTAACAAGTCACTATCACATATATAGTATTTTTGCTAAAATGTTTAACTGGAACATAATCATAAGGAAACCATCAGACAAATCAAAAGAGAGGGACATTCTACAAAACACTTCATGTATACTCTTCAAAAATACCAATGTCACAAAACATCACCCAGGAGCGTCCTATATTAAAGCATGTTAAAGAGACATAGCAACCTAACACAGTGCAATTTTTTGATGAGATTTTGGAGAGGGGGACAAATGGACTTTTTCCCCAAAAAATTGGAGAAATGTGAATATATACTGTATTTTAGATAATATTATAGATCAGTGCTAAATTCTTAGATGTGATAACGGTTATGTAAGAGAACATCCTTATTTTTAAGAGATGCTGAAGTATTTAAAGGTGATGTATCCTGTCTGCAATGTAGTCTCAAATGGTTCAGTAAAAAAAAAAAAGAGAGACAAATCTATAAATAAACACATGCCCAAGAAGAGAGAGAGAAAGCAAATGTGGCTTTGGTGAATCTCAGTGAAATAAATAGTTGTGGGGAGAGAAATAATGAGTCAGATGGGAGCAGATTAGGTGGACGGATGGTACTGTGAAGTGATGGAACTGGGGCTAAGATCCGTGACTAAGGAAAGAGTAAACAACTGATAGAGATCTTTGAATTATGAATTGAGGAACTTGGCCTTGACTTGGAAAAACAATAGGGACACGATAGTCAATAGTCTTTGGCTGAAAAGTAAAACGATGACTTTTACATGTCAGGAAAATAAATACAGCAGCATTTGGCAGAAAGCACTAAAAGAAGAAATGATTTGAAGGCCATTTAGAAGAGTCTCTCATAATAACCAAAGAAAACATAACAAAAGCTTGGACTCCATGGAAGCAGATGAATGAAAAGGCAAGGATAGATCTAAGAGCCAGTAGGAAATATTGGTTGTGGATGGACTGCGTACATGGATGATGAATTCCTCTAGGATTGTTTTCACTACCAGCCTCCCCTTAATTCTCAAGGCAGACCTCATCACCTCTCTTGATTCCACTAGAATTTGACATCACCTCTCCTGATTCCACTAGAATTTGACAATAGCAAGACCCCACTCTGGCTAAGATCGTTCTCACAGCATTCACAGCCTCAGCCAAAAGTAACCCCCAATAAACAGCAAGCTTCAGGAGACAAGGTCTGTGTCCATCTGGTTCAACTTTGATGCTCAGCATCTACACAAGAATAAAAAGGAAAGTGACAGGGCTTCCCTGGTGGTGCAGTGGTTGAGAGTCCGCCTGCCGATGCAGGGGACACGGGTTCATGCCCCGGTCCGGGAAGATCCCACATGCTGCAGAGTGGCTGGGCCCGTGAGCCATGGCCACTGAGCCTGCGTGTCCGGAGCCTGTGCTCCACAACAGGAGAGGCCACAACACTGAGAGGCCCGCGTACCGCAAACAAAAAAACAAAAAAAAAAGGAAAGTGACAAACAGGAATCAAAGGAGAGAAGGGGGTCAAAAATGCCTGTGAGATGTCCAACACTGTAGCTGGGAGAAATGGAGACATTTGGAAGGAGAACTTCTTGGGGAGAAGGTGTCATTCTCTATGTTGTTTCAGAGGCGAGAGTATCTCAGTGGACTGGAGAAGTCCCAAGTTACATCAGGAACTACCTGCCGTAGCAGTTTTCTTCCCAGCTTGTTTTTGGTGCTGCTTTGCTTAAAATACAGTAGATATACATACTCACATAATTAGTTTGTCTGACTTCCTGTCAAATCAATATTTATTCATACAAATCAATTCTGTTGCTTTGTCCCTGAAGGCATTTGGTCAATCTGTGTCATGAGAAAGCAACTTGCCAGGGATTTTTCAATGGATCTTTTTTTCTTTTTCTCTACAATTTATTCCTGTTCTTCTCTACCTATTACCTAATTCATTTTTGTTTAGATGTCAGTTTCTTTACAGCCAAATCATGCTAGAACTTTGGTTTGTGTATTTTTCTGCATGCACTATATGTACATGAAAAGAGCTAGATAAATGACTTAATTTACTTAGTCTCCTGTTAAAGACAAGTTACTTAACTTCCACAAAATGGATATACCAACACATACCTCATAAACACCTTAATTAAATAAGATAATTCATGTAAATTACAGTAACATTGAAAAAATAATTATTGTTATTATTATAGTTGCCATTAGTATTAATTATACCTCACTATATAAGATAATAATCCTGTGACCAACAATAGCATTATTATACATTTACAAATTAAGAGATGGACAAAGAATTTCAAAGAATAAGTTTTGAGGACCATTGTCCAAACCCTCTAATTCCATAAATGTCCATAGAGATTAAGTAACTTCTCTGTAGTCACACAGCTTATAAGTAGTAAGATTCAGTCCACCCAGCGTCTTCTGTCTTCCAAGCCAATTGAGTGCTTTATCCACTTTCTCACAATGCTATCTGGATGGTTAAAAGCTGGAATTACTACCAATGTCCACTATGATTTTAACATATTCGTACAACTAACGCTGTGCTGCAGTGTGAACAAGGCAGCAAAGAGGAATGTTCATTGAGGTCTTATAGACACGAAATAGTTGCTGGAGCAGAAGAAGACTTTATTTTTTTAAGCGTAGTGAAATGTCTTTTGACAAATACTGACACATTCTTTTTTGGAGCTAGAGCTTCTCCTTAGGGACAACATTTTAATTTTGAAAGAACCACTTTAAGAGACCTTTTTAATTATACGAATCCAGAGCAAGTTCCCAATGCTTTATCTCTGGGGTCTACAACAGGACTTAAACTAAATGAGAATCTGAGCTTGAGTACTAAGTTCATGGAAGTGCTTACCCACAGCCTTCGGTATATGAAGACTAGAGGCTGCTGGAAAGGGGTTGTACATATTTGCATCTTAGGGGTCTTCTGGGATGGAAGGTATTGAGCCTTCTCCCTGATGCTCTGTCGAGTTAGCCCTGACTAAAGCCAAGTTGGAGAAGTCCCTGAGGTCAAATTCACCATCAGAAAGATGAACACCTCTGGCAAGGCTTAACACCAGGGTAGGGAAGGCCCATTCCCACCCATAGCCACAGCAATAGACAGGGCTGCTTAGCAATAGCCAAAACTCTCATTGGCAAAGGAAACAACACTCCCAACTTCCTGGACTCAGGAGAAGACAAGACTAATGAAGACTGGCCTTTGGTTTTCAGTTACCACCCTTGATGGTCTTGGATATAACATCGGAGGAGTTCCTGAGGAGAAGCAACATTAGACTTAACTGAAAGTAACGTAGGAGCTCAGAGTTATCATTTGAATATTAAAATAAATGTAACTTTACTTGTAGTCACAGGTTGAAAGACTCAGCACACCTCACTGTAACACCATGCAAGGTTATATTAATAAACCCAATGATGGCTCAGGCAGAGAACTCTTCCCACAAATATGACTTCAGGGTCTCAAATAGCCTCCATGTTTCATGGTTCACTTCTGCCTCTGGTAGCTTTAGCAGTTCTCAAGAGGTGACCACCATGTGGTCCGAGCTCCCTCAGGAGCTGTCTCAATGCCACCATCTGCCCTTGACTGTCTTCCTTCCCCCAGTGTTTCTTCCTGGGTTGCCCTGGGGTGTGGGAATCCTTCCCCAGATCGCTGATGCCCTCTCAGACTGCACTGACCTGCCTGATAAGGCTCCTGGGCTTCATCCTGACCCCTGACCTCCCTCAGATACTATGTGTCCACTAACATTCACCCTGAAGCCAGGACTTCATCTTGACCTTTGGTCTCCCTCAGAACTATCTGTCTACTAACATTCACCTTGAGGCCAAGCAGCCGCTGTCCACTACTTTGTGTCCCCCTCTCTTGGCCAGCTGGGAAATGTCCCTCTTCCTCCGTGTTCTCCTCTCTTTGAGAGGTTGCACTGCAGAGCTGTTCTGCTCCCAGGATTTGGCCCTTTTAGGGTTCCCACCAATAGGTGTTCACCCCTCAGGCTGTTCACACACTATCAAGGGCCTGAAAAAGAGCAGGATCAGTCAACAACCTCACACCTGACCCAGAAACACAGCTCCCCTCTGAGCTTCAAACTCAGTTGCCAAGTATGACTCATTGTTCCAGAAAATTCTTCTTCCAGGATGGATTCCTGTAGTCTCCTTTGTAGTTGGGCTCTCCTGAGTCCCTCTCTCCCATCCTCACTCCATCCATCACCTCTCAGACTTGCGTCTATGTGGGCCCCTTAGCCCACAAATCAGTTGGTACTAATTTACATCACAGTGTAGGGGTGAATTGTTAGCCTTTCATACCTAGTCTGTATTCATCAAGGATACGCTATTACATAGGCAAACTCAAACACATAGCAAAAAATTTTTAAATATATGTATGTATTATTTCACTTTTGTCTGACTATTCATTCCCACTAATACAATGTATCAAAAAAGAAAATAAAACCAAGTTATAAATTCATCCTAGTTTGAGGGAGGTAGATAAGTAGAGAGGAGAAATGCCCTTAATTACATAGCTCTTCATAACTGTGACATTATTTGTCAGATGCAAATATTGATCTGAGAAGTAAACCAGCATGATCAGCTGGAAACATTAATGGATGTTTGCTAGCTACAAGGTAAATGTTATTAAACTCACCCTTTTCTAGAAGTGCATGGTCCTTGGGCTGCAATTACTAAAGTGATATGACTAAGTTTGACAGTTATGTTAGTTACATTATCACGAATCTTACTAAAACTCATTAATTTTCTACCTTGAAACATAGTCCTTGACTCTAAAAGAAAGAAAGGAAGTTTCAGTAAGAATGTCAGAAAAACCTTGACTTATGAGTGGAGTTTACCAAGATATTTTTTTCAAAGCATTATAATTAGAATACAGGCAATACTTTCTAAACCATATTTAGTAATAGCTTATTTAATAACGCTGCATATTTGTGGAGGACGTAGTTAATAAGACACATTCATTTTAAGTCATATCTCTTTTACAGAGAGAGAAACATAGTTACAATGAGATGAAAGTGAATTTCTCAGAGTCAGAGTGTGGCGTAAGACCTAAAATTAAGGTTCAATATCACATGCTGCCTTGTCATCTGGTAAAATCAAGAGGGGCTTGAATGGCTTCACTGCAAGTTCCCCTCTCCTCTCTGCATCCATAGAAAACTTCCTCTAGCCAAACAGCCCTCCTTATCAAAGGGATCAAGCACAGTTCTTGCTTCTCTCTGAGTAGCAAGTTTCAGTTCCCTGCCAGCCCACAAAATTATTCAAAAAAGCCAATCACATCCTCCATGGGAGACAGGAAACACCCCACCCTGTTGATACTACAAAGCCTGTCTCCCAGAGTTCCTGATTGTTCATTCTGTTCCTGAGTGCAACCCCGTGTGACTCTGCAGAGTGAACTATCCTCCTCCTTGGGCTGTGAGTATATGTAACTAGAGAACTGCTCTCTGTCTCATCTGTCCAGTGTCAGGTGTCCTGTGTTCAGCCACCCCAACAGCCCTGGTTGAGGGGTCCTTCACTCACCAACAGGGTGAAGCAGAAGGTGATCAAAACACAGAGCAAGCACATGGCAGGGAGGAGGCTCCAAGTCAGTCTTTCGGACTCCACAACCACTGCTCTTCCACACCCTCAGAGCTTTCCCTGCCATATAATGACCATTAGCCCTGAGGGAGAAATGTCTATGTGTCACTCTCTTTCTAGGCTTTTTACATGTATTGTCTCATCTGAGCCTCACAACTCTCCTGCACGGTAGGTACCATTATTCTCCCCACTTTACAGACGATGAGACTGAAGCACAGAGAAGCTAAGTAACCAGCTAGTGAGTGATGGAGCTGAGATCCCACTGTCACTGCCAAACCAATTACCAAAGAACTCTTGGCCTCAGAATGAATGAATCCTCTGATGAAAGGATTTTATAGAAATAGGCTGTCATCAGATGAAAACAGCTGAAAAATATAAGCTTATGAACACAAAATTGAGTTTACAAAAGTCCCTCTGATTTCAGTTCTGTTAACCATCACTAAGTAAACAGTGGTGTCTACTGAGTGTACAAACCGGAGGATAGGTTTGCTTCAAGCATGGTTAAGAAGGTGCAGCACACCAGACATTATTATCCTCTACAGTAAAAAGTTTTATTAAGAATCTGAAAATAGCTTAGTATATTTTAGGTCCTCTCTTTTTCCTACACTATACTCATTTTCAAAAACAGATAATTATACACAATGACATCTCTTAGCACAAGCTACGTCTGCTGAGATTTCTTGATCCAGCTTCTATCCTTCCATCTATGTGCTGAACATCTCAGGATAATGTAGTACATTTCTTTATGCCCTATCTTTCTCCCCAAACTAGACTATGATCTGCTTATTAGTAGTAATCAAGTCTTATGCATTTCTTTTTTACATGGCCAAAATCTAGCTCAGTCCCTCCATGTTTTTTGAAAATAAACAAATAAATGAATATAAAAGTAAATATAGTCAAGCAAGGAACCATTTATTTTAAAAATGTCAAAATGTTAGTAGTTACTTTATTTTGTCCAAAACTAGTTCTTCACGTAAAGGTTAGATTTTTTTCTGGACATTTTGGCAAATGTTTTGAATAGAATTTACAGTTTTCATACAAAGTGATAAAGTAGTTCCCTAAAAATAATTTTTTGAAAACTTGTCATCTTTTAAAAAAGTGTGATAATTTGGAACTAACATTTACTATACAGTTCATATGTCGTTTATGAACACAAACACATGCACATAGGCACATGCATGGTCGAACTGTCAATGACCAACAATGAAACAGAATCATCTAGGGGTACTTCCCTGGTGGTGCAGTGGTTAGGAGTCGGCCTGCCAACGCAGGGGACATGGGTTCGATCCCTGGTCCGGGAGGATCCCACGTGCCACGGAGCAACTAAGCCCATGCACCACTACTACCGAGCCTGCACTCTAGAGCCCGTGAGCCACAACTACAGAGCCCGAGTGCCACAGGTACTGAAGCCCGTGCGCCTAGAGCCCATGCTCCACAACAGAGAGAAGCCACCGCAATGGGAAGCCCGTGCACAGCAACGAAGAGTAGCCCCTGCTCGCCACAACTAGAGAAAACCTGCATGCAGCAACGAAGACCCAAGGCAGCCAAAAAATTAAAAGAAACAAAATTTAAAAAAAAAAGACTCGTCCAGGAAGTACCGAGCTCCTCACTGAAAATAAAGTGCTCGATGACCACTCATCAAGGATGTGGAAAAGAACATTTCTGCCTGAGTAAAGGTTGAACCAAATCTCTCTCAAAGCAGTTTTAATCACAAGACCATGGTTTTAAAGAAACAACAAACATCTCATTATTCTAATATAGACTGGTTTTAGAATATTTTCCTTCTTTCCCCTTGATTACCTGCTCAAAAAAAATTTTTTTTTGTTCTTTTATGTACTGTGCTGTGTCTGAAAATTCTAGAAGCTTTCCTTGCAAACTTTTAAATAAATTATAAACTCATTTTAGGCAATAATTACCCTAAGTTTGTAAGAATCCCCTAGGGAAGTTATTAAAATGCAGATCCTAAATCTCACTACAGACCCTCACATACCTCATACCAGAGATTGTAATTCAGTAGATCTGAATGTGGTGAAGAAATCTGCATTTTTATTGGGTACTGCCTGAGTGGGTGGGAAGGGAGTTGTATCAACTACATTTGGAAAAACACTGCTTTAGAAGATGTGAAGTCAGTGTGAACAGCAAACTTAAATTTAAGATTTTATGGTGATGTGGAGAATGATTTCAGGGGAAAGAAGCTGCAGTCAAGAAAACCTGTTACAATAATCCAGATGAAAATGTATGTGGGGTTGAAGAAGAGCATAGGATGGAAGGAGGATGGTAAGAATAATATTTAAGAGGTTCAATATTCGTAAACTAAATCGACAAGACTTGGTGATTCAACAGTTAGGCACAGTGGGGTGCAGAGAGTTGGGGTGAGGGACCAGGAACAGTGAAGGACAAATTAACTTCTAAAATTCAAGCTCTGGAGATGGAAGATCTGGAGGTGTCACTGAGACAGTTTCTTATCATCAGATTATCAGTCAAGTTTGGAACTTGTGCAAGCCAGCAGGCGTACTGCCAGTTCGTATAGTATCTTCGAAAAAATTAGAAAAATTCATCACTTTCTATGTAGAAGTACACCTCTGGGTGCAGCTTGGTAAGTGGAAAACTCCTTTGGGCAAATTAGAAGGTGCTCTTGTCTGTGAGCAGACATAGCCCTGTGCCAGGACCCACAGCTGGAGAACCATAACAAAGACTGGATTTAAGCTCCCACTCTTCTCTCAACTAAGGACCCTCATGCAGATCATAATGTGCCCAGAGAGACACTAACAAGATTCAGGATGTGGCCTTGGGAATGGACGGTAAAGTCACTGGATGAAACAGTTCCCAGGAATCATGAGGTTAATTGATGGATGGTTGCCTACATGCATGAGTTCTTCTAGGATTGTTTCCCTAAAAGGCCCCCTAAAGCCTCGTGGAAACCCTCACCACCTCAGCTGATACTAGGTCAGATATTACTGAAGTGAGGATCCATTTAGGGGGGAAGAGGGGTCTTCGCTGTGGGATTCACAGTAGTAGCCACAGGTAACTCCCACTAGACTGCAAGATGGAACAGGGCAGAGATGGTGTCTCACTCACTGCTGTACCCCCAGCACCTTGGACAGCACCTAGTACATTGTTACCATGATGCCTAAAATCCATCCTTCAATAATATTCTTCATCTTATTTGTGGAAACACGACTTGAGGTTCTCTGTTCTTATCCTAACCTTCCCCAAGACTGTAAAATGGCATGAACAAGACTAACTTTATAAGTGACAACTCAGTCTATCAAGCCCATCAAAACTCAACAAATAAAGTAAAAGAGGTTTCCTTTGGAGATTTCCCAACTGTAAGGGAAGACAAATTCTACCAAGCATTTTATTGTATGTCTCTTTCTGTTAACCCAGGTTGCATGTTATTCTATAATAAAATGTTTGTCCAATGTTGACCTTTGGTCCTGTAACATTGTGTTGCTTTGTGTACCTGTTCTGGATTTTCTCTTGCTCTTTAACAGTGTCACATTTTTTTTTTGTCACATTCAATGTCCTTGTTCTTTTTATAACAATGCTTAAATTGTTTTGTCTGAAGATGTGCATCAGATGGAAATGGCACAGATGTTAGCACATGTATGCTAAGTCTGTGCCTTAATGTATCATTTGGTTCATTATTGTATAGATTGTACATCCATAGTAGGAAGTGTTGCTTCTTTATTGAGAGAAAATATCTCAGGAAATACTGCTTTCATTCCTTTTATAGGACTCCTACTATTTGTTAGTGCTCATACTCTACACCTAGGAGGTCTCATTAAATCTAGCAAAAATACCTGAGATCTACCACCAATAATTATTTATGTACGTGTGTGCTTTTTTTTTCTTTTAAAGTTAAGCTCCCTTTTCTTAGGAAGAACAAATCCTTCATTTTCAAAAGTCAAAGTTTCTAGGGAAAGGGAAAAGAGAAAAGAGGGAAAAATAAGCATTTATGAACCATATTCCAGGAATTTACAATACTTCTCAAAATATTCTCACAATAATTCCACTATAAAATGTTCTCCCCATTTTATAGATAAGGAACTTCATAAGGGCTAAGGAACTTGCTGAAGATCACAGATAATGTCATAAACTATAAACGTCAAAGATGTTGGTAAAAGGCAGATCGAGAATTTAATCCCTGATATGTCAGGCTCTTGCCAGGTTACCAGTCTTGGACATTTTTGAAGCAATGCAATTTTCCCTAACAAAACATTACAGTCCATTTTGAAAACATGACATATCAGTGTCATGTGAATTTAACACTAAAGAACAAATTTATCTCTGGGTTAAATTACTTTGCTATCTGACCCTTGACATGAAGATTAACACAATGGTTCCCAAGCAACTGTCTATTTACCAAGAGTCTCTTACAGGAGATAACAGTAACATATTAGCATCTGTAGTTAATAACCCCAAAACAATTTTAGATATCAATCCATAAAAAAAGAACAAATGGTACTTGCAGCATATTTGCACATTATGTTCTATAAAAGATAAAATACACTTGTATCTTAGGCCATGAAGGTAAGTTTATTTTTCTTCACTTAGCTTAGACTCTAGGATATTATTATCCACGCTTTTTAACTCCATCTGCTCTTGACTTGAGTCACACCACCTACTTGGTGGAAGCCTAGATTATGTTGATCATTCGGGGTTCCAGATGCTTCTGAGGGCATGGTTACCATACTGCCTGATTTGAAAAGCTCAGAAAACAGAGAATTAAGGAAATAAAATGCCAGGAACTCAAAATACTGAAAAGAAAATATGTAAATAAATCCAGAGAGAAATGTTGGCTGAAATTATCATTGAAATATAGCCTTAAAAATATATACACAGAGAGAAGCTTTTATCTTCCCAGGGCTTCTGGCATCACTAATTAGATGCTAGTGCAACAAACAGTAATATTCATTAAAAAAATCTTTACCAGTAACATCTAAGTTGTTTAAGTCCATAGGATATATTTTCCACATCAAGTAAATACCACCATTCAATTTTCACTCAAGGTCAAGCATGGTTAGTATATTACAATTTTCTAGAGTTTAGGTGGCACATGTTAATTGGCTTTTATCTTGTGTTGAGAGACAGCAATAAGCAATAAGGACAAATAATTGAGAACCAAAATAAACGCCCTGCTATACACACTGACCCAGGTCACAGGCTTGAAGATAGAGATTCTTAGAGAGATCATGACAATTTATTCAATGTGCTTTATTCAACAGCAATTTAATCTACTCAGGAAAATTAATTCATTCAATGAATTTTTTTTTCTGGATACCTATCCATATACTCTTCTAGGCATTGGGATACAGCAGAAATAACCCAGAGAAGATTTCTACCCTTAAAGTACTTATATGTTTGGATGTAGAGTAGAGGTAGACAATAAAAAGGAAACAAGGAAGCACGATCATTGCAGATCATGATAAAGGCTATAAAGAAAATTAGCAAAGTGATGGGAAGCAACTAGGAGTCGGAGGTAAGTGGATGAAGGGGCAGGTCTTTACAGAGAGGTCAGGCAATGACTACGAGAAGGCGGCGTATTTGCCAAGTCTTGTAGAAAGAGAAGAAAAAACGCAAGATAACAGCCAAAGAACAGTGTGTCGAGCAGAGGAAAGCACAAGTGCAAAGACTCTGAAGCAAGAAAGGGTCTTCTGGGCTTCCCTGGTGGCGCAGTGGTTAAGAATCCGCCCGCCAACGCAGGGGACACGGGTTCGAGCCCTGGTCCAGGAAGATCCCACATGCCGCAGAGCAACTAAGCCTGTGCGCCACAACTACTGAGCCTGCGCACCACAACTACTGAACCCACGTGCCACAACTACTGAAGCCCACGCGCCTAGAGCCCGTACTCCGCAACAGGAGAAGCCACCGCAATGAGAAGCCCACACACCGCAACGAAGAGTAGCCCCCACTTGCTGCAACTAGAGAAAGCCTGAACCCAGCAACGAAGACCCAATGCAGCCAAAATTAAAAACAAATAAAATAAATAAATTTTAAAAAAAAAGAAAGGGTCTTCTATGTTAAACGAAAACAGCGGGTGTCAGGGAGGCTAGAGTGTGATGAGCAAGGAGGAGTTTGGTCCGTGATGAAGTGGAAGAGGTGGGCAGGGCAGAGCTTCCTGGTGCGACAGGAAAGACTTGGACGTGGTAAAGAGAAGTAAAAGGTCCTTGTGACTTAGCTCACCATATAAAATTTATTTTTTTATTTTTTTATTTTTTCAAGTTTGCTTTTGAAACTTTCTGGAATTTTTTTTTCATTTTTTTCATTATTTTTTTATTAGTTTCTGCTTTATAACAAAGTGAATCAGTCATACATATACATCTGTTCCCACATCCCTTCCCTCATGCATCTCCCTCCCTCCCACCCTCCCCATCCCACCCCTCCAGGCGGTCACAAAGCACTGAGCTGATCTCCCTGTGCTCTGCGGCTGCTTCCCACTATCTATCTACCTTACGTTTGGTAGTGTATATATGTCCATGCTTCTCTTTCGCTTTGTCACAGCTTACCCTTCCCCCTCCCCATATCCTCAAGTCCATTCTCAAGTAGGTCTGTATCTGTATTCCTGTTTTACCCCTAGGTTCTTCATGACATTTTTTTTTAATTCCATATATATGTGTTAGCATACGGTATTTGTCTTTCTCTTTCTGACTTACTTCACTCTGTATGACAGACTCTAGGTCTATCCACCTCATTACAAATAGCTCAGTTTCGTTTCTTTTTATGGCTGAGTAATATTCCATTGTATATATGTGCCACATCTTCTTTATCCATTCATCCGATGATGGACACTTAGGTTGTTTCCAGCTCCGGGCTATTGTGAATAGAGCTGCAATGAACATTTTGGTACATGTCTCTTCAGTCTACCTGGGATAGCTAGTGGGTTAGAAGAAAATAATAATAATAATAAAATTTTAGAATTGGAGGGGAATTTATAGATTATCTGTGCCACTCCTTGTTTCATAGATGTTGACCATGAGGCCCCGTGGGGTCAGTGAAAAGGGGAGCCAGAACTCCACATTCTTTCACATCTAGTGACCTTTACATGTTGTCTGCAGGCTCCCATAGCAAGCATCTGGTGAAGAACACAGCTACTCTGTGTTCTTCTTCTCTGAAGATGGAAATTAAAAAGAACAAGAGAGCGGTTCTATGTGCTTACAGGAGGAATGTCTTGAAGGCCCTTGTGATTTGCTCTTTCTTAGACAAACTACATCTTTGAGTAGGGTCTATAGAAAGAGACAGGGACAAAGATTCAGCCAGTGCCACAAGAAGGAGAAAACCGATGAAATTACAGAGAATGGGGAATCCCACAAGGTGAAATGGGCTAAAGTAGTAGATACCAATAGGTAAAGCTGGAAAGGACACGAAGTTTGCCCGATAAGTAAAATAGACATAAAAAACCCATTAAATAATAACCTTAAAAATTCAATATTTAAAAAATCTCCAATTATTGAGTGTCACTTAGGTCAGATTCTCTTCCCAATATATTTTAAAATTCTTTTCAGTTCTTTTCTTTCTTTTTGAATAACCAAAATAAACAAATAAAAATAGTATACAGGGCTTCCCTGGTGGTGCAGTGGTTGAGAGTCCACCTGCCGATTCAGGGGACACGGGTTCTTGCCCCGGTCCGGGAAGATTCCACATGCTGCGGAGCGGCTGGGACCGTGAGCCATGGCCGCTGAGCCTGTACGTCCAGAGCCTGTGCTCAGCAACGGGAGAGGCCACAGCAGTGAGAGGCCCGCGTACCGCAAAAAAAAAAAAAAAAAAAAAATACTATACAGAGTAAAATAATAATATAATAATATAAGGACATATGATAGGATACATACTTGAGGAATAGCCTAATAACGATTAAGACTGGCCCTCTCTTTCTGGAGAGCCAGAGCTTGGATGGGCCTGGTCAAGGTGTTTGCCTGCTTGGGGACAGAAAGCTACACTAAATAACTTTGTAATTAATGCTCTCCTAACAAAACTGAATCATTTTGTTCTCCCTAAACGCACAGCATGATTAACAGGGTCAAAATTCTATAAGGTGTGGAGAAAAGGGAACCCTCATACACTGTTGGTAGGAATGTAAACTGATATAGCCACTATGGAAAACAGTATGAAGATTCCTCAACAAATTAAAAACAGAACTACCATGTGATTCAGCTATTCCACTTCTGAAGAATACAAACACACACACACATACAATGCAATACTACTCAGCCAAAAAATAGATGAAATCTTGCCATTTGCGACAACATGGATGGACCCTGAGGGTATTATACTAAGTGAAATAAGTCATATGGAGAAAGACAAATACTGTATGATTTCACTCATATGTGGAATATAAAAAAACAAACTCAAAGACAAAATAAATGAACAAACCAAACCAAACAAAAACACATTTAGATATAGAGAACAGAGTAACGGTTACCAGAGGGGAAGGGGGAGGGAAGAGAGAAACGGGTAAAGGGGGTCAACTGTACAGTGGCAGACAGAAACTAAGCTTTTCCTGGTGAACACACTGCAGTATGTACAGAGGGAGAAATACAGTGTTGTACATGTGAAATTTAAACAATGTTACAAACCAACATTACCACAATAAATTTTTTAAAATGTTTTTAATTCTGTAAGAGAGAAGGAAAGCAGATTTAAATTAATATCATGACAAAATAAGATAACTGCAACTTAGAAGTTGTGATAGACATAGCAGTGTTTTTAATGTCGATAACAGTGTGTCAGGCAAACTGTGATTTGTATACCTCCAGGATTACATTGGGAAAAACCCCGTCACTTATTCCAATCAAATTGATGAGAACAGACATGATTGAAATAAGCAGAGGTGCTTGAGGAAGATCCTGCTTAACATTCACAGCTTCACATAAAAGAGTCCTCTTCCATCTCCTTAAATCACATATTTGTTAACAACATGAACAAAAATCTAAATGGTCCTGCTTTCAAACTGGTAAGGAATGCAAGTAAAGAGACAACAGAAAATAGAAAGCTTATCCTTCATATCAGTGTTGGACTTATAAATTAAGGCACAATTTCTATTTATAATCGTTCTGGTCCTTTTAATAAAAATAATACACTGCCAAAATTCTTTTTTAAATGTTGTCTTAAATGTATATATAGCACTATTCAATTTATGTGTACACTATGCATGATCTCCAAATACTGAAATATTTCAAGATATTGTACTTTAGCTTCAGGAAAGTACGTGTCTTTAGTGGGTTGAATGGTGACCCTCAAAATGATATGTCCACATCCTAACCTCCAGGAACCAGTGAATATGATCCTATCTGGAAAGAAGATCTTTGCAGACATAATTAAGGTAAGGATCTCAGGATGAGATCATCTTGGATTATTCAAGTGGGACCTAAATCCAATGACAAGTGTCTTTAGAAAAAATACATGGAGGTAAAATATGGGGAGAAGAGAATGCCATGTGAAGATGGAAACAGAGACTGGAGTGAAGCAGCCCGAAGCCAATAAACATCTGGAGCCACCAGAAGCTGGAAGAAACAAGGAAAGATCCTCCCCCTCTTCAGAGCCTTCAGAGGAAACATAGCTCTACCGACACCTTGATTTTGGACTTCTGGACTCCAGAACCAACTGTGAGAGGATAGATTCCTTTTTTTTAAGCCACCAAGTTTGTGGTAATCTATTACAGTAGCTCTAGAAAACTCATACAGCATCTTTCTTCTCTTTTCCTTAATGACTATAAAAGTATGGCAGCATTAAGGAAAGGTTTGACCAGGAGATGAAGACAGATCATCTATATGCTCAATAATCTAATTAACAGATATGTTCGTTTTGGCATGCTCCTATTGACTTTTTGTCCATATTGTACTCAAACTGAATACATGATATTTTATTGTCCTTTATTCCCTAATAGCCTTCAAATATATTTTAATTCTGTATAAATTCCACTGAATTAATACACCACATATTACTTAAACATTTTGTAAGTTTTAAAGATCTGGGCTGATGCTTATATTACTAATAAATGACTTTCTACTAGAGTCAGACATGGCCCTAGATATTTTTGATGCCATATATATTGCTTGAATCATGCTTAGGGAACCATCATTCAATCCCCCAAAGAGTATTTCTTGAGCAACTACTAAATACCAGGCACTGTTCCACATCTTAGGAATGCTGCAGTAAACATGAAGAAAGTATATGGGCTTTTTGTTTATATCACAGCCAAAAGGTAAACTGATAAAACATGGCCAACGTGTTTTATAAACATGGTAAAATGATAAATCAGATCAACAAAGAAAGAAAGAACTCTTAGAAAACTAGAAAGGGAAAGGAATTTCCCTAATTTAATAGAAAGCATCTCTCAAAACTCTATAGCAAACATCATGCTTCACTGATGAAATGTCAGGAGTTTTTCCTTTAAAATTGGTGACAAGAAAAGGATGCTATGCGTCACCACTTCTATTTAACATCGTACCAGCAGTCCAAAAAGCACTAAAAGACAAGGAGAAGAAAATACAAGAAAATGTAGGGGAAAAGGAATAAAACTATCATAATTTGCAAATGATATGACTATCTATATAGGAAAAACTCCAAAATACCTACAGACAAATCATTAGAATTAATGAATTTAGCAAGATGACTGGATGTAGGGTATCAGGGTACAGTACAATTTCTTTCTTTTTTTCCTGCTCTTTATTTTTATTATTTTTAAATTAATTTTTATTGGAATATAGTTGATTTACGATGTTGTATTAGTTTCTGCTGTACAGCAAAGTGAATCAGTTATACATATATATATCTCCACTCTTTTTTACATTCTTTTCCCATATAGGTCATTACAGGGTATTGAGTAGAGTTCCTATGCTATACAGTAGATTCTTACTAGTTATCTATTTTATATATAGTTGTGTGTATATGTCAATCCCAATCTCCTAATTCATCCCCCCCTTCCCCCCTTGGTAATGATCTGAACAATTTCTTAAAGTACAGAAAGCATAGTTAGAAAAGATTGATGATTTTGACTGCTAAAATGAATCATTGCTCATCAAGACACAATAGAATGCTATTTGCAACATACAAAATTGATATTTCCACATATATTGCTTGCTAGGAATTAATATTAGAAAATGGGTAAAGAAGTAATAGCCATTGATAAGGAAATAAAAACAACCATTAGCAAAATGGGCAAAAAACTTGAACTGAACTTTCATGGAAATAAAAACTCAAACAGTAAATAAACATGTTAAAAGATGTTTAGTAATCAGGGAAATGCCAATTAAGACCATCCTGAAATACCAATTTATACACGTCAGATTGGCAAAAATTCTAAAGGCTTACAATACCATGTGTCCATGATGTTCAGTGGAGTAGGGTAACATGTTACCCAATGTTCATCGCCAGGAGGATGACTTACAAAACTGGGCTATGTTCACACAAATGGAATATGACACAGCAATGAAAATGAATGAAATACAGCTATGCGCAGCAGGAATGACTCAAAAACAACTTCAAGAGAAAAAAAATGCGTAAGATAACAGAGTATACCATTTTTTTTTTTTTTTTTTTTTTTTTTTTTTTTTTTTTTCTGTACGCGGGCCTCTCACTGCTGTGGCCTCTCCCGTTGCGGAGCACAGGCTCCGGACACACAGGCTCCGCGGCCATGGCTCGCGGGCCCAGCCGCTCCGCGGCATGTGGGATCTTCCGGGATCGGGGCACGAACCCGTGTCCCCTGCATCGGCAGGCGGACTCTCAACCACTGCGCCACCAGGGAAGCCCTACCATTTTTATAATGCTCAAAGTCCAGCCAAAGTCAACGCTACAGATATTATTAGATATTGTTTAGAAATACATGCATAGAGTAATAATAATAAACATTTTAAAAATAGAAATGAGGAAGACAAAATTCACAACACTAATTGCCGTTGAGTGAATCAGGAGATATAAGGATTTGGAGGAACATATAAGCAAGTTCAAAACTAATGTTGGGACTCTAGTTTTGTTTTTGTTTTTTGGGGTTTTTTGGCTGCCATGGCTTGTGGGATCTTAGTTCCCCAACCAGGGATTGAACCTGCACCCTCGGCAGTGAAAGCACAGAGTCCTAACCACTGACTGGACCACCAGGGAATTCCTGGGACTCTAGTTCTTCAGTTGGATAATTTGTTCATGGGTTTTCATATTACTGTATGCTTTGTAACTTACACATGTTACAAAAATTTTTCATATATTACAAATATTATACAGAAAACTTTCTAAAGAAAATGTAGGAATAAACAAAAGAACTGACAAAATTGTATTATTCTCAGGGGAGAAAGAAAGGTTGCAAATAAACAATTGCAAAACACTGCAGTTGGAAATAACTTTAACTATATGTCTCTGGTTTTCAACCCTAGCCGTACATTAGCATCACACGGGGTGGTGGACATTTTTAAAAAGAGCAATGCCTGAACCTTATCTGAGATCAAGGAAATCAAAATGTACAGGGCTAGAAATCAGTCATCAATTTTTTGGTTGGTTTTCTTCTGTGTTTGCCTTCACCATTTGCCAGGTGATTCTAAGATGCAGCCAGGATGATAGATCACTGATCTAGACCAAGCCTCCTATTTCCTGTTGAGAAACTGAGGCCAGAGAGAAGTGACGTGCTATATTAGTATTACTGGAAACCCCAAGTTTCAAACCATCCATTAACTCATCAACATAATTATACTGTCAGGAAATTTTTACCAAACTTCTAAAAAAATTTTTTTGAGAGGTGGAAAGAGGACAACATTTTAAAAAATCTCATTCTGAAAATAGTCACCAGGGCCCTGGCATACTAGCTCTCCCCACACATTTTCTCCAGGCAAAAATTATATAAAACCTCATCTTTTTTCCTTCCCTTTCAATGAGTGGGAGTGGGGAACCCACCCTGCTTTATATCCTTTGCTCCACTTTGTACTTATGGAAGTGCAGCAAAGCCCTAGAAATCACCCTCAAGAGGTGTCTAACAGCCTCATCCCTGCACTCATCAGTCTTCTTGTGCATCCACTGCCCAGATGACAGAGGCCAGTGAGGTGCTGACAAATGTGCAGGGCTGGCTGGAAGGAGAATAGATTTTTAAAATTAACTTTCAGCATCTTCCTTCCCCAGGCTTTGCCCAGAAAGGCTTTCGTGTCAGCTCAAATGATGGTCATATTGCAGGATCCCAGATTATACTCAGGCGGAGTCATCAGACATCTGTTAACAAGACCTAAGGCAACTGGGTATGCTAAGGCGTCTGCTTTCTGCTTCACTGTGCAGAAAACTGGGCAAGGAGGGGTGATCTTTTGATTCAATCACCACATATCCTTCTGTGCTCTCCCCTGCAGTTGGTTCTGACCAGGAATCAGCCAGTCTCTGCTTGGTAATTTTGCTCAAAGAACTTTCGGTTCCTTTCTGTAATATGCTGCAAGAGGGATAGCTCCTGCTAATGGAGGATTTGGGTTTTGTTCTAGAGGAAGGGATAACCGTGCTGAAATGCCCTGGGTCCTTACCCTTCATGATTATGAGTGACACACACCCCCACTCCCACATGCCCTGCTTCAAAAGCATAATTTCAGGAGGCACCATTTTTCTTTCACAGATTTAATCCTCCTAAATCCAAACAGAGTACGCTGTGATGGAATTGTATACCTCTCCTAGATCCCAGTGGTATCAAGATCAATGTTTCCTTGGGGTGAAACGTGTCCTTTACACATGTACACCAAGAAATGGAATTAGGGAGTTCATAAAGACTTAGATTGTTAGTAAGGATAAACACTGGTGTGTCTCAACGGTTTTGACGCATCCTGCTCTTGAACTTTTATGCAACCCTTACAATATCATAACTTACTCATTATTTCGTCTCCTTTCATTTCCCTGGCAAATTCAGAATGCTTTGTCTAAACTCAAAAATAAAAGAGAAAGAGGAAAATGGATGGAACAATCCCTAACACAGACGAATTCTAACTAATTGATAGTTGACTAAGACAAGAAAATGCATAAATATGACTGGCAGAAATCGAATTTTTACTCAGTTTTATTATGTTTCTGTTAAAATGAAGAATTATACTGTAGATCCTGAATTATACCATGTAATTTAAAACAAAAGAGTAAATTGTGGTTTTTTTAAAAGCTCTGAACATCAGGCTTTCTGGCTCGAGTCTGGATTAATTCTTATGGTGTAAGAAGTCCTTTTTTCATTGCAACATGTCTACCAGCTGGATGGAAAACACATCTTCTTCAAATAAAGCATAATCTAATAGGCATTCACAGAAAACATTCTTTGATACAAAGCTGCCATTCTCTTATTACTGAGTCCTGAAAATTTTGTTATTTATAAGCACCACATCTTCAGTCCAAATAGGGTAGCCCTCTAACTGGAGAGCCCTGGATTTTGGAGTGGGTTATAGGTTTCAGCCTGCAAGTGTAGAAGAAGAACCTCAATTTAATGAACTACTGATATTATGCATAATAAAGTAGAGAAAGGTGTGTCCGAGGAAAGTGAAAAAGACGGAGCAAGCAATGTGGGGTGGGATGGGCACGCAGGGGTTGTTGAACAAAATCATGTGGGAAATGTAGGCGTTTGGAGTGAAATATTGTGCTCTGTGCACTCTCCCTTTGACCTCATACATTTACGGGGGAAAGAACTAAAATTCATGGCACGAGTTTTCAATGAATTACCAATAGAAATTTGCTCAGTATGGAATGGATGTAGGCAGAACAGTTATCAGGGGAAAATAAAAGAGGGGAGTGGGCCAGTGGTAAAGGGATTAGAGTACAAAGCAAGATCTCAAAACAAGCCCTGTTAATCAAGCCAGATATTAGCAGCTTCTCCTCCTCTGTACTTTAATGTGACCGAGTCCTAGAACATTCCGAGTTGTTTGCATCAACAATAATAATGAGTGATGTGGTTTTGTTCTTACATTTTGCAAAGAGCTATAATGTTATCTCACTTACATCCCTTTCATTTTCATCATTGTTAACATCTACGAAGTAGACAGGTTCTTAAAAAATAGGAAAAAGGGCCAGTAAGAACTGAGAAGCAGGAAATTAAGAGTTTATCTCAGAAAATAAGCATAGCAAGATTGTACCAGCATCACAGTCAACAGCTATGACTTTAGTAAAGTGGGGATCAATATTTAATTAAACACATTAAGCACAGGGAACAAAACATGCAGACATCAGATTTGCAAAAATATATTTGAACCCTATCATCCTATAACCAAAAGGTTTTAAAATGCAAATATTTTTATTATTCATTTCTCAGTACATATTGCTTTTAGAATATCACCATTGTATAAGAATATAATCTTAGAGTTATATAAGGTTTTGCCATACAGAATTAGGATATTTATTTTACTTCAGCTTTTCTTTTAAAAGTACTTTTAAATATTGCTATTAAATCTATGTTATAACAAGTATGTTCTTTTACACAGCAGGAAAATACACATTGTAATTATTTGAAGGTCAATTTAGCAACTTATTCTTTAAAGCTACGTTTCTTAAATGATGGTTCTTAGACCACCCACATCAGAATCACCTGGGGTACTGATGCCTGGGTCTCAGCCCCAGAATTCTGACATAATAGGTCTGGGGTACAGCCTGGGTGTGGGGAATTTTTTAAACTCCGTACATGATCTTGATGTGCATTCAAGATTGAGAACTACTACCTTAGACTCACCAAAGAAGAACGTCTGGGCATGGGCCCTGGAATTCAAGGACCCAGGTGATTCTTAAACACAATAAATTATAAGAATATGAAAAAATGTTTTTGATTCACATGTACCTGAAAAGTGTTCAAAGATATTCAAGTGTATAACAAAATTCAATCTCCTAGAGAAGGAGCAAAACTAATTCAGTAATAAATAAGATCATTTTAAAATAAGCATAGTAAAGCTAATGCCTCTTTAAAGTACATTAGTGATTTCAAAGGCTCTCTTTGTAATTTATGTCATTTAAGATGATAACAACCTTGTGAGGTAGTCATATTAAGATCCTCACTTTGAAATAATAGCAAATTTAGGTTCAAGTCTTTTGATTCACCCAGATTGAATAGCTAAACAGTTGTCAAACTGAAACACAAAAATCCCAATTTTTCCTGAAATACCTGCTCTTTCCTCTATAGGCATGATGACCATATTTTTTAAAAGGATATTATACTTTCTGGCCTGATAAAGATACGAAACTTGACAGAATTCCCCAGCGGTCCAGTGGTTAACACTCCGAGCTTCCAATGCAGGGGGTGTGGGTTCAATCACTGGTCAGGGAACTAAGAGCCCACATACCATGTGTGAAGCATGGCCAATAAATAAATAAATAAAAGATATGAAACTTGAAAATACACTTCACACTCATGGCCTCTCCTTAATCTTATTTAGGTAATTACAAATATTAGTTTTAGAAACAATAGCATTAGATAATGTATGCTACATGTCACAGTTGACAAGAGAGTTTTACAGGAGAAATAGAATAGTGCAACAAGTATGATTTTGAACTCCTTATTACATGCCTTTTGTTTTTACCTATAACTCTCCAATGCCTAACATAGAGCAGAGAGACAACCCAATCAATACTTGTTAAATGAGGTCAGGCCTAATACTGGTACCCCTACCTCACACCCTTCCTGTGCCAATGTGACAGGCTGGCATGGAATATTTGAATAGAACACTATGAGAATGTTCATGCCCACAAACCACATCCTTTTAGATTAAACCACACCCAGAATCTCCATGTTCACTGTCTCATGTGGGACAGCGGTGGACTATCTGAGGGTCCAGTAAGAGGGAGTTCCGCCTCCTAGCCCCAGCAAACTACATATAAAATAGCTCTGCCCAGACTTCTGTCATTCCACAGTGGACATTCTGACCCAAAACTTGACCTAAACTTGACCAAGCAAAAGAGAGTGCCTAGCCCAACCCTGCTGGATCACTTTGGGTGGAAAGGAAGAATCTATTTCAAAGAATTTGAAGCATGTCCCTTTAAATAGGCACTTATAACATTTAAAATCATAGTTATTTAGTCCTTGGCAATTCTGCAGTATGCAATGTTTACTACCCAGAATGGAGATTATGAATGACTTTTTAAATAAATGGAGATAATCTATTCTTTCCTCTTGGTCTGACAAAATCCTGTGTTACATATAGGATGAGCACAAAGAGTCATTGACTTAAAGTCTTAAAATACTTGCCTTCCAATGTTTTTCATCCTATTTTTTTATTGTGGTAAAATATACATAATGTAAAATTTACCATTTTAACCATTTTTAACCGTACAATTCAGTGGCATTAAGTATATTCACAACGTTGTACAACCATCGCCCTATCCATTTCCAGAACTTATCATCTCAAACAGAGACTCTGTATCCATTAAGCAATAACTCAGCCCCCTCTCTCTCAACCCCTTGTAACTTATACTTTGTCTTTATGAATTTGCCTATTCTAGGTACCTCATAGAAGGGGAATCATACAATATTTGTCCTTCTGTGTCTGGATTCTTTCATGTAGCATAATGTTTTCAAGGTTCACCCATGTTGTAGTATTTTTCAGAATTTTCTTCCTTTTCAAGGCTGAATAATATTCCATTGTATGTACATACCACATTTTGTTCATCCATTCATTTGCAGATGAACATTTAGTTTTTTCCAGCTTTTGGTTATTATGAATAATTCTACTAGGAACATGGCATATAAGCATCTCTTTGGGTTCCTAAATTCAATTCTTTTGGGTATATGATTATAAGTGGGACTACTGGATCATATGGTAGTTCTATGTTTACTCTATGTCGCCAAATTGTTTTCCATGGCAGCTACTCTATATTGCATTCCCACCAGCAATGCACTACATTACAGTTTCTCCACATCCTTCCCAACATTTGTTATTTTCCGGTTTTTTTAATAATAGCCATCCTATATTTTTATAAATTATTTTATTATTTCCAGCATGATGAGTAAAATAAATTCTTGACTCATTTAACTTATCCACTAGTCACCAAAATAAAAATTTTAAAGGTTATTTTATGAAGGTGGATTTTCTTTTCATATATATATGGGTTGTATTACCAATCCCTACACTAAAGGATCCCCAAACAGAATGGCTCATTTGATTTCTGTGTTTCACATCTGTCTTCTTCTAATACGCATTACTCTTCCACTAGATTTAATGTGCAGCTTCTGCTCTCCTACTACCTAGCAGAGTGGTTCTCAAACTTAAGCTGTATCAGGATCACCTTGAGGGCTTGTTACAACCAGGCTTCTGGTCCCCACCCCCAGAGTCTCTGATTCTCATTTGCATTTTCAACAAGTTTCCCTGGTGATACCGATGCTGTTGGCCTGGGAACCACATTTTGAGAACCACTGACCTAGAAAATCAGGAAAAGAAACTTCCAATGTTTTTCCAGAAAGAGCAGCAAGACCCTGCAAGACTAGATGAGTGTGTCTCTAAGGAGTGAGGAAGTTGCATTAAGCAGCCAGACTTTGCAGCATCTACTCTGGCTTCAGAGGAACTGGGTTTTGTTGTTCCTGTTTGTTTTGTTTTTCACTTGCTTCCAACTCCTCATGGAATCCTGGTGGTCAGACCTCAAAGGTTATCTAGCTTAACCACTTCCCAAAGCAAGAAACTCCTTTACATCCAAAACAAGTGAGCAGCCCCACTCTGTTTTTAGCACTTCCAGGGATGGGTAACTCACCCTTGCATTGTTTTCAAGTACAGTTGGCCCTTGAACAATGTTCCGACCCTCCGTGCACTGGAAAACCCTTCTAACTTCTAGGTGGCTCTCCACACAGAGGAGGTTCCTCATCTGGGGATTTAACCAACTTCGGATGCTATAATACTGTACTATTTACTACTGGGAAAAAGTCCCTGTATAAATGGACCTTGGAATTTCAAACGCCTGTTGTTCAAGGGTCAACTCTAATTGAGACTGTCAGATAAGAAAAGGCTAGTGAGGTGTTACTTTAAAATTATATGACTTGGGATCCAAACTCAGACATGGGAGGATGAAACCATCATAGCTTTCCCTAACAGCTTTTTTAAAGGAATCTTTAAAAATTTCTTACTAACATTTTTTTTTCTATTCCACATCATTCAGAATAAGAGGAAGTAAAGAAAGTCATTTAAAAAAGAGCCAAAACCATT
The DNA here is from genome assembly GCF_964341445.2 of Mesoplodon mirus. Classification (NCBI taxonomy): domain Eukaryota; kingdom Metazoa; phylum Chordata; class Mammalia; order Artiodactyla; family Ziphiidae; genus Mesoplodon; species Mesoplodon mirus. Next base: position 65,159,994 of record NC_138993.1, on the reverse strand, counting down.
TTTTAATAGTAGGATCAGCAGAGCCTTGTGATAAAGTAAGACATCACAAGATTAGACTGGAATCATAGTCTTCTCCTGATAAGTCATGACATTTAATTACTGTTAGCCCAAACCTCTTCACTTGCAATATGGAGATAAAAGTGTACCCCTTTACTACTCACAGGTGCACCACATCTAATAATGTACAGCAAAGCACTCTCTAAACTGGGATAATCCACTCATTAGCTATTCATAGCCTAATTATTCATATTATCTACTTTTATTTAACTAATATACCATTCTTACATAGTATTTCCAATAATATTTTAGTCCCTTGGTTAAGCACTTATAAATATCTGGTATATAAATGCCTTTTGCTTCCTCTTGCATTTTTTAATTATACAAACACATCATAAATCAAGGCTGCCTCTGTCTCCTGGGAATTTCAAAATAATCATGACATTCCCTACCTCTTTGGACCTCCTCACAGCTGTGCATAATGATGGCTGTCCCCATCTTAAGAAACCTTGGTATCAATAGAAGCCAAACCTGACAGGATATTGGCAGCTCTCTTTCTGAGAGCAGGTGATTGACATTTTCTCAGCGCCCTCCCCTGGCTCCTCCTACCTGTATTAGTATCAGAGTTTTGCCTTGCTTCTACTGCTCCTTTCCCACAACGAGCTTGAAGGTCTGATCATTCCCAAAGCCCTAGAGGGCATTCAACATTAACCCCACTTGTCCTGCACCCAACAAAGGAGCACTGAATGAGACATTTCCCCCTCCCCTATTTTTGTCAATATGTCCTACAAAATACCCAAAGGGTACCCACACTTTTGGCCCAGAAGCTAAGATACCCGGGGTGTTTATGTTCTCTCCCTACAAAGTGGAGTCTCTTTTAACCTGAAACATCAAACTTCTTTTAACTTCAAAGTGGAGTCTATTTTAACCTCCCCAGGAAAGTCCCCAGCTGCTTCTCTTCTTGGACTGTGCCAGCACCCAGTCCTTCAACAATGGGTCCAGCTCCTACTCTCCCAAACTCTGTTTGCTTAGGAGCAACTCTGAACTGGCCAAGCACACTGTACACTTCGCCTCTGCCCTGTCCTCCTGAAGTGTGTCCTCACTTTCTCTCTGGATGACCCAGCCTAGGTCCCTTTCCACACTGGCCCCTGGCCCCTGATCAATGGTGGGATGGGATGGCTCTAGTGTGTCCCTGTCCCTCCATCCCCATGCCCACTCCTCCTTTACTGCTGGCTACTCCTCTAGCAAATCTTCTCTTGGCCCAGGTTGGAGGGGCTTTACCAACCCCTGCTGGGATAGAAAATGGGCAGAATTGTTTGGCAACCTATTATCTTCGGAGGTATTAATCCACTTTGTGCTGTTCTACCTTATTAGGCCAAGCCTCCCAGAATTTTTCAGTGCTTTCAGCATGTTCAGACCAATGGTATGAAGGATCCCCAAATCTGTGTGATGTCCCCCCTCCCTCTCCACAGCAGCAGGACCACTGGTGGCCATTCCTGACAACCTATGTGTCAATAAGGGGACCTGTCAACTTCATTCACTGAAGGCTTATAAAGCCAGATTGCAGGACCCCACTTCCAATTTCTGACTCATCTGCATTTCTAACAAGTTTCCCAGGTGATACTGAAGCTGCTGATCTGAGAACCACATTTTTAGAACCAGTTACTAGTGGTAAAAAAAGTTAAAACTTTAATGAGGAAGCAAGGTTTTCTAAAAGTGTACTGATTAATCAATTTGCCCATATAACTAGACAGTTTTCCACATTCCTACACAGAAATCCAATCCAAAAAAATTTAAAGCAAATATGTTTATGATAAGCTGTTCAACACTCTGACTGCCCGTCAGTTATGGAGCACAGATAACCCATCAAATGTAGAAGCGGTTTTAGGAAGAAAAATGTGACCCTGGGTAAAGCTGCCACAGAACTACCTTTATTCACGTTAACAATCGTCATTTGTTTCTAGTGAAAATAAGAGTCCCACTCACCTTGCCTCATTAGGTCCTTCCCAAGCACCCTCTCCAAACACGGTAATTTCACCCCAAAGGCAAAGATGAAGTTGGCATTAAGGACCTACTATGGCATCCATCAGAAATAGCGCAAGCCACTAGGCCATTTTTGCAAAGTTTCAAACCTAGAGAATATTATAATAAATAACAGTGTACCCTTCCCCGAGATTCATCTATTATTATTTTACCACATTCGCTTCCTCTCTCTATATATACAGTTGACCCTTGAACAACTCGACTTTGACTTGCGCAGGTCCATTTACACGTGGATATGTTTCAATAGTAAATACTATAGCATTACATGGTCTGTGGTTGGTTGAATCTGCGGATTGGGAGGAAGCACAGACACAGAGGGCTGCGGACTATAAATTATATTTGGATTAACACCTTCATTGTTTAAGGGTCAACTGTATAGTTTTTTTCCTTCCTACTGCATATTCTAAGAATAAAAATTTTTTTCCTAAGTAACTACAGTACCATTATTATACCTAAGAAACTAACATTAATTCAATTTATGATCCATTATATAGCCTATATTCAAACTGTTCCAATTGCTCTCAAAGCCCCAAAATAGTTTTTGTTGTTTTCTCTCCTTTTTATTTTAAATCCAGCATCCAAATTCCATGTATTGCATCTGGTTGTTAGGTCTCTCTAAATCTTTTTAACTTAAATATTCCCTATGCTTTTTTTTATGAATCATAATATTAACTATTTAAAGAATCCAGGCTAGCTGTCTCTCACAATGTCCCACTTTCTGGATTTGTCTAATTGTTTCTTCATGATTAGATCCACTTTAACATATATGGCATGGATATTACTTAGGTGACATTAACATCAAATCAGGGGACATATAATGTCAGATTGTTCTACTACTGGCAATACTAGGTTTGATGACATGGATGGGGTAGCTTCTACGGTACAGGTACATTTTTCACTTTGCAAGAGGTAAGTAATCTGGGAGACAACACCTTGAGACCATGTGAATATCCTGTTCCCAACCACCTTTCTCCAAAAGGTTTAGTATCCACTGATGATCCTCAACCGATCAATTATTGAACTAAGGATTGTAACACTGATTTTCTTATTCTATGTTTTCTTCTATAATTATTAGTTAGCATTCTTCTGTTAAAAATGGATCTCTTTTTGTACACTATATATGTAAACACATATATATATATACATATATATCACAATGGACTTATGCTTTTACTTTTTATTTAATGTGTTATGATTCATTATTATAATTATTTTTTTGATGTTCATATTGTGCAAAATTGCCCTGTTATATCTACTTCATGCCAATTCCCAGAGGTGGACACTTTCTCATTTTGGTAAGTTTTTTGTGGAGTTGCTTAAAATTTTCAATGGACGCTCATTTTATTTTATTTTATTTTATTTATTTATTTATTTTGCGGTACGTGGGCCTCTCACTCTTGTAGCCTCTCCCGTTGCGGAGCACAGGCTCCGGACGCGCAGGCTCAGCGGCCATGGCTCACGGGCCCAGCTGCTCCGCAGCATGTGGGATCCTCCCAGACTGGGGCACGAACCCGTGTCCCCTGCATCGGCAGGCGGACTCTCAAACACTGCGCCACCAGGGAAGCCCCTGGACGCTCATTTTAAATGGATTTTAACATTTTCTCTGAGAAAACAGTTACATATTTTAGATGGGTGGGTAAATTATTGATCATCTTAAGGTAGCTTGAATCATTATACAGTCATCCCTCGGTATCCAAGGGGTATTGGTTCCAGGACACCACACAGATACCGAAGTCCAAGAATGTTCAAGTCCCTTATATAAAATGGTACAGTATTTACATATAACCTATGCAATATCCTCCTATATACTTTAAATCATCTCCAGACTACTTAGAATACCTAATATACTGTAAATACTATGGAATGGAAATAGTTGCCAGTGCATGGCAAATTCAAGTTTTGATTTTTGGAGCTTTCTGGAATTTTTTTTCCCAAATATTTTCAATCCTCAGTTGGTTGAATCTGCAGATGTGGAACCCTCAGATACAGAGGAGTGACTGTAGTCTGGGTTAGTACACTTGGAAATATTGACATATAATATGGTTGTATATTTGATAGCAAGTAGTTCTCTAATTCGATTTTAACAGGGTTTTTTTTTTCCAGAGTACTTTACTTAAATAAAACTACAAATGCTAATAGTAAAGTGGTAATAAAAATTAAAATTTAATCAGAATCTCACAATCACTACATTACCTTTTCTCTTCCATTTTAAGTCACCTCTATGCATTTTACATTGTGGTAATAATAAAACCTGTATTATTATTTGTTGTTTTCCCCTAAAAAACAGTAACATTATTTAATTTTTCAAAGGAACCAGCCATAAACTTGAAGATATATGGAGTTTCACATCATGTATCATAAAACTAAACCCTATCACAGACCAACTTTTTAAATTATTAATTTTTATTTAAAAAATAATATAGACACAACCAAAAAGGAAAGTCAAAAAGTACAAGATGGAATATAATGAAATAACGTTTTCCTTCTACTCAAAACCCTGTCTCTGCCCCCTCAGAATCATCCACTTTCACATCCTCTTGAGGAAGGAATTCCAGAAATTTTAAATTCATAAAAGCAAATGTAAGTGACTCCTTTGTGGTCAGTGCTGCTAAACAAAGGGAATTTGTAACAATCAGCCATCTGCATTTGACTGGTTCCCTAAACTGAATCTGAGAAAGTTTTCATATCAGGACACCACTGTCACCTAACTCTCTTTAATGGATATATGCCTAGTTTTTCACTGTGTACTTATACCATCATTTATTTTTAACCAGTTCCATATCTGTCAACAGTTTTCATTTCTTTATTTGCATACTTTTTACTGTCTCAAGGAATGGTGCAACAGACATAACTGTGCATATATCTTTTGGCACATGTAAGAGTACGCATTTAGAATAAATACTAGTAGTAAAATTACTGGGTCAAAAGATCAGAGTATACAGTTGACCTTTGAACAACATGGGGGTTAGTGTATGAGAGTTACTTCTACCTCTATACCCTTAGTAATACTGTAAAGTAGTAAAATTTTAATCTCTGACATATGCCAATATGATAGGTAAAAATTATTTCATTTATTTAAATAGGAGGATGAGCATTTTTCTTGTTTATAAACCCTCAATATTTCTTGCCCATCACCATTTCTCAAAAGGCAAGAAACTCCCCACGTACCTGGGTAGGGCAAAAGAAAAAAGAAAAAACAGACACAAAAGAATATGGAAAGGACCTGCATCTCTGGGAGGGAGCTGTGAAGGAGGAAAAGTTTCCACACACTAGAAGCCCCTTCACTGGCGGAGATGGGGGTTGGCAGGGGGGAAGCTTCGGAGCCACGGAGGAGAGCGCAGCAACAGGGGTGCAGAGGGCAAAGTGGAGAGATTCCCACCCAGATGATCGGTGCCAACCAGCACTCACCAGCCCGAGAGGCTTGTCTGCTCACCTGCCAGGGCAGGTGGGGGCTGGAAGCTGAGGCTCGGGCTTCGGAGGTCAGACCCCAGGGAGAGGACTGGGGTTGGCTGTGTGAACACAGCCTGAAGAGGGCTAGTGCACCATAGCTAATGGGGAGGGAGTCCGGGAAAAAGTCTGGACCTGCGTAAGAGGCAAGAGTCCATTGTTTCGGGGTGCATGAGGAGAGGGGATTCAGAGCACCACCTAAATGAGCTCCAGAGACGGGCGCAAGCTGCGGCTATCAGTGCGTAAACGAGAGACGGGCATGAGACGCTAAGGCTGCTGCTGCAGCCACCAAGAATCCTGTGTGCAAGCACAGGTCACTATCCACACCTCCCCTCCCAGAGGACTGTGCACCCCACCACTGCCAGGGTCCCATGATCCAGGGACAACATCCCTGGAGAACACACAGCACACCTCACGATGTTGCAACATCACACTGCCCTCTGTCACCACAGGCTCTCCCCACATTCCATACCCCTCCCTGCCCCAGCCTGAGTGACGAGAGGCCCCAATCACCTGTTACTTAAACCCCCTCCTCTCTGGAAGAAGAACAGACACCAAAGGGCGACCTACACACAGAGGCAGGGCCAACTCCAAAGTTGAAACCCAGGAGCTGTGCGAACAAAGAAGAGAAAGGGACATTTCTCCGTGCAGCCTCGGGAGCAGTAGATTAAATCTCCACAATCAACTTGATGTACCCTGCATCTGTGGAATACGTGAATAGACAACAAATCAAACCAAATTTGAAGCAGTGGATTTTGGGAACAACTGTAGACTTGGAGTTTCCTGTATGAGACTGACTAGTTTCTGATTTTTATGTTTATCTTAGTATAGTTTTTACCACTTGCTAACATTGGTGGATTTGTTTAATGGTTTGGTTGCTCTCTTCTTTTTTAAAAAATTTTTTTATTTAACAATTTTTTATTTTTAATTTTAATAACTTTATTTTATCTTTTTCTTTCTTTCTTTTTCTTCTTCCTTTTCTTCTGAGCCGTGTGGCTGACAGGGTCTTGGTGCTCCGACCAGGTGTCAGGCCTGAGCCTCTGAAGTGGGAGAGCTGAGTTCAGGACATTGGACCACCAGAGACCTCCTGGTCTGACGAAACATCAGTCACCGAGAGGTCTCCCAGAGATCTCCATCTCAACACTAAGACCCAGTTCCAGTGAACAACCAGCAAACTCCAGTGCTGGACACCCCATGCCAAACAAGTAGCAAGACAGAAACACAACCTCACCCGTTGGCAGAGAGGCTGCCTAAAATCATAATAAGGTCACAGACACACCAAAACACACCACCGGACGCGGTCCTGCCCACCAGAAAGACAAGATACAGGCTCATCTACTAAAACACAGGCACCATTCCCCTCCAGCAGGAAGCCTACACAACCCATTGAACCAACCTTACCCACTGAGGGCAGACACCAGAAACAACAGGAACTACAGACCTACAGCCTGAGAAAAGGAGATTCCAAATGGAGTAAGTTAAGCAAAATGAGAAGACAGGGAAATACGAAGCAGATGAAGGAGCAAAGTAAAAACCCACCAGACCAAACAAATGAAGAGGAAATAGGCAGTCTGCCTGAAAAAGAATTCAGAGTAATGACAATAAATCTGATCCAAAATCTTGGAAATAGAATGGAGAAAATACAAGAAACGTTTAACAAGGACCTAGAAGAATAAAGAGCAAACAAACAATGATGAACAACACAATAAATGAAATTAAAAATTCTCTGGAAGGAATCAATAGCAGAATAACTGAGGGAGAGGAAAAAATAAGTGACATAGAAGATAAAATACTGGAAATAACTATCGCAGAGCAGAATAAAGAAAAAAAGAATGAAAAGAATTGAGGACAGTCTCAGAGACTTCTGGGACAACAGTAACTGCACCAATATTCAAATTATAGGGGTTCCAGAAGAAGAAGAGAAAAAGAAAGGGACTGAGAATATATTTGAAGAGATTATAGTTGAAAACTTCCCTAATATGGGAAAGGAAAGAGGCAATAAAGTCCAGTAAGCACAGAGAGTCTCATACAGGATAAACCCAAAGAGAAACACGCCAAGACACATATTAATCAAACTATCAAACATTAAATACAAAGAAAAAATATTAAAAGCAGCAAGGGAAAAACAACAAATAACCTACAAGGGAGTCCCCATAAGGTTAACAGCTGATCTTTCAGCAGAAACTCTGCAAGCCATAAGGTAGTAGCAGGACATATTTAAAGTGATGAAAGGGAAAAACCTAAAACCAAGATTACTCTACCCAGCAAGGATCTCATTCAGATTACACAGCAAAATTAAAAGCTTTACAGACAAACAACAGCTAAGAGAATTCAGCACCACCAAACCAGCTTTACAACAAATGCTAAAGGAACTTCTCTACGCAAGAAACACAAGAGAAGGAAAAGACCTACAATAACAAACCTAAAACAATTAAGAAAATGGTAATAGGAACATACATATCAATAAATACGTTAAATGTAAATGGATTAAATGCTCCAACCAAAAGACACAGACTGACTGAATGGATAGAGAAACAAGGCCCATATATATGCTGTCTACAGGAGACCCACCTCAGACCTAGGGACACAGACAGACTAAAAGTGAGGGGATGGAAAAAGATATTCCATGCAAATGGAAATCAAAAGAGGGCTGGAGTAGCAATACTCATATCAGATAAAACTGACTATAAAATAAAGACTATTAGAAGAGACAAAGAAGGACACTACATAATGATCAAGGGATCAATCCAAAAAGAACATATAACAACTGTAAATGTTTATGCACCCCGCATAGAAGCACCTCAATACATAAGGCAAATGCTAACAGCCATAAAAAGGGAAAGTGACAGTCACACAATCATACTAGGGGACTTTAACACCCCACTTTCACCAACGGACAGATCATCCAAAATGAAAAGAAACAAAGAAACACAAGCTTTAAAGGACACATTAAACAACATGGATTTAATTGATATTTATATGACATTCCATCCAAAAACAACAGAATACACTTTCTTCTCAAATGCTCAAGGAATTCTCCAGATAGATCATATGTTGGGCCACAAATCAAGTCTTGGTAAATTTAAGAAAATTGAAATTGTATCAAGTATCTTTTCCGACCACAATACTATGAGACTAGATATCAATTACAGGGGAAATAAACTGTAAAAAATACAAACACATGGAGGCTAAACAATACACTACTGAATAACCAACAGATCACTGAAGAAATCAAAAAGGAAATCAAAAAATACCTAGAAACAAATGACAATGGTGACACGACGACCCAAAACCTATGGGATGCAGCAAAAGCAGTTCTAACAGGGACGTTTATAGCAATACAATCTTACCTCAAGAAACAAGAAAAATCAAATAAACAACCTAACCTTACACCTAAAGTAATTAGAGAAAGAAGAATTTAAAAAACCTGAAGTTAGCAGAAATCATAAAGATCAGATCAGAAATAAATGAAAAAGAAATGAAGGAAATGATAGCAAAGATCAATAAAACTAAAAGCTGATTCTCTGAGAAGCTAAACAAAATTGATAAACCATTAGCCAGACTCATCAAGAAAAAAAGAAAGAAGACTCAAATCATTAGAATTAGAAATGAAAAAGGAGAAGGAACAACTGATACTGCAGAAATATAAAGGATCATGAGAGATTACTACAAGCAACTCTATGCCAATAAAATGGACAACCTGGAAGAAATGGACAAATTCGTAGAAAAGCACAACCTTCCGAGATGGAACCAGGAAGAAAATATAAATATATATAATATAAATTGACCAATCACAAGCACTGAAATTGAAACTGTGATGAAAAATCTTACAACAAACAAAAGCCCAGGACCAGATGGCTTCACAGGCAAATTCTATCAAACATTTAGAGAAGAGCTAACACCTATCCTTCTCAAACTCTTCCAAAATATAGCAGAGGGAGGAACACTCTCAAACTCATTCTATGAGGCCAGCATCACCCTGATACCAAAACCAGACAAAGATGTCACAAAAAAAGCAAACTACAGGCCAATATCACTGATGAACATAGATGCAAAAATCCTCAGCAAAATACTAGCAAACAGAATCCAACAGCACATTAAAAGGATCATACACCATGATCAAGTGGGGTTTATCCCAGGATCACAAGGATTCTTCAATATATGCAAATCAATCAATGTGATAAACCACATTAACAAATTGAAGGATAAAAAGGATATGATCATCTCAAGAAGAAAAACAAAGTTCAACACCCATTTATAATAAAAGCCCTCCAGAAAGTAGGCACAGAGGGAACTTACCTCAACATAATAAAGGCCCTATGTGACAAACCCACAGTTAACATCACTCTCAATGGTGAAAAACTGAAACCATTTCCACTAAGATCAGGAACAAGACAAGGTTGCCCACTCTCACCACTCTTATTCAACACAGCTTTGGAAGTTTTAGAGACAGCAGTCAGAGAAGAAAAAGAAATAAAAGGAATCCAAATCAGAAAAGAAGAAGTAAATCTGTCACAGTTTGCAAATGACATGATACTATACATAGAGACTTATAAAGATGCTACCAGAAAATTACTAGAGTTAATCAATGAATTTGGTAAAGTAGCAGGATACAAAATTATTGAACAGAAATCTCTTGCATTCCTTTACACTAATGACAAAAGATCTGAAAGAGAAATTAAGGAAACACTTCCATTTACCACTGCAACAAAAAGAATAAAATACCTGGGAATAAACCTACCTAAGGAGACAAAAGACCTGTATGCAGAAAACTGTAAGACACTGACGAAAGAAATTAAAGATGATACAAACAGATGGAGAGATATACCATGTTCTTGGATTGGAAGAATCAGCATTGTGAAAATGACTATACTACCCAAAGCAATCTACAGATTCAATGCAATCCCTATCAAACTACCACTGGCATTTTTCACAGAACTAGAACAAAAAGTTTCACAATTTGTGTGGAAACACAAAAGACCCTGAATATCCAAAGCAGTCCTGAGAAAGAAAAACGTAGCTGGAGGAATTAGGCTCCCTGACTGCAGACTATACTACAAAGCTACAACAATCAAGATAGTATGGTACTGGCACAAAAACAGAAATATAGATCAATGGAACAGGAAAGAAAGCCCAGAGATAAACCCATGCACATATGGTCACCTTATCTTTGATAAAGGAGGCAAGGATACACAATGGAGAAAAGACAGCCTCTTCAATGAGTGGTGCTGGGAAAACTGGACAGCTACATGAAAAAGAATGAAATTAGAACACTCCCTAACACCATACACAAAAACAAACTCAAAATGGATTAAAGACCTAAATGTAAGGCCAGACACTATCAAACTCTTAGAGGAAAACATAGGCAGAACACTCTATGACATAAATCACAGCAAGATCCTTTTGGACCCACCTCCTAGAGAAACGCAAATAAAAGCAAAAATAAACAAATGGGACCGAATGAAACTTCAAAGCTTTTGCACAGCAAAGGAAACCAGAAACAAGATGAAAAGACAACCCTCAGAATGGGAGAAAATATTTGCAAATGAAGCAACTGACAAAGGATTAATCTCCAAAATATACAAGCAGTTCATGTAGCTCAATATCAAAAAAACAAACAATCCAATCCAAAAATGAGCAGAAGACCTAAATAGACATTTCTCCAAAGAAGATATACAGATTGCCAACAAACACATGAAAGGATACTTAACATCACTAATCATTAGAGAAATGCAAATCAAAACTACAATGAGTATATACACTACCAAATGTAAAATAGATAGCTAGTGGGAAGCAGCTGCATAGCACAGGGAGATCAGCTCGGTGGTTTGTGACCACCTAGAGGGGTGGGATAGGAAGGGTGGGAGGGAGGGAGATGCAAGAGGGAACATATGTATATGTATAACTGATTCACTTTGTTATAAAGCAGAAACTAACACAATATTGTAAAGCAATTATACTCCAATAAAGATGTTAAAAAAATACCCCTTTCTCACATTAAATAGGACTGACCTGTGTAACTAAGAGGATATTGCAGAAATGACACTGTGTGACATTCGAAACTAGGTCTTAAAAAAACATTGAGGCTTCCATGCTATCCTGTCTCTTGGAGTGCTCACTCTGGTAGAAGCCAGCTACCATGTTGTGAAGACATTTAAGGAGCCTCTGGAGAGACTCACATGGAAGGAACTGAGGCTTCCTGATGACAACCATGGCCGTGAGGATGAACCATCCTGGAAGCAAATCTTCCAGCCCAAGGCTCCCCTTCAAATGACTGGAGCCTCATGAAGGACTCCAGCCCCAAACCATCCAACTAAGCTGCTCCCAAATTCCTGACACACTGAAACTGTGTGAATTGATAAACATTTATTGTTGTTTTAAGTCATTAAGTTTGGGTTAATTGGTTATGCAGCAATATATAACTAAAAAATCTTCCAACTAACAATTTTATTGGGAAGGCATTGACTTTATAGACTCACTTATAAAGAACTGACCTCTTCACAATGTTGAACATTTCTACCCATGTAGAACTTCTTTCTTTCCATCAAGTCAAGATTTTTTTTTTAAAAAAAAAGGTAGATATTTAAAGTCTTGATCATCGATGTCTGGCACATTTCTCTTATTCACTTTGTTGCTATACCTCTATTTTATTCTCTAAATTGTACTGATACTATCAATTTTAATGCTATTACTCTTCTATTAATTTTGTAACCAGCCAGCTCGCTTAATATCATTTTTCTAGTAGCCAGACAACTGATTATTTTGGATTTTTCAGATGTGTAATTATTATCATCTACAAATAATGATAATTTTGCCTCATATTTTCCTTTTTATAGCTATTATTTCTCTACAGCTATTATTATTTTATAGCTATTACTTTGTACTTGCATTGGCCGAAGTAATAAATATTAGATCTAAAAACATATGATGGCTGAAGATATTATATACCTGCAATATTTATTAGTTTGATTTCTTCCATTATTCTGAATATCCTTGTAGTTGTAGACTGCCATATCCCCCAATTTGGCTGAAGTGATTAATATTTTTAGTCTAAAAATCTCATTTTTAATAGAAATATTAACAATTAATTTTTAAATTATACCAAATCAAACCTTGTTTTCAAGTTTTTATCAATATGATAAAAAATACTTTAAAATGACTAAAAGATGACAGTCACTGTTGTCATGGTTCACTGTCTTTCATTTACTATCTTTAATACTCCTTGACCTTTAACCAGAAGACTTAATTATCTTCCTAACCCAAGGAAAGTGGAAATCAAAACTACATAAATAAATAAAAACATGCTTCTAAATGACAAAGGTTAAAATTGAGAAGGAACAAATCTTGATATTGCTTAGGAAAATAAAACCTCCCCAAATAAATTTTCCTTTTAATAACTTTCAAAAGAAATGCAATTTTTGAAATGTTTAAGTTTTAAAAAAATTTTCAAGATGAAACAGGTAGGAAGGAAGCAGTGGGGAGTATTTTTGAGGCCCAGGAAAATGAGAACACTACAAGGTAACTGATAAATTGATTTTTAATAATGTTAGACACTTGCAAACCCTCTCTCTTCATTGTGCTGCAGGAAGAGAAGACACTAGCAGGTGTTATAACACCCTCCAAGGACTTTCAATTTCATTATTATATCCATGTGAAGGAAAGGAAGGCCAAAATAACACCTAGGTAAGTAAAATTCATTATTACCTTGAGTTGTTTAGTGTCCATTTTTTTCCTTATCTATGTCCAACAGAAGAACATCTAGCAATTGATTCAGAAGGCAAAATGAACATACAAGTTTAGAGTTGGACTGCTCACATTTTACAGATTCTAATTCTAGAAACATTATCTTGCATATAAATCATAATTCTGCTCCAGAAGACCCTTTTCTGTGCTTTTCAGATGAATCTTATGCCAAGACTTTCCAACGTGACGTATCACAATGCCAGATTGATAAGCAAGTTTGATCAACACTAGCAGAATCATCTCACACCAAACATTACAGGATTTACCAGAGTACAGACCGTAACGGTAACATGGAAGCTGGCTTTTTCTGTGCTTAACTTGGAACGGCAGACGTGTTCAGCTCCAACCTTTTCAAGTCTCAACATCTGTTGTGAGCATGATGAAAAACAATAGACTTGGGAAACTGCATTTATTTCAATACTAATTTCAGTGGCCTGACTCAATGTAGCTACAGGATTGACATGAATTATGGCAAAACCAAGAAAGACTAATCAGGACAAGGAAATCTGGGATTGTTGGGACTCTGCAGATTTGGATCCACACTTAGGATGCTGCAAAATACTGTTTTCAAATACTCCCTTCAGAAGCACAGTGTAAGATGTGTTACAACAGCCTAGACAACAACCAGGGAGAAAGGGTTTCATCTTTACTTCCTGTACCATCTGAACTGGGGTTATATGATTTCCCTTGAAATAAATACTTTGTTGATTTTCTGTATCCTTTATTACAACTCCAGTCATCAACAACATGATTTGGTTTTTATGTATAATCAATTCTCCTTAGTCTTTGCTGAACAAAGGCATCAAGATCTTGGCATTAAAAATTCAACCACACTTTCTTTGTAAAATTTTCTCTTCCTCTTTTACTTCTACTGAACTGAAATGAACAAGGTGGTTTAAACAGTTGTCTTATGTTGCAGTAAAGTCCAACAACACATATTCAAAACCTAAACTTGCTTTAAAGAAAGATGACGGGCAAGCTAAAGCTTGCACTAAGCTACACCATCAATATACTCTCAGAGGTGGAGTGAATCTCAGTCTTCATGGGTTGAAATATAAAACCGCTGGATATTTCCTTTTTCAGGAGGTGTGACATTCCATTTATATTTTTGAAAATGGTATATAGCACTTTTGGAGAGAGTTGTTTGGAAAAGGAGAGAAATAAACTTAATCAAAGAAAAATATGATTCAAAAACAAACACCACCACAATAAGTTCCTTAAAAGTCTAATATAGAATACATAACACACCTGACTCTTGACTTACTTATTTCAAATATAGAGAAAAGCTAAAATCCTGAGGACAGATTGTTTTACTTTTTTAACTTAGCAGACCAGTGCCCATCAACAGCAGCAAACAGCTGAATATTGTATTAATACTTTAAGATTATTGCAAATTCAGAAGAAAATTAAAATCAAACACTGGATTTCATGTAAAATCAAATCTTTCATTTAAGTCTACAAATTTCTATCTATAGGGAGCATAACACTTAGGGTATCGGTAATCAGTCAAGGACAGATTGTTGCAGGATATACATTGTCATGAAATTTTAATTTTGTAAACCCTACATTTGTTAAACCTCTTTCCCTGTGTTGCCTGTATTCAAAACATCCCTGACTTTTATCTATAACATAATCAGTAAAAACCAACTGCCACATGTGACAAAGGACACTTTGATTAGTTATCAGGCTTTTCTTCATTTGTATTCCTCTCTGAGCAAAAACTCTAATCTTCAAGAGCATGTGTGACCAAAAGAGGTCTAGACATGAAGAGACTGGCTGTTCCCATAAGTGCCCATCACTTTGAAGAGCACCTTAGGAAATCAGTTAAGACCTTTCTGAAGCTGGGCTATTCTAACTGCCGAGGACGCAGGTTCTCTGGATGACAAAACAGATGCCTGCAGTCCTTGTGAAGACAAGTGGAGGTCCCTCTGTGAGAGAACTTTGCACAGCCCAACATTTAGCCATTGTCCATTGAATCCACAAGTTTGGTTTCAGTCATCTTGACAAATAGTTCTTTAGGAAAAAAATGATATGGAAGGCGTATTTGCCAATTATGTCACAATCAGAGCTACGTTTCATCTTACATGGTTAGTCATTGATTAGTATGATTTCCAAAGCTGAAGTACTTTCAGGCACATTCCTCAGATCCTCTAAATATGATACAACCATGGCTCTCAGTGTTATGTGAATAGCCAATACCTCCTGATGCTGGGTAACTGGAACTACAGTAATAGGTCCTCAACCTGATTCTAATGGATTTTGAATGTCACACCTCCTTAGCTGGCTTTCTCTTTGCAGAATCTATATCCAATGTTCTTGAATTTTCCAGTAGAGTGCTGCTATAATACTGCAGAAGAGCAAGTGTAAGTGGTTCTCCACGACCTGTGGATTTTCTGGGACAAGTACCTCCTCCCACAGTTTTGATGATTCCATTGGTAAAAATTCTCTGATTGCATATTATAGATATGTATTTCTTTAATAAATACTGACTGAGTGCTTACTCTATACCAGAGAGGATGCCAGGTGCTACCGATATGGGATGGATAAGAGCTGTATGCTCCTTGCCTTATGGGGCCTGAAGCCTATTGAGAGATACCAACAATTAAACAATAGCTCTTCAGCACAAGCACTTTAGAATAGAAGGCACATAGTGGGGGCACCTAGCCTAGTCATGAGGAAGGGGAAGTGAATAAGGGAGCCAGGGAAGGTTTTTGGAAAAGGTGTCATTTAATTGGGATCCAAAAGATGATTGGCAAAAAGATAGCAAAAAGAGGCAGAGGATAGGAGTGGAATTTTTCCGAATCACAGAACACGTATAATACGTTCTGTTCCTCTGAATTCTAAGACCAAAAACAATGTAGTATCACTGTCCAGAATCTATTCTGATTGTATTATTAGTTTCTATTAATGTTAACTGTGGTCTAGTCAGAAGGAAAAATTTGTTATAGATTCCAAATATTAGGCAATCCTGCAGTATAAAATTCTTAAATTCCCCCAAATTGCAAAGTTGAAATATGTACACAGGGACGCTTTGATCAAGCTATCGGTTTCACTTATGAGATTTAATTTTCTGAACAATGACTGATGAAACAAAGATAATTTCCTCAAGCCTGAGTCTTAGGAAAAGAGATAGCAAAAGAATGTAATGAGGCATGAATATGGTTGGGATATATGGTCAACCATTACATGCTTGTGTTGGCAATGCCATCTTATATTTCATGACAGAATGGAAGTGTGAGCCAATAAATCCCGGGAAGCAGGCTATATCAGTTATCTATTTCTGCACAAAAAGTACCACAAAACTTAACAGCTTAAAACAACAATGCACACTTATTATCTCATAGCTTCTGTGAATCATGAATCTAGGCACAGCTTATCAGGGTCCTAGGCTTCAGGATCACTTGCAAGCTGTAATGAAGGCATCAATGTTGAGTCTCATCTATAGACTTGACTTAAGAAGAACTCACTTTGAGCTTATGTAGTTGTTTACCGGATTGAGTTCTTTGCTGGTTGTTGTCTGGAAGCCACCCTCAGCTCCTTACCATGGGGACCTCTCCACCATGATAGCTTGTTTCATCAAAGCATACAAGCAAAGAAACCAATAGAGTTCATTATCAAGATAGAAGTCATGAGCTCTTGAAAATGACATTCCTTCAATGTTACCATATTCTATATGTTTGAAGAAAGTAACTCAAAGGTAGGAGATTATACAAGGCCACTAATACCAGGAGGCTGGGATCACTAGCAGCCATCCAAAAGGCTGTCTGCCTTACAGGCTGACTGATGGTCCATGTTTGGTATGTCTCCGGTCAGTGTAAAGTGTGCTCAAGTTTTAGCATATTTCCAATTTTCTAGCAATAAAGTATCTGTTTTTCTTGAAGCTATTTTTTTAAATTAATTTATATTTATTGTATAAGTCAAGGTCAGATCCAGAGACAGAAATTACATATTTAACTTTGCTGTGTAGAAGAAACTAACACAACATTGTAAATCAACTATACGTCGATAAAATAAACTTTATTTTTATTTATTTTTCTTACTTTTTAATTAATTTTTATTAGAGTATAGTTGCTTTAAAATGTTTAAAATAAATTAAAAAAAAAGAAATTACACGAGTTATTTGACCAGAGAGAATTTGACATAAATAATTGTTAAGTATAAAGTTGTTAACCTGGTAACTAAAAGGTTAAAAAGAGAGAGTGAGAACTTTAAGGGATCATGGAGGTAGCAACTGCAGAATGTAGCTACCAGCCCAAGGGCTGGGGGAAAAAAGGGAAGAGCTTGGAATTATAAAAACGTAGAAATTGAGAGAAGGGACCCCATTCAGGTGAAGCTCAGACCTCTGAAGAGGGGATATTGTTCAGCTGGTGCCAGTGTCTTGGGGGCTGGGGGACAGAGTTGCCTGATGAAGCTGGTCCTGCCAGTGCTGGAAATACCACAAAATGGAGAGGAAAGAATTGCCACTGCTGGGGTGAGGTAGAGTTCCCAGAGTGAGGCTCATGAGACCAGCTAGGAGGCAGGAAGGAGCAAGTCCTTTCTTCCTCCTCCAGCCTCAAAGCATCTCTCTTGGGTCCCCATTAACAGACACTAAGAGGGTACCAGCTGAAAAAGCAGAAATGTGGCTGGGGAGTCCCAGGCTCAAAATGGCAACAAAGCAGAGAACCGATGGACCGATTTGGAGCTGAGAGACAATAGCTTAATAACCAGCACAGGCAGGTTATCGATATGGGAGGAAAGTAAGGAAATGTGTGTGGCAGGGTGGCTTGGGAAGGGGCTGGGTTGTCCAATCAAAAGATGAATTTCATATTAATGTCAATAAATTGTTTGGCTCTATTTTTTTAAGTAATATTTAGTATGGTCACAAGCATAGCTGGTTCCAACAGAACATTTTATTATAGATAAGGAATCAAAAATACCTTACTCTTTCCATATAGGATTCAAATGAATGACATGGTAAACAATGTCCTCTAGTAGACATGAAGGAAACAGGAGGAAAGGCAAATGGTAAATATGGGTATGGCCAAAATGGATTCTACTGGCCAAAAAAACTTCTTGCACCCCTAGTGGTTTTGGAAATCCACTGGCAACATAACATCTTCAGACTGTTCCAGTAAATAATACTGGGCACTAGATATATGCACACTCACTGAAAAATTAATCTAGTCACTGAGACAAACCTTTAGAAAAAAAGCTATCTAGCCTGATAACAACAAAGCTCTGAAACAACAATATGAATAGGAATATTTCAGGTAGAATTGCTAGAGGCTATATTTTGTTTTCTAAGTAATTGCATTTCTCAAGGATTGATGATAGCCTTATGAAAAACAAGGCACTGTGAGCTCACTTTAGGGAAGATTTCTCCTGAAGGCTGCCTAAGTCAATGCAAATATATCTCTAAAACAAAACAAATGGCAAAATGCCTCTTATCCCTCATTCTACTGTGTTTCTCAAATTCTGCCTTAATCCGAGCGGTGGGGTGAGATTATTACTAACCCAAATGTTTCTTCAACATGAAACCTAAAGATAATTTTACTAGAAAATGTGACTGTGTCCTGTCACTTTTGTTCAAGTCTGATCTTCACACAATTGAAAAAGGATTTTCCTGCCCTTATTATTTACATGTGGACAAGCAAATAATAAGAAAGAAAGCCAAAAGATAATGTCATAAGACTCCTCATCTATCTAAGGGCAAAACAGGTGTTTGTATAAGACCTCAATCAGCAGTCTCAGCACACTGATTCTTAGGGTAGTGCTCTAGAAGATCAATGACATTGTTCACAAGCAATGACTTTCACTAAACAGAAACATTTTGTGTGAAAGTAACATCAAAAGGAGGATGTGGAATACAAAGCAAACATTTCTTTATGGTAGAGGATAGTTCAAGGTCAGTGTATGTTACTAACCACCACAGGAGAGAGTACAAATTTGATAAACATACCCAAATGCAATATGCCTATCACCATGTTGTTTTGTTTTGTTTTGTTTTGCGGTCCGCGGGCCTCTCACTGTTGTGGTCTCTCCCGTTGCGGAGAACAGGCTCCAGACGCGCAGGCTCAGCGGCCATGGCTCATGGGCCCAGCCGCTCCGCGGCATGTGGGATCTTCCCGGACCGGGGCACGAACCCATGTCCCCTGCATTGGCAGGCGGGCTCTCAACCACTGCACCACCAGGGAAGCCCCTATCACCATGTTTTAAAAGTAGCCATCAATAACAAAGATAAAGAGCAGTGGCAATGCATAACCAAATCTATAAATACTCATTAGGCAGGAGAGTGTCATATGATACAAAGATCATAAGCCTGGCATCCCAAGTACCTTTAAACTACCAACTGTCTGTCCTTGGGCAAGCCTTAATTCTGAGACTCACTCTACGAAATGACAATTATACCTACCCCTCAGTAGCATCCCTTTCTTCCTGATTATTTCTATGGATTTTTCTTTTTTTTTATAAGTAAAATATATAAATAACAAAGGATTATACTGATTATTGAAGAATTTGTTAGACAAACTGCTATTTTCTTTAAGTCCCAATTTCCTCATCAATAAAATAGGGATGAAAATAGTGACTGTCATAGGACAGCTTTGTAGAGTCCTTATGAAAATTAAAATGTTAATATTTTTTTAAAAACTTCATCTACCTATATACACACACCTATATAATATATACTATATAGGTGTATGTTAAATAAAGTAAAAATAAATAAAACATAATAGATGGGTGAATAAAAGCTACTATGAATAAGGAGTGACAAGGAAGAAATAAGGGGAGTGGAAAGATAATTAAAAGTTTAAGGGGCTTCCCTGGTGGCACAGTGGTTATGAATCCGCCTGCCAATGCAGGGGACACGGGTTCAATCCCTGGTCCGAGAAGATCCCACATGCCTTGGAGCAACTAAGCCCATGCGCCACAACTACTGAGCCTGCACTCTAGAGCCTGCGAGCCACAACTACTGAGCCTACGCACTGCAGCTACTGAAACCTGCGTGCCTAGAGCCCGTGCTCCACAACAAGAGAAGCCACTGCAATGAGAAGCCCGTGCACCACAATGAAGAGTAGCCCCTGCTCTCCACAAGTAGAAAAAGCCTGCTCACAGCAACGAAGACCCAATGCAGCCAAAACATAAATTTAAAAAAAAAAAAAAAAGTTTAAGAGTTAGAAGGAAAGAGAATGGGAGGCATGGTCATGAAGATAATAACCCTGTCCCCTTCCCCAGCAAAGATGTCAATGTCCTATCTCCGGAACCTATATGAATATGTTATGTGATATGGCAAAGGAAAAGTAATGTTGCTAATCAGCTGACCTTAAAAGAGAGATTATTCGGGATTATCCAGGTGGGTCCAATGTAATCACAAGGGTCCTTAAACTGGAAGAAAGAGGCATTAGAGGAAGTCAAAGTCATGCAGTGTGAAAAGGACTGGACCGTCCATTGCTGGCTTTGAAGATGGAAGGCAGCCACAAGCCAAGGAATGCAGGCAATTTCTAGAAGCTGGAAAAGACAACAAAAATGGATTCTCTCCTTGAGCCCCAAGAAAAGAATGCAGACTTGCTGACACCTCGATTTAGCCCAGTGAGACAAGTATTGGACTTTGACCTGTTTTGTTTTAAGCCATTAAATCTGTAGTAATTTTGTACAGCAGAAATAGGAAACTAATACAGGAAGGGTGGGGAATAGCAAGATAGCATATCTCTCAGGCAGAAAAGAAACAGACTAACAAGTCTGGTTGTCATTGGTGCTGAAAAGTAAGAAACTCCTTCTATTAGGACATAATTCCTTTCAGATGAAGGGAAAGTTTCCATGACTCTTTGATTAGTTTGGCTATTATGACTAGTCTCTTTAAGAGAAGTGAGAAGCAGTATAATATTGAATACAGAATACAGATGTGGAGTCAGAAGACATGGCATTTAGCCCTGAACACTTAGAAACCCTTTCTGAAATATATCAGTGATCTCTAAATTAGAGTCACAGATGGAAGCATTTCTTCTTGAATAACACAAAACCCAACAATAGTGAGAAGAACAGAAATGTACCCAGATAAATGATCTGCACTTGACACAGCATGGCTTCTCTCTAGATAGGGTAAAAACTTTAGCTGATAATTAAGCACCAAATGAACCGTTTGAAAATTTCAGTGCCATGAGCAGAAGAAAATTAAATTAAATCAAAATTAACATATTAGGTCCGGGTTGAGTAAAGAGATTATTGCTGTGTCTGGATTCTGTCTTGTTAAGGAGAAGCTATTCTTTAAAACATCCAAGTCTAAAATACAATGATAGGATGGCATTAGCAAGTAAACACGATAGCTGAATCATCTAAGTTCAAACTAATGTGCAACACAATGTTCTATTGGTTACAAGGGCAGTGCTTCAGGGGAACTATATGAATATGTTTGTTATCCAGTTCAACCCCACACCTACTGTTGAGCCAGGCATAGTATTAAATGCTTAGACTTTAAAGCTAATAAGACACAGTCCTTACCCTTCATGGAATTCATAGTCTAGAGGACTGAGATGTGGGTGGTAAACAAGTAACTAAACTATAACCATATGCAGAGAAATATAAACTGCCATTGGATCTCAATGAGTCAAAATATGAAAAGTAACCATTTGCTTATAGAGGCCCCATTCTTTGAATGACAAAGTTAAAAAAAATTTAATCAATAAGTTCTTAATATTATTTTTACCATCAATCCTTTCATAAATCTGATGAAAATCATGGACCTTTTTTGGTTGGAAGACTAAGGAGTCTGATTGGCATTGATGCTGAAGAGTAAGAAATTCCTTCTATTAGTACATAATTCCCTTTAGATAAAAGAAAAATTCAGTGGTGGAGAGAGGGTAACAAATACAAATGTACTTACATATGGATGTGTTCAATTTCAGGAAGTTCATCTGAACTCCTGATTTAGAGCAAAATATATCAACTAAGACATGTAAATTACAAATCCCTTGCAGGACATTTGGTCCTGTGCAAAATGTCCCTAAGACATTTGGTCCACGCTAAAAGGTCCTTGATATCTTCAGGACCATTTGGTCCTGTCCAAAACGTTCATAAAATGTTTGGTCCACTCCAAAAGGTCCTTGATATTTGGTCGTATTTGGTCCTGTTCAAAATGTCCATGGAGACATTTGGTCCACACCAAAAGGTCTTTGATATTTGGTCCTGTCCAAAACCATTTGGCATGGAACAAATATGCTCATGGCTGTTTTGGACAGGATCAAATTTCAAGGGCCTTTTGGCATGGACCAAATGTCTTATGGACATTTTGGACAGGACCAAATATCTGCTAACCTACAAATCACTTCTACATATGGTAATTAAAATAGACATATTAAATAATTATTTTTAGCAAAGTTGACTAAAAATTTTATAGTAATCATGAGGAGAATGAAAAATGCATCTCCTAGAGTTTGGGGACCCTACTCTTAGCAAGCAAGACATATTCTCTAAGTCTCCATTTTTAGTTTTAGAAGTCCATAGAATTTTAATCCAATTCCACAATGTATCTACTTTTTTATTATAAAAATATTTTAATTACTTACCATTGAAGAAACACTTAATATAGCCCTTCAACCTCCATTTCTTAGCCTCTATCTCTCTCAAAAAAAAAAATTCCAGTAAAGATGACACCCCAGGTA
Organism: Mesoplodon mirus; assembly: GCF_964341445.2. NCBI lineage: Eukaryota > Metazoa > Chordata > Mammalia > Artiodactyla > Ziphiidae > Mesoplodon > Mesoplodon mirus. Next base: position 65,137,129 of record NC_138993.1, on the reverse strand, counting down.
GATATGCCAAGTGTCATGTTCATCCTAGGGCTTCACAATAGCCCAGGGCACATTACAGTATATCCCCAGGGTAAGCGTACCTCAGTTTGAAAAGCACCACAAAGAACTTGCTAGTTATCTCTTCATTGAAAGGAATTTGTACATAATATAATTTATAAAATATAATAGATTTATATATGGGCTGCTTCTGATATATTGAAAACTATCCACATATATATATGCACATATATTTATAAATTTCTTCAACATTCACATAGTGCAAGGCTGCCCACAATGAAGAAAAAGTAGCCCTACAGAATGAAATAAGAGCCCTTCCCAAATAGCAGACAAGTATACCCAAGAAAAGTATGCCTCAAGTTTAAAATAAAGTGATTGTTAATTGGTCTACATTTAAACATTTATTTTATTGTTTTAACCTGTCCACTGAAAATGCCATTTAAAAATTAATGCCACTAATATTTTAAACCACTTTTTAAACATAGTAAATGCTTTTCAAAACAATACTTCAGATTTTCTCTTCCCCATTTGAAAACAGGCCAAATTCTGTGCACAGATCTAAATAAAAAGAACATTTTATAGATTATTTTTATTCCATAGAAAATGAATGCTATCTCCCCCCCCCCGCCGAGCTGTAGAAACTTACTTGGGAATAAATGGTTGATTTTCCCATATAGACCCAAAAAAAGCTTAATTTCAAAGACCTATTTTATTTTTGTTACTTTAGCCATTATATCTGAGAATAATAAAACATCCAACACTTCTCTAAAAAATAAGCGGGAAGCTAAGAAAATCCAAAACATTTTTTTTTGGCAAATATTGATTTAAGAATGGAATTAGTGATACATTGATATTTATTCAAAAACCATGTACTGAACATCTGTTATATAGCACTGTATTCCGCCCTGAGACTAGAGCTCAGAAAGGCTTGGTGATGCACAAAGCAGAGTACAGGGTTTGATAGAAACAGACACGGACAGGAAAGGACACCATGGCAGAAGAGCTGACATGCTTAGGAAACCTTAGGCTGATTCCTAGGACTCCCAAGCACGCCCACCTAGCTCTTCATATCTCAGTACCTAGCAAGCACAGCAGCGTGCCTGCCTCTGCGGCGAGACTGTGGTCAGCATCTGATCGGATTGAGGTAGCTGACACGGACTTCATGCTCCCTCTATGCCAGACACGCTGCGAAGCGCTTCAGGTACACTACTTCATGGAATCTTTACATCAACCCTGTGAGGTAGGGATTATTATCATCCCCTCTTTATCTGAAGAAAATGCAATTTAGAGAGGTTAACGTGCCTAAGGGCACACAGTGTAAGTGACTGAGATTAGATTTGCATCCTGGTCCATCTAACTCCAAATCCTTGGCCCTGAGTCAACCACCAACTGCCCCTGATAGGGAAGGTGACCTTCGGGTTGTGTTGCTTTTGGTTTTCCCACATTGAATTCATTTCTGCAAACTGCTCCAAGTCCAGGACCTCTGGGTGACATGTTATCCACTTCTTAGACCATGAGAAAGTTCTCTACGATTTGAGAACACATCAACATAGCTCATATACAATCGTCAGTAAGGACCCAAAAGCAGCAGCTGAAAAAAAAACTAATTCAGGAAAGGGGAGACTGGGAAACACTGCACCGGGCTCCCTGGTTCACATTATAAAACATACCCAGCTGGACAGAAAGAGCCAGGACTCTGTCCTGGATGTGAGAGTTAGTTCTTCATCAGCAAACTTGTCAACCCCTGTTCTGCTCTCTGGAAAGACTTTCTTGGGCCCCTGTCTCCCAAAGTCTGTGGTTATACCCACAAGGAACGTCATCCTTTTCCATTGTCCTCCAAATCCACACACAGATGATGATTAAGAAGCCCCTTCTCCAACCCCTCCTACACTGTTGGTGGGAATCTAAATTGGTGCAGCCTCTATGGAAAACAGTATAGAGGTACCTCAAAAACTTAAAAACAGAGTTGCCATATGATTCAGCAATCCCACTCCTGGGCATATATCTGGAGAAAACCATAATTTGAAAAGATACATGCACCCCAATGTTCATAGCAGCACTATTCACAATAGCCAAGACATGGAAACAACCTAAATGTCCATCGACAGATGAATGGATAAAGAAGATATGGTATATATACACAATGGAATACTACTCAGCCATAAAAAGAATGAAACAATGCCATTTGCAGCAACATGGATGTACCTAGAGATTATCACGCTAAGCGAAGTGCGTCAGAAAGACAAAGACAAATACCATATGATATCACTTATATGTGGAATCTAAAATAAGACCCAAATGAACTTAGCTACAAAACAGAAACAGACTCACAGATATAGAGAACAGACTTGTGGGTGCCAAGGGGGAGGGGTGTTTATATAGAATGGATAAACAACAAAGTCCTACTGAATAGCACAGGGAACTATATTCAATATCTGGTAATATACCATAATGGAAAAGAATATGAAAAAGAATATATGAATATGTATAACTGACTCACTGTGCCATACAGCAGAAATTAACACAACACTGTAAATCAACTATACTTCAATAAAATAAATGTAAAAAATAACATAAAATAAAATAAACAAACAACAACAAAAACAGAAACCCCTTCTCAAGATTTGAATAACAACAGTAACACATTGTTCAGTTTGAGGAGGGGTTGGGAAGGGAGGGCTGAGGATTGTTACAGGAGATGAATACTCATAGGCTATGTGTAATCTACTAATTTGAGTTTCTTTGGCAATCAATTCACTTCTTCAGTTACTTAATAAACTCATGGTCTCTTTGATTCCTGGATAGTCCTTGCTTCTGGAAACTGCAGTCTCCCTGCCCCAGAGCTCTGGGCCCTGCCCACGCTTGGCTTTCAGTTTAAAGGCCTCTGCTTCTAGGTAGTTACAAACCAGAGCCTTGGGCAAGGAAGCACTACCCATAATGCATTCTCTCTCTCTGGTGTGATCACTTTGCAGGTCCAAAAGCTTAAGAGGAATTTGGGAGGTCCTGACAGCTCAGGCTCAGTTTTTGGCCCCATTTCATCTTCTGTTAAGCAACCACCGCCCTACCTCTGCTTGCTTTAGGGAGGGAATTTGGCTTTTTAATCAACTGACACAGATTTCAGGCCCTAGCCAAAGTTGGTATCTTTTAGGAAAACTAATTATTCTTGTGCCTCTCTTTTTTTTTTTTTTTAATAGACCATTTTCAGCTCAGTCTTTTGTCTTTCTTGTAAATTATCACCAAAGGCTTCACGGAGGAGCCAGCATGCTCCACAATCTAAATTTTCCCTACTATTCCCCTAAATACTAACTTTGATAGACATGACATCAATATATCCCCAGGTGGAACAGGCAGCAGTTTGACTGACTTTTGCAAACACATAACAAGACCACCAATTTTTGACTTACCCTTGACTATCCAAGACCCTAAAAGCAAGGAGCCTGGTTTTGAAAAAAGAATTTCAGTGTAACATGGTCCCTCCAAAAATATAGATGGAACTGCAGTGGTATCACCACTCTCTCCTGAGTCCTACAAAATGACGAGAAAGGGGTACCAGTGGTATAGCCCTGCCACTACAAAGAGTGGGGAAGAAACACGCCAGCTTAACAGACAGCTGAGGAAGCCGACATCTAAGCTGGCAGGACGCAGCCCCGAAGTTGGAGATGTCATACCCTGAAACCCTAGGAATTAGAGGTACCAGAGTCTCTGAAAGCTGGGACCATCTAGACAGCTGACAGCCATTGGTAATATCAGTTGAAGGAAACACTCAGGTCTCCAGATCATTGCTCCAACTTTTCCCAGCCTCTCTCATGCTTCAGCAGAAAACTGGAAGGTTATACTGGGGCCAGTGAAAGAGAAGGACTCTTAGCTCAGGTAAGTACTGTCCCCTGAAAGCCAGAGATACGTGAAACTCTACAGAGAACTCTGAGCAGCCCCAGACTAGCTCCCCTCACTAGCTCCCAAACACTGCCGTCAGGCACACACCTACCCTGTGAACTGACAACCTGGGAGAAAAAGACCTATACATCCTGAATGTTGAAGTCCCACAATTCCATGGCTCATCAATCATTTTTAAAGTTTCTGATTAGCTTTTCATGCCTTGCCCTTAGACTGCAATTTCAGCCAAAGACCATCAGAAATTTGAGGAATGCCTCTAGAAAAACTGAGGCCCAAAGCAATCAAAATGAAATAGGAACCTAGAGGTGGCAAAGACAGTGGAGAATAAATCTTTAAAATTCTATGATAAATATCCTCAGAGAGATTTAAAAAAGGGTATCACATCTATAAAATCGAAAAAGGTAATAAAAATATTTGGGAAACAAGTGTTCCCAGTGTCCTGATGTCCACAACAGAAAAGAATTCTCAAAAATTAAAATGTGATAGCACAAATGAAAAACTTACTTTAAGGTTTGAAGGATAAAGTTAAGAAAATCCTCCAGAAAGGAAGTCAAGCCAAAAACCTGGAAAATAGGGGAGAAATCATAAGGAAATTAGGTAATCAATGCAGGAATTCTACTTCCAAATGACAGCTGCTCCGGAAAAAAAGAAGAGAGAAAGCGGAGGAGGAAGGAATTAACAAACAAAAACAAAAACAAGATTTTTAAAGATTGTTCCAGATTTTGGAAGATGAATTTTCAAAGTAGGAGAACTCAATGCACATCATTGTGAAATATCAGAACACCAAGAACTATAAAGTTTCAAGTGAGAAGATATAGCCAAATTCACAACATAGGCTCAGAAACGAAAATTTCCTCACATATCTCAATAGCAATAATAGAAACATGTTTTCCAAGCCAGAATCGATTGTAGCAGTAGAAGAAAATCTTATATACCATGAACCCGTTCTAAGGATGATACTAGAGGATTTGTTCCACCAAAACGAGGAAGTAAGCCTAGAAAAAGGAATCCAGAAAACAAGGGATTCAAGATAAGTGATAGGTCATGGGCATTGCTGGCATCATGGAAAACAAAGACTGCAGTATGAAGCTGACAGCAAAATCCAGAAGAAATTTTTTCAAGAGAAAAACAAAACTGATCAATTATTTCATATATATAGATGTATTGAAGAAAGATGCATATTTCTGTCAGAGGTGAGAATGAAGTAGTGACCAGTCATAGCAAACTGCTCAAATAAGAAATGAGACATTTATTAATTTAAGGAAGAACAAAATATTATATATTTCTTGGTTGACCTGTGAATAGTAGCTCTTATAATCCCAAACACTGACTTCATCATATTATAACAATATAATAATTTGATTTGTATACATAAATTTAGGATGGGGGTATAATGCTAAAATCTTATCTTTCTTTTATACAAGTATACATATTGAGTTGCTAGGGCTGTGTGAAATAATAGAGGAAAAAAGTATATAGACAGATCGATCGATTGATCTATATCTATATATCTGCCCCTGGTCTTGGCAGAGCTCCTAAAACGCTTGTAATTTCCTACTGGGAGCATCTTTTGTTCTAATATTTGGTCTTTGACCCTGGTTCCTGACAGAGAACTTCTAAACCCCTTGGAATTCCCTGGGTGATGGGAGGGTCCTTTATTCTTATGAGCTCAGGATGGAGGCTGGTCACCAGAAAGACCAAGCCATGATTAGAAACTTGGAGCTTTCCATCCTACCCTTCATCCTCCAGGAAGGAGAGAGGGACTGGAGATTGAGTTAATGATCAATCATGCCTGCAGGATAGTCTCCATAAAAATCCTGGAAGTACGGGGTTCAGAGGGCTTCCAGGTTGGTGAACACACCCATGTACTGGGAGGGTGATGCACCCCCAACTCCACTGCGACAGAAGCTCCTGCTCTTGGTACCCTTCCAGACTTCACCCTATGTATCTCTTCATCTGGCTGTTCATCTGTATCCTCGATCATATCCTGTATTATATAATAAACTGGTAAATGTAAGTAAGTGTTTCCCTGATTTCTGGGAGCTGTTCAAGCAAATAATTGAATCCAAGGAGGGGGTTCATGGGAACCTCTGATTTGTAGCACAGGAGGAGTATGTTTTTCCTACTCAGGCTGCCTTAACAAATACCACAGACTGGGGGGCTTAAACAACAGAAATGTATTCCCTCACAGTTCTGGAGGCTAGAAGTCTAAGATCAAGGTGTTGGCAGGGTTGGTTTTGTTCTGAAGCTTCTCTCCTCACCTTGTAGATGGCCATCTTCTTCCAGTGTCTTCACATGATCTTCCCCCTGCGAAAGTTCATGCCCTAATCTCTTCTTATAAGGACACCAGCCAGATTGAATTACGGTCCATCCTAATGGTATCATTTTAACTTAATTACCTCTTTAAAGACCCTATCTCTAAATACAGTCACACTTTGAGGTACTGGGGTTAGGGTTTCAGTACATGAATTTTGGAAGGGCATAATTCATCCCAAAACAACCCACAGGTCAGTAGATAATAACTTAAAACTGAAAAATTATGTTATTAGAAACATGAAAGTAAAGAGTAAAAGTTCAAATAATTTACAGTAGTTGTCTCTGCAGAGCAAGGCAAACAGAGGCTGGAAGTGAACTTTTTTGTTTTAAGTCTTATAGACCTAATTGTGTTTTTTAAAAGCACTATCTAAATAAGATAAAAATAAACAAATAGGAGCTTTTCAATATAAAATAATTTTGAAAATATGAATAATAATTTTAAAATTTATTACCAATTAGTCAAAACTTTCCGTTTATTACCAGGTGCTTGAGGGTGCAACAAGTTATGACATTTAAAGCCTAAATAACTAAGGGAAATGGTGATAAACTAACCAGAATTCACAGTGCTTTAAAATGTCAAACACTTAGGTTTATTACTTCCCAGGCACCAATAATCTAAAGAAAGGCCACATTCATAAGACATCGTGAGCCTGATCACAGAAGAGATTATTCTACCACTGACACATACAAGGAGTACTTTTCTTTGTTTTCTATACATCTTTTGAAAAAAAACAAGAGTGAGTTATGCAAGCCGTTAATACCCTATCAAAGGGGACTCTATCCAAGGGCTGGAGGAAATAAATCTAGAGAAGAGCATTACACCAATCCCCCTGTGATTTATAAAACTATGCTCCACAGGCAGCAGTTCAGTCAACTGGGACCATGGGGACCAGCCCAAACTGCCCCCACCTCAATGCCTTATTCCAGAAGTTAGAATCACCATGGAAATCTTTACCCCAGCTACAGCTAAAGGAGAGCTGGTGTGGGCAGTAAGTAGAGTCTTATTTACGGTGGTACCAGAGAACCAAAGACAGAAGGCATAAAAAGAGAGGCCAGCACTATCAAGCTGTTGTGCTGCTCAGTTGGCAAAGCCAGCAGTCAAGCACGTCACTGGGCCCACAACACCACCCAAGCTGATCACTGAGGTCTGTGCCAACCATTGAATGACTGGTATAGCATTTAGGCTAAATACACCATCACTTGGGACATGCCTTTGGTCAAGAAGAGGCTTGGGTGAATCCAGAGACTTCTCAACCCCTTTCAACCTGCAAGTATTCCAGCAACGGTTTACCCCGAATATGGTTTCTACTCTATCCATTGGCATGGTCCCAAGGCTCTCCTGCTGATGTAGATGGCCCTCCATAAGCACGTGACACCTCCTGCCCCCCCAGCCACCCCCAATTAGCAACACCCAGACCCCTCCCATGTCACCAAGATCCTCAGCCTCCATGGGATGGCAAGATGCCCAAGGGCCAATTCACACATAAGTTTTGAGTGGTGTTGGCTGGTGCTCTCTAAGGTGTTTCAGTTCCCTGAATACCTGTCCTCCCCTGACACCCACTAACCCATGGCAGAGCTGAGAAGCATCAGCTAGGTACTCAAACAATTATAAAGGCCCTACACCTACTGTAATAGAGCTTCTTTCTTTCTTTCTCTCTCTCTCTTTTTTTTTTTTTTAGTGCCATCTTGATCTTTTTGAGGTCCTGGCTAGAGGCCAGGCAGCTCTCATTCTTGCCCAGCTAATTAAGTCCACATCCCCCACCATTTCCCTCATCAGACTCTCATGCCATGGGCTCCAATACACCTGCCCTAATTGCTCAAAAGCCAGGTACCAGACCACTAAGGACAGACCCCATGCCCTGGAGCCCGCAGAATTGTTCGAATTATCAAATCCCCAAAGGACCCCTGACATCTAGCTAACCCCATCCCAGATGTCATCCTGCAGCTCCAGCCTGCTGCTCTTCTGTGCCTGGGAACAGCCTCTTTTGTGGCCCTGCCTGGCAGCCTGATTTTGTTGGGAGCTGTAAGCAACAATGATTTCTGCCTTCATCTATCCGAGGGTCAATGGGCTGGGTCCCACCGTCAAAAGAAACTTTAAATCTTACAAAACACCTACCCCAAAATCCACATCTTGCAGAATTTGCTTATAATGGCATGCTGTATCTTTCTACCCTGGATACAACTAGGGCTTCCACATTTGTCAATTACTCCTAAAATCCCAGAACCACTGTTACTCCAAAAGCTTATCAGCAGCTGGAGGATGCTACAAGTTTCCCCAAAGCCCTCAGTACCATCCAGCACTGCAGGACTCCAAAAAGAGAGGAGGCGCTTGACACCCAGATGCCCCCCCGCAGCCCCGTCACCTTTCCTTTGCTAGTACCTGACATTTACCACAAGTCCTAATAGCGCACAACTCTAAACAGTTATCACCTTAGGTTGATGATCTGCCAAGAAAGGACCTGAGTGTGGAAGCCGCCCTGCTCTCTGGACCCAGAATTATAAACACGGACTCTCTGCAGAGCACCTCCTCTGCTGTTTCTGAGCTCAGCTGTCATACATGCAGTTATGCTCCTAAATATCAGCCTGTGACCCAAAATGTGCTATGGCCCTGCATTTCCATTTCCTTTCCTCAAGCAGATGTTGTCAAATGCATGTTTACCCCTGTGTTACTGCCGGAACATTTAAACAGGCACTTTGCAAGTCAATGCATATTTTAGACACTAAGCAACCCCCTGTGCAAAATGTGAAGGGCCAGCAAGTGTGTTTCTTTGCAGTCCCTTAAGTCACAACAGCAGCCTCCAAATTCTCACAGATCGAGCAGTACTTGCTCAAATGAGATGTCCTAAGAGGGCCTCTGCTAATGAAGGGACACTAAAGCCAGTAGCAGAGCAAGACACAACACCCACCTAAACCAAGAGAACATTTCAAAACAGTGCCATGCAGGGGCTTCCCTGGTGGCGCAGTGGTTGAGAGTCCGCCTGCCGATGCAGGGGACGCGGGTTCGTGCACCGGTCCGGGAAGATCCCACATGCCACGGAGCAGCTGGGCCCGTGAACCATGGCCACTGAGCCTGCACGTCTGGAGCCTGTGCTCCGCAACGGGAGAGGCCACAACAGTGAGAAGCCCGCGTACCGAAAAAAATTAAAAAAAAAAAAAAAAAAAAAAAACAGTGCCATGCAGACTCTATATTCTTGGGAGAAAGAGCCACATACCTAAACTTTGTCAGGCTCCACAAAGACGTCAAGAGGCAAATTAAACAGATTGTTAGAGTTTTATAGATGCCAGAAACGAAATCAAAAAGGTGAAGAGACTTTCCCAAGGTCACCAGTTAGCTGGTAGTAAAGCTAAAGCTAGAACTGGGATCCAAACTTTACAAGGCCTACAAGAGTCATATATACTCAGACCTTCGGTGCTTTTATGTATTACACAAAACTGTCAAGTATCTTTAAGTGTAACAAAATTTAAAACTGTGATATAAAAATTGGAGAAAATAAACATGAAAGAAAGTAATCGAATGTATCAGATATGCTTAAAATTATGGATCTTCACAAATGGAGCCAATTGGATAATATTCAAACTTATTACTTGAGTACATTTTTCCCATTGTCTCTAGCCTACAATTCACTTAGTATACAAGGTTCCCTCCAAGTTCATTATCACTATGGAATTTTAAGCCACTGTTCTCTTCTTAGATCTTTTCTCTCTTACAATAATTTCAAACTAAATTAAGTATTTAAAAAACATAGTTCTATGTATATATTACCATATCTTAAGATGCATAATGAATACAAGAGGGAAAAGATTTTAACATAGAAAACCACTTCCTACTAACATTAAAGTCTGTCAATTTAAATGAATTTCACAATGTCTTAAAAATTTTCTCAACCAATTTAAATGACAAAATTTAGCCCCTCAAAGAGTAACCCTTTCTTCCAGACTCCACTCAGTCCCAATAGTTAATGTTAAATGTTTAAAATTATGTGAAAACATTACCTTACCTCAGAAAACTCTGAAGGGGTATCATTTTTTATGAATTGCAGTATTTATTAAAAATACTTCTTAGTGTCTAGCATTAAATAGTTAAACATAATGTGTCCTTTTATTTATAAAGTCAGCCCTCTAAATGTTGCATTGAAAAAGCAGTAAAATTATACTTCTTTTCATTAAATGTCTGAGAATGTTACCATACACACTATGATTTTACTAGTGATTAAGTGATAGATGGAAATTTTCTCTAGATAATTAAAATCTAAAGCTCTGGGATTTAAATAAATTATCAGTCCTAAAATAGTATGTCCAAGCTATATACAGTAATAAAACAAAAATAATGTATTATTGATAGTTTCCTAGGGCTGCCATAACAAAGCACCACCAAGCAGGTGGCTTAAACAACAGAAATTCATTGTCTTACAGTTCTAGAGTCTAGAAATCTGAATAAAGGTGTTGGCAGGGTTAGTTCCTTCTGAGGGCTGAGGGGGAATCTATTCCAGCCCCTTTTCCTAGTTTCTTGTGGCCTCAGTATTCCTTGGCTTGTAGATGATGCTCTCCCTGTGTCTTCACATCATTATCCCTCTGTATATGTCTGTGTTCAGATTTCCCCTTTCTAAAAAGACATAGTCCTAATGTCTCATCTTAACCTGATCATCTGCAAAAAAGAACTGTATTTCCAAATAAGGTTCCATTCACAGGAACTGCGGATCAAGACTCCAGTACCTTCTTTGGAAGGGGACATCATTCAACCCATAGCAGGACTAACTATCCTGCTATGGATAGATACTATCACTCAGCATTGTCAAGCAATTCCCTTAGAATTTCTTACTTTACTAAAGTTAAAATTAGTAAAGAGGAAGGGTACTTTATGCCCCTATCCTGAAGCTATTTATAAGGCCCTCAACCCTACTGGTGAAGCAGGTAGCCACACGATAAAGTTTCTGAAGATGTCTAGAGAAGGAGTTTCTGCAACTTCTGCCAGCCCATCGGTGCTTAGCAGCCGCCTCTGTCAGCCTGGAGTCTAGTTTTCTACCTTCTAGTGCTGCAAATCTCCATGGCTAGCATAAAGGCACAGGGGACTGATAAAGTATCCTTCAGTGTCTCAGTGTGGTTCATTTAAAGGAGTTGTCACCTTGTATCGTTTGTGAAAAGAAGTAAGTTATAATAAGAAAGAAGGCCCAATTTAAATCCACATGGTATTCATATAGCAAATATTTATCGAGTTCTTTTTATACCAGGCACTGTTCTTGGCATTGAATGAAATGGACAAAAATCCCTGCCCTAATGAAGCTTATTTTCTACTAAGGGAGTGGAGAGAAAATAAACGAGCTGCAAAATATACAGCATGTTAGATGGTTATAAATGTTATACAAAATAAAGAAGAAAGGAAAATAGAAAGTGCCAGAAGGCAGCAGATTGCAACTTTAAATAGGTTCTTTAGAGAAGATGATGCCATGCAAAGAAGGGAAGGAGGTATGGGAACACAAGGTAGCAAAAACAAGTAACAGGGGCGAGCTGGTCCCTTACGTGGGCTGACGACAGAGGCGGATCGGTGGGTCAGGCCAGAACGGTGGCTTCGGTGGTCTGCTCACCCCTTGGTGTGAGCAAGGATCACGCACGGTACCCTGCTTTTGCTCCTGACACCTCCCTCAGAAGTGGCAGCTCGTTTTTGGTCTTTTTGCATCGTATTCTTCATAATTTGCCCCAACTGCACAGGCATTCCGTTATTTTTAGTCCCTGATAGTTTCTTTGTCTTTTGTTGCTTGAGGAGACGTTTGTCCAGGTTCAAGTGCAAGCACTCTGGTAAAGGGTTCCAGGTCCCAGCCTATCTCTTAAGGAGTGATGGAAGGATGTGCAGGCTGGAGATGCTGGTTTGGACATGTAAGCCACAGATGGCATTTAAAGGCATGAGCCTAGATGAGAAATAGAGGAGAGGTCCAAGGACCGAGCCTTGCAATGTGCCGATAAAAAGAGGTTGAAGAGGTGGAGGGGAACTAGCAGGGGAGACCGAAAAGAATCAACTGGGGGGCAAGAGGAAAGCCATAAGAGTATGGTGTCCCGGAAGCCAAGTGAAGACAGTGATTCAAAACCGAGCAAGTGATTGACTATGTCAAGTGCACTGATATGGCCAGAGGAGAACTGGCAATTGACCGCTGGATCTAGCTAGACAGAGGTCATCAATGGCCTTAACAAAGCAATTTCAACGGAGTGGTAGAAAGAAAGACTGACTGTAGTGGCTTCATGAAAGAATGGAAGGAGTGGAATGGAGACAGTCAATTCAGGCAACACGTTTTAGGAGTTTTGCTATAATGTAGAAAAGAGAGGAAGAGCAGAAGCTTGAAAGACAGGCTGAGTCAAGGGAGGGTTTCTGTTTTTCAATAGGTAAAATAAACAGTATTTTTATCTGTTGATGGAGATGACCAAACAGAGAGGGAAAATTGCTTATGCACGTCAGAAATTCCTGGAGTTCTTGAATAGACAAAGCATTAGAAACTACCAAATAGGTTGAGAGATTGGCTTGGTTTAGGTACTAAAGAGTTTGCCTATGGTCGTTGTTATAAAAGCAGAGTATGTGAGTAGGTAGATGAGATGATGGGAATCTGGAAGTTCTTTTCTGATTGCTTCCATTTTTTTTTTCAGTTAAGTAGAAATAAAGTCATCAGCTAAGAATGAGGATGGGAGGAAAGGTATTAGGGGTTTGGGGGGAAAGGTATGAAAGTTGAGAAGGAAAGTAGAAATTGAATGGACTAGGGAAGCATGGTACATGCACATCTGAGGTTCATGGTCATGACTTAAAGTGAAACTTACTTAACTTAAAGTGAAACTTATGGAAGTTGAGAAGGAAAGTAGAAATTGAATGGACTAGGGAAGCATGGTACATGCACATCTGAAGTTCATGGTCATGACTTAAAGTGAAACTTCCCAGAATGATTGTTTTTCCCTGGTCACATTCACCTGCATGGGTACAGATGCAGAGAAGTGAATATACCCAGGATTGTGGTTTTACCAAGCAAGTACAATGAAGTGACACAGGAGCCAGATATTGAGGCAAAGGGCAAGGGAAAAAATACAATAACTGATCATGGAATTTACTCAAGAGTATTAGAGGGAAGGAGAGGCATGAGGCGGGTGAGAGTCAGTGAACAGACGGTGGTCAATGGATTGTTGTTCCTGAGAGGTTGAAGAATTACTGGAGTCATGTTACAGAGAAAATAAGTTGGAAACACAGGACATGGTGATCAGAAAATGGGATTCTTAAAATTAAGATGCGGAGGAGTTGAAATTAACAGTAATAATGAGATCCAGGCTGAACCAGCTGACGAAGACTAGAGGAAAAAATCATCTTCATCGGAGGAGGAGTGGCAATGGAAGTGAGAGGCAAGAATATAGAAAGAATCATCCTCGTGGATACAGAGATCACCAGAAAACATGACACCAGTGGTGTTGTCAAGACAGACAGTGAGGTAGAGGCTCAGTCTTCAGGGATTGAAGAGAAATAATCTGGGGATAGGGAGGCAACTTCAACATGGGCAGATCATGAATGATTTAGTCTAAGAGCACGAGATTCAAAGTAGAGGGATTAGAGAACATTTTTCCTTAGTATTTTATGTATTAAATAAGAAAGCCAAAAGAACACTGGCCTGTGTCTCTTTGCTTAAAGGTTGAATTTATTAGACAGAGTCAAAAAGAAAGTATACCAATTATCCATCATAGCCAGGAAGGCATGAAAAGAGTAATTGTGGAAAACAATAGGATCTGGACCAAGGAAATCACCCTTGCTGCACAGCCCAGCCCTAGGCAGGGGGCAGAAATCCACATTATAAAATCCAAAGACCTGAGGCAAATGTTGGTCTGATCTGGACCACCATCAATACCAAACCCGACCTACCATGATGGGCCTTGGCACAAAGGCAGCAGTCTCTGCAAAGAAGCAAACTCACCAAGGCATCAAAGGCTTTAGACCAGATTGATGCAAGACCCCACTCACTATGAGAAATTGGGGTCCCAGCATCTGTTCCCTGACTCAGGGATGCTGAGGGCCACCCGAAAGCCCTCCAACCAACTGCAGGGCTGCGCTGCGGCTACTGGCTGCTGACGGTGTTGAAGTCAGCTAAATGCTGTCCTGAACAGAAATAAGTAAGACACACTCTCATGTCAGAGAAAACTTAAAATGGGAAATAGCACTGTGATAAATCTCACCCCAATCTCAAAGACAGCAAGGTTCATTTTCAAACCTTCTGTGTTTCTTTGTCAGTTTTCTGTACACATTTATGCCTCAACACAGTCTATTTCCATAACAACACTGCTATGCACAATTGTGAGGAGTGTGGAAAAGTTATTTGAAATGAATGTTGTCACATCTCAATGCAAACTTCAGGACTGGAGACAATATAACACCAGAGGCATTGTGAAGCTTTGTGAGCTCTTCCTCCAACGTTCAATTTTGGGTCAAGAAACATACTCCAATGTACTTGGAGCTTTGAATGAGAAATAAACAACAATTTCAGAATCCAAATGGGGAAGAGCATAAGACAAGCATCTTGCTAAGAAAACAGTGAGTAAAAGATCACAGTGTTCACTTAGGCATAAGAATGACTTTTCAGGACAAAATAAGGAGGATTTCACATGAAGCTGAATATTCATTCTCCAATACACAGGCCCAAGGCACTATGTCAGGGAGTGCTCTGACCGATTATTTTTCTTTTGTTTTTTTTTTGAAAGGAGTCATTTGAGGAGTAATCAAAAACCCCACTGCCATTAAAGCCCTCAGTGGCAAACCTCATCAGAAGCCCTAACCACAGACTCATATCTGATGTCCTCAGAGAACAAAGAAAAGCAATTTCTGGGGTAGCACTCATTTTTCCAGTGTTCAGAGAACTCTAGTACCGGTAACGTTTCTGACTCCTAGCAAAGAGCTCTAGGAAGACCATTCTCAAGTTATGCACAGCCAAATCTTAAAATGTACCTGCAGAAGTCTAACGAGTTTGATAAATATTGGCTCTGGTGTTGACATTGTACTGTTGAGGCTAAGCATAGACTTTTATTCTAATGTGCCTCAACAACAAAAAACAATTAAAAGCTCAGGACAAGGAGCCTCTGGAACCCTCATACACTGCTGGGGGGAATGGAAAATGTTGCAACAGCCTTGGGAGACAGTTTGGAAGTTCCTCAAAAGGTTACACATAGAATTACCATGTGACTCAGCAATTCTATTCCCAGGTATAGACCCAAGAGGAATGAAAACAGAACACCCCCACAAAAACTGGTACATAAATGCTCATGGCAGCATTATTCATAATGGCCAAAAACATGGAAACAACCTA
Organism: Mesoplodon mirus; assembly: GCF_964341445.2. NCBI lineage: Eukaryota > Metazoa > Chordata > Mammalia > Artiodactyla > Ziphiidae > Mesoplodon > Mesoplodon mirus. The sequence continues at coordinate 65,121,608 of NC_138993.1, read as the reverse complement.
AATGTCTACCAGTTGATGAATGGATAAATAAACTGTGGTATATCCATACAGAGGAATATTATTCAGCAATAAAATAAAGCATCAATATACACTACAACATAGGTGAGCCTTGAAAACACTGATAAATTAAAGAAGCTAGTTACAAAAAATTTCATATTTTCATTCCATTTAGATGAAATGTCTAGAATTGGCAAATCTATAGAGACACAAAGTAGATTGGTGGTTGCCAGGTGCTGGGGGAGGTTGGAGGGAAACTGGGAGTGACTGCTAATGGGCACAGGGTTTCTTTTGGGGCTGATGAAAATGTTCTATTTGTGGTTATCGCTGTAAAACTCTGTGAATATACTAAAAATCATTGAGTTGTAAACTTGAAATGGATGAAATGTATGATGAGTGAATTATATCTCAGTAAAACTATTATTTTAAAAAGCTAAGGACAAATATTAAGCCAGTATTAACATCTTCCTTTATGAATATCTCTATGCCAAATATTTTTCTTTGTCATCGTTAGAATTTGGAATTCACAGGTGACCAACATCTAAAGAGTGATTTTTTGTGATTTAAGAATGCCTGTCCATTTTTTCCATGTTGCTTTATATAGAATATAGAAAGTTGTGAAAAAAGAGAAAAGGGGTAGGTGTGTTTGTTCCTATGAGGAGGAGACATGTCCAGGAGCCAGAAAAGTAGCATCTGCTCCTGCTGCCTGTGACTAAAATTAAGCTCTAATTTAGCTTTCAACTAAAATTATCATAATTGAAATAAAACTAACAAACTAGATGTGACTTGCAATTTTCTCATCATTTAGGCAAGAAGAGGCCAAATGGTAACCTGATAGTGGGCTTCTCCCCTGCAGGGTGACCTTATGACTTTGGATGGACGAAGACCATTGATAGAACTGTATTTCTTCCCAGGTCCTCCCAATCCATGATAAATAAGTTGTATACGGAGAAAACCAAAGGAGGCAATGGAGATGAGCACCTTGAAATTGCTTGGAACTTAGGGAATTTACGAGGGCTCTTTTCTTTATTTGACTGTTCTTCAGTTCTTTCTTAAAGAGAGACTTTCACACACTCACAATCACATACACACACACACTACACACACCTGGGGGTGGGGGGGTATGTGAGTGTATATAATCTTACACCTATAGTGGTCCACAAGTACTGATTTAAGAAAACAAAACAGCATTTACCGCAAATATGTGCTCCAAATATGTGTTGAATACAAACTGTAAATATTAACACAATGAAGATAATTTAAAAAATACAACCAGAAGCAAGCACTCCAGGGTTCTGGGAAGAAGCCAAGTGCTGAAGTATGTCTGGTTTGCTCCGTAATAATGTCAACTCCTGTCTTTCTCACAAAAGGAAAAAAGGGAACATGGTCTTGTTATAAAGAAAACCCACTGACTTCATGCACAACTTAGGAGAAGTCACATCTCCGTTGGGTATCTATTTTACCTATTCAAGGGACTAGCAAGCTTCTATTGAAAATACAGAGGAATAGAAATATCCTCAGCTAAAAGGTACCAAGTCTGAGAAAATACGTATGATTGTATGACTAACACAAACAGTCCTTTATAAACAAAATGGCATTTTCATTTGTTATACTGGTCGACAAGGAGAATCAAGTAAAAAGAAAAGATACTAATGTATACAAATGGGGAAATTACATTCCATATTATATAAAGCAGTAGTTTCACCATGAGCTTTGACACATTCTGTATAGAAAGATTTATCAGATTTTTCTCATTTTAGATCTCTGAAAGGGGATCCTATCAAAAACCTAAATGTAAATGGTGGCAGTTATTGTTCTGAATGTAAAGATCGTGTTTAAAAGCATATTCTTGTACTTCAAGTAATAGATTCCTAGCTATCAGGTTAAATAATGTGTTATGTTTATCCTTATTTATTCTGCAACTATTAATAATAATTGGCTATATTTTAACTTTTCTATTTCCACAGAAATGATGATGGTCTGCTTTTTTCTGTTTCTCTGTAATGGCTTGGGTCATAACCAACCAATATCAGTTGTCAAGATCTTAGAGAAATATGTCTGAACCTCCCAAGAATAATTAATCTAAATTCTTTGTGCAGACACTGGGTGCAGTGTGATATGAGTCACTGATTTTCTCCTCTACAGTTGCTATATTCAGCAAGAAAAAAGACTTTTTGTTTAGTAGCAACTGTATTTTTTCCCAAGGTCAAATACATTTAGGTAAGATTTGTTCATCCACAGATGGACCTAATGCCAAACTTTGGAAATTTAAGAATTTCTGATACAATCTGATTTGTTGATATAGGTGTGTTGGTGCATTTTATTTGTTTTATGCTTCTGTTGTCTAATTTATGTATTTTGTGTACTTTGAAGTACAACATACATACAAAAAAGTATGAAATGTATAAATGTAATTGTATAGTTTAAGAAACAGTAATAAAATACTTGCATCTGGGGCCTCCCTGGTGGCGCAGTGGTTGAGAGTCCGCCTGCCGATGCAGGGGATACGGGTTCGTGCCCCGGTCCGGGAGGATCCCATATGCCGCGGAGTGGCTGGGCCCGTGAGCCATGGCCGCTGAGCCTGCGCATCTGGAGCCTGTGCTCCGCAATGGGAGAGGCCACAACAGTGAGAGGCCCGCGTACCACAAAAAAAAAAAAAACAAAAAAACTTGCATCTGACTCTCAGACCAATAAGTAGAATATTCCCATATATTCCCAAATTATATTTCTACTTTTATATGTAACCTTAAACAATTCATAGTTTGGTTTTACCTATTTTTATACTTTACTTAAATTGAATAATACTAAATATATTCTCTTCTGAGATTTGTTTCTTTCACAGTATGTTTTTGAAATTCATCCATGTTGATGAATATAGCTATTGTTCATGATGTTGGTTTATTTTTCACACAAATATCTACCCCTTCCAAAGACATATAGACTGATTTGCCTCTTTGGAATAGAATAAGCATTAGATGAATGGGCCTAGTCTGTTGAGTTACATAATTTCAAAGACAGGAAGCATATAATTCTCCATTTCTTTCTTTCTTCCTCTTCCTCTGCACCCCACCCTCAGATTCCCCCTCCAAAAAAAAAAAAAAAAAAGCCACTTTTGCAGCACTATTCCAGTTTTTACCTTGGAAAGTTTAGAACAAAAGGTACAGCACCAGGATTCAGAAAACAGGTAGAGTCAACTGAGAAAACGCTGAAAACATTTTTGCTGCATAGTTCTTTCCTTCTGCTCAATCATGCTGCCAGAAATAGCTAGCAACAGCTGCATCTTTCCACCTGGGTTCTTACCTCCTAGCGACCACATAGCCAAAGGAGGGCTTGCAAGAAAGCACAAAGCTAGCCTCGAGCTGCTAGAAGAAGATAGGTTTGAGTTGCTAAGGCAGAAGTGAATGAAAATGCTATCATCTTAACAGCTGCTCCAGAGATTTGGGTTTAAAAAAATACATTGGTAGTTTACTTGATGGATTAGTTAGAACCTTAGAGTGTGGATCTACAGAAGTAAAGGGGAATTTTTTTCTACTACTTAGCATTAGAAACAACCAGAAATTTGGAGCATTAGAAGAGTTGGGGAAAAGAGAGAAGCCAGAATGTTGATGTAAGGCTGCAGCAACATTTGGGGTGCAGGTAATCAGGAAACTTACTCCTGATGATGGGATATATGAGTGATTTTTAAGAAAACATATGGAAAATAATAAAGTTTAACTGATTTAACTTTATTTTTAAAATAACGTTAAAATAATAAATTGCCTTGCATTGCTGGATACAAATCTCTCAATCTCTAGTAAAGTGTACTGCAGACAATAACTGCCTTTATGTGAGTGGGTTTCCTTGTAGAAATTAAGAGAATGAATTTCATATCTGGATTGATGTGGGGAGAACAAAAGCAGCAAGTAGGGCATGTTAATATGACCCATAAACAGATAAACCTGTGAGAACAGGAAACTGAAGACTAGAGGTGAACTGAAGAACCACACTTCTACTCCAGCCTGGGAAAGGAAGACAGCTTGGGGAGGGTTTTGGACATAGGCTCAGTGTGCGGTAGTGATTCAAGTCCATCTTACCTACGATTCAAGAGGCAAGGAGGCTCCAACCATCTGACAGGGTAGGACAAGAATATATTAACCTCCTTCTGGTTCCTATCTGGGAACATCACAAAATTAGAGAATAAAGCAAGATATGAACCATAATGTGCTATTTCTGTGACATAAGGTAAGAAGGTAATAGGAGTTCAGTAATGAAATACATCAGCAAGGATTAGAGTATTTGAAACCATCATGTGGGATATGAAATTTGTACCACACTTGGGAAGAGTCTATGGCATTTAGGAAGATGGGGGGGCAGACAGGGGGAAGACCTTGTTGGAGGGAAGTGGGGAAGAATTGCATGAGCTAAGATATAGAAATGAGAATTGACTACAACTGAATGAAACCACTGCTAAGTGAAGGTATAAATAATATGGGGGAATTCAGAGACAGGATGGTTAATTTTGTCTGATGCTGAAAAGCTCTCTAAAGAGGAAGCTTTAGAGACTTCAAGAATAAGGATTTTTTTAATAGATCTTTATTGGAGTATAATTGCTTCACAATACCATGTTAGTTTCTGTTGCAAAACAAAGCAAATCAGCCAAATGCTCACACATGTCCCCATATCCCCTCCCTCTTGAGCATCCCTCCCATCCTCCCTATCCCACCCGCTAGGTCATCGCAAAGCACCAAGCCGATCTTCCTGTGCTATGCGGCTGCTTCCCACCAGCCAACTATTTTACATTTGGTAGTGTATATATGTCGATGCTACTCTCACTTTGCCACAGCTTCCCCCTCCCACCCCATGTCATCAAGTCCATTCTCTATGCCTACCTCTTTATTCCTGCCCTGCAAATAGGTTCATCAGTACATTTTTTTTTGGATTCCATATATATGCATTAGCATATGGTATTTGTTTTTCTCTTTCTGACTTACTTCACTATGTATGACAGACTCTAGGTCCATCCACCTCACTACAAATAACCCAATTTCGTTTCTTTTTATGGCTGAGTAATATTCCATTGTATATATGTGCCACATCTTCTTTATCCATTCATCTGTCAATGGACATTTAGGTTGGTTCCATGTCCTGGCTATGTAAATAGTGCTACAATGAATATTGTGGTGCATGTCTCTTTTTGAATTATGGCTTTCTCAGGGTATATGCCCAGTAGTGGGATTGCTGGGTCATATGGTAGTTCTATTTTTAGTTTTTTAAGGAACCTCCATACTGTTTTCCATAGTGGTTGTATCAATATACATTCCCTTTTCACCACAACCTTTCCAGCATTTATTGTTTCTAGCTTTTTTGATAATGGCCATTCTGACTGGTGTGAGGTGATACCTCATTGTAGTTTAGATTTGCACTTCTCTAATAATTAGTGATGTTGAGCATCCTTTCATGTGCCTCTTGGCCATCTGTATGTCTTCCTTGGTGAAATGTCTATTTAGGTCTTGTGCCTATTTTTTAAATGGATTGTTTGGTTTTTTGATACTGAGCTCCATGAGCTGTTTGTATATTTTAGAGAGTAATCCTTTGTTTGTTTCATTTGCAAATATTTTCTCCCATTCTGAGGGTTGTCTTTTTGTCTTGTTTTTGGTTTCCTTTGCTGTGCAAAAGCTTTTAACTTTAATTAAGTCCAATTTGTTTATTTTTGTTTTAATTTCTGTTACTCTAGGACGTGGGTCAAAAAAGATCTTGCTGTGCTTTACATAAAAGAGTGTTTTTCCTATGTTTTCCTCTAAAAGTTTTAAAGTGTCTGATCTTACATTTAAGTCTTTAATCCATTTTGAGTTTATTTTTGTGTCTGGTGTTAGGGAGTTTTCTACTTCCATTCTTTTACATGTAGCTGTACAGTTTTCCCAGCACCACTTATTGAAGAGGCTGTCTTTTCTCCACTGTATGTTCTTGCTTCCTTTGTCGTCAGTTAGGTGTCCATATGTGCATGGGTTTAGGTTTGTTATTGTAGGTCTTTTCCTTCTCTTGTGTTTCCCATTTAGAGAAGTTTCTTTAGCACTTGTCCTAAAGCTTTTCTGGTGGTGCTGAATTCTCTTAGCTTTTGTTCGTCTGAAAAGCTTTTGACTTCTCCATCGAGTCTGAATGAGATCCTTGCTGGGTAGAGTAATCTTGGTTGTAGGTTTTTCTCTTTCATTACTTTAAGTATGTCCTGCCACTCCCTTCTGGCCTGCAGAGTTTCCACTGAAAAATCATCTGATAACTTTATGGGGATTCCTTTGTACGTTATTTTTTGTTTTTCCCTTACTGCTTTTAATATTTTTTCTTTGAATTTAATTTTTGTTAGTTTGATTAATATGTGTCTTGGTGTGTTTTTCCTAGGGTTTATCCTGTATGGGCCCCTCTGTGCTTCTTGGACTTGGGTAACTATTTCCTTTCCCATGTTAGGGAAGTTTTCCACTATAATCTCTTCGAATATTTTCTGAGACCCTTTCTTTTTCTCTTCTTCTTCTGGGACCCCTATAATTCGAATATTGGTGCATTTAGTGTTGTCCCAGAGGTCTCTGAGATATTCTTCAATTCTTTTCATTCTTTTTCCTTTATTCTGCTCCTCCGCAGTTATTTCCACCATTTTGTCTTCCAGCTCACTTATTCGTTCTTCTACCTCAGTTATTTTGTTATTGATTCCTTCTAGTGTATTTTTCATTTCAGTTATTGTGTTGTTCATCTCTATTTGTTTGTTCTTCAGTTCTTCTAGATCTTTGTTAAACATTTCTTGTATTTTCTCAATCCATGCTACCATTCTATTTCCGAGATTCTGGATCATCTTTACTATCATTACTCTGAATTCTTTTTCAGGTAGATTGCCCATTTCCTCTTCATTTATTTGGTCTTGTGGGTTTTTACCTTGCTCCTTCATCTGTGACATATTCTTTTGCTCTCTCTTTTTTTTTTTTTTTTTTAAATGAGTGGGGTTGTGTTCCTGTTTTACTGGTTGTTTGGCCTGAGGCTTCCAACACTGGCATTTGTAGGCTATTGGGTAGAGCTGGGTCTTGGTGCTGAGATGAGGAACTCTGTGACACCTCACTCCAATGAATATTGCCTGGGGCCTGAGGTTCTCTGTTAGTCCAGTGGTTCGGACTCAGAACTCCCACGGCAGGAGCTTCTGCTTGACCCCAGGCTCGCAAATCAAGATTCCACAAGCCGCATGGGGTGGCAAGAACAAAAACAAAAAAAGAACAATAACAAAATAAAACATAAAATTAGACTAGGAAACTAACAAATATGTTAGAAAGAATGTAAAAATAAAAATACAGATGAATCAACAACCAGAAGGTAAATCAGTACCACAATAGTAAAAAAGAGGAGGAGGGGAAAGAAAAAAAAAAAGGAGAGGGGGGGAAAGGCCTTGGCTGTGGAGAGTGGGGCCTAAGCAAGGGTGAGGTTTGGGCGGTGGGCAGGGCCAATGCTCAGGACTCACAGGGCTGGAAAAGGCCTTGGGGGCGGTGGGGGGTGGGGCTTAAGCTCAAGGAATAGAAGATGCCCAGGCGTGTCCCCCACCCCTGGTCTCTGAGGGCAGGGGACCACACCTGGGAGCCCAGCAGGCTGCCTGGGCTCGAGTTGGGGGGCAAATGCCCTCCTCTCCTCTCCTCTCCTGCCCCTCCAGTCTGGGGTCTGGGAGGACCCCTCCTACCTGCCTCTCCTGATCTCTCTGGCCTCCCTCCTATGCCCCCAAGGACCCATGCAGCCTGGAGGGGTCTTGGAGGGCAGGGGATCGGCCTGGAAGCTCAGCAGGCTCCCCAGCCCGAGTGGGCCAGGCGATCGCCCTCCACTCCTCTCCCTCTCTTCTCAGAGAGTCCCTCTCACCTGCCTCTTCTGATCTCTCTGGCCTCAGGGGTGCTGATCTTGTCTGGCCTCCACTTCTCCTCCCCCCTCAGTCCCCCTATGTCCTAGCGGTTCACTCTGGGGTTCCTCCCATCTCCTTGGGGGTCAGAGTCCCCCACCAGCGGCCAGCAGGCACCCGAGTTGTGGGGAGATGCTAACTCTGTGTCTTCCCACACCCAGAATGATAAGGATTTAAATGGGCAGATAATGGAGGAGAATTTCTGTTTCTCACAAGATAGCAGATAAAATAAACTTCCTAAAAATGTTAAATACAATTATTTTTAAAAAAATCTATTCTAGTGCACGGCTGAGCTTGCAAGACCATAAGAAAATAAAGGAAATCCTAAAAAGATAACACAAAGAAAGTACAAGAATCCAAGTTGGAAAGCAGTCTCTCAATCCAGCAACTCCCTAAGGCACTTGCTAATTCCCAGTAATCCAGATAGAAAGCAATCTATAGGCAAACATTACCCAAAAGGAAAGTGATATTGCTGTTTATATTAACTTAAAATGCATTTACATTCAAAGGCAATAAGAATTTTTAGTGAAAAATAATATAAATACCTAATGCTAAAAGATTCAGTCCTCCAGGAAGATGTAATAATTCTAAACTTGTATACAGATAATAACAAAAATTCCAAATAAATAAACCAAATTTGACAGAACTAATAAGCAAACTTGAAAGACTCACTATAATATTTGGAGATTTTTTAACAGAGAGCTTTCAGTAACTATCTGATGACACAGGACAACAACAGCAACAAGTAAACTAAAAGAGATATAAAACAACTTTAGAGGAATTAACAAACAATATAAATTATAGTTATAATTTATACACACACTTTCATCTGTGGCACATTTATGAATATTGACCATACAGCAGACCATAAAAGACGTCCATACATATTTCAAATGATAGATATCATACGTATCACATTCTCTGACCATAATGATTCAGTAAAGTGAGAAACAAAGAAAATTAGATTAAAATATCATGATTGGTGATTCTTTAAATATATACATAAATAACTCATGGGTCAAAAAATGAACCATAATGGAAATTGGAAAACGTTACATATCAAATCCTGGGAAGCCCACGGAATTCCCTCGTGGTCCAATGGTTAAGACTCTGCACTTTTACTGCCAAGGGCCCTGGTTCAATCCCTGGTCAGGGAACTAAGATCCCACAAGCTGCGTGGAGCAGCCAAAAAAAAAAAAAAAAAAAAACCTGGGAAATCCAACTAAATCATTACTTAGAAAGAAATGTGTAAACTTAAAGGTTTGTATTTGAAAAGAAAGGCTGAACATTATTGGGCTAAGCATCAATTTAAGAATTTAGAAGCTTAACAAGAAAAATTCCAAAGAAGCTGAAAGGCAGCATTGGGTCAGATTCTGCAGTGCTGCTATGGAACATGAGTCTACTGTCCAACTAAGATAGAGTCTGTGCACTTTTTAGGAAAGAACAGGTATTGTATTCATTAGGAAAATTTGTGTTGTATATGACAAAAAAAAAATTTCAAAGTGGATTAAACAAAAAAGGAAATTAGTGGCTGATGAAAATGAAAAAGCTAACAGAGATTTACTTAGGAGTTCAAACAATGTCCCCAGAACCCACTCTCTCCATCTTGAAACCCACCCTTCTCCACACTGGATTTATTCACAAGCTTCTGTTGGTGGCTAGACTGTTGCCAGGAGCTACAGACCCACATCTCCTGTGGATTTACCCAGCCCCAGAAAAACTGTATTGCATCTCATGTGCCGTCTCTGAATCAATTTCTCTGCACAGGACATTACAAAATGTTCTATTTGTGTAGGCCTGAATCATGTCCACCTCAAATATATGATATATGTGCAGAAGAGTCTGGTTTCTCAAAGGAATTCTAGTTTACTTTTACAAGACGAGGGACGAACACCTTCCAGCCAAAAAATGAACCACCATTTCAATCTGCTCTCAACCCGTGTTTCCTGGGACAAGTCTGGTGTTAGAGGCAGAGAGGGGTTGAGCCCATGGCCTCCCTGCTCTGGCTAACACCATCTCCTACCTGCCCTCTTCAGTTAAGACTTCCGGAAAGTGTCTCCCCCCATCCTCACCCAGCCAAGTGCCGAAGTTTAAATTTCATGTGCTTTGATGACTTGATATATATACACTGCCGATCCACTGTTTCCAGAGGCTGTGGGCAGTGAAATGAGAGGGCAGAAATGAAAGAGCACATAGGATATCAACATTACCAAGGTGCTTCATTAAGCCTTATACATCTGTCTTCCCTGATGACACTCTGACAATGGGGTGGAGTTTCACCAAGCGCTTACCTGGCCATGTAGATACTTAGATTCCTTTTACAAATATGGTACATAATATGGTGGCATTTTACAGTTTAACATCAAATTCATTCATTAGGATACTTTTTGTTCATTTGTCCTCTTGGTTTCATTAGAGTTATCTGGATCCGAGGTAATAATATTTTTGAATTTCTACTTATAAATCTGATTCCAGGGCTTCCCTGGTGGCGCAGTGGTTGAGAGTCCGCCTGCCAATGCGGGGGACACGGGTTCGTGCCCCGGTCCGAGAAGATCCCACATGCCGCAGAGTGGCTGGGCCCCTGAGCCATGGCCGCTGAGCCTGCGCGTCCGGAGCCTGTGCTCTGCAACAGGAGAGGCCACAACAGTGAGAGGCCTGCGTACCGCAAAAAAAAAAAAAAATCTGATTCCATGATTTTGAGAGGGCTTTTCTGGGTTTTTTTGGTTTTTTTGTTTTTGGCGGGCACTGCTCAGAGGAATCCATTTGACTCATACTGGGAAGCTGGGAAGGGCAGGTATAGCACAAAGCAACATAATATTTGCTGGGAACTCTCTAGCTTCCAAAAAAACAAAAATATTTTTAAAATTAAACTATAGTTAAATGAATATCCAGGGTAACCCTGTAAGGGAAAAAAGACAGGAAGAACTCTAAAAAGTGTTCATGCAATGTTGAAGGATGTGGAGCGTGTCCTTGCTAATTGCATGGATAATACGGGAACCTCTCATTTCATCACTGGCTGGTAAAGTTAACTTACTTTGTCCAGCCCATCTATTTTCTGAATTCTTGCAACTTCCAAACTGTGCCCCCAAAGTTGAGACATCCCTTCAGCCTGATGCAAACCTAGGACTTTAAGGCAAAGGATAGATTCATTGACAATGGAAGCATAGGGTTCTCAAAACACAGTGATAAATAAAATTTTGTTTCAATGATGTTTAAATTATTCTAATGTCATTGAAGAAGAGTCCTCCTCTATTTGGTTACATGTATATGTATATATATGTATATGCATACATGTTTGTGTATAAGTACATGTTTGTATTTATTTTCAAATATTTAAAGAAAAATAATTAGCCTGACAAAATGCAGGGAACAACTTCTAAGAGAAAGACCTTCTAAGAGAAAGACCTAGTCACTATATATATTTTTTGGTGGCGAGGTACTTATAAACAACAAAAATTTATTTCTCAGAGTTCTGGAGGCCAGAAGTTCAAGATCAGAGGGCCAGCATAGCCAGTTCTGGTAAAGGCCCTGTTTCAGATTACAGACTGACAAATTCCCTCTGTGTCCTTACATGGTAGAAGGGGTATATTTTTAATGAGATCTGAAGAGCAGATTTTAAAATACAGATTTTAATAGCCAAAAGAAAAAAATTAAATCCTACAAGATTCAGCACCTAGGGGGACTTCCATGGTGGTCCAGTGGGTAAGACTTCGCCTTCCAATGCAGGGGGTGTGGGTTCGATCCCTAGTGTGGGAGCAAAGATCCCACATACCTCTGTGGCCAAAAACATAAAACAGAAGCAATATTGTAACACATTCAATAAAGACTTTAAGAAAAAAGATTCACCACCCAGGAATAATCACTACAGATCTTCTGAGGATATCTTCCTTTTCTTTACACATCTAGACACATATTTCATTTATGTGAAGTATATTTAATTATATACTATATACCTACTGTACATAAGTTTTGTAACATACTTTCCCACTTAATAGTTTTAGCTGTTGATTTTCTCTACCAATATTCCTCTGGTTTAAAGTCCCTTCTTACGGTTAAAAGTAAGGGCATTAATGTGTTTTTAAACTTTATTTAAAACACTGAATGCAGTGTTGAACAGGAACATATGTTTTAAATTTTTTATCGAAATTTAATTCAATGATAAAGCACAGAGAGAACATGTGATAGCTGACAAAATCTGGACTGTTCACTGAAACAACTACTCTTTTAACTCAGTCATTTTTAATCTTGTTTAAGTCACAGACTTCTTTAAGAATCTAATAAAAGCTTTGATCCTCTCTGCATAAAAATGGACATGAATGCAACATTTGCAAATTATTTCAAAGGGTTTCTATTAATATTAAACCCATCCGTAGAGCCCCAGTGGACTACAGAACTTGGCTTAAATACCCTGATATTTGTGAAATTTTTGCTGCTAAAGAAACTAACTTTACTCAGAACAGGAATTCAATTAAATATTTCTAATAAACAAATTAGCACCAACCTCTTAAAATATTATATTTACATTCTTATCACAATACAAATGAAGACTCCTATCATTTTGATCATCACTGGTGTTTACTATCATCTTTCAGTTAAACAGTATTTATCAAGCACGATCTATGTGCCATGCTCAGCATGGAACCAAACAGATGCTAAAATAAATGCCCTCTCCCTCCAAAATGTATGACTAAGTGAGAAAAATAAATAATGAAAACCAGAAGGTGATAAATGCTAAGCTACGAGTAGATCAAATACTATAGCATCCCAGTGCCTAACCTAGAACAATATAAGAATAAAGTTTGAGGAAAATAAGTATTTGCAAACCATGCTATGTATATATTTGATCAGAAAATTCACTTAGAAAGTATTTTAAATCTGTTTCTCACAGTGGAAGACAGTGTAAATATTTTGTACAAATAGAAGAGAAACATGCCAAATATAATGTTTCTTTCTTTCCCTCTAGACAAAGGTTAATTTTCCTAATCTTCCCTGGCAATTCTTAAATTCCTATCAGTAAAACTCTCTTCAGTCAACATGTGTATGTAATTTCCCCATTGTAACAGGCTATATCATGCGTGCCACAAGACAGCAAATTGTCATGGACAGAATCTTTGCTTCCCAGAATAGCATGCATATTTATGAAGCTGTGAACTTGAAAGGAACAAGCTAATCTTAACCAAACACGGCTGTTGAGAGGGGTTCTTGCTGGATCCCAGAATTAAGAGTATACAGGAGGAAAGGAATAGAATGGAATGGATGTGAAACAAGAATGAAAATGGCACCTCAGAAGTTACTTTCACCCCTAACTTCCCAGAGTTAATAACACAGACTTAAATAAATCTTGCTATCTTTTACATAAGTCTGGTGCAATACCTACTAATTAATTATAGAGAAGAGGAAATAGTTGATTATTTTAATGACCTTTATTTCTAATTTTTAGACTGTCTGCAACTCAGGGGCTTATTTTGGATATTGTGCTGCATGTACTTTCTGTTTTCCTAATGCTTCACATCTACAGCATTGTCTTGGTGCCAGCAATAAATATTTTGTCTCATTATAATTATTTGACTAAGAAGAACTGAAATGAATCTCAATTACTTTTCTAAGTGGGATAATGAATACCAAATTCAAAGATCATCACAAATGCTTTCAAGGAAGCAGTACATAAGGAATCAATTGTGTTCCTTTTAATGTAACGTCTAATGTTGTCAGTTAAATAAAATGAAGATCATCTAAGAAACCGGTCCTCTAAATATAAGAATAACTATTTTCTTAAAGATTGAAAAGTATCTACAAAGTGACATACTAACATTTTAATAAATGCTTTCTCTCATCTTACTGATCACCACATTAGAGTAGTAGTTAAATGTCATTACTTCTCCATATTGATGCCCTCAACTCTTCATCTTATCTCTCTCTTTAAAATAAATTACTTCTTCATTTCTCAACAACTGATGGAAGTAATGTAAATCCAAAAAAGCAGCAATTATGCAAAAACTAAACTCAAAACCGTTTTCTTTCCCCCGCCCCACCCGCCCGCCCTGCAACAGCTTGTAAGCATAATTAATCAAATCAAGCTTCCCTCTCATCCTGGAGAGCTGTAATTTCAAAAAGCAAATTGCAGCATTCTTGCAGCAGTACATATAAAGTATATTAATAAAATATGTATATGAAGTAGGAGTGTGTTCTTGGTGATAAATTTAATTTTATTAAATCTCACTCTGTATCATGAATTCATATTCATATTATATATACTGCCCATTGAAGGAGCTATCTTACTATTAGGAATTTTGAATAATTCAATATACAGTAAATTAAAGTATTTCCTATGCCACAATAAATCAGTCAAAAGAATATAATTAATGGACACTTCATCCTCAGGAATAATGTCAAACATATGTAACCAATTATATTGATAAGTACACCTTGGCAGTTCAATTTTTAACAGACTCATCACACACATCTAGAAAATTAAAAAGTAGCATTTTTTAAACTGTCTATAGTGTTCCAAAATGTCCACAATTAGGATATTACCCACTTCTAGTGAGATAAGTATTTTTTTCAATTTTTCCAGGAAACTGCCTTTAGAAAGAATAGAAACTCCTATTTTGTGCAGAAATGTATGGCTATTACTCGTTTTGAAGATTCACTATGCCTGTGTATCTAAATAACTGCCCACGATTATGAATGCAAGCAAAACACTGAAACAGTAATTTCCTACCCAAGATATGATATTAGAAGGAGCACGTTCTTTCACTGAAACATATCTTAAAATCCTTCCTCTTTCTTAAAGCTTCCCTAGACTAAATGAATGTAGAAGACTAACAGAAATTTCATGGCTTACTTTCATCCTTTCATATATAATTATTTCATATATATATTATTCTTTCATATATAATTATTTCCCTGGGAATTATAATGCTATTAAATCACCTATTTGATGTACACGTTTTTTATTTTAACATTGATTGAGCTGCCTGCCTCTTCCTTGTATTTATTTGAATCAACGTTGCCCATCAACTTTGCACCCAACCCAGGACCCGCTCCAGATAAGGCACTTTCAAAGACTGCTTGGTATAAATGGTGACAAAAATTATTTGTTAGAATCAAGATTTCTTATCAACTGGAATCCAGTTGTAGAAGGAAGTAAATGCATTTTCTCTTAAAAGTTAAAAGGTTATTTATTTGGTTAAACACTTCCTGTTGGAAGTCCTGGAACATAAAAAGAAGCTATCGACTTGCACACTGAAACAAGAAGGGCATATGTGCAGAGCAAGCACCCAGGCTTCCTGACCTGAGAAACTGACTCAGTCAACGGGACTCTTCTGGTCCTCCTGGAAAGGAAAAACTACTAACTAGCACTTTCACTCTAAGAGGGACAGTATTTAACTCACCTTCATACAGATCATTTGAAGCAAAAATAATGTGGGCTCACTTTAACTAAGGGGGATCAGTAAACCGTGAACCTGACAACAGTTCATATGAAGGCAAATAACAAACTGATCTTGAGCCAGGCATGTACATCCAAGGTATATTATGTATATTCTTGTGAGATACATGTAGATTGCAGTACAAATCACTGATAATTATGTATAACAATTGCTAAGGATATTAAACTATTAATGATTTACATGGGACTTGGTGTTAGATACTAAAATTAGTTATATATCATTTTATATAAATATGATCATGTGAAAGAACGTATTTTAAAATTTTTCATGTATATTAGAAATTCTATATGCTATATATATATTTACAAGTAGAATCTGTACAGATTCTAAAGCATAAACTATAATTTGTGTAAATACTGAGCTGTCTAAAATTTGACAAGAAGAATAAAGAATAATGCAAGTTAGAAAACTCCATAAATGATGCTTTTTATATGTTGTTTGTAGTTCAAGAAAAATTTGCTATCAAAGTATATCATCTATCAAAGAATATAAAAATTAAAACATTCATGAAGTACTTTAAAACTAAATGTTTACTTAGGAGATAAATGTGGATTTTTCAGAAATATTTATAAATATATCAAGCAAATATGAATGAGAATACTTGACATCCACATTTATCACTGTCAACAGTTTTCCCATAAATTTATTTTTTCCAAATAAAAATGCCATTAGATTTTCCAGCCATAAAAATGCCCACAATCTAGAGATGGGAATGAATTTCAGAGGAGTTATTAGAAACCTCTGTTCTCTTGATAAATAAGTAAACGTGGAAGGATAGAAATATGGAATAGTCAGAGCAGGAAAATCATCATAAAAACACCCAGTAGTGACTCTCATGTGGCTGAGCTTTGAAGCCTTCCAACATATACACTGTATACATGTTATTCTCTCTCCTCTTCCCTAGGCAATGAATTCACAGTGCCTTCCAAAGACATCTCTTGCTCCAAAATGATCAACCCTCCACTCTCCCACCATCATCATTCCCATTAACTAAGGCAGATCTTCATTAGATGGTCACTTGCTCAGACGTTTTCACTAATGTATAACAAATAATTTAACGTTCCTTAGGTCTAATCACATCTAAACTTCTCTGACTCTTCAATATGAGTCAAGTTGGATCTTGATCTTTCCTGGCCTTGTGAGTTTAACATTCACAAAATTATTTAAATAATGTACAGATCCTTATAGAATTTTAGGCATCAATATTTACCTGAAATAATAATATTAAACTATGTTTTAACTGAGTTAGTTTTTTAAAATGATGGTAATGTCTGATGCAACACTGTAGAAAATGGGTCAGAAAACTTTCTGTAAAGGGCCAGAAAATAAATATTTTAGGCTTTGTGCATCATACAGTCTCTATCAAAACTACTCAACTCTACCATTGTAGCAGGAAAATAGCCACAAGTAACATGTAAACGAATGGGCAGGGTCATGTTCCAATAAAACTTTATTTACAAAATCAAGTAGCAAGTCTGAGGGCATAGTTTTCCAACATCTGTTCTAAAACAAAATTATAGGATTCTAGAACCTTAGAACAAGAGCTAGTGCTATAAATTATTTAGTTTAGCAACTTTTTTATAATCAAAATTATTATATAACAATTATTGTCCTTTGTAAAATACATAAACAACAATTCATTTTAGATAATTTCTAACTGCAAGGAATAAAGAAGAAAGCGAAAGTCACCTCTACTCTCATGACACTGAGATACCTACTGTTAACATTTTGGTGTTTGTTCTTCTAGTCATTATGTATAAATCTCATATGTATAAATTTCATATTTTTCATATTATATATGTACTTTCTTGCAAAGTAATTATCATACTATACATGCAATTTTGTGAACCATTTATCTATTTAACAACTTTACATAAGCATTTAGTCATGTCCTTAAATATTCTTCAAGAGTGTAATTTGAAAGGGCTACATAATTTTATCATTAGTTGCATGTGCCATAAGCTATTTAATCAGTCCCTGAATACTAGACATTTCTTTCTAGTTGCTATGCTATTATAAATAACTAGACAATGGATCTTGTTGTGCATAAATCTCTGTATGATAATCTGATTACTTCCCTATGGCAAATTCCTAGAAAGGGAATTCTGAATCAAAAAGCATAAAAACATTTTTTTAAGTTTTGTGACTTTTGATACATATTGCCAGATTGCCTTCCTGAGTGGATTTATCAATTTACACCTCCATCATCAGTAAATTGCAATACCCCCTGCCATGCAATCTTGTGATGTTCTCTCTTCTTCTTCTATTTGCCACCTTGATGACCTTAAAATGCTATCAATAGTTCAACATGCATTTCTCACATTAGTGAAAAGACTGGGCATTTTTCCTAACTTTGGAAAATTATTTTCTTATTTTGTGAACTTCGGCACTCGTTTGAAAGACAAGAAGGATACTGCGGTTCAGAGAGGTTATGTATTGTCTCATGGTCACAAAGCTAGAGAGAGTCCTTCCCACTGACTGTGGTATTTCCGCGTTACCCACCTATAACCTTCACATTTGGATCAGGCTAATAGGGCTCACAAATTACTTCTGGTTCATTTTATTACCTAGAGAGTTTACGGGCAAGATAACCCATAAACTTTCTTTTTCCTTTGCTCTTTCCGCTTGCCGAAGCATTTCAGACCAAGTTCTTACTGTAAAGGCAAAGTTTATAGTGTGCTGTTTAATATTTTGTTTTGTTTAATTTGTACATTGGAGAAGGATTAAAAGCTACCATTGTGAAGCCCAAATATATCAAATAAAATGTATATTTCCAATGCTATATGGGTTGTTCTTAGAGGTGAGAATACGTCTTGGTTTGGCCAGGAACTACCTCAGTTAACACCTCGTATCCAGCATAATAATTAACAGGGTCCTCTGTCACTCTCAAAAATGTTCTCATTTGGAAAAGAATGCTAATCATAGGGGCACTTGGGAGCCACTCCACAGAAATAGCAAGTGTCTCTTTCTTCTAGAACACCAGACTTTAACGAGTTCTTTCTAAGGGTGCTCCTGGTATTTTTCAACATCTATGCAAAGTGTAGTCCAGTCAACTTTCTAAAAAATATTTCTCATGAAGTCATTATCGTTTTACAATTACTAAAAATCTTTCAAAGTAAATTAAAGGATGCATTGTTATCATTAAATAATTTTTAGTTTTACAACCTAATAGAGCAACTACAACTATTTTGTGAACATATTGAGGTGCGTATGTATGAATATATTTATATACATTTTTTAATATAACACCATAAGTGACTTCTTAAAATGACCCCAGATAAATAGTCAATAAATATGTGTCTTGTCTAAGTTTTTCTTTCATGAAAGAAAGACTAATCTGTTCTACTGAATTAGGAGTTCTGGAAATTTTATCTCTGTAGGTGAGACTTCTTCATATCACAATTTAGAATATTTTAGTTGTCTGGTCTGCATTATCCCATTATCATCTTCCTTCAAAATATCAATGTCACAGTGATGTTTTTTCTTCAGTGCAAACCTGAGTATGTCACGCTGCTAAAAATACTTCATGGACTCCTGGTAGCCTTCATACCAAAGTGCAATCTCTAGCTTATCTTCTAAGTCCTTCTATAATTTGGACTTGCTGCCACTACAGTCTTATCCTGGGACACTCCATCTGACACAACCATTGCAGCTTTCTCATGCTATTGTGTTTTCCCATTCTGTTTGGTCATCCAGGTATGCCCTTCAAAATCAGTCCCAA
Organism: Mesoplodon mirus; assembly: GCF_964341445.2. NCBI lineage: Eukaryota > Metazoa > Chordata > Mammalia > Artiodactyla > Ziphiidae > Mesoplodon > Mesoplodon mirus. The sequence continues at coordinate 65,102,545 of NC_138993.1, read as the reverse complement.
CTGGTGGCTATTTTTTCTACGCACGGTGACATTTACATATCCTTCTAGACTCCACTCAAGTAGCACCATCTGTGGGAAGCCCTCTATGAACTGGATTAAGCACCACTTCTCCAAGTACTTCCTCTGCAAAATACCCAAAAATATCTAACATATTTATTCAGCTTCTGTCACGTACGAGTCATTGTGCTAGATGCCAAGGAAAGCAGCAGTGAATGCAACAGACACCACTCTACCTCTATGGAGTTTTACATCCAAAGCTTACATTATTCTCATCGTTGCTTTATTTGGTTACCTTCGTCAAAAGATTGCAAATTCCATGTAAGTAGAGACTGTCTTATGTGTCTTTGGATTTTCCAAGGTCTGCACTAAGGCTTGGAATTTAGTAGGAGTTCAACCTACCATGAGAAATACCCCAAAGGAACATGACATCTGGATTTCTAGTTTTTCTAGGGTAACGGATTCAGAAACGATCATTAAAACATGAGAGTTTGATGAATTAAGTATACTGAAATTTCTAATTTACTTTAAAAATTAAATATTTTCAAAATATATTTTTCTCTACCACTATTAAACTTATGATTCAATAGATTGAAAATGTATATTATTTTCCCCTGTCTCCAATAGGTATTGCTAATCTTCATTTTTTTCCTACAATATGAAATTTCTTCCACTTAATTTCAGGTGTTTGATAGAAGTGAAAGCTGCCACGACAAAGAATAGGTATGGAGCCTCCCTTCTGCTGAGCTGTTAGTTCCTGCCCTTAAAATAGGCAGAGGACACAAAGGTCACGCACCGTAACCTCACTAATATCTATAAATTTGAAATGGAGTTCAGGAATAAAAAAATTTTTGCAATTGCTGTAGAACAATTTGGGTGCTGCTTTATCTTGATTTAGGTAGCAGGCTATTAGAGATGTCTCTGGATTCAAAGAATGTGCACAAGAAGGGGGCAAAGTACCCAGCCTTAGAGGACCCCCTGTGAAATGAAAAAATACAAACCCATGTGTTTGATCTCAGAGCCAGTGTTCTTTGCCATTGAGCCTAAGGAGAAAGCTTACGTTGTAATACTCATCTTAGCACCAAGCCTTCTAATAACCTGTAACTAATGTCTTTCCCATTTCTCCGTTTCCTTCCTTCCACCATGCACTATGTGTTTTGTCCATGTACATGCAAAACCATTGTCGTATAAGTGCAAACGTACCTCTGTTTACCTCATCATAAATCCTGACATCTTAGCATTTAAGCACACCAAAGAATTCATGAAATAACCACTGTTAAAACAAGATGTCTCCTTATGTTTAAATCTAACAAACTTGAGCCCTTCAATAATTGTCTAAACCCACCATATCCAACCAGCTAAAACAAGAAACTAATCACTTCCCCATCCTAATCCAGAGTTCATTAATGCAGCAGCCAAAATAGCAGGTTTCTCTATGAAATTTTCATTTAAAATAGATATAGCTTTGTAAATAACACTTAATAAAATGTTTAGGCTTGGCAATAAGTGATTCAATTCATTTATTCATTCAAAATACATTTTGGAGCATGCACTGAATACCAGGTTATGTGGTGGGCATTATGGGGAACTGGAAAAGCTAAGTCAGTAATAAATTGTTACCAAGGAGCTTTTCTCCAGTAGGCGAGATTATGAACGTCAGTGGAAGTGATGATAAAGTGTTCTAGGAAGGCAGATAGGTGTGAGCATTGCACACTGGGGGAATCAGAAATGCCTTCGTCTGGGACACAGCTTTTGTCTGGATGCTTAAAAATCATTATAGATGAGGGAGAAAAACACGACATTTAGAAGAAAAAGCATCAGACAAGGCAAGGGAGTAAGCAAAGGAAGGCAGAGAATTAATTCCATCTACAAAAACCACTGCGAGGACTAACCCTGGCAAAGTAGGTTTGAACCAAATCACGTTGTACCTTGAACGCCAAGCAAAGAGCTTTATTTACTTTAATCTACACTCCATGGGGCAACCACTGAAGTAAGGATTCAGAGTTTGGCTTTAGTTCAGTTATTTGGATAAAAGAAGAGATATTTCTTCCTCTGAGAAGAGAGAAAGGAAAAGAAAACAGACAAAATATAGAGAAATTTAGAGGTAGAAAAGAAGCAAGTCAAGAAAACCATCTCAGTTTTTACAGTAAAACAATATTCATTGCAGAGAGCAAGTAGACGCAGATGAGGTTGGGAACCTATGCAGAAAAAGGGAAAAGAGAAACGCTGACTATAAAGACCTTTGCATTGATTTAAAAAATGTTAGAATAAGAGGGAAGTTTAAAAAAAAAAAAAAAGAGTTTGTTGGAAATGTAGTTAGGAGGTAGATGAGAGCCAGGCTGTGACAGGCCACTGGACAAGTGCTAAGGACTCTGACTCTCATTCAGCCAGCCATGGGAGTATAGCAGAACATGATCGAATGTGCATTTCAGAAAGACAATCCTAATAGCAGCCTTGAGGATCCACCGGAGGGGGGATAAACCAGGGACAACAAACCACTCTGTAGGCTAATGCAATAAACTAGGTGTGAGATGAGGCTATGCAATTAATTGTGTTAATAAAGCAAAGCATAATCAATTCAGAATATGGAGAAGCGTAGATCCAGCCCAAGGAGTGAAAGTGTACCTTGTAAAACATTTCAATGAAACTATATAACTTTATAACTTCATATTATAAAAGCAATGCAAGTTGGAAAGTTAGAAAATACTTGAACCCATTTACTCAAAGTAGGTTTAAAAAAGTGAATTTCAGGGTAAAGTGATCATGATCTCATCCATTTAAGTCATTTTAATAGCTATGTAAATAGAATATTATTAATTAAATAACGTACGAAAAAAGCCTAGAAAACTGTGGTATTTTCTGAACACTGGCAATTTGGGGCCAATTTTTCTCCCCACAGTTCTGCAGGGCACAAAGACATGCAGACCACCATCACCTCAGGAGTCCCTTGTTGAGGGCTGTCCAAGTTTCTAAAAAAAAAATTAGCTATTCCAAGAATTCATTCTTAAATCTCTTAGTATAAACTCTCATCCAAGGATTGAAATATTAAGCTAAAATAAGTGGGAGCTGATCATTCCTCTAGGGAAAAGCTGATACTTTTGATTTTAATACTATAAATTTAAAGGAAACACAAACCCATTGAAGAAGTCTTTTTAAGGATACAGAGTATAAATGGAAATTCTGTAGCATATGGGTCAGTCAGGTATTTAAAGGTCAGAGCAATGCTGCCCAGTAGAATCTTTTGCAATAATGGAAATGTTCTATGTTTGCATTACCAATACAGTAGCCATTTGCCATAGGTAGTTACTGAGTACTTGAAATGTGACCAGTGTGACTAAGAAACTGAATTTTGAATTTTATTTAATTTTTAGTTAAATTTAAAGAACTACTTTTGGCCAGTGGGTCCTGTGTGGAGGAGTCAGAGCTAGATTAGAGTATGGACACACACTTGGAAACCCAATCCCAACAATTTGATAATAGCAGAAAATTCTATTAACACGTCTCCAAAGGAAGCAAAGTAGGTCCTCCATCAGCAACTTGTTTATGGAAATCAGAGCCCCTCTTATTTGTGTAACTACTATTATTCTTTCATGACAATCAGCTAATCAAACCATGATGGTTCCCATTTCAAACTTAAGTCAGCAGCAAACATCAGACGTCCTTGTTAGTGTAAGCTAATGCTTTCCATTTTCTACTTGCTAGGCACCAAAACTGTCCATAGAACACAAAGTATCAACACAAGGTTCAATAAAGCCTGGCAGGCTTTTAATAAGACACATGGGAACATACTAATCCAGATATCTATAGGCAGATACTTCATAAAAAGTTAATCAAAGTGCTGGGCAATGTGGGAACATCTGTATCAGGCTCAGCACTATTTTTTTTTTAAAGAGAACTCAACATCTGCAATCGGCCAGGATCACTCCTTGGGGAAAACCCTGAGCCTTAAAACGGAAAGATTTGCAACTGCATCAACTGTTGGTATGTTAACATGGCTTCTCTTCAGCAATAACTTCTAAATCACACTGACACCTGGGGGGAAAAAAATGAAAACACCTCGACATTCTTACATTGAATATTTTTCTTTGTAAAAATAATAAATAACTTCAGTGAGCATAACCTATTAAATACTAAAGATACATTATCACTGTTAAACTAAAAAAGGAAAATATTTGAGAAATTATCATCAACTTAATAAGGTCTAAATGGAAGTATTTTCATTCTATTATATGTATCCTGTTTAAAAGGTACAAAATACCTGGCTGTGGCCATCTGCTGAGACAGCTGGAGAGTAAAACCTGCCCAGTGATCATCCTCTTGCGATTGTTACCACATCCTAGTTTTAACCACAGACTAGTTATTTTTTTAAATTGATTATAAAAATCCAATTGTTTTGTTTCTTGCTAGGACTCCTTTGAAATAACTTTCATTTTATTCATACAACTGACAAAGGGAGTTTTAAATTACAGAGGATTAACAGCAATGCTCTTAAGAACCAGGTATGGCTTCTATCACATGCCTTCATTTTATGTGGTATTTATATAAATGCACACTCCTCATTCAGAAAAAAAAGCCCATTTTCATCACCAACATTCACATTTTTACAACCTAAAACATACAGTACGTATTTCAAGAATCTGAAGAGTAAATTAACCCTTCCGGTCACAGAATGAAACAACCTCATTTAGGCTATTTTATATAAGAATCTAAGCTTACAGTTGCAGTATTCTTTCACAAACTCTAATATGAATACTATTTCCACCAATTTTTTCACCCATCTATATTCTTCTATTGAGGTTAACTCTACTGGGACAAGAAAATGGTTTTATATTTTTTCTTTTAACTTAAGGTATTTCTTGTGAACTAAGAAATAACAGTGTAGTAACTTCCGCCCCCTTGAATTATTACTTTATACCATAAATTAGGAAAATAAATGCACAGACGTATTGCCTGAACTATCAACAGAAGGGGCTCGAGATACATAGGAACTGTTCTGAAACTAACCTAAATGCTGTATTAGTAACAAATAATTATCATAATATCAGTTCCCTAAACAACCATTCACGTTAGAACAATGTAAGTATATAAGTAATTCCCTGGATAGAATTCTCACTGTATAGAATCTTGCCTACAGAGAAGCAGGACAAAATGCCAAAACAGCATTACCAAATCCGTCTAAGTTTGAAACCCCAAGAAAGGTAATGTCACTCCTCTAGACATTACTCGTCCTTAAGCCACAATAGGTCTTCTGTCTTGAACAATAAAATTATTATTATTAAAGATACTGCCCCTCCATGGAACCTCAAGAGTCCTGAAAATGCCAAGAAAAGTGTATGGACAAGCAATATCCTCTATCGCCATCTTTTCTCAACCTGGGGAATTTCTAGTGGAGATGATGTGGGCATCATTTTCCTGTGAACACCTTACATCTCGGCTTCCCCCTTTCTGCATCACAGAGACTGGTTTCTGGACAACTTCCAGTTTACTTATCAATACTCTCCAGCAGTGATGCCAAAATTAACCCTTAACTGCTTAAGAGCCGGTTGTGACATAAATATCTGAGAATCATGTCCCCGTAATATTGTTAAAGGAAAAACATTTAATATTTATTGAATATTATATGAATGACAAAATAGTGACCCTGGATAAATACCTCTATATAGGCAAACATGTGAGTGGGGAGTATATATGTGTATGTGTGCATTAGTGGCTGATTTGAGCTTATATGCCTTATATGTATATATGTATCTGTGCACATATATGGAAAGTTCTTATAAGAGTCATCTAGAGATAGTTCACCTGAGATCACTATATGAAAATATCATGCTCTCTCTCTCGCTCTCTCTCTACCTGAAGGAGTCCCTGAAAAGGTAAATTGGATATAACCAACTGTTAAGTGCTGAAATCCATAATGACCCTTGCTCTGAGCCTCAAAAATAAGGCATAAAATTATAGACAAGCTCTAAAGCACAAATACTGGAGTATAAGACCATCAGTAGCCCTGACCTTTAGAAACTGTTATTAGAGTTGCTATTTTTTCCTGAAAACGTACCAAATAATTGTTAGATAAAATCCCCAAAATACAGTGAATGGTTAAGCTCCTAATTGAACTTAATTGTTTTATAATTTTACAAGTTGTTCTTGCTCCGTTTCAAGGCACTATTGTTTCATAAAATACCTGCATTACCTTTTATTAATCATATAAATCTTGATTGGAGGGAACGGTTTCACACCACCTTAACAGCCCTACATTCTCCCAGTTTTAGAGAGAAACTGCAGGGTTCATTATTACTGAAGGTCATCATACATTAGTTGTAAAATAAATCTGTGGCTTGAAAATTAGAACATGATAATACAGCATATAAAAGCAGCAATCCGCGTTTAGTGTAAATTACTTTGTCTAAGAAATATTTTAAGTAATTTAGAATTTTCATTTTAAAATTTGGACTCATTTGAAATGGAACAAAACAGAAAACTTGTTTTTCTATTATAGCTAATAATTATGAAGAATGTTAAAGTTATTCTAATAATCTTGCTATTTATTCACCAAGATGAATTCTGCATTAGAATGAATTCACCTTGGGGACAGAGATTTTCTCTTTCTTCTTCCCCAGTGCCTATATGGTACCTGGCACAGTGGCAAGCTAAGTAAATATTTGCCACTCTATTGACTATTAGCTGAAGTACTGAATATATAGTTTCGTACCTTTAACATAAATTTAACTGAAATTATGAATTTGAAATACATCCATTTCTTTCTATAGATTAAAAAATGTCCTGAATAATGAAAAGTGGTTTGGCTTTAATAAAGCATTTTTAATTTAAATGGGCTTTTTAAATAACAAACATATGAACAGACATAGCACCCCGTCCCGAAATCCATGACGAATCATCCTATTGTTTGGACGAGAATGAAAACTAAAATTACTTTACCAAAACTTAGTTTGCTAAAATAAAATAATCAAGACTCCACTGTCTTTTAGAATGGTCCTAAACTGACTTGCATAGAATACCATTCTCAAATAAGTTAAGTGTTATATAATAAAAGTGTACCATGATATGGGAATTATAACATATTTTAAAAGCGCTCTTAGATATTTCAATCTCAGAAGTAAACGTTTTCTAAACATGCATAATCATAGAAAAAATTTTTTTTGCAGCACAGCTCTTAGCTTCTTGCAATACAGCTTTCCACGGAACACCAGTTTGACAAGTGAGACAAAGGGTATGTACTCAGTACTCCACAGTAGGAACTAGAATGTGTTTTTTGCAAAAAAAGAAAAAAAAATCATGAGCATCTTTCCTGGATACTGAATCAGATCATTATTTTATATGGGTTTCATGTGAATGGAATCCTGCCTAGATAAGCTTTCCAAAATCAATCACGTTTTTGTTTTGGTTTTGCTAGCAGCACTTATCTTTTTAAGTCATTAACAGAAAGCTCTGTTAAAGCACAAAACGGTATTTCAGTAACTCTTCATGTCATCAGATCAAGAAAGTTTTTTCTCTTCGGAGAATATAATTTTTTAAATAAATACATTTATCTTATTTGCTTGTCAGGACCATCGATATTTTTATTAAAAACGAAAGTTTATTATCAAACTAAATCCCAATCAGACACTTTATCTTTCCAACAAGATTTTCCCCACCTTCCCCCAACACATAGATTTTCCTTGTTGCCTAGTACATACCTAAGAAGATAACAGGTCCTATCATATCGCAAAACATGGGCCACACCAGGGATGCTGAGAAGTCAGGGGTGCCTCTTCACACAACCACCAATCCTTGCCACCATAACTTCATCACACTTCTTCGATTATTATTATGATTATTGTTTACATGCCATATACAATGGAAATAACTTCTCAAGCTATGGCCTGTCTATTGCCTTTGTAGCGTCTGCAATATTCAAATTGTTCATCTTTATGTAGCTAAAAGCCCTTTAGTAGCTTCTAGATATCTTGTCTCGGTTAGAAAGGTCTTCACAACCTGTATGTTACTATATGAGCTATTAATTTTCTTCTAAAATTTTATTTTTAAACTTAAGGCTTTTACTCAGCTGAAATTAATTTATATATGTATGAAGAAGTGATAGCCATTTATTGTGATTTCCAGTTGTGTGAGCACAGTTTATTAAACAAACCATTCTTTTCATAGTTAAATAAAATGTTAGCTTTATCACATATTAAATTTCCCCATCCATTCCCACCCCATATTGTTCTTATTAAGGTTGTTTTTTAGCATGTTTTGGTATCTGATAAGAAAAACAGCTCTGCATTATTCTTTTTCATATTCTAATTTTTCTCAGATATTCATTTTTCCTAAACTTGAATTTTAAAATTAAATTCCAAAAATAGTTGAGATTTTAAAGGAAATTATATCCAATTTATATATTATGATTAGGATATTAGTCCTTCTATTTATTTATGTTTTGCTTTATATCCTTCAATACTGCTTTGTAATTTCATTTATATGAATTATGTGATTTTCTTGTTAAAAATTGTACTTAAGTATTTTACATTTTTGGCAATTCCTGTGATTGAGATACTTTTACTATTTCCATTTCTAAGTGGCTATTAGTAGTATAAAATTTTTAAATTATTTTTCTTATAATTAGACTCCTTATAAAGTTCCCTTATCAATTCTAGCCATTTTTGCTAGTGTATCTTGGGGTTTCTAGGTACAGAAAAAATATCTTCAGCAAAAAAAGACATTGCTTTTTCTTTATATTTATAGCTATTATTTTGTTTTCCTAACTTTTTGCACTTACTTCAACCTACAAAGCAATGTTAAATAATAAAAGCAATAGAAGACATCTTTTTCTCTGTTCTGATTTCAGTGGATATGGATTTAGTGTTTTATAATACTATTTAGGATGATGTTTGCTATTGGGCTTAGTAAATAGTCTTTATCATACTGTAGTTCCTTTATTCCCATTTTGCTTAATTTTTTATGAGGGCTGGCTGCAAAATTTGTCAAAAACTTTTTCACTGCATGTATGATTTTTTCTCCTTTAGATTGTCAATGCAGTAAATTATATTAATAGTTTTCTAGATACTGATCCATCCTTATATTCCTCAAATTAACCATAATTGGTCACAGTGTGTATTTTTTAAAATACATTACTAGCTGGGTTCTAGCTGGCAACATTTTGAGTAATCTAGTCCAAAAATACAATATAATTTCTTAAATAATCACAGGAATAAACTATAAGGAATCTATTTAAACCCAAGAGTTTTCAATAATTTTTTAAGAGGTAAAATAAAATGTAAAACAAACTGCAGGAACAAATTCAAACATGTATACTTATAACAAAGGGTAAGCATGGATGAAAATCACTGAAAGGACTTGCTAGAACAAAAATTGGCAGGTCCCACCCCCCAAAGTTTCTCATTCTGTAAATCTAGGGTGATGCCTAAGAATCTGTGTTTCTAGTAAGTTCCTAAGTGATGCCCATGCTGCTGGTGCGGGGACTACATTTGGAGAACTGCTGCAGCACAGCACTCTAGCCTTTAAACTTTGAAGCTTCAACCTCAACCTCTGATAACCAGCATTCCTCATAGATTACTGTGAGAATTAAGTAGGCTAGGGTAGGCAAAGGATTTAAATGGAGCCTAGAACTTGGTAAACATTAAGTAAACTTTAGTTGTTATTTTTCATTAAGAAAGGAATAAAGAATAAAAAGAGAGAGGGAACAAATAAGAGTTAAAAAGGCAGACAAACACAACACCCAATACCTGTTAACCGCTGCCATTTTATGTCTATATCTACCACATGAAATTAATGGCAAAATAATTAAATTAAGAAGAAGAGTTGGAACACTCATCCCTGTATGCAGTGAGGATAAGAAATATTGTTCTGACTTTCAGCCACTGACCCTTAAATGCCCTGAAAAGAAAAATAAAATAAAACATCAATGTTACTTTAAATTTGATGTTAGGCATTATTCCATTTTGAAATTTTCACTAAATTGCTTTTCACACATAGCTCGATATTAAGTAATGACACATGGAGCTGTATGTGGATAATGCTCTTTAACGATCTTAAAATATCTCTAAAGAGATAATGCTCCTTAAGGATCTTAAAATAGCCAAATATTCAAATATTTCAAAGTACTATATAAAAATTTCCTGTATATTTTTATGCTTGAAACTACTTTAAATGAAGTAACTCAGATTTACTTCCTAGATATTAAACATTTGGAAGTCTACCTTAATAAAAAAGATTCATTTAGATTTTTAATTAGGAATTGGACAGGAACTTGTAGGATGTTATACAGACGCTCATCTGATTTACTTTTCTGAGAAACATCGGGGATTAGGGAATATGACCACTGGAGTCAATTTCTACTATATTGTACCCTGGCAACAAAGAGCTCTGTGTTCTGAGGCCCTCCAGAGAAGAGGCTTGGCCCTGGGGAGCTGTCAGAGGGGCTGGGAAATTCGATTTCTCTCCCAGATCTCTGTCCCCGCTTTGCACAGTTCAGCCTGGCACTTCCTCCCACATACATGCACGCACGTACACACACGCACACACACACACACATGCATGCACACGCACATACCCATCTCTCTTCAGGCAGAGTTAAGGGCAGGTGCTTGTACCATCCTGAAATCAGAAGCATTAAGTGAAAGTTTACATACCCAGTATTAAAACCCCCAGTCTTCCTCTCCACTCAGCTCCTAGGGTAATGGAACCAAATATACAAGCATATCTTCCACTAAGAGAGTGAAGAGACCTTTTCTGGGAAGTGCGAACTGTTCCAGAGAAAACACTTATGGCCACTAAGCTAAATTTTTGGAATTAACATTTACTTGGCTATAATCAGTGTTAACTCTTTAGAGTATATCCTACTGGATATCTTTGCTGTTATTTATATATCATTATGCCTATACATCTAGATATTCTACTTGTGTTTTAAAAGATATCACAGTCTATAGCTATTTGGGAATCAGCTTTTTTACTTATAAATTGTGAACATTTTTATGATATTATATACTATTATATAATAGTATGTTAAATGGCTACATCAACACACACTATCTCTCCCTACCCACACACACATCCAGAGCTTTCAACCATCTTAGGTACACAGAGAAAGAGAGGGAGTAATTAAGGAAGGAAATTAAGAAAGACATTGTAAATGAGAGTGATTTAAGGTTAAGGGATTAAGAGTGAAATAGTTAAAGGAGAAGAAGAGAAGAGGTTACAACAAAGGATAAGAAGGAAAGCACCAACTGGTTAAGCTACTCGGAAAGCAGCTCACTCTGCTCTCTGAGGCTGGCACTTCGGAGACAATGCCAGGCTTAAGCTGTAGACGGCCAGCTTGGCCACTCCCTGGGAAGAAGGAAGCCAACACCAAGGAAAATAGAACTGAGCTTCTGAGAGAGAGCGCTGATAACTTGATTAAGCCCTGGATCTATCTATCCCTAAAGCTGGAGAACCATAAGAATTTACCAGTCATATGAGCAGAGACATTCCCCTTTTGGCTTTTGATTTGAGATGGGTTTCTGTCACTTGCAATAAAAAGACACCTTGTCCTTTAATTAAACTTCAACTCTTGTATCTCTAAACAAGCTACAAAGACCCTCAAAACCAGAACACACTTATCAAATTCATCATTATTTAGAATAATGGTAAATACTGTGTGAAGTAATTCATGACTTTTTCATCAAAACACTAATTTCTCTCACCAAGGCAGACACCCATTAGAGCCAAAGAGCCCAATTCCCTATTCTCTACCACTTAAGTAACATGAAATATGTGCCCATACTTCCCATTTCTCAAAGGCTCAATGGCTCTTCTGAAAGTGGAAGGTGATTGTAGTTTTATAGTCTAACATTGTGAATTCAGAAGCAGAATAAATAGCACTAAGTAACAAGAATCTTTTCATCTCTCTGAAAGTAAAATTATTGCTAAATAGTATATCTTTAAGAGGATCAGAAGTGGCAGCTGCTCCTTGAAATTTGTGCACTGGGGAATACAAGGGTGATCAATCATCTGCCTATCAGCACTGTGGATCTTTCAGCTGAATCACATTGAAGAGGGGCTCAAAGTTGTGTCACACAGCTTTCTGTTCCTCCCTCCCAGGTTGATTTTCTTATACTATTAGGACCTCACCAAAGCCAAAGATTCATGAGGTGAGTGCATGACCAACAAGTAAAAACATACCTTCGGTCCTAAAGCCCTTATATATCAAGCCATACATAGCCAGCACACATTATAATTGCCTGAAAATCCCAGCTTTCAAAAAAATGATGAAAAGTATTCTCCCTATACGACCTGTGATAGAAAAGCATCCAAGCAAGCAACCACAGGGGGAAACTTGGTTTAATGTTACCCAAGTGGTTTTTAGACAAGGCCATTGTTCATCATTGTTCTTAGCTCAAAAGGAGCCAGCCCCATAATTCTTTTCACAATATCCATCTTTCCACTAAGGTTTGGGGGAGAAATAAATGTAACGAAAGTGTATGTTTTCAGAAGGGTATGCCTAACCTTATTTAGAGTAAGGCACCATCTATTAACTGGGAATATTCTGTGCCTTCTATAACTTTGTTGATCAAAGTGTAACACAAACCAGCAGCATGAACAAGACCTGGTAGCCTCTTAGAAATGCAGAGCCTCAGGTGCCTCTGTGAATGTACTGAATCAGGACCCCGATGCTAACATGCTCCCAAGGTGAGCTGTGTGCACGTCAAAAAGCCCTGCTCTATAAGGAGCAAATCATGGAGGTTTCTTAGAAACATAATTTTGTTTAAGAAATAAGCAAACCATAGAAATTACATGCATCAATATCCATTTTGAGATTATAAAATAAATGAAACTAAATGGTATATTGTTTAGAGATTCAGACTTATGCGATAAAAATAAATAAATTACAAAGCAATTTAGGACATTAGCTACCTCTGGAGGTAGAGGAGGTACAGAGGTAGAATAGAAAAGGAGGACAAGGTAAGACAAAACAGGGTCGTTCTAGTTCATAATTGAAAGGGTGGATTTACAGGTGTTTTTTTTATTATTATGCTACATATATTTTGTATATTCAAATATTACATAATAAACACTTCCTAAAGTGAGAAAACATAACCTCAACTAGAATGAAAATAATGTTTTGCAGTCATAAAATAACAGCTTTTGCACAGGCCAGGTCTATGGAGAACTGAAAAGGACTTACTTAACAGCGTCGTAGGGCATTATGGAGCAAGAACAATGATTTAATCCAGGTGCGCAATAAAGAATGCTTTATTACTGAAGAATGGAAAGGTAACAATGTAAACTGATAGATCAAACATTTGTTTGTACTCTTCTTAAGTTAAAAAAAAAAACCCATCCTCCATCACTAACATCTCTCTGAAACATGAGAAGCAAATGGCGCGTCTGGAACAGCAGATGCTTGGAGCACAGTGAGAAAGAGATATTCAAGAGATGCTGAGCCAGGTTATCCATCACGGGCTTTTGGAACCAGGGACAGCTGTGGAGCAAATGGATTTTTCCAGCCAACAATGATGCCCTCAGGTAACCAGGCATGTGTTCCTTATTTGTGATTTTGCGTGAAACAATAACACATTTTAAAAATTCATGCTCATAACAGCCCTTCATGCAAACCCTGAATTCTAACACTCTGCTTGCGAGGAAAGCAACCTGAGTAAGCAAACATGCAGCCTCGGGTTTTCATGATACACATGTTAACGTGTACGTTGCTTCACAACACTTGCTTTCAGCTCTGGTGTCTCATGAGAAAGTGAATCTTCAAACCATGGATCCCAAGGTCCTCATAAAAACTTTACATGAGAATTTACATATTCTTTAACATCCATAGAGTACCCTAATCCTGACAGTGAGAGGTAGAGGAGAAACTAAATAGATACTGTACTCAAAAGATGTAGGTTTAATTCTTGGCATCCCATTTCATGGGGAAGAACACCCTTGGGTAAGTTGGTTGACCCCACTAACCCTCATGTGTTCCTGATTGGTTAACTGAGTAAAGCCAGCTTTTTTTGAACATGTGGACTCCACATTCCTTAGTCATAGGTATATCTACTGAAATGTCTTCTCTGATCTTCATCTGCTTCACTATTTCTTGATCTCTTGGATATCAACCTTCACCTGTTAGTTTTTGCTTCTGCCAAAGCACACACAGCTGGACTCCTTCTGGCTGTCTCACCTTGGCTGGACTTCTTGACCACTGACCTTCTTTCTCTCCATGGGAGACTGACTCCAGAAGAGTGACCTCATCCTTCCACCCATATTCACATCTCCCATGACTAGGTAGAACTGGCTCCAGGTGAGGACTCATGGCATCCTTTATTCCCAGACTCATTTGTGCAGACTGAAGTAGACGCGAGGTGTGAAGGCATTTTGAAAAATTTAGAATGGGTACTGAGAAGAATTAGGAGATTAAAATACAGCAAAGATTAACCTGTCCATAGCATTCATAAAATGTATTTAAATAAATGACTTTCCTAACTGTGACAGAATTTTAGAACTTCACATAAGTATTATCATGACCAGAGGCCCTAAGTCCAGTTATGTCACCAAGTGGAAGATTCTTATTGCAAATTATCTAATTTTTTCCTGGAGCATTGATTAGATATAATATTAACTGTTGTGAGAACAACAGGCAGTTATGCAAAATACAATGACCAGAGTTATCTGATGCTTCATAAGGGAAATCCAAAAGAACTCACAGGTCTAATTAACCTTGGAGAGAATCCAATATAACTCCCCTGTTTTCCATTTTGGAAATATACCTATGATTATATACCAGAACCAGAAGTAGAATCTAGGTGTCAGTCTAAACATAATTCCAGTAATTTTATGATGTCTAGCAAAGACATCTGAATACAGGTAATTTAACCACTTCAGACTTGTGACACTGTGCTACTTTTAATGCCATCAGAACAAAACTTCCACAATATCCCTCTGAATTCTGTTGTAGTGCTAGAGTGCTATTACTACTGGTCTTTCTCCTCACTTTCTCTAAATCACTCTTATTGCAATGTTACCTATTTATTTCTGTTAGTACTGAAAAAAGCATGCACCTTTGTTTTTATTCCTCACCCATGCAATACTCAGATTTATGAGAAATTGGCTGGTTTTCCTCTCAGAACTCAAGGCAATAACCACCCTTAAAGATATAAACTTCTGGGCTTCCCTGGTGGCGCAGTGCTTGAGAGTCCGCCTGCCGATGCAGGGGACACAGGTTCGTGCCCCAGTCCGGGAAGATCCCACATGCCGTGGAGCGGCTGGGCCCATGAGCCATGGCCGCTGAGCCTGCACATCCGGAGCCTGTGCTCCGCAACGGGAGAGGCCACAACAGCGAGAGGCCCGCGTACCGCAAAAAAAAAAAATAAATAAAATAAAATAAAGTTGAAATTAAGACATTCGCAGATAAACAAAAACTGGAAGGATTCATCACTTGCAGATTTGCCTTCCAAGAAACACTAAACACTTCAGGCTGAAATAAAAGAAAGAGTAACTCACATCTACATAACTAAATAAAGAATACTGGTAAAGGAAACTACATAAGTAAATATAAAAGCAGAAATGTATTTTTGTTGGCGACACATTTTTTCTTATCTGATTTAAAAGCCAAATACATAAAGCAACGGTTATAAACCTGTGTTAATGGGTACAAAATGTGTGTGTGTGCATGTGTATATATATGGAGAACTGCAGAAAAAAGGGAGTGGGAAATGGAGCTATATAGGAATAATAGGAGTAAAGTTGTTTTACAATATTGAAATTAAGTTGGTATTAATCCAAATTAGATTGTTATAAATTATGATTTTATAAGTGTAATCCCCAGGCCAACCACTAAGAAAGTAATTCAAAAATATACAGTAAAAGAAATGACAAGGGAATTAAAATGGTACACTAGAAAAATACTTAACACAAAAGAAGGCAGTAATGCAGGAACAGAGAAACAAAAATAACAAGGCATATAGAAAACTAAAAACTAGAAACAATCTTTGCCTTTATTTGGAGGATTCAATCCTCTTACATTTAACATAATTACTCATGTGGTAGGGTTTAAATCAAAAGAAAGCTGGAATGACTATACTAATATCAAGTAAAATAGATTTAAAACAAAAACTGTTAGTAGAAACAATGCATGATATTTTATAATGGTAAAAGGGTCAATCCATGAAGAAAATATATGAAATTATAAGAAATTACAATATATAAATATATGAGAAATTATAAACATATATGAACTTAACAGAGCTTCAAAACACATGAAGCAAAACCTGACAGAAGTGAGTTGAGAAATAGACAATTCATCAATAACAGCTGGAGAACTCAATATCCCACTTTCAATAATGGATAGAACAACTAGACAAAAGATAAAGAAACAGAAAATTTTGAACAATACTGTAAACAAACTAGACCAAGCAGACTCTACAGAACACTCCAGAAAACAACAGCAGAATACACACTTTTCCCCGGTACAGAAGGATAGACCATATGTTAGAACATAAAGCAAGTCTCAATAAATTTTAAAGGATTCAAATTATACAAAGTGTATTCTCTGACCACAATGAAGATAAATAAGTAATACCTATAACTTTCTTCACTCTTTAACATATGTAAAGACACTCTGAGGTAGAAAATAATCCCCATCCAGGGTCTCTGTTCCTGCTGTTTCCTTACATGAAATGTGCCCTCTATTGTTCTGATGATCTACATTCTATCCATCTATATTGGGATATAGGGTTGGCTACTCTAATAGGGAGACCCAAAATAATAATGGCTTAAACGAGATATTCATTTATTTCTCTTACATATAAAATTCCGAGCTTACTTGACAACTCTGTTTGATGAGGGTGACAGGGGCTCAGGCTCCATCTTGTTCTCTACCATATTCACATGACTCTAATATCATGGCCCAAGATGGCTGCTCCAGCTCTAGCTATTTTATCTGTGTCCCTCCCTGTAAGATGGACAAAAAGCAGTAACAGGTGGACATACTTCTTGCCTTAATGGCATGATCTAAAATTTACATGCTGTTCTGCTTACAACTCACTGCACAGAACTTGGACCCATGGCCACACATATATGCAAGAAGCCTAAGTGTAGCCTTCCTGGCCAGCTAGGTTCTCTTCCTATCTAGGAGGGAAGAACAGATATTGGGGAAAACTAGCAGTCTCAGTCACACTATCCCTCAAGTATCCACTCAAGTTCCATGTCCTCCAAGGAACTCTAAGACTACTCCAGCTTCCTTACTTTTCTGAAATTATTTTATCTACTATCAGTTAACATGACAGTTTGAAAGTCAGTTATTCTCTGATTATTTTGTATATGTCCAGTCTGTCTGTTCCTCCATTTATATTGTATGGTCTTTGAGAATAGGTTCCACACCCTGTGATGCTTTTGACTCACTTCTCTGCCTCCATGGTATCTGGAAATACACTGGGTACTACTATTTTATTCCTTGACGGTTAAAATAAAACAGGTAAAATACCTGAAGAACACAAAATTACATTAACATTTCAATAAAAATGTTCTGCAAAGGTATTGAAAATGTGATTGCTGAAACTCATGAGTAAATTGATAAGTTGGAGTTTCTCCAAAATACAGCTAAAATCATTTACAAGGCTTTGAATCAGGTTAGATAACCAATTACTTATATCACTGTAGCTATTTTTTTAAAAACTAAGGTTAAAATTACAGTTGATTCATTATATTCACAGATGATTAATTATGAGTTGATCAAAATTAATCAATGTGAAACTTCAAAAGAAATTATTGATTCTTCTCATGAGCAACCACCAATTAAAACAGTAAGGTGTAAGACTGCTCCAGTTCTTAGTAGTCTAATTCTGGATTTTTTCTCTTCATATTTTTAAACAAAGAACATTATATAAAGACTTCAAATTAGCTCTTGGCTTTTCCTATTCAATATCAACCACTTACCAAGTGCCAATCATTTCGCTGAACCTTCTTTAAAAAAGAGTTTTGCCAGTGGCACCACACATGAAAAGAGATGATGAGATAATCATAGCAAAATCTTACTCCAGTGTGCTGCCTTTTCTTCCCTGTTGAAAACCCCATAGGATATTGTTATGTGGGGAAAGAACATGATGATTCAAACACCGGAAACTGTTTCTTATCACACAAACAAAATACAAGAGTCCTAAAAATATGGGTATCTTGAACAAGAGAAGTTGAGGTAATTAAGATTGTCATAGGTCTTGAATTTCAGATATCTTACTGGCAGTTCTACTTTTGGGGGGAAATTGAAATTGGAGTTATTATATAAATGGCAGGATTAAAAAATGGATCTCCTAAGACATGGTAACCATGTCTTTAAAATATTTCCTATATTGAGTGTTCATTATTGGTTAAGATAAAAACTAAAGCACAAGGCTATCAGAATTAGCTCATGCATTGAAGGCTCTTGAAGTCTCTATATAACTCATTTTATTTTCCATTCCCAGAAACTGAGTATTTTTTCTCCATAGCTGTCCACAATCCAAACTGTCTATCACTGTATGTTTTTTTAGTTATTATGAAAATAGCATCCCAGTATTAAAAGAAAGTAATTTATCCATTAATCTATCACCTAAATATAACTGTCTTCATATTTGCATTCTCTCCCAGCCTTTATTCACGTTTTTCCATAGCTGTAACTGTAGTATAAATATAATTTTATGTACTATATTCTTCATTTAAAATTAAAATAGAATCTGTGAAATTTTCATGTTAATATATAATCATCATGCTTATAACTTTAATGAATGCATATATTCCATTTTATTAGTACAATCTACTTAATCCTCAGTCTTTTCCCAGGACACTTGGAAAATCTGTCACCTTCCTGAAGACTTCAGTTCTTTGAAAGATGGTGTTTGCTGAGCACCTAATATAGGCTCCACGTTATAACAGAAGTGGTGAGAAGTACCCAAAAGCCTAACACATGATCCCTGATTGCAACCAATTTATAATACAGCAGATGAGATAAGACAAAAGCAGAGGATAAAACACAACCAAGACTTCAGGGGGAAGCTAGACCCCTTGAGCTAGTAAAGAAAGGCTTCGCTGGGTAGGTTGAAGTTGTGTGGAGCCTGGAAATATGAAGAGAGTGTGTTTGGATGGGTAGAGATATATAGGAAGGGCATTCCAGAAGGGGAAAATGTTATTTGAATATGTCAAGACAGGGGCCTTGGCAAGAGTGGTGAAATCTGTCCCAGGCTGAAGCAGAATTGGACTTGTAAGTGGGCATTTCACCCTTTCCATCTGTGAGGGTTAATGGGACTCAGGGACAGAAAACTGGGTTGGTGAGTAAACCCACTCTCTTGGCAATGTTTGTCCAACAAGAGTAGGCAGGGAGGTAAAGACTCACGAGCAATTCCTCCCTTACCAACTCCTCAGGTCTTTCCCTTCATTGTGTAGTTTCATTACAATCACTGCAATACATAGGCATAACTCACAACATAATTAGGGTACAACCACCTGATGGTCTATTTTTTAGGCATTAAAATATGAAGAATACCACAACATGGAAAATATTCATCATATATTGTTAAGTAGAACACAAAGTATAAAATGGTGTATAAACTGCTACCACATAAAAGTAAAAATAGACATAAAAATAAAAATGATTATGTTTGGGTCTTGGGTTATGACCTAACCTAAGGAAGGGGGTGAAATAAGGAGAGAGCCCTTTCTCTTGGAGAGCTGCCCCCATCTAGTTTGATTCTTCCCCAGTTCTCCTGCCCTCCTCCCATTCTGTAGGACCTACATCTCTTCTGAGGCAGGAAAAACTTGGTTTTATATCATAACACATTTTTTCAAATCTATTGTTTCTTTCATATATTTCCAGACAAGTCTTTCTAATTATTATATCTTCCATGATTTTCCAGTGCCTATGTGTCATCTCTCCTCAACTGTAACAGCCCTCTTCTGAGGCACCCAGCTAGAAGGCTCTAGTTACTTGGCCTAGGTAGGGCCATAGCGTGTGAGGCGGTACATAAAGAGAAACACTTAGGGTATGTTTTAGGTTGAATTATGTCCCCTCAAAATTCATATAATGAAGTCCAAATTTCATATGTTGAAGTCTGCCAGTACCTCAGAAGGTGACATTAACTGGAAATAGAGTCTATGCAGATGAAGTTAAGAAAGGTCATTTCTAATTTAAAAAAACAACTCTGGAATCTATGTGGCATACAGATTATCAGATAAAAAGAGTCATAGAGGGGGAACAATTTGAAGGTTAATAATATGGTCTAGAAGAGAGATATTGGTGGCCTAGACAAGTTGAGCTGATGAAGATCATGGTTGATAGGAAAGATAGGGTTCATGGATCAGACCAAGGATTTCTGTTCTGAGCAGCTTGGTGAATAGTGGTGGCATTTTCTGCTATGTGGACATTGAAGAAAGCCTGTTTGAGTTTGGGGGTTGACAATGAAATATCATAACCATCCTGTTATGTGTCATGGTACTCCTTTTTTTTTACATACAGACGAAAGGTGGCATAGAGATGTTATGAAGACTGACAAACAAATACCACATGATCTCATTTATGTGTGGAATCTAAAAAACAAAACAAATAAACGAAAGAAAAACAGATTCACAAATACAGAGAACAAATGGGTGGTTACCAAAGGGGAGGGGAGTGGGGGTAGGCAAAATAGATATAGAGGATTAAGAGGTACAAACCTCCAGTTATATAATAAATAAGTCACAGGGATGTAATATACAACATGAGGAATATGGTCAATGATATTGTAATAACTTTGTATGGGGACAGATGGTTACTAGACTTATTGTGGTGATCATTTCATAATGTATATAAATGTCCAGATATTATGTAGTACTCCCAAAACTAACATAATATTCTATGTCAAGTGTATTTCAAGAAAAGAAAGAAAGATCATTAGGAGGAGCCCTAATCCAATATGACTGTGTCCTTATAAAAAGAGGAAATTTGGAGACACGTGCACATCAGGAGAATGCCACGTGAACAGGAAGATGGAGATTGGGGTGATACATCTGCAAGCCAAGGAACACCAAAGATTGCCAGCAAAGCACCAGAAGCCAGAGAAGAGGCCTGGAACAGATTCTCCCTCACAGCCCTGAGAAGGAACCAACCCTACCAACACCTTGGTCTGGGAACTTCTTGACTTCAGACTGTGAGACAATAAATTTCTGTTGTTCAAACCACTCAGTTCATGCTACCTTGTTGTGGTAAACACAACAGGAAAGAAATCTCCATGGTGCTTGTTAAAAATTCATGTTCTTGAGCCCCAAAGCAAACCTAAAACTAGAATCTCTGGGCATGGGACACTGGGATTTACCTCTATAAAGCACCCCAGTTGATGCTGATATGCATAAAAGCATAAGAACCTTCTATATAACGTATGCCAAATGTTAAATTATAACACCAGTATACAATTTTCTAGGAGAAATTAGCTGATCAAGATTAGAGATATTATTTTTCAACAGAAATCTAGATGTATACCTCCGATGAAACAAAATAACTAACCTCTATACAGCAGCTTATACAAGATATTTTCACATGGTCTACTGTTTGAGTCCTTACAACATTTGTTGTGAGGTAGATAAGGTGAATGCTTATATTAGTCCCATTTTCTAAATGTGAAAATTAAGGTTTAATTTGCTGAGCATTACACAGCCAGTAAGGTGCTAAGCTAGAGCTCCTAGCCAGGTTTGGGTACATGCTTAATAAATGTTTGCTGGGTGTTGAAGGTCAAAGCTAGTCAGTGGGAAAAACTAGGTGATGGGATCAGAGAGTGGCATTATGGTTCCTGATAACTGACCTCTTGGGAGTAAGGTACCAGTCAGGGTAGTTTTCTGGGTCCTGTCAGCAACTGAGGGCATCAAGGCATGATGGAACCAGTGGGCTGATCCTATCAGAACCAGTCCAACTCGCTCCTACCCCACACCCACAAGGCTATATCTAGGCTGTGTTTAACAGGCATAAAGAAACTTTGCAGATCTAATTTTATGTATGTTTGAGAATTAATTCAGAACCACCACCACCAAAAAAAAAAAGAAGAAGAAGAAGAAAAATGTTACTGGCATTTAGGTTATTTATCTTCACAGCTACTGACATTTCAGAAAAGCCATGATTGTCACCTTGAGCCTCACATAAAAGCTAGGGAAAACAAAGGAACAAGACTTCAGTAAACAAAGATTTCAAAGACGAATGCTTTTAACCAAAATGATAGCTTCTGGATGTGTGTTTCAGTCCTTTTACATATTGAATTTTTACTCTAGATACATAATCCATTCTTATCATGTAGATAACTAGAGAAAGTACGATGTAATACTTTTACTTGAGAAACATTATTCTATTGATTAGAAATTTTAATGGAAATGGAGGGAAATGAATACACAAAATACTCTGAAAATTAGAATGAAAATGCACTGCCTCTTGCTGTATGGCTCAAATTCCCCAAATAATTATTGGTAGGGTCCATTGCCATCTAGTTGTATAAACATAAATGAGCCCAAGATAACACCCAAAGCTCAAAGAGTAATGACAAAGGTGGAAGAGATGGTCTAGTCAGGCATGAAATTAATTTTATAATAACAAATATCCATTACCTTCCATGTGCTTAAGTAAATAATTCTGAAACAGGGGGTTAAGATAATAAAAACAAAATCATTAACTGCTTCCACTAAATCAAACACAGAAAGAAACCCATTGTCATGTTGACCCTGGAGCCTGTTTAATGGCTAATTAAAGCAATTATTTTCATCATGACACAGACCTTAATCATAGGTACCTTCAGAGCCATAGGAGACTTTGGCTGGTAACTTTGTTGGGAGTAGGCTTTCTACTGTATGCCTCAAATTTACGTTGAAAATACGAATGTCACTGCTCAGATGAGGCAGAAGAGGAGGACAGTAGGTCATGAACCCAGTGCTGGAGCTTTCAACTGAATCATAAACCCCGTAATCTAACCTTTGAAGGCAGACTTAAGATGATGTAATCTAACTCTTTAGTTTTTTTTCCTTTTTGTTTTTTAAGGACTAAGCTAGCTAATTGTAGATAATAGAAGTTTATGATCAGTGACCACCTAAAGGGGTGGGATAGGGAGGGTGGGAGAGAGGGAGACGCAAGAGGGAAGAGATATGGGGATATATGTATATGTATAGCTGATTCACTTTGTTATACAGCAGAAACTAACACACCATTGTAAAGCAATTATACTCCAATAAAGATGTTTAAAAAAAAATAAAGGTGATCTCAAAAGTTTACGAGAAAAAAAGAAAGTCACTTTGAATGTCACTATGTCATTTATGTTCCCACAGCTCAGCTTGGTTGATTAGAATATAATTCTACAAAGAGCAAAACTTCTGGTTCAGTGCCCGGGTGGGTCAGTTAGCTTGACTCAGTCCCTTGGCCCTACAACTCATCATTTTTCCACCCAGCTATTTTCAAATGTGAGGCTTTTATCTAAAAAGAATCACAGAAGAGAGGAGGGGAGTAGGGGAGGAATGTCAAAATTTTTTTACACGTTTCGGCAATAACCCTAAGAATGCTCTGAGCATGTGCCTTACTAATGGTGTCTACCCACAGCCATGAGTACAATGAAGCAGATATCTAGTGTGTTTTGTCTTCCTAGCACCCCGTTCTTCTTCTCAAAGCTGTTCTCTCCTTATCCCAATGTAGTTCTCAGGGATACTGCCCTGGTCCTACCTGACTCAACTTTCTGGTCTCAGCTGATTGGTTAAAAGGCTGACACCTTTCCAAATCTGAGCCAAACAGAAATTCTTGCTTGGGATTTTTGAAACTGGCTTCAGAGAACATTTGTAAGTCTTTCCCTCTTGATGATGGAAGCAGTCAGATTTAAAATTTAGCAGCCACTGGTGGCCATGGTTTGCCCTGCAATGGAAGAAATTTGGCTTCAGTGAAAAGCAGGTAGGCTCCACACACAGAGAAGTAGAAACAGAAGGTGGAGGTGAAGGGCCTGACAGCATCCCATCCCATCCCCCACTCTGGCTGTGGCTGAAGCTCAGCTCCATTTGTACCCTAGTATTGTTTTATTTTTTAGTCTTTCTTGGATTTCGAGTGCTACAAAATTCCTTTGCTTTGCCTCAATGAGTTTCAGTTTCTGTCACTTGCAATCCAAATAACACACATGTACTCATTCAAAGGCAACAAATCAAAAATGAGATTGTCATTTTCAGTTCTGGCATTGACTCCATGTATCATTACGCTGCAGTAACAAACAACCCCAATCTCAGGAGCTTAAGATAACAGAGAATTAGTTCTAAGGGATTATGTGTCTCTGTTTGCTTAGGACAGTCCTAGTTTATGTGTCTTGTCTCAGCCAAATTATTAACAGAGCCTCCTCTAAGTCTCGAAAGTGATCTGGTTTGAATGAAAAATTCTGTGGTCACATTATTTATTTCTCATTTATTTTACTTATCCATCACATAAGACCCAGGCTGATACAATGGTCACTATCTGGAACATTGTCAGTCAACATAGTAGAAGGAAAAGAAATTTCTAGTATCTTAAACCAGACTAGAAGCATCAACTAGAAATGTCATGTCTCCTAACAACTCATTGGCCAGAGCTAGGCACAGCCCCACCTCATGGCCTGGGGCCAAGAATTCAACTCTTGTGGTGAAGAGCATTAATTACACCCAAGTTCTAACTCTGTCCTTATTGTAAATCAGTTTTCCTATTTGTAAATCTACAATTCTTACTCAGTTTTTCTGATGGTCTACTACATGGGTCCTGAGATTAGATTAGATTATTTTAATTTACGCTTCCTTTTCTCAATTTATCTCTCTGACAACCTGCACTATTTCATTTGACAATCATTGTATGCCTGTTTGTTAAACATAGTGCTAACTCTTGAAGGATAACACAGTGATTAAGACATGATCCCTGCTGCCAGAAACTTAAAGCACTTTTTTGTATTCTTTAGAGTATATTTTCGTTCATCATACTAGTAATTTACTAAGTGATTTCTTTAAGAACTGCCAGAGTTAATAACCCCAAGGTATGGTTCACTCACCTGTTAAGACCTACTATAGAAAATCTCTATGCAAATTTCATATAGCTTATTCTTCCAATTTAATTTTAATATAGCTTATATTCTTTTGCAATGAAAACTGATTTTAATTAAATAAGCATAATACAGAAAATCCTAATATAAAGCACTTGCTTTGCTCTATGTAATATCATAGTTCTACGTAAAGTCCCTTACATAGAATTTACTTTTCCATTATAGCCACTAGAACTCTCTCCTCCACACAGAATTTCTATCTCCTATGACTAGGAACTCAGAACTTAACTTTCCTCGTCATGACTAAAGTTGAATGTACATCAAGATCTTCCTATTCCTGCTGCTTAAAGTCTAAAAAGGAATTGGAGACGAGTAATTCCTATACTTGTTGCCAGAAATGCAAAAGCAGAAAATGTGGGTCTGGGCACCATAACTGGAACTTGAAGTACATTTTCTCACAGAATATTCTATAAGGTGGTGAGCTATTATATTATTAGTGTTACATTTCAGAAACATTATGAGTGAAATGGGCTTTTATGGACCAGTCTAGCGACCTCAGCACCATTTATAGGCAGAAATCTGCTTTAAATTTCAAGCAACTAAGTTATACTTTAACTTTCAGAATACTATTTCATAAGTTAGTTTACAGGTACTAGGGGAGTATAATTGAATGAGATGTCCAAATCCTCGGCTTTAAAGTCAAATATTTTTTATTGGAGTATAATTGCTTTACAATGTTCCATTAGTTTCTGCTGTACAATGAAGTGAATTAGCTATATGTATACATATATCCCCTCCCTCTTGGACCCCCCTCCCACCTGCCCCCATCCCACCCATCTAGGTCATCACAGAGCACGGAGCTGAGCTTCCTGTGCTTTATAGCAGGTTCCCACTAGCTATCTATTTTACACATGGTAGTGTATATGTGTCAATCCTAATCTCCCAATTTGCCCCACCATCCCCTTCCCCCACTGTGTCCACATTCCATCCTCTACGTCTGCATCTCTATTCCTGCCATGGAAATAGGTTCATCTGTACCATTTTTCTG
Source organism: Mesoplodon mirus (assembly GCF_964341445.2). NCBI lineage: Eukaryota > Metazoa > Chordata > Mammalia > Artiodactyla > Ziphiidae > Mesoplodon > Mesoplodon mirus. Next base: position 65,076,508 of record NC_138993.1, on the reverse strand, counting down.
GATTCCACATATATGCATTGATATACAATGTCTGTTTTTCTCTTTCTGACTTACTTCACTCTGTATGACAGACTCTAGGTCCATCCACATCTCTACAAATGACCCAATCACATTCCTTTTTACGGCTAAGTAATATTCCATTGTATATATGTACTACATCTTCTTTATCCATTCATATGTCATTGGACATTTGGGTTGTTTCCATGTCCTGGCTATTGTAAACAGTACTGGAATGAACATTGTGGTACATGTCTCTTTTTGAATTATGGTTTTCTCAGGGTATATGCCCATCAGTGGGATTGCTGGGTCATACTGTAGTTCTATTTTTAGTTTTTTAAGGAACCTCCATACTGTTCTCCATAGTAGATGTATCAATTTACATTCCCACCAACAGTGCAAGAGGATTCCCTTTTCTCCACACTCTCTCCAGCATTTATTGTTTGAAGATTTTGTGATGATGGCCACTCTGACAGGTGTGAGGTGATACCCCATTGTAGTTTTGATTTGCATTTCTCTAACAATTAGTGATGTTGAGCATCTTTTCATTTGTCTCTTGGCCATCTGTATGTCTTCTCTGGAGAGATGTCTGTTTATGTCTTCTGCCCATTTTTTGATTGGGTTGTTTGGTTTTTTTCATGTTGAGCTACATGAGCTGTTTTTATACTTTGGAGATTAATCCTTTGTGCATTGCTTCATTCACAAATATTTTCTCCCATTCTGAGGATTGTCTTTTCATCTTATTTATGGTTTCCTTTGCTGTGCAAAAGCTTTGAAGTTTAATTAGGTCCCATTTGTTTATTTTTGTTTTTATTCTCATTACTCTAGGAGGTGGGCCAAAAAAGATCTTGCTTTGACCTATGTCAAAGAGTGTTTTTCCTATGTTTTCCTCCAAGAGTTTTATAGTGTCCAGTCTTACATTTAGGTCTTTAATCCATTTTGAGTTTATTTTTGTGTACAGTGTTAGGGAGTATTCTAATTTCATTATTTTCATGTAGCTGTCCCGCTTTCCCAGCACCACTTATTGAAGAGGCTGTCTTTTCTCCATTGTATATTTTTGCCTCCTTTGTCATAAACTAGGTGACCATAGGTGGGTGGGTTTATCTCTGGGCTTTCTATCCTGTTCCATTGATCTATATTTCTGTTTTTGTGCCAGTACCATACTGTCTTGATTACTGTAGCTTTGTAGTATAGTCTGAAGTCAGGGAGCCTGATTCCTTCAGCTCCGTTTTTCTTTCTCAAGATCGCTTTGGCTATTCAGGGTCTTTTGTGTTTCCATACAAATTGTAAAATTTTTTGTTCTAATTATGTGAAGAATGGCATTGCTAATTTGATAGGGATTACATTGAATCTGTAGACTTCTTTGGGTAGTATAGTAATTTATCATGGTTATGTTATATACTTTCAACACCTGGGAGTTAATCATTTAGCCAACACATACTGAGTACCTCCTAGGCATAAGAGAATAATCTACGTGCTGGTGATATGCAGTGAGCAAGAGAGAAAGATAGAGCAACTTGGTGTCCTCTCTGCTCCCTTCTGCAGATTCTCTGCATTGCAGAGGAGAACCCTGAGGCCAGATTCTTCAGTCCTTCCCAGCAAGGCACCAGGTTAGAGTCATCCAATGAGAGAAGCCCACATGGGATTTGGTCATTTCTGCTGGAAGCTGCAGGAAGACTCATGGGCAAAAGGCTAGTTCTTGAGAATCCCTAGGATCAGCAGTAGCAGTTCCCACTGAGACTGGGAGAAGTTGAGATAGCTTCTGTGTCGGTTCCTGAAAGTCAAACACCCAACCATCTGCTTCCATGACCTTCCAAGGTGGTGTAAGCCTCTAGTTCCTTGCATAAAGCCCTTCCTATTTGGATTCCTAGGTGGCTTTTGTTGTCCCTTCCCCAAATTATTGATAGAGCAAGGCAAACACAGTCCCTTGCCTTTACGTGCTTACATTCTCATGGAGAAGACAGACATTTAAGCAACTGATTACACACATAACTATGTAATTGTCAGTGGTGTGCAGGAGCCATCTTCTGCCAGTTGTCAGAGCTGTTTGTTAAATTTTTAGAATTGTGCAAGCCAGTCATTGAACACAGTCGATATTAAAAATTAAACTACATAAACTTTCAATTAATTATATGAAAAACAAAAGTAATAAATACTTTAAGCTCACCATTTTCTAATTTACTGTTTCTACACTCTTGAAATTACTTATATATATATATGCACCTTTCTCGTGGAAATTCTATATCACGGTTTGCTACTGCACATCTTCTCAACTCCACTTTCAACGACATCACAGTGGTAGCTTGATATTGCTGAACTGAGAGCATTTACATCACTGAAATCAGCAAACACTACAAATCAAAGCATCCCCTATCCCACAGAGCTGGTTGTTAAACATTTACCAAAACACCACTAGTAACTGTGATAAGTACCAGAAATATAAGTACATATTAGCACAGAACTGGAAGGCTCCACCATAACCAGAGGTTTCAAGGAAACTTCCACACGGAAGTGATACCTGAGTTGAGCTCTACCAGTCGGTTAGGTGAAGGAGAGGGGAAGAGCACTGCAGGGAAAGGAAAAGCATGTCTGGACTCTGTGAGGAGGGAAAGATCTTGGTCCTGGCAAACGGCTGAAAAGCTGATGGAGAGAGAATGCAAAGAGAGAGGGTCTGTCATTTAGCTCCATTCTGTCCAGACTTCCTTCCTTGCCAGTCACCGTGGTCTGCCATATGCTGCTGCTACTTGTGCATTTCTTTTCCCTGTCACCCAGCAGACAATTTTGTTGAAGACAGAGACCATGTCTTCTTCATTTTCCCATTGCCAGGTGCCTACCTCAGCTTCTTACATCCCCTGCGCATATTTCTAAGTGAGTGACTGGATGAATCCTCATAACACTAAATTCAGTAAGCATGAATAAATTCCCAGAAATGAAGACAAAATTCATAATTCAACTTTTTAAATTAAACAAAAAGAATAGGTTTTAAGTGAAAAGAGACAATCAAATATATATATAAGCAGTAATTATTTATGTTAGAAAAATTAAAATTGAGCTAATAACTTAAGCATATTTAATGTTAAAGGACGATATGTACTTTAGTCTGCTTGGGCTACCATAACAAAATACCATAGCCCAGAGGGGCTTAAACAACAGAAATCTACTTCTCACAATTCTGGAGGCTGGGAAGTCCAAGATCAAGGTGCTGAAAGGTAGGTTTCATTTTGAGGCCTCTTCTCTTGGCTTGTAGGCAGCCACCTTCTCATCATGTGCTCACAAGACCTCTTCTTAGTGTTTGAGCACAAGTGGAGAGAGAGAGGGATCTCTGGTATCTCATCCTCTTTTATAAAGACACCAGCCCTGTCCACTGGGTCATGGCTTCACCCTCATGATCTCATTTAATCTTAATCACTTTCTTAAAGGCCCTATTTCCAATACAGTCACATCGAGGGTTAGGACTTCAACATGTGGATACTGGCAGGTGGGGGGGACATAATATAAGAACAGATTATTGGTTCAACAATAGAAAGAGATTGCTTCTAAAATTACATCAATAATCATGATAGCTATTACTGGATATAGATATAAGACATTCTTTATTACACAAAACTGAAATATGCCAGCTTGAAATGTTATAATTTAGTTTTTATATTATATATACATCTTTTATATTATATATAACATGAAAAATTTGAAGTAATACAACCCTACACACACACACAAACACACACACACACACACACACACACACTTTAAAAACATCACTGAATCACGTCCCTTCAAAGCTGGCAGTAGGCTGACCACAAACAGCATCTCTTTCATTCCCACAAGGCAGCAGCACTTTGGCTGGTAAGCAGAAATATCAGAAATAAAAGTACCCCATGTACAACACTGGGATTTATAGCCTGGGGACATTCCTGGATTTATTTTGTCACTACTGTACTATTCTTTTAATGTTCAGTGCTATTATAATTTATAATTGTTTTTATATCCCATAACAGCATCCCAGAATGCATTCAATGCTGATGCTGTTAAATGCACCCCTCAAATCAAAAGCCATGGAGTGGGAACTTCCCTGGTGGCACAGTGGTTAAGAATCCGCCTGCCAGTGCAGATGACACGGGTTCAATCCCTGGTCCAGGAAGATCCCACATGCCACAGAGCAACTAAGCCCGTGCACCACAACTACTAAGTCTGCGCTCTAGAGCCCGCACACCACAACTACTGAAGCACACATGCCAAACTACTGAAGCCCGTGTGCCTAGAGCCCATACACTGCAACGAAGAGTAGCCCTCGCTTGACACAACTAGAGAATGCCCGCACGCAGCAACGAAGACCCAACGCAGCCATAAATAAATAAATAAATACCTAAATAAATAAATAGAATTAAAACAAAAGCTATGGAGTGAAAGTAGATGTGATAAAAAGCTATGAAAAGGGTCAAGGTTTTATAGTTTTCTTTATTCATGTGTTTTTATGTTATTTGATATACATAAAAAGTATATTTAAACGTAAAATTACACTAGAAATATCATTGATTTATGAAGTCTGGGGACATATCCCCCCACGTTACACATTTATTACAATAGGAAAATTAGCGTTGAATTACGTGTGTTTTGAAAAACGCAAGGTCTTTATGAACCTATTCCTCACGTAAGATATGACTGCCTCGTGCACGTGTACAGCTGAGAAGCATGGACCTCTTGTTAACCCAGAGACAGGGCGGGGGGAGTCACTGTGCCTCTTTTCATGAAACATTTGTACCTGCCTGTTCAGAAGTGTACACCTCTGTGATTATTTTAAAAATCTATAATAGAAAAATTGTGTCCATTTCCTTGAAGTAGCACCAGGATGGAATCGACAAAATGATATAGGAAATACAGACCCAAAGGAAAGTTGTCTTTAGCTCTAGCTGAGCTTTTGTTCTAAAGTCATCTGATATGTGAGACACACCTCCTTCTAGAATCATTAATGTGCAATTTTTTGCCAAGAGGCAAGAGGATAAGCGAGATGATCTGATGTACTTTGCAGTCTGATAAATGAAGGTAATTCTTGGCAGTTCAACACATAGCTCTGTTAGGTTTTATCTTTTGTTGAGCTACCCCCTCTGCTCTAATCAGCTACCTCAGCCACTCAGAGAATCACTTGATAAGCCTTGTTGGTCTCTGGCTCCCTGTACACAATCCCCTCCTCCCAGCAAGATTTATCAAAATGCAGCCAAGGGCAACCAGACTGTGTTCTTAGGTCAATGGTGGGAACCCAGCTATACCTGGTTATCTGTCTTAAAGCCTGATGCTCTCTCTACTCTCACCCTATCTCTTGATAAGCCCATTCCCTTTGACTCTTGGACCCAGAATCTGCTTCATCTCCATTCCTTCTTATCAGTAAGGTCCTCACACGATCTTTGCAAAAGTAACCAATTTCCTAGCAGGGACACATACACACACACACACACACACAATTCTTGATGTTTCAGCCTACACAATTTCTCACACTAACTTTCCTAACATCTTTCAAATGTTACACTATAGCACTCACAAAATCAGTCTCATACTCTAAATTTTATAAAACTGTTTACATTAGCATGAAGGAAATTAAAAGATGCAACCTAATAGTTGAGTTCATTCTGGTACTTAAGGTAATCACACGGTATTACACAGTGCAGTGCCTTGACAAAGCCTGACAGATTTTTACTAACATAAAAGATATTCATTTAGTCAGAAGAGCAGATTTTCTCCTTTCCCGCTGAGAAAAAGCAGAAAGAAAAATAATTAAGTAGAAACCAGAGGAGTTTTAGTTAGATTTAAAGATTTAGAAACTGTTATATAGGATTAGATGAAGAAATCTAAAATATCCTGTTGATGTATAAGAACAAACATGCCTGCCTATCAGAAATGCTTAGGAAATATAACTCAGGACAGCCAGACCGACAATTCCTTTGAGGCAGGCACCATATTTACTTTGTTCACTTTTGATTTATCAGTAACTGGAATGTATGTGGCAGACAGACATTTACTGAACAGACATACAATAAACATTTGTTGAATGAATAAAGGCCTATTCAAAATCTAAAGTCAAATATGTTGGTTACAGTGTATCCATTTTGGCCAATCCTCATAATTACTGAAAGTAAGAAAGATCTTAGAAATTTCAAGTGATGTGCCCGAAATCTCAAGTGATGTGCCCATAGTCAAACAGGGAGATAGAGGCAGACTTGAAACTTGAGTCTCCCAGTCCTAAGTTCTGTAAATTAAACAACCATGGAGCTCTGTCCAAGGAAGAAGAATTAACAACTTATATTTTCTCTAGAATATCAGATGAATCAACATATGAGTGCCCTGAGTCCCAATAATTGGCAGTGGATTCAGACCAACCAAACTAAAACACTTTGTGTCCAGTATTAGCTAAGCATTACTGTGGTGTTCTTGCATACATGCTTATTATGTAAATATCTGGACTATTCTATGAGGTAGGGATAGTTATCTCCATTTTAGAGATAAAGAAAAAGCCACAAAGAATTTAAGCAAACTGCCTCATGTCCCTCAGTAGAGATTAGAAGCCAGAGAGTTTGATTCTACTTCAGTTCTCCTTGTGAAACCATGGAATTCATTGAACAATTAAATGGGACGACCATCTTTTGGGCTGGCCAAAAAGTTTGTTCGGATTTTTCTGTAACATCTTATAGAAAAACCCAAACAAACTTTTTAGCCAGCCCAGTATTTCATCACCCAAATGAGGACACTTTTTGAGAATGAAAGAACTGTGACAAAAAGCTTCAGCTGGCTCTGTCCTGGGCAAAACTGGAAGAAGATCACCCTGGTCCTGCCCCTGGATCCCTCCCTCCAAATCACTCAATCATAAAGCTTTACTGCTTTTGGATCAGGCTATATCTCTGTAATTCTTAAGATTCCTAGGTACAAAATTTCACATTGCATACTATAAAAGTAGCTGGAGTGTTTCAAGGGATTCTAAGTGAATTAGAGTCAACAGTGTTGTGGTGTATTAATTAAATTAGAATTGCTGAAAGTCAATTTCTATTTAAAATTTCCAAGAAAGGGTAAACCCTTTTTCTATTTAGGGTGATATCAATAGTGATCTGCAGGTGGACTAAGAGAGGGCTGGGAATAGGTTAGATGCTAAGCTAAGACCCCGATTTCCTACCCGGCACCATAATGCCATTCTATATTTATATAGTGGCTTTAGGTTGGGAATTTGAAAAGAGGGGGTTATTAGCTGGGTAACTTCTCAGTGAATGGTAGAAAATGTCAATTCCCATTTATTATTGCTTAATTAGAAATTTTAAAAAGCTATTTTCAAATTTCAGCATTTTGGGGCCTCCCTGGTGGCGCAGTGGTTGAGAGTCCGCCTGCCGATGCAGGGGATACGGGTTCGTGCCCCGGTCTGGGAGGATCCCATATGCCGCGGAGCGGCTGGGCCCGTGAGCCATGGCCGCTGGGCCTGCGCATCCGGAGCCTGTGCTCCGCAACGGGGGAGGTCACAACAGTGAGAGGCCCGCATACCGCAAAAAAAAAAAAAAAAAAAAATTTCAGCATTTTGAAATGTCAACTTGTAACACTTGCAAATAATTTCATTGAAGCTTTGCAAACTTCAAAGCCTTATATCTTCACCTTTTAGAAATAACCCATGGTGACACTGGTTGGCTTTGGAGAACTGGAAAGCCTCTCATCTCCCCAGAGCTCACTTCCCTGTACTGTAAAATAAAGCTGAGAAAAGGGCTTGAACTGGAGTTCCACTGGTTTGAGCTCAGAGTTCATCAGTTTACTTTGTTTCCAGCCATCCATGAGGGTCAAGCTCTCCTTTACAGATAGTGTGTCTTTAAAGAGAGACCAGGTTGTTCATTATGTGGTAGGACAAGAAGTAGAAGTAATCTAATTGACTGTGATCTATGTGCTTTGTGAATTGCCCCTCAGGTGTGGACAAGCCAGGAGTAGTAGAAACACTTCCCTAGAAATCTGAGGGTTTTCCGTAGTTAGGGAGAAGCTGGCATTTTGATGTACAGCCTTGGGAGCACCTTTCAGTGAAAGTGAGTTTTAAAAAATGTCTGTGCGTGACAGAAGGCACATTTCCTTCCATGATCTTTATTCTGGAGATCTCACCCATCTCCTCACCTCCACGCCTCTTCCAGTATTTGTACAGCCAGTTCATGGAGCGATAATGATATAGGTATGAATGTGGAAGGTGGATTCTTAACATTCTTTACTAGGAGAAACTGCATTATTTGAGATTTTAAAAAATTATCATAGGCATGGGTTTGTGTTCCAGGTATGATGTCCACCCAACTACCCCTCATCCAACCACCCAGATGAAGCCACTAACTCCCCAACATTCACAAACGGCTAGAGGTGAGGAGGAGAATGGAGGTGCATCTTCCACCCTGGCTGGCTCCTAGTCCCATGAGGTGGCCCACAAAGTGGTTCTCACTCCACAGGACACCAGGCTCCATCCTGAGCCCTGACATGTGGCTGCCACCACAGGGAATTCCCCAATCCTTCACCGACTAGGAGCTCTTTGTCAAGGAATACATTCCCCTTGGGAACATATTAATCAAGACAACATTGTAAATCAGAATGAAGTATCCAGACCTGGACCTGGGTCAGTGGCTGCTCTGTTCTTGTAGAGATCTGTTGTCTGTAAGCCAATAGTCTACTCCATGTAATTAATGTCTGAATTAATGTCTGAATTAATGTTGGCTCCTGACATCTAGAGTCTATATCAAGTCTTTTGTGATTCATTAAATATTTAAGAACTATCCATCAAATGTAAGAAAAAAATCCACATTTTCTGAAAGTTTGTCTACAGTTTTTTTAATAGCCCAAGCTATACTGATGGTCTTGTATCTTAATGAGAATGTTAGGAATAGAGAGGTATACCTAACCACATCAACATTTTCTGTCAGGGTCTAGTATTCTGATTATAATAAATAGTAACGAATTGGGCTTCCCTTGTGGCGCAGTGGTTAAGAATCCGCCTGCCAATGCAGGGGAAGCAGGTTCAAGCCCTGGTCCGGGAAGATCCCACATGCTGTGGAGCAACAGAGCCCGTGCGCCATAACTACCAAGCCTGTGCTCCAGAGCCCACAAGCCACAACTACTGAAGCTCACACACCACAACTACTGAAGCCCGCATGCCTAGAGCCCATGCTCTGCAACAAGAAAAGCCACTGCAATGAGAAGCCCTCGCACCACAATGAAGAGTAACCCCCGCTTGCTACAACTAGAGAAAGCCCACACACAGCAACGAAGACCCAATGCAGCCATAAATAAATAAATAAATTTATTTCTAAAAAATAGTCAAGGATTGATTTACTTTCTACTTATTTTATTAATGTGGGCATTTATACCCACTTTCCCCTCTTCTGTGAAAGTTAAGTCAACTGTAGAGTACAGACTGGGGAATCTTCTAGGCGAATGGTTCTTAACTTGGGGTCCTTGAATTCTCAAGGGGTACAGGGATAGAAACCAGGAAATCCATTGATTTGGATAAGAAAAAAAAATTACATCTTTATTTTCTCTACCTCCGGTGGAAATTTAACATTCCTTTCAATTATAAATGTAGGCAACACATCAGCACAGTGTTAGTCAATCCTATAACTGTGTCACCAGTAGAATTCATGTATATTTTCATAACACATTAGGTTGTAACAGCTGTCTCACAATATCAATTATATTATCATTACTTCAAAATCATGGTACTTAAAAGACATCTACCCCATATCACATTTTTATTTTGTACAACATTTTTCATTTATAAATTATTACTTTATAAAAATAATTTTTAAATTTGCATTTTTATTAAGGTGTAATTAGCATATAACATTATATTAGTTTCTGTTATAAAATATAATGATTTGATATTTATTTATATAGATAAATGATCACCACAATAAGTCTAGTTAACATCCATTACTACACCTAGCTACAAATTTTTTTGTGATGAAAACTTTTAAGATCTACTCTCTTAGCAATTTTCAAATATTCACTATAGTATTATTAAATTTAGTTGCTTGTTTTGTACATTTTGAAAACAATATTTTAATATGTAATGATTTCTTTTGTTATCCTGTGTTTTTATTTTATGCCCTTGAAAACATTATTCTGAGACATCTATAGACCAACACAGAGATCCAAGGTACAGAACAGGTTAAGAATACTGTTAAACACTCATATTTAATAACATAAATAAATGCAGGGAGATAATGCACAAAAAAACCTTCTGTACTCAAATGTTTAAATAAACAATATTTGATAATACCTTGGGACCCATTATGAGTTAATTGCAGATTTCAATTCTCTTTAGTTCTAGTTCTTTTCAGAAGTATTCTCTCTTGAAAGTTGAAGAGAGAGGGACCTTCCCATCTCTCTGGTGGATGCATGGTACAAGTTAGGTGGGTTGGATAAGGATAAATTTCTGCCATGATAAACTCAGGATGGGTAAATGAATACATAACTGACCATCCTGCTCATAAAGACTATTTGCAGAGAATCTTCCCCTTGTATTCTTTGCTGCCTGATTTTTCATTTCATTAAAGCTGGTTGAGGACCAAATCACTTATTGTGTAAAGGAACAATTACAATCAAGGTTTGGTCATAATTTCCTTGATTTTTCCCCAATGAAGCACCTGCTATCCTCAGACTCAGAAGTCACAGAGGGCAAAAATATGCACCTTGATTCTCCATGGGTATCAGAATTACCCAGACACTTAAAAGCCTGTGTCTGATTGTTCAACCCAAAATTCCAGACTAGGACAAAAGGTCCTTCTGCCCTAAGAGTTAAAAAAAAAAAAAGTTTGCCTTCTGTTAATCCTATTTTTCTATTTTTCACCTACTAAAAATTTTGTTTTTCTTCCTCACCTTCATTTCAGTAGAGCCAAATAGTTAAATGGCCCTAATGTCCTGGGAATGAAGGTACCTAGTTGTGAATGTTGACATCTTATTTCTGAAACATGCCTGAATGACAGTTGTGCTTCACCATTCTGATGACCTCCATTCACCCCAAATAAACATATCAAGGGATAAATCTCACTGTCATGGTAATGTACACTTACTTTCTAAGATGATTCTAGGACTTCCAATAAAGCTTTATAAATGCAGTTGATCCTTCTCCCAGTTTCTTCTATGAGATATTTGGTTCAAGTGACCTCTGTACCTGCTGTAAATTCCTAACACATTTACCAGCCCTAGCTGAAGTGGATTAGTCTAGTACCATAAAATACCTCCTTTTTTCATATTTCAGTGTCAAAAAAAACCCACCAGGAAACATTTTCCATACAGATCCAAAGCCTCTACATATTTCTATCTTCACACCACTTACCAAGCTTTGAAGAATAACATTTTTAAAGACCTTAAAGTTCAACTGTTTCATTCTCCTGATTTCATGGACAAGAAAGGTCACTCTAAACAGCTTGAGTGACTCATGCAAACTCATTCAGCTGCCAGAGCTGAGGAAAACACACTTCTGTGCTTTTTCCACTTCACCATGCCATCTCCTCGCCCTCAACTTAGAACCACTGTGTTTTCTTATATTCGTGCACATTTAATACAGAAAGAAACTATTATCAAGGGTATTTACTAACATTTTTAAAACCGCAGTATATAGCCAATTTTCTTTTCTCATTCACAGGTCCTATCCTCTTTTTTCAAATGGTACTTTCCTATATCTTATTTTAGACCCAGTTTGAAGCCTACCATTACTTACCAATATATACCTAAAAAAGTACGACTTTAAAGTGTTTATATTAGCTGTTTATATTAGCTTTCCAACAACAGAGAATCAATTCCTGTTATGTTTTATTAAAACATTCGCATTTACTAAAAAATTTCTGTGAAACTGAATATAAAATTTTTATGATACAACTCAAAGACATTTTGAAAGTAATGGATCTGTTAAATCAATCTTCAAGACATAATAATATGTCCAAATATATGAACTTCTGTTCTTACAATTAAAGTCCATTTGGCTTTTACTGTAAAGCCCAGGAAGTAACCCACTGTAAATGGGATTAAAATAAGAGGCAAACAGACAAAAATCTAAGAGAATTCACTCAATGAAAAGAAAATACTTAAAAAGTCATTCAAGCTAAGATCCTAGCAAAGTGGCAACCAAGTGATTTAAGCAAGGACATTAAAGAATATTCAGATATACTAGTATTAGTAAAAGATCTGTTTTGGTTTTGGTGGTAGTAACAAAAGATAAAATGAATAAAAGGCTCAGATTCTTGACTCTTTTTGTGTACGTAGAGAACTCAGATGGAAACGATATAGTCGTCACCCAAGTGAGGGCACCACCAACAGGACAATATTTTATGGAAAATATTGCTACATATCCAAATAATGGTTTGATATAGCCAACAGTAAATGTTACTGGAACTAATACACGAGAAACAAAAATTTATCTTTCCTCTTTGTCTATGACTACTCTCTGACAGAGATGCTAATCACTGATTATTATTCCCAATCAAACAACTACAGGTAGAAAAAGGAAAAGTAAGATGGATAGGAAAATCCAAAATTAAATGATCAAAGTTAAATGTCTATAAAGACATGAGCTAGAAAGAACCAAAGAAAAATTCAAAGGAAAGGTAGCACAAAACAGCTTGAGTGACTCATGCAAAATCAATCAGCTCCCAGAGCTAAGGAAAACACATTTCTATGCTTTTTCCACTTCACCATGCCATCTCCTCACCCTCAACTTAGAACCACTGTGTTTTCTTGTGTTCGTGCACATTTAATACAGAAATGATAAGAGTGGTGGCTTCCAGACGTTAAAACACTATCTTGATAGTTAAATTAGAAAGTCTCAGATATAAAATATTTTCCATGGCTCTTACAGTATAGAAGGATCTCTACTTGGCACAATTCAAACCACAACTGGACTTCTCTAGATGTTACATGCAATCAGTCCCCAAATCCTATCATTCTCACACCCTAAGATCTTTTGACTCCTACCCCAATGCTCCTCCCAGAGCCACTGCAGCTCCCATAACCTCCTCCATTTCACGTGGAAAACCACAACTGTCACCTAGCTGACCCTCCGTGTGGCAGCCAGAGGGCCCTTTCTAAATCTGGTCCTGTCCGTCCTGGCTTGAAATCCTCTGAAGGCTCTCTCCATCGCCTTTAGGATAAGGTGTTCAGGTGCCTGAACATGTCTTATAAGAGCTGTCATGACTTGCCCCCCTGCCTAGCTTTCACCCCAGATTCCACCACGTTCCCACCTTCCCCAGCCCCCAAACACACACACACTCTCTCTCTCCTTTCCAGATAAGTGAAAACACTTGCAGTTCACAGAACACAGCATGCTCTTTCCCCCCCCTGAGTTCTTGCACGTGCAGTTCCCTCTGTGTAAAGCACCCCTCTGTATCTGCTTGGTGGACTTAGGTCAAATATCTTATCTTCTGTGAAACTTTCCCAGACTCCCCGTGTTAGAGTGGGGTGCCTCCTCATTCATACACCCATAGCACCTTATACAAACTCTGCAACGCACTCACGACAATGTATATTCTCTCTTTCCAGCCAATAAGCCCCTATGGGGAGGGGACTACACCATGTCCATCTCTGTTTCCCAAGTCCTTAGCATAGTCACTAACATAGAATGGTTACTCAATTAATGGTTGATAAATTAATGGATTTAGTTAGACCATTATTCATTCAGTATTGAATATATATACGTTTAAGATCTACTATATGCAGATATTGTGTGGGATGTTGGAGATTACTAATAAAAAGACATGATCTCTATGATAAAGAAATGGTCTAGTGAATGGTAGGGAAAAGGAAAATGCCTAAACCAAGTACCACTAAGAACAGCTGCTTTGACATATATGATCTCATTTAATCCTTCCTCTGACTATATGAGGAAGTGTCAATCCCATTTCAGAGGTAGGCTCTAAATGCTTAACAAGTTATTTAGGCCCATACAATCGATCCCAAAGCCAGAATCTGAATACAATTTTACCTCATGACAAAGCTCACAGCCCTTTCTTCTGTGTCTTTGTATCTTTCTAACGTTTAAACTTCTTGGGTTCTTTGCTGTTGATTTTTTTTTAATCTGACATGAGAACTGGGAACTTGATAATAAGATGCCCTTGAAGTGAAATGGATAGCTAGTGGGAAGCAGCTGCATAGCACAGGGAGATCAGCTCGGTGCTTTGTGACCACCTGGAGGGGTGGGATAGGGAGGGTGGGAGGGAGGGAGACGCAAGAGGGAGGAGATGTGTGAACAGATGTATATGTATAGCTGATTCACTTTGTTATAGAGCAGAAACTAACACACTATTGTAAAGCAATTATACTCCAATAAAGATGTAAAAAAAAAAAAAAGATGCCCTTGTTCAGCTCCCTCTGAAGCAATGATTCTCGGATCATTCTATCCAGGATTTAGAAGCAGTCCACTGCCAGATTTTGCGCTGTGCTGTCATATCTATGAATGTTTCCATTTTCTTGTTTCATTCAGAGAACTCAACAACAGACATACTACATCCACTATGGTCTCATCCAGACTTCAATAAACAACTATCATTTCAAAACCTCTGAGTGCTGAGGCTGGACCACTGTATTTAAATGATATAGCGGATTGCCAAGACCAAATAAAGTTTAATATTTTATAACGGATTAAAATATTGATGATGACAATACTAACAATAACAAAAATGATTTCAGTGGCATCCCTGCAAAACCCAATGGCACCCAAAGAATAAAGCAAAGGAAAAATGACATTTGATTCTCAGGTTCATTTTGCCCAATAATATACTGGATCTTATAAGAGAGACATTTCCAACCTTAAATCTCCTGAGGAATGTATTTCCTACTGTTCTTCTCTCAATTACCCCAGTGCTATCTACAGCCCCCACTTCCTTTTGTTCTTTCCTTTACTCCTATATTTATACCTGTCAGCATCTCAAGCTTAGTATCACCAGCACTGGACTACATGTAGAAGTTTTACTTATATTTTTTGCTTACAAACATTTATATAGTTCTTGCTCGGAATCACACTGTTATAAGCATTTTACAAGTATTAATTCATTTAATCCCTGCAACATTGCTATGAGGTAAGTACTATTATTATCCCCATATGATTAATGAAGAAACTGAAATTGAAGGGGAGAAATTAAGTCACTTGCCAAGGGTCACAAAATTGATGTGGGCAGAGCAAGGGTTCAAACCCAGGCCATCTGGCAGCTAGAGTCTTGGCTCTAACCATCAGGCTAGTCTATCGCTCGGATAAATGTGCTAATCCATATAGCAGTCCTGGAAAGGAATATTAATATGGATCATTGGAAAACTGCAAATAATATCTGAAAAATCTTTGGCTTTGAATCATAGAGCTTTATGTTCCAGGTGCTACTGCAAGACTAATCAACACCTCTAGTGGATACACAGGAGGTAGATGAGGAAGGCTCTTCAGGGACCAGGGGTATTAGGACTAGGAGAGGGGAATCCTCTGATCTCCTGATAAACTCATTAATCTCAAGGTCCTGGTACCATGGCTCAATTAAGAACAGTCAAGCAGTGCTAAACATCTGCCTCCAGAAAGGTCACAAACACTTCTGAGAAACACCATCCTCAGGAAGATGTCCACTCATGCTTAGAATGTAGTTATGACATGAATTCAACGGAAGCAGGAGGTGTTTTGGAGAACTGCTCCACCTTAAATTAAACAAGATTCCAAATGAAGAAGATCAGCCACGAATAGAGTGACCATCTATCTATCTCTGTTTGCCTGGGACAATTCCTGATTTCAACAGCAATCCAGGAGTAAATATCTATAGCACACTCTTTCACTCTGAAAAGCATACCAGTTTGGGTGATAAAACACATTGCAACCCTCACCAAGAATAACCAAGGGTTGGTTGTAACTCAACACATCCACACAAAAATTATCTCTGCAGATGAAGATGTACAGCATACTTAAAAATCCCTAAACTTACCATATCTGTTTCACAACTCTTCATCTAAAATTCAGTTCAACTGCTAAGTCACCTTACATATCCTGACCATGGAAAATAATAATAAAAAATACTTCTTAACTATGTAACAACCTGTACAAAGCCCCATAAAGAGATGAAAGATGTGGCACCTGCTCTACAGGTGTGCAACATCCTCTGGTTGAGAAGAGGCTTAAGTTCCATTGCTGCTCGCCCCACACAGCCAGTACTGTCTAAACCCTGTAGCACACTACTCAGTCCTCACAGCAACTCTGAGAGATAGCAATCAGTACTCTCTTTTTAGAAAAAGAGAAAACCTGAGGTTCAGAGGTCACTGTTGAACTGATAAAGTAAGTTAATAATTTGGACACAGTTGAAATAACATGAAATTTTTAGCTCCCATCCCTACTGCACTGTTGAGATGATAGAATACTTTAATATACACATGACAAGAGTCTTCAAGATTCATACCAACCTTTATTTTCAGTTATTATACAATGAAATTCCATTCCCTCTCTAGTACCGATGCCATATATAGATCACCTGATGAAACACCAGGCAAAGATATGGCCTGATGGCACCACCACTGTCTGTACAGGAGCATTCGTGTATTTGAATATTTAGTTTCTTTCTTCTTTTCTGTTTTTATCCAGTAGACTGGAAGATAGAAAAATGAAAATTCTGATCCTGGTACTAATACAATTTATAAAATCTGTGTTATCATTAAGCAAGCCAAAAGCAATACATCAAAAGCTCACAAGACATGAACTGGTCAATTATGAGTTTATTTGTGAAGGAAACAGCAGTTATTCAAAGACATACATAAAACGATGGAAATTAGGTCAAACACTGTGTCTACAATTTGAGGTGCCGGGGTGAAGAAAATGGAGATATTTGTAAATTTGTGGATTACGAATCAATACCAGGAAAGCATTTAAGCGATTCAGAAATTGCTAGAGCTGTTGATATGGATAAAGTTTTCTACAGATTTCTTATCAAGGGAAGAAAAAGGCTAGTTTTAACCTTTCTTTGAGCAAATTTTGTACAAAAGTTGGTAAATCCTCAGTAAAGGCAGTATCATAATTGCCTGTTGAATCCCCCAACAAATTACAACCAAAAAGCTTGTCCCACTGTTAAAATACATTTCCTCTATCTTCTAAAGCCATGCTAAGTAAGTTGAAAGACCCAAAGCCTTAGGTAGAAAATTATTTTTTAAATACATTCACATACATGTACTCAATATTAATACAATTCTTAGTATATTTGACAAACACATATACATCGTAAAATTAAAAAATTTTTTAATTTAAATTTAAATTTAAAAAGAAAAACATATACCATACTTGATGCCATAGTTAGGGATTTTATAACATTTTCCCTTCTATGGGACTGTTCTCCACAACTCCTTACTCTTAACCTGCCAGTCTGTGTTACTCAGCTTTTTTACATGATTTCCATCCATGTTTTCAGAAGACATTCTGTAATAAAATAGGATAAAATGAAAACTGTTTTGCTTTCACAGCAATACTGTGGTAGGGGAGGTCCCATCACCCTAATTTTGACCATAACTCCCTGTGGGTGGAGATTCGCTTATCTCTCAGCATCTCGCCTATTCCAGCTAGGTGGCAGATATTAATTGCTTCTTGAATAAATTTTTTTTAAAGTCTAAAAAGTTAAGAATCTTTACAAAAGTAAGAAAAATAAAACGTCTTTTCTAACCTAACTTTCACCATTTACTTTGACTCACTCTTCTCGCAGCTGGTTTTTAAAAAGCTGAAATCCACTTATAATTCTCACTGAAAGTTGGCTTTCTATTCACTCTATAGAGAAAGCTACAAGGTCAGGAATCAACGTAGTCAGCTTTTTTCTTTAGGTCTTCAGAACATACAAGCTTCGCTTTTCTAGAACAACTTGAAGTTCCTTCTTGCAATTTTTCTTTTCCTTTGAGGCAAAAAAGTCTCCTTTCTTTGGTTCCTCTGAGCTAGACAGTTTCTGAGCTTCTCTCCGGAGTCTGTCCATCCCTTTGAGCTTTTCCACATCTTTATACCTTAGAGGCCCAAAATGACATCACCTTCTTAGGCAGATCCCAGCTGAGCTCTTCCGGCAGGAACTGTGCAGATTAACTACAAATTGTAAAGGGCCAGGATTTTTGGAAATCATAAGGTAGACCGCAGGACTAATCAGGAGGGCTGTCCATGGTGTATTTAAAAGGAAAAAGTATAGTGCAGAGTAATGTGTCCTTTTGTGGAAAAAAGTATGTTTATAATAATCTATATACATCCAAAAAATGGAAGGATATATTCCAAATGACGGAATTAAGGGCAAAACTTGCCCTTTTCACTTTCTATGCTCATGCAATGTTTGAAATTTTAATAATAAACACAATTTTTGTAATTAAAACAATAAAGAGGAATGGTTAGGTTTTTCCAGCATGCGATGTCTTCTTTACAAAGGCCCTGCCCTAGAGATCAGAGATACAGGGATAAATTAAACGTGGGCCCCCCAGGAAGAGCTCAAGATCTCAAGGAAACAGACACACACACAATTAGCAACACAATCATCATTTTGGTCTGGAACCCAAAGAGTAAATAAATATTAGCTATTTAAGACCTAGAAAGAAAATAATTCATTCACTAGTGCCACTGAACCCTATAAAGGAATTTAGAGTGAAAAGAAAGCTGAAGGGCTTCCCTGGTGGCGCAGTGGTTGAGAGTCCACCTGCCGATGCAGGGAACATGGGTTCGTGCCCCGGTCCGGGAAGATCCCACATGCCGCGGAGCGTCTGGGCCTGTGAGCCATGGCCGCTCAGCCTGCACGTCCGGAGCCTATGCTCCACAACGGGAGAGGCCACAACGGTGAGAGGCCCGCGTACAGCAAAAAACACCTGCCAATCAGGGGACACAGGTTTGAGCCCTGGTCCGGGAACATCCCACATGCCGCGGAGCAACTAAGCCCGTGCGCCACAACTACAGAGCCTGCGTTCTAGAGCACACGAGCCACAACTACTGAGCCCGTGTGCCACAACCACTACTGAAACCCACGCGCCTAGAGCCTGTGCTCCGTAACAAGAGAAGCCACCGCAATGAGAAGCCCGTGCACCACAAGGAAGAGTAGCCCCCGTTTACCGCAACTAGAGAAAACCCGCACGCAGCAACAAAGACCCAATGCAGCCATAAATAAATAAATAAATTTACAATTTAAAAATAAAGAAATTTAAAAAATAAAAATAGTTGTATCTGCAAGGACTCTTTATCCAAATATGATCACATCCATAGGTTCCAGAGGTTAGGCCATGGACATATCTTTTGGGGGCATCATTCAACCCACTACAGGGGTTTTGGGGTTTTTTCTCTCTCTCTGGTTCTGTAACCTGACCTCTGCTGAGGTCATTTAGCTTCTAAATCATCTTTCACCCTGCACAAACTGTAGGGCCCCTGACATAGCATACAGCCTCTATCTCCACATTAAAAAAAAAATGTTTTCCCTGTAAAAATATATTTTACAGTAAAATATTCATAATATAAAATTCACCATATTAGCCACTTTTAAGTGTACAGCTCAGTGGCATTAAGTGCATTCACATTGTTGTGCAAACATCACCACCATCCATCTCCAGAATTTTTCCATCATCCCAAACTTAACTCCTTAAACATCTGTAGGTTTTTTTTGTTTTTTTTTTTTTTTTTGCGGTACGCGGGCCTCTCTCTGTGTGGCCTCTCCCATTTTGGAGCACAGGCTCCGGACGCGCAGGCTCTGGTCGCGCAGGCTCAGCGTCCATGGCTCACCGACCCAGCCGCTCCGGGGCACGTGGGATCTTCCCGGACGGGGGCACGAACCCGTGTCCCCTGCATCGGCAGGCGGACTCTTAACCACTGTGCCACCAGGGAAGCCCACATCTGTACTTCTTAAACATTAACCCCACACCTCACCCTCCTCCCACCTCCTGGTAACCTATAATCTATTTTCTGTCTCTATGAATTTGACTACTTTAGGTACCTCATATAAATGGAATCATACAATATTTGTCCTTTTCTGTCTGGCCTCTTTCACTCAGTATGTCTTCAAGATTCATCATGTATAAGAATTGTATAAGAATGTATAAGAATTGTATTGTTGTAATATGTATAAGAATTTCATTCCTTTATAAGCTGAATAATATTCCATTGTACGCCTGTACCACATTTTGTTTATCCATTCATCTGCTGATGGACAGTTTGGGTTGTTTCCCCCTTTTGGCTATTGTGAATAATGCTGCTCTAATTTGTCTCTAGATTTTGACATGGAAAAATTCGCCCATAGAAGGCTGTTGTGTGTGTAGCAGATTGTACTGGAGAGATGAAGACATTTATACTGCAAAGAATATAAATAAACTAAATTTGACTATCAAACCAACCTGTCCTTTCAAAGTCCTTTTCTACTTCTCTGTAAGTTTTCCAGCCTTTCCCTCTCTTTACTCTCTCCTACTATTCCTTTTCTCTCCTTCCCTTCTGACCTCAAATTCCTATTCACTATGTATCCAGGGTGATTCAGCTACCTTTTCTCACCTTGTCATCTACTAACCTTTTCTTTCAGGGTCTCAATTTGCAGCATCAGTTGGCTTACAGGGCATTTTTCTAGACAAAGTCCATTGCCTCCCAAATGGAATTTCTGGGGCCCACTGTTAGGTTCATATATTTCCTCCCTGCTATGTTATATTTGAAATGGCATTGGGACACAAATGTAGAAAAGCCACTAGTTTTTGAAAATCGGAGACAGGAGGATGAGAAAGAGAACAGGGCTCAAGATGAAGAGTTCAGCAGAGGAATGAGATCAAAAGTTGTCTTCAGGGGACAGAGGAAAGAGAAGACCCCAGGGCTCTGACCCTTTAGAACACAGGTGGAGGGAACACAGCCAGAAATCAAGGAAATTTTCAAGAAATACACAAAAGGTTATAAATGTATTGTTTGATAGAATCGGAAGCCACATGAATTAAACTAGATGACAAATGTGAGGATTTGTCATGCAAAAGGTTTCAAGATATAGAAAGTATATGCGTGTCTGCTTGGAACAGAAATACAGGCACCCCTCATCTGAATCAATTCTTTTCTGAAAACATGTTACATAGCAGTTTTCAGGTGGTGCAAGCCTATCACTCTATTATTTTAATCGGGAAAATTAATATGTTCTCAACCCACTCAAACACCCATCAGTTTCCCCAAATATCAATAAAACACTTGTAAACATCTATAAAGCAATCCAAATCCACCCAGGATTTCTGAATGATATAAATTAAATCATTTGAAACACCAATTATCCAATTCTTTAACACATAATGAAGTGTTTGGAGGGTATGTTTGTATGCAGTACATAAGGAATCCCTTCTTACAATATCAAACAGGAATTATATTTTCCTTTTACACGTGCAAAGATATATACCGTAATGTAAGTAGACAATGACATAACATGTTAGAGATAGTAAAGATCCTGTCTAAATTAGACCCTGGTTAGAAGTGCTCCCAGATCCCGGCAGAAAGGAACTGAGACTCAGGAAGGGGCTAATACTCAGGCAAAAGGATGAGGAAGATGGTTAGAGACAATGCGAACACTTTTAAACAACCTGAGCAAAGGACTTAAGACTGCAGCCCACTCACGCTCCATCCTCCTGCCCGATCTCAACAACGACAAATGGATTTTTATTATATACATAGGCATATTGATTGTGGTGAGATGTTGATTTTGATGGTAAGTTTAGGGTAAAAGTATCTACAAATCCTCATGGCAAATATTTGAATAATGAGAGTTTACATACACTTGTATACTTTAAAAGGAAAACAAGGGCTTCCCTGGTGGCGCAGTGGTTGAGAGTCCGCCTGCCGATGCAGGGGACACGGGTTCGTGCCCCGGTGCAGGAAGATCCCACATGCCACGGAGCGACTGGGCCCGTGAGCCATGGCCGCTGAGCCTGAGCGTCCGGAGCCTGTGCTCCACAACGGGAGAGGCCATAACAGTGAGAGGCCTGCGTACCGCAAAAAAAAAATAAATAAATAAAAGAAAACAAGACTCTAGGGAATGAGGTGATACTTGTAACTGTTCTCATCTTATATCAATTCTGAATGAAATCCAAATTTCAGGTTCTGTCTCTAAAGGATTAATGTTACAGAGCTGACAAAGACTGAGAACACAGCTGGAAGTTATATTAGAAACACAACTATCCCTATTACTATAACCTTAAGAGATTACATAAAATTAAAAGTTCCCTCAAATTAGCTAAATATACTGAAATATGAAGCTATAGTATGCAGTATGTACTTTAGATTCCCAAATTCAATAAAATTATGTATTGTAGATTCCCAGATTCAACCATATTAAAAATAATTTCTGTTACAAATGAATGCATAAAGAAAATGTGAGGATATGGGGAGGGGGAAGGGTAAGCTGTGACAAACTGAGAGAGTGGCATGGACATATATACACGACCAAACATAAAATAGATAGCTAGTGGGAAGCAGCCACATAGTATAGGGAGATCAGCTCGGTGCTGTGTGACCACCGAGAGGGGTGGGATAGGGAGGGTGGGAGGGAGGGAGACGCAAGAGGGAAGAGATATGGGAACATATGTATAAGTGATTCACTTTGTTATAAAGCAGAAACTAACACACCATTGTAAAGCAATTATGCTCCAATAAAGATGTTTTTAAAAAAAGAAAATGTGATACACACACACACACACACACACACACACAGAGAGAGAGAGAGAAAACCGGAATATTATTCAACCATAAAAAAGAAGGAAATCTTGGCATTTGGGACAACATGAATGGACCGTGAGGGCATTATGCTAAGCGAAATAAGTTAGAGAAAGGCAAATACTGTATTATCTCACCTCTTATATGTAAAATCTATTAAGCTGAACTCATAGAAACAGAGAGTAGAATGGTGGCTGCCGAGGGCTAGGGGGGTGGGGAAAATGGGGGAGATGTTGATCAAAGGGTACAGACTTCCAAGCATATGTTGAATAAGTTCTGGGATGTAATATACAGCATGGTAACTATAGTTAGCAATACTGTATTGTATACGTGAAAGTTGCTAAGAGAGCAGATCTTAAATGTTCTCACTACAAAAAAAAAAAAGGTAATTATGTGAGTTGATGTGTGATGTATATGTTAACTAACCTTATTGGCAATAATCATTTTGCAGTATATATGTGCATCCAATCATCACACTGTACACCTTAAATTTATACAACGTTATATGTCATTTATATCTCAACAAAGCTGGGGAGGGGAATAGGCTGTATTATGATATCATGTTATTTGATGTTGGCAGTTCAAAGTCATTCACTTCAAAACAGGAAGGAAAGGATGGAGACAGGGAGGGATGGAGGGAAGGAGGAAGAGAGGGAGGGAGGAAGGGCTTGGCTGCATTCAAACAGGTGCTTCCCCTACCAAAAAAAAAAAAAAAATCCTGTTAAATATATATACTGCCACCAAAAGGAAAGGAGCCAAGAAGTGGGGAGGTGTCCTGGGGTGACGAAAGAGAAAGAAAAGTTCTTCTGGAAGATTTTTCTTGAAAGCTAAGATTTTAAATATTACCATAGGAAAAAGGAAGTGCCTGATTGGCTTTCCAAAATGTATCTCTCTCCACCAGGGAGTAATGAAAGACAAAATAATCTCTCTAAAATCTGTGTAAATCTCTACACATCCTCACAAAAATGTGAATACTTTGCTCTAGATTTTTCTTTTTTATGCAACTCAGTCTTCCAGGTTTGTTTTTAGCAGACACTAAGCAAAATCAATTACCATTGCCAAGAAACAGTCCCACTGAAAAATTATTTTTGAAGCCTGTCACATCTTTTACACTACTTGGCCCATAAAGTTATAAATCCTCTCCCAAAGCAGCCCAATCTTCTCCAGGGATCTGAAGACAATTTCACTCTTCTGTTTTTAAACATCTTGAAAAATCCTTACATTTGCTTGAAAAGGCAGATTGATGTTCCCTACACACACACACACACATACACACACACACACACAGAGGAAATAAACACAGTGAGTTTGGAGAAACTGCAGGGGCAGCTTCTGTGGTAAATATTTCAATCAAGTCTATATTTATAAACCTTTTCTGAAGTATCTGCCTTAAAGTCATGTAATCTAAAAACCAGGGTAAAGAAATTGACATCAGTAAGCCACATCATCTCTGATTCCACAGGACTGTCCCCAGGCCAGAGCAAAAATGTAGCTGCCTAACGATTTTTTAAAATAACCACTGCAAATGTCCTTGATAATGTATTTCTGTGTTTCAACCTATTAGTATCAAAAAGTTCATCCTGATAGCTAAGCCAATTTTCTTCAGTTGCAAAGTAATATCATTCTCGGGCAAGGAGTAAAGAAATGAGCAAAGATTGAGTCCGAGGAAATGGCTTCACATCCTATATTTGCTGTGTGGCTTCAGGCTAGTTGTGGGTCTCTGTTTCCTAACTGTGAAAAGAAATTACCTCACTAGATCATATTTACAGATATGGTGCTGCTCTAAGAGACAGTAACTAACTGGTTAGCACAAGCCAAACAAAACAGTCATTCATATATGTATTATGACATATATAATTCATATTTTAGACAGCTCTCTTTTACTCAGATTGACTAATCCTAAACTTTTTTTTTAACATTTCCTAAACTCTATTCATTGTGTTTGTTCTTGTAGAGAACAATATTTTTGACATATTAACTGATGCAGTATTTCCCTCTCTACAGTTGATCCTTCAACAACAGGGGTTTGAACTGTATAGGTCCACTTATATGCAGACTTTTTTTCAGTAGTAAATACTACAGTACTACACAATCCCCTTTTGGTTGAATCCAAGGATGCAGAATCCAAGGAATACACAGGAACCATGGGTAAGGAGACTGACTATAAGTCATACGTGGATTTTCAACTGCATAGAGGATCAGCACCTCTATACTCTCTCCACCCCACTGTTTTCAAGGTTCAGCTGTATTTCCTATTAGCCCAGGACACTCCTCCACTCCCATGTTCTTGCAGTCTAGGAGACAGGTAGGCATTTGGGAGTTTCTATTTTAGAGAAGAGCCAAAGAGGCAAATTCTTGACTTTTGCATACAAAATGCCAAGGACCTAGCATGGACAAGAGACTTACTTGAAAAAAAAAATGCTGTTTTCCAAACCAACCAGGAGACTCCCACAGTTTGCACGGGGTGTTTAGGAACCCTAGATAAGCCCAGGGAGCACTGGACAGGTGAGGAAATGGGAGACCTAGACCCTATATTCCTTACAATCAAAACAAAGAAGGTTTGCAGCAAACTCTAAGGACCAACACATACGGCCCACAAAGAGGACCAGAATGGATCCTCCTGTCTTGGCATCTGTAAGGTTGCTAGAAATTAGTTGGAACATATGAGAAAGCAGAAACCATAGACAGACTGGGGAAACTCTTAATTGACAGCTATTACCCTGAATTGTCAAAAGACTTCAAATGGAAAAAAATTAAGTTACATCTATTGGAGACCCTAAGGTTGGGGTCTTAATGCCATACCGGGTACACTCTTCTCTGACAGATTCAATTCTCTGAATCTTGCATAAGTAGTAAGATGCAAACTAGACACGATGACCAAGGGGCTGGCTCTAAGACGAGTCCAAGAATCACTTCATTGTTTGCAATGTTATGTGTTGATTCCAAATCAGCACTGAAAGCCTGATTTCAATCATCTGAGATGATTTAGCAATAGCACACAAAATTCGTGCCCCAGTAGCTGATCTCATTCATCTAAGTGGCTTCTGAAGTAACATGTTACTGCTGCTGGAAGAGATTACAAGTAATGCTCAGTATAAGAGGTGACTTCCTATAGCAGAGACAAGTGAATAACATTTAAAGTTAAGAAGTCTTAGGAGCAACAACAACAGTTACACCGACCGTAGAGAGAAAATGCAACATATCCCGATTTCCCTTGAAGGACACTGACAACAGTTCATTATTCATGTATGGAATATATCATATATGGCAGACTTCCGTTATGCACCACTCACAGACTTCAATCCCTAGCAGAATGCACCTCAATAATGAGCGCCAGAGGCTTCAAATTTCAATTCAATTTCTTCTGGTAAAAGTTTAAAACTAGGGCTTCCCTGGTGGCGCAGTGGTTGAGAGTCCACCTGCTGATGCAGGGGACATGGGTTCGTGCCCCGGTCCGGGAGGATCCCACATGCCGCGGAGCGGCTGGGCCCATGAGCCATGGCCACTGAGCCTGCGCGTCCGGAGCCTGTGCTCCACAACGGGAGAGGCCACAGCAGTGAGAGGCCAGTTGAAAACTAGCTTATATAATCCTCTTTCCATCTGTCAATTACCTAGAACTAGATGAAGAACACAGTAGGCTTTTTTCCCCTTTGATTAATACCACAATAGACGGAATGCATAACAACTCAATTTGCTTTGTACTGTGATAGGAGTAAGCATTTCTGATTAATCACAATGACATCTCCTATCGCGCCCACCCTCACCCCCCCCCCAGTAAAACTTTTAGGAAATCAATTACATCAGTTAGAAGTAAATCAGCACACCTTCTTGATTGTTTTAACACAGTGGTCATAATTACAAAAATAAAAATCCTTTTTCATGCAGAAGATCTACACTCTGCAATTGCTACAAGGATTTCTATTACAAAACTGATTTTGAGATCATAAGTTTATTTTAGCATAAAGTTACTGGAACAAAGTGATCACTCTTGTCAACCCTCCTCCCTACGCAGTACCCCTCAAAGGTTTTCTAATGTCATAGAGCTGCAGTTCAAAAATTTGCAAGACTGAATTCATATCACTGCAATCACAATGGTGGAGGCTGAAAAAAAAATTCCTGCCACTCGGAATAATTACTGTTTTTTCACTGACCCTGCATGTAAGGGTGATGTAATTTCCCTGAAGGAATAGTTAAAGTACTATGCTAAAGTTCAGACTAGCTTTTTTTTATTTTTTTTATTTTTTTTTATTAGTTTCTGCTTTATAACAAAGTGAATCAGTCATACATATACATCTGTTCCCACATCCCTTCCCTCATGCATCTCCCTCCCTCCCACACTCCCCATCCCACCCCTCCAGGCGGTCACAAAGCACCGAGCTGATCTCCCTGTGCTCTGCGGCTGCTTCCCACTAGCTATCTACCTTACGTTTGGTAGTGTATATATGTCCATGCCTCTCTCTCGCTTTCTCACAGCTTACCCTTCCCCCTCCCCATATCCTCAAGTCCATTCTCAAGTAGGTCTGTGTCTTTATTCCCGTTTTACCCCTAGGTTCTTCATGACTTTTTTTTTTAATTCCATATATATGTGTTAGCATACGGTATTTGTCTTTCTCCTTCTGACTTACTTCACTCTGTATGACAGACTCTAGGTCTATCCACCTCATTACAAATAGCTCAGCTTCGTTTCTTTTTATGGCTGAGTAATATTCCATTGTATATATGTGCCACATCTTCTTTATCCATTCATCCGATGATGGACACTTAGGTTGTTTCCAGCTCCGGGCTATTGTGAATAGAGCTGCAATGAACATTTTGGTACATGTCTCTTTTTGAATTATGGTTTTCTCAGGGTATATGCCTAGTAGTGGGATTGCTGGGTCATATGGTAGTTCTATTTGTAGTTTTTTAAGGAACCTCCATACTGTTCTCCATAGTGGCTGTACCAATTCACATTCCCACCAGCAGTGCAAGAGTGTTCCCTTTTCCCCACACCCTCTCCAGCATTTATTGTTTCTAGATTTCTTGATGATGGCCATTCTGACTGGTGTGAGATGATATCTCATTGTAGTTTGGATTTGCATTTCTCTAATGATTAATGATGTTGAGCATTCTTTCATGTGTTTCTTGGCAGTCTGTATATCTTCTTTGGAGAAATGCCTATTTAAGTCTTCTGCCCATTTTTGGATTGGGTTGTTTGTTTTTTTGCTATTGAGCTGCATGAGCTGTTTATAAATTTTGGAGATTAATCCTTTGTCAGTTGCTTCATTGGCAAATATTTTCTCCCATTCTGAGGGTTGTCTTTTGGTCTTGTTTATGGTTTCCTTTGCTGTGCAAAAGCTTTGAAGTTTCATTAGGTCCCATTTGTTTATCTTTGTTTTTATTTCCATTTCTCTAGGAGGTGGGTCCAAAAGGATCTTGCTGTGATTTATGTCATAGAGTGTTCTGCCTATGTTTTCCTCTAAGAGTTTGATAGTTTCTGGCCTTACATTTAGGTCTTTAATCCATTTTGAGCTTATTTTTGTGTATGGTGTTAGGGAATGATCTAATCTCATACTTTTACATGTCCCTGTCCAGTTTTCCCAGCACCACTTATTGAAGAGGCTGTCCTTTCTCCACTGTACATTCCTGCCTCCTTTATCAAAGATAAGTTGACCATAGGTGCGTGGGTTTATCTCTGGGCTTTCTATCCTGTTCCATTGATCTATCTTTCTGTTTTTGTGCCAGTACCACACTGTCTTGATTACTGTAGCTTTGTAGTATAGTCTGAAGTCAGGGAGCCTGATTCCTCCAGCTCCATTTTTCGTTCTCAAGATTGCTTTGGCTATGCGGGGTCTTTTGTTTTTCCAAACAAATTTTGAAATTTTTTGTTCTAGTTCTGTGAAAAATGCCAGTGGTAGTTTGATAGGTATTGCATTGAATCTGTACATTGCTTTGGGTAGTAGAGTCATTTTCACAATATCGATTCTTCCAATCCAGGAGCATGGTATATCTCTCCATCTATTTGTATCACCTTTAATTTCTTTCATCAGTGTCTTATAATTTTCTGCATACAGGTCTTTTGTCTCCTTAGGTAGGTTTATTCCTAGATATTTTATTCTTTTTGTTGCAATGGCAAATGGGAGTGTTTTCTTGATTTCATTTTCAGATTTTTCATCATTAGTGTACAGGAATGCCAGAGATTTCTGTGCATTAATTTTGTATCCTGCTACTTTACCAAATTCATTGATTAGCTCTAGTAGTTTTCTGGTAGCATCTTTAGGATTCTCTATGTATAGTATCATGTCATCTGCAAACAGTGACAGCTTTACTTCTTCTTTTCCGATTTGGATTCCTTTTATTTCCTTTTCTTCTCTGATTGCTGTGGCTAAAACTTCCAAAACTAGGTTGAATAAGAGTGGTGACAGTGGGCAGCCTTGTCTTGTTCCTGATCTTAGTGGAAATGGTTTCACTTTTTCATCATTGAGAACAATGTTGGCTGTGGGTTTGTCATATATGGCCTTTATTATGTTGAGGTAAGTTCCCTCTGTGCCTACTTTCTGGAGGGCTTTTATTATAAATGGGTGTTGAACTTTGTTTTTCTTCTTGCTTTTTAAAACAGCTTTATTATCTTCCTATATTCATTTTAGTTTGAACAAATTAAGATTCTCAAGGGGCTCTTTTTCACTTTGTTTATCCTGAAGGCCATAGCTCTCAATATAAAGGCTTATCAGAAGGAGTTAAGGACATTTCCAGAATCTAGGCAAACCCTTCTACTCCACCTCCCCTAAGAAAAATGAAAACTTTCTAAGGGACTAGTTGGTACAGCTAAGCCAATTTATTTTTAACCTAGGTTCTCAGAGAAGTCAAATATAAGCATGATAATATTAACCAACTTGGCAAGTACCCCAGGGAATATTTACACTCAATTTTTTTAAAGAGCATCTAATACCTTCCAAAGAACTATTAATTTGCATGTAAAGATGTTCGTACCTAAAATAAAAGCTGTTGTGACTGGATGTAGCTTAAAACACACCACAGTCCCGCCACCAGGATGCTCACAAATTTAAATGATTATCTAATTACACAAGCAACATCTATTAGCAGCCTTGTCAGTTATTTAAAACTCTGACAGCTTTGTTGTTCCAAAAGGAGCTATCCTATTCCCAAAGGGCCAGTCAACAGACTAGTATTGTCAGAGTGGTTTAACAAAAACTTTCATTAGTCAAAATAATTCAACAAATGTGGTAGATGGAGATATCGTACTATGGCTGAGCTCAACAGCTGAGCACCTTAAGGATATCAAAGAAATGTGAAATATGATCTCTGCCCTTAAGGATCTTACAGTCTGCTAAGGAAACCAAAAACATCCAAGAAAGAATCAGCAAGGAAAAATGGAATTTTTAGCACTAATATTTGTCGTATAGATTTTCACTATCCAATACAATAGCCACTAGCTACATATGGTTATTAGCACTTGAAATGTGCCTAATTCAAATTGAGACGTGCTGTAAGTGTAAGATACACACCAGGTTTTGAAGACAGTGCCCCAAAAAACCCAGGATATAAAATACCTTTTATAATTTTTGTATTGATCACATGTTAAAATGACAATATCTTAGATATAATGGGTTAAATAAAGCATATTAAGATTAATTCCAACTGGGTTTTTTTTCTACTTTTGTAAATGTGGCTACTAGAAAAATAAAAATTATATAAGTGACTTGCATTTGTCATTTGTATTCTTTTTCTCCTGGGCAGGGTTGGTATAGGGGATAAGTGGCATACTTGTACCTGTTCGAAAAATTCACAGAGGGGCTGGCCTTTAAAGGATCCAGAGGACTTTGAAGGTGGAGTTAGGAGGGAGACATGTGCCAGGCGGAAGCTGGAATATTAAATTCTAGGGGTAGAAGAGAGATTGGCCTGGAAGTGCATTTGGGGGGTTTAGACATCTGGGCTGAGATCAAGTTCTGAAGTCAGACAGGGACACACACACACTTTTCCTAACTTTTCATCTCACTTCTGCTGTGCTTTATAAGCAAACACGGTGAAAGAGATACCACAGGGAAGTTCAAGGTAAGTTTATAAAATCTTCAGTGGGAAAGCAAGAAGCTGAGATTCCATTTGCCATTCCTGAAAGTAACCTTGGGTAAACGATTTATCGTCTCTGCCTTGGATTATCCTTATTGTCTCTTATTACGTAATTTCTAGTTTTTTTTTAATGTCTATGCTATCTATTGACTTTAAGAATTTCTTACCAATAAGTGCTTGAGTAATATCACATACCAAAGAGATTGATATTACTCTAGGATCGTGATCAGCCAACCTCCACACTAACTTCTCAACCACTGATTGAAGCTCCCATTCTCCACAACAGCTAATTCAAACCATAAACTCTCTTTGGACATCTTCCCGCACCCAGCCTGTGCTCTCAGAGATGGCTTAATCCCAATCCTATAGAGACAACCTACACATTTACACTTAGCAAGCCTTTTCTTGCTTCCTTTCCTTGTTACACTGGTGAAGGTAGAAGGATCTCTGAATAATGATGCATCTGGGGACCTAATCTCCTTTCTCTTTTCACCCTAGACCAAGCGGTCCTCCAAACTTTATTCTCAGATACCCGCTAAAATGATTTTGAAAAACCTCTCTCATATTTTTAAGTTGACATCCAAAAGTTACCATCTAATTTGGTATAGGATATCACTGGCAAAGGATATAACTGCCTCTATTTTGTAAATTTTGTAACAACGTTTAAAAATATAACTGTTACTTCATTCTTTAAATATGCCCAACATTTAAAACGTGTGAAATCACTACTGATTTTATTCCTACCTTCATCCAGTTAAAAAATACATGAATAAGCTCTTCCTTAACATCAGAAAATGTCATATCGTTCCTTCTACTCTTGGAACTCATTATTCTGTTCTATTTCTCCAACAAAATTTCAAGCCAATGTAATATATTTTATGCTTGGAAGTCTTTTATTGTTCGCCTTATCATACCTCCCTGCAAAAAAAAGTCAGTAAATTTAATTTTTTTAATCTCCTGGGTCCATAAGTTTCTAAGTGATAACATTTTTCTTCTGGATTGAGTTCTCATTAAATTACCATTACATTCAATTGATAAACACAATGTAACATATTTTATATTTTGACAGATATTTATTAATTATAACAAACAGTATTTAGATGGAACTATTAATTAATTGAGTTTTTTTAAATTATTCCATGGGTCCATGGATAATATAACTTATTGCCAAAATTAGACAATGTTCCGCATCAAGTTTATTTCTGTATTTCATTTTTTAATGTAAGTACCTAGAACATTCTTTACATAAATAGGTAGATAGAACTGGAAGGATTTATTATAACAATGTCACTCAATTCTTTAAACTTCTGAGTTACATGTCAAAAGTCAAATAGTTATCTAGCAACCAAAAATTATTTTTAGTGACCTATCAGCTGACAGCTCTATTAGGCATTTCTTTCATTTCATAAAAAGCAAAAAAAAAAAAATTACTTGAGTTGCAAAAGGATTTATAACCTTTATTACCCATTTGGGTCGTTCGCTTTCTCCACATAAATGCTACTGCGTTTGTGTGGGGCTCACGGAGGCACCATGGCGAGTAAGAATAAATTGCTGGTCTGCCCTTCTTTTGTCATTGGGAGAAGAACTCTGTGAAAGGAGATGGATGGAAGAAGAATCTACTTGACCACAGAAGGATTCTCAGGAATACTGATTTTAGGAAGACAACATATGGAACTTGAGGACCTAACAACTGGATTCCCTTAAAATTACATTATTTGTGTGCCCACAGAAATCTTGGGAGTCTTTATGTGCCTACACAAGTACAGGTACCTTGGCTTGAAGACCACAGTTGTAGGCCTTTCATTGATTCCCATGACTTCAACTACAATGTGTCTAAATGCTGGTAACTGTCAAACATACATCAGGTCAGCCCACACTCCTGAGATTCAGAACCACCTACCTATCAACCTACTTGCCATTCTAACTCATCAGCACTTCCTGAATCTATCCACTTGCCTTTATCTCCCCCCGGCCTTGCCCAAGAAAGCCACCGTGCTTTCTTGACTGGATGCCATATTAACATCCTGCCTCACGCAGCTCCCTGCATCCGGTCTTATTTCCTTCCCACCCGTGCTCCACACTATAGCTAGAATAGTTTAAAGGATAAAAATAAAAGTGAATCACATTCTGACCCTCCTTAAAATCTTTAGCGGCCTCCCAGCATTTAGACTAAAGTAAGAACTCCTTTATTATGACTCATAGGGCAATCCAAGTCCATTCTCAATCCATCTCCTGGGCATATCTCTGCCACTTTTTCTCACAGTCTAAGCTCCAGCCAGTCTGGACTTCTTTCCATTTTTCAAAGGCTCCAGGACCTAAACCTACATACATGTTGTTTCCTCTGTGCCCTCTGCCTAACTCCTACTTAAATGAAAGGCTTAGTTTAACTGTTACTTCCTCCAGGAAGCCTTTCCTGATCTCTGTGAGGCTGGACCCTCACAGATGAATGCTCCCCCGGTACTCCTAATTCCTCTAAACAGCACAGATCACATGTCACTGGAGGAACTTGTTTATCCTTTGATTATCAACTTTATACTGCAAGGACCATATCTATCTTATGTACCTAGTACTGACCCTGAAATATTTTCTATATCTAGTACTGAGCCTGAAATATTGTAAGTGCTACATAACTGGTTGGTGAATAAAAAATGTCTCCTTATTAATTCATAACCATAATTTTATTATAGGTATAGTCATCATTCCCTGACCCAAAATTTGTTTGAAATATGTCATTCTCCATTATCACTTGAAGGCAAGTTCATAGTTCCTTTCTGATGACTCATAAAAGCATAAAATATTCCAAAGTGACTAAATATAGAGATCTAAGTACCAAGAGTTTGTCTATTGTGTTAAAGATGCTGTTAAGGAAAAAGTCAGCTTTCTTGAGAGGACCCTGATTGTAACTTTCATCACTATTCCATTTAGATAGAATCATGTCAGCCATCGACATGGACCCAGGTAGGAATTTCATTAATTTAAAGGTTTTCCTTCCCTGAATGCTCTAAAGAGACTTAAAATAGAAATTATTAATTTCTGACAAATTTCTATAGGCTATATTCATGTCTGCCTTGCCTCTTGTATATAAACTTTGTGTGATAACATTCATTATTTTTATCTGCATGCTCACAGTTAATTGACTATTAAGTATTTTAAATTTCTTTTGTACAGTAAAAATGAGCAAAAACAAATGTATAATTGGCCTTAATAAAACAAATGAGTGCATTGAAGGAAGTATTGTATTTGCTAAGAATACAGTTACATTGTATTCTTTAGTAGTGTTTGCCTTATTAAACCACCCATTACAATTGCCTTTATGGATAGCATCTCTCATATAAAGTAGTGCAATATGATAAGCCAACTGCTGCTAAATGATCGATTTCATTTATGTAGCCAGATGAAGGGATGTCTTTCATACCAACACTCTTTAAGGCAGAAGACAATCACCAAGGGAATTCTCTGATAATCAATAAGCATCAGTCATGAAAATAACCTTCCTCTTAACCACTTCCTTGCTTTCACGTACTCACTGGTATGTGTGTAGATACCGAGGACCTAATATCCACATGACCTTTCTCAAGTTTAATGTCTTCGTGGTTTCTGTTCTGTATTCTATCCTGGATAGTTTCGTGAATTCTATTTTTGAGTCAGGTCGCCTGAAGAGATTTTTTAAGTATAAGATCTCCCACAAAAGGTAGAGAATACCAAACTCCCAGCGTTTTTTCCTCAGACCTTTCCACTGTCCTATTTCCTCATCCCCAAAAAGATATAATCATTTTGTCATTTTTCAAGTTCTAAACCTTGCTGTTATATTTTTCATTTTGTGCTGTCAATCCTTACCACTTATCCTGTGTCACCTAGGCATCACAGTAATCATCTTACAATCTGGATCACTTTTATCCTTTCTTTTCACATCAGCACCAACTAGAATCAACACTTGGCAAACATTCCATCTATTAATTCTGTTCACAAATACCTATTGAAAGCACACTATCTACTATGGACAAGGACTGTGCCAGGTTCTGGGGTTAAAGAGGGACCAGAGGAGACTTCAGTTTTGACCTCAGGGGGCTTCCAGCCTAGCAGACGAGACACACAACAAACATGTAAATATACATAATTAGAGATCATAAGTGTTATTAAGAAAACTAAAATAGTTCTGTGCTGGAGAATAATAATGGAGACAAGATCTACTTTTATCAGGAGGTGGAGGAAAGCCTCTTGGAATTAACTACATTTAATCTGAGGTCTCAGTAGCAAAGGGGATAGAGGCACAAAATGAGGTAGGAATGATCGACCAAAGAGCCTTATCGCCCACAGTGAGGAGTTCACAGTTCATCCAAGAGGCAAGATCAGATTTAACTTTAAAAAAAAGAGATGAATCAGTCAATAAAAGATGGAAATTTACTCAGCCATAAAAAGGAATGAAGTACTGATTTATTCTATAACATGGATGAACAATAAAAACATTATGCTAAGTGAATGAAGCCAGTCACAAAAGACTGTATGATTCCAACTATACGAAATGTCCAGAATAGGGAAATACACATAAACAGAGAGTAGATTAGTGCTTGCCAGGGACTGAGAGGACGTGGGATGCAGAGTGACTGCTAATGGGGATGGGGTTTCTTTTCAGGGTAATAAAAATGTTATGATATTAGATAATGATGATGATGCACAACTTTGTGAATATACTAAAACCCACTGAATTATATGCTTTAAAAGGTGGATTTTATGGTATATGAATTATATATTAATAAAGCTATTAGTAAAAAAAACTTAAAAAAGAAAGCACTTTCAGCTGAAGAATGAGTAAAAGGTGCTAATACTGGAAGCGGGGAGAGTTAGGGGGCTGCGGGAGTGGTCCAAGTCAGGGACTGTGTGATGTGGCTTAGAAAGTGGACAATAAAAATGGACAGGAGTAGACGGTTTTGAGATACATAGAAGGTGAAAGCTATAGATTTTGGTGATACATTGGATGTGAAAGTGAAAGGGACAAATTAAGGATGACTCTCAGTGTTTATCTCCAACAACTGGGTAGATGGTGGTAGTCCTTGTGGAGATAAGGAATACTGAAAGAGGGACAGATTTGGAGGAGGATGAAATCCAGGATTCCATTTCAGACATGATAAGCTTGACAAGCCTGTAAGACAATCAACTAGAGACTTCAAAACGGCAGTTGGAGACAATATCAAACTCATGGGTAGAGACTGAGATCTGTAAAAGAGAGAAAGCAGAGAGAGAAAGGAAGGGAGAGAGGCCCATGTTTAGTTGAGAGGAACATCAAAATTTTGTAGCAGAGGAGTGAAAAAACATCAAGGGGGATAAGAATAAACCAGAAAAAAGTCCAAGGTCAGAGAAATCAAAATGAGATCGTATTTCAAAAAAGGAAGTGGTCCATGGAATCCAGTGCTGAGTGAAGTCTAAGATCAAAAAGAGCGAAGCTGTGGCCACTGAATTAGGCCAAGTGAAGGTCATTCGTGACCTTGACAAGAGCAGTTTCAGCTGAGTGTTGGGTTGAAAACAAGGCTGGAGGTAAAGCGTTAGAGACAGTAGGTGTAGACAATTTTTTAAAGAGGGTGATTACCAAGAAGACAGGAATGGAGCAAATGATCAAGAGAAATTTGGGGCCAAGATTTTCGGTTTGATCTTATACACTGATTGGGGACTGAGGAAAAGATCAATGAGGCACAGTGAAGGAATAAGTTAGAGAAGAAAGTCCTGCAGAAGGCAGAAAATTAGGACTAGGATCCAGTGGAAAGGAAAAGAACTGGAGTTGATAGGAGAAGGAGGGTATTTCCTCTATCATACTAAGAGGAATATATGCATGTGTGTTTATATATTTGGTAATGAAGACAAATAAGTGTCTTCCTGATGGCTTCTATCTTTTCAGTGATGTAAGAAACAAGGTCACCAACTACAAGAGACGCAGGAAGTGTTCTGAGAGATTTGAGGAAGGCAGGTAATAGGAAATAGCCATTTCAGGAAGTGGGAAACTGAGTCTGCTAGAGAAGTACAGTAGGATAGCAGCTGAGCACTGACTGGCTATCTGAGATTTGTGATCATGCGTTTAAAATTAAACCAGGCTGGGACTTCCCTGGTGGCACAGCGGTTAGGAATCCGCCTGTCAAAGCAGGGACACAGGTTTGAGCCCTGGCCCGGGAAGATCCCACATGCCACGGAGCAACTAAGCCTGTGCACCACAACTACTGAGCCTGCGCTCTAGAGCCCGTGAGCCACAACTACTGAGCCCGCGAGCCACCACTACTGAGCCCATGTGCTGCAACTACTGAAGCCCATGTGCCTAGAGTCTGTGCTCCGCAACAAGAGAAGCCACCACAATAAGAAGCCCGCGCACCGCAACGAAGAGTAGCCCCCGCTCACTGCAACTAGAGAAAGCCCGCACACAGCAACGAAGAGCCAACACAGCCATAAATAAATAAATAAATAAATAAATAAATTTACTTAAAAAAATTAAACCAGGCTGCCCTCCTGTGTGCTTTTTAATCTAGGAATATTCAGCTGCTTGGGCACCGACAAGGAGACAGTGAATGGTATATTCATAGCATCAGAGTTTTTCTAGAGATAAATACCAGAGGGAGAAAGGTAAAAGAAGTTGAGGGATTTTTTTCAAGAGAGTTATTCGGGTACACAACCATGGAATCTAAGCTGAGTGAGGAGGAAAACGAAGAGAGTTTGGTGGAGGTGATGAGTGGATAGTGAGAATGCATTCAAACAAGAGATGACTGTTTGAGAAGGCAGACGAACCAAGCTGGATGAGCAGATGGGTGTTCAGTCACTGAGGAGAAACTAATGACAGGGTTCAGGGAGGGGAAATAAGGCTATGAATTAGGAGCTGAAACTCTCAATGAATGGAGAAGGGTGACCAGGGGATCAATAGACGACAGCATGGGCTTGGGGTGAAGGCGATATATCTATTTTGTGTAACACAAAGGATCAGGGGTTTTGACGTAGGGAAAGGGAAGGATCAGTCTAAAAACAGTAAGAGAACAAGGGAAAAAAACAACGCATGCCTCCCCATACTTTTTTTTTTTTTTTTTTACACTTTATTGAAAAATATTCTTTGGTCTTTAGATAGAAACAGGAATTTATTTGCCCCAAAGGATGATCTCACCATACCTCTGCTGGAACCAGGACATGGCCTCCTCTTTCCTGATTCTGTGTTTGGCCCCAAAGCTGCCTGTCCTGCATTTGAGGTACTTGGACTATGAGTGAAAAAGCAGTTTCTGCTTGATGGGGCTGTAGCCCACCTTCAAACATCAACTGAATGTCTACCCTACAAAGGATGAATGCTTGTTATCTTCCAGCTCAACCATAGGACTTTTTAAAAGCCAGATTTCCAGACAGTCCTCTAATATACATTTTTCTATTGGTAACCATAATGACAAAATATTCAGTATCCATCCATACATTCAGATATATATTTTTTTGCTATATTGTACAAACAGTATAGGTTTGGGAAACTACTTCTTTTCCACTTGATAGCTTATCATAAAGATTTTCTAACAACATTAAATATTTTTCTACAACATGATATTAATAAATGCATTGTATTACATTGGATAAATCAGCTGAGATTTATTTAAGCAACATGCTATTCTTATATGTCTAGGTTGTTTCCAAATTTGGGATACTATAAATAATGCTGTAATGAACATCCATAGGC
Organism: Mesoplodon mirus; assembly: GCF_964341445.2. NCBI lineage: Eukaryota > Metazoa > Chordata > Mammalia > Artiodactyla > Ziphiidae > Mesoplodon > Mesoplodon mirus. Next base: position 65,038,097 of record NC_138993.1, on the reverse strand, counting down.
ATAAATCTCTGAAGACATCTCTATCATTGCCTATAATCAATCCCTTGAAGTAGTATAATTCGGTCATAGAAAATGGATGTTTTTAGGGGTTTTGAGATATATCATTCAATCATCTTCAAAGAAAGTTTGTATTACAAGCAGCATCTAAGACTTCCCTTGTACCTTGTCAAGCCTGTCTATATTCTTTGTTTCCTTTCTTTCTTTTTTATTTTTTATTTTTTACTGTAATATGTATTTTTTAATTGTTATTGAAATATAGTTGATTTACAATGTTGTGTTAGTTTCAGGCATACAGTAAAGTGATTCAGTTATACATATATATGTATATATTCATTTTTTACATTCTCTTTCATTGTAGGTTATAACAAGATACTGAGTATAGTTCCCTGTGCTATACAGTACGTCCTTATTGGTTATCTATTTTATACATAGTAGTATGTATATTTTAATCCCAAACTCTTAGTTTATCACTCTCCCTCCCTCCCCCCCTTGGTAACCATAAGTTTGTTTTCTACGTCTGTGAGTCTAATTCTGTTTTGTAAATAAGTTCGTTTGTATCCTTTTTCTAGATTCCACATAAAAGCGATATCATAAGTTTTTGCACAGCAAAGGAAACCATAAACAAAACAAAAAGACAATCTACAGAATAGGAAAAAAATTTTGCAAACGATGTGACAAAGGATTAATCTCCAAAATATACAAACAGCTCATGTAGCTCAATATCTAAAAACCAAAAAACCCAATCCAAAAATGGGCAGAAGATACAAAGACATTTCTCCAAAGAAGACACACAGATGGCCAAAAGGCACATGAAAAGATGTTCAACATCGCTAATTATTAGAGAAATGCAAATCAAAACTACAATGAGGTATCATCTCACACCAGTCAGAATGGCCATCATCAAAAAGCCTACAAATAATAAATGCTAGAGAGGGTCTAGAGAAAAAGGAACCCTCCTACGCGGTTGGTGGGAATGTAAATTGGTATAGCCACTATGGAGAACAGTATGGAGGACCTTTAAAAACTAAAAATAGAGTTACCATATGATCCAGCAATCCCATTCCTGGGCATATATCCAGAGAAAAACATAATTCAAAAAGATATATGCACCCCAATGTTCACAGCAGCACAATTCACAATAGCTAGGACATGGAAGCAACCTAAATGTCCATCAGCAGAGGAATGAATAAAGAAGATGTGGTACAAATATACAATGGAATATTATTCAGCCATAAAAAAATGAAATAATGCCATTTGCAGCAACATGGATGGACCTAGAAATTATCATACTAAGTGAAGTAAGCCAGACAGAGAAGGACAAATATCATATGATATCTTTCTTTTTAATACATGAATAAATAAGGACCCAAAAGGAAGGGTCTTGTTCATGAGTCAGAACCTGGAGTGCTGACGTGCCAAGGCCTTTCGGTTCCAACATGCAGTAGGTAACATCTCCCATACTCACCTCCCCTAAGATGCCTTTCTCCAGCCTTTTCCTGCTCCTGTACCCTGAATGCTAATTATCTTCCCTGCTGTTATTTTGACCAGACCAGTCCTTTGCACAAAATCCCCCCAAAGCTCCCTGGATTAAATTTAAGTTTCTTCCCAATTTTTATTTCCTATTTACAGACTTGCTTAGACCCCATCCCTAACCTCCTAGATCCAAGTCATTATTAGCTTGTTCCCAGCCTCTCCAAATCCCCCACTCCTATCAAATTTAATTTCTGGATGAAAACTTCCAGGTAAACACAAATTGCTATCATTTTATCTTTTTCTATTGGGTTTCATTATCTCTTTTATTCTTTTCTCAATTTCCTTTTGTGTTTTCCCTCTTCCTCATAACTCGTTTTATTTTTATTCGTTAGGTATGTTTTCCAGACCTCATCACTGCATCTCTATTTCAGATTTATTGTGCTGGAGTTCTTCAAGCTATAGCTTCTTTCTTAGGTGTTTCAAACGCTGGATAATAAAATGAATGCTCTATATTTGTCAAGTGCAAAATTACATTTCTCACTGGCTATTGCTTTCAATAGGACAATAATAGTTACTACACAAAACTAAAGGGATAAAAAGAACAGAGAACTAATATTGCAAATTGCAATATTCTACCCATTCTGTAGACATGGCAAGCCTTTTGCATGTGGTATGTTTTATAGTTTCAAAAGAAAAGGGCCTTTTTCTGGATGGAAATTCGACTCTTGATAGCCTGACAGTGGTCCCACTTAGGGCAGGAAGTTAGAACTTCATTCTATTGTAATTTTCTCTTTTCCAGTTTGTAGGAAAAAGAAATATTCCCACACCACAAATCAAAGAGAACACATTATCTAAAAACAAGACAAAACCAAAAAACCAATGCTTCAATAAGGGAAAACAGATGTATCAATCAAGCAATAGAGTGTTTTGCATTTTCATGCAAAAAATGCATAATATCCTTGTCAAAATTATGGAATTTGTCCTTTACAGCTTTCTTGCTTGTTACACATAAAATAAACAGACCTCTTCTTTATCCAACCAAGACCTCACACAGTATGGAAGATACTGGACCTACACAGCCCAACACATCTGCCTTGGGATCAGGTTCGCAGATGCCCTTCCAAACAACTTTTTTTACCCCAAGTCTCAGTCAGAACCCCAAGACCAGTCAACAGCATCTCTGTCCCTTTTCCTTGTTGTCATCTTTCAGCACTGCCCCCAGGTAATTGTCTTTAGGTACCAATCATTTCTCCCGTTCTCATCTTCTTAAGGCTCCTTCCTTCCTTCTAATTCCTGCTGATTCTTCCCACAGCCAATGCCCCTACAATCTTTTTCTCTGGGTTCTCTGGAAACACCCCAGTCCCTCCTACACACTCCCATTCCTGTATTCTCAAGCTCATGTCAGAATGCTCAGATTCTTCCTTACCCTAAATAGATCCCGGTTTCTGAGGATTTGTTTTCCCTTTTTAGCCCTCTCTAGGGGAGCCTGCTCATTTTCTCACACCCATCCACAAGCATCCTTGAGTAGCTTTTTCTCTGCCATTTCTAAACCATGACTTCTCCGCCCTTGTACCACACTTCTCCTCTTCAGACTCGCGGCATCTGCCTGTCCCATCCGCAGCCCCTTTACCTCGTTACTGTGATCCTGTGATCGCTCTCACAACCGATGAGGGTGCTGGCAAGTGTCTTTCTCTGGTCCTCAGTTCTGCCACACCCCTCTGAACGATTCTTTAACAACCACCCTGAGCGCCACTCTTGGATGTTGTCATCTTTCAGGCTACCCCGCCTCTGTCACACCGCACTGCGAATTCATACAGAACACAATCCCCTGACATTCCATCTTCTCACTCTTACACCTTTACCTCCGTCCCCAGGCTCTGTGCTCTATATTTTTCTGAATCAAGAATACATCAACCTGGCATATTTCTTCAAATGTCCTACCTCACCTGCCCCCTTGGGTCCAACTATCTATATTCACCCTACTTACACCCAAGAAGACAAACTGCTGGATACAGCAGGCATTCCCATTACCATGATTCCCACGGGTAATTTCCAGCTTTAGGGAGAAAAACAGCTTTTATGTGCCCTTTATGACTGGGTCGAGGTTGGTTTTAGAGGGCCTTAATCCTCCTATATTCTCTAACAGCATTCCTCATCAAAGCCCATACCCCACGTAAACACATGATCTAAGTAAAAACAAGTGCAGCTTCGAGAAAATGCCCAACTTTCCTTCTACTCAAAGTTTGGTGTGTGGACATGTTGCATCAGCATCATATGGGACTTCGGAGCTTGACAGAAATTCCTTGACTTCCACGTAGTTCCTCTGCTCATCCCTGGACACCCACCTTCACCAAGGTTTTATCCTTGGACCTCATCTTCTCACATGACTCACCCCCCCCACATGACTCACCCTCCCTGCATAGTTTCTTCAGCTCTAAATGCTTCATCTATAATTTCATGCTCCCCAAATCTACATCTCCAGACCCCTATTTCACCCAGGTGGCAGGATACTCGGAACCTCGAAGGCAACATCTCCAAAAACTGAATTTACCTTTTTCCCACCAAATCAATCCACTGATCCCCATCTGGTTGATAGCACATCATCTACACCGTTACCCAAACCAGTACTTCGAGAGCTTTCTAAGAATCCTCAGTCCCCTCCTGCTACCCTCTCCATTCCTATTCTCACTGCCTATTTAACTTCGCATCACTTTTCACATGGATCAAAACAATGGATTCTTAACGTGTTTCCCTTACCCACAGGATAAAGTTCAAACTCCTCACTATGAAAGGAAAGGCCTTTCAGAATCCTAAGCTCAGATACCTTCTTAGACTCTTTTCCTGCCAATCCAACCATTCTTCCCATGCTCTAGCCACGTTGAGTTTCTTGCATTTCCTGAATGTGAACATACCATATGCTTTCCCAACTCTGCCCCTGATGCTGAGAACATTCTCTCCCACCTGGGTAACTTGTACTCATCATTTGAGACACGTTCCAAATGTTGTCTCTTCTATGAATTGTGTCCTTGTCCTAGCCTCCCAAGCACTTTTCCCTATGTGCTTCCCTTGCAAATTATATGTCCCTTTATTTTAGCACTTATCATTCCATGGTACTAAGAGCCTAAGTGGGGTCTCCCCTTGAGACGGGAGCTAAAATTACATTATATTCTACTCTTTATGTTCCTAGTAGCCAGTTATTATGGACTGAATTGTACCCCTTAAAATTCATGTTAAAGCCCTACCTCCTCCCCAGTATGATGGTATTTGGAGATGAGGCCTTTGGGGGTAATTAGACTTAGATGAGGTCACAAGGGTGGTGCCCTTGCGATGAGATTAGTAACATTACAAAAAGAGGTATCAGCGCCCGTGCGCGCACACGCACACATGCTCTCTCGCTCTCTCTCTTTCTCTCCTCTCTCTCTCCCTCTCTCTCCCCATCTCCCCCTCCCTCCCCCACTCTCTCCCTCTCTCCCTCTCTCTCCCTCTCTCCCTCTCTCTCCCTCTCTCTTTCTCCCTCTCCCCCTCTCCCCCTCTCCCTCTCTCTCTGCCGTGTGAGAACAGGGTACTCACCAGGAACCAATCTACTGGCACCTTGATCCTGGACTTCACAGCTTCCAGAACTATGAGAAATAAATGTCTGTTGCTCAATCCACTCAGGCTATGAGCCGCTGTGGGATTTTGTTGCAGCAGCCTGAGCTGACTAGCACACCAACAGCTCTTAGCTCACAGAAGGTAGTGTAATGAGTGATTACTGAATGGCCAAATTACACACAGGACTGGAACACAGCATGTGCTGCCCAACAAAAAAAAATGAAAAGCCTTACAAAATCAGAGGGGAAATCAGGATCTCTCCTGGATTTTACAGCATAGATCACAGCACACAAAGTGAACTTATAATTAATCTTACCTTTTGGTACATTTGCTGCTATAGAAAGGAGCAAAACTAAACTTTGAAGTAGCTTAAATTCTGGTTCTCTCACTGTAACCTCCTGAAACTCTTCCTAAGTTCAAAAAGCATCTTCTACCGGTTCTTGTCTGAGCTGCATGTGTCTTAGGACCTCTGCCTTCTCAAGGTTCCCTCTGCACCCACACTGCTCCCCTCACACCCACTGCCATACTCCCCTGTGACAACAGTTTCTCCTTAACTCATCCTCTCCCTCCCCTGGTCCCTCTTCCTCCTTCCTGGGCTGGCTGAAGAACTACTATGGCTTGGAGTTCAGCCTCTAATTACTTTCTGTTTTATAACATTGATATGTTTTTAAGCAGTTGACGTTTTCTCCAACTGAATGAAAAGATCCTTGAGGGCAAGGACAACACGGTGTTTTCTGTGTGACCACTCGAGCACTAAGCACGGCACTAGTTTCACGAAATGCATGACAACAGGGTTGACAAGCGGGCCCATGGGCCCAAACTGGCCCACTGCCTATTTTCATAAGACCCACAAGCTAAGAATATTTGTTACATTTCTACTTGGTTGCAACAAATAAAAAGAAAACAAAAGAAGAAGAATACTCATGGTCTGTGAAAATTATATGAAATTCAAACCTCAGCATTTATAAATAAAGTCATATTGGAACACAGCCATGCTTATTCATGTATGTACTGTCTATGGCTGCTTTCATGTCACAACAGCAGTTAAGTACATAGTTGAGACAGGGACCATATGGCCCACAAAGCCTGATATATTTACTATTTGATCCTTTATGGAAAAAGTTTTCTGAACTCTGCATTAGAAAGTTGAAGCAATTGAATTAAGTTCACTGGATTATTGAAATATTCCCCCAAAATACCTCCCCATCAAAAAAAAAAAAAAACCAAAATGAATAAGTAAGAAAAAAATAAAATCACAAGTCTTCTCTTGGAGTCCCCAATTGCAAAACTGTCCATGGCATAATCTGATATTGTGAGATAACAAAGCAACATGAATTCAGGACTCTTTACCTGGACACTCTTTACCTGGACAATCTATACCGAAATTAATGTAAGAAGACATAAAAGAGCTTTGTTTCCAGCTTTTCAAACCCATGTTGTGCAGAAGGAATATGAATCATGGATTGGAAACAATGAGGCTTCTTGTCTAATTAATCATGTTTATGCACCTGTCTCTCACTGCAGGATAGGGATCAGGAAAAAAATGACCTGAAAGAGTGGAAACTTCCGTAGCTGCCTTTTTCTCGCACAATACTGCAAATAAATGAAAGTTAAAGCCAGTGGTGTCACAGCACAGAGATGCTTCGATCAAACGATGGGCAATGCACAACTTGGAAGCTTGACTACGTTAATCAAGTGCCGTCTTTACCCTGTTGTAACATCTGTACTTGTCGGGTCATGGCCACATAGGTGCCAACGCATTAACTCAATCGGCTTCCCACCTGAAGTCTCGGCTTAATTAGGACCATTTATCAAAATGACACCTGTTTCAGAGGCCAGATCAAATTGATTACTGGTGTTCAGCTGGAACCCCACAAATGCTGTTAAGTACCTATTTTTACAGCAAAGATGGGTAAATATTTATCCCGAAGACTGTAGTAAATACAGTATGTTGACAAGAAGAAATATATCTGATATGTGAAGAACAGCCACACTTAAAAGAGTAAAACCATATTTTTACTCTTGCATGGAGCCTGCAAAACACGGGGTCCTGCAAAATCAATGTTTTAGGGCTTTTCTTTCAAAGAGATCAGCTAAAAACATTTCTGGTTTGTATCAAGGTAAAGGGACTAATCCCAACAACCAGGGATTTAACTAGACACAATGTTCAATATAATAAAAATATTTATGCAGAACACTAGCCAGATAAAGTCACCATGGAGCACCAGGAAGCTACTGACCCTCTAAAGATTAATCAGTTAATGTGAATGACGTCAAGATGAGTTGGCTCCTACAGTAATATCCATTGTTAAAAGGCTTTGCCTATGATGTACCTAGCAAAAATATCCCTTCATATCTTGGTTTAATATTTCATTTTACTTTATGTATGTGTCACTTTGGTGGGGGATAAATGTGCATTCACACCAAGATGTGTAACAAAGATTAAGGCCTCCAAGCCCATAATTGTGCCACTATATTTCTTTAAACAGAAAAATATATGACAAATATTGAAACTATAAAATGTGTTGTTCCATTTAAATAGTATGTGTTTAGAAGAGAGTTCACTTTTTGACAAAAATATAAAAAACAACCAAACAAAAGATAATGTCTTAATTTCTTCATCTAAATTCTGAAACTGTTCAAGGTATTTCCCCTATGAAATAGATATAAGTCCAGTTGTTAGTTGTTTTTAAATGCTCTAAATTCTTTGGGTTAGTCCACCTAATCCATTTTTAAGAGTGTCATTCCCTCTTCAAAACTAGTCATCCTCCACCAAAGTGACACTTTTGGTTGTGTCTTCACTTAAAGCTCATTCCCAGTACCAATGAGGGGGCAACAGAAGCCCAGAGACTCAACAAAAAGCACTTACCAAGATCAGCCAGGTAGTGGCAAGACAATAAACCAAATATTCTAAGACATTATCTCAGGATTTGCCACAATTAATGATTACATGCTTATTAGGTACTTTTCTACAAAGTCTCCTTGCTCTTTTAATATTTTTCCCCAGCTGAAGTACATTTTCTCCTCTTTCTTAAATCTTAAGATACTTAATAATCATTTAATAATAACAGTATTATAATAATATATAAGAAAATATAAGTAAATACATAAGTAAAATAATTTAAAATGTAAAAACATAAGTAAAAATAATGTATAGGTAAAAATGACACAATAATAATTTTAGTTGTTCACAAAGACAAGATAGAGACATGAAAACCAAAACATCTGGGTAAATAGAATTGCCAGGCAAAGAGCTAAAATGAAAGAAAAGTACCAATCAATTCATAAACTGATCAGTTATTAAAACAGGGAAGTAAAGTTCTTCGAATGAAATGTTCTATCAGTGATATCCTGTTGCAACTAGGGATGGATGTATAAGAACTTTAAGATATAGTGGGACTTACCTGGTGGAGCAGTGGTTAAGAGTACGCCTACCAATGCAGAAGACATGGGTTCGAGCCCTGGTCTGGGAAGATCCCACATGCCGTGGAGCAGCTAAGCCCGTGCGCCACAACTACTGAGCCTGCGCTCTAGAGCCTGCGAGCCACAACTACTGAAGCCCGTGCGCCACAACTACTGAGCCTGTGCTCTAGAGCCTGCGCGCCACAACTACTGAGCCCACATGCCACAACTGCTGAAGCCCGCACGCCTACAGCCCATGCTCCACAACAAGAGAAGCCCCCTCAATGAGAAGCCCGCACACCACAACGAAGAGTAGCCCCCACTCAGCACAACTAGAGAAAGCCCGTGTGCAGCAGCGAAGACCCAATGCAGCCAAAAATTTTAAAGTAAATAAATAAATCTATTCTTTTTCAAAAAAGATATATTACTTTGCCTTTTCCCAATATTGCTGCTTCTGTTAAAAAATTAAAGGCGAACACAACTAACATGATTACTTAAAATAATCCTATCTATGCAGTGAGGAAAATATTAAAAAGTATTGATGTTCATCTCCAGTAAAACTGTTCCACTTGTGGAAGAAAAAGGTGAAGTCTGCTGTTTCTTAATTTGTGAACTTTCGACATTATTTGATAATTCATGAAGAGGTTTCCAAGTCCCAGAATAACTCATTGTTTGCAGCTCCTAGTATAAATAATTTGTAATGACAGCATCAGTATTTCCACATATGTATGTCCCCTGGATAATTTAGTTAGGCCAAACTCGATTTGGTACACATTCACTTTTTTGTGTGTGTGTGGTACGCAGGCCTCTCACTGTTGTGGCCTCTCCCATTGCGGAGCACACGCTCCGGACACGCAGGCTCAGAGGCCATGGCTCACGGGACTAGCCGCTCCGTGGCATGTGGGATCTTCCCGGACCGGGGCACGAACCCGTGTCCCTGGCATGGGCAGGCAAACTCTCAACCACTGCGCCACCAAGGAAGCCCCACATTCACTTCTTAAATAGCCTTGTATATGGGTATATTTGTCAGGTACGAGCAATTAAATCTCCTGTCTACATAGGATGTCTGTGATGAAAAATCACATTTTAAGCTCCCAAAATACTTATGATGCTTGGAGGAAATGTTTTATTCTCAGTGAATCCCTCAACTGCCAACTTACAAGTTAATATATTGCTGTGCATAAACCATGCATTCAACTTGAGAATACTCCAGTTACCCTTTGGAAAAATTAAACTCACTTCCAGTAATAAGGCAAACATGCTCCACTTAAACAAACATAAAAGTCTGCCCAAATTATTTAAGAATAGCCTAAAAGAAATCTAAGTAATGGATGACGGAGAAGATATTCATCTTTAGAGAGTGTAAGATTCTCACCAGAAGAACCCTGTAGGAAGATCACCAGTCTAGGAAATCAGGAAACAATTACCTGGTCCTGCAAGCTTGGGTCAAGCTAACCCTATCTGGCTATCTCTAACCCTATATTCTTTTATCCTAAAATGAAGATGATTTATATTCTGCCTAGAACATAAGACTGTGAACATATATAAAAAGACAAGGTTGTTTTCTTAATTTCTAATAAATGCCAAACAGCTAATCTCAAGTTTTTCATGTTAAAATTTGGTGCAAGCTTCAAAGTTTTACTCTTCCTTGTCCAAACCAGCAGTGCTCACATTGATGGGGCTCTGGAGTATCATTTGCAATCATTAGCCTTAAGAAACACAGCATAACTGAAAGCACCACAGAAGCTAATATCCTGACATAGAAATTAGAACATCTTGAAAACCCACAGGTAAAATGTAAAGGGAGTTATGTGTATGTCACTAGGATACACAGCTTGCTGCTACTGGGCTAAGTCATGCTCTTACACATTCAGTTAATTTATATTCTGCCAAGAAGGAGACTAGGAAAGGAGAAGAGAGGAGAAGGGAGGGGAGGAGAAAGAAGAATGAAAGTGATTGGAATATTCTGCTTGAGATTGTATAGGAAACTAGCTTCCAACTAAAAAAAATTGCCATGGCTTAGAGAGAGTGGAGACCTGGACCAGTTATCCAAGGATAGCATTTTTTAAGTATTTTAAGGAACCTCCATACCGTCCCCTATAGTGGCTGTATCAATTTACATTCCCACCAACAGTGCAAGAGGGTTCCCTTTTCTCCACACCCTCTCCAGCATTTATTGTTTCTAGATTTTTTTATGATGGCCATTCTGACCGGTGTGAGGTGATACTTCATTGTACTTTTTAATTTGCATTTCTCTAATGATTAGTGATGTTGAGCATCCTTTCATGTGTTTGTTGGCAATATGTATATCTTCTTTGGAGAAATGTCTGTTTAGGTCTTCTGCCCATTTTTGGGTTGGGTTGCTTTTCTTTTGTTCTTGAGCTGCATGAGCTACTTGTAAATTTTGGAGATTAATCCTTTGTCACTTGCTTCATTTGCAAATATTTTCTCCCATTCTGAGGGTTGTCTTCTAGTCTTATTTATGGTTTCCTTTGCTGTGCAAAAGACTTTAAGTTTCATTAGGTCCCATTTGTTTAGTTTTGTTTTTATTTCCATTTCTCTAGGAGGTGGGTCAAAAAGGATCTTGCTGTGATTTATGTCATAGAGTGCTCTGCCTATGTTTTCCTCTAAGAGTTTGATAGTGTCTGGCCTTACATTTAGGTCTTTAATCCATTTTGAGTTTATTTTTGTGTATGGGGTCAAGGACTGTTCTAACTTCATTCTTTTACATGTAGCTGTCCAGTTTTCCCAGCACCACTTATTGAAGAGGCTGTCTTTTCTTCATTGTGAATTCTTGCCTCCTTTATCAAACATAGGTGACCATATGTGCATGGGTGTATCTCTGGGCTTTCTATCCTGTTCCATTGCTCTATATTTCTGTTTTTGTGCCAGTACCATACTGTCTTGATTACTGTAGCTTTGTAGTATAGTCTGAAGTCAGGGAGACGGATTCCTCCAGCTCCATTTTTCTTTTTCAAGATTGCTTTGGCTATTCGGGGTCTTTTGTATTTCCATACAAATTGTGCAATTTTTTGTTCTAGTTCTGGGAAAAATGTCATTGGTAGTTTGATAGGGATTGCACTGAATCTGTAGATTGCTTTTGGTAGTATAGTCATTTTCACAGTGTTGATTCTTCCAATCCAAGAACATGGTATATCTTTCCATCTGTTTGTATCATCTGTAATTTCTATCCCAAGTGTCTTACAGTTTTCTGAGTACAGGTTTTTGTCTCCTTAGGTAGGCTTATTCCTAGGTATTTTATTCTTTTTGTTGCAATGGTAAATGAGAGTGTTTCCTTACTTTCTCTTTCAGACTTTTCATCATTAGGGTATAAGAATGCAAGAGATTTCTGTGCATTAATTTTGTATCCTGCTACTTTACCAAATTCATTGATTAGCTCTAGCAGCATCTTTAGGATTCCCTATGTATAGTATCATGTCATCTGCAAACAGTGACAGCTTTACGTCTTCTTTTCCGATTTGGATTCCTTTTATTTCCTTTTCTTCTCTGATTGCTGTCGCCAGAACTTCCAAAACTATGTTGAATAACACTGGTGAGAGTGGGCAACCTTGTCTTGTTCCTGATCTTAGTGTAAATGGTTTCACTTTTTCATCATTGAGAACAATGTTGGCTGTGGGTTTGTCATATATGGCCTTTATTATGTTGAGGTAAGTTCCCTCTGTGCTTACTTTCTAGAGGCTTTTTATTATAAATGAGTGTTGAATTTTGTCAAAATCTTTTTCTACATCTATTGAGATGATCATATGGTTTTTATACTTCAATTTGTTAATATGGTGTATAACATTGATTTGCATATATTGAAGAATCCTTGCATTCCTGAAATAAACCCCACTTGATCATGGTGTATGATCCTTTTAATGTGCTGTTGGATTCTGTTTGCTAATATTTAGTTGAGGATTTTTGCATCTATGTTATTCAGTGATATTGGCCTGTAGCTTTCTTTCTTTATGACATGTTTGTCTGGTTTTGGTATCAGGATGATGGTGGCCTCGTAGAATTAGTTTGGGAGTGTTCCTCCCTCTGCCATATTTTGGAAGAGTTTGAGAAAGAGAGGTGTTAGCTCTTCTCTAAATGTTTGATAGAATTCGCCTGCGAAGCCATCTGGTCCTGGGCTTTTGTTCGTTGGAAGATTTTTAATCAGTTTCAATTTCAGTGCTTGTTATTCGTCTGCTTATATTTTCTATTTCCTCCTGGTTTGGTCTCGGAAGGTTGTGCTTTTTTAAGAATTTGTCCATTTCTTCCAGGTTGTCAATTTTATTGGCGTATAGTTGCTTTTAGTAATTTCTCATGATCCTTTGTATTTCTGCAGTGTCAGTTGTTACTTCTCCTTTTTCATTTCTAATTCTGTTGATTTGAGTCTTCTCCCTTTTTTTTTGATGAGTCTGGCTAGTGGTTTATCAATTTTCTTTATCTTCTCAGACAATCAGCTTTTAGTTTTATTAATCTTTGCTATCTTTCCTTCATTTCTTTTTCATTTATTTTTGATCTGATCTTTATGATTTCTTTCCTTCTGCTAACTTTGGGGCTTCTTTTGTTCTTCTTTCTCTAATTGCTTTAGGTGTAAGTTTAAGTTGTTTATTTGAGATTTTTCTTATTTCTTGAGGTAAGATTGTATTGCTATAACCTTTCTTCTTAGAACTGCTTTTGCTGCATCCCATAGGTTTTGGGTTGCCGTGTTTTCACTGTCATTTGTTTCTAGGTATTTTTGATTTCCTCTTTGATTGCTGCAGTGATCTCTTGGTTATTATGTAGTGTATTATTTAGCCTCCATGTGTTTGTATTTTTTACAGATTTTTTTTCCTGTAATTGATATCTAGTCTCATAGTGTTGTGGTCAGAAAAGATACTTGATATGATTTCAATTTTCTTAAATTTACCAAGGCTTGATTTGTAATCCAAGAAAAGATCTATTCTGGAGAATGTTCCATGAGCACTTGAGAAGAAAGTGTATTCTGTTGTTTTTGGATGGAACATCGTATAAGTATCAATTAAATCCATGTTGGTTAATGTATCATGTAAAGCTTGTGTTTCCTTACTCATAATCATTTTGGTTGATCTGTCCATTGGTGAAAGTGGGACGTTAAAGTCCCTTACTATTATTGTGTTACTGTCGATTTCCCCTTTTATGGCTGTTAGCATTTGCCTTATGTATTGAGGTGCTCCTATGTTGGGTGCATAAATATTTACAATTGTTATATCTTCTTCTTGGATTGATCCCTTGATCATTATGTAATGTTCTTCTTTGTCTCTTGTAACAGTTTTTATTTTAACGTCTATTTTGTCTGATATGAGAATTGCTACTCCAGCTTTCTTTTGATTTCCATTTGCATGGAATATCTTTTTTCAGCCCCACACTTTCAGTCTGCATGTGTTCCTAGGTCTGAAGTAGGTCTCTTGTAGACAGTATATGTACGGGTCTTGTTTTTGTATCCATTCAGCCAGTCTATGTCTTTTGGTTGGAGCATTTAATCCATTTACATTTAAGGTAATTATCAATATGTATGTTCCTATTACCATTTTCTTAATTGTTTGGGGTTTGTTATTGTAGGTCTTTTCCTTCTCTTGAGTTTCCTGCCTAGATAATGTCCTTTAGCATTTCTTGTAAAGCTGGTTTGGTAGTGCTGAATTCTCTTAGCTTTTGCTTCTCTGTAAAGGTTTTAATTTCTCTGTCAATACTGAATGAGATCCTTGATGGGTAGAGGAATCTTGGTTGTAAGTTTTTCCCTTTGATCACTTTAAGTATGTCCTGCCACTCCCTTCAGGCTTGCAGAGTTTCTGCTGAAAGATCAGCTGTTAACCTTATGGGGATTCCCTTATATATTATTTGTTGCTTTTCCCTTGCTGCTTTCAGTATTTATTCTTTGTATTTAATATTTGATAGTTTGATTAATATGTGTCTTGGCGTGTTTCTCTTTGGGTTTATCCTGATGGGACTCTCTGCGTTTCCTGGACTTGATTGAGTATTTCCTTTCTCGTATTAGGGAAGTTTTCAACTATAATCTCTTCAAATATTTTCTCAGTCCCTTTCTTTTTCTCTTCTTCTTCTGGGACCCCTATAATTCAAATGTTGATGTGGTTAATGTTGTCCCAGAGATCTCTGAGACTGCCCTCAATGATTTTCATTCTTTTTTCTTTGTTCTGCTCTGTGGTAGTTATTTCCACTATTTTATTTTCCAGGTCACGTATACGTTCTTCTGCCTCAGTTATTCTGCTATTGATTCCTTGTAGAGAATTTTAAATTTCATTTATTTTGTTGTTCATCATTGTTTTTTGCTCTTTATTTCTTCTAGGTTCTTGTTAAACGTTTCTTGTATTTTCTCCATTCTATTTCCAAGATTTTGGATCATCTTTACTATCATTACTCTGAATTCTTTTTCAGGTAGGCTGCCTATTTCCTCTTCATTTGTTTGGTCTGGTGGGTTTTCATCTTGCTCCTTCATCTGCTGCATATTTCTCTGTCTTCTCATTTTGCTTAACTTACTGTGTTTGGGGTCTCCTTTTCACAGGCTGCAGATTCGTAGTTCCCCTTGTTTTTGGTGTCTTCCCCCAGTGGCTAAGGTTGGTTCATTGGGTTGTGTAGGCTTCCTCGTAGAGGGGACTGGTGCCTGTGTTCTGGTGGATGAGGCTGGATCTTGTTTTTCTGGTGGGCAGGACTGTGTCCGGTGGTGTGTTCTGGGGTGCCTGTGAACTTATAATGATTTTAGGCAGCCTCTCTGCTAATGGGTTGGATTGTGTTCCTGTCTTGCTAGTTGTTTGGCATGGGTGTCCAGCACTGGAGCTCTCTGGTCTTTGAGTGGAGCTGGGTCTTAGCGCTGAGACGGAGATCTCTGGGAGAGCTCTTGTCAACTGATATTACGTCTGGCCGGGAGGTCTCTGGTGGTCCAATGTCCTGAACTTGGCTCTCCCACATCAGAGGCTCTGGCCTGACAGCTGGCCAGAGCACCAAGACCCTGTCAGCAACATGGCCAGGTAGGCAGGAAGTTTCTTGCCTTTTGGGATGTCTGAGGTCTTCTGCCAGTATTCAGTAGGTGTTCTGTAGGAGTGGTTCCACACGGAGATGTATTTTTGATGTATTTGTGGGGAGGCAGGTGATCACCACATCTTACACCTCTGCAATTTGAAGGTCCCACCAACACATTTCCGATGGCAAAAGAAGGGTGATTCACCATCCTCTTCATCTCTACTTCCCTCCTCCAACTTCACTCATGATTTATCCCATTCTTGTCCTGATTGGATTTCACACCTAACATACTAACACTAAACATTCCACCAGGAAAACAATTTTTCTTCTTTGATGAAATAAAATATTTCAAAACAAGTCTGGCTTACAACAATAAGTGGCTACTTAACAAACAAAAGCATCCTACAGATCATAAACAAATAAAGGGCATATTACATGGTTATACTCCATTTCTACATCAAAACACAGCATGCATTCAATTTTGCCTTTTCAAGACATAACAGTGTCACAGAAGTTCCTGGTTTGACACCTTTTACCAAGCTCATATCCATAAACCCACTGAAATAGATACACAGGAAGAACTAAAGGAAGAGATGTCCCCTTCACAAAAGAGTCCTATCATTAAACTCTGTGAGCTAAAGCATGCTTCAGATAAATGAGAAATTTCTGAAAAGAAGGGATGGAAATACAAGAAATTCATGACATGGAGGTCCCAAGTTTTAAGCTGCCTAATTATTCATCTAAAATTCACTAACACAGGGACTTCCCTGGTGGCACAGTGGTTAAGAATCCACCTGCCAATGCAGGGGACATGGGTTTAAGCCCTGGTGGGGGAAGATCCCACATATCGCAGAGCAACTAAGCCTGTGTGCCACATCTACTGAGCCTGTGCTCTAGAACCCACAAGCCACAACTACTGAGCCCATGTGCTGCAACTACTGAAGCCCGTGCTCCACAAAAAGAGAAGCCAATGCAATGAGAAGCCTACGCATTGCAACGAAGAGTAGCCCCCACTCACCACAGCTAGAGAACACCCGTGCGCAGCAACGAACCCCAATGCAGCCAATAAATAAATAAATATATAAATAAATTTTTAAAAATAAAATAAAATTCACTAACACACACAGTAATTCTCTGTATATACATTCATTCTGATTATTCCATTACTGATTCAGCCATTGGGACAAATACTAATTGTTAAGCCTGAATAGCATACTCCTGTTTAAATGTTAGTGCTCTAAGAGTTAACTCCTCCAAGAATGAGGTAAAAACTACCAAGCCCATTTACCTGGTAGGAGTTCAGTGGGCGATTTTCATTAATAATACCTAGGCACTGGTGTTAGCTATCACTGATCTTGTTAACTCCTTGCTTAAATATTAACCTTGCTTCAGCTATTTTGCCTCTGGTTTTCTCTGAGCTTTACTACACTTTTTAATTTCCTGTGTTATTAATTTTCAGCCCAAGGAAAATGAAGCTGATGTACCACAAGAAATGTTGCTCATCATCTTTCCATGCAGACATCTGTACCATCTTCTAAGGCCTGGAAATTATTAAAGTCCATTTCAAGGCCGTTACTCCTTTGTCTTATGTGATTTGTGCCTTCTTAGAAAGGAAAGCAATTTATTCCCTGTTACATCATAAAGTGCTAAGAGGAAAATCATATTTACTTCAGCATCTCCAGATTGCCTTAGGAAGTTCTCAATAAAGAATTGAGATGGGTGTTGTACGGTTGCCCATGGAAAAATAACCTTGATTTTATCCCATCATACTGTCAATTTCACCATCTGTATTTCAGAATTTGAGCAATTTTAAAGTTGATGTGCTGCAGTTTATAGTGCAACCATCTAGAATCAATTATAAAACTAAGGATAACAGTTTATTATCCTAAAAGGAAATTTAACATTATAACTAAAGTTGATTTTTTTTCCATTTTGAGGGACAGACACAGGTTTGAACTGCACAGGTACACTTCAATGTGAAGTTTTTCAATAATAAATACTACAGTACTGCACGATCCACAGCTGGTTGAATCCTTGGATGAGGAACTACAGATACGGAGGAATCACAGACAGGAAGACACAACTATCAGTTGTGCTCAGAATTTCGACCGTGTGGAGAATCAACATCCCTAACCCCCTCTTGTTCAAGGATCAACTGTAATAATTTTTTTCAGTCATCCATGCTAACGAGACAAATAGCCGAATATAAGGGGCTATGCCATATCACCTGTATGTCGCATCACCCCAGTACCTGTAATCTGCCAGGTTGCTTACATCTTACAACCTGCTGATAGACGTTCCAGCTGTCTAGAGTTCCAGGCGGGCAAATGTCTATGGCCTCTTTCCCTCTGGCCCATGAGATTTTCGGAACCACCTCTTACTTTGCTAGACTCTGAGCCACAGGTTACCCAGGCCACTCCTTGATATCTGCACCATATCTTCCCTCTACTGTTTGCTGCCTGTTAGATGAACTTTATTTAGTGCATTCACCTGAGTCCGTTCCCCCATATCCCGACTCCCACTATAATACTGCGGTTCAACAGAAGGTGGATAACAAATTCACTTGACAAATTGAATTTATTGGAAGCTATCATGAGCATTATTCTCTGTGTCTGGAATACTATACTATTTAAGACCATCACAATCCCTAGCTTGAACTCTACAGATGGGAATAAGGCACAAGCAATGAAACTAATAAACAAGTGACAATTTCAGCGAGTAGTGATCACTTAGCAATGTTCTGGGATTGGTACTGCTTTGCCCTGACCAGTGATTTGAGTAAGAGTCATATCTGCCTTGCACAGAGAGATGGTAATTTAATTATTATTTCCCCAAAAGACTTCCACTGACCCTAACTGCTTTCCAATCAATCGAAAGGGAAGAGTGTCACAAACTGGTTTCCCATCCACAAAGTGGCTCCTATTTTCCCCCATTAAAAAAAAAAATGAAGTTTTTGTTTTTCTTTTTGTTTTTTTTATGGTGGTGGGAGGAGGGCAGGAGGAGGATTTGAGATGCAGGGAAGGTAAATTTTCTTATTAGCTATTTCTGTCTGTTCATGTCAATCTAATACATAATAATATTTAAAATGTTCAAATGTTAAAAGGTTTTAAATTAAGTGTATCGCTCAGGATTGTAGCAGGCAATAGAAGAAATAATGTGAGGGAAGTTGAGAAAAGGGATTTCTTCCAAAAATGAATCAGGGCGTGGGGCAAACAGGGAAAGCACAGGGATTGCAGTATCCTGAGACCAGTAACTGCAGGACTGTCACCACCACTAGGCCTGAAGGGAAGGAGATGCAGTGGTTACAACAACTGAAGTGAAAGGACCCGTGGAGAGGGCTGACTGACAGGCTATGTGACCTTGGGTCAAGGGGCACAGCAAGCCCATGACAACCCTTGACTTCATTTCTCTCCCTCTCTCTATCTCCTCCTGATGCTCCCCATTGGCCAAACTCAACAGTAAGCCAGAGGCAAGGAACACCTTGATGTGGGCTGTACAGCTTCCCACCTCAATTCATATGTGAAGCCCTACTCCCAATGTGATGGTATTTGAAGACGGGGTCTTGGGGAGGAAATTAGGTTCTCATGAGGTTATGCGGGCAGTGTCCTCACTATGGGATTAGTGCCCTTATGAGAGGACACACTGGAGAGTCTGGTCTCTCTCTCCATACACACGCACCAAGAAAAGGCCATGTGAACACACATTGAGAAGGCTGCCATCTGCAAGCCAGGAAAAGAGTTCTCACCATACACCAAACCCTGCTGGACCCTGCTCTTGGACTTTCCAGACTCCAGACTGTGAGAAAATAAATCTCTGTTGTTTACACCACCCAGTCTACTTTATTTTGTTATGCAGCCCAAGATGAGTAATACACCAGGAGATAAAGCAGCTGGAGGAGGGGAGAAAGGAGACCTCGAGAGGCAAGCAGACAATACTCAGCATGCTCAGATAGGTTTTATAAATTAAAAGTTATCAATAGCATTTCTCAAAGAATGGGTTGGTTGATACTTAAATTATTAATTCAGTCAGATAACATCTTATTGCTAATATGTTCTGTACTGAGTTTCTTTTAGCCACCTAAAAACAAAAGGCCTCAAAATTTTTTGGCCAGCTTTCAAACACCAGTAATGGTCAAGTAAAAATTTTTAGAGGAGTTGACAAAACAAATGTTCATTTGCGCTCTATTAAGAATATTTTTTGATGTTTAATTTCTTAATGAGATTAGTGTCTTGTAGTGGACTGTCATGGTTTCAGTAACAATACATTTACCCTGAACAGAAGGCTTCAACCCTGAGGCATGAAAAATGGGAAAATCATGACATTGTCAGGCCACATTAATATCAACAATTACAGAATTAAATTCATGAAGCCAGTGGAACAGTCTTAAATTTTTACATCATATGGCTTAGTTATCTAATACATGAATTTATAGAATCCTTGGGCCAGATGAATGTCACAGATTTATTAGGGGATATAAAATTATGTGATGGGAAAGAAGTTAAAATAGAGTTTCATTAAAGTTTGTTTTTTTTTTTTAAGATAAAGTGTCTGCATAAAGCAGATCATCACAAACAACCTAGCTAGGTCGAATAAGCCGATGGTTGAGAGGAAGGAAAAATCACCATTTCTAATCAAAGCTCTTTAAGTGGCAGAAAAAAGAAAGGTGACTTTAGATGTCTGTGAGATAACTCCTCTACCTTACACCCTTAAAAAAATGTGTCTTACTTTACAACTTAAAAGCTAAGAAAACAAATCAGAAAAGTTAAAGCTTTAGTGATGCTTTTAAATCTTCTATTTTAAAAAGTCTCTCAAAAATGTTTTCCCTCCAGATGATCTTTTGCAAGAATCCTAAAACTGTATCTAATATCAAGTTTATTATCTGCAGGGAAAGGATCACAAATGAGATTTATGAAGCAACTACTGTGTGCAAACTTCCATGCTGGTTGCTTTACATATATCATCTCATCCTACCAACCACCCTCTAAGACAGACATTATTTTCATTGTCTCATAAAGGCATCTGCAGTCTGCTTTGTCAATCTCCAATTCGCCAAAGCCTAAAGAAAAGTGCATGGCACTTAAGAGGCATTCAGTAAATGTTGTTGGAATGAATGAATGGTGCTACTATGCTAATGTGAGCTCAGGTCTATCTACCTCCACTATACATGCTTTTATTAACATGCTATGTTGAAAGAATAGCGTTCAAAATACAGTTACAGGAAATAATCACCACAAAGTAGTACTCTCGGGAAATGCAACCTCTATCACACACAGCAATTCATTCATATTATTTAGATGATGTTCCACCTTTAAAATATGGTCACAAGGATGATAAAATTATATTGGAAGTTAAAATGGACAAGAGAGAAGGAAAGAAAAAGGCCAAGAATCTAACAGGGTGATTATCCAAGGTGGGAACTTTATGCGAAGGTGAAAGAGAATAAGACCACCTATGAGCCAGGTAAGCCATCCAAGATCTGAACACATATACTTGTATGTAAGGGTCTTAATTTAGGTAGACTATTCAAGGGGAAGATGTACAGGAACCTTCCAGAGGTCACAGCTGGTCCCCAGGGCACCTTCGTGTGAAAAGATACAGTCCTGTAAGGGGAAAGCTTAGGGAGTCATTGGTGCCTTTGTGGAAAAAGAAAATGGCGCACCAGACGCAACCATGAGCAACAGCTCTAAGCTCTTCACTAAAAATGTCTCCTGAGAAGTAGCGTGGGCTGGGGACTGGAGGGAAAAACAAAATTGGTGATAAAGACCACTCCTGCCAAGAGCAGCCAGAGCTGTGATGAAGAAAGAATGGTGCATATTCAGGTTTGGTTCAGCACCAGGAAAGCCCATCTGTCAAGTGATGGACAGCAGTAAATAATATCAGATGGCACAAGACAAAACTACTCAGAAGCTCTTAATCCACAGCCCTTTCTTTAACAGATGTCTTCCTAATGAAGTGGGACCATGCTGCATTTCTTCCTTGAAGTCTCCATCACTGGCCAGTTCCTGACTTATGCTTTTAAACAGATCCCAAATGCCTGTCTTCTCCCCACAAGGCAACAGGTGGCTTGGGTATCTGATATTCAATACCTGGCATGTCCCTGGAGGAAACACGAGGTCCTAGAAATAGCCTGATTAGTAGAGAGAAAGACACGGTACACAGCCATTCTCAGCCAGATCTCATTCCTTGGCCCGTCCAGGTCTTTCCCGGTTTCTCCACCTTGCTCTCTGTCCTGGAGGCTCACCTGTGTGGACTACAGCAAGGAGGCCCCCTCCCCTGGCTTCCACTTGGCCTTGGCAGGTGAGGAGCCCCGGCAAAACACTAGAGAAAAGGGGGCAGAGTGAGGCCTGGGGATTTATCCTCCTGACTCCTTCCCTGCAGGGTCCCCTCTAGCTGCTGTGTTCCTCACCTGACAGTCACTGGTTCTCTCAAGTTGGCCTGCTCTGTGCAGCTCTCTCTCCTCTGTCTCAGTAAACCCTTTCCTCCCATCCCTCCACCCTCCCTACCTGGCTTCTTATCACAGTGGACACAGAGATGGAGAAGGGCATAGCTGCTGCCAGTCCTGAATCCCCAGATAATCCATGGCTCTTCTATTCTGTATCTTTATAATGAGTCATTTCTTTTCTTTTCTTTTTCTTTCTTTCTTTCTTTCTTTCTTCCTTCCTTCCTTTCTTCCTTTCATTCTTTCATTCTTTATTTATTTATTTATTTATTTTTGGCTACGTTGGGTCTTCGTTGCTGCACACAAGCTTTCTCTAGTCTCAGCGAGCAGGGGCTACTCTTTGCTGCAATGCCCGGGCTTCTCATTGCAGTGGCTTCTCTTGTTGCGGAGCACGGACTTTAGGCATGTAGGCTTCAGTAGTTGTGGCACACGGGCTCAGTAGTTGTGGCTCACGGGCTCTAGAGTGCAGGCTCAGTAGTTGTGGCGCACGGGCTTAGTTGCTCCACAGCATGTGGGATCTTTCCGGACCAGGGCTCGAACCCGTGTCCCCTGCAATGGCAGGCGGATTCTTAACCACTGTGCCACCAGGGAAGTCCCAATAATGAGTCATTTCTTAAATAAATTCACCTCCAATTATTTTAATTTGAGAGCACCGTCCCCTTCATATCCTTCCTACTGAGACCTTGACTTACATAAATGTATTCATTCACTCAACAAATATTTATTAAATACCTACTGTGTGGCAGGCATTATTGTATGTGCTGTAAATTCAGCAGTACATAAAATGGGCAAAGAAATATATATATATACATGTATATATTAATATATATTCATATATCCACGCATACACAAATAGTCACTCACACATGCATACATACTGCTTCTCTACAATATAACAGTTATTAATCAACTGTACAGACTCTGAAGTTAAACTAACTGATTTCCAATTCCTGCCCTACTCTTGACCAACTGTAAGATTCTGTGAGAATTTGCTTAACCTCTCCATGCCTCAGTTTATTCACGTGTGTAATAAAAGATAGATAGATTGATAGATAGATAGATAGATAGATAGATAGATAGATAGACAGATAGATCATAGGATCTACTTCCTTAGATTGCTGACAGGATTAAGATAACACAAGTGATGTCCTTAGCAATAAGTGCCCAATAAGCTGGGAATAAACACAAATATTTTTTATTGTCTCCTGGAGCTTTCACTCTTTTTTTTTTTTTTTTTGGCCTCATATAGTTAAAATTTTATTTGTTCTTTTTTTTTGTTGAGAATGCTTAAGATCTGCTTTCCTAGCAAATCTCAATTATGCAATACAGTATTATTAATTATATTAGTCATGCTGAACATTAGACCCTCATAATTTATTCATCTAATAACAAAATTTGTACCTGTTGACCGACATCTCTCCATTTTCCCCATCCCCTAACCCCTGCATTCTATTCCACTATTTCACTAACCACTATTCCACTCTCACTTTCTATGAGTTTCACCTTTTTGTCTATGCTTCTGTTTTTATTTTCTTTTGAATTTTTTTATTACAGAAAATTTCAACCATACACACACAGAAGTGGAGGAGTAGTGTAATAAATCCCCATGAATCTATCAATTAGCTTCAAGAATTATCAACACATGGCCAGTTTCATCGCATCTAGGGGACAAGAGAATGATATAGATGAGATGAGATTGGAGCTTTCATTCTGATGGAGAGGGACAAATAAAATAGCCTTGGTTATACTATACTATAAACAGGTAATGGTGACTCTGAGCACAGTACCTTAATTCTCTGAGATTCAGTTTTCTCTTCCATCAAATGATGAAAATAAACCCCATCTTGCAGTTTGTGTAAGAATTAAATTAGATTGTATAAATAACACACCAAGTACCATATGTGCTCCTCTTCTATCTCTTTACTTCTTAATTCAGATCTCTTGCTTCTTAAACTAGATACAATGTTCAAAATCAGCTTCTCCTGAACTGACCCCTGAAACACGCTGCCATCCATGTTGCTCCCTTACACCCCACAACTGCACCAGCTGAGTAGGGTTCCAGAAACACATCCTAGCATTGCAGGGGAGCCCAGAATTCCAGAGAGGACAGAATGGAGACATAGGTGACTGTCGGCAGAGGGGACCAGGGGAGCCAGGGCCCAGGGGCAGGAGTGTGGAGGGCAGGGAAAGCAAGGAAGCATTGACAAAAAATCAGGCTTTGCTTCTTGTGTTTTCTTTTCCTTCCCCCTTTTTTTCCCCTTTATTTTTAGTAAAATTGCCTTTGAGAATTGTAACCCATTTTAGTGTGCTAAGAAAAAACAGAAAATGGCAGACCATCCATGCTCAGACCAGGATAATATACAGTGAGAGAGGGAGTGGGGAGGGAACTGGGATGGAGGCAAACCTGCAATCTTTCAAAGAGCAACTGTTGCCAAATTGTGTCCGCCCCAGCCCCCCAAGTCTTTCTTCCTCTTCCACCCCATAACGACAGAGTATTCCCTAGCAAAGGAAAAATCTGAAATATAAATGGTAACCCATTAGCTTGTGTTAATGGTTGTTGAGTCATGGCTGTCTCATATTATTTTCTATACGTGTTTGTATATATTAAGTCTTGTAAAAATTAAGACAAAACGTCCTCGAAAAAGAATCAGAATTTTCAACAAATCGTAAGCACAATAATATGTCTCTAATTATTGTTTAACAGTGAGGGAAAAGAAAAGGAAAGAAATCTTAAGTGATCAACATTAAGGCTCAGTGAATCATGGTGCACCCATTCAGTAGAATGTTATACAGTCGTTAAAAGAATCAAGTTCATAGTGTGGATTATATGGGGAAAGCAGAGCAAAAAAATTTACATGCAATACAAACAAATAAAATATACTAAGATGTCAGTACTGATTGCCCAGAAACTGTACAATAATGATAACATTTACTTACTATGCATATAGTAGATTTTATTTCATGTTGTTTATGTATGTTAACTTATTTAATTCTCAAAACAGCTCTATGATTAAATACTACTATTATTCCCATTTATGGATGAGAAAATTGAGAAGTTAAAGAACTTGTCAAAGGTTATACAACTAGCAAGCTGCAGAAATGGGATTTGAGCCCAGGCAGTTAGCTCTGGTAACATGCTCTTAGCTACTCTGCTACACTACCTCCCATACATAGGCTGATAATAACAATAGCTATCAATTGTTAAAGGCAGCAATCATCTCAGCTAATCCTCACAACAACCCTGTGTGTAGATATTATTAACCTCATTAACAAGATGAAGAACTCAGCATTGGAGCGGGGCTAAGTGATTCACCTCAAAAACACAAGGCTGGGCTTCCCTGGTGGCGCAGTGGTTGAGAGTCCGCCTGCCGATGCAGGGGACACGGGTTCGTGCCCCGGTCCGGGAAGATCCCACATGCCGCGGAGCGGCTGGGCCCGTGAACCATGGCCGCTGAGCCCGCGCGTCCAGAGCCTGTGCTCCGCAGCGGGAGAAGCCACAACAGTGAGAGGCCTGTGTACCGCAAAAAGAAAAACAAAAAAAAACAAGGCTACAAACTGAGAAATCAAATCTCACTCCATAGGTCATGTCCTCATCATGACACTATATGTTAATTCTTCTTTGCACTATTTGCTAAATTTTCTACAATAAGTATATATTACTTTGATAAAAAATAAAGGAACAAACTAAGTCCAAAAAGAAAGCTACTTTTAACAATGAAAACAATTTAAACTTCAAAGTTCTCTGCCCTTAATAACTTACCTCCACAGTATTTACTAAACTCCTTTAAAATAATGGTTCGGGGGGATAGGTAGCCCACCTTAGAGACTAATCTAGTTAATACAGACTCAATAAGCAGTAAAGCTTTTTTTGAAAATTGTAATAATATGGTAAATTTTACTTATCAGAACCTCAAGGGGCTGGAGGAAACGGACCACCATGGCAGGACTACTCTTCAAGAGAGACGTGCTCAGAGATGAGGTGAGATTATACTTCCTGGGGGCTTGGTAGGGTATATGAGCAACTGTATCTCCATGTAATTCCTCCCTCCCACCTCCAAAATGAAATCTTGCAAAAGTCATTATTCGCTCACAAAAATGCTGAGTGTGAGTAGATTTCTTATAGAAATGGTCCATGGATGGAATTCTGGATCCTGGCCTGACCAGTGCAGACTTATATACTGGTGACACATGATTCATATTATAAAAGTACAACATCATCACCAAAAAAAAATACAAAAACTGCAGAAAAGAAAGTGCAGAGAGTAAAGTTCTAGGAAAGTTTCTTAATGTCCATGTGTTAGGGAGTGATTTCTTAAACAAGAAACTAAAAGGAAATGACTGATAAAATAGATGAATAAAATGTAAAAATTACAATTCATTCTTTAAAAGTAAAGAGAGAAGCTATAGGTGAGGGAAAAGATCTTTGCCATACATGTAACAAAGGATTAGAACCCAGAATATATAACAAAGTCTTACAAAGCGATAAGAGAAAGATCACCTGAATGGAGTGAATACTTGTGCCTCCCCACCAAAAAAATTCATTTGTTGAAATCCTAACCCCCAATGGGATAGTAGTGGGTGGTAGAGTCCTTGGGAGGTAATTAGGTCAAGAGGTAGAGGCTTCATGAACGGAGTTGTGCCCTTTCAAATTAACCCCAGAGAGCTCTCTAGTTCTCTCTCCACCAGCGCAGGACAAAATGAGAAGTCAGTAGTCTTCAACCCAGAAGAGAATCCTCACCAGAACCCGACCATGCTAGCACCCTGACCTCAGACTTCCAGCCTCCAGAAGTAGGACAGATAAATTTCTATTGTTTATAAACCACCCAGTCTATGGTATATTTGTTATAGCAGCTTGACCAAAGACAACCACCAAAAAAAGAAAAGGCTATTAAAAAATAATTCACTGAAGAAAAAACTTAAATGGCCTTTATGGAAAGATGCTTAACTTTATTAGTTGTCAGGGAAGAGTGAATAAAAAACACAATAAAAGGGCCTCCCTGGTGGCGCAGTGGTTGAGAGTCCGCCTGCCGATGCAGGGGATACGGGTTCGTGCCCTGGTCCGGGAGGATCCCATATGCCGCGGAGCGGCTGGGCCCGTGAGCCATGGCCGCTGAGCCTGCGCGTCCGGAGCCTGTGCTCCGCAATGGGAGAGGCCACAGCAGTGAGAGGCCCGTGTACCGCAAAAAAAAAAAAAAAAAAAAAACCACAATAAAATATTATTTTATATGCACCAGATGGACAACTAAAATTAAAATTTTTAAGTCTGACAATACCATTGCTGGTGAGGATACGGAGCAACTAGAGTTCTTATACACTCTGCTGATACAAGCATAAATTGGAGAGCAATTTGGCAATATCTAGTAAAGTTAAAGTTATGTATGCCTTACAACACAACAATTCTACTCCTACGTAGATGCCCTAGAGAAAATCTCAGACTTGTGCACATGGAAATATACAACGCATCAGCTGCCTGCATTGGGAAAATCTAAAGGCCCATCAACAAGGGAAAGGATAAATAAAATCTGGTAAATTCATACAATGCAAGTGCATAGTGCAATAAAAATAAACTATAGCTATATGTATTAATGTGACGAATCTCTAAAACACAATGTTAAGCTAAAAACCAAATTGTGACAGTATAGCAGGCATCATGATACCTTTTCTATAAAGTTTTTTAAATATGTAAATCATCTCACTTTTGTTTATATATGCATGCAAGCGTAATACAAGTATAAAAATATGCAAAAATGATCACACCACCTTAAGCCAGTGACTGCAAACAGGAAAAAGATCATGAGACCTGGGAGAATCCACAGGGATCTTCAACTGTATTTGTTAGGTATTATTTCTTAAACCCAGGATTTAAGGAAAATGCTATGTTATTCTCTGTAATTTTTTATAAGTATAAAATATTTCACAATAAAAATCAGACAGCAAAAGAACCCCACCAATCAAGGTAGGTATAATGAGTGACACAAGGACATAAAGGTCTATGACACACATACTCTGTAATAATATTTCAGTATCAGAATATCCAAACTTAGCATTTGGGATCCATCTGCAAAAGTGAATACATATTGCTTCTCTAGGAAAACAACTAAATGTACATAACTTGAACACATATGCAGATCTACATACAAAAGTGATTCCAGGAATTTTCCTAAGTTCCTATTCTTTTTAAACAGGTATTGTTTTTGAGAGAGACAGATACACACTAGGATCCACTATTCACTGGTATCAAAATGCCCTGCACTGAGGCAGGAGTCAGGGGGGAGATTATTTCATCCACCCTGGTCTTCACCTCACCAGTCACAGGTAGGAAAGAGGAGACCCCACAGAAGCACAGTACACAGAATCTTTAGGTCTGGATGGAAGAAATGGATAAGAATATATCCCCAGCAAATGCAAAGAAAACAGCAAAGGAACACAGGGACCACAGAACGAGTAATATGCGTGGACACAGCAGTGGTAGATTCCAGTACTGAACTGTGCCCTTTTTATGGCTACATGATGGAAAATAAATGACAAGTACATGTACAAGGTGGCCAAAATTTTAAGGAAAATCTGTGACTGTGTTATGAAAACCACAATGGGTTAAATTAGATTTTTTCTTCCTTTTGAAAAGTCAATATTTGGATTTGTAAAGTCCAAGGTAAAGCCAGTACAAAATAGTATAAAAATCCCTTGACCTACATCACAGTTTATACATTAAGTCAAACTGAAAATAAGTTATCAGCTGCTCTGTCAGTATAGAAAAATCAATATTTCCTATCATACCATCTGCTTTAGTGGTGCAAGTTAATAAATTTAGCTGGTGAAATTTTCTTCTCTCTTTGAATTCTGGAGAGAGAAAATATATTTTCAACAGTTAATCTAGTCACTTACTGCATAGAGCAATGAAAAATGAAATACTATTATTCCAGCATGTGAGTTTGCCATGTTCAGTAATAGAATTCTTCACTGAAATTCCTCACCTGTATTACATGTACGATTCAGTGCAACCTAACCTGGTCCTCCTGCTTCCCAGCTTCTTGACCTCTTTGCCCTAAAAAAGGGAATCAACCAGTCGAAATAATAAAATAATCCAAACTCCAGAAAGTAACTTAGCATTGGGACCCGTTTTCAAACCTGAATATATTTTGGGTTTTCTCTGAAAATACAAAATTGACTACCTTTATATAACTTGCACACACATGGACTAGACCTACAAACAGATTCAGAGAATTTCCCAAATTTTCTCAAATTTTGTAGGGAGACATTGTTATTGAAAGAGACAGACATACACTGAGATTCATTATGCCCTAATAATACATATCTTTTAAAGAAAATAAGTTAAGTATGACTTCAACTTTTAAACAACAGTGAAATACTGCAAAATAGAAATAGGCTTTCAAAGTAATTTTCAAAACAATGAAATACATATTTAGTACCTACTACATGTCTAGGAGGTATAAGGACTTCATGTTTTCTTCTTTGTATTGCTATAATACCCATG
The DNA here is from genome assembly GCF_964341445.2 of Mesoplodon mirus. Taxonomy (NCBI): domain Eukaryota; kingdom Metazoa; phylum Chordata; class Mammalia; order Artiodactyla; family Ziphiidae; genus Mesoplodon; species Mesoplodon mirus. The sequence continues at coordinate 65,008,716 of NC_138993.1, read as the reverse complement.
CATTAAAACCAATGCCAGCATTTCAATTCAATTCTTCTTTTATAATATTCCAAAAATTCTACAAAAAGCCTTCTTTTAATTTTTACCCTAGAGATATTTTCCTATTAATGTGCCTGGCAGCAATTGACCAGTCAGATAAAAGCTCCTTTTGATGTACGTTTTTAAGTTGGTAGGATACTTCCAAATTGGTAGAAATGCTAATTAGGAAATACTCTGGTTTGAGAACTTGTGAAATTAATAAAACTTTCTTGCTTCTGATAAACTCTATGATGTCAGGAAAACTGTCTATCTCTTCTGTAACTTTCTTCCCAGTTGCTATTTATCTCATCCTCTGGGGTTGTAGAGAATTAATATCTGTAAAAGGTTTTGTGTTTTCTTGACCAAAAGAGGGTAAGTGAAAGAAAGGCAGCAGTATTATCACTGCAATGTGTAGACATTTAGGTGAGTTCCAGGCAACTGGGATGAAAAAAAAAATTTTTTTTTGAATCACCTTAATAAGCATTTATTTATTTATTTATTTATTTATTTTTAAACATCTTTATTGCAGTATAATTGCTTTACAATGGTGTGTTAGTTTCTGCTTTATAACAAATTGAATCATTTATACATATACATACGTCCTCATATCTCTTCCCTCTTGTGTCTCCCTCCCTCCCACCCTCCCTATCCCACCCATCTAGGTGGTCACAAAGCACCAAGCTGATTTCCCTGTGCTATGTGGCTGCTTCCCACTAGCTATCTAGTTTACGTTTGGTAGTGTACATATGTCCATGCCACTCTCTCACTTTGTCCCAGCTTACCCTTCCCCCTCCCTGTATCCTCAAGTCCATTCTCTAGTAGGTCTGTGTCTTTGTTCCCGTCTTGCCCCTAGGTTCTTCATGACCATTTTTTTCTTCTCTTTTTGTTAGATTCCATATATATGTGTTAGCATACGGTATTTGTTTTTTTTCTTTCTGACTTACTTCACTCTGTATGACACACTCTAGGTCCATCCACCTCACTACAAATAACTCAATTTCGTTTCTTTTTATGGCTGAGTAATAATATTCCATTGGATATATGTGCCACATCTTCTTTATCCATTCATCTGTTGATGGACATGTAGGTTACTTCCATGTCCTGGCTATTGTAAATAGAGCTGCAATGAACATTTTGGTACATGACTCTTTTTGAATTATGGTTTTCTCAGGGTATATGCCCAGTAGTGGGATTGCTGGGTCGTATGGTAGTTCTATTTTCAGTTTTTTAAGAAACCTCCATACTGTTCTCCATAGGAATCAGGCTCCCTGACTTCAGACTATACTACAAAGCTACAGTAATCAAGACAGTATGGTACTGGCACAAAAACAGAAATATAGAGCAATGGAACAGGATACATAGCCCAGAGATAAACCCATGCACCTATGGTCACCTTATCTTTGATAAAGGAGGCAAGAATTCACAATGGAGAAAAGACAGCCTCTTCAATAAGTGGTGCTGGGAAAACTGGATAGCTACATGAAAAAGAATGAAATTAGAACACTCCCTAACACCATACACAAAAATAAACTCAAAATGGATTAAAGACCTAAATGTAAGGCCAGACACTATCAAACTCTTAGAGGAAAACATAGGCAGAACACTCTATGACATAAATCACAGCAAGATCCTTTTTGACCCACCTCCTAGAGAAATGCAAATAAAAACAAAACTAAACAAATGGGACCTAATGAAACTTCAAAGCTTTTGCACAGCAAAGGAAACCATGAACAAGATGAGAAGACAACCCTCAGAATGGGAGAAAATATTTGCAAATGAAGCAACTGACAAAGGATTAATCTCCAAAATTTATAAGCAGCTCATGCAGCTCAATATCAAAAACACAAACAACCCAATCCAAAAATGGGCAGAAGACCTAAATAGACATTTCTCCAAAGAAGATATACAGATTGCCAACAAACACATGAAAGAATGCTCAACATCATTAATCATTAGAAAAATGCAAATCAAAACTACAATGAGATATCATCTCACACTTGTCAGAATGGCCATCATCAAAAAATCTACAAACAATAAATGCTGGAGAGGGTGTGGAGAAAAGGGAACCCTCTTGCACTGTTGGTGGGAATGTAAATTGATACGGGATGAAAAATTTTAAGTTTCCCAGAAACACAATATAAAGAAAGCCACCTCCAGTGCCAAACTTCCACAAGAAAATAGCATCCTCTTTATTATCTTTTGTTTCTCCTATAGGAGAAGAAATAAAGATTTTTGGAGTAAGAAAGTATCTAATAAAATAACAGAAAACAATAAATTTAAAGGGTTTCAACATTCTCGCAATACGAAAGACATTTAGACAATACATAACTCTGTTCTCTGAAAATTGGCGTAGCTAATTCAGTCCTGCAAAGTACTGAACTGGGATTCAACAAGTCTGTTATACAGCTATTTATACAAACATAAAAGAGTAAGCTGAGAATTGTAACCATGGTGTAGTCACTAGGAGTGGACACCAGTAACCTAACTCCAGATGGACCGTGGACCATGGTTTGAAGTGGGGTAGGTGAGGAAGACAGGACTGGCTGAGGATTGCTAGTGGTAAGGTCTCCAGAAGCCTAAGGGTCAGAAGTCTGTCTCACCAACCAAATAATAACCATAATAATAAAAATAGAAATAAAAACAGCAATAAGGATAATGATGATATCAACAGGCAATTAAGTTGGTGTCACAGAAGAAAAAAATATACAGGAAGACAACATTTGTTCACCTTGACTTCTACTAAGGCTAAGGGTATGTGAGCAGGGAAACTGGTGAATCATCCTGGGACCAAAAGCACACCTCAGGACATGCCAAAGATGGCAAAGTTGACTGTGACTCCACAGTGGCTAGCCGTGAGGTGCACTCCCAGGAAATTTCTAAGGAAAAGTCACTTCTCTTCCTTGTAACCACAAGCTGGGTGAAGGACATTCAACATCTGAAAGTTTAACAACATAAAAACAGTTTGAAATAGAAGCATTCTGGCTTACATTTCTCACTTCCTTCATTCCTAAACTACTTTCTGCTTTGGAAACCTTTTCTGAAAACTTGTCCCGAGTATTAGCAAGGGTTTAGCATATCATTTGTGACCTGCATAGCAAAACAGTATGTGTAGAGGCAGAGTGCTATCCCAACCAAAGCAGTATTCCATTAAGACCATTCGTTCAACCAAAATTTGTTGAGCACCTACTGTTTTCTACAGCAGTAAACAATACCAACAAGGGCTGCTCTCACAGAGGTACAACCTACTAAGAAAAGGCAGACAATTAACAAACAAATAAACAGACCTGATATTTTTAGTCAGTAATAATTCAACAGAAGAATTTAAGAAGAATAATGTGATTGAGTCTGGTAGGAGGAAATGTCACTGTTACAGTATATAGGGTGGTCACAAATGCCCCTTTACATTGGAACCAAGACCTGAATATTGAGGAGGTGGCAGCCATGCTGCCTCTGGGGCAGAGTATGGCTGGAAGTAGTAACAGCAAGTACCATATCCCTAAGCTGGGTCAAGGTCGGGGTATTTGAGGACATAAAAGCCTGGGTGGGTGAGCGGCACGAGAAGAGGTCAGGGAGGTGGCATGAACCACATGGAAAACTGTAGAAGAGCCTGCTGACACCCCTATAGCCAATGTCGCTTATTTGCTACAAATTCTCCCCCAAAGAAATCAACTACTTTCAGTACTATCAGACCCGCTATTCCTAAATCCATCTATTCTCCTGGATTTTTGTCCATAACAGACGACGGGCTTGGGGACAGTCTAGAGATAAACAAGAACCAAGTAATTATTTTCCTCAAAGGCAACCAGAAAATAGTTGGAAAGCATCAACCACATGTTACATAATGGTGCCCTAATGTAGCATGAATTCAATGGCCTCAGGCCTTCCCTTCGAAATCCAACATGGTTGGGTGGCAAGAACACTGCCTTAGGAGTCAGAGACCTGGTTCTCATATGACCTCCACCATTGCTAACTCATGATTTCCATAAACTACTTAACGCCTCATGTTCTCAGTTCCCTCACTTATAAGATCAAGGGATTATATAAATAATCTGTCCTTCCATCTTTATTACTATATTGACTTCGCCATTACATCTCTATTGCTACAGTCAACTCCATACCCAAAACTTACTTATTTAGAGTTGAAAGTCTATGGTAGTATGGTATCCCCAGCCAAACGAAAAAAATCAAAAATGATCTGTTTTATAATTCTGGAGAGTGCGTAAACTCATGAATTTATTAAGGTACTCAGTGAAGCAGTAATTTTAAAAACGGTAGTTTCACTTCCCAAAAAGGTTTCTTGCTAATTTCCCTACATGTACTATATTTCCAAGAAGATGCCTGTACATGGAAAAACTCTGCCTTATTGTCTGTGGTATAAACAACTAATCTCAAAATAATGGGAATAAACAAAGGACAATGATAATTCTCATTGTGCCCTAGTGCCCTTTTAGCTGAGGATATCAAAATATGTTATTTATAATAATAGCAAATAAAAGGATTGCCACCACTTAACACTGGCTAATCTTGCGTTTTGAGTAAAACATCAAATGAAAATCGCATACTATCCTTATACAGTGGTTCCTCCCAAACTCAACCACATTAAATAAAAAGTACAATTACCCATCTTAGGCCTCAACAATAATCAGCCTAATCATCAAAAGGAAAGAAAATATGTCCTAAAGTTCTTGAAACTACTTAGTCTCTGAAGAATCAGTTGAACCCTAGGAAATTAGGAAGGATATTAAATGTTAAATGTGCATTTCTAACAATCCCATTTCTGATACTGCATCTTACAGAAATAATTGTTTAAATATGTGCAAATCTAGAGACAATGATGCTTCGTGCAGTACTGCAAATGCCAGCAGAAATTTAAAAACGGCCTGAAAGTCCATCACTAGCAAAATGATTCAATTAAGTGTGACACACACATATAAGAGATCCTTTGTAGCCAGGAAAAGAATGGTTTTTAAGGGGAAGATGTCTGTGACATATTAAATGAAAAATGCAAGTTGAGAACCAATATATTTAGCATGGCTGAGTGTTGGAGGAAAATAAAAAAGAATATGTGGAAGAGGGTGCTTTAATATTTCATTATTTTAGAATTATAAAAGTAATATATACTTTTGAAATATTCAAAAAAAGCAACAGATAAAACTATAGCAGTGGTTTGGTGTGTCTCATCTATTCTTTTTTATTAATGATTTGCATTATATGCACATTTTTAACCAAAATTAAATCTTATGACACATGTTAATCTGAAACTTGCTTTTAAGCCTTAATACTACCCTCTTTTTTTCCATTTAATTTTTTTTTATTGAGGTATAGTTGATTTACAATATTCTGTTAGTTTCAGGTGTACAGCAAAGTGATTCCGTTATATATATTTCTCAGACTATTTTCCATTATAGGTTATTATAAGAAATTGAATATTGTTCCCTGTTTTAGACAGTAAATCCTGGTTGCTTATCTATTTTATGTATAGTAGTTTGTATAATACCACCCTCTTTTAATAATCACATAACATTTCATAGTAAGAATGTACTCAAACTTACTCAACTGGTCTCCTTTTGATAGATATGAATATCTAGCTTGCTTCCTTTTTTATGCCTTACAATCATATGTAACATTATAAGATATGGGTATGAATATAAATACTATAGATAGTATATATAAAATATAAATACTATATATTAAATATAAATACTATATTACTATGTATTCATAAATACTATACACAGTAATCTCCTGAGATGTGAGATTAGAGGGATGTATAGGAACTCTGGCTTATTTCATTTCTTTATATAATACCAAAAAAGAGGTGGAATTCTGTGTAGTATTTCCTACTTTTATGTATTTTGCAGATACCTTAAATTTGAACCCTACTTTGAACTCAGCTTCACTAGGAAAGTAAGAAAGACTAAATCCACTGCCCGTGTTTTCCTCTAAGCGTCATCCAAGGTATTTGACATACATGGCTTCCAGCACCCTTCTCACATCAGCAAGTTAGCTCCCAAGAAAGGAGTCCCAGGAAGAAGGGGTATGAGACTCTAATTTGGAAATATAGAAAGCAGATGGTAGAAATGAATTAATTTTAAAATAGACTAAATCTAGTCTAAGATAGTGTAATAGGATTGGGGTTTACATTAAAAGAAAGGATCAAGCCCAAAATGCCTGTATAAGGGGAAATGTGGCTGGCACCATAAGTAAGAGACACACGGTAAATGAATGAATAAAGGAGTGAATGAATGAATTGAATGAATGAATTGGGTGAATGAATTGGATGAATGGGAAGAGAGCTTTATCATTGATCAGTCTCTTGAGTCTTCTCCCTAACCCACAGTGAATTTGCCTCCTAATTTCATCTTGGAGCTTATTACATGCCAAAAAGATCTCTGAAAAGTCAAAGGCACAACAATAAAGAGAACTGAGTATTCTCCAGAAACTGTTCCAGGCTTTCTATTCTGGTGACCTGAGTAATTCCCACAACAGGCAAGTCAGTTCTAAGTCCCCAGCAAATCAAGCAGGATTAGACCACCTAACCTTTGAAATTGGTTCCTAAAATTCTGAAAGGTGAAAACTTCTTGAGAACTCTTGGGATGGAAAAGATGATGGAAAGAAAGTAACACATTTCAGAGTTATCTGCCTCTTAGGGGAATCCTGGAAGAAGCAGTTGTAGATGAATGGGAACGGTTGCTCCCAATTCAATATCATAGGGTCGTATCAGGGATGCTGAAGCACAAATTATCATAAGGCAGTGAGCAAGGTGCCATAGCGCCACGGAATGGAGGAGATGACATATAACATCATTTAGAGACGGGACACTGGTGTTGATGGTTGCAGATGATGAGGGTAGGGAATAAGGACTGAGGCATTTGAAGAAATCAGTGCAGTTACATACAGAAGTGGATTGCAGAGAGGATAGTAGGTAGAAAGCATTAAAACCTTTGATCAGGAATTTCAAATGGATGTGAGAAGTACCTGAATAGGGAAAATGCATTTCCCCTTCACCCCCTCTAATCGTTTAATGGGGCATCAAGGCATTAAAATGCAGCTTTCTGATGTGATTCATTATAACAGATTTCATTAGTGTCAGATCAATTCATTTTTTAAATGACATTAAAAAGAGGATTTAGGGGATGAAACAACCTTTTATAGCCACTGCAATGTGTCTTAGTAACCCAGCAATATGCAGGTGTTAATCTTAGAGGGCTTATTTTAAAATGGATCTATATTGAGATGGTTTGGATGTTTAAACTCATCACAATTTTAATTTTAACTAAACGCTTCACTTTATTTCACAACATACAAATTCTTAATTTGAAGGTCACAATCCCTTTGATACAAGCATGCAGTATTTGGCACAAATAATCTATTTGATAGATAGATAGATAGATGTGTATATACACATACATATTCAAACAAGTATTTCAGTGCATTTACAGTTCAATGAATATATAGATAGAAACCTATTTTATACTGAAACCTGAAATGAGACTGTGCTACTCTTATTACCTAATAAATATTAAATATCCACCCTCATCAGTTTCATGAAAAAGCATTCGTATAGTTTCCACATGGTGCTTGCCAAGTGCTATAAAAGCAAGTGATACAGGGAGTCCTCAGCTCATTATTTAGTAGCTTTCCATTCATATCTGAAGCTCACACTCTAAGAACCGTGCTAACACCAATGTACTCTACAGTTCATAGAGCCATGTACCTTGAGCACTGGAGGGGTCCTGTGCAACAGGAATTACAAATTAATGCAGCATTATTCATGCAACGGCCCCAAAACACATCTCTCCGCAAAAATGATGGATTTTCACTTTCCATATCAATTTCTAAATGTTTCCATTTTGCTAAATTTCTAGTAGATTTCACAAGTGAAGACCAATATTAGTCACAGAAACCTGGGGTGGAAGATATCATTATTCCAACCAGCCTAATCTGAGATGGCTTCCGCCATGCGAGGGATTTAGAAATTTGAAATGGAAACTAATTGGAAAGCAGATCAGCTCTAATCTGAAATTCTGATGATGCCATTTTACAGGCCAAGCTTCCTTTTAGACAAGGAATTTTGTCCCTTACATCAGGTCCCAAATCGCTCCATCTATTTAGCTACCATCATCAGAAATTCTGAGACACGCCAGAGCTCAGAGTGAAACAGGTGCATCTGCACAGAGCCGTCTGACGGATGCACACCCAGCCCCATGCACAGCTGGGATGTAGTAATAGATGCTTGGCAGGCTGTCATTTATCAACTGTGTCTCTAGCCTCAGAGATACCCAGGCAGAATACCATGGCCACCTGCCATGAACTCACAGCCATAAGTTTTCTGGCCTAGGCTTTGTCCTCACAGACCCATGGGTAGCCCCAGAACACACACAAAAAGGGGATCATGGGGTTAAGCTGGGAATAAATGAAGGTTAGAGTCCAAAGCAAAGTCAGATCACATATCAAAACAAAAGGTAACTTGTGATGAATTCAAAAGTGAGGCATCGTGGATGGGATATGAAGTATACTTTATAGTCTTCCATTCAGTAAATACAGCCGGGTGATCTAGGTACCTGAGATATATTAGTGAGCAAACCAAAGATCTTTGCCCTCATGTAGCTTGGGGAAGACATATAAAAGCAGGAGATATAATAAATAGGAAAATAATATAGTTATAATATGGTAAGTAATATGGCAAAATGAAATCGTAAAGCAGAATAAGGAAGATTGGGTTTGGCAGGGCTTGGGGAGAGGGGAGAAAGATGGCAAGATGTAACTATAGGTAGGAGAGTCAGGGTCAGGGTAGGCCTTACTGTGAGAATGTGACATTTGAGCACAGACTTAAGGAGGACTTAAGAGAATTAGCCATGTGACTTTGAAGGGGGAAAGCTTTCCAGGTGGAGGGAGATGCCACTGCAAAGTCCTAAGGCAGGAGCATGCCAGGACTGTTGAAAGAAACAAGGAGGCCTGGGTGGCTACAGTCAAGAAAGTAGGCAGTAGAGTGGTGGAAGACGAGGTCCCATAGGTAACAGGAGTCAGATCAGGTGGGCCTTGGGAACCATAGTAGGGGTGTTGGATTTTACTGTGAGGGAAATGCGGGGCCACTACCGAGTTGACTCTACACTGTGTCCCAGTGGTTAAGTCTTCTTGTTGGCTCCAACCTCCCCCCAAATATGGGAGACATTTTGGGGACACTGGGGCACAGAGATGAAACATCTGTGCAAACTCCAGTTCTCATATTTTACCTTAAGGGAAATGGATTTTAAGTGAAAGAATGGAACTAAGCATGGTCTGTAGTTCTCAAAGATGTTTTATTGGGAGACTTGAAACACGTGGATGTAATTCATTATCAGTGTCAGAAATATGTTTGCACTCCTACAAGGGGAACAGAAGTCTGCTACTCTGAGAAAGCTTAATTTTAATCCTATTCTCATTCAACCTACTAGCAAGCTATTCCAATAATCAGAGGAAACCAGAATCTGCATGTCTTTTGACTCCAACACTGACCAATGGGTATTCCTAGGCTTTTCTCTACCAAAAATGAATAAGACTGTCAACGGGTTGTTTCCTGGTAAGCCTAGCTTCTACACATCAAGTAATGTATATTACAATTTACGCAAGCCTCAGCCTTGTCTTAGAACAAGTTATAGTCCAGCTCTTAAAATTAAAAATAAAATGATACACACAGAAGCAATGCAGAAATCAGAAGCCAAATAATCCATAGATGTTAATGATTCTCATTTCTTTATAGCTATATAGCTTCAGTTATGAAAATGAATTAATGCTGACTAGGCATTTGGCTACATAATAGCTCACTAATTCCCATCCAGTGAGCTTATAATTAATTTTTAAAATAATATAATTGAGATCCCAGGGAAAATACATAACTATCAAGAGATTCTCTGTGGTTCTTTCTTTTTCAAGTAAAGCGATCTCTACCCTACATACAAAATCTCACCTTCACTTTAATTGTTCAGCAATTATAGTGAATACATGAATACATTTTCCTGTTGCCAAAGCCCTATTTTAACTCAATAAAGTAAATCAATTTATATACTGTTTGTATTTAGATGTACTTTAGCCCTAAAAGCCAAAGGTAGTTTATATCCTCTACTTATCAAATATATTAGATTACCTGTCATATTGTTGTCAATGAACCAATCCTGCATGAATCATATAGATCCACCTGGAGGTCACACAGAGAAAGAGTTAACAGAGCCAGTGACATGAGCCTCAGGACAGTGCAGAAACACTGGTCAGAAAGTTGCATTTTGGAGCAAAGAAGGCACTTCCTAACCCTGAGAAATAAAGGCTGTGAGATGACTGGCAGCTGACCATTGAGAGGGCTGCAGAGAAGCCATGACCTTGGGGACTAGCCAGGTTTCAGTTCAAGTCAAGGAGATGAGGAAAACATCTGGAGAAGGAAAAGGAATAAAGAGAGAAAAGAGTGGAGGGTTGGTTCATGAAGATGATAGCTTGGTCATGGCACGTGACCAGAAGGCCTCAGGTTTGTACCTCTGATCAAAGGACAATAGGACTGTGCAGCATGAAAAAACTTAGCCCCATAGTGTTTGGAACTGCTGGACAGTCAGACTTGAAGGGACTCCACTGTGGCCCACACTGGGTGCCCACCCAGTGGCCACAGTGCAAAGCGGGGCTTTGGTTTTCCTAGTGTCCATGGCAATGATGGTCAGTAGCAATGAGCAGATATAAGCCACAGGGCCCTTTGCCCAAAACGTAGGTCGTTTGCACATCTGGTTGGCACTTCCCAAAGCTGGGCCAGCTACTGTCACTCTCAGTGGTCTCAGGAATCAGACAATGAGTGGGTGAGCCTCTAGCCTAGAGCTGATGCCTATGTCCTGAGCACAGTGGTGGTGGGTACAGGAAGGCTGCTCGCCCATCCCCTTTATGTCTAGGACTCCTGAGTGGCCAGAGCTCCTCTGTCCTTTTCTCAGGACCCTCGGTCCTTGGGCAGATTTTCTGGTGTTTCTTTGGCCTTTCATGCCTGTTTGCACTGTCCCTTGTGCCTTTTCTCTCCTAGCTTATATTTTTATAGTTTTCTTCTAGATGCTATTTTCCGTAACTGTAGTCTTAACACAGACTTAACTGTGTTTTGCTATGTATATTTAGTGACAGAAAAGATGGAAGTGTCCTTCTTTCTTACATAAAAGTAGTCCAGAGAAGCAGTTCAGGGCTGGTAGGACAGCTTCATGGTGTCACCAGGAACCCAGTTTCCTAGGGCAAGGCTTTCACCCTCAAGATCATCACAGGGGCTTCCCTGGTGGAGCAGTGGTTGAGAATCCACCTGCCAATGCATGGGACACGTGTTCAAGCCCTGGTCCGGGAAGATCCCAAATGCTGCAGAGCAACTAAGCCTGTGCGCCACAACTACTGAGCCTGCACTCTAGAGCCCGCGAGCCACAACTACTGAGCCCACATGCCTCAGCTACTGAAGCCCGCATGCTTAGAGCCCGTGCTCCGCAAGAAGAGAAGCCATCGCAATGAGAAGCCCACACGCGCAACGAAGAGTAGCCCTCGCTCACCACTAGAGAAAGCCCACACGCGGCAACAAAGAAAGACCCAACGCAGCCAAAAATAAATAAATAAAATAAATAACATACCAAATGTAAAATAGATAGCTAGTGGGAAGCAGCCACATAGCACAGGGAGATTACCTCAGGGCTTTGTGACCACCTAGAGGGGTGGGGTAGGGAGGGTGGGAGGGAGATGCAAGAGCGGGGAGATACGGGGATAGATGTATACATATAGCTGATTCACTTTGTTATACAGCAGAAACTAACACACCATTGTAAAGCAATTATACTCCAATAAAGATGTTAATTAATAAATGCATAAATAATAAAAATTTTTAAATCCATGCTACATCATAAAAATAATTAATTTTTTTAAAAAAGATCATCAATCTGAGTTGCAGGCCAGGAGGAGGGACATCAGAAAGGAGAAAGGCATCCTGTTTGGTCAGGTACCCTTAGACAATGTTCTCAACAGCCTCACACAACCCTTCACTCACAACTCACCAACCAAATTGTGACACGGCCACATCTAGCTACAAGGAAGGCTGAGAAAAGCCGTCTGTCTCAGATGGGAAAATGAGTAACTAAAAATTGGGATCCTATAACAAAGAAAGGAGGAGAAATGATTACTGGGTAGGAACCAGCTGTGTTGCCTCATCTGTGGAGCTCCACTTCACTTGTGTTCCTCTTCTGAAAGGTCCCACCGAGATCTCTGGGGCCCACCCAGGACAGCTCTCCCCTGACTGGCACCGCCATGTTGTGAGGGAACCTTCACATCATTGTCTTCCTAAGTCCCTGCTCTGAGCTGTACAGTTACCAATCACCAACCCTCATCAATATGGCCCTCAAGACCCAGCAAAATCATTCATCAGTCCTTTGGCCGTGGGAAGTTATTTATTCTCTCTATGCCGTTTAGCATCAGCTGTACAAAAGGATAATAAATGCCTATAGCACGGGACTGTTGTAAGGATTCTGGTCAACACAGTGCCTTTCTCCTTCCTGTCTGATCTACCTTCCTGACAACAGAGAGCCGAAGGGACATTCTCAGGAGGGTTTTAGGGAGATGCCAATCAGAAACCCAACAGATGATATACACATACATGGGCCGTAATCCAAATAGGTGAGGCAAAGAGGGACAGAGAAGCTAAGAAACCAAATGGATGAGGACAGCAAGAGACCAGATAAGGGACAGATTTGAATACAAGCGTGGGTGGGTGGCCCTAGCAATTTTGTGAGCCCCTCGTGATGGCGTTCTCAGCCTTCTACAGGGATCGCAGAGAGGACGTGGTTAATGTGCTGACCCAGCGTGACACTCCATACCAAATCACTCTTCACTTTCACATCTATGCTCTCGGAAACGTACTGGAAGACACGAAAATTACGCCTTCTACTTCAGGAAAAAGCACACAAGTAAAAGCAGATCTAAAATAGAAAGAAATCATCTGGTTCCTGAGATTGATGAACTCAAGCCTATTCTTAAGAGCAAAGAAAAAAATTGCTTTAAACTAACATTTGGGAGCGTATTTTATTATGTGCCATGCACTACTCAAGATGTTCTGGGTGTTTTATTTCATGTAATCTCATAATAACTTTATGTGAGAGATACAATAATATCCGTGTTTGGCAAAGGAGGAAACCGAGGCACAGAGGTTAAATTACTGTATGCTGTCTATGAACCCTTGGAGTGATTGGGGAGTGGAGGAGAATTTATGGAAATGGACCAAGGGATGCTTTTCAGGCACCAGCTCTACAACGAACGTTCAGTGATGTTTACCAGCTGGGCAAGGAGTTCACACAGAACCTTATAACCCTAAAAAGCTAAGTACAGAGCAATCATCCAGGGCCATGTTTTACATCAAACCCCACAAACAGTGCTGCTCGCAGTTATTCACAATGAGGTGTAGTTCCTTCCTGACAGAATTTAGGCACACACTTGAAGATATGTAGGGCTGTGAAGATGGATTAAGCCTGCCACTGGGAGTGCACTTACGCACAGAGACGAGAAGATGTTCTGGAAAGGATAAACTATTTCTGCAAAGAGTTGTTTTTTTTTTTTAAACCTTCGAAGCTCTACAGTAGTTCCTTTTTATCAAGCAGAAGCTCAAAGATGGCATTAAAGATTTTCTCTGGTATTCATTGCTATTTTCAGGAGGCAGGGAAGTCTGCAAAAAAACATGTGCCATCTTCCAATTTGACATCCTCAAATAATATAATTTCCTACGTGGGTCTGTTAATGTTATTTTTGTTTCCCTTTTTAGTTTTGACATTTCAAAAAGAAAATCCTTGAAACCGGCAGACAAATCTTGAACTAGTAACAGTGAAGGCATCATTTTTCACCCAACACGTTGCTCTCTTGAAGGAAGAAATGGTTTTATATCTGAAATCAATAAAATTGAATTTTAAAATAACCATCACACACAATATTCACATTAATTCCATGAGTAGCACATGACCTCTAAGTTTGATCAATAACACACTGTTAATTAAAGTTTGGAAATGGGATCAATTTACCTAATAGGAATGATAGATAAGTGTTATAAGAAAGGCTAAGGGGAATTAAAAGAAATAAGAGGAACATAATAAGATTAATTTTCTGGGCAAAAAGATAAGTATAGAAAATAAAGATCTCCATCCTTCCCTGGGTTTATAATTGACAAAATACATCAAAGGAATTGTTTGAAAAATTCAGAGACCAGGACTAAATATCTTCAAATGTATTCTGCCTTTTCTGCCTCTCACTTTCTGGTTTGGTTTCATGGCCATTGGGTTTAGGCAGACACAATACACAATTTCCTGCAAGCAGATTTCTGGGTCCTCTTCGTTTTACAATTTCATATACATAATGAGATGAGGACACCAGGGAAACAGATGCAATATGTCTGCAGAAAAATGGCAGCAAATAAGGGGAACAAGGCTTTGGCAATGGGCTGGGGAAATCTTCCAAATAAGACTGTTGTGCGGATTAATGGGGAATTGTATAAAGCTCTGAGCACAGTACCTAGCACATTGGAAATGTCAATAGCTCATGTCTTCTGTTATTATTACTGAAAAGCAACAAAATTATTCCTAGAATGCACATTTTGAAGCTTCGGGGGCTCCTCAAGAATCTCCACTTAATGAAGTAGCAGATTACCAAGTGTATTAATTAGCTCTGGTGTCCTGAAAGAGCTTATTCAATTTCCAAAATAATAAGATGGCTAGGAAGGGGCTTAATGAAATCCCATAAGAAACTCCACTACCCTTCTTTCTAAATGCCCTGTGCACTCAGTACAATGCACACTCAGGAAGTACCAAAGCACCAAAGCAACTACCAACTCAAAGACATGGTCTTGGTCATTATCGTTTTCAGCTTTCGTTCACTCGCCTCTCTCTCTCCCCCCCCCTTTTAAAAATCTGTAATATCTTCTCCAGTTTTGAAGAGTATGCCCATACTCAGTACCAGCTTACCTTCTGATATACCCACAACACAGTCTCTGACCTCTTTCAATCAATTGCCATTCAGAGAGTTCAGCACTTTTTTTTACCCTTAGCTCCACCATCACTTGTTTCACAGCTCTCTTAGAAAACTTACACCAAAGCTCCCTTCACTTTTTGTACCCTCTGCTTTCACTAAACCACTTTTTCCCTCCCATGCTTTAGTTATTTACACGAGCTTACTGACATCTGCAAGAAATACTGAATCAAGTTCCCAATGGGAACTTAAAAATGCTGGAATGGAATTGAACTGTCAAGCAATGTTCCTTCTGATTTCTGTAAACTCTGAGTAGATGATTCTACTCCAGCAATAAAATCCTGAGCATCTTGACAGAATACAGGTAGGAAAATCCAGGGGGTTCACGTAAAACCTAAATAGAGAGATCTCTGGGCCACGGCAACCTTGATTTCTCTTTGTCTCTAAACAGATTTGTCTCTAAACAGAAACCTGGAGCCAAAGGCATCAGAAGGACGAGGGGGTTACTAGACACAGGGCTGGAGTGGAGAAAGTAATGGACTTAGCATTTCTGCAATCTGCTGGAGAGAGAAGCAGCACTGGAGGAGGCAGGAGGAAGCTCAAGGCTTCCCAGAAGACTCTTGAGTGCCATAATAATTCTAGGAGAGCTTGGAAACACCTTCCTTCAACCTTGCCATGTGTTGTCCCATTCTTTACTTCTTCCCAACCTTACACTCATTCTAACTGAATGTATTTCTATACTAATTTACTATCACCACTGCCTTTTATGAGGTGGATAGACCTAGAGTCTGTCATACAGAGTGAAGTAAGTCAGAAAGAGAAAGACAAATACCATATGCTAACACATATATATGGAATTTAAGAAAAAAAAAAAAAAGGTCATGAAGAACCTAGGAGCAAGAAGGGAATAAAGACACAGACCTACTAGAGAACGGACTTGAGGATATAGGGAGGGGGAAGGGTAAGCTGGGACAAAGTGAGAGAGTGGCATGGACATATATACACTACCAAACGTAAAATAGATAGCTAGTGGGAAGCAGCTGCATAGCACAGGGAGATCAGCTCGGTGCTGTGTGACCACCTAGAGGGGTGGGATAGGGAGGGTGGGAGGGAGGGAGACACAAGAGGGAAGAGATATGGGAACATATGTATATGTATAGCTGATTCACTTTGTTATAAAGAAATAAAAAAAGAAACTAACACACCATTGTAAAGCAATTATACTCCAATAAAGATGTAAAAAAAAATCATCATATTTGGTCGACATTCTAACCCTTGATGAAAATATTCAAATCTCTATTTTTACTAATGATAATAGTAGTAATCATTATCAGGCACTTTTCTAAGCACTTTCATTATCTCATTTAATCCTCACAGCAACGCTAAAGTGAAATAAGCCAGACAACAGAAAGACAAATACTACATGGCATCGTTTATATGTAGAATCTAAGAAAGAAAAAAAAAAGTCAAATTTATAGAAACAGAGAGTAGAAAAGTGGTTGCCAGGGGCTGGGGGTGGGGGAAATTGAGAGGCTGGTAAAGGGTATGAACTTTCAGCTATGAGATGAATATGGTCTGAGGATCTAGTGTAAAAGCATGGGGACTATAGTTGACAACACTGTATTGTATAACTGAAATCTGCTCAGAGAGTACAACATAAATGTTCCCACCAAAAATAAATAGATAGACAGATACACAGATAGATAGATAGATAGATAAATAGATTAATGAAGTTAAAATGGAAAGGAATAACACAAAAGGCCATAAGCACGCATAAGAGAGATAATTAACCCAGACTGAGCTGTCAGGGAAACTAGGACTTGGAGGGTGAATTGAAGTCATTCAGGTATGGGAACGTGGAAAAAAACAGAATGCACAGGTTCTAACTGTACCTAGTCATGGAGGTTAAGAGAGACTGTGATACCTTCAGTGAAGGAGTCTGCAGTAGGGTGAAAGACACAGCTCCTGAGCGTATACGCAGGGTGCGGGTGGCGGTAAGGCATAAGACAGTGGAAGCACCGAAGGCCTTTATGCTGGGATTGACTTGACTCAAGTTGCATTTTAGAAAGATCATGCTAGCAGTGAGAGGGATGCAGGGCTAGCTCTCAAGAGCTGTCTGGTATGGAATTTGTCTAGGAAGTCCTTGTCTTTGAGGTCCATGTTCCTTCACTCTCATTCCAGAAGCATATATATTCCCTTTCATCAACTATATCTAAATAAGAAGCATGTATATTATTTCTGTTTTAATTATAAGGAAAATGACTCAAAAAAGATTAAGAAACTTGACTAAGAAACTTTACTTAATTTTCTAGAAATTTTGCCTTGATTTTGAAACAAACACCATGTTATATATAAATTATAACAAAGACTGATATTCAACTTTATCTGAAAATTCCTATGAACATCATACTTACTAAACTGTAGCCCTATATAACACACTGTGTCACGTTCTCTAGTTTGTTAGATGAAATAGAATATGTGGTAAGCAGCACTTAGGATAGGTGATCACCCCAGGGATGTGGACCAGATGCAACTCCCATGACCCAGTGCTACAGAGGGAAAGGGGGACACCAGGAAATAGGTATATACTTGTTTTCTACCATATATATGGTAAGTAATGCACTGTATAACCAGCAGCACTCTACAAATGAAATGATTAGAACTTGAATTGCTAAAAGCTGGCAGTTGCCAGAAGAAAATCAACATAGATACCAACCTCTGCTTAGAAGAATGTAAACTCATTTACAGGTGTTCATTATCAATGGAAAGAAAGAAATTGTCACTGAATTCTGCTACCTAGGGAACAAGCTCTTTGACAGCAGCTTGACAGATAAAGAAGTAGCCAGCCAAATCAGAAATGTCAACATGTCCTTCAGCAGACTGGCAGACAGACCAGGGCACCAACATGGCATGGCTCTACCAATCAAAGGGCACTTCCTGGTGTCAAATCCATGATGCATCAAGGAGGTGGAGATCTGCCATAAATAACACATTTAGTCTTGCAAACTGGTCGTGCTTAACTGAAGAGAGTCATATAGCCAAAAATCAAGGGTCAGAACCTATCATGTAACCCATAAGCCATAGGGCACTGTCACCATGGAAAATCTGGGCCCTGGCACCTGACAGATCTGGGTCCTGGACTGGCTTTGTAAGTATAAGTGTACTAACTGGAAAATGTTGAGCAAACTGACACTAAAAGTCTCAACTTCCTCATCTGTAAAATGGGGATAATGCCTTGCCTTTCTGGCAAAGAATAAATGAGATAGCATAGGTAAGATGCCTGGCATTTAGAAAGTACTCAGTAGATGACAGTTATTTATGTTCTTAATCATTTGATCAGCTTGGAAGTGGTGTTCTCAGCAGTCTACTTACTCTTCACCAGATATGGGATAGAAATGTGATATCACAAAAGTTGCTGCAAGGTGAACAGAATTCAGGCATGTACGAAAGACAGCAGAAAAGTGTTTTAAAAGCACACTGAAGTACAACCTCAAAAAATATGCTTTTCCCTGCAAACCACTGATAAGCAGCCACTGCCACCGCCACCAAGCCAGAGGACGTGTTAGGATGCCTCCCCTGCAGCGACGGTACTTGATAGACCGTGAGAATGAAAGCCAGGGCCCCCAGTAAATCAGATCTGCCCATAGCTAAGAGAGCCCTGCGCCACAAACCGAGAAACGGTTTGCATAGCAAATTACATCACAGAAACTGTTAATCACAGCGGCCTCTTCAATCACATCCACCCCCACCATGAGCATCATCACGGACAGCAGCATCCTTGAACCTGAAGGACAATAAACTAAAAAATGCTCCAGCGGTCCAGTGTGAATTAAGGTGAAGAACACATGCTGAGAGTTACGAGTATTCACACTTAGACCTAAAAAGCAGTAAAAGGGACTTATCTATCAGAGAGGCTGATTAGAAATAGATATTTAAAGAAACATTCAGGGGGGAAAAAAAGTAGCTTTTCTCAGAAAAGTATTTTACACACTGGCCCTCCTCAGAGTCAAAAATTAGTAGAAAATAGTGAGTCTAATGTGCACAATTTACTTGGATTTTCAAATATCTTTAGATAAGGCTCTAAGTCTGAGGGTGTTTTATACCCACACACAAAGGTCTCCAGAGTGGACGGCATCCAGGCATTACTCTGAATCACATCAAACTTTCAAGACCTAGGCACATACAACCACTGGGTGCATGATGATGTAAAGCCAACATTGGAACTTGTGGACGTGTGCCATGGGACTCAGCAGGAGAAAGGTCACCAGAGACAGGTGAGAGAAACATTCAATCATTGTCTACAATCACACGAGCTGTCTCACTCAGGATCCCTGCTGGTCCAGGAGACCCAATAGGGCAAATTCTAATGAAATCCCTGGAGCTTCACCTTCCCTAGACTGAGAACCTTAGATTCTGGAGCTCGTATTCTTTGTGCTCTAAGCCCTCTTACTTTTCTTCTTTCGCTTTTCACAAAGGAAACACACTTTGGAGGACCTCGTCTGATTTCACTGCACATATGAAAGGTGATGCCTCAAGAAAAATAGCAAGCCTAGGGGCTTCCCTGGTGGCACAGTGGTTGAGAGGCCGCCTGCCGATGCAGGGGACATGAGTTCGTGCCCCGGTCCGGGAAGATCCCACATGCCACAGAGCAGCTGGGCCCGTGGGCCATGGCTGCTGAGCCTGCGCGTCCGGAGCCTGTGTTCCACAACGGGAGAGGCCACAACAGTGAGAGGCCTGCTTACCACAGGAAAAAAAAAAAAATAGTATTCATTGTCAGGAGGAAAACTATATATATATATATATATATATATATATATGTGTGTGTGTGTGTGTGTGTGGGTGTGTGTTGTATATGTACATGGGTGTACACACATACATATATGCACATATATCCATATACATATATATGTACATGGTTGTGTGTGTATTTGTATATATACATACACACATTATATACATATATACAATATATACATGTAAAATATATATGCACACATGTATATATGTATATTTGTGTATATCATATACACACAGTATATGCATATATACAGTATATACACATAAATATATACACGTATACGCATATACACACACTCATATACATAGACACACATATAGATACATACACATAGTATATGACTTCATTGAGACCTACTCCACTTTTTTAGCATCTCTGCCCATTTGGAGAGGAACAGATGGACTATATATGTGAATAAATGTTTCCAATCACTAGCATCACATGGTAAATACCCTCACATGGCCAAAAGCATGTGCAGTAAAAGCAAACAAAGAGACAGAGTCAAATTCAGAAAGTTAAATGATTTCAAGTGTCTTTTTCTCTTTATTTTTCTCTAAATTCAAGCAAAATATACAATTCGGCAGTTGAACAACTCCTGTTGAAGAAATTAGATGCAGCATATATTTGTGTGTTTTTGTATACTGCTCAGGTGCTTAACCATTTAACACACTGTAAGAAAACAGAGCAAACTTATGCAGGCAAAACTCACCAAGATTAAAAACCCTAATGATACGACTCCATGTGTTTATAGCACTTCCGAATGGTCTCCGTCCCTCAGCTGGGGTACAGAGAGCAGGCAGCTGTCATGCCAAAGACAGAATAACAGACAGGCAGCCGGCCAATGGGCCTCGGCTTGAGCCCACCCTTGTCACTCGCTAGCTCTGGAATTTCAGAAATGAAGTTCCTCTTCTTTAAAAGGCAGATAATGATACCTACTTCACCTAGTTGCTATGAGGCATAAATAAGAAAACACTTTATAAATGTTAAAGCACTCTACAAATAAGAAATAGAAAAACATAATCTTTATAACTACCCTAAAGTGGATGGGATAGGTATCATTATCCAAATTTCACAGTAAAGAGACTCAGTGTGGTCGCTCATGTGCCAGACAAACCTAACGACCTGCAACATCCAAACTGGTGATTGGCGGAGCTCACTTTGCTTCTCTGAAAGCACAATTTCTCGTTTCTATAGTTATTAGTTATTAAGGTCACATATTTTAAATACCTTTGAAACAAACTACAAACATGATTTCTTCAAATCCATGATATCACGAACTACGTAATATATCTCAAACATTTAAGGAAATTATTTTTAATCTGTGAAAGTGAGAAACATACAAATAGACATTGTTGTTCATTCATTCAATAAATTCATTGACTATCTGCCATGTTCTGTACCCTGTACTGGGGCTCTGGGTGTTTAGTAGAGAAGATGAGATCCCTGCCCTCACAGAGCTTATAGTCTTCTGGAAAAGATAGTCAATAATCAACCAAAGAAGCAAGAAAAGGACATCATGTGGTAAGTGTGCTGAATAAAATAAACAGGGGTTAAGAGAGCAGCTAGGGAAGAAGGCGAGAGAGGAAGGACATGTAGAAGGGATGGGGAGAGAAGCCCTCTGTGCGATGTGACCTTTGCAGGAAGACCTGAAAGGCCAGCCTAATGAAATGATGGAGGGAGAACATTTCATGCAGAAGGAGCACCCAAAAGGGGCCGGAAAAGACTTAGCTGGAGACCAGTTAGGAGGTTGTAGCAGGAGCCCAGGGGAGAGAGGACAGTATCTAGTAATAGGACCATTGTGACACAGACCAAAAGCAGTTGACAGAACAGAGATAGATATATTTCAGGAGTAAAAAAATCACCTGGACTTGGGGATGGACTGGATGTGTGGGGTGACAGAAAGGGAGGATACAGGGGCTTCCCTGGTGGCACAGTGGTTGAGAGTCCGCCTGCCAATGCAAGGGATGTGGGTTCGTGTCCCAGTCCGGGAGGATCCCACATGCCGCAGACTGGCTGGGCCCATGAGCCATGGCCGCTGGGCCTGCACGTCCGGAGCCTGTGCTCCGCAACGGGAGAGGCCACAGCAGTGAGAGGCCCGCGTACCGCAAAAAAAAAAAAAAAAAGAAAAAGAAAGGGAGCATACAAACCCTGCATTTGAGTACCTGGGTGCATGTTTTGTAGGTAACAATTAGAAAAGGTGAGTTTATCTAGTTGAGAGAAATTCTAGATACAATAGATGGCATGATAGAAGATTTTTTTTATTATTTTTAATTGTGGTAAAATACACGTAACATACAACTTATGATCTTAACCATTTTTAAGTATACAGTTCACTGGCATTAAGTACATGCCCATGGGTGTGCAAACATCACCACCTTCCATCTCCAAAACTCTTTTCATCTTGCAAAACTGAAACCCTGTACCAATTAAACACCTCCCATCTCCTTCCCCCCTGCCCTGACAACCACCATTCTCCTTTCTGTCTCTATGAATTTGCCTACTCTAGGCACCTTATAAAGTGGAATCAGACAGTTTTTGTCCTTTTGTGACTGGCTTCTTTCACTGCAAATAATGCCCTCAAATTTCATCCATGCTGTAG
The DNA here is from genome assembly GCF_964341445.2 of Mesoplodon mirus. Lineage (NCBI taxonomy): Eukaryota > Metazoa > Chordata > Mammalia > Artiodactyla > Ziphiidae > Mesoplodon > Mesoplodon mirus. The sequence goes on along the minus strand of NC_138993.1, from coordinate 64,986,325 downwards.
CATGTGGCACAATTTTCTTTCGAAGATATTTTTATGATGTGGGCATAGAAAGAGTAATGGAGCCTGGAGCACAGTCTACCTGGGTCTCAAACTGGGAATTTAATGGGAGGAGGATGGGGGCTAATACATAACCCTTAGGACAGGGGAGAAGAATTGAAAAACATCTCCAGGTATCCACAGTAATTTCTCCTAAGACACACTGAGTAAGGTGAAGATCATTCAAAGATTTTTTTCCACCCGAAGCATCTAAGTTTCTCTTGGTCACTGACACTGGGGTGGGACCCTGTGGAAATCAACATGCTTCACTTTAGTCTCTCCCACCAAACATGAAACTGGACCCACACAATAGCAAAGATGAAGAAAAATCAACTTCTATACAAGTTCCCCCCCAAAGGCTACAATATAGCCCTCTGTAATATCCAAGCTTATATTTTCAATTCAATCATTTTTCAAGAAAATGGAGGTTATCAAAATGATTATTATCCACAACATTCCGTAACAGAAAAACAACAGGGCCACGTCCCATGCGAGTCTCTATTGGCATCTAGAATCAGCTCTCAAACAATTTCTATCACTTCTTTAATTCACCCAGGAGGAGCCTCCTGACCACAGCTCTCCTCCACGAAATGGAAATCCTTAATCTCCAAATACTGGATACAGAAAGAAATTGCAGAAGACTTTGGAAGGAAGCTAATAATTTAGGTTTGAATGACTGGGCTGGCTATTTTTTCTGCTACTCTATTTTGATTCCTAATCTCACAGAGTTCTGTAGTTCAGATGAGAACCTTCAGAGATAAGAAGGTAAGACTATGACGCTACTTTGCAACTACCAGTAAGAGGAATTTTGTTAAGGATTTTATTTGCTTACTCACAACAGGTATATTACATTTGATGTTACATCAGGGGCAGAGTGCAAAGAATTCTATGCCTTTATTCACAACAGCTACCGAACAAGAAGAAAAGGCAAAGTAAAAATATCAAGTGCTGGGCTCCCCTGGTGGTGCAGTGGTTGAGAGTCCGCCTGCCGATGCAGGGGACACGGGTTCGTGCCCCGGTCTGGGAAGATCCCACATGCCACGGAGCAGCTAGGCCCGTGAGCCATAGCCGCTGAGCCTGCGCATCCGGAGCCTGTGCTCCGCAACAGGAGAGGCCACAACAGTGAGAGGCCCATGTACCGCAAAAAAAAAAAAAAAAAAAAAAAAAATCAAGTGCTTTACAATCTGCAGCAGATATAACAGCAAATGTAGTATAATTAAAGTAAAATAAAATCAATACCCCTCCTCATTAACATTCTACTTCACAAAATTACGAATATTACCTATGAATATCTAGTTGCAGTTTTCCCTCATGAAGTTCTATCTTGAAACCTCTGTCAAACTGAAATTAAGCTCCCTGATCACATTAGTGAGCAGAATTATTTTAGGAATAAAGGATTCTTGTCTTAGATGATTAAGACACTGTCTTTATGGCCAAGCATACTTTTAGAAACTGCTGGAATCACTGTGCCCTAGAAGCCATAATGAATTGCAGGGTTCGACATCATTTTAGCAAAAGTCAAGGGGTTGACAATACAGCAAAGCCTCAGAAACTCAAATTAATTGAACGGATCAATTTACAAAAACTGTTATTCTGTAAGTGTTTTATATCAACAGCGAGGTCTAGTCTCAAGACCAACAGTTACAAATTCTAACTTCCTTCACCAACTAGTGTGTCATTACATGAGTCCCTGAAGTTCTTCCAGGTTGTAGTTTCTCATCTAGTAGAATTTCTTCTACTAACTCACAGGCTTATGGAGCAGATAAAACAAAATAGGGTAGGTGTAAGTGCTTTTAAATCTAGAAATTACTGAACCTATAAGGTATTATTAAGTAAAAATAACTACTGGGTAAAAATCATCAAGTAAAAAAATCATATGATAGCCTGTGTAAGATTAAACAGATGAACTGAAACAAAGCAGGAGAGAGGTGTGGGTATAAATCTAGAGGTTGTTTTTAGTCTAGAGAAACAGCTTTCAAGGTGTAGGAGTTCTAGCCAACCCCCAGCCATTCTCAGTCTGAAAGAACCTAAGGTCGGTTCAGAGGTGTGGATTCTGTTCAAGGAGAGGGTTGGGTGGTCTCCAGAGCTCTGAAATGGAAGTGAACATCTCCCTCTAGGACCAGCCATCCAGAGCATATCTCGCCTCCTGGGACGGGGATTGCCAGCAAGAGGTTCTGAAAAGCAGACCGTCTGCTAAAGAAGGTCTGTGAGGAAGCTGAAGGACAGCGATATAACCTGGAAGCTTCGGGCTACTGAGCTCAAGCAAGGCAGAAAAAAGTCTCTTCTTTCCTAAGGAAAATATTTGGAGGGAAGTTCTTCCAGTCATTGCTAACTAGGATAATTGCATTTGACATTCTAGGAGCATGACTCAGTAGCTAAAACATGGAAATGGAAATGACCTGCAGTAAGAAATATAAATGGGCGTACGTTCAAAACCCAACTGCTCCTCCTCTGAGGAAATGTGCTTCCAAAGTTTCTCATGGTTGCAAGTTAAAAAAATTAAGTTAATATATCATGAATTTTGAGTAGGAAAGTTTTTTGAATTTTATTAAGTGTATTATGAAAAATAAAATCTCTAAATTCAATTGTGTTGAGTAACTTATGTAATACAATAATGGATATATTTCTTTACTACATGCAGAGTAAAATTTAGCAACTGAAATCCAGTCAGCTACTACTGTTCACTGAATAATAAATGCATGGGATAATATTGATAGAATATTAATATTATTACCTTAATCTGAATGTTATTTTTTTTAATTAAGTATGTCATGGTAAATGTACTCTCCATAACACCAGAAGGAGGGAAGGGAGGGAGGAAGTGAGTTAGGGAAGGAAGGAAGGAAGGAAGGGAGAAGGGAGGGAGGGAGGGAGGGAGGGTTATATGTGATACAATTGTTATGGTTAGTTCAAATGTCAGACTCACCACTTGAGAGCTATGACCATATTATTTAATGTCTTTAAGCTTCAGAGTCTTAATCTGCAGTCAAATGGAGATAGGAAAGGTACTTGCCTCACAGAGTTGTCGTGAGGACTAAATAAGGTACACCATATAAAGGACTTGGCTCGGTGCCAGGTACATACAAGTACTCAATCATGCTTATTGTTCACATGTCAGATGCTACAAAGCAATTAATCTCAAGGTTTTCAAGATTCTACTGATATCATTTAGAACAGGTGAAACTTTTTTATAAATATTTATTAACCCTTTCTGGTTTCTGTCTTTCCAAAAGGAACCCCTAAAGTTTTATGAATAAAAGCATTCAAAAGCAAAAAAAAAAATTGTAATTTAGGTGGAAGTGTTCTAACAATAACACTCAGTATAAGAGAAGGGAGACAGACATCATTTTCACTCCCCTCCAGGTAGGAGGCTGACAAATATGGAAGCAGGCAACAAGCTGCCAGCTGAGGGACCCACAATGTAGCGTAGGCATTGGGCCACCTGCTTTGGAGCCCCTCACTACTGCACATGACGGGGTTCTGTTGGTTGGCTGGTGTGGGATGTGTGTGTGTGTGTAGCTAAGAAGTCACATAATTGCATCCTAATACCAGGAAACATAAAACATATAAACAAGCATTTGGAAGGTGGCAAAGAATAATACGTAATCAATTAATTCTACTCCTAACCTAATGGAAGAGATAGACACCTAACTGTAACCTAAGACAGACTTTGATAAGTACTATTCTAGACGAGCCAAGTAAAAAGCGATAAGATTGAGAGAGACTGACTTAGTAGAAGTCGCCTGTACAATGACCCAAGAGAGAAGAAGGGCCATGGTGGTCCCTGCAAGCTCTTTATTCCATGAGCGCAAAGACCTGGTTTAGCTCATTTACCACAGTGACTCAGCACCTAGCATAGAGCCTGGTAGATGTAGGCAGTGACAAATATATGTTGAACAAATGAGTGAATATATAAATTATTTCAAGATGATGAGCCCAAGGTGTGAAAAGACAGCATTACCGGGAACTTCAATGGAAAATACAAACACGATGCTAGTTTGCAGCAGGGAGAATGGAAAAGATAGATTTCAGTTATTGATGCAGCAAGTTTCCTAATGTTTTTCCAGAATACAGAGTTAATGAGACCTTCAACAGTACCGTCTTACAGTGCGGTGACAGAATCCAGATTAAATGGGATTCAGAATATTAAAATATAGTCTGGATTTCTTGTTTTTAGCTCAACTCACACTTTTCTAACCACTCCCATCAAGACTTTCTCCACCTTATCATTTTACTACTTACTGGAGACTGTCATTTCCCAACCTGAAATTCCACTGTTCAAACTGTTTCTTGATTGCCTTTGTGGAAATCTCAGAAACTCTGCATTCATATTTTATTAATCTGTTAACCTCATCCACTGAAAGACTCATTTATTTCCTTAGTGTTACACACTATCACCATTTCTTAATATTTGGCCCGAAGCCAGTATAATTCAGCTTTTAAAATATTCCTCTATATTAAAACCTGGTCAATACCTTTCAGAAATCCAAATAAAAGATCCAGCTTTAGTTTTAACTTCATCAGCCATGTACTTCATGAGACAACAGTGTCTTTTCCCAGAGAATTCCAACCTTCCCTGTTCTCTGCTCCTGCCCGTAAAGAAGTATTCCTGGTCTGTAAAAGAGCAACGGCAAAGCCACTTACCAGCTGTCTTGTGGAATGATGCTTGGAAACAGAAAGATTCACTCCAAACTAAGAGATCTCAGGTAGAATGCATCCCCAGTGGGCTATATAATGGTAATCAAGCTAACTCACTGAAAGACTTATTTTCAGAACACTCCCACCCTCACCTAGAGACCTATAGCCAGGACATTTGCTCCAAAATGAAACCTAAGATCTTCTCTGCAAGGAATTTACCAAGGCAGACTATAGTTCCAGGGCAGGAGTGGGGCCCCCAAAGTGAAACCCTCCTCCTTTTGCCCTTTGCATATGCCAAACACCCTCAAGGGCAGCTTGCCAATTAAAACTCCCCACCCACCTACATGGAGCTCAAAGTCAGCCCGCCTCACAGGGAAGACGTCTGATGGCTAATATGTACCAATCAATCACCGAAGAAATCCATGCAGCTACCTATTTTTAACCCAAACAAGTTTTCCATTCTCTGTTCTTTTATACTTGTAGTTATAAAAAATTCCAAACATACCAAGGTAGAGGATAGTATAACGCACCCCTCCATGCACCTGACACCCAGCTTCAAAAGTATTAATTCAAGAATTCATAGCTAATCTTGTTTTCTTTATAACCCAACCTACTTCCCCAGTCCATACAATTGTTTAAAAATTCCCAGACATTATGCTACTCCATCATTAAACATTTAGGTATGTATCTCTAAAAGACAAAGATTCCCTTTTCAAATCATAACCACAGTATCTAAATCACAGCCTCCAGAAAACAACAATTCCTTGATGTCGTGACTCAGTGTTCATATACTTGGTTGTTCTAAAAATGGTGTTTTTAGGGGCTTCCCGGGTGGCACAGTGGTTGGGAATCCGCCTGCCAGGGCAGGGGACGTGGGTTCGAGCCCTGATCCCGGAAGATCCCACATGCCATGGAGCAACTGGGCCTGTGCACCACAGCTACTTGGGCCTGCACTCTAGAGCTCACGAGCCACAACTACTGAGCCTGTGTGCCACAACTACTGAGCCCACACGCCTAGAGCCCATGCTCCGCAACAAGAAAAGCCACCACAATGAGAGGCCCACGCACCGCAACGAGGAGTGGCCCCCGCTCACCACAAATAGAGAAAGCCCGCGCATAGCAACAAGGACCCGATGCAGCCAAAATTAATAAAATAATTTTTTAAAAATGGTATTTTGAAAAATGCAATTTGTTTATTTGAATCAGTACCAAAACAAGCAGTTACACTATGATTGGTTGACAAGTCTCTTCGTTTCTTATAGTCTGTAGATTTCCTGTCTATTTTTGTTTCTTCCCTGTCATTCAAATTTGTTGACGAAATCACACTGTTTGTCCTATAGAGTTTCTCAAAGTCTAGATTTTACTGACTGCCTCCCCCCATGGAGTCACTTAACATGGTCCTTTATTGTCGGTATTTCTTTTTTTTTTTTTTTTTTTTTTTTTTGCGGTACGCGGGCCTCTCACTGTTGTGGCCTCTCCCGTTGCAGAGCACAGGCTCCAGACGCGCAGGCTCAGCGGCCATGGCTCATGGGCCCAGCCGCTCCGCGGCATGTGGGATCTTCCTGGACCGGGGCACGAACCCGCGTCCCCTGCATCGGCAGGCAGACTCTCAACCACTGCGCCACCAGGGAAGCCCTATTGTCGGTATTTCTTGTACATTGATAGATTTGTTGAAAGCTTGATCTGTTACTGGTTCTTTTTTTTCTGTGGGTTTTTTTTTTTCTGTTTTTTTTTTTCTTAGCAAGACCACTTCAAACATGGTGTGTATACTTTCATCAGGAGGTATAAAATGTCTGGTTGTCTCCTTTTACAAAGTTAGCAACCTAAACCAACTCATTCATTAGAGTTGCATAAAGATGATATTCTCATTCTAGCATTCCTTCTTCACTTATTATCTGGACTGCATCTATAAAGATAAGCTTTCTCTCATCAAATATTTGATTATTGTGGTGTACTTTCTATATAAGAAAGTCAAGGGCTTCCCTGGTGGCGCAGTGGTTGAGAGTCCGCCTGCCGATGCAGGGGACACGGGTTCGTGCCCCGATCCCAGAAGATCCCACATGCCGCGGAGCGGCTGGGCCCGCGAGCCATGGCCGCGGAGCCTGTGTGTCCGGAGCCTGTGCTCCGCAACGGGAGAGGCCACAGCAGTGAGAGGCCCGCGTACAGCAAAAAAAAAAAAAAAAAAAAAAAAAAAAAAAAAAAAAAGAAAGTCAAGATAAATGTTAAATTGTTTCCTTTATTCATCAGTTTCCAAAAAAAAAAAAAAAAGAGTTTTGCATCTTACAAAGGTGATCCATGAATTTGGGGGATTTTTGGTGGGGAGAGTTGTTTGTTTTATTATGAATCCATGGATTTAAACAAATGTGATGTATTTAAATTCCTTGCAGCTATTCTTTTTGATGAGTAAACCACCCCAGCTTTGTCCACCAGGAGCCTATACAAGTTGGCTCCTAAACCCTTTGGATGGTCTTTGATAGTTTCCTTGCTTTCTAGAATGACAAGATATTGTAGGTTATCTTGTACATTTCTTACCCTTGACCAGGAATCAAGCTTTTCTTCAAGGAATTCTTTCATTTTAGTGAAAGATGGTATTTAGAAACAAGCAGCTAGGCGCTGAGGTTGTTCATTGCTCTTGGGTTGGTCCTTGTTTCTGCAGTTTTTCACAGAAGAGGGCTAGTAATAAATATATACATACACACATGCAAACATACACTTAATACATGCATATACATATACACAAAATACCTCAGAGTTCATAATGATACTTCCACTTCAAAATCAGGGCCACAGAGCTTTAATTTAATCGCATTGAACTTATATGTCTCCACACCCATCCTCCATGTCAAAAATCCCAGTCCTTAAAAACACCAACATAATTACTACTTTTCCTAATTGTATATTACATAAACAGCAATCTCAGAATATACATTTGGAGACTACCATCAACAATATAATCAGTATAATTGCTGAAACAGTTTAGGATTTTTTACAATTATTTTTTTCCTTGGGGCACATCTCTCTGAGGATATACAAATCACTGTGTTTTAAAGCACTTGGAATAGTTCATCCCTGTTTGGTTATATTGCTAACTGAATATACAATCAGATTCATTTATTTGGTTTTACTACTGATGTGGGAGGATTCTCTTTTAAAATTTAATTTTTTATTATAATCATGTAAATCATGGTACAAAGTCAAATTTACAATTAGTATAACCTTATTTCCTCTCTGCCCAAAAGCTAACATTCTTTTTCTTTAGATTTCATGGCTTACCCTTCCATTTCTTAAAACATAAGCACATGTGTATATATTTATATTTTATCTCCCCTTTCACAGTATATAGTATCATACTATACATACCTTGCTTTTTTTTTTACCTAACAATATATCCTATAGATCACTACATAAATATATATAGATCTTCCCAACATCTTTATAGTATCATACAGTATCCATTCTGAAGATACTTCATTGTTATTCAACCAATCCCTTATTGAGAGACATTTGAGTTATTATTTCCAACGTTTTTCTACTACAAATAGTGTTGTAAACAATAGCCTTGATAATACATACTTCCAGAACTTTGTCATTTCCTACAAGTGGGTAGCCCTCTGTTTTAAAAGGTAAACAGAGAAATAAATGTCATCAAAAAAATTGAAAATAAAAAAACGAAACCCAAGAACACTGAGGGACAGGGAGAAAAACTCGCTCCAGTGGAAGTGAAAATAATATGAAAACCTAATCAGTATCCTCAGAGAAATCGAGTGAATGCTGCAGTCAGAAAGTAAGAATAAACTGCTTTTAAAATGTGAAAAATGAGAGAAAAGAGTAAAATACAACCAGAAGGATGTATGAGAAAAATTCCTCTTTCATGATTGGGATTCAATAGATACTGCCTAAAGTTGATAAACTAGAGGACAAACAAGTAACCCATTACATACCTGCAATATTAATGTATAAGCAGAAAAATCTGGAAGCGATTGCCTCTGGGCAGTCGTACTGGAATTAGGAAATTATGTACTTTTCATTTACTCTTATTCTGCATGCTTAGAATTTTTTCATAATAATATTTTAATTAAACATAAAATATGAGAATAAGTAAATAAATGTGAACCAGTATTTATATGCTTTAATTTGCAACCTTTCCCAGAGCACTGAGGAACTGAAGCCTATTCTTATCTGCTGAAAATCTTCCAAGAGTAGTGTTAACAGGTGATAATTTATTCTGATGCCCAAAACACGGTGTGACAAGTGTGATTTACCTATAGCTAACACGTTTCCCTTGGAGCTTTCTCAGTCTCCTTCTGTCCATCACTCTCTTGCTCTCTTTTCCATTTTACTGGTCAGAAAAACAATAAGTAAAAAATACATTACTATCCCTTATAAGGCGTCTTTCTTATATGGTCCCTTTTCTATACTGAAAAATTCAGGTGAATGGAATATTTTACTTTTCTTTCACAGAAAATGAAATTAAGTTGTTTAATTTCAAATGTGATTCCCAACTGATGTTTCTCTTATTACTAGCCACCAATCAAAATGAAAATGCTCTCTCTCTCGAACTAAATAAATATTATTTTCCTCCAGACCCCATTTTTTTCCCCACCCTGAGAATTTACCTCTTCAAAGAAGCCAAGTCTTGTTTGTCCTCAGAGAAGTCATTTTGCAGTATCACACCAGGCAATGTTTGCTTGTATTCAACGGTTCCACCCTCACGATAACAGGTTTTATCTCCTTGATCAGTATGTAAATGAGACTAATATTTCTGTAGTTCTCAGTTCTCTACAGGTGGGAGTTAATGTTAGGCTATCTCAGGCGGTGTTAATGTGAGGCTATCTCAGGCACTTATTGATACAATGATACATCAACTCACACATTTCGACAAGAATGTTAATAATTTTATCTTTGAATTCATCCAAGACCCTTGGCTTCACTGTCTCAATTCCTTGATTAGACATATTTGATTCCCAGCTAAAGTCTTTATAGCTGTGCTACCATAGACAAGTCACTTAACCTCTCTGAGATTCGGTTTCATTCTCCCTAAAATGAGGATAATACCACCTATTTCATGGTTATATCCCTGACCACTCTATCTAAAATAGCATCTCCATCATTCTCTTTCCCCTTTATCTGATTTATTTTTCTTAACCATTGACCTTATCTCTACATGCTATTACTCTATCTATCTATTCTTTCCTTTGTTTATTACCTGTTTCCCATACTAGACTGTAAGTTTCTTAAGGATAGAGTTCCACCTGCTTCGTTCACACCTATAACTGTAGCACCTAAAACAATGCTTAGCACACAGCAGCTGCTCAATGAATGTTGTTGAATGAATACCTGAATAAAGTGCATTGCTGAATGATTAAAATGAAATAATGTATGTAAAATGCTTGGCACTTTGGCAAAAAGTAACTACCTAATGAAAGGTAGCATTAATTTTTTTAAATAGTCACAATTGCTAGGACATAAATACTCATTAAGTTGTCTGAACCTAACTACTTAAACAGAATCATTAAGTTTGTTTATTTGGTTGTTTTTGCCTAAGGGCCTCAGGAACCAATGAAGTTTGGGAACCTCTGCTATATGAGCTACAAGCAAACCACATTATCGCATGTAGAAAACAAAAGGTGTAATATGCCAAGAAGTTCGAATATACTGTGAGGTTGGCTGGAGGCCCACTAAGAGAAGAATACTGTCAAAGAAAAGATATCCAAGTAACCAGAGAGGCCTGAGCAAGCTTTTTGGATGCTGAATCACAGTGTGCAAATGAAACTCTCGGAGGGTATTTATGTTCCATAAGAACAGCCCCTGCAGCTCAAGCTGGGCTTCCCTAAGACCAAAGAAAGAAAGAAAAAACATTTGAACACACCGTGCCAGCTCTGAACTGTGAAACTGATACTCATGCAGGACAGATGCAAGGGGTGGGAGATGAGAAGAGATAAATGGAGGAAGGGGGAGGGAGGAGGCTGATAATAAATTTGTGGAAATTCAGGATTTCGTGTTCATTGCTACTTTGCCCTCAACTACCTTCTGTAAGGTTTCCTATTAATGAAATAATACTGGCTCTTTAATTTGACATCGGGGCATTTCCTGTCATACTCAATCCTAAAACTGTGAGTTAGTGGTCTTAACCAAAAATCTAAGTCCTACATTTCTTCATTAAAAGGTATTCATCTAATCTATACTTAAAGTCCCGTTATTACAGCATGGGCTGAGATTAAAGCTCTCACAATCTTTTTTTTTTTTAATAATTTCAATAAATCTCATTGGCCTCTGTGCGGGGTGTGTGTGTGTGTGTGTGTGTGTTTTAAATAATATAAACCCCTTAGTTTATCATTCCTATTTTCAGAAATTCAAGAGTTCCCTCTACCTAGTTTCTGTGCTACATCAAGGCCTCACTTTCTGTCAACTGTCCGATTAATCATTTTGGGGGTTTTAGGCTTCCGGAAGACCAAATCCTTTCTGCCACTTCCCACACTTATCAGATATGCAGCTCAATGGTTGCACTACTTTCTCATCCCAATTTTCCATCCCCATCTTCCTCATCCAGAGCACTGAGTTCCCCCTGACAGTGCCAGTGAGGCCTTTATCAATCTGCATCTTAAGTTTTTCCTCACTCATCGGCTTTTCTAAAAAGTTGTTAGCTTTTTTATAAAACCCACTCTCCCACCACTTTTAAACTTTAAGAGATCTGAAAACTTAAGAAAATTCCTTAGCTGCATCTTTGCTCTGGCAGGAACAGCTCGCTAAGAGGATCACGTGAAATGACGGACTTTTAGGCAAGAGGAAGAAAATGTACGTAGGCTGAACTGCACGGATATCAAGTTGCTCTTCTGTTTGACGTCTTCTCCACAGACCTGGGGGCGGTAGGCCAGGTTCAAATCCTGCCACCATAAGAAGGACACAAAACTTCCTGATTCTCAGTGTCCTCATCTGTAAGATGGTGACAACAATACCTTTTTCACCTGATGGTAAAGATTGAATATAAGTGACCCACAGATAGAACACAGCACACAGTGTCATTCTTCCCTTTTCCCGTCTTGTGCTGTTTACTCTTGATATTGTTAATAACTGCTAATCAATTCAACACTTAAGTTATCAGTATGGGTTTTGTGATGGATTATGTGCAACAATAAAAGTAGAAAGACTAAAATACAAGCCAGATGCTTTTACTTTTATCACAAGCAAGTGCTCATTCTTCCTCATAGCCATGCTCCCATCCTTCAAAAATACCATGGGCAGGCTTCCCTGGTGGCGCAGTGGTTGAGAGTCCACCTGCCGATGCAGGGGACACGGGTTCGTGCCCCGGTCCGGGAAGATCCCACATGCCGCGGAGTGGCTGGGCCCGTGAGCCATGGCCGCTGAGCCTGCGTGTCCGGAGCCTGTGCTCGCAACGGGAGAGGCCACAACAGTGAGAGGCCCGCGTACCGCAAAAAAAAAAAAAAAAAAAAAAAAAAAAAAATACCATGGGCAATAATCCTAAATAAGTGGGTTAACAAAAATGGGCTAAGTAAGCAAAACAGCTTTTTTTTTGCACAGATTCCCTTGCTTCTGAGACCTACTGTCCTCACATTGTGCCCCACACATTTTGAGAGCTCACTGTCCGGAAGGGGACGAGCAGAGTGCATGTGTGGTATTAAGAGCACTCCCAGGCTTCCCTGGTGGCACAGTGGTTGAGAGTCCGCCTGCCGATGCAGGGGACACGGGGTTCGTGCCCCGGTCCGGGAAGATCCCACATGCCGCGGAGCGGCTAGGCCTGTGAGCCTGTGCGTCCGGAGCCTGTGCTCTGCGGCGGGAGAGGCCACAACAGAGAGGCCCGCGTATCACAAAAAAAAAAAAAAAAAAAAAAAAAGAGCACTCCTGTTGGAGCCTGGAGCCGGAGTGATGGATTATATACTTGTTCAAGGTTCCTTTCCACTCTGTGATTCCATAACCCTACCAAGACAACTTCTAAAATTCCAACGCTACCAAATAATTTTCCAACAGCGGTGGTATTTAAATAAGGGACTCTGATTTACATGGAAAAGGCAGGATTGTCTTCAGTCGCCACCGGAATGAGAGAAAGACAACTACACTGGAAATCAGACACTCAGAACTGAAATGCCACTTCTCTCATCATCGGTCACGTGATCTGAAAAATGTGGGCTGAGCTCAGCAAACACTTATGTTTCATTTCAGCTTTGAAATTCTGATTCTGGGATAAGGCTGCCGCCCACCGCCGGGGTAGGTCCAGCAGCAGGCCTTAAATAAACATGTGGGAACCGCTACCTTTTCAGAAGTGATCTGTGACCATTGCCACTTTCAGCAGGTTATCTCTGAGAAAGGGGTGAGAGTGGAGAATGATAATTAAAGAACAAATTCACAGGCGTGGATGAGGATCATTGGGTGCTCCCTGCACTATTCTAAAATAGTAACTTTAAATAACTGGTCAAAGATGTGCCTTTGTGCCCCAGAAACATTCAGAAAAGGACTCATGTATGTCAAAGATAATGACCCTCCATAGCAATGATGTTACTGTCTTTTGGGCTCAGAAATTAACCAAACTGCTGGCTGCCACAGCCATCCTTCCTTCTAGACAGCACGTGCATTTCCTCCTCACCTGCCCTAGAGAGTGGTTAATTAGTACCATCATGGGCCGGAAATAAGTAGGAGACTAGTCCTCACTATCTAAAGGCCCAGATTATTTTAATATTCCAAGAGTAACCAAGGCAACCAGAGTTTAAGAAACAATATTACTGCCAATAAAACTTTCCAATTTGTTCAATTTTGTAAGACAGTTATTCTTTAAAACTGAAAAAAAAAATGGTGCTAAGTTTTAATGACACTTGGAAAAATTTTTGGTATTAACTTCCAGCTTTATAATCTAACTAAACCCACACCAATAAAATCTTAATCATCATCAAGCGCTTCACACACACACACACACACACACACACACAGAGTATATTTATATATCAGAGATACCATATCTTTAGGCATATATTTATAAATAGCGCCAAAGAGAAATTTTCATAGAAATGTTAATAATTTCCATAAAAACCTTCACATACTGCATGACACTTGCATATAACAGTTTAATTAATTACTTATTCATGAACCACTTGGGTACTTGCACAATTCAGATGATTAACAAGCACGAGTGTGAGGACATAGTAAAGATTGTCTAATAAACCCTTCCTCAAGATGCTTCCTATTTGCAAAGCACTGTGGCTCAGTAAATGACCCAGTGGCCTGGCAGAAATGCTCCAAAATGTTCTGCCCAAGATCCGGCCTCTTCTGGTCCTATTTGATTGAGGCCAGGCGAGTGGCCAGGGAGATCCTTGGGCTATAAGGAAAGATTGAACAAGAGCACATGGCATTCTGCAGCCCCCAGAAGCCAATTCAAAAATAGACCTGTGTTTCTTCCTCCTGAACAAATACTGGAAATGTGACTGCTATGGGGAAATAACTTTGGCAGAGGGAAAAGAAGAAGAGTTAGAGATGCCCCTTTCCTAATAATCGTTACCATTTATTCGTTCCTACTAGGTGCTAGCGCTGTGCACTCTATAGACATTATCCGACATGTTCTCTAAAACTCCTTGCAAAATATGCATGAAAACCCCATTTATCTGATGGGAACCTGGAGCTCAGGTAGAAAAGGGAAGGAGATCTGTGCCCTCTCCTTTAAAGGAACTGTTATAAAAATCTCTCTTAAGAGTACAGACTTCCTATTTGTAGCTGATAAACATGAGACGTTTTGCAAACCTCAGTCATACATTCATTCCATCTTAGTACCAGGAGCTTAGAGGAGAGAGAGCTCTCTCCACAGGGTATTAGAAGAGCATTCAGAGACCTGCAAGGCTGCCCTAGTAAGCCAGGGGGCTCGAGCAGGAATTGGGTGGTCAGAGCAGTCTAGTGGTTTGCTGGCCATCAGAGGTCCCACAGAAGAGATAGGAAAGAAGTGGGGAAACAGTTGCCCCAACTTTCTTCACAACCACACCATCCTTCAGGTGGTGGACATTAGTGGTTACATGTTTCTTCTGGGTTTGGTTTTGCTTTGCTTTGTTTTCTTTTGTTTTGTCCATCCAACCTTCCCTTTGGGTGGGTGGGAAGGAGGTTATCTCCAGTTATGTTCAGTCTTGGTGGAACTCCTTACCCTATTTCCCATTATCAAAGCCCACATTGGGGCTCACTCCCTCCCCATCACTCAGGGGCCAAGGCCAGGGTGTGTGAGAGAGATAACCCCCTCCTCGTTACCCAGGGTGTGTGGCCTTCGCTCTGCCAATCAGATATTCCAAGCCAGACTTGGCTCTGGACCAAAACTGAAGGAGTGCCCAGCCTTGATTTCCAGCAGCTACAGCAGTGAATGGTGGTGGTCACATGTTTGCCCAGTGGTGGCAAAGTTCTGGCTGTATCGTCCCTGCCAAAAGATGGGGGGCTACCATCTCATGATCTGCCATGCATGCTTTTCAGATCTGGTTCTTCAACTCCCATCAATCCTGTGAGCCCCCAATAGTTTATTAAAAAAGGCATTTTTCTGCTTATGGCAGTTAGTATTGATTCCTGTTGTTTACCATCAAGCAAATCACACACACACACACACACACACACACACACACACGCTCTACACTAAGATAGACTGTGTTATTGTTCTTAAATGTTCACCAAGATGGCCTTAACATTCTCCTCAGCTTCAATAAACTTTACACAGGCTTCTTACTGACTCTAGGCCCCTGACCTCCCGAGACTTACACACATTTAGTTTAGAAAACTTGTAACTGTAAGTTCTTTCTCTGCCCCTTTGAGATGTAAACCTTTCTAAAAGCCTCCTGCCAGTTTTGAAACCCAGGAATGTTTCCTCCAGGACCTGGGAGCCATCTCTTTGAAATGTAATCATGAGGGAAGACAGGGCCCCTTCTCCCAGTCTCTGGGGGAGGGTAGAGGCTAAAGTCAGTGAGTGCATTGCTCCTCTTGTAAAACGATCTCCTGTCATGAAGATATGGGAAAATTTACTTCTCCTTTTGTAAGACCAGTTAACAAACACAGCTGGCCAATGATTCCCTACCCACAACCCCAGCTCTTAAAAAACCCTCCTGCCCTTTGTTTCAGTGGAATTGCCTGCAGACTGTGATCGGGTCTCTTTCTCCTATTGCAATAGCCTTGAATAAAGTTTTCCCTGCCTGTTTAACTCTGCCCAGTGTAAATTTTGCTTTGATAATATTGGCTGGCCCTCCCTAAGAAAGGACCATATTCTTCATCCCCATTGACACCAGGTTTGGCCCATGAACTTGCTCTGATCAATGAAAAGTGAGTTGAAGGGCATGCCACCCCAGGCAAAGGCTCTGGGACCTAACCTGTAGTTGGCCTCCTCTCCTCTTTCCCAGACAGAGGCTGATCCATTTACCTGAGTTCTCAAGTGAAGATAATAGAAACACAATCACAGCCGACCTATATGTGCACATGAAGAATGGGCAAGAAATACATCTTGGCTGTTGCAAGCCACTAAGATGTTGGTATCATTTGTTACCAGAGCGCAACCAGCAGTCTTGACTAGTCACATACCCTTTCTGGAACTTGGCACCACAAAAGAGAAGCTCTGGAAAGAACCAACTGTCTCTGGGAAGGCTGCCCTCTGACACTGCCTTCCATCAACTAGCAGTGAGCTTCAGAAGTCCTCCTGGATGAGATATCCCAGAGGAAACACAGGGTGAACAGTGGGGCTTTGAAAGCAGCAAGAATAATCCACCAGAAGAGGTAAGATTGTATGAACAACGGGCCAACTGAGGCCTCTGGAGAATCCCAGGTGATGTTGAAGGAGGCCTTTTTTCAGTGTTATTCAAAACACTCTGCTTGCATTCCCCTTATACAAATTGTGAAAAAAATATGCACCTTCTTTACTCATTTTTAAACTGTCACCCCAAAGTTTTCATCATAAGTTTCAAAATGAATTTTTTGTTAGGAGGAGATATGAAATATTAAATGTTTTATAAGACAAAATAAGATGAGGATCGACTTTGAAATCTAATTTCATGACATGCTTTGATAAAATAGGTTTTAACTATCATATTGAAAGCTGCACTGAATCCAAAAGAACCACATGAAATATATATTTGTGGTTTTAGCCAATGTATCTTTAAAACCTTGGTAGTCCTGGAAAACACAGATTTTTAAAAGAACCGGCCCCACTCACCTATGCTGCAAGGCCCAGCTTATCCCTATCAGAATTATAGGTAAGATGCAGAAAGGCAAGACATCCACCAGGTTTAAGTTTCCTTGATTAATCATGAAAGGAGTCCTCCTTCAAAATGAATATGTCTAATTATCCCCCTTTTATTTTTTTTTTTGAAGCATGGGAGGTTTCTAATGCTGAAGCAAATGTACCATATTTACACATCAGAGGGCCTTCCTCTGTAAAGTGAGGGAAGAAATGTGCAAAGCAGACACTTTCTCAGGCAGTTTTAGGAAAGAATACATGTGGAAGTTGTATGTGGCATGTAAATCCTGAAAACTATCCAAGCATTAGTACCCCCGGAAGGCGTGCCTCCCTCTGTTGCAAGAGTATGTTTCACGCACATATAAAACACAGTTGGGGTGCGTGTGACAAAGAAGTAGATGGGCAGGCTAACTCTCCTGGGTGCTTTCTGGATTCACAAAGCGAGTCTGAGCAGAAAGCCTAATCCCAGGCGAAGTTACTTTTCCCCAAGACCAGGGGACAATGCCTCAACGTGCTGATATTTGCAGCAGTTACAGGAAAACACTGGGAATCATTCCTAGGGCACTGCGGAAGACTAAGAACTGTGTTCCCCGGTACCCAAACCATGTATCTTAGAAGGCCAACCAGACCATAAAATGTTTTCCCGGTTTTATACATATTTAAGAACTCGTGGGTAATATATCTAAACGCTTCTCCTAAAAGGACCCCTGCTAGCAACTACACTTTGGAATAAAGAACTGTCAACACTGGCAGATTCAGAACTTCTGCTGAGAAGAATTTACCACAGTAGAATGATCTAAGTACATCTAAGTACATCATGTCATGCAGTGGTAGTTTAATAATGATATATTCCAAGGCTAGAGGGGCAAAAAGGTTTTTTATTAAGCTATGGACACATTAAATGTCCTTATAAGTTAATCCTCTACTATTATTTCGATGGCATTTTTGGAACATACCACCTGAGGAGCCACCAAAAAAAAAAATACTGTGTACTGGTCTGGTTTTTTAAAAAACTATCTCAGAAAGACTTACATACCAAATGCATTGAAATGACACAGAAAACAATTTATATATGCCCACTGTCCCATGAAAGCAGCCTTTTACTCGAAACCCCAAAGGGCAACTTCATAAAATCAATATCTCTCCTGTTTTCTTTAGAATTGATGACTATGAGGATCCTAGCCTTGTTAGAAGTGTGGGGTGAAATCCTAAAATTAGGTTGTATATGTGTTATATACATCAGATGTGGGGGTAAGAACTCTTATTTGAGCAATTTAGTAGCTGTGGTGATTTAAACACATTTCTTTTGGAAAGGAAGTGGGGTAGAACAAGACAAGCCATATTACTGTGTATATGGAAAACCATTCATAAAAATCAAACATAATGGTTAATTAACATATCAAACATAAAACAAACAACATAATCCAAACACAAAATATGAAAAAGAACAGCCAGATAACAAAACACATTGCCTTTCATCTTCCCTGGGATAAATTTTTGATGAGACAGACCTCTCTGTACCACAATCAACTTTGATTTAATAAAGTAAAACCACATAGTACAACAATTGTATATCAAATAGCACATTTTAGCGCATTTTCCATTATATTATGCATTTGAATTCCTTCAAGTACTGCCTCTTCGATCTCTTCCCTACCTCTCCTCTGAGCTTCCAGACTTAGTTTCTAGTACTGGATGAGCATGTCCACAGAGTTATTTTTCCTGAATTTCCAAACCAAAAGAATCCAAACCTAATTGAAATATAATTTACCCACAACTTTTGTTCTTCCTAAATTCAGTAGCATCATCACCTGTTTACTCCCCTTAGGAGCCTCTTCAACTCTTCCAGCTTCACACTCTATATCCAAACATTTGACAAGTGCTCCAAGTTTCTCATATATTCAACCATTCAATACAATGATTCAGTTCATTCTTTTGTATTCCCATAGTCCACTTTTCCTCCTTTTTTTGTCTTTTTAGCTTCTGTAACTTCATACCATTATATGGATGTTGGAGTTCATGAATTCATCCTCCATGTCTCTTAAATTTTAAATTTTCTATCACTTTTCCATATCTTTATCTCTGCTGTATGCTGGGGGAATTCTTTAGGTTTATCTTCTAAATCACTGGTTTACTATTAAGTTGCATCCAAGCTATTATGTAGTCTACCAGCTATGATTTCATTTTAATAATTTTATTGTTTATTTCCAAGAGAGCTGAATGTCTATTCTTATTTTACAAATACTTGTTTTGGTTTTATAAGTGTGAAGACATTTATCACCCTGAAGATGTTCAATATTTTCATTTTACCATCTTTTTCAGACTATTCAATTTTCTCTATTTCCTCAGGAGCAAATCCTGTGTGTGTTAGGTAATTGTGAATTCTTTCAGGATGGAATTCTTTCCCAGGTCTTTATAATTCCCTACTGACTTCATCTTTTATGTGAGATAATCTTCCCTTGTGCTCTTACACTTAACCTCATCTACTTTCTTCTTTTAGCAGAGATATATAATTATTGGTTTTATAATATCTTCTCTTTTACATATTTCTCTGAGTTTTGTGTGGGAAGGGAAGATTTCAATATCTGCTTTCTTCATCAATCTTGAATTAAAGGTCTCTTATCACCCGTTCAGGGTATTTGGGCAGTTGCCTCCTATCTCATCTCTCCTCCCCAGGCTTTCAAATCACACTTCAACCAGTGCTATTCTTAAAGGTTCTGCTAAGGACCTGATCATTGAGTCTGGTGTTAGTCTTCTATCTAAAGTACAGTAAAACAGCTTTTTAGATCCTTCATTCTCAAGAGAAAAAAGAACTCTAGAGTAGAGATCTTAGCAGAGCCTACAAAGGGTAAAACCCCTAAATTTTAGCCCCATCTCCTTTGCCAATCTACTCCCCCACTTCATCTTTTCAAAATCACTGCCCTCTAGTTATCCCTACTACTCAGAGAATCTATGCAATTTCATGCTTCCCTGCCTTTGCTGAAGCTCAATTCACTTCTATGTCCCATTCACTTGCAAAGATCCAGATAAAATCCTACTATCTATTCTATGAAACCTCACATATGCTATGGACATTTCATTATCTCAGCCTCATATAGATATTACCCATATCCCTATAGGAGTACTTATCTCATTCTGCCTTAATGCATTAGAATCCCTAACTAGGCCATAACTTCTTAAGGGCAAATATTATTAACCACTTCTTTCCATATTTCAAGCAGCACCCAACATAATGTTCAGCATATAATAGACACTCAACAACATTTTTGAAATGAAAGATGATGTGACCCTTGTTCCAGTGACTAGAAGTGCTATTTGGCAAATATATATTCATAAAATTAAATTCAAGGAATTAAGGAATTAAACTTAAAGGAAATGAAGACATTCAAGCTAGGATTCGGTATCATAGCTTTAGACTGTAGGAAAAAGAAATTTCTGCTTCTTGAAATTCTGAACGTATACCAGCCTCAAGTACCACGTCCCTTTCTAAAAAGCCCCCAGTGATAGCCCAGTCCTCTGGGTTCTATTGCATGCCTGCATGCCCCTTTCATTGTATTTACCACCCAAAGTTCAACTGTCTGTGTATCCGTCTACCCTACTAGATTATACGCCCTCTGACAACAGAAACCAGATACAGTGTTTATCAGAGAATAAATTTAAAAGTGTTGACTAAATAAATGCTTAAATACCACATTTTCCCCTTATTTGTCCTCAGAATAGTCCCAAGCTAGAAGGAAAGCTGTCATTCTCATTTTCCAATAAATAACCAAAGTAAATGAATGTTAAATGAACTCATGGTCACAGGAGAAAGGAACCTGGTAGCAGAATTTAGGTCTTCTTGAAATTAATCACCACATTTCTAAATATTCCTATATAATATGAAGCATCCATGGTCAGGAATATAAGAAAATGGACAATTTGGAGCTCTTTAAATATAGGAAATAGCCCTCAATAACACAGTAAGTAAAACCAACATTTAAATAACCCCCAGAGCTCTGTTAGGAGAGCTTCTGGCACATAACTAATATTATAAACAAAGTTGTCATCCACACACTGATCAGCACAGCAGCATTATTTCTAGGTGCCCAGGGCAACCGTATTAATATAACCTGTTCAGAAGGACTTTAAAAAGCTATAAATATCACCATATTTAGTGTATGTTAATTTCTACCAATTCAGCATTTTCATTACACACAATATCCTCTACTACAAACAAGCTGCTCTTACTAAAATTTCATATAGCTACATAGATTCATTTTATTAGCTGTTTATTGAGTGTTTACTACGTGTCAGGCATGTTGCTAAGAGCTGCATAAATTATCTCATTTACTCCTCATAAAAACATTACGCATTAGGTACTATCATGATCACATTTTAAAAATGGAAACGAGGGCTTCCCTGGTGGTGCAGTGGTTAAGAATCTGCCTACCAATGCAGGGGACAAGGGTTCGATCCCTGGTCCAGGAAGATCCCACATGCTGCGGAGCAACTAAGCTCGTGCACCACAACTACTGAGCCCGCGCTCTAGAGCCCACGCACCACAACTACGGAAGCCTGTGTGCCTAGAGCCCGTGCTCTGCCACAGGAGAAGCCACCGCAATAAGAAGCCTGCACATCACAACAAAGAGTAGCCCCCGCTCACCGCAACTAGAGAAAGCTCGTGCGCAACAACAAAGACCCAACGCAGCCAAAAATAAAAAAATAAATAAATAAATAAGTTAATTTTTTTTAAATGCAAATGAGAGCTCAAAGGTATGAAACAATGTGCCCCAGGTCATGCAGCTAGTAAGAGATGGAGGTGGGAACAGTTCCTGGTCCTTTCTGGGGCCACAGTCCTGGCTCCTCCCACTATGGAGACTGACTCACATTAGTGTCCATTGGAAGGATATATTTGTTCAGATATTCTCATAAGTTTGACATTATCATCACACTGAATTGTATGAAATTGCTACTTCTGTAGACCAAAAATGGTCAAATGGTTCAACCTAGTAGACTGTTAATATTCTATTCTAATATTAATATCTGCAGCTTTTGGTTCCTTGCTAATGTACTATTTTCTCTTTATTTTGTATAGTACATATATTTAATGACTCCTAAAATTATTATTATTACAAATTTTGGTATAACCAATAAGATACAAACACCAGTCAATCCCTTAAGTAATCCCTCAATTCTGATCGAAGGTTGATTGTATGAGAAACATATTGAAAAGATGTGGCCAGGAACTCGCCCCCTAAGTAAACCATTTCCAGATGAGCACATTCTAGAGCTTGGACGATGTATGATTTCTGCAAACCTGCAAGATTTACTGGTATGATATCTCCATTTCCTTTAAAATGCAAACAAACCAAAAAACCTAAACAATTCCAATAAAAGAGAATAAAATAAAATAAATGCTAGCAAACACTAGCATCTGGGAGCAAATGCTCCCTTTGGTAAGAGAGTCTAGAAAGCAGGGCATTTACAGAATCCACTCTCCTCCTTTTCACCTTCATTGGTCTCTGTGTCTTTCCTTCTTGTCTTAGAGGAAAATGTGTCCTGCTTCAAGAACTAATCCTCCCATGTGTGCTCTTGACCCCAGCCTCTGTCACCTCCTCTAGAAACTTCCTCTGTAAATTTCTCCCTCTCTGTATCCTCACCTGCTCCCTTCCTGGCTGCAGCTCTCAGATCAAACACAAACATGTGCAAATCTTCTGTATCTACTGCACTCCACACCGTCCCCGCAGAACTCTCTCGCCCTCCTTTCTTCTCTTCTCTGCCAAAGGACCAGCAAAGGGATGTGTTCTTCCTCCACTTCCTCACCTCCCACCCACTCAGCATTCCAAAGTAGCCTGGCTTTTGAGAAGTCATTCTCGGCAATGTCACCAGTGACCCCGACCTACTGGACACTCAGTTCTCATCCCACTTAATCTCCCCCTAGCTTGTGCTAATGTCACCAGCTCCCTCCTCAAACGCTCTCTCTGGGATTCATTCATGCTACACTTTCCCGGTTCTCTTCCTACCTCTGTGATGGTTCCTCTCCAGTCCTTCCTACTTTCTCTGCCTTATTCACAGGTTTCTTCCTTGGCCTTTCCTTCCAAGAGTTCAAGCTTCTCATTTTTCTTCTTGTTCTGCTCTTCCCAATACATACTTCAAGCTACTCAAAGCCATGTTAGCTTTTCTCTCCTCAAACCCACTCCTTCTTCTTTTTGCCCAAACCTAGATCCACTCCATCTCCCAAACAGAAACCACCCATTTTGAAAGCCTTTCCACACCTTCTTCTGCAGCCTCATCCCTTATTACTCTTCACATGCAGTCAAGCAACCACAGAGACATACCAGAGTCCTAGTCCTCATGCTGGATGGCCAATAGATTTCTTTTTTTTTTTTTTGAAAGGAGGTCATTTTTATTTTCATAGATTGTCATATTCCACAAAATCAGGGAAATTAAAAAGGGTTAGGAGAAAAGGGCCAAAACCGTTGTCCAATCTGCCACAGCTCCAGGAACATCCAGACTTGTTTAACGTAGACAAGATGGAAAAAGCAGTAAGAATTACAAGATGATTCTTTCCAAAGGTTTGTAAGAAAAACAGTGTCCATGTTTGTCAAGAACCAACCTAGAGAAAAATGAATTTAAGCTTCAGCCAACTCTTCATCTTCTACCCCTTGACCATTAGGGCAGTGGCAGTTGTGGGAACGAAAAGATTGGTTCTGGAGTTCTTTCCAAAGAGGAGAGTAAATAGAGCAGATATTGTTCTGAGCTTCTGATACCATCGCCTGCCTGAGAAAAAAAGACATGCACCAAAATTTTGCTACTCTTGCCATGCGATTCTCAGTTTTTTATTCTGATAGCTTTTATACCCTTATACAAATTGTTTCCTTCACTTGATATAGCCTTGAGCCTTCAGGTTTCTGCTCACGTGTCACATACTCTGTTCTTCCTAAGAATATCCAGTTCTTCCTCAATGTTCCCAGAGCACTTTGTATAAACCAGTAATTTATAGTAGTTACCTCTTTGGTACCATGATAACTTTGTAAGATCCCATCCCCCTTTACTCCTGTTCCTGTCTTCATTGTTCCTAGAAAGAAAGGACTGTGCTGTCTTCCCCTCTGTACCTCATACACTGCTGATCAAGTGCCTGGCTCACAGTAGGTCTTCGAAGATGTCTGTTTCATTAAGTTGATCCATCCATCAGGTCAGGTTCATATATAATCCTATTCAAGGGTAAGGGCTTTTATTAAGTGATTTTTTTTTTTTTTTTTTTTTTTTTTGCGGTATGCGGGCCTCTCACTGCTGTGGCCTCCCCCGTTGCGGAGCACAGGCTCCGGACGCGCAGGCCCAGCGGCCATGGCTCACGGGCCCAGCCGCTCCGCGGCATATGGGATCCCCCCAGACCGGGGCACGAACCCGTATCCCCTGCATCGGTAGGCGGACTCTCAACCACTGCGCCACCAGGGAGGCCCCTATTAAGTGATTTTTTGAGTCTCTTTGCACTCTAATAATTCATCATGTAAGACACCAAGAAAAATTCAAGTGGTAATGAACATTGTTTTCCTCCTGAAATAAAAATGTTGTCACAAAATATGACCCTTTAAGGTTCTTGTTAAGAGAAGTTTACCTCCACTGAACAAAGAAAACAGATTCTCTGAGAACACCAATCAGTTTCCCAAGTCAGCCAACTGCTCACTTGTGCTTTTTTTAAGTCCTACTTCAAAAGTCCAAAATGACAAATTATCTCACAGGTCTCTGGGCAAATACTTCATTGCTTTCTGAAATGTCAGTGCTGATGCTTATTTCTACTCAGTTTTGCCTCATTTTAAAACAATGGAAATATCTCTTCCTGCCAGCTTACATTCTGTTTTATAATCCTTTTTCTCCTCTCTTATTTTTCAGGATATCATTTCTTTGATAAACTTCCCCTCATTTCTAAACTTTGGGGAGTTAAAATCTCTATAATTTCATGATCCCATTGAATGGCAGAAAAGAAACTGAACTCCAGGTAAGATGGCCATAAAATGAAAACTGGAAAAATTCACAGCCCAAGACCTTTCCATAACATTTACTAACATTTACTAAGCTGCTTCAAATACTAAAGAAATAAGAAAGTAGGTTAGCGATTAAAGAGACTATCATCTACCTTTAATCTTCATCAAAGTAAATGTCATTATCCTTGTTTAACAGATCAATAAACTGAGGCTCAGAGAGGTTCAATTACTGTCTAAGGTTACCCAGATAATAAGTGGAAGCCTTTGTGCCATATGTTGGAGTGACATGAAGGAATTTTCTCAGGAAAAACTGACCTGCTTGAAGGTCCCTGCCTCTGTTCCTGGTCAGTCACCATGATTTCCATGAGAGAACATCAATTCTATACTTTGCCTGCATTTACGCTGTGTACTGTGCTAAGAGCCTTTATACGTTTTTCATTTAAGTACTGAATGAGTTATGAATGGGACAGTGCGATGTATCACCTTGTAAGCAAATGAAGGTCAGGACCTGAAGTTCAGAAACACACCCAATGTCTCCTAGTTCGTGAAGCTGACTATCCGTGCTCTCAAAACCAATTCTGCTGTCTCCTTTGACCGTCACATGGCCAGTGCTGCCCTCAATCAGCAGGACCTTGTCTGGGAACAGCACCAGGAATTCGGCTCTCCCATTCTGAAATTTAGTTGTAAAAAGTCATACTCGAGCCTATGGGTCTTCCAGGGGTTCTAAAAACGTATCTTCCTATCACGTCACCCAATCAAAGAGCCGTGTACCTTTCACTCTCTGGGTTTCTCATAGCAATGCCTCCCCTCGCTGAGCCACCTCTGAGTTTTCAGCCACTGAGGGGCACTGTTAAGAAACAGGGTGCAGTGGTAAAGCACCAGGCTCTGAAACCAGGGGACCGGGTTCCAATCCCAGGTCTCCCTCTTACTGTGTAACTTGGGTTAGTCACTTAGCCTCTCTGTGTCTCAGTTTACTCACTGTAAAACAGGGACAAAGACCCTATCTACCTCAAAGTCTTCTGTGATTATTTAGAATAGTACTTTCTACATAAAAAAGTTCACTAGATATGTGTTAGATATTTTACAGATTGTTAGATGACTCCATATTGTGAGAAGACAGAAACAGAAGGAAAATCATGAGAATGTAGCTTCATGGAAGCTGAAAGGAAGGCATAGTTAAAGGAAGGAGAAATTATGTGCCTGATCCTTTCAAAGGTCACTGTATTAGTCTGCTTGAGCTGCTATAACAAAATGCCACACACTGAAATTTATTTTCTCGCAGTTCTGGAGGCTGGAAAGTCCAAGATGGAGGTGCCAGCAGGGCTGGTGGCTGAAGTCAGCCACCTTCTCTCTATGTGTTCCCATGGCCTTCCTTTCAGTGCGTGAGTGCAAAGAGAGAGAGTTCCAGTTCTCTGTGTCTCCCCTTATAACACTAATCCTATCAGACCAGGACCCCACCCCTATGACTTCATATAACCTTAATTACTTCCTCAGAGCCCCCATCTCCAAATATAGCCACACTGGGAATTAGAGCTTCAATTTATGAATTTTGGGAAGACACAAACATTCAGTCCATAACAGTAACTGAAAAAGCAACCTTTGCGTTTGGATTAGAGGAGGTCTTCAGTGAACAGAAAAAAAAGTTTTCATGACTCAATGACTTATTCACCAAACAATGTAGTATGTTTACAATTCTATTTATGCAGGGGAACATTGTTGGAAGATTAAATGCAATCCTAAGTCTCATATGTTTTGATAAAAACGTAGTATGATAAATTACAGACCAAGATAAACTAACTGTACTTATGTTGTTGGCCATGGAAAATAGAAGTACTTGGTATATACAGAAACCCTTTTTCTGTTGTCAGTTTTTCATTATTAAAAATTACTACCATTCTTAGCTTTAAAAAAACATCCTCAAACTTTTTTGAAGGAAAAGTTGCCAGAATAGCATGGACATGAATTTTCATTGTATACATCACCCCAGTCAAGATGTGTATTAACCTTTGACATCTTCATCCTCGCCTACTGCTGAATCTAGGGCTCATTAATACCTATTTAAGCATTCAGCTTTTGCCCTGGAGGCCAAGATGAATGTGTCCACAAGGCAAGAATATATCTGCTCAACAGTCAATCTTTTTTTTTTATTTCATAAAACATTTGTATAAAATATAAGTACTACAGCAAAGAAAATTTGGAGAATATACAAAGGGAAAAAATTCATGATACTACCTCTATTAGGTAATCACAACTGTAATTTGGGTTTTTCCTTCAAGTTTTTTTATGCATATTTTTATAAAACTTTAATTATGGTGTACATGTAACTTTATATTCTGTTCTTCTCAATTAACACAACTATTGGAATATATATATGTATATAAGTAATACACGTGTTGACTACACAATATATAACTTAAATATTAATTTAACCGTGGTAGCTGACATTAACATTGTTCCAGTCTTCACAATTTTAAATAACATTTTGATGAACATTTCCTGCATATATCTTTTCCCAACTTTGTATTATTTTCTAGGTTTAATTTCCAAAGGTAGAATTGGGGGTCTACAGGTGTAAATATTTATAAGGCCCTTGATACATATTCTCAAACTGAGAGAAAATGGTTGCACCAATTTTACTGCCATCAATACTCTAGGTGACTCATTAATGTCACTAGATCCCAATTCTCTGTAGCAAAAAGTTTTCCTATCACAATAGGCAAGAAATAAAATAGACACTTTGCTGTATTAATTTCTACTTCCCTTCTACAGAGAACATTTTTCTTCTCATGGTTATTTTCCAGTTTTACTTTTCCTTTGTGAGTCATCTATTCATTATCTTTATCTGTTCATCTATTAGAACTCTCATTTTTTTTCATTGATTTGTATGAGGCCATCTCCTTTACTCATAAAATTATTTAATACTACAGGTAAGAATATTAGAAGGATCCTTGACATTTTGCTGATGTTACACTAAGCCAAGTAGTGAAATCACAGTCACTAATAAATGAAAATTAAAGTATTTTAGGAACACTTTACCATCAAGTTGACATTACTTGAGGGACAATTTGAAGGCTTTAAAAGTCTTTACTTTCTCTGACACTTACCTGTTGTACTTATCTTTTGAAACTAAAATAAAGGGTTTTTTCCCAAACATGGCACACCAGCCAATTAAAGACAAATTGTCTCATTCCCTATCCTTCCCTTGACCTTTTAATGCATTGTTGAATCAATGAATGCAAATAAAACGGATGGTTCTGCCACTCTAAAACTGATGCTTACACTAAACCTCAAATTATCTGACATTGTTTAATACTAACATTATTATTGATCACCTCCCTTCACTGAAAAATTACTAAGCACCAGATAGTGTGCAAAGTGGTTTAGATAAATTATCTCATTTTATTCTCAAAATAAACCTTTCAGATGGGTATTAGCCGCTCCACTTTACAGTTGAGAAACACGCGTTCAGAATGGCTACCCACCTGGCCAAGACCAGTAAGCTAGCAGGTGATGGAGTGGAATGCAAACCTAGGACCTGTTCCCCTCACCACTAAGCATGTGGCCTTATATTCATGCAGCCCTTACCATGGCAATATTGTGTACTCACTAATACAGATGACAAGAAACTTAGACATTTTATCAAGTGCATCTAGTCTATGTATTCTGGTTGGAAATTCCTCAAGCGATAACTCCATTAATAAGGGTCAACACCACTGATTATATTTTTAAAGTTGAGTATATATAACTTACTAAAATTTAAAACAGGATTTTTTTTTTTTTTTTTTTTTGGCGGGGGGCTGCATCAGGTCTTAGTTGTGGCATGCAGGATCTTCGTTGTGGCGCACGGGCTTCTCTCTAGTTGTGGCCCACAGGTTCTGGAGCACGCGGGCTTAGTTGCCCTGTGGCATGTAGGATCTTAGTTCCCCGATCAGGGATGGAACCCACGTCCCCCACATTGGAAGGCGGATTCTTAACTACTGGACCACCAGAGAAGACCCAAAACAGAATTTTTTAATACTAGTGGTTATCATAGTAGAGCTAAAATTTATGTAAATATTATAAAATTCTCAAAGTTAAATACTTTGCTTGTTTTCGACACAGGATGGCTAGCAAACGCCAGAACCCAGAAGAGGCAAACGAGTATTCTCCCCTACAGGTTTCAGAGAGAGATCACAGCCCTTGGACACCCTGATTTCAGACTTCTGACCTTAGAACTATGAGACAATATGGTTCTGATGTTGCAAGCCACTCACTTTGTAGTAATTTGTTACAGTAGCCCTAGAAAACTAATAGGTGATTTTTTAAAAAATATTTACTGGGTTTTTTTCCCTAAGTGCAAAAATAGTCACCTATAATATCTCCATCAAAGGACAGCCACTGTTGACACTGGGTACAAATTCACCCAGACCCTGTGTGTGTGCATGTGTGTGTGTGTAATTTTTAAAATGGAATGTGCATTGCTCACATTATCTTGTGTCCAGATATTCTTTATTTAGCACACTGGCTATCACAAGGATGTCCCATAACTAAATCAATTTCCTACTGATGGACATCTTCAGTGTCTGAGGTATCTACTTAGAAATATGTTCAAATCATTAACCTACGTGCCAAAAGAAAATGGTAATAGAATCTGCTATCCACATTTCCTCATTCAACTTCCCCTTAAGAATATGGAGATAGATAATACACACACATACACAAAGGTTGGTACATTTAGATCTTTTATGTACATTCTTTACCACAAATTTTCAAAGAGAGAATTCAAAAGAGAATCAGAGTGCCTGAGAGAGTCCTTCATGGGCACCTAGCCTAGGGCAACATGAGGACAGAAAGTTGGAGTGTCCTGGCCAAAGTCACGGGGAGAACCACCCGGACAGGAATGCAGTCTGGTTTCCAATGCTGTTACTTCTCAATGCACTGCTTTTATGGCATAGGAACTACTTTAAAAACCAGTGTGAACCTTCTTCTAGAGCTTCTAGATAAAGTGTAGACCTTTACCAGAAATTTATTTCTGTTTTACTAATTTTTTTAAAAAAAGCTAAATATATTCAATCAAACTTCCACCACTAGTAGTTTCACTGCTAGTGAAACTAGTTGCCTTCAGGTAACTAGTTGTCTTCAGGTAACATGTGTTATCCTCCACGAGACTGATTCATTCTCAGACATCTTAAGGGCAAATACATATCAATATTAAATTACACGTATAGGCATTATTCAGCTACTGATGAGTAATCTTTGCAGCTTTTCATGGAAGCTCGCCAAGTTCTTCAAATCCCTGTAATTGTAAAATATAAAGTTGTACATTGTATTCTGTCATGGACATAATAAAAAGCTGTCTTTAGAAGGGAGGATTATATAATTTTTTAAAATAGCATATATTATATATTTTCTTTAATTGATCCAAATAAGACGTTTGCTTTTTAAAAATAAGACTGGAGTGCGAGCCATTATCTTGTAATAATTTATAATGGAGTATAATCTGCAAAAATACTGCATCACTATACTGTACACCTAAAACTAATATAATATTGTAAATCAACTATAACTTTAAAAAAATGTTTTTAAAGACGGGGGCTGTCCCGGGTTCATCTTTTGGTCCACTCCCCTCTGATGCCCTGGCAGCTTTGGGACACACAGATTGGCTTTTCTCACTTGAGACCGATCTATAATGCTTACTGTGAACACAAATCACTTTAAATGAGGTGAGCTTTTGTCCCACAGTATGCTGATACAGGAAAATGGGGAGTCACACTAGGTCACAAAGAAAAAAGCTATAAAAATAAGGCACTTTAAAAAAAGATCACGAACTACGTTCATGATAAAAAATAAAATTTCATTTGTGTCCTTCGACATAAAGCATAATGAAGCAGGCACTAACAGTTCACAGTGATCTAAAAATCACTATGAATAGTTTTCTACTGTAACAAAAAGGTATTCTTTTTAGCACCTCAGAGCCAGAATCATCAATAATTGGCGTTCTTATTTGAATGTCATCAGGATCCGTTTAACGGATCTTTGACCACTCCCTGCCAAGTCTAGTTTGTTTCCCTGCCCTTCAACCACAGTTTCCGATGCCATTTTCCAAATTATACACTATATTTTATCACGAAGGTTAAATTTTCCTAAATAACAACGGAATTCTGCTTTCTGTTTTGGTACCGTATCTCTTTTTCTTTGCATCTAATAGAGGATATGTTTTTCTCAGTCTTCCCTGCACCTCATACATACCTAAAGAATATTTTTTGGTCAATTTTGGTGTATTTCAGTTTTATTCAGTGTAGGTTTCCTGGCTTTATTCTTACACGCCATTACTGATATGCCCTGTTTCTGGTCTAATACTCCTTTCTGATCCTGACTCTTTGGCGCCTTTTAAATCTGCAGCTCTGCGTAGCTACCCACATTCCATCCTGCTTTCCTGTCCTCTTGCTACTTTTACCAGTGATGCTTTCAGAAATAATCTCGTTTACGTGGATTCTTCCACTTACGGATCCTTTTCTTATCATTTATTTAAGTTTACTTAAGTTGACTTTCCTGAAATTCATTTTCTTTACATTGCTGTTTTCACTTCTTTGAAGTTTACACAAAGATTACCAAACTTTAGTCTTTTTTTTTTTTTTTCTGTACGGGGGCCTCTCACTGTTGTGGCCTCTCCCGTTGCGGAGCACAGGCTCCGGACGCACAGGCTCAGCAGCCATGGCTCACGGGCCCAGCCGCCCTGCAGCATGTGGGATCTTCCCGGACTGGGGCACGAACCCATGTCCCCTGCATCGGCAGGCGGACTCTCAACCACTGCACCACCAGGGAAGCCCAGATTACCAAACTTTAAATGAAGTTTCTTAATTAACTGAAATGCTCATTAAAGAAATAGCTTTAGTATTCAGGCCAAAAATCAAGAATAGCTAAATACAGCAGTCTCACCTCTCTTTCTGATCTCTCTCCCCAGGCCTACTCAGAGGTGTTTCTACCTGACCATGTTCCAGATATACTCTTCTGCCATTAATCCACTGAATGTGCTATAATTCTCTTGTTAAATAAACAGTTATGTCCAATATGCACTTAGGATGATGGTGAGTCTTCAATCTCACTATGACTCATCCATCCAGCTGAAACGTGGCAACATTTGTAAGAGATAATTAATAAACTGGTCAAAGCGTCAGTAAGTGATTTTCTTTCAGTAACCTGAAAAATACAGGGTAAAATGGGGAAAGCACACAACTTTAGTGAAAGTGGATTATTTATGAATGACACTCCCTACAGTGATCAATAATTAAGCTAATCCTTCATATGTGCTCAGTTGATCACTATCAAGAATGATAAAACACATTTGCCCTTTTATTCAATTAAAATAGGGGGTGTATGTACAGTAATTTGAGAAAACAAAAGTTTTACTTTAAAAAGGTCCCTCAACCACACTGAGTCACTCCATTGGTTTTTCTGTGTCTCTCAGCATCTCAATTCCTTATCTGGAAAATACAATGAACTCTCCTTGTGTTGTTGATGATAGATGCTTCTCCTGCAGCATGATTCTCCCAGTCAACACCACCTCCTGCCTGATTCACGGTTCAACTCCATTTAACAATTCAACACTAGCTAATGCAGTTGTGTCCTTTACATTAAAGGAACTAAGCCCTGTGTTCTCTGATTTTTTTGAAATAACTTTAAATAAACTATAACACACTTAAGCCCATGTGCCACAACTACGGAGCCTGTGCTCTAGAGCCCGCGAGCCACAACTACTGAGCCCACGTGCCACAACTACCGAGCCCACGCACTACAACTACTTAAGTCTGCGTGCTTACAGCCCACGTGCTCTGCAGCAAGAGAAGCCACCGCAGTGAGAAGCCCACGCACAGCAACAAAGAGTAGCCCCCGCTCGCTGCAACTAGAGAAATCCTGCGCACAGCAACAAAGACCCAACGCAGCCAAAAATAAATAAAAATTTTTAAAAAACTATAACACACGTGAAAAACAATTTTTCCGACAGATTTCTTCACAAAGTAATTACACCTGGATATGAATTAGTTTATGAAATTGCTTCGATCCCAGGCAAGCATGAGAGGCCTGGGAAGCAGAGCCTGGCAGGAATGGGAAGAATAAGACGTAAACGCTGTGACATGATTTATAACTGCATCTTGAAGAAACCCAAAAATATACTCAGGAGCATCTATCAGAAGTTTCTGATTTCTCTGAACATCAGTGTTTTCTAATATATTTAAACTTCTTCTTTTTAAAAGGAATTTTATATATAACCAATTCCAGGATCACATCTAGTCCATAAGGTACATAAAGTGAGATCTTTTTATACATGTCTATTTGACAGTGAACACAACCTGAGGAATAACTGAGGTCTCTAGCATTGTCAATTTGAACGTCCTGTTCTGTGTTTGTCTAATTCGTGAAGATCTTCTATACATAAAATAAAACTGGTGCATGCTTTTCTATGACTTAGAACTGCCATCTTCATAGGATTACGTTAAAAATGGGTCATTACGTTTATGTATTAAAACTTTGGTCAATGATATTTCTGCTAACCACGTTTCACAATATAGTTGGCAATCTTAATATAATCAAGTAATGGGCCTCTGGTATTGAATCTGCTCTAATAAACTGAGAAACACAACAGGTAAAATTGTGAATATGTTACGTACCAGTTTTTAACTTAAATGATTAATAATTCTCAAAACAGGTCTCTATGACAGCTATCTCATCCTCCATGAAATGATGAAGAAATAGAGGCTAATAAATTAAATTATCTTACCATGGTTATTAATGGCCAAACTGGGATTTGAATCCCACTGTGTCTGATTTCAAAGCTTTTCACTATATCGTGCTGCTGTTATTTTTCCATTAAGTTTAGGATTCCCTAAGTTAATGAAAGACACATATACCATAAACTAAAATCAACAGTACATGGAAAACCTGATTTTAACTAACAGCTCTTGGGAAAAACATTTTGCTAAAGTTAAGAAGAAAAACACCATGCACATATGGTCACCTTATTTTTTATAAGGGAGACAAGAATATACAATGGAGAAAAGACAGCCTCTTAATAAATGGTGCTGGGAAAACTGGACAGCTACATGTGAAAGAATGAAATTAGAACACTCCCTAAACACCATACACAAAAATAAACTCAAAATGGATTAAAGACCTAATAGAAGGCCAGACACTATAAAACTCTTAGAGGAAAACATAGGCAGAACACTTTATGACATAAATCACAAAGATCCTTTTGGACCCACCTCCTAGAGAAATGGAAATAAAAACAAAAATAAACAAATGGGACCTAAAGAAACTTAAAAGCTTTTGCACAGCAAAGGAAACCATAAACAAGACAAAAAGACAACCCTCAGAATGGGAGAAAATATTTGCAAACAAAGCAACTGATAAAGGATTAATCTCCAAAATATACAGGCAGCTCATGCAGCTCAATAACAAAAAAACAAACAACCCAATCCAAAACTGCACCAAAGACCTAAACAGACATTTCTCCAAAGAAGATATACAGATTGCCAACAAACACATGAAAGAATGCTCAACATCACTAGTCATTGGAGAAATGCAAATCAAAACTACAATGAAGTATCACCTCACAGCAGTCGGAATGGCCATCATCAAAAAATCTACAAACAATAAATGCTGGAGAGGGTGTGGAGAAAAGGCAACCCTCTTGCACTGTTTGGTGGGAATGTAAATCGATACAGCCACTAATGAGAACAGTATGGATGTTCCTTAAAAGAGTAAAAATAGAGCTACCATACGACCCAGCAATCCCACTACTGGGCATATACCCCGAGAAAACCATAATTCAAAAAGAGTCATGTACCACAATGTTCATTTCAGCTCTATTTACAATAGCCAGGACATGGAAGCAACCTAAGTATCCATCAACAGATGAATGGATAAAGAAAATGTGGCACATATATACAATGGAATATTACTCAGCCATAAAAAGAAATGAAATTGAATTATTTGTAGTCAGGTGGATGGACCTAGAGTCTGTCATACAGAGTGAAGTAAGTCAGAAAGAGAAAAACAGAATACCGTATGTTAACACATATATATGGAATCTAAAAAAAAAATGGTTCTGAAGAACCTAGGAGCAGGACAGGAATAAAGATGCAGACATAGAGAATGGACTTGAGGACACGGGGAGGGGGAAGGGTAAGCTGGGATGAAGTGAGAGAGTGGCATGGACATATATACACTACCAAATGTAAAATAGATAGCTAGTGGGAAGCAGCCACATAGCACAGGGAGATCAGCTCGGTGCTTTGTGACCACCTAGATGGGTGGGATAGGGAGGGTGGGAGGGAGACACAAGAGGGAGGAGATATGGGGTTATATGTATATGTATAGCTGATTCACTTTGTTATAAAGCAGAAACTAACACACCATTGTAAAGCAACTATACTCCAATAAAGATGTTTTTAAAAAAAAAGAAGAAGAAAAACACTGACACCTAACTTCTGTTTCTTTAGGCATTTCGCCTCTATCACCCAACCCCATTAGGATGGTGTAAACACTAATATGAACAGAAGGTTGAAAGCAGACAGAAAAAGAAGAGAAATAGAGGATCTGAATAACCTACAAACTGGGTAAGCACCTTGCAAACAATCAGGAGTAAACTGCATTAAATGGTTTGTGCAGAGTGTGTCTAGAAAGGGAAAACAACTCATTTTCAATGCAAAGCAGTCTTCATTATTTTTTCAGCAAATTGTACTCATTTTGAAAGTGAAAAATGACCTCCAGTAGTTTTTAAATCCTACTAAGTATTTTTTATACATCTCTTCAACTTAAATAATTTAGGGATTCAATTCTAGTCACTTAGCAGTAAACCACATCCAAGTATTTAAGGTTATTCTTGAAACTACCCTGTCCGTTAACATATACATATAGGATCATCTGCGTAAAGATAAAGCAGTTAAGGAACACTGATGTGTCACCATTTTTACTCCAAGTTTTTGTTTTGACCTGTGAAAAGTTTGTGGGAGCTCTCTACATTCTGAAAGCTCATTACCTTATTTCATAGTGATATTAGCTCCATTATGCAATCAGAGTGAAGCATTCAGTCGTTGCTATCAATAGGATCTGTGTTCATCCATACAGACATTTCAAATGAAGTGAAAAACATTTGCAGGCTACATTATGTTATGATAGTGAATGATTTTAAAAGATGTCAAGTTCTGCTTAAGGAGTTTTATATGAAATAGCATTTACATTAGAGAAAGGTTTGGGGGAGGTGGGAGATGTAAGTCATCAGATTTTCATTTATTTTTAAATACAATTAAGCTCTCAGAGAGCATCAGCACTTTAACTCTGAAATATCTTTTTTTAAAGACATTACTGAAATATCGTATTCCTGTTTCTTGATTTTCTAATGCATCCTTCAAAATGAGTTCCGTTTAATAAGTGGGAGGACTTGTGAAGAAAACCAGACCAGAAGCACAAAGGAAGGATAAAATGTTTAATTGCATTAACTGTACTTTCATGCTATGCCTTTGTTTCTGACATATATCTTTACCACACTTATAAACTTCCAGAACAATTCTATGATAAGACGTGATCATTTGCATCAGAATTGCCCATAGTCATGATTCACACACCTTACTGCCACAGGTAAGGGGAAGTACAATACATACCCTTCCGATTGTGCAAAGTATCAGCCATTTCCTTGTGTGTATTACATTGTGTGTAATATTGGTTTACACTCTGGTTGAGGACTGAAATAACTGCCTTAGGAGTTCCTGACCTGATCCCAGATTCAGTCTTGGTTTACCTATACTAATCTGGAATTTGGATGCAAAACAATAAATTATTACTCCTTTGGTAAAAGTGTTTTCCAGGAGAATGACTTACCCAAAGTAGTAAATAATAACACTATTAAAATAAGTGAGAAAAAAAAAGTGTTGTGATTTTCATTTTTTTTTTTTTTTTTTCCTTGCTGTACGCAGGCCTCTCACTGCTGTGGCCTCTCCCGTTGCGGAGCACAGGCTCCGGACACACAGGCTCCGCGGCCATGGCTCGCGGGCCCAGCCGCTCCGCGGCATGTGGGATCTTCCGGGATCGGGGCACGAACCCGTGTCCCCTGCATCGGCAGGCGGACTCTCAACCACTGCGCCACCAGGGAAGCCCGTGATTTTCATTTTTTTTATAGAATACAGTCTTTTTTAATGACCTAAACACAAAATTTTAATAGAAATTGATAACTGTATTGATCTATGCTGTCACTTTCACTTCCTTCTGGTATACTAATGGATGAAAATAAGACTTGTAAATACTCATTTTCTTCAAGCTCAAAATAGATACTTGGCTTAAAGACTAAGTATGACACCCAAAAGAATGCACTAAATTTTATGTGTCTTGTGACCAGGGATACTAGGTGCTCATCTTTGTAATTTTCATAGCACTGAGCAGAAGCCTACCAGCACTTGATAGGTAATTACTAGTTTGTTAAATTGAGAAGTAAAAATAAATATACAAACTTTATAATTTTTATTTATGTTACCCATGCTATAAGCCCTATGGAAAATTAAAGAGGAAAAATTACTCTTTACTACAAACATTATTTATAAAAAAATGATAATTTGCTTATGTCTAACAACTTATTTTAATTTATACGTGCTTTTTTTGCTGAATCTTTCAGGATTTCAGGAAAAAAGGTTTTATTCCCAACTGACAATCAGAAACAGCAGCTCATAATTAATTCATTAAGTGCCATTTTTTACCTGCTTACATTTGTCAAATTATAGGATTCATTATAACAGGGATGTAGAGTTATGGCTTTAGCTCTTTTTGTTCTAATCCTTTTTTCATATATTCTTTCTTTTGATTTGTGACCTTCATTACCAAAAGAGCTCACTTAATGCTTTCAGTTCACTTCCAGCAGGATAAGCAGTCAGATACTGTAGGAATTATTTTACATACCATAGTTATTAACATGATTACTCAGAGAAATTATATTAATATGCAAGGCACTCCAATACTTCCAGGAAAAAGAAAATGCTCTTTACCAGAATTTTTCCTTTAGCATAGAGAACACAATTTCAACTATTTACAGTTAAAATCCCTAAGTAAAAGCTTACTCAGCCAAGCAGAAATGCATTATAGAGTTCACTGGAGACTCAGATCACCTTGTTCATAGATTTCTTTATTTTGACTTTATTCTCATTGTAAAATAATGTATTCTGATTATACTAAATTTAGAAAGTAGAC
Organism: Mesoplodon mirus; assembly: GCF_964341445.2. Classification (NCBI taxonomy): domain Eukaryota; kingdom Metazoa; phylum Chordata; class Mammalia; order Artiodactyla; family Ziphiidae; genus Mesoplodon; species Mesoplodon mirus. Next base: position 64,948,279 of record NC_138993.1, on the reverse strand, counting down.
AAATAGTATACAAATAGTATAAATTAAGTAAAATCACCTGTAATCCCACACACCCAGAAATAACCATCTCATTTTAATGTTTCCTTCATCCTTTTTCTATTCATGCTAAAGGTATTTTGGGTGTGTAAATTTAAGATGATTTTATATCATTTTATCACCTAGTTTATGAGTACTTCCCCTATAATTAAATATTCTTCAAAACCATTATTTTTACAGAATATAAATGTACCATAACTTATTTTAACAACCTCTTACTAAAACTCTCTCAAAGGCAAATTAATATGTAGTGACAGAAAGCTAATCAGTAGTTACTGAGGGTAGGAGAAAGATAGGGCAAGAGAGAAAAATTTTAAAGGGGCACAGGGAAACTTTTGTAGATAATAGATATGTTCATTATCTTGGTTGTGGTGATGGTTTCATGTTGCAAACATATGTAAAAATGTATCAAATTTCACAGTTATTCACAGAATTAAATATATTCACAGAACTAAATATTCACAGTTATTGTATGTCAACCATGCTCAATAAAGCTGATAAAAATAATTTTTATAAATTCTCTTATTGCACAGTAGGTTGGTTCCATTGTTTAGCAATTATAAATAAAGTGGTAACAAATATAATTCACCACTTTATTTCAAAGAGAACATAACTTTGTATATTTAAAGCTTAGTCATGGATTTGATGAAGAGATTTCAATTCCTGTGCAATTCGCAACAGATTTTATTAAACTTTTCTGAGACTTATTTTACTAACATATTTACTACACCATTAAAGTTTAGGACTAAAAAGTATTCGGGGCAAAATTAGGTAAACTGCTAATTGCTGTCACTAGAACTCACATTCATTGAAGACTTTCCATAAGCTAGAGACTATATTAGCATTTTATATTACACAACAATTATCTTAATTGTTTCTTTCAATAAAAATAGGCAAAATGAAGTAAAAATATGACAATATTAAGTAATGAGGTCAGGAGGAAGCTTACCTACAGAATGCAAAGTCTTTTGGAAATGTTCAATATTGTTCCTCCAGGTTTCAAAAAACAGAATCTCCAGAGGAGCAAATGGTCAATGAAATACAATAAAAAGGAACAAACTATTGATCCTGTATTAACACGAATGATGAACCTCCAAAACATTATGGTGAGTCAAGAAAGCCAGACACAAACGGTAAAGGTTCTACGATCCATTTATATGAAGCCCTAGAAGAGGCAAAACTACAGCTACGAAAGTCAGAAAATGGTTGATCTATGGGAGTGAGGATGGGGAAGAAATCAATTAAAAATGGACATGAAGGAATTTCCAGGAAGTGGCTACACAGGTGTATACAACTGTCAAAATTCATCACACTAAACATTTAAAATCATACGTTTTATCATATGTTACTTACCCTTCTTAAAGAAAATTGAGATAAAATAAATCTCCAGATAGCTAAAGATTAGCTCTAAAATTATTCCAATCCAATGTTAGTATCTTTTGCCTAGTATGACCTGAACTTAAATTCAATGCACCCTACTGGACATCAGGACAACGACCACCACCTTGGTGGCATAGAGCCAGTGATGATTCTGAGAAGAAAGATTTCCTCCTCACTAACAAAAGAAATAAAATTAGATGAGGAGGGACTTTCCTGGTGGCAGAGTGGTTAAGAATCCACCTGCCAATGCAGGGGACACAGGTTCGAGCCCTGGTCCAGGAAGATCCCACATGCCACGGAGCAACAAAGCCCATGTGCCACAACTACTGAGCCTGTATTCTACAACCCACAAGCCACAACTACTGAGCCCACAGGTTGCAACTACTGAAGCCCACACACTCTAGAGCCTGTGCTCCGCAACAAGAGAAGCCACCACAAGGAGAAGCCCGCGCACCGCAACGAAGAGTAGCCCCCACTCGCCGCAACTACAGAAAACCCGCGGCCAGCAACAAAGACCCAACACAGCCAAAAAAAAAAAAAAAAAAAAATCATATGAAGAAACCTATTTCAAATTCGAATAATGTGTTTGAAATAAGCTAATCAGATCATTTAAAATCTAATTTAAGGCCAGAGGTAAAAAAAATGAACATAAGGCCAAAGAGTCACAGAACCTTCTAACTTCCCTCTCAAATTAACCTATCATGATCCATTTTGAAGCAGTATGGTGTGTGGTTGAACAGTTTCCATATTTAAATTGTTTTTCTTCCACAAACACAGTCAAAGCTGGCTCCCTGTAAATTTCACCCACTGCATCTAGTTCTGCCCTAGTTAGCAACCCCCTCTTCCATGGCAGCCCAGGGCTATCTGCCAATAGCAGGCAAATCTCCTTTAAGTTCCTATTATAATTAAACTAAACAACTCCCTCAACTATTCCTCATGCAGCATGCTTTTTAAGTCGCCTCACCATTCTATTTAAAGTATATGTCCCAGACCAGATTTATGATTCCATATATGGTCTAATCAGAACATAGAGCAGTAGAGTTCTATGAGACTATCCAGCTCCTTCATAAACACTTGGCCAATATGAGATTCAAGGAAAGAAAAACTTACTAATTTTAATGTAAAATGAGCCTCTTCCATAAGAAGGATCATAACTGCCTTTGGATAATAAATTTATCATATGCAATTCTTTAGGTATCAACGATAATATTATTTTTCCTGGAGTATCAACACTGAAGGGAAATGGGGAGATATTCTACAAAGGCAAAGGAGCCACTATTAGGGACAGTCAGAAGAACAACATCCAAACTCTGATTACTAAGAAAAATTTCTTAGAATTTTTGTCTCCAACAAAATGCTTATGTGTCTGTAATTTTTAAAAAATAATAATAAAAGAAATTAAAGTACTATAATAGGAAAATAAGACAAATAATGTGAAAGGATTTGGAAGCTTACAATGCAAAGAATTGCTAAAATTAAAATCTATAAAATAGATAAAATCAAAACCTCAAAATAAAAAGAGAAAGAAATATTACACTGCTAAAAATATAAATGGGTAAAAAAATAATAATCAGGAGAAAAGAGCAAAAGAAAAAATATCAAAGATACAAAATTAAAGGAAGATAAATGACAGAAAAAACACAGAGCACCAAGAAAAGAGGGGGTAAAAAATAGGACACGTGAAAAATAATAATTGTATAGAGAATATTGAAAGAATTTAAAAAAGAAATTCAAACATTAAAAATACATAAAACCATAAGCGGAGGCATTTAAGAGTATAAATGTGCTAAGCTAAATATAAAAGAGATTTTGACTTTTTAAAAATTAATATGATAAAACTCTCAACAAACTAAGTACAGAAGGAATGTACTTCAACTTCAATAATAAAGGGCATACATGAGAAGCCCACAGCTAACATTATACTCAATGGTGAAAAACTGAAAAGTTTTTCCCTTAGATCAGGAAAAAGGCAAGGATGCTCACTCTCACTACTTCATCATTGTACTGGAAGTCCTAGCCAGAACAATTAAGTAAGAAAAAGGAATAAAAGGCATTTAAATTAAAAGGAAGTAAAATTGTAAAAAAGTAAAATATACATATGTATCGTATGATATGTTATACATAAGACGTATGATATATATGATATGTACAATGGAATACTATTCAGCCTTAAAAAATGAAAAGTCTCCAATATGTGATAATATGTATGAACCTTGAGGACATTATGCTAAGTGAAAATAAGCCCATCAGAGGAAGACAAATACTGCATGACTCCACTTACATAAGGTATCTAAAATTGTCAAATTCATAGAATCACAGAGCAGAATGGTGGTTTCCAGAGGCTGAGGGGAGGAGAAATGGGGAGTTACTAATCAATAGGCATAGTTTCAGTCAAACAAGAGGAATAAGCTCTAGAGACCTGCTGTCCAACATTGCACCTATACTCACCAGTAATATATTGTACACCTAAAATTTGTTAAAGAGGGTGGATCTCATGTTACGTGTTCTTTCTACAATAAAATAAAATAACAAAAATTTAATATGATAAAGAAATAAAAAATAACAAAATTAAATGGCAAGAAGATTTTTTAAGTTAAACTAAGAAGTTTTTTTTTAATTTTTAAAGAGAAAACATCATAAGCATTAAGTGGAATAATAAACTAAGACAAACAATGCTAAGGAGAATAAACAGAAACAGTTGAAACAAATCGAAGAGGCTCTTTACTCAAGTAAGATATACACTTCTCTTGGATGCAGTTCAGAACATGTTTTGAGTTCAATGCAGAGGCAGCGGGTCTCCTACAGATTTGACCTTCCAAGACTTACAGTCCCTGGCAAAGGATTTCAAGATGGTTTCAAGGGAAAGCTGAGGTCAGTGAGCTGATGAAGCATAGAAAGATCAGAAACAACACACTTTTCATGGCAGATGCTGATCCAGGCCCCGACATCATCTGCCCCTGAAATACCCTGCTTGGGGATAAGAAGAGGGAAATGAAGGAATGACTTTTAAAATTCAGGGAGCTGAGATGGGCTGCAGGGAAGGTGTTTTGGGGTTTGGTAAACTTGGTAAAGCTTGAACATTTTAAGTAACTACAGGGAATAGGGCACCAGAGAGGAGAAGGTTGAAAATCTGACAGCAGTGATAATTGAAGGAGGAAGTTCCAGACTAGATTGGATAGAATAAAGAGCTCAGAGAAAGCTGCAGAGAAATTCATTAAATGTAAATCCTTTTATAAGCAGTTTTTAATGCAATACTACAGAGCTCACTGAAAAGCACAAGGCTTAACCAATAGGGCCAATAATGAATGAAGATTTGGGGATATACGTGCTCCTGGCATAACTTCAAGAAAAAGGAATCAAAGAAAGACAAGTTCACAATTATCGGTTAGTTATTTCTCCCCATGATATTCACCCCATGTTTCAAAGACCCTAAAAGCTTCCCCAACTAGGATCTGGTAACCCCTCCCCCATTATAGCATATATAATGAATCGCTTTCCCAGAAATAATATTTTGCCTATAGGACAATATAACTTGTTTTAATGGCAGCAAATCCTAACCCATGCAAAGAGTCTAATTAACCCCTCAGGCAGGGTTCCTTCTGGGTCAATTTAAAGTAATAGCCAAGTGTAGTCCCACTGTTTCTTAAAAGGCCCAGGGTTCCAGACTGCTTAACGGGGAGAGTGGAGTCGGGGGGGTGGGGCGGGGGGGGAAGCAGGGGGTGGATCACAACCAACCAGCTCCCCCCCATACACACACATGCCCTTTGAACCAAAGCTAAGCAGTTCTGCTATTATATCTCCTTTAAAACTCTTGAAAAAAAAACCAGAGATTCTCTGCCAAATAAACTTTAGAAAATCCTAGGATAAGTTACTGAATTTACCAAAATTTTTCCAGCCTTCTCCCCCAAATTACATACCCTTCATTTTTGGTGGAAATAGTTTTAAAACTTTGGTTTTTTCCCCCTCTCAAACTACAGAGCTAGATTAGGCCGTCGAACATTCTGCGTAAGGAACCGTAATTTCAGCCATCCTCTGTTAGTTTGTTAGGGCTGTCATAACAAAGTACCAAAAACTAGGTGGCTTAAACAACAGAAATCTATTGCCTCACAGTTCTGGAGGCTTGAAGTCTGAGATCAAGATGTAGGCAGGGTTGGTTCTTTCTGAGGGCTGTGAGGGAAGGACCTGTTCCAGGCCTCTCTCCTTGGCTGGCAGATGGCCGTCTTCATGATCACGTGGTGTTCTTCCTGTATGCAAGTCTATCTCCAAATTTCCACTAATTATAAGGTCACCAATCCTACTGGATTAGGGCCCACCATAAAATAACCTCATTTTAACTTAGAAAAGACCCTATCTCCAAATAAGGCCACATTCTGAGTCTTAACTGCGGGGTAAGAATTGCAGTATCTCAATTTTGGGGGAGACACAGTTCAACCCGTAACTATTGTACATATGACTATTACTACTACTCATGATATTAATTCAGGTGATTTTTTTAAAGATAGAACTAAATGCTCCACATTAATTTTGATGCTCGGTTCCCAGTCATTCTTGGTTTCATACGCACTAACGAAGATACAGACCACAGGGACTTTACATGATTTTACTGTAATATAACCACAAGAATCAGAATAGACTGTGTTTCGACAAATCAAACTCCAAACTATGTAAAGCCAAACTTTATGCTGCAGCTTCCACCCTCTGTAATTTAGTCATTAGATTATCTGGATGCATGCTTGCCTGCCATAGCATCCTCCTTGAGAAGTAAAAAATGAACTTCCTGCAGAAATGGAACAATCATGGCCAGAATAAACCACTCACAATATTGGCTATAACACCACTACAGTTGTCATGTTTAAGAAACAGCTCTGAAGGAGATGTCTTAGAAAGTGAGAGAGAGAACATGTTATTTCCAGAATTCCTCTTAGAAAGAGAACAGGAAAAAAAAAACTCTGAAAAGCCTTTTAGGATGAAGGGAAAGTCCCAAGCATACTCAGATTTTTAAATGACCATTATTAAGCTGCATTGAACAAGGAGGGGAATGTGTAAAGCTCTTAGCAGATAGACGAAACAGGATTAGGGGAAGACGAGGAAGGGAGAGAAGCAGGGAAAGGGGAGAACTGGGAGATTAGAAAGGCTGCAGGGCACAAGATGGAATTCCCACTTGAACCCCCAAATCACCAGTGAACTCGCAAAAGCTAGCAGGGGCTCTGGAGCTTGAAAGGAGCTGAGCTTTGCACCCATGCGGGGCAAAACCATTCAGCACTTTCCCGGAGGAGCCAGGGAGGTCAGAGTTCGTCAGCTGACTTCTGGGTTATGGGAAATAACCATCTAGTTATCTCTGAATGCACTTTAAGGCTAACCTACCCTAGGTGCATCATGATCCAGCACTGCTCCAAGTCAGCGATTGTCCGTGAGAGGACGTCTATGGGACAATCAGAAAATCCCTGTCCTCGAAATATTCTGGGACACCACACTTCTAGTGCCTCGTGAGATAGAATCTAAGACTTAATCAACTCTACTAGTTATAAACACATTCGAAACTGGAAATGGGAAGAAAGGGGGATAACCTTGATGGACCTGATTTTCTTGATGCAGCAATAAAACAATGTCATTTACTGAGAGGGAGCGGGAGAGGTTGAAAGGGGAGCCTGAAGGGAGAGGTAAGACTTTGGGCTCATGATAAATGAGAGAACAAGTATGGATGATTTGATAACACAGAGGCTCAGCTGAGCCAGAATCCCAGGATAATATCATGGCAACAGCCTACACAGTTGTGCGGTTTTCTCTAACAGGGCTCAGCATCAACTGTATCATCAATCCTGATTCCAGATTTTGCAGAGCTGAGTAAGTCTAAGTCTACTTATACATTTTGCAGAAGGATAAGGATAGCACAGCTGAAGTTGCTGGTGAAAGAATAGTTTGGATGACAGAATAGTTGGCTCGTACTTAGCTGGAAAGGAACAGAGGTCAAGAGGGAACTGATTGGTAGGTGCAGAGAAAGGAGAGAAGCTAAGAGATTAGTGGTCTACTTGAAGTCAAGGAGCAGGCACAGTGGGAGTGGAATTATGAGAGATCAGGAAGGAAGGGAGTACATGCCCTTTCAGAGCTAAAAATAAATAGCCATGGTCATTGGCCAAAATGGCCTCACAGAACCTTGACCACATTCTGTTACTTGTGTAATTTTATAGTCAATTATAAATGACCACATTAAATGATTCTGCATATATTAGAAAAACTGCCATTGAAGACCCTTCCATCATGTTGCTTATCTTTATTTTGTTTACACTGTACCTTATGCTATGAGGGATTTGGATGGTTTACAAAGTTATAAAAAGCATAATAGGATAACTTTAAGATAAGTAACAGAGATAATAGCCACTGGACCTTTACTTAAAATGGCCACCTCCAGGGCTTCCCTGGTGGTGCAGTGGTTGAGAGTCCGTCTGCCGATGCAGGGGACACGGGTTCGTGCCCCGGTCCGGGAAGATCCCACATGCCGCGGAGCGGCTGGGCCCGTGAGCCATGGCCGCTGAACCTGCGCATCCGGAGCCTGTGCTCCGCAACGGGAAAGGCCACAACAGTGAGAGGCCCGCGTACCGCAAAAAAAAAACACAAAAAAACAAAAAAACTGCCACCTCCATAAATAATTTCATACACTAAAAATCATTTCTCAATTTATCCTATTCTAAAATCTTTTTTCTTACCTTTCTACATACAGCAGAATGTGACATGGTGAAATACCCTGGATGAGTTTAGTTTGGCATATAACTACATTTATCAGTTTATTTTCAGAAGTGGAGTATCATTGACAACATACTATACATTAGACCTAGAATAAGTTGTGCTGCTTACCAGCACTCTATACTACCTGCCACTATTTATTTGTATCCTGTCATCAAAACCAAGAATCTTTAATAGCTGGTAGTAAGACAGGTGAGTTAGGAAAGGAAACTGCTTATTTATACCATCTCTTAATATGGATGACTCATCAGATCAGCAAAACATGTTCTTTACCTGGTTATGCCCCCAGCATGTAACCCATGGGCCTGTGGCTCAACAGCAGAACTCCAAGGTAACCCCCAATACTATACCAAAGGATTATCCATCATCACTGCCATTAGATGCTTATAGGCCTTGTAAGTCTAAGTTCCTTACACATTCCATTATTAAAAGGGAATAAAACAATAGCTACTTTATTTTTTCTCTTTATCTAATTTTAGTTATTTATTTTATTTTAGTAATTTTAATGAGTCAATAACAAATGACCACATTAAGTGATTCTTCATTTGTTATGAAAACTGCAGTTGAAAACCCTACCATCATGTTGCTTACTTTTATTTTGTTTACACTGCATCTTATGCTGTGGAGGATTTGGATGGTTTTCACATATATTCAATTAAACAAGAAATGAGAAATGTCAAAGTTAGGAAGCAGACTGGTGGGGCCCGTCTGCCAAAGAAGCCTGGCTAGATGATACTGTCCACTGGGACCTTTCATGCATGAAACCAGTTCTCCAATTCACGTCCCCAGTGGTCTCCTTGTCCTAAAGGATAGCCCTCTTGAGATGGTTAATAACTTCACACCTAAAATCGCTGTTCCTGGCAATTCAGTGGAACAACGGGCTAGAAATGGCCATCAAGGGGGCAATAAGCTCCACTTCTAAAAACTGTTAAGGAAAGCTCCTGAACATTTTACTTTCTTTTCTTTTTAATATCTGGGATGATTCAGTCCCTACGTGACAAATATGAGAGCTTAAATCCATGATCTTCAACAGGCTTAACCTTATGGTATCAGCCAAACCTCCTAATCAGCCCAGGTATGCAACAACTAATATTTTGATAAGATCTGCATTTTTAATTTTCTAAAACAACCAGGTGGTCCTTTTCTATAATGTTTCCAAGAGGGAGGCACAATAAAGGATCCTTACCCACACTATTTTGAATTCTCAGTAAACCAGCTTTTCTGGAATAAGCTTCAAAAGGATTTTTCCATATAAATCTTTTATCTGCATCCTTCACTCATGAAAATTAAGAGATAGCTAGGTATAAAGGCAATCAAGGCCCTGACTTTGCCCTTTTCATAAAAGCTATCATGCCAAAACTCCTTTGGTCATAAAACCCAGTTGATAATTCCAGACCCCTTCAAGGGGAGAGAATTTATATGTACTCTAGTTATACTCAATGCCAGATTTCCAGAAATGTTTCTCCTCAACAATGAAAACTAGTTGAGAAATTTCTTTACCAGTTGTATAGCTTTCAATAAGGGAGACAGAAGATTTTCATGAGTTGACGTGAAGCAGTTCAAAACAAACTAACCAGTCTGAAGAGCCTAAGCATCGGCTCCAATTCTCCTTTCGCAAAACCTTTTCTGATATTTCCACCAAAAACACCATTCATTCACAAGACCATTTGTCTAATGTTCACTCTGTTCAAAGTACTTTTTACTCACCAGCTGATGGTAGGAGAGAAAATCTATTGCACTTGAAGAATACATGCTTGCCCTATTATTTAAGAATACTCAATTCTTCCAAAAAAGACAAGCAAAACAAGCAGAATGTATGGAACTCAAGAAATGTTATGCATAGAAAATAAGCTAATAGCATAAGTTAAAAGGCAAAATTCAGAGGATGCACTAAATATAGATAATGAGGCGCTTACGAGACATAGGCATATGATGATATAAACCGGAAGTTGGTAACCTGTAAGACATGCTAAAGATAGAATAAATGGAACATATGATGGAACAAACAAGAGTGTTACTTTTGTATTGGAAGGTTCAGAAAGCCCAAGTCTTAAGGTAAAATCACACCATTCTGGTCTAACAACTATGTTATCCTTAAATCAGCTGTCTAATATGGTTCAATTCTAGCCCCACAAGTGTTCTCTCCAAAAGAACACAGATAAAACCCAACACTGTTTAGCAGGCTAATTGGCGAGCAAAGTTGTTTGCAGGTATACTTGCCCTTGTGTCTCTTTGACAGAGCAAGTGTGTGCCCCCAGGCACCTTCCATCTGTCTGTCAGGGCCCCTTTCTCAAAACACACTCTCATCCTCATTAACATACCACCAGTTTGGAGGCTGATTCAGCAAAGAAAGAGATAAGATATATGAACATGGTGTAGCCCCGAATTCAGGTTGTGGATTTCCTTTCACCCCAATTGAATACTATCCTAAGTACATTAACTTACCCCACCTTTTTCCTCTTGATTCTCATTATTTATTTTATTTTATTAAAATTTTTATTTATTTTATTTATTTATTTATGGCTGCATTGGGTCTTCGTTGCTGCACGTGGGCTTTCTCTAGTTGCAGCAAGCGGGGGCTACTCTTCGTTGCGGTGCGTGGGCTTCTCATTGTGGTGGCTTCTCTTGTGGAGCATGGGCTCTAGGCGCGTGGGCTTCAGTAGTTGCGGCATGCGGGCTCAGTAATGGTGGCTCACGGGCTCTAGAGCGCAGGCTCAGTAGTTGTGGTGCACCGGCTTAGTTGCTCCGCGGCATGTGGGATCTTCCCGGACCAGGGCTCGAACCCGTGTCCCCTGCATTGGCAGGCGGATTTTTTACCACTGCACCACCAGGAAAGCCCTGATTATTTATTTTAAATTGATTTAATAAACCATGTGATTGCATCATCTTAATTTTTATCCATGAACCTTTCTGTTCAGTGGTCTCTGCAGTGTATTGAGAGGCTACAGTGTAATTTCCCATACAACAATGTGAGGGGGGAAATAATGAGGTTAAGCAGAAAATATACATAATATATTTGGCTACAGGGTTTGTAAAAGTATAATCATGAGATTATGTTAGTAGAAATATAATATACTATAATAATAGATTTAGAAGAATATGTCTGTATCTTGTAACATCAGAAGATGATTGTCAAAGACATAATTGGATAGAAACAAATACATATAGCTAAGTTTCTGGGCTATTAAGATGAAACACAAATGCATATAGGTAAATGTACAGGCTCCTAAGATCAAATGCTGGCTTCACCACTTCCTATCTTTTATGGCCTCGGGAAAATTTCCTCTCTGTGCCTCAATTTCCACACCTGCAAAATAGGGACAATGATAGTAAAGAAATAAATAATAGTAACCCTACCTGAAAGGATTATATTGATGATTAAAGGAATTACCAGCATGGAAGTCTCTTACAATAGCCAGATCATGGGAAATGCTTTGAATTTTTTAACTATTGAAAACGAAAGGGTGAAAGTTAGAGTGTGACCAAAAGGAACAAAATCTTGGGTGACAATGGGTTGCACAAACATTACTTCCCATTGACAAGACCCTCTTCTCATGCTAATGTCATTGTAATGAGTACAAATCACAGCATATAAAGCAATAGTAAGTAATCAATACAGAGTAACATGTAGTTTTGTGAGTGCCTCTTCAGGGTTGGGTTGAATCTGGGGAGAGCATGAGTACCGGACAAACAGTAAGTTCATTTGAGGGAAAGCTTGGGTGGTAAATGAAAGGTGATTCAGGGAGTCCAGCATCTGGAAAATCTGGGGGCCCAGGGCCAGGTGCTTCTCCAAATAGAGTGGCTGCAGCCAATAAAAATAAGCCAAGTTTTCATGAATATGTAATGTCCTACTCATAACCATTGCTACCAGGAAGGGGCCTTGGACTGGAGGAGAACTGAGCTCACTCTTTAGGTGGCTGTTATAAACTGGCCTACACCACCGGCAGTCGTGGCCACCGGCTGCCTCATTTGCTTTCTCCAATTCTTGGTGGCATCAAAGAGGTTCTAGCTGCCCAAAGGGAAGTAGAGTGGCCACAGATGTCACCGTTACATTGTAACTGAATAACAGCAATAAGAGTATGCCTTTTCTACAGACATCTCCGTTCTGTACCCCTCAGGGCGACACCTCACATATCTTAGCCTCTCTTTGCATCTGCTTGACTCCTTAATGAACCTCTTATAAACTGTACCAGGAAGTCCATAAAACCTACCTACTTGGAGATATCTCAATTCAGCTAAATTAAATGGGTCCAAATTCAAAATGTTAGTAAATCAGTAACTCTGAAATGGCATACATTTAAAACCCCAAAGGGAAATGAAGGCATTTTTAAAACCTTAGGGTGGTTGGGAACACACTTAACAAATAATTTAAAATATTCTTCAGATAGGTGTGCAAACGAATTTAAATCCTCTGTGACCAGTTTTAACTATCTATTTTTAAAAGGTCTGGGATTTGGAAAACGAAATTCTTGGTGCCCAAGTTTTATTAGGCACTTTTCCTATCCAGCCCAGGCCGGATCATTTCATTACAGGCCAATCAATCTCCATTAGTTTCAGAACCTCCCATATTCATCCCAAACTTACCCAGTTTCCAGACAAGACTGACCTGCTACGTCTTAATGTATAACTTTCTAACTTTTTTTGTAATACATGTTCTTTAGATATGTCAGCTTCCTATATTTTATACATTCTAAATGATTTGTTAGTGTTAGGCCTCCTGCGTGCCTGAGCTGGTAATGGCTCTGCTGAGCTCTATGCATAGAAATCTAAAGTTTAAAGATTGCTTATAGTTGTGTATTTTTCATGAGAGAGCATAGTTGCCTCAGTCACAGAAAGAAAATACCAAGTAAAAAAACATTTTTCTTCAAAAAATTAACACGTACAGATTCTTCTCTCCTTATAAAATCTGAAAAATTCAGAAAACTGTAATGAAAAAAAATTGTCCTAAATGCCCCTTATCAGAGAAAACAAGTTTTAACAATATGATGCATAGACTACAAACTGGAGGAATATACATAAGTCCATTTATGTATTTTTTAGATAATAGGAGTTAGAGCACACAGAATATTTTATAAACTGCCTTTTCAGTGATTAATATATTGTGATCATTCTTTTCATATCTTTTTTTTTTTTTTTTTTTTTTTGCGGTATGCGGGCCTCTCACTGTTGTGGCCTCTCCCGTTGCGGAGCACAGGCTCCGGATGCGCAGGCCCAGCGGCCATGGCTCACGGGCCCAGCCGCTCCGCGGCATATGGGATCCTCCCAGACCGGGGCACGAACCCGTATCCCCTGCATCGGCAGGCGGACTCTCAACCACTGCGCCACCAGGGAGGCCCTCATATCTTTAAAATATTCAAGAATACACTTTAAATGACTTCAAAAACTAGTCATTGAATTTGTTTCCTAGGGCTGCTGTAACAAAATATCACAAACTAAGGTGGCTTAAAACAATAGAAATCTATTCTCTCTCAGTTTTGGAGCCTAGAAATCTGAAATCAAGGTGTCAGGAAGGCCATGCTCCCTCTAAAACCTCCAGGGGAATCCTTTCTTGCCCTATCCTTAGTTTCTGGTGTTGCTGGGAATCTTTGCCATCCCTTGGCCTGTAGCAGTGTAACTCCAATCTTTCCCTTTGCTGTCACATGTGTCTTCACCCAGCCATGCTCTCATAAGTACACCAGTTACACTGGATTAGGGTCCCACCCTCTTCCAGTATGACCTCATCTTAACTAACTGCATCTGCAACCACCATATTTCCAAATAGTCACATTTTGAGGTACTAGGGGTTAATACTTCAACATATTTCCCAGGAGAGAGGACACGACTCAAACTTTTAAAGTCTGCTATGGTAGAACATAATTTCCTTTTTTTTCCCGCTATTATATTTAATGCAGCTAATAGTCTGTGAAAGTAATTTTAATCATGATGTAATATTTCAGGGCTCTTTAGTCCTCACAACAACCTCATCGCCATTTCATAGAGTGAAAACTGAGCAGAAATATTAAATAACTGCCCAAGGGCATCCAGATAATACATGGAAGAGCTGCCAGGCTCTCTGGTTCCATAGACTTTGGGATTAATCACCCTGTACAATAGGGAATGGAATAGATCCAATGCAGATCTCATTTAATCAAGGAGTCAAAATAATTGATCAGTGAGCAATCAGGCTTTCTTTTTTTTTTTTAGATTATCTAGGAATCATAGTGGGGTTTTTTTATTAATTTATATTGGCGTATAGTTGCTTTACAATGTTGTGTTAATTTCTGCTGTACAGCAAAATGAATCAGCTATACATATACATATATCCCTCTTTTTTGGATTTCCTTCCCATTTAGGTCACCAGAGTGCCTTAAGTAGAGTTCCCTGTGCTATACAGTATGTTTTCATTAGTTATCTATTTTATACATAGTATCAAGAGTGTATATGCATCAATCCCAATCTTTCAATTCCTCCTACACCCCCCCCCCGCTTGGTATCCAGACATTTGTTCTCTACATCTGTGTCTCTATTTCTGCTGTGCAAATAAGATCACCTATACCATTTTTCTAGATTCCACATATATGCGTTAATATACAACATTTGTTTTTCTCTTTCTGACTTAACTTCACTCTGTATGACACTCTCTACGTCCATCCATGTCTCTACAAATGACCCAGTTTTGTTCCTTTTTATGGCTGAGTAATATTCCATTATATATTTGTACCACCTCTTCTTTATCCATTCCTGTTGATGGACATTTAGGTTGCTTCCATGTCCTGACTATTATAAATAGTGCTATGAACATTGGGGTGCATGTGTCTTTTTAATTATGGTTTTCTCCAGGTATATGCCCAGTAGTGGGATTTCTGGGACAGCCACTATAGAAAGCAGTATGGAGGTTCCTTAAAAAACTAAAAATAGAACTACCATATGACCCAGCAATCACGCATTCTTTATTTATTTCAATCCTTAAGTATTTTAGGCCATTTTAAAATCTACTTTCCCCTAAAAGTTGTCTTAAGTCTCAATTTTGATATCCTAAATTCTAATGATAAAAGAATATCTAGCATCCAAATCTTTATAATTTATAAAGTGCACCAATATCTATGACTATATTTAATTCTATTTAATAAAGAGATATTACAAT
This sequence comes from Mesoplodon mirus, assembly GCF_964341445.2. Taxonomy (NCBI): domain Eukaryota; kingdom Metazoa; phylum Chordata; class Mammalia; order Artiodactyla; family Ziphiidae; genus Mesoplodon; species Mesoplodon mirus. Next base: position 64,932,999 of record NC_138993.1, on the reverse strand, counting down.
CATTAGCATACTTAGTAAGATCATTCTGGAGTAAAATATTACTCTTTTCTCCCCAGTTTTTTAAATGTTTCCCATTATTTTAAATTCCTTTAAATAGCTTTCATATCCTGGATTAAATTGATAGTTATTTAATCCAATTTAACTATTTATAAAATGATTAATTTTTACCACATTTCATAGGTGTATAAAGCATTAAAATCTATGGATTTATTTTATGTTATAATTATACTGAACTCTTATTACTATAACAGTTATTAGTTGATTTCTATATATACAATGATATCTATATTTAGCAACATGAGTTATTCATCTGGTCCTTCATATTTTTTCCACTCATAGTCCTGTGGCAAGCATCTCTAAATACTATTAATTAGGAGTATTGATAGAAGGCAGTTCAACACTTTTCCTAGTTCTCCTTTCATAATTTCTCCTTTGCCAGGTTAGAAGAAGTCTCTACTTCCTTCCTATGGTTTTCATCATCACTTTTCTTTTGGTGTCTGTATTGGTTTTCTAGGGCTGCCAGAACAAAGTACCACAAACTAGGTGAACTAAACAACAGAAATTTATTTCTTCACAGATCTGGAGGCTAGAAGTCCAAGATCAACATGTTGGCAGGGTTGATTTCATCCTATGGCCTTTCTCTTTAGCTTGTAGATGGCCATCTTCTCCCTTTGTCTTCACATTGTCTTCTCTCTGTGTGTATCTGTGTCCTAATCTCTTTTATAAGGACACCAGTCATATTGAGTTAGGGCTCTCCCAGTGACCTCACTTAACCTTAATTACATCTTTAAAGGCCCTATCTCAAAATACAATCACACTTTGAAGTACCAGGATTAGGACCTCAACATATGAATTTTGGGGGGGACACAATGCAGCCCATAACAGTGTCCCTATTCTTTACAGATTTATCTCCATCTATTTTCTAGATTCATGCAGTCTGCTACATATTTTTAATTCAATCACATAGTGTTACCACTTATAACTAATGCAATCTTTACTCCAGTGCTCTAAGCCTATCCTTTGCATCTTGTCTTGTTTTTTTTTTTTTTTTTTTTTGGTATTTCTGCAGCATTTCCATGTGCTGCAGTCATTCATCATCACTACATGTTTTTATAGATATTATACCTTCTTTACTGTCTTCTCAAGTGGATATCATCATTCAATCTTGTCTCCTTGTAATTTTTAATATTTGTTTTCCACCTCTACCAATGCAAATACCTGGTCCTGCAAATGTGTTCTTCCTCTATGGTGTTAAAATATTTTCACAGTGAGATCTGGTTGTTTTTTAAATTTTATTTTAAATTTTCATTTATTGTTTTCAAAGGTTATTTTCCCTCCATGATACTTGTCATGATTTTTGTAATTCTTTTGCTATTATTTTGATATGTTTAGACCACAGGGGGCATCTTACCATGTTAATCCTTTTAGCATTTTCCTGCAAGTCCTTGTCTTATGAAATATTCAGGCCAAAACCGTCTCTTTCATGCTACAGAAATCAAGACTCTTAAGCCTCCTTTGATAACTCTCAAAGCACTTAAGAAGAAGCAAGGAGACAGAAAGGGAAGGGAATTAAATTACTAACACCTACTACATCGTAGAAAATTCATTTCACAATCTCATTTAACATTCAATCCTAAAAATTGGATTAAATTATCTATTTCATTTTACAGATGAGTAAATTGAGGCTCAGAGAACTTAGTGACCTTCTCAAGTACATATATGTAGTAAATGATAAAGCTCAGGTCAAAATTAATTTGTATACTCCAAAACCCATGCTTTTCCCATGACTTCATACAAACTCCCTTTGATCCCTAAATACATTTTGACCTACCTCCAAGTTCCCCTAAGCCTTTCTGCATAAGGGGAATGATCAGAACACAAGTCAGGTGCACCAAAATCACAACAGGACAGGGGTTCTGCCACCTGCACCTCTCTAGCTTTCCTTTTTAATCAAGTGTAAAATAGTGGTGTGCAGGCATTCACTGGAAAATTTACTGCAATTTAGTACTTGCTATGATGAGTGAACTGCAGATATTTGAAAGTTCAGTTCAATAAATGTACACTGAGCACTTTCTGCATGCCAGAGACCACACCAGCGGTTTAGGATACATGGATGAATAAGACACCCATTCCCCATTGAGAAACTTGTGATTTGGGAATTGAGTGGGGAGGGGAGATGGCTACACGTTAAACGTGTTTGGAGATGTTTTCCGTGCTACTGTTCCCTTCTCAAGGAATCTGCCCCAGGCTCCATCTCTGCTGATTAGGAGACAGCCACGTGTACCTCGTCACCATACGACCCCTTCCCACTACCCCCACACTCCAGGTGGGTCAGGTGAGGTGGGCCCGTCAGATTTCTCAGCTGAAAATTTATAATTAGGGCTATGAGAAGCAAGCCAGGTAGTAGCAGTATAAAAGAAGCCAACAAATGAAGAGAATATGTAGTCATGTCAATGAAGGAGAACTAGGCTTCAGGCATTCCTGCTGCCTAGTTCCCAAACTTAACCAGATTCTTAAGAATCTTCCTGACACCTGTCACACATCCAAAAAACTACTGTTTTATTGTCCAGAGATGTTACTGTGGTCTGCCAGCAACTTAAACAAATATCACTTTTTGTAGGAACTAGATTAATATCAGTCACTTGGAAGCAGGCGAGCCCCAACTAATGCAAAAAAGGAACTCTAATGTGATAAATGTTGTAACGGACATATTAACAGAGTTGCATGTCTGCCAAGAAAGAATTCTTGACCAAGCCTCAATAGATGACACCTGAAATGAATCCTGAAAAACCAGTAGGATGAACAAAGGCACAGAAGTAAATAGAGAGACATGAGGCTAAAGGTAGGCACAAGGTCAAGGAGGAACAACTCCTATGGTTGCCTAACTATTAAGCCAGATGATGAAAAAGCCACATATCTGGGCAATTCAGTCAAAACACATTTACTGATTGCCTACTGTGACCCAGCATGTTACAGAAATGGGTAAAATCGGAGTCCTTACACTAGAAGAAGTCACAGTCCAGTGCCAAAGGCTTTGCTCTCTACAGAAGATTTATGAGAAGTCAATGCCTACTTATTAGGCCCTGGGTGATGGTGATTTGTGAGAAGAACAGTATTTTGTTTTGGGGGGGTTACACCCTTTTATATCTTATTAGAATCAACAGTGTACTAACAGCTAATACTCACACAGACCTTTATATATGCCTGGCACTTTTCTAAACACTTTACAAATATAGACTCATGTAATTCTCACAACTCTATAACATAGGTCCTATTACATATTTTCCCCATTTAACAGATGAGAAAACTGAGGCACAAAAATGGTAACTTTCCCCACAACTAGTAAGTAGAACGGGGTTATGTACCCAGAAATCGGAGAAACCACATTTTTAACCAGTACTCCACACTGCATTTAATAATAATAAAGAAAAAAATACGAATGAAATTAAAATTCCCTACCCTTTCACAATTTTTTTCATTTTATGATGTTCCCTTGTAGAACTGGACAGTAGAGATACAAAACTCATCACTGACAATGAGGTATCACCTCACACCAGTCAGAATGGCCATCATCAAAAAATCTACAAACAATAAATGCTGGACAGGGTGTGGAGAAAAGGGAACCCTCCTGCACTGTTGGTGGGAATGCAAACTGATACAGCCAGTAAGGAGAAGAGTATGGAGGTTCCTTAAAAAACTAAAAATAGGGCGACACAAGAGGGAAGGGATACGGGAACAGATGTATATGTATAACTGATTCACTTTGTTATAAAGCAGAAACTAATACACCATTGTGAAGCAATTATTCTCCAATAAAGTTGTAAAAAAAAACAAACTAAAAATAGAATTACCATATGACCCAGCAATCCCACTACTGGGCATACACCTTGAGAAAACCATAATTCACAAACAGTCATGTACCACAATGTTCACTGCAGCTCTATTTACATAGCCAGGACATGGAAGCAACCTAAGTGTCCATCAACAGATGAATGGATAAAGAAGATGTGGCACATATATACAGCCATAAAAAGAAACGAAATTGAATGATTTGTAGTGAGGTGGATGGACCTAGAGTGTGTCATACAAAGTGAACTAAGTCAGAAAGAGAAAAACAAATACCATATGCTAACACATATATATGGAATCTAAAAAAAAAAAATGGTTCTGAAGAACCTAGGGGCAGGACAGGAATAAAGACGCAGACGTAGAGAATGGACTTGAGGACACAGGGAGGGGGAAGGGTAAACTAGGACGAAGTGAGAGAGTGGCATGGACACATATACACTACGAAATGTAAAATAGATAGCTAGTGGGAAGCAGCCACATAGCACAGGGAGATCAGCTCGGTGCTTTGTGACCACCTGGAGGGGTGGGATAGGGAGGGTGGGAGGGAGGGAGACGGGGATGTATGTATATGTATAGCTGATTCACTTTGTTATAAAGCAGAAATTAACACAACATTGTAAAGCAATTATACTCCAAAAAAAAACTCATCACTGAATAGATACTATTTTGTGTCCTAATTTAATAATACCTCAAATTTCCCTAATATGCTGATCTTCATAATTATCATTTTAATGGGCATTATATTCCATCAATTTTTGTCCATAGCTTAACCATTCCCCTACCATGCAGAGTCCTAGGTGTTCCCTGGCTTTCCATTTCTCTGCCCAAAGGTGATAACCCTGGTATACATGTCCATGGGCAGTGTTTTGATTCCTGATATTTAGTCACACTATTTTCCAAATATCAGCAATGGAAGGTTGCAAAGCTGCAGACGAGCCCATTTCACCACAAGTTCATGAAGAATGGATGTTATGTCTACATTTTTAAATGTTTACTAATGTTGTAGGTATAAGTTGTGTGTTATTTTTTTTTAATTTATATCTTAGTTGCTTTGTTTACTGATGAGGTTAATATTTTCCTGTTTTTTTAAATTTATTTTATTTTACTTTATTTTGATTCCTCTCTTTTTTTATTTATTTATTTTTGGCTGTGTTGGGTCTTCGCTGCTGTGCACGGGCCCCCTCCAGCTGCAGAGAGCAGGGGCCACTCCTCGCTGCGGCGTGCAGGCCTCTCACTGCGGCAGCCTCTCCCACTGTGGAGCACGGGCTCTACGCACGCGAGCTTCAGCAGTTGTGGTTCGCGGGCTCTAGAGTGCAGGCTCAGTAGTTGTGGCGCACGGGCCTAGTTGCTCCGCAGCATGTGGGATCCTCCTGGACCAGGGCTAGAACCCGTGTCTCCTGCACTGACTGGCAGGTGGATTCCCAACCACTGAGCCCCCAGGGAAGCCCCCAGCCCCCTAATTATTTACTTACTGAGGCTGTTAATGAGAAAACTGTACTTAAGTTTTGCCCAATTATCTATTGATAATATAATAGTTTTTCTACCCATCTGAATGCCTTTAAGATAGTCATTAATTCTTTCCTGTCATACTTTGTATGTTTTTCCTCAATCTGTTCACTGGGAAAGCGAGCTTTCTAGGGTCCTGAAAAGCCAGGTGCTAAGACGCTGCTCACTGACAACTGGGCTCTGAGTCGGCTATCGGCTCATAAAAGAAGCTGTGACACTGAGGACATTGAGTTTGGCTCAAGAACCAGGAAAACTTGATATTTGTAAATGCCTCCTTAAATTTATGAGAATCAATTTTTTTAATTTTATTTTATTTTTTTTCAATAACCTTTTTTTTTTTTTTTTTTTTTTTTTTGCGGTACGCAGGCCGCCTCTCACTGTTGTGGCCTCTCCCATTGCGGAGCACAGGCTCTGGACGCACAGGCTCAGCGGCCATGGCTCACGGGCCCAGCCTCTCCACGGCATGTGGGATCTTCCCCGAGCAGGGCATGAACCCATGTCCCCTGCATCGGCAGGCGGACTCTCAACCACTGCGCCACCAGGGAAGCCCCTCAGTAACCATTTTTTATTGAAGTATAGTTAATTTACAATGTTGTATTAGCTTCAGATGTACATCAAAGTGATTCAGCTTTGTATATATACATGTATTCTTTTTCAGATTCCTTTCTGTTATAGGTTATTACAAGACATTGCATATAGCTCCTTGTGCTATACAGTAGGTCCTTGTTGCTCATCTATTTTATTTTTTAATTAATTTTTATTGGCGTATAGTTGCTTTACAATGTTGTGTCATTTTCTGCTGTACAGCAAAGTGAATCAGCTATACATATACATATATCCCCTATTTTTTGGGTTTCCTTTCCATTTAGGTCACCACAAAGCATTGAGTAGAGTTCCCTGTGCTATACAGTAGGTTCTCATTAGTTATCTATTTTATACATAGTAGTATATATATGTCAATCCCATTCTCCCAGTTGATCCCCCCCTTCCCCTCACCCCAGTATCTCATACGTTTGTTCTCTACGTCTGTGTCTCTATTTCTGCTTTGCAAATAAGTTCATCTGTATCATTTTTCTAGATTCCACATATAAGCAGTATTATATGATATTTTTCTCTTTTTGACTTACTTCAAAAAGTAAGTCAAGGGCTTCCCTGTGGCACAGTGGTTGAGAGTCCGCCTGCCGATGCAGGGGACACGGGTTCATGCCCCGGTCTGGGAAGATCCCATATGCCGCGGAGCAGCTAGGCCCGTGTGAGCCATGGCCGCTGAGCCTGTACGTCCGGAGCCTGTGCTCCGCAACGGGAGAGGCCACAACAGTGAGAGGCCCGTGTACCGCAAAAAAAAAAAAGTCAAAAAGAGAGACTCTGTATGACAGTCTCTAGGTCTATCCACGTCTCTGTAAATTGCACAATTTTGTTCCTTTTTATGGCTGAGTAATATTCCATTGTATATAGGTACCACATCTTCTTTCTCCACTCTTCTGCTCATGGACATTTAGGTTGCTTCCATGTCCTGGCTATTGTAAATAGTGCTGCAATGAACATTGGGGGGCATGTATCTTTTTGAATTATGGTTTTCTCCGGGGATCAGCCTGTTTCACTATTTTATACATGGTATTGTGCATATGTTAATCCCAAACATCTAAGTTATCTTCCCCCACTGCCCCCCGCTATCCCCTCCGGTAACCATAAGTTTGTTTTCTACATTTGTGAGTCTATTTCTGTTTTGTAAATAAGTTGATTTCTATCATTTTTTAGATTCCACATATACGTGATATCATATGATGCTTGTCTTCATCTGACTTACTTCACTTATTATGATAATCTCTAGGTCCATCCATGTCGCTGCAAATGGCATTATTTCATTCTTTTTTATGGCTGAGTATTATTCCTCTGTATATATGTACCACACCTTCTTTATCCATTCATCTATTGATGAACACTTAGGTAGCTTCTATGTCTTGGCTATTATAAATTGTGCTGCTGTGAGCATTGGGGTTCACATGTATCTTTTCAAATTAGAGTTTTCTCTGGATATATGCCCAGGATCATATGGTAACTCTATGAGAATCAGTTTTTGTGTAATTTATTCCTGGATGGTGATTTAATCCCCGATGATAAAAGATCTGAGAGATCTGAGAGGAAGCAAGACTGGAGCTTCTCAGATCTGGGGGGACCCCATAGGGTCCACCAGTGGCACCAACACTCACACCTCACTAGAAGCTCCAAAGACAGAAGACAGCTGTTGGAATCCACTGCATCTGCTCCTCATCACAATAAAACCCTGTATCCTTGGCTAGATAAAAACCTAATCTTCCAGTGTGTACGTATATCTGTGGTACTCCTACCAACCCATACCCATGGAAATTCAGCCCTCTTCTTTCCCATTTTAATTCAGTTCTGTTGTCTTCACTGTACACATTTCACATTTTTAACAGAGATAAATTGTTTAGGCTTTTTCTTGTGCTTTCCTTTATCCGTTCATACTTTGGAAAGGATCACTCTTTCCAAGGCACTCAAATATGCCCAACTTTATAGTACCCCAAAGCTTACAGTATATTACTTTTTTATGTTTAACTATTGAGTTCATCTAGAAGATAATTTGTTATGTCATATGTAACACGGATCTGAAAGAGTCTGCTGTGTTTCTAAATGTTTTTAGGAAACTGGTTATGAAATGACTGTTCCTTTCCCTATTGTCCTGTGATAACTACTACATCACACATTCAATTCATAAATATAATTGTATTAATTTCTGGGGCTTTCCATCCTATTTATGTATATTTCTAGCTATGCATCAGTAGATGCAGTTTTAATTATTGTTTCTAACATGGTTTATATCTGGGAGTAACTCCACCCCATCACTCTTCTTTACTAATATTGCTGGTATCCTGTGATTTTCTTTTTCAAAATTTTTTTTTTTTTTTTTTTTTTTTTGCGGTACGCGGGCCTCTCACCATTGTGGCCTCTCCCGTTGCGGAGCACAGGCTCCGGACGCGCAGGCTCAGCAGCCATGGCTCATGGGCCCAGCCTTTCCGCGGCATGTGGGATCTTCCCAGACTGGGGCACGAACCCGTGTCCCCTGCATCGGCAGGCGGACTCTCAACCACTGAGCCACCAGGGAAGCCCCAAAATGTTTTATTTTAAAATGATTTTATCAAGAAAAGGCCTGGTAGATTTTTTTATTTTTAAACTTATTAATTAACTTGATAAAAAACTTACAATATTTACGACATTGATTCTTCCATTCAGGAAACATTTCTCCATTCATGTTCAAGTGTATCTCCAATGAAGTGCTGTAGTAGGGATCCCTAATAAAGCTAATTCCTAAGTATTTTATGTCTTTGTCAATACAGTGAATAAGATTTTTTCATTATATTCTTCAGCCACTTACTGCTGATATACCAAAATCTTTGTTTTATAGAGTTGATGTAAGTAACGGCCTTTTGAAGACTGTTCTGTATCTTCTGAAAAACTGTTGTGAAAACATTGTTCTTGGTGTCATCACATGTCCCTTTAAGCAATAAGTTCCTTCCAGAGGTCAGAAAGAAAGGTTTTTATCCCTGAGACAAACTTAACCCAATGACAAAAGCTCTCTAAGTATTTTGTTTTTTGTCTTAGCAGGCAAGATATTAAAAGCTTAAGTTCATGTTTAACTGCACAAGTGAACTAAACTTACATACCTGACACACATTTTTCTGCTCCTCTTAAATTGTTTTGGTTTTACTCATATTTTTAATTGTCCTATTTTAATTCTGTAATCCACCTTAAATTGTCTTTGGAGGTAGGCAGTTGGCCTAGGAAGGTTATGCACCTTAATATTCACATTCAAAAGTAATTAAGCTATATGCTAATTGAACAGTATTGTTCATCTGTTCCTAACTATATACGCTAAAAACGGAGTAATCAACCTTTTTCCTTCAGGACACACTATAAATCTACCCCTTTATATTCTGCTCAAGAAAGTATTACAGAACACGAGAGTAATCCCACGGGTCACCTTAGGTCCTTTGTAATTTAAAAGAAAAATATAATCATTTTTCATAAACTTTGGTACTTCCAACATTTTGGGTAATAAATCACTTATGTAACTGGTTGAAGTGCAGCAAACAGCATGTCATCAAGACACATCTGGCCACAAATGGGTGAAGAATGGTGAGAAAATGATTTTGGAGAAGTTCCTTGACAAGGTTAAGTAAGCCATGTGCAGTTCCTGAATCATAACTTGTGAAGTCTTTGCCGTCTCCTTTAGGCAAAATCATCCACTCTTTATTGAGTTCTGATGACTCTTTATAGTTACTCCATTCCCTCCAGGGAAGCCTTTCCTGCCCGCGCAGGCTGTGCCTGATCCCTTTACTGTGCTTGCACTGCACCTACCTTACAGCCCATCCCTCGTTATATGACAATTGCCCACCTTTTAGTCTGTCCACGGTAAGGTCCCTGAGAACAGGGACCGTGTCTCAGTCATCCTTTATCTCCAGTGCCCAGCACAGGGCCTAGCACTTCCCACCGACTCACACTGTATCCTAGTTGGTCATACTGTTGTCTTCCATCAGGAAAGAAAGAAAGAGAGCTTTTTTTTTTTTTTTATCAGCAGGGCCTTAGCCACTTCTGCATGCCCAAACCTGTCATATTACTGAACATCAAGGGAAACGGCTTAATAAACACTGAGTGCTGTACCCCTCTGCCATTTCTACCTTCCTATTTAAGCTTTCTTGGGCCATTTTTGGATCTTATTCCTAGGTCCATCCTTGGTCCCTCTAAACCTTTCTGATGCCTCAAAGTCATTAACACCAGTGTAACTATTGTACCACCTCCATCCCTTCTCCAAAAGAGAACAAGAGGATACTAGATTCTGAACAAATGTCAGTAGTTCTCCAAATGGGGAAAGAATCAAGCTTTAGACAAAACACAAGCCAGTCTATCTATGAACAAGGCCCCTTCCATGTATAAGCAGTGTGTGATCTTTTGGAAACCATAATAATCATCCCTTAATGCACCTTTCTCCCAGTGCATCTCATCAAAACAACAAGTGGGGGCTTCCCTCGTGGCGCAGTGGTTGGGAGTCCGCCTGCCGATTCAGGGGCCATGGGTTCATGCCCCAGTCCGGGAAGATCCCACATGCCGCGGAGCGACTGGGCCCGTGAGCCATGGCCACTGAGCCTGCGCGTCCGGAGCCTGTGCTCTGCAACGGGAGAGGCCACAACAGTGAGAGGCCCGCGTACCGCAAAAATAAAAACAAAACAAAACAAAAAAACCACAAGTGGTTTGAAATAGTCTGACCCTCCTTTATGAACGCAAGTTGTCTCCTCAAGAAAACTTTATTTCTCAGAAAACTATCTAAAAACTATCTACTCAGATACTGACATATGATCTGCTGAGTCATAGTTTGTTTCTGGCTTCTAGGGCCCAGCTCACATCCATGGTCAGATTCTATATCCTCTGAAGTTATCTGTCCAACGGAAAATCTCATGTATCCGGCAATATAGGGACAGAACTGTGCCTCACAAGGGACATAACAGATTCTCAGGCCCTCTGGCACCAAGGCTTAAAATAAAAAGTGTTTTCAGACAGAAAACTTTACAAATACGTTCACATTTCCGCTCATAAAGAGAGAATGCCAGACAAAACTGTTTTTTGATAACTGTGATTAATTGACATATATAAAGGTAGTGGAAGTCATAGACTTAAGCTTTCCTGAAATGCTGCTCTCTGAACTTACGGTCCTGGAGTTCCTATGACCCTAGTGGGATACTGAAGGAGGAGGAGGTTTGCGCTTCTCGGCAGAGCAATATCCAGGTTCTTCCACCTCTTTTTTAACTTCCTATCTCTACTTCTTTTCTATCTTATTTATATTCTCTGCTCTCTCCTTTGTCCCTTTCCTTCTTGATTCATCACAGTCCTGAGAAACTCAACAGCTTAGCAGTCTGACTTGAGGATTACATGCCCACGTGTCATTCTTCATCGCCTTTTACCCACAGTGCTATCACCATGGACCTCCTGACCTCCCTCACCAGGCTCCCTACTTTCCTCTCCTACTGGTTTTTTTTTTTTTTTTTTTTTTTTTTGCAGTACGTGGGCCTCTCACTGTTGTGGCCTCTCCCGTTGCGGAGCACAGGCTCCGGATGCGCAGGCTCAGTGGCCATGGCTCACGGGCCCAGCTGCTCCGCGGCACGTGGGATCCTCCCGGACCGGGGCACGAACCCGTGTCCCCTGCATCGGTAGGTGGACTCTCAACCACTGTGCCACCAGGCAAGCCCTCCTACTCGACTTTTATCATAATTCTTGACTTCAACATGCACATGAATAATCCACTCAACATCGTGACCCCGCCATTCTTCAACGTTCTTAGCTCCCAGGATCACTTCCTGCCCCACTTCAGGTCCCCATTCACCTGGATCATACAAGTCATAGCCCTCCCTCCAGCATCTCAAGTTCACACACCCTGCTCTCTGACCACCTCTCCTCTCATCCAGCTCTCCTATTACAACCCCCCACACGGAAGTCTACTATCAATCCTACCAAACGCTGCGGGCCCTACCACTTTTCTTCCTATCCATCACCCACCCTTACAGCCTCACTTCTCTCCTAACCAGCCTAAATTACACCATCTGGCACTATAAATGCCTCCAGGCAAACAGCCATAACCCTCCTGCCCCTCCCTTGGTAAAACCTCAATCCTGGTTAAACCCAACTGGGTCCTTACTCCATGCCTCCACCAGAGCAGCTTCATGCTGCTAAAGAAAATCACAGACCCATGCCAAATGGACCGGTTTCAAATTTATAATCACAGGTCTTAAAGCTGTCAGACAGCTTACTTCCCTAGGAAATTTGTTTCCCCAACTTCCGAGATAATTATTCATACGTTCTCTGTTCTCCTCAAATTTCCAATATTCCTTCCTCTCCTCCCCACTCTCAGCTAATGACCTTGCTTCGTGCCTCATAGAGAAAAGAGATGCAACCAGTTTAGAACGACCTCATCCTTCAACTATCCGTTCACCAACCTTCCTGTATCTGGTACTCAAATGCTCGGCCTTCATTTCTGTTAAAAAGGGAAGAAGATAGATGAGATCCTGTGTCCTGTGATCAGATAATCTCTCATCTTCTTAAAAACATCTCTCCTACCATCACCCCTCTTTGCTTTATCATTCCTGTGAGCATTCAAACAGGGCTCAGCGTCCCTCGCAAAGCTGCAGTCGAGCAGCTGGCCAAGGCTGCAGTCCCTGAAGACTAGAGGGGGGCTGAATGACCCCCTGCCAAGCTCACTCACAGGAGGTTTTAGTTCTTTGCCATGTGGGCCTCCCCATAAGGCTGCACAGAACACAGCTTCACCCAGGACAAGGGATCCGAAAGAGAGAAAGAGGAACACCTAAACAGAAGCCACAGTCCTTCTACAACCAAACCTCAGAAGTGGCATTTTACCCTTTCAGTTGTATTTGATTCCTTAGGATCAAGTTACTGAAGTCAATACTGGGGGTGAAGACAGGAATTAGGCTTCACCTCTCGAAGAGAAGAGTATCCGAATTTACAGACATCTTTGCAAAACCATCACTGTTTATGAATTTAAAGTTATTCTAAATTTGATACTAAATCAAAATCATTTCCTCAGTCTAGCATATATTCAGGGCTTTCCATAAACTGCCATTCAACCATTCCAGTATCACTCAGCTCTTCAGCCAATTCAAACTCTTTTATTCTGTGCCTTCTTCACTCCTGCAAACAGTCACACTCTTTCTTTTAGCGCAGCTTCTTCAGAAGTTCTATGTCTAGTTCTAATTATAATACCATGAATTGACTTAAATGTGGTGATGTAAATATTTCCAGTTCATTTTATCTATGACTTACATACACTATGATTTCACTCCTTGAGAGCCAGGACCAAGTCTTCTCCTCAATCTGCATCCTCTACAGTGCCTGGTATTAGGCTATGTATAACCATGAATCAACCAATCAATCAAGCTACCTAGGTATAGAAAGAAAATTACTTCAAAATAAAATTAGATATGTATATCTCTCTTGTGAACCAGGCAATGTTTTTACAACATTGTTTAAATTATAAGGGATTGGCTGTCTCAGGTTTTGCTCGGTGTTGCAGCTCTGCAACCCTTCCCTTCTCTCCCTGCCTCTGCCTACATCCATGTCCTCCCAAAGCTTAGAACCATTTGGCTTGAAGACTTGCTCCCATCTCTATAACCAATCCATGATCCTGACCATGGATGTGCGAGCACTGATTAGTTTAATCCTGGACCTCGTCTCAACTTGACCTTGCACCTGTACTCTGACAACTGGTTTCTACACTGATTTGGAATCCACTTTTTATCACTTTTGTGCTTCTGATTAACTAGATTCATTGTCCTGTGTTTGAGTTCCATTCTTGGTGACTGTTTTAAGGATACCTGGGATTTGTTTAATCAGGTATGGTAGGACAAGCAGACACAGAAATGACGGTCATGAAGAAGTTGTTTATACTCACAGACACCTAGAAATAGGAGGCACAGAATGCCACACAGGGCCACACAGGGAAGCAGCAGGGTCATTCAGGAGGCAGGGGAAGCAAGGGGGAAATGTGGGCAAGAGCCTTTATTGTGGATTCCGAAGGAAAGCACAAGTGTAGCAGGGTGAATGGGTTCAGGACTGGCTGGTTTGAATAATTTCAGTGGGCTCTGGGGAATGGGGGTTGTCCTAAGTTGTCTGATACCTGGCCTGGGGTGATTAGGGCAAGGGGGTTAGTGGTCTGGAGTATAAGAGCTTGAAAAAGGAAATAGTTGTATGTATGGGCTCTGGATTGGTTGGTTTGCATAGGAAGGCATGCTCACAGCCATGCTCATTGACTATCGCAAAAAATTAGCTCACCCTGGGAGGAGCAATCCCTCAAGCATCAGCAAGGCCCCAGATGTCAAAGCACGAAATACAAAAACTAGAAAACGAGGCTATTATAATAGTAACCCACCTAGGTCGACCTTGGTCCTGTCTTCCTCCTGCTGGTACTCTTACTACCTACCCAGACAGCTGTCAAATACACACAGTATCAGCACAACCTAGGGATAAGAGAGATGGTCCTAAAATCAGATACGCCTGGATTAAAATACCTGACTGCTCCACAAGTGATTAGTTCTGCAACCATGCAAGTCACTTAATATCCTAAACTTCATCTTCTCATCTGTACAATGGAGATGATAGTAGTACCTACTTAATGCAGGTACTTACGTCCATAAAGCACTTTGCCTAGAGCAGAGTAAGCAATCAAAATGTGTCGGCAATAATTACTATTTCTTCTCCCTCTGATTTCCCTAAAACTGTAGTGTGATGCACACATAGTAGGTACTCCATAAATGTATGTTGAAGTTGACTGAACCAACCAAAGAATGAAAAAAAATCAATAAATAATCCTAGTTCTGGAACCAATCATAGAAATGCAACACTTTTAGCAGACATAGGTTAGAATACTCGACAGGCTAGAACTTGGAAGTGAGACCTGGGTTGGAAGTCTAGCTTTCATATTTAACCCCATGTGACTTTCTAGGACAGGATGGAGATGCTACTGGTAGCCTCTCCAACATCCATCCCTCCTTTCCCTTGCTGGGAGAGCCCCCATTTTGTTCTGCTGTCCACATGTGACTCGGGAGGGCAATCCTATCCCCATATTCAGGGACGAATCCTGGAGGGTCCATTCCTAATGCCAGCGATTGGTTTCCAGATGGGAATGTGACCCTTTCCACTGTAGTCATGGTTCATTTGGGAAGGAAATTCTGTCTGTGTAGCTGTAGCCTTCTCACAACCATGAGGGAGGCATCCTATGGCCCAAGTCATCAAGCTCAGGGTGGCAGAATAAAGATGTAAAACCACCCAGGTCCTCAGTAAATAACATTTAATAGGTGCTTACTATGCTTCAGCTATTCTCCTAAATGTCTGTGTGCATTAACTCATACGATCCTCATCACTAATACCTGGCAGGAATGTTTTTATTACTGTTTTACACAATGATAAACCTGAAGAATTTAGCAATTTGTGCAAAGTCTCATAGTAATACATGGTAGAGTTGGGATTTAACCTATAGTTGGCCTTCAGGATTTATGTTTTTGCTTACCTGGATCTGGAAAATGTTACTAAGACAAAATCAACCAATTCCCTCTGGGCTTGTTATGAGATTTTAAATGTCTTATTAAGGCAATTTGAATTTGAGTTTTTGCTAAATGCAGCTGATGGCATCCTAATAAATAGATTCAGATTCTTCATCTTTAAAATGGAAATACTTCTCTATGTCTCCTAGGGTTGCTGTTAAGATTAAGAAGAGTTCAATAAATAAAAATGCCGTCCTCAGTTCTTCTGAGGACTCCGACCACAGTCATCACACCTCTCGCGGTTGTCCACAGGTTTACTGAATGGAAAGTCTTATTCCAAGACTCCACCCTAGCCCAGGAGCTATATGTGCTTCTAGGTCTCTGCCCATGCTAATGTATATATCCTCCTGGAAGTGGCCAGGCATTGCCTCATGTATAAAAACTAACTCATTACCAAGGAAAAATATTCTCCTAACAGATATGTATTATAATGCAAACTCTAGACTCAGGAAGATTTTATTTTCTATTCTCTTTTCATAATTAGCTGCAAAATCAAGTTATGTAGTGAAGAGCTCAGTGGATTATCACATCCTAAATCAGCTCAAATGAAGAAGAGTTACATTCTGAGCTCACTATCATGACATATTATTAACTGAGAGCTATAAGTCATAGCCATCATATGAAAATAATGAAAAAGTATGAATACAAAATTTAAAATAGTAACTCCTGGATAACTTTCCCAAAAGGGTAAAGCAATGGAAAAGAAGGAAAACTTTCGTACCTTGATCTGTGCCAAATCCCTGGAGAAAAAGGTCTCCTGATGGTCTAAGGAAAAGACTTATACATTTTGACAAGTCTTTTAAGATATATTATGTCCTGTTCTAAAAGAAACTGCTCATTACTTTAACAAGTTGTTGAGCCGAATGTGTACTCTGCATATTTTTCAACTGCCTCTTTGTCATTCCCGATTTTTGAAGATCTCTATAAAAGGTGAATTATCTATGCACTGCACTTTCAAAATCCAACTTCCCTTCCTTTTCCATTCTATGTCGAAAGAATTCTCACTGTCAATGTAAATTTAAATTTGTATAGTACTTTATACTTTATGAAGTGCCTTCACAGTCATTTCCTTCATCCACAACAAATCTAAAAACAGAGATAGGACATATATTCTTATCCAAATTGTCCAATAAATTTGTGAATTTATTTATGCCTGTTTTCATTTATTTGACAGCCATTATGTACCAGGTACTATGCTAGGCACCAAGGATGCAGAAGGAAACAAAACACTCACCATCGTCAGGAAACTTACATTGTGGCAGGAAAGCCACATGACAAACAAGTAAACAAATCAATGAGGAAGCCTAGATTCAAACCCTGGCTGCTTGATCAAAACTGTAGAGATCTTTACCAAGCTGCCTCCCTGGTCCAAATTCACTGATGCAAATGTTCTCTTTGCCATGAACTTTGGCAGTTTGATTTCTTGGACTTGAATCCCTTCGGGTTTCCAAAAGGTCTCAGATGTTTTCCACTCCCCTAAAGTCATCCAATGGGCAACAGCCAAAATGGCATTGAATAACCAACACATTCAGAGCACTATTATATTCCCCCAAACAAGAGAATTGTGGAGGGAGTTAAAATTGAATTTAAAAAGAAACATACAGGGGCTTCCCTGGTGGCACAGTGGTTGAGAGTCCGCCTGACATTGCAGGGGACACGGGTTCGTGCCCCGGTCCGGGAAGATCCCACAGGCTGCAGAGCGGCTGGGCCCGTGAGCCATGGCCACTGAGCCTGCGCGTCCGGAGCCTGTGCTCCGCAACAGGAGAGGCCACAGCAGTGAGAGGCCTGCGTACCGCAAAAAAAAAAAAAAAGAAAAAAAGAAACATGCACACGTGATTGTCTGTGTGCATTAACTCATATGATCTTCATCGCTAATCCTTGGAGCAGGTCATCTAAAGGATGCAACAACTGGCTGACCCAAAAGCGGACTCGGGCAATCGGAGGCTCCTGCCCCACTCCCCTTGGAATGAATGCTCCATCTACCATTCCCACACTAGAAGCTGTTTCAAGAACGTAGCCTTGAGAGAATAGGGTGCTGTTGAGACCATCTGGACACCCTACATGCCTGAACCTCGTTAAAACCTCTATATAAACTCCTAAGATTCTAGCAGGTGGGTGCAGAGGTCTACCTTCATGTGTAAGTTCCCTTGTTTATTACACCTGCCACCTACCCGCTTGGACTGATCTGCATCTTTCTTCCGTCCCTCCCTGCCCTCTGTGTACGGAGCCACTTTCAGATTTCACCAGGGAAGTCCCCAAGGTTGCAAACCCACACTAACACCAGGTAGGAATGTTTTATCACCATTTTACAGATCGAGAACTGAGACCTTAAAGAATGCACGCAATGTGTGCGAGGTCACGTAGTAATACATGGTAGAGTCAGGACTTAAACCCAAAGCTGGGTTTCAGAACTTAGGTTCTTTGCCTCTATGCTTTACTGGATCTAGAAAATGCTGTTGAGACAGAATCAGCCAATGCTAAGACCATTTTTTACCTGGAAAAATAGGTTCACATTAAGTTTTGAAGTACAAATTAATATCCTGCAAGAGTCTGCTCATTTAGTTATCAGCAGTTGCCTGGCTACACAGGGTTTCTATAGGACAGCATCTCAAATGACTGCCTTTGCCTGTTTTCCATCTCACAGCACTCACAAGCAGGTTAACTTGTCCCATGTATCATTAGTAATTCATGACTTATTTGTGAAAGTGCAGGGACAGCACTACAACAGGCCTAATACAATGAATATCTTATTAGGAAGAAATTAACAAATGAATTGTTGCTGATCAATAAGTGTTGAAGAGAAAATTACAATGATAGTAAAGCCTAAATAATTTATACACGATATTGATTTTTTCATTATATTAATTATTCTTTACAGCACACATAAGGAACTAGGAGAATAAAACTTTCAAAGCAAAGAAATTTATCTACCGTGGGGTATTGTAGGCTTAAGTCTGAATTTAAAAGACAAAGAATGGACCAGGATAGTTGACAAATATTTTTAGACTAAAAATGCATCATGGGATAAATTTGACACTTCCAATGTAGCTAAGTTCCTTTGTGTTGCCCAATGTTTTTATACACAATACTTTTAATAGTTATTTATCAAGAGAAGTATTGATAGAAATGTTTAAAAATAGAAATATTAGAAATAGAACAATCCATTAATCCACCTCTTTCATGGCTTATATGAAAGGCACAGTGACAAATTCGCTGAAGCCACATGGGAAAGAAAACGTTCTCTGAAACCTCTCCCAGAATCTTTAAGTTAACTGGACTTAAATCCAGTTGAACAGAGTGCAGGTTCCTTATTGCTAATACCTTTCATAGCCAGCAGAAAACAATTCCCTAAGGCCATTTTCTCACAGCAAGGAACTTTCATATGGAGGTAAGGGCCTGAAGATGATCCTCCTGTTTACACACTACTGCTGACTTTAACCTTGTCACAAAATGCTGTCCCAGAGAACAACAAAAAAGTATTGTGCATAAGAAGGGCTGTGAAAGAGAATGGAGGTTGGTGGGTTCTTCATGGATGACGGTGTTCCCAGCAACTCAAAATCCCCTCCTACAGATGGGAGAAACGAATTCAACACATGTGCACCAATCCCAATGGATGTTCTAGGTACAGACCTTGCACTGAAAATTGCTTTTGTCATTCATATGTTGAATAGCATCTTGCTCATGGCGTTTTGACTCTAGAAATTAAAGCAGTGAATCGATGGTTCTTTTCTTATCTTTTCTATCGGGGTTTTCTCAGATACCAACTTCACTTAACTATTTTTCAGTATCTAATATTAGGAGATTCCAGGTTCATAATGTTGTACACAGAGTTGCATGAATATATACTTTCAAGGACATCCTATCTCCCCCCAAATAAAGATGGAAATAGTGTTTCAAAAGTCCTTTAAAATTAAAACTAAAAACATTAGAATAGTTTCAAGTGTGATATAATATTTTTCTTCCCTCACCTGTTACCTTCAGTGACTTAAAGCCACATTAATATTATTTTTAATGTGCTTAATGTTCTTGGAAGAAAATCTAAGCAACAGAAAGCATCTCATCTTGTGAATATGCTTTTGCAAACTAGAGCCAGTTTTGCAAATTATTTTGTCATGTCTTAACTAATATTGTTATATAACTTCAAATTTATAAAGTACCTCACACAGATATAGTCTATTGACAAAATGTATATTATCCACTCTGTATCATAATACAGATCCAACTGTCCAAATGTGTCACGATCACCAGTCAGTTCTGGAGCACTACGGGGACAAAACACCCAAATCTAAGATCATTTTTATTACTCAGTGAAAAGTCCCTTGTTATGGTGACGGCTCCCCTGCTGAGTGTCCTTTGCTGCATCCACCATTCTTTGGGTGGAGACTAATGGTCCATACAGAAAATATGTGGTACAGGTACTAAAAGAAAGGGTATCTGTTCTTAGTCTCATATGTAGAATTGAACTGGGCATTCATAAAATGAACTAGAAGAAACTTCAAACTATTTTAAGTCACTGTGCAAGTTCTTCTCCATTTTCCTCCCTTCTTCCCCTGCAACCCCAAATCCATTCTCCACCTTCCTCTGCCTTGGTGAGCCATGTGGAACGAGGAGCTCGCTTGTCCTTTAGCTTCCAGGTAAATCCAGCCACTGGAAGACAATGGGAGGAGACGGACAGGTGGGAGGAGAAAGGAGTCAAGATATTTCCTTCCCCTGACCCCCCTCAGCTCCTTGCTGCTGGCAGTGGCTGCCTTCTACAAACAGCTCCTATGGGGAAGCCCTTCCTACCTCCAAGACTGTAGCTCCTGTCAGGTGCCTGCAGACGTGGGAGGCTGACACTGCCTGCCTGGCTCCACCACTTCATGCCCAGGGTGGTTAACTGCTTCCCTTGTTACTAGTTGTAAGGAACCTCATGTCCAATGTCGGTGCCCTTACTCGGTCCGTACCTCTGTAACTAGTCCATTGGCAACACCAGAGGTGGTACCTCTGTTTGCTGCCAGGACCTACAATACAGCTACTAATGATTGAAACAGCAACCTGATACAGAAGAATAATGTATAAGTAAATAAAAGAACATCAGCCACATTCAAATACACCAGCACTGCGAATCAGATAGCCTCTTAGATAGGTGATTACTTCCCATAAATGTACTAATGAGACAAACCACTGCATACGAGATGCATTTCTGACCTCAACTCTCAATATCACCATCTTTCTGATTCAGTTCTTTAAGGATTTCACTCTTCACCTTGGCTACTTTTGTCCTTCTCCTCTTCCTCCTCCGTAGCATCCTTCTAACTTACTCTCTGCATTATCACTGTCTGTTCTCTCTTCCTTAACATGTCACCTTGTTCTTTACTGTGTTATATGGAACCTACTTGCAGATTTCCACACACAGGCCAAGTTACCACATACCTATGTTTAAAGTCATGTTTACTTTTCCTTCTGGGTCTATGTTTTCATTTTTTTAAGTAAATCTATACAATTCTACAAGTTCCTAATCAGAGTCCAAAAAATACAGAAGCTATCATCCAGGTTTACAGTCATACATCCATAACCTTGAATTCTTTGAAAGAAATACTCTATAAAATATAATAAATAAATATGGAGGACATCAAGGTGCTTAGCTTTTCTACCCTCTTATGTTTATTAAAAAAACTAGAATGCAGGGGCAACTGTGAACATACAGTGTTAAATGCAAGCTTCTGACAATAAATGACCCAGTACTTACCAATAAAGCATGGTAGTATATTAATAATAGCAATGAACTACAAATATTTATTGCCCACAGGCGACTAATTCACTTTCACTGCAGGATAGCTTCATTTATGAATTTAATTGTATGCGTTTAAACATTTCTGTTGCTGTTTCATTAATATCCCATAAAAAATAAAATGACATGCTGAAGAAAAGAAAGAACGCAAGTTTCTATTCACAGCATTAATTAAGTGCCCATTGAGTGCCCATGGTATCCCGAGAATTAACATTCACTTTTATCATTTATGGCTTTTCTTTTGCATCACACCTTGCACACCTTCTTTGCAGTTCCATTTTTGCATTGTTCAGGATGAAAAGTTCCAGATTCAAAGAGGGCACTATAGCTTTACATATCATTTTATTTTCACACAAAACAATGCAGATGTGTAAGACGACTCCCATGAGAGAATTAAAATAGTGACTTTGTCTGTGTCAGGCTCTGTCTGAAGAGTGCCACATGCATTCTTAGCACTCACCATGAGATAGTACTCTTATTCCTCCCATTTTCCAGAGAAGGAAACTGAAGTACAGAGCAGATAACTGACTTATTCAGGGTTATGTGACAGCAAGTGGTTGAACTGGATTAAAATCGAGCTACCTTGACTTCACAGCCCATGCTGTAAACATGACCCTAATCACATTCACAAACTGGGAATCAGCACGATTTTCAGGAATATTCAGGGGCTGATATATTTGTCATTTTCTCCAATTTCTGTTGAGGACTTTTTTCCTTACTCGGGGTCTCCTTCCACTACTCGCCAATATCATAATCCTTAACCACAACCGCCTCGACCATCGGGCTTTGACCAGTAATAATCCAGAGTCTACGTTACTGGTACTTTTCTCATCCTCCCATCCTACATCAGAGTTCTCATGCTCTTGGTTTAGGCTGATTTTTCCCTGAAGTGAGGATGAACGATGAGATTAACCTTCCCAAGAGGCAAGAACATCTGTTTGTACCCAAATGAATGTCTGATCTGTGGCATACTAAGAGAAGAAAGCTTCTAGAATGTTCTAATAAGCCTTGGGCTTGATACTTACTTTGACTCTTCTTCTAGCGAACAAGGGGAGTTGATATCTTGTTAATTATGAAAGGCAATTATTAACAATTCGAAATTGCATGACAAAAGAAGAGAGGGATGACACCAAATGCTTGATAATCCCATCTTTCAAAGAACCAAAGTCTTGTCAAGTTATGACAATATTTTTTTAAAGGTAATCTAGAACATAGAGCATATTTTTAGCTGACATTGATTGAACATCTATACGTCAGTCTCTGTACTGGGAACTTTACATATGTTTACTGAATAACTGTATTTGCTAGAGGAATATATAAACAAATAACACTTGTCTAGGTTCAACAAGTATTTAGGATAATTCCCAACACATAGTCAAATGCTTAGCTATAATTAAACAGTTATATTAGCCAATTAAAATCAACAGAGACTTATCTATGATATCCATAATTTAACAAACTCAAAAACAACATAATTGATTACTACAAAATATTAATTTGGGTTCCGCATTTACTTGTTTTCATACTAAACCTATTTCTTGGCCTAATAATTTATTTCATGACTCTTAAAATCACATTAGGATTTGCCAGTCTCAATTAAACCTGTTTAATTCATTATCAAGCATAAATAACTTTCAAATGGCATAAGCTTCTGATTGTCCTTAGTCAAAATGAGATGATAATAATTAGCTTTGGGGAATAATAAGAGTCTAAGATTAAGCAAATCCATATCGCTAGTGGCTAACTTTACCTGCCTTCCAATTATTACATGAACATTTCTATTTCTCTGAAGTCAACCCTTTCAAAAATCCCAAGGTAACCAGCAAGAAAAATGCAGAAAGATAAATCATCTCTTACCATTTACCACTTCCAGTTTTATCTTCACAACTCAAAAAAAAAAAAAACTGAATGGGTTTAGTTCAACCTCCTTCTGATTTATAGCAAATATCAGTGGTTTGAACCAGAAGCAATACTTTAAGAGACACTGTAATGAACATATAAGTGGATATGGCATATAGACAGAATAATCTCTTATCTCCTTGGTTTTATACTGCACACAAACCTGACGGTGAAACTTAACCTTCTTTGCAGTTCCACATTTCTAATTAGAAGAGACATCAAAAAGATTATCCCTTAGAAAGCAGAATGGGTCATACTATTCTGGATAGCCTTGAAACAGAGCTCTACAGCCTCCTTATATATTTTAGCCTGCTGTCTAAAGGAAAAGCAATAACCAGACGGTGTTCCAAAGTGGTTATGGCTTTTTTGCGGCAAGTTGTGTTATATGTTCTCACCCTACCTTTTTATACTTGTTATGAAGAAGCAGATGTTCTAGCGTACAGGACCTATTTATTGCTTTTGGCCTTGAATGTGTAAAATAGTCTATACCATCAGACTGTGCTATACTAAAAGTTTCCTTGGTAGAAATGCTTACAAATCTTTGAGAATTAACTAGTCCACTTATAATCCTTTTGTGTGTGTGTGGTGGAGGTTGTTTTGTTTTCTCTGTACAGGGCAAGAAAGAGGAGAAGAAAGATACTGTGAACTCAGCTTCGATTAGAACACAGAACCTTAAAATAAAAGGCCGCACAGGCTAAGCCCTTCCCCAGGAAGAAATTCCTTCTACAACATCCATGGTTAATTAGCTACATCTAAAATGTTTACTGCTGGGGAGCACGCCACTTCACAAAAGAGTTCATTCTCATTGTAGACAGTTATAAATTTTAAGAAATTCTTTCTTACTCTGAGTTGAAATCCTTATCCCATCACTTCTATCCCACTTATCCTAATTCTATCCTTTGGAGAAATACAGAACAAATCTCCTGCACTTTCCACATCTTCCTTCTTTGAGTATTTGAAAGCAATTTTTATCTCTCCTATTTTTCCCATCTCCATATTAAATATCACCAGCTCCTTCAATTACTCCTCATATGACATGATTTCCAGATGCTGCGAATAAACTGGAGTAGTAGCTTGACTCAAAATTTTTCTTAAAAGTTCTGTGAAAGAGATTTGAAGGCTTATTTACAACTATGATCAACACAGTTACAAGGACTATCCAGAACCCAGTGGTCTTCCAGAAGCTGTATGCTAGCCCTCCTTCTTGTGATACACACACACACACACACACACACTACCGATGGGATGGTTCTGTGATACAAAGTGGGTCAGAGACCCTCATTTCCCTGGCCACATTGATTGGCTGAAAGAATAGTCACAAGTTCCAAGCTGGACTAATCTGAGTCATTCCCCAAGGTTTTAAATTGGAACTCAGAGAAGGCCTGCTTTCCTCTTAGCTGGTGGAGCTATTAGATTTGATAGCCATTTACTCATTTCATGGAATAAGCCAATTTGATATAATGAGTTCAATATGAAAAGGGGTGTGGAGAGAAAGTTCCCAAATCTCCAGTTCCAACCATTCTTAAAACCAACTCTACCCCTATCTTTCCTGTGTTCTGGTTATTAAGTCAATAATTCCCCTCTGCCTGAATTGAGCTTGAGTCAGGTTTGTATCATCTGCAACACAGAGGGCCCTATCTAACAGAATGTTCATAAGGTTCCAAGCACTCTAACAGGACCAACAGAATGCGGTCATAAAAGGAAACAATTGCCATCCTACCCTACAAAAGGTATGGATGGAATCTCTTTCCATCATTTTAAGAATGAGAGCGATACCCACTTATTGAAGAAGATCAAGGTCCATCATGCCTAATGGCCCAAGCTCAGAGGGCTGACACTATTTGTTCAAAACTGTATTCCTAGACCTATCACACAGTAGGTGCACACAGTAGGTGCTTAAAACACTCTCCACTATAGTTGTCATAGTGAACAGAAGAAACAGTAGGCAAAATATTGAATATAAATTATCAAAATGAAGACACGAGTTCCCTGGGGAAACTTTAGACATATTTCACCTCCTCAGTATTAGATAACCCATTTGTCATATAAATTATGGAACTAGATTATCTCTTCAGTCTTTTTTAGCCGTAAAATGCTATGATTTTATCCACACTCAACAATGGTAAAGAAGAGTCTTCCAAAGACCTGGGTATGCAGACAAAAAGGGGAAACATACTGCAATAATGAAGGAAGTATAAAGATAATGAGAAAGTATATCCTACCAAATAAATCATAGAGAAAAGAAAGAAAAAGAATGGGAAGAAATCATCACTAATATGATAAAACAGGTCATTCAGATAAGCCATCTTCCTCTTAGCTTCCTATCTTATTCTAACCAGTTTCTGTGGTCAGAAATGCCCTCTGTACTGGATCCAAACTGCCAGCCCCAGAGCCTTGCCCCTTCCTGGCCCCTTATAACCCATATGAGAGTTCCTTCCACTCTACCACAAACCTCCTTCCAGAGTTGGCTCCCTGCTTCTGCCTTTGGTCCTAGACGTTCCCAACTCCTCTCTCACCATTCCAACCAGTTTTTCTTGTCACCAACAGAATGTGTACTCAATTATATTGTGGCCTCCCACCCCTGTTTCCCATCCTGTCCTCTGCAATGACTGATGCCCAAATGGCCATCCATAATTTTCAATTTATTGCTTAATGTTTTGAACTTAGAATTCTGTCTCTATACAAATAATCATAAAATGGCATCTCTACGAATTAAGGTAAACCATTTACACTGAGCTGCTCTAAGGAATTGACCTCCCATCCTTTCGTGAAAGGCCTTGATTAGGGGAAATACTGCTATTACAATTAGCAACTAATATTTAAGTATTACTATATACCTGCAGAGTAAGTATTGAGTGCTGTGTACCAGCATACTATACTATGCACAGATACTATACCAAGTATTTTACATGCATTTGCTCATTTAATTCTCATAACACCTCTAAGAGGAAAGTACCAATATTATCCATATTTAAAGATGAAGAATCTGAGGCTCAGAAAGAGCAACTTACTACCTTACACAGCTGGTAAGCACAAGAGCCATGTCCATCTGACTCGATAATCCTTGCTCTTACATACAACATGACCCACAAGGACACTGATCCCTGTGAGAAGTGGGGAAGGAGGGGACACTGGGGGAACCAAAAGCAAAGAGACTAGGGCACCAAAGTCAACATGATCTACTTCTTGATTTTGCTCAGAGTCAGCCCTATTTGAAGTAGAACCTTGTTCCCATTACGTAGCAATAGATTATCTGTCATTCTGCATTGTGGAAATGGACCCTCCATTATCCAAGCTCATCTAGTTGACTGTAGAATGCTGTACACAGACATTCTCATGACAGACAACTAATTCAATCTTCTCTGTGAGAAAGGTGCAGCTGAACATCTCTTCAACTTTTTCCCTATCACTTTTGATGCAGGGCACTTCGCATAAACCACAGCTATTCCTTCCTAAAGTATCCAGAGAAGAAAAGCAATTGAGAATACCGGGAAAGAAAGAGAGGGTGAGGACGAAGAGAAGGAAGGATTATAAAAAATGGTACCAAAAAAAACACTACCACAAAATTTAAAAAATTTTTAAGAAAGCAAACCAGCGCAGGTGATTATCTGATAACTTCTGATTCTGAGAGAAATGAGTCCATCACTAAACAAAGAAAAGCACTTGACTGTGCAATAGAAACCGTTTGTTCAAATAGCCAAGGTGGCATTTTCCTACATCACACAGTAGAGAGATATTGAGTATTTCCTATAGAAGTAAGACCTCACTGCTGTAATCTGCGCAGGGTCTGTAGCAGCAGCATTTCATCACTAAGCAAAAATCCAATTATTTTTAGATTCCATAATCTCTAATTCCTCTAAAATCTTCATCTATTCACTAACAGTTTTATATACGTTGATAGAAAATAATGCCAGTCCCTACTGAAGAATCACTAGATGTTTCTATGTGATAATCAGTCTCTAGTTTAAGTGTAATGGAAGCTGGGAATCAGACTAGTAAACTCTTTGGGGTCATTCAGGAATTAATACATAAAGGTGTAAATACAAAAAGTACACTTTGGGGTGAAATGTAGCAGAGACTCTCTCTCATGAAATAATAATGTCTTTTGGTAGAAAGTTTGTAAGTAATTATCAATTGAAAAATTGTCTTAAGCTAAAATAGAAGGGCGGGATCTAAAACACTACACAATTAGAAATCTTTAAAAGTAAAAGGTCCTTAAAACCTAAGGAAGGAGCCTAATGCTTTCATTCCAAGTCCAACTAGTTTCTTATTCTAAGCAATTTCCATTAAACAGGGAAAGGAGCAGGGAGGAGAGAAAGTATTTGAAAAACTACCAGAGTAAAAAAAAATCCCATAATGAAATTTTGCTCATTCTTGGAGAAATGAAGTAGAATTAGATGCTTCAGTGGTGGTGAATTCCAGAATCTGGGTAGCTTCCAGTAAATGAAGCTTTTCCATAATGTCAGGTGCAAAAGCTATCTGATATCAACATACTGAGCTTGAGTTTTTAAAGTCCTATTTCCTTGCACCAAATTGTTGGAAACCTTTGAGACAAAAACCTCAATAAACTAGTATTCCAAGCGTTTAATATTTTAGTCCCTTGAGCAAGCATGTCAGATTAATCTTCAAATTGCAATGGGCAGAAAGAACATTCAACCAAAATTCTTAAGCCCATGCCTCTCTCAGAGGATGTTAATAAGGTATGCAGTTTCATTGGCTATTAAGATTTCAAACTTCCCTAATTCTCAGCAGCATTACTATTTAAAAGCGGGTGTGGGTGGGGGTGGGAGAGGAAGCTAGTCTATCCTGAAAGGAAGGGATTTTACTTATTAAATCTTTGAATCCACCTAGCATTTACCCCACTGCCAGGCACACAGTAGGCATTTAACACATACTTTCAGAATGAGTTGATGGATCGGCCTGGGGGACACTGGAAATCTTGCTGAGAACAGCATGAGTCCAAACCCTGGCATTGCTCAGCAACAAAGCCCATCTCCAGAATTAGGGTTATAGAGGTACAGCAGGAATTTGAACGTGTGTCTTCAAAGTGGCATCAAGAGGACTGTCTCCTGAGCTGGAGAGCAGCCACCCAAGAGCCACTAGACTCGTCTCTGGCTTCCCCAGGCCTGAAAAACTCCCGCCCTGCCTCTCTACCTCCAACTCCCCCTGCCTTTTACCGGGTTTGAATTTCCACTCACAGCACTTAGGTACACGATTCGACCTCGCTAGTCTAACCCAGGCCCCCTGGCCATTCCGCGGTTCTCCGAGCATCGGCTGGGAGGGAGGCCACACCGTGCTAGGCAAAAGGAAGGACACACACACGACGATGGTTCCCATCACCTTTGGGGGACGGGGGCGGGAATCGACGGGGGTGGGGGGGGAGCGAGTTCAAGGCCAGGCACTATCCAAAGCTTCCTTATCCCCCTCCTAGAGCCTCTGGCCGAACCGCTGGAAGATGCTGGGGAACCAGCAGCACGCCGCCCAGTGAGCGCGGGGCCTCCGGGGTCGGGACTTGGGGGAGCTGGGAGGGGGGTGGCAGTTGGCAGGAAGCGAGACGCGGCAGGGGACAATACCTGGTATGGCTGTGGTTGCGGGGACAGTCTTTCTTCTCCATGATGGCCGGCACACAGTTGGTGAGCTCCGTCCAGTCGGCGTGCAGCCCGCAGCTCCAGCCGGTGGAGAAGCGGGAGAAGAGCCACGTCTCCTTCTTGCCGGGCCGGTGGCAGGTGCACTTCTTCTGGCCGGCTTTGCAGCTGCACGGCTGCTCCAGCCGGATGTTCTTCACCAGGTGCCGCCCGAACGTGGTGCCCCCGGTCTTCTGGATGTGCAGGAACACGATCACGTCGCGCCCCTTGATGTTGAAATCCACGAAGCGGGTCAGGTCCTTCAGGGTGAAGTTGAAGCGCGGCACGAACCGGGGCAGCGATCCGTTCTCGGGGGCCTCGGGGTCCGGCTCTTCTTCCTCCTCCTCTGCCTCCTCCTCCTCCGGGTCCCCCGGCTCCTCGTCCTCGTCCTCCGGCGCCGCGGCCCCCCGAGGCCCCTCGGGCGGCCCCCGGGGTGGCGGGGGCAGCTGGGGCCGTCGCTCCCAGTCCTCGAGCGGCGCCTGTGCCGGGCGGGCGGGACCCGGGGCGGCAGGCTGGCTGGCCTCCCCGGCGCGGGGCTGCTCCCCGAAGTTGGCGCAGGAGCTGGTGCAGGAGGGGGACACGTACTGGTACATGATGACCACGAAGAGAAGAGTGAGCACCGGCGTCAGCAGCCACTTGTTGAACCTTTCATCCATGGTCCCGCTCTCAGGCCGGCAGGCTAAGCGGCGGCGGCAGCAGCGACGCTGTCGGGCTCCCGCTCGGAAGTTTCGGGGGCTCCGGGGCGCGGCTCCGAGCCCGCCGCTCCTCCATGCCCCTGACGCCGAGGCGTGCGGCTGGCTGGCGGCCCCGCGGCACACCGGCGCTCCGGGCTGACAGAGCCGGGCCTGCGAGTCTAGCGGGGAGGCGGGCGCCGGCGGCGGCTGCGGCGCGGGGCACCCTGCGCTCCCGGGGGCGCCCGGCTCCGCCGGCTCCCTGCTCCCGCCCGGGCGCGGCGCGCGCTCTCAGGCGGCGCGGGGCACCCCGCCGCCGGCGCTCAGGCGCTGGGGAGCGCGGCTCGGGTCCTGGACCTGCCCCGGGGCAGCCGGGCAGCCGGGCAGCTGCGGCCGCGAGCTCGGGGACTGCATGAGGCTCTCCAGGGTTCCGGCCAAGGGCGAAGGCGCGGCCCGGCCGCCCGCGGGCCCTGCGCCCCGCACGCGCGCCCGGCGCCTCTGCCCTCAGGTCGCGAGGCGCCGGAACCGCGAGGACGGACGGCGCCCGCCGCAAGTTAGCTGAGGAGCTTCCCGCCCCGGCCCCGCCCCGCCCCGCCCGCAGCTGCTGTGGACCAGGCGCTGGTGCGAAGCCGCCTCCCCGGGCGAGGCGCACTGCTGCTCTGGGTCGGTCCGCCCAGGCGCGGGCACGCAGACACACTCGCACACACTGGCTGGCGCCGCCACAACCCGCCAGCCGGTGTGACAGGAGCCTTGCTACCCGGAGCGAAAAACCTGCCCTAGGTACGGAGCATGCGCCAAAGCCTTCCCCAGCCCCCGAAGAGTTTCCAGGGGAGGAGTCCGCGGCTCCGCGGGGCTCGGAGCAGGCAACTGTGGGGTGGGAATCTCTTCAGCTTAGAGCCAGGAGAGATTCGGGAGAAAGGCAAAGGCGGAGCGAGGAGAGGATCCGAGGAGATCGTCGCTGGCGCTGATCCGAGACCTCCAAATCCGCAGCTTTCTCAAACTGAGTGGACAGAAATCTGGCCAGTCTGTCTGCAAGGATAACACCTGCCCACTGCTGGGCAGACTTACCTAGGCAGGACTTTGCAGGAGTTGGCTGGTCCCTCGTCGGCAGGGCATGTTGGCTCTACACTGCTTTTAATCTCGACACAAGACGTTGTAACTGGTGCTCAAGTTTTATTCTGGTCCTTCCGCACGTACAGACTTGGTGTGTTCAACTCTATAACATTATTCAACCAGCATCCATTCATCAATTACCCATGAGGCGCCTACTGTCTATCGGGCTCTGTATTCGATGCACACTTCGTTTCTTCCAGTACCAGATAAGTCCAGCCCACAACCATGCAGCACTTAGATCATAAGAGGAGTTTAGGGGTCACCTCATAAAATTCATCCTACTAACACACGCTGAGCTCCTAGATGTGAGAGATTCACCCCCTCTCCCCGCCCCATTGCGGACGATAAGACCTCTACTTACCTGTATTTCACAAGCTAAAAAGCTCTTGATTATGTGCAGATTTTAACTTTATTTTTCACACATCTAAATTTTGCATTTTTCTGAGAAACAAATCTTTAACAACAGTTTCTCTTCTTCAGATAATGAATGGAGTAAAAAATCGGAGTAACTACCCCTCCACAATTCCTGGACTTGCTTGACCCAGGTTGAGAGTGGCAGTGTATTGAAGATGGACACAATGCAGTTTGATTCCCTGACTCAGGGAATGTCTGACTCAGGTCAACATGTCCCTCCTGGGTACCCTGCCAGTCCTAGTTTCCCACACCCAACATCCCAGTCTTCGTAGCATCCAGCCTTCCCACCTGGCCTCTATGGATCTATGCGGTATTTGTCTCTGAAATAAATAAATAAATAAACAAACAAACAAATAAATAAATAAATAAATCGCTGTGCTGATTTATTTCATTTGTCAGACTGTCCCCTTCACAGCCATTAGTTAAGATCCAGATTTCTTTCAAGGATGCTAACGCTTGCCCAAAGGAAGTTATTTTTATTGTTCTAGGCAGGTTGGATTCTTCTAAGAAAACGTCCCTCCTCTGCTTCCTTTCCTCTTTTCAACTCTATAAACAACCACCGTGTCCTTCCTGAAACTGTATGAGACTATATTAGTAAGAAAGGTGCTGGGTAAGATAAATCAGTTTCCTTAAGGCTTACTTGATTCTACTTCTCTTTTTCTCACTTAATGTTTAAAATCCTATTAATGGCATCACATCACTCTCCAAAGCAGGAAACTGTGATAGAACAAAATCCAATAAAATCCAACAATTATTTCCTGAATGCATCTAGTTAATGGTGTTACTTATTTTTTTAAATATGCCTTTGCTTTAGCAAAGTACAAATCTATTATACCTTTTTGTATTACTTTATTTGAGAAGTTTCTTGTTTTCTATAAAATCACTTGATATCAAATGGATAAATACAACCTCATTAGCTACCCAAATGTATAACCTGAGTACTGATGGCAATTTGTATAGTGGAAAGCACTTTCCTAGCCATTATCTCATTTGCTCCTCAGAACAACACTCTAAGGAGATAAGAGAAGTACAGTCCTCCCTTTTTTATGGCTGGGGGGAAAGGGACTGGTTTTAAGATCCCTCTCCCAAATCCTGGGATGCTCAAGTCCTTTATATAAAATGGTGTAGTAGTTGCATATAACCTATGCACATCTTCCCATATACCTTTAAATCTCTCTAGATTACTTATAAAACCTAATACAATGTAAATGCTAGGTAAATAGTTGCTGGCACACAGAAAATTCAAGTTTTGCTTTTTGGAACTTTCCGGAATTTTTTCTCAAATATTTTCTGTCCTTGGTTGAATCTGTGGATGCAGAACCTGGGATACAGAAGGCCAACTGAATAGTATCTCATTTCAAAGATGAGGAAACTTAACCAAGGAAAACTAGGTGAAAGCAGAGACAATTAGAAACCACTTACATCCCTGAAATACATTCAAATCGCCATTTAAGAAATCCAGTGAACATCAACACAGAGCCCATAATTTCCGCTCTCCTCTCTTGAGATCCTTTGAGTCAAGAGGCAGGAAGAGACACAGAATTGCAATAGAACAATTAAATTATTTTCCCTCTCCCTCTGGCTTTACAGGCAAAGCTGAGAAATCTCTACATCCTACATCGTTTTGGAACCTAGTCTGTGACTTTCCAGATAAACAGGGGAAAGACAATGACAATCTTAACATGATTATAATATCATTGTTAAATTATTTAGGAGAATTTCAGGAGAAGATATTATAGCAAACAAATATATCAGCTATGTTGCTAACAAAATGTATGTTTCCATAAATAAGTGCACTTTTAACTTTTTTCAAAGAACACTATCCCAGAAGATCTGTTTCTGCTTTCAGTAAAATAACTAATGGAATGCCATAATTTCCTTGAGGTAAACACAAGGAAAGCAATTCATAGAATCAAGCAATTATGTAGATAATTCAGGGATATGCCCAAATATTCATTTTTTTAAATAATAAGTAACTTTGGTTGTGTCAACGGTCTGCCTCAGGTGTGCTCTTCCTATTATAGTTGTGGAACTTGGTGTGAACCTAATCAAAGCTCTTAAATCACATGCAATAAACATGCTTCCTTATCTACAAGGGCAGACCTCACGTTCAGGTGAAAATGAATAGAAAGTTTCTAAAATTGAATGCTCTCCAGGTAAAAGGAAAAACATGTTTGCATTCAGCTCACTACAGTTACTCCACAATGACACCAGCTGGCAATTGTTTCTGGCTAATAGATTGCAGCTACTATGATTTCTACACAAATTATCAAAATAATAAAAATAATGGTTTCAAAGAGCTTTCTTCCACTTCCTTTGCCAGTCTTGCGATGAGGTTGACACTATCTGCAAAGCAATTTCTTCACCTAATTTTATGCCTTAATAAGCTGTACTACAGTTACGTTCTTGCCTGATTCCTTCTCTGCCTTAACTTTAGTACTCTTCCTCCCTGTTCTTCTCAGATATTCTCAAACGCATTAACAACTTTGCACTCCCCTAGGATTCAAACTTCTGATTAGAACAGTCCCCATTTAATCAAGTTCAGTTGGGAGATGAAATTGCATCTCAACTTCTCCACTTTCCCTTTGGTGCCAGAAACTGCCTTTAAGAATGCTGAGGAAACCCTGGAGAGATTAACAATCCAAACAATCACAGAGAATAGTTTCAGATCCCCTACATTTGCACACAGGAGTATATGGATATGAATGCCCTTCAATACAGATGAAAAACAAACTAGATTGTGTCGGTCATTGGCAGTGTAAATCTCTCCTTCAAGGATACAAAGTGCTCTTATACACTGAAATGACTTTTTGTTTTCATTTCTGTAAACAAACAAAAAATAAAAAGCCCCCTAGGGTAAGCAGTTTTGCAAATAGCCAGCAAAACAGTAGCTTTCTTTTTCCAGAGGAAGTTAAGCAGAAGAGTTTGCATAGACAGGGCAAACTGCAGAAAGAATGGTGATATTTACTGAGTGTATTCCAGTTCACTACATGATTGTAACTTTGGGGCAACCATAATCCTACGTACTGCTTCCCATAAAGTTCTATTTATATGAACAGTTCATTCTTTGCTTTATTGTATGATACTCTTCATCCACCACTGATAGCCGTCTAAAAGTGATGAATGGAAGCTATGCTACCTGTATGCACAATGTATTCATTAAGTCAGTATTGTGTAAACAGATGCAATAGTCTTTTCATAGTAGATATTCACTTATTCCTTTAACAAGAACTTGTTAAGCACTTACTGTATACCAGGTGCTCTTCTGAGTGCTTTGGATATTGCATTAAACAAGACCAATAAGGTCCCTGCCTCCGTGTAGCTTACATTCCAACGGTGGAAAAATAAACGATGAAAAAGGAAACAAGATTCATCCATTTACTTCAAGGATATTTATTGAGCCCCTACTATGTTACCAGGTACTTCTAGGTACTTGGGATAATTTAGTGAACACTAGAGACTATAATTTTTGCCCTCAAGGGTTTAAATGTAAGCAGGGTAAAATAGTTGGGCCTTGTGGGCTACTGTACGACATTTACTATGAAAGAAATGGGGAGCCACTGGGGGTTTTTAACAGTCTTTAAAGGGTCATTTTAACTGTTTTGTTGAGAATAGACCGTAGGAGGGTCAACATAGAAGCAGGAAAACCAGTTAAGTGGTGTTCCATAACCAAGAGAGACGATATGGCCCAGACCAAGACAGGAGGCACAGGAGACACTGGGAAGTCGTCAGATTCCGTCCATTTTCAGGACAGAGCCATCGGTGCTTCCTGCTGGATTGAACGTGGGGTGTTAGAGGAAGGCAGAGCCAAGGACGATGCCAAGGTTTGGGGCCCTTGCCGTCAGAAGGATGGAGCAGCCATCAGCCGGGATGCCAGCTGGGACCATTGCAAGTGCTATCAGGGTAAATAAGGAGAGTGATGTTCAAAGCATAGATGACAGGGATGGAGAGAAGGAGGCAGTCATTTCCACTGGGCAGTCAGAACAGACTGTTGCTCTGCAGAGACCAAGGGGCTGAGCCCTGAAGGATTAGAAGGAACG
The DNA here is from genome assembly GCF_964341445.2 of Mesoplodon mirus. NCBI lineage: Eukaryota > Metazoa > Chordata > Mammalia > Artiodactyla > Ziphiidae > Mesoplodon > Mesoplodon mirus. The sequence continues at coordinate 64,897,992 of NC_138993.1, read as the reverse complement.
AGCCATGCCAAGCGTCCTGGAGAAGAGCTTTCTGTGCACAACAACATGTGCAAAGGTCTGGAGTGGGAAAGACGTTGGCAGGCTTAAGGGAGAAATGGGACGTTAGGGACAGCGGTTGGGGCAGATCATTCAGAGCCATGACAACGGTGCAAAGGAGCCATCGGGGAAATTTTACAGTAAGGAAATGATATGACTGATGGATGTTAAAAGCTCACTCAGTGTAGTTTTCCAAGCAAGAGATGATGGGGACTTGGAAGAGGATGGAAGCAGTGGAGGAAATAATTTACAGTCATGAGTCCACAAACTCAGTGTGAAAAGAAGTAACCTTTTTCATTTTTTAATAATAGAAAGAAATTTCGCCTAAAAGATTCCATTTCCTGAGACAGAGGAAAATGAAAGCATCCAACTTAACTCAGTCACTGCTCAGTTACCCTCTGTCTCTTTACGGTAAACAGTGAAGTTGGTGCTTCTCCCCTTCCCTTTCTCTTTGCCTCTCTCTAGGGTGGTCTGAGCTAAGGGAGTTTATGTAGCATCTTCACACTGGCTGCAGGAGATGTGGTCTGTGGGGAGTATCCTGTTTCCACAGTCTTTCCTGACAATGTATAGTTAGTCTCTCCTGGATGAAGTGTAGGTCTTGATTTCTGCTGGGTCTCCTGCTGCCCTTTTATGACCTCAGTTGTCCACAGGATCTGCATCTTACTCAGCTGTACTATGGGGCCCTTTCTGTCTGTCAGCCCCTTTGGCTCTTCTATGGCCTTTTCTCAGGGACACATTTGCATCTAAATCAGTGGTTTTCAACCCCACCAGACCCAGCACTCATTTTTATTGAACAGATATTTTTAAATAATCCCTTTAATAATCCAAACTTAAATATCATAGATAATAGAATCTACCCACACACATAATTAACCAAACTAACCTAAAATGCCCTAACTGTAATGTTGAGATACAAAAAGAAAGTACTTAATAATAGAACACTGTATATTTTAACATGTAAATGCTCAGACCTGACTACAGTAGACAACATAAAGAAGTAGTCAGATGCTTGTGTCTCTTAAATATCTTGTTTGAATACAAGAGAAGTAAAATCAGAAGCCATCCCTTTCAAGAAGAATTTGAAAGAGCAGAGATGTTAGTGGATACTAGAATTTAAAATAGTGTTAGAATAAGTAAGAATAGTCGTGATTTATAAATTTACATACGAAAAGAAAAAGAAGCAAAGATGATACACCAAGACAAACTGCAGATTTTGGGAGTGAGGAAAATAGGGAAGTATGGTTTTCATAAATGAGCTAGCTTTTCTTTTTCAATGTTGGGTCAAAATACTTCTCTGTAATATCAAATATCTCAAAATAACACACTTTCTATCTTGAAGTCATGCTACACATCAAGGCTAATCCGATTTCTGAATGTAGTGGAATATTTAAAAGTCATGTGGAAGCAAGACAGTTCTATCACTGCAACCACCAAATAAATGCAGTAGTCTCCCCATCATTGTGAGAAGCCCAAACACCCCCCTAAGCCTTATTACCGCTCCCACTGAGAATCTAGTAACTCCCTTTTCTTTCCCCTAACAATATGAATCAGTTTGGGGGAGATAAAGAGACCAAATCAGCACTCATTTTTTCCTCACTCAGTCAGACTTTGGTTCTTGATAGGTAAAGCTACACTTTTAGAATTTTTTTGAAATGATACCTATTTTTTCTTCAGAAAGTATGGTTTTGCATTTGAAACCAAAACTTGCAGACATTAATTACCCAAGGTCGCATAGCTAGTAAGTGATGGTACTGGATTTGAACCAGGTGGTTTGCTTCAGATGCAGAAAGTGACTGCATTCCAGATGGATGCTGGAAGCCAAATCAATAGGACTTGCTGATAGATTGGATAAGGGGGAGTGGACAAGGGGCGACTCAGAGATGACTCTGAGGTTTTTCATTGGAGCTACTAGAATGCTGACATTCTATTTATTAAAAGGCTAGAAATTAAGGAGAAACCAGTTGGGAGGCTGGGGATTCCGGAAAGGTGAATTCTAATTTCAGCTTTGGATAAGTAAAGTGTAAAGTACTAATGAGACAGCCAAATGGAGATATTAAATAAATGGCTGTATATAGGATCTGGAGCTCAGCTATGATTGGACAGGAGATAAAATTGTGGTGGTTTTAATAACATAGGTAGCACATAGCCATGTGTGTTCTGTAAATATTTGTTGAAGGAATCTGTGAAAGACTAAGTAAGCAATTACTATAGTCCAAGAGAGAATTGAGACACAAACAAAAGGAATGGTAGTGGAACAAAAGACCAGAAATTTGAGAAACATTTCACAGGTAGAATCAACAGGATCTAGTGACTAAGTCTGAAGGCGTGTGAGAGGAGGAAATTAAGGATGACTGAAAGTATCCTAGCTTGGAAAGCTACAAGGATGGTAATACCGTTACTATGAGAGCAGAAATAGATAAAGGATTGGAGTGAAATCAGTGTAGATAATTATTAATTCCTTCAGCAAATTTAAGTGTTTGCATTTTTCAAAAGGGTTTGAGCCTCAAAACATTTACATTCCGTTTTAAGGAAGAAGGCTTTAAAAATTTACTTTCATTTGTCTGCAGTAAGCCAGATAAACTTAGTTTAATTACTAGCTTTGGAAACTAAAGTCTAGATAGAAGTGTATTTTGTAAAGACTATTTTCTCTTTCCTAATGTTTCATATGATGAATCAGGATGCAATGCTCCTTTTTTCCACATTGGCAATGAATTATTATCTTCAGAGCATTTTCTTAAAACTTTCAGTTCTTCTCATTATTGTTTTAGTTTTATATTTCGTCAAGAAAGCATATTCTAAGTGCAAAAACCAACTGTTTAACGTAGCTACAAACCTGCCTACCGAAACCCAAGTCAAGGTCTTACACACAACCTCAGAAGTGCATATCTATTTTTATTCAGTCAAAAATAAAAGTATTTGTTTTTAAAATCATGCTATGAAATGCATGGGGTTTTATCAATTAATTCTTAATTGTGCTCCAGACACACAAATTCAATATACTTTTTTTGCAGAAAAAGCCATTTCAAAACAGTTGCTCTTTCATTTTCCTCCCTCCACAGAGTGGAGCTGTCTACTGATACTGATGATTCTTTCCAGTGAATTGCTCTTAAGCATTTAATGCTAATTCTTCCCAATCATTGTTAGTTAAACGTTGTTCTTGTGATTTTATAAGGCAATAATGCATCATTTAAGTGTCTAACACTGATGTGCTGTCCTATGTCCTAATGTAGCAAATGCAGAAACATCTCATTCTCCTGAAAAAAAACAAAATTAAAATATCTGTCTTTCTGGGTCTTTGTTGTGAGAAGTTCTATTTGCTAAAAGCACAGAATGGCAGAGCAAGATAAAACGATCGTGTGCTTCACACGATAGCTCCTTATCCAAACCAAGTGCCTCACCCACACTTGGAGAGGAGTGGGCTGGGAGCTTTGTTTGCTGTGGAGAGTGAAAACACACACTAGCTCTTTGACTAGGGCTCTTCCCTGGGTCTGCTTTACCAGCTCCTGTTCTAGCACTTATGTGTTTACGTTATCTGTCTAGACTGGACCATCATCTCCCTTGTCTCACCTCCCCATCACACACACACACACACACACACACACACACACACACACACACACACTTCCTGGCAAATGTCGATCAGGAATACTCTTCCAACTCAGGATCCATCTCACCCTTCCACATTCAGCTGAAACATCTCTTCCAAAGCAATTTGGACGCTCCACAAGCCTTCGGTTGCAGGTGAAATTAATTGTCCCTTCCTCTTTTCTACCTCACTACAATTTTGTCGCTCTAGTATTGTACCATTCTGTATTTAAATTATGTTTATATGACTGACTTTTAAGTGAGATCGTGAACTCCTTGTAGGCAGGCACTATTGATTACTGATCGCTCTATCTATCTAGTTGAGGTAGGCAGAATTCCAAGGTGACCGCCAACGACCATTGCCCTTGTATAATCCAGTCCTGTTGAGTGTGGGCAGAAGCTGTGATTCTGTTATGTTATATGGCAAAAGGGAGATATTTCGAGTTAGACCTGAGTCCTCTAAAAGCAGAAAGTTTTCTCCAGCTGGTTGCAGAGGAAGAAGTCAGAAAACCTCATTCCCACTGACCTGGAGGAAGCAGCAGTAATCATGTTGTGAATTGTCCATGAGGAACCATGTGGAAAGGAATTGCAGGCAGCCTCCAAGAGCTGAGAGGGTCCCTGACCAATAGCCAGGGAGAAAACAGGGACCTCAGTCCCACAGCCTTAAGGAACCCGATTCTGTCAAAACCTGAATGAGCTTGAAAGCAGATTCTTCCTCGCTCAGGACCTCGACCTAGCTGACACCTTGATATTAGCATTGTGAGACGCTAAGTGCAGAATCCAACCTGGACTTGTTACCTACAGAACTATGACCTACAAAACTGTTTTGTTTTAGGCCAGTATGTTTGTGCTAATTTGTTACATTGCAACAGAAAAGTAATACACTAGCCCAGTGCCTAGTACATAATAAAATATTGGCTGGTTAGTTATTAGGTGGATGGTTTCAATTAATGAATGAGGTTATGGAAGGAAGGAAGGAAGGGAGGAAGGGAGGGAGGGAGGGTAAGGAAGGGAAGAGAAAGAAATAGACTAATTAGAAAAAGGGCTTGTAGGGGCTTCCCTGGTGGCACAGTGGTTACGGATCCACCTGCCAATGCAGGGAACATGGGTTTGAGCCCTGGTCTGGGAAGATCTCACATGCTGCGGAGCAACTAAGCCCGTGAGCCACAACTACTGAGCCTGTGCTCTAGAGCCCGCGAGCCACAAATACTGAGCCCACGTGCCACAACTACTGAAGCCCGTGCACCTAGAGCCCGTGCTCTGCAACAAGAGAAGCCACCACGATGAGAAGCCTGCACAGCACAACGAAGAGTAGCCCCCGCTCGCCACAACTAGAGAAAGTCCGCGCACAGCAACAAAGACCCGATGCGGCAAAAAAGAAAATTAATTGATTAATTAATTATTTTTAAAAAGAGCTTGCATTGTGGCCCATTCAAGGACAAGTGAATTTTCAGAGAATGAATAAAGGAATTTCTTAGAATGATTGATGGGCCTTTCTGAGCCGAACAAGTGTGACAGACATATTATGTCTGTTTAGATTAGATTTTTTTTCTATTTGTGTTTCCTGACTCCCATCCCATTCTTCATCCTTAATCTATCCTTGACCATTTTGTCATCCCTACCCTGACCTGACCCCAACTTGTCTGGTGAGAAAGAAAAACAGCGCTGAAACCTGTCAGTCGGTAGCTGGCTTAATTGCTACAAGCTAGGCCATGGTGTGTTCCTGTTTTATATAAACAGCTTCCCATAATATCATCGTCAGGTGAGGACTCCATGATTACGAGCAAGACAAAAACAAGACCACCCTGTAAACAAGCCTGAACAGAGATCAAAACAAAGACACCATGCAACCACAAAATGACCAAACATCTCCTTCTCCCAGAAAATACAAATGACAGCTGCTTCTTTTCCAGTGACAACTCTCCCCTCAACTGCACCAGCATGTAGCCACTGCCTTCTCAATATTTCTATTTGGTAGTTTTACTAATATCTCCAGCTCAACATATCTATAACCAAATTCATGATCATTCCCTTATGGGTGCCCCAAGTCAGTGGCACAATCACCTCAAGCCAGAAACCTGAGAGTCATCCCTGATAATTCTTCTTTCTCACCCCTGATATTCAATCCATTTTCAAGCCCTATAGCTTTTACCTTTCAAATATTTCTCAGAACATTTTTATTTCCATTAGCATAATAAGATAAGGTACTATTATCCACTCCTTTGGTTCACAATTCATCATAAATGGTTTTCCTGTTTCTGTATCTATCTATTCTTTACCCTGAAGTCATAATATTCTCCTCATATATCTGATCATATCATTCCCCTGTGTACAGTGCTTCAACGGTTTCTCATTGCTTTTAGGATAATGACCTAAATCTTTAAAATAGCCCTCAAGGCCCTTCTCATGCCCACCTCACTCACCCCCCTCATTATTTGCACTATAGTCACACTGGTCTTCTTTCATTTTCTAGAATGTACCGTGGATATTGTATTTTGCCTCAGGACATTTGCATATATGGTGTCTCTTCTAGAACATGGCACCCCACCCCCAATTCAGCAAGTTAATTTCTGCTTATTCTTCAGATCTCACTTCAAGTGTCACTTCTTCAGAGAAGTTCTTCTGGATTCATTCCACCACCATATCTTCTAGCACCTCCTCTTCTAGCGCCATGTATCTTCATTCCACAGCATTTTAGCTGCTTTTAATTGTACATTTATTTGTATGTCACTCGATTAATTTCCCTTTTCTTTACTAGACATATGTTCCAAAGGGCAGTGATGATGCTTTTACTCATCACTGTAACTCCGTTGGCTAGCATAGTGGACACTCAATAAATATTTGCAGAATGATTGAATCTAGCCTTTCTGAATATCCATACCCTGCTAGTCTAGAGAGACAACGTTTACTCTGTCTTGATGTACATACATTAGGAAGACTGACATTCCCTTTTTTGGCAAGAGACAGCTCAATCCGCATTTGGATGAAGGACTTTAACAAAGTCTTTCTGCGTTTTAAGGATGACTGTTTTTTGTGTCCTAAAGTCTCCTTGTCCTTGCTGATGGCTCTTGTGTCTTAGGTGTGTTATCTGCCCCCATGAACTCTCCAGAATCCCTCCCTCACTCTGCTAGAAGTGTCACTGTATGTCACTTGAGAACTAGAGGCTGATTTATTACTGTATGCCCAGTAACCTCTAGGGGGCACCAAAAATTATAGCTATTTCAGCAAAGAACTCTAAAGCAATTTGCTCAGTGTTCTCTAAAATAGCAGAAAGGAAGCCAGCTTGTGTACCACCATATGCTACAGGGTTATATTTATAAATACCCCTTTGCTGTGTTCTGAGACAAGTCACGAGTCTATTCTCCCTGCTGGCTCAGGGGACACACCTCTCTTTGACTGCTTGGGACTTCCCAGATTGTTCCCCTGCACCATCCAACACCACAGAGGACAATGAATGAGCATCTCACGTAGTGTGGATGGCTCACTGCACACAGTGACTTTCTTGGCAAGACTTGTATTTTATCTTTGAAACCTCATGCAAATGCTTTGTTTTGTTCCATAAAATATTCCAGTATACTTTCATTTGAAAATGTTTTGCCCCCAACACTTTGACTAAACGTGATATTGCCAAATGCTATGTCGACCTTGTACTCCTGCATAACCCTTAACACAACTCTCTACCAAGCTGCTATATATACACCAATTTTGCAACAGGGCTGTGAAGTTACAATATATATTTATATTTAAACATTAGTAATATCATATACACAAAAGTGTACATAACATATAAGTATAGTTTTACAAAGCCACCCCCCAGCTTAAGAAAGAAAATATTATCTGTATCTTTGAAGCCCCCTGTTATTCCCTCCTAAATTTACCTTCCCTTCCATCCCTTCAAAAAGGTATAAGTTTCACTTCTTCAACTTTGCATTCACATTCCTTATTTTCTAAGTTTTAACACTATAAATATATTTCTCAACAACATATTGTTTTGTTTGATCTGCTTTCTAACTTTGTGTATGGGGACTCATCCTGCCCATTTTCTTCTGTGATTTGCTTTTTCACTAATCAGTGTGTTTTTGGAATTCATCTGTGTTGATATATATGGCTGTCATGCATTCATTTTCTCTGAAATCCTATTATTTCTTCCAAGCAGTGTCTCAAGTCAGAATTTCTCTTCTTACTTTTTGCCAGAGGGCACAGGAACAATATGAAAACTGAGAAATGTGCACAGCCATAAGCATCCATTCTTTCCACAAGGAAAATATGAAAACCACCTCTAATTATCACCTCAGGTTACTTACATTTTCTGACTCTGGAGTAATTTGCATTTTACAGTTCTTCTTTTAATTTAAGACAAAGATAGATAACAGCATAAACCCCCTTCCATTCTCATAAAAATCTTTAGAATGACAGTTTTGCTGTCTTTCACTTCCACACAATTTTACTTTGTAAATACATTTCCCAAATGGATGAACACCTATTATAATTTAGTTATTGAAATACAAATAGTATCGTCTAAAGGATTTCTTGATTATTTTTTCATCTTGCCTGTTTCAGAACCATATTGACTATTGCCATTTGCTATTGCCAATGTTACCTTTCAGGGTTGTACTCTGGGAAGGAAATTTTACCCGCAAAAGAGCTTTTAAAAAATACCCATATATTATAGAAGAAGATGCAGGCAAAAAACTATAGTTGGTGAACCAGGCATGTGTTCTTTTATAGATGTTCACTGAGCATCTGCTAAGTGTGCTGATCCAGGATCTAGGTGGGACGTGGATGCATAGAACAGGATCCCATCGTAGGAGGGGTTCACATGCTCAGCAGAGAAAAGACCCACCTGTGAGGCTGTAATACAAGGCAATGGATGATGAGGGAGTTAAAAGAGCTGCAAACAAAGGACAGGAATTAAAGAGGAAAATAATTTCCAGCCATGGAGTTAGAGAAGGCTTTAAGGGAAAGAAGCTATTTAAACTTTGTTAAGTTTAGTAGGATTTTGACAGCCTACTGGAACGGAAGTGACAGGATATTAAGGCTGAGAGCACCAGCACCAAGAATGCAGAGGTAAGAAGTGGCACAAAGCTCAGGAAGCAGTGAGTAGTCTCACTTGACTGTAGTAGGTAATTTAGAGCAGCGGTCCCCAACCTTTTTAGCACCAGGGACCAGTTTCGTGGAAGACACTTCTTCCACGGATGCGGGGGGCGGGGGCGTTCGGGCGGTAACGCGGGTGATGGGGAGCGTTGGGGAGCGGCAGATGAAGCTTCTCTCCCTTGCGCGCCGCTCACCTCCTGCTGTGCGGCCCGGTTCCTAACAGGATGCGGACCGGTACCGCTCTGCGGCCCAGGGGCTGGGGACCCCTGATTTAGAGGACAGTGAAGGAAGTGATTCCTATTTTTAAATAACTTTTTCATACCGTTTCTTCCTTGGGTCTTAGTGGGTCAGCTCTCCTTTTACCTAATGCCCGGCCTTATGTACTGACATAACAGATACACACACACACACACACACACACACACACACACACATGCTCACACACAAGTAAAATTCAGTAGTTTGGCTGGATATACAGATACGGAGATTACATCACGCATCCCATAGCAACAAATCTTTACCATGTATTTCCCTTCCTCCCAGAAGTCCCGTCTGCCATTTAGCTCCACACTTCTGTAGACCTCTGCACCTGAACCTACCTCTTCTCCCCTCTCTCTGCCTCCTGTTGGCCATCTCTCCTCTAGCCTTCAACCCCTGAACTAGATTCTCCCTTCTGAATTTCTCCTTCCCTTTTTATCACGAAGACCCATCTGGCTTTCATTTTCTCCAGGTTTTCTTCCCACCCAGCAGCAAAGAAGGCCTCGTAGCTTTCAGAAAAAGAAGAGGAAGATAAGTAGAAAAAAGAGGAGGAGATGGAGAAGGAAGAGAAAAGGAAGTAAGGAAAAAAGAAAGAAAAAGAGAGACAAGAAAGCTAAGTAATGTCTTGCCTAGAAAGATGATAGAACAAGAATACAAAAACTTACACTTTATATTTTCTCTGAACAGTCACAAAACTTGGTTTCGTCTCCAGCGTCCAGACAATGTAGATGAATTGGAGGTCAGCAGGGTCCTCCAAGTATCCAAGAGCACTCATTGATATAACTTCGACACTGGTATCAAGATTTCATTTTGTAAAGACAAGATTTCATTTTGTCTCTACCATTATTCTGGTTTGTCTATGCTTAATTCCTACCACTCCATTTGCAATAGCCTTTGCTGCCCATTGCTTTCTACCACGTACGTCTCTTCTTGCTGATTTTTCCCATGGGTGGCATTGTTGGGCAGACCATGTTTTGAATATTCATGGCTCAACCTCTGCAAGGAAAACATAGAACAAGGAAAACAGCTGTCAAGAACTCTACAAAATTCTGTTTCTTGGATTAAGACCACAGGATGCACCTGCAGATAAATGTTATTACATCTGTTTTTTTCCTTTGTGTACATCTATTAAGCAAAGAGATATTGTAGTCATTGATTCCACAAACTCTGTTAATAACCAACAGCATCAGGTTCATGTAAGTAAAAGGTAGTTAAGCACAACCTGCTCCTGCCAGCAACAGTCCCCTGGAGCCCCTCCTGCCTAATCGTTAACTCCTACAAACACATGAGACAAGAAAGTCAGTGCAGAACTAATGTAAAACCCAGGGGGTGGAAAGTAATAGGAAACTCAACTGCTTAAGCTTCCTGGATCGCTGGAGAAAATCACTTCTAAACAATTACAGTATATTTGGTTAGCATCAACTCCTCCAAGCCAGGAAACAGAATCGTTTTTGATTAATAAGCAAAAGGAAAAGCGCATACGGTAAAATTAAAATAGCGGAGTTGGCACTATATCTGTTGATTAAATAATGATCTAGTCCTTTTTCTATGATCAGCTTACTAAGATTTTCCAAATTCAAAGGGAGTGCTTCGTATAATATCAAATTTTAGACAGCCTCCATGGGATCCTTTTCATGATTGGTAATCATCGTTTCAAAATACGTATCATCCAGCTGCTATGCCTAAAAAGGCATTCACTGGCATAAGCTGACTTATTAAGAATATCAAAGGCACCTAGGAAAGTTGGAAATCACCAATTAGCAGATTGTTATTACTTTTATGACTTGTGTGGGGGGGGGTGTGCGCACATGCGTGCGCATGTGTAACTATTCTAAGGAAAGGGGTCTTAGCTGTTGCAAGATCTGAAGGGAGCAGGATATTTATGGAAATTGTTAAACAAAAATCATTTTATCCCTGAATAAATATTCTCTTAATATGAGAGTCTGGGTGATGTAGTAGAAAAAGCAACTGGCTTGGAGTCAGACAGAACAAGCTCTGTCACTGGCTGAGTGATTCTGACTGAGTAAACACCTTCGCTTCTGTAACATGGAGATAGTCCTACTCCCTATATATCACAGTGGGATTGAAAGAATTAGAAGAATTGACCTTTGAAAAATATCTGTTCCCCTTTTTCCCTCTCTTGCCTATCCTTGACCAGTCATGCACATTTCCTTGGTGAAGAATGAAAACCTTGTCTCTAGAGTGGGACTAATCTCTGCATAATGTGAGAAGATGCTCAGATGAGCACAGGAGCATTCAGTGTAAGAATTTGTGTTTGTTGGCTTGTTGGTTGGTTTGTCTGATATAGGGGCAAAGGTTACAGGTTGGTGCGATTTTTACTCTACCAAAAGAAAACTAGAGGATCCTTTATCTTCCCTTCTCCTCATTCAGGAATCAAGCTTATGTCTAATATTCAATTATATTTAAGTGAATGGGACATTCAGAGAATGGGACAAAGACAGTTCGTGGCAACACTGAGGTTTCCACCTTTGTTTTGAATCCTCTATTTAAGGAACAGACTGGCACCAGGGATACATAGGATATACATAGGCTAGAAAAGTTAGATTCTTTTCTCATATTTCAGGTAAACGGACTGCATATTTCAGGTAAACATTATGGAACTGAATTCTGTGAGTTCTTTTAGGCAAAGTATTAAAAAGTAAATAGGTACTTGATCATTATCTCCTTACGTCTTTTATAATTTTATTTCCCCCAATATTTCCAAAGTATTAGATATAGTAAGACACTCTCCATTTTTTGAGCTATTCTATAAAGATCATAAAGATTAGATTATCCTAAATTTTGTTCCATTCCCTACTAGGACATTTCAGCAAAACATGCATACTACAGTAATAAAACTTCCATAGAGACAAGTCCTTCATTGGTCCAACAGATCACATTCAATGGAGAATATGACGTCTTTGGCACAGATCTTGTTGCAAATTCAGCCTTAAATATTCACACATATAATCCTCAATACATCCTTTTGCATTTCAAATAATTGTTTTTCTTTACTTTTTTTTTGCCTGATTCATAATAAACTGTGCTTTTATTTATTTTTTTAAATTGTGGTCAAATGCACGTAACATAAAATTAATGCGACTTGAGCAACTCATTTAATCTCTTCTATTTCTCAGATTTTCTCATTATGTGGATTCCAAATTCTGCCACTTATGCCCTAAATTCTTACATGGAGATATGAACTAATCAGGAATTCACAGCTGACCCTGCAGTTCTAGAGGCCTTTGGGACCTAGTTTTTGGAGTTACAAAAGCCCTCAAAGACTTGCCTTTGGTGTACATATTATCTAAGTATCTAGAGACAGCAGGTTATGGCTTAGTGAATTCTTCCATCACCACAGAGCGCAGGCTGCCAGCACTTCATCCATGATATGGAGGGAACTCTCACTGCCGTTAACCATCCCTCTTCACCATAACCAGTTCCCCGTGTCCTTCGTTTCCCATCAGCCTCTGTTGCACACAGCCCTATTCCTGATTCCAACTTATACTCATATTTTAGTTGCAAGGAACTTAGAGCCATGTTTGTTGGGATTCAGAAGTCAGACAACCAGTCTTCGTGAGAGGACAGGAAACTTGGCCCAGGTGACTCAAAGAGACGGATTGGTTTCCTAGGGCTGCCAGAACAAAGCATCACAAACCGAGTGGCTTAAAGCAGCAGAAATGTATCACCTCATAGTTCTGGAGACTAGAAGTCAGAAATCTAGGTGTCTGAAACCTGTAAGGGAGAATCCTTCCTTGCTTCTTCCCAGCTTCTGTTTGTTTGCTGGCCATTCCTGGCATTCCTTGGCTTGCAGCTGCAGCATTTCAATCTCTGCCTACATCTTCACAAGGCAATCTTCCCTTCCTGTGAGGGCACCAGTCATATTAGATTAGGGCCCACCCTGATGACCTCATCTTAACGTGATGACACCTGCAAAGACCCTTTTCCAAATAAGGTCACAATCGTAGGTACTGGGTGTTAGGACTTCAACCTATGTCTTGTGGGGGGAACACAATTCAACTCATCACAGAGTCTGACCTAGAAATTTGGGTAGGACCAGCTTTAGCAACTAGCTTACCTTGATGCCACCTCAGGGAACAAAATTTTATGGACCCCCTTGCAGTATTCCACTATTGACATGTTTCACTTCTTTATTCTCATGGTTTTAATCATTTTATGCCACCTACCAACTGCTCAGCTTTCTCTGAATCTCACATTCAAGATCAATGAGAGAATATGATTATTCTAATGAGTTACCTGCTCTTCTCTTGTGCAAAACCCTCAATTCTAATCACCGCTCAGGCCTTTGACAAGTCGATTCATTGTGGAAAGCTGGGTAGGGTGCCCACCCACCCTTTATCTCACCTGTGGCCAAGGGAACAGGGTCGAGAGATGTCGCTATAGCCATTTAAACTTATGCAGTCATCTAGGGCTACTCTGCTTGGCAGGGGACCCTGTGCAGGAAATGATTGGCTGTCTAGGACACAAAGAAAGCCTGTAAATATAGAATAGAATTATTAAACATAGACATCTATGCCTAATACTTTAAGAATGTAAGTTATGAAATTTAAAGAATTCACCACCTACACCATAAATCCACCTTGCCACAGAAATGTACTGTGATATAAATTTAACAAACAATGCAGTGATTCATAACTATCTGTATGTTAATGCTGCTTAGGGAATCATAATTTTTAATTACCTGAATTTTACACGTTTAAATTTGCATATATATTGTTACATTATTTCAGCTTTAAAGACTATATATGTACTATATGTATATGTGAAACATTATAATGTGTATGTGTCTAATTATAATTGAACTCAAGGGATCCCTATAATGATTCAATATCAGAGAGGGAAGAAAATCAAAGCCAAAAGCAATAAATCCATTTAAATTATATGTTTAATAGCTTGTGGCTGCAGTTTTTTTATACTTATTCATGTGTAACTTTTATATTTTGCATTGATTTTAAAGCTGTTTCTTGGCCCCATGACCCCATGTAAATCAACTCAGTCAAAAATTTTACATATTCACATTAATGGGAAAAGATATGACATGTTCATTTACATTACTGAAAAGTAATTTTTACATGTTCACCATAGTTATGCTCAGTATAAGTGATTGCATGGATTCAATGATTAAATGACTGTAACTTAAATGCTATGTTTAGAATCATGAAAATAAGTTGTTATATAGACTCAATGTTTTTCAGAAGGAAGTATTTCATTCAAAACAGACTCTTCAGTCTACCAATTTGAAACATTATAATCAGAGTGTGATTTACTGTATTTCCCAAAGCATGAATAATATATCCTGATTGCCTGATAATGTTTTGGTCTTAGTTATCAGTATATTTTTTGGTTTTATCTTACTGCATTTGAAATATATGAGGATCTGATTTTAATAGGGGTATGAGCCTCAATCCTCATTTAGTTAAAGCTGAATATAATACATGAACTGGGGCAATATGTCTTACTTATACTCACTGGAAATTCAGCACCCAGAAATCGCAGTGGTGAATTGAATAGCAGCAAATGGAGAATAATGTTATTGCTTGTTTTTGCTTGAGTCTGGTTTAGTCTCCATTTATACATGGCATGAGAGAGCCATCTACAGAAAGTTAAGAAAAGAACTGTCTCCTACAATAAGACCAGAAAGTCTGAGGATATCTGTTAGAGACATTACCTTGTGGTGACATGTTAAACATTCTGTCACACAGTGGATGTAGAATTGGAGCCTGGAATGGGCTCAGAGGATATTAGGTGACTCTTAGAAGGATTTAAAACCACCATGTCTTAGTAATACGGGTCAACATTCACGCTGGTCTAAAGTCCAGAAAGATCTGATGTCAGGCCAGGGAGAGCAGGCAGTCACAAGGAGTCTGGGATAGTAAAATCAGGAAGCAAATCATAGGTTTGACACAGGAAGCCCTGGGCAAGCATGAAAAGGACTGTTTAAGACTCCATCTTATCTTTGAAGCAGTATCCTTCCAAGATCAGGAAGCCCAAGATTCTGAGGCAGTGCCACTTTGTTTTGGTGGAAATGTGAGTACAACTTCCTCGGAACGCTGGTAGCTTCTCTGTAATGTATTACCTGCTGTCAGCAGCTCTCTCCTGGATCCCTGAGACATTCAGTTGGGTCTTGGAGAAGTGACTCTGATCACATTTGCTTTATTAGTTATTTTGATCACTGGGTATCTATCTTTTACCCCAGCTGGACTGAACTCCCTGAAGGGAAGAGTTTCTGTATTTGTTTTTCATTTGGTTTGGTTGTTAGTTTGTTTGTTTATATATGTGGTTGGTTGGTTAGTTGGTTGATCATTGAATCCCCATGGGTTTGCTCAGGGTTTGTAGTAGGGGCTCAGTAAATTCTGAATGAATGAATCCTTGCAGCACACGATGGAGGTGGCTCCCTATTATGCTTAAATCTCGAGTGATCCAGGACCTAGACAATTTGACAGGGTAGGCATGACGGCAGTGCCAGATAAACTAAGAGCTAAACACAAACAATGCCTGCTCTGTAAATTCATCTTCATGTCCCCTAGTTCTGCTTCCAGCCAGATTGCTGTCCGTCTGCCCCGTCTATGTAGAAACTCTAGAGGGGCAGAAATAATCAGAATGATGCTATTTATTGTAAATGATAGTGAACACTTACTGAGGTTTACGTGCTTGAGGTAGCAACTATTATTTTGCCTATTCTACAGATTCATTCATTTGAAAAGTATTATTTGATGTAGATTATGCGTTTTTCAATGTTATTTACCTGGTTTTGATCATTGTGCTATAGTTTAAGAAGAGGTTAACGTTTAAGGATTCTTGGTGAAAGGGTAAATGGAACCCTATTATTTTTGCAACTGCTTTGTAAGTCTGAAAATTTTTCAAAATTAAAAGTATTTTAAGTATTATTTGAGCACTCTCTATGGGCCAGGTGTGTTCTAAGCCCAGGGGACACAGTAGTGAAAAGAACAAAGTCCTTGTTCATGGAATTTAGAAACTGAAACAGAAAACGTACTCCAGAGCCCGCATGCATAGTCATTAAGCTACAGTGCACTCATAATACCCTATAAGAAAAATTTAGTATGCCTGTGCAGGAAAATTAAGTTGTGCAAATAGAATTCAAGAAATAACTGGTATGGATAGATGTTATTGTTCATTTATAAACATAATGAGACAGAAATGGCACCAAAATGATTTTGTTAGGATCAAATATCATTTTAAGCACTCTCCTAATTTATAATATTTAAAAATTTTATTTTGAAAAATTTAATCATACAGAAAACTTGAAAGAGTAGTGCGATGAACTCCTATAAACCCTCAATTTCGTTTCAACAGTTTTGCCAAATATATACACCTTCTTTTATTGAATCATTTGAAAATGTGTCACAGACATTTTAAACATCATGCATCTCCAAAGAATAAATCTATTATCCTATATAACCACAGTTTCCTTATCACAACTAAGAAAATTAACTATTTTACAATATAACTAAATATCCAGTTTATATTCAAATTTACTCCCAGTTTTCCCCAAAATGTGCTTAATAACCATTTGGTTTTTTTAACAGGGATCCAATCAAGGCTCACACATTGTATTTTGTTGCTGTCTCTCTTGAGCATCTCTTTTAATCTAGGACAGTCCCATCATTTTTCCCCAGAAGGCATTAACCTACAAAAGTTCAGGCCAGTTTTATTGCAGAATGCCCCCTCGTCCTGAACTTGTTTGATTGTTTCTCACAACATTGTTTAACTTGTTCCTCTCTTCCCTGTACTTTCTATAAAGTGGAAATTAGGTTGAGAGGTTTGAATAGGTTCAGGTTTAACATTTTGGCCAATACTCCATAAGTGATGTTATATACATCTGATTGCACCTCATCGGAAGGCACATGACATCACATTGTCTCACTCTGTGAGATGCTAAGTGTGATCACTCAGTTAAGGCAGTGTCCCCAGATCACTCTTATAAAGATACACTTTTCCCTTTGTAATTGATAAGTAAACTCTGGGGTGATACTTTGGCACTGTTCAAATACCACATTCTCCAAAATCATTTTATGCAGTGGCTTTAGCACCTCTTCATGAGTTGTGTCTGAATGGAATATTACACTGGGGGTTTAAAATGTTGGTTTTCTGATGTTACCATTCCTTTTACATTTTATAGCTTTCTTTCCCCCACCACTTCCACTCCTACCTCTTTTCCCCTTCTCTCTTACTTAAGAATCACTGTGAAGCTGAGAGTATTTTTCATTCAATCTACTACTCTTAATTACTATCATCTTTTACCTCAGGTTATCATAAATCTGTCTGGTAGGAGCCTCTCCAAGCTTTCCTGCCTATTTGAATTCCAACTCATCTCTCTACCCTTATTTCATACCATTTTATCTGTCACGTGTTCTTTACTGGGAGTGTTACATGCCCTCTTCTTCTGTTCTCCTATTGTATGTTGCTTATATCTCAGTTAACATAACTGATACTTTTGCATGGTAATTATTTATAGGTTTGTCTCTCCACTAATGTATATGGACCTGAACGAAGAGACATATTTATACTCAGCATAGTCTCTATGAATATGAATTCTGACTGGTGGAATGAATCAGTGGTTTCTCTTGTTCAGTTTATCATTCCTCTCCAAGTTTTTTCTTTTTTTTCCTTTTCTTTTTTGCTATTTCTTTTATTTTACTTTTATTGAGGTATAACTGACACAGGAAATTATAAGATATTTAAAGTGTACATCATGGTAATTTGATATATGTATACATTGCCAAAGGATTCGCCCCATCTACTTAATTAACACATACATCACCTCACATATTTATCTCTTTTCTTTTGGTGAGAACATTTAGGTTCTACTCTCTTAGCAAATTTCAATTATACAATACAGTGTTAAACTATAGTCACTATGTTATACATTAAATCCTCAGACCTTATTCATCTTATAGCTGAAAGTTTGTACTGTTTTACCAACCTCTCCCTATTTCTTGAACCTTTTGGCAACAACTTTTCTCCTCTCTGTTTCTATGAGTTTGACTTTCTTTTTCTTTTCTTTTCTTTTTTTAGATTCCACATACAAGTGATACCATGCAGTATTTGTTTTTCTCTGTCTGGCTTATTTCACTTAGCATAATGCCCTCAAGTTCCATCTATGTTGTTGCAAATGGCAGGATTTCCTTCTTTCTCATAACTGAATTTTATACATACATATATATATATATATATATATATATATATATGTACACATATATCCTATATAGAAATATCCTATACATACACTTGAGGTCAGTCTAAAACAACTAATGATGTTCTTACAGAGGTTTTTCAGATTGTTCTATTTAGTCCAAGCACTTCAAACTCAAGCACTACATTGCTTTCTTATTGATGCTTCCCTGGTTTCCAGGTGAATCACCAGGATCAGAAAATGAAGGTGACAACAATGTCCTATTCTTAGTTTTTTGTGACATAGCAAAAACTTTTTTTTTAATAACAGAGATTTTCACTCTGGACTATAGAAGAATCCTTAGTTCCAACAACTTACTGGCTCAACTACAGGCATTTTTTAGTGCCACAGTTGATGGTAACAAATTTTAAAGAATAAATTAGTATCCCTTTCTTACAGAAATGAATTGCCTCACAGTTAAAATTTAGGTGAATAATTTCTGACGAACACTGGCTAAAATGGCTTCTAAGACTGGCACGATGCCATTGTTATCGGTGACAAAATGCTGATGTCTTCTTTTACCTCCACAAAACCACAAATGATGTTTCTCTTCCAGCAATTAATCATGGACTGGACTAGTTGGATATCACATTCAGAGCCATTTTAAACTGAGTCAACAAAAAATAATAGCTAATAGTAGTCTCTGGTGCACTCTGTACTTTCCAGAGTGGTTTAAAATATCTTATTTTAATCTTCAAAAAATAATCCATGTTTTGAGCCCAGATCTATATACCCAACTACCCATATCCTATCTCTATTTGGATTCCTCACAAATCCCTCAAACTCAGTATGTCCAAAACTCATCAGTTCTCCTGGCTCAGTGATTGTCAACTTGCCCAAGCCAGAGTCCTGAGGCTCAGCACTCACATAGTTATTTCTTTAACGTGTTCTCCCCCACACATTCAACCAACAAAGATTTTACATTCTAACATCCTAATATCTTGAATCCTACCCACCTCCTTGCCACATTCCACTTCAAATTCAACATGTCCAATACTGAACTCGCCTCTTGCCCCCTAAAACCTGCTCCATCTTCTCAGGTGATGAGAAACCCCTCCATCTAGTTGTCAGAGCTAGAAAACCGTAGGTCATTCTGGATCCCTCATGCTCCACACAAACTAGACACCCATGTGTTTCTTCTTTTCCAGCCCTACTCTACCGCCTTATTGACCCGTCATCCTCTCTTACCTGCACTATTTCAATCATCTTTTTCCTGATCTTTGGGGCTCAAGTTTGTTCTTCATATTGCTGCAGAATAACCTTTCTATTACATATGTCTGATAATATACTCTCCAATTTAAACCACTCTCAAAAGTGGCATAGAATTATGTTCAAAAACAAATGAGGGCTTCCCTGATGGCGCAGTGGTTGAGAGTCCGCCTGCTGATGCAGGGGACATGGGTTCATGCCCCGGTCCAGGAAGATCCCACATGCCGCGGAGCAGCTAGGCCCGTGAGCCATGGCCACTGAGCCTGTGCGTCCGGAGCCTGTGCTCCACAGCGGGAGAAGCCACAACAGTGAGAGGCCCGAGTACTGCAAAAACAAAAAAACAAAACAAAAAAAACAAAAGAAAAAACAAATGAAACTAATGTACTGTGCAAAAATTCAGGTTAGTGGCTACCTTTGGAGAGAAAGCTGTGGGTAATGAGTGTTAGGAGGCAGGAGGGCTGTTGCCAATATGTACTATTTTTTGATCCTGGTGGAGGTTCCATGAATGTGATAGACATATGAAAATTCATCGACCTGTACAAGTATGATGGGGGCACTTTTCTGTACATATGTTTTCCTTCAATTAAAAGTTAATAAAATTAAAAAAGAATTAATTAGCCAGTTACCTCCCTATTATGATTGAGCAATAGTTTCAGTTTTTTACAAACACCTTCATCACGGTGAGTTTCCGTTTTAATCACACTCAAAATCAAAAGTGTTCTGCTCTCGATAGTTAATCATCAATGACCAGCAGAAAGTCAAATGCTCAGTTATTACAGATAGTTGGGATCTACTGATTTGTTTCATGTCATAGTGATAATGCACCACCTCACCGTGAAACATTCTCTCTTCCAACGGGCAACTGTGCATCCACTCTATGGGATGACTCTTATCCACTCCCTTTTGTCACCACACTGTTTAATGCCGATGTGCGGGAGTTTTGTGAGACAGAGAGACATTCTGGTGTCACTAGCATCAATATGCTGACGCAGGAACATCAATATGCTGATACAGGCTCAACTCTATGCCAGCTGGTATTACTATTCTACTCTTCCAGCCTGGCTGAACTCGAGATAAAAATGAAAGCCAAATGCTTAAACATAAATCCAGACAAAACAGCAGAAAAACTGGTGGGCAAAGAGACACCTTCTGAGTCAATGACAGACATTATTCCAACATGTTGAATTATAGGAACTAGGAACATAAATTTTAGGTGAAAGTATGACTTAAAATTCTCAATAGGATTTAATAAAAATCCACACTAATGTAACCACTGATTAGGGAAATGTGTGAATAGAAAACTCTGCTATGGGAACACGAAGTTATAACAATAAGAAACTGAAAGTCTCAGAAAGCACCTATTAATGATGAAGTGATATAATGCATTATAACATGATATAATTGTAATAGAATATGATAAATATATAATAGGATAATATGTTTACTTATATATTTGCATTTTAGTGTCTGCCATGTGCTAGGCATGCACAAGGCATTTTATAGAGATTATTTTATTTAATGAAGTTTTACACATACTTCTTGTGATGCATTACAATGAGGTAAAAAATGGTGAGAAGTTCTCCCAAGTCAATGCCATTGTTCTTAGAGTTTTTATCCACTCTTTATTGTTTTCTGAGTACCCATAAAGTGTTCACATTGGTAGTTTAATCTTCACTATAATCACATAAGTTAACGTATTAACATAATGCACAAAAATACCTAAGTCCCCAGTAGCCAACTGTCGGGAAATTTTGCCACACATGACTGATGGTCTCCACCCAGCCAGGGTGTACCCTGTGATCCGTATTTACCTACTGCCTAATGCCCTCTTAGATGTTTCTGAGAAGTACATTCATATGCATCTCACCTCTCTTTAGAAGTCCCAGCCCCACATGTTCTGGATGCAAAACGATTCAAAATAAAAAAAAATTCTGGGGCAAAAGACAAAAGTGCTAGCCTACTGGGTGTTTATACAGTTTGTGAGGAGGAAGTGGGACCACTGAGCTAAAGGTGTTGATGTGAGGAGAGAAGCCTGAACTACAGGGAAAAGTGTATAGAAGCCAAGGATGGATAAAGCAGGGACCCTGTAAAGCAGAATAACCTGTGCCCTCTCAGTTTGTGTCCAGGTCCCTTTTTCTTCCAGCATAGCCATGAGCAGGAGCAGTGAATGACCTTCGAACACTCCGAACAGCTCTTCCAAATAGCCCTCTGGCAACTCTAGTTTAGCTTTGGAAATACATTCACACTAAATTAAAAATGAGTAATATCAGATTAACAGTAGAAGGGAAATGAAAAGAGGGAAGAGGAAAAAAAGACATGGGGCCCCAAAGTGGAATGGAGGTAAAAATGAAAATAAATATAAAGGTTAACAAGCTGAAAAGACAACCCTCAGAATGGGAGAAAATATTTGCAAATGAAGCAACTGACAAAGGATTTATCTCCAAAATATACAAGCAGCTCATGCAGCTCAATATCAATAAAACAAACAACCCAATCCAAAAATGGGCAGAAGACCTAAATCGACATTTCTCCAAAAGATATACAGATTGCTAACAAACACATGAAAGGATGCTCAACGTCACTAATCATTAGAGAAATGCAAATCAAAACAACAGTGAGGTATCACCTCACACCAGTCAGAATGGCCATCATCAAAAAATCTACAAATAATAAATGCTGGACAGGGTGTGGAGAAAAGGGAACCCTCTTGCACTGATGGTGGGAATGTAAATCGATACAGCCACTATGGAGGACAGTATGGAGGTTCCTTAAAAAGCTAAAAATAGAACTACCATACGACCCAGCAATCCCACTACTGGGCATATATCCTGAGAAAACCATAATTCAAAAAGAGTCATGTACCACAGTGTTCATTGCAGCACTATTTACAATAGCCAGGACATGGAAGCAACTTAAGTGCCCATCAACAGATGAATGAATGTATAAAGAAGATATGGCACATATATACAATGGAATATTACTCAGCCATAAAAGGAAACAAAATTGAGTTATTTGTAGTGAGGTGGATGGACCTAGAGTCTGTCATGCAGAGTGAAGTAAGTCAGAAAGAGAAAAACAAATACCGTATGCTAACACATATATATGGAATCTAAAAAAAAAAAAGAAAAACAGGTTCTGAAGAACCTAAGGGCAGGACAAGAATAAAGACACAGATGTAAAGAGTGGACTTGCGGACACGGGGAGGGGGAAGGGTAAGTTGGGACGAAGTGAGAGAGCGGCATGGACATATATACACTACCAAACGTAAAATAGATAGCTAGTGGGAAGCAGCCGCATAGCACAGGGAGATCAGCTCGGTGCTTTGTGTCCACCTAGAGGGGTGGGATAGGGAGGGTGGGAGGGAGACACAAGAGGGAGGAGATATGGGGATATATGTATACATATAGCTGATTCACTTTGTTATAAAGCAGAAACTAACACACAGTTGTAAAGCAATTATACTCCAATAAAGATGTTTAATTAATTAATTAATTAATTAATTAATTAATAATAAACAGGTTTACCAAGTCGGCTCATATTGTAAACTCTCCTCTCACTTTCTTTCCACCCCTGTTTCCCTCTCAGTGTCTCCACTGGACACAATATACACATAATATAAATCCCCTATTTGTTGTGCTATTGGAAGAGCCTCCATGCTTCTTCCTTTAATTTCCAAAATCCTTCCTTCCTAATTCTAGAGCTGAATTATGCACTCAGAATCAGATGAGAAAGTAAATGGGAAGAATGAATTTCTCTGGTCTTCCTTTAGCTAGGCAAAAATAACCGTTTTGGCTTTTGAAATAAAACAAATTGTTATTTAGTTATATCTAGATTAGTTGCTGGGTCAGGAGGATTTTCAACCGAAATAACACAAATGACGTAAGTTTTCTTGGCTCATGATACTTGATACAACTAATTTTAGACAAAATGATTTTTTAGCACTTGCAGCTGCAAATATAACCGATTCAAGATAACAACACTAAATTTTGATATTTTGTTACTTTTCAATTGTAGTATTTTTTAAATAAAGGCATGCCTTAACTTACTGCATTTGACTTTCAAGTGTTTCTTCAACAAATTAAACCCCCATTATGGTACTTATATTAGGCTAGAAGGTATTTACTTATTGCAGACCGTCCATTTCCTGATGTTGCCTTACAACTTGTCCTTTGGCTTCTAGAATCTAATTCCCCATAGTTTCCAGGTTAACCATTGCCTCAAAATGAAAACACTGAAAACAGAAGGGATACATGGTGTAGCAAACACAGCCAGCCGTCGACCGGATACACATGATGTTCTGGTTCCAGTTCCTTTGTAACAGAATCCCGATTTAGTTGGGAGAAATAGGGAAAATGTACCCAGCATTTCCGACACCAAGATGTGACCAGGTGGCAGAGAACTAGTTAATAGAGGTCAGAGAAAGTCATTTGCTAGGGCTTCCAGGAAAGTTTATTAAATATAGCCAATTCGGTTGGCATCCAGGTTTTACGTTTTGTCCTTTCTCTTTCTCCTTCCTCCTGCCAAGAAAATATAAGTGATGCCTGGAGACATAGGAGTCATCTATGACGGGTTAAAATCCACACATTAAAAATGGCAGAACTGGGCTTCCCTGGTGGCGCAGTGGTTGAGAGTCCGCCTGCCGATGCAGGGGACACGGGTTTGTGCCCCCGTCCGGGAAGATCCCACATGCCGCGGAGCGGCTGGGCCCGTGGGCCATGGCCGCTGAGCCTGCGCGTCTGGAGCCTGTGCTCCGCAGCGGGAGAGGCCACAACAGTGAGAGGCCCGCGTACCGAAAAAAAAAAAAAAAAAAAAAAAAAAGGCAGAACAAAAAGACACAAAAGATTGGGCACCTTTCAGCTGTCAAGTAGCTCTAGATTGCCTACTGCCAGTTTTACGAGAAAAAATATGATCTCTTACTGGCTTAAGCTACTCTTTGGGGGTTGTTGATACTGTCAGCCTAACTCAGTCTCTTAGGTGATACATTGAGAGATAATCTGAGTGAAGCATTGACAGAGGGACAAAAACAAAGGAGAGTGTCTTGTGCTCACACAATTATGGAAGTTACTTACTTGGGTATTCCTAAATTAGCTCTCGAATTAGTGTCAAAACTTATATTTTAAAAATACTTTGACCAGTTAGTGAAATGTAAATCAAAACCTCAGTGAGTTATCACCTCATCCCCATTAGGATGGCTACTATAAAAAACAAAACAATCAAACAAGCAAAAACCCAGAAACCTTTGTGCACTGTTGGTGGAAATGTAAAATAGTTCAGCCACTATGGAAAAGAGTATCAGTTCCTAAAAAATTTTTTAATAGAATTTCCATATGATCCAGTTATTCCACTTTGGGGTATACATTTATATGTTCAAAAAAATTAAAAGCAGTGCATCCAAGAGACACTCATGTTCGTAGCAGCACTACTCACAATAGCCAAAAGATGAAAGCCTCCCAAGTATCCAACAGATGAAAGGGTAAACAAATGTTGCATGTAAATACAACGGAATATTATTCAGACTTTAAAAGGTAGGAAATTTTGACACATGCTACAATATGGATGAACCTTGAGTACATTAATGTAAACCAAGTAAGCCAGCCATAAAATGACAAATACTACATGATTCCACTTATATTAGGTATCTAGAGTAGTCAAATTCACACAGACAGAAGTAGAATGGTAGTTGAGAGGGCCTGAGGTGGGGGAGAAATGGTGAGTTGTGTTTTAATGGATAAAGAGTTTTGGTTTTCCAAGATGGAAAAGTTCTGGAAATGGGCTATACAACAATGTGACTATACTTACTACTGAACTGCACACTTAAAAATGGTTGAGATGATTAATTTTATGTATGTGTATTTTACAACAATTAAAAAAATACTTTTACCATTTGTAGCATCTGATAATGTACATATCCACTGAAGTGGACTTTCTAGGAGGTTTGTTTAAATAGGAAAATTCTGGAATGTTTGTCTGAAAAATTAATTTAATTGCTTTATAGTCATTTTGTGTAGTTATTTCATTGAAAGCACTGAAAATAATTGACCGAAAGAAAACTGAAGTATTCTAGAGAAGTTACAATTCTAATCCATTCCTCACTTAATATTCAGGATATATTAGTTGAGCACTTATTATCAGCTAAACCCCACACAAGGAACTGGAGATACATGGTGACTAAGACATTATCTCTACATCCTGGTATAATAGAAAAGGCATGGGCTTTGCTGTTACACCAGATGCAAAAGAATGAAAGTGAACTCTAGCTAAAAGGTATAACATTCACATTAAACAGAGTACACAAAAGGGCCTAGTAAGCTAAGGAAAGGGAAAATAATTTTAAGAATAAGGAACATGGTAATAAGATTGAGGACAAAGGTGTATGGGTACATGGGATCAGAGTGTTAAATATTTTTAAATGTTTGTTTGCTTTTTAAACACAAGGAAAACAAATTAGCCATAGAAAGATTATCTAAAAACTTAGCCATTCCAACAGAGGGTATTTCTAAACAACACTGTAAGATTTAGAACATCAGCAGAGGATCTTCCAGGAAATGAAGTAACCATAGCCAATATTCAATTAAACATTATAAAAATCTAAAGTGTTTCTAGCAGTATATACATAAGGAATTTCATCTTAATTTTGTAGGCAGTGGAGAAGCGTCAGTGTTTTTTAAGGAAGACATGGACCTAATTCATTTTGTGGCTTTTTATTTCACTTTCTAAAAATTATGAACCACATCACCGGCAAGTAAGCTCCATGTCCCCACTACCTTTCCTAAGACTTAGACTACTACCAATATCTTTGAAGCTCTCTGTGGGTCCATCTTTGATCTCATCTTTTTTCCTTACCCAGAGATAATAAATATACTGAATTTTGTGTTAATCATTCCCTTATTTTCATTAGAGTTTATACGTATCCCTAAAGTTTATTTCATTTGGTACTAACTCTTTTTGAACCCCGTGTAATAGATTCCTAGTACATATATGCTTTTGTGACTTGCTTTTTCACTGACATGTTTTTGAGATTCATCTATGTTTATCTATATAGCTGTGACTATTGTCACTGCTGTTAGTATTCTATTGAACGAATAAACCACAATTTATTTTGTTATTCTACTTCAATGGATATTTGAGTATTTTGTTATTCTACTTCAATGGATATTTGAGTATTTTGTTATTCTACTTCAATGGATATTTGAGTATTTTGTTATTCTACTTCAATGGATATTTGAGTATTTTGCTATTCTACTTCAATGGATATTTGAGTATTTTGTTATTCTACTTCAATGGATATTTGAGTATTTTGTTATTCTACTTCAATGGATATTTGAGTATTTTGTTATTCTACTTCAATGGATATTTGAGTATTTTGTTATTCTACTTCAATGGATATTTGAGTATTTTGCTATTCTACTTGAATGGATATTTGAGTATTTTGTTATTCTACTTCAATGGATATTTGAGTATTTTGTTATTCTACTTCAATGGATATTTGAGTATTTTGTTATTCTACTTCAATGGATATTTGAGTATTTTGCTATTCTACTTCAATGGATATTTGAGTATTTTGCTATTCTACTTCAATGGATATTTGAGTATTTTGTTATTCTACTTCAATGGATATTTGAGTATTTTGTTATTCTACTTCAATGGATATTTGAGTATTTTGCTATTCTACTTCAATGGATATTTGAGTATTTTGTTATTCTACTTCAATGGATATTTGAGTATTTTGTTATTCTACTTCAATGGATATTTGAGTATTTTGCTATTCTACTTCAATGGATATTTGAGTATTTTGTTATTCTACTTCAATGGATATTTGAGTATTTTGCTATTCTACTTCAATGGATATTTGAGTATTTTGCTATTCTACTTGAATGGATATTTGAGTATTTTGTTATTCTACTTCAATGGATATTTGAGTATTTTGTTATTCTACTTCAATGGATATTTGAGTATTTTGCTATTCTACTTCAATGGATATTTGAGTATTTTGCTATTCTACTTGAATGGATATTTGAGTATTTTGTTATTCTACTTCAATGGATATTTGAGTATTTTGCTATTCTACTTCAATGGATATTTGAGTATTTTGCTATTCTACTTCAATGGATATTTGAGTATTTTGCTATTCTACTTCAATGGATATTTGAGTATTTTGCTATTCTACTTCAATGGATATTTGAGTATTTTGTTATTCTACTTCAATGGATATTTGAGTATTTTGCTATTCTACTTCAATGGATATTTGAGTATTTTGCTATTCTACTTCAATGGATATTTGAGTATTTTGCTATTCTACTTCAATGGATATTTGAGTATTTTGTTATTCTACTTCAATGGATATTTGAGTATTTTGTTATTCTACTTCAATGGATATTTGAGTATTTTGCTATTCTACTTCAATGGATATTTGAGTATTTTGTTATTCTACTTCAATGGATATTTGAGTATTTTGCTATTCTACTTCAATGGATATTTGAGTATTTTGCTATTCTACTTCAATGGATATTTGAGTATTTTGTTATTCTACTTCAATGGATATTTGAGTATTTTGTTATTCTACTTCAATGGATATTTGAGCTGCACCTAGTTTGGTTGTTGGTGTTATTATTATAAACAATAATTCTATGAGCTTTCTTGCATAGATTTCCTGCAAAACTTTCTTAAAAGCAAAGGTTGGCATACTATAGCTCAAGGGCCAAATATGTATAGCCCGAGAGTTAAGAATGGTTTTTTTTTAATTTTAAAAAAAGCAAAAGAATATTTCATGATATGTGAAAATAGGGAATTTGGTGTCCTTAAGTAATGTTCTTTGGAACACATTCACATCCATTTCTTTACATATTGTCTATGGCTGCATTCATGCTGCAATGACAGCGCTGACACCTAAGTCATCTAGACTTTCCTCAGAGTGTAGTCACGCTACCTATTCTTTGAGGCTTTTCTTAAGACAGTCTCCTCCTTTAATTCCTCTCACAGTTACTGTAATGTGACAGACCTTCAGATCTTGTCACATAAAACTTATGTACTTTTTATGTACTGTACTATCTTCCTAACCAAATGACAGTGTCACTTAGGGTTTGAGACCGTGTTTCATGACATAAATGTAAAGTAGCTGCTTTACACATGACTATTTTTGTGGTCAATAATCATGACACTATTTTTCAGATGCTTCCCTAGGGATTGAAAGAATTTGTACAGCTTCTCAAAGTGCTAGATTTAAACTCAGGAAATAATTTTAATGAGAAAAATTTGCTTTTCATTGGTTTATTGGTTCAACAAGATTTCTTAAAAATGTGCCTTCTTCTGGACTTTCATAGAACTTTATTAACTTTTCTCTGTAATAATATATTGATATAAGTTCTTATGTTCTTACTACACTCTAAGACCTTTGAAGACACTAACCATTTTATCTCAGTATTTTTCCCAATTTTTGATACAGTCTTCTTCCCATAGATGATATACAATATATTTTGAAGAAAATAATGTTTGTGCACATAACTATACAAACTTCTACTAGAAGATGTAAACGCAGAATATACTTTTCTTTGTCTTCCACTAACACATTTCAATCCTGGGTGTTTTGCTGAAGAAATAAAACAAACAATAGAAGCAGCAGAATAGTGACTTAGCAACCTTTGAATGCATAATTATAAAATACTGACCACGTATATAAGAACAGAAGGTTGTTATATAGCAGATTTAAAGTTCTAATATCATCCCAAATGATTAATTTAAAAATTACGTATTTCACGTACTTAATTTGCTATTTGAAAATTCCATCAAACATACCGGGAATTAAAGATTTGTGAGGCATTTGTAATCTATTTTAAATAAAATACACAAACCTAAAAAATCAAGTTTACTGCTGATACTTAAAGGAAACTAAACCATTACTCTTTGGTTATGATTTTGGGGTAATCTGGCTAAGGGAGGAAAAGCATAACAAATTACTTAAGCCTATAAATTCTTCCCACGTGGAATGAAGAGCAGGATTTTCGTGTCCAGTAGCCCCCTCTTATCTGTGGTTTCACCTTCCGAGCTTTCAGTTACCTGCAATCAACTGTGGTCCAAAATATTAAATGGAAAATTCTAGAAATAAGCGATTCCTAAGTTTAAAATCATACTCCGTTCCCAACGGAGGGATGAAATCTTGAGCCATCCCACTGGGGAGGTGAATCATCCTTTGTTCAGTGCATCCACTGAACAAAGTCACTTAGTAACCATCTGTCTGGGTTATCAGATCAACTGTTGGGATATCGCAGTGCTTTGTGTTCAAGTAACCCTTAGTTTACTTCACAATGGCCCCAAAGCACAAGAGTAGTGATGCTGGCAAATCAGGTATGCCAAAGAGAAGCCGTAAAGTTATTTTTTTAAGTGGAAAAGTGAAAGTTCTTGCCCTAATAAGGAAAAAAAATCACATGCTGAGGTTGCTAAGATCTACGGTAAGAACGAATCTTCTATCTGTGAAACTGTGAAGAAGGAAAGAGAAATTTATGCTGGTTTCGCTGTCGTACCTCAAGCTGCAAAAGTTATGGCCACGGTGCGTGGTAAACAGTCAAGATGCAAAAGGCTTTATATTTGTACAATAAGGTATTTTGAGAGGGAGAGAGAGACCACCTTCATGTAACTTTTATCATAATATGTTGTTATAATTGTTCTATTTTATTATTAGTTATTGCTGTCAATCTCTGTGTCTCATTTATCATAGGTGTGTGTGTATAGGAAAAAAAATATTATAGACAGGGTACTATCTGTGGTTTCAGGCATTCACTGGGGGTCTTGGAACATATCCCCCGAGGATAAGGGGAAATTGTTGTGTTTAAGATACTCAAATTAAAAAATGAGAATAGGGTCTTTCTTAATAAGGGATATCTGGAAGACTTAGGGGTGATAATTTTTAAAAGCCATTGCAGCTGTGAGCCTTTATTTAGGTGGGGAAAATTAAAGTTTTATTCTACTGCATGATAATTTGGCAGTAATAGTAACCACTATTTTCATTAAATAGTCTATGCTGTGCCTAAAAATAATTCAAGATGATTTATTCTATTAAACACAATATTCTTATTATAAAGCATTCATTAATCACTCCTTCCACCTACAGTGAAAACTGCTATCCTCATCAATTTCCATTCATATTATCCCGATGTGAGTAACTTTGAATAACATTTTGCTAAGAAATCTTAAAGTGCAATTGTGTCCCTGAACTACATTCAGTTCACAGCCAATCTGTGCCAAAGGATTATGGATAATAGAGGTTGGAATAGTTGGTTGCTCCACTAACTTGAGTGACTTTTATTGAGTCACTTAATTTTTGCGTTTTAGTTTTTCTATCTGTCCTTAGAAATGACATATAGAAGAGACCTTAATGTTGGTTCACAGCCTCAGGACTTCCCCAGGTGAAATTAGAATCTGGCCCCCATATACAGATGACAAAGAGAGACCAGAGAATTAGGAAGATTACTCCAGATTGGCAGGTGGCAGTTTTCATCAGCAAGGGAAACTTATACACGAGGCTTGTTATAAGGGGCTGGCTATAAGAATAATAGAGCTCTGCACCCACCCGCCAGAATCTTAAAAGTTCATATAGAGCACTTAATGGGGTTCAGGCATGTATACAGTCCAGATGGTCTCAATAACATTATTCTCTCAGGCTGCTTCCTTGAAGTGGTTCCTAGTGCAGAAGCCGTGAGTGAAATGCACATTCCAAGGAGGGAGTAAGGAGTCTCTGATGGCCCAGGTTCTGCTCAAGGGTCAGCCTGTGGTCATGTCCTCACAGTGACCTCTTCCAACACTTAAATATCATTCAGTCCTACTCTTTCTTTTGTTCTGCAGTAGAGGATTATGCCCAGGGGTGACCAGTCTGGGGAATATTTCAAACCCATTTAAATTTCTAGAAAAATACTATATAAGCTAAAATGTGTAATAATTATGTAAACAAACAGCCCTGCATTAGATTAATTTCATTATATTTAAAAGAGAAATGTATTCCTCACTATTCTGAACTCAAATGTGCTGGAATGAATAATAATATACGTTTTAGTAGTGTCCTTTAATAGTGTATTTCATGTGACTTTTTAAATGGCAAATCAACCCATCAGATATGCTGACATTTAAGACATTCACTGCTAATAGTTTATTTCCTTCATCCCACAAGCTCAGTCAAAAATTCAGTCCCGGGCTTCCCTGGTGGCGCAGTGGTTGGGAGTCCGCCTGCCGATGCAGGGGACACGGGTTCATGCCCCGGTCCGGGAAGATCCCACATGCTGCGGAGCGGCTGGGCCCGTGAGCCATGGCCGCTGAGCCTGCGTGTCCGGAGCCTGTGCTCTGCAACGGGAGAGGCCACAACAGTGAGAGGCCCACGTACCGAAAAAAAAAAAAAATTCAGTCCAAAAATAAGTGGAAATGGGGAGTTAATTAAAGTAAATACCTGTGAAGGATTCATAATATGTTCTTTCTTATGCTCTATGGATAGGAATGAAGCTCCTTACTCATCTGCCTTAGGTTGCTGCCTACCAATCCATAAAACAAGGGCTCTTTAATATTTATTGAGCCTCAGTAACATGAACTGTGCTAGGTACTTCAAGGGATGCTAAAAATGAATAAGGCATGAGCCCTCAGGGAATATATCATCTCTAGTAGAATAAATAAACACTGTGTTCAAATTCTAAAGTGAGAATTATAAGTGGTATATGACAGTTAAAACCAAGAGCTTATGGGAATTTAAAGGAGGGATAGATCATACCAAGTGGGAGCAATCAGGAAATGAAGGTTAACCTCAGGAAGTGAGACCTGAGTAGAATTTCCAGAGCAACGTCTTCCAGGAAAATGTATATACTTACTAAGCAAATGAGGGGAAAAGAAAAAGTGTAGTGGTCACGTTTCAGCAATTTGGAGAGACCCAGATTCCCTACAGATCAAGGGAGTAATGGGGGAAAAAAGGAATAGATCAGTGCATCCCCTATACTAGTTTCCCCAGCTGCTGCATCTCTTTACCATATATTTTAGTATTTACAATAAATTTCCTCTCTTCTGAATAGAAAAAGAATCATTCCTGACTAGCAGCCAGAATCTTGAGGCTTCACCACTGCCCAGTTAAATAAAACTGAGTATTTTGAGTTGATGAGTCATATGTACTGGGAAACCAGTTAACTCTGTTCCAAGGTTTTGTTTTTGAACCTGATGCGTTTTCGGGTCAGAGAGTCCTTGGTTGAAATCGAGACCCAATCACAGCTGTGTCATTTTGGCTGATAATGACAAAAACAACTATCACTTTTCTACGCATTTTCACCTGTAACCTTCTAAAATAGCTCTTCTCAAAACTTTAACGAGCAAAGCTATCACGTGGGGTGCCTGTTAATCTAGGGGCTTGGAGTCAATAGGGCGGGGGTGGGGCTTGAGATTTTGCGTTTCTAATAAGCTCACCGGTGATGCTGAAGCTTCTGGTCTGTGGACCACTTTTGAGGACAAAGGCTAAAAGCATAGTTCCCAGCCAGCAGTATCAGCATCACCTGGGAACTTGATGGATGTGAAATGCAAATTATCAGCCCCCACACCAAACCTACTTAATCAGAAACACCGGGATGAGGCCCAGCATCCTGGGTTTTAACAAGCCCTCCAGGTGATGTCACTGGTTTTCGCATACTCGAAGTACCTGGGGGGAAGGGCGGATTAAATACTATTGATGACTGAATCTCACCCCCAGATATTCCCCTGTAATTGGTGAGTGGTGTGGTCTCGGCATAGGGCTTTTTAAAAGATCTACCAGGTGACCCAAATATGCAGTAAAATTTGAGAATCCCACGAGGTAGGTATTTGAACTTGATAGGCCTTATTTTCCGCCTGTGCAGTGTGGATAATAACCACGCTGGTTCGTGCCTTCGCTTCCAGATTTTGCCATCTCCAGCCAGCCTTAGTCGGCCAAAATCCCACTTCAGTCTCCTGGCCGCGTGCCCCAGAGCCTCTCTCTGTCCGAGAACCGGAGGTCCCAGTTGTGGACCCGCCGGAGCATCAGCCACGCTCCGCATTCCGGCGCCGCCCGCACCTACGTGGCTCAGGGATCAGTCCTCTGCGGCTCAAGGGACGGCGCCAGAGCGCTCGGCGCATGCGCTCGGCCCAAGCCGGGCGCCGGTCCGAGTAACGGACTCGGGCTCCCTCCACCGGAAGTGGGCGGCCGCGCTGCGGGAGGAGCCGGCGGTAGCTTAGTGGCTGTGGGCTGTGGGCGCCGGGTCCGAGGGGATCGCGCTTCCTCCTCCGCGCCATGGCGAAGGCCGGCGACGTGGTGCGGCTGCTCCTGGGCTCCACCGCGCTCTGGCTCTCGCTGCTCGGCGCGCGGACCGCCTCCGCGTCCAAGGCGGTGACTGCCAACTTGGCCGCGAAGTGGCCGGAGACCCCGCTGCTGCTGGAGGCCAGGTGAGTGCGGGCCGGACCATCTGCCGACCCGGCGCGGAGGGAGGGTCCGGCGGGGCCGGGACGCACCGGGCGCCCGGGACCCCGACGGCGCCTGGGACGCCGTCTCTTAGCCTGCCGCCAGTCAGCTTCTTGCACCGCCGCTGGTGCTTTAACCCTCAGAGCATCACCTCCTCCCCTGCTACCCTGTGCGTCGCACTCACTTGCAATTCCTTTCCCCCGCCTTCGTACTTTGCCTCACCCACGGGTTTTAAAACTTTGTTTAATTCGTTTGGATTTTCTTAGCATTTACGAAAGAGGAAAGGAAGAATGGGAGGTAGCCTGTGGCGTTTAGTGCAAGCTCTTCAATTGATGTAGGCAGTTCTTTTTTAGGAACCGGTATTTGAAGCACCTGGTTTCAAGAAGCTAACATTATTCGGTCAGCTCCTAGGCTTCCTGTGGAGAAGACAGCTTCCCAAAGCTGTTACTTCTTTCTGAATCTCATTCACTGGGGTTAGTGCATAAGGTTTCATTTATTGTGGAGAAACAAAACTTGGAGCTATTGAATTTTGCTCTTACTATTCCAGTAGTTAAACAAAATTTGAAAGTTTTTTCCTTTTTTAACCGGCATGAAATTTTAATGCCGGTTGCATTTGTAGTTCACCAAAGCAACAGCTTTTGCTTCTAAAAAGAGTCTTTGTCACCCTACGTGACATAACATACGTAAGTTTTTTGTTTTTGGGGTTTTTTTTTTTTTGCGGTACGCGGGCCCCCCACCGCCGCGGCCCCTCCCGTCGCGGAGCACAGGCTCCGGACGCGCAGGCTCAGCGGCCATGGCTCACGGGCCCAGCCACTCCGCGGCATGTGGGATCCTCCCGGACCGGGGCACGAACCCGCGCCGCCCCCCCCCTCACCGGCAGGCGGACCCCCAACCACTGCACCACCAGGGAAGCCCCATATGTAAGATATTGATACTAAAACAGATTTTTTAATTGAGCTATAATTGA
Source organism: Mesoplodon mirus (assembly GCF_964341445.2). Lineage (NCBI taxonomy): Eukaryota > Metazoa > Chordata > Mammalia > Artiodactyla > Ziphiidae > Mesoplodon > Mesoplodon mirus. The sequence goes on along the minus strand of NC_138993.1, from coordinate 64,863,201 downwards.
TGTAGCATATTAGTTTCAGGTGTACAACATAATGATCTGATGTATTTACATGTTGTGAAATTATCACCACATAAGTCCAGTTAACGTCTGTCACCACACGTAGTTACAAAAGTTTCTTTTCTTGTGATGAGAACTTTTAAGATCTTTCTTGGCAGCTTTACAATCTACAGTACAGTATTAAAACTATAGTCATCATGCTGTACGTTACATCCCCATGACCTATTTATTTTGTAGCAGAAAATTTGTACTGTTTGACCACCTTCACCCATTTCACCTGCCTTCCTGCTTCTGGCACCCAATCTGTTCTCTGTATATGAGCTCATTTGTTTATTGTTTTTGTGTTTGTTTTAAGATTTCATAGGGTATTTGTTTTGTCTGCTATTTCACTGAGCAAAATGCCCTCAGGTCCGTCCGCGTTCTCACAAATAGCAGGATTTTCTTTCTTATGGCTGAATGATACTCGTGTGTGTGTACCACATTTTCTGTATTCATTCATCATTCAGTGGATTCTTAGGTTGTTTCCATATCTTGGCCATTGTAAATAATGCTGCACTGAACATAGGAGTGCTTACATTTTTTCCAGTCATAGTGTTTTCACTTCCTTTGCATAAATACCCAGAAGTGGAATTGCTGGATCATGTGATAGTTGTTTTTAAATTTTTTTGACGAACCTCCATACTATTTTCCATAGTGGCTGCACCAATTTACATTCCCCACAACAGTCAACAAGGGCTCCTTTTTCTCCACATCCTCTCCAACACTTGTTATCTCTTGGCTTTTTGATAATAGCCATTATTCTAACAGGTGTGAGGTGATATCTCACTGTGGTTTTGATTTGCATTTTCCTGATGATTAGTGATGTTGAGCACCTTTTCATGTACCTGTTGGTATTTGTATGTCTTCTTTAGAAAAATGTCTATTCAAATTCTGTCCAGTTTTTAATTGGATTGTTTGGTGTTTTTTTTTCCTATTGAGTTGTATGAGTTCTTTACATATTTTGATTATTAACCCCTTATCAGATATATGATGTTCAGATATTTTCTCCCATTCAGTAGTTGCTTTTTCATCTTGGTAATGATTTCCTTTGCTGTGCAGAGGCTTTTTAGTTTGATATAGTCCCACTTGTTTATTTTTGCATTCGTTGCCTTTGGTTTTGCTGTGAAATACAAAAATATCATCGCCAAGACTGATGTCAAGGAGCTACTGCCTATGTTTTCTTCTAGGAGTTTTATGGTTTCAGGTCTTATGTTCAAGTCTTTAATCTATTTTGAGTTACTTTTTGTGTAGGTGTAAGATAGTGGTCTAGTTTCATTTTTTGCACAAAGCTATCTGGTTTTCCCAAAACCATTTATTGAAGAGACTGGCCTTTCCCCGTTGTATATTCTTGGCTCCTTCATCATAAATTTCCCCGTTGTATATTCTTGGCTCCTTCATCATAAATTAATTGGCCGTATATGCGTGGATTTGTTTCTGGGCTCTCTATTCTGTCCCATTGATCTATGTGTGCCAATACCATACTGTTTTCATTGTATAGCTTTGTAATATAGTTTGAAGTCAAGGAGCATGATGCCTCTAGCTTTTCTTAAGATTATTTTGAATTTTAGAGGTCTTTGTGGTTCCATACAAATTTTAGGATTGTTTGTTCTATGTGAAAAATGGCATTGAAATTTTGATAGGGGTTGTGTTGACTCTGGATATTGCTTTGCATTGTATGGAGACTTTAACAATATTCTTCCAATCCATGGACATAGAATATCTTTCCATTTATTTGTCTTGTCTTCATTTTTTTGTGTTGTCTTCAATTTCTTTCATCATTGTCTTATAGTTTTCAGTGTACAGGTCTTTCACTGCCTTGGTTAAATTTATTCCTAGGTATTTTTTTGATGCAATTGTAAACAGGATTGTTTTTTAAATTTCGTTTTCTGATAGTTCATTATTAGTGTATAGAAACCCAACAGGCTTTTGTATACTGATTTTTGTATCCAGTAACTTTACTGAATTCATATATTTTCACAGGTTTTTTTGGTGGACTCTTTAGGATTTTCTATATATAATGTCTTGTCATCTGTAAATAGTGACAGTTCAGTTTCTTCCTTTCTGATTGGATGCCTTTAATTTCTTTTTCTTGCCTAATTGCTCTGGCTAAGACTTCAAGTACTAAACTGAATAAAAGTGGTGAGAGTGGGCATCCTTCCTTGTCTTTTTCCTGATCTTGTGCCTGACTATGATTTTAGCTGTGGGCTTGTTATATATGACCTTTATTATGTTGAGGTACATTCCCTTTATACCCACTTCGAGTTTTTACTCTTAATGGATGTTGAAATTTTTCAAATGCTTTTTTTTTTGCATCTATTGAGCTGATCATATGATTTTTATCCTTAATTTGTTAATGTGGTGTTTCACATTTATTGATTTGTGGGTGTTGAACCATCCTTGCATCCCTGGAATAACTTGATTATGGTGTATGATCCTTTTAATGTATTACTGTATTCAGTTTGTTAATATTTTGTTGAGGATTTTTGCATTTATGTTCATCAGGAATATTGACCAGTAATTTTCTTGTGGTGTCCTTTTCTGGTTTTGGTATCAGGATGATGTTGGTCTTGTAAAATGAGTTTGGGAGTGTTCCTTCCTCTTCTCTTTTTGGAAGAGTGTGAGGATTGGTATTAATTCTACTTTAAATGTTTGGTAGAATTCACCAATAAAGCTGTCTGGTTCTGGACTTTTATTTGTTGGGAAGCTTTTGATTACTGATTCAATCTCCTTACTAGTAATAAATCTGTTTGGATTTTTCTATTTCATGGGTCAGTCTTGATAGTTTGTATATTCCTAGGAGTTTATTCATTTCTTCTAGACTGCCCAATTTGTTGTTGTATAATTGTTCATAGTAGTCTCTTATGATCCATTGTACTTCTGTGGTATCAGATGTAATAAAACAGTTTTTATTAAATAAAGTATTCTAGTTTAAAATATGTCCCCTTCCTCTACCTTTTCCCCAGTTTCTCCCATAGCTTGCATGGATCTTATCTCATACTCAGTTTCAAATCAGTCTAACTTCTCCCAGTATTAGGCTGATAGTTGCAGTGTTTCAATTTCTGCTTGCCTCAGGAGTCTTAGAACTGGAACTCCTGTAGGATGCTCATCAAGGCCCTTCACAATCTAGCCACACTCTGATGTACCAACCCCATTACTTGTAGTGGGTTGAATGGTGGCTCCCAAAAAGATATGTCCATATCCTAAACCCTGGAACCTGTGAATGTTACCTTATTTGGAAAAAGGATCTTTGCTGATGTAATTAAGTTAAGGGTCTTGAGACAAGATTGTTATGGATCTGGATGGGTGCTAAATCCAATTTCCTTATAAGATACAGAAGAGGAGAAGACACATACAAGGAGGAGGAGGACATATGAATAGAGACAGAGACTGGATTGGTGTAGCCACAAGCCAAGGAACACCTTAAGCCTCCGGAAGCTGGAAGAGGCAAGGAAAGGTTCTCCCCTAGAGCCCTTGGAGGGAGTGTAACCCTACCAATACCTTGATTTTGGACTTTTCCAGAACTGTGAGACAGTTTCTGTTGCTTTAAGTCACCAAATTTTTGATAATTTATTACAGCAGCAATAGGAAACTAATTTGATTTTGTACCTTGAAGTGGGGATACTGCTGTAACAAATACCTTAAAATGTAGAAATACCTGTTGAATCTGGCAGGAGCTGGAAGAGTTTTGAGAAACGTGGTAGAAAAAGCCTAGATTGCCTTGAGGAGACTGTTCACATAAATATGGATATTAAAGGTGATTCTGTTAAGGACTTAGAAGAAAGCGTGGAGCATGATAGGAAAAAGCTTCTGTCATCTTAGAGAATACTTACATGATTATGAATAAAATATTGGTAGAAATATGAACATTAAAGGCACTTTTGGCAAGGGCTTAGAAGGAACTGAGGGATGTGTTATTGGAAATAAAGAAAGATGACCCTTGTTATATAGGCAGAAATCTGGCTGAATTAGATTCTACCGTTGTGTGGAAAACAGAACATGTAAGCGATGAACTTGGATAGTTAAGAGGATTTCCAAGCAAAGTGTTAAAGAATTTCCAAGCAAAGTATCATCTGGTTTCTCCTTGTTGCTGTAAAATGCAAGAGGAAAGAGAGGAATTGAAAAATGAACTGTTAAGGAAAAAGGAAGCAGCCTTTGGTAATTTGGGAGGCTCTCAGCCTATCCAGATTGCAAAGGATGCTAAAATTAGGAAACTCAGTGTTGGAATGCATGCTCTGTAAAGAAGGCCAAATGTGTGGCTGGATATCTTTTGTTGTATAGGTTAGGTGTGCAACTTGTGGATCCACTCAGCTATCTCGACAGATGCCAGGAATAAAGAGGGGCTTAGCCAGCTGAAAGATCTGGGGAGGATCCTTGTGTAATGGCATGGCCCTGGTGAGATGCGTAGAAGAACCCCAAGGATTTTGACTGTTGCATCAATAGAAACACTGCCTGCTTGGATAAGAAGGGACAGAGACAGGATGAAATGAGAGAAGGCTGCCGGACTTCCAAAATTCTATAGGCAGGAAGTTGGCTGATAGGACTACATGGCTGCAAATGTGTGCTACACTTCAAGAAAAAGGGAGAAGGACACTGAGGGCAAAGCCATGGCAGGCAGCACAGAGGGTGGAGCAATAAGCCACGGAGAGTTATGCTCAAGTCTTAAAAACCTAACAGAATCTTGTGCTGCAGTTTGAACTTGCTTGGGATTGATGACTCCTTTACTTTCTACTTTCTCCCTTTTGGAATTGGAATGTCTATCTTTGGAATTTGGAACACCTATCTCACCATTGCATTTTGGAAGCATATAATTTTTTAGTTCTACAGGTCCACATATGGAGAAGAAGTTTGCCTCTGGATGAATCATACAGGGCCTCACTCATACATAGTTTAGATAATTCACGCGATGAGATTTGAGACATCTGATGATATTTACTCATATGTATAAATTCTGCCATATGGAAGAAGTCTTTTACCAGTGATTGCACAATAAATGAGCATGTCAGTAGTTGTTTGGTCAAGTCAATTAGGGAATAAGTGTTGCACTCTACTTTTCTCAAGGTTTTGTACCATCCCTGTCCTTTTCAGGTCACATCCTATTTAGTGTTCCCCATAGTTTCCTCTGCTTTTAGCCTGTTTGTTTGTTTGTTTTAATGCCATTAAGTTGGACACCATTTATAGCAAGAGTTGCTTTGAAGTTGCTTATTGCTTTAAATTCCTATGTCTGTCATGTTTATGTTGATGAATTAATCAGTTTTTCTCACCTCCTTTTCCCCCTTTAGTGACCATCTCAGACTCACAGAATTTATCACTCTGCATGTGTCTGGATGTCCTCAATACTTCCCGTTTATATTAAGCATTAGTTTAAGCATTAGGTTTTCTGAGGCTAAAAAGAAAGATAAGGTGGGCAATAACAGAGTCTGTACTGTCTGTTTGGTGGTTGTATCTCTTCTGGTTTAAATAGTTAAATCTACTTGTTTTAGTTGTCTTGCACTTTGTTTCATACAGCACTGAATAATCTTTCACTTATTTCATTATTTCCAAAAGGCTTTATATTGCTTTGGCTATTTTTTTTATTACCTACACTCTGTGGATAAATGGAAGTTTCTTTGGGCTTCAAGACCAAAGACCTAAAGCAATACACCAATTTTCTGTTAATTTTTTGATTAAGATATTTTCTGTTTTAAATAATAAAAATATTGTCTACACAAATACATAGCTAAATGAAAATAATCGATAATATGACTTTAAAAATGTTTATAAAACCAGGTTTTGGTTGTGAAAAAATAGGCAGTCTGTTTTTTAACTTTTTCCTTTTATATAACACTCTCTTTATTGCCATTAAATTATACTTCTCAGTGGCATTTCACATGGAGACACAAAATAAATTATCCATTTTTTAGCTGTAGCTAATAAAGAGGAAAAGCCAAAAGTAATTTCTCATGTAGTCTTTTCCAGTCATGATTATATGCTTGTAGTTAAGAATGATACCTCAGGTAAGAATCATCAATTTGTTCTCTTTTTGCATTATAGTAAATGGAAATCAGTGACTTTTATTTGAGGAGGTTTTTGTTTTTACCAGAAGTTGTAATTTGGCTCTAAAATATAGTTTATAGTATTGAAACCATTTTTTATTTCCATCGATTAACTGATTACTTTTATTTTTTTTAATAGTGAATTTATGGCAGAAGAAAGTAATGAAAAATTTTGGCAGTTTTTGGAAACTGTACAAGAATTAGCAATTTATAAACAAAGAGGTAGGTGATGTACATATTTCAACTTTCAAGATATGTATCAATATTTATGAGCCTATATTAGATATGTTTATTGTTTTTAATGGTAAAGTTTAAGTGTAAATGCTTAATATGGTTAGTAAGTCTGAATATTAAATTTGAAAAAATGTTTTAATGGAAACTATTCCAAGCATCCATTTCCAAAAATATAAGGCTCTAATACTTTGTTATAAAAAAACTCATATGATTAACAGTGTTTGCATATTTCATTATAATCAAGCAGAAATAGAAATTGTTGAATTATGGTTTTCTTTTTACCTAGATTTCTTTGAAATAGTATTAGTTTTGCATCTAGTAATACTAAAATTTTTTTGCCAGAATACATTTACTCCTGAACTCTTAGAGAGATTTTTAATACTTGCTCTTATCAAGTTAGGTAACCTATGTGCTTTCATTTCATTATTTAGAAAATGGACTTAGTTATTCCTACTTTTTAAAATATATATGAGAGTATATATCTATGTATACATACATATATTTTTAGAATGAACTAATGTTTATTAATGTGTTTCTTAAGGAAGATCAGATGCTGAAATTAGGTTTTCACGGCAGAGGCTAAAAGGTTAATTACTAATTATTATAAAGAAAGGTTAAAGAAAAAGGTTAGTTTCCTATCTCTACAGAGAATAGAATAAATGATATTAACATGGAATCTCTCAAGAGGGGATTCTTTAGCCTTTTAACTTAGAGAAAACTTCTTACTACGGTGATTAAATAGTTTATGATTTTATTCCTGAGTGTAAATGTAAGATGAACAATGGTTTTGAATGTTTTAAGTGTTCATTTGCTAGAGCCTGTTTGGCTGAAGTAGCTTTGAAGTTCAACAGTTTTATGATTTTATGAGATAGGTTTAAGATAAAGGGAGCAGACATGCCTTTAATGATATTTTAAACTGAAATATTTCTAAAAACAAGTAATTTGCTCTTTGAAAAAACTTTTACTAAGAAGCTTCATTATTCATTTATCATTATTTGAGTCACGAGAGACAGTATGCACTGCTTTAGATACTGAGAATACAAAGATGAATAACTGTGATCTGTGTTCTCCAGACCTTATAACAAGATGGAAACAGCAGAACAGCTACATGTATTATTAGGTGATCAGAACTTCAATAGGGAGGGATAGGTATAACACGGACGTGCGTTAAGAGGCACCTGTCAGTATTTCAGAGAGGGCAGGACAGCCTTTCCAGTGGTGAAGGCTGGAGGTGAGTTTTGGATGACAGGATTTAACGAGGCCGTAGGGGAAGGAGACGAGCAGAAGACACCACAGGAATAGATTATGTGGAGAAACTGTGACCACTTAGGAGTCTACTTGTAAAGCAATGGGTGATTGTTGTTCGTTGGTTTTGTATTTGTCCTGGTAATTTTGGTTTTGGTATTTGGGGTAAAACTAAGCTAGATTAATATGTCAGGTTTTCACGAGAGTTAAAAAATCCAACACCAGATTTCCTGGCTCTCACCTAAAATCCTGACCGTACCTTTACCAGATCTGTTGTTCTCAGTACATGCTTTATGGCCTTATTTGGTGCCATTTTTATTGGAGAAGGAATCTTGAAAATTACTCTTATAAATTTGGAACCCTTTAAGTTGCTCAAATTTGTCAGCATATTTTATACCTAAATAAAACAGCATGTCTGGACAAACTGGTGGCAGGTCATCAACAAGTTGGAATATAAGCTCAGGAGTACCTAAACTCTACTTTAAGCATAGGAGTTGTATGTGTTTCAGGGTTGAACCTAAAATGAATTGTATTAAATAAGAATTACTAACACAAAACTATAATTCTGTTGAGCTTGTTCATAATGGTGAGAGCCAAATGCATATTGCTGCCTCATTGCTGACCTTGTTAGGTGTAGGAAGAAATGGTATATATGAGGAATTAAATATGACACAAACTATCAGATTTTACTGAATTTGTTTTCAAGACATTATCCTAGAGGAAACATTTAAAATGCTTAGTTACTTGTAATTTTCTAGGTTGTTGAATCTCCATGAGACCCTCTAAATACTCTCCACTGAAAAATAATTTCAGTGATCTACTTGCCTAAAAAAATTGTAAAAGTTGAACATTAACTCTTTGAATTCAGGTGCTAGTTTCCTGCCATTTCGTGAGGACAGTTTACATTATGTGCCAGCACATTCAGACCTTTTAAACATTGAATTGCCTGTTTTTAAATCATTTCATATGGGTCTGCCACAGAGTTATATATTTATTGATGTCTCAAGATTCAAGTGGCATGATATTAGCTAAGCTTTGTAGTTTTGTGTGGTGAATCAGAAATATCAAGCAAGGTTTATCTGACTCCAGAGGCCCTATTTATTTCCCCTTCTCCATGTTCTCAGCATATAAAAATCTCATTCTCAAAGTCCTTCAAGATCTTAATGGTTTCTACACAAGTAAAGTTGCTCGTATATTTTAATGGAGAGATTTTTAGAAAATGCTATGACATTTTCAACTCAGTTACTTATAATTGAGAACCAGGTTTGGGGTAGGAAGATTGCCATCTGGACGTGTCACATTTGAAATGCTTGTGGAATATCCAAGTGAGGATATCCAGTAAGCTGATGTAACAGAGATTTAGGTAAAAAAATAATCTAACCAAAAGGTGGAATTTGGGGGTTATCAACGTCAAGAAGGTAATTGCAGTTATAGGGAAAAGAGATAGCATGAGAAGAAAATAAAGAACACCAGTATTTAAGAGATAACCAGAGGAAGAACATGCAGTAGAGACTAGGGAGCACCAGTGGAGGTGGGTGAAAACCTAGAGAGGGTGATGTCATGAAAGCCAGGGGAATATTAAGTGCTAAGTGATAGACATTATCAAATACTAAAGAAGAACCAAGTAATATAAATACTAAGCTTTTAACAAAAGAAAAATTAGCGGTGACTTTGAGAGCACTTTTACTGGTATAGTAATAAAAACTGCAGTAGGTTGAGGAAGTAGAGAGAACTATTGTTAAGTCTTTCAAGGTTGACTATGAAGCAAATAAGGTGAATCAGTACGTGACTCATCACGTACTGCTGCCGCTCTTTTTTTTTTTTAAAGATGAGAGTGATTTATGTATATTAAATGCCAATAGGTAAAAAATCAAGTGAAAGGTGAAAGAAATTGAAAGGGCAAAATCATTATCAGCAGGTTAGTTGGTAAGCGTGGATTTAGTTCTTTTTAAACATTAGCTAAAATAGTCCAATGCATCCATGATTATCTTGCAAGTTAAGCCTAAAAATACATAGGTTTACTTTCTGTAACCCCTGGATCCTATATCCATTACTACATTAGAGACAGCCTTAACAGTGAGCTTGACAAATTTTGATGTCTGTGGTCAGGCACTGCTCACATTTGTTCCTGTTGACCCTCTTCTCTGTTTTCATGTAAAACCAATGTCCTTTTGACTGATGTAGTCTTTGTTTTTGTTTATATTATTGCATTAATTTTGACTGTTTTGTTGACCCTATAGCTATTATGTCTTCTTTAAGATCCATTTTTAAGATAACATCTCTTCTCTAGTTGCTTTTGTGTTGCTTTTACTACTGAAGACAAGTTTTGCCTTACTTTTTGATTCTTGGGGGGAAACTCACCATAACTTCCTGAGAAAATCACCTATAGTTTGTTAAAGTAGAAGTGAATGAGCACACCTACTCTCATATGATGGCTCTTTGAAATTACTGGATTAGGAAAGTATTATTGGCCTAGAACGAGGAGGTCTATTCACTTCTTAAATATTAATTCCAGAAATGTATTAGATGCCTGTATTGTGTGCCAAGAGTAGAAAGGTATAATTGAAAGGCTAGAAAAGATTCTTGCCTTAACAGTTTATAGCTTAATAGGAAAGACAGCATTAAACAAATAATTATACAAATAATTTTTAATTACTGTTTGAGAATTGATCTAGAGAGTCCTTTGCTATTCTTAGCCTCCTCTTAAATTGTAAGTAGGGCCTATATCTTATCTATGTATTATAACTCTACAACCTTGGAGTGAATTGGTCTATGTTGGCATCTTCCAAATAGATTTTAATGGCAAGATTATTTTCATCTGGACTTGTACTGATTACCTGGACTTCACTGGAAGATAAAAATGAATAATAAACTGGAGATCTTGATTTTCCCTTTTGCTCTAACATCTTCTATTCGAAACTTAAAATATGACATCAATTTAATTAGCTATACAGTGAGAGATGTGCCAATGTGTTGAATACAAAATACTAACATCCTTTTCTTTTGAATTCTTTTTGTAGAATCAGATTATTCTTACTACAACTTAATCCTGAGGAAAGCTGGACAGTTTTTAGACAATTTACATATCAATCTCTTAAAGTTTGCTTTCTCTATAAGGGCATACTCTCCAACTATTCAGATGTTTCAACAGGTATGTAAAAACACCCAAACTGGGCTTCCCTGGTGGCGCAGTGGTTGAGAGTCTGCCTGCCGATGCAGGGGACACGGGTTCGTGCCCTGGTCTGGGAAGATCCCACATGCCGCGGAGAGGCTGGGCCCGTGAGCCATGGCCGCTGAGCCTGTGCATCCAGAGCCTGTGCTCCGCAATGGGAGAGGCCACAACAATGAGAGGCCCACGTTCCGCAAAAAAAACAAAACAAAACAAAAAAACACCCAAACTATATTTGACAAAGAAGCATGCTAGCAATGTACACACATCTATCTTAATGTGAATATCTTTAGCTAAAAATCTCCAAACTTGTAATACCTGGTTCCATAGCCTATCATCGATTATATTTTCATTGTTACTGTTGATTATAGTATAATTGAGTATTTTAGGTAATTTTGTAGTTATTTGGGATAAGGCAGTTACAAAGACTAATCACCAATGAAGTGAACTGTAGTGACAATTTTAATTTAATGGGATGTTTTCAACAATTTCGAAGCATGTTTTCCTACTATACAGTTGATTTTGTTAAAATGTTTGATTCTGTCTATATAGTTTTACTTTAATTAGAGCAATAACTTAATAGTAGTTGGTAAGCTATTTTAATCAAAGTAATGTGTAAGTTTTAAAAATGATATTGTAATTATCAACTACTGTAGCTAAGTGTAATCTTTGAAATCTTAGATTGCAGCTGATGAGCCTCCACCAGATGGCTGTGATGCATTTGTGGTTATCCATGAGAAACACACGTGTAAAGTTAATGAGATTAAAAAGCTGCTGAAGAAGGCTACTTCAAGGTAAATTAATGATCGGCTATAGTGAAAGAAGTGGTTTATAAAAAGAGATGCGGGGTGGAGTAGAAACTTCTTATAATAAAAAATTTCAATATTCCAAGACATTGTATATTAAAGAATGTGCTCTCAATATATCTAAGTCCTTCTCTAAAGTATATAAGTACTTTCAATATTCTATCTTGATTATCTTTTGATTTTAGAATACCAAAATACTGTAAAATATATGAGAGACGTATTTTATGTAACGTAAGTTGTCTTTTCAAATACAGGCAGACCTCAAAGATATTGTGGGTTCACTTCCAGACCACTTCAATAAAGTGAATACTGCAATAATTCACACAAATTTTTTGGTATCCCAGCGCATATAAAAGTTATGTCTACACTATACAGTAGCCTGTTGAGTGCCCAGCAGCATTATGTCTAAAAAAATGTATACCTTAATTTTAAAATACTTTATTGCTAAAAACTGCTAACCATCATCTGAGCCTTCAGTGAGTCTTAATCTTTCTGCTGATGGAGAGTGTGAAATATTGCAAGAATTACAAAAATGTGACACAGAGACAGGAAGTGAGCAAATGCTGTTGGAAAAATGGTGACCATAGACTTGCTGGACATGATTGCCAAAAATCTTCAATGTGTTAAAAATGAAATATCTGTGAAGCACAATAAAGCAAAGCACAATAAAATGAGGTATGCCTGTAAACATACAAAGCTGTGGATTTATCTAAGCTATAACTCTTTAAATATAAACTGAATGTATACCTTGGGAGTAAAAAATTAATAACAAAACAGGAGTATAGAATTGCTTTTTTATAATGCATTATTCAAAACCTTCTTCTTCTTCCAAGTATTTAATACAAATGAATATGAGAAGTAGGAAGGAGATTATTAATTTAGTAGTGATTTTTACAGAGTAATGCCTGCCAGTATATGTTTTACTGCCTGATTGTTTTTACTTTAAGAAGTATTAAAGTTGTTTCTCTAATTTTGAAAGAGTTCTTTTTTTTTAATTAGTTTCTGCTTTATAACAAAGTGAATCAGTCATACATATACATCTGTTCCCACATCCCTTCCCTCATGCATCTGCCTCCCTCCCACCCTCCCCATCCCACCCCTCCAGGCGGTCACAAAGCACCGAGCTGATCTCCCTGTGCTCTGCGGCTGCTTCCCACTAGCTATCTACCTTACGTTTGGTAGTGTATATATGTCCATGCCTCTCTTTCGCTTTGTCACAGCTTACCCTTCCCCCTCCCCATATCCTCAAGTCCATTCTCAAGTAGGTCTGTGTCTTTATTGCCGTTTTACCCCTAGGTTCTTCATGACATTTTTTTTTAATTCCATATATATGTGTTAGCATACGGTATTTGTCTTTCTCTTTCTGACTTACTTCACTCTGTATGACAGACTCTAGGTCTATCTACCTCATTACAAATAGCTCAGTTTTGTTTCTTTTTATGGCTGAGTAATATTCCATTGTATATATGTGCCACATCTTCTTTATCCATTCATCCGATGATGGACACTTAGGTTGTTTCCAGCTCTGGGCTACTGTGAATAGAGCTGCAATGAACATTTTGGTATATGCCTCTTTTTGAATTATGGTTTTCTCAGGGTATATGCCTAGTAGTGGGATTGCTGGGTCATATGGTAGTTCTATTTTTAGTTTTTTAAGGAACCTCCATACTGTTCGCCACAGTGGCTGTACCAATTCACATTCCCACCAGCAGTGCAAGAGTGTTCCCTTTTCTCCACACCCTCTCCAGCATTTATTGTTTCTAGATTTTTTGATGATGGCCATTCTGACTGGTGTGAGGTGATATCTCATTGTAGTTTTGATTTGCATTTCTCTAATGATTAATGATGTTGAGCATTCTTTCATGTGTTTCTTGGCAGTCTGTATATCTTCTTTGGAGAAATGCCTATTTAAGTCTTCTGCCCATTTTTGGATTGGGTTGTTTGTTTTTTTGCTGTTGAGCTGCATGAGCTGTTTATAAATTTTGGAGATTAATCCTTTGTCAGTTGCTTCATTTGCAAATATTTTCTCCCATTCTGAGGGTTGTCTTTTGGTCTTGTTTATGGTTTCCTTTGCTGTGCAAAAGCTTTGAAGTTTCATTAGGTCCCATTTGTTTATCTTTGTTTTTATTTCCATTTCTCTAGGAGGTGGGTCCAAAAGGATCTTGCTGTGATTTATGTCATAGAGTGTTCTGCCTATGTTTTCCTCTAAGAGTTTGATAGTTTCTGGCCTTACATTTAGGTCTTTAATCCATTTTGAGCTTATTTTTGTGTATGGTGTTAGGGAATGATCTAATCTCATACTTTTACATGTCCCTGTCCAGTTTTCCCAGCACCACTTATTGAAGAGGCTGTCCTTTCTCCACTGTACATTCCTGCCTCCTTTATCAAAGATAAGTTGACCATAGGTGCGTGGGTTTATCTCTGGGCTTTCTATCCTGTTCCATTGATCTATCTTTCTGTTTTTGTGCCAGTACCACACTGTCTTGATTACTGTAGCTTTGTAGTATAGTCTGAAGTCAGGGAGCCTGATTCCTCCAGCTCCGTTTTTCGTTCTCAAGATTGCTTTGGCTATTCGTGGTCTTTTGTTTTTCCAAACAAATTTTGAAATTTTTTGTTCTAGTTCTGTGAAAAATGCCAGTGGTAGTTTGATAGGGATTGCATTGAATCTGTAGATTGCTTTGGGTAGTAGAGTCATTTTCACAATATTGATTCTTCCAATCCAGGAGCATGGTATATCTCTCCATCTATTTGTATCACCTTTAATTTCTTTCATCAGTGTCTTATAATTTTCTGCATAAAGGTCTTTTGTCTCCTTAGGTAGGTTTATTCCTAGATATTTTATTCTTTTTGTTGCGATGGTAAATGGGAGTGTTTTCTTGATTTCATTTTCAGATTTTTCATCATTTGTATACAGGAATGCCAGAGATTTCTGTGCATTAATTTTGTATCCTGCTACTTTACCAAATTCATTGATTAGCTCTAGTAGTTTTCTGGTAGCATCTTTAGGATTCTCTATGTATAGTATCATGTCATCTGCGAACAGTGACAGCTTTACTTCTTCTTTTCCAATTTGGATTCCTTTTATTTCCTTTTCTTCTCTGATTGCTGTAGCTAAAACTTCCAAAACTAGGTTGAATAAGAGTGGTGAGAGTGGGCAACCTTGTCTTGTTCCTGATCTTAGTGGAAATGGTTTCAGTTTTTCACCATTGAGGACAATGTTGGCTGTGGGTTTGTCATATATGGCCTTTATTATGTTGAGGAAAGTTCCCTCTATGCCTACTTTCTGCAGGGTTTTTATCATAAATGGGTGTTGAATTTTGTCGAAAGCTTTCTCTGCATCTATTGAGATGATCATATGGTTTTTCTCCTTCAACTTGTTAAAATGGTGTATCACATTGATTGATTTGCGTATATTGAAGAATCCTTGCATTCCTGGAATAAACCCCACTTGACCATGGTGTATGATCCTTTTAATGTGCTGTTGGATTCTGTTTGCTAGTATTTTGTTGAGAATTTTTGCATCTATGTTCATCAGTGATATTGGTCTGTAGTTTTCTTTCTTTCTGACATCCTTGCCTGGTTTTGGTATCAAGGTGATGGTGGCCTCGTAGAATGAGTTTGGGAGTGTTCCTTCCTCTGATATTGTTTGGAAGAGTTTGAGAAGGATGGGTGTTAGCTCTTCTCTAAATGTTTGGTAGAATTCGCCTGTGAAGCCATCTGGTCCTGGGCTTTTGTTTGTTGGAAGATTTTTAATCACAGTTTCAATTTCAGTGCTTGTGATTGGTCTATTCATATTTTCTATTTCTTCCTGATTCAGTCTTGGCAGGTTGTGCATTTCTA
Source organism: Mesoplodon mirus (assembly GCF_964341445.2). Taxonomy (NCBI): domain Eukaryota; kingdom Metazoa; phylum Chordata; class Mammalia; order Artiodactyla; family Ziphiidae; genus Mesoplodon; species Mesoplodon mirus. The sequence goes on along the minus strand of NC_138993.1, from coordinate 64,847,839 downwards.
AGAATTTGTCCATTTCTTCCAGGTTGTCCATTGTATTGGCATAGAGTTGCTTGTAGTAATCTCTCATGATCTTTTGTATTTCTGCAGTGTCAGTTGTTACTTCTCCTTTTTCATTTCTAATTCTATTGATTTGAGTCTTCTCCCTTCTTTTCTTGATGAGTCTGGCTAATGGTTTGTCAATTTTGTTTATCTTCTCAAAGAACCAGCTTTTAGTTTGGTTGATCTTTGCTATCGTTTCCTTCATTTCTTTTTCATTTATTTCTGATCTGATCTTTATGATTTCTTTCCTTCTGCTAACTTTGGGGGTTTTTTGTTCTTCTTTCTCTAATTGCTTTAGGTGCAGGGTCAGGTTGTTTACTCGAGATGTTTCCTGTTTCTTAAGGTGGGATTGTATTGCTATAAATTTCCCTCTTAGAACTGCTTTTGCTGCATCCCATAGGTTTTGGGTCGTCGTGTCTCCACTGTCATTTGTTTCTAGGTATTTTTTAATTTCCTCTCTGATTTCTTCAGTGATCACTTCGTTATTGAGTAGTGTATTGTTTAGCCTCCATGTGTTTGTATTTTTTACAGATCTTTTCCTGTAATTGATGTCTAGTCTCATAGCATTGTGGTCGGAAAAGATACTTTATACAATTTCAATTTTCTTAAATTTACCAAGGCTTGATTTGTGACCCAAGATATGATCTATCCTGGAGAATGTTCCATGAGCACTTGAGAAAAATGTGTATTCTGTTGTTTTTGGATGGAATGTCCTATAAATATCAACTAAGTCCATCGTTTAATGTATCATTTAAAGCTTGTGTTTCCTTATTTATTTTCATTTTGGATGATCTGTCCATTGGTGAAAGTGGGGTGTTAAAGTCCCCTACTATGATTGTGTTACTGTCGATTTCCCCTTTTATGGCTGTTAGTATTTGCCTCATGTATGGAGGTGCTCCTATGTTGGGTGCATAAATATTTACAATTGTTATATCTTCTTCTTGGATCGATCCCTTTATCGTTATGTAGTGTCCTTTGTCTCTTCTAATAGTCTTTATTTTAAAGTCTATTTTGTCTGATATAAGAATTGCTACTCCAGCTTTCTTTTGATTTCCATTTGCATGGAATATCTTTTTCCATCCCCTTACTTTCAATCTGTATGTGTCTCTAGGTCTGAAGTGGGTCTCTTGTAGACAGCATATATATGGGTCTTGTTTTTGTATCCATTCAGCCACTCTGTATCTTTTGGTGGGAGCATTTAGTCCATTTACATTTAAGGTAATTATCGATATGTATGTTCCTATTCCCATTTCCTTAATTGCTTTGGGTTCGTTATTGTAGGTATATTCCTTCTGTTGTGTTTCTTGCCTAGAGAAGTTCCTTTAGCATTTGTTGTAAAGCTGGTTTGGTGGTGCTGAACTCTCTCAGCTTTTGCTTGTCTGTAAAGGTTTTAATTTCTCCATCAAATCTGAATGAGATCCTTGCTGGGTAGAGTAATCTTGGTTGCAGGTTTCTCTCCTTCTCTCCTTCATCACTTTAATTATGTCCTGCCACTCCCTTCTGGCTTGTAGAATTTCTGCTGAGAGATCAGCTGTTAACCTGATGGGGATTCCCTTGTGTGTTATTTGTTGTTTTTCCCTTGCTGCTTTTAATATCATTTCTTTGTGTTTAATTTTTGACAGTTTGATTAATATGTGTCTTGGCGTATTTCTCCATGGATTTATTCTGTATGGGACTCTCTGTGCCTCCTGGACTTGATTAACTATTTCCTTTCCCATATTAGGGAAGTTTTCAACTATAATCTCTTCAAATATTTTCTCAGTCCCTTTCTTTTTCTCTTCTTCTTCTGGAACCCCTATAATTGTAATGTTGGTGCATTTAATGTTGTCCCAGATGTCTCTGAGACTGTCCTCTGTTCTTTTCATTCTTTTTTCTTTATTTTGCTCTGCATCAGTTATTTCCACTATTTTATCTTCCACCTCACTTATCCTTTCTTCTGCTTCAGTTATTCTGCTATTGATCCCATCTAGAGTATTTTTCATTTCATTTGTTGTGTTTTTAATCGATGCTTGATTCATCTTTAGTTCTTCTAGGTCCTTGTTAACTGTTTCTTGCATTTTGTCTATTCTATTTCCAAGATTTTGGATCTTGGAAATAGAATCTTGGATCATCTTTACTATCATTATTCTGAATTCTTTTTCAGGTAGACTGCCTATTACCTCTTCATTTGTTAGGTCTGGTAGGCTTTTATCTTGCTCCTTCACCTGCTGTGTGTTTTTCTGTCTTCTCATTTTGCTTATGTTACTGTGTTTGGGGTCTCCTTCTTGCAGGCTGCAGATTCGTAGTTCCCGTTGTTTTTGGTGTCTGTCCCCAGTGGCTAAGGTTGTTTCAGTAGGTTGTGTAGGCTTCCTGGTGGGGGGGACTAATGCCTGTGTTCTGGTGGTTGAGGCTCGATCTTGTCTTTCTGGTGGACAGGTCCACGTCTGGTGGTGTGTTTTGGGGTGCCTGTGGCCTTATTATGTTTTTAGGTAGCCTCTCTGCTAATGGGTAGGGTTGTGTTCCTGCCTTGCTAGTTGCTTGGCATAGGGTGACCAGCACTGTAGCTTGCTGGTCGTTGACTGAAGCTGGGTGCTGGTGTTGAGATGGAGATCTCTGGGAGATTTTTGCTGCTTGATATTATGTGGAGCTGGGAGGTCTCTTGTGGACCCGTGTCCTGAAGTTGGCTCTCCCACTTCAGAGGCACAGCACTGACTCCTGGCTGCAGCACCAAGAGCCTTTCATCCACCCGGCTCAGAATAACAGGGAGAAAAAGTAGAAAGAAAGAATTAGTAGAAGAAAGAAAGAGAGAGGGAAAGAAAGGAAGAAGGGAAGAAAGGAAGGAAGGAAGAAAGAAAGAAAGGAGGGAGGGAGGAAGGATGGAAAGAAAGAAAGGAGGGAGGGAGGGAGGAATGAAAGCAAAAGGAAGAGTGACTGGAAGAAGGGAGGGAGGAAGGAAAGAAAGAAAGACAGGAGGGAGGGAGGGAGGAAGGAAAGAAAAAGAAAGTGGAAAAAGAAGGGTGGGAGGGAGGGAGGGAGGAAAGAAAAAGAAAGAAGGAAAGGAGGAGCGGAGGGAGGGAGGGAGGAAGGGAAGGTAGGAAAAAAAGAGCAGGTAAAGTAAAATAGAATAAAGTATGAAATATAGTAGTGTTATTAAAATTAAAAAGTAATTATTGAAAAAAAAAACGGACAGATAGAACCCTGGGACATATGGTGGAAGCAAAGCTATACAGAGAGAATCTTAACACAGAAGATTACACATACACATTCACAAAAAGAGAGCAGGGGGAAAAATCAAAAATCTTGCTCTCCAAGACCACCTCCTCAATTTGGGATAATTCGTTGTAAAAAGAGGAAAAGGGCGAGAAGTCTGAAATCTTGCTCTCTAAGTCCACCTCCTTAATTTGGGATAATTCGTTGTAAAAAGAGGAAAAGGGGGGAAAGTCTTAAATCTTGTCCTCAAGGTCCACTTCCTCAATTTGGAATGATTCGCTGTCCATTTATGCACTCCACAGACGCAGGGCACATCAAATGGACCGTGGAGCTTTAATCCGCTGCCTCCGAGGCTGCACAGAGAGATTTCCCTGTCTCTTCTCTGCTCTCACAGCTCCCGGGTCTCAGCCTTGGACCTGGCCCCGCCTCTGCGCGTAGGTCGCCGGAGGGCGTCCGTTCTTCGCTCAGACAGGACGGGTTTAAAGGAGCCGCTGATTCGGGGGCTCTGGCTCACTCAGGCAGAGGGGAGGGAGGGGCGCGCAGTGTGGGGCGGGCCTGCGGCGGCAGAGGCCGGCGTGACGTTGCAGCAGCCCGAGGCGCTCCATGCGCTTTCCCGGGAAAGCCGTCCCCGGGTCCCGGGACCCCGGCAGTGGCGGGGTGCACAGGCCCCCCGGAAGGCGGGGCGGACAGTGACCCGCGCTCGCACACAGGCCCCGCGGCGGCGGCGGCGGCAGCAGCCCCAGCGTCCCACGCCCGTCTCCGAGGTCCGCGCCTTACCCGCGGCTCGCGCCTGTCTCCAGCGCTTCCCCAAGCAGCCCTCTTAATGCCCTCTCCTCGCGCACCAGGAAACAAAAGGGAAAAAAGTCTCTTGCCTCTTCGGCAGCTCCAGACCCTTTCCCCGGACTCCCTCCGGGCTAGCCGTGGTGCACTAACCCCTTCAGGCTCTCTTCCTGCCGCCAGCCCCAGTCCTCTCCCTGCGCTCCGACTGAAAGCCGATACCCGAGCCTCAGCTCCCAGCCCCGCCCACCCCGGCGGCCAAGCAGACAAGCCTCTCGGGCTGGTGTGTGCCTGAGGGCACCGGTCCTCTGTGCCGGAATCTCTCCGCTTTGCCCTCCACACCCCTGTTGCTGTGCTCTCCTCCGCTACTCCGAAGCTTTCCCCACCTGCAGCCTCCGCCCGCGAAGGGGCTTGTAGTGTGTGGAAACCTTTCCTCCTTCACGGCTCCCTCCCACTGGTGCAGGTCCCCTCCCTATCCTTTTGTCTCTGTTTATTCTTTTTTCTTTTGCCCTACCCAGGTATGTGGGGAGTTTCTTGCCTTTTGGAGGGTCTGAGGTCTTCTGTCAGCGTTCAGTAGGTGTTCTGTAGGAGTTGTTCCACGTGTAGATGAATTTCTGATGTATCTGTGGGGAGGAAGGTGATCTCCGCGTCTTACTCTTCCGCCATCTTCCTCCGGGGACTCTGAAAGAGTTCTTTATATATTAAACAGTAACTTCTTTTATTTGTTGGAAACTTTTTCTAATATTTATATTAATTTTCATATAGACAAGCTTTTATTTTTATGTAGCCAAATTTGTCCTTTATGTATGTATGTTTTTATACTTACACAGGTTTTCCCAAACCAGAGTGAGAGCTTTTACTAATATTTCCCAGTAGCTTTCTTAAAGTTTTTGTTTTACCTTAAACTTTTAAACTATCTATAATTTATTTTCTTCGGAAGGCAAGGATCCAGTCAGATCTTTTTCACCTCAGGTGGCTAGTCAATTATTATATTCATTATATTTATATTATGGTCTATTTTATAACTTTGTTCTATACTGTTATGTTTCTTGTAACAGTACCATGTTGTTAGTATTTATTGCTTTACAATTTATTCCGATATCTCACAGGACAGTTTCCTCTTCATTGCTGCTTTTTTTTCCTCCAGAATTTCTTAGCTCTTTGCGCTTGTTGATGCTTTCAAACTAACATTAGAGTCCTTTTTCTCCTACCAAATTGCCTCCCGAAAAAGCCTTGGTTGGGTTTTAATTAGAATTATTTTAAACCTATTAGTTAATTTTAAAAGAATTTAAATATTTATTATGTCGAATCTCTCAACAGATAACACAGTATGTTTTCTGTTCATTCCTTCTTTTAAAACTTTAAAGTTTTATAATTAACTGTGTTTTTAAAATCAGAAATAACTTGTTTTATCAGTTGTTTTTCATCTACTAAGATTAATTCGAAGTTTTTCTCTTTGGTCGTACTGTGTATTATGGTAATATATTTTAAACTATTATACCTTTTCATTTCTAGGGAGAACTATTTGTTAATGGTGTGGGATTATCTTAATTTTTGTTGAAGTAGATTGCTTATATCTTTATTAAGATTCATTTTTCTACTTTAATGAGTTTAGCTATTATTTAAACTATTTATGCCATTTTTTAATGTTATTCTAGCTTCATATAGTGAATTAGGCAGCCATGTTATTCTGTAAGAATTGGTGTAGCATAGCAATTACCTATTCCTCTAAAGCATTAATAGACTATGAAGTTGTCAGCCCTAATGTGTTTTTCTTTTCTTAGTGCATTTTTTAAAGTTAACTTTGGTAACTTTATTTATTTATTTATTTATTTTTTATTTTATTTTTTTTTTTGCGGTATGCGGGCCTCTCACTGTTGTGGCCTCTCCCGTTGCGGAGCACAGGCTCCGGACGCGCAGGCCCAGCGGCCATGGCTCACGGGCCCAGCCGCTCCGCGGCATATGGGATCCCCCCAGACCGGGGCACGAACCCGTATCCCCTGCATCGGCAGGCGGACTCTCAACCACTGCGCCACCAGGGAGGCCCTGGTAACTTTATTTTTTAATTTTTAATTTTATTTTCATTTATTTTTGGCTGCATTGGGTGTTCGTTGCTGTGCACAGGCTTTCTGTAGTTGCGGTGAGCAGGGGCTACTCTTCATTGCGGTGCAGTGGCTTCTCTTGTTGCGGAGTGCGGGCTCTAGGCACGCAGGCTTCAGTTGTTGTGGAACGTGGGCTCAGTAGTTGTGGCACACAGGCTTAGTTGCTCCGCGGTATTTGTGATCTTTCCGGACCAGGGATCGAACCCCCGTCCCCTGTGTTGGCAGGTGGATTCTTAACCACTGCACCAACAGGGAAGTCTGGTAACTTTTAAAGTTTATTATTGTTACTGTTTTCTGGCATCTGATGTCTGATGTTATAATTTTCTTAGAGAAACTAATATTAAAGTTAAATATTTAATATTTAGATATTTAATCTAAAATTAAGATTAAAAAAAGGTTAACATCAAGCCATTTGGGAGAGCAACCTGCCATGGGCGCTGTGAGTCCTTGCGTGTCCTTGCCTGGTCTGACCAGTAAAAAATGGAAGACCTGAACTGCTCTGTACCTGAACCATTTCTCAGGGCTGTGTTTGTAGTGAGCAACCTTGAGGAACTAGGTGACGTTTCCTTCTGGAAAGAAGAATGAACTTGTTTACTGCTTGTTATAAAACCGTGGTTCCCCAAGCACAGTGATCCTCAGTGGCAACGTACAGCCACTGTGTAGTATCCATTTAGCTCCATATCTTGTCCCACAGCCCGCCTTGTGGAACTTGGGGAGCAAGTATAATGCTCATGCTGCTTGCTATGCTTTGAGCAATAAAAGTCCTTTCTCTTTGACCCAGGAGTCTCAGGTCTTCTGCCAGAATCCATAAAATGACAAAAGCCTAACTTATTACTTTGTAAGTAGGCTAAAACCAAGCCTTAGACCTTTTATAGTTCTTGACAGTTTTAGAAACAAGAGTGGGATGTTGAAAGACACATGGCTTTCTGAAAAAGGAAGGACAAAGGCCCCCTGGGGTGGGGAGACAGAAGCGCAACACTTGGATTTCTTTCCTACTGCTCCCCTCTCGTCCCCCTGCCATTCTGCACTCCCTGCGCTCCTGGCTGGATGACGGCGGTCTTCTGATAACTGTTAACTGTAGCTCCTCATACAGGATTTTTGATCTTTGTTCCTACAGGAAAAGGCACCTAAACTCAATTGGTGGGCTTTGGAAGGTGCTCGTAATGGGAAAGGGAATTAAAATGATCTCTCGACCAGTTCACTGTACTTCTATTTTTATTGTTTTGGCTCCCACATCTAAATCTGTAACTGGTATTGATATTGTATGTGTATATACTTTGAATGCCGTGAATGCTCATGAAGTCTAAAGCGAGATACTCTCACTGGGAGACTACATATATACTATCTACTCCCAGGTGGTCCAGCAGACTCAACATAGAATCCCAGGAGGAGAAGGGGGAAATCACAACTTTAGTTACAGACTGAATGGCTGCTTGAATGCCCTAGAGGTAGCTTCCAAGTACAATGACGCCACCTGCCTGACTCAGCCATCAAGTACACCCGTTTTTAAAAAGAGAAACTTAAAATTGCTGAGCTTTAGTTGAAACTGAACACCTGACTCAGGCAGTCTTGTGACTCTACTACCTGATGTTTACATTTTGGCACAGGTCAACTAGGATTCAATGACTTACAGGGAAGAAGGGAGTCAGGGAGTCTCTCTGGTCAAGTGGAAATAGTATATTCAAGAGTTACTTAAACCTTGTGTGACCTTAGGGTTACATGATGACGTGGCAGCGGTTCCCCTTTGGGACAAACCCAGTGCCCCATTCCATTACCTGAAGTAAAATTTCTGACTCAGTGGGGCCCTCAATTCTCAGTTGTTTCCTTTAATGCCTGGATCAAGTTACTGGTACACTCAGCTAAGTTACAGTCTGGTGGTGACTTAGGGCTGCTGTTGCAGTTCATCCAGGCTGCAGCTATGAAAAAACAAAAGCGGATGTGGTCAGTCCATTCAGTGGGCAGAATTCGAGGTAGTCCTCTTATCCTTGACGAATCCCTGACTCCTTAATGAAACTCGCTACATTTCTACTGACCCCTGGGCTGTTGCCAGTGGCCTACCCATCTGGTCTGACACTTGAAGACTACCAGATTAGAGGCACCACTCTTTGGGGCTGTGAGAATAAACTGCACCTGCCCATCTGACAGTCTGGGTTACTTCTGTAGATACACACAGTCCACACCCATTATCCAATGAGTCTGAGTGGAGTCAAGCTGCATGTCAAGACTGCAGCATCCAAATTGCTGCCATTGCTACCTGGCTCCACCATTGCATGGAAGATGCACCATTATAGACAGGAGCACAATAAAGGACTACATGCTTCTGGTGTAAGATCTACCACAGCATACCTGACCGTGACTTCTGCCCAGAGATCGTTTCCTTGTCTTGTGGTGAAGGCGTCCGCATTGCCCTGGGCCACCACCTGCTTCTGGCAAACTGACTGTGTCAGATGTTTGATCCTGCTCTTGTTGCTACCTTTGGTGCCTCATCCCTGTTGAGACTTCTTTACGTTATGGTTTTGCTACTTAAGTGCAATCAGCCAACTCTGGCCGCACCACTGTAGCCCTTGAATCTAAACTGTTATTTTTCTGGCTTTCCAGATCATCTGTTGTCTGACAGCTATGCACCTTATTTCACAGAGGCCACCAACACTAGATCAGTAGTCAAAAGTATTCACTGAACATTCCACATTCTCTACCACCCACGGGCATCTGGTTTCTGAGCATACTAGAGTGGCCTCCTCAAAACTTAATTCGAAAAGTTTTGACTCTACCTCTCTCACCCTCTGATCCATAGGCTTTAGTAAGGCCGTTTGGTCTCTGGACGTGACCATGCTCGGAAAGGTTCCATCTCTTGGCCACCTCCCGTGAAGTGGCTAGGATGAAAGAGGTAGGAGGTTGTATGGATTTGTTCAGGATTCCACTGTGACCATTGCTGGGTGTCATGTATCTTTCCTTTGGTCAACAGCAGCCTCAGATCATCCTGGTTGGTATGGCCTCCATGTGGTAGACCAGCCAGAAGGGGCTTGAAGAATTCAAATTTTAATTTTGGTCTAGCCCCCTGGATTGTTTTGTTGGAAAGATGTGGTCCTAGATCATGAAGATAACCAGTTGGTTGAGTCCACTGCTTGCCAAGTCTTTCTCCAGTGACCACAGGGGCCTAGCTGGGGGCCTATAATGGGTCTTCATAAGTTTCTTAAAAATGCTCTTGTCTCACTTGAACCTGATTCTTCCAGATGAAAGGTGTGGGTATAAATAGAGGATGATTCGAAAATAGGTAAAATTGTAGGCATTGGGATGGGACACATTGATTTCACGGCTACTGAGGTGGAACTGCAAGTCTAGCGCCTGACCTTAGGCTCTGAAGGTGTGGGAAGGGGAAAAATTGTTTTCTTTGATCCTGGATCCAGCACAACAGCCGTCAAAATAGACATACAGTCTGCCTGAGTCGGCCAGCAGCTGTGGCTGACAATCTGACCTGCTGTGGGGTTTGTCATTCCTCTACATGCTGTGTGAACATGGCCAGTCCTGGGTCTGACTTGTGCCTGACTCCCATCAGTGGCAGCTCCTAAGCGTAGATTCCTCCCTCCCCCAAATTCATGTGTAAACATGTGGGCTGGACAGCCTTCTTTTAATCTTAATGATACAAATGTATATATATACTTCCATCTCCTGAGCAGCCCGGGGTTAGGCCACATTATGGTGGGTGACGCTGCAGCTACTAGATGCAAGTTTAACAATTTTGGAACTGGAGTGACACGTGCCATTTTGGGATTAAATGTTTGTATTTCTAGAAAGCAGGCACAGAATGTTTTCACTGGGGGTAGAGGTTGCTTTCTTATTATCGGGGCGGGGGGGGGACTCTGCCATAGCCCCAAGTGTCTTTCTGGGTATGGTAAGACTGTGAGGACTTGAACGGTCTGTGCCCAGGCCATTTCTCAGGGTTCTGTGCAGCAAGTGACTTTGAGGGATGAGTTAATGTCTGCCTCTGGGACAAACAGCAGGTTGTTTACTGCTTCTTATAGGATGAGGGGCTCCCCGCACTCAGTGCTTCTTAGCTGTGGTGCGTACAGCTAAGCATTCTTGTGTAGCATTCTTGCGGGTCCATTTCCACCCTAATGGAATGCGGGGGCCACAGGGAACTGATGCAAACATGCTAAATAATGCTCATGCTGCTTATGTGCCAGGAGTAGTAAAGTTCTTTGTTTTTGACCTAAGAGTTTGTCTTCGGCCAGGATCCATGAAACAACAAAAGGCAAACTTATTAGCTTGTAAGCGGGGTGAAATCAATTCCCTAACCTGACAGAAACTAAATGGGTATACATAGATATATATAGTGTCTTTTATATGTATATACACACACACACAGTTGTTATATATGTGGTATATGTGTGTATGTGTATGTATATGTGTATATGTATGTATGTAGTGTTAAACTTTTTTTTTTTTCTTTTTTGTGAACCTTACACACATAATCCTTGGTTTATGTCACACTATCAACATTGGTCCATGGTGGTTGTTTTTTCTCATTTAAGCAAATAACGTATTTACATACACACACACACACAGAGTAATAGGAACATTTTAATTTTTTCCCTCTGTAGATGTTTCTCATTCCTAAGTTTTCTTCAGTTTTCATTTTCTTTCAGTTTTTCCAGATTAGATTTATATTTTTTAAAGAAATAACTGATACACTTATTATACTTTTTTTGTTCTAATGTATTACCATTTGCATTCATATTGTTTCTTACTTTGCCTTTGGTTGAGTTAGGAACGTGTTTTTTTTTCTTTTAATCATAACACATTTAGGGCATCAAAGTTATCTTTCTTTACTATATGGTATTCTTGTCCCAATTTCCTAAAAAACTCCTTTATTTCCTTGTTGGGGGCAGGGGAGGAGAGAAAGTTATACTCATTTAGGACGGTGATGGTTGCTGTCACTTTCTCCCAAATAAATAAATGACATTTTAGTGTAATATCTGTCAAGTTTGGGGCAGATTCAGACCATGGATCTTTGAACCATGGAACAGGAAGTAGAGAGAAAAAGAATTACACTATCTTTCTTTTTGGCTAGTACATTGTTGTATTTCAGGTGGTAAGGTGTATTATGTTTTAAGTAGGAAGACATCAGTTATGATTCTAAGTTAAATGGCATAGATTTTATAATTACTGGGTTTTACTCCCAAATTATAGTATAAAGTTATTAGTTTTCAGCTTCATTAAGAGTTTTTATTTTTTTCTGTGTCTTTGAAAATATCATTGGAGATTCTGGGATATGTAGCATTAAAGTCTGCTCTCCAAAGGCCACTTCAAATCTGTGTTACCCTCCTTTTTTTGTCCAAAATGGAAAGCTGCATTTTTTTTTTAATTTTTAATTTTTAAAAAAATTTTATTGGAGTATAGTTGATTTACAAAAGCTGCATTTTAAAAGTTAAAAATATTATATGTGGTCATTATTAAAAAATTCAAATAATTCTGAAAAAATACAAAGTAGAAAGGGAAAATGATGCATAATTCTATTAAGTTTGGTACATTTTTTTCTTTTTAAATACATATATTCACATGCAGATATATTCTTTTTTTAAAAACCTACATGGGATTGTACTATAAAGGATGTCTTAGAACCTTCCCCCACTGAGTTATACATCCCTACAGGTCTTGCATATAAATAAATATAAATATAGGTCTATGCTTTGTCATTGTGGAGCAGGACCCATTTATATAGTGTTGTATTTCCACCTGACACATAGTAGATGCTCAGATATTTATCAAATGAATGATACAGTGATTAAATGAACAAGTAAATTTAATTATCCCACCCCTTGTGATAGATATAAGGTATTTTACATTTTTCCTTTATTATAAACAATATCTAGTTGAACGTCCATGTACGTATATTTTTATGTACATGTATCTCTACTGTTATCTTGATTTTATCTTAGATAAATTTCTAGAACTAGAATCACAAGGTAAATAAGTGTATGCATTTAAAATTGGTACATATTTCAAAATTTTTCTTCAGAAAGCTGGTTATGTTTGATACTCCATTTCTAACATTTTCACTAATGCTAATTTGCATAATTTCCCTTTATAATCTTAGTCAATTCAAGAAATATAATTTTCTATTTTTAAATGTAACCTAGTCGATTTTTAAAAGCTGTTTTCCCTCTTACAGAGTAATTCTCCATACATGTAGCATAATTTTTTTATTACCTATGATATATCCATGTGACTCCTGAATTACTTAAAAAAGCAGATTTTGAAAGACATTTGTTTTAGGGTATAAGAAGGCACTCACCATTACAGACTCATGAACAAATGTTATATTAGCCTTTACCTTTGTCTCTGGAAAATCTATTTCATTTCTTCTAATATTTTTCTTTTATATTCAACCTCAAGATTTATCTAATAGCATTAGCAGTCTTTCCAATTACCAACATTTGAAAACATTTATCTTTAATACTAATATTAATTTCATTGTGAAGATAGAATTTACTAATATGTATAAAGAATCTTGTATAGTGCCTGGAAAATAAGATGTCAAAGTCTGTTTATGATGGTAGGGCCAGACCATAGGACTGCTCTGTTTGTTTGATTATCCTTTGGGATTTAATGAGTTGCTATTCATATTAAGAACTGATAATCTTTGCATGACATAGTACCTTTATTTTGTTTTTTAAAGATTTGGAGCCCATTTTCAGGGAATGTGAGCTATAATGAAAGGTTATATTCTTCTAATTGAAGAAAATATAAATTTTATTTCATCGAAAAATATGTTGCCACTTATATTTTATTTTTAAAGGTAGCAAACATTGATTGAAAATAAAATATTTTTCATATTCAGTGTTGGGCTAACCAAATTTATTTTTTGTCTTTTCTGTCATTTAGAAGTTCTGTTCACAAAGTCACCACAGGAAATCTAAATTCTTTTTCTGTGATTTTATGTATGTGTCTGTGTATATATATATATATATATACACAGACACACACACAAATGCATATACATACATTCCTATAAGTTTGATAAGTAAAAATTATAAAGTCTCATGATATGTTTCTCATATGCTCTGTACTTTCAGTTCTTGTTTGTGTTTTGTTTTCATTTTAGGCCCAGACCTTATCTGTTTAAAGGAGACCACAAATTTCCTACAAACAAAGAGAACTTACCAGTGATTATCCTCTATGCAGAAATGGGTACCAGAGCATTTCGTAAATTTCACACAGTGTTGTCTGAAAAAGCTCAAAATGGGGAAATTCTTTATGTTCTTCGGCATTATGTTCAGGTACATGTTTGTTTTGTCCAAGATTATTTTGGCTATAAAAAATGCATTTTATAATAATTTCTTTACTAGATTTTACATGATAATTTCCCCTAGAATAGTTATTTAAAGATTTTTTTAAATTAACACAACTATCATATGTGAATTTTATGTGGAAAAATATATTGAGATTCTGTGTCTCTTCTGGAAATATCATGTTTATATTTCTTTCCTTTATAATATATTTGGAACAGATTTAAAACTTGGATAAAAAACAAAACCATACAACAATAGCATGCGTAATATTTGCTAGGATTCATAAATATAGTCATTTTAATGAAAATGTATTATGATGAGGAAGTCTAATTTACTTGGTATTTTGATAGTATATATTAGTTCAAAGTGCTAAGCTTGGTATGCGAATGCTCTCAAACCTATTTGTTTGAAAGGCTGATTACTTTCTTATTCAGGGTTCAGATCAAATGTGTTGTGTTATCCCCCAGTCTCCCGAGCTCTCGTTGCAGTCACACTCTATCACATTATTCTGTTTTAATGACTTCGTAGCACTTATTACTGCGCTATCTCTAATTTTATTTCTTTAACACCTCCACACACACACACACACACACACACACACGCACACAAACACAACCAAACTCTCACCATCACACATCAAAATATAATGGCCATTAGAGGAAGGACTTTGTTTTTTACTTATATATTCTGAACATGGAAAGAGTTTTAATTTGCATTTCCCAAAATATTCATGATGAATTTAATGTTTAAAGTAATAAAAGCATTACAAGTATACTTAATTGCCTATCCATATCTTTTGCCTGTTTTTATATTGGATTCTTTGGGGCTTTCCTCCCCCGTTTACAGATTTTTTAAAACATATTCTGAATACTGGTCTTCTACACTCTGCAAACATCTTCTGTGTATTCCTGGTCTCCTGGTAATAAAAAAAATTCATCATATTTCATTCAGTGCAAGGATTAATTGCAGTTGTACTCAAATTTATCCAACTTTTCCTTAATGGTTTCCTTCATGATGCCATAAAGACATTTTCTTGTGAGAATTAAAGTGCTGTTCTTTGTGTTTTGGTCTTTAATTCATCTGGATATATTTGAATTTGCTGTGAGGTAGAGACATAATTTTAGTTGCATATGGAAATTCATTGGTCTCCACATAATTCATTGGACAGTTAACTCTATACTAATCCATCATATGCCAAGTTTTCATAGGCATATATGTTTTTAGACTCTATTCTGTTCCAATAATATATTTATTCTATACAAATATAGCATTATTTTAATTGTAGTAGCTTTAAAATTTAAAGCAATATTGAAAAAGAGGAACAAAGGCATCACACGTTCTGATTTCAAACTATATTAGAAAACTGTAATGATTAAGACAGTATGGTATTGGCATATAACAGATACATAGAGCAATGGAACAGAACAGAGAGCTGAGAAATAAACCTATGCATATATGATCAACTAATATTTAACAAGGGAGCCAGGAATACTCAATGGGGAATAGATAGTCTCTTCAATAAATGGTATTGGGAAAACTGACAGCCACATGAAAAAAATGAAACTGGACCCCTATCATATACCACTCAAAAAAATTAAGTCAAAATGGATTAGTAACTTAATCATAAAATCTGAAGCCATAAAATGCCTAGAAGAAAACATAAGGAAAAAGCTTCTTGACATTGGTCTTGGCAGTGAGTTTTTGGATTTGACCCTAAAAGCAAAGGCAATAGAAGCAAAAATAAAAAAGTGGGATTATACCCAACTATAAAAGCCTCTGCATAATTAAGGAAACCATCAACAAAATGAAAAGGCAACTTACCGAATTGGAGGAAATATTTGCAAATCATATATATGATAAGGGGTTAATATCCAAAATACATGAGGAACTCATACAACTGAAGAGCAAATGAAAAGAAACAGTTCAATTAAAAAATGGGCAAAGGACCTGAATAAACATTTTTCTAAAGATGACATGCAAATAACCACCAGGTAAATGAAAATGTGCTCAGCGTCACTAATTGTCAGGGAAATGCAAATCAAAACCACAGTGAGATGCCACCTCACACCTGTTAGAATAGCTATATGTCAAAAAGACAAGAGTTAACAGGCATTGGTAAGGATATGGAGAAAAGGAAACCCTAGTGCACTGTTGGTGGGAATGTAAAATGGTACAGCCTCTGTGGAAAACAGTATAGAGGTTCCTCAAAAAGTTAAAAATAGAACTAGCATATGATACAGCAATTCCATTGATGGGTATGTATCTCGAGGAAATGGAATCACCATCTTGAAAAGCTATCTGCACACCCATACTTGTTGCAGCATTACTTATATAGGAGTAACCTATGTGTCCAGTGATGGATGAATAGATAAATGTGGTGTGTGTGTGTATATATACACACACGCACAATGAAATATTATTTGGCCTTAAAAAAGAAGGAAATCCTGCCATTTGTAACAACATGGAAGGACTTTGAGGGCATTATGCTAAGTCAGACAGAAAAAGGCAAATATCATATGATCTCATATATGGAATGTGAAAAAAACCAAATGCATAGAAACAGAGAACTGATCAGTGGTTGCTGAAATTGAGGGTTGGGGAGGGTTGATGGGTGAAGGTGGTCAGAAGGTACAAATTTCCAGATGTAAGATAAACAAGTTCTGGGGATGTAACGTACAGCATGATGACTATACTTAACAGTACTCTATTGAATATTTGAAAGTTGCTAAGAGAGTGGATCTTAAAGTTCTCATTACAAGAAAAAGAAAACTGTAGCTATGCGAGGTATGGACATCAACTAAATTTACTGTGGTAATCATTTCATAATACAATTGACCCTGAACGACTTGGAAGTTAAGAGCTCCAACACTCTGCGCGTTCACAAATCTTTGTATAGCTTATAGCTGGCCCTCCGTATATACGCCATTCCTCTGTATCCATGGTTCAGCATATGTAGATTCAACCAGCCATGGATTATGCAATAGTGTAGTATTTACTATTGAAAAAAATCCATGTATAAGTGGACCAGTGCAGTTTACGCAGTTCAAACCCATGCTGTTCAAGGGTTTGATTTGAATTGATATCAAATCATTTTGTTGCACACCTTAAACTAATACAATGTTATATGTCAATTATCAGAAAAGGAATGGGAGATCAAAGTATATGTTTATCTTTTTAAAAAAAGTTCCCCAAGTGATTTTAATATGCACCCCACCCCCGGATGGTATAGTCATCTATTGGGAATCAGTGTCCCAAGCTATTATTTGGAGAATGTGACCATTAAATATACTTCTGTGAAAGCATATTCACCAGCTATCTGGGTACTTTGTAGCATCAAATTATGGCCTTCTATTTAATTAATGACATATTGTACATCCAAAATAGTTATACTGTAAATCTAGTCAGCATGTAATCCTAATAAAAATAGACTTATTTGTGCTACTTCTTAAAAAAATTAATTTATTATTATTTTTTTAATTGCATTGGGTTTTCATTGCTGGTACATGGGCTTCTCATTGAGGTGGCTTCTCTTGTGGCGGAGCGCGGCCTCTAGGCACGCAGGCTTCAGTAGTTGTGGCACGCAGGCTCAGTAGTTGTGGCTCGTGGGCTCTAGAGTGCAGGCTCAGTAGTTGTGGTGCACAGCCTTTGTTGCTCCGCAGCGTGTGGGATCTTCCCAGACCAGGGCTCAAACCCCCGTGTACCCTGCATTGGCCGGCAGATTCTTAACCACTGTGCCACCAGGGAAGTCCCTGTGCTACCTTCTGAACAGAGGCTTTTTTGTGGGGAAAGAAGAAATAGGATAATGAAGAAAGATTCTTTTCACCAGTTGATTTAGCCTACGAGCATTTTTGGTTTGCAAATCCAAAATTATTAAACTACAATTCAAATTTTATATCAATACCTTTCAAAAGGAGAAAGTAAATATGAAATTAATAACATTTATCTTTATTACTGAGGAGCTGGTAACATTCCAGAACTGATAATGGAAATTGGTTATGTGAAATTGCATTTCTTTTATGAACTATAACAAGATATGTAGACTTAGAGGTTCAGTTTGCCTAGCCACCAACTGACTGTCTTTTGAGTGGATAGTCAAAATATGTTTTTAAATTGAGCTGGATGAAATTGAAAACTCTTTAAAAGATTTTCAACTTTGTCAGATTACTATAATTATAAACAACCCAGTTTCCTCATGCTATCTTTCATTATAGCATGTGCCTGAGAAATTAGCAAATTAAATTTTAGTGTGGGCAGCAATGTTAAACCCTTGTCTGCGTATCTGAAACTAATTCTTACATCATCTTATTTAGAAATAGAACAGTCCAGGAATAGTCACTGTGGTCGTATACTTATTTTGAAGGCTGAGGGACAAATTTAGGGAGGAAAGAAGAGTAAACTAAAGAAAACTTAAGGTTTTCTTTCTGTTTGTCCTGTGCCTCTTCCTCTGTCATGTTTAGAATTGCAAAACTGCCCTCATGCAAACGTTAGTTAAGCAAAGACACATAACATCTTCACAGGAGTTTGCTGAGTGCTAGGTTAAATGCGTTTTCTAACCCATGAAAGAATATGCCAAATGGTAATGATTGTAGCACAACTGATAAGAATTTCAGTCTAGAAGCTGGAAAGAACCTTAGACATCTTCTAAAATATTACATATATTCATCCAGGTTGCTTACTTTTTTGAAAAAATGTGATGACTTCTCTTCCTTCACAGAGTGGTCTCTAGAAGTACGGTTTATATTTGCACTTTTGGAAAGGTGAAAGAAAAGGTACCAAATGCTGATCATAAATACTTCAGACAACTCAGTTTTAGGCAAATTGTTACCTCTCACTGCAAGAATAGGTATTAATTTGTGGCATTTGGTATATTTTAATCATTGAGAAACATGAAGAAAGACTTAAATAGGTTGTTCAAGGCACTGAGCTTTTTTGTTTCCTTTGCCTTTACTTTCTAGTATTTGCTTTTGGGGACACTCTGGATGTCCTACATGCAGACAACTAGCAAATGAATAGCATTTACTGGTTTAGCAAATCTTGTGTAGTTCCCCCAAAAGAGCACAGTTTTGTTGAAACTCGATTGTATGGGATCCTCTGTTAATTAATTCATGGGAAAGATGGCAAAGTTACCATGGTATAACAGAAAAAGATCACATATTTTTTTCATTGTAAAAAAGTAATTAAAACATCAGAGTCATGACAAGGATTTTAGAAAGTAAAGAAGTGGTAATCAACCAAATTCTAGTTCCTTGATAGACTGTCTAGAGAGAGTATAAATATCCCCCAAATAACAATATTTCACAGTGATTACTTCAATATTAGTAATTTACCCTAATGTCCTAATACACAGTCATTCTGAATTCAAAAGCAGATGTTTGACTAAATATTTTCTCTCTCTCTCTCTCTCTCTCTCTCTCTCTCTCTCTCTCTCTCTCTCTCTCTCTCTTTTTTAAATAAATGTGTTTGAACAGAAACCAGCCTCACAGAAAATGTACTTATCTGGCTATGGTGTGGAGCTAGCGATTAAGAGTACAGAATACAAAGCGTTGGATGATACCCAAGTCAAAAGTAAGTTTATTCTCTGTATTTGAGTAGAATGAAAATTTGGAGGCTTACACACTTCATTTGAAAAAAGAAAATGATTGTAATCCTACACACGTTAATTTGAGGCTGGAGACAGGATAGACATGTTCCTCCTTAGTTGGAATTTAAACTAAAAGAAATACATTTCATATTGTGCTCTCAAAAACTTCAAAAAGTGGAAGTAGCATATTTGCTTTTACTCAATGGCTTCCCAACCATTTTCCGCAACATATAAAAATTGATAATATATGTAGGGTACATAGAAGCAATCGATGAGGCTGCTTATGGCTAGAGGTGACTGACCCAGGAGCTCAGATTGGCCCATGATGTGCCCAGTCACCCCCTGGGAGCAAGGGTGGGGGCGCTCTAAGGGGATCAGTATCTCAGTAAACCTAAAACTCATTGGTAGCACTGTCTTACAAGTCTTGGTCTGAAGTATTTATATATAATGAAGTTAGGATGATGGTCTTGTGTTTTTGCTTTTGTTTTTGTTTTGAAGTGGGATGGAGAGGGCTGTGAGTTGATTGGTTAGATGAAGTAGATTGATTAGATTTGTGATCTACCAGTCCAGTGTCTATGTTCTGTGTACTGAATGCATGCTCTAGATGAAGGATTCTGGAGACCTGAAAACACTAAAGAACTTTTCAGATTCCTATGGAAATCTTTTGTTACCTGGCTCATTGGAAATGTATTTGTACCTGATTCTTGGTTAAGAGTTTCTAATTCATTCTTATATGGTCTCAGATGTTGCTTCTGCTACAATTTTGTGTTTCTATTCAAGATCTGGTCCTGGCAGCCTTACTCTGATCACAGCTTAGCTCTAGCCCTCCTATTGAATGTGCTACAAATCAACATCTGTATTATTGTGATTGAAAATCCTGCTGGTTAAAGAGTTACTGAAAAAGTATAGTAGAAATAATAATGCCCAGATTTTATATATTTCCATATAGCTTGTATATAGCTCTACAGTGCTTTATAATTTAGTTTCTTGTTTAACAGTCATGGTAGTAACATAAGGCATTTTCTAGCCAGCCTTGGGCTTGTAGAATTTTTTTAAAAGTCATGTGATCACATGTATTTCTATATTACAAATTGCACATTAAATTTTTTCATACATTCGGAATATATTTTCTCTCCATTCTAGTTGCCCCTCCTTTAGTTCACTTCTTTTTTTCCCTCTGTATATGGGTATCAGGCTTGTAACTGACCTTCTCTTCAGTACCCCTGGTCCCCTCATCCCCCAAATAGAATAATCCATCTGTTCTCCACAGTGCTTTCTGACTGCACTTCTTATGATGAAAATCTGACTTTATGATTCCACCAGTTAAAATCCCAGACTGGTTCCCTGTCACCTCGTCATAAATTCAAGTACTATATATAGCATCACAGAGAAAGCTTTCCACATTCTGGCCTCTTTCTGCCTAATCACTGTCCCTCAGCCCTCTCATTTGTACACTGTGGTCCTGTAACACTAAACTACTCTACAGAATAAGTTTCTGTTCCCTGGATGCCTCCATGTGTGGCTCCATGCCCAGCCTTCGTGACCTCTGTAGAGTACTCTCATCCCTTAGCATATGCTGTTCCTTCTGCCTGAAACCTTCCTCCTTTCTCCCGCCTCTTTTATTCATCTAAGGCCGATTCATCTTTTAAGAATCATGTATGTCAGTACCTCTCAGATGGCTGCCCATCTTCCTGCTCTGTCAGAGGAAGGTTTTCCCTTTTCTATATTGCACATATTTTATGCTTTCTTTTGGAAAAGTTTTAAACACAGTCTGTTAAAATTGTCTGTTTGTCTCCTTTTCCACCAACTGAGGTTTGTGTCTTTTGCGTCTCTCTTCCTGGTGTCTGTCTGGCAGGCATCGGGCGTCATAGAAGGCAGTCGATAAATATTTGCCTGATGAATGAATGAAAGGGAGGGAAAGGAAGACTGGATCAAAGCACCCAGTGTTTTTAGTTGTGGTCCTAGAGGTCCAGACTCTCAAACGAGTAAGAAGGGAGAAGTGTACTTGATGAGCTCTGATGGAGTGTAGCCCATACTGCTTACAGTCACAGATTCTTAGAATCCCAGAGTACCCTCACATATACCACTTATCACACTGTATGCTATAATTATTGGTAAGTAAAGGAGAGGGGAAGAGAAACGAACATAAAATATATCCTTATTCTTTGAGGCCATGACTTTTGGTGTCTTTCTAAAGATTTCTTGATTATGTCTAAAGGTGTCAGAAATAATGTGAGAACTCCTGTATCTGTTAGGGTTTGGATTTCTTGCTGGCTTAAGAGCTAAGCCCAGGGTTTGTTGCAGACTCCTTGGTTTATCATTCTGATATAAAATAGAACGTGACTACGAAATGATCTATAGAGCATTTATGATGGTTTTTAAATATTTAATAATCAAGCTTGTTTAAAAAGAGAGAGCACACTCATGTCTCATTAAGCTGATCCATGAAAGAAAAACAAGGTAAAACAAATGGAATTTTATTTTATTTTGAGTTCTTCTAATTTTTTATTACATATTTTCCAGTCTGAAATATTTTCATTTTATTTTGTTTTTGTTTCCAAAATATAGCTGTGACTAATACTACTGTAGAAGATATTACTGAAACAAATGAAGTTCAAGGATTTCTCTTTGGGAAATTAAAGTAAGTCTGAATTGAAATGAAACTATTACTATACTCTTAAGTTTGTTTTTAAAGGAATTGATTCAGTATGCTGGGTTGGCATATGTTTCACATTTTAAAAATATACATACTATTGTTTTTATTACAAAAGTAACACATGGTTAATGCAGAAAAGCACAAAATTGAAAAATAATCACTAATTCCACAGGATAATGAGTATGGTTAGAGATATTGGAATTGAAAGTGATCAGAGTTATCTCTGGCTAAAAACTAAAACAAAACTTTATGGAATCTTTTACAGATCTAATGGGTTACAAAAATCATAGTTAATATTGGATTTTTAGCATGAAAAAAATTAAAAATTTCATGTCTCAAAAGAAGAGAAAATATTTACTTCCCTAAATTTCTGTGCCATATATTGCCATATTAGATACCTTTTAACTTCTGGTCTTAATTTCATATACACATATAAGTAACCTTTCAAAAAAGTGAAGTTCTGTCCCCCCCTTTTTTTTTTCCTGCATCACTGATTGAAGACAAGGAATAGGATGGTGAGTGCTCTCTGAATGTTAATGGATGGGGATTGTTGTCGTTTTATGTGTGGTTTCTCTTATTTACAAGAAGGGAAAGTTTATGATTCTATTATAAAGGCAACATTAATTAAAAATAAAGAACCATTCTTATTAATATCTTTAGTTCTTATTTAGTATTACAAATATTTATAAAGGACACTTAGGTCCATTCTCCTGGTGAGTAGATAACTGTACAGAGTGAGGGGAACATTTTTGGACACTATGCTCCTTCATACAGATGACTGAGTTATATTTCTACGGTTTACTGGACAAGTTGTATACTAGTGGCCTTAAAAAGTTAATACATCTTGTAAAATGGATTTAAGTAAGACTTTTATTTAGTAGATAACATTTTTATTCCATTTCCAGCTGTGTCTTGCATCTTAGAATCCATAGTTCTGTTTTTTTTTTTTTAATGTAACTATTTATGGGAATAAATTGCATGTCTTCCAGAAAGCCTTTGGAACCCTGGGATATTAGTTTTTTTAGAGAGGAAATACTCAAAGTTAGTTTTTACACAATTAATTGATTTAGGCAAAAACCTTCTGTTATGAGGTATTGTATGAATAATGTGTTTTTGCCTGAATTACATAAATAATTTTAGCCGTGAAAATTATCGTTAAGCTTATGATTAAACATGAAAAACGATATAACAGCTCTTACAAACTTAGTATTACTCTGTAACTTAAAATATTGAGAAAGGAGTGGTTAATTTAATTCATAGTGAACTTCTTTTCAAAGAAGTTCTATTGCTTTCTCACTGTAAGAGCAGACTTGATTCATTTTCAAAATGTGGTCCCACATTGTAATAAAATTGCAAGATATGAAATTTTAGTACACTTATTACTGTTAACTATAAGATTAATCTTTCTGTATATTTATTTTTCATCTCACGTTTTAAAATATTTATTTCTCTTTACTGTTGAAAATATGTATTTGTTTATAAATTGTGCTGATAGCTACATAAAGTTTTTTTAAAACAATTCTGTCTAATAATATGAAATGGTACTGTGTTTTGATTTCATGAGAGATGGAAGAATGAAGATTATAGTTTTTATTATATGTATAGTAAAATATCATGCTGCATTATTATTTGGCACTCTCTAAAAAATACCTAGATATGTTTAATTAGGCAGAATTATCTTATTTAAGTTTTTTATAAGTTTCAAAGATGGAACTTTTCAGAAATAGAGTAAACTCTAAAATTGTAGAGGAAGCATTAATGTCTTTCCTTATAAAATAGTTTTCATTTTTAATTATAAAAGCAAGACTTGTAATTTATAAAATGTTAAATAAAAAGTGTATAACATAAAAACTAATAATTCTGCCCTCACACTTGGATCCCTTACAGGTAATGTTAACAAATGAGAGCACATCCTTCCAGATTTTGTTTTCTTTTGTTTTGTTTTATACATTGAAAAAAATAGACCTGCATATCGCCCTCATTTTTTTAAGTTCTGTGGATATAGCTGCATCACTATTTATTATTATCTTGATGAACAGTTAGTTTGCGTCTAAATATTTGGAAAAGTTAATTTCAAAAATATACTGCTTGTATAGTAGTAATTTGTGGTAGGTGATGATAATTAACATTACTTAATATTCTAATACAGAGAAAGATACTCAGATCTTAGAGATAATCTGACAACATTCCAAAAATACCTGATTGAGAGTAATAAAGAAATGATGCCTTTGAAAGTCTGGGAACTACAAGGTATAGTATTTCAGTCCACATTAACATAGCATATTGGTAAGTTATCTCTGTTTTGTTAAGTAGGCTTTTATATAACATGATATATATTATTTCATAGGCAATAATAATTACTAATGATGTGACTAATATACATTACTTTTGTGGAAATACAAATTTAATTAAAAGGTTATTCATCAAGCAAACCATATTTTTATGTTTGTAAGATTTAAAATTGTATAAAGTACAGTTATTTGATATCATCTAATCATTTTTAAAGTATACACGAGTTATAGATTCATCTCAGGTATTAAATCACATTTCAGAGAATCTATAGCATTGATTAGAAATCCTGATTAGTAAGTCAGGAGAAATCAACACTAAATCTTAGTTTTCTTCTCTTTAAAATTTTGATCTTAACAGACCATCACATGTTTCATTGCGAACTTAGAATAGCTCCCATACTGACATCCTATAAGCAGATATTTTGAGACTGAACCAAATTTTGAGAATGGACCAAAATTCCTTTTCAGTTTGTAATTTTCTTTTTTATTATTTGTAATATTTAGTGGGTCATGGGAATATGTCACTTTTCTGTGGAATCTATAACTTTTATCACATCTCTCATCAACTTTTAAAAAATATAACAACTTACTGAAATATACTTGATATGCAGTTCACTCATTTAAAGAGTACAATTCAGTGGGGTTTAGTATATTTTTAGAGCTTTTTAACTGTCAGCACAGTCAATTTCAGAGACCCATAATTTAGAAAATTGTAAGTGATAGGGAGCTTCTGAAGGCTGGTAAACAGAGAACATGCAAAGTTAGCTTACTTGTAATTAACCTCACTGATGTCTGTGGATGGTATATTTGAATGGACTAGAACCAGGAAATCTAGTTAAGACATCATTGAATCAGTGTAGCGAGAGATAGAACTATGACTGTGGTAAAAAGGCATAGAGAGGAAGGCCAGATTTAGCAAATATTTAGGAGATAAAAAGAGTCAAAGATGAATTTAAAATTTCCAGCTTGGAGCCTGAGTAGAGAGAATATAAAACATGTAAGTGGGTTTGGGGGTTGAATACGGGGCCCAGAAATAATGAGACTGGCATTAAAAAAGATAGACTTAAAGTGATGGTGACATATCCAGATGATCAGTTCCAGTAGTGGGGTGAATATTAAGTCCTATACTAAAAGGAGAGGATTTAAAAGTTGAAAATATTAGCATAGAGGTTTTTTAAAGGTGGGGGGCGCTAACTGAAAGTGTAGGGTGCCCAAATCAGTGCCCAAGGGAGTGTCCACGTGCCCGTCCACATGGGGAAAGTAGACACGGTGGAATGATGAGAGCTAGAAGAAAGAGCACATTACAGAAGCCAAGGAAGTAGATTCAGGAGAGGGTAAGTGATCAGGACCTTTTCCCTTTTTGATTGATTTAACAAGTGTTTATTGAATTTCTACTAGGAGTCAGTCATGTCCCTACAACCATGGTTTTATAATTTTTGGCTGAGACCTGGAGTAGGAAGTATATTTTACATCAAGACCCATATACAAGTGTATAATGTATGAATACACAGATATGCTTAAAACTAAAAAGAAAGCTTCAGCATAGATATGTATGTTTACCACATTTTATTAATTCTATAAGACTTTAAAAAAAATAAATGTATTTATTTATTTTTGGCTGTGCTGGGTCTTCGTTGCTGCACGCAGGCTTTCTCTAGCTGTGGCGAGCAGGGACTACTCTTTGCTGTGGTGCGTGGGCTTCTCATTGCGATGGCTTCTCTTGTTGCAGAGCACGGGCTCTAGGGTGCACGGGCTTAGTTGTTCCACAGCACATGGGATCTTCCCGGACCAGGGCTCGAACCCTAGTCTCCTGAATTGGCAGGTGGATTCTTAACCACTGCGCCACTAGGGAAGCCCAAGACTTTCTTTTACTCTACCCTATTTCGTTTGAGAAAAAAGCCCTTCACATTATCCACTAATGTGATTTCACTACTAACTAATGGGTTCCAACTGACACTTTGAAAAAGTGCTGTATTCTGAAGATAAGAGTTAAAGCAGACACCATGTTTATTCAAAGGATCTTGGACAAACATAAACAACTTTAAAAACCGATGTAAAAATAAGCATTGTAATTGCTGCAAAGTAAAAGGACGTAAGATGAAGGAGGGCATATGCCAGGAAGATCTGACTGGTGGGATGGGGGCAGGGAAGGGGTAATGGAAAGGGGAGGGTTCCTTAAGAAGTGGTGATTGAATTGAGATCTGAGGAAGGGCTAGAATAAATTTGAGGGTGGGTTATTTAGGGAGAATATCAAAGACCCTTTCAAGGGGCTGCAAGTGGAGTGTGAGGGAGAGGAGATATGAGGAACAACTGCTGGATTCATGGTTTCCCCAGCTGGATGGACAGTGGTGGATGTTCTGGAAAGAGAAGACTATAAAGAGGACCAGATTTGGGCAAAGATGGGTGGGAATATCACAAATTTGTTATTGAACGTGCTGCTTTTGAAGTATCCAAGAGGTAAAACCAGGAAGACAGTTAAATATGGGAATCTGGATTTCAGAGGCAAAGTGAAGGACTTAAATAATTTATGAGTCATCTAGGTATGGAATAGTTTAGGAAAAAGCAAAAGATGTTAATAGACTATGCTAATATTATATTCATTTACTTGTTATTTACAGTTTCTCTGATTTCATGAGTGAATTTTCAGGGGCTTTTGAACAGCATATGTGAAGCAAAATTCCATTCATGTTGTAAAAAGTTTTAAAAGACTAGTTGTCATATCAGACCTGAGTAAAATATAGTTGTCCATGGTCATGATGATGATGGTGATTGGTGGTGATAAAAATATTAGCTAATACTATTTGTCTGGCACAGTATTAGACTCTTTATATGCATCATCCTAATTAATTTTAAAAAACTCATGGGGTATTGATAGATATCCTGCTTTTACAGATGATGAAACTGAGAAACATACACACAAAATAATTAGTCCGAGGTCACCAGTCTCATAAAGCACAAATCAGTGATACCTAAAATCAGCAGGTCTCTCTCATTTTAGAGCCTAAATTCTTTCTTTACCTCTATGTTGTACTGTTTTTAAGTATAACATCATGCAGCCAAATGCTCTCAGGCAAGGTCTTTCATCATATACTATCCTCAAAAGAAATACTCTTTTGAAATGCAAATCAAAACTACAGTGAGGTACCACCTCACACTGGTCAGAATGGCCATCATTAAAAAGTCTAAAAGTAGCAAATGCTGGAGAGGGTGTGGAGAAAAGGGGAACCCTCCTACACTGTCGGTGGGAATGTAAGTTGGTGTAGACACTATGGAAAACAGTATGGAGGTTCCAGAAACCTAAAAATAGAATTGCCATATGATCCAGCAATCCCACTCCTGGGCATATACCCAGACAAGACTGTAATTCGAAAAGATACATGCACCCCTGTGTTCATAGCAGCACTATTTACAATAGCCAAAACGTGGAAACAACCTAAATGTCCATTGACAGATGAATGGATAAAGAAGATGTGGTACAGGTATACAATGGAATACTACTCAGCCATAAAAAAGAATGAAATAATGCCATTTGCAGCAACATGGATGCAACTGGAGATTATCATACTAAGTAAGTCAGAAAGAGAAAGACAAATACCAAATGATATCACTTGTATGTGGAATCTAAAGTATGGCACAAATGAACTTATCTACAAAATAGAAGCAGACTCACAGACAGAGATCAGACTTGTGGTTGCCAAGGGTGGGGGAAGAGAGATGGAATGGGAGTTTGGGGTTGGTAGGTGCAAACTATTACATTTAGAATGGATAAGCAACAAGGTCCTACTGTATAGCACAGGGAACTATATTCACTATACTGTGATAAACCGTAATGGAAAAGAATACCAAAAAAAGGATGTACCTATGTGGATACCTGGGTCACTTTGCTGTACAGCAGAGATGGACACAACATTGTAAAATCAACTCTACTTCAATTTAAAAAGATATATAGGGCTTCCCTGGTGACGCAGTGGTTGAGAGTCCGCCTGCCGATGCAGGGGACACGGGTTCGTGCCCCTGTCCGGGAGGACCCCACACGCCGTGGAGCGGCTGGGCCCGTGAGCCATGGCCGCTGAGCCTGTGCGTCTGGAGCCTGTGCTCCGCAACGGGAGAGGCCACAACAGTGAGAGGCCCGCGTACCGCCAAAAAAAAAAAAAAAAAAAAAAAAAGACACATAAACAAAACAAAAAATACTCTTTTATAAGTTGTTATATCAGTCATATAAGTAATGACTTTAAGTTTTCTCATCTAAAAAAGCATAAATATATACACACCAGTTAAAAATTATGTTACTTAAAATTGCCTTTAATAGCAAGAGAATAAGAAGACACATAAAGGATCTTATTTGTAAATTTACTGTTCATTCACCCATTCATTCATCAGTATTGAGCACCTACTTATGTATCAGGTACTTTTTCTGAGGTTAGAACTTTAAGTTCTACTCTTTTAGTACATTTCAATTATATAATACAATGTTATCAACTATAGTCACCATATTACACATTAAATCCTCCAATTTTATTCAGTCTTAGAGCTGAAAGTTTGTACCCTTTTACTAGCCTTTCCCTGTCTCTCCCACCCTCAGCCTCTGACAGCTACTTTTCTACTCTGTTTTTATGAGTTTGACGTTTTTTAGATTCCATGTATAAGTGACGCTGTGTAGTGTTTTTTTTGTTTTGTTTTGTTTTTCTTGTCTGGCTTGTTTTACTTAGCATAATGCCCGCACAGTCCATCCACATTGTTGCAAATGGCAGAATTTCCTTCTTTTTTAAGGCTGAATAATATTCCATTGTGTTTATATACACCACAGTTTCTTTATCCATTCATTTGTCCACGGAGATTTAGGTGGTTTACATACCTTGGCTATTGTGACTAACGCTTCAGTGAACATGAGAGTGCAGGTATCTCTCAAGATATCGATTTCATTTCGTTTGGATATATGCCCAGAAGTGGGATTGCTGGATCATACGGTAGTTCTGTTTAATTTCTTGAGGAATCTCCGTAATGTTTTCAATAGTGGCTGTAGCAGTTTACATGAGTTGCTTGTATATTTTGAATAGTAACCCCTTATCAGATACAATGATTTGCAAATATTTTCCCCCATTACATAGGTTGCCTTTTCATTTTGCTGACGATTTCCTTGCTGTGCAGAAACTTTTTAGTATGATACAGTACCACTTGTTTATTTTTCCTTTTGTTGTCTTTGTTTTTGATGTCCAATCCAAAAAATTGCTGCCAAGACCAGTGCTAAGGAAGTTACCCCCTTGTGTTTTCTTCTAGGAGTTTTATGGTTTCAGGTCATAAGTTCAAGTCTTTAATGTATTTTGAGTTGATTTTTGTGTATAGTGTAAAATAGGGGTCCAGTTTTATTCTTTTGCATGTGGACATCCGGTTTTTCCAGCACCACTTATTGAATAGAAAGTTTTACTTTTTCTTGTCAGGAAGTGGTCCTATGGCAGAAGGATCCTGGTAAGGTGAGGACTGAAAAGAGTCCATTGTGTTTGCAATTAGGAGGTTTTCGTGAGCCCTGATGGCTCCACTAATGCTGGGGAGCGGACACCTTCTTCCGTAGGTTGAGGAAGTTCTGTTCACAGTTATTCAGCTACTAAGTGATGTCGAGCTGGAGTCTGAACCCTGGTCTACTAGACTTTACCAGTCCGTGGGAGGCTGCCCTGGGAACATCTTTCCTAGGCTTTGACTCCAGCTGGTTTCGCCACTGTACTGTACATTGAAAAGGTAGAAACCAAACTAGTCTCGCTATGATAAACTGGTCATTTGACTAGTATTTGACAAGCGGGGATTCCAATTCTGGTGAGACGTTACAGAGAAATAAAATGCCTCACTATGAGGTAATGAAATAATTCAGTTTTAAAATCCTTTCTCACTCTTGACAAAGTAATGAGGTGCAGATCACTGCTTCTGTCATACTTGGGACTGATTACAGTAAGCCACACGCACGTTTCTGTCCAGAAAACTATCATTTCAGGTAAAATCATACCAAGTTTAGGATTTTATTTTTATTGCTGTATAAAGGTAAAAAATGTTGAAAAAGAAAGTGAATGTTTCATATTTACTGAGTTAATGAACACATTAGATCTTAAAGTTCTTTTCAGAATTGGCTCTTCAAAACTCTTTTTTCGTTCCTCTTATTTCTTTTTGTCGAAGCTTTTTGTTGCCAGTTTCACTTAACCTAAGAAAAGATAGCTTTGCGTCAGCATTTCTTTTCGTATCTCTTTTTTCATATCTCTTTCCACTGTAATTTGTGGAAAACAAAAAATTGGTATTAAATGACAATTACTCATTCATAAAAGTGTAAAACTTACCTATTGGATGTAAGTAATAGCTTTCCATTTCATTTAAAACTTTTGAATAATGCTAAATATGAGTGTTTGTTAATGTGTCTATAATGAATGTATGGCAAGAAGGGTTATTTAAATTACATGGAAATGTCTGTTAAGGTCTAACATTATGCTAGATTCCTTAATGATATTTTTTTCCTTCCAGATCTTAGTTTTCAAGCAGCTTCGCAAATAATGTCCACTCCAGTTTATGATGCCATAAAATTAATGAAGGACATTTCGCAGAACTTCCCCATAAAAGCCAGGTATATTAAAGTTTATTGATTTCATTATAGTTAGAACTCTTTCCATTAAATAAATTTTATGAAAATAGCTGATTTCATTTAACATAATGATATCAGTTAATTCTGTTATATATAGTGTTTATGAGATCAGGATCTCTTTTCATTATGTATATTGGGTTTTTTTTAACTAGAGCAAAATATTGGCTTGTGCATGCATATGTATACATACTACAAAATAGAACTCTTGAATTAGAGGCAAATGGAAAGGAAAAATAATGTATTTAAAAAATTATTTAAACGTTAACAGTGAGAGATGGTAATCCAAGAAAAAACTGATTTAAGCAGTATATAATAAGGGGATACTTTTCTCTTTACCCTACAGAGGATGATGAAAAGTATTACTCTAAATAGACCTATGCCCAATGTATGGCCAAATCATGTTCCTGCCCTTTCAGATTCCAAGCAATTAGTAATGTCTTAATTGTATAGAATATTTTTGTGGAATACTTTTTTGCCAATAAGATATCTAATTGAACTGCTTTCAGAAATATTAATATTACATTAAACGCATCTTCCAGTTCAATAGGTAATACATTTCCATATCTAGAAGTAACCAGTAGATACAATTCTGGTTACCATGTTTTATAAGGATTTACAAAACAAGAAGACTTTGATGCATTTGTAGGAATAATAGTATAACATTATAAGCAACCAGTAAAATATAAGCTAAGTTAGCTTATATTGAAGATATACAACATGTGACAGGTGCAGCAATAGTGTTTCACTGAGAGGAATTGGAGAGCATCCTGTGCCCTCAGCATCCCTTCTTAAGCAGTGGATAATCACTATGCCTCTATTTGTTTCAGACACTTTGGTACATTTATCCACAGCACAAATTACTGAATCCTGAATCTAGACAGTCAATACCTTTGTAAGATAAATAAGTAGTACATGTTTGGCCACAGGATGCCAAGAACCTTTTCATGATACCCTGGAAATAGAGAGGTTTGTCACCTTATTTACAGATTAAAAATGAATATATTGACATGACTCTCAGTTTTAGTTTAAGCAAAATCAAGAATTTGAGAAGTCAGTATATGTATATTAAAACATGAAATATGTATGTGTGTATAAACATAGATGTTTAGCCACACTGCTGTTAACTAACAGTAGCTTTTGAAATTACTCGATCAAATAAAGTGAAATAATTTCAGTTTTAGGAGGATAGTTGATTAGCTGTTTTGATGGTAAGTCATTATAACTCTTCAGGGGTTTTGTGGCTAAACTCTGCTCTTAATTTGTGGTTGGTCATTAAAAAAAAAAATTGCCAACTATGCTAATACTGCTTAATGGCTGAATTGTAGGCTTAAGCATATCTCTACAGTTTCTCTGATAAGTCATTACTCCATGAACTTGTGGATGCTTCCTGAATCTTGGGTTGAAGCGAGTTGAACTGGTTTCCTCCAGACTCCATCAATGGTGCAACCATAATTGATACCCAAGGATAAAAATCTTGCCTCCATACATGTTCAGACTTAATAAATGGTTTTTTTCATCAAAAAAAAATAAAGTCACTCTGCAGACAGCCAGTAAATGTTCATTGAAATGAAATACTTGATAAATGAATGAAAAATTTGCATTATCAGATTTTCAGTTGCAATTAATCTCAAATGCTGCCAGATTTTAGGAGGTAATGCACACTTATTTTGGGTTGTTTTAAGATACACCCTTCTGCTTGAGTTTTATTTAATGCCAAACTTTGCATTAACAGTCTTTTAATTTTTAAATCATTTTCTTCTATGCATAAAATTGACAGATAAATAGCTAATTAAGCATTCTTAGTAGTTACTAGGTCAAATAAATATAATTAATAGACTTATTTAAAATACATTTTGCTCTGTTTTTAAATTATAAGGGAGTTATAAGCTCCCTTATAGAGTGAATATATGAAGTCAACATTATCAGTATTTTAGAACTTACATACTGTGGTAAAGATCTCAGGTTAATCAAAATTCTTTATATACACATATTCCAAAAATTGCCTATTTGTAGCGATACATATAATGACATTGGTAATTTTATATAGAATTTCTCCCTATGGGCAAAACAACACAAAATAGCATTTTCAATCAAGTATTCTTGAAAAATGTGACAGCACGTAATGCGTACAGTTTGTGCACATGAACTTTTGACAGTCTCTATTCCACCTGAATCAAATACCCTTGTCAAATGAAAGCCATAGTACCACCTGTCAAATAGTCTATGTGGATATGTACACTTCTCAGTCATGATGCCTTTAGAGCTTTTAGTTTCTCGTACAAAGTATTATATTGCATTGAATCATAGATGAGTCCAAACATTTAAGGAAGAATGAATTGTATCTGTATTTATGTTCCCAGATCTCTGACCAGAATTGCTGTAAATCAACGTATGAGGGAGGAAATACAGGAAAATCAAAAGGTTTGTTTGAATTCCTTTTTTAAAAAATTTACTACACTAATAGCACTATATTTTAGACTTTGGATCTTCAATTTTCATACAAAAAAGAAAATGTTAACTTGTACTTTTTGATTATTAAAACAGTTCAGGTTTTTCCATTTTTATATTGTCTACTTTATATAGCATACAGTTTGTGATCCTAGCCAGTCTTTCCTGACATAGATCCTACTTACTTTCTCATTAACCTTATATACTCCAGATTTTCTGCCCATGCTGTATGGTTTTCTTCACAAAATAGAGACTAAAGGCTATGACATAATTTTTCTGTTTCTCATTAGTTTTGCTTAAAAGCTTGTGAGGACCAAGCCAAGTTTAGACCACTGGAACATTACTAGAATCCTATAACATATAGTACACAGTTGATCACTAGTTTGATAAGATTCTGCTAAATGGTCTCCTAAATTACCTTAAGACCCCAAATGATTCTAACTGTGTTAATACTTAGGAAGTGCTTGAGAACAGTTCCTGGCTTTATTACATAGGACTGGTTTGGCTTTAAGTAATGTTAATCCCAGGCACACAGGGCCTTAAACAGTAGGAGTTCATTTTTCTCACGTAAAAAGAAGTCCCTTCCCTGGTGGCGCAGTGGTTAAGAATCCACCTGCCAGACAGGAATAAAGATGCAGACGTAGACAATGGACTTGAGGACATAGGGAGGGGGAAGGGTAAGCTGGGACGAAGTGAGAGACTGGCGTGGACATATATACACTACCAAACATAAAATAGCTAGTGGGAAGCAGCCGCATAGCACAGGAAGATCAGCTCGGTGCTTTGTGCCCACCTAGAGGGGTGGGATAGGGAGGGTGGGAGGAAGGTGCAAGAGGGAGGAGAAATGGGGATAAATGTATATGTATAGCTGATTCACTTTGTTATACAGCAGAAACTAACACACCATTGTAAGCAATTATACTCCAATAAAGATGTTTAAAAAAAAAAAAATCTGCCTGCCAGTGCAGGGGACACGGGTTCAAGCCCTGGTCCAGGAAGATCCCACATGCCGTGGAGCAACTAAGCCCATGCACCCCAACTACTGAAGCCCTCACACCCTAGAGCCCATGCGCCGCAACAAGAGAAGCCACCGCAATGAGAAGCCGGCTCACCACAACTAGAGAAAGCCCGTGCACAGCAATGAAGACCCAATGCAGCCAAAAATAAATAAAATTTTAAAGATTAAAAAAAACAGAAGTCTTGGGCTTCCCTGGTGGTGCAGTGGTTGAGAGTCCACCTGCCGATGCAGGGGACACAGGTTCATGCCCCGGTCTGGGATGATCCCACATGCCGCGGAGCGGCTGGGCCCGTGAGCCATGGCCGCTGAGCCTGCACATCTGGAGCCTGTGCTCCGCAACGGGAGAGGCCACAACAGTGAGAGGCCCGCGTATTGCGGAAAAAAAAAAAAAAAACAAAAAACAGAAGTCTCAAAGTAGGTTTCCACAGACATGTTTTTTTCTTTTACGGTTGCAGAATGGCTGCCACAGCTCCAGACTACTTGTCTGGATTCAAAGCAGAAAGAGGCAGGAAGATCAAACCACATTCATCCTGACTGAAGCCTTTCTGGAACACTTCAGCCATCTTTGACTTCTGTCTCATTGGCCAAAATTTTGTAATGTGGATATTCCTAGCCGCGAGGGAGACTAGAAAAGTTAGTGTTTACTTTTCTAGTGATTGAGGGGGGCAGAGGAGAAATGGCTTAGGGATAGTGCCAGGTTAGCCCATCCACAGTGCCTGTTACACTGAGACAGTAAGCTCTCAGTAAATATCAGCTGTTTTGATGATGACAGACAACTACAGTGATGATAATGAAGTAGATGCACAGTTCATGGGAGACTGAGTGATAGAAGCCGCAACACATCATCCCTACCTGGGATGTTCTTTGCCTCATTGACCACCTAACAAATTCTTGCTTATCCATCACAACTGAGCACTACTTTCTGTAATTTTCCTAATTGCTCTTACCATTCTTCAAGCAGAATGCATTTTTTTCTTATAAGAATTTTTGTATTTGTTTGTTTGAATAATGCCACTTGCAGTGAGAAAGGAAGAGAGGTTGGGAAAGAAAAAGGAGGGAAAAGAAAGGAATGCCAAAGTATCAGTGGCATCACATAATCCAGTTTATTTTTTGCTCCATTAATAGTCCAAAGGGGGTGTTCCTGGTCATCAGAGCTTTGCTCTATGTGATGATTTTGATTCCAGAGGCTGAAGAATTTCATGAGGTTAAAGAGGCGATATTGTGGGAATAAAAGAGATAATTGGAAGGGCCAAATGGGATAGTTCCAAAGGTGAACCACTGTGATGACATAATCACAGGATGACAATCAAAGCTAGCTGCTGAAGTAGAGTGGGAATGAAAGTTAGTGGAAATGAGTAAATCAGGAAACTCTGAACCTAGGGGTTTGAATGAGCACAGTACCTGGCACAGAACATTCCATCAGAACTATTTGTTGAATTGAAAACTTTTGAATATTTAAATGTTACCTATAATACATTCTATATTTAGCAATGTGTAGTTTTTAAGATGTTCTATATATTGTAGCAGTTGTTAATATCCTAATGTATAAACTGAGATCCAGTGATTTCTTCTGGGTCACCGAATTGGTACAAGATGGAACCAGAATTTGTGCCCTGGTTTACAGCTCATTTCAGAACAATTTAATAAGAATTGTGAGTTTTTCTATTGCCAGTCACCTGGCTAGGTGATTGGAAAGATATTTGATGAAATTAAGAAATTTGATCTAGTCTTCTAAAAAACATTCTTCAGTGACTCCTATTTCTAGGAGAACAGCATACAAAGGGCTAGACAGGGTTTTATTTATTTAAATAAAACCAGGTGGGAAGGGGGAGTCTGGTGTAGACTGTCAGCTCCCCAACAAAAACCTGCCAGGGAAGCTTGTTACTCAGGCAAAGCTGAGTTTAATAAACTTGCTGCAATGAGGGAGAGCAACACCTTGATAGACTCTTGTTAGTGTCTCAAAAGGGGGACATTAGGGTAGAGCAGTTAGAAGATTGGAGAGGGTCTCTGTTTAGGTGGTTTAAGGTGGGTCTTTCAAGGTGGGGAATTGTTTGGGGTTGGGTAGACTTCGTAACCCAGTCATTTACATTGTGTTGGTGAACATTAAAGTGATGGATTTGGTGAGCAACAACAAGGGAATGGGAAACTAGAACTGGAAGGACTTTGCAAAGGTGTAGAAAGTAAAGATAAAACCATTTCTGAAATAAAAACTAAAGTTATGAAGTGGCACAAAGGAGAACTGACCTTATAGAAAACACAGCGGAAGACATAGTGGATAGAAATAATAAACGCAGAGATAGTAAAAAAAAAAAAAAAAAAAGAAAGGACTCAGGAGAAGATGATAAAGTAAAGCCAGGTAAAGGAAATCCAATATACCTAGACTCGAGTCCATGAAATAGAAGAATAAAACAAATGGACAGAGCGAACGCTTAAAACTACAATCAGAAAATTTTCTGAAATAAAAGAAGTTCCAAATCCACAAATAAAAAGGGTGCCCTGTGTAACTTGGGAAAATTGACCAAGAGTGGTCAAATATAAGCCATTGAACTTTATAGGGAACAAAGGAAATTAATTACTTATGCATTTAATAAAAAAGATGATAAGGAAAGAAAATCACATTGGCATCAGACTTCTCAAAAACAAATTCAACACCAAGAAACGGTGAAGCTCCATCTACAAGACATTCAAGGAAAGAAAAACTGTCCTTCAAGAAGATATGTATATACAGGCTACAAAAATGCTGAACATGCAAAAATTCAGGGAATATTGCTCCCAAGAACACTTTCTGAGGAATTTCTCTGACCAAGAACTGATTGAAGCTTCTTGGGCAGGACAACTGCCTGTTGGGCATTGAACATGTTTATGTGTAGAACTAAAGGTAAAACGTGAGGGACAGGGTGATAGTATAGTATGTAAACAGTACCTACTCTGACAACGATAAAACATTGCAACTAATAAATATGGCGGGGGGTAGAAAATAGAATGAAGTTGCTGATTGCCTTAACTGTAATACTCAGGAATCAAAGATATAATTAAAGCTGAAAAGTCAAGCAGTGCAAGCCTGAACTTATTTAAAAGTATATAGTTAACCACTAATGAATATAAAACTATTGAATAAAATTGGGCTGTGCAAGAGCAAAGGCAGCAGAAAGAGGTTAAAGGCTAATTTTATTATTTTTTGTAACAGAAATCATTAGTTGTTGGTTAAAGAAAGAGACGACTGAGGGTGTTAAATGAACACACATGTTTAATAGTAACTAGAGCATCAAAAGTCTAAATCTTCCAAACTGTGAAAAGAACTGAATGCACAAGAAAAGAAAGAGACATTTAAAAAATACATCTAGAAAGAGTAAATACAGCATGAAAGAATGACATTTGAGGCTAACCAGGTCTGTGATATCAATAAATGTAAATAAGCTTAACTAACATATTAGCAAAAATGTTCAGTTTGTTTCATTAGGCGTGTACAATGTATGTAAAATAAAAACTCCTAAAGTAATTTAGAAATGTCAAAAATTAAAGGACGTGCCAAGGTATACCAAGCAAATACTGTGTTTTAAGGGTAGTAACTTTAAAATGCCGTGAAGCCAAATTCAGTTCTAAAAATATTAATGAGCAAAAAATGGCCATTTATAATACTAAGGGCTATAATTCACAAGGCTACAATGGCAGTTTAAAATATTTTTACATCAAAACACTGCAGCAACATTCCTGAAACAGACTACAGGAGATGGAAGGAGAAATATAATTTACCTCTCTAATACTAGTGAAATGGTAAGTAAAGATACAGAAGACCAAATGACATTATGATTGTATAGATAATAGGTCTTCTGGCTTTGTAACAAATTTTGTATCCTGATAATAGAAAAAATATACCTTTCTTCAAGTTTTTATGACACAGTAATGGCAAAAAATCCAGAAAGTGGGTAAAATAGAAAAAAAATTCTCAATATCAATGCAAACTAGAAATCAATAACAGAATTTTTAAAAAAGGGTTTATTCTCTTGGAAGTTAAAAACTATTTACTCTTAAGTAGAAGGGAAAATAAAATACACATCAAGGGACTCCCTTGGTGGTGCAGTGGTAAAAAAAATCCACCTGCCAATGCAGGGGACCAGGTTCGATCCCTGGTCGGAGAACTAAGATCCCACATGCAGTGGGGCAACGAAGCCCGTGTGCCACAACCATTGAGCTCATGCATCTCAACGAGAGACCCCACATTCCACAACTACAGAGCCCACGCGTTCTGAAGCCCATGTGCCACAACTAGAGAGAGAAAATCCGCACACCGCAACTAGAGAGAAACCCGAGGAGACCTCACACCGTAATGAAAAAGATCCCACATGCCTCAACAAAGATCCCATGTGCCACAACTAAGACCCGATTCAGCCAAAAAAATAAATAAATAAGGAAAATAAATAAATAAAATAAACATTAAAAAAAATAAATACACATCATAACTGCAACAGTTCTTGATAACAACATTTGAAAACATAAGATATTAGAATCTTTGGGACCCAAATAAAACAAAGTTCAGAGAAAAGCCTTGAAGTCTTACATCAATAAAATGAAAAAATGTAAATGAATTAAATATCAGACTTAAAATGTTAAGAACAGTAAAGAAAAAAGCAGAAGAAATTAATACAGGTAAAAATTAATGAGTTAAAAGATAAAAATAGGGGCCTCCCTGGTGGCGCAGTGGTTGAGAGTCCGCCTGCCGATGCAGGGGATACGGGTTCGTGCCCCGGTCTGGGAGGATCCCATATGCCGCGGAGCGGCTGGGCCCGTGAGCCATGGCCGCTGGGCCTGCGCATCCGGAGCCTGTGCTCCGCAACGGGAGAGGCCACAACAGTGAGAGGCCCGCATACCGCAAAAAGAAAAAAAAAAAAAAAGATAAAAATAGTAAAACTAATGAAATGATAATATATCATAATTGAATGGAGCTTGAGGGATGCAAGAATGGTCAATAGGTTAGGAAATCTATTCATATACTATCGTTAGATCTAAGTGGTAAAATTGTATGATTATCTTTGTACATGCTGAAAAAGCATTTTATAAAATTCAAGACCTATTCCTGAATATAAAAAAAGCTTTATAAGGAAATTGATTATACTTCCTTAACATGATTAAAAGTCTGCATGTGCATATGTATTTGTGTTTATCTCAGCTTAAAAGTCAGCATCTTACTAATAGAAAATTACTAGAGGTATATTTACCAAAATCAGGAACAAGACAATGAAGCACATTATCGTCACTGTAATTATTATTGTATTAGTTATTAGCCCACATCATTAGTCAAGAGAAGTATATTGGAAGTATACAAATTGGGGAAAGGTGAGGAATATATAAGAGAATCAACTAAAAACAAAAATTAGTTGTAGAAAGGTGTGTTGGTCTGCTTGGGCCACCATAACAAAGTACCACAGACTGGGTGGCTTACACCACAAAAATTTATTTTCTCTCAGTTCTGGAGGCTGTAAGTCCCAGATCAGAGTTTCAGCAAATTCTGTATTTGATATGGACTCTTCCTGGCTTGTCAACAGCTGCCTTTTTGCTGTGTCTTCACATGGCCTTTCCTCTGTGTGCACACAGTGCACCACACTTATGACCTCATTTAACCTTAATTACCTCCTTAAGCCCCATCTCCAAATACAGTCTCATGGGGGTTTAGGGCTTCAACATATGGATTTGGGGTGGGGCAACACAATTCAGTCCATAGCAAAAGATAATAGAATGCACAATTAAAATATATAAATCAATAGGCTCCTAATGAAACTTAAAAGCTTTTGAACAGCAAAGGAAACAAGAGGAAAAGACAGCCCTCAAAATGGGAGAAAATATTTGCAAATGAAGCAACTGACAAAGGATTAATCTCCAAAATTTACAAGCAGCTCATGCAACTCAATATCAAAAAAACAAACAACCCAGTCCAAAAATGGGCAGGAGACCTAAATCGACATTTCTCCAAAGAAGATATACAGATTGCCAACAAACACATGAAAGAATGCTCAACATCATTAATCATTAGAGAAATGCAAATCAAAACTACAGGGGGATATCATCTCACACCAGTCAGAATGGCCATCATCAAAAAATCTACAAACAATAAATGCTGGAGAGGGTGTGGAGAAAAGGCAACCCTCTTGCACTGTTTGGTGGGAATGTAAATGGATACAGCCACTATGGAGAACAGTATGGAGGTTCCTTAAAAAACTAAAAATAGAACTACCATACGACCCAGCAATCCCACTACTGGGCATGTACCCTGAGAAAACCATAATTCAAAAAGAGTCATGTACCCCAATGTTCATTGCAGCTCTGTTTACAATAGCCAGGACATGGAAGCAACCTAAGTGTCCATCAACAGATGAATGGATAAAGAAGATGTGGCACATATATACAATGGAATATTACTCAGCCATAAAAAGAAACAAAATTGAGTTATTTGTAGTGAGGTGGATGGATCTAGAGTCTGTCATACAGAGTGAAGGAAGTCAGAAAAAGAAAAATAACATATGGTAACACATATATATGGAATCTAAAAAAAAAAAAAAATGGTTCTAATGAACCTAGGGACAGGACAGGAATAAAGATGCAGACCTGCTAGAGAATGGACTTGAGGACACGGGGAGGGGGAAGGGTAAGCTGGGACAAAGTGAGAGAGTGGCATGGATGTATATACACTACCAAATGTAAAATAGATAGCTAGTGGGAAGCAGCCGCATAGCACACAGAGATCAGCTTGGTGCTTTGTGACCACCTAGAGGGGTGGGATAGGGAAGGTGGGAGGGAGGGAGACGTAAGAGGGAGGAGATATGGGGATAAATGTATATGTATAGCTGATTCACTTTGTTATAAAGCAGAAACTGACACACCATTGTAAAGCAATTATACTCCAATAAAGATGTTAAAAAAAAGACAGATAATTTTTGTAAAGGAAAGAACTCTTTGTAACATGAATAAAAGCTAATCAGTTCTATGCATCCAAAAAAAAAAATAGTACCTATTTCACTGGATTATTAGGAGGATTAAATGAGAATATAAAGTGACTTAGCACAATGTCCACCTCAGTAACTGTGGCCCCTCAGCTAAGTGTTCACATATTTATATGTACATATACATAAACCCACATTTTTATATATACACACACAGAAAAATACATCGTACGTAAATATCTATGTATATTTACATATGTAAGACAGTTGGAGTATGTCAGAAAGAGGGAGAGAATATCATAACCTACTAGACTTATATTAGTGACTTTAAGGGAAAATAATTCTCAATATTTTAAACTATGTCTATCATTTTGTTAAATTATTACTTTACTTGGAGTTATCAATTTATGGTAATAATAAAGTTTTACAGTTACATTTTGAAAGACTGCTATATAAACAAAAGTTTTAAGTTCTTTTATAATGTTATTTCTGTAGTTCCAATTTTCACAGCATATAATGTTATTTCTGTAGTTCCAATTTTCACAGCAGTGAAGTTGCCAGACTTTTCTATAATTCTAACAATCTAGAATGTACTGTGTAGTATCAGAGGAATGGCATAAAGTTTAACAATGCAAAAATGAAAAAAAAATCTCCAAAATAGACTTTTGGACAAGATGGTGAAATGTGAACTAGAGATATGCCCTCAAACTTTTATACCTGGTACTGATTTCTCCATTAAAGAACCTTGGTTAAAAAAAAAAAAAAAAAAATCAGTAGGCTCCATATATTGCAAGCAACTAGTTAAAAGTTATAATGTAAGAACAGACTCGATTTACAGTAGCAACACAAAAAGTATATAGGAATAAACTGAACGAGTAGGTAAAGCCTATATAAAGAAAAAGTTGGCAGTCTACTTAAGGGCATGTAGAAGGACGTATCTTGTATTGGAAGATTACAATGAAGTCAGTTCTAAGTTAATTTGTAAATATAATCGGAACGTGGAGTGTTTTTTTTTTCCTCTGAAACTTGACAAGATGAGCCTAAAAATTCATGTGGAAAAAGTAGACAAGGAATAATAGCCAGGATTACTCTGAAAAATTAAAGGAGCAGTAGGGGCCTCTGCCCTGTGTGCGCAGCAGCACAGACTGTACCTCCTGTATCTGTGCTGGCCACCAGGTGCTCCAGCCTGCTTAGGGATGCTGGGGCCACCCACTTCTGTCACCTTGGCCACTTCTTCTCATCTGCTTGGAATTAGCAGTGAAACTGTTTTGAAACAAGCTTTGATGACTGAGCAAGGAACCTTGAATTTATTCAGTAAGTGAATCTTGACGCTGTATGTGGCCGTCTTGTTTACTGCCCCTTTCGGAACACACTGAGAGAAAGACAAGGGAATAATGGCTTTCACGTCACTAATCCCAGGCACAGGTGTTTGGGCTCGTAGTCCATGTTGCCCACTAACACGTGGAGTGTGTGGGAGGTAGCTAAACTGGGAGTTCCAGCCTTGGAGAAGAAAGGGATGATTGTGATCGGAAAGTCAAAAAATTGTGGAATGTCCCTTGCAGTGTTAATGTAGGCAACATGGATGGGCCACATGAACACCCTGGAAGTATGTCACTGCTCCAACATCTTATCCATACATACCAAATAGTACAGTCCCTGTAAAACATGTCACTGTTGCAAAACGTGTAAACAAAGGGTTTACACACAAAAAAGAAATAATAGTGGTCTTTAAATATACAGAAAGATGATTCATCTTTCTATAATAAGAGAAATG
The DNA here is from genome assembly GCF_964341445.2 of Mesoplodon mirus. Taxonomy (NCBI): domain Eukaryota; kingdom Metazoa; phylum Chordata; class Mammalia; order Artiodactyla; family Ziphiidae; genus Mesoplodon; species Mesoplodon mirus. Next base: position 64,805,118 of record NC_138993.1, on the reverse strand, counting down.
CAGATCAGAGTTAGACTGAGAAAGCAGATTTCAAAAATTCATATGTATGATAATGCAGTCTATTGGGGAGTCTTATTTTGCATAAGAAAACAGGGAAAACAAGCTATGTGTTTGTATTATGTTTGTATAAAGAAACACCAGAAGGATAAACCAGAAACTTTGGGGGAAAAATTTGTTACCTCTATGGGCCAAGGGTAGGGGCTGGTGAACAGGGTGGAAGGTGCTGGAATGAGAACAAAAATTCTTTGTGAATAGTTTTTACATAGTTTTGACTTTGGACTCATGCAAAGATTATCCCCAAAATATCATGACTATGCTGAAGTTGCATAAGTGAATTTGAGTTTGGTTTTATTCAGGAAGCAATTGATTCACCTCCAAAGTACAGCGTTTCCCTTTGAAGTTCATAATTGTTGTTTTGCTCAGAGACTGGGCAGAATCTACTTTAGATGATTTAAAATTCAATGTCAATGCAATATGTATCGTCTATTGTTTACCATAAGAGCTGTTAAATATATTAATTAAATTTCATGACACTTATTTGTTTTGGTTGGGGGGAAATGGGGAAGGGGGTCAGGTGGTCAGGTAACTTCTTTTGCATCAGTATTGTGAAACAGATTGTTTCAATTATATAATTACATAATAAACCAGATGCAGATATTTAAGTACAAAATCCAATTAAAAGATTACACCTAATTCAGATAAAAGCTCACACTTTTCTAATTATGTCAACTAATTACTTAGAATGTGTGAAAATTTTACGGAGTTCTAGAGAAAATTCCTAGGTTAGCATATCTTCTCCAACAGTTCTTCTGTAAAATATATTTTTTCGGAATCTTTGTTCTCTCATCACTCATCCAGAAAAAAGCAAAACCCTTCCTATATTAGATTTACATCTGATTGGACTTCAAATTTTAAGTTCAGAATACATGTAGTTCCAGCATAGGGACCTCCAGACAAGTTTATAAACCAATTTACCATTATAATGCTCAACCAGTCTCCTGAAATCCAATCAATTGGAATTTTTTTAGTTTCAACTAATGGCGCAGCTCCATTGATTGTTAAAGGGATACATTTCTGTACATTGTTCCCTCTTTTTTTTAATGAGGTCATATTTGTCCATGGAGATTTGAATTTGTTTCTGCTCAAAGCTCATGAGCACTCCCAACTTAATTCCACTTTTTTTTAAAATTTTTTAGTTTTTTTGCCACGCCGCAGGGCATGCGGGATCTTCGTTCCCTGACCATGGATCGAACATATGCCCCCTGTGGTGGAAGCACGGAGTCCTAACCACTGGACCACCAGGGAATTCCCCTAATTCCACTTTAAATTAAAAGTCTGTTTATATTTTTTGGACCTTCAAAATAGTGTGAAATTGGACCTCAAACTCATGTGAAGATAAGCCAGAAGCTGTGAATTCTTATGGAAGACTGTTCTTCCTCCATTAAGAACCATGGTGAACTCAGCAAGTTTCTATGCTGTTTCTGCAGGACATTTTGTTTTCTAGGTCACCTTTTCACGTCACTGTGAGTGTAGCACTTCCTTATGTGCACAAGGATATCTCTGACCCTGCTGCCTGCCCTTGGTGGGCCCAAGGCTCTGCCTCCTGTCCTTTCCTGTCCTTCTGAGACTGACCTTTAAAAACTCAACACTTTAGGCCACCTAGGATGAGGATGCTTGAGATTTCCTCAGGGCAGGGCCTTCAGTGTTTGTTATATCCTTGGACTCTTATTCACACTTCTTCTCTGCTCTTAAGTGAAATCTTTAATTTAAAAAGTTAAACCATTCTTTTAGAGGGCAATATTAATATTTTAATCTAGCATTTCTGATATTTTCTTTTAGTAGAAGGATTTCAGGATCTCTGGTTCATCATATTGCTAGAAACTAAATTCTTACTCCTTGATTTGAGAACAGCTGCCTTTAATCATACACTTGGGATAGTTTGCTGGGATTTAAGGCTACCCCCTTTGAGGGGAAAAGAAAGAATTTGTCACCACCAGTTCCAATACACATACCTCTCTTTGACATTGTTTCAGCATCAAGTTTACTGAGTTTAACTTATTACCCTTGTTTTGAGCATCTTTTTTGTTCAAGACTCTGTGCTTGGCATAAAAATTCTTGAGGGAATTAGCATAGAGGGAATAGTTTAGTATAGATCAGTGTTTGATATGCTTTCTACTTTCAGTTGTGATGCCTAAAACAAAGGAGGTGCTGGAGAGAGCTTGAGACAATGTGTATGATGGTTCAATGCAAATTTTGGGAAAACAGGCAATGGATTCACTAGACATCTATAGACTTTGAAGTTTGAATGCAAGTTTCCTAGCAAAAAGTAACTATTTGATAGAGAGACACAGAAGTAGCTAAAGACAAATCAGAATTTCACCTTTGAATCTCTCATGTTAATCTCTTGCCAGTATTCTGCATAAAGCAAATGGAGATATTTTCTGTACTGTTACAAATTTAGTTCCTCCTCTCCCCTCTCTATATGTAGCTCACCTGTCATGGTGAGTGATAACCATACAGAAAAATTCACCTCTGTAAAGCCTCCTCTGAACTTCTTCAAGTTAGTTGCTTCATCTGTCTTTCCAGAATAATTTATACAAATCTCTCTTAGGTCACTTATTGTGTGATGTCATTGAAATGCACTGTTTTGAAATTGTTTTTCTTCCTAAATCAATTTGCCTACTCTGGTAATAGTCATAATGAAAGCTTGATTTGTGAGTACTTTATATGTGACTAGACACATAAATATTACATTAAAACTTTATAACAAACTTGTGAGTATTCCATTTTACAGATGAGGAAACTGAGACTTATGGAAGATACTAAGTAAATTTGCCTAAATCTTACCACGAGTAAGTAGCAAGACTAGGGTTTTTACCAGATCTGACTCCCTCACCGTGATCTTGCTAACTATGCTGTATGGCTAGGACATTCCCTTTTTTTCTAGTGCTTGGAGTTGTTTCTAGCACTGAGTAGGCACTTGGGAAATATTTACTTAATAAAAAGTTAGCGAACATTGAAACACTGCTTTAATGAAAACTTATGAATTCATAAATGATTGCTAAATATTTACACATACACCAAGGTTTTGAGTTCTGGGATATCAAACAATAGGATTGTGCCAGCTATCAAATTCTAAGTGTTTGTGTGTGCGCGCGCACACACACACACACACACACACAGTATAAAATGTAATAGGTAAGTAATTGTTGTAGCATTAGAAATTTAATATCATATACTGCAAAATCAAAATACTCAGGTATTGTGTCTTTAATCTGTTTAAAGATTCCCATCACTTGGATCATGATATGGGCAGTACTACCCACATATAGGCCAAATGTGGCCTGCTGACTGTCTTTATACATATAAAAGTTTTATTGGAACATAATCATGCTCATTTGTTAATTATCTGTGACTGCTTTTGTGCTACAAGGGCAGAGTTGAGTGGTTCAACAGAGATGATATAGCTGGCAAAGCCTAAAATATTTACTATCTGACTCAATAGAAATAGTTGGCCAACTCCTGACATAGATCAGCTATTGTTATATCACTTGGTTAACTATTTTCTGTATTTCCAGCATCTTCAAGAAAAATTTGAAATTCAGCCAGGTGATGCTGGTCTATATATAAATGGACTTCATGTTGATATGGATTCTTATGATCCTTTTAAGTAAGTACTGAATTATTGATACAAACTATGGTTTATATATGAAGGTACACTTTTGTCCTGACTTTAGTATTTGTTAAAATGCAAATAATCACTTTAAAGGTAAAGCAAATATATCTTTTTTCTTTTTTTTTTTTTTGCCGTACACCAGCCTCTCACTGTTGTGGCCTCTCCCGTTGCGGAGCACAGGCTCCGGACGCGCAGGCTCAGCGGCCATGGCTCACGGGCCCAGCCGCTCTGCGGCATGTGGGATCTTCCTGGACCGGAGCATGAACCCGTGTCCCCTGCATCGGCAGGCGGACTCTCAACCACTGCGCCACCAGGGAAACCCCAAATATATCTTTTTGTTTGTGCAGAACAACTCTGTTATTTTAGTAGAATATTCTCTTGATTGTCTCTGAATGTCAGAACTGGAAGAGACCTTGGAGAAATTTGTTCAGATGAGAAAATTGAAGTTTCTGAATCCTAGACCTATATTTGTCCTATTATTCGAAACTGTCTTTAATTGACAAGTAGGTCCATCACTTAGCAGGGAAGTTTCTTGGGACAGAGCTGAGTAGCTAGGGAGCTGTATGCTCCAGAAAAGAACTGAAAGGAATATGAGATGCTTTCCCTGAGTAAAGAAGCTAACAGGAAGAATTTTAAGTGCTTGTGTCTATCAGAAAAGAAACTTGAAATTATAGATGGCTGGATGCTATCTCCTTAGGTTAAAAAAATTCCTCAAAAATGCTCTAGTGCAGAATTAGAAAGTCTTGTATTTATCATGGCCATTGACCTGTAAATTAAAGTCATGCGCCAAACAGAAGAGAAGTCAAACTGAATTTATTTTACTTTTTTTTTTTTTTTTTCGGTACTCGGGCCTCTCACTGTTGTGGCCTCTCCCGTTGTGGAGCACAGGCTCCGGATGTGCAGGCTCAGAGGCCATGGCTCACGGGCCTAGCCGCTCCGCAGCGTGTGGGATCTTCCCGGACCAGGGCACGAACTCGTGTCCCCTGCATTGGCAGGCGGACTCTCAACCACTGCGCCACCAGGGAAGCCCTATTTTACTTTTAAAGAGAGTCATAAAACTACTTTAAAATTCATATTTAGAATATAAAATGAATTTAGTAAACACAACACTTTAGTTCAGATGTTCAGTTTTAATTGAATTCAGTTTGCTTTTATTGAACTTAAATTAATCGTTCATTTGTTTCATTTTCTTAGCACCTTGGAAATATATAGGAAAACACAGGGAAGCATGAGAAGTAGGGTTCAAGTGGGGCTTTTATCTTTATTTAGTTGAATTTTTGGACCTAATCTTGGGAAAATAGTAATCTGAGATATAAAGGCTAAATACTACACATAGAGAAGAGCAGTTGTTAGCTCCTGGCAGTAAACTTTAGAGTACAGAAATTACATTTGTGCTCAGGAACAGTGAAAATAGATTTAAAAGAGGGCAGAAATGGTAGGTAGATTTTGGAAAGTTCTCTGTGTCAGTGTATGGGGAAAGTTTCATAACAGGAACATTGTGACGTGTAACTTGGAAAGGCTACAGGTTATTCAAGAGATAGAGCCCCCTCGGCTCCTCCACCTGGTAATTAGTGATCCGCAGGGCGTGTGATACATTTTTGTTCCTCGTTGATCGGGTCACTAGTTAAAACTACTATAATTCCCTTAAAGGAGAAAAAAGAAAATATGTGAGGATATTTATATCTTCTGACATTTTTAGCACAAAATAAACAATCAAAGAAGTTCTCAGGAAGGATCAGAGCATGTAGAATAAAAAGTATGAAAAGGTTGATGAATGAAAGAAAATGATTCAGGAAAGAGGAGAGGAAAGAAATGTCCTATGAAGTTATATCCTGGATCTGGAGAGAGGTGCTTTGCAACCAGTACTTTAAGATTGTCGATTTGGGGAAAGAAAGTGAAGGGGGAATTCTTTTTCTCTTTCTTCCTGTCTCCTACCCTTGTCGCGTTTTGGGTTGTAGAGCTGGTACCACGCCCACACCCTAACCCTTCTTCCTCTGATCCCCGAGGAGCCAGAGCCTCCATGCTTCCGTGTCAGGTCGACCCAGGTTCACACAGGCTGTGTCCAAGCCCAGCTCTCACCCCAGGGAGACTAGGACAGTAGGAGGGAGTGGCAGTGACCAGGGAAAAAGGCAGGTAGGACCGAGGAAATTTGAGGAGTTCCATAAATGTGTTTTATGTATCTACCTTAGATGCATTTGCCTTAGAGCTACTTAATAGTCACCCCAGCCACAGAATGGACCAGACTCTGGTCAGGTCCAAGTGGTCAAGAAACTGACTCTGATACATACTGGATGTTACTCATTTTGATAGCCAGCCTGTTCATGCTTGAGTAATATCACTACAGTATAACTACCAGAAAGATAGAGGTAACAAAGGTGTCTTGATATTCGCACCTGTGGAGTTTTTCTATATCTTAATAAAGTTGTCTGGCTCAAAGTTCTTTTGCACTCTGGATTAAATATGTACTTGTAATGCAAGCAACATTAAAATTCAATATTATAAAATCAATTCAATATTAAAATTCGATTTGGTTAATATCTGAATGCCTACTATGCTGTAGAGACTGCTAGATATCAGGGGTGTAGTGGTGAACAAGACAGAAACATCTTGCTTAAGCAAAATTTACTGTCTAGGAGGATAACTGATATTAAATAATTGTATTATGATAAGGTTTGTAAAAGATAAAGTGCAGTGCTTTGAGAGCTTTTAACTCCAGGGATTTAAACTTGTTCTTGATGGAACATGGGGACAGTGCATATCAGATTTCTTCAAGGAAGTGATATTTAAGGATGAATCAGGCAAAGTGGGGAGTTGAGGTTCTGCAGGCATGACATATTTGAGAAAATGCATTGTCTAGCATGGCCAGACTCTGCAGTGAGGAAGAATTAGAAGAAGCTTAGGTCACACAGGTGGGCAAAGATCAGATTGTGAAACCAGGTTCTGGGTTTTGGCCTTTTGTCTCAAGGGCAGGAGAAGCCAGTGAAGGGTTCTAAGCAAATGTAAAGATAGTGACTATTTAAAAGGAGAAGCATGAGAGGTTATTTAACAATCCAGAGGTATAAGTTTTCCTGATAAATAAACCTAGCATATTTCAAGAACTGGTTTTTTTCAATTGGTATCCAAAATTCAAGATTTGAGAAGAGCAAGGAAGAAACTAGTGCTTGTTGAGGGCAACTGTGTGCTCAGTAGTAAATTCATTTAATCGTAATACCCTATCAAGTGATTATTACTATTCTCTTTTTTATTGATGGGGAAACAGAGACTCAGATCTCACATAAAGATAGGGACATAGCTAGCAAATAGTTGCAGGATTTGAAATTTCATGCCCTCTTCAATGTACCACAGTATGTAACTCTATCTAGTTTTTCTCTTGGTGGTTTTCCTTGGAAACTAGGTTGTGATAACAAAGATGATAGTTACAAAAGCTATGAGGAATATTATAATTCTGTCACACAAAAGTCAATAAGATCAATAAGCATCATAAAATTTTTTAAATGGAGAGAACATTGGCAATACCATCCAAAATTCTTATTTTACAAATGAGAAGATATAGACTAAAGGAATTAAGAACTTCAAGAAGCCCCACATGAAGAAGTAGTGTTATAGCTCTGACTAAATCTTATTATCGGTGATTTATGATATTCAACTTAGTGCTCTTTTTATCACGCTCATCTTCTAATAGATTTTGGGGGAGGGGCTAAAAACTCTCCTTTGTAAAGCAGTGGTCAGAACTGTCTAGGATACAGACATGCTGAGGTGATGTCATACAGACCAGCTTGAAATACTTCTAAAACAGCCTTCTTAAGAGTTTAGATATTAGATCTCTGCTTTTTAAATGTAGATCTCTGTAGTCCTCCACGAGAGCTGTACTCTAAAGCCCATATATTGCTTTATTCTAATTCTTTTCATTTCTGAAAGGTGAAGTGATTTCCATGAATGGATTTTTGAATGAAGCACTTAGGTTAAATAAAATAAATATAAATTTTAAAACTTGGTTTCAAAAAGTAATAATCAGAATTCCTCCTTGCCTAGTAGATTTTTACCGTCTCAAACATGAACATGAATATGCTTTACCATAGTCTATACAGCCTTACCTATCTTTGCAGATACAGGGAAGCACTGCGTTCCTATAGCCTTCACGTCCCAGCTCTTCCACTCGACTGGCTGAGTGACTGAGCAGGAGGCTTCACCTCTCTGAGCCTCATTGGTGTCGCTTGAGACTTCCTGAGGTTGTTTTGAGACACAGAATGAACTCGATAAATAGTAGTTTAAAGAATCAAACTGCCCTAACTTTTTGTCAGTAGGGTTATTTATTGATGTTGTTACTTTTAGCAGTAATACTTTCTAACATGTTTAAGAGCTATCAAATTATTATTATATATGTAATTAGAAATTTTAGTATGTATTCTCAACAGATGTGAACTTTCATACTTTAATGGGGTTTCCCCTGCATTAAAATTTTATATTTTAGGTCATGTTTGATTTTACCTTGCTTTTGTAGTAGCTTTATCAAAAGAGTGACCTACTATATTTTTTCCTTTCATTTTTGACCTGCTCAGTGGTGAGTATATCCTCACTTCTTTAGTGAAGAGTATAATAAATATACCTTGTTGTCTTATCCTTTAAATAAGATTTTGTTACCACTTTAAAAAAAACCTTAGCATAAGTTTACTCTGGATAACTAGTTAGACTCCTTGTATTATTTGTTAATGAGTTTAATAGTGTATTTTCCTGCTATTAATAAAAATACCAGTGAAACTTGTTTCTAATGTTTTGAGAAATTTATAAACTTTACAGGATTTAATGAAAAATTTTGGCAAATCAAAACAAAACATTTCTTTTCTTTAAACATAAAGTCTTTTGGATATGCTGAAACTAGAAGGAAAAGTGATGAATGGCCTCCGCAATCTTGGGATCAAAGAAGAAGATATGAACAAATTTTTAAAGTTAAGCTCACATGATTGGGACAATACCTATGCATTAGATATTAGACATCCTTCCATAATGGTAAGTATGCATGTAATTCCTCGCTTTAAAACCTTTAGTAGACTTCAGAGTTAACATAAAACCAAATATTGGCAGGCTTTAGAGTAAATTTAAGCATTTTGAAAGATGTTGTAGGAGAACTCAGTGAGAAGAAAAAGTAAAACTACAGACTCATCCCCTCTCACCCTTATATCTCCTTTCCCCTTCCTTGTATTCTCTGTACTTCCTCACGAGAATATCTACTCAGCTCATTCACTATCCTTTCCAGCTTTAGAGATAAAAACAAATGAGAACAACATAATAACCACATGAGCAACAGCAACAACAAAATACCAAATGGTTAAAATCTGAGGAATGTAAGAATACCACCTTAATATAATGAAAATCTTGCCTAACAATTTGCAGTGGCCTCCTAACGTTCTGGTCCATGTATTATAGCCTAAGTGAATTTTTTTTGAAATCTGATCACATCACTTTCCCTTGCTTAAAGCACAAAAATAGTCCATCATATGGCCTAATAGGTGTAAATGGCCTACTTCCTCCTTTCATATCTTAAACTATGATGTATTCTTTTTTACCACTATCCCTTATCCCGTACTTGGAAAGCAGTTCTTCCTCTCTTTATCCAATTAACGCCTACTCTTTTTTCAGACTTCAGCTCCAAAAAGTACTTCCTGAGAGAAGCTTTCCTTAACTATCCAAAATAGACGATTATTTTATATACGCATTGTGTCAAGGAATCCTCAGGTTCACCTTCAGGTTCAGTGGGTTTGCTAAAAGGACTGACAAGGCCTGGAAGTTGTTATACTCATGGTTACAATTTATTAGAGCAAAAGAATACCAAGCAGTGTCAGAAGCAGAAGGGGCATGGGGTGAAGTCCAGAGGAAACCGAGTACAGGTTTCCAGGAGTTCCTCCTAGTGGAGCTCTACAGGACATGCTGAATTTGATGTGTGACAATCCGTGCAAAGTGCTGCCTACTAGGGAAGCTGACTTGAGCCTGAGAGTTCAGGGTTTTTAAAAGGGGTCTGGCATTTAAGCATATAATGGCCATGTGACTGATGTTAGTCGCTGAAACTCCAGACCCTGAGAGAAAAAGCAGGTATTCATTATAAATCATGTTGTTTGTAAAAACTCTATACAAACTGCTAGAGCATGCAGCAGGCCCTCAGTGTGCAAAACACTCTTTATCAGTCAGAACATTCCAAGAGCTCAATTCCCAGGAGCCAACCTAAAGAACCTTTATCAGGAACACAGTCCCTTCTTGGGAATGTGCAAGATGTGGGCAACCCAGGCTTGCTGACTTAATCCTCTCTCTCTCTCTCTCTCTCTCTCTCTCTCTCACTCTCACTCTCACTCTCTCACTCTCTCACTCTCTCACTCTCTCACTCTCACTCACTCACTCACACACACACACGTGTGTGTGTATGTATCTATATTTATTATGTTATAGAACTACCAATCGCTCTGTATACTTAGAACAGTTATAATTTTACATTTATCCTGTGGTTCTTTGTGATGTCTTTGTTTCTTACTTGACTATATAAACTTCATGAAGGTAGGAATTTTTTCCATTTTTTCTCTCACCATTATATCCCTGGCTGTAGTAGGTACTCAATAAATATAAATATTCCTTGAATGAGTAAGTAAATACTTATCTCAAACCAACATAAAACATAATTTTAACAGTGAAACTCTGGAAGCATTCCAGTTAGAACATAATATAAGTATGTTCATGTCACTGATATGATTTAACATTATTATAAAAAGTATAACTATTAGAAATGAGAAAATAAAAATGTTGCATGACATAAGATTATGTAACTAAAACTTAAGGGAAGCATTTATAATTAATAAAAGATTTTAGTAATATGGGTTTGAAGTAACTGTAAACAGATCAAAAGCTTTTTTTCCAAAAACCATTTGGAAGACATAATGATTTATTCATAATAACATAAAAATTTAAATACCCTGATAATATCTTAATAACTACTATGTGATAAAATAGTCTTAATAACTAATAATAAAAACTACAACTTAACTGATGAGTTATAAAAGAAGGATAAAAGGACACATGGAGAGTGTTAATTGGCATAGCCCTTTAAAAAATTATGGCTGCAGTGCTATTAAAAAAGTGTTCATATATACTTGAGCTAGTAATTTCACTGGAAACTTCCATAAAGAAGTAGGAAATGGAGAAAAATCATTATATCCAAAGATATGATCATTACTGCATATTTTTGAAACAAATAGAAATGAGTTAGCTATAAACAGAAATGTTGTAAATTGTATAACTACACTATTATTCAGAGATCAAAATTATGTTTATAGATATGTTTTAATAACCAGGGATAATGACTATGTCCTCATGTAAAGTAAAAAATATAGATTTATATGATATCATCATGTGAAAAGATGGACAGAGGATCAGAAGGAAATCTATCAAAATATTAAGTTACTAATGGGTGATGTGGTTTGGTTGGTATTTTTTTTCATGCTTTTCTGTAAATTTCAGATTTTAACAATGGGCATTATTATATGATCAGGAAAACAAGTTTTTAAGGGAAAAAAACATAACTTCACTGGACGTCATACTGTTTGTTCTCCTGTAAAAATTTAAGGGATTCCCTCTGAAGTATTGCAGTTGTTACAGTTACTTTTGTCCTATGGGAACAGCCGTCCTATGGGAACTACCATATTCCCTGAACATCAGAGACCTCAGACTGAGGACAAACCACATATGTTATTAATTAGTTACCATCGTATTTTCTAGAACAATTTTCTAAATGATTTGTTTGTTGATACTGTTTTTTTTTTTTTTACTACTCTTTAGACCATATTCTCTCATTAGCTAGATTTTACTCTTTCTTGGATATCTTTAAACTCAATAGCAGATATCTTTTCTAATAATGTTTTATCAGGAAAAGGAATGACCATGTTAGTAATCTTAATACTTTGTGCCTTTTATTTTAAGCATTTATGCTTTTGATCATTTTTAGAAGAACGCTGAGAGTAAGTCACACTGATAAAATGAGGGAAGTAATAATTTTCAAGGCTATTCTGGACATAAGAAATAGTCCTGTAAAGAAACTGTCCAGCTCCATTTATAAAGTAACATCCTGTTCCTCTAAGGTTGGCCGTGGAAGACAGTCACTCATATGGGGGGAGCAGCCCTGATGCTGTTCCCATTGCCTCCACCGCCCACAGAGTCACAAAGTCTCCTCCTATACTGCTATAAAGTCTCCTTTCTTGCCCAACTCTTCGACACATTCGAGAGGCTTTCTTTTACAAGGAACTTCTATCTGAGAGTGTCATGAAGTAATTTTTATTGAGGTAAAATATACATAAGATAATGCTTTTTAACCATTTTAAGTGTGTAATCCATTGGCATTAAGTAGATTCACAGTCTCGTCCAACCATCACCATTATCCATTTCCAGAACTTTTTCGTTATTTCAAATAGAAACCCCTTCCCTTCTCCTCTAAGTCCCCAGTAACCTCTGTTCTACTTTTTGTCTCTATGAATTTGCCTATTCTAAGTACTTCATGTAAGGGTAATCATACAGTATTTGTCCATTTATGCCTGGCTTATTTCACTAGGCATAATGTTTTCAGGGTTCATCCATATTGTAGCATGTATCAGAATTTCATTCCTTTTTAAGACTAATAATTTTTAAAGTATCTTTTTTACATACTCTTAAGGGAAGCTTCATGTCTCAACTAAATGCTTCTATTTTTCCACTTGGAAAGTGCCTGGCTGAGTAGAAAATTATTTCTGAGGCTTTATTCTCTAGATACCTTAGAAAAATCAACTGGCACAAATGCAGAGCTCTGAGGTCTCAGTACTCTTCAGCTTGGTCTGTCAGAGCAGCAAAATTAGTTCACACATCAGCTTAATTTTTGTTTCATAGCATTTGCTACCACCCAATATGATATGTATTTGGTTTTTTGTTTGTTTGTTTGTTTGTTTTGCGGTACGCGGGCCTCTCACCATTGTGGCCTCTCCCATTGCGGAGCACAGGCTCCGGACACACAGGCTCAGCGGCCATGGCTCACGGGCCCAGCCGCTCCGTGGCATGTGGGATCTTCCCAGACCGGGGCACAAACCTGTGTCCCCTGCATCGGCAGGCGGACTCTCAACCACTGCGCCACCAGGGAAGCCCTATGTATTTGTTTATAATAATCTTCCAGTGGAATGTAAGTGCCACAAAAACCAGGACTTTTTAAAATATCTTCAACATACATCAGGTCCTATCGAATAGGAAGCACTCCAAAAAAAATCATTGACTATCTTAATGTCAAAACAGAGTTATTCATGAATGAAAGCAATACTTTGCTTTTAATTCTTTTTCCCCTGGATCTGTCTCCCCACTTACTTTTTATCTTTACAGAGAAAGCTGAGGCCCTGAGTTAAATCACTTCTGACCTCTGTGTTTATACCCTCCCCCTCAAAAAATCTTGGTGGTTTATTTCTTAAAAGTCTAATTGACAGTTAAGTAAGAATTTGAGGTTCATTGGTATTCTTCCATCCCTGATTTACCATTCCAGCTTTCTCTATCTCAGACATCAGGAATCACCTCAGGTGTCACTGGAATTTTGTTAAGAGTCAGTAAAAACAATCATAGGATTATATGTTTGGCTCCTTTGGATTGTAATTTCAGTTCACTGTGCCAGACCACGAACAGTGACAGAGGCTTTGGTCATATTCTAGCAAAACTACCCCTGCAATTATTTTCTGTACTGTGATGTTGATGATGTAGCCATATTCCTGGGGCGTTTATTATAACTTTCTTTAATTTTCTCTTCTTTAATGTTCCTAAGTCACTCTAGCCACTTGTCATTATATAAAAAAAATTCTAATTTTTTGTTATTGTCACCAAGATGATAGTGATACAATTTTTTTAAAAAAGGCACCAGTAGGCACAGGCAGAGCTTATAAGTTCTTTAGCTAAGAGTGTAACTTGCCAACCACAGTGGATCCCACAGTCCTAAAGGCAAGTTTCCCTGTCCACGTCCAGTGATGATGTTGTAAATCAGTTGACTATAGACATATGGGTTTATTTCTGGACTTTTAGTTCAATTCTGTTGATCTGTATCTTATCCTTATGCCAGCACCACACTGTTGTTTTTTTTTTTTTTTTACTGTAGCTTTGTAGTAACTTTAAAAATTGGGAATTTTGAGTCCTCCAACTTTATTCTTTTTTAAGATTGTCTTGGCATCCTTGCACCTTTTCCTTTCATTATGAATTATGGAATCAGCTTGTCCATTTCTGTTAAAAAGAAAAAAAAGACAGCTGGAATTTTTATTGAGATTTTGTTGAATCTATAGATCAATTTAAGGAATATTGCTATTGAAATATATTACATCTTCCAATCCATGAACATGGGATGCCCTTCCATTTATTTAGGTCTTCTTTAATTTCTTGCAACAATGTTTTGTAGCTTTCAGTGTAAGTCTCAGACTTGTTAAATTATTTCTAAGTATTTTACCCTTTTTTATGTCCCTATAAATGGAATTGTTTTCTTATGTTTAATTTAGGATTTTTCATTGCCTTTTTTGTTGTTGTTGAAAACTGGACCTCTTGAATATTGTACTGTGGCACTTCTGGAAGTCAGATTCTCACCCCTCCCCAGGGTTTGTTATTGCTGTTTGCTGTTGTTTTTGTTATTTGTTTAGTGACTAATTTTATAAATTTATAAATTTTTCATGTGTGGCCACAGAAGTGTCTGTTATGTTAGCCTAGTCATCTGCTAAGTATTGGACAGAGATTTACTTACATGCCTCGAACCAGAAAATCTCCCAGTCTTTGCACAGGGTCTCTGTGTGTGTGGCACATGGAGGGAGGGGGAGCAGCACACGCTAAACATTCAATCAGGCGGCCTGCACCTCTGCATTAGCCTTCAATTCTTGTCTGCATAGAGCTTGGAAGTCAGCCAGGGGTGAGAAGAACGTAGGGCTTTCTCAGGTCTTTCCTGAGCATGCACGTGTTCCTGGGCATGCACATGGCCCTGTAGATTTCCAGGAATACGTCAGAACTTCTCAAAGCCCTGTTTCCCAAGACATCTCATTCCCCAGCCTTTCCTCACAAGTTTTTGGTTACTCTATTGTGTGTCCCAGCCATTTTCTCTTGTCTCAGAAGTGACTAAAACATTTGCCTGTAAATGTTCTCCATAAATTAGAGTAGCAGCTTTAACACTAGGCAAATCACAAGTTAGGCAGGATAAAGGCAAGACTTTTCAGAAGGTTTTCTAGGGAGTCACCAGAGAGTTCAAACAAAAAGTTACAATTCATTCAGAATAAAGTCCATTCTACTGCTTCCAGTAATGGTACTGGAATGTGAGCTGTCATTTTCAAGGCTACTGATTAGCTTGGGAGCAGGAGATGGGACTAAGGTAAGTTACAATGCCACACATCTCAGTGTTCTTACTGAGATGCAGCCATTTTTCTTGAATAAACACTCTCAGTGTTGCTGCAAGCTTTTGGTTAGTTTCCATGGTTCTGAAAATGTTCATTCCCCCAGATTTTCTAGTTTTTCCATTTTTTGTATAAGGACAGAGTTTTGGAGTTCCTTACTCAGCCATTTTAGCTAGTGTCACTCCCCAAAGAGAGCCCAGAAGATGTGAACTGTAAGTCTTTTAAGTTCTTTGCTTCTCTCAGAGAGAGTCAGCCTCTAACAACATGACCCATTATGTGATTATTTGTTGACCTGTATAGCTCCTTGGATGTTCAGGAAATTGTCTTCCAGGTTCTAATCTATAAATGACAGTATCTTTTTTTCAGTATCTTGGAAGCCTAGTAGATAGAAAGGCCCAAGTTATGACCAACAGAATGGATGGAGGTAGATCACTGGAGTGTCAGTGCCAGTTCTGCATGCGAGTTTGTGAGACGCTCTTCCAGTTACTGTTGCTGCTTTTGTGTATTCATCTGAGACTAAGGAAATGGGCAGTTCAGTGTCTGTGGGCCTAGTCAATGTGATTTCCAGTGTTGTCTCAGTAGTTCCCCAAAATGGATCCACGTATTAGCTCAGTTACTTCACCCAACACCCATGGCTGTAAATTAGGCCATTTCTCTAGCTTTCTAACTTTAGTATTTGTGATAAGAATCACGTAGGGCACTTGTTTTAAATGGGGATGATTTAGTAGGCCTGAAGTGGCACCAAGGAATCTGCATATTAAATAAACACATGCAGCTGTTTTGATCCACATTAGAAGTGACTCTATCTCCAGTCATTAATTCAAGTTCAGTGGGACTGATACATAAAGCATAATGCCAGTTTCTCACTTGAAGTAAAAAGTACAACTCACCACCAAGAAGATCGGATATTCACATCCTCTACATGGTGCTGCCTTCTCCTCTGACCTAGGATACCCACAGGAGAACAGTTAACTAACCTAGACATTGCTGACTGAGTCTACAGCGAGTTCCAGTTCTCACAGGATCCCTGGCCTATTGTGAGGATCTTTAGAACCGTTCCCATTACCTTCACATCTTGGCAAGAATTACCTCAGAAACATAAATAAGAGACGGTACTACTGATTTTTCCAGGGAGACTAAAGTTCTCCCTTCTATCTCAGTACCACCAAGACAAATTTTAGTGGAAAAAAACTAATCCCAGAACCCATCATACTTGTTAACCACTAAAATAGACATTGTTACAACTGTCAACTGTCATCCCCCCTCAGATGTCTTATAGATGAGGATGTCTGAAACCGAGTTAACTCCTTCTCTGCTTTCCTGTCCTCTCCCCTGGAAAAGCCTACTTCTTAGAGCTCAGTGTCTCTGTGCTGATACAGTGTTCCTCTCTGAAAGCCATGAATTACCCTAGATTTCTCCCTCCTCTTCATCCCTCTTTGTGTGTGTCTCTTAATTGCGCCTTCTCTCTAAAACCACTGCCTCTGGCTTAGGTAAGCCCTCCAGAAATTCATGTCTAGATTATTGCAAAACCCTGCTCATTTCTTCAGGTATTGTGTTGTCCCATTTGTCCTCTCCTCTCTGACTTTGAGCTCCAGGAATGTTAGACCTTTTGCCTGTGTCACTCATCTCTCTTACACTTTGTTTTGATTTTGCATTATTTTTTTGTTTGCTTTAGTTAATATACATTCTGTTGATCTGTCACCCTGTTTCCTAATCCCCGTCTCTTCTTTTGTGTCCGGTCTGCAATTAAAACCACCTGATAAGTTTGTCCATTTCTTAATTACAGACACTGTTTTAAATTCTAAAATATCCCTGTGGTTCTTTTTTTTTTTTAATAGGTTTTAGTTCTCTGTTAAAAGTTTCCATCTTTCCATCTATTTTTGTTCTTTTTAAAATGTATATGAATTGTTATTTTAAAGTCCTTGCCTAAGTCCCTTTCTAATGTCTGTTTTTTTCTCCTGCATTTTGATATTTGGTCCTTTTCTTTTTGCATGACAGTTTTTGGTGAGAACCAGAAATTGCTGATGAAAAGTTATAGAAGCAAAGAATTGTAAGGTCTGTTCTGGCAGTCCAGGTACCAGACGCTTACTTGATTCTGTTGAGGCTTGATTTTAGGCTTTGTGAGAGTTCTTCTATTTTGTATCTTACTCCTAGCGTCTGGCCCTAGTGGGTCTCAAATGAAAGTGCAGTGTTTTGCAAAGTCCTTCCACCTTGAACTCCAACCTCTGTCTCTTCAGTAACATGTTATGCCTGCAGCTTCAACCTCCCCGTTTCTGTTTTCTCCTGGCCTTTTTTTGCGGGGGCAGGCGTGTTGCCATGTGTATGTGTAGATTAGTAGTCAGCAAATGAGAGGAGTTTCTGTGGAGATTTCTTTGGTTTCTTCTCTGCAGTTTCCTCCTCTGCTGGACTTGCCCCCATCTCAAATCTCATCAGTTTCGCAGCCCTAACTTTCACTTCTGTCTTTCCCAATATGTAGGAAATATATCTTCCCCACACGGGGACAGCACAATATGACTGTCACTCTCTGTTGGAATTCTCTTCCTCCAGGCTGCAATCTGGAAAATGCCCCCAGCGACAAAGTTGAGGAGCTTGCCTCGTCTGCCTCCTGCTTTCAATGATTGTAACTCCTCAGTTGTTGATTGTTGGTTGACCACTACCTCCATGCCTCTAGACAGTGCTTTTCTCTACCTTTTGTCATTGTTTCGGTGGGGGGCGGGGAAGGCTAGTCTAATATAAGCTATTCCATCTTTATTAGAACTGGACGTCCAAAATGTCGGTATTAAACATTTAATTTTGTAAGTCGTTTTATTTTCCTTATGTCCAAGCTTTTAAACTTTAGAGGAAAGGCAAATGACCTCATTGCCTCCTGTACCTTAAATGGTTTATCAGAGTAATTTTTATACAGTTTTATTTTTTAGTATGAAAAACAAACATATGAGTAAATGGAGTCAATTGTTTCGGAAGGGGAAGTCTTAATGTAAAAGGCTATGGGAATATAAAATTTTTGCACATATATGTTCCTTAAAGAATATTCAACTAGCTTCTTATACTTAATCAGAAATATAGAAAATCTTGTGTATATTTCACTTGCTGTTTGACAGAGTGAAATCCGGCTTTGCAAATGATTTAAGTATTAATATAGCTTTCACAGATTTCTGGATTCTTTTCTAGTGGATTAATGACTTAGAAACTGATGATTTGTATGTTATGTGGCCTTCAAGTTGCCAGGAACTCTTGAAGCCAGTGTCCCCTGGAAGTATACCTTTCATAAGGCGTAATTTTCATAATTTGGTAAGTTTTATACTTTGAAATTTTGTATACATCTTTTATAAAGATATCACCATTCTTTTTGGGCTACCCTGCTCTTGGTAAATAGGCATCTGAGTAATGAGGAAGGAAGTATTTGCCTGATGCAACAAGCTTGAGGTGGCATGGCTGACTAGGTATCAAAAGCTAGCAGTGTCACATAACCTGCCTTTTATTATTTAACCCTCATGTGCTTTTATAATACCAACATTAAATTGATGGGTTACTGTTATATTTTCTAAAAGCAATTTATGATCAAACTTTTCTTCCTTCTTTATTATAGAGAACTAATTTAAGTACATTTCAGGGAAAAATACATAAATACTACTATGTCATCTGTGATATAAATGTTCATTATTACAATGTTAAATAACCTTATAGAACTTTGTAGTGTGGAGAAAACACCTAGGGCTTTATATTTTTTTCACATAGGAAGTGAATATCTTAGTTCCTACAGCAGATGTTAATGCTGTTATTTTTTGGATCAAAATTCAATTTCTATTTCCTTTTTTAAACAATTCATCTCAGAAAATCCAACGAACACTTAGAATAAGGTATTTCACTTCTTGTAAAAAATATTTACTTTGTGCTGTGCTTCAAAAAGAGGATGAATAACCTGATTAAATTTTGTGTATTATTATATTTGGGTGTGTAGCTTTTAGAAATTTGTAAACTGTGAAATTCTTTCTTATATACATTCCTCAAAATTCTTTAAAATTGCTAGAAAATTTAAAAAACTGTACCTTGAATTTCATGTTTTTAGCTACAGAAATTGGATTAAATTTCAATTTCATGAAAATTATGAAGTGTTAAAACAAAATGGTGATCATAGTCTATCTGCTTTTTTTTAGGTTCTGTTTATTGATCCAGCTCAAGAATACACCGTGGACTTTATAAAACTTGCTGAACTTTTCTTTTATCATAAAATTCCTCTTAGGTAGTTGTCAATTTATAACAGACTGTTAACTGAAGGAAATCCAGTGATGTTCATGTTGTGTCACACGGAGTGTCAATGTTGAATTAAAAGTGATGGTCATCTCTAGTGCCTGACACAACATAGCTGTGTGCTATGAAAAATCATACACCTTTATGGTCGACTCCATTAATCAGAGCTGCTTGATAGTCTTGTTTACCCTGTTACCTTCCTGAGAGAATGATTGTCACTTGGGTACTTAAGGATGGGTCCATTTTCCATCGTCATGTTAGGAGTACACTTCCCTCCACTTTTTCTTTCTGGAAAAAAATAGCTATTTGATAATGTCACCACCAGAGAGAGTTTTACATTTTGGAGGAATCCAACAGAGGTGAGGATTTTGGTGAAAAGGCATTACAAATCAAAGCTTTTCAAATAATAATACTCCCCTTTACCCCAGCTACTAACACATTCCCTCCATCTAGATGTTCTAGTCTAAGAATATTTAAAAATCATGGTTTATTGTGGTTCAAGAGGTAGTTGTAACATCTCTCATTCATCTTCTTTCCTAGAATTGGTTTTGTGTTCATTGTTAATACAGACGATGAAGTTGATGGAAAAAATGATGCTGGAGTTGCTCTTTGGCGAGCTTTCAACTATATTGCAGAAGAGCATGATGTATCACAAGCATTTATTTCCATAGTACACGTGAGTTGATGTACTACATATAATTTCTTTAGGATGTATAGTGGTTTTTGCATTACTATAATTATTATTATTTATTATTTTAACATTTCAAAGTTTATAAAAACCATCCTGGTGTACACATGATGAATTTGATTCTTGCACCTCCCAACTGAAGTACATAATATTGTCCCCATTTTATAAATGAGGCTCTGCCCAAATCTATGAATTTATTTAGGTTTACCCAACCAATAAAGGAACTTAAGTTGTATATATAAATTTAGAGGAAGCATATTAATAGAAAATCATTAGTAAGGGAAGAATTCTTGAGCTGGGTTTGGAATAAAATCATGAATAGAAAAGATTATTTCAAACTTAAATGTTCTAAATGACAAAGTATATAGAGACTTGCTAGAGAATTTCATAGGAGGAAGAAAACTTCACCACAGCAAATTCGTGTCAAAATGGTAAGATTGATGCTGAGTCTGACAAAGAGACTATAAGAAATGTCAGAAATTGGTAAGAACCTTATGAAGGAAAAACAAGAGGTAGGAAGATTATTTTATAATGGAGGGTTTGAAACTCTCTTATGGCTCATAATGGAAATATAAATGTACTAAAGAGCTATATTGTTATTATTAAGAAAGTCAGGTTATAGCTTTAAACAGCTATTCATTTTTATATTTATTATTTTTCGGCTTGTCAACCATTATTGTAAGAGGGAATGGTTCTTCTTCAAACTGAAAATGAAATTACCAAAGCAGTGTAAATTTCCTTCCCTGTTTCTGGAGCTCCCACGAAAACCACTAAATACTTCACTGAGTCATTGTCCTGAGGTATGGAAACTACCTACACATCAGTGACTTGGGGATACACTGTATTCTGTAAAATAGTACCATGGAATAAGTGTCAATATTATATCTCAGTCTATTAGTTTTACTGATTGGTGTAAGAGTTTATAAAGGATTCAGTCAAATTGACTTAAATCTTTTATTAAAGTCCACCTACCTCACTGTGAAAGGATCAGTATGATATTCAACACTAAGAAACTTCAAGACCTTCCAAAATTATCTTTACCTTAATTATTTATAATTGAGTCCTCACTTACCTTAATTATCTCTATTGAATCTCTCTTCTGTGAGCATTTTGTATTAGACATTAATTTGCACATGATGGCATATTTGTCAGTACCTTGCCTTTTGAATTATCTACTGTGATGTTCAGCACAGTACTGTAATCTCTTGGAAAACTGAATTACTCTTGAAACCATATGATTCAGTACAAAGCAGCATAAAAGTAGGTATTGAATATGTGCAATAGCCTATAAGTTGTGCTAAACAAAGGAAGAAGAAGAAGGAAAAATCAGTGAGGAAGAGATATTTAGAGAAAGCAGTTAGAATCCACTGGGGTCTGAAGTGTCAGATTGTTCATAGTTTTTCAAACTGTATATGCTTGTGACCACCAAATTTTTATATCCATAGAAAGGTAAAACAATGTTTAGTTAACATTCTGCTGGGAGAGTATTATGTCCATTAGATCACTTAGCTTCACTAATTTAGAAAAATTTGGGCAAAATCTTGTCTTTTAGTAAAATATGTGAATTATAAAAATCTCTTTAATACTGTTTCATTACTTTCAGTGAGCAAATTATTATATTTAAATTAATTTGAAAATATAGTATCAGGAGAGAGGAAGAATATAACAGAAGGCCAAAGTCATAACAGTGTATGAAAGTTATTGAAATATATTGGAGAATTATGGTAGAGTAAGTACATTATTTGTAGTAAAATGATCTTACTTTGTATCTCAGCTCTACTGCATAGTGACTACACAGACATACATGTAGTTTAATTTTCTCTCCCTACCTTACAACATTCAGATTCAAAAATATATGTCACATACTTAATGAATGTTTGCTGAACTCAGAGAATGTAAAAGCACTTTAAGACTTTTAACTTTTGGCCACAGTGGAGTAACAAACAATAGATTAGCCATCCTACAGTAAGCACTTATAAAACGGAACAAAGTACAGAAGTCTGTTTTCAGACGTTCAACAAGAAGCAACAGGGACTATGATCCTTGGAAAAAGATAAAATAATGATATTCACAGAAAAAGAATTTCTGGCCACCTAAAAAGAAACACTAAGAGGAAATGACACCAGATGGTAACTCACATCTACAGGAAGAAATGAAATGGTTACTGTAAATAAAATGTAAATATATAGATAAATACAGAAGGCTGTATGAATATATTTTTCTCTTTAAATTATACAAGATTTGATGAAACATAAATTCTAACTTACATAGAGGTAGTACATGTGACAATAGTTGTACAAAGTAGAATGAAATGGATCTATTTTAAATTCTATATTTTGTAATTAGGGTTAATAGGAAGCAGATTGTGGTAAGTTCCAATGTATATTATAATTACTGGAGTAACCACAAAGAAAATAAACTTAAAAATCGTTTAAAAATCAAAAGAAGAATCAAAACGGCACTCTAAGAATTATCTCTTAAGCACAAAAGAAGACAGTAAAGGAAGAATCAATAAACAAAAGACACATATATAGAAAACAAATAGAAAAATGGCACAAGTTAATCCAACCATACCAATAATTATGTTAAGTATGAGTAAATTAAACTTAAGCACACTAGAAGAATGGATAAAGAAAGGTGGGAAATAAATATACATTAATGGTAAATTGAAATTTATTGAAATTAATAAAGTAAATAAGTATTTATTACAGTTAATGGTGAACAAGATAATTGTCTCAAAAATCAGAAAAATGCAAATAAAGCTTACCCTGAGCTCTATCTTATATCCTGTAATTTGGCAGTAATTAAGAAAGCTGGTAATATCATATGTTAATGAAAATGGAGAACAGTGGGAACGCCTTTACACTGTTACACCGCCTCTAAGGATATGAATTGGTACAATCACTTTGAAACCAACTGGAGTGCTTCAGAATTTGGAGTTAAATTTGCATAATCCCTACACACACACACGCGCGCACGCACACACACTTTGAGAGAAACCTGTAGGAGACTATTATTAGCAGAATCATCCACAATAGCAACAAACCGGAAACTACATATGTATGGTATATATATATATACACATATATAGGTATATATATCAGTACAGATGGATAAAATTTAATCATTTCACATAATGGAGCATGATATACCAAGAACATGGCTATATTAGAAGCCTAATGAAAGTATAGAAGGCCAGCGTATTACCACGTACTGTTTAAAGCTCAAAAGCAAACAAAACTAAATATCATAATGCATGGATATACATTCAGATAAAACTCCAGAACTTGAAAGATAAGGGAATGGTAAACACAAACAAAATGATGCTTGCTTCTGGGGAACAGAGGGAGATGGGACTGGGAGGAAAGTTTTGCCTTACCAGCATTGTAATTCACAGTGATGTTCATTTTTTAGTGTTATGTGGTTTGTCATGGAGATTGCTAATTTTGTTATTTATATTTCATAACGTATATGTTCCATAGTTTCTTTTTTGCTTACCAAGTTACATAACAGTTTTTAAAATTAAAATAATGTGTAAGAAACTTGAGTTGTTATATATCTAAAGTAGCTTATACAAGATATTCTGGCTACCTTAGCTACCTTAGGAGTACCTAATATTTTAGAATTACAAATTAGTAAAATGACTGATCTCAAAGACTTTTCATAGATAACTTTTGCTTTATTCAAAACTTCATTTTCTAATCCCTGTTTATGTTTTACAGAAGGCTGAACTTTCTCCCTTTTTTTTTTTTGAGTTACTAAGATCATAGTATGTCCTGCTTTGATATAAGGAGAAAACTTGCCCATAAATTGAGATGCTCATAAAACTAAACTCAGATCTACTTATAGATCTGTGTCACCTTTTAAAGGGATAGGTTACAAAGTTTATAGTGATGAAATCAAAGAATGCTGATTCCTTACTATGAGGAATAATATGAGAATTCTGTCAGCCATAATATGAGGATTGTCTCTGAAAATAATAATTTAAGTGAATTGGGACTAAAAATAATATTCTTAATTGATATATCAGAATGCTACCTAATGGTGTTTGTACTTAAGTAGTTGTTCCCCCTGCTTGGTAGGCTCTTTCCCCATAACATAAGCATATTTATGTTTCGGTGAGTCATCTGCTCAGAGATACCTTCTCTCTTGAGGCAGAGCTGTCATTTTCCCCATGTGGAACAGTGCCTGGGTCATAGCAGAGGATCTGTAATGAAGGGAGAAATGAAAAAAAAACCAAAACCCTAAATAAAGGAGTAACAGCTTACGTTATGCCAGTATGATTAGAATATTGGAGACTGGGGGAAGAATGGAGGTACAGAGGAAATCTAGTTAAGATATTTACTAAAGAGCAATTGGAAATGAAAATAGAACATTTCTGAAATAAGTCATTTAAAATATTTTATACATATCTTTTTAAATAAAGTTAACCATTATTTTATTAAGAGTCATAGCATCTGGTTTGACCAAAATAGAATATAATATACAAATATGATATTGTATTTTGAAAGCCAAAGAATATTCACAAAACCATTTTTACTATAGGATAATAGATTGTATTCTTAAAATGGTTTATTTGTGTATGTGTGGGGATCATGTGTGTATATATATGTATGTATATAGTATGCTTAGAACTTATAAAATATAAAATATGTTCTTTTTTTATAAATATGCATGCTAAGGGAAAGAAAGAAAACTAATTACTGTAGGGTGGAAATTAATGATAATATCTTTATTTTCACAGATGTACCAAAAAGTAGAGAATCACAGTATACTCACTGTGGACAATGTGAAGGATGTTCTCCAAAATGAATTTCCTCATGCTAATATTTGGGATATTTTGGGAATTTATTCTAAATATGATGGTGAAAGAAAGGTAAGCTGGAATGCAAATTTTTAAAACTGTGATCAAGAAACTTTTACTATAATCTCATGAATAAATGATCTCAGTGTAATTAACTCATGATTTAGATTTTAGACCCTCAGAAAAAAGGGAAATTTATACCTTTGAATGACACAAGTTGTATACAGTATTTAAGTTGCCACTGGGCTTCCCTGGTGGCGCAGTGGTTGAGAATCTGCCTGCCAATGCAGGGGACACGGGTTCGAGCCCTGGTCTGGGAAGATCCCACATGCCGCGGAGCGACTAGGCCCGTGAGCCACAATTACTGAGCCTGCGCGTCTGGAGCCTGTGCTCTGCAACAAGAGAGGCCGTGATAGTGAGAGGCCCCGCGCACTGCAATGAAGAGTGGCCCCCACTTGCCACAACTAGAGAAAGCCCTCGCACAGACACGAAGACCCAACACAGCCATAAATAAATAAATAAATAAATAAATAAAATTAAAAAAAAAAAAAATAAGTTGCCACTATTGGCTTTTTTAAAAGTACCAAAACAGATACTTCTCAGAATTTACAGTGCAGAAAATTACAAAAACAACCTTAAAACAATTAAAAAGTGGCAACAAGTACATACCTATCAATAATTACTTTAAACGTAAATGGACTAAGTGCTCCAATCAAAAGAGTGGCTGAATGGCTCTACAAACAAGACTCTAACTTTTATGTGGAAATAAATGAATTCATTTATTCATATGTATTCTAGGTAAAGGCAACAGCAACATATGATGTGATACAAGTGAATTTTTAAGTCGAGATAATTTTATATAGCCAAAACATACTATATATATCAGTTGCCATGAAAATATCTAACACCATGTTCTCCTCAGATATTGGTGTTCACAACCCCATATTACTGTTTCCTACTAACTACCTTTTTATACATAATATATTTGGATGTAAATTTTATTTCCAACTGTATTATAAGTACTTTAAGGAAAGGAATCTTGTCTTCTTATTCTTTTGTA
Source organism: Mesoplodon mirus (assembly GCF_964341445.2). Classification (NCBI taxonomy): domain Eukaryota; kingdom Metazoa; phylum Chordata; class Mammalia; order Artiodactyla; family Ziphiidae; genus Mesoplodon; species Mesoplodon mirus. The sequence goes on along the minus strand of NC_138993.1, from coordinate 64,779,240 downwards.
TTCCTCAAGTTTGCACGTTTTAATTTTTAGATATTATTTGTTGAGTCTTACAGTAATTGAAGGTTGAGCTCTCTTCCACCTCCTGACCTTCACTTAGTCTCCTCCAGTCCCAGTGGTAGTACTTAAAATATTTTAAACCTGTTGTGGCTTCAAGAGCAAACAATCAGAAAGAATCAATCAAAGCACATCCTCGAACTGGAATGGAGTCTTGGAAGCCCTCATGCTGAGGCTGATACTGACTTGCTTATAGCTGAATCATGTTGACATGGATGGTCTGGGAAAGCGGTCGAGGTAGTTCTCATGTGGGGAATCGCCATCCCAAGACAGGTGCAAAAGTATTTCAGTACAATAAGAATTGGAAAGTCCTGTGCAGTTGCAAACCAGCTGATTATCAGATCTGTTTTTAACACATTTTGGTTAAATGAATATTCAGTGTGAGTGTGACTTTTTAAGTGTTCCTTCTTAGTAAGTCAAGTACTATGGTTGTTTTTTAACAACTTTTCTTTTTTTCTGTAGCTTTAAGGGTTACTCCATTTTTACTCATTCATGTAGTTTTCTACCTATTACAAATATATCGAGATAGTCAAGAGATTGGTCAGATAACCTATCTAGAATTTTCCTTACACAAACAAACATAGCCATTAACAAGCCAGCACTTTGCCCCACACACACCAGCCCCAAGAATGCCCTTCTGCAGCCACTCTGCATTTTGTCTAAACTGAACGTCCTCTGCACCTGAAGCACAGCTGTCATTTCTGGATCTGCCTTTGCTGCTTTCCTTCATTGGATCTCTGCTTTTTCTCTGGCTTCATGAACACTGTGCCTCTCCTCTTTTTTATTTATTTTGCTTTTACTTCTTTCTCAAGCAAGTATGCATGAAAAAATTCTTTGATCTCTTTTATATAAAAGTTTTTTATTTTATATTTGCATTTTATTGATTGTTGGACTGGGTAATCATTTTTCATGTGGATTTTGAAGGCTTTCTTTTACTCTCTCCTAGCTCCTAATAAGCTACTGAAATGAATGATACCGATCTGATTTTGACTCCTTTGTCTTTCTTTAATCTATTTATTTATATTTCCTGTTTGAAAGTTTTTAGGATCTTTTTATCCCTGTTGCTTAGAAATTTCATGATATGTCTTTGTCTTGATCCTGTTTCATTTAACACATTGGGTGTTTGGTGGGTCCCTTCTAATGGAGATACGTGTCCATCAATTGTGGGAATTTCTTTGTGTTATTTTTTAATACTTTCCTTTCCTGTATTTTCTCTGTTCTTTCTGAATCTTCTGGATTGAGCAATTATTTACTTTTTCTTCTTCTTTTATTCCTTCTTGTAGTGTCCAGTTTTTCTTTCATGAGCACAGTTTTTTAATCTAAGAATGTTAGTTTTTTGATGTGTTCTTCTGTGCCATGCGCTATCTCTGCCTTCTCTAGCTTCATCCTGTTTGATTTCTTTTTTTGTGTTTGAAGCATTTGTCAAATGTATTATGATGTCTGGTTGTCTTTGACATGTAAGTATGAAACCATAAAAAGCTGCTTACAAATAAACGGGTCTTTTCGGTTGGTGGGCCTCACTTGGGAGTGAGTCAGGTTTTTCAGTTAGATGACCAACAAATAAGTGTCTTTTCGAATGCTGGCATTCTGTTGCAGCATTTGATTTCTTCAAATGAGAGTTCTTTATTTTCCTCTTAGAAGGAGTATATGTGGCAAATGAAAGGGTGCAGATGTGGGAAACGAGGGGATAGGATATGTCTAGAAATAGGATGTGGTAATAGGCTGGGTTGAAAGAATGTGAACTTTCCTCAGTCTTCTGTCTTGTTTCCATCCCCTTTCTCAGCCTTCCACTATACCTGGAATCCCCAAATCAAGAGCCTTTGTGATTCAATTTCAACAGAGAGTAAAGGGAAGCAGAATAGTTTAGCTTGTCAGGATTGAGAGAGGGGCCTTGGTGTACAACTTCTCTGCATACAGACTCTCAACAAGCTTCCACACTTCATGCTCTGTTCCTTACCTTCTCCTTCTAAGATAGTCTAGGTTTTTAGCCCTCAGGGCTTCTGAAGATGTTGACGTTCCTTTCTGTCTGCACGGGAGTGACTTCCCTTTCTACTTTGGTCATCTACTCTTTATCTTTTCTCCCATTTTTCTTTGTGGGCTCATTCATATCTTGTTATCGTTGTCATCATCATCGTTGTCATCATGATTTTTATTATTATACTCTCATTTTAGTTGTCGACTTAAAAAAATGCACATGAGAGTCACGAGTTAAGTTTTATTTGGGGCAAAATGAGGACTATAGCCCGGGAGACGGCATTTCAGATAGCTCCGAGAAACTGCTCCGAATAGGTAGGGGGGAAGGTTAGAATACATGTGATTTTGGTGACAGGGGGAATACATGCAATTAAGCACATGTTTTTTGCAGAGGTTTCTGCTAGTCTAGTGAAGGTTACTGCTAGTCACGAGGAGCAGACATCACCATGAAGGATTTTAGTGCTTTTCTAGATACGAGGAGATATAAGAATTGGGCTCATAAAATTGGCTCCTGAAAATATCCACCTGAAGACCTGTTCTGCCAGTTTTTCTCAGAGCACAGAGGGCCTCATCTCTGCTCTCCACCTGAACTCCTTTCAGGGGGTGTTGAAGGTCAACAGCTGCAGCAGCACATGATTTAATCCTTATAGAGGTAGGTGGCAAGTGCCAATTTGTAGTTGGCATAGTGAAACTTGCAGAATCAAGATGAGCACGTGTGATAAATCTACCATATTTATCAGAAATCCACTTTTACTCTTTATCAAGTTAAGCTGCAAAATGAATATTTTTATGGTGTTGCCCATTTTAAGATACCTGTAGTCATAATCTCCTGAAATTATGAAAAACATTAAGGATTTTTGTGAAGATGAAGGATTCAGTACACTCCTCAGAAATATTGAATCCCATTTTTTGTGTGTGAGTTCAGTCTTCTGTTTGCTCCTTTTTTACTCCTCTCTCCCTGTAAGACTGTCTTGTAATGATGATATCTTCATTTCTTAATTTCTGCATTTTTCTCAAGTCTACTTAATCTCCAGTTTAAATTGGACTCTGTGTTACTTACAGTCCTTTAGTTGTGCCTGGTTTTATTCCTTACCTATTCCTCCCAAGAGTTATTCTAAACATTTATCAGTCCTATAAGCCCCTTTTCACCTTCCTCTTCATGCCTCAAAAATCATTCTGATTACTATATCACAAAGAAAATAAATGTTTTAGGCCTTTATTCCCTAAACTCATGTTCCTGTAGTTTTCTCTCTATATCCAAACTTTATTTTTTCTTTCAACAAACATTTATTGAGTACTTACAGTATTCTGTACACAAGAGGTAAAAGAATAGAGTACAAGGAATATCTTTTGAAAATTAAAAATAAAATAAAAATTTAATAGGAGAGAGACAAAAAAAGACACATGAAAAGTAAGAAGGTAAACAGTCTTCAATTCACAAGATTCAGAAAGAACAGAGAAAACAAAGGAAAGCATTAGAGAAGTACCACAAAGAAATTCCCCAAATTGATGGACATGAGTCTTTATTAGAAGGGGCCCACCCAATACGCAATACATAGAATGAAACAGGAGCTTTGGAGGGCGGGGTGGAGGTGGATAAGAATATTTCCCTGAAGCAGTGACATTAAAGCCGAGTGCAGAAGTAGGAGGACAGTTGGACAAAAGAAGACAAAGAAGTGGTAGGTAGTCAGCATTCCAGAGAAAAACGTTAGGATGTCCTGAATGTGAAGGAACGAAGAGAGTTGGTGTTACTACTGAGTAGATGTAGCAAGTATGTGTTGTTTGTGTTGTAGAGGGAAGTCCCTAAGATGAGGCTGGAGGTGTAAGCGAGGGGCCTGATTACACAGAGTGTGGTGAGCCATAGTTAATTAACAAGCTTGTGAACTCAAAACAGTAGAATACCTTTGCAACAGTGAAAAACCTGAGAAGATATTAAGCAGTGAAGTGACAGTGACATGCATTTTCTCCAAAGAGCATTCTCCGTGGTTGAGAATAGATTGTCAGAGGGTAAAAGTGTACGTAGTAAGACAGATTAGGAAGCATTTAGGTGAGAGATGAGAGATGGGCTAGTAGGTTTTTGGAAGAGTAGAGGCAGAGAAAAACGGACACAATTGAGGTATTTGGGAAATACAATCCAGGACCTGCTGCTGGATTGGAAAGGGGAGAGAGGAGAAGAGAAATTGTGAAGGACGGCTCCCAGGGTTCAGCTAACTCACTGGGATGGTGGTAATGCCATTGCCAAGATGGAAAGAGGTGGAAGAGAAACCAAGTGGGAAATAAGAACAGAAGTTCAGTTTTTCACATATTGAATTTGAGGTGCCTGTGAGAATTCCATAGGAGATGTGAAGTGTGATTGGATATTTGTGTCTACAGCTCAGAATAGAGATGTAGGCTAAAAGTACAGAATTCAGTGTTATGGCTTATTTGTGGTAATTAAAGCTTTTGTAATAGACAGGTTGCCTAACTGAAAAATCACAGGGGAAAACTGCTGTATTTCTAGCAGCAATATCCTTCTTAAGGTCCAAAACCATGTATCCAGCTGCCTGGGGGATTGCCCGTAAGCGTCTTAAATGAATTTAAAACCATGCCCATCGTCTTTCTTGTTACCCCAAACCTTTTTTTCTTTTTTTGTGCCTTATCCTAGAGGGTAGCGCCATCATCCTCCCAGGGCACTCAGGCTACTAGAAGCCTGATAGTTGTCCAACTTCTTTTCCCTCATACCCTTCCAAACAGTAGATCATCAAGTTCTGTCAGTTTCGTCAACTAAATATTTCAGGAACTGCCTCATTCTCTCCTTGCTCCTCACCACTGATTTTTGTCTGGCTCTTGCTTTTTCTTTCCTGTATTTTTGCAGGAGCCCCTGACCCACCGCCCCCAGTGCATGCTCGCCCACCCTCTTCCTTCTCTTTGTCGCCACTATATTCTTTTTCTTAAAGAGCAAATCTGATTGTATTTCTTGTCATGAGCCCTCTTCCTAGGTAGAATTGACCATGCCCTCCCTAGTACCCTTGGGTATCTATTCACACTTTTTTTTTTTTTTTTTTTTTGCGGTACACAGGCCTCTCACTGTTGTGGCCTCTGCCGTTGCAGAGCACAGGCTCTGGACGCGCAGGCTCAGCGGCCATGGCTCACGGGCCCAGCCACTCCGCGGCATGTGGGATCCTCCCGGACCGGGGCACAAACCCATGTCCCCTGCATCGGCAGGCGGACTCTCAATCACTGCACCACCAGGGAAGCCCCACACTTATTTTTAATGTATCCATCTCTCCCCCTGTTAAACTATGTTTTCTTAGGACAGAGTTTGCATATCATTCTTATGCATTCATTGCCTAATACACAGTAAATGTCCAATAAATGCAGAGATAATATAGTTCAGTGGTTAAGAGTTCAGACTCTTGGTCAAACAGATGTAAGTACAAAGTCTGTTTCCAAAGTGTAGTCATTATGTGACATTGGAAGTGACTCTGTGTTTTATCATCTGTAAAGTGGATGTAATAGTAGTCCTGAGCTTCATAGGGTAATTGTGAATATGTTGGCTATAATGACAGTTTTAATCATTTGTAGTGTTGAGTAGTGAATGAATTAATTGTTTAGTGATGCTTTATCACTCACAAAATCCAGATGTTGAGGACCGTCATGATCTGTCCTCTCTCCCCATCCCCCCTGACTCCATATCTTCTCCCTGTGTAACTCCTCCCACTGTAAACACAGAAAAGTACTTGCCGTTACCTAAATATACCATATTTCTCTTCCCTTCTATTCCTTGCAGTGCTGTCTCTTCTCACTGGGAATGTCTTTCTCCACTTTATCTCCCTAGCATATTTTTGCTCATCCTTTAAGACTTTTAGTGTCACTCCCTAACAGAGGCCTTCTGTGATCCCTCCCCTCCACACTCAAGCTTAGTCATTGCTTTTCTGGGCTCCCATACAATCCGGTATATGCCTCAGTTTTGCTTGTATATATGTGAGCCCCTTGAAGGCAGATTTTTCAGCTGTGTATTCACAAAGTCTAGCCAAATGCTTGAATTCAATACATGTTAACTAATCAAATGAATATAGCGATAAATGAATCTCTTATGTAGGTAAATGCATTTTTTAAAGTAATGTCATACTCTATCAGGGGTCAGCAAACTACAGCCCATGAGCCAAATCCAGCCTCTCTACCACCTGTTTTTATACATGCAGGTTTTTGGAGACACAGCCACGTTCACTCATTCGTGCGTCGTGTGTCACTGCTTTTGCACTATAACATCACGATTGAGTAGTTGTGTCAGAGACCAGATGGCTCACAAAGCCTAAAATATGTATCTGGCCCTTTACGGAAAAAGTTTTCTGACTTGTTCTATGTAGGTAAATTACTTTCCCTTAAATAATGTTTGGAAAGGACAGATAAAATTAGCAAAATTAACCTTTTTTCTATGACATACAAAAATGTGGCCATGTCCCTTTCTTTGTTTATGTGTTTCTTTTTCAGACAGACATATTCTGTTCAACTCTCTGGTATTTTTTAATTGCATAGGCAGGAGCAAGCTATTACAGGATGACTGGCCTGGGTCCTTTGCCTCAAGCTCTTTATAATGGTGAATCCTTTGACCATGAAGAGCTGAATATTAGGGAACTAGAAATGGCTGTTCTTCACAGAATGATGGATGAAACTGCATATTTACAAAAGGAAGTTTTTATGGTAGGTAAGCATGTATGAGAAAATATCTGATGAATGATATTTATAGAGGATTTTTATATTAAAAATATCTTTTAATAGCAAAAGTTAATTGTGTAAAAATTTCCATTCTGATCGTTTAGTAATGATTTTTAAAGTAGTAATTAAATTTATCTGTGCATAATTGCATCTAAAAATTGCTTAATTGGAAAGAAACCACAGTTTTATAGGAAAATTTATTATAAGAATCCTAAATTGCATATTACTTATTGACTTATTTTAGATTCAGTAGTCTTTAAATGTATTCTCTGCATAATTTTAAAACATCTGCATATAAATCACATATATTACCTAAATAATATTTTATTATTTTAGGGTACATTAAATGATCGAACAAATGCAATTGACTTCCTTATGGATAGAAATAATGTTGTGCCCCGTATAAATCCTTTGATTTTGTACAATCAATGGCAGTACCTTAATTTAATATCTACATCAGGTAATATAATCCTTCCATATACTTTCCTATAAATGTTTATTGAGTTGTGAATGTTTTATTAATTCATTATTTAATATTAAAATTTTTAGTAACTGCTGATGTTGAAGATTTCTCTACTTTCTCCTTCTTGGATTCACAAGATAAGAGTGCTGTAATTGCAGAGAACATGTATTATGTAACCCAGGAAGGTAATAAGCATATTTTATTTTTCTGAATTTATTCCTAAATAGCAAAAACTTGTAATTTTATTAAATGCTTGCATAATACGTTTCTAGATGTTGATATCTGACTGGAGACCTGGTTTTCAATTTGAGGATTTGAAAATTATTAGGATGTAAGGACTGTGATGAGAAAATGTGATGCCTCCTATCTTAGCTAATCGTATATGCAGAGGGGTTAATCTTGAGGGTTTTTTGCCTTTTTTTTTTTTAAAGCAAGCTATTCCATTTTTCTCCTTTTTAGGAAGGTAGTAAAAACCCTTTCAAGATTAAATAAACTGATAATCTTATCGGGCATGAATAAAAGTGTAATCCCCAGATGAGAGGAGAATAGTTCTATATTCTGATTAAACAACATCTGGATGTTTTGCTTAAGTTAAGGGTCATAAGCAAAGGAGAGGGAGCCAAGACAGGAACATCTTTGGAAATAAGGACTTAGCCTAGATAGGAAAGTCTTCAGTGTGACCACAGTTCTGTTAGAGACCATGAACTATTCAGATAGATGAAGATAATTGGAGTTTGATTGGTTTTGGTTTCACTTTGTTTTGTTTGACCTGCTTTGCTCTAGAGAGAACAAAAAGAGCCAATGCATGAAACATAAAAGAAAGCTGATTGTTATTTCAGTATATAAAACAATAACTTTCTAACAATGAGTGATCTAAAGATGGAATTACTATGTAATAAGGGGTAAATTTTTATATATGAGAGAGATTTAAGCAGACAGCTAGTTTTTGAGAATGCTGTGGAGTGAATCCAAATTAGGACGATATGGCCCTTGAATTACTTTGGAACAGATCTATGATTTTATGTTCATAAAGTGGTCTGTCTACAAGATAACCAACAAATAATAAAATATAATTCAGTTCCATATTATGGCAGGCTAAGGTCCTGAATGTGTCAAGTGAAGGGAAAAGGAGGCAGAGAAACAGGGAATAAAAAATAGGGGAAACATATTTATCAGGTTCTGGGTTATATTTCAAAAATTGCTTCTGGGCATCAGAATAAGTTAGGCCATAATTAATCCCCTTTGGTTAAATCTCTTGCAATTTAAAAGAAGACTTTATTAACTGAGAAACACCTGATTTCTTTATTTGCATTTATGTAAATATGTAAAGAAATAAAAGAGTTGGGAGAAATTTACTTAGCACTTTTGAAATAGTTCTCAGTTTACTAGTCATAATGGTAAAAGTGATGACATTAAAAAGGCATGAGAATTCTTTACCTTTCTTCTTTGAAAAGAATGTGCCACTGCCTTACTCTCAAGCTGCTTCTGAAGGATTGCAAGTAGAATCGATATTATCCTTCTTTTTGTTATATATTTTTCATTAACCAAAGCCAGGTTTTGCATAGTTATATATTACTGGGTATGGTAATAACTGTAGCTTCACATCTATTCAGGTGTAGGTTTTTGGTGTAGCACACATTTTACAGTTGTTTTAAGTGGGTCATAAGATCTAAGGGACTGATTTTTCTATAGGTTTTAATGATGGCCAGACAAGTATTATTTCAGGTGTTATATGCTGAGGCTGGATGAAATTAAACCCATTTAACTGTGACTGCAGAATTAAAAATTATTTCTTCTTGTGGCTTCCAAATTTTCAGATGTTTCTGAAACAAGAATTGCATTGATGTTGGCATAAGATGATGTGAATTAGGCCAAGTTAATAATAGCCAGAATTTTTGAAATACATGAATCATAAACTAATAAATATTGCTGTTTTCAATATCTGCTAATAATTTATTGTATCCAGTTTTACATATATGTGAGGTACAAATATCATTATTTTTTTACAAGTGTAGCTGGAAGGCACTTTTGCTTGGCAACAGTAGAACTTTGATAAGCATGATACAGTTTTCCCTACTGGCAAAAGTATCTCACAGATGTGTTTCCTGGGGACTATTCTTTCTTTTTGGTATCTGAGTTTATACAAAGCTTATTACTCTTTTAACATTTTTATGTGTATTTCACACTGTGTGTATGTAATTTTTACCAATATTTGCTTATTTTCAGAAAGATTCATTTTAAAAATTGTTATTATTTTTATGTATTTTGTTAACTGGAAATGTCCCTGTCCTTAGTTTGATTTTAAGAAGCATTAGTTTGACTAAACTGTTTGAAACTTTCAGATGATGTAATTTCTTCAGTTACTTTCTGGATTATTGCTGATTTTGACAAACCATCTGGGAGAAAACTCCTTTTTAATGCATTAAATCACCTGGTGAGTATTTAGACACTCTTACTACAAAAATTCTAATTTGTTGTAATTTCGAGAAAGCAATATGAAGAACGTGCATTAAATCTTTATTTCCCTTCATGTTAACATTTTCAGTACCTTGACTTGGTTAGAACATGGTGCTAAGGAGATTAAGACAGGAATTCAAATTCTTTCTCCATGTAGAATGGGTAACCTTGCCCAGGAAAAGAAAAACCTACATGTCTTCTGTGATTCATGACCTATATATTCTTCGCTAGTCCTTGCAGTTGGACATACATTTACAGGTCTAATAGTGTGTATGTACTGAATGTTTGTGTCCCCCCAAAATTTATGTGTTCAAATCTAATCCTCATTGTGATGATATTTGGAGGTGGGGCCTTTAGGAGGTAATTAGGTCAAAAGGGTGGAGTCCTCATAAATGGGATTATTGCTCTTACAAGAAGAGGTCAGAGAGGTAGCCCACTCTCTTTCTGTCATGTGAGGATACAAGGAGAAATCGGCAGAATGTAGTGCAGAAGAGGGTCCTCACCAGCACCTGACCATGCTGGCACACTGATCTTGGACTACCAGCCCCCAGTTTGTACTATTTTTTTACATACCTCTCTCAATAACAAGTAAACCAAGTACACAGAAAATAAGTAGGGATGTATAGAATATTTGAATAATAAAATAATCAAACCTGACCTAATGGATATTGATAGAAAAGTACACATTGCATAGTATATGTTCTTGCAAAGCACAAATGTAACATTTTTAAAACATTTGTAGATGCTAGGCTGTAAAGCACATCTCATGAAATTTTCTTTTTCTTTTTTGCATCAGTAATAACTATTTTTTAAAAATTTTTATTGGAGTCTAGTTGCTTTACAATGTTGTGTTAGTTTCTACTGTACAGCAAAGTGAATCAGCTATACGTATACATATATCCCCTCTTTTATGGATTTCCTTCCCATTTAGCTCACCACAGAGCATTGAGTAGAGTCCCCTGTGCTATACAGTAGGTTCTCATTAGTTATCTATTTTATATATAGTATCAATAGTGTATATATGTCAATCCCAATCTCCCAATTCATCCCACCTCCCCCTTCCCCCTTGATATCCATATTTTTATTCTCTACGTCTGTCTCTATTTCTGGTTTGTAAATAAGATTGTCTATACCAATTTTTTCAGATTCCACATATATGCGTTAATATACGATATTTGTTTTTCTCTTTCTTACTTCACTCTGTATGACAGTCTCTAGGTCCATCCACATCTCTACAAGTGACCCAGTTTTATTCCTTTTTATGACTGAATAATATTCCATTGTATGTGTGTACCACATCTTCTTTATCCATTCTTCTGTCTATGGACATTTAGGTTGTTTCCATGTCTTGGCTATTGTAAATAGTGTTGCAGTGAATATTGGGGTGCATGTATCTTTTTGAATTATGGTTTTCTCAGGGTATATGCCCAGTAGTGGGATTGCTGGGTCATATGGTAATACTATTTTTAGTTTTTTAGGGAACTTCCGTACTGTTCTTCACAGTGGCTGTATCAATTTACATTCCCACCAACAGTGCAAGAGTGTTCCCTTTTCTCCACACCCTCTCCAGCATTTATTGCTTGTAGATTTTGTGATCATGGCCATTCTGACCTGTGTGAGGTGATAGTTCATTGTAGTTTTGATTTGCATTTGTCTAATAATTAATAATGTTGAGCACCTTTTCATGTGTTTGTTGGCCATCTGTATGTCTTCTTTGGAGAAATGTCTATTTAGGTCTTCCACCCATTTTTTGATTGGGTTGTTTGTTTGTTTGATATTGAGCTACATGTGCTGCTGTTTGTATATTTTGGAGATTAATCCTCTGTCAGTTGCTTCATTTGCAAATATTTTCTCCCATCTAAGGGTTGTCTTTTCATCTTGTTTATGGTTTCCTTTGCTGTGCAAAAGCTTTAAGTTTCATTAGGTCCCATTTGTTTATTTTTGTTTTTATTCTCATTACCCTAGGAGGTGGGTCAAAAAAGATCTTTCTGTGATTTATGTCATTGAGTTTTCTGCCTATGTTTTCCTCTAAGAGGTTGATAGTGTCTGGCCTTACATTTAGGTCTTTAATCCATTTTGAGTTTATTTTTGTGTATGGTGTTAGGGAGTGTTCTAACTTCATTCTTTTACGTGTAGCTGTCCATTTTTCCCAGCACCACTTTTTGAAGAGGCTGTCTTTGCTCCATTGTATATCCTTGCCTCCTTTGTCATAGATTAGGCGACCATAGGTGTGTGGGTTTATCTCTGGGCTTTCTGGCCTATTCCATTGATTTATATTTCTGTTTTTGTGCCAGTACCATACTGTCTTGATTACTGTAGCCCTGTAGTATAGTCTGAAGTCAGGGAGCCCGATTCCTCCAGCTCTGTATTTTTCCCTCAATATTGCTTTTGCTATTCGAGGTCTTTTGTGTTTCCATACAAATTGTAAAATTTTTTGTTCCATTTCCGTGAAAAATGCCACTGGTAATTTGTTAGGGATTGCACTGAATCTGTAGATTGCTTTGGGTAGTATAGTCATTTTCACAATATTGATTCTTCTAGCCCAAGAACATGGTATATCTCTCCATCTGTTTGTGTCATCTTTGATTTCTTTCATCAGTATCTTACACTTTTCTGCATACAGGTCTTTTGCCTCCTTAGGTAGGATTATTTCTAGGTATTTTATTCTTTTTGTTGCAGTGGTAAATGGGATTGTTTCCTTAATTTCTCTTTCTGATCTTTCATTGTCAGTGTATAGGAATGCAAGAGATTCTTGTGTATTAATTTTGTATCCTGTGACTTTACTAAATTCATTGATTAGCTCTAGTAGTTTTCTGGTGTATCTTTAGGATTTTCAATGGATAGTATCATGTCATCTGCTACAGTGACAGTTTTACATCTTCTTTTCTGATTTGGATTCCTTTTATTTCTTTTCCTTCTCTGATTGCTGTGGATGAAACTTCCTAAACTGTGTGGAATAGTGGTGAGAGTGGGCAACTTTGTCTGGTTCCTGATCTTAGTGGAAACGGTTCAAGTTTTCACCATTGAGAACGATGTTGGCTGTGGGTTTGTCAAATGTGGCCTTTATTATGTTGAGGTAAGTTCCCTCTATGCCTACTTTCTGGAGGGTTTTTATCATAAATGGGTGTTGAATCTTGTCAGAAGCTTTTTCTGCATCCATTGAGATGATCATATAGTTTTTCTCCTTCAGTTTGTTAATATGGTGTATCACATTGATTGACTTGTGTATATTGAAGAATCCTTGCATTCCTGGGATAAACCCCACTTGATCATGGTGTATGACCCTTTTTTTTTTTTTTTCCGGTACGCGGGCCTCTCACTGCCATGGCCTCTCCCGTTGCGGAGCACATGCTCTGGACGCGCAGGCTCAGCGACCATGGCTCACGGGCCCAGCCGCTCCATGGCATTTGGGATCCTCCTGGACCAGGGCACGAACCTGTGTCCCATGCATCGGCAGGCAGACTCCCAACCACTGCGCCATCAGGGAAGCCCGGTGTATGACCCTTTTAATGTGCTGTTGGATTCTGTTTGCTAGTATTTTGTTGAGGATTTTTGCACCTATGTTCATCAGTGATATTGGCCTGTAATTTTCCTTTTTTGTGATATCTTTGTCTAGTTTTCATATCAGGTGGCTTTGTAGGATGAGTTTGGGAGTGTTCCTCCCTCTGCAGTTTTTTGGAAGAGTTTGAGAAGGATAGGTGTTAGCTCTTCTCTAAATGTTTGATAGAATTCACCTGTGAAGCCATCTGGTCCTGGACTTTTGTTGGTTGGAAGATTTTTAATCACAGTTTCAATTTCATTACTTGTGATTGGTCTGTTTATATTTACTCTTTCTTCTTGGTTCAGTCCTAGAAGGTTGTACCTTTCTAAGAATTTGTCCATTTCTTCTACATTGTCCATTTTATTGGCATATAGTTGCTTGTAGTAGTCTCATGATCCTTTGTATTTCTGCGCTGTCAGTTGTGACTTCTCCTTTTTCATTTCTAATTTTATTCATTTGAGTCCTCTTCCTTTTTTCCTTGATGAGTTTGGCTAAAGGTTTATCAGTTTTGTTTATCTTCTCAAAGAACCAGCTTTTAGTTTTATTGATCTTTGCTATTGTTTTCTTTGTTTCTATTTCATTTATATCTGCTCTGATCTTTATGATTTCTTTCCTTCTACTAACTTTGGGTTTTGTTTGTTCTTTCTAGTTGCTTTAGGTGTCAGTTTAGGTTGTTTGAGATTTTTCTTGTTCCTTGAGGTAGGATTTTTTGCTATAAACTTCCCTCTTAGAACTTCTTTTGCTGCATCCCATAGGTTTTGGGTCGTCATGTTTTCTTGTCATTTGCTTCTAGGTATTTTTTTATTTCTCTTTGATTTCTTCAGTAGTCTCTTGGTTATTTAGTAGCGTATTGTTTAGCTTCCATGTGTTTGTGTTTTTCACAGTTTTTTTTTTCCTGTAATTCATTTCTAATCTCATAGCATTGTGGTCTGAAAAGATGCTTGATACGATTTCAATTTTCTTAAATTTACTGAGGCTTGATTTGTGACCCAAGATATGATATATCCTGGAGAATGTTCCCTGTGCACTTGAGAAGAAAGTGTATTCTGCTGCTTCGTGTGGAATGTCTTATAAATATGAATTAAATCTGTCTGGTCTAATGTGTCATTTAAGGCTTGTGTTTCCTTATTAATTTTCAGTCTGGATGATCTATCCATTGGTGTAAGTGTAGTGTTAAAATCCCCCACGATTACTGTGTTACTCTCAATTTCCCCTTTTATGACTGTTAGCATTTGCTTTATGTGTTGAGGTGCTCCTATGTTGGGTGCATAAATATTCACAATTGTTATATCTTCTTCAATTATACAAAGTACAGTTGTCCCTTGAACAATGCAGGGGTTAGGGGCACTGCCCCTCTGAGCAGTCAGAAATCCACTTATAACTTATAGTCAGCCCTCCATATTCAAGGTTCCACATCTGCAGATTCAACCAACCACAGATCATGTAATATTGTAGTATTTATTACTGAAAAAAAATTGTTTTTAAGTGGACCTATGCTGTTCAAACCTGTGTTGTTGAAAGATCAACTGTATATTCTTTGACCACAGTATAATTAAGTTAGAAATCAATCACCAAAAGAAAACTAGAATATCTCTGTATATTTGGAAATTAAGAAATGCTTTGGTGTAACCTGTTGATACACAAATGCACATTTGAAAATATTTTTTGAAAGAATTAAGATTTGAATGACATTAAAACTTGACAGATACAACTAAATCTGTGTTATATCTGAAAAAAAGAAAGGTTGAACAATCAGTCATCTAAGCACAAATCTTAAAATTTAAAAACAGCAACTTAAACTTCTATCGAAGAAAGTAAAAGAAAAGGAAGATAAAGAACAAAAAGTAATGAAATACAGTAGTTAAGGTCCACAAAGCCAAAATTTGGTTCTTTGAGAATTGATAGAAACACATGGTAAAACCGGTCAAGAAATATGGAGAAGCAGACCCAATCAATCAGTGCTCTGATAGAAAGAGGGGATGTTACTCAGATTCTGTGGACATGACAGAGGTAGGAAGAAGGCATTTTTAGTTATCAAAGGAATTAAATCTGTAATTTAAGATATTCAAAAGAGAAAACCCCAGACTTATATGACCATACTAGTAAACTGTACCAAGCATCAATCTAACACAAATTTTTTTCCAGAGAATAGAAAAATAAGCAATACATTTCAACTCATTGTATAAGGTCAGCATTACTTCAAAACCAAATGCATAAAAGGGCATTATATAAGAATGGAAAACTGTAGGCCACTCTTACGTATGGACATAGGTGCAAAAATGCTAAACAAGTGAATAAAGGAATAAACAGTATAAAAATCAAAAAGGAAAAATTAAAATTGTCATTTTTCCAAATTGTTTATACAGAAAATACATATAAATCCACAAAAAATTATTAGAATTCATTTTTTAGTTTAACCAGGTTGCTGCCTAACAGGTCAGTATACCAGAATTAAGTCTAAGCATTGCAACAAGTAAGAAATGCATTTTAAATAAAAATATCCCTTATAATAGTATCAAAAATATCAAATGCTAGGAATGAATGAAACATAATATGTTTAAGACTTTTACACAATAAAATATTGAGAGAAAATTCAGAAGTCTTACATGAATGGAGAGATATACCATAATCATGAATTGAAAGAGTCAGTATTTTAAAGATGGTCTCCCCAAATTGATGTATAGGTTTGGTGCAATTCCAATATGAATCTGAGCGTGTTTTATGGAAATTGTCAAGCTGATTCTCAAATTTATATAGAGATTCAAAGGACCAAGAATAACTAAGTTACTCTTCAAGAAGAGGAAGGTAGGATAATTGCTCCACTGGGTATCAAGATCTTTCATAAAGCTATATGACTGAAAACAATTTGGATAGAAAAAATAGAGCAGTGAAAGAAGAATAGAGAATGCAGAAACAGACCCATGTATATACTACACGTGCTTTATGATAGAGTTGACCTTAAAAAGCAGTAAGGGTGGTCTCTTAAACTTTCTCCTTTTCACATCACACTCAGAAATCAGTTCCAAATGGATAGAGATCTAAACATAGAAAGCAAAATAATAAAGGTTCTCAAAGGTAACAAAGGTTATCTTTAGGACTTGAGAGAAGGGAAAGATTTGTAAAACAGAACACAAAACCCAGTAGCAATGAAGAAAAATACCAGTAAATTCAACTACATTGAAATTAGGGACTGTTTTTTGTCAGAACACACCAGCAAGAGAACAAAAGGGCAAGACACAGACTAGCAGAAGTTATCTGCATACGGATAACCAAAAAAGCACTCAAGTCGTAGAAATGAAGCCCTTATAACTCAGTACATAAAATGTATTTATCTCCAATGAAATACTGGCAAAAGATTCAACAGACAAATCAGAAAAGAGGCCAATGAACATGTTAAAGAACGTTTAATATCATTAGTGATGAGAAAAAGCAAATTAAACCTAATGAGATATCTTTACACATCCACCAGAATGATTTAAATTAAAAAATCTGACAATACAAAATGTTTATGAGGCTCTGGGGTAGTGGGACTTTCATACGTTGCTGGTGGGAGTAAAAATTAGTCCAACTATCCTGAAAAACTCTTTAACATCTTCTAAAGTTGAAGATATGTATATTGTGTTTGTAGAGTGCCAAAGTGAAAAAAATTCAAAGGTCTAGCGTCAGTAGAATAGATAAGGGAGAGTACATTCATATGGAATTCTGTGTGGTACCAAAAAAAGTAACTGTAGCTACTCAAAACAGTGTTGGTGAATCTCACAATCATGTGGAATGGAAAAAGAGCACAAAAGAATATATAGTGTATGATTACATTCATATGATGTTCAAAATAGATTAAATGTTTAATGATGAAAACATAGGTGGTAAAATATAAAGAAAAGCAAGAATGTTATTCCTATGAATGACAAGATAGTGGTTGTCTTTAGGAAAGTGGGAAGGTGAAGTAATTGGCAGGGGATATGAAAGATGTCTGGGTTGCTGGCAGTGCTCTATTTCTTGACCTGGACGATATTTTGTGGGTTAATTCACTGAGCTCTACAGTTTTATTTTGTGCATTTTTATGTGTGTTAGTTTACACACACACATACAAAAAGAGGCCAAAAGAATCATGATGCAAAGAGGAGAGAATTAGTTAATAAAATGATTGTTTGTAGACTATTTCAGTGGTATACCGCATTCAATACATTCAACAGGAAGACAGTGAAAGATGTTGTATGGTAAAGCGAGCAAACTTAATTGGAAAGAAGAAAGTTCAGTTGTAAAAGGATAGGTAAGGTACTGATATTTTTCACCTATAAATGTGTTTTGCAGGAAATAAGTGTTCATGGTCGGTTGGGAGTTATTTATAATCCTACATCAAAAATAGATGAAGATAACACAGCTATTTCCAGAGGAATCCTGGCAGCTTTTCTTACACTGAAAAACAGCTTTTTGAGAAACTTTCTCAGGAAACTGGCAGAGGAAGAAACTGCTACAGCTATTTACTCTGGAGATAAAATTAAAACATTCCTTACTGAGGTCAGTAGCTATTTGTTTGAAATAATAATAAGTATCTTGCATATTTCAAAAGTATAAGTCAGTGTGCTTGGAGATATCATGTTAAAAAATCATTAAGGGGCTTCCCTGGTGGCGCAGTGGTTGAGAGTCCGCCTGCCGATGCAGGGGACACGGGTTCGTGCCCCGATCCCGGAGGATCCCACATGCCGCGGAGCGGCTGGGCCCGCGAGCCATGGCCGCGGAGCCTGTGTGTCCGGAGCCTGTGCTCCGCAACGGGAGAGGCCACAGCAGTGAGAGGCCCGCGTACAGCAAAAAAAAAAAAAAAAAAAAAAAAAAAAAAATCATTAAGTATAATCAAATGGGGATAATAAACTTTACAGTGGAAAAAGATGCATGTTACATGATACAGCTTTGCATAGAGGCACTTAACAAATCAAATTTCATATATTTCAACTACTACTTCATGATCCTTAAAGTTAAAGGCATTCTAGTTAGGATTTGTATTTATGTGAAGAATTAGGAGTTAAAGGATTATGTGAATAATCCTCAGTTATTTCACTCAAGGGGTCCAGTACAGGGAAAATTCTAAAGACAGAAGCTGATCCTCTGGAAGAAAGATTCATTAATCCATTCAAAAAATATTGATTGGGCCTCCCTGGTGGCGCAGTGGTTGAGAGTCCGCCTGCCGATGCAGGGGATACGGGTTCGTGCCCCGGTCTGGGAGGATCCCATATGCCGCGGAGCGGCTGGGCCCGTGAGCCATGGCCGCTGGGCCTGCGCGTCCGGAGCCTGTGCTCCGCAGCGGGAGAGGCCACAGCAGTGAGAGGCCCGCATACCACAAAAAAAAAAAAAAAAAAAAAAAAAAAAATATTGATTGTCTACCAGACAATGGAGATAATACTTATGAACAAGGCAGATAGAGTCCCAGTTCTTATGGACTTACATTGTAATGGGAAAGACCAGGTAAGTGGTATTGGAAAGATATAAAGAAATATAAGAAAGTAAACAGTTTGAGGGATGCTCTTTTAGCTGGAGTGGTCAAGGGAAGTCATCTCTAAAGAGCTGATGTTTGAGCAGAGCTCTGAATGAAATGAGAAGTCAAGCCATGGAAAGTCTACAGACTTTCTTACAGAGAAGAATATACCAGGTTCAGAACACAGCAGGTCTAAAGGCCTGACACAGAGACAGTCTTGCCAGGTTTGAGGTATAGGCAGAAGGTCATCATGACCAAAGTAGAGTGATGGGGAGACTAGTAGGAAATGAGTTCACAAACATAATCCCAGATATTTCAAGCACTTATAGGCCATGATAAGGAATTGAAATTTTTTCTGAGTATAATGGAAAGTCATTGAGGAATCTTGTGAGATAAATAATCTTGAAAAAGATGACTCTGGGTGCCATGTGAAGGTTTGATAGTAGGTAAACAAGAGTGGAAACAGGATGAACAATTAGAATGCTATTGCAACAATCCAGGTAAGAAATAATGGTGTCTTGGAGTAGATATTGGTGGTGGACATGGTGAGATGGTATATACATAATATTTGCTACAACTGTAGTCAGCTTGATGAGCTGACAATTCTGTGAGACATGTGAAAGTAATACTCAAGGATTTTGGCTTGAACAGCTAGAATTGTGGTGTCTTTTTTTTGAGATGGGGAAGTCTTGAAGAGAAGATTTGGAAACATAGGGGACCAAGAGTTAAGTTTTGTATGTTTTAAGTTGGAGGTGCCTGTTGGACATTCAAGTGGAGATGTTGAGTTGACAATTTAGTAAATAAGTGTAGGAATCAGTGGAGGGTATAATGTTTTGTTTTGTTTTGAGAGTCATCAACATTATATATAATTTAAAGCTAAGAAACTGGATGAAATACCTTGGAAGTGAGTGGGGCAGGGGTTGGAGAACAGAGGGACTGAAAAAGAGCTCTGGAACATTCCAACATGTAGAGGAACACAAGAAAAGGATGATCCAGTAGAGGGGACAGATGGAACAGCCACTGAGTTAGGAAGATAACCAGGAGAGAGTGATATCCTAGAAGCCCCCTGGAGCAAGTATTTCAAGGAGGACATGATAAACTATGCCATATTTCTTGAAATTAGGCTTCATAATGGACCATTTTATTTGTTAAGGTGGTCATTGGTGGCTTTGATAAGAACAGTTTCAGTGAAGTGATAGGTATAAATGTGAACTGGATTCAAGAGAGAATAGGAAATCAGGAAACAGAGACAGCAAGTATAGGTAGCTTTTTAAAGGAATTTTCCTATATGGGGAACAGAGAAATATTCTGTAGCTAGAATAGGACTTGAGGTCATGGAAGGATTTCATTTATTTTTGGTATGCTGATGGAAACAGTCCATCCAGAAAATGAGGAAAGATGATATGGAGCGGAGCAAAGTGGGAGGATAGTTTTTGCGTAGGTAAGAGCTGCTGGGATCCAGTGCACAAGCTGTAAATATTGGCCGAAGAATGGGGTAGATTTATTTGGTGGTAGCAAGATGAGTACTTTACTTCTGATTGATTTTGTTCTCAAAAGAAGGTCAAGTCACTAGCTAAGTATTAGAATAGGAGTAGTTGCTCTTAGAGGTTCGAGGGTAGAGGAGAAAATGTCAAATATTTTTCTATTATTCTGCGAGTGAGAAAGTGAGTTAAAAACATTATAGTAAGATTTCTGAGGGCGCACTTGAGGTTAATGACCATAAATTGAAAGTGAGATCAATGTTGGCTGCATGTTTTTCTCCAACTGTCGTAAAGCTGTTTGGATCCAGTTGCAGAGTAAGCAGAGTTGTGTTTAACCAGAGTTGCGGTTTTGCCAGGTGAATATAACTGAGGGGAAGCATCCGAGGGAGGTGAGCATGGACTGTTTTTGTTATAGTAAAGGGCTCTGGGGTATAACTTGGTTAGGAGGAAAATGATAATATGGGAAGTGTGATGGACAGTAAATAAGTGATAGGGTCAGTGGACTAAAGGGTTGAGTAATGGTTGGTCTGGTGACACTGGGATGAATGAGCTGGAAGGTCAGCAGCTTGTGGTCAGAGAGGGGTTGACTGAGACAGAGGTTTTGGAAATAAAGATCTAGAGCTACACTGTCTGACACTGTAGCCACTAGCTTCATGTGGCTATTTTAAACTTAAATTAAATTTAAATTCAGTTTCTCAGTCATACTAGCCACATTTCAAGCACTCAGTCCCCATCTGTGGCTGTGTGTTGGACAGCACAGGGGAACATTTCTGACCTTGCAGGAGTACAAGGAACGTGATAGAACGTCAGAATGTAAAGCCCTCCCGGATCTACACCCAGGTGATTTGTATGCATATGAAAGTTTGAGATGGAGAAGATTACTTTTGTATTTCAGAGTTTAAATGCACTATTACTAAATTGGTTTCATGGGATTGGTATAATGGAATGAGCAGAGTATTTCTATTTTAAACAGTATTTTTTTTTAATTGAACACACCAAAATGGAGGTACTGAATTCAGAATTTAATAAACATTGTATTTCATTGTTTAATGTTAAATTTTATTTAAATTGATGTTTCCAAGCATTTTACTAATCAGTAATCCACCCAAAAGTCTCAAAGAATGAGTAGCAAACTCTTATCTACTCATAACAGGATTTACAGATATTGTAATTGCCTTGCCAAAGAAGGATTCTTTTTTAAAATGTGGTTTCAGAACAAAATAGTACTTTTTAAAATCACAAGTTAATATAATTTTAAATTTTATACTAATATATTAAAGTAGGCTATGTTTAAAAAATTATTTAATGTATTTACTGTTCTCTTACTGGTTTTATCATTCTTAACTTCTACCTTAGGGAATGGATAAAAATGCTTTTGAGAAAAAATATAATACCATTGGAGTGAATATTTTTCGAACTCACCAGTTGTTCTGTCAAGATGTACTTAAGTTGCATCCTGGAGAAATAGCTGTTGTCAGCAATGGGAAAGTAAGTAAAAAAAGCAATTGCTCACTTTTCTTGATGACACTGTGATACAGGGGTGTCAAACGTTTTCTGTCACAGCACACCTGATGCAACACACACAGAGGACGGTGCTCATGTGCTAGACATGCCAGACAGGTCTCAGCGTAAATAAAATGGCCACTGAGATGTCCAGTTCGTGGCACAGTACCTGTTTCTTCACCCCTCCCTCCCATTGGTGATAACCTCGAATGCGGCTGAGGATGTTCTTAGGGGATAGCTTTTATTTTATTTATTTTATTTATTTTATTTTATTTTTTTGCTGTACGCGGGCCTCTCACTGTTGTGGCCTCTCCCGTTGCAGAGCACAGGCTCCGGACGCACAGGCTCAGCGGCCATGGCTCACGGGCCCAGCCACTCCCAGACCGGGGCATGAACCCGTATCCGCTGCATCGGCAGGCGGACTCTCAACCACTGCACCACCAGGGAAGCCTGGGATAGCTTTTATAATATAAATATTAGAACAAACAATTTTGTATACATTACAGCACTGTGATTGATCACTGTTGTAAGTAGGTGTAAAAAGTACATTTTGACATCTTTTTCTTCTTGTAGCTTTTTTCTACAATTGATTATGTTAAATAACAATACTGCAAGTTTTGAACTATAAAGTAATATTAATTAATATAATCTTTTAAAATCTATAGTAAAAATCACTCTTACTCCCACCATCCTAATGAAATTTATTATTAATAGTTTATTGTTTTACCATCTAACCCTTTTTTCTACTCTACATAGCCATGTCTGTCTTTTTAAATACATAACTATAATGCTATTATATATATATATAATTTTATATTACACTTTTTTCTCTTAGTATATCACACGTGTGTTTCTGATTAATTAGGGAGTTTTAATAGATACGTACAAAATTAGTGGATGATAGCTACTTATTAATATTTTTTTAGTATGATAGTCTGGTTTTCTTTCTCAGGAATGGTTTAAGTTTTTAAAAATTGAATCTGGTGCTTAGGTATATTTAGAAATCAACTAATGCAGTGTGTTTGACATTATCTCTGCTTGAAGCATCAAATTATGTATCCCTAAATCATCTTTAAAGCTGTAGTGTTTTCTCTGTTTTCTACATTTTTATGAGCTCTATTCACCTGCGTGCTTCATTCCTGTATCATCATTCCCTTAAAGTTATGCTTATTTATTCCTTCTTATCTGAATCTATAAATAATAGAAATTGGAGAATAGTGAGGGACTCATCCACAAGCATCCACAGATCACATATTTCCGCTTCAGTGTAACAGTTCTTGAGCTAATTGTGTTAGCTCCTAAAAATAGTTAGACGTGGATTCATCTGTGTACAGTGCTATTTTACAATTGGTGACAACAGTTGCCATTTATTATTACAATAATATAAAATATTAGTGAATTTTGATAATGAGCTGTGCGAAAGCCATTGCTTTTTTTTTTTCCAACAGTTGCTTTGGGAAGAAATCTAACTTTTTAGAACAGTTTTAAAGTATATGGCTACCTTCAGCTCTGTCAGGCATTTTAAGAGATAAAAAGAAAAAATTACAGCCTGCTGTATCTGTTATTTTGCCTTTTGGTTATGTTGATACATTACAGAAAAGCTAACCTATGTTTTTGTTGTCATTGTTTAATATAATTCAGATATTGTGATCAATATTAGTGATAACAAATATAGTTATGTTCAACTTATTTCTCTTAGAACTGTTTTCGTCTCACTTTCCTTGAAATTGACAAAAGCATTTAGATATAATTTTGCATCTGCCATGAACCAAACATCCTTCTAGAATCTGAGAGTATAGTAATGAACAAACATGTTTCTGTGGCGTTTACACTTTGGTGGGCAGGGACCAAAAAAAAATAGTGTCCTTACTGATAAACTGTTATTTGGACAGAGAACCAAAGGAGGTGAGGGAGCGAGCCATGTTGCATATCTGGAAGGGGAACGTTCTAGGTAGAGGGAACAGTGAGTACAGAGGTCCTGAGACGAGCTCACATCTGTGTGTTCTAGGAATAGCAGATATGAAGAGAACAGGAGAGAAGTACCTGGGGGCCAGGTCAGGTAGGGTTTTACTCTGAATGAGTTGAGAAGCCCATGGTTCTCGGCAGGGGATTGGCATGAACTGACGTTCCATTTGGATCACTAGTGGCTGTTACATCAAGGGTAGACTGTAGGTGTTAGGAAACCAGTTAGGAGCTATTACAGTAGTCCAAGTGAGATGTGATGGTGGGCTGGACCAGAATGGCTGTATTGGAATTAGGGAGAAGTAGACGTGAGATGTATTTTGGAGGATGACCAGGAATTGCTGACAGACTCACAGTGGGATGTAAGAGAACTACGTGACTGGCAGAATTGAGCTGCCGCTGTTTTAAGGAAAGTAAGACTGCAGGAGGAGTGGGCTTGTTCAGAAGCAGTGGAAAGGGCAGATAGAGAATTCAGTTCTGGACATATTAAGAGTTCAGTGTTCAGTTCTGGACCTCTGAGTAGACTGGTTGAGTTGACAGCTGAACGTATGAGTTAAATTCGGGGAGAGGTTGGGGCTAGAGATAGATATTAAGTCAGATTACATTGACTTTTTGTGTCCACTAATGGAAAATTGTAATTTTGATTATGCTTTTATTTGTAGGACTGTGGTTTGAATACAAAAGTATGATATATTTGAAAATAAGTACTAGGGTTTATGAACTATAATGTAATATTATACTGTGTCTCAGAGTAATGCTATGAAACACAATAATCATAACAATTGTAACAGATAGTTATAATTCTGAACCAGATAGTTTAATGATTAAAATAATTCTGACATTTTAGAATCAATCTTCATTTTGAACCTGTCCAAATGTTTACATTAGAATGGAAACATATTCCAAGTTAAAGTTGTTTATAAATGATCAAAACTGGGGTGTAATCATGATCTCATACTTTCTTACTGCCATGCTAAAGAATTAAAAATCTATATATTTTAAGATTAAACAAAACCCTAAATAATGCTATGCTATAATTATATTTATTTTGATCATGTTACATATTTACAAATTGATGAAAGATGTGGTGTGGAAGAGAGAAGGGAAACAAACAAGGCCTTTTTGTTTTAGCTAGGCGAATCTGGATTTAAATTCTGGTTGCACCATTAATTGTATAACCTTTGCAAGACTTGGTTTCCTCATGTGCACAATGGAAAAGGTAATAGTCTGTTTTAAAGTTGCCAGAGAGATTAAATATACTTTTACACATAAAACACATAGAATAGCCCCAGACACAGAGTAAATTTTCAGTAAATATTAACTTCTGTTTTCTCTTTAAATATTTGAAGGCTATCATGGGAAATATGGGTACATGTATAGATTTGATTTGCGTTGTATTCATTGAGACTCAGTATAGAATCAAGCCCAGTTGATCCAACTTCCACGAGTGGGGAGAGATTTTTAGCTCGGTATGTGGAAGAACATTCTAACAGAGTTTTCTAAAATTATAATGATCTGTCAAATGAGGTAATGCATTTCTGTTATAGCAGTTATTCTGTATAACTGAAAAATCACATTTCCAAAACATTGTAAAGAAGATTTAAGCTCCAGATAGGTTTTATTGTACTATTACGTGATTTTCAAATTTAATGTTCCATTTTCCAATTTGGCCATTATGTGATTTTATACTATTTAAGTCGCTTTGTTCCACAAACATCATATTCATCTTTAAGTAGAAGAACTAAGACACAGAAGAACCAAGTTTCTCCTAGCTGTTTGACACTGAACTTACATAGGTGCAATAGAGCCAGTTTTCTGGTGAATTTTATCAGTAAAGATACCTAATCTTGTTCATCCCTTAGGAAAATAATTTGAGATTTTAGTTCCTTATTCTAAGTTATTAACAAAACTACTCAAGTCACTAGAAGTGGTATAGATAAAATTCAGCTATTTCCCAGGCCTCTCCTATTCACAGTCAAAAAAATACAGCATTAAAAGTGCTTTGAAAGTTACCTTAAAAATGATAGCAAGTCTTAAGGAAATGAAATGTTTATATGTGTACTTTTAGTATTTCAGTGCCCATTTTTTGTACTTTTAAGAGCCCAGGTTTTATGTTTAAAGTGAACATGGTATTTATTTAGCTGGATGCCAACATTCCAACTAATATCACCTTTGATGTGAGCAAATGAGAAAAGATTCAAGAACTATACTTCATTAATTTTTAGAAAATATTAATTGCAGAAGCATATGAAGGGGAAGTAAGAAAATGCACTGCAGGGCTTCCCTGGTGGCCCAGTGGTTAAGAATCCGCCTGCCAATGCAGGGACACATGTTCGAGCCCTGGTCTAGGAAGACCCCACATGCTGCAGAGCAACTAAGCCTGTGCGCCACAGCTACTGAGCCTGCACTCTTGAGCCTGTGAGCCACAACTACTGAGCCCGCATGCTACAGCTACTGAAGCCCGCGTGCCTAGAGACCGCAACGAAGAATAGCCAGCTCCCACTTGCTTCAGCTAGAGAAAGCCCGCGTGCAGCTATGAAGACCCAACACAGCCAAAAATAAATAAATTTAATTAATTAATTAATTTTAAAAAATCCACCCCAACCATTTCATTCTGGTTGACATGTTTTCTAGTTGTTTGTCATTAAGTCTAATTGTTTAGTGCATAAGACTATGTCAGGGCTCACCTTCTACATCAGGCTTACGTTAATAATATTATGATGATGCACGTATTAGCTTTTCCAGAAAATGATAACGGTAGTAGAGTTGGAGTGGTTGTGGTGGGATAGCCATCCTGAGAAATTCAGGTATCTGGTAATTTCACAGCTTCCCTGCTCTGTAGTTACTGGTTTAAAGCTAATCTACAAGACCTTGCTGTGCTCCAAACAGTTTATACAGCATCAGTTAGATGAAGATTGGTTGGTATTATTAAGTAATTATGGGATTTGGTTTTTGCTCTTTTATGCCTTGTTTATATATTAATTCATATCTACATAGTGTTGACTACAATTTACAGATTAATAGGAAAATACTGAAATTAAAAGACTTATGGAATATAGACAGTTGCTTTCATAACTTACTTTAGAATGAAAAGCTTTAGGTTTTTGGAAGCTTTATGTCTCAAAGTAAAACTTTCAAATGGAAATAATTTGGTGATTTTTTTGCCACATTGATTTTGGTATTGATGCAAATGTTATTTATAATATCAAAGTGAGGAAATAGTTTTCTCTTGTTTCCCAGGGGACTTAGTAAATGGTGGGATTAATAGCCACCATCTGTTTAATCTCTAATCAATATTTGCTTAAAGAAATGTCTATTTGATAAGAAAATACTTGTCCCAAATTGGTATCTTATAGAAGATATACAATAATATAACTGCTTTTAAGTTCTTAGGACCTTTAGATGAAGATTTCTGTGCAGAAGATTTTTACTTGTTGGAAAAGATAACATTGACTAATTTAGTAGAGAAAATTGAAGACATTGTTGAAAATACAGAAGACAACTCAAAGAAGTAAGTATTCAAAATTGTAAAAGCAAATCATTTTGGAGTTTGGTATTTTGTATCCGATTTTTTCTTTTTAAGATTAGAAAATGTTTCAAATACACACAGAAGATATAATAAAAGACATGTAGAGAATATAAAGAAACAGTGGACGATAACCACTTGCTTACCACTACCAAACTGTAGATGTTAATATTTCGTTTTATTTGTCTTGACTGTCCCATTCTCCTCCCTCCCTAAGAGGTAACCATTTTCTCAAATGTTGTGTGCATGATTCCCATATATGTGTTTATACTTTTGCTTCATATGTAAATATCTGTTATTAGTGTTTATTGTGTTAAAGTCTTGACTTTTTTAGAGATACGCTATTATACATAGGCTCCTTTTGCAGTCTGCCTCCATAAGAGCTTTATCCATGTTCATGTATATAGAGCGAGCTTATTCATTTCAGTTTCTTTTTAGTATTTCATTTTGTGAATATACTGCAGTTCATTTATATACTCCATTACTGAAGTACAGTTAACTTGGCTTTAGTTTTTTACTATTATGTAAATGCTATCATGAACCTGGTTTACATGTGTCCTTGTACAATGTGTGAGTTTCTCTAGAGTAGAGGAGTGTTGTTATTGGGCTGTAGGAGAGATGTACCTTCGGCTTTACCAGATGTTGCTAAATTCTATCCTTCAAAGGAGTTGCAACAATTAACACTGCCACCAGAAATGTATAAGAGTTCGTTTCCCCAAGTCGTCACCAATACTTGGTGTTACGCAACCTGTTAGTTTTTCCTATCTGATGGATGTGAAATTGCATCTTGTTTTAATTTGCACTTCCTTGACTCCTAGTAAAGTTGAGTATCTTTTCATATGATTGTTTTAATTTATGTTTGCTCTTCCTCCAGCGTGCCTATAAATTTACGTATTAGAGAGTGTGTGGCCAATAAATAAATACCTTAAGAAAGTTTAGGAGTAGATTATGGTTTGGATTAACCCATTTATTTTATGTTTATTAAGTGGCCATTAAATGTAATGCTCTATGAAATATATGGTAGGTATTACAAATAAAAATAATATACAGTGTACAGGACCTGTAGTCCAGCAAAACATGTTATAGTAGAGAGATGCTGACATCTCTCAACCACTCTGGTTCTCAACCACCCTGACTCTAAATTTCTTTGTTTATAAAATGGAGATGCCTATCTTTTCTCTCATTCTTTCTTTCTTTTTTTTTTGGTGGAGGGGGACATTTCTTAAAGTTCAGCTAGTATTTTCTGTTCCAGCATATCATTGAACATATACATTTTCTCTATTATGGATTTTTTAATTTGGTAATATTTAATCCAGGTATTTATTTTGTACAATTTTAGTTTTCAAACGAATTTGAAACCAAAGAAATCTGGGCTTCTTAACTATATTAAAAGTTCTTTGAAAATAGTTATTCTATCATTTAATTTTTGTTCTTCCTGCTCTTCTTTCTTTCCTACATGGGTCCCAGTGCTTGGATATATAACCAGCACTCAGCAAATATTGACTTGAATTGAATGATTCTCCATATTCTTATAGACACTATTAGGAACACTTATGTGTTTAAGTATCATTTCAATGATAAGAAAAAATAGGATGACCTTAAAAGCAGCAGTCATTTTACTTTGACAAATTACACAAGTTTGGAAGAAAGGTCATTTATATACAGTTTGTCTATTGGAGATATTTTACATTAAATTCCCCTTTCTTGAGACATTAATTGTGACATGAAGTATGGACCTTTCTTCCCCCCCAAAACTCACTTATCTTGTTTCTCCAGCCTGAGTGACCTTGTTATGAAAATCGATGCCCTTGTTTCCTCTTTACCTAAACATGCATCTCGGTATGATGTCACATTTCTTGAGGAGAATCACAGGTAAGATGTATTAGTGCTGTGTTTTTTTCTGTCACTGCATCCTATACTGAATTATGGTTACCATATGTATTCACAATATAACAAAAGTTAAAGTAGAATTGAAAGTTGTTAGAGAAGAAATGTATTTGACAAGATAGGGAAAATAAATTTTAGTTAATTATATTCTAGTAAATAAATGACATATATATATATACACACAGATATATATATAGGATATGTAGTTTCAAGTAAGTTAAATCTAGTATGATTTGTCTTATTCTCATCTTTCTTCCACATTCAAGATCATTTGGAATTTTTGCAGTATAATCTTTATAAATAATAATATCTTTATATTATCAATGTATAAAAAGCTCAGTTACTGAAGAATTCTGCTTAATAAAGTGTAGACATGTACAACAGAATGTCCCAAACTGTGTTTTATGGAACATTACTCTGAGATGTTGACAGATATCTTCTGAGGGAAAAACTGTAGTCAAGTAAATTTAGAGAATACTAAATCTTTTGTGGTGGAGGAGTGAGATTTTCAGTGTGCATCAACATATCGATGATTATGAGATGTGGTGTGGTTAAAAGAAAACAAAAGAAAAGTTCATTTTTGGTAAACTCAGCAGTTGGGTAACTTATTCATGGAACACTTTTTTTGTTAAAAATTTATTATTTCATAAAAATTAGGTTTCCACAAAGAGCCATCAGAGAAATACTGTTTTAGAATAATAAACTAGTTTATAATTTTACTGTATAATACTTCTCCTCTAAGATATTTGAAATAAAATTCATCAAGCTCTATCTACATACATAAACTAATCTGAGTCCCCAGCAGGAACTTTTTTTTTTAATTTAAAAATTAAGGACCACTTAGAATGGGAAAAAATAATCAGTTAGACATTATGTAACTAAACTATAGACATGTTTTATTTTCTTTTTCTAATCACTGCTCTTATAAAACTAAAATGAGACAAATTACTTTATCGTAAACTTAAAATGGCTGGCACTTCCTTCTAAGTTTTCTGAAATGGCTGGCACTTCCTTCTAAGTTTTCTGATTTTATGGTAGATGCGATCTTATATTGCTTCTGTTTACTGTATTACAAGATAACACGTTCTTTGGCTGTAGAAGGTCTATCTTTTGAGGTGTCTTCACACATGTATAGTAGTATCATCCTTAGGAAAACTTACTTTCTAAAGAGAAATTATCTAGCACTATTGGGAGTGAAGTTTTTATTTTTTTCAGATAACTGAACTGAGATTCAATACTTGTAATTTTAAGTATTTTAAACACATTTAGTGGAATTCTTTTTGCAAACGTCTTTGATTTCTTAAATACCATATGCTGAAATAATTTAACACGAATTATTCACAACTATCATTGCAAACATTAATCACTATACTGTTACATGGTTATGTTATATTTAGGGATTTTGATATGTTTGGAACTGTTTACTCCCACATTAAATGTCTGAAACATTTGATCTTTCATAGGTTATTGTTGTTGTAGTCTGTTTTCTTTCTTTAGCTCTCATATCAATCAACGTGTCCTGCTGATTTTAAGCCTTCTTTTATATAGAAGGATATGATGTGACTTTGTGACAGTGGTTTACAATTCTCCAGTTTTTTTCTATTTATTTCTGTGGCATTGTTACAAATATTTATAAATGGATATGTAGTATATGTGTATTGGTATGCATCTGTGTTTATACAATAATACATACTCATCTAATGCCTGCCTTTTTTAAAATGCAAAGTCAGTAATCTTCCATTTTTCTGAGTTCATGTGTATAATTTAGGTATTTAACTTTTCCTTCTGTGTGTTTACACATGTTGGTATGATCTATTTATCCATATCAACTTTGGTTGTATGGCATAGCATGAGCTTTCTTGTCAAAAAAAAAAAAAAAGACCAGCTTTTTATCCCAGTCTACCCACTTACCTAGCTATGTGACCTTTCTTAGCCTCAGTTTCTTAGTCTATAAAATATAGATGATGATCCCTACCCTTCAGGGGTTTTATGAGATTCAGGCCTACTGTCTTAAGTATAGTAGATATTTATTTAATGCATTGTAGCTATGTGTATTTGTTACACAAATAACGAGGTGCTTCTCACAACTTGGAAATAAGAGAAATAAGATTGAACCTGAAAGTTAAGCCATAAAATCAACTCGTATTAATCAGGGGAGAAATGTGGATACTTACCTTAAATGTAGGATCCATGTCAGCAAGACTTAATGATAATCTGATTGAAGGTCTTAATTTATTGAAGAAGGAATGACTTTGTTGGATTTCATTTGTGTTGGAAGCCTAGAAAAAGAGAGAAACACATTAGCAATGCTGGGCTGTGTAGTCTGGGTCAATCAGAGCAGTAGAATCACTGTTGCACACACACATGCATGTGTGGTATATATATATGCATATGTATATTGGGAAGTGTATAGATAAGAATTTATGTACGTATGTATGTGTGAACGAATGAATTGTTATAGGATTTGACGTTACACAATTGTGGGAGCTGGTTAAGTAGTCTCTGTAAGGCTGTTGACTTCTGATACTGGAACTTTAAGTTCTGATACTGAAAATTTAAGGCAATTAGGAAGAGAGGTAGTTGTCAAGAGGGGAGAGAGCAAGAGAGAGTTGTCAAGAGCAGGTTGGAATCCCACAAGTATGGACTGAAACCTGTGTCAGTTCTTGTTGCCTTTGACCTTCATACATAGCAGGTGTCCTGCAGAAGATGGGAGCCCTATCACAATGCTAAACACACATACATGACCTAGGAGTCAGAGAGTAGAAGGAGGATCTTGGGGAAGGTAGAACCAGTGGGGGCCTCATGCCAACGACATTGAGTAAGCAGATCAGTGAAAAAGTGTGTGAGCTAGAGAATGGAGGCCGCCCCCCTCCTGCCCTCCAGATATCCTGAGAATCTCTCTTTGGCCCACCCACCAGAAACGTGAAGGAAAGGGAATTCTGGAAAATGTCGTTCAGCCGAACCAACACACATACTACATAGATGATGGGAACTATGGGATTCTGATTCATAGAACCTCACAGAATTGGTAGTAGTCTGGGGGGAAAAGCTTAAAGTAGCTGTAAACAGATGCCTACTTTAGCCATAGTAATGTCTCATGAAGCATATAGAAAACAACCAGTTTTGACTAGTGCTACAAGTATGACAGTAATTTGTAAAATTTCCACCAAGAAAACTAAAGGAATTAACCATTGTAGATAGTCTCTTTAATTTAAAACATCTGATTTGTAACCCTTGTTTCTAGCAGCAATTATCTACCAGGATTTGTTGTCTGATTCTGACACTCCTGTTTAAACATTATTAAATCTTATCAACTGCATATAAAATAAAATGTCTTTCATCTCTCTATGTCAGAAGACGCATATTTGAAGTGAATTTTATATTAGCTTTTATTTGATTGCTGAGAAATTATTTCACTGCAGAAGTCTAGATATTTATAGTCTTCTTGTACCAAAGAAGACTAAGATCCCTGTAATCTTACAGGGGTACAGTTTGATTTGGTAATCTTTTTACCTTTGTAATATGTAAGATATTTAATTTATACATCTCCAAAAAAACTGATTTCCTATGTTATTGCAGTGTTAAAACAGTAATCAATTGGACTGTTCTGTACTTTTAATTAAATATATCCTTTAAACTTTTCATTAAATTAAATATAGAATGGATTATCTCTGGCCTTTTCTGTGCCTTTAATGATTTTCCCAACATTTTCCTTTAAAGATTAGTCCATTTTCTAACTTAGATCAGTGAAATACAAAATGGAAATGTCAGAAAGGAGGAGGTGTGGAGAGGATGACTTAGGTCAAAATAATATGAAAAATTTGGGTGTTTTTCCCCTGAGCTTTCCTGTTATAATATGTTGGGTTTTTTAAACTAGTAAATTTAATAGAAGTACTGAATAGTTAATTCTGTCATTCTCAAATCTGAGAAAATATATTTAACACAAAAGCATCTTTGTTTTATTTATTTTTTAAAAATATTTATTTATTTATTTATTTATTTATTTATTTAATTTTTGGCTGTGTTGGGTCCTCGTTTCTGTGCGAGGGCTTTCTCTAGTTGCGGCGAGTGGGGGCCACTCTTCATCGCGGAGCGCGGGCCTCTCACTGTTGCAGCCTCTCCCGTTGCGGAGCACAGGCTCCAGGCGCGCAGGCTCAGTAGTTGTGGCTCACGGGCCCAGTTGTTCTGCGGCATGTGAGATCTTCCCAGACCAGGGCTCGAAGCCGTGCCCCCTGCATTGGCAGGCAGATTCTCAACCGCTGTGCCACCAGGGAAGCCCCTGTTTTATTTTTTTACATTGTATGATCCATGAGAATTTGGGGGGCTTAAAATTATAGTTTTTTTCACTATAATAGTATTGTTCTTTGAAGAGTTTTTTAAAAATAATTCGTCCATAATTTCTTACTTTCATTTTCTCTAATTCTTTGCAGTTTTCTAATTTATTGAACGCAAACATTAAACTTTTAAATTTGCATTTTCTTCTGTGAAATAACCAGGATTTTTTAATCCAGTGAGAAAGAAAGAAATTTATAAGAATGTACGTAGCTAAGATTAATTAGGCAATTGAATAAACTTAACTGATCATTGTTCATCTTATTTTTTATTTTTCTAGCATTATAAAGATAAATTCTCAGGAGAATGATATGTCCTTTGATGTCATTGCTATTGTTGATCCATTGACAAGAGAAGCACAGAAGATGGCACACTTATTGATTGTAAGATATCATATTTTATTAAATATTATATATATTTATTATATGATATATACTACTTTTATTTTGAAATTTGTAATCTTTTCAGGTCGTTTTCAAGTATAATCAAATGTTTGCTCTTGATTCTTTCATACAACATTCTAAATAGATTGTCATATTTCAGTGTAGAAAATGAAATGATACAGGTATGCCTATGGTGTTATGGCAGTACCAGGTTAGGTGTTAATGTGGACGTAATTGCTGTCCCCATCGCCCCCAAAATTCATATGTTAAAGCCCTATCCCCAATGTGACTGTATTTAGAAATAGGGCCTTGGGGAAGTAATTAAGGTTAAATGAAATCCTATGGGTTGGGCTGTAATGCAGTAGGATCAATAGCCTTATAAGAAGAGGAGAAGAGAGATCTTTCTCTCCTCACAAACCTAAAAAAGAGTTCATGTGAGTATACCACCACCTGGCAGCCATCTACAAGCCAGGAAAAGAACCCTCTCCAGAAACTGAATATGCCAGCACCCTGACATGAAATAAATTTCTGTTGTTCAAGCCACCCAGTGTTTTGTTATGGCAGCCTGAGCTAACTAACACAAGCATCTTCCCGTCATCATCTTTCTTACCCCAGGTGTGGAGAATGGCTTCCGGAGAAGCTGATGTCTAAGCGTAATTAGTATAATAAGCTTAAAGTATAATAAGTAACATTAGCCAAACAGGTGAAGCTAGTGGAAGAAAGAACATGAAGGCTCTGTTCAAGAGATTTGGCCACTGTAACAAAAGCAAAGTAACAGTACCTTCAAGTCTGAAGTTGATTTCTGTCATCTCCCCATCCAAATGTAAGCCACCTGGAGTTGCCAAGGCAGCTTCACACGTGAGGGACTCAGGACATCTTCTGTACTGTTCAGCCATCCTCATGAAGCAGCTTGTTTCCAGCAGTCTAAGATCACAACATCATCTCTGTATTTCTGCAGCGGGAAGGGGAGAACAAGGGTCCAACCCCAAACATGTTCCATCCAGTTGCATCCCTCTGACCAGAATGTAGCCAGCCAGCCAGCCAGCTGCACCTAGTCACAAGATTCTTCCCCTAGGAAAGTAGGGGAGAATGAATCTTAGGAGACAGATAGCAGACTCTGAAAGGACATTATGTGGCTTATCCTTGTACTGAAAATGTTAAAAATTCAAATTGTGATGCAGCTTTCAGTAGTTAAATTTGAATAAGCTAGTTATGTTGGAAGGCTATATATTTTTTTCTGATGATGTTTAAAATTTTGGGATACTTCTGTTTGAAATTACTCAATACTTTTTTTTTAAAGACACATCAAAAAATATTCTCAGAAGAGGAAACTATTTGTTCTTTGACAGTTTATTTTTGGAAACAGGCAAAAGTAATTAGATATGAAGTCTGGTGAAAATGTAAATGATCAAGCTGGGTCATACTGGTGTATATTCTATCAAAATTTCAAAATGCTTCTCTCAGAAATTAGTTTGCCTTTTCAAATCAAATAGTAAAAATGGGTAATAGGTATGTTATAAATGCATTTATTAACGTGTACAAATAATTTTGGAAACCCGTTGCCATTCTACCTATTCAGTGCATAATCAGGGCAAACTTAATTCCACAGCTGATTTACTTGCCTCATTCTTTCTTTCTGCATTTGTATACCTTCAAGCTTTAACTTCTTTAGACACACTATTCATATTATTCTTTAGAAAACAGAAATCAGTAATCATACCTATGAGGAATGGAGGTAGTATGATTCCCTATTCCTATGGGGGTTCATTATCCAAAAAAAATTGCTTACCTCTGAAGCTTTTATGTAAACATAGAATTTAGGAATAAGAAGTATGGGTTATACAGAAATATAAAATATGGAACTGCATTCCAGTTTACATCATTGGTAATAGTAGCGTACTTTGTTTCTGAGCAACTCAGAACTTCACATAGCGAATTATTTCTTACTATAGAGAAGATGTATGCTGTAAATTTATGCTATAAAGCATAAATTAATTTCCTGGTAAAAATGGTTAGTGTCTCATTTAACACTTGGAAGAAACAGTGGCTCAGCAGCCTCCATTGTAGCTAATAGGAGTGATAGAATGGGAATTAAAACTCAAAGCTCTTAAATCCTTGGTCTGTACATTCTAATTTCTCCTCAAACCTGTAGCCTTTCCCTTCCATATATCTGTTTTATTCTTCTCCTTTTACCTATGTCCTTTGTTGTCTAATATCTTTCAAATCTTCACTGATTTGTTGCCTGTATGGAGGTGGGGACTATCAAAATTAATAATTCCCCTACTTCAGTGCTCTAGGGCAGGGGTCCCCAACCCTGGGCCACGGACCAGTAGCGGTCCGTGGCCTGTTAGGAACCAGGCCGTACAGCAGTGGGTGAGCAGCAGGTGAGCAAGCGAAGCTTCCTCTGTATTTACAGCCGCTCCCCGTCGCTCACGTTACCACCTGAGCTCCGCCTCCTGTCAGGTCAGTGGTGGTATTAGATTCTCAGGAGCGCGAACCCTACCGTGAACTGCGCATGGGAGGGGTCTAGGTTGCGCACGCCTTATGAGAATCTAATGCCAGATGATTTGAGGTGGAGCTGAAGTGGTTATGCTAGCGCTGGGGAGTGGCTGCAAATACAGATTATCACTAGCAGAGAGGTTTGACTGAACAGAGACCATAATAAATCAGTTGCTTGCAGACTCATATCAGAACCCTATCAGTGAGTGGCAAGTGACAACAAGCTCAGGGCTCCCACTGATCCTGTATTATGGTGAGTTGTACAGTTATTTCACTATATATTAAAATGTAATAATAATAGAAATAAAGTGACAGTGAATGCAATGCACTTGGATCATTCCAAAACTACCCCCCACCCCAGTCTGTGGAAAAATTGTCTTCCATGAAACCAGTCCCCGTTGCCAAAAAGGTTGGCGACCGCTGCTCTAGGGAAATAGAAAAGAGTATTTTATCTGTATGTAGCCAAGACCTTCCTACATCTTTTACAATGTAGATGAAATTCCAAAAGGATCAGGGCACCCTTCCCATCGTTGTTGTGAGGTCACCACTTTGTCTTTGAAGTCAAGGTTCTAATAATTATTTTACTTGTTCTTCAGTAGTAAGGAAGTTTGGATACCAATAAAGAAAGTCACACTAGGCAAAAGGTAGGCAGCATAACCTTTGGGCAATGAACTCAACTGTGTGGATTCAAATCTTACTTCTGCCATGACTTACTGTTTGATCTTGGGCAAATTACCACACCTGTCTGTGCCTCAGCTGTGTCAAAGTAGCTGCCTCAAAAGGATGTTGTGTGAATCAGATGCGATAACGGATGTCAAGTATTAATGTAGCTATGAGACTAGATATCAATTACAGGAAAAGAGCTGTAAAAAATACAAACACATGGAGGCTAAAAATACACTACTTAATAACGAAGTGATCACTGAAGAAATCAAAGAGGAAATTAAAAAATACCTAGAAACAAATGACAATGGAGACACGACGACCCAAAACCTATGGGATGCAGCAAAAGCAGTTCTAAGAGGGAAGTTTATAGCAATACAATCCCACCTTAAGAAACAGGAAACATCTCGAATAAACAACCTAACCTTGCACCTAAAGCAATTAGAGAAAGAAGAACAAAAACATCCCAAAGTTAGCAGAAGGAAAGAAATAATAAAAATCAGATCAGAAATAAATGAAAAAGAAATGAAGGAAACAATAGCAAAGATCAATAAAACTAAAAGCTGGTTCTTTGAGAAGATAAACAAAATTGATAAACCATTAGCCAGACTCATCAAGAAAAAAAGGGAGAAGACTCAAATCAATAGAATTAGAAATGAAAAAGGAGAAGTAACAACTGACACTACAGAAATACAAAAGATCATGAGAGATTACTATAAGCAACTCTATGCCAATAAAATGGACAACCTGGAAGAAATGGACAAATTCTTAGAAATGCACAACCTGCCGAGACTGAACCAGGAAGAAATAGAAAATATGAACAGACCAATCACAAGCACTGAAATTGAAACTGTGATAAAAAAATC
This sequence comes from Mesoplodon mirus, assembly GCF_964341445.2. Classification (NCBI taxonomy): domain Eukaryota; kingdom Metazoa; phylum Chordata; class Mammalia; order Artiodactyla; family Ziphiidae; genus Mesoplodon; species Mesoplodon mirus. The sequence goes on along the minus strand of NC_138993.1, from coordinate 64,741,481 downwards.
TTCCAACAAACAAAAGCCCAGGACCAGATGGCTTCACAGGCGAATTCTATCAAGCATTTAGAGAAGAGCTAACACCTATCCTTCTCAAACTCTTCCAAAATATAGCAGAGGGAGGAACACTCCCAAACTCATTCTACGAGGCCACCATCACCTTGATACCAAAACCAGACAAGGATGTCACAAAGTAAGAAAACTACAGGCCAATATCACTGATGAACATAGATGCAAAAATCCTCAACAAAATACTAGCAAACAGAATCCAACAGCACATTAAAAGGATCATACACCATGATCAAGTGGGGTTTATTCCAGGAATGCAAGGATTCTTCAATATACACAAATCAATCAACGTGATACACCATATTAACAAATTGAAGGAGAAAAACCATATGATCATCTCAATAGATGCAGAGAAAGCTTTCGACAAAATTCAACACCCATTTATGATAAAAACCCTGCAGCAAGTAGGCATAGAGGGAACTTTCCTCAACATAATAAAGGCCATATATGACAAACCCACAGCCAGCATCGTCCTCAATGGTGAAAAACTGAAACCATTTCCACTAAGATCAGGAACAAGACAAGGCTGCCCACTCTCACCACTCTTATTCAACCTAGTTTTGGAAGTTTTAGCCACAGCAATCAGAGAAGAAAAAGAAATAAAAGGAATCCAAATCGGAAAAGAAGAAGTAAAGCTGTCACTGTTTGCAGATGACATGATACTATACATAGAGAATCCTAAAGATGCTACCAGAAAACTACTAGAGCTAATCAATGAATTTGGTAAAGTAGCAGGATACAAAATTAATGCACAGAAATCTCTGGCATTCCTATATACTAATGATGAAAAATCTGAAAGTGAAATCAAGGAAACACTCCCATTTACCATTGCAACAAAAAGAATAAAATATCTAGGAATAAACCTACCTAAGGAGACCAAAGACCTGTATGCAGAAAATTATAAGACACTGATGAAAGAAATTAAAGATGATACAAATAGATGGAGAGACGTACCATGTTCTTGGATTGGAAGAATCAACATTGTGAAAATGGCTCTACTACCCAAAGCAATCTACAGATTCAATGCAATCCCTATCAAACTACCACTGACATTTTTCAGAGAACTAGAACAAAAAATTTCACAATTTGTATGGAAACACAAAAGACCCCGAATAGCCAAAGCAATCTTGAGAACGAAAAATGGAGCTGGAGGAATCAGGCTCCCTGACTTCAGACTATACTACAAAGCTACAGTAATCAAGACAGTATGGTACTGGCCCAAAAACAGAAAGATAGATCAATGGAACAGGATAGAAAGCCCAGAGATAAACCCATGGACATATGGTCACCTTATCTTTGATAAAGGAGGCAGGAATGTACAGTGGAGAAAGGACAGTCTCTTCAATAAGTGGTGCTGGGAAAACTGGATAGGGACATGTAAAAGTATGAGATTAGATCACTCCCTAACACCATACACAAAAATAAGCTCAAAATGGATTAAAGACCTAAATGTAAGGCCAGACACTATCAAACTCTTAGAGGAAAACATAGGCAGAACACTCTATGACATAAATCACAGCAAGATCCTTTTGGACCCACCTCCTAGAGAAATGGAAATAAAGACAAAAATAAACACATGGGACCTAATGAAACTTCAAAGCTTTTGCACAGCAAAGGAAACCATAAACAAGACCAAAAGACAACCCTCAGAATGGGAGAAAATATTTGCAAATGAAGCAACTGACAAAGGATTAATCTCCAAAATTTATAAGCAGCTCATGCAGCTCAATAGCAAAAAAACAAACAACCCAATCCAAAAATGGGCAGAAGACCTAAATAGACATTTCTCCACAGAAGATATACAGACTGCCAACAAACACATGAAAGGATTCTCAACATCTTTACTCATTAGAGAAATGCAAATCAAAACTACAATGAGATATCATCTCACACCAGTCAGAATGGCCATCATCAAAAAATCTAGAAACAATAAATGCTGGAGAGGGTGTGGAGAAAAGGGAACACTCTTGCACTGCTGGTGGGAATGTGAATTGGTACAGCCGCTATGGAGAACGGTATGGAGGTTCCTTAAAAAACTACAAATAGAACTACCATATGACCCAGCAATCCCACTACTAGGCATATACCCTGAGAAAACCATAATTCAAAAAGAGACATGTACCAAAATGTTCATAGCAGCCCTATTTACAATAGCCCGGAGATGGAAACAACCTAAGTGTCCATCATCGGATGAATGGGTAAAGAAGATGTGGCACATATATACAATGGAATATTACTCAGCCATAAAAAGAAATGAAATTGAGCTGTTTGTAATGAGGTGGATAGACCTAGAGTCTGTCATACAGAGTGAAGTAAGTCAGAAAGAGAAAGACAAATACTGTATGCTAACATATATATATGGAATTTAAGAAAAAAAATGTCATGAAGAACATAGGGGTGAGACAGGAATAAAGACACAGACCTACTAGAGAATGGACTTGAGGATATGGGGAGGGGGAAGGGTAAGCTGTGACAAAGTGAAAGAGCGGCATGGACATATATCCACTACCAAACGTAAGGTAGATAGCTAGTGGGAAGCAGCCGCATAGCACAGGGAGATCAGCTCGGTGCTTTGTGACTGCCTGGAGGGGTGGGATAGGGAGGGTGGGAGGGAGACGCAAAAGGGCGGGGATATGGAAACATATGTATATGTATAACTGATTAAATTTGTTATAAAGCAAAAAAAAAAAAAAAAAGATTAAAAGAGGCCTGAGAAACAAAACAAAACAAAAAAAGTATTAATGTAGTAGCTGGTAGATAGTAAATGCTCAGTAAGTGTTAGCTATTAATTTCAAATATGGAAATTTTTTCTCATAGGTACTTGGCAAGATTATCAACATGAAGATAAAATTGTTCATGAACTGTAGGGGTAAGCTTTCAGAAGCCCCTTTAAAGAGGTGGGTCTACGTGAACATAATTTCATTTTGAAAAATTTGGAAATGCTATAAGGAAAAAAAGGAACATAATTACTGCATCTATTGTTTTTTTCTTCACAAAATGTTTAACTGAAATAGATCAGAAGATCAGAGATAACTTATTAACCTTAACTGATATAAAACTAAAGTAACCTAACCAGTAAAATTGACCCAATCTAATTACAGAATTTACATGGTTTTATGTTCATCTGTGGGTGTTTTTAAAAATGTGATCTAGGAATACCTATTTAGAAATATATAGTGGGTTCAGCAACATGGATGGACTTAGAGATTATCATACTAAGTGAAGTAAGTCAGAAAGAGAAAGACAAGTACCATATGATATCATTTATATGTGGGATCTAACATATGATACAAATGAACCTATCTACAAAACATAGACAGACTCACAGATATAGAGAACAGACTTGTGGTTTTCAAGGAGGAGGAGTTGGGGGAGGGATGGATTGGGAGTTTGGGGTTAGCGGATACAAATTATTATATATGGAATGGATAAACAACAAGGTCCTACTGTGTAGCACAGGGAGCTATATTTAATATCCTGTGATAAACCATAATGGAAAAGAATATTAAAAAGAATATATATACAATATATGCATAACTGAATCACTTTGCTTTCCCATTTGTTCTGGATCCTTGCTTTATCACATAGTTCCTGGTTCTGTATCTCTAACTTCTCTCCTAGCCCTCTTCTTTCAGTCTTAAGAGTTATTCAATTTTTAAAAAGAGATAAACGGCTCCCTTAACTTCCTCTCCTCTGGAGCCCTGGCTTTTCCTCCTCCTCTCCAGTCTTTGTCATCTCAGCTTTGCACAGGTGTGGCCAAGCCCCATCTTCATCTCTCATTCACCGGTACCTCCCACTGAAGTTGGGCTTTAACTGAATCACAAAGAAATTGCTGTTAGCAACATCCATGGGATACTTCTTACTTAATGATGTTTCTGCTGCATTTGACAGTACCAGCTACTTGGTTTGGACTGCGTTCTCTCCAGGGTCTCCTCTTACCCACTCTTCTTTTTTTGACTCTGCTGGCCTGCCTGCCATAGGCAGCTTCACGGCTGCCAGTGATGACCGCCCCTGGGGTCACACTCAGCGTAGATTCTCCTTGAGTGCGGGCTGCACCTGGTGATTTGCTTTCAGTTAACAGAATATGGCAAAAGTGATGGAATGTCTCCTCTGCAATTAGGTTGTAAGAGGCTGTGACTTTTGTCTTGCTGGCATTCTCTCTCGCTTGCTCTTGTGTGCTTCTCTACGCTTGCTGGAGATGCCCTTGTAGCAAGGACTGAAGGAGGTCTCCAGCCAACCACTAGTGAGGAACTACTGCCCTCATGCCGGTGGACCTTGAGGAACTGCAGGAGCCTAGGAGTGGCTCCTTCCCCCATGGAGCCTTGAGATAACCACCGCACAGCGGACACCTTGATCATAGTGCCAGATAGTGAAAGTCAATGTTCTTAGTATTATAACTATTTCTTATTATGTAAGATACTAGGGGGTGAGGCTAAATACATTAAGATTGCTGGTACTTCTAAAAGCTCTATTAATAAGCAGCTGCTTTAAACTCACTCCTGTTTGTTTTTAATTGCACTTTTTAAATTAGTACCAGAATTTTAGCTTAAATTTTACTTGCTTTCTGGTTATCATTCTCTTCATGTTCTTAATGGTGCTAAGAGCTAATAAAAATCACTAAAAATAGACCATGCTCAAACTTTGAAGTAGGATCAGTGAGTGAATACAGATCATAAACTCCTGGAACCTGCATAAGTCAGTATATCTTAAAGGGATTCTAATCATGTTCATTAAGAAATAATTAACAAGGGTATATAATATACACAGTATTATAATAGATAACAGTGTAAACAAAATAATGATTGCCTACCATTTACATAAGCATTAACTTCAGTATAGCGTGTTTTTAGTCTTTAAGACTTTAGTGTGTTTTAAGTCTTTAGCATGTTTTTAACTTAAGACTTTCTGGTCATGTTTTTAAGCCATTTTCAGTTTTAAAATATTTTAGAAGAAATCTCAGTTTTGGTCACACTATGTATTTTATTTATGTTCTACAACAGCTTTTACCGTTTTGTTCTGGAACCGGAACTGATGTTACCACCTAATGATGTTACTGGACCAGTGGCAAAGTTCTTGGATATCCCTGAATCACCCCTTCTAACCCTCAACATGATTACTCCTGAAAGCTGGTTGGTTGAAATAGTACACAGCAACTGTGACCTTGATAATATTCATTTAAAGGATGTAAGTTATAAAGAAAGAGGAGTAGGATAAATTCTTATGAGCTATTATTCCTGTACCAAGTGCATACTCACTGCTCACCAGAATTTTCTCCTTAATGATTCTAGGTCCTGATCCAGTCTTTCCTTTGATTTTCGAGTTTCCCTGACTTCCAAATTCAGCTTCTCTGGTTTTATGGGTTCTTAAATGCCCTCACTGTTTTTGTTGCTTCAGAAGTGCTACCCTAAGATGAACAATGTAGAAACTATGGAGACAGATGAATGGCAGTTTAGGACAAAACCATTAAGTACCTTTGCCCTTCAGGTGTTGTTTTTAACTCAGAGAGGAACAGTTTCATCTGAAATTCTTTTTTGCCCCTCAGCTCATAGCCAGAGAAAGCAGTTCTAATGAGATTAGGGTAGAAAGCAGGAAAGAGTTTGCTCATATACTTCGGGCTGAGTGCATTCTTTCCCACCACCTCCAATGTGACCCTTGTCCAGTAAATGACCAGACTTCTCTTCCCCACCTGTAGTCATTCAATCCACAGCACACACACAAAAAAAACAAAACCACCGACAGGAGACTATTTTATAATATTCGGAGTCTTTCCAAACATTCTATTCAAAATTGGAAAGGCATTCAGAAAGCCCCAAAAAAACAGAAGCATTTTAGGAGAGTTTACCTAGAAGACAGGTATCTAGAAACTGGGGGGCTGGGGGCAATACTTCCTTCTCACTGTCCTCCCCCTTGCCTGGTTCTGCACAGCCTCTGACCTATTTCCATTTCTGCATTTGACAGCTCCTTCAGAAGGTAGCCATTACCTTGATCCAGGCATAAACATTTTACCTCTAATAATTTGGTTAAGGTTGTTCATTATTTGTTTCTCATGCTTTTCGCGTGTCACCTTTTGTCTAAAGATTTTCCTTCTAGGCAGCTTTCTTCTGATTCACTCATGTGTAGATTCTGTGGGATCCTGAGTCACTTCCCTGGAACATACTCATGTATACGACCAACTTTACCCACCCGGTGAAGAACCTAAAACTCAGTCATAGCAATCATCTGAAATCGGTCCTTCAAATTGAGGGAAAAAATAGAAAGAGAGCAAAATAATGAAATCCATGAGGGAAAGTTCAGAAGTGAATTTGGCATGAAGTAAAAAGAATCCTGTTTCCTCCGTGATTAGTTGGATCTCTGTTGGTCTACTGGTTCTTCATTAAGAGAGTTCAGCAATATATATCAGTAAATAACTTTAAAGATTCTAACCAAAAAGGTAAAAAGTTTGCAGTGGGAGAATTAATGAAGCTTAAAGATTTTAAATTGAGTCTGCTGGTAAAAAAATTTTTAGTTTCTGTTAAACAGTTAATAGAGATTAAACATTTTGTTGTGAGTGGCAAATATAGCAATGCCTTTTTAGAACCTATTTAAATGAACAGTATTTTAGAAGACTAAAATAAACAGAAATAATTTCCCCTATCATCATAGATTATATGAGTAAACAAAAGGAAATTACAAATTCTAGCAGCTGTAAAAGTTAACTACCTCTAAGGCTCTTCTCTTCCACTCTGTGCTCTACATACTTACAGTATTACCTGCAACTATCCTAGAAAAATATGAAATAACAAAGACATGCGCTCAAGTAGAAAGAAGGAGTTGTAGGTAAAAGAAAAAAGTGAGACTAATAATGAGAGATGTGTCACTACACACTAGCTTGTATAGTCAGTACTCCTTGCTACATCTAATTCCCGAACATTATATAACCACCTGAAAAAAGCTTGATCTAGAAAGATTCTTCCTTCCCAGGTCTTTGTTCACGTGGTTTATTGCACAGCCGGCATTAATGCCATTATTAAAGGTGACAAAAGTGGTTCTAGGAAAGCTTAAAGTGTGACAGTTACTTTTACCTGGAGTTCAGAGGTGGTTCTCAGAGCTTGTAACTAGAACTGCATCCAAAGGCTCTCTGGTTATATTTCATCATAGCCTTTATCTGACAGATGTCAAAACCTGAAACAGTAGTGATTGTTTACCCAGTAAAGAGGAAGTGGTAAATAAAAGATTGCTGAAGGAAAATGGTATGTGGCTATGTTAAAAGGAATTCACAGAAAAATGCATTAGCCCCTTTTGAAATATAAATAATTTAGACATCCGTTTTATTGACAAGGCATTCATTACCAATGTAATTGTCAAAGAATTCCTATTTGAATGCCATAGATAATGTTAATAAACCCAAATGTTAATCTTTATAATCAAACTTATACTTTTATTAGAGGAGGAAGCTAAGTTCTTAACTATTCAGTCACAGGACAATACAATAAACACTTCTATTTAGAAATACTAATATGCACCAAAGTTATATTGGAAAGATATTAAATTCATGTCTCATGTCAATAGTTAATATTTAGAACAGATAAATAAAAATATAAAGGAGATGTAAACATCAAAAAAGATCACTAGCTTTCCTATTCTTGCTAAAAATAAACCTTGATGATAGGAACTAATTTAACTCAAATCACCTTTATGAAATTATTATAAAACTTTAAATATTCACAAAATTTTAAATATTCACTAGAAAGTACTCTTTGAAAAATGAATTTGCTATTTTTAGTGTTGTGGTTTGAATAAGTCAACACAATTGATGTCTGTTATACAAATATATAAGGAAGAGAAGTTTTCACATTAATGTATTGTAAATGAAGATATTATTTAGTCACCAACTGATTGAATGTATTTGAACTCTGCCCTGGTATCTAATTCATAATTTAAAATAGTTAAGCTTTACTTCATAATCACTCTGGGGTAGTTTCCTTGTCTGTAAAGTGAAGGAGTTAAGCTAGATGATCTCTAGGATTTCTCATATTCTGAGACTATCCCATAGAAATCTTTCTATCCAAAATGCTATAAGGATGGTGCATACAGGTTAATGAAGTATATGAAGTTCATCACTAGAGTAGTAATAATTCAACAACTAATTCAGAACTCAACTAAAGTCATTGAAACAAATGCTATTTTCAAAGAAGTTACTTATTTCATGTTCTTAAAAACAGTAAAATTATAAGAACAGGGCTCAAGAAAGAAATACTGTACACAAGTGCTATAATTATTTCTGTAGTAATTATAGTCAAAGAAAAACAACTATACAGTACAGAATATTTTCAAATACTCTGTATGCTAAACACCATTAAAAGTAGTATCAAAAACCTTGTAGCGTGAAATAAAATTAGAGATAGATAGCATCATTGTCTTATCTGCTCAACAAAATTTGCCAGACTATATAAAACTCACTTACCACTTGATTTATTTTTATGTTTGGTTATGTTTTTCATGTGATGTAGAGAAAAAACTTTCTTCCTAAAATATTTATTCTAACGTTTGCAGTAGAGTAAAATCTGGAAACATTTGGAATGTCCAGCCATTCAAAAGGATGTTTTAAAAAAGGACATGTTCTTAGAAAACTATATTTAATGAAAAAGGTTATAATTTTTAGAAAAAAATTATGGAGAAAAAGTAGAAATCAGTGCATCGATGTGTATATGAATGTTTAGTCTGTAGGTAGTTTCTATTTTTTCCCTTTTACACTTTCTTATATTTGCTAAATTTTCTTTAACGAGCATATGTTTTTTTGAGAGCGAAACAATTCACCGTTAATTTTTTTTAATTGCAAGAAAGGTGATAATGATGACAAGTTGGCCTTCTTGCCAGGTCTGAAGCAGGAGATCTAGGACGCAGCCAACGAAGCAGATTCTTTGAGTGCTACAACTTACCGAGCCACCCATCCCTTCTCACATCTCTCCTGCTTGTGATTTTGGTGCATGTTTCATGATGCTGGAGTAGAGCTGACGTCATGGGAAAGGAAGAAAATTCATCCTGAGCTTTAATGTTCAAGAAGTTGATTCAGCTATTAGGTTCACTTGTCTAAAAGAAAGACTTGAGGTTGCCCCCCAAAATAAATTGCCTAATATTAAAATAATCACATATATTTATTACAGAATTTACATTATGAGAATTACTAACACCAAATCAATGACATATTTCCTCCGTAGACTGAGAAAACTGTCACAGCAGAATATGAACTAGAATATCTACTGCTCGAAGGACATTGCTTTGACATAGTCACAGAAGAACCTCCTTGGGGTCTGCAGTTTACACTGGGCACAAAAAATAAACCTGTTGTGGTTGATACAATAGTGATGGCCAACCTTGTAAGTATTATACATACTCAATGGATGATACTTAATTAGATGTTTTAGTGAAATCCTCCAAGTTTTCCTAATAATATGAAATAATTTGTATTCTACTGTTACTAAACAGCTCCCAGAAAAACATCCTTGAATAAGGTAATTAAATAAAACAAAAATGAAGGGAGTCATACTTTCAGAATGTGCTTTTAAGGTTATTGCAAAGTCTTCTTCCTTGGAATTCATTTATAGAAATCATTCATTCCACAGTTAGTAAACACTTATCTTGGAGTATTCATGAATAATCTTTCTTGAACAATTGGACCTCATTTTCATTCATATAACTATGATCATGTTTTTCTCATCTTAAAAGGGATATTTTCAATTAAAAGCAAACCCAGGTGCTTGGATACTGAAATTACGCCAAGGAAAATCTGAAGACATCTATCAAATAGTTGGGTGAGTTATATAAACCACTTTCAAATTTTTATATATAAATAAGTTTTTAGTGTGATATGACCAAGATCATCAAAACAACTAAAATACTCACAAATACCATTAGTATAAAACAAAAACTTCTTATAAAACTGTGACATTTGTTCCTATCATTGTTTTATTTCAAAATATAAAAGGTATGGCTAAAGTATACATCTTGTTCTTTACTCCATCTCCTAATTTTCTATAGACTTTTCCATGTGTTAACATAATGAACATATTTATCATTTAATGACTATATAGTATGTATAGTATCTTATATAGCAAAGCCATTAGCTGTGAGTTATGTTCAGTTTTTCATTTTTTATGAATAAGAATTGGTTTCTTTTGTAGTAAATTTCCTACTCATTAATGAGTCTAGTATAAAGCAGGGATCATCAAACTTTTTCTATTAGGAGCCAATAGTAAATATTTAATGTTTGAGGGCACATATGATTTTTGTCAATATTTTCTTTTTCAACAACCATTTTAGAATGTAAAAATCATTTTTAGCACAGAGGTCATACGAAAATAAGCCACCAACTTGATATTGCTCACCAGCCATCGTTTGCCAGCACCTGGTAAACTCTTTTTTGTACCCCTTAATATCTGTAGTGTTCATTTATTTCAATAAGTATTTATTGGGCACCTATGATTATAACAAGCAGTGTGCTTAACAAACATAATATATGGGCAGGGGTTATTGTACCTTTTTTTCAATGCTTTTTCCCCTTTTCCTTATAATGCCTAAAACATAGTGTCATTCAACAAACATGCTTAATAATAGAAGCATACAAAGCTGGGAATGCTGAATTCTTCTTTTTAAATCTTTTTTTTTTTTTGAATGAGAGATTCTTTAAATTCTATAGACTTTACAATTTTCAAACGTTTCACACACACTATTTCATGTAATCCCATAATAACCCTTTTCTTCCCTATCCCTATAGTGCCCCCCTTTCCCTCTCCCCACTGGTAACCACTAGTTTGTTCTCTATATTTGTCAGTCTGCTTTTTAAAAATATTATTCACTAGTTTATTGTATTTTTTAGATGCCACATATAAGTGATATCATACAATATTTGTCTTTCTCTGACTACTTCACTTAGCATAATGCTCTCCAAGTCCATCCATGTGGCTGCAAATGGCAAAATTTTACTTGTTTTTAAAGGCTGAATAGTATATGTGTGTGTGTGTGTGTGTGTGTGTATACACACACACAACACAGCTTCTTTATCCATTCATCTGTTGATGGATGCTCAGGTTGCTTCCATGTCTTGGCAATTATAAATAATGCTGCTATGAACACTGGGGTGCCAGGACTGGAATTGCTGGATCATATGGTAATTCTATTTTTAGTTTTTTGAGAAACCTCCGTACGGTTTTCCACAGTTGGCTGCACAAATTTACTTTCCCCCAACAGTGTAGGAGGGTTCCTTTTTCTCCACATCCTTGCCAACATTTGTTATTTGTGTTCTTTTTGATGATAGCCATTCTGACAGGTGTGAGGTGATATCTGGTTGTGGTTTTGATTTGCATTTCCCTGGTGACAAGCGATGTTGAGCATCTTTTCATGTGCCTGTAGGCCATCTGCATTTCCTCTTTAGGAAATGTCTATTCAGTTCCTCTGCCCATTTTTTAATCAGGTTGTTTGTTCATTTGATGCTGAGTTTTATGAGCTGTTTATATATGTAGGATATTAACCCCTTATTGGTCATATCATTTGCAAATGTTTTCTCCCATTCAGTAGGTTGTCTTGGTTTTGTTGATGGTTTCCTTTGCTGTTCAAAAGCTTTTAAGTTTAATTAGGTCTCATTTGTTTATTTTTGCATTTGTTTCCTTTGCTTTAGCAGACAGATCCAAAAATTACTGCCGCAATTTATGTCAAAGAGTGTTCTGCCTGTTTTCTTCTAGGAGTTTTATAACATCTGGCCTTACATTTAGGTCTTCAATCCATTTTGAGGTTATTTTTATATATGGTATTAGAGAATGTTCTAATTTCATTCCTTTACAAGTAGCTGTGCAGTTTTCCCAGCACCACTTATTGAAGAGACTGTCTTTTCTTTGTTGTATACTTTTGCCACCCTTGTTATAGATTAAGTGACCATAAGTGTGTGGGTTTATTTCTGGAGTCTCTGTTCCATTGATCTATGTGTCTGTTTTTGTGCTAGTACCATACTGTTTTGATTACTGTAACTTTGTAGTATAGTCTGAAGTCAGGGAGCATGGGGAATGCTTAATTCTGTGATAGGGTGAAGGGTATGGGGAAGTCAGTATTGACATTAGAAATGAGATAATACCTCAAGAGAGTTTTGAAGAATTATAGGAAATTACTGCTAGTCATACGACAGCCAGAACATTCCAGGAAGAGGGTGGAGGTACAGATCTCTCATCTAAAACTCTTAGGGCCATACGTGTTTTAGAATATAGCATTTTCCAAATTTTAGAAAGTTAGTATAGTACACATATCATATATTATGATGTATTGAGCAGGATCTAAGAAAGCACTTCATTAAATATCATTTCTGTCACAAACGTGTGAAATTCACACTAAAGGAATATATAATGACTGTAAAAGAAAACAAAAAGGCAAGACCCAGGTGGAAAAAATATTTGCAAAGCATTATTCAACAAAGAATTATATATAACATATATAAAGAACTATCAAAATTCAACAATAAGAAAACTTGATAAAAAATGTGCAAAAAACTTGAGCAGGCTCTTCACCAAAGAAGATACATGGATGTCAAATAAGCACGTAAAAAAAGATGTTCAACATTGTTAGTTATAAGGAAAATGCACATTAAAACCAAAGTGAGATACTGCCACACATCTATTAGAATGTGTAACATTAAAAAGACTGACACTAACAAGTGCTGATGAAAATATGGAGCAACAGGAACTGTCATACACTATCATTAGGAATGTAGAATAGTACAGCCACTTTGGTACAGTTTAGCAGGTCCATAAAAATTTAAATACACACTTACCATATGATCCAGGCATTTCACTCATAGGTATTCACCCAACATAAAAGGACATATATGTTCATACAAAGACTTGTACATTAATGTTTATAGCAGCTTTATTTGTAATTGTGAGACCCTGGAAAGAACCCGAATGCTAACAAGTGAAGGAATTATCAAAATGTGGTATATCCATCCAATGGAATACTACCCAGCAATATAAAGGAATCAACTATTGGTACATGCAGTGACATAGATGAATGTCAAAATAATTAATGCTGAGTAAAAGAAGTGAGGCAAAAGAAAAAAAGAGAGTCTATACTGTATGATTCCTTTTATAAGTTGTAAAACGATAGGTAATTAAGACAAACTATGGTGACGGAAGTCAGATCACTTGTTGCTTGGAGATGGAGGGCAGGTGGGGTGGGGAAGGGGCAGGTAAGTAGGCCAAGTGTTGGAGATAAACAGGTGAATAAAACACAGTTCCTACCCTTCCACAGTTCATCCCAGTAGGAAAGACAGTTAAGGAAATGAATGACAGTAAAATGTTTTAAGTGCTACAAAAGAGTGCTGTGGTGGTACAGAAAATAAGCAAAATACACTGTGACTTTTATATGGACTCTTCTTATAAAAATCATGGTTTCAAAGGATAAATTTGCTTCGTCTTCTTTGGTCTTTGCAAACTGCACTGCCAAGAACTCTGTGTTTCTAAATCTGCCACTATTGTTTCACTGTTGTTTTTTGCAAACAATTAGGTAAACTGTGATTCAAATTCCTTCTCTGCCACCAACTCTCTGTATGAGTTTGCAAAAGTTTCTGAAGTCTTTATTTCCTCATTACAAGAGGGGATAATCCTACCTAACTTATGGGGTCTTGGTAAAGACTACATGAGATTAGTGTCTCATGTCCTGAGTAAATGTCCATTTCCTCCTCACTTACTCTTTCTTTCTTCTTTACAATTATATATATTATTGTATATTGTATATGTATATTGTATAATATATATGCAATATGTATTATATATAATATGCATAGTATATATTATGTAAAACAGTTACTATATTGGTTCTATTTTATCTTCTTTACCATTATTTGTTATTATACACAGCCTATAAATGGATGGTTTAGGGAGAAAATAGCCCCTGATTTTATATTTAAGTACCACTAACAAATTAGTGCAAAACTGATTTTTCTCATTCACAGTTAGCCCCTCTTGGTGATGGAAGGAATTTCAAATTTGTTTATGTTCCTTATAAATGATAATATCATAAATTTCTCTCAGTCATAATTTACTTAACTCCAAATATGATTAATATGTCACTAGATAGCCAGAGTGGAAAAAACATAAATGATGCTACTCTTTGATTTTTTTGAAATTAAAGTTTCAGTAATGAAAAACAGGTCAATATGAAATATGACAAAAATGGAAATTCTGTTTATTCCAATTTATGATTTAGTTCTAACTGATACTACATTTATATTTAAGCAAAGTATTCTTGAAATATGCTGAAAAGCTGAGCTAAAGTAATATTGACATGAGTTTCTAAGTTCAGATTTTAAAACCATGATTAAATAATTTGATATTTTTAAATTTGCCTTTTTGTTTATTAGGCTTAATCCTCACATATGTACTTTTTATGTCTATCCATGTTTTTATAATCTTTAACTGCAAATCATCTACCCATACTCTGTGTTGACTATAATTTACCTTGAATTCAAAAATACTCAATAAAATTATTCTCTCCTAGAAAATTTTTGTAGCTCTACTAAAATCAGAGAAATGCTTCTCAGATTTTCCTAATTACAGAGAATAGCAGATGCTTTACATATACATATATATTTTTATATATGCCTTCAACATGCTAAATTATTTTGCTAGTCTTTTTCACTTGAAATCTTCAGGAAAACAGATTACCTAATTAGTAGTTATACATAATTTTAGTTTTACACCTTTGAAACTGATCTGCTTCTCCTGTGCTTTATATAGAAGGCAAGAGAGGTTTCAGAGCTCTGCCCACTGGCCCTGGCGGTGGTTATAGGTCACTCTTTGTGAAGCCCTTCTGTGAGCTTTATAAGGTCTCTAATTGCTGCACCTCACTCTCTTGATTCCCTGGTCCCAGTTGGTGCATCTCTATTCCAGGTGGCTTCTCTATCATCTTCCTCAGTCTCTGGGCATCCTGTGCTATACCCACAGCGTATTTTTGCTGAGGTCTCCTCATATCTCCAGGTTGCTATTTTGGCAGGATGCATGACTACCCCATGATAACAAAACCAAATCTCTCCTACTTGGCTACTTCTGATCCATGAGAAGCACTTACACATCACTTGCCTAGCAAACTCTAGGAGTGCAGGCCAGTGTCAAAGGCAATAAGAGGGGTAATAGGTCAGTCCTCAAATATCAGTCCGTGGTCCATTTTAGCTTTCCCAGACAAGAGCCAAATGCAGTCCTCTGTGTCTCACAACTTCAGGAAAGTGCATTGCAAAGTGCTTTCCCCTTAAAGCATCTACCTTACTGAGTTTAGGCTTGGAAGGTAATGCTCCCCACACTTCCCCAGGGGGCGTGTAGAGGCGCACACTCACAGCCTGGCAACAGCTTTCTCCAGAGATGCTCTTCAGCCTTCATCTCACACACTCCTTTCCTCCTTTCAAGTGCCTCAGTTGAAGCATTTTAGCATCTTTTTAGTACCCCACCCCCCAAACGTTTAGTTCTTTACCATCACATTGCCGTTAGTTAAATATAGCTTGACCAAATTCACTATTGATCATAGGTTTTATATGTTTCTTTCATCTTTCACATTCATTTTTTGTTTGGGTGGCTGACTTTCCATATCAGAGATGGAGTTAACACAGGGAAATGGATTCTTGACTGGACTAGGAAGGATTGGAGGAGCTAGCTCTCCAGGAGAGCTGGTTCCCAGGACCAGCCAAGGAACTCAGCAGCCAGAAAGAACTGCTACCTCTCCCATTATCAGAAGAGTGAGAAAGCATGAAGCTGCTCCACCAACACGTCAACTCCCTGTCAGTCCCCAGAAAGCTGAGTTTGCACACTGGAACCCTGGCATAGACAACCTCTAGGTCTCCATGACGTTGCTTGCCCAAAGAAAACAGGCATCACTGCATTGACCCTCCCTTACTTGTAAATTCCAAATCACATGCACATGTATCTGTTTAGTAGAATCTAATTATTAACCAGAACCATAGCTGTGAAAAAATCTACAAACAAAAAAGAGTTTTTAGCTTTCTAACCTCTGCAGTATATGCTAAAAGGTGGAATGGATATTGCCTGCCATATCATGATATGCACCAGATTTCTACAAATATTTCCTATAGAAACATTAGGGTATACTCTTGATTTTAAAGGCCTGAAAATGTTTTTGCCTTTCTTTTGCTTATTTTCTAAGTACTGATAATAGTCCTGATTATAATTCTCCTCAGAATGCTTGAAACAAGACTTCATCATCATATTCTGCCATCCAGTGTTTTGGATTCGAAATGAGAGGCAGTGTGATTAACTTTTCCTTTACAAAAAATTAAATGATATTTATAGTTAGAACTCCAGGAAAAATATGTGTGCGTCCTTTTTTTTAAAGTAATGCTTCCTGATGTGTAATGAATCCTTTCATTTTGAAGTAAATGGCTTTTACTGAGAAATATTCTCTCACATCTCTTATTGAGAATATAAATTATTTGAATGCTCCTTTTTTCCCCCTGTATTAATTCCTTATCAATGAAGCCCATGTCCTCTGACTTCTTGGCTTGTTCCCTTCATTTCAGTGGCTGCTGTCTTCAGGTATCCAGTGATTTTTAGTTGCTTATAAAGGTGTAATAGTGCAGTCGTGAAGAGCCAGACTACTTGGGCTTAGTTTGGATCTAGGATAATTATTGTACCTTCCTCAGAGGATGGGTGTGTGGATTAAATGAGTTAATATCTATAAAGTGCTTAAAATAGTGCCTGAAGTAAAACAAGAATCATCATCATTACTACCTCTACCATCTGGGATGGAGGAAGTTGCTTTAGATCTTGTACGGGCCTAACTGCAGTGTTGTGCTGCCTCTGTTCTGGTCTCAGTGGATGGTGGATCCGAGGGCTAAAGTTGCTGATGTCCTTGAGCAACATTTGGGACTGGAAGCTCTTGCAAGTTTTTAAGAGATTTGACATTTCTACTACATAAGTTGGAATACTTTCTTTTTTCTAGTGGTAAATGTTGGCAGGGGCTGTGCCTCCTGCTGCGGGTTAGGCACCTCATCTGAGGAACTGCGAGTGAGAGTCAGAGACGTGTTAGTGGGCACAGCCCTAGAATCCCCAGGTTTTTGTTTTAGAAAAATTTTCAAGCATACGTTATGTCTGACTGAGTGCAAAGTATCTACTAATTTGACATCTGGTTGCTTTCCCTCTTTGAAAAAAATTCAGTTTTATGGTAAATGCTTTTTACAGTAGCATTTTTCAGTTCATAGTGAAAATAGTATCAAAAAATTTTTGAGCAAAGCTGTCATATTTGATTTATTTATGCAGTGTTGAAAATTAGACTATGAACTACATAATGTGTAATATAAAATAGATCCAAGTGATGCAGATGGACATGACAGACACATTTTCAGTCTTATAAGTTTAATGATATACTTCAAATTTTGGCATTTGAAAATGGCTAGTAGATAATGAAAAGTAGTTGTATGGTGTAGATTTCCTTTGATTATGCTATATAAACAACTCATTTTAAAGTCTAGAAAATGTTTCATATTTTAATTATCATTACAATATATGAAAGATATGAAAGATCTGACTTTTGTGATAATTTTAGTATACAGTAATAAAGATAAGCTATAATCTGCGCTTTCTGAGTGACTAGGTGATATCAAATTTAGTGAGTTATTTTTGTATGATCTTAATTTGTATTAAGTTAAAATTGGATAATTTTGAAAATTGTAGTGTATTGCAGCATATCTTAATTGACTATAGAAACAGCAGATATGACATATACACAAATGATATTATACTTATGTCTATTACAAAATGAATTTATTGTGTTATTTGTACCATCATAATTGTATGTCTTTTCTTAAATTGATTATAGATATTCACATGTTTTTTCTGCTTCTAGGCATGAAGAAACTGACTCTCAACCAGGCCTAGGAGATGTCATTGTTGTGCTAAACAGCTTCAAAAGCAAAATACTGGAAGTACAAGTGTGTGAGGCCAAAGCTCTTTATAGGCTTTGTTTTTGATATTAAGAATTATTTTTTTGTCCTTAATTAATTTTTATTTTATGACTGATTTCACAGTTTTAGTACCTAAAATGTCATATTGGAACTCTGGCAATGAAAGGAAGAAGAGGATTAAATCATTAAGGGAAAGCAGAGAGCTTGAAGATAGAAGAGAAGAAATGATTTTTTTTAAGTTATAATGTATCTACTGTATCTACTATATTTGTAACCAAATTATGTTATAAATTAGGCTTCAGAGATGAGATCAGGAATGCAGGTTGAAAAGTTACCCCTTTCAACAGGAAAAAAAAAAAAGTGATGTTTCAAAAACCAGAAAAGTTTTTAATGATGGCAGGTTTAGTTCTTTTGGACAAACTCACCTACTTAAAATCAGTAAAAATGCTGGGCGAAATGTTTTTTTAAAATTTTAAAAGCACTGAGGAGCTGACAATAATGATAATAAGGAAATACAAAACAAAAATTAAAGGGAAAATGAGAGCCTAGTGAAGTAAGCAAGCTCCGAAGCTTCTCTTATCCCAGGAAAGCTGTTGTTGCCCTAAAACATTTGTTCAACCTGGTACACTTGAACTATCATTTTGATTTAATTTGCAAGGTGATGGGGACAGAAATTAAAACCCTAGACCCACATAAAGTGGGTAATCTATTAGAAGACCCTCTGTGCAATAAGCTGGCTATAGCTTCAGGGTAAGGATGAACCATAGTAAAGTATACCACGCAGTCTTTTAGCCCAAATTGGTATTACCTAAGAAATCAAAGGAACCCTGAGACTTGAATTTGCACTAAAATGGCTCCAGATTAATAAGGGTTTACAGGCATCTGACAGAAACATCCATATATCTCTGGAATAAGACTACTATATCCAAATAAACAAAGAAAACCAACAGAAACGGCAAATAACAGAGAGCAGATGCACAAAACACTCCATATGTTAGAATTATTGACACAGACACTGAAACAACTATGCCTAAAGTGTTTAAAGAAATAAAAGACAGGCTTGAAAACAATTGCAGGGAACAAAAAACTATAAAAAGTGCATATCTGATTTTTTTTAATGTAGAACTTCTAAAACTGAGCAATACAATGACCAAAGAATTCAGTGGGTGGCTTTAACAGGCCTCAAGAGAGAACTAGTGAGTTGGAAGATAGACCAAAAGACATATCCCAAATGCAACTGACCTTAAAAAAGAGGAAACTACAGCAGAGAGTATATGAAAAGCATAGAGAATAGAGTGAGAAATCTAAGATACCAGGATTACATTTAAACGTGGCTCTGCCACTCATTAGCTGTGTGACCTTGGGCAGATTACTTAACCTCTTTCTATCTCATTTTCCTTATCTATATAATAGCAGTTAATGATGAAACCCTCCTTATAGGTCTACTATAAGGATAAGATAATTTAGCTTTATGAAGTACTTTATGAGTGTTTAAAAATAAAATCCATTTAAATGGAGTTCCAGAAGGTGATGAAAGACAGAATGAGGTACAGGTATTATTTGAAGCAATAATAGCTGAGAATTTTCATGAGTGATGAAAGGTACTAATTTGCATATTCAGGAAGTCTGGTGATTCCCAAGCAAGATAATGAAAAGGAAATCTACACCTAGACTCTTGTTAATAAAACTGCAGAAAACAAAAGACAAAGAGAAATCTTGAGAGTAACCAGAAGAAAAAAGAAAAATTACCTTCAAAGAACTATGTTTAGCCTGACAGTTGGTTTCTCAGCAGTAATAATGGAAGCCAGAAGATAATGATATCTAAAAGCACTGACAGAAAAAAGGAATGCCAACCTCGTATAATTTACCCTGAAAAGTATTTTTCAAGAAAAAACGTAAGGTATTTTCAGACAAATAAAAAACTGAATTTGCCACCAGCATGCTCACACTAAAGGAAATTCTAAATGGTATACTTCAGGCAGAAAAAGAATTATCTCAGATGGAAGATCTGAGTTTGAAAAAAGAATGAAGAGAAAAGAAAATGGCAACTATGCGGATGAATCTGTGAACAGTGAATATATAAAACAACAGTAATGTCTTAGGATCTTAAAAATCCATTAAAAAACAACAATAACATTTAAGGCATTATATAAATAGGGGTGTGTATAACAACATATAGGTTCTTATATTGACCAGGACAAGGATTATGATTACATTTAGACTTTAGGGCAAATCTGAATGCTTTACATTTCTAAGATAACCACTAAAAGAATAGAAACAAGGCATAATGTCATAGTGAAGAGGAAAATGGAATGAAGCAAATTAATATAAATGGACTAAGAAATAAGAAATAAAGCAGAATACATGCGCCATTGAAGAAGCACAAAATAGTAAGTTAGAATTTAACCCAATTACATTAAATGTAAATGGACTACATGTTCCAGTCCAAAGACTAAGATTGTCAGACTGGATTTTTTAAAAAAATCCCAACTCTATGTTTGCAAGAAGGAACACCTAATATATAACAATACAGTTTCAGGGTAAAGATTAACATAAAAGTGTGGCAAAAGTATACTAGGCCAATACTAACCTAAACAAAGCTTGTATGGCTATACTAATATCAGATATTAAGACAACATTATTAAAGGTTAAGAAGGTTACTTTATATGTGTATATAAGGCAGAAATAGAATTACCAAGAGAAACTGGCAATTCTCTATAATACTGGGATATTTTTAACATATGTCTCTCGGTACTTGTTATAACAGGCAGACCAAAAACTCATTAGAGATGGAGATTTGAGCAGTGTGATTATAAATCTTGACCTAATAGATGTATAGAGAACACAATAGCCAATAACACCAAATGAACAATCTTTCAGACACAGAAGACATTGATAAAAATTAGCTTTACGTTTAGTTGAAAAGCAAGTTTCAACAGATTTCAGAAGAATGAACTCATACAGAGTATGTTCTCCATCTACAATTCAGTAGAGTAGAAATTAATATGCAAAGATAACTAGAAAACACCCATTTTGCCAGAATCTCTATGATCTAATAATGGTAGGCTACCAGAACTCTCGCCTTACATACTGCATAGATTCTAAACTACCAAATCATCAAAATTTACCTTGCATCCCACATCATAACCTGTTTCTTATCACCTCTGCTCTTTATCCTGTCACCAGTTATACATGTTTATACTCATCTTTGATACTGTTTTTCCTCTACTGACTTTGGCTTCCTTTCTCAGGAAGAGAAACTTATACTCTGTCCTTGATACATTTCCTCTGGCCATTCCAGATGAAAAACCCCACAAACTCAGACCAGCTGCTTAAGTTACTAACTCATCTCAAGCCTTTTAGGACCAGCATTCCAGCTAGTTTTATCCTAGCCCTACAAACAGGAGAGAATAATATTATTTCTGCTGGGAGACCGGGGATTTCTTATCTTTGAGGAATTTTGATCATTGAAAAATTATTTTCTTTTTCTTGAGCTGGTTTTTTTTCACTCTCTCTATTGGCTCTAATTTTACCTGTTGGTCCCTGGTATAGAAGAGGTCTGACTCTCAAAAAGCCACCAAATCTTTGAGGGTGATAATCATGCCTTACCTGAAACAAATGTTCTACAGCCTAACCCTACCTAGGTGCTTCAGTTGTTTTTTAGTAACAGTTTTATCTGCTCACCTTCCATCTCTCAAAATTACACAAAAGGACAGGAAAAAGGGAGGAGAAAAGATAAGCAAGATAAAGGTTCAGCCCATGAACTCCAGTAGCCCACTAATAGGAATTCCAGGAAGGAAGAACAGAAAATGGAGGAGGGAAAGTATCCCACAGATAGAGAAATATAAACACATTCACGTCAAGGGGTCCACAAATGAGTGAAAAATGGCCCACACAAGATCCTAAAAACTACCAAGGAGAAAAGGCAGGTCACTGCGATAGAATGACACGAACACTAGCATCAGATGTTTCATTTTCAAACAACAAAACAAAGAGTTCAGTGTTTTGAGGAAAATTACTTTGAATCTAGGATTCTTCGGGCAAATATTCTCTGAAGGGTGAAGATTTAGAAAAATTATCTTTCACACCCCTTCTTGAAGGTGTTTGCCAGCACAATGAAGATGAAGCATAAGAAAGAGGAAAATAGGTATTTTAAGAAATGGTGAAATCAGTGTGAAAACCAATGCAAAGAAAGCTTGAAAGAGGCAGTTAATTGTTAAGCCCCAAGAAAAATGTCTTCACGAAGACAGGAATTCCAGACAGTTAAGTAACAAGAATAATAAACTGGAAAATATTAGGTATATGGTAAAGAAGAAGTATATCTCACCACAAGAAAAAATAAATACAATAAAGTTCCAAGAAAAATACACTTCTGTATTGGTGAAATGTGAGAAAACAGAATCCATGGGAAGCAGGAGGCGCCTCCTAGGAGGGCATGGTGGTCACATCATCATGACTGTGCGGAGGAAATGGAACTGTAGTAGCCTTTCAGCTCTTCAGTGCGTTGTATTTACAGTGTCACAATAAGCACGTTTTACTGATTTTCAAGTTGTAGAATAAACATAGCATAGTGCAAAAGATACAGTTATGTTTACCAAGCTAAATGTAAATATTATCCATACTTACAATGCTAAAGTTTTAGCTAATGTAAGTTGGGAGGCAGAGGGAAAAGGTAGAGATATTAGTGTCCTTATAACAGGCCATGCGAGAGAAACTTGAATTTGTTGAAATAAAAAATACAGATTTAAGCATTATTTAAAGTTACAAAAATACTCAGTAGAAGAACTAATGATATAGTATTACCAAAACCTCCAGACAGAGGGGAAGGGAAGGGTGATATAAGTAAGCTGCTCATCTTTTGTTACAAAGAATGAATAATGCCTAAACTCTATGAATCAGATATACAGTAGATAACATCCACAGTTGACAATTCAGTAAATACAAGTATAAGCACAATATTTAGCAGTATGGAGGTAGCCACTAAAAACAAGAGGCTGAACTGATAGTTGAAATCAGATTGTGTCTATAATATACTAAGATCTTTCTTGGCTTCATTTACTACAACTATCTTAGATTTACCAGAGTCACCTTGTCCATATATTTCTAACCATGCAGCATAATATTTAAATCTACAAAATTCTAAAGTTTTTCTTTACCATGCTATCTAGGTACAAAAAAAGCCAGACAGAATTCAGGAAGATATCCTTTCTGATAAAGATGAAAAAAAAGGAGTGTGGGATTCCATTAAAAGGTGATTACTAATGAATATTTTAACTATAGACCCATCAGGAGTCTAGTTTGTGGAAGCCCTGCAGATGGTAAACATTTAAGTCAAGCACAGATCTTCTCTAGAAAGGATAAGACAAATACATAAATGTTACTGATGTTAAGACAGGAAACGAGCTATAAGACAACTGAACATAAGGGGCTGTTCAAACCAGGGAAGAGAAAATCTATATCCAGTTAGGAGGAACCTCAGAAAAGACTCTGGAGGAGTGTGTGGCTAAGATACGTTCTAAAGGATGGACAGGAGACAGAGTGAAGGTACCTGGTTACGTGAAATCAAAAGACTGGGTATGTTTCTCAAGGAACAGGAATTAGCCCAGGTTAGCTGGGAAATTGAATATAAGGGGGAATCTTTAAGTTAGGTTGGGACCTATATTAGTTAATCAAAAAAGGAATATTTTGGCTCACATATCTAAAGAGTCCAGGAGTAGAACTGACTTTGGGCATTCAGGTGATATAGTCCAGAAACTCTTTCTCCAACGCCTAGTTCTATTATCTGTGCTTCCTTTATTTTCAGACAAACTTTTATAAGAAAGAGCTTGCCATCTATCTCCCATGGGAAGAAATTGCCTCTTTCCAGATAGTTACCAGCACAAGTTCCAAGTCTGACTCATTGGCCCAGCTGTTGCCTTGTATACCAGACTGAACTGATCCCTGTGACTTACTGACTAAGCTTGGATCATGTGGCTACCTCTAGAGCCAGCAAGAAGGCCTATCCTGCCTAAACCTCATAGAATGAAATTAGAGGAGGAATAGCTACTCACCCACCCACCTGCCCACAATACCAAGTTACTGTGACTAGAAGTGTAAAGGACGTTTGGTGGGCAAACACAGAAGTGGGCTGCTGTAGATCCATATTGTAGACAACTCTGAAAGTCCATTTTAGAGATTTGAATTTAATTTGAATTATGATAGAGAACTGTTGATCATTTTTATCAAAGATAAGAAATAGAAACTTCAGGCCAAATAACTTCAACAACATAAGCAGATTTTGTTATACTAATCAGAAGCACTCCCGTCACTTTGAATTTTGCCCAGTTTAGGCCTCTTTTTCTATAGTTGACTCCTTGTTTGATAGGAGGAATCATGTTACTGTCCCAGTATGTGCATTGAACTGGTTACTGATCAAGAAAGGCTCGAACTCACTACTTTGAGAGGACTTCAGAGCAGGTTTGTTTGACAGGGGATAATGTAACAGGATCTGGGCATTTTAAAGAGTATCTGTTCATGAGCTTCCATTAAAACCAGAAGGTAGAGACAAGAAGGAGTAAAGATAACTGTTAGACTATGGCTTAGCCACTTATTACACAGTGAGGATACCAAAACAAATGCTGCTTTGTTAGAAAGAGAGAAGGTAAGTTTGGGGGATGGTAACTCCTCCAGATACATAAGTGTATGTTACAGTGTTTTCACTTTTTTATCTTAGTTTTAATCCTAACTTCAAGTGATTTTTTTTTCCTCCCTGAATCAACTGTGTATTTTTCTTATTTGGAGAATTACAATGAGAAAACATTTCAAGAATACATCTGCCATAACAATTCTTATTTGGCAAAATATATTCCATGTCAATTGTGAAGTGTTTAGTTTCCTAAAATCAGTCATTTTAAATATCTGTGCGTATAAAAATGAGATTTCTAATTAAATAAACATTTTAAATAGGAAAAAGAAGAAACGATACATTATGAATACCCCAGATAAGATTCAGTCACTTTTATATATGAGGTGGGGTATATCAAAGGCTGGTCTGGGTCCAGAAAGTGGTGACAGTGACAGCTGGGCCCAGATGAAGCTGTGGCGATGTAAACCACATCGTGAATGGACGTGGCTCCCCAGTGCTGTCTTATCCCTCCTGGAGACACGCCCAAGGCACAGAGGTCCCCGCAGCCTGTGGGGATGCTGTCCCTGGCCAGAGGAGCTCTAAGCTGTGTGCGCCTCTTATAGCATCTTGTCCTGGGAAGCCACATCCACAGCACTCAGGGGCCTCCCCTGTTAGCACAGACGGAAGTTCTGGTGTGCCACTGTTAACACTTGCACATTCTGTTTCTTTGCTCACGATTGGCCTTCCTAAAGCCTCAGTATGTTGCATATAGCCATGGCATGCCACAGTTCATTCTCTGCTCTTAAAACAACCTTTGTAACTCACAAAGATTCAAAGGTATTATCTCATTAACCTAGAGAAAATATAATTGCATTCTATGTTGTCCAATTTTAAAAAATCATAAAACTTCAAGTTACATTGTCACATGTTTAAATAATTCATAATTTTTAGGATAAGTACTTGTTTACAATGTAATCATTCATTTTGAAAAGCCTTCCTATTTTTATTTCTTATCAAATTTAATATTTTATTTAGATATGTAAAGTTTGCAGATGTGTATTAAGAAAGTGACAGCCACTTCTTTTTCATTCAAAGTTTCGCAAGGAGTCTGCATAAAAAAGAAGACAATAAGGAAATAGACGTTCTAAACATTTTTTCAGTTGCTTCTGGCCATTTATATGAACGCTTTTTAAGGTAGGTATATATTTTTATTTAATGTTTTGAAAAGTAATACATTTACATGGTCCAAAAAGAATTTTTAAAGTTTAAAAAAATAAAAGAAATTACAGTGGAAAAAAAAAATCTCCCACCTCATGTTTCCTTGATACCCAGTTCCCTTTCCCACAGGAAACCAATGTTATTATTTTCAGAGCCTGCCAAATATATGTATAGACAAGCCCAAATATGTATTTTTTCTTTTTTTTAACTCCCTTTTACCCAAATAGTAACAAAGTACATAGTGCTTTTGCACCTTGCTGCTTTTTTTTTACCTAAAATTATGAGGGAAGTATATTTTCTAAATACAGTGAAATTCCATGTGTTTGATTTGAAATATTGTTATTCTTTAAGGTTAGAAAGTGGACATATTTTGTAGTAAGATGTGTGAAGAAAAAAAAGAATATATAGTAAATTTTCCTTTCCTGGTGAAGAAATACCATGTTTTATAAAAAGGGGGAGGAGTCTGAGAGGAGGAAAGCAATATTTATAAACTACAAAGGGCTATTTTTTAACTGCTTCTATAGAAGGATCACAGAGAACGCCTCAAAAATGTTTGAATATGTGTTGATATTTTAAGATGTACTTTAGATACATCTGTATCTTCTGCAGTCAGAGGTCTAGGATAGCAAAACAAGTGGCCTGTCCAGTGACTTTATCAAAATAGACATGTTGTTCAGCCCTTCAAGGTTTACACACCTGCTATTAATGACACAGTAACAGAGCCAAGGTTAGATGCTAGTTTAACTAAACAAGACTGTTTCAGACTAGCTTCTTTCTCTTGTCAGCTGGACCAAACAAAAAGCAATCAATTTAGTCTATACCAGGTGTGTATGTGTGTGTATATATATATATATATATATATATATATATACACACACATACACACACACACTTACATATATACAATATATGTGTATATATACATATATTCTTATACATTACAAACTTGCTGAGCAGCCATAATATTTGAAGATACGTCACTATTTCTCCATAATTCATAGTGAAAACTACCAACTAATATCTTTAAATACTTAAAAGCCTTAAGAGAAGTAGGATGAACCTCTATTAATGTTAATTTATTGAGTTTATTGTTGTTTTATGCAGAATTATGATGCTTTCTGTTTTACGGAACACCAAAACACCAGTGAAGTTCTGGTTTCTTAAAAATTATCTCTCACCAACATTTAAAGTAAGTACATTAATTTTTTAAATAGAATAGTTAATATTTCAGAAGTAAATTCTTTATATCATTGTAAGTTCTCATAACATTTCTCTTTTCAGAATGAGTCTTTTGAAATGTATATTTACTCAAATTACTATATGTAATCAATTTAAAACCTTGGTATTCAGTATTTTTTAATCTAGCTTAAGAAAAATTCTCTGCAGCTTTTATTTAAAGAAGTGATTAAAAACACAGCAGGAGATGGTTTATGTTTAAGTAAACTCAAAATCAGGATTAGTGGGTTTTCATAACAATAAGTAAATAAAAGTTGGCAATGAAAAATATGTACAGATTGTTAATTAAAAGAATTAGATTCTGTCATATTTTGACAAAGAAAGGCAGGAACAGTAGAAAATATGAAAACTGTACCACAGAGTATAGTCTGATAGGACCAAGAAGAGTGGGGCTCTGGTATCACATGCAGTGCATCGGTCGGTGTGGTGATGTGGGCACTGTAGGTAGTGTCTCCAGCATTTTGTATTTAGAAGTTTTTCGACGGCCAACGTCTGTTACCCTTTACTCAGCCCTACACTCTTGCCACAGAGTGTACCCCGTTTCTTCCTGTTAATCAGATTCCAGGCAAGTTAGGGTCTCCTTGAACAGCAGTTCAGAGAAGTTCTCTTTCTAGACCAAAACCAGCTGTGAAAGCAGAAATAAAAACAGGCCACCATGCTTTTATTCCTTGGTGTTGCCAGGCACATTGCTAAGTGCTTTACCTGCATTATTCAGTTGCTCTTCATAAAGTCCTATTCCCAGAAAACCACGACTCAGAAGTTACATAACTTGGCCTGCACAGTTGGGAGGTATCCAGGACCACTCAAGTTTCGAAACCCACTAGAAGGACACACAGAACTCAGAAAAGCAATTATACTCACTATTACAGTTGATTACAGCAAAAGGATACAGATTAAAATCAGCAAAGCAAAGAGATGCATAGGGCAGAATCCAGGGGACACCAGACCGAGCTTCCAGTTGTCCTTTCCCAGTGGAGTCATGTGGACAGAGCTTATACCTCCCAGCAAAACTGTGACGGTACCCATGGAGTGTTGCCAATTAGGGAAGCCCACTCAGACCTGCTGTTCAGAGTTTTTATTGGGAGTTGGGTACATAGATCCACCTGACGGCCACCATGACTGACCTTAGCATCTAGCCCCTCCAGAGCCTGAGCTGATATCTTGTGGCCCAAGGTCTCCATCATAAATCACATTGTTAGCACAGACTATCTGGTGTGGCCCTAGGTCCCCAGGTAAATACAGACGTTCTCCTCAGGCAGGATATTCCAAGGTTAGCATTTACTTCCCAGGAGCAAAGGGCAAAGGGCCCAACCATTCTTTGAGCAAGATTTGTCCTTTATGGCACAGGCCTTGGATCAAATAGCTAATTAGTAGCTGAGATTTGAGCCCAAGTGTTCCGACCTCAAAGCCCAGGTGCTTAACCTTTATGAAAGCTCCTCTACCCTCCCCACCACCACCAAGAGTGCCGCCTCCTGTACTTACTTGTAAACTGAAAAAGAACCCATAAATACAGACAAGCAGACAAGTAACTAGTTTGTTACTAAACTTTTAACACGTGATGCAACACTGCATCGGGGGATTTAACTCTGCATATACTGAGATAATACAATGTGACAATTCTCTTAACAGGAAATTATATCATTCACTGGAAACACAGTGCTATGTGAGGAAAAAAGTCTTGTTCTGCCGCATGGCCAAAAGTGATACCATATCTGAAATAATGTTTTCCTTCTTTTTGTAATTTGTTCTGTTTGCTCGAAATTTTTACCTTTTATATTTTTTTCAGGGAAATATAACACGTACAAATGGTAAATGTGCAACTTTGATGAATTTTTACAAATTTAAAACACCTGTGTAACCAGTAGCCAGATATGAAAACAGAAATTGCTAGTACCCTAGATCTTTTCCCTTCAATTTTAAAAGTGTACCTCCTTTCTTCCTTCAGATCTTCGCTGAATTATACCTACTTTGGGAATAATCCTTTTCTGACTATGCTATGTAAAATGACAGTCCCTTCTGATCTTTCATTTTATTTCCCTTCCTCTTTTATTTTTCTCCATAGCACTATCTTCTATAGATAACTTACTAATTTCATTTATTTTATCTAAAATGTAAGCCTCATGAGAGCCATGATTTGTGTCTGTTTTGTTTCATTACTGTATCCCTAGGGCCTAGAATAGGGCCTGGCACATAGTGCATTCTCAGTGAACATATTTTAATACATATTCGTTGAATAAAAAAAAGTTTTTCTAATTTATCTTAGTTTTTTTTTTTTAAGTTTGAAATGAAAGCAGTGACTCCCGGTAACTGTTCTAGCCATAATTTCAACATTTTGCAACTCACAGATAAAACCAATGCTTACAGTAACATAATTTAAATCTACATCGTTCTTACAAGAGCAGGGAGAAAATTAAACTAAGCATATAACCAGCAACTAGCTACAAGTGAGAATTGAGGAGATGACTGCAAATTCTACATTTGCTAACCCGTCTTTACCCACTCCTTTACCATCATCCCTCTCAATATTTGGGCTCTTGAGCCAAACTTAGCTAACAGTGTACATATTTAATTAACTGCTCTGTTTTAAACAGAATAAGATACTCTAAGCCTATAAGACACTGAATCAAATATCAAATATTCATGCCACAATAACTACCTTGTATTTTTAATCCTTGAATTAAATAGTCATAAATCTCAAACATGAAACTCATATGGAGAATATAATTTATCAATTTACTACTCATTTTGTGTTTTTTGTACACCCTTTTCATCTTCCTATCTCTCTGACCAGCCAGCATGTTGACATGTGCATAAAGTGTTTGATGCACAGGTGTTCCACGATCCAGAGGCTTTCCTTTCTACCATCAAGTTTTCTTAGGTCAAACATTAGTAGTAAAAGTAGAGGAACAATTATCTTATTTAATAAGCCTGCAAGTGTACCTATTTTTAATGCCTTTAAACTACAAAGTTTTATGTATACTTACATCTTTATGTTTGTCAGCGTTGTCATATTTCTGATTAATAGGTGTAAGTTGTAGAAGTACTGTTTAGACATTTTACCGATTCATTTGTAACAACTTGTAAACTCTAACTTTTAAAATGTTAACTTTTTCTCCAAAACAAAAACTGCTTTCTGTTCCTTGAACATAATCTTTGATTTATGTGTGTATCTTAGGAGGTGATCCCTCACATGGCCGAGGAGTATGGATTCCAATATGAACTGGTCCAGTATAGGTGGCCCCGGTGGCTTCATCAACAGACAGAAAAACAAAGGATTATTTGGGGTTATAAAATTCTTTTCCTTGATGTCCTTTTTCCTCTTGCAGTGGACAAAATCATTTTTGTTGATGCTGACCAGGTAATAAGATTAACTATTGTTTTTAAGAGTACTTAAAACTTTTTTACACTTCTGAGTATAGGGATGCAATTTATGTTGCTGCTTCTTATTACTGTCTTTGTTGCCACGCTATGTAAACATAAGACATAATTTTGACATATAAGCAAAGTATCTTTTTAAAAAAAAAAGTCAGCATTCCAGGGGAAAATCAAAGGTGTTGCCAGAAGTACCATTTATTCCTTAGGACGTGGCAGTTTTTTCCTCTGAAGTAGTATTTTGTTTTGGGGGGGTTTTTTTTGGTAATTAAAAATAAAAGAAATACTTATATTAGTCATAATAAAAGTAGCTATGTGAGTTCCTATGGATATGAGCTGAAATTTGTTTAAAGTGAACTATTTCTTCTTGCTGGAAAAGTTAGCAGTTACACACACTCTCCTCTCATTTTTCCACCTTCGGCCACATTCTTTGGCAATTAGCCAATAACCAAATCCCATCATTCTGCCACTTAAAGAAAAGAGTCCTAAATTTGGCCAGAAAAAATTATGGTCCTCAGCTTTCAAAATTTATATATCCAGAAACTTTTACGACTTTTCCCCTTTTCTCCTTGCATGCCTTTATAATCACTAATGGTAAAAACTGTTTTTAAAATACACAGAATTTCTCTTAAAAATTTTAAAAAATACACAGAATTTCTAAGAACAATAATATGTAAATATAAATATTACATAAATCAAATGCACAAGTTAGTATTTTTATTTAGGACCAAAAGTATATTTTCAAATCCTACTTTATAATTTACTTGTATTCTAAATTCTATTATTTTTATATTATTTTTCAAATTGATAAATATGAATCATTATAATTAAAAACTAAGAAAATAAGCAAAAGTGTAATGAAGTAAGCATTTCCAAACATACTGTCTAACATAAAATTTATTTCTCCTATTTTCCCCCAATATATACAATAATATTTTTCCAGCAGGCTAGAGTCTATTAAAAAATGAAACATACTAACATTATGTCATTGAAGCCACTGAGAATAATTAAGAGATTTTTCTTTATGATTCAAACTAATATTTGCCAATATATAAGAATGGAGATATATCATAGAAATCATTTTGAATTATTAATCTATACCTTGAGAAATTAAGAGCTATGTACTTGTATATTTAATTCCTTACCAAAATATATTTTGTTCAAAATACCTTGATTACAAATCAAAACCACAGTGAGATATCACCTCACACCTGTCAGAATGGCCATCATCAAAAAGAACACAAATAGCAAACGTTGCCAGGGATGTGGAGGAAAGGGAGCCCTCCAGCACTGTTGGTGGGAGTGTAAACTGGTGCAGCCACTGTGAGAAACAGTAGGGAGGCTCCTCAAAAAACTAAAAATAGAACTAGCAATTCCAGTCCTGGGTATATATCCAAGAGAAACAAAAACACTAATTCAAAAACATACACGCACCCCAGTGTTCATAGCAGCATTATTTACAGTTACCAAGATATAGAAGCAACCTAAGTGTCCATCCGCAGATGAATGGATAAAGAAGATGTGGGGTGTGTGTGTGTATATATAATGGAATACTACTCAGCCTAAAAAATAAAAGAATAAAAAAAAAGAATAAAATGTTGCCATTTGGAGCAACGTGGATGGACTTGGAGGGCATTATGCTAAGTGAAATAAGTCAGACAGAGAAAGACAAATACTGTATGATATCACTTATATGTGGCATCTAAAAAATACAACAAACTAGTGAATAAAACAAAAAGGAGGCAGACTCATAGAGAACAAACTAGTGGTTACCACTGGGAAGAGGGAAGGAGGGAGGGGCAGTATAGGGGTAGGAGATTAAGAGATACAAACTATGGGGTATAAAATAAGCTACAAGGATATACTGTACAACACGAGGAATATAGCCAATATTTTATAATAGCTATAAATGGAGTATAACCTTTAAAATTGTGAATCACTATATTGTACACCTGTAACATATACTACAGGTGTATATCAACTGTACTTTAATTTAAAAAAGAATATTAAAAAATACCTTGATTAAAAATGATGGAACAAGCTATTCTTATTAATGAGTAAGACCACTGTCATACAGACTAGGTATGTAAATTTTAGACTTCTTTTAATCTGTAAGGGCAAAAGGAAAAAATAGAAATTTGGTAAACTCGTGGTACATGACAGAGCTGTGCGGAAAACTCAGTTCTCTATCTTTCTACGACAAGGTGATGATGATTTGAGATTCATATTAAAGGGGCTTCTATTATTTTATAGTCTTCATCAGAGAAACTATTCTGATTATTTAGATTGTGAGACATGACCTCAAAGAACTTCGAGATTTTGATCTGGATGGAGCTCCTTATGGGTATACGCCCTTCTGTGATAGCCGCACAGAGATGGATGGGTATCGTTTCTGGAAAACGGGATACTGGGCATCACATCTTTTAAGAAGGAAATACCATATCAGGTAAGAAAAGTCATACTCTTACCTTTGAGTGAATAAATAACTTGTTGAATTACAATACTCAGTTTTCTTGGAAAATAGACAATAATGGCAACCCATTATATGGTGCTTATTACATGCCAGTCACTCTTACAAGACTTTACATATATTAACTCATAAAATCTCTATGGCAACCTTTTGAGATATTGCTATCACCTCTATTTTATAGATGTGGAAACCAAGGCATACAGCATTGGTGTACCTTGCCCAGGCTTATGCTGCTAGTACATAGCTGAGCCCAGAGTTAAACCCAAGTAATATGGCTCAGCTGTATGTTCCTAACTACTATAGAAGATTTAAACTTGGTTTGTCACATAACAAAATGAAGATTGTCTTCAAAGCTGTTACTGTTTTGTAGGCCCATGAGTTTCAGGAGATCTTGGAAAAGCTTAAGGTGACCTTAAGAGGATGTGGATCCTAACAGCATCATATCAAACTTCAAACTCCTTGGAAACAGTATTAGCCATCAGGAGCAAACTAGGAAAGGATTCATTATTATTAGACCCAGGGATACCTAAAGTTAATGCCAACACTGTAGACAGTCACTGGAGGAAAGTAAATGTATGTAAACAACGTAGGCTCTCAAGGAGTCTTCATTTCTTGCAGTGCCTTATACGTGGTGGATCTCAAGAAGTTCAGGAGAATCGCAGCAGGTGACAGGCTGCGGGGCCAGTACCAAACTCTCAGTCAAGATCCCAACAGTCTTTCAAACCTAGACCAGGTAAGTAAAATATTCATGGAAAAATTTTCAATACATAGACTATTCTATCTCCCTGTTTATAGATGTCAAAATCTTGTATTTTTAGCCTCTTTCTTCCCTTTGTGCAATTTTGTATTAGCTATCTTGACTTACATATTTTTCCACTTCAAGCCTAACATTTTCAGAATAGCGTTTGATCTTCACCTTTCAATGCCTAAACCTCTTCTTTCCACTATGTGCCCTATCTCACTTGGTTACCCTAAATTTTTCTTACTTGCTTCCATCATCATTTAAACATGTCTGTCTCCCTCCCTCCCTCCCTTTCTCCCATTTCTCTTTCTCTGTGATTTTTAAGATAAACTCCCTTCATCCTGTGCCCTCCCTGACTGCTGCCTTACATTTTGTTTTTCTTCACATATACTTTTTTTCTCAAATCCCATTATTTCCTCATTATTGTATCCTGCTAATTTCCTCATTTTAACAATTTAAACAGAAGAAAAAGACCCTGTAGCCCATAATTCCCATTATTCCCTCTTTCCAGTGACTAAAGAATATAGGTTCTGGACTTCCCTGGTGGCACAGTGGTTAAAAATCCACCTGCCAATGCATGAGACACAGGTTCGGATCCCTGGTCCAGGAAGATCCCACATGCCACGGAGCAACTAAGCCCGTGTACCACAGCTACTGAGCCTGTGCTCTAGAGCCCGCGAGCCACAACTAGTGAAGCCCGTGTGCATAGAGCCCGTGCTCCACAACAGAGAAGCCACCGCAATGAGAAGCCAGTGCACCACAACGAAGAGTAGCCCCCGCTCTCTGCAACTAGAGAAAGCCCGCATGCAGCAATGAAGACCCAACGCAGCCAAAAATAAATAAGTAAATTAAGAATATAGGTTCTTACTAGAACCTTACATGTTTGTTAATTCAGCAAGTATCTGTTGAATACTTACTATGTGTCAGATACTCTCCTAAGCCCTGGGACGTCAGAAAACAAAACAGAGATCCTCAGCTCATGGTGCTTTCATTCTAGTGGGAAGATAACTAATAAATTAATGAACAATATTTAAAGGTAATAAGTGCTTTAGAGAAAAAATAAAACACGAAAACATGATAGAGCTCAGAATGGTGAATAGGGGTTAGAGTTTGCTGTTGTCAACTGAGCGGCCATATGTCTATACGCAGGTGACGTCCAGATGGAGGCTTAAGAGCTGAGCACGCGGATATCTGTGAGAATCCCAAGCAGAGAGAATATCGAATGCACAGGTCCCAAGGTGGGAGTAGGCCTTACGTGTTTGAGGAACAGTACAGAGGGGAAAAAAGTCTGGCATGGGGAAGAGAGGTGACAGAGGGTCTAGATAATATAGAAATTTGAGGCTGTTTTTTAAAAATCAAGCAAATGGAATATTATAGGTCAAAATACTAATGATTGATTCAGGTGCACACCGATGAAGGACTGATTTAACAAAATCATTCTCGAAAGTTGAGAGAACTCCAAATATGTATGTGTGCAAATGCAAGGTAGCGCCTTTGCAACATTGCCAGTTAGTAAAAAAAACAGACGCAGAGTCCTCAGTAGACCCCAATAACATTCCAGGTTTAAATTATGAATATCACATTTTTATAACTCTTAGTCATTTCCCCAATGGATTATTCATAAGAAACCCTACTGGTTATCTGCGTGTGGGTAACTAAGGAAAGGACCCATTTTTCAAGCAGACCAGCAAACATCTGAGGGACTCTCCCAGCGCTACATCACCACATTTGGGGGATGGTTTTCCTTCTTCGGACGCATTTGGCTACCATTCCCGCCAGTCCACTAAACACTTCTCACTAAAGTCAAAGTGATATCCTCTTATCCAGTGAACACTTCTTGTTTCTTCTTATTTGCCTTTTTTGTGATGTGGGTGTTTTTGACCTCTCCTTTCTTGAAACTCCCTTGGCTTTCATAATATCAAATCTTCCTTGTTCTTCTCTGATGTCCGTGACTTTCCCAGCACAGTTTACTTGAGAACTACTGTTTTTCTACCTCTTATTTAAATGTTGCTGTCCTCTAAGTTTCTGCCCGTGGCCCACTTCTCATTCTGTACCCACTCTATTGGCTTCTTACATACACTGGCTTTAATTTCCAGCTTTTCTACCAAGAATTCCCAAACCTTTATCTCGCTCTTCTCTCTCCTCTGAATGCCTAACTCATATGTTAAATCTACTGAAATAGACCCAGTAATGCCCAGAACTTTTCTCAAATTAAAAGTCAAAAACCCGAGCTATATTCCTCCTCCACTGTTCTTTACATCAGCAGCTACTGCTCAGCTGCCTATTACAGGTTGGGTTATCCAGGAAACAAACTGACTCTAAAGTGGAAATTAGCCTGCAAGAAGTTTACTAGGAAGTGCTCTCAGGACTAACAGCTGTTGGAGAAGGAAAGGAAGCAGAATTAGGTGAATTCTACAAATTCAGCAAAGGCCTCAGACAACCCCCACAGGGAGTTCTGAAGCTGAGATGGCCTTTCCTGGTTGTCACGGTTTGTCGAGGGGCCCAGGTCTTTATTCCTTCACCTAGATTCCCCTAACCTAGTGATACGACCCAGAACCTCCCAGAGTTATGGGGATGATAAGCACAAGTTCCCCAAGAAGGTCACTGGGAGGGATAAGCAGGTTCACTTCTACTTCGCCCCCTTGGACCCATGCCCTTGTCCTTAATCTTCTTTCTGGGCCCCTGACCAATCAACCAAGCCATTCACCATTTCATATGAATTTATATATATTTCAGCCTTAGGCTGCTTCTCTTCTGTATACAAAGTGAATGGTAGGGTACATCATCTGAAGCAGTTAAAACAGTTCTTAGAAAATTCATAGCACTAAGTACATATTAGAAAAGAAAAAGGGTCTCAACCTAGCTTCTACCTAGAAACTAGAAAAAAAGAGCAAATTTAAAACCAAAGTAAGTAGAAAAGAGAGAATAATTAAGAATAGAGTGGAAATCAATGAAATGAAAAAACACGGAAAAATGGTATGTTTCCATAGATTTTCTATGAACCAAAGCTGGTTCTTTGATAAAATTAAGAAAACATAAACCTCTAGCCAGACTGATCAGAAAAACGATAAAAGACACAAATTACTAATACAGAAATGAGAGACATGACAGCACAATATCTACAGATATTGAAAGAATAATGAGAAACTATTACAAACAACTTTATGGTAATAAATCCAACAACTTTGATGAAATGGACAAATTACTTAAAAGACACAAACTACCAAAATGCACTCAAAATGAAATAGATAACCTGAATAGCCCTATAACAATTGAAGAAATTGAAATTAGTTTAAATCTCCAGGCCCAGATAGCTTCTAAATTCTACCAAACTTATGTGAATTCTACCCAACATTAAAGAAAGAAATAGTATCAATTCTACACAAGCTCTTCCAGAAAATTGACATCACATTACTTTTGCCATATTCTGTTGTTAGAAGGAAGTCACTAGGTCCAGCCACACTCCAGGAGAAATAATTGCACAAAAGAATGAATACAGGGAGGCACGGATCACCGGGAGCCGTATCAGAAACTGCCTCCCACAAACCCAGATATCTATCAAAATGAGATTGGACAGAAAGATTGTGGTATATTTACTCAACAGTAAAAAGGAATGAATTATTCATACATATAACAACATCGATGAATCTAAAAACAAGTATGCTGATCTAAAGAAGCCAAGCCAAAAATATACATATCATATGATTCTATTTATACAAAATTCTAGAAAATGCAAATCAATCTACATGGACAAAAAGCAGTTCGTGTTTGCCCAGGAACTAACTTGCTTAGGTGAATGTAGAAAGGACAGGCAAGAAGGATTACAAAAATGCACAAGAAAACTTGAGAGTGATGGATATATTCAATGAGCTTGATTGTGGTCATTGTGTCACAGGAATATTTGTATGTAAAACTTATCACCCTTTAAATATGAACAGTGAATGGACTGGCATAAGGTTAGACATATATAGATCAATGGTATAGAACTGAGAGCCCAGAAATAAACCCATGCATCTATGGTCACTGGATTTTTGACAAGCATGCCAGGATAATTTAATGGAGAAAGAATAGCTTTTTCAGCAAAAATGCCGGAACAACAGCATATCCACATGTAAAGAATGGATTGGACCCCTTCCTAACACCATATATAAAAACTAACTCAAAAAAAAAACTAAGGATGGATCAAAGGCCTGAATGTAAGAGGGTAAAGTATAAAACTCCTAGAAAATATTGGTGTACATCTTTGTAACTTTGGATTAGGCAATGGTTTCTTAGATATGAAACAAAAAGTACCAGCAGCTAAAGAAAAAATAGGACTGCATCAAAATTAAAAACTTTGTGCATTAAAGGACACAAGAAAGTGAAAAAACAACCCACAGAATGGGAGAAAATATTTGCAAATCATATATCTGATAAGAGACTAGTATCCAGAACATATAAAGAACTCTTAGAATTTAATAACAAAAAGAGAACCAATTTTTAAATGCTCAAAGGATTTTATTTTTGTTTTTGGATGTGCTGGATCTTCGTTGCTGCGTGCAGGCTTTCTCTAATTGCGGCAAGCGGTGGCTACTCTTCGTTGTGGTGCGCGGGCTTCTCACTGCGGTGGCTTCTCTTGTTGCAGAGCACGGGCTCTAGGCGCGCAGTCTTCAGTAGTTGCAGCATGAGGGCTCAGTAGTTGTGGTGCGCAGGCTCAGTAGTTGTGGTACACGGGCTTAGTTGCTCTGCTGCATGTGGGATCTTCCTGGACCATGTCCCCTGCATTGGCAGGCGGATTCTTATCCACTGCACCACCAAGGAAGTCCTGCTCAAAAGATTTAAATAGATATTTTTCCAAAGAAGATATACAAATGGCCAATAAATACGTGAAAAGATGCTCAGCATCACTGGTCATTAGGAACTTCAAGTCAAAACTACAGTGAGATACCACATCATACTCACTGGGATGACTATTTTTATTAAAAAA
Organism: Mesoplodon mirus; assembly: GCF_964341445.2. Taxonomy (NCBI): domain Eukaryota; kingdom Metazoa; phylum Chordata; class Mammalia; order Artiodactyla; family Ziphiidae; genus Mesoplodon; species Mesoplodon mirus. The sequence goes on along the minus strand of NC_138993.1, from coordinate 64,702,887 downwards.
GACAGTAAAAGCTTTGGCAAGGATATGGAGAATTTGGAACCATCATACACTGCTGATGGGAACATAAAATAGTATAGTGTAGTGTATGTGTCTGTGTGTTTCGCCAGCCATGTTTAGTTGCATGGAGGCAGGTGCAGAGTTTGGATTTAACCAGGACTATAATTTTGCCAAGCGAGTACAACTAAATGTGAGAATGGTAAGACAATTGAGAATATATTCAAGGGATTAAATATAATGATTAACCATGGAAATTAAGGAAGGGGGGGAGTGAAGACATCAGGGGGTAAAGGACAGTGAAATAGTGGTAGGATCAGTTCATTGGAGGTCCCAATGGGGGTCAAAATATATTGATATCTAAGTATTTGATGGAGTAAGCTGAAAATCAAGAAGTTGTCAGAGAGTGGGGGCATGAAATTGAAATTATAGAGGACTTGGCTAGGACATGGCCATGGGAGAAAGTGGCTGAGATAAGATGACAGACCAGGTTGTTTAAGGATTTAAAGAATGAATTCCCAGGAAAAGGGTGTTGGAAGAGGGAACAGTTAACTAGCTTTTATTTTTTTTAATTAATAGACTATTTTTTTAGAGCAGTGTTAGATTTACAGGAAAAAATTGAGCAGAAAATACAAAGAAGTCTCATATTTCTGGGCTCTCTATTCTGTTCCGTTGCTGTATTTGTCTGTTCTTTTGCCATTACCAATCTCTTAATTACTATAGAATTTATATGAAGACTTCAGATTCAGTAGTATCAGTCCTCTGACTTTGTTATTCTTCTTCAACACTGTGTTGGCTATTCTGGGTCTTCTGCCTTTCATATAAACTTGAGAATGAGTTGGTTGATACCCACAAAATAATTTTCTGGGACTTTTATTGGGATTGTGTTGAATCTATAAATTGAGTTGGGAAAAATTGACATCTTAACAATATTAAGTCTATCTGTGAACATGAAATATCTCTCCATTTATATAGATGTTCCTAGATTTCTTTCATCAGAATTTTATAGTTTTCCTCGTGTAGAGGAACATATTTTTTTAGATTTTTTACCTACGTTTATTTGGGTTTTTTTGTTTTTGGGTGGGAGGTTGGTGCTAATGTAAATGATGGTGTGCTTTTAATTTCAAATCCCAATTGTTCGTTGCTGGTATATACCAATTGACCTTTGTATGTTAACCTTGTCATCATTGCTTATTAGTTCCAGGAGTTTTTTTTTTTTTTTTTTTACTGATTCTTAGGATTTTCTGCATAAACAATCCTGTCATCCTCAAAGAACGACAGTTTTATTGCTTCCTTTCCAATCTTTATACTGTTTCTTTCTTTTCCCTGTTTTGCTGCATTGGCTAGAACTTCCAGTATGATGATTCATAGGAGTGTTGAGAGGAGAACCCTAAAATTAGGAATCTTGGAACTTAGATGGGACAGCTGACACAAGTACTGCTGGTCCCCCCCGGGAGCGAGAGGAAACATGCCCTCTGCTCTGGAGTGTAAACAGATATCCTCTGGGAAGGGCTCTGCAACCCCTGGCATATATAAGCAGGTATCTCTGGGAAAGGTGTCTCTAAATCTCTGCAGAGGTCTCTTTCGTCAACTTACTAGGCTCATTTGCCATTTAAACATCCTTTTACCCAGGTGCCAGCAATCTTTGCTTAGAAAGCTCTGAGTATACAGAAATGTGAAAATATTTGTGGAGCATAGTTTGCTGATAGGGAAATGAAAATTCACCTCAGAATCTGGAGAGTGTGGTGTTGACTGCATAAACAGTAATAGCAGACACGGTATAAGTGATTAATCCTGGTGTTTCGAGGCAGATAAGAGGTAGAGAGGGCATGTGGAACTGTGGGTTTCTGGGCCTCTCTCTCCACCTCGGATGCTAGGGGTGAAGCCCAGGGCAGGTGTGGTCTTTGTTCCAGTGCATAGGTTCATTCATGACATAAGACTATTGGGTCAAATTAAGTATTTAAAGCTTCAAAATGTAGACACACCACAGATTTGCGTGTCTTTTTAGGATCTGTGTATAATCAAAATGACGTCTTCAACTTCTTTCACTCTGACTCTAATTTCTATACCTCTATGTTTAAATCATTCTTTTTTTCTGTAGGATCTTCCCAATAATATGATTTACCAAGTTGCCATTAAGACTCTTCCCCAAGACTGGTTGTGGTGTGAAACCTGGTGTGATGATGAATCCAAACAAAGAGCCAAAACAATTGATCTGGTGAGTGTTTGCATTTTCCTTTGTATAAGCAGATATGGAAATGTTCCAATAGAAATATTTTCTGTTTCACAAATGGAATGGCACACGTAGGGCACCCTACTGCTCAGTCTGTTATTTACTGTTATAATTACCTAGGTTGGCAAGTATAGGGCTGTGTTGGGGGCCCCCAAGACCACCCCCAGGTTTGATGATTCAGTAAGAGGACTCATAGGACTCAGAATCATGGCTGTGAAGATATTACAGTGAGAGAATGCAAAGCAAAATCAGGAAAAGGAAAAGGCGCATGGGGTGAAGTCCGGAGAAAACCAGGTTCAAGCTTCCAAGGGTCCTCTCCCTGTCAAGTTACCCAGGACAACCCTAATTCCTTAAGCTACGAGAAGTACAACAACCCATGTGAAATGTGGTCTATCAGGGACGCTTACCAGAAACCCAATGCCCAGGATTCTTATTGGGGGTCTGGTCATGGCAAGCACCCCCTCTGCCTGGCACGTGCCAAAATTCCCAACATCCAGAAGGAAGGCAGGTGGTCAGCATAAACCACATGTTTGCACAGTTTAGGCTCAGTGAGCCCTTCTTAGCAGGGAATGGTGGGAACTCTCCTGAAACCCAAGTTCCCAGGTGCCAGCCAAGGGCCAGCCTTGCAAGCACGGGCCTAAGAGTAGCAGTCTCAGGCCTGCCGTGTTCATTCTTTTCTGCACAAGGCCTTTTGAAAGAAAGGCCATGAGCTGGCTGAAATGTTTATGGATTAGCTATCATCTTAACATATCATCAGTTTAGTTGCCCTGCCAATAATTTTCCCAAATAAAGACAACCAAAATAACTCTGTCTACTTAAATTATCCTATACATGTCTATTTTTCTTCATTATTTTTGAGACGTTTTTTTCTTAGATTTTCATTTTAAGCAGTTTATGCTACACAGTTTAAATCTAGACATGAAATATTTTAAGTTGTAAGAGGAGCTAAGGATTGTCATTCCTTGATGGGCAGCCACTTCCTAGCACTAGGTCTACATAGAAGAAGAAGGATTGGTGACATAAATTTTGGTGGACAGCATCATCTCTCCCACAGAAACATTTAAAATAAAAATGGAAGAACATGCTATTTTTGGTCATCTTCTTGGGGAAAAAGTTATCAAGAAAAATCCCAAGGAAATGGCCTAATGGAGAGGAAAGAGCATGATTCCTGGTATTGAAGGTGAGGATGAGAGTGTTTGTGAATGTCATGATACTATCTCAACTCCCTTTCAATCAAGGTTTCTCAACTGGGGCATTATTTACATCTGGGACCAAGTAATTCCCTGTTGTGGAGGTGGGCCTGTGCGCTGTACAGGAGAGTGTTTAGCAGCATCCCTGGCCTCCACACATTAGGTGGCCGTAGGCCCCCCACCATTACGACAATCAGAAATAACTCCAGGCCTGGCCACAGCTCCCCTGTGGGGCGTGGTCACCCCACTTAAGCACTGCTGATAGAGTTTGTAGCGGGGGGGAATTGTAGCATAAACTAAGGACAAACATAGTATTTTTGTTTTGATAGTTTCTGACATAGTTAGAAAATAGTTCCATTGTCTTCTTTATAGAACACATTGCCTGTGAAATTAATTTCTACAAAGAAAATCCTGTTTTCCAGTTACTTCAGAAATATATTACTTTAGAAAAAAATCCACAATGCAATGAACTGAAAATGTTGGATGAGGAAGGGATTAAGACAGCAGGCTCAGGCTTCCCTGGTGGTGCAGTGGTTAAGAATCCGCCGGCCCGTGCAGGGGACACACGTTCGAGCCCTGGTCCGGGAAGATCCCACATTGCCACGGAGCAAATAAGCCCGTGCGCCACAACTACTGAACCTGTGTTCTAGAGCCCGCGAGCCACAACTACTGAGCCCACAAGCCACAACTACTAGAGCCTGCACTCTAGAGCCCACGAGCCACAACTACTGAGCCCACAAGCCACAACTACTAAAGCCTGCGCGCCTAGAGCCCGTGCTCCACAACAAGAGAAACCACTGCAATGAGAAGCCCACGCACCGCAACAAAAACCCAACGCAGCCATAAATAAATAAATAAGACAACAGGCTCTTGGTTCATAACTTAGCTCTCCCATAAGGCATGAAGGATGAAGGGGAAAGCAAGTTGGGGCGGCTATAAGAAAACGCCGCGTAGAAGTGAGCTTCAGGACACATTCTTTGTTAGTGCTTCGTGAAGAGCAGACAGGATGCTTGTGTAACTCTGTGAAGTTTATACTCCTCCCGTAGTCTTTCCTGTCTCAGTCAATGGCATCTCCATTCTTTACGTTGCTCAAGCCAAAGACACGAGGGTCATATTTGATGCCTCTCTTTTCTCACAATTCACATCCAGCCCATGAGCACGTCTTGTCAGCGGTACCTTCAACTACATCCAGAGTCAGAACCTTCTTAAACTCCTCCTCTACTTTTTGCCTTTTAACCTTGATTTAATTTCCCAAGAAACTCTATAATAGGACCAACTGCTAATTAAAATTGATCAAATATCAGAGGAACTTTGTAGATGATCTTGTTTTAATTTCGTCCTTTGCAGATGAAAAAAACTAAGATTCTGCCACTGCCCACACCCCCGCCACCACACACACACACACAGTTTAGTGACTAGGTCTTACGACCAGTAAGTGTGGACCGTCCAAACCTTACTACCAGTAAGTGTGTCTACTACTACTAGTCAAAACTGGAACCATGAGGACTGAGGATCCAAGTCCATTGTTTTTCCACTGTGCTTATTAAGCAGGCTAGTTAAATATTTTTAAGGTGTGGAGATTTATGAGCTACTCTGAATTTCACAACTGTCAGTATTTTGACAAATGAGTTCCAGTTAACTGATTTTTAATATCATAACTGCTAATGAGAACAGAGGCATGTGAAAGAGGATGAATGTTTTTGCCAAAGAAACTCAAGACATTTCTAAAGGCTGATAAATAGTTTTGTGTATGGAAAACATAAAGTATATAAAACCAGGTTTTAGTCTGAAGAAAAGGCAATCAAATATTTATCAATATAGTCTTCTGTGTTCTTTTACAGGATGGTCATATAATTGGATGTTTTGTGCAAACATTTTACAGAATTGTTTGACAGACTTCTTATGAACCATCAACAAGTCTTTAAACAATTTTTGTTTAAAGCTCTGATTGAGGTGTTTGCATTAAACACTTACTGCTTATATAAACTATGATTTGTCATTTCACTTGATCCTTTCTCTATTAAGCTAATTCCGGTATTTCAAGTACTTAGTACCTAGGGCCCTGCTTTTTATAAAATGCATTTTGTTTGCTCTAGTGACATAGCAGTGTCCTCAAGTATTTCCTTTATGTTTCCTCGAACATGGTTTTTTATTAACAAAGCTTTATTTAAACTTTCAGTGCAATAACCCCAAAACAAAAGAACCTAAACTAAAAGCTGCTGCCAGGATTGTCCCAGAATGGGTGGAGTATGATACTGAGATACGACAGCTATTAGGTCACCTTGAAAACAAGAAGAAAAATGCAAGTAAGTTATTCTGCAGTGGCGTTTGAACCATATGTTGAATTAAGTGAAATTAGAATAGATTACAGACTCAGTTCTTAGTGAAATTATCAAATGATTAGGTCAGAATTTCTTTACCAAAGTCCGTGACTTGATTACAAATTTCATTTTTATGTGGACTAAGCTCACAAATTTAAAACATGGATAGAGAATCTATTCCCCCATGTATATAGCTTCAGATCATCACATAGTCAGTGTAGTATTAACCTTCTGACATAATGTAGAGGTAAAAAACGTAAAAGAAACACTTGTCTTTAAGACACACTGAATTTCCTAAATATGAAAATCCAAGCCCTGAAGTTTAATAAAAGCCTTACATAGCTAACTAAAATATTACCTCCTGTCTCCTAAATTAATCTGGTACATGGTATAGGTTTCCCCATGAAAAGTTGGTTCCTGGATCTAGTAGCCTTAGTCATGACTAGAGGGTGATTTGGATTAATTTGTTTCCATTTCTTAGACTTAAAAAACTGAAAAAAAAAAAGAAGTAAAATAAAAAACTGAGGTTACCTTAGCATTTCATCACCCTGCATAAATCCTCAACACCAATAAATATGTGTTGAATATTCTTTTAAAGCTGATATTAACTCCTTGATTCCTTCATAATTCCCTTTCCTGGTCAGTGCCTGTCTCTATTGTCCTTTGCTCTTTTTTAAAAGTAGTACTGAGCTTCTGTTGTGTTCCAGTCAGTATGTTAGAGACTTTCACAGGTTAGACTAGTTAATCCTCACAATAATTCTTTCTAGTAGTTCAGAATATAATTCTTATTTGATTATATATGATATATATATATGATATATATTTGATTATATATATAAATGATTATATATAAAATTTCTCATATAAGCATGAAATTGTTTCATCTTGACTCTGTTTTCCTTAACAAAATCAGTGTGTGTTGTCTGAGAAGTTCAGTATTTAAAACACACCCACACATTTTTAATAATGTAGTTTAAAGGTGCCATTTCAATTCAGAAGAAGAAAGATTATTCTCTAAGTGGTGTAACTGTTTTCAAAGGGAGAGACGGAAAGAAGGCAAAAAAGAAAGGAAGAAAGGAAAATTCACATAATTACCTCACAAGCAATTTTAAATGTATAAAACATTGAGATGAAATGTTTCTCTTATCAAATTGGAAAGAGTTAAAGGATTAATAATACCCAGCATTAGCAAGGGTATTGACAAGCACTCTCGTACATATAGTAGCTGTATAAATTAAGGAAATTTTATAATATGCATAAAAAATTAAAATATATGCCCTTTGACCCAGCAATTCACAAGAAACTTATATTTAAATGAGAAAAATTATGCATATATATACATATGTTTGTTACAGCATTGTTTTTAATAATGAAATAGAATCTATCCATCAATAGAGGATCGATTGCATACAATGAATACATACAGTGATACATACTGATACATACAATGAAATATAATGTAGCCTTTCAAGAGAATTGAGACAGATTTGTGCTGACAGCAAATTTTTAAGTTAAAAATAGGTTATAGAATATTTATAATGTTATTGACCCACATCTTAATTAAAGAAAAATTGCATGTCTGTGTATATATGTTTTGTATGGTTATATGTATAAATAAGAGAGGTTTTACAAAAGAGATTTTTGGGTTTTTTGCTTAATTTTTAACTACAAATTTAAGACATGTTCATTATAAACATTAAAACCATTGTATATCCTATATACTTCCACACTTGGAAGTATTAATGTACAGAATAAAATCAGAAGTCCTCTTTTACTTACTCAAACCCAAAGAGGCAACCATTTTTTTAATAAATTTTTTATTTTATATTGGAGTATAGCCGATTAACAATGTTGTGATAGTTCAGGTGCACAGCAAAGGGACTCAGCCATACATGTATCCACTCTCCTCCAAACTCCCCTCCCATCCAGGCTGCCACATAACATTGAGCAGAGTCCCTTGTGCTATACAGTAGGTCCTTGTTGGTTATCCATTTTAAATGTAGCAGTGTGTACATGTCGATCCCATACTCCCTAAATAAAGGCAACCATTTTTTAAGGCTATGATATATCTTCTTTCATAAAATTTTCATTTCTCTTGTTGTAAATTGTGTTAGTTTGCTGGGGTTGCTGTAACATAGCACCACAACCTAGGTGGCTTAAGCAAAAGTCATTTTTGTCTCACAGTTCTGGAAGCTGGAAGTCCAAGATCAAAGTGCAGTCAGGGTTATTTCCCTCTGAGGGCTGTGAGGGAAGGATCTGTTGCAGGCCTCTTTCCTTGGCTTGTAAACGGCCGTCTTCTTCCTATGCCTCTTCACATTGTCTTCCCTCTGTACATGTTTGTGTCCAAATTTCCTTGTCCTATAACAACACCAGTCATGTTGGAGTAGGGTCCACCCTAATGACCGCATTTTAACTTGAATACCTCTGCATAGACCCTGTCTCCAGATAAGGTCACACTCTGAGGTACTGGAGGTTAGGACTCCAACATATGAATTTTGAGGGGAAAATAATTCAACCCATAACTTGAATGGAATTTGAGAATCGTGTCATATGTTTAAGGGCCATTTGTATTTCTTCTGATTTTCAACTGTTCTTGTCCTTTGCCTGTTTTTTTCTGGAGCATTGCTTGCCAACACTGGGAAAAATTAATAATCTTTATTCCACATATTTGTGTTGCCACCTTTAGCATATGCTAAATTCCTGTATTATGTATGTCTCATTTGGCACTTTTTTTTTTCTGTTCCATTGGTCTCTGTCTCTACGTGTGTCTATTACACACTACTTTAATCATTGAATGTTTACAGTATGTTTAAATGTCAAGTAGGGCTCATTGCTCTTTGTTGTTGTATTCCTGGGTGTTCTTGTCTGCTTACTTGTCTGTACAAGCTTTAGAATCAGCTTATCTATTTCCAAAAATTTTTCTGTTGTTTTTTTTTTTTCCTTTTGTGGTAGAGGAAGGATTATATTAAATTTATTAGTTAACTTAGGGAGTACTGACATCTTCGTGAAAACTATCCTATCTAGGAACATATTGTGTCTTTCTGTATGTTCAGGTCCAGTTTTATGTTTGTCAAGAGTTACAACATTTTAATCATATAGGTTTTATACATATATTTTAAAGCTTATTCCTAGATACTTTATCTTTTGTTACTATTAAAAATGGAATTTTCTCTTCCAGTATATCTTACTGGTGGTAGCTTGTCCATAGAAGGACTACTATTTTCCTTATATGAATTTTTATTTCCTATGATCATATTGAATTCTCATATTGTTTATAGTAATGTTTCAGTTGATTCTCTTGAGATTTTTCCAGGAATATGTACATCTTACCTGCAACCAAAGATGGTTTTTCCTCTTCCTTTCTAATCCTTTTTTTTTTACCCTCACATTGCTTTTTCTTACCTAATTGTTTTGGCTTATATATCTAATACAATATTAAATAGCAGTGGTAGTGGTAGGCATCTTTTCTTTTTCTCACATTGCCTAGCCAACCTCCTGTGTTTCCCCATTAAGTAAGATAATAGCTTTGGACTAAAGCTATTTTTTCACGTATTTTTATCACGCTGAGGAAATATCCATTGATTCTTAGTTTAATAAGTGTTTTTATCAAAATGGGTTGTATTTTATCAACTGCCTCTTCAAAAGTAGAAGTTACTATATGATTTTTTTACTTGGATATATTGGTATGATAAACTATATTAATAGATTTTCTAATATTGAATCATTATTCCTAATATTGAATCATCCTTGTATTCCTAGAATAAATTCTACTTGGTCATGACCTATTTTTCCTTTTTTTTTTCCATTTTTTAAATGAGATACAGTTGACATATAACACTATATTAGCTCCAGGTGTACAACATAATGATTTGATACTTGTAAATATTGCAAAATAATCACCACAATAAGGTTAATTAACATTCATTACCATACATAGTTAAGAAGTTTTTTTCTTATGATAAGAACTTTTAAGACCTCTCTTAGCAACTTTCAAGTATACTAGACAGTATTACTAACTTCAGTCACTATGCTGTACATTACATCCCTATGACTAATTTATTTTATAACTGGAAGTTGGTACCTTTTAACCCCCTTCACCCATTTCATCCATCCCCCATCCCCACCTCTGGCAACCACCAACCTGTTCTCTGTTGCTGTGAGCTTGGTTGGTTGCTTTTGTTTTTGTTTTTAGGTTCCACGTAAAAGTGATATCTTATGGCATTTGTCTTTCTTTGCGTGACTTAATTCCCTTAGTGTAATACTGTCAAGGTCCATCTATGGTATCGCATATGACAGGACTTCCTTCTTTTTTATGGCTGAATAATATTTCAGTGTGTGTGTGTGTGTGTGTGTGTGTGTGTGTGTATACCACATTTTCTTTATCCATTCATTTATTGATGGATGCTTAGGTTGCTTCCATATCTTGGCTATTGTAAATAATGCTGCAGTGAACATGGAAGTACATATAGCTTTTTGAATTGGGTTTTGTTTTGTTTTGTTTTCTTCAGGTAAATACTCAAAAGTGCAATTGCTGGATCATATGGCAATTCAATTTTTAATTTTGTGAGGAACCATCACATTGATTTCCATAGTGGCTGCACCAATTTACATTTCCACCCACAGTGTACAAGGGTTCCCTTTTATCCACATTCCTTGCCAACACTTGTTATTTTTTGTCTTTTTGATAGTAGACATTCTAACAGGTATGAGGTGATATCTTGTGGTTTTGATTTGCATTTCCCTAATTATTAGTGACTAGTGACATTGGAACCTTTTCATGTACCTGTTGGCTATGTGTATATTTTCTTTAGAAAAATATCTATTCAGATCCTTTGCCCAGTTTTTAATCAGATTGTTTTTCTGCTATTGAGTTTTAGGAGTTCTGTATAAATTTTGGATAATAACCCCTTAACAAATATATAATTTACAAATATTTTCTACCCTTTCATAGGTTGCCTTTTTATTTTCTTGTTGGTTTCCCTCACTGTGCAGCTTTTTAATTTGATATAATCCCATTTATTTACTTTAGCTTTTGTTGCCTTTGCTTTTGATGTCAAATCCAAAAAATCATTGCCTAGACCAGTGTCAGGGAGGTCATCACCTATGTTTTCTTCTAGGAGTTTTATGGTTTCAGGTCTCCTGTTCAAATTTTTAATATATTTTGAGTTAATTTTTGTACATGGTGTAAGACAGCAGTCAAGTTTTATTCTTTTGCATGTGGCTGTCCAGTTTTCTCAGCACCATTTATTGAAGAAACTGTCCTTTTCCCATTGCATGTTCTTGGCTCTTTTGTCATAAACTAATATATATATATATATTATATGTTTTATATATATATAATATATATATATATATATATATATATATATAATGTTTATTTCTGGGCTCCCTATTCTGTTCCATTGATCTATTTGTCTCTTTTTATGCCAGTACCATACTGCTTTGATTACCGTGATATAGCTTGAAATGAGGATTTGTGATGCCTCCAGCTTTGTTCTTCTTTCTCAAGATTGCTTTAGCCATTCAGCTTTTTGTGGTTCCATACAAATTTTAGGATTCTGTGTTCTATATCTGTGAAAAATATCATTGGAATTTTGATAGGGATTGTATTGAATCTGTAGATTTGAGTAATATGGACATTTTAATAATATTGATTCTTCAAACCCACAAGCACAGAATATCTTTCCATTTATTTTTGTGTCTTCAGTTTCTTTCATCAGTGTCTTACAGTTTTCAGTGAATAGGTCTTTCACCCACTTGGTTAAATATATTTCTTCTTGGTTAAACTGGTCTTAATGCAATTGTAAATGGGATTGTTTCAGAGTGTCATTGTCTGATTTTGTTATCGTGGTAATACTGGCCTTGTAAAATGAGTTTGGGAGTGTTCCCACCCCTTACAGTTTTTGAAAGAGCTTGAGAAGGATTAGTATTAATTCTTCTTTAAATGTTTAGTAGAATTCACCAGTGAAGCCATCTCATCCTGGGCTTTCGTTTATTCGGAGGTTTTTGATTACTGATTCAGTCTCCTTACTAGTAATTGGTCTGTTCAGATTTTCTGTCTCCTCATGATTCAGTCTTGGTAGACTGTAAGTGTCTAGAGATTTATCCATTTCTTTTTGGTTGTCCAATTTGTTGGCATGTAATTGATCATAGTAGACTCTTATGATCTTTGTATTTCTGTTTTTAATATTTTATTTTTATATTCCCTAATTTTCCCTCTGTGTTCTGGGAAACTTTTTTACTTTATCTTCAATCCTTCTATTGATCTTTCTTTTTAAGAGGGCAATCACATTTTTTTTAACATCTTTATTGGAGTATACTTGCTTTACAATGGTGTGTTAGTTTCTGCTGTATAATAAAGTGAATCAGCTATACATATACACACATCCCCATATCTCCTCCCTCTTGTGTCTCCCTCCCACCCTCCCTATCCCACCCCTCTAGGTGGTCACACAGCACCAAGCTGATCTCCCTGTGCTATGTGGCTGCTTCTAAGAGGGCAGTCACATTTTAATTTCCAGCGAATCTTTCTTTTCCCTGCTTGTTTTCTTTTAATTTCAATTTGTTCTTGTTCTGTGGCTTTATTGACTTTTCAGATATCTCTGGAAAACATTAATTATAATTATTTTAAGAGTCTCTTTGGTTCTCTTGGTTATCTTTGTTTCCTTTGGTTGAATCATTTGTGTGTTCATCTTGGTCCTTTTTTCTTTTACTGTTGATTATCTTTAAACACCTGGAGATTCTTGGCTGTTAGTGTACATTTAAGAATAAAAAATGAGATTAATCAGTATACATAGCTGGCTTGAGTTTCCTCTGTGATGGTGTAAATGGTGTTTGTTTCTCCAATAGGCTTCTTCCCTGAACGGGGGCGGGGGGTTAATTGGTAACTTTAGGTATATTAGCACGGTGTAGAACTGGCAGGCTTCTCTCTGTGGGCCTGGAACAGAACAAGCCCATCCCACACACCACCCTGGCCTAAAGTTACAAAGAGGGGACTTCACTCGAGAGCATCAATACCTATACAAAAATCTCTCTCTCTCTCTCTCTCTCTCTCTCTCTCTCTCTCACTTTCTCTCTTTATCTTTCTCTCAATAAACTGTTCTATTTTTAGCCTTACACTTTTTATCTTGCAATAAACACCAGGCTGTTTCTTTCTGCAATGCTGAAGAAGGAATGAGAGTGGAGAGCTGATGTGCACAGATTTTCCATACAGTCCTTCAGTTAATTGCTTCACTGGGTGATGTACTCCCCACCAGTGTTTTCTGTTAGGAGGCTTTCCCAGGCTTCTCTGTCAAGAAAATCAGCTCATCATCTCAGCTGTGTATTCTGTTTTCCGCGTTTAGAAATTCGTTGATAACCCTGCTCCAGTGTTGTCTCATACCCACTTCTCCCATTGTCTTTACCGCTATTCCTTTTTATATTTCTTATCTTTCCAGTGGAGTTTAGTGGAGAGATATAGTCTGCCATCTTGAATTATGGAACAGGATCCATTTAAAATGTATATTAATTAATTTCTGCCTGAAAATATCATTTTCAGTGTTCTTAAATCAGTATGTGACAGCTCAATGATGCAGAAGGTGAGGAAACCATTTTGATCTCGAAGGGTCTTCACTGGTACTGATTCTCACATTTGTACAGTATTTGTGTCTGTGTTTGAATGCTCTGTCCTCCCATCTTAGATGAGGACCATATATGTCTTCTGCTTTTTGTTGTTCCACTACATTAACAGGATACTTTGTACATGGTGAGTAATCTGTTAGTACTGTTCAAGGCCTCTATTGCCAGGCAGGGTGCTAGGTCCTGAAGATAACAAAGGTAAATAAGGTATGGTCCTTGTTCTCATAGACTCATGGGACCTGGCTTCTAGGTGGGTAAAGAGGCAAGTACTTATGATACAATGTAATAGATACCATAACATAAAAAGAGCTATTCTTATGGCACATAATGAAGCAAGTAGGTACTGAACTAACAAACAAGAGGATCCTCAGGGAGCACCTATGCTTTTTATTATATTAATCCATACCTCAGTCAGGTTTAAGCTAATGTGATGTTTGAGATTTCAGGAGCTAAATAAACTTTCCTCTCCTACAGTTTTGACACATGATGAACTCTAGCACGGGCCTGTGTAAGAAGATGAGAAAGTATGACAAGAAATCTGCCACCTGCTGGGGAAATGTGGAACTACTGCTAAGACTTGAAAGTTTCATTAAGGATCAGTGACATATTCTTCAATTTAAATTATTTAAAAATACATGTGTTTAATGTATTGAATAAGTTTAAGTTATATAAGAAATGGCCATTGAGTATTTAAAACTAGATTGTTCCTCTTTCTTGATTGCTTAAAACACTGTGTTTTCACCAGTTAAAGTGATAATTTTGCCAGATAACCAAGTAGAAGAACATATCTGACTAGCTGGTCCTCATGGGGAATTAGCAAACCATCTACATGTTTGGATATTCCAGCTCTATGTGCATCCATATTTCTTCATTCAAAAGATGCTTTTAAATTAGAGAAATCTATTTTGTGTTTTTTCTTCTAAGAAAGGACTCATGGTTATCTCCGAATAATTTTTTTTAAAGTAAGCCCATTTATACCTTAACTGTTGTTTTAAAATGGAAGTAGTGTCACACTGTAATTATTTTGTTTATCGTAAACCATATGATGTTTTAATCCTATGCAGTATTTGTATTTTTTTAATGTTTCTTATTTTTATTTCATAAAATGATATTCATGGGCTTATGGGGTATATATGTATTCTTTTTAAAAAAGAACTGGCTAGTTTTATAGAAACTTAAGAGTGTAAACAGTTTGTTTTCCTGTTTTATATTAATAATAGCTGAATAGGAATAGCAAATGTTCAAAAACTATCCAACTATTCTAGAATCATAGGATCTTGGGACTGGAGAAGACCTCAATGTCATTTGGACCCTGTCCCCTGAAGAAGCTGATTGAATGGGGCTGAGGTGAGCGTGGGACATCATGATTGTCTAAGAAGCTCTCCAGATGACTCCGGTGATAAGTGAGGTTTGAGGAACAGCCCCCCTTACAAGGCCCTGCCAGGTAGACCCTCAAGCCATCTTGGAACCTTCCAGGGCCACATGGAACTGTCTGCCTCTGGAGACTGGCTGGTCCATCTTTGGACAACTCCGTACAGAGTTCCATAGTGAGCCCGAAGCTGTCTACTGGCAGTCTCTACTCTCGCTCCTTTGAGCCCTTCTGAATGAATCTAATCCTTCTCTACTGGATGGCACAGCCCACAGAGCATTTGAAAATAACTACTTTGCCCCCAGCAGCTTCATTCTTCCTAATGAGAGATCACAAGGCCTCTCCCTCTCCCTGTAACCTTCCCTTTGTTACTTGTTTGGGTTTGTCTGTGATAAAATGGAGTGCTCCAGGTGTGGCCTGGAATGGAAGTAGATTGTTCCTGTGGGTTCCCAGGGTCCTAAGGGATGCTGTCAAAAGCTTGAGTGGTAACTTGGCCTGGGGTGAAGACCCCAGTTCCATGGGGTCTCTGGCTCACTCCTCTTTGGAGTCGGGGCTTGGTGAGAGGTAAGAGTCTCTGTAAGCTTCTAGCTTAGGCCAGATACTCCAACCCAGCTACCTCAGGTCTGCTGTGGTGCTTTAGGCAGAAGCCCCAGCTGTGAGATGGTACTTCACTAGGTAATGGCACCTGATTTCCACACTTATTACTAACTACCATCTCCAATATGCTAGATTCTGTACCTCATAGAATATAAGCTAAATTGCAGAATAATGTAGTTTGTAGCTTATGATTTGAATGGCTAAATTTACGTTTCGTTTCCAGATGAATGATACCTTATATCTAAAAATCCAGACTTATAAATATTTCTTTACAGGGAGATTCTTTTATAAAATGGCTAATTTTTACGTCAAGTGCATGTAGAGCGCAGCGCCACACACAGCTCTCCCCTCCTCGGGGACGCGCTAGGGGAACTGAACCGCAGCCCATCTTGGAGCACAGGGCAGCACTCGCAGAGAAGGCCACCAGCTCCGCTGCCCTGAGGGTGCTGGAAGGTAGCCCGAGGCCTCCCACATACATTCCTGACCCTGAATTCTGGTGTTCAGGTGCAGGCCCTAGAGCAAATTTTAACAAAAATCAAATCCTAGGAGAGAGCAAAGACAAACGGTATTGCCCATTTTGAGAAGTTACAGTCCACTTCTCCTTCCTCCTTCTCAGAGGAAAGCCGGAACAGAGCATATCTGAGAATTAGGAGATTTTGAGTTTTAACCATGAAAAGACATTTAAGTTTGGGGTATAAGTTTTGGTATAAGGTAAACTCAGAATATAAGACTGAAGACAGTCCGAAGTCTTCATGCCTCCCAGATGCTTTGGTACAAGTGGTTAGAGGTTGGAA
The DNA here is from genome assembly GCF_964341445.2 of Mesoplodon mirus. Taxonomy (NCBI): domain Eukaryota; kingdom Metazoa; phylum Chordata; class Mammalia; order Artiodactyla; family Ziphiidae; genus Mesoplodon; species Mesoplodon mirus. The sequence goes on along the minus strand of NC_138993.1, from coordinate 64,686,772 downwards.
GTGCCCATCCTTCGGCTCCAGTTATCCTCAAGTTCAGGGAACAATGAAGCTCCTAGAGGGAGAGAATAGAATACTTCCAGGAAGCACCACAGGCTGTCATCCCTTGTAAACAAAAGTCAGCAAACCCACCACTGGTGTGTTGGCTTTCCTTTGTTTTCCCACAGTCTGCTTCCGCCAGAAAAATGTTTCCAGTTTCGTCCAAAGGCCAATAATCCAGGTCTTCCTAACCTGAACAAATCCAACAAATATTTAAGTACCTACAGTGCGCGAGGCTGTCCTTTGGAAGTTACTAGGCCAATTTAAGTGGCATTCACTATCCAAATGAAAATGCTGGGCAGGGAAAGTGTCAGGAAGGTGTGAGAAAGTGACATTTAGGATGCAAAGGGAAGCAGGAGGAAGTGCACTGGGCACAGACTAGCAAGGGGGTAGTTTTGTTCCTTTGAGGAGGAGGAGGAGAGGACGGGGTGGGGAGGTTGGAGCCAGGTGCACAAGGTGACGTAGGGGCGTTTGTCAAGTACGTGGAGAGCTTTGGTGATCGGACCCTAAAGTGCAGTGAAGGGCTCTCACATTGATCAGTGTTAATCCAGAATCTCTCCGGGAGTATTTCTATGCCTGCATTGTTTCCTAATAGTTGTATTTATTCATAACATCATTCCTGACTATATCGGGTAAAAGCTCTTGGATAAGGACAAATAGCCTTATTTGGGATCTGATGATGTGATTTTTCTTCATTGCACAGCGTCCGAGACAAAATTCCCCTGGCCTAAGGCCACGTTGTACAGAGCATTCACTGCATGTTGACCTACCAAGAGGAAGAGAAGCTAGTTTGCCTGCACTAAAATCGTGCCGCTGGAGAATGAGGTCTTCCCACTTTTATGAGGTTTTAGTAACCTGAGGCAACAAAAGTATAAACACTGCAGGAAATGCAACAGGTGGTACATGTGAAGGAGTATTAATAAAATCCTAAGAAAACTGTAATACAGTGAAGGATTGTTAGAAGAGTTATCCTTTGCTATCTTTAAACAATCTTTCACAGAGAGAAAAATCACATCCATTTAGGGCAACCAGTCTTAAAAAATCCATTACATAGATAAATACATACATACAAATGAGACACTATTCTTATAGAAATCTCCTGTAAGAGCAGGGAAACATGCAAATAACACAGACTTAAATCCGCCAAGAAATGCTGCAAGCGGTGGTTTCTCCTTCGTGCTTTTTAACAATGTTCAATTCCAATTTCCTCAGGAAGGCCTTGGAACTCCTTTTGCCAGTGGCCCTTCCACATCCAGCTGCTCGGTCCCTCGTGATATTAGAACTGGAGGAGATGCTTCTCCCAGCAGACTGACCTTAGTGACAGTTGGAAATGTATTCAGAACAAGACTGCAACCTCGGAGTTGTCACCTGGAGGCCTCCTTGTTAGAAACTGAATCCTAGTGTAAGGCAGTGACAGGTGACTGTGCATCTCACGCTTCTGTTGATCACCTGTTGATCTCCAAGGACAGACTGACTCGGTGGATAGAGGTCTGCAGAGCTCAGGGTCTCTGGGGTGTGACCTATGTGCCTTAAGATTGAAGTGACTGGATTTCTTGGGTGTGAGGGTAGGAGGGGGAGGGGATCAGGGCTTACAATCCCCGAGGGGCTGGTGGACTCGGCTTCCCCCTCCCATCCTGTGCGCAGGCAGGCGGCCCTCCGGCCTTTTGCAGGCACTTGCAGTATCTTCAGACGAAGGCTGACTGATGATGTGTTGCTAAGGTGGGTATCATGATTATTAAGAATGTGGAAACTGCTTTCTGGGAAAGTTCTCTAAGTATTCTAGCTGTCCCGTAGTTTTAGGACACGCAGAATATACGAAGAAAGCTCCTTGTGTTTGTAGTTAAGAGATCTGACTGAGATAAGCCGCAGTGTCCCCACCACCTCTTTCGGAACTTTTAACAGAAATGTGCGTGTTATGATATAAAAGGGAAAGTCCTCAGAGCCAACCTAAGTGTTAGATTTTAATGGTACTGAAAGTGAAGAACCGGCCACCTGTTGAGGCCCCGCTGTCCTAGGACCTCGGGGGGCTGGGTGACGGGTCTGTGACCATTTCTGCTTTTTGCGCTCTTCCTGCAGCTCGTGTCCAGCAGGAACCCTGTCACCTCAGTAGCTGATTACGTATAAAGCAAAGTTGGAAAACAGACTTCTCCACAAGACTGAAAGCAAGAAGGTACTCATTTGACCATAAATATTTTTATTAAATGTGAAAATACACGGGCATAAAAATAGTACCCCTATTTGTAGACATGTCTGAGACCCATTTCAGTTAATGTTCGGTGGTGTTTTTACTAAGACACTAAATTGAGATGGATTAAGTTACTTCGTCTTGTCTCGTTCAAACCAACCACAGTAGAAGTAACAGCCTAACTCACCAGACATCTCCAGTTTTCCCCTCCCCTGGGCTCTGCCTTCCACTGCACGGAAGAGGTTCAACCCACAGAGGCACGAAACAAAGTCTGTTTACTATACACAAAGCCACGCAGTGGCTAATTTTACTCTTAAATCATTCAGCAAATGAGATCATTAAACAAACTCATTATCCCCACCTATTAACATCATTTGCAATTACAGAATAAACTCTGCTACTAACAAAAAAAGGAATGAACTGATTTAGAATAAGGATAATTGTTGGAAAGTCAGCATTTGCCTTTCTCCTTTCTTTATAAACATGGAAAAGTCAGCTACATTCAACGTAGCTGCGTGAATTTCTCTAGGTTAACCATTGGTGTGTACTCGATGAAAACTCTGCACAGGGCCTGTCACCGGTGCCCTGTCCCTCTAAGGAGGCACAAGCCTGACTGAGGAGACGTTTTTAACTAAGCATCTTGAGCCCTTTTTTCATGGTAAATGTCACATACAACTTCTGACCAATGTCAAGCTTTAAAGGTGAAATCTTTCATTTTCCACCATGAATAGAAAATGGTGCCAACTTAAAACTGCGATTCTTTTAGCTTTTTTCCCTCATACTTGGTTATCAGTAGTATTTTTCTCTTAAGCTATGGGTAGTTTTTACACTCCATTATCAGAGTCCCAAAAAGTTCTGTTTTCATACTGATACTTAAACTTTTAATACTGCCTAAAGAGAAAAATGTTTTAAAATTAGTATTGTTATATCCAATTCACATTAGTAAACTATTGAAGTCGTTTTCCAGTTTTCATTTATCCATGTTAAGAAAGCACAAACTTTCAGAAGTGGGCATTAATTTATCCTCTCTTTTTAGAACTTTTTCAGGTTTATAGGCTGATGTGTTGAATACTTGTTGCTGTGGAAAACTATCCATTTACAGGCCAGCGATACTTCACTTCCGGCGCTCACTGAAAAGGGAGGGAGGAGTTTAACAGGGAACGTAATACAGCCAAGGCTGGGCGCCCCGCTCATTTGGCTTTTCCAGAGAGTGCCACACCGGTTACCCGGCACCCGCAGGAGCGGTGGCGACCTCCTGCGTCAGGCCGCCAGGACGGACGAGTGTCCCTTCGCACTCCCAGCGCTCTCCTCGGTCACTCTGAAGGAAGCGTGGAGTGACCACCTTCCCAGTCACGCGGGTGCCGGAAGACCGCAGATGACCCTCACGGCTGGAAGTTAAAGGTCGTTCTTTTCTTCGTTCCTTAGCAGAACAGCAGAGCCCAGAGGACTGCTGTTCGCGGCGTTGGCGCTCAGCACCACACCTGCTTCTCCGTCTTCACTGAAAACAAGTGACTCTGCACATTTCCACTGTGATGACTAAAGTCCGTCCATGGTAAGGCTTTAGGAACAGGATTTATAGTTATTACAGGTGGAGAAAAAAGTGAGGCAAACAGCCCTCTCGGCGGCGGGGTGGCAGTCGGCGAGGTGGCAGGTGCCCAGGACGTGTGGCCCGCCTCCAGCCCTGCGGACTCCTTCCGGCTCCTCCTCGCTGGCAGCCTTGCACCCTCTCCTCCGGATAGAACGGCAAGTGGTTTGATATTTCCCTCGTTCAGATTCTGTGTGAAAACTCTTACTTGTACAAGTCGGTAGAGGCCGTCGCTAGATTTCAGAGAGTTCACAGTGACATCATATATGAAAGAACCAGATTGAAAAAAAATTGCTGATGTAACTAATGAAGTAACAAGATTAAAGAATAAACAAAAATGAATTTCCCTTGTAAATTACTCTCACATTGGCTTGAATTTTGAGACATTAAAACAAAATGAGAGCTGCAAGCTGTTTGCTAGTTTTCAAAATGCAATCTTAAGTTTATTGGTAAGAAATAAACTTCTAAATAGATGCAGAAAGCACTCACGTGTTTTGTTCATCTCAACTATATGTTCTGTCTCAGTTTAAACAACTTTTTTCCACGCATGTTTCAGGATGACTGTAGAAGAAAACGATTTGTGCTTGGCTGGCTGTTGTGGATATTAGCAGTCAGGATGGTCCCCGCAACTCAAAGAAAATGCTTCATTTCCTAAAAACAATATATTAAGCCTTTCCTGCTTAAACTGCTTCAGAATGCTCTGAGGGAAAAACAAAAACCTTTCCAGAATGTAATAATTTTATCTAAAGTAATTTTCTTAGATTTTAAATGCAGCATCATAATTCCATAAATATTTCATGTTCTTGATTAAAGTAACACTCATTTTTTTTTTTAGGGAAAAAATTATCCAGTATATAAAGAAAGACTGAATAGTTCATTTCTCTTAAGAAGAAGGTATCCCAAGAAGAGATGCCATCTTGATAGTGGACATACAGCTGGAGCTAACTAGATCTGTAAACCTGTTTTTTGTTGTTTTTTTTCTGGCAGAGAACATCCAGAGGCATCAAGGTCTGAAAAGGGGGCAGGCCTGCTATTTAATGCCCACCTCAAAACAGTCCCACACGGGCACCCACGGGCCAGGTAGGCCAGGACCTAAGAGATACTGTCGGCTGTATTTACTAAAAGTGGGAAACATGGCGTTCTGTTTGTTTATGTTGACTGAGCGACTTTACATTTCTAAGCCAATCCTGTTACAGGAAATGCTGTTTAACTCACAACTTCAGTTGTTGTTAAAGTATTTCATTCTGCACTACAGCAATATTATTTTAAATACCACTGCTATATTATATGAACCTATTTTACATATTACTTTTTCGTTTGTTGTGTTTCATAGTAAAAGGGCCAGTAGGATTTACAATTAATTCTATTTCAGTGCTTTTCAGTACTCCCCTGCAGGTACTGAACAAAAAAACATACATGCTTAACATCCGTCCAAATCTAACCCTGGCTCCAGCGACTGTCATTCGGTAGCAGGTTTTCTAAAAGACAGGCTCTGCCCACCTTCCATGACAGCCACATTCATGCTCGAAGAGAGATGGGAATGCAGGTGGAAATCTAACATATTTACAAATGACTGGACTGACCAGGATCTAAGTAAGAACATACAGCTCAGAACGTTCACTCCTCTGGGAGAATCCTGACACCACAGCTCCGCCTCACAAGTGCAGGCTCTGACAGACACGTAAGCAAGGATGTGAAGAAAAGAATGTCCACGTGCTCCGGTGTAGAAAAATACAAACTCTGCGCGCCTGTCTCAGACTCCTTCGTCCCGACGTTCACAACCCAGACGCAGGCTGCTCCGCCAGACACAGCACCGTTCCCCTGCCTCCCTGCCCTCACAAACCCATCAACCTCAAGTCTAAAACGGATAAGAACAGATATTTCCTGTGAAAACAACTCTTTGGTCATGGACAAACTGAAAGACTGAAATTTTTTTGTCATTAAGATCCTGGAACAAGGTTTTTTTGTGTTTAATCTTTAAAAAATGAAGAGCAGAAAAACAGCTGGTTTAATTGAAGTGGAATTTAAATCTAAAAGGTCCGCCTGAGCTGAAGGGATTGAACCCTTGCCATGAGTTCCAGCTCCTGTGGAAAGGGTTGCCGCCCCCTCCTTGTTGGCTTTCTGCATCCAGGGGGTCTTCTCCGTCGTCAAACTTCTTCCTCATCTCTGTAAAAGAAACCAGCGAGCTAAGAGCCAGGCGCTGCCAGAGGTGTGGGCCGAGGCGGGGTCTGAGGACCACACCCCTCGGTTACCGAGACAACCGTGACCGACTGATGCTCAAATCCAGCCTCCCGCTCCCACCCAGACCACAGACTCGGTTTCAGGAGAAACCAGTCACGGAGAAGGCGGTGAGGTTCAGGGTTGAACATGGACATTCACGCAAGTCCGGACGCCCTAAAGCTTCTCTCCTCACAAGAAGCCACCCAAGGAAATTCTTCTCTGGGAAAGCCGAGGAGTTGCAGGGAAGGAGCCCTCAAAGTCACGCACGCCCTTCTGATCACACGGCCGTGTTCACCGTCCTAACCCCAAGCATCAAGTCAACCCAGGAAGCGTCTGGGGCCTCGCTATTAAATCTAAACAGAAGGAAGGCTCCCCCCAGACCTGAGGGAGGGAGGCGCCCTATCGTACAGGCCGGGAGGCCACCTCCACTGCTGTGCCCGGAGCGAAGCCCGTGATGAGACAGGCCTGTGCAGACACGTGGGAGAAAGGGACGCTGCAGGCAGCAGACGAGCAAGCTAATATCCTCAGAGATGAGGAGCAGCTGTCATCTTCACAGTAAGGACGGGCGCTGAGAAAAAGGCGCGGAGGACAGAAAAGAGCTCCTAGTTATCAAGAGTGCGGCTCCCTTCTCGAGGCACGCGGCTCTGCCCGCAGGCCCCCTGCTCCCCTCAGGGCTCGGCTCCAGAGCGCCTCACCTGCCCGCTGCACACACTGAGAGGACACAGCCAGTCACGGGCATCGACATGTGCAGAATAAAAGAACAAACAGTATGTATCCTCCTGTACTCGTTCAGTAACTCCTCCCTCTCTCCCTGGATTATAAATTACTTCAGAACAAACATCATTTACTTTCAATTCCATAGCATAAGTAGTTCAGAAACTTGTCAAATGGGCATAAAGTGCGATTTCCTTCTATTTTGTTAAATTTGTCTAGCTCAAGTCATAGTTTCTGCTCCCACTGACACGAAAAGCCACAAAAAAGCAGTGGGTAATAGCTTAACATGAAATTCCCTCTGGAAATGCCAAAGCATTGCTCGGTATTACCTAAATTCTTAAACTGTCTCCCTCTTATTTTCCAGGTCATTTTAGCTTACGTGAAATAACATTTATATCAACCAGTAAATCGAATGACCATCAGAGTTAGAGCACGATCCCTGGGGAGCCACCCTCAGAGGGCAGGGCAGGCCCTGGGCTGGGTATCTGCCCCGTCCCACCACTGCACACTCCTGCCTGGCAGTCCATATCCTAATCAAGCTCCTGTAAGTTTGGTATAAAAATCCACATTGATCTGTGAAGCTGGAAGGAACAAACCTAAGAGGATCCCTCTTGTTGTACTTGCGTATCATTGGTGGAAAAACCTGAGGCCCAAAAAAGTTCCAGGAACTTATTCAAAGAGAGATAAGAGTCACCCTCAGGCCTTCTGATTCCACACTTGGTGGCGTCTCCACTGCACTGTGCACGTGAGGGTCCCTAGAGTCTGACAAGGGTAGTCATGAAAATGGGCTTCAGGGACCATCGCCAGCTCCCGAGGTCAGCCCCAGGGGGCCCACTCGTGACACGGCCTCTAAGACGGGCAAAGGAATAGAGGTAAGAAGTTGCCAGTCACTGAGTCGGCCATTTCAAGAGAACAGGAACATTAAAGCAAACAATACCTGGATCGGAGAGGACTTCTTTAGCAGCTGCTATGTCAATAAACTTCCTCTCGGCTTTTTTCTTTTCCTCTTCATTCTGGAAGTTATCCGGGTGCCACCGCAGTGCTAACTTTCGGTACGCTTTGATGATTTCTTGTTTTTTGGCATTTCTGAAGGGTGGTAAAATTAATTCATAACCGTTAGTTAAGAAGTGTCCAACATACTGCCAGGAGGAGCCAAAAGGGGCAGGGAGGGGGATCCCACTGGCAGGTCAGCTGCCCGGTTTTCTGAATACGCATCGTAACCGGCTGACCGTCATCCCCAGCGCTCCGCGTGACCCTTACGGTCGCCAGGCTTCCTGATGTCAGAATCTCACCAGGAACAAATTTAAGTGCTCCTGAGCTTTACAATTCTCCCTTAAGAAAACTGCACTGATGCACTTTTAAACTTTCTGAATTTCCAAACTACCATGACTCGATTCTTGGCATTAAAAGAGACAGTGACTCTTTGAAGCCCACTTTGTATTTTGCTCCTGGGTATTAGCTTACTCAGAAAGAACAAAGTTTCAGACTGTTGATTGAAAGATTGATGGTTCCCCTGTTCAGGGAAGGTGGGTCTAATATAAAAGCAGGTATTGAGTAGATTACATTCTCCCTGTGCCTTCAAGTTCATTCTGAAAGTGCCACTTTATTTTTAGGCCTAAAGAAGTTATCTTTTCCCCAGCCCCTCTCTCCCTCCTGTCCCCACCAAAAGAAAGCTCACTCCCACCTCTTTACCCTTCTTAAAAAATCTAGGCCCAGGACCTATTCATGCCATAGTGTCCTTTCTTTGTCACCAACTACTAATTCTCCACCATTGCATGACTAGTCTCTATCAAATTTATCTGTAATATATTCAAAACAGCTTTATGATATTCAAGATGGTTAGGGTTTCATCTATGACTGAAATTACCTAAGAAAAGGAAATGAATCAGAGGGGAAAAAAGAGCAACAATTAGCTTTAAAACAGTTGATTAAAAATAACAATGTGAATTTTAAATTTATAACTCACCTTTTTACTCCCAAGATTTTATAATAATCTCGTTTCTGCGACTGTTTCAGTAGCCTCTGTGCTTTCTCTAGACCTTCTCGAATCTGCTGGTCATTCTCATTGTGTTCCTGAGCAGTTTCATAGTCCCGAATGGCTGTCAAAATATGTTGAAGACAATGCTGTTGAAATGAATTAAATGCTTGTGACCTTTACAAACCCTGCAAATGTGACACTGAAGCCACCATCCTCAACCCCTCCCTCTGCCATTACTAAGAGCCTAAGAAGTGATATCACCTTAATAGTTTTGTTCAAAACCACGAAAGGCATAATTAAGGCTGAATTAGGTAGCCTACTGCTCCCGTTCAGTAAAAGCCACACTGCTTGTTTACCTGCCCACCCTCCCACATTATCTTCCCCACAACTGTAAGGTGTCTTAATATCAGCACTTTATGCAAAGCAATGAAGTGCCTGTTGCACAGGAAAATAAGACAGCAGCAAAGAAAAGCTCCGTGGGTAGCTATGGGGCCACGGCTCAGAAGGGTGAGAGGCTCAGGGACCTGGAGAAACCCTCAGCAGTCAGAACGAGCAGTTCACCCACAGGTTTCAACACAAACTATTACAAACCTGATTTTTTTTTTTTAAGTATCAATCAAAACAGAAAGACACATACAGTCCTGGTATGGGAAGTCTGATGACAATTCACATGGCATCTTTCTTTTCATATTATTTTAAATATTTAGAAAATACAAGGCCTCTGGATATCTAACGTCATGCAGAGCAGAGGCCTCTCCTTAGAAGGACCTGCTGGCAAGCCTGGCCCTTGGCGGACGACCGTAAGTTGGGTTTCAGCAGTGGATTTCACCCTTCCCTGATAAGAATGGCTGGCCTACCTAAACGGTTTGTATAAACAATGTGGTTTACGCTAAACATCTCGCCTTGTGGGCATTCTGGTATGGGCTAGGCAGAAGGTGCCTACCTGGCCAGCCCCCAGTAAAGACCCTGGGCGGGCCCTGGTTCTCGGAGGAATTAAGCTTGTCTTGCTTGATTTCACAGACTCTTGGAATCTTCCACCCGGTTTCCTCTGGATTTCACCCATGTGCCTTTTCCCTCTGCTGATCTTGTTTGTATCCTTTCATTAGGATAAATCTTAGCCCTGAGAACAACTGTGTGCTGAGTCCCAGTGTCCTCCTCCTGAATCACCTAATCTGGGGGTAGTAATTTTTCTCACTGTCCTCCTTGGACAGAGAACTTAAATAATGGATTGTTGGGTTCAAATTCTCATTTTTTATGGAAGTGCATTTCACTGTAGGAAAGCCATCTCTCTGGACAACAGGCCTGAGCATTCATCTTGGCAACTGCTAATCCTGGAAGGGGTTTAGAAGGCACCTTGGGCAGGTTTAAAATGAGAAAGATATTAGAATAAGGTGGACAAATTTAGTTAGCCTGCGCTACATAGAAAAATGAACCAATACTACCTTCGGCTCATGGGGGAAGGGGGGACGCTTCAAGCTATTATCCTAATTCCTGCCTCAATGCATTAATATTAAATATTAACATGAAACATTAATATTACTGTCACTCAACCAACAGTGACATCATAAAATACCTTTCCAATTTAGCACACAGACACAAAGCCATTATAAATAGTAGTGAGGTTTAACTTGCAATATGCATAGCACTTGATACCACAACCTAGTAAAGAAATACACTTGAAATTTAGTACAAGGGGAAAATGTTTCAATATACTCAATTTTTCTACTTATGCAAACCCTACATTTAAAACATGTTTTCATTCTTAAATGTTCAGAGTATCTTCCCCAAAGCAGTCTTCTGTCTCCTATCTTTCATTAACACTTAAGGTAGATACATTTTTCCCAATACAGGAAAGATATAAAATGATAAGTTGTTTCCTAAAATTCACGATTACAGGTAGTTAACTGATCAGGAACTTAATATGGATGATGTAAGACTTTCCATGGACATAAACTAGACAGCTCATTCTTAGTTATATTTTCTCATAGTCCACTCTCTAAGGGGGTATCTTCAAAAAGAAAAAAGTAAATGACACCCAATTATGTTCCATATTATATGTCCCATATAACTGAACAGCTGTAAAGATTACAATAAGCCAGAAATATTAAGGTCCTTAATGAATAGTATGTTACATATTAGCCAAATCATTTTCTAACCTCTGAACCTAAAAACTCTGATCCTTCCCAAATTCTTTTTCTTCTGTGTGCCCCTCACCCAGTTCTTAAGGAGCAGTGCAAACAACCAGGGCAAGACGGCAGACAGTAAGTAAGTACAGGAATTTCCTGTCTTCTATCCCACTATCCCACAAAAATTACAAAAAATAATATAACCATGGCAGCCCTGAAAACTACAGCAGACCAGAAATTTTGACAAATTTCTGGAAGAGAGAAGGCAAATAGGATCACATTAATAACGAATAAACCTAATAGAACCACAATCCAAATACGCACTGAAAAGAGGCCCTAGCAGATTTGGAAGCTGTTCTTTTTGGCCAAGGGTTCTGAGTTTAGCAAGCGGGAGGACCTTTAAGGCAATCATCAGGTTACTTCGTGAGATGACTAAGCAGTGGCTGGGCAGCCTCTGCCCCTGTATGTGGAGCAGCTGGCTGCAGCATTAACCCCAAGCAGGGCCCAAGAACTCTCGTCTCTAAGCAGAATAGAAAATGCGCATGTGGAAGGCCCCTGACGTGTGCTGCTGGGCCCAGGAAGAGAAGCAGGGCTGAGCCCACGGGTACCCAAGACCTCCACAACAGGTCTGCAATAAACACAGGAAAAGCAGTTGCACCCAGAATTTAAACACCAAAGGACTCCACCTGGTAAGTTAACTGTGTGAAGTCCTGCTCATTTGGGCAACTGGGCAGGATGACAGGCACGTAGGGAACGTCTTCCTGTGAACAGGTCCCACCCACTTAAAGCCAGCGTGAGCTCCCCAATAAGGAGGAGCATTTGAAAAGAGAGATACACACAATACGCACAGCTGCAAATGGCTCCCCTCTCTCTCACACTCCATTACTCCATTAGCAAGCCCCAAATCATCTTCCCTTCAACATCTATCCAGACTTAACCGTTCCTCACCACTTCCACACTTACCACTGTGATGCAGTCCACCATTAATACACCTGAACAGCTGTAACAGCTTCAAAAGGTGTTCATAAGGTGTTCCCAGCTTCTACCTTACTCCCCTAAAAGTCTGTTCTCAAAACAGGGACCTTAGAGGCCCTTTTAAAGAGTTCATCAGACCTCCAATATAATATGCCCCGTGGAGCATCAGCTTTCTCCTCCTGCCTATCACACAAAACAAGGTAAATGGCGGGGTGACGTATGGGGGGACACAGCATTCTCAGCACAACAAATACAAGGAGACTGTTCAAAGGCTGCTACAATTAACTAATAGCAGCCATGAATCTAAGATGAGAGGAAGAGCAAACAGTGAGAAAGCCCTAAGAGAAAAGATCACAGAAAATGCCAGCAAAATACACTATGAGAATGGACTCACCCTGAAGTGAGTGACAACCTACATCCTGTACCTAGTACAAGAAGCATGAGATCTGGAGCAGACACGGTGGAGATAATGCAGAGGCCTTGCTGGGGAGAAGACAAGAAAGAGAAAATACAATGAGTGACAAGAGCAAAGAGCCCTGGGCAACACATCCCAGGCAACTTGGAGACCGTGTGCTCTCTGCAAGTGGCGGGCTCACCCAGAAGTGCAAAAGATACAGCCCTTTGGTGTAGCAAAGGAAGTGGGCAGAGGGGCAACAGGGCTGGCAGCAGACGACCTCCTGGACACAGTTTGGTTCAGAGAAACAGAGAGGGCAGGGCTATAGAGAAAGGCCATTTTAGCAGGAAGCAGAATGTCTGTGGAAACAGTGAAGCAGAAAGTACAGCAACTGTTAAGTATAGAAGCTGCCTGTCCCCAGCACCCCTTTACACACACACACACACACACACACACACACACACACACCAGAGGACTGTCCCACAGATAGCCAGGGCAAGGTAATTCAAGTCATTTTATGCTGAGCAATAATGTTTTTTATCTGGCACAGTCTCAATTAAAAGCCGTTTAAATTTTAAATTAAAAACAGGAAAAGAACACCAAAACTTACCTGATGAACATGCATCAAAACAACATAGCCAAAGAATATATGAAAATTCTAAGCAAACGTTATGGCATAAATTTTTAAAACTTTAATCCAATCACCTCTATTAAGGGTAATCACAAAGCACAATAAGAACTCAGCAAAGAGTGAGACAAGGAAGAGGTAAAAATGTGAGTAATCAGAACTCAAGAAAAATAAGAACAAATTAAAACTATCATGGAAGTGAAGATGAAATGAGAAGAAGCACAAGGGAGAAGAAGCATATGGGGAAAAAATAAGGACCTAATAAAATGAAATGGAAATAGAGTTTAAAAAACTATAGAGAAAACAATTATGGCTATAGATGATGAGCAAAGAGGATACAACCAGTACTTAACTGAATCTGTGAAGGAGAAAACCAAACCAATATAACAAAACAATTCAGATTAAATTTAAGAAAACTTTCCTGAAATAAAAGATGAATCTATGTCTTGAAAAGTGCACAGTAGGTGCACCAGGGCACAGTGGCTGAGACGGTCAACCCTGAGATACATCCTAGTAAAATCAACACGCCCAAAAGATAAGGGCTTTTTGGACAGCCAAGCCAAAACCAAACAATCTGGCCCCAGGTTTTCCATAGCAATATTCAGTGCAGAAGAAAATGGGAAAATAACTATAAGATATGCAGAAAAAGTGTGAACAAAGGATCTTATCATCTAGCCAAGCCATCCTTCAAGTATAAAAGGTACAAACAGCTTTGAACATAGAAGAAATCAGAAAATTTTCCCAGGAGCCCCTCAAGGAAACTACTATTGGATGAATTCACCAAGAAAAGGCTAGAGAAAGCATGGTCAAAGGAATGCTGGTACACATTAAATATAGCCAATGTAGAACTGAGACTAAAACAAACCAGGGAATTACAGTGATAGGGTAGAGTGTATGCGCTGCCAATGCAGAAGGGATACAGCTATCAAGAAGTGAGAAAATAAAGGGGAGAAAAGATGAGAAAGTAAGTTCATTAATTCCCACCAATCACAGCTAAAGCAATCAGGAAACATCACCCACTAATGAGCAACAGGCAAATAATTACAATTTCATTAACAAGTCTTAAGTGGTAGGGGAAAGGGAAAGAAGAGGAAGAAACATGCTAATATCCTTCCTTGCTGTAGGAAACTAATATATATTGCCCAAAGAAAGAGGGCTAAGTTAATAAACCTATAAAAATAACCAAGAAGAAAAATACAAACCTTCTAAACTATTAGAATAGTATATACAAAATAATACAGGCCAAATAACAAAAATTCTCTGAAAAATAGAATAAGAGTACTCAGACCAAATATATTTGTCACACCAATAAGTATAAATGTGCTTATTAACTCACCTATTTAAAAGAATTTCATACTGGATCACAAAGCAAAACGCAACTCTATGCAAGAAACACACCTGAAATGAAGTGATTCCAAAAAGTTGAAACTAAAAGTATGGTCAAAGTCTCACCAGGCAAATGCAAATAAAATTTGGTTCACTATCTTAACATCAGATAATTAGAATTTAGGTTAAAAACATTAAACAGAGGGAATTCCCTGGCGGTCCAGTGGTTAGGACTCAGCACTTTCACTGCCGTAGTCCTGGATGCAATCCCTGTTCGGTGAACTAAGATCACATAAGCCACTCAGCATGGCCAAAAAAAAAGCATTAAACAGAGCAAAAAAGGGGGAGTGTAGAAATATAGTGAAGACATATTACGAATATCTGTGCATCAAATAAAAAAGCAGCAACCATTTATAAAGCAGAAATTATAAGAGACACTACAGAGAGGTAAGGACACTAGTAGTGGAAGACTTCAACCTCTCTGTTCATATCAGATCAAGTGGCCCCAAAAAAAGGCAAGAAAAGGAAGACCACAATATAAGGTGGATCTGATTGATATGCCAAACTCTGTCCCAGAAACGAAAGAGTACATCTATTTTCAAGTCCCTGACTCATGAAGTCAGCCATTTTAGGCCAAAAATAAGACAGTAATAAATTCCAAAAAATGGAAGTAGTAAAAACATTCTTTCATCAAAATGTTTTAACACTGGAAATTAATAGTAAATCAGAAAATAGGGCTTTTCCACCTAGGCTCTGTGCACCATTTTTAAACCCTCCAACAACTCTTATGACAAAGAAATATAAAAATAAGAATTGCAAAATATCTAGAAAATAATAATACTGAAAATACTACCGTTCAGAACCGACAATTCATAACCTTAGTGGTTCAATAAAAATTAAAGGTGAAAAATGAATTAATTATGAGATTCAAAGTTAGAAAAAAAATTGTAGGACAAAAATAGAAATTAATGGGGCTTCCCTGGTGGTGCAGTGGTTGAGAGTCCGCCTGCCGATTCAGGGGACACGAGTTCGTGCCTCGGTCCGGGAAGATTCCACATGCCGTGGAGAGGCTGGGCCCGTGAGCCATGGCCACTGAGCCTGCGTGTCCAGAGCCTGTGCTCCACAACGGGAGAGGCCACAACAGTGAGAGGCCCACGTACCGCAAAAAAAAAAAAAAAAAAAAAAAAAGAAATTAATGAAACCAAAAAAGATCAAAATTGTTAAGTCAAGCTTACTTCTTAGCAGAAATGAATAAAAACCTCTAACCTAGTCAAGAAAAGGAAACAAGCTCAAATACAAAAAGCAGTAAGTGAAAAATAATCAAAGAGATAGAAGAAATTAAATTGAGACTACTTTGCTAAATTCTCTACAAATAAATTTGAAAACTCAAGAGAGTAACTCAAACCCAGTCCGAAAGAGACAGAAAATCTAAAAAGAACAATTTTCATAGAGAAAGTTGGCAAAACCCCACCTCCCAATAAAGCAGTGGGCTCTCCATGGAGATTCCATAACACTGAAACAGGAAACTTTCCAAATAATTACAAAAAACTACCCTAACAGTTTTCTATATATGAAAGTCCAGGTTAAAAATCATTTTTCCTCAGAATTTTTTGAGAATATTGCAATACTCCTTTCTGGAATTGATAGAAGGACAGGGAGAGGGCATCATCAGGAGAATTTAACAGTCATAAATGTGCAGGCTGCTAACAGCAGAGCTTCAAAATACATAAAGGAAAAAAAGGACAATATTAAAGGGAAAGGTAGGAAAGTCTGCAATTTCCACACCAGGTAAAGTTCCCTCTCAGTAACTGATGAGAAAACTAACAGAAACATTACACCCAGCAACTGCAGAATACACATTATTTTCAAGTGCACATAGAACATTCAGCAAGATAGAGCCTATGCTGGGTTACAAAACCAGTCTACATACATTCAAAAGGAAACAAATCTAAATAAATTTAAAAGGACAGAACTCAGAGAGAGTATGCTCCCTATGCACAACAGAATTAAATTAGAAATCAATAAGGTACTAAGGAAACCATGAAATATTTTAAAATTAAAACATCTAAATCATCCATGCATCAAAGAAGTAGCCAGAAGGAAAGTTAGAACACATTTCAAATCAAATGACAATGAAAATAAAACAATGTGAGAAGTGCAGCTTTAAATACTTATATTAGGGGCTTCCCCGGTGGCGCAGCGGTTGAGAGTCCTCCTGCCGATGCAGGCGACACGAGTTCGTGCCCCGGTCTGGGAGGATCCCACATACCGCGGAGCGGCTGGGCCCGTGAGCCATGGCCACTGAGCCTGCACGTCCGGAGCCTGTGCTCCGCAACGAGAGAGGCCACAGCAGTGAGAGGCCCAAGTACCGCAAAAAGAAAAAAAAATTTATATTAAAAAAGAAAAGAGGCCTAAAATCATTGATAGTTTAAAATTAAGAAGCTGGAAAAGCAAAAAATAAACCCAAAGGAAGTCTAAAGAGAAGAAATCAATGAAATAATAAAGAAAAATCATGGAAAACATTAACAAATCCGTAAGTTGGTTCCTTCAAAAGACCAACAAAATTGACCAAACTCTAACTATACTGATCAAGAGGGAAAAAAACAACAACAACAACAAAAAAACAAATTGTCACCATTAGAAATGAAGAAGGAATCATCACTTCAGACCTTACAGACTTTAAAAGAATAATAATATTATAAACTTCACAGAACCAAAATCAGCAACATGGGTAAAATGGACAAATTCATGGACGGACACAACGTACAAAAACTAAAACAAGACGAAACAAACAAAAAATATGAATAGCCCTAATTTTTTTTTTTTGGCCACACTGCATGGCATGCAGAGCTTCCCCAACCAGGGATCAAACCCACAACCCCTGCAGTGGAAGCACAGACTCTTAACCACTGGACCACCAAGGAAGTCCTGAATAGCCCTGTATTGATTAAAGACACTGAATTAATCATCAAAAACCTTCCTACTAAGAAAACTCTGGGACCCAAGATGGTTTCACTGGTGAATTCTCCCAAACTTTAAAGAAGAAATCACACCAATTTTATACAATTCTTGCAGACAATGCAGGAGACCGGAACAATTTCTAACTAATTGAGTTCAGTACAACCTTAACACTAAAATCTGACAACGATATTACAAAAAAGAAGTTACAGAGCAATGAACACAGATGCACACTTCTTAAAATACTAGCAAGTCAAATCCAGCAATATCTAAAAAAGGATAATACATCATGTCCAAGAAAAGTTTATCCCAATAATTCCAGGTTGATTTAACTTCAGAATATCAATGTAATTTTTCACACTAACAGAATAAAGGAGAAAAACAAATATATACATAACACTCTAGAACTCTAACAAAAGGAAACAATAAATTTTAAGTGGGTAAATATTTGAACACTTCACAAAGAAGGTATTTGAATAAACAAGCAGCACATGAAAAAGTATTAAACAACCTCAATCATCAAAGAAACACATATTAAAGCCACAATGAGATACTACTAACACATACCAAAACGTATAAAATTAAAGACTCACAACACCAAACATTTGCAAGGATGTAGCAACTGGAACTCTCATGCTTTACTGATGAAAGTGTAAATTTTAAATTACTTTTTAGAAAAGGGCCTAGCAGTTTCTTTTAAAACTAAGCATACACCTTATTACCCTGTGACTCAACAATTCCATTCCTAGGTATTTAGACAAAGTAAGTGAAAACATGTCTAAAAAAAGCCTTGCAGAATAATGTTCATAGCAGCTTTTTTCATGCTAACTAAAATCAGCCCAGGTGTCCATTAATATGAGAATGGATAAAGTATGGTATACCCATACATTGGAATATTCTTCAGGGATAGGATTAATGATGAAATATTGAATGCTTTCCCCTCTTTTACAGTAGAAAGAGAAAGTCACAGCCTTCCAGCCCACTACCTGTCTTTAAAATACATCTTCATTGGAGTACAGTCTCGTCTACGTGTTTGCGTTTTGTCTATGGCTGCTCTTGCACTGCAGTGGCAGAGCTGAGCAGGAGCAACAGAGACTGCACGGCTCGCAGAGCCTGTAATTTTTACTCTCTGGGCCTTTACAGAAAAAGTTTGCCAACTTCTGCTCTTCAGCAATAAAAAGGAATGAACTGCCAATGACTATAACAACATGAAAAAATCTCAAAAACATGCCAAATGAAAGAAGCCTTATACAAAAGAGGACATACTATATGGTTCTGTTGATATGAAGATCTAGCGTTGGTAAAACTAATCTATGACGGAGAGAATCTGCATAACGGCTGCCTGTAGGGGTAGGATCGGGACCGCCTGGTAAAGGACAAGAGGATGATGTCCTGTTCTGCATCTTGACAGGAGTTTGGCTTTGACAAAGACTCTCTTACACCAAAACTTCAGACTGGCTCCTCGGAGTAAATCTTCTTTCTGACTAAGGCCCAACCTTGGGCTTCCCTCTCTCTCCTTGCAGAATCCAGGTTGAGCAAGAATCCTGCTAAGATTCCCCACCCTTGGTATCTGAACAAATTTGAGTTTGATATCTGATCGAATTCCCCCTCCCCTACTCTGGCCTGCCTTCACCAAGAACTCAGCTGAGTCCCTCTAGCAAGACCCTCCCCTCTCCCTAACGCTTCCTCTTTGTAATTTCGCATCCAGGGACCACGCGCCACCTCTGCTCCTTGGTTAGAAATCCCACTTGTCCTCTCTAGAGTCAGACTGGAGCCCAAACTTTCTCTCTCTCACTCTCTCACTGCCAGAGCCCAGGGCAGTGCCCCCAACACCTACCGTGACAGCCGCCACCCCCTCCGCCCCGAATAAAGTCCTCCTTAAGGTCTTTAACAAGGGTCATGAGTAATTTTTCTCTTTAACAGGCTGCATGGATATCAGAACTCAGGACTGGTATCCCTAAGATCTGTACCTTTCATTTTATCTATTGGGCTGGCCAAAAAGTTCGTTTGGGTTTCTCCGTAAGATGTTACAGAAAAACCCAAACGGACTTTTTGGCCAACCCAATACAATTACCTCCTAGTTAATAAGAAGCAAGGTGAAGTATCTGGGAAAAAGTAAACCAAAATCTACAACTTTTTTTTGAAATGCATCTAAAAAAGATAAACTGATGGATACATGGAAGGACAGAGACAGATAAATGTGATAAAACATAGTAAAATGTTAATTTTAGAATCTAGACGGGGAGGACATGATTGTTCACCGTAAAATTCTTTCAACTGCTATCTTTGAAATTTCTCATAATAAAATGTTGGGGGTAATGCTTACCTGCTGTGAGACTGTCATAACATAGACGATGAAAATAACTCTTCTACCACTGTGTTTTACACATATTCATCCTTAGACTATAAAGGGGAAGTTTTATCCAAGTACCCTTACAATACAGATTCACTATTAGCACAGAAGTATGAGAGAACCGTGAGATATTTCTGACATTACAAAGGGCTGAACAATTTTAAGTCAAGCTTTCATCGATGGAACTACCTCCTACAGTAGACCACATTCTAGCACTGGACTCTGAGGGCAAAAGCCTAACCGTTAAACAGGGAAGAGACGAACTACTTTTAATTCTGTACACAGGGGCGTAAGGCGGCCTGCTCCCTAACTGAACCTGATACGTGACCGTGCTTTATACATGTGTTTTGTTGAAATTTTTATAGTGGAAAAGAGATAACAGTGCTAACAGTAACGTACCAAAAGAGAGTTCCAGTTCCTGTCAGATTGTAAAACTTTAACTCTTGTGCAGTAAGTTCTCTATCAACAGTTAAGAAACATCACCAGCTGCACTCAGAGCGCTGGAGTACACAGACACAGACCATGTACGTAGTCTGTTTCAATTTAAGATGGTAAGAGATTCTTGGGTTTTTTGTTTTTGTTTTTTTCGCTTTTAAAGAAGCCACTTCACTGTTTGAGGTCACACCTGTTTGTCACAGGTAATCACTTTCTTGTTAACCGGCAAATAAAAAGCCAAAACAGAAACATACCCTACTTCCTCCTCTCTAAAGCTACCCGCTGTCCTAGTCAAATGCTGTCACCTTTGGGAAAGGCAAAACACCCTTTCAATTCCCCTGCCTTCTGGGCTTCTGTTCTGACTACATCTTCTCCCACACCGGCAGTGTCCTTCCCTGATACTTCCTGAACATTTTTTTTTTATTTACAATACCTTAAGCTCTTGACCATTCAGAAATGAGCCTTGTAACATTATCTTTTTCTGCTGAATAATACTGCTTCACTCCCGTGAATGTTTTCTATTTCCCTATCTACATATTAAATTCATGGATTCCTTGGTATTTCCTACAGGAAGTCAGAGGGTTGGCACTATAGGGGGGGCAATGTTTTCTGACTGGCATGCTAGGCAAGTGTGTTGAATCTAAGCTAACTGGTAGATGTGCTAATCCCCACAGAGCAGGTACCTCTGCGATCTTCCCTGTAACCATGCACTTTTCAAAAGAAAAGAGGAGGCTGCAGCTGTGGCTAAATAGACTGGCTGTGAATAAAAACAGAGGCAGGACGTACAGTCATGAAATTTACAGCCAAAGGAATTAAGCAACCCACATACGGTATCTTACCCTAGTTGTCTTTGCAAAAGAGTAGCCATTTTTCTGTTCTAACTACCTGCTTCCAACTCCTTAGGTGAAGCTAAACTAGGATGCATCTAAGGCAAGATTCGAGTTTCAGAAATAACTGCTTTCAAGATTCTGATTACACTTGTGCATGGTTATGACTGGTGTGTAAAAATATCAATATATAAGCAGCCTCCAAACTTTAGATATGATCCTAAATAGAGCCAGCATTTTCCAATAAAGACAAACCTCTTCTACTTCTCCTCCCTAAATCAGGAGCCAAGGACCCCTGGCCGACAAACTTGAAAAAAGAAGCAGCCATGAGAAATCTGATCCACTCAGAAAAACATGGTCTCCTTCCTGCCTGGGGATGAGCCCCATAGCCACATACCTAACCGCCATGCTGCCCAATGTGTGTGCTATCATAGACACTTGCCTGAAATTCCATTAATCTGATATTCTTTAGGGTTAAAAATGCTTATATCACAAGGAATAGAAATCTACCAGTGTTTTATACAAATATCTTAAATTTGGCCACTTTTCCTAAAATACAAGCTGTTTTGGGGGCATAAGAATGCTGACGCGAGGAGGTGGTATGAACTTTGAACACAGAATACTTTTGTGGACTAGAGAGGACTTAGCATCAGTAGGCAGAGTCCTAGAATAAGCAAGAAGGCACAAGAATCTGGTTACAGAACATCACAGGATGTCAAAGATAAAATACATCTATTTCACAATTTGGCCCAGGCTGGCCCTTCATCCAGAAAAAAAATGCTAGCTGGTTCCTATTCTCAGAATTCTGGATACTATTAGTAATACTAAAATAACAGCTGTGTCAAATGGAGTTAACACAGCAGTCATAGGTCAGACCTAGAAGCTAGCTACCCCAGTAAGTACCATTTGTATAGAAAAGTCAATGCAAGTTCCAAACAACTATCTAAAAATGAGTACAATGGAAACCATGTCCTAGGAGCACTGTACTAATAAGCATCACTTTCTGAGCGTCATCTTCTTTGACTGTCACAACAGCCCTATGTAATAGGTACTATTCTCATTCCTATCTTACAGATAAGGAAAGTAAAACATAACAGGCTAAGTTACTTGATTGAAATCACACGGCAAAAATAAACGGCACACTCCAAAGATATACAGATGGCTAACAAACATATGAAAAGATGTTCAACATCACTAATCATTAGGGAAATGCAAATCAAAACCACTAGATATCACTTCACATCCATTAGAATGCCTACAATTAAAAAAAAACAAACAGAAAATGTGTTGAGGAGAACAGAGAGAAATTGGAACCCTTGCAACACTGCTGGTGGGAATGCAAAATAGTACAACCACTACGGATAAAGCAATGTGGTGGTTCTTCAAAAAAGTAAAATTACTTTATGATCCAGCAATTTTACTTCTGGGTATACATCCAGAAGAACTGAAAGGTGGGTTGAAGAGGTATTTGTACAGTCATGTTCTAGTAAGTAGAATCCCCTAATATCTTTCCTGATCATTCTATCATAAGCCCCAAATTAATAAATCTCCATGTTCCATTATTCACTAATCTAAACCTATTTTTTCTTCATTCATTATATACCTACCATCATTTTAAAACTGCTGATTGAAAAAAGAGTAAAACCAGCAAACATAATACAGAAAGGCTTCATATATTAACTCAGGATTTCAACATATTATTTTACCTTTAAGTAAGGTTACTACTCGGTTACATCATTTACTAAACCTCTGATTCAAATCCAAACAAGGCAAGTAACGCCGTTCAGTTTCAACTATACAAACTTACACCCTACCCAGCCCCCAACCCAAAATAAAAGACCTAGCAACCCAATGTCTCTCTCTCTCCATGAGGTTGCTTGATTTTCATAGTTGTGACTAAACAATCATTTTATTCTTCTAAAACCATAATTCAGAAAGATCCTGCAATGCACAATATAAACTCCCCCAAAAAGACAAAGAATAAACTCCTATGTTTTTAAAAATTTTAAATGCTAAAATAGACTTCAAAGACAGACCTATTCTATTAAATTAGTATTAAGCATATTTTTCTTCAAGAATTAAGCTGTCAAATTTCTCTAAAAACTAAAGTTGGTTTAATATTCAAGATACAAAGGCATCTTTCAACTTATATTTAGCAGCCTACAAGTTTTATTTTTTTATTTATTTATTTTTGGCTGCATTGGGTCTTCGTTGCTGCGCACGGGCTTTCTCTAGTTGCGGCAAGCAGGGGCTACTCTTCGTTGCAGTGTGCAGGCTTCTCATTGCGGTGGCTTCTCTTGTTGCGGAACACGGGCTCTAGGCACACGGGCTTCAGTAGTTGTGGCACACAGGCTCAGTAGTTGTGGCTCGTGGGCTCTAGAGCGCAGGCTCAGTAGTTGGCGCACGGGCTTAGTTGCTCTGCGGCATGTGGATCTTCCCAGACCAGGGCTCAAACCCCTGTCTCCTGCATTGGCAAGCGGATTCTTAACCACTGTGCCAACAGGGAAGTCCCTTAACCCTTTTCTCTTAACAGCTAAGCTTAAATTCTTCTACAGCATCGCTGATTTCACAGTTAGAGCTGAGGGTTCACATACAGATAAGAAAAGTACACTATGATGAAGCATTCCAATAACTAACTGGAATGCAAAATCCTAGAATATAGCCATCTAGGAGCTCAAAAGTGAAAAGAGCAAGTATGCGAAAGGGATCTATGTAGACCACATGCCTTACTGATGCATTCTTAAGACTCTTAAAACTCATCATTTTGATCGCATACATTTCAAGCCTCAATCAGATCTCAAAGACTATAGTATACAAATGTCCCACAGTGTAACCAGAGTTGTCAACACTCCCAGGAAACCATTTAGAAGCAAATTCTTTTTAAATTAAAGAAAGCAGGAAAAAAGTAAATGATCAGTTTGCCTTAAAAATGAGTACCACAGGGCTTCCCTGGTGGCGCAGTGGTTGAGAATCTGCCTGCTAATGCAGGGGATACGGGTTCGAGCCCTGGTCTGGGAGGATCCCACATGCCACGGAGCTACTAGGCCCGTGAGCCACGACTACTGAGCCTGCACATCTGGAGCCTGTGCTCCGCAACGAGAGAGGCCGCGATAGTGAGAGGCCCACGCACCGTGATGAAGAGCGGCCCCTGCTTGCCACAACTAGAGAAAGCCCTCGCACAGAAACGAAGATGCAACACAGCAAAAATAAATAAATTAATTAATAAAAACTCCTACCCCCAACATCTTCTTAAAAAAAAAAAAAAATGAGTACCACAAACCTTTCTCAATTATAAGTGTAGTTATCCGTTTCTTAGTATAGGTTTTACCATTGCTGCAATGCAATTCTTACTACATTTAAAATAGCTGCACAGAAGTTGAGACACAGATGTAGAGAACAAACGTATGGACACCAAGGGGGGAAAACCATGGTGGGGTGGGGATGGTGGTGTGCTGAACTGGGCGACTGGGATTGACATATATACACTGATGTGTATAAAATTGATGACTAATAGGAACCTGCAGTATAAAAAAACAAACAGACAAAAAAACACAACTAATACTAAACTTTCTTTGGGGTATTTGTATGGAAATATGTTAATATAAATGTTTCAGACATTACATGAAATTTCTAAAAATCTTACATGTTCTGGTATAATGCTATAAGTCATAATTCTAGTTATTACTTTAAAATGTATATCTCAGAAATAACTAAATTTCCTTGTCAACTGCATTATTATGAACCTTCATCAAATCTTTAACCATGGTCATTTTTAAGTCTTTTGTCATTTACAGAGTTCTGGGTGTACTCTGATGCTTTTGCAAAAATGTTCCTATAAAAGGGTTTCATCCTCAAGGAATTCATGGAAAAGACTGACAAGTACAGGTTTCTGGTAACTGATTACACTGCTGAACTGAATGAATAAGCATTTTCAGAACTCTAATGGAAAACTGATGAATTCATAAAAGTGCTAACAAAAGATCAAGATGAAAAAAAATTAATTACATGGAACTGAGTGAACTGATAAGGATGATTATAATTTTTGTGACTTTCTGTTTGAATAAAAAAAAAATCCCACAAGGACTCAGAGGCAAAATTATACAACTCAATTTTCACTGCAAAGTAAAAGAGCTGTTACAGTGGAGGATTACTGGACTGAATGTCAATATTATGACACAGTATGAGTGTGTTTTGTGTTTGGTAACTGCAATCATTGTTTCTTTTGTTGTGGTCATCCATTTACGATGCTTGGTGTCAGTTTATCTCTTGTAAAAATAAAATACTGTGTGTGTGTGTGTGAAAAAAAATAAAAACATTGCCAATGTTGTACCTCTTCTCATGGAAATTAATAAAATATTAAATGTGGGTTTCCCTGGTGGCGCAGTGGTTGAGAGTCCGCCAGCTGATGCAGGGGACACGGATTCGTGCCCCGGTCCGGGAAGATCCCACATGCCATGGAGCGGCTGGGCCCATGAGCCATGGCCGCTGAGCCTGCGCGTCCGGAGCCTGTGCTCCTCAGCAGGAGAGACAACAACAGTGAGAGGCCCGTGTACCACAAAAAAAAAAAAAAAAAAAAAAATTGTGAAAAAAATGAAATAAAATAAAATAAAATAGTTGCACACTTCATTAAATAAATATGCAGCAATTAACTGGGGGGGAAAAAAGAGTATCACAAACCAAGTTTCACCAGAAAAATACTCTTACTGGTTTTGATTTAAAATGCTTTACTTGCTCTCTAACCCCTGCTCTGGCACCGCCGCCAATACACGCACTCGGCTCTGGGTCACCCCTTACTCATCTCCCTTCAAGCAGAATCTGGTTACCATGCTGTGAGGACACTCAAGCAGCCCTATGGAGTGGTCTAAGAGGAACTGAGGCCGCCTGCCAACAGTTAGTACCAACTTGCCAGCCATCCGTGTGGCTGACAGGGTCTTTGTGCTCCAGCCAGGTCTTCATGCTCCGGCCAGGTGTCAGGCCTGTGCCTCTGAGGTGGGAGAGCCGAGTTCAGGACACTGGTCCACAAGAGACCTCCCAGCTCCACGTAATATCAAACAGAAAAAGCTCTCCAAGAGATCTCCATCTCACAGCTAAGACCCAGCTCCACTCAACGACCAGCAAGCTCCAGTGCTGGATACCCTACGCCAAACAACTAGCAAGACAGGAACAAAACCCCACCCACTGGCAGAGAGGCTGCCTAAAATCATAATAAGTTCACAGACACCCCAAAACACACCACTTGGACGTGGTCCTGCCAACCAGAAAGACAAGATCCAGCCTCATCCACCAGAACGCAAGAACCAGTCCCCTCCACCAGGAAGCCTACAAAACCCACTGAACCAACCTTAGCCACTGGGGGCAGACACCAAAAACAACAGGAACTACGAACCTGCAGCCTGTGAAAAGGAAACCCCCAAACACAGTAAGTTAAGCAAAATGAGAAGACAGAGGAACACACAGCAGATAAGAAGAAAAGTAAAAACCCACCAGACCTAACAAATGAACAGGAAATAGGCAGTCTACCTGAAAAAGAATTCAGAGTAATGACAGTAAAGATGATCCAAAATCTAGGAAATAGAAAGGAGAAAATATAAAAAACGTTTAACAAGGACCTAGAAGAACTAGAGAGCAAACAAACACTGATGAACAACATAATAAATGAAATTTAAAATTCTCTAGAAGGAATCAATAGCAGAATAACTGAGGCAGAAGAATGGAAAAGTGACCTGGAAGATAAAATAGTGGAAATAACTACTGCAGAGCAGAATAAAGAAATAAGAATGAAAAGAATTGAGAAGAGTCTCAGAGACCTCTGGGACAACAATAAACACACCAACGTTTGAATTATAGGGGTCCCAGAAGAAGAAGAGAAAAAGAAAGGGACTGAGAAAATATTTGAAGAGATTATAGTTGAAAACTTCCCTAATACGAGAAAGGAAATAGTCAATCAAGTCCAGGAAGTGCAGAGAGTCCCATACAGGATAAATCCAAGGGGAAACACTCCAAGACACATATTAGTCAAACTATCAAAAACTAAATACAAAGAAAAAATATTAAAAGCAGCAAGGGAAAAGCAACAAATAACATACAAGGGAATCCCCATAAGATTAACAGCTGATCTTTCAGCAGAGACTCTGCAAGCCAGAAAGGAGTGGCAAGACATATTAAAAGTGATGAAATGGAAAAACCTACCACCAACATTACTCTACCCAGCAAGAATCTCATTCAGATTCAACAGAAAACTTAAACCCTTTATTGACAAGCAAAAGCTAAGAGATTCAGCACCACAAGACCAGCTTTACAACAAATGCTAAAGGCACTTCTCTAGGTAGGAAACACAAGAGAAGGAAGAGACCTACAATAACAAACCCAAAACAATTGAGAAAATGGTAATAGGAACATACATATTGATAACTACCTTAAATATAAATGGATTAAATGCTCCAACCAAAAGACACAGGCTGGTTGAATGGATACAAAAACAAGACCCATATATATGCTGTCTACAAGAGACCCACTTCAGACCTAGGGACACATACAGACTGAAAGCGAGGGGATGGAAAAGGATATTCTGCGGAAATGGAAATCAAAAGAAAGCTGGAGGAGCAAATCTCATATCAGACAAAATAGACTTTAAAATAAAGACTAATACGAGAGACAAAGAAGGACACTTTGGGATCAATTCAAGAAAGGATCAATTCAAGAAGAAGATATAACAATTGTAAACAATTATGCACCCAATATAGGAGCACCTCAACATATAAGGCAAATGCTAACAGCCATAAAAGGGGAAATCAACAGTAACACAATAATAGTAGGGGAATTTAACATCCCATTTTCACCAATGGACAGACCATCCAAAATAAAAATAAATAAGGAAACACAAACTTTAAATGATACATTAAAAAAAGATGGACTTAATTGATATTTATAGGACATTCCATCCAAAAACAACAGACTATACTTTCTTCTCAAGTGCTCATGGAACATTCTCCAGGATAGATCATATCTTGGGTCACAAATCAAGCCTTGGTAAATTTAAGAAAACTGAAATCGTATCAAGTATCTTCTCCATACACAACGCTATGAGACTAGATATCAATTACAGGAAAAAATGTGTAAAAAATATAAATACATGGAGGCTAAACAATATACTACTAAATAACCAAGAGATCACTGAAGAAATCAAAGGGGAAATCAAAAAATACCTAGAAACAAATGACAATGAAAGCGCGATGACCCAAAACCCATAAGATGCAGCAAAAGCAGTTCTAAGAGGAAAGTTTATAGCAATACAATCCTACCTCAAGAAAACAAGAAACATCTCAAATAAACAACCTAACCTTACACCTAAAGCAATTAGAGAAAGAAGAACAAAAGAACGCCAAAGTTAACAGAAGGAAAGAAATCATAAAGATCAGATCAGAAATAAATGAAAAAGAAATGAAGGAAACAATAGCAAAGATCAATAAAAGTAAAAGCTGGTTCTTTGAGAAGATCAACAAAATTGATAAACCATTAGCCACACTCATCAAGAAAAAAAGGGAGAAGACTCAAATCACTAGAATTAGAAATAAAAAAAGAGAGGTAACAACTGACGGTGCAGAAATACAAAGGATCATGAGAGTTTAATACAAGCAACTATATGCCAATAAAATGGACAACCTGGAAGAAATGGACAAACTCTTAGAAACGCACAACCTTCCGAGACTGAACCAGGAAAAATAGAAAATATAAACAGACAAATCACAAGCACTGAAAGTGAAACTGTGATTAAAAGTCTTCCAACAAACAAAAGCCCAAGACCAGATGGCTTCACAGGCGAATTCTATCAAACATTTAGAGAAGAGCTAACACCTATCCTTCTCAAACTCTCCCAAAATATAGCTGAGGGAGGAACATTCCCAAACTCATTCTACGAGGCCAACATCACCCTGATACCAAAACCAGACAAAGATCTCACAAAGAAAGGAAACTACAGGCCAATATCACTGATGAACATAGATGCAGAAATCCTCAACCAAATTCTAGCAAACGAATGCAGCAGCACATGAAAAGGCTCACACACCATGATCAAGTGGGGTTTATCCCAGGAGTGCAAGGATTCTTCAATATAAGCAAATCAATCAATGTGATACACCATATTAACAAACTGAAGGAGAAAAACCATATGATCATCTCAATAGATGCAGAAAAAGCTTTTGGCAAAATTCAACACCCATTTATGATAAAAACCTTCCAGAAAGTAGGCATAGAGGGAATTTACCTCAACATAATAAAGGCCATATATGACAAACCCACAGCAAACATCATTCTCAATGGTGAAAAACAGAAACCATTCCCTCTAAGATCAGGAACCAGACAAGGTTGTCCAGTCTCACCACTATTATTCAACATTGTTTTGGAAGTTTTAGCCACAGCAATCTGAGAAAAAAAGAAATAAAAGGAATCCAAATCAGAAAAGAAGATGTAAAGTTGTCACTGTTTGCAGATGACATGATACTATACATAGAGAATCCTAAAGATGCTACCAGAAAACTACTGGAGCTAATCAATGAATTCGGTAAAGTAGCAGGATACAAAATTAATGCCCAGAAATCTCTTGCATTCCTATACACTAATGATGAAAAATCTGAAAGAGAAATTAAGGGAACACTCCCATTTACCACTGCAACAAAAAGAATAAAATATCTAGGAATACAGCTACCTAAGGAGAAAAAAGACCTGTATGCAGAAAATTATAAGACACTGATGAAAGAAATTACTAAAGAGGATACAAACAGATGGAGAGATATACCATGTTCTTGGATTGGAAGAATCAACATTCCGAAAATGAATATACTACCCAAAGTAATCTACAGACTCAATGCAATCCCTATCAAACTACCAATGGCATTTTTCACAGAACTAGAATAGAAAATCTCACAATTTGTATGGAAATACAAAAGACCCCAGATAGCCAAAGCAATCTTGAGAAAGAAAAAACAGAGCTGGAGGAATCAGGCTCCCGGACTGCAGACTATACTACAAAGCTACAGTAATCAAGACAGTATGGTACTGGCACAAAAACAGAAATATGGATCAATGGAACAGGATAGAAAGCCCAGAGATAAACCCACGCACATACGGTCACCTTATCTTTGATAAATGACGCAAGAATATACAATGGAGAAAAGATAGCCTCTTCAATAAGTGGTGCTGGGCAAACTGGACAGCTACATGTAAAAGAATGAAATTAGAACACTCCCTCATACCATACACGAAAATAAACTCAAAATGGATTAAAGACCTTAATGTAAGGCCAGACACTATAAAACTCTTAGAGGAAAACATAGGCAGAACACTCTATGACATAATCACATCAAGATCCTTTTTTGACCCACCTCCTAAAAAAAGGAAAAAAAACAAAAATAGACAAATGGAACCTAATGAAACTTAAAAGTTTTTGCACAGCAAAGGAAACCATAAACAAGACGAAAAGACAACCCTCAGAATGGGAGAAAATATTTGCAAATGAAGCAACTGACAGAGGATTAATCTCCAAAATTTACAAGCAGCTCATGCAGCTCAATATCAAAAAAAACAAACAACCCAATCCAAAAATGGGCAGAAGACCTAAATAGACATTTCTCCAAAGAAGATACACAGATTGCCAACAAACACATGAAAGGATGCTCAACATCACTAATCATTAGAGAAATGAAAATCAAAACTACAGTGAGGTATCACCTCACACCAATCAGAATGGCCATCAAAAAATCCACAAACAATACATGCTGGAGAGGGTGTGGAGAAAAGGGAATCCTCTTACACTGTTGGTGGGAATGTAAATTGATACAGCCACTATGGAGAACAGTATGGAGGTTCCTTAAAAAGACTAAAAATAGAACTACCATGCGACGCAGCAATCCTACTACTGGGCATATACCCTGAGTAAACCATAATTCAAAAAGAGACATGTACCAAAATGTTTATTGCAGCACTGTTTACAATAGCCAGGACTTGGAAGTAACCTAGGTGTCCATCAACAGATGAATGGATAAAGAAGATGTGGCACATATACACAATGGAATATTACTGAGCCATAAAAAGAAAGGAAATTGAGTTATTTGTAGTGAGTGAGGCGGATGGACCTAGAGTCTGTCATACAGAGTGAAGTAAGTCAGAAAGAGAAAAACAAATTCCGTATGCTAACACATATATATGGAATCTAAGAAGAAAAAAAAAAGGTCATGAAGAACCTAGGGGCAAGACGGGAATAAAGATGCAGACCTACTAGAGAATGGACTTCAGGATATGGGGAGGGAGAAGGGTAAGCTGGGACAAAGTGAGAGAGTGGCATGGATACATATACACTACCATATGTAAAATAGATAGCTAATAGGAAGCAGCCACATAGCACATAGCACCACATAGCACCGAGATCAGCTCGGTGCTTTGTGACCACCTACAGGGTGGGATAGGGACGGTGGGAAGGAGGGAGACACAAGAGGGAAGAGATATGGGGATATATGTATATGTATAACTGATTCATTCTGTTATAAAGCAGAAACTAACACACCATTGTAAAGCAATTATACTCCAAAAAAGATGTTAAAAATAATAAAAATAAATAAATGTATTAAAAATAAAAGAAGTAAAAATAGAACTACCTACCATACAACCCAGCAATCCCACTACTGGGCATGTACCCTGAGAAAACTAGAATTCAAAAAGAATCATGTACCACAATGTTCATTGCATTTACAATAGCCAGGACATGGAAGCAACCTAAGTGTACATCGGCAGATGAATGGATAAAGAAGATGTGGCACATATATACAATGGAATATTACTCAGCCATAAAAAAACCAAAATTGAGTTATTTGTAGTGACATGGATGGACCTAGAGACTGTCATACAGAGTAAAGTTAAGTCAGAAAGAGAAAAACAAATACCGTATGCTAACACATATATATGGAAATCTAAAAAAAAAAAAAAAAAAAATGGTTCTGAAGAACCTAGGGGCAGGACAGGAATAAAGACATAGAGAATGGACTTGAGGACACGAGGAGGGGGAAGGGTAAGCTGGGACGAAGTGAGAGAGTGGCATGGACATATATACACTACCAAATGTAAAATAGTTACTGGGAAGCCGCTGCATAGCACATTGAGATCAGCTCGGTGCTTTGTGACCACCTCGAGGGGTGGGATACGGAGGGTGGGAGGGACATGCAAGAGGGAGGAGATATGGGGATATATGTATATGTATAGCCGATTTACTTTGTTATAAAGCAGAAACTAACACACCATTGTAAACCAATTATACTCCAATAAAGATGTTAAAAATAAATAAAGAAAAGAAAATGCTTTACTTGATTTGAAACAAAAACTTTTCATTAAGGGCTCTAAGGCTCACTTCTTTTCAAAATCATCTCATTTAAATGTTTATAGCATAATGTCACATGAAAAAGATCACAAAACAAAATATATGAAAGGAGAAAGAAAAAAAATATATATGTATATATGAAAGGATTCTATACAATTACTGTATTTCCCTTAGTTATCTTCCAACAATAGGGCACTGCCTTTATTCAAGGTTCTTACAACATCTAGCAGGAATCTCTCTCTCTGCTACTTCAACCTGAACAAAGTTGGGTAAGCAGGTATCCTAACATTTACTAACAGCTTAGGGGTCACAGAGGATCATTTTATATTTAGGCATATATGTCACATGTATGTCTGCTGTAGGTAGAATATATATTCTGCATACATGCATAGAATATGTATATGTATGCATAAAATACACACTCATACATATGCATAGATACAAGTCTGAAAGGTGTAAATCCAAAACAATCAGTGATTACCTCTGCATGATATGAGATCTATAATTTAAATTTTCTACCTTGTTATTTATCTTTTCTAACTTGTCTCCAACAAAGAAAGTTAATTTTTTTATTTGTATATTCCACTGTACTGGTGTCAAGAGCAGAACTCTGTCCTTATATGGTATAGTTTTCATGTTCCACCAAGAAAGAGTAATTTTCAGGTTCTCTGCCATTTTTCTAAAAGTGCCAACATTTCCAGGTACTCTGGTAAACTTGTTCTAAACAAAAGGATGTTGAACAGGTGCTAACTGCACACATAACAACTTTTAGGTATCACAAATCAAATTCCTTAAAGATTTACCTTCATCGTACATCTCTTCTATTAAATAAGCCTCTGCTCGGTCTTTCAGAGCGTTCACATTGTCAGGTTCCACCTGTAAAACTTCCGAACACACTCGAATAGCTTCAACAGGCTTCTCATCCTAAAAGTAAGTGTGAGAAAAGAATCTATGGTTGTTTTCCACATGTCAAGTTTTTACAATTCTGGGAGTGAGTCAACAGTTACCTTCGAAAAGCAGTGGCAAATCCTTTCTTTTGAACGAATTGTATACTCAGAAACACTTGGCTCTGTTTTCATGACAGATTCATATTTGCTGGTAGCATCTGTGTATCTGTTAAATGAGCAAATCATGATGAGTAAAAAATGAAATTCTAGGGCTTCCCTGGTGGCGCAGTGGTTGAGAGTCCACCTGCCGATGCAGGGGACGCGGGTTCATGCCCTGGTCTGGGAAGATCCCACATGCCACGGAGCGGCTGGGCCCGTGAGCCATGGCCGCTGAGCCTGCACGTCTGGAGTCTGTGCTCTGCAACAGGAGAGGCCACAACAGTGAGAGGCCCGCGTACCGCAAAAAAAAAAAAAAAAAAAATTCTATTTCCAGAGCTAAAGAAACGACCCTCTACTCTTCACTATATGTTACTTAATCAATTGACCTGAATGAGCACATTCCTTCAAATACTGCTTCTACCTTATTAATCTACAGTAGCAAGGAAGGTTCTCTCTGCAATTAAGAGTTGGGAGATAAAACACATGACCACAGAAAATGTATATGGATAAATCAAAGCATACCTGTGAGTACCCATCAAATCAAATGATGAATTCTCTACAGAAAAGTGCTCATAATTTTGAAACAGAGGAAAACACTTTGTTAAAGTCTGACTATACAAAGCACTTTCAACAAAACAGAGATCAGGTTTTCTTTCTTAGTTACTACACACTTTGATAAAATAACAGCGTCCATTACATGTTATTTTATATAACAAATATCAATATTCAAATCTAAGTACATTGTAATTCCTTGCAGAAGAAACCTGTTTTTTATTTATTTATTTTTTTTTGGAGATTTCAACAGTTTTCTACTCAGTTGTGTGTGTATATGTGTGTGTGTGTGTGAGTACACGTAGTTTTATATAGTTTTATCACATGTGTAGATTCATGTAACCTTCACCACAATGAAGATACAACACTACTCCACCTCTGTAAGGCTCCTTCATACCATCCCTTTATAGTTTCACATCATCCTGCTCCCTAACCCTCAGCAATTTCTCATCTGTTTACCATCTCTATAATTTTATTTCATGAATGCTATCTAAATGTAATCATACAGTAGGTAACCTTTTTCTTTTAATTTTATTTATTTTTGGCTGCATTGGGTCTTCGTTGCTGCACACGGGCTTTTCTCTAGTTGTGGCGAGCGGGGTCTGTTCTTCGTTGCGGTGCGCGGGCTTCTCATTGAAGTGGCTTCTCTTGTTGAGGAGCACGGGCTCTAGGCACACAGGCTTCAGCAGTTGTGGCACGCGGGCTCAGTAGTTGTGGCACACGGGCTTAGTTGCTCCGTGGAGAAGAAACCTGCTTGAATTCCCAACATTACTAGCTTTCTAAGAACAATAAAAGCTATTTCAGCATTTTTTTAAACCGGTGAAAAGTACTAGTCATGTTATTCATTGTTACTCTCCTCATTAATGGCAAACTGTTGGGTTGGCCAAAAGGTTCGTTCATTTTTTTCCATAAGATGGCTCTAGTAGCACTTAGTTGTCTTTAACTTCATTCAAAAAAATTACGTTAGGGCTTCCCTGGTGGCGCAGTGATTGAGAATCTGCCTGCTAGTGCAGGGGACACGGGTTCGAGCCCTGGTCTGGGAGGATCCCACGTACCGCGGAGCAACTAGGCCTGTGAGCCACAATTACTGAGCCTGCACGTCTGGAGCCTGTGCTCCGCAACAAGAGAGGCCGCGATAGTGAGAGGCCTGTGCATTGCGATGAGGAGTGGCCCCCGCTTGCCACAACTAGAGAAAGCCCTCGCGCAGAAATGAAGACCCAACACAGCCAAAAATAAATAAATAAACAAACAAATAAATAAAAAGCCAAGCATTTGAAGCCCTTTAAAAAAAAAAATTACGTTAGACTGTATGTGACAGCTGTCATATCAGTGTGCATTTAAAAAAAGATCAAAATCGGTGAATTTTTGTGTAGCCATTTTAATGTTGAAGATGGAAGAAAAAAAGCAACATTTTCAGCATATTATGCTTTATTATTTCAAGAAAGGTAAAAACACAACTGAAATGAACAAAAAGATTTGTGCAGTGTATGGAGAAGGTGCTGTGACCGACTGAACATGTCAAAAGTGGTTTGCGGGGCTTCCCTGGTGGCGCACCGGTTGAGAGTCTGCCTGCCAACGCAGGGGACACGGGTGCGTGCCCCGGTCTGGGAAGATCCCACATGCCACGCAGCGGCTGGTCCCATGAGCCATGGCCGCTGAGCCTGTGCGTCCAGAGCCTGTGCTCCGCAACGGGAGAGACCACAACAGTGAGAGGCCCGCGTACCGCCAAAAAAAAAAAAAAAAAGTGGTTTGCGAAGTTTCATGCTGGAGATTTCTCACTGGATGATGCTCCACGGTCGGGTAGACCAGTTGAAGTTGATAGCAATCAAACAGAAATAATAACTGAGAACAATCAACATTATACCATGCAGGAGATAGCCAACATACCAAAATATTCAAATCAAATGTTGAAAATGGTTTGCGCCAGCTTGGTCATGTGAATCACTTTGATGTTTCGGTTCCACATAAGTTAAGCGAAAAAAACCTTCTTGACCATATTTCCACATGCAATTCTCAACTGAAACGTAATGAAAACGTTCCGTTTTTTAAAAAAATTGTGACAGGCGATGAAAAGTGGATAGTGTACAGTAATGTGGAATGGAAGAGATCGTGGGGCAAGCAAAATGCACCACCACCAACCACACCAAAGGCCGGTCTTCATCCAAAGAAGGTGATGTTGTGTATATGGTGGGATTGGAAGGGAGGCCTCTATTATGAGCTCCTTCTGGAAAACCAAATGACTAATTCCAAGAAGTACTGCTCCCAATTAAACCAACCGAAAGCAGCACTTGACAAAAAGCATCCAGAATTAGTCAACAGAAAATGCATAAGCTTCCATCAGGATAACACAAGACTGCATATGTTTCTTTGATGACCAGGCAAAAACTGTTACAGCTTGGCTGGGAAGTTCTGATTCATCCACCATACTCACCAGACATTGCACCTTCAGATTTTCATTTATTCCAGTCTTTACAAAATTCTGTTAACAGAAAAAATTTTAATTCCCTGGAAGACTGTAAAAGGCACCTGGAACGGTTCTTTGCTCAAAAAGATAAAAAGTTTTTGGTAGATGGAATTATGACGTTGCCTGAAAAATGGCAGAAGGTAGTGGAACAAGAGGGTGAATACGTTGCTCTTGGTGAAAATGAAAAATGTGTCTTTTATTTTTAGTTAAAAAACGGAAGGCACTTTTTGGCCCACCCAATGCAAGCTATATTTACATGCCATTGTGGCACATTATTCCCAAAGTGCTGCAATCTTCAAATTTAAATGCCACTGTATTAAAATATAGGTTTAAATGCAAAACTTAAAGCAAAAGCTAGACATCAATGTCAAAATCCTAGATGGGATACTGTTCTATAGATTTCCAAGACGGTACAACTGTAGGAAACTATACAGAGTATGTGAGACCTCGCTCTATTTCTTAAAACTACGTGTGAAGCTACAATTAGAAATTAAAAGTTCAATTAGAAAATACTGCACTTCACTTTAAAAAAAAAAAAAGGAAGCTTCTGGAAAGGCCACAACAGTGAGAGGTCCGTGTACCGCAAAACAAACAAACAAACAAACAAAAAACTAATCATCATACCAAGAAACAGGAAGATCTCAAACCAACACCAAGAGGACAGAGATGTTAAAGCAGCCATGAGAAAAGCAGCAATTATCAAACATGCTTAAAGCAAATGAAAAAATAGAATGCCTCAGCAAAGAAATGGAAAGTCTCAGCAAAGAAATAGAAGATATAAACATTCCAAATAGAATTTTTATAACTGAAAAGTATAAAAACTGAAATAAGTTGCTCACCACATGTGCTCAAGAGCAGAATGGAGGGGACAGACAAAAGAATCAGTGAATTGGAACCATAGAAATTACCACATCTGAACAACAGAGAAAATTAACTGAAAAAGAAAAATAAACAGAGCCTCGGGAACTGTAGGGCTAAAACAAAAACTCTAACATTTATGTTAATCAGAGTCTAAGAAGGAAAATAGAGAGAGGGCAGGGCTGAAAAAGTATTCCCAGAAATAATGGCTGGAAACTTCCCAAAATTTGACAAGAGACATAAACCTACATATTCTAGAAGCTAAGGGTAAGCCAAACAGGATAAACACAAAGAAATCCATGCTGCGATATATCATAATTAAACTTCTGAAAACTAAAGACAAGGAAATAATCTGAAAAGCAGTCAGAGGAAAATAACTCCTTATCTTTAGGGAAAAAAACAATTAGAATCACAGTGGATTTCTCATCAGGAACCATGGAAGCCAGAAAGAAATGGCACAATATTTTTCAGCTGCTGTAACAAAAGAACTGTTAACCCAGAATCCTGTACTGAGAAGAAATGTCTGCATACTCTGTATACATCACTATCGCTCTAGATATATATTACCTTTTAATAATCAATTTATATGCCTGTATCCCACACTAAACTACCAGCGTCTTAAAACCAAACACTACTATTCATATTCATTTCTGCACCCCCCAATACATAGTCAGTGCCTGATACAGGAGAAATTCAGTAAATAGTTGGTGAAATATAAAATAAATCTGCTGGTAAGAATACTATGCAGGGACTTCCCTGGTGGCACAGTGGTTAAGAATCCACCTGCCAGTGCAGGGGACACGGGTTCAAGCCCTGGTTCTGGAAGATCCCACGTGCCGCGGAGCAACTAAGCTCGCGTGCCACAACTACTGAGGCCACGCACCTAGAGCCCGTGCTCTGCAACAAAAGAAGCCACCACAATGAGAAGCCCACGCACCGCAACAACCCCGCTGGCTGCAACTAGAGAAAACCCACACGCATCAACGAAGACCCAACACAGCCGAAAATAAACAAACAAACAAATAAACAAATTGTAAATAAATAGAAAAAAGAATACTACGCAGTTACCATTATTTATATTCTGCCTTATTCAAAAAGTGTACAGTTGTGGTAGCTTTGCTAAGGCCCAAAGCCATCTAAGATACTCCACTCTCAACAGCAAGGAGTAAGAGCAAGCAGTTCAGTTGTCCTTTTGTAGCCACAACCAGACATATGAGGGAAGGTGAGATCCCCTACACAAGCATAGTCTTACCTGCCTTCTTTGATGAGCTCTTCAGCTGAGTTAATCAGCTTATTAAGTTTCTTGACTTGTTTATAGTGTGCAAAACACCTTTTATGATCCTGGTCAAGTTTAAGACATTCACGAACTTCACTGTTCATGTATTAAAAAAAAGGAAAATACTCCAAGTCAAAATAATCAATAAATGGTTTTTCATACTAAATATAGAAATCACAACAAAAGGTATTTTTTGTCTGTAACAATTAAAATATACTGATAATAATTTATCATACACTGTTATATACGACATTGTATTATGCACACACATTTATTAATTCAAGTTCAAATGACTTAAGTGGAGATATATATCACAAATACTATTTTGCTTCTGCAAATGTAATACCCTCCTATTTATTATTTCATGAAGTATGAAAAGAACTTCATGAGAAGAACTAATGTGAAGCAGAATAACTTAGAGATAACACAAAATTATAGATATATAAAAAAGCCTTAACCATAACTTTATTAATTTAAAGTTAAATTTAAAAAGAAAATGGGAGTATTCTCTTACTGCAAACAATAAAAAGATGAGGAGATGTGTGTGTTACTAGAACTGACCTGAGAGACAGTTCATGGTCTCCTAGCTCATAGTACAGTGTGCTGATTTTATAAAATGCCTCAGTATTATCATTCTTCAATTTTGATGCAGCTTTTAAGTCACTTATTGCTTTCCTAGGTTCCCCTTCTTTTATAAAACATTCAGCTCGAAGTTCCCGTAGTTCTGCATCCCAAACACAAACCTTGAGAAACAAAAGAACTAGACTTAAAGAAACAGTAAATTATGCACATTCATACTTGCACCTGATATATTTTATCTACATATTTATCAACATAAAACATCCTCAATTAATGTGATGACTCCTACACTGTAAGTAATATTAAAAAGTCTAATACAATTTAGATGTGACAAAAATAATGAGATGTGACAAAATAATTTCTCCAAAGATGTCTTAAATAAATTCCAATGGGGTAAGGGATGTATGTACTAATAAGGCCCTTTTCCTACCCCTTTCAGTTATATAATTCTAAAAACACTGAAAGTAAGAAAACATGGTATTTACTATTAGAAGGTGGTTCCCAGTGAAGTATATTTGATTTTTTTTAATATAAATTTATTTAATTTTTTATTTTTGGCTGTGTTGGGTCTTTGTTGCTGCACATGGGCTTTTCTCTAGTTGTGGCGAGCTGGACCACTCTTTGCTGCGGTGTGCGGGCTTCTCGTCGTGGTGGCCTCTCCTCTCCTAATGTGAAGCACGGGCTCTAGACACGTGGGCTTCACTAGTTGTGGCACGCGGGCTCTAGAGCGCAGGCTCAGCAGTTGCGCACGGGCTCAGCTACTCTGCAGCATGTGGGATCTTCCCAGACCAGGGCTCGAACCCGTGTCCCGTGCATTGGCAGGTGGATTCTTAACAACTGCGCCACCAGGGAAGCCCTACTGTATTTGATTCTAAAGAGAATATTTTCTAACTGGATTTCTGTACTTAACAATTCTAATTTCTAGTCTCAAAAAATAAAATCTAGGCTGTAAATTCACACCATATTTTTATTCTACCAGTAACTATATTAAATGATCTTTTACAAAATGTTACCTCCTTGAAATTAAATGTGCATATCACAAAAATAAAGAGAAAAACAATGTGAGAAGGCTGAAGCTTCACTGTTTCCATTTTATCAAAAAGTTGACAATGTTTAGTAAACCACTAGTATTCTTCAAAATGTAAACCCAAATGCTCACCAATAAGACCTGTGTAAGTGTCTTTATATATTTCTTAGAGCTGTATTAAAGTCATGTCAACTTTTCACATAAAGTAAGGTATCAAAATCAACACTGTATATAAACTAAATACAACAAGCTAGGTCAAGATGGATAGTCTAATTACTGGAAGGTGAAAATCGTAACTTTATATTTCCTTGATAAAGCATTAACAAAATAATTTAGTAAACCGTGAATTCGACTGGACCACATCACACGATTTCCTCTATAAAACTATCAAAAAGTGGCCATT
This sequence comes from Mesoplodon mirus, assembly GCF_964341445.2. Lineage (NCBI taxonomy): Eukaryota > Metazoa > Chordata > Mammalia > Artiodactyla > Ziphiidae > Mesoplodon > Mesoplodon mirus. The sequence continues at coordinate 64,646,462 of NC_138993.1, read as the reverse complement.
CTACATACATCGAGTTTATTGCCAAGATTAGAGTACACAAAGTGCTATGAAAATGATAAATATGAATTATGACTGCTTCCATTTGAATATTCTTTTAGACTTCCTTCTGAAACCATTACATCCTTTGTCATTAAGTCCTTGCTGAGGCAGACTTAGATTTCCCTATCTAGAACCCTCTGGATCCTATCAACTCTTTATCTGCCTTCTTCCCTAGAAATTTCTCACTCTAGACACTCATCTTTCCTCCCAAACATCATTTTTCCTTTTTCTTCAACCAACTCTTTCATCTTTTATCCCATTAACTAACCTCTAGAGTTTTCTTGCCCTGCCCCCCAAAACTGCAAAATCAAACAAAAACAGCAAAGCAGGCAATGTATAAAGATATGCAACTCCCACTCCACAGCACCTTCGGTATATTTACTGAAAATTTCAGTCCCAAATTTTGTTCTGTATAAACACCATCTTTCAATTAAGAGCTGAAAACCCCAGGGTCAATCTGATTTTATGCTATCTAGGTTTTATGTGGTATATAACATGTCAAAGTATATACATATACCTTATAGTAAAAAGCAGTAAGTGTTAGGCATGTCAGGTGCAAGAGCAAAAACAACTTACCTCTAAAATCTTATCAAGGAAGGTTATAGCAGCAATATAATCTGAGCTTTCAAAAGCATCAAGTGCTTGTGAACGCAAATGCTGCATTTCATCAGATTTGATAAGTTGGGACTGGGCTTCTTTTTCTTCATTTTCACTTGGATTTGATTTGAGCTAGAACAATAGTAAGAAATTAAACAGGGCTTTTAATCTCTTGAGTGTAACACCCATCGTATACAATGATCTGACCCTTCCAAACACTCAAGTTCATCGGGGGAAAGGGGTAAGAAGACACTGGCACAACTGGCTTCTCCAGTGACTTGCCCCCTGGTGCCGATCACTGTGGGAAGCAGCAGCAAAGGCATCCTTAGTCCCACCGATATGGTGCACGAGAGCAAGCAGTGGAGCTGGAGTCAAAAGAGCTGGGTCGCCAAAACTTCCCAGGAAGCAAATATATTTAGGAATGTGAAAAGGTAGAGAAGAATGAAGGAAAGCACCTTTCTCACTTTCTTACATATAGCTCTGCAGAAAAACTTGAGTTTTATGTGTTTTGCCTTCTAATTATATTTCTTAAGTATTTATTTTTAAGTATAAAATAATTTTATCACAATAATGAAGAGCACAGGGAAACTGAAGGAGAGGGCAGTTTTTTAGAGGTTATAAGATAAAAAAAGATTTGATACCAGAGGGTTTGAGGTATAGTAAGACAGGAAGACTTTACAGGGAAAAATAAGAGAGTAATATCTTATTAAAAAGGCTTATGACATGGTTTTAGGAGGTTTACACATTGACTCTTTCTTTAAACATCTTTATCAAGGTATACTTTATATACCATAAAATTCACTCATTTTGACTGTGCAATTCCATGATTTTTAATAAACGTACAAAGTATGCAACTATTACCACAGTTTTAGACCATTTCTGCCACCTCAATATGATCCCTTGTGTCTGCTTACAGTTCATTCCTGCCCCCAGGCTGGCATCATATGCACAGTCAACCCTTAACAATTTCTTCCTCCAGATGGAAAAATCTTAAGCCTAACGGTGCAGAAAAATTGAGTGCCTACATTAAAAAGCTACTGATTTTTTGGAAAGATTTTTCTTTAAGATTACAGTTTCTATGTAATAATTCCTGAAATCTAATATTCCTACTAAGATGGGAATTGTAGTTAACAGGTTCCCCCTTTTGGGTGAAGTACAGACACCAGTAGGTTATTCTAGAAATACCTCCCCTTCGGTTGACCGATCACACTGCTTCCCCTTCAGTGGACTCGTGTTTTAAAAACACCCCCAACTAGCCACCTGGTAGGAGAGAATACTCCGAATGAGAAAACTTAGAAATATTAATTCTTGGTAAAGGGACTGTATTTCTCCATTTTGTTTTTTGGATATTTTAGCTATTCTTTTCTGTCTGTTTAATCTTTGGCTTTTGAAGGAATGGCTAGGGCTCCAAGCATTCATAGGTAACCGGGAAGTGGTAACCTTAGCTCACTATGGAGGAGGATTTTCCCTGCATGACTAAATTTACAAGTTGAAGGAAGCTACTTTGGGCTATGGAATGCTTGTCTTTGTTTTCTCATCCTCGGGGTACTCTTGAACACTTCTAATAAACCACACTGGAAGGAGTATAAGTGTATACGTGCTGTCACTCTGCTCTGGGTAAAAGTGGATGTTTAGTGATAACTTGTTTCCACGATGATGATAATGATGATGATGATGATGTGTCAGGTATCCAGCATTAAAATTCAACATCTGTATACACTACAAAGTGATCACGCCCACAAGTCTAGCTACCACATTCATCATTATACAGCTGACCCCCTTCACCCATTATACCCAACTCCCAACCCCCTTCCCCTCCAGTAACCACCAATCTATTCTCTGCAACTATGAATACATTTCATTTTGTTTGTTCATTTGTTTTTTTAGATTCCACATATGGGCGAAATCATACAGTATTTGTCTTTCTCCATCTGATTTATTTTACTTAGCCTAATACACTCAAGATCCATCCATATTGTCACAAATGGAAGGATTTCTTTTTTATAGCTGAATAGTATTCCACTGCGTATACATACTACATCTTCTTTATTTGTTCATCCATCGATGGACACTTAGGTTGTTTCCGTATCTTGGCTATTGTAAATAATGCTGCAGTGGACATAGAGGGGGGCATAGATATTGGTAACTTGTTTCCTATATGTACACTACTGCCCCCTTTTGGACTGAACGTATTAGAGACTGCCTCTTCTGGATGGAATTTGCATCTTTTCTCTCCCAAACTTTTACAGTCTATTCTCTTCAACACAATCTTTCTTGTAGGAAGGTGAGGGAGGGGAAGGCCCTAAACCTCAAGGGTGAGGATGGAGGGCTCAGCCTCACTCCATGGTCAAATAATGGGAACGGGAAAGAAGGAGTGAGCTCTGGTCATCTGGGCTTCTTTGGGGCTGGGAGGGAAAAGGAGAAGAGGGGGAGATTCTTCCAGGGAGGTAAGAAAGGAGTCTGAGGAACAAACTAAGGACATACAACTCGGGAGAGTTTCAAAGAGGGTTAAGTGAGATGAAGCTTTTCACTCTTATCCCAAGGTTGCTGACTCCTCCCAACTGCCCTCTCATGTTCCGGGATACTTACCCATGGAGAGTGAACCCTACTGATATTTCCCTCCCTCCTTTTGTCATGTTTCTTGATATCCCTTCTTTTCTTTGGTGCTTTACATTTCTGACTCTTTCAGCCAAACCTCTATCTGTAACAGTACTTTATTTCTTATTTACCATGGTCACTATCTTTTGGAGAAAAAATCATAATAATGAACATAGATGCAAAAATCGTCCACAAAAGGCTAGCAAACTGATTCCAGCAACACACTGAAAGGCTTATACACCATGGTCAAGTGGGGTTTATTCCAGGGATGCAAGGAGTTTTCAACATCTGCAAATCAACACAATATACCACATTGACAAGTTAAAGAATAAAAACTATATGATCATCTCAATAGATAACAGAAAAGACTTTTGATAAAATTCAACATCCACTTGTGATTAAAAAAAACTTTCAGAAAGTGGGCAGAGAGGTAACATACCTCAACATAATAAAGGTCACACATAACAAACACAGAGCCAACATCACACGCAATGGTGAAAAGCTGAAAGCGTTTCCTCTCAGATCAGGAACAAGACAAGGATGTCCAGTCTCACCACTTTTATTCAAGTCCTAGCCACAGCAATCAGAGAAGAAAAACAAATAAAAGGAATCCAAAGTGGAAAAGAAGAAGTAAAATTGTCACTGTTCGCAGATGACATGAGGCTATACATAGAAAATCCTACAGATGCTACCAGAAAACTACTAGAGCTCATCAATGAATTCGGTAAAGTTGCTGGATACAAAATTAATATAAATAAATCTGTTGAATTTCTATACTAGCAATGAAATATCAGAAACAGAAATTAAAGAAACAATCCCATTAACTATCGCATCAAAAAGAATAAAATATCTAGGAATAAACCTACCTAAAGAGGCAACAGACCTATACTCTGAAAACTGTAAGATTTAATGAAAGAAACTGAAGATGACGTAGATGGAAATATACACCATGTTCTTGGATTGGAAGAATTAACATGGTTAAAACAACCATAGAGCCCAAGGCAATCTACAGATTCAATGCAATCCCTATCAAATTACCAATGGCATTTTTCACAGAACTAGAACAAAAAATTTTTTAATTTGTATAGAAACACAAAAAACCTCGAATAACCAAAACAATCTTGAGAGAGAACGGAGCTGGAGGAATCACACTCCCTAACTTCAGACTATACTACAAAACTACAGTAATTAAAACAGTATGGTACTGGCACAAAAAAAAACAGAAATATAGATCAATGGAACAAGACAGAAAGCCCAGAAATAAACCCATGCACTTATGGTCAATTAATCTACAACAAAGGAGGCAATAATATACAATGGAGAAAAGACAGCCTCGTCAATAAGTGGTGCTGGGAAAACTGGACAGCTACATGTAAAAGACTGAAATTAGAACATGCCCTAACACTAAATACAAAAATAAACTCAAAATGGATTAAAGATCTAAATGTGAGACTGGATACTATAAAACTCCTGGAAGAAAATGGGAGGCAAAACACTCTTTGACATAAATTGCAGCAATGCTTTTTGGATCCATCTCCTAGAGTAATGGTAATAAAAACAAAAATAAACAAAAGGAACTTAATTAAACTTAAAAGCTTTTGCACAGCAAAGGAAACCACAAACAAAATGAAGACAACCAGCAGACTGGAGGAAAATATTTGCAAATGATGCTACAGACAAGGTATTAATTTCTAAAATATACAAACAATTCATACAGCTTAATACCAAAAAAAACAAACAACCCATTGAAAAATGGGCAGAAGACCTAAACAGACATTTCTCCAAAGAAGACATACAGATGGTCAACAGGCACATGAAAGGATGCTCAACATCACTAATTATTAAAGAAATGCAAACCAAAACTACAATAAAGTATCACTTCATACCAGTCAGAATGGTCAAAAGGCTACAGACAATAAATGCTGGAGAGGTTGTGGAGAAAAAGGAATCCTCCTACAAAGTTGGTGGGAATGCAAATTGGTGCAGCCCACTATGAAGAATAGTATGGAGGTTCCTTAAAAAACTAAAAACAGAGTTATCATATGATCCTGCAATCCCACTCCTGGGCATATACCCAGAGAAAACTCTACTCGAAAAGATACATGCACCCCAATATCCATAGCAGCCCTATTTATAATAGCCAAGAAATGGAAGCAACCTAAATGTCCCTCAGCAGATGAATGGATAAAAAAAATGTGGTGTGGAGATACACACACACACACACACACACACACACACACTAGAATATTACTCAGCCATTAAAAGGAATGAAATTGGGTCATTCGTAGAGACATGGAAGGACCTAGAGACTGTCTTACAGAGTGACGTAAGTCAGAAAGAGAAAAATGAATATCGTATATTAATGCATATATGTGGAACCTGAAAAACTTGGTACAGACGATCTTATTTATAAAGCAGAAATAGAGACAAAGACATAAGAGAACAAACGTATGGATACCAAGGGGGAAGGGGGTGGGGTGAATTGGCAAATTGGTATTGACATATATACACTACTGATACTGTGTATAAAACAGATAACTAGGGGGCACCTTCAGTATGGTGGAGGAGTAAGACGTGGAGATCACCTTCCTCCCCACAAGTACATCAAAACTACACCTACATGTGGAACAACTCGTACAGAACACCTACTGAACACTGGCAGAAGACCTCAGACTTCCCAAAAGGCAAGAAACTCCCCATGTACCTGGGTAGGGCAAAAGAAAACAGAATAAACAGAGACAAAAGAATAGGAACGGTACCTGCACCAGTGGGAGGGAGCTGTTTAGGAGGAAAGGTTTCCACACACTAGGAAGCCTCTTCACTGGCAGAGACGGTGGGTGGGGGTGGGGGGGGAGGGCAGGGGGAAGCTTCGGAGCCACGGAGGAGAGTGCAGCAACAGGGGTGCGGAGGGCAAAGTGGAGAGATTCCCGCACAGAGGATCAGTGCTGACCAGCACTCACCAGCCTGAGAGGCTTGTCTGCTCACCCGCCGGGGTGGGCGGGGCTGGGAGCTGAGGCTCAGGCTTCAGTCGGATCGCAGGGAGAGGACTGGGGTTGGCAGCATGAACACAGCCTGAAGGGGGCTAGTGTGCCACAGCTAGCCGGGAGGGAGTCCAGGAAAAAGTCTGGAAATGCCTAAGAGGCAAGAGACCATTGTTTCAGGGTACACGAGGAGAGGGGATTCAGAGCACCACCTAAACGAGCTCCAGAGATAGGCGTGAGCCACAGCTATCAGCGCGGACCCCAGAGACAGGCATGAAATGCTAAGGCTGCTGCTGCAGCCACCAAGAAGCCTGTGGGAAGCACAGGTCACTATCCACACCTCCCGTCTTGGTAGCCTGTGCGGCCCGCCACTGCCAGGGTCCCGTGATCCAGGGACAACTTCCCCGGGAGAACACACGGTGCACCTCAGGCTGTTGCAACGTCAGTCTGGCCTCTGTTGCCGCAGGCTCACCCTGCATTCCGTACCCCTCCCCGCCCCCTCGGCCTGAGTGAGCCAGAGCCCCCTAATCAACCGCTGCTTTAACCCCATCCTGTCTGGGTGGGGAACAAACACCCTCAGGCGACCTACAGGCAGAGGCAGGGCCAAATCCAAAGCTGAACCCCAGGAGCTGTGTCAACAAAGAAAAGGAAATTTCCCCATGGAGCCTCAGGAGCAGCGGATTAAATCTCCACAATCAACTTAACGTATCCTGCACCTGTGGAATACCTGAATAAACAACAAATCATCCCAAAATTGAGGCAGTGGACTTTGGGAGCAACTGTAGACTTGGGGTTTGCTTTCTGCATCAAATTTGTTTCTGGTTTTATGTTTATCTTATTTAGTATTTAGAGCTTATTATCACTGGTAGATATGTTTATTGATTTGGTTGCTCTCTTCCTTTTTTTATACATATATATATTTTTTCCTTTTTCTCTTTTTGTGAGACTGTATGGGTATGCTTCTTTGTGTGATTTTTGTCTGTACAGCTTTGCTTTTGCCATTTGTCCTAGGGTTCTGACTGTCTGTTTTTTGTTGCTGTTGCATGGGTTTTTTTAGTATAGTTTTTAGCACTTGTTATCTTTAGTGGATTTGCTTTTTGGTTTCATTGGTCACTTATTTCTTTTCTTTTTTTTATTACCTTTCTATGTTTTTATTTTTATTAATTTTTTCTCTGTTTTAATATCTTTATTTATTTTTTCTTTCTTCCTTTCTTCTTTTTTCTCCCTTTTCTTCTGAGCCGTGTGGCTGACAGGGTCTTGGTGCTCTGGCCGGGTGTCAGGCCTGAGCCTCTGAGGTGGGAGAGCCGAGTTCAGGACACTAGTCCACCAGAGACCTCCCAACCCCACGTAACACCAAATGGTGAAAGCTCTCCCAGACATCTACATCTCAACGCTAAGACCCAGCTCCACTCAACGACCAGCAAGCTCCAGAGCTGGAAACCCTATGCCGAACAACTAGCAAGACAGGAACACAAGCCAACCATTAACAGAGAGGCTGCCTAAAATCATAAGTTCACAGACACCCCAAAACACACCACTGGACGTGGTCCTGCCCACCAGAAAGACAAGATCCAGCCTCACCCACCAGAACACAGACACCAGTTTCCTCCACCAGAAAGCCTACACAACCAACTGAACCAAACTTACCCACTGGGAGCAGACACCAAAAACAACAGGAACTACAAACCTGCAGCCTGTGAAAAGGAAACCCCAAACACATTAAGTTAAACAAAATGAGAAGACAGAGAAATACACAGCAGGTGAAGGAGCAAGGTAAAAACCCACCAGACCAAACAAATGAAGAGGAAACAGGCAATCTACCTGAAAAAGAATTCAGAGTAATGACAGTAAAGATAATTCAAAATCTTGGAAATAGAAAGGAGAAAATACAAGAAATGTTTAACAAGGACCTAGAAGAACTAAAGAGCAAACAAACAATGATGAACAACACAATAAATGAAACTAAAAATTCTCTAGAAGGAATCAATAGCAGAATAACTGACGCTGAAGAATGGATGAGTGACCTGTAAGATAAAACAGTGGAATGAAAAGAATTGAGGACAGTATCAGAGACCTCTGGGACAACATGAAACACACCAATATTCGAATTATAGGGGTCCCAGAAGAAGAAGGGGAAAAAAAAGGAAATCAGAAAATATTTGAAGAGATTATAGTTGAAAACTTCCCTAATACGAGAAAGGAAATAGTCAATCAAGTCCAGGAACCACAGAGAGTTCCATACAGGATAAATCCAAGGAGAAACATGCCAAGACACATATTAAACAAACTATCAAAAATTAAACACAAAAAAAAATATTAAAAGCAGCAATGGAAAAGCAACAATTAACATACACGGGAATCCCCATAAGGTAAGCAGCTGATCTTTCAGCAGAAACTCTGCAAGCCAGAAGGGACTGGCAAGACATATTTAAAGTGATAAAAGGGGAAAACCTACAACCAAGATTACTCTACCCAGCAAGGATCACATTCAGATTCGTTGGAGAAATTAAAACATTTACAGACAAGCAAAAGCTAAGAGAATTCAGCACCACCAAACCAACTCTACAGTAAGTGCTAAAGGAACTCCTCTAAGCAGGAAACACAAGAAAAGGAAAAGACTTACAATAACAAACCCAAAACAATTAAGAAAATGTCATGGGCTTCCCTGGTGGCGCAGTGGTTGACAGTCCGCCTGCCGATGCAGGGGGCACGGGTTCGTGCCCCGGTCCGGGAAGATCCCACATGCCGTGGAGCGGCTGGGCCTGTGAGCCATGGCCGCAGGGCCTGCACGTCCAGAGCCTGCGCTCCGCAGCAGGAGAGGCCACATCAGTGAGAGGCCCGCGTACCGCAAAAAAAAAAAAAAAACTGGTACAAGGAACATACATATCGATAAGCACCTTAAATGTAAATGGATTAAATGCTCAAACCAAAAGACACAGACTGGCTGAATGGATACAAAAATAAGACCCATACATACGCTGTCTACAAGAGACCCACTTCAGACCTAAGGACACATACAGACTGAAAGTGAGGGGATGGAAAATGATACTCCGTGCAAATGGAAATCAAAAGAAAGCTGGAGTAGCAATTCTCGTATCCGACAAAATAGACTTTAAAATAAAGACTATTACAAGAGACAAAGAAGGACACTACATAATCATCAAGGGATCAATTCAAGAAGATATAACAACTGTAAATATTTATGCGCCCAACATAGGAGTACCTCAATACATTAAAGCAGGTGCTAAGAGCCATAAAAGGGGAAATCAACAGTAACACAATCATAGTAGGGAACTTTAACACCCCACTTTCATCAATGGACAGGTCATCCAAAATGAAAATATGTAAGGACATACAAGCCTTAAATGATAAATTAAACAAGATGGACTTAATTGATATTTATAGGACATTCCATCCCAAAACTGCAGATTACACTTTCTTCTCAAGTGCTCATGGATTATTCTCCAGGATAGATCATATCTTGGGTCACAAATCAAGCCTTGGTAAATTTAAGAAAATTGAATCATATCAAGTATCTTTTCCGACTGCAACGCTATGAGAATAGATATCAATTACAGGAAAAAAACGGTAAAAAATACAAACACATGGAGGCTAAACAATACACTACTAAATAACCAAGAGATCACTGAAGAAATCAAAGAGGAAATCAAAAAATACCGACAAACAAATGACAATGAAAACACGACCCAAAACCTACGGGATGCAGCAAAAGCAGTTCTAAGAGGGAAGTTTATAGCAATACAATCCTATCTCAAAAAACAAGAACATCTTAAATAAAAAAACCTAACCTTACACCTAAAGCAGTTAGAGAAAGAAGAACAGAAAGCCCCCAAAGTTAGCAGAAGGAAAGAAATCATAAACTTCAGGTCAGAAATAAGTGAAAAAGAAACAAAGGAAACGATAGCAAAGATTAATACTACAAAAAGCTGGTTCTTTGAGAAGATAAACAAAATTGATAAACCTTTAGCCAGACTCATCAAGAAAAAAAGGGAAAAGACTCAAATCAATAGAATTAGAAATGAAAAAGAAGTAACAACTGACACTGTAGAAATACAAAGGATCATGAGAGATTACAAGCAACCATATGCCAATAAAATGGACAACCTGGAAGGAATGGACAAATTCTTAGAAATGCACAACCTTCCGAGACTGAACCAGGAAGAAATAGAAAATATAAACAGACAAATCACAAGCACTGAAATTGAAACTGTGATTAAAAATCTTCCAACAAACAAAAGCCCAGGACCAGATGGCTTCATAGGTGAATTCTATCAAACATTTAGAGAAGAGCAAACACCTATCCTTCTCAAACTCTTCCAAAATATAGCAGAGGGAGGAACACTCCCAAACTCATTCTACGAGGCCAACATCACCCTGATACCAAAACCAGACAAAGATCTCACAAAGAAAGGAAACTACAGGCCAATATCACTGATGAACATAGATGCAAAAATCCTCGACAAACTACTGGCAAACAGAATCCAACAACACATTAAAAGGATCATACACCATGATCAAGTGGGGTTTATCCCAGGAGTGCAAGGATTCTTTAAAATACGGAAATCAATGTGATACACCATATTAACAAATTGAAGGAGAAAAACCATATGATCATCTCAATAGATGCAGAAAAAGCTTTTGGCAAAATTCAACACCCATTTATGATAAAAACCCTGCAGAAAGTAGGCATAGAGGGAACTTTCCTCAACATAATAAAGGCCATATATGACAAACCCACAGCCAGCATCGTCCTCAATGGTGAAAAACTGAAACCATTTCCTCTAAGATCAGGAACAAGACAAGGTTGCCTACTCTCACCACTATTATTCAACATAGTTTTGGAAGTTTTAGCCACAGCAATCAGAGAAGAAAAAGAAATAAAAGGAATCCAAATCGGAAAAGAAGATGTAAAGCTTTCACTGTGTGCAGATGACATGACACTATACATAGAGAATCCTAAAGATGCTACCAGAAAACTACTAGAGCTAATCAATGAATTTGGTAAAGTAGCAGGATATAAAATTAATGCTCAGAAATCTCTTGCATTCCTATACACTAATGATGAAAAACCTGAAAGTGAAATTAAGAAAACACTCCCATTTACCACTGCAAGAAAAAGAATAAAATATCTAGGAATAAACCTACCTAAGGAGACAAAAGACCCCTATGCAGAAAATTATAAGACACTGATGAAAGAAATTAAAGAGGATACAAACAGATGGAGAGATATACCATGTTCTTGGATTGGAAAAATCAACATTCTGAAAATGAATATACTACCCAAAGCAATCTACAGACTAAATGCAATCCCTATCAAACTACCAATGGCATTTTTCACAGAGCTAGAATAGAAAATCTCACAATTTGTACGGAAACACAAAAGACCACGAATAGCCAAAGCAATCTTGAGAAAGAAAAATGGAGCTGGAGGAATCAGGCTCCCAGACTGCAGACTATACTACAAAGCTACAGTAATCAAGACAGTATGGTACTGGCACAAAAACAGAAATATGGATCAATGGAACAGGATAGAAAGCCCAGAGATAAACCCATGCACCTATGGTCACCTTATCTTTGATAAAGGAGGCAAGAATATACAGTGGACAAAAGACAGCCTCTTCAATAAGTGGTGCTGGGAAAACTGGACAGCTACATGTAAAAGTATGAAATTAGAACACTCCCTCACACCATACACAGAAATAAACTCAAAATGGATTAAAGACCTAAATGTAAGGCCAGACACTATCAAACTCTTAGAGGAAAACATAGGCAGAACACTCTATGACATAAATCACAGCAAGATCCCTTTTGACCCACCTCCTAGAGAAAATAAACAAATGGGACCTAATGAAACTTAAAAGCTTTTGCACAGCAAAGGAAACCATAAACAAGACCAGAAGACAACCCTCAGAATGGGAGAAAATATTTGCAAATGAGGCAACTGACAAAGGATTAATCTCCAAAATTTATCAGCAGCTCATGCAGCTCAATATCAAAAAAACAAACAACCCAATCCAAAAATGGGCAGAAGACCTAAATAGACATTTCTCCAAAGAAGATACACAGATTGCCAACAAACACATGAAAGGATGCTCAGCATCATTAATCATCAGAGAAATGCAAATCAAAACTACAATGAAAGATCATCTCACAGTGGTCAGAATGTCCATCATCAAAAAATCTTCAAACAATAAATGCTGGAGAGGGTGTGGAGAAAAGGGAATCCTCTTACACTGTTGGTGGGAATGTAAATGGATACAGCCACTATGGAGAACAGTTTGGAGGTTCCTTAAAAAACTAAAATAGAACCACCATACGACCCAGCAATCCCACTACTGGGCATATACCCTAAGAAAACCATAATTCAAATAGAGTCATGTACCACAATGTTCATTGCAGCTCTATTTACAACAGCCAGGTCATGGAAGCAACCTAAGTGTCCATCAACAGATGAATGGATAAAGAAGATGTGGCACATATACACAATGGAATATTACTGAGCCATAAAAAGAAAGGAAATTGAGTTATTTGTAGTGAGTGAGGCGGATGGACCTAGAGTCTGTCATACAGAGTGAAGTAAGTCAGAAAGAGAAAAACAAATTCCGTATGCTAACACATATATATGGAATCTAAGAAAAAAAAAAAGGTCATGAAGAACCTAGGGGGGTAAGACGGGAATAAAGATGCAGACCTACTAGAGAATGGACTTCAGGATATGGGGAGGGAGAAGGGTAAGCTGGGACAAAGTGAGAGAGTGGCATGGATACATATACACTACCATATGTAAAATAGATAGCTAATAGGAAGCAGCCACATAGCACATAGCACCACATAGCACCGAGATCAGCTCGGTGCTTTGTGATCACCTACAGGGTGGGATAGGGACGGTGGGAAGGAGGGAGACACAAGAGGGAAGAGATATGGGGATATATGTATATGTATAACTGATTCATTCTGTTATAAAGCAGAAACTAACACACCATTGTAAAGCAATTATACTCCAAAAAAGATGTTAAAAATAATAAAAATAAATAAATGTATTAAAAATAAAAGAAGTAAAAATAGAACTACCTACCATACAACCCAGCAATCCCACTACTGGGCACTACTGAGAAAACTAGAATTCAAAAAGAATCATGTACCACAATGTTCACTGCATTTACAATAGCCAGGACATGGAAGCAACCTAAGTGTACATCGGCAGATGAATGGATAAAGAAGATGTGGCACATATATACAATGGAATATTACTCAGCCATAAAAAAACCAAAATTGAGTTATTTGTAGTCAGGTGGATGGATCTAGAGACTGTCGTTCAGAGTGAAGTAAGTCAGAAAGAGAAAAAACAAATACCATACGCTAACACATATATATGGAATCTTAAAAAAAAAAATGATTCTGAAGAACCTAGGGGCAGGACAGGAATAAAGACACAGAACATAGAGAATGGACTTGAGTACACGGGGAGGGGGAAGTGTAAGCTGGGATGAAGAGAGAAAGTGGCATGGACATATATACACTACCAAATGTAAAATAGATAGCTAATGGGAAGCAGCCGCATAGCTCGGTGCTTTGTGTCCACCTAGAGGGGTGGGATAGGGAGGGTGGGAGGGAGATGCAAGAGGGAGGAGATACAGGGATGTATGTATGTGTATAGCTGATTCACTTTGTTATCCAGCAGAAACTAACAAACCATTGTAAAGCAATTATACTTCAATAAAGATGTTAAAAATAAATAAATAAAATAAAATAGATAACTAATGAGAACCTACTGTATAGCACAGGGAACTGTACTAAGTGCTCTGTGGTGACCTAAATGGGATGGAAATCCAAAAAAGAGGGGATATCTGTATATGTATAGCTGATTCATTTTGCTGTACAGTATAAACACAACATTGTTAAGCAACTATACTGCAATAAAAATTAAAAAAAAACAAAAAAACAAAATGTGGTGTGGAGATATACATACATACACACACACACACACACACACACACACAATGGAATATTACTCAGCGATAAAAAGAATGAAATAATGCCATCGGCAGCCACATGGATGGACCTAGAGGTTATCATACCAAGTGAAGTCAGAGAAAGACAAATATCATATGATACCACTTACATGTGGAATCTAAAAAACTGATACAAATGAACTTATTTAGAAGACAGAAATAGACTCATAGACATAGAAAACAAACTTATGGCTACCAAAGGGGATAGTGGTGGGAGGGGGGGATAAATTAGGAGTTTGGTATTCACATATACACACTACTATACATAAAACAGATAAACAACAAGGACCTACTGTATAGCACAGGGAACTATATTCAGTATCTTGTAATAACTTACAATGGCAAATAATCTGAAAAAGAATAGATATACACGTGTATAACTGAATCACTTTGCTGTACACCTGAAACTAACATAATTTTGTAAATTAACTGTACTTCAATTTTAAAAATGGTTATAAAAAAACAAAAACCTTGTAATAACTATGGGATGGGGACTTGAAAGAAGTAAGTTGCCCTCTAATCTACCCTACCCTAATCTAAATACACCCTTATTTTGGTACCTCAAGTGAAAACAGCAGGTTGTTTGACTTCTGAGATGCCCCCCTACTCCTGGAATTTATGCCTTTTTGTGTCATCCCCTCCCCTAGAGTATGGGATAGAGCTGGTAACTCCTTTTAACAAACAGAACATGACAAAGGTGACAGGATGTCACTTCCCTGATTATGTACAAAACACTGTGACTTCCATCTTGCTGGCATTCTCTCTCTTGCTGGTCATCTCTTGCCTTCTCACTTGCTCACTTTGATGATGCAAGCCTGCCAAGCAGTGAGATGCTTTACGAAGAGACCCAGGTAAGAAAGAATCGAGGGAAGCCTCTGGTCAATAGCTTGGAAGAAACCAAAGTCAGTCTAACAGCTCAAGAGGAACCAGCAGTGACCAGGCAGAGACCCAGCCCCCTCCTCAGGGGACTCCCACTCACACACATTTCCAAAGCACAAATGACCAATAAAGCTGATGTTCTTCAAAAAAAAAAAAAATCACCCTGCCAACAACCAAGTGAGTTTGGAAGCAATTCCTTCACCAACTAAGCCTTCAGATAACACTACAGCCCTATCTGGCACTTTGTAGCCTGTGAGAGATGCTAGAGCAGACGACCCAACTAACCCTGTCCAAATTCCTGACCCCAAGAACTGTGAGAGCATAAATGCATGCTCTTCCTCCTTTAGGAAAGCCTTTTTGACCCCAGACCCCCAACTCCCAGCTCAGTTAGGTAACCCTACTGGTATGCTCCCACGGGCTCAATCATAGTACTTATCATATGCTATCCTAAGAGACTAGTTTTCTTTGTCAGCAACCCTCTAACACCTACCACTCTGACTTGCAAATATGCACTAAAACACTCACTGAACTAAGGAATGACCATAGGCACTGGTTACAGGAGTCATTGATAGCTTGAAGACAAACTAAACCACCTAAGGTCCTTTTCAGGACTACGACAACCAGTATGGACCTGACGCAACCCTGTTTATACAGGAGACCCTCTGGCAGCAGAGTAACCTGTACACTTAACAAATATGAAATTCTCATTGTAGCCCAAAAAGAGATTAAGCATATTCAAACTTCTGTTCCACGGTGTAAAATCTGTAACTGAATGTAGCTACCTGACTGTATACTGTTATTAGTAAGATGAAATCTTTATGGACTTTATAGACTGGTAAACTCTCTTAAATACCACAAAAAGCTCACTTAAGAACATAGAAAGAAAACAAATTATATATCATCTATATTCACAGATCATCAAAAAATAAAATATAAGAATTCTTTAATTGGCAAGGATAAAATATAGTCATAATATAAAATTTATCTTTTCAAACCATTTTATGGTACCAAACAATAAAGATTGGACCATGTCATCTCTTCAATTTCTATGCTTCACAATGAGGAAAATGAGGTCCTCAGAAGGTAAGAACTTCCCAAGGTCACTTCACAGTTCTCCTCCAAGAGGTAACCGATATTATCAGTTTCTTGCATATCTTTCCAAAGGCTTTTATCAATATACAAGTAAATACACGTTTTCTCACTCTTTCTAAGGCAAATATCAACAAATGTTCTACACCATGCAGAACATATACACACGTTTGAGACCTGTGCCTACATTCCACAGGAATAGCCTTCAAATGATGCATACTGTAAAAAATTAATAAACAGATCCTCAAAGCGAAGGAGGAAGAGCCTAAGGCTTCAGGAGCCATTTTATTTTTCTTTAATCATTTGTCTGCCTCAGTTAATCTTAAAATCTTACTTTGCAGAGAAGCAATTTTAGGCTTCTGAAAACATTAGGAAGCCTCAAAATACCAACTGAAATAGGCATTCCTTTCATTTCTGGATTTCAAAAGTTCTCCATAATGGCCACTGGTATTCTAAACGGTCTTTGGTCAGGTTGGTCCATTTAGTTAGAAATGCACATGAGGAAGGACCATAGTTTTTAAACATGGGGGGGGGGCTCAAAATATTTGCATATTGGGATCCCATTTCTCAGAGATTTTTTTCCTAGAGTAAAGGAACAATTTTCAAACAGCTTAAACAGTTTACAGCTCAAACAGCTCAATTCAGACAG
This sequence comes from Mesoplodon mirus, assembly GCF_964341445.2. Taxonomy (NCBI): domain Eukaryota; kingdom Metazoa; phylum Chordata; class Mammalia; order Artiodactyla; family Ziphiidae; genus Mesoplodon; species Mesoplodon mirus. The sequence goes on along the minus strand of NC_138993.1, from coordinate 64,629,597 downwards.
CTTGCAAGCTAATACCAGCTAATTCTAAGGAAATAGCTTGGTGTAGCTTGGTGTTGGAAGAGCCAAGCCAAAGGCTTTTTCCATCCAGTTTCCAGAGAACAGCCCCTATTCCAAAGCAATGGGCCAATCGCTAAACTGGTACAATTTCAGGAGAAACAGCCCCTGTCTCAGAAGGAATGCACGGAAGGCTAGCCAGCTTCAATAAAACAGTCTGATCTCAAAATCAGACCAAAATGCCAAATGAGTACTCTCATACAGAACAAGGCCTTAACCAGTAAGACGAAACCTTAAAACAGATCCCAAATAAAGCCTGGAGAGCTTCAAATGCAAAGAGGGCATGAGCTGGGATCCATGAGAAAGATGTACCTTCAAATTCCAGGGTCAGTGAGAAAAGCAGTGAGCAACAATGGGCTCATTTATGGATAATGCACCTGTTTGCTTGCCAGCTCTGGAGCCACTGGGAGTCTTCTCTGATCCCAAAATGTTGACCTAAAACAAACAGATTGCCAAATATTTCTCCAGCAAAGTTGTATTTATTTGGGATCAGCAAAGAACTGCAGTTTGGGGTCTGCGACCATGGCAAGCTATGTGCAAGTCCCCAGACAGCAAGGGAAGGAAAGCACTTTTATAGAGGGGAAAAGAAAGTTGGGAGGGCTGTAGTAAACAGAGTCCATGGCTTTTCATTCACTGAGTCCTTGCCAGGAAAGAAGAGAAAATAACCCAAATGTCTATCAACTGATGAATAGATGAATAAAATGTATCACACACATACCATGCAATACTCAGCAATTAAAAGAAATCGCTAAGTGATATATAACGCAATAGTCTGCATGAATCTCCAGAAAATTATGCTGAATAAGAAAATTCCAAAAGGTTACATAAAATTTGAGACCACGTATGTAACATTTTTCAAATGTCAAAATTTAAGAAACAAGTAACAAATTAGTGGTTGCCAGGAGTTATGAATGAGGAGCTGAAGCAGTATGGGAGGGAAGTGGGTGTGGTTATAAAAGGGCAACAGAAGGGATCCTTGTGGCAAGAGGACTGTTCAGTACCTTGACTGTGGTGATGGATACAGGAAAAAGTGTATAGAATTAAATACACATAGAGAAATGAATATTAGTAAGACTGAGGAATCTGAATAGACTGGTAGATTATATCAATGTCAATATCCTGGCTGTAATGTCATACTATAGTTTTAAAAGATGTTATCATTGGGAGAAACTGGGTATTGAGTAAAGGGTACACAGAACCTCTATGTATTATTAATTACAATTACACGGGTATCTACAATTATCTCAATAAAGATTTCAATTAAAAGGAAAATATCATTCAATACAGATGCGCATTCTCATGGAAGAATCCTATAACAATAATAGCAAGGGTGGTTTTAAGAACACACTAGCAGAAGCACGACTCTCAGAGGACAATCAAAAGTGTAAAGTTTCATGAAAGTCCCCTTCTTATTTCTGAGAGGTTTTAATATTGATGACAGAAAAGACATTAACTCAAGACATATCCACACTTTTCCAAAAGGATATATCCAATACCCAGTAAGGACTAATTTGTGATAAAGCTTTATTCTAAATTGTGGCATTTCTAAAAGGCTACTCTAGCCTTTGTAACTGGAAAAGAATTCTAAGTAATAGATTTAAGCATTTGTTTAAAAGAAGGAAATACATTCTTATGTTTTATCACTCATCCATTTAACAAATTTTTACACAACCCTTGCTGTGTACAAAGGACCGGGGCTAGGGAAAGGTCACTCCAGCACTTTACCTCCCCATCACCTGTCCTTCAGCATCCTCTCTAACACGATCCCATGTAGCAGGGTAGATTAGACAAACAGAAAATGACATCGAATTTTATTAAGACCATGAGATAGGTTCTGATTCAATACAATTAACTTCTAATGTATTCTGGATTTGTCTGCACATGTCTGAATATTGTGACAAAGGTTATGAAAACATTAAAAATTTTAGTTTTATTTTCATAGTGGTTATCATCACGGTAACTAAGCATTTTGATAAACTACAAAAATGCAAATAATGAACAATGGGAGATACATATATATATATATATATATATATATATATATATATATATATATGTATGTATATACACACACATAGACACACCCTTTCTAGACCACTCCAGAATCAAATCCATGTGGAACAAAAAAGCAGGTCTTAAAACAAGTCCCATCAGGGCATGAAGACATTAGCTAGCTGTCTCTCTTCAAATCCTTTTTCAGGATATAACCCCTTCAATTACATGTAATCTGTAACACTTCCCCCAACAAACCCAAAACACTTTATACTTTGTAAAGTAGCCATGTGGGTGATTGCAAAATTTCCTTTTAAGATCTGTTTCATTATTCCTTTCAAATCAAATAAAGGGTTTCCCAAGTCACTCAGGCAACTTTTAGAATAGCTCAGCTGACAGCTTTAGATTCTCATGGAGGACAAAGCAGAACATGAGCTATTTAAACTGAGTTAGGATTACTTATCTATTCCATACACCTTACCTTCCATCTGTTAAAATGATTCTTTGATGCCAGCCACTAAATATTAATTCAGAAACTATGGATCTTACACACATAAATAAAATGATTTTCCCTTTCAGGTATAAAATGATTATTAAATGTCTTAATATAAAAAAATAAGTTCAGTATGTTCACTCAAAGTATCTTAACAGAGCCATATATAAATTGAACTTAACTTACCACTTTTTTAAAATCATCTTCTGCTTCATCAAGTTTTCCTTGTTTGAGTAACAAGTGACCTCTCTGTAATCTCGCCTAGAAAAACAAAAAAAAGAGTACACTGAGTACTATGAATTTCTAAATTTTCTTTAAACACAAAGAATAAAACTAAATAAGCTAATGAAATATTAATTTTTCCTATGCCCATTTGACTTCACACTCTGAGAATAATTCTTGGAACCAATGAATGTGTATAAATTTTGTTAAAGTATGCTTCCTTTAAATATACTTTTTACTATATCAAAAAAAAATAAATGAAAACATGTGTCCTCACAAAATCTTGGACATGAATGTTCATAGCAATAGCCAAAAAGTAGAAACAAACCAAACTCCCATCAACTAATAAATCAATAAGCAAATGTGATATGTCCATACAATGGAATATCATTCAGCCATAAAAAGGAATGAACTACTGACACATACTACAATATGGATGAAACTTGAAAACATTATGCTAAGTGAAAGAAGTCAGACACAAAAGGCGACATATTGTATGATTTTGTTTATATGAAATATCCAAGTCAGACAAATCCATAGAGACAGAAGGTGCCAGGGGCTAGGACAGAAATGGGAGGTGACTCCTAACGGGTACAGGGTTTCTTTGGGTGGGGGGGTGATAAAAATGCTCTGGAACTAAATGACGATGCTTGCAGAACCTTGTGAATATACTAAAAACTGCTGAATTGCACACTTTAAAAAGGGTGAGGGGACTTCCCTGGTGGTGCAGTGGACAAGACTCTGTGCTCCCAATGCAGGGGGCCCAGGTTCGATCCCTGGTCGGGGAACTAGATCCCATATGCATGCCGCAACTAAGAGTTAACATGCCGCAACTAAAGAGCACGCCTGCCGCAACCAAGGAGCCCACCTGCTGCAACTACGGAACCCACATGCCCCAACTAAGGAGCCCACGTGCCCCAACTGAGGAGCCAGTGAGCCGCAACTAAGACCTGATGCAACCAAATAAATAAATATTTTTAAATGGTCACATTCTTTTTTTAAAAAAAGGGTGAATTTGATGATATGTGAGTTATATCTCACTTAAAAAGTACTTTAAGCAGGCATAATTACTTTTTACCACTATAATAAAAGTTGTTATAACTTGGGACTTTACCAATCAAAGCTCTGGAAATAGTTTTGTTTTTTTTTTTTTTATTAACTCTTAATGCACATATTTACTCCACTATAACCAGAATAACAATGCCTCTTCCTTTTAACATCCATCATCTCTGATATTCCTCTTCTAATGCGCATAATCCCATCTCTTCCAAGAATACCAACTCTCTGATGATCAATGTCTACCATAAGACAGAAACCACACCAATATTCTACTAAAACTTATATATTACTTTTACAGTACTTAAAAATTTCCCTAATCCTCTGAAAAACATAAAAAGCAAGATTAAAGCCACTTCAACCAGCTAATAAGTACTATAATACTAGGAAAATGAGCTACTTAACCTCTGTGGAAGGTCATGCTTAGCTGGGTAAAGTAATAAAGAAAAATTTGACACTTGTGAATTCCATCTTAAAATAATAGTAATATTTCAAACCAAATATTCACCCATATCTAATCAATCATCTCGAATACTTTCTGGATTATGGCAGGACATAAACAATAAGTGAATTACCAAATTAATTTTGAAACAACATAATTGGGTCCTATTATTTTAAGCTATTACAGTGACCTGCCAATTGTCAAGATATCCTATTAGACCGTAAATTCCTCCACTTCTGAAGCTTGGGTGTTGGTTCAGGGCAGGACTCTTGTCTAATTCAGCACTGTATTCTCATCACAAACCACTGCTTAATTAAGCTACCCCCTCTTCTTTATTCTTCCCACTACAGCCTTAATTGAAACTGTCATCAGTCACCTGACAGCCTCTTAGTTCAACAGTCTCTTAATCAGCTCATTTCTCAGCCTCACATCTTGCCCTACACTTCATCCTCCACATAGATATCTTTCTAAACCACAAAGCTAACATCACTACCAACCTTCTAAAAATCACTAATGTACCCACTCCACTGTGCCTCCTTCACACAGGCCTTTGATTCCAGGGACTGAGTTTCTCTTGTTGCCGGGTCCACTACATCAGAGTGGCTTTCTACATCCTCCAGCTATGCCTAGCATGCCAGTCTTCACCTTAAGAAACAAATCACCTCTTCCGAGTTTCCTTAAATTTTCCTTTAAAGAAAATTTAGATGAACTTACTGCAGTGAAATCCATCTTCAATTCAATCACTTTAGTTAAATCAGGAAGTGCTGCTTTTGATTTGCCCATAGCTAAGAAGACAGTAGCTCTCCGATAATAAGCAATATAGTTATCAGGGTCACCATCTGAAAATTAAAATAACAAATATTAACTCTCAGTACTTTATTCAAAAAACCAAGTCATCTGAACAGTATTAGAGTTTGCAATTCTACTAGGAAAGGCATTAAGAAAAGAATTTCTTCATCAATACTGGGTCATTTTGCCTAGCAAGATCACTGCAAATAAATCCAGAACAGGGGCTCAGCAAACTGTAGCCTCTGAGCCAAAAACAACCCACAGACTTCAAGTTAAGAATATTTTTTACATTTTTAAAGAGTTGTCAAAAAAAAAAAAAGAAAAATATGCAACAGACACTACATGGCTGCAAAGCCTAAAACATTTATTATCTGGTCCCTTAGGGAAAAAGTTTGCCTACCTTTGGTCTAGAATATTAACTATATTCAACTCTTAACTTTTATAAGTATCCAATTCTGTTTTCAATTGTTTGTCTTTGTTGAAATTTTCTTAAGTGAAATTCTGATTGAGAATGTGGACTTTGCACTTACTCACAGGATTTTAGGAAATTAGACTTCCATTTAAACTGATATACTGAATGTGCAACTGCTCTCTCCCAAACGCCAACCAAAATGGCAGTGAAGAAATAAAGGTACAGACCATGGGACAAAGGAGAATGGAAAAGAGAGTGAGACCAGAGAGTAAGGCGAGAGTCACTAATAATATCTGAAGCAAGGAAAGCAGACAGATGAGTTAAGTGCTTGAACTAACTCTACTCTGCTCAGCACCTACAAAATGGGGGAAGGAGTCAAGTCAATCAGAAGTAAACCTCAGGCTGCCAAACAATCCTTCTAAAAATCAATATATATATATATATTTTTTTTTTCTTAAAAATTATCTTGACCAAATCCAGTCATGTACCTTAAAAAAATAAATATTTATGCACACAGATATTCATTACCATAAGATTTACAACTAAAATTCCCTGAAAGTTCTATCCCTGAAGGTCTTATCATTTGCAAAACATTACAATATGGGAACCTATATGGCAGGATAGTATTTAATCATTCAAAATTATGATTTTAAGGAGTTGTTAACAGCATTGAAAACTACCTGAAGTACTGCTGGGGGGAGATAAGGCAGGAAGAGAAAATAGGCTATAAAACGATATATGAAAGAAGATACACAAATGGCCAATAAGCACATGAAAAGATGCTCAACATCACTAATCATTAGGAAAATGCAAATCAAAACCACATTGAGATACCACTTCACACCCATTAGGATAAGAAAGAAAGGGGAGAAAAAGAAGATAGAAAGGGAGACGGAAAGGAAAGAAAGAAAGAGAAAAAGAAAGGAAAGAAGAAGAATGGGAGAAAGAAAGAAAAGAAAGAAGGAAGGAAGGAAGGGAGGAAGGGAGGGAGGGAGGGAGGGAGGATTAGTAAGAGTGTGGAGAACTTGGAGCCCGTGTGCACTGCTGGAGGGAATGTAAACTGGTGTGGCTGCTGTGAAACACGATATGGAGGCTCCTTACACACTGAACACATAATCACCCTATGAACCACCAATTCTACTTCTGAGTACACATATGCAAAAGAAATGAAAGCTGACTGCCAAGATATGGAAGCAACCTAAATGTCCATCAGCAGATGAATGGATAAAGAAGATGTCGTGTACATATATACAATGGGATATTAGCCATAAAAATGAATGAAATTTTGCCATTTATAGCAACATGGATGGACTTGGAGGGCATTATGCTAAGTGAAATAAGTCAGATGGAAAACGACAAATACTGTATGATATCACTTATATGTGGGATCTAAAAAATACAACAAACTAGTGAATATAACAAAAAAAAGAAGCAGACTCACAGATATAGATAACAAACTAGTGATTACCAGTGGGGGGAGGGAAAAGGGGAGGGGCAATATGGGGTAGGGGATTAAGAGGCACAAAATATTAGGTATAAGTTACAAGGATATATTGTACAGTATGAGGAATATAGCCAATATTTTATAACTATAAATGAAGTATAACCTTTAAAAAAAAAATTGAAAGCTGGTATTTGTACACCCAGATCCACAGTGACATTATTCACAACAGCCCAAAGGTGGAAACAACCTAAATGTCTACGGGTGGATGAGTGGATAAATAAAATGTGGTATACACATACAATGGAATATTATTCAGCCTTAAAAAAAGGGATGGAGGGCTTCCCTGGTGGTGCAGTGGTTGAGAATCTGCCTGCTAATGCAGGGGACATGGGTTCGAGCCCTGGTCTGGGAGGATCCCACATTCCGCGGAGCAACTAGACTCGTGAGCCACAACTACTGAGCCTGCGCGTCTAAAGCCTGTGCTCCGCAACGAGAGAGGCCGCGATAGTGAGAGGCCCACGCACCGCGATGAAGAGTGGGCCCCGCTTGCCACAACGAGATAACCCTTGCACAGAAACGAAGACCCAACACAGCAAAAATAAATAAATTAATTAATAAACTCCTACCCCAACATCTTCTTTTAAAAAAAAAAAAAAAGGAATGGAATTCTGATAAATGCTACATTACAGATGAACCCTGAAGACATCATCCTAAGTGAAATAAGCCAGACACAAAAAGACAAATATTGTACAATTCTACTTCTATGAGATACCTAGAGTAGTCAAATTCATAGAGACAGAAATTAGAATGGCGGTTGCCAAGGAAGTACTGAGAAGAAACGGGGATCAGAAATGGGGAACAATTGTTTAATGGGTATAGAGCTTCAGTCTGGGATGATGAAAAAGTTCTGGAGATAGATGGTGGTAATGGTTGCACAACAATGTGAATGCACTTAATGCCACTGAACTATGTGCTTAAAAATGGTTAAAATGGTAAATTTTGTTATGTATATTTTACTACAATAAAAAAAGTAAAAGAATGAGGCAGTCAGGGGAAAATAAGGACTATTTTTGAGAAAATAAGAGAATTGGGCATTTTAACAACATAAGACTTCTTTTCCTTAAATCTAAAAAAAAACAAAAAATCCATACATGTTCCCAGCTAAGCATCACTGAACTTTCTTCCCTGATCAATTTCCCTTGGAAGGTAAGGAAAAAAGAGCAAAGTCAGTAGCCTTTGCTACTGACTGTGTGGGAAATACAGGTTATTTCCCACAAAAATTGTAATTAGCTTGAAGAAAGAGTAAGAAACAAAGGAACTATATTTAGAACATACCAGCCAGATATATAATATTTTTGGTTCAGCTCATATTTGATTTAGAATGTGCAATAAATGTAAAATATATGGCACTTGGTCAGCATAACTGGCCATAAGAATGATCTGACATCTAAGAATTAATGAAACTTACAGTGACTGTGTCTGAAAGCAGAAGGAAATTCACTTCAGGTCAACAGTAGTTACGTGGGCAGAGACTGGATTTTCTTCTTTATATAGTTCATATATATATTCCAAAATGTTTCACAATGAACATGGATTACTTTTATATTCATTAATTCTAAAAAAGTTACTCACTCCTAGGCATGTATCCGGAGAAAAACATGGTTCAAAAGGACACATGCACCCCAATGTCCACTGCAGTGCTGTTTACAATAGCCAAGACGTGGAAGCAACCTAAATGTCCATCGACAGATGAATGGATAAAGAAGATGTGGTACATATATACAATGGTATATTTCTCGGCCATTAAAAAGGATGAAATAATGCCATTTGCAGCAACATGGATGGACCTAGAGATTATCATACTAAGTGGAGTTAAGTCAGAGAGAGAAAGACAAATATATTATATTGCTTATATGAAGAATCTAAAAGAAAAAAAATGAATACAAATGAACTTATTTATGAAACAGAAAGAGACTCACAGTCTTAGAGAACAAACTTATGGTTACCAGGGGGCAGGAGTGGGGTGGGAGGGGGAGGGACAGATTGGGATTGAGATGTACACACTGCTGTATTTAAAGTAGATAACCAACAATGACCTATTGTATAGCACAGGGAATTCTGCTCAATATTCTGTAATAACCTAAATGGGAAAAGAATTTTAAAAAGAAGAGATACATGTATATTTATAACTGAATCACCTTGCTGTACACCTTAAACTAACACAACATTGTTAATCAATTATACTCCAATATAAAATAAAAATTTTTTTAAAGAAAAAAGAAAAGTTAAGTTCTCCATGACTTATTTACACTAATCGAAGAATACGAAATACTAGAAACGACATGATTTAAGGCCTATAGTTTACACCACACATCTTCATACGTCCAAAACCTACTCCATCTCTGAGGCACAGCTCAAATGACTTATTTGATTACACATGTGAAAATAAACCTTCCATTACTTTGGTTTCCATAACACTCTATAATATATATCTCCCACAGCACCTAACACTTATCACTACCTCCTGATATCAATTATTTATATGCTTACCTCACTCTAGAAAAAAATACATTCCGAGTGAATTGATTTTTCGTGTCTCTATAGCACCTTGTAATCAAATGAAAGGAAATGGAAACAAATTCCGGATAACTCCAACAAGGGACACTCCCACATCCACTCAACACTGAGACCTGCCAGGAATAAGCCAGGGACCCAGAGAAGTCAGCACAGACATGGCTCTCAAAGAGACGTGCCTCACCAGGACACTCATATCATCTCCCCCACGAAATGAGCAATGGCATTTTCAAAAACAGGTGTTTCTTATTTTGAATACAGTATGACCCTCTTTCAAGAAAAGAAGAATGCTTATTGCTGGCTTTGGGCATTTTATCAAGAAGGCACCTTCAGCAAAAATTGCAATGGACTTCTATTTGGAAAAAACCTGACCATTTCAGTCTATGTAGAAAAACCTCCAAAGATTAAGTATGACAACGCTTTTTAACAAGTATTTGATTATACATACATAAAAAATGGCTATATAAAGTATTTCTGGGGCACTCACTTTCACTTATTTTACTATTCAGTTTTTAGGTATTTTTAAGATATGAAATGGGATTGGAACCCCAATTTATAACACTGAACCTATAAAAATAAGGAATCAGATGTCAATGGTTCAACCTATGAACCAAGAATCAATGTGCTTAGTGGTATAAGGTTACTTGAATGGCAAATATCAAAATAGCCTTCCCTGGCTCTTCATCTTAAAATACCATCAGTTCCCAGAACTAGTGTCCATTCCTATATCATTATGCAGGAAGTAGCAACTGAACAAGAATTGGTTTAAGAAACTGAAGCTTAGTTTCTCACAATACAAGATTTGATAACCTTGAAAAGAATCACTTTTCCTATTATCCATCCAAATATGATACAGTTCATTATTTAAATTATATGCAAGCCTACATCTGCAAACACTAGACTTCATTTGAAAACATGTCAGTCAAATTGTTATACTAGTTTATTCAAAATTTGAATATGAGAAATGAATTTAAGGTGTAATCCTAAAACTATCAGACAATTCAAATGTGAGAAAATTAGCCCTAATAAAGAAAATACAACTACTATCTGGAGAAAAACATCAGAAAGCCAATTACGAATGATTCTGTAAATGGTGGCAGCGGGGTGAACACCACCCTTCCAGAGGTACAGAAAACTTTTCATTCTAGCTCCCAGCAAACCCAACTCTACCCCTGCATTCATTCAAACTTTTACTGACTAAAATAATAATAGTAATAACAATAATAAGACAGTACTTATCCTTAAGAAGTTCACAATCTTCTGAACTGGAATGTGACCTTTGAAGATCACTAGAATACTCTGTGTCCTTTTCTGTAAATGTGAATAGTAATGTCCATCCCCATTTCACAAGTGAAGTTCAAATGCAATGAGAAAGCACCACGATATGTTTAAGTACCAAATGAATGAAGCCATGGATTTTTTTTTGACTTAGCCAGATTATGCTAAGTGTGATACCGGTTATCTTACCAAGCAATTGGAGAAACCTATCATTTCATTCATGTCCACCATCTAATCCACCACTTTAGACATTCATTCGTGCCAGATACACCTAAGACACTCTGTAAGGTCTACCAAAGAAATAGTTCAGACCCTAGACTCTCTATCCCCGTAAGACCATGCTGCAGACATGAGAGGCAGGGCATCCTCACACCTGAACTGTGGTTTTCTCTCATGATCAAATCTCTAAACAAAACCTGTGTCTGACTACATCATAATAGTGAAATAGGTGCGTCTGTTTCAGAAGACTATTTAGGAAGTGATACCAACACTCTTCATGAAATCACACTGTTTCCAACAGATCAAGGGTATGTAAGTTCCAAATCTTAAAATTCTTGCCAAAAAAAATATTTATATACCAGATGCAAAGAAATTTCAAACCAAATCACCAATAGATCTGTACTACAATTATTTCTGTTGCTATTGAGTTTTCATACATAAACCTTTTATTGTGTAAAAATGTAATTATCAAACATACCATGCCTAAGTAATATTCAAAATGTAACCAAGTAATTTTTCAGAAATGAAAATGGGGAAAGGGTGTCACAGCCATAAATAATGTCAGCTATAACATTATAATAAAAAACGACTCATTGATGCATCCAATGCCACTAGCCAAACTCTATTACAAACTCTAACATCAATTTCTAATCACAGGAGGAGTTAAAGAGATAAAGTACACTACAAAATTCAGAAGTTGGGAAGTATAAACATTTAATGAATTTTTTATAGTCAGTTTAAAGCAATGTACTAAAATATGGGTGACATTTTACCACAAAAAATTACTGTACATTTTACAGTAGCACAGCTCTTTGATCGACTGCAGTAACTAGAGTAACTGCATAACTTATTGGTCTAGAAGTTAGGAGACCTGGACTAATTCACTGTTAGCAAGAGGCTCTCACTCACTCACTGGGCTACCTGAAGCAGTAAACATGGCCATACTAAATTGGATGTTTGGTAAATGAGACCACTGAAACAGAAGATCTACAGTTCTTTTCTGATAAGAGGCTCAACAGGCCATGACACCACATCACCCCATCGCTACCTACTGTATACTCCCATCAACTACAGTTTAAACTCTATTTTCTGCGGTTGTTTTACATAAACCAAAATGATGAGTATCTCACACTACACAGGTCTTCCTCAAATTATGGTAAGTGTACCATCTGAGAACCACCGTTACTTGCCAAACTACAATGAACCAAAGGGCGTGGCTATCTGCATTCTGAAGGCACCAGCAGCGTCTCACTTTTCCCCTGTACTGGATTTCACAAATAAATTACCACGTTTTAGCTTTACTAATTTACGTCTTTCAGTGCAGATAACAATATATTATTGGTTATTTTGGGGGAAGAGCCATCTCTAGAATTCTTGCATGGCAGTGAAGCTAACAAACAACAGGCAGTCATTTTAAACGACGTTAACAATATGCCACAGCCCTTAACGTTCTTATTAATTTGTGAGATTAAAGAAAGCAAACAATAGGGCTTCCCTGGTGGCGCAGTGGTTGAGAGTCCGCCTGCCGATGCAGGGGACGCGGGTTCGTGCCCCGGTTCGCGAAGATCCCACGTGCCGCGGAGCGGCTGGGCCCGTGAGCCACGGCCACTGAGCCTGCACGTCCGGAGCCTGTGCTCCGCAACGGGAGAGGCCACAACACTGAGAGGCCCGCGTACCGCAAAACAAAAAAAAAAAAAAAAAAAGAAGCAAATAATAAAGTATAAAATAAGTAGAAGGTATATGTTTCTGCAAATATTCTCATGGTAGCGAGGAAGAATCAGTTTATTTTTTAAGACATGCTTTATCTAAGACAATAACTGAAAAAATGTTAATTACCGCGCTGCAGCACTGAAGACAACTCAAATCACCGGAGAAAGTGTGGACTTAGGAATGACCCGGTCACACAGTATATGGTCTCTAGCGAAAAGTAACTACTGCAAATTGTGCCAATTAACTACAACTTTCCAAGGTGAGCTAGTCACTGAAATGGAAAAACCTTCCTCTTAGAAGCTCCACATAGTTAAGAAAACCCTATTAACACAGTAAATTTGCTTTTAGAAAAGTCTTAATTTTCGAAGATACAGTATTTCTATATACCTTACACATGTGACTGTCCCCTATTTTCTTTTTTTTTTTTTTTTTGGCAGGGGGCAAGGAACAGCAACTTTATTCGGAAAGCCAGCAGACCAAGAAGATGGTGAACTAGTGTCCAAAAGCCATCTGCCCTGAGTTAGAATTCAGGCTTCTTTTATACTAAAAAAGGAGAGGGTCAAGTTCTGGTTCTGTTCAGGCTCCGGAGGGACTTGTTAATTTCTTTCTTCCTGCAGCCATTCACAGGTGGGCCTGGTCAGGAGGTTTCCTGGTTTCAGGACTTAATGAAGCTCAGGTTCTTGATGTCTCATGGCAGAAGGAATTCAGTGAGAGACAAAGTGATAGGTAAGAAGTGATTTATTTAGAGAGAAACACACTCCACAGACAGAGTGTGGGCCATCTCAGAAAGTGAGAAAGGCCTGTCCCCTATTTTCAAAGAAATCTTTATATACATTTCTCTCATCTAATCTTCACAGCAAGTCCTTTTTTGGGTGGCAGAGTGAAACTGCTGGGAAAATGCAGGTCACTTCTTTAAGCCTACACTTTCTTACATAACTTGACCAATGTCACAGAATTATCAAGTGGCAAAGCCAAGATTAAAATCTAGGTTTCCTATTATTCCAGAGAGCTAGTAACATCAGTAATAAAAATCTAAGTTCAAGAAAAAGCATGAAGAAAAATATCACCAAACCAAAACCTAACTACTTTCTGCTTATATAGTAAGTTACAACAATAGGATAATTCTTCTGGTGAGCAGAACTATATCTTATTAAAAATACACTACTCATTACTCTGCAGGTTGACTTGTCACTCTTAACCATCCCAAATAATGGTGAGTATATATAAGTAAATAAAAAAGGAATGAGGAGGGCTTCCCTGGTGGCGCAGTGGTTGAGAGTCTGCCTGCCGATGCAGGGGACATGGGTTCGTGCCCTGGTCTGGGAAGATCCCACCTGCCACGGAGCGGCTAGGCCCGTGAGCTATGGTCGCCGAGCCTGTGCATCCGGAGCCTGTGCTCCGCAACGGGAGAGGCCACAACAGTGAGAGGCCCGCATACCACCAAAAAAAAAAAAAAAAAAAAAAAAAGGAATGAGGAATATTGATATCAAAAAGCTTTAGCAAAAAACTTTATGTAGTGACTCATAAAAAAATCCTCTAAGACCTCATTCAGAACCTATTTACTCTGGTCATCTCGTTTCTCACAGTCCCAACAGATTACACACTGCAAAGATAGTTAATGCTACAGACAGACACAAGTGAGCAATAAAAAAAAGCAACAGCCTAAGGGGTAGAGAGAGTCTGACCAACAATGAACAGGAGATGAACTGCAGGATCCCCCAAGGGCCTCAAAGTAACTATTATACTAATGATCTCAAATCATCAAGAAAATTAAAACTGTATTCAGTGAAATCTGCTTAAGGAGGCAGAAAAATATATACAGTCGGCCCTCTGTATCTACAGGCTCCGCAACCACAGATAGAAAATATTCGGGAAAAAATTCGCTGCTTAACTATTCACATAGCATTTGCATTACATTTACAACTATTTACATAGTATTTGCACTACATTATGTATTATAAGTAATCTAGAGATGATTTAAAGTATACGGGAGGATGTGTGTAGGTTACATGCAAATACTACACTATTTTATATAAGGGACTCGAGTAGCCACAGGTTTAAGCTTCCGAGGGGGCCCAGGAACCAATCCTGTGAGGATATCTAGGGATGACTATAATACATTGAGAAAAGTGTTCTGTCAAAATTATCGTGAATTTTTCTCAGTACTTAATAGTTGTAAGTCTCAATTACGTGGGAAAATCTTCTTATGTTAGATACGTATGTATTCAAATATTGTGCTTTTATTAATCTATTTCACCCAGAACCCTGTAAATATTTTAAAATATTTTATTTAAACAATAAATAATATTTATTTTAAATGTTATCCCAAAAAAGGGTTATAAATTAGAATTCACTAAGATGGCCACTGAGTGTTTTGGTTCTGAGATACAAACCTACTGCAGCATGAAACTGAGATAAGGCATCAGCTAACTGTCCAGCTGCAAGAAGTTTCTTGCCCAATTCAAGATGTTTCTCAACATCTGCATTTACTCCACATTCAGCACCTAAAAACAAATAAAAATAATAATAAATTAACTTTCCACGAACCAAGACTTAATTCTAAAGAATAAAATGTTAAAAAAAATAGCTGTTTGCCTCCTTCATTTACTTAGATGAGAAAAGTCACAGAAGCTGAAAAGCGACCTAGAGAAAGTAACAATAAAGTACAAACAGGGCTTCATTTTACAGAGTAGAAGCCACCCAAAAATATACCCATATCGACCTAGTTAGTCAAAAGAATGTACCCAGTCTACAAAATGCAAGGAAAACTGCCTAACGCAGTAACTAGCAAAAATATTTATAATTTGTTGTTCAGCAACAAAATGAGAATTGCTTTGTTAAACTAGAATCTCACTTCAACGAATATTAGAGTCCACTACAATAATCAAGAACTTACTGAGCATCTGCAGGGCACCAGGCACTGTTCTAGATATTTGGGATAAGTGAGCAAAACAAAAACCTCTATCACTCATGGCACCTGACATTATAGTAGGAGGAGACAGACATAAGAAAGGAGTGAATTACAAAGTAAGGTAGGTAAAAAGAAGAGCTGCGTGAGAGGGGTCAGGAGTGGTGGGGCTTTCAGTATTAAATACGGTGGTCAAGGGCCTCATTGAGAAGTTGACATGTGAGCAAAGACCTACTTGAAGAAAGTGAGGACTCACCAGGCAGATATCTACTAGAATAAGAGCTTGCCAAGGAGAAGGGCCAGCTAGTGCAAGGGCCCTGGGTCAGGAGCATGCCAGGTATGTCGTGGAAACAGCAGGGAGGTCAGGATGGCTACCACAGAGCCAACAAGGGAGATAACAAATAAGATGAGGTCAAAGTAGTAGAGGGTCCAACTAGGTACAGCTTTGGCTTCACTCTTAGCGAAATCGGGAGCTGGCGAGGAATCGTGAGTAGAATAATACGATCTGACTGACCAGGCCAATTTTCAACCAACGTGCCACCTCTCGGCTCTGAATTCATCCTTCAGTTCTTGACTGTAATGATGGACCGGAGTGTGTAAGGTAAGCATTCTTCTATACACTGAGCACAGTGTTAGGCTTTGTCAGTAAAGGGTGCTGAAGGGGCACTGCAGGAAGGACACCTCCTGGTCCCCACTGCTGCCTTTACTTTCTTCTGGCTCCTGCTGCGTGGTGTGCAGGGGGGGAGTACATCCAGTGGTGCCCTGGCCTAGTCGTACACCCAGGCATCCAGTCCCTCAGCCACCTGGAGCCTTGGTCACACACCCCCTCCCAAGCAGGATGCCATGTACTCCAGGCTTCACACCCACAGCAGCACCCTAACTCCCCCACCACACCCAAGCCCGCCAGCTGGGGCTCACCTACACCTGAGAAGGTGGTTTCTTCCCCAGCTACTGTGGACCAGCTCTATCCCCGGCAACTCAGCGCACTTTCCTACCAGCAACCTTAGCCTGCAACTATACTGTCTCCGATGAGGTCTGAACCCCAGCCTTGAGGAGAGGGTCCTCCTCCAAGTTGGCCCTTCCTTGGGGAGTGTCTCTCAGTCCTAGACTGTCCTGTAGAGTTCTCTCTACATCATTATGGTCACCCTCCTATCATAACAATTCTTTATATTAAACTTCCCCCTTTAAAATCACCTGTGGTTTCTGTCTCCTGCAGGGACCCAGACTTTTATACACAAATGGTACTAGGAGTGGTTCTAAGAGACAAAGCCACAAAAATGGGATTTAAGGATTGGTTTGGTCATGCCCTTGAGCTTGAGTGCAGGGCTGAGTTCCCTGTCAATGAGAAACAAGAAGTTAGTAATCTGTAGCAGGTAGTAGAATCAATTAATGAAGATATCATTTGTGGTTGACAGAAAATGAGTACTAACTGAGGCACATGCCTTGGAAAGCCAAGTGGCTGCTGCACTTAACCATCATGGCAGTAATGATGAAAATAAGGACTGCGACGTGGGGTGGGTTCCTTTGAGCACAGCAGAGTGCTTACAGAGAGGAAACAACAAGCTCCGGGCTAACTCCTAGCTCCACTCAGTCTGAGAGATTCCATGGCAGCCTTGAAACCATCTCTCTCTTTTTTTATTTTTTTTTTGTAGCCACAGAGCTGATTTAGCTGAAAATCAGGCACAAAATTTAATTTTGAGGGCTGTTGAATTAAAACAATAGTTGAATTCAGAGTCTCGCCAAGTTTCTCCGGTGAAATTCAGGACATGTATTAGTAAAGAATGGGATCCTCAAACTTAGAATGGAGACATCTGGTTGTACCTGGATGAAACTGACTAACTTAAACCTCCCAGTCCTCTGAGCCTCCTTTACCAGTAGAAGCAGCTTGCCTTCCACTATCAGAGAAACCTAGCCTTCCACTGCTTACAATTCCTAGGACAACTACTTAGGGCAGATGCCATGAAAGGGGATGCTCACTCAGACCCACCCTAACCATTCCAGATGTCGCTAGCAGGTATATACACTATGACCTAAGGAAAATAGTTTACACACCAAAAGAACTGCAAGACTTTGCTGATAAACTAGCAGAAACCCATGGAACACATGTGGGAATGGATTCTAAAGGTGTTAGAACAAGAAGAGTGGAATATAACACTGTATCTGGTCTCATTAATTGATGTGTGCCCACTTCATTACACACTGCCTAAGGCTGCTTTCATGCTACAATGGCAAAGTTGAGTAGTTTTGACAAAAAGCATAGAACCCACAAAAACCTAGGGATGACTATAATACACTGAGAAAAGTGTTCTGTCAAAATTATCTTGAGGGCTTCCCTGGTGGCGCAGTGGTTGAAAGTCTGCCTGGCGATGCAGCGGACAGGGGTTCATGCCCCGGTCCGGGAAGATCCCACATGCCGCGGAGCAGCTGGGCCCATGAGCCATGGCTGCTGGGCCTGCGCATCCGGAGCCTGTGCTCCGCAACGGGAGAGGCCACAACAGTAAGAGGCCTGCATACCGCAAAAAAAAAAAAAAAAAAAAAAAATTATCTTGAATTTTTCCTGGTACTTACAGTTGTAACTTAAGTTACATGGAAAATTCTCTTATGTTGGATACACACACATTTGAATGTTGTGCATTTATTTTATTAATCTAGTTCACCCAGAATCCTGTATATATTTTTAAATATTTTATTTAAACAGTAAATAATATTTATTTTAAATGTTATCCAAAAAAAAAGAACTATAAATTAGAATTCACTAAGGGGGCCACTGAGTGTTTTGGCTCCAAGATACAAACCTAATGCAGCACGAAACTGAGATAAAGCATCAGCTAGCTGTCCAGCTGCAAGTAGTTGCTTATCAAGGAAAAATGGCGTTTGCTGCTACACAAGAGTGGCAAAGAGGGCTACATCTGGAACCCAGGGGATTCTCTAGGGTGTTAGTACTTCCATGCCCAATACTAAAGGTTAATTAAAAACTACAGCAACCAAAAACAGAACAGTTAAGCACTCAGACCCTTCAGGAACAAAGGTTTGGGTTACACCATCAGGTAAAGAAGCCAGAGTAGCTGAGGTTCCAGCCAAAGGCATGAGAAGTATGGAACAGGAAGTTGACAAAGGATGCCATATATATCAACTCTGACCTCATGACTAATTACAGACTCAGGACTGTAGTAGCTTTGCACATTTTCTCTTTGCTTATTTATACACGTTTATTTGTATATACAGTCAATCCTCACAATTCACAGATTCTGTATCTCAGAATTTGCCCACTCCTGAAAATTCATTTGTAACCCCCTCCAATTCATCTGTAATCCCCAAATTAATATTCAGGGCGCCTTGGCAGTCATTTGAGGACATGTGAATGTGCAGAATGGTGACACACTTGAGTCACTCAAAGTGCACGTTCTGAGCTGAAGTCAAACAAGGTGATGCTTTTTCTTCCTGTGTGAGCTCTCATGTTATAAGCAAGTGTCCTTTCTACAGTGTATTTAGTGTCATGTTTTTTATTCTTGTGGGTTTTTTTTTTTTTTTTGGTTATATCACTGTTTAAAATGGCCCCCAAGCATAGTGCTGCCTAGTGTTACTAAGGGCAAGAGACTGTACTGTGCCTTTCAAAGAAAATACGTTTGGGGAATTCCCCAGAGGTCCAGTGGTTAGGACTTCGTGCTTCCATTGAGGGGGCATGAGTTCGACCCCTGGTTGGGGAACTAAGATCCTGCGAGCCACGCAGAGCGGGCAAAAAACTAAAAAAAATTTTTTTGATTAAATAAAAGAAAATACGTTTGTTAGGTAAGCTTCATTCAGACATGAATGATAATGCTGCTGGCCATGAGTTCAATGTTAGTCAATCAATAATATATATTAAATAAGATATTTTTAAACAGAAACACACACAAAACAAGGTTATGTTTTGATCTGCTGACAAACATGTAGTGACCTGAGGCCTTGCAGGATCCTAACCCTGAATTTCCTCCCAGGTACAATGGTTCAATATTTGCTAATTCAACGTTCATAAAGACATATGGAAAATAACTACCATGAATAAGGAGAATCAACTATACTAACCATATTTTCTCTAATTCCCATTTTTATTTTATAATATGCTGTTGGAATTAACTTTACAATTTCGTTTTTATATAACTGAATACTGAACAGGACAGTGATGGACTAAGAGCAGTAATTAGTAATAGCCAGTAACAGACACAATGACTGTGGAAATGTATCTTCCCAACCAGGGTACAGGTGACAATTTCTTCGCTTATAAGAAGAGCTGTACCTTGTTAGGTAGGAAATAGAGTATTTTTGTTGTTCGGAAGTTCAAACGTGTGTAGAAGGTGCGTATGGACACTAAGCAGCCAAAGCATTTCTCTTTTACAGGGAACATGATGCTACATGTTTCAGTGTGCTAAAGGGACACTGCAGGAAAAAAAAAATCCGAAGTCACCCCTCAGGAAGGCGGGGGGATGCACGGGCAGGAGCTAGAGGGGCTCTCCAGGGCGCCGAGTGCTCAAGCCGTGGTGGAGGCCAGGGTTACACAGGCACACGCAGTTATCAAAGCCCAGCAGATTTATACTTGGACAAAGTGGACATTTTATTGTATATAAATTTTAATCCCCCCAAAAAACTACTGATGATATGCATGTTAAAGTATTTAGGGACCTGTGTATTGATGTTATTTTGAAAAACATTTTTTAAAAAAGGATTAATGAATGGATGGATAGAGAAATGCCCAGATAGATATGTGTTAAAAACAAGCATACTGGACTTCCCTGGCGGTCTGGTGGTTAAGACTATCTGCGCTCCCAATGCAGGGGGCACAGGTTCAATCCCTGGTCAGGGAACTAAGATCCCGCATGCTGCACGACGCAGCCAAAAGAAAACAAAAACCAAGTATACTAATTACATTAATGGTAGAGTTTAGGTGACGGGTATAGGACTGGACAGTATAAAACTGTTTCAGGGCTTCCCTGGTGGTGCAGTGGTTGAGAATCTGCCTGCTAATGCAAGGGACATGGGTTCGAGCCCTGGTCTGGGAAGATTCCACATGCCGCAGAGCAACTAGGCCCGTGAGCCACAACTACTGAGCCTGCGTGTCTGGAGCCTGTGCTCCGCAACAAGAGAGGCCGCGATAGTGAGAGGCCCGTGCACTGCGATGAAGAGTGGTCCCCGCCTGCCACAACTAGAGAAAGCCCTCGCACAGAGAAGACCCAATACAGCAAAAATAAATTAATAAACTCCTACCCCCAACATCTTCTTTAAAAAAAAAAAAAACTGTTTCAACTTTGCAAAATGTTTAGTAACAAAATGTTGGGAAAACATACACTACAGTAAGTGTTTGGATGGGAGGAATACACACAGGGTGCTGTGAGGGCACAAGTGAAGGCGCCTAACACCTGTAGTTAAAATTAAATTCAAAATTCAACTTCTCAGTCTCACTAGTCACAGTGTAAATGCTGGACAGCTAGTGGCTAGTGTGTGGGACAGCAAGGAAGATACAGAATATTTGCCACCATCACAGAAAGTTCTACGGGACAGTGCTGGGGGTGAGGTGGGGGATACAGTCTCCCCGAGGTCCCCCCGAAAGCTGACCAACAAATGGGGAGGATGGACCTGTGGGAAAAGGCTGAAGAGAGAAACGAGCACTCCACACACAAAGAACATCATACTTAGAAGCCCAGAGCTCAAGATTAACGAGGCTGTCAGAGAACTCACAGTCCAGGATGTCAGCCAGCTGTCCTCTCCAGCATGACTTCATCACTCTGAGTGGGTCACTTTCACTGCTAGAGGATTCCAGTAAACAGCCAGAAGGGAAGAGGGAAACCAGTAAACTCCCTGTTACAATAACCCAGGCAACATGACGCTGACCTGACCGTGGAGTAGTAGCAGTGGAAATAGAGAAGAATACATTGCTTAGAAAAATAAGAGAAAGAAAAAGACGACTACCTGTGACTTATGTCAACTGTCTGGATGCAGAGGTCAAGTGAAGAAAGAGCAGGAGTCCAGGAAGACACCCAGAGCAACTATTTGAGCAACTGCCTGCTATTTCAGTCATCAAAAGCTAGTGAATTCCTGATTTCATCGAATAGAGCAAAAAGCCAAATGAAATGCACTTTACCTTACTATTTACCCTACTAAACAAAGCAGCTTGCTTTTCCTATTCCTGGTCTGCAGTTTCTGTACAGTGTTTTATTACCTTGGCTGCCTGTTGGTGCCCTCTGTACAACAGAGGAAGGGAAAAAGGGAGAGGGGAAGGAGGAAACTTTAACTTGGTGGTCTCAAAAATTTGGAGCCCTAAAACTATAATTTAGAGATAAAATGCACCCCTTTGTTCACAGCAGCACTATTCACAACAGGCAAGACATGGAAACAATCTACTGAATGTCCATCAAAAGATGAATGGATAAAGATGTGGTACATATATACAATGGACTACTACTCTGCCATAAAAATGAATGAGATAATGCCATTTGCAGCAACATGGATGGACCCAGAGATTATCATACTAAGTGAAGTCAGTCAGAAAAAGACAAATACCATATGATATCACTTATATGTGCAATCTAAAATATGACACAAATGAACTTATCTACAAAGCAGAAACAGAGTCACAGACACAGAAAACAGACTTGTGGTTGTCAGTGGGGAAAAGGGGGTGGGGGGGAAGAATGGATTGGGAGTTTGGGATTAGCAGGTGCAAACTGTTATATATAGAATGGATAAATAAAAAGGTCCTACTGTATAGCACAGGGAACTATATTCAATATCCTGTGATAAACCCTAAAAGAATATGAAAAAGAATGTATGTGTGTATATATATATATATATATATGTATGTATAACTGAATCACTGTGCTGTACAGCAGAATTTAACACATTTTAAGTCAACTATATTTCAATAAAATTAATTAAAAAAAAAAAAAACTCAGGGTCCTGCACAGCCCTATTTGTTTAGGGGAACAATGTGAAAATATCTAACCTATTTAAGAGCATGTGGGTAAAATTTGGAGAAATCAGTTGGGGGATTTCAGCAGGCTGGGAAAGTATTGTTATTTTTCCCACTTAAAATGAAGATATAGGCTCCTGCCCTGTGAAAATTCACTACGCAATATAGATTTAGAAACTGATTATATTCATAATGTGAGGGTCACCTCTTTCCATATTCCATACTATATCCAAAAATATAACCTACTTCTCATAACGAAGATTATGGAAATTAATGTTTCATTTAAAAAATGTTACTGAAATCTATATGTAAGACCGTGGCCATAACAGTAATGAATAAGGCAGTCTCTCCCAAAAAAGCAACGAGGAGAATCCAGCAGGCTTTAGCTTTATGAGAACTCCCTAGACTGCAGGTAATCATGGACTCTGAAGAGAGAGGCCGTTTTCCAGCATTACATTGGAGTCTCTGCCACATACTGAAGTATTTACAGAATACGTACTGTGAAGAATGGGACTGACTTCAAAATAATCTTGGAGAGGAGGATAAAGATATAGATGAAATAGGAGCGACCCAGTGTTGGTAATTTTTGAAGCTGGGTGACAGACGGTACACAGTGGTAAATGATACTATTTTCTCTACTTTGGTATATTTTTAAGATTTTCCAAAAACAAAATTTTTAAATTTAAATCCTTTCAATGAGAAGACTGGGTGATAAAAACTACCCCTTACATTAAAAAAAAATTTTTTTGAAGAAAGTAGTTCATGGGGACTAGAGTAAGACAGTCACCTAAGCACATGAGCCTACCTCCCAACATGCTCAAATTCTAGAAATGACAGAATTCACTTAAAAAGATAAATGCATAACCTTTCTGGAAAAAAAAATTTTTTTTTAAGAAGAAGAGGGCCACCTAAAAAACAGAAATTTGGGAAAAATTCTCAAAACATAAAAAGGACAGGATTAGATTGGTGGGCAAAATCATATCCAAAGACCCTCTCCGGGGAAATGTACCATGGAGGTGGCTGCAGTTCTCTGAGGGATCCAAACTCTGACACAAGGAAAAGGAAGGGGCCCTGGGGATTTCTCAGCCTCCAGACAGGCAATCAGCCTTCGCCCACAATCAGAATTCAAAGATTAGCAATGAGCAATTCTGAAAAACAAAGATAATCATAAAATCAATCCATAAGAAACTAACACCAAATAAGAAAATTAAGGAACCAAACTTAGTGGAGCAAAAAGAAAAACAAAATCTAAAAATGAATACAATTGACATTCTTACAGATCCACAGGACGCCACACACATTAAAAAACAGACCAAATGTCTATGCACTGACTAATCCAGCAGTAGGGATGCAGTGGAGAAAAAGATGGATAAACAAGATCATTTCTGCCAGAGGGAAGGAAGAGGAGTACTTAATATAGTCAAATAAGTCCTCCCTGAGAAGATGTTTGAGTTAAAGCATAAAAGGCGGGAGAGCAGTCCTGAATGACAAGAAGCCTCCAGCATGCCAGAACATGACCAGGCAAGGAGCAGAAAATAAGCTCAAAGGGCTTGGGTAGGACCAAGCTCAACTTTAAGGAATCAAAAGGAGGCTCCCAGCATGTTAAGAAGGATAGAGGATTCAGGCAATATAGATCACACTGGGCCTTGCAGGCTACAGTAAGAAATCTGGGTTTTATTCTAAGAGCGAAGGGAAGTCATTAGATAGCTTTTTAGCAAGGAACTGACTATCTGATTTACATTTTAAAAAGATCACTTTGGCTGCGGTGTGGAAAACAGATTAGAGGCGGGCAAGAATGGAAAGGACTGTGGTGGTGTGAACCAAGGATAGCAAGTTGCATTACAGTAAATATACTCAGATTTCATTTATGCTTTAAAAAGAAGATATAGTATGTACTTCTGTACTGTTTAATTTTTTCTAGTAAGAATGTATTCATGCGCTTAAAAAGAAAGTAAACTGAGGAATGTGTTTTGTTAACAAGGTACTGATTAAATAATCACTTGCAGTTGAAAACTTTTAGAGAATATTTGTTAACACTAGAGACATATTTTAATTAAGCAGCCAAATAAGTCAGGAAAGAAGAGCAAAATAACCCTGCCTTAAACGTTTTCATTAAACTGTAGTTCAAAGATAATAGCATTATAATCAGACACTGCGTGGAATATAGATGATACAGACTCTAAAATTTAAAAGTCCTTATCTTTCATAAATACTAAAATATTTATGAATGAAATGATGTCATGTGAATTGTTCCAAAATAATCCACAGGTATAGATGAAATAAGATTGCTCATGGGTTGAAAATTGTTAAAGCTGGGAGATTAGTACTTGGGGATTCATGATACCATTCCCCACCTTTGTAAGTGTAGAAAATTTCACAAAATAAGGTTTTACTTTAAATCTTTTTAAGAGATAGAGGTGGGGAAATTAAAACAATTAAAGATTGTTCATTTTGATCTTCTAAAGGTAAATTCTAATATAAACTCTACACCCATAAACATTTACAGATAGAGGTGGGGAAATTAAAACAATTAAAGATTGTTCATTTTGATCTTCTAAAGGTAAATTCTAATATAAACTCTACACCCATAAACATTTACAGTTCCTAGTGTAAAGTATAAAGGATTGTGCATCACTTATGCAGACACATGTGTGCAGAAACCGTGTTAAAATGATACTAGAGAATGAACTAGGGATGGAATAAAAATGGTGAAAATGCTGTGTGTGGGCTATGGAAGGATCCAGCCTGTTACAGTAAGAACAGTTAATTACTAGGGCAAGTTGATGGGTTTATCTATGTGTTCTCAACATGTCGGGGAAAGGACGTAGTCTTCAAATTAGCAAGAAGATTTCAAACATCTCCCATTTACATTTTCTCAAAAGGGAAGATCAGATCAATGTACTGAATAGAAGATTCCAGATTGCTTGAGGAGGTAAGAAATTTGGATACGAGATAAACCATTAGTCACAGTACTTTCCTTATCCAGTCATGAAAATGTCTAACAGGAAAGATGTAACACAGAAAGAAATTAAGAACCTACTATATGGTGGATACTTTCAGTATATTTATTTCACTTAATTTTCACAACAAACCTAGAAAGTAAACATCTTTCATACTTTTATAACTGAGGAATCTGAGGCTCAAAGAAGTTACCCAACCTGCCTGAAGACTCACAGTAACTGTCACAATAAGATTCAATTCCAAAGCCTAGCTTTCTTTGCAGCACAGCTCAGGAAACTTTTCCCCATATAAACCAGGCTACGCTTGCTTTCCACAGCTACTAAGCCTTGTATGCTTCACTCACCGAACCCATCTTTTAATGTAACATTTTAGCCACAATCCTTTCCAACCTCACAGGCGGAGCCTGAAGTCTAGTGGGAACCGAGAACACACGTGCCAAGTTCCCTGAAGTACTCTGTCCACATGCCCCCAGCCAGACATTCTTCACGGAGAGCCACAGCGGAATCCTGCCTCAACAGGGCTCGACAGAGCTTGGGTCGAACCGTCGCTGCAGCACCTCCCCACGGCACCCCGGAGGCGCCTCCTCGGCCACCTGCCACCATGACCGAGGCCCCCTCGCAGGTGTGCCGGAGCGACCACCAGGACTCGGAGGCCCCCATCAACCACCAGACCCACCTGGAGCTCTACGCCTCCTCCGTCTACCTGGCCGTGTCTTGCTGCTTTGACCCCGATGGTGCGGCTGTGAAGGACACTGCCTAATATGTTCTTCAGCAGTGTCATGAGGAGAGAGAATATGCTGAGAAACTGATGAAGCTGCGGAACCAACGAGGTGGCTGAATCCCAGACTCTTCAGGATACCAAGAAACTAAACCAGGACGACTGAGCAAGCTGGCTGAACGCAACAGAACACGGGTTACACTTGGAAAACAGTGTGAGTCAGTCCCTACTGGAACGGCACAAACTGTTCACTGACAAATGGTACCCACTTGTGTGATTTCACCGAGACTCACTACCTGAACGAGCAGATGAAATCCGAAGAACTGGGGGACCATGACACCAGCCTGCACAAACGGGGGCCCACGAATCTGGCATGGCAAAGTATCTCTCTTACAAGCACACCCTGGGAGACAGGGACACTGAGAGCTGAGCCTCGGGCTGGCTTCCCATGGCCACAGGGTCACTTTCCTGGTCACCAAGGCAGTGCGTGCACGTTGGGGTCACCTTTACCTCTTCTATAAGTTGCACCAGAACATCCACCTACACTCTTTCATTTATACTATTCCTTCAAATAAAGTAACGTGGTATCCCTCCAGAAAGTTATGATACTGCCCCCCGAAAGGTCGAGCTCCTCTCCAAACTAAGTTTCTCTTGCCTTCTATGATTAAAAGAGGTATCCAGCATTTCTCTGTGCCTTTTAAATAAAACTCAGATCTTTATTATGTTACAATTTTACCCAATATAATTTCTATTTAATAATGTGATAAGTAAATACCACTTCCTCTACAAAAATTTCAATCGTCCAGGGAGAATTATTACTCCTCCAGTGCACCTTGGTCACTTTTCCATAACAGAACTCGCCATAGTGTACGTGGCGGTTGTGTAGGCCCCCTTCTCCCCGAAAGAGATGGTGTGCCTCCTAACTGGGATCTTCTCTCACCTTCCTCCAAATCCAGCCCCCATGCTACTCCAAGAGCAACCCTCCCAAGATGCATCCTAGGTACAATTCTGCAGTATTTTCAGGTCGCTGGCTAGATTCAACCTAAGTCCCTTCAGATCTAAAGGCAAACAAGACCCTTCTTGATCAGGTCCCTTGATGTGGGTCCAGCCTTATCACCCCTCACTGCTTCACCTCTTACTTTACACTCCAATAACATAATGAACTGGTTGAACTTTGCTGAAGATATTAGTTCTTATGCTGCATCCCTTTAAACTTGCTATTCCATGAAAAGGCCTTCCCCACTTGCCCACCTGGAAAACTCCCACTCCTCCATCAGGATTCTGCCCTCAAATGCTGGTTCCTTTGTGAAACTTTCCCTAACTACTTCAGTGAGAAGGTGGGAAAAGTTCCTCCTGTGCTCCTGCTATACTGTGCATCCCTCCACTCACAAGTACATGACTTCACTTTGCAATACCACAGTCTCAATAAGCTGACCTTCACAGTTTGCCTGCCTCTCACAACCCCCATAGTCCCAAACCTGATCAAAAGCAAGTCGGAGAGAATGAACGGTCTTTTCTTCTTTTTATCACCTAGTTCAGTACCTTGCACAAAGCAGACACTCAATATTTACTGAATGAATGTAACTAAATTCCTTCTTAAATGTATAGTTCATCAGAATAATAGAAGCTAAGATATGTAATAACAATTAAAAAATCAAACTGACACTACTACCAAAGACTCATAAAGACACTAATATGTTTCCTAAAAAATTGCACATGTGGCTGTTTTTGCAATATCTCAACTGTGTTATTTTGAGCCATGGATAATTTTTTATTCCATTGCCACATCCTGGGAGACAGTGACAATGAAAGCCATCTCCTAATTCTGAGAGATCAGGCAACTAAACATCCTGCCATCTCCTGAACAGAATTAAACAATAGGTTTCTCCATAGACAAGCATCAACCAAAGGTCAGCAAAATATACAGGAAGGACAGGAAAAAAGGCGGAGTAGCTAAATCTTTCACTGAAGTTAGTATTAGAATCTGTCATATTTTAGAGAGCAAAATATAAAGAATTTTAAGAAACATAAAGTTGAGGGGTTAAAAGTATGATGTGCTGAGAATCACAATCAAGACTGGAGCAACCAGACTGAAAAAGGCAAGAACAAAAGGTCAGAGGTGCTCAGGCTCCAGCCGAGGCCAGGTGGCAGAACGGAAGCAAATTTAGGGTGGTTGTTCAGGTTGGAGCACTTCAATGTCAGGGAGGAGGAGAACCTTAAGATCATTCTAAAGAGGAACACAAGGAAAAAAAAAAAAGTACTGTCTGTAAAAGGTCCTATCTAAGTCCAAGATCAAAGCAAGATGGGGCAGAGTCTGAAAAAAGTCTCATGACAGAAACACAGAAAACAGTGGAATCTGGCCACAGAAAGAGCAAGAAGGTCATTATCTTAGCAATTCCACAGTCAGTGCGGGCCAATGACGAAACAGTTTTAATAAAAGTACACTGCGCTGGAAACCCTAGACCTTGTAAGCATCTCTTTCCAATTACTCTAACCTAAAAAGTGTTTTAGTATACAAAGCCAAACTGAAAGGAAGAAAAGGCTGAGTGGTTATGTAGCAAGTACATGGGAACAATGCCTGCACGAAATCTTCCTGGATAAACTAGGAAAATAAAATCTACTGTAACCAAGTTTGCTCAGTTTCAATGCACATTAGTCTTTGTTTCAATTAACTATGGAGGCATAAATGTTGTGATGGGACTCCTTGTTCAAGGAATTTCAACTTGGAAAATAAGTGTGCGATGGTCCTTACCCCCCCCCCCCAAAAAAAAAGTTGAAACAGTCAACCTCACTCATCCATTCTAAAAATACTTATTGCACATCTACTTCAGGTCAACATGTTTTAGGTAGAGAGACAAGGGTGTTTTCCATAAAGCTTGTATTCTAGAGGAACAGACAGACAAGAAATACAAATGAGGTAGTTCAGACAATATTAAGTTTTAGGAAGAAAATACAAAAAGGTAAAGGGAGAGTATTAACTGACCTAGAGCGTGCTTCTTACATAATATGTCAGGACTGAAACATGAAGGCTCGTTTGGCTGTTCTCCGAAATCTTCAGAGTATAGGAACAACAGGAATAAAGACACTTAGTCAGAAAATGAGCTCGGCATTTGGAAGTAAAGTTGATGTGGCAGGAGCCTAGTGATGGAGAAGATTAAGATGAAAAGAGACATAAGTAAATAGGAGTCAGATAAGTAAGGCTTTGCAGTATTAGTGGAGTACTAGGTTGAGAAGAGAACAGAAGATGGGAATAGAGCAGTAGCGACTACCAGCCACTCTTTGAAGTTCTGCTATCAAAACTTTGGTAACACTATAGTGGAAATACTATAGCATGTTGAAGTGCTGATGTCAATGACCCAAAGAGGAAGAAAATGATGATACAGGAGAAAAACAGTAACTGTAGAAGCAATATTTTCAGAAGGCAAGAGGAAATGGAATCCAGGGCGTAAGTATAGGAATTGGATTTTGCCAGGAATAGGGATGCTTTAGCCATTAATATAAGAAAATTAGCAGAATGGGTAGAGATGCAAGTAGGCTAGTAAATTCAGAGGTAGAAAGAAGAGGAAATTGCCCTGTGATGGCTTTCATTTTCCCAATAAAGATAAGGTCTGAAAGAATGAGGCAACAGAAGAAAGAAAAGGAGGGTTTAAATTGGAGATTTAAGGAAAGAGGAAGAGGCTTGAGACACTGATTTTCAATAGACATACTAGGGAATTGTAGGAATGTTAGCAGTACTGAGTGGGCATGTGAAATAGAGATTATATGCTCAAAATGAGACCAGTCAGCAAGGTTATCTTCATTTTTCTCCATCCATGTTCAGCTGTGAGGTTTGAAAAACAAGTTGGCCAAGTTGGATTTAATCAGTTCAAGTTTTGCCAAGTGAGTAAAACAAAAGAGTACAGGGGCAAGAAAATTAAAGGATGTTTTCAGTGGAGTGACTACAAGATGGACCACTAAATCTACACTGAGAAAGTAGGGAAGAGGACATGGATGCTTCACAAAGCATGTTTTATATCCCCAAGTGGGCTGTAAACTCAAAGGCAAAAACCAAGAGTTCTATACTACATATACCTCACCAAAGGACTACGGTGACGCCTCTGCTAACTGATTAAATGAGTCTTCTCCATATTCCAGAACTCCATATAACATAAACTCATCAGACTTTTTAAACTTATTAATTTTTTTTTAAAAAGCAGCATTCCAAAGATCTTGAAAAATCAATTTATGGTTGACATGATGTTTTTGTTCTTAAGAGTGGGTGATTGGGTTCCCATGATTATTTCCATAGAAACAAAGATTAATAGCTGGACAATAACCAAAGGAACACTAATGGCAATAGAAATTAAACTTAACCACAATTAATTAACTTCATATGGGAAAGTAAAGCCTAATTACTACAGGGCACCCATCTCAGAACAACCCCCCCCACCCCACCCCCCATCCCACAGAATCTAATCAACTGCATTTCTGGGCACTTAGCAATGCTAACTAGTCAAGTGAATTGGGACTTGGACACTATTGCTAACTATAGCCTATATCATTAAATGAATTTAAAATAATTCTAGAAGCAATCTGATCATCTGCTAAAATACTTAGTTTAGAAGAATCTCCCCCTTATCCTCAGGGAATACATTCCAAGACTCCCAGTGGATACCAAAACCACAGACAGTACCGAACCCTATATATACACTATGTTTTTTCCTATACATACACACCTATGATAAAGTTTGATTTATAAATTAAACACAGTAAGAGAGTGATAACAATAATAAAATAGAACAATTATAACAATACACTGTAATAAAAGATGTGAAGGTGGTCCCCTCTTCTCAAAATATCTTACTGGACAAATATAATGCCTTTTCCATCTTAACTAAGCACTTACCGCACACTGTGGCCGCGCCCTCTGCAGTCTGAGTTGCGACAGACAAACTAGCACAAATTTCTTTTTCCTTTTCCACAGTTTTACGGATAGAAGATTCGTTCTTACCATGGATATCAGCAACCTCAGCATACAATGTTTTTTCTTTCCTTACTAAGTCAAGGGCTTCCACTTTTTCACTTAAAGGAAGCACTTTACCGCTTCTCTTTGGCATATCCAAATTTCCGAATTGTCAGCATCACTAGGCTTGCATTTGGGGGCCATTATTAAGTAAAATAAGGGTTACCTGAACACAAGCCCTGCGATACCGCTGATAATCCAGATAGCTACTAAGTGACTAACAGGCGGGATCCATGGGACAACGGGATGATTCATGACCTGAGACAGCGCGAGCTTTCATCACGCTACTCAGAAAAGTTCACAATTTAAAACTTACGAATTGTTTATTTCTGGAATTTCCCATTTAATATTTTCAGACCACGGTTGACCACAAGTAACTGAAACCGAGAAAAGCGAAACCACAGATAAGGTGGGACTACTGTATATAAATTACTGAAAGTCCTTTGTTTTCCCTACTTTATTCTATTCATATTTAAATAATGTCAAGAAAATCCTAGAAAACACTAAACATACTTTTAGTAAGTTAGATTCATATAAAAAGTATCACCATCTTTTGTACTCAGGAGATTTCTAACTATTCTTTTCCCAATGTCCAAAATATATGGTTTAGTCAGATCAGTTCAGTGAAATAAAGAAAAATTGAGTCCTGAAAGAATGTTAAGGGAGAAAAAGAGATAAAAGGTTTGGTTCCCAGGTTGTGTTCCTACTTAAATCACCAAATAGAACACACCATGAGCAGAGAATTAAAATAGCTTCCTTATCTGTAATATGAGAATACTAAAGTAGATACTTATACTAAAGTTTTCTTTCTGCTCCAAAAATTCTATTCCCAAACTAGTGCTTTGGACTTCCCTCTTTCAAAGGCCTTTTTGAAAAGGGATGCTAAAAGATTTAACCTTTCAATTCATGAGCCTATCACATATTTTCTTTCTCTGAATTACATTAACAGAAAAGCCTAGGAAAAAAAATGAATATTTTAAATCAGAAAAAAACTAGGCCAGCTAAGCTAATTATTGGCGACAGCCTCCAACATATGCAAGTTCTTGCTTCTCATTCACTCTTCTCACACCTATTCTCGTTTATTTCTTCTCTCCCCAAGCCTTAAGCCTAACAGTGGGATCACACAGTCCTGAATGACTCCAGAGGACATTTAGGTTACAGAACCCAGAGGCAGAACTTATTTGGGAAAACAGGAGCTAACCATTTGCTAATGGAAGTCAGAGGTTCTTTCTTATCTTTATATCCCCATCACCAAATAAAATAATAGATATGTAATAACAGATACCTAAGTTAGCTCCGCTATATAATTTATTACATCAGTGATTCTCACCAGTGATTTCTTTTTAGAAATGTAAAATTTCAGGTCCTACCTAGACTTACTGAATCAAAAATTTGGGGAGTAAGTTTCAGCACTCTGTTTAAAAAGCTCTCCAGGTGATGCACACTCAAGCTAGAGAACCGCTGTATCAAACATGTCAGGAAATTACCTTCCTGTTCATTATTGCTGGTGGCAAGCAAACAAACAAAAATGCTGATTTTTCTCAGCTGCCACCACTTACAAATGCTTGGGCCCACATTGTGCTGTCAACCACTTAACTTCTGTTTCCAGCCCACACACAAGATGAACTTTGGAGTCAAATAACTTGAGTTAAACTTATGGCTCTTAGAGTTAACAGCTATGTGACCTTATCCAAGTTAATTAAACTCTTGGACCCTCAGTTCCCTCATCTGTAAAGCAGAAATAACATCACATACCTCCATGAATAAGAGATAGCTTACAGAAAGGTGTCCAGGACAGTGCCTGGCACACAGCAGACCTTCAGTAAATGTAAGATCTTTTTCCTTTCTTCCCTACCACCTGTACCAAGTCCCTGCTACTTTACACAGACAACAACCTAAAGAAGACAGCACTTTAGCACCCCTCTGAGAAATGTTACCAATGCCTCCCATACAGAAAAGCTCTCTGGTGAGGTTTTTCTTCTGGAAAATACCACAGGAGAGACATGAAGTGTTATGAGTCCTACAGAATCATACACAGAACAGCGATTCTAAAAAGGTGGTCTACAAGCTAGTGGAAAAAGCAAATCATTCAAAAGTGTGTACCTGTGTAACTTAAAAAATAACTGATGTTAAGCAGAATATAGGCAACTTTCTCTTTAGTGGCCATAATTAATTAATGACAACTGGGGATTAATGCTAAACTTCACCAGGCAGAAGGTGTTAACATCAGAAAACGCAAAAGAACTGGAATACATGACCTGTATTAAAGTGGTCCAGGCATTCCAATTTCACTGTCAAATTCTTTGTCCCAATGTTATCACACTATATATCTTGTTTTGGGGTTCCAAAAAATATATGGTCTCCAGGGGAACCCCCCCTCCAAAAAAAAAAAAAAAACCCACTGCCACTAAATGACACCTAAAAATTGGAGAGTATTCCTCCTTTTTTTAAGTTTATAATTTTGAGGGGATTTTACCATAAACAATTCCCAACTTCAGCTCCGCACTCCCTCTAATATTAAGTCCAATATTAAAATGTTTAATCTGACTACTAGCCTATTCATGGGGACGAAAATAGGTCAGTGCACGTGGTATGTCATTATACTCGAATATTTCGCAGGGTAACCAAGTTAGGAGCGTCAGTTCAAGGGGCGCTTGCAGGTTTCACTCGTACTCCTCCAACTGACAACTAAGAACGGACAGCCCTCTATTTTTGCTGTTCTGTTAGAGTAGCCAACATTCCCAACTGTAGGACCGTAGTGAAACTGAAGCATTCGTATCTTCTTACGGGGACATTCTTCCAGAGAACTCGTAATAGGAAAGCTGAACCAACAACAGGCTGGGAACTGCAAAGCCACAAACTTAGTACCCTGACCGCCGGGAGCTTGATTGCCTGCACCGGCTCCTTAACGCTGCAACCTAACAACTTCCAGACACAAGACAGAGCAGAGCGGGGTGATGGTTACTCACTTTTAACATTCAACACTGTTCCCTTCACCTTACCCAGCAGGACATCATCCCCACCGCCAACCCCCCGGAACTCCAAAGCCAAAGAAGCCTCCCCTTGGGCCACCTTTACCGCCTCCTCTCAGCACCACTGCCCAAGAGTCCCCAGGCGCCAAGCGAGGGTCCCGAGCGAGGCCGGGAGCCGACGGCTGCCCGGGTCTCCGCGTCCCAGGACGCCCCAGAAGCCGCTGCCCGGTGCCCCGCTTCCCCTCGACCCCATTGGCCCCACTCCTCACTCCAAACCCGCTGTCCCGGCCCCGCGGCCCGCCGGTCCCCGCACCTCTTCCCCAGACAAACCCGGAACCGGGAGCCGGCCCCAGCCCAGGGACGGGCTTAGGCCCAAGCCAGGCCGCGGAGTTCCCGGCTCCCGCCCCACCGCCCGGACCGCCCCGAGACTCGTGCCGGGACGGAGGCGGGGAAGCGCTGCGAGGCCTGGCCCGGGAGCCCGCTCCTCCGGCCGGGGCAGGACACGACTCACCTTCGTACTGTAGGTCCACCAGGACCAGCAGGAAGGGGAACACCGAGCCCAGCCGGCTGGTCACAGAGCCGGGGGCCACCATGTCCGAGGGCGCGGGCGCTGAGGAGAAGCAAAGGTGCGGGGCCCACCAGCTCCCGCCGGCGCTCACGCTGCAGCTGCGCCCGCCCGCCGTCCGCTCTTGCTCGGGCCTAAGGCGGCTGGCGCCCCGCGGAGGAAGGCAGCGGTAGGCGGGGCCTGGGCGGGGCTACGCCCCGAGCGCCTCCGCCGCCCAATCGCCTTCTCCCTGGCCACTTTCCTACGGGGCTCGCCGGGATCGTGGTTCGCGCTGATAGGCTGTAGGGGCCGCCGCCCCCGCCCCTTCTCTGATAGGATAACGTGGAAGCACGAGACAAGACTGCGTCCGCCTGCGGTGGAACTGTCAGGAGCTCCAAACCGCGGCGGCGGGCCGGAGGGAGGCGGCCGGGGAGCTGTGTGGCAGCCGCCGAGTCCGCATGCGCAGGCCGCGGAAGCCTTTTTGGGCCGGTCCCCGCGCACTGGGTCGGCGAGGAGGAGGATGTCAGCAATCCGAGGTTTTCCAGTGTACTATTTGGAGAAAGGTGAATCCGCCGCGTCCGCAGTGAGAAGCCAAACCTGGCCCCAGGAAGTCTGCGGGGGTGGATCGGGGAACAGGACAAGTAGCAGAGCCTGCTACCTCCCTCTGAGAGTCTCGGAACCTACACGGACCGCCCTGAAGAGCGGTGGAGAAACGATCAGGAGAAGCTCGGGCTCAATAAAGTAGGGTGAGCCGATGGAGCCGGGAGCATGTCAGGATAACCAGGTACATTAGGGACCTAAGGGAGGTTAGTGAGAATGACATGGAAGATTAGCACCCATTCCCCGACTGTCCAATGGACCAGCGTGTCCAGAAAAAGAGCAATTCTGGAAGATTCTGTGCAGAAGAAACCAGGGAAGCACAGCAGCTAAGAGAGCAAAGGGCTCTTGAGAGTGCAGCCAACGTCAACTATAAGGAAAAAAAGAGAGACCTGTTAGGACGGATCTTCTATCTTGTGCTCAACAGAGGAAACTCAACAAGGTGAAATTCAAGTTACACAATTTGGCGTTAAACTTGTTCACCGCCACTTCCTCCGGCGTCCTCAACACAACGCACACTATGCACCAGTGATGTTGCACATGGGATGAAACAGTAATGCCTTTCTGTGTTAAGCGCTGTCACGTGCAAACTTATCACTTTACCAGTGAGTATGCATTTGCTACCTTGGTGCTACTGCACACTTTAGAACTCATGAATGACAAATGGCATAGTGAATTCGTTATTTCCTAAAAATACACTCAGGAGGGTAAAAGCTTTCTAAGCTTTTATTCCAGAGGGAACTAAGCAAAGGAAATGGTTTGGAGAAAGGGAAAACAAACAAAAAACTGAGTCCCTTAGTAGTTGTGGTGGAAAGCAGTGTAACATAATATGAAGAGCAGAGGATTCAGATCCAAGAAATGTAGTTCCCCACCACAGCTCTTATCTAGGTTATCTTCATCTGTAAAGTGGATATGATGCTGATGGCCTCAAAGGTTTGTTTTGAGGTTTCATGAAGTGGGTAAAAATTCTTGTAAATTATAAAGTATTATACAAATGTTACTTATCCGTCTAATAAGAGCGAATCATGAGACTCCTCTTTGGATTTTTTTTTTTTTTTTTTGGTTTGTCCTTTTCCTTATCGACCATCACAAAGTGGTGTTAGTGAAAAAAACAGCATTGATTTCAGTGTCTACAAGTAGTGAAGACATCATCCAGATGAGGTACCGTTGCCAAGGCAGCCAACATTGCTGATCAAAATGGAGAAAGAGTTTTGTAAACAAATAATACTACACCATGAATTATCAGCAGAATGCTGCCTGTGATTCTGGTCTTAAGGAAGAAGCAGTGCTAAAGAAGTTCTAAGGATGGAACTTAAAAATGATTAACGAGAGGACAGACCTTGTGCTATAGATAATAAAAATAACAAGGGCCTTCATTGTTGAGTGATTTTGGAAATTCATTGATCAAGTTGCATAGCCATGAATCCTAAAGTCTTAAAACTAAGATTTACAAAGTATCTCTTGAAAGAGATAATTTTACAACAAAGGAAACATTTTAAACAGCAATAAGTGTACAGTGCTAAAATTATCCTTATATGTATAAAATGCTTAGGAATGTTTTCTCCAATGTTCATCTGGGCATAGTTTTCACCTGATCACTCTTGCCAATAAAACCAGTGTAATCCAGTGATTGTAGAGAAAATTATAAATATTGTTTGCATTTATCAACATTTATGCCATCCTTTTTATTTTTATTTATTTATTTTTAAAATATTTTATGTATGTATGTATTTATTTGGCTGCACCGGGTCTTAGTTGCAGCACACGGGATCTTTAGTTGTGGCATGTGTGTGAGATCTACTTCCCTGACCAGGGATCAAACCCAGGCCCCCTGCATTGGGAGCACAGAGTCTTAGCCATTTGGACCACCAGGGAAGTCCTGCAGTCTTTTTAAAATTAAGCATAAACACCATACTGTAATTGATAGAACCTATTCATTATGATAGTAAAAGACAAAATAATGGTAGAATATTTAAATTGCACTATATGCAAAACCAGCAATATTATATAATTTCTAATATATAAAAATATATTGATCTGTTTATTGACCAGGAAAATAATTTTTTTTCTTTTAATTAATTAATTTATTTATTTATTTTGGCTGTGTTGGGTCTTTGTTTCTGTGCAAGGGCTTTCTCTAGTTGTGGCAAGCGGGGGCCACTCTTCATCGCGGTGCGCGGGCCTCTCATTGTCGTGACCTCTCTTGTCGTGGAGCACAGGCTCCAGACGCGCAGGCTCAGTAGTTGTGGCTCATGGGCCCAGTTAGTCCGTGGCATGTGGGGTCTTCCCAGACCAGGGCTCGAACCCATGTCCCCTGCATTAGCAGGCAGATTCTCAACCACTGCGCCACCAGGGAAGCCCCAGAAAAATAATTTTGGTAGAGAGTAGTGGACAGATCTAGAACACATTTTTTGGAGGAAAGGAGATCAGATTTGCTGATGGATTACCTCTGGGGAGAAGTAAATGTTCAAAAGCAAATATGATACTTATAACATCTTTTTACACCACATTAAAAACAAAATAGGCAACATTATAATGAACATAATGAATGCTGAAGTATACATCCTTCTGCATTTATCTTTATGAACTTGTGCTTTCATTTCTATAAAAGGAATCTCTAAAAGTGGGATTGCTTTGTCAAAGAATGTGTACACTTAAAAATTGAAGATGAGGACGTCCCTGGCGGTCCAGTGGTTAAGACTCCGTGCTTCCACTGAAGGGGGCACAGTTGGATCCCTGATCAGGGAACTAAGATCCCCCCATGCCATGCGATGCGTTCAAAAAATTAAAAATAAATAAATAAAAATTTAAGATTATTGTCAGATTATTTTCCCTAAAAGTCAGGGTAATTTGTATTCCCAACAACTATTTATGTCCCCACATACTCACCATCACTAGATATAATTGATTTTCATAGTTCTTGACAAGCTGATGGTAAAAAATTACCCTTCTAAGTCAAGTGTACTACTTGATTGCAGGGATTTGGGGACTCTGATCAAACTTCGGTGTTCTCATGTAAAAATTTGGCTTTAAAACCATGTCCTGTCTTCTGTCTGCTTGTCCACCCTCTTTTATGTTAGTACGCTTCTGGCCACATCAGCCTCTGCTTCCTTCATCACATCATTTTCTCTTGCTTTTGACCTTCTTGCTTCTGTCTTGTAAGGATCTTTGTAATTAATTATTTAGGGCCCACTTGGATAATCCAGGATATTCTCTCCCTGCAAGATCCTCAATTTAGTCACATCTGCAAAACCCTTTTGCCATAAAAGATAACATTGTTGGGGGATCAGAACGTCGATATCTTCAGCGGGAACACTATCCAGCTTAACATGATACTCCCCCCACTTCAGGAGATAGACCTTAAGTCCCCTCTCCCTTGAATGTGGGCTGGACTTAATGACTAACTTTTAAAGACTAGAGTGTGGAAAGGGAAGAGTGGAGTAACTTTACAGTGGAGAAACTGGCAAACACTACCTTGGCCTGGTGGTCAAGGTAAACATTACCAATATTAAGTTATATTGATCCCATATAACCCCCTGATATGAGGTCATGAGAAGGACACTTCACTTCTGTGATATTCTTTCCATTCTATAACCTAGTCTAAATATGAAAAACATTCACATAAACCAAAATTGAGGGACAGTCTATAAAATACCTGATCAGTACTCCTCAAAACTAACAGACCAGAGGAAACTAAGGAGACATGATGACTGACAGGTCTGTCTTAAACCACATCCAGAAATAGAAAATGGATGTTACTGGGAAAACTACCGAAGTCCAGATAAAGTCTCAAGTTTAGTTAATAGTAATGGGCCATTATTAACTTTCTTAGTTTTGACAAATGCACAGTGATTGTATGTAAGATGCTGGCAATAGGAGAAAGTAAATGAGGAGTGTTTAGGACTACTCTGTAGTATCCTTGCAGCTTTAGTCTAAAATTATTTCAAAAATAAAAGTTTACTTAATTGTGAAGGGCCTGAGTATTTTTAAATCAACTGTAATGAGTTTTTCTGCATCTAAACTTCCTTTTCCTTGAAGAAGGAAGAGAATTAGTACTTTTGAGAAATAGTTTCTTAGTTGTCTGAAACCAGCTCCTCTCTTTTCTTTCCTGTTTTTCCTCTTTTCCCTTCACTTGGGAAATTGTTGATTACTTGATTTAAAATCTGTTATGTACACACTCTAGGAATATTCTAGTCCAGATAATCAAAATATCTATAAGAAAAAGTTCATTAACTGTACTTTTTGTTTTTAAAATATGAACAAGTACATGTAAATGATAGCCTGTGTTAAAATAATTATTAGATAAATTTTTGAAGCATAACTTTAAGATTCTTTAACATTGATCCTGGAATACAAGGTTTTAAACTGTATTTTTTTTTTTTTTTGCGGCACGCGGGCCTCTCACTGTTGTGGCCTCTCCCGCTGCAGAGCACAGGCTCCGGACATGCAGGCCCAGTGGCCATGGCCCACGGGCCCAGCCACTCCACGGCATGCGGGATCCTCCCGGACCGGGGCACGAACCCGTATCCCCTGCATCGGCAGGCAGACCCTCAACCACTGCGCCACCAGGGAAGCCCTAAATTGTATTTTTAAAGGTTCATGTACTATTTCTGATAAACAGGTGAATCTTTGGACAATTGGGATGAGTTAATATTGATTTAAAGACAGCTCTATGTCCACCCTCATGTTCACTGCAGCATTATTTACAATAGTCAAGACATGGAAACAACCTAAGTGTCCATCAGCAGATGAATGGATAAAGAAAATGTGGTATGTATATACACACACAATCGACTAGTATTCATCTATGAAAAAGAAGGAAATGCTGCCATTTGAGACAACATGAATGGACCCTGAGGTCATTATGTTAAGTGAAATGTCAGACAGAAAAAGACAAATACTATACGATCTCACTTATATATGGAATCTAAAAAACTGAACTCATAGATACAAAGAACAGGGAATTCCCTAGTGGTCCAGTGGTTAGGACTCCTCGATTCCACTGCTGGGGGCCCAGGTTCAATCCCTGTTCAGGAACTAAGATCCCGCAAGCCACGTGGTATGGCCAAAAAAAAAAAAAAAGAACAAAGAACAAACTAGTGGTTGCCAGAGATGTGGGAAGGGGAGAGTTGCGAAATAGGTGAAGGTGGTCCAAAGGTACAAACTTCCAGTTACAAGATAAATAAGTCCTGGGGATGTAATGTACAGCATGGTGACTATAGTTAACAACACTGTACTGTATATTTGAAATCTGCTAAGAGAGTAGACCTTAAAAGTTCTCATTATAAAGAAGAAAATTGTAAATATATATGGTGATGAAAGTTAACTAAACTTACTGTGGTAATCATTTTGCAACATACATATATACCAAATCATTATGTTGAACACCTAAAACTAATACAATGTTATATGTCAAATTATATCTCAATAAAAAAAGAGACAGGGACTTCCCTGGTGTCGCGGTGTTGAGAATCCACCTGCCAACGCAGGGGACACGTGTTCAAGCCCTGGTCCGTGAAGATCCCACATGCCGCAGAGCAACTAAGC
The DNA here is from genome assembly GCF_964341445.2 of Mesoplodon mirus. Classification (NCBI taxonomy): domain Eukaryota; kingdom Metazoa; phylum Chordata; class Mammalia; order Artiodactyla; family Ziphiidae; genus Mesoplodon; species Mesoplodon mirus. Next base: position 64,588,721 of record NC_138993.1, on the reverse strand, counting down.
CCATGAGCCACAGCTACTGAGCCCGCACGCCACAACTACTGAGCCTGCGCTCTAGAGCCCACGAGCCACAACTACTGAAGCCCACGCACCTAGAGCCCGGGCTCCACAACAAGAGAAGCCACCTCAATGAGAAGCCCGTGCACCACAATGAAGAGTAGTCCCCACTTGCCACAACTAGAGAAAGCCCATGAACAGCAACGAAGACCCAATGCAGTCAAAAAATAAATAAATGAATAAAATTTTTTAAATGCCAACCAAAAAGTACTGAACTAGGTTATCAGGTATGATGCATTTAAAAAAAAAGAGAGAGAGCTCTATGTCTTCTCCAGATTTTATTTTTAAATATTTATTTATTTATTTATTTGGCTGCACCAGGTCTTAGTTGCAGCATACGGGATCTTTTTCAGTTGTGGCATGTGGGCTCTTAGTGGCAGCATGTGGGATCTAGTTCCCTGACCAGGGATTGAACCTGGGCCCCCTGCATTGGTAGTGTGGAGTCAACCACTGGACCACCAGAGAAGTCCCTGTCTTCTCGAGATTTTACTACAATATTATATTTTATATACAATGGGTAAACTCTTCAAAACTTAAACCTTCTAAATTTCTAAGTTAACTAAATGAAATTATAATAACCAGTCTTGAAAAAGATTTCTTATGAAATTTCAGTAACATAAATCATAAGGGCTTAGTCCTTATTTTCCAGATACTTACATCTAAATCCAAATATATAAATAATTGCATTAAATTTAAATGTTATAAACACAGTAATTAAAAGAGTGTCAAAATGGATACTAAAAAAAATAACATGAATCAACTATAAACGGTCTACAACAAAGGTAAAACTTCACACTGTGGTCAATTAATTTCAACAAGGATGCCAAGACAGTTTAATGGAAAAAATGTAGTCACTCCAACAAATGGTGTTGGGACAACTGGATATCTACATGCAAAAGAGTTAAATTGGACCCTTTCCTTAGACCATATACAAAGAATAACTCAAATTACATACACCTAAATTTAAAATCTAAAGCTGTAAAACTCTTACAAGAAAACAGGAGTAAATCTTCATAATCTTGGGTTGAATAAAACCTTCTTAAATACAACACCAAAAGAACAAGCACAGAGGAAAAATTAAAGTGAAAATTTAGAAATTTTGTGCTTCAAAGGACACCATCAAGAAAATGAAGACAATGCACAGAATTGGAGATAACTTGCAAATCATATTTGGTAAGGGACTTTATCCAGAATATATAAAGAACTCTTAGAACTCAGGAGTAAAAAGACAACCCAATTTTAAAAATGGGCAAAGGATCTGAATAAGCATTTTTTCAAAAGAAGATATAAAAATGACCAATAAGTACATGGTTAGCCACTAGGGAAATGCAAATCATCATGACAACTTCATACCCACTAGGATGGCTGTAATAAAGATGAGAATTAGCAAGAGTTGGTGAGGGTATGGAAAAATGGGAACACTCACATATTGCTATAGGGAATGTAAAATGGTACAGCCACTTTTAGAAAAGAGTTAGACATCAAAATGTTAAACACAGAGTTACCATGTGACCCAGCAATTCCACTCCTAGGTATATAGTTTAGGGAAATGAAAACATGTTCACACAAAACGTTGTATACAAACATTCCTAGCTATTATATGTTCATAATAGTCAAAACGTGGAAACAGTCCAGGTGTCCAACAAGAGAATAGGCAAACTGTACTAAAAATCATAAAATATTATTTGGCTATAAAAAAGGAATGAAGTATTGATGCATGCTACAACCTGGATTAACCTTGAAAAAGATTATGCTCAGTGAAGGAAGCTGGTCACAAAAGGCCACAAATTGTATGCTTCCATGTATGTGAAGTGCCCAGGATAGGTAATTCCATACAGGCAGAAAAATGAGTGGTAGCCTGGGGCTTGGAGTAAGTATGAATATTAATGGGTATAGGGTTTCTTCTTGGGATCATGAAATCCTAAAATTAGGTAGTGGTAAAGTTTCCCCATATCTGTGAATATACCAAAAGCCACTGAGTTACAGACTTTTCAGTGGGTGAATTTTATCTCACGTGAATTATCACTTAAAAAAAATTTTAAGGACTTCCCTGGTGGCACAGTGGTTAAGAATCCGCCTGCCAATGCAGGGGACACGGGTGTGAATCCTAGTCTGGGAAGAACCCACACACCGCAGAGCAACTAAGCCCGTGCGCCACAACTACTGAGCCTGCGCTCTAGAGCCCGCGAGCCACAACTACTTAAGCCCGCACACCCAGAGCCCATGCTCCGCAAAAAGAGAAGCCCGTGCACCGCAGCAAAGAGTAGCCCCCGCTCGCCACAACTAGAAAAAGCCTGCGTGCAGCAACGAAGACCCAACACAGCCTACAATAAATAAATAAATGAATTTTTTAAAATTACATTCGATGCTTAAAAAAATATTTTTCAAGTAAAGGAATGGAAAAACATTTATCATGCAGACAGTAATCAAAAGAAAGCTGGAGTAGGTACCTAAAGTAGTCAAACTTATAGAAATGGAAGGTAGAATAGTGGTTGCCAAGGGCATGGGGGAGGAAGAAGAGGGGAGTTGTCCAAGAGGTACAGAGTTTCAGTTTTACTTGATGAAAAAGTTCTAGAGATCTGTTGCACAACAATGTGAATATACTTGACACTACTGAACTACACACTTAAAAAACGGTTAAGATGGTAAATTTTTTACCACAATTTAAAACTTTTTTTTAGATCTCAGCACAGCTGCAGAAAAACACATCTAGAAAAAGAAAGCAAGCTGGAGTGACGGATTACATTAGTATCAAAGTAGAATTCAATGCAAAAAAAGGAAAATTATCAGGGATAAAAAGGGACATTACAAAATGATGAAAGGAAAATAGATAACTAACGAGAACCTGCTATATAGCACAGGGAACTCCACTCAGCACTCTGTGGTGACCTAAATGGGAAGGAAATCCAAAAAAGAGGGGATATAGGTATACATATAGCTGATTCACTTTGCTGTACAGCAGAAACTAACACAACATTGTAAAGCAACTATACTCCAATTTTTTTTTTAAGTGATGAAGGGATTGATTCACCAAGAAGACATAACAATTCTACATGAAATACTCCTAACAACAGAGCTTCAAAATATATAAGCAAAAACTAGCAGAACTGAAAGGAGAGAGACATTCACAATTTTAGTTGGAGAGGTCAATACTCTCAGTAATACATAGAATGAGTAGGCAAAATCAGAAAGGAAAAATCAGTACACAAACTGATCATCAGGCAACTAAATTTAATTGACATTTATAGAACACCTCACCCAATACACTTTCTTTAAGTGCACATGAAACACTCACCAAGATAGGTCATAAAACAAACCTTAACCAATTAAAAAAAATTGAAATTATAAAAGAATTAGAAGAATTTAAATTACATAAGGTATGTTCTCTGATCCACAATACAATTAGCCTAGAAATCAATTAACAGAAAAGTAGTAGGAAAATCTCCAAATACTTGGAAACAACACACTTTTAAGTACTCCATGGGTCAAAAAGGAAGTCTCAAGGGAAACTAGAAAATCTTTTGACTCAAATAAGAATGAAAATACAACATACCAAACTTTCTGGGTAACAGTTAAAGCACACAAAGTCCAGCGCAGGTCCTGTACAGCTTTCTACAAATAGTGAGCAATGTATCCAAGCTGTTGTAACTTGCCACAGCATACTAGGTCTTGTGTTTGCCCAGGGATGGAAAGAAAGAACTTGAATCCAGACGTGACGTGTTATTTACATCTCCATTGGCTACAGCTAGTGACATGACTCCATATGACTTGAAAGGGATGCCGAAGTTTGTTGGGGCACCCAGATAATCAATGAGTCCTAATATACCCATTACATGAGCAAGACTAACAAGGTTACATGGACCAGGGCGGTAACGGCAAAGGTGGAAGGAAGTAGTAGGATTTGGAATATATTTTGGAGGAAGAGCCAATAGGACTCCTGATAGATGTCGGGGTGTAAGAAGGGGGGAAGGCAGGAAGGAGGCCTAATTTATGAAAACGAGTAAGTCACTTTAGGAGCCTGACAGAGGAAATAGCAAGTGCAAAGGCTTTGAAATGGAAACAATCTTACGGTGTTTTAGGAATAGAATGTTGAAATGTAGTAAACTTAGGGGACAGTAGTATGACATGAGGTCAGGAGGTAGGCAGGAACCAGATCATATCGTGCCATTTTGGCTGTTAAGGGAGTTTCTTGTCTTAGCCCATTGTAAATAGGAAGTCACTGGATGATTTTAAACAAAGGGCTGACATTATTAGATTTAGATTTAAGAGCAATCATGCCAGCTCCTGTATGAACAAAAAGATCTTAGAGGGGGCTTCCCTGGTGGCGCAGTGGTTGAGAGTCCGCCTGCCGATGCAGGGGACATGGGTTCGTGCCCCGGTCCGGGAAGATCCCACATGCCGCGGAGGGGTTAGGCCCGTGAGCCATGGCCTCTGAGCTTGCGCATCCGGAGCCTGTGCTCCGCAATGGGAGAGGCCACAACGGTGAGAGGCCCGCGTACCGCAAAAAAAAAAAAAAGATCTTAGAGGGATAAGCTGTGAGCCAGTTAGGAGGCTGTTGCTGTAGGCCAGGTGAAAGATGACGATAGCTTGAACTATGGTAACAAGAGATGGAGATGGAGAAAAGCAAACAAATTTGGCATGTATTTTGGTGGTAATAAATGGGATAGATCGGAGTAGGACCAATCAGGTTACCTTCATTCAGTTGATTACTGCTTAATTGCGATACCAAAGAATAGCCAAAATATTTTTGATAGCTATTTAGTCTCTGGAAAGACCAACTGGCAATCAGATGCACTTGTTGAACCTCTGTTTACAAATTCATAGCAATTATATGGAAACTAAAACGAGAAAACAAGCAAACAAAAGAACCTTGCTGGAGCCTAAGCAAAGGTAACTATTTCCATGGACTAGTAACACCACAAAATCATGTGTAAGCAGAAGCCAGGGGAATGCTAGCCACTGTTTCTGATCTAGGAAGGGACCAAAAGTAATCCAGAGACAGTCTCCTTGTTCTCCTGGGTGCTGGACACCGCCAGCAGTACCTCTGTTGCAGCTGCTTGTTCACATGGAACTGTGGAAACCTACGAATGGGGACTCGAGCTGCTCCTGGCTGGCTCTGCAATGTCAGTCCGGAACTACCAGTATAGGACAGGAGTAAGCATAGAGAAGGAAAAATGGACACACAAGGAAGCAAACAAACAAAACCTGACTTTTCCACTCCAAATGGAGCTGCAAAATAAAACTGCAAAACATATCAAGAGGGCTTCCCTGGTGGCGCAGTGGTTGAGAGTCCGCCTGCCGATGCAGGGGACGCGGGTTCGTGCCCCGGTCCAGGAAGATCCCACGTGCCGTGGAGCGGCTGGGCCCGTGAGCCATGGCCGCTGAGCCTGCGCGTCCGGAGCCTGTGCTCCGCAACGGGAGAGGCCACAGCGGTGAGAGGCCCGCGTACCGCAAAAAAAAAAAAAAACAAACATATCAAGAACTCTAATGCTAAAAAAGGCAACAACTCAACTGAAACTGAACTCACTTAAGAGGAAGTTAATTGAATAGACTAAGGAGGCTTAAGGACATACATAAAGAAATCACATCCATACTTACAAGAAAGAATGGAGGACTTCTCTGGTGGCGCAGTGATTAAGAATCCACCTGCCAATGCAGGGGACAGGGGGTTCAATTCCTGGTCTAGGAAGATCCCACATGCCTCGGAGCCACTAAGCCCGTGCGCCACAATTACTGAAGCCTGCGCTCTAGAGCCTGTGAGCCACAACTTCTGAAGCCTGCAGGCCTAGAGCCCGTGCTCCGCAAAGAGAAGCCACTGCAATAAGAAGCCTGCGCACTGCAATGAAGAGTGGCCCCCGCTCGCTGCAGCTAGAGAAAGCCTGCGCTCAGCAACGAAGACCAAACGCAGCCAAAAAATAAATAAATTAAAAAAAGAATGGAATAAAAATGGCATAAATGAAACAAGTACAGGTGGTTGTAAAAAGTAACTGTATTAATTGCCTAGGGCTGCCATAATAAATTACCACAAACTGGGTGGTTTTATTACTCACAGAAAGCCAAAACGCTGACACTACTAGGTTTGCCACAAATAATGCATTTGTTCGCAGGCAGCCAGGCGAGGAGAGAGAACAAGTCTCAGACCTGCCTCCGCAAAGGCAAGGAGCTGAGGTATTTTTGGGATAAAGAAGTAGAGTGGTCGGAGGCACGGGGATCGTAGGGAAAGGTGATTGGAAATAAGAAAAAGGTAAGGTAATCATCGTTTTGCACAGGTGTAACTAAGCTACAGGCTTCTTCACTGGGATGCATTTTCAGAAAATGGTGGTGTGTGCACGTTCTGAGGGTGGAGTTTTAGGCCCTCTGACGTCAGAAGTTCACCTAACAGGGGCTTCCCTGGTGGCGCAGTGGTTAAGAATCCGCCTGCCCATGCAGGGCACACGGGTTCGAGCCCTGGTCCGGGAAGATCCCACACGCCGCATAGCAACTAAGCCCATGTGCCACAACTACTGAGCCTGCGCTCTAGAGCCCCCAAGCCACAACTACTGAGCCCACGTGCCACAACTATTGAAGCCTGAGTGCCTAGAGCCCACGCTCCCCAACAAGAGAAGCCACCGCAATGAGAAGCCTGTGCACCTCAACGAAGAGTAGCCCCCGCTCACCAAGAGTAGCCCCCACTCACTGCAACTAGAGAAAGCCCGCACACAGCAACGAAGACCCAAAGCAGCCCAAAATAAATAAATAAATAAATAAATAATTTTTAAAAATTTCACCTAGCGGACACTGGTGCATGCCCTGCTGGAGGGTGGGTGGACCTAACCAGTCTTAACCAGCTCGAGCTAGAACTAGACACAGCTGACTCCAAGTTCCTGAAAAACAACTCAGGCAAACACCTTGTTTAGGCTACGTGCTGCTTGGAGGACATGCAAGGTTTTTGTAGCAACAATTAAGATGGCCTTGATCAACGAAGACAGGTTACAGGTGTAATGGATTTCACCCGTGGCTTCACTTAAAAACAACAGAAATTTATTCTCTCATAGCTCTGGAAACTAGAAGACCAAAATCAAGGTGTTGACAGGGCCACACTCTCTCTCTGAAGGCTCTAGAAAAGAATCCTTCATTGCTTTTTCCTCATTTCTGATGGCTCCCAGCACTCCCTGGCGTTCCTTAGCTTGTAGCTGCATCATTCTACTCTCTGCCTCCATCTTTGCATGGCATTCTTCTGTGTGTCCTCTCCTTTTCTTCCTGACAAATTACATCTGCAAAGACCCTCTTTCCAAATAGGGCACAGTGTGAGATCTGAGTGGACATGAATTTTGAAGTGATGAGCACGATTTAACCCACAACAATAAATAATAAATAATCTTTGAAATTAAAAGTAGTCCATAAAATTTAAAAAAAGCTTAATACACCATACGTACACACACACACACGCACACACACACACACACACACACAGCCTAATAGATGGAATAAGCTCTAGAACACAAAGTGAGAGAATTAATATTAGAAGACATTTAAAAACATATCACTATCAGAAACTCTTAGACCAAGCACACACACAAACCTTAGTATGGACTGGAAACCCTTAGAAAATATTAGAAAATCTGAGCAAAAATTTAACAAGCTTTATCTAACTCTGTATCTAACAGCTCTATATATAGAGATGATGATCTGTCTAGTAAATAGGAAATTTTTTTATGAGGACTCATGAAACATTTTCAAAAATCTACCAAATACTTGTCCACAGAGGAAGTTTTACAAATTCCTAAGAATCATTATTATACGTTTTAAGTTCTCTGACCATAATGCAATTAAATTGAAAGTCAACAATAAACACATTTTTCCAAGTCCTGGAAACAAAAAATGTATCCCTAAACTACTCATGGTAAAAAAAAAAATCATTACGAAAGACTACATGATAATGAAAATGCTACATTTTCATAATTTGTGGAATGCTGCTAAAGCAAATATTGGGTTGGCCAAAAAGTTCATTTGGGTTTTCATAATATGTTATGGAAAAACCCAAACAAACTTTTTGGCAAACCCAATATTTAGAAGGAAATTCAGAGCCTTAAATGCTTTCAGTTAAAAACCAAAAAAAAAAAAAAAAAAAAAAGAAGGATAAAAGAGGAGTTGTACTTGGCTCAGGATGCTAGAAACACTACAGAACAATAATTAAGAAACAGAAAGTAAGAACTAATGAAAAAATGAGCAGAAATTTCTGTGATGGGAGTGCTGAAGAAATATGAAGGGTCCAAACCAAAAAGCTAGATATTGAAAGATGTTACAAGATGGACAAAAATAGAACAAGCTTAAAAAAAGAGAAAAGATGTATATTAGCATTGAAAAGGGGGCACACAACTACAAATATGGTAGAGATGTTTTAATGTGTAAAATAAAACATTGAGTGCCTTTATGCCAATAAATTTGAAAATAGCGATGAAAAGAGAAACAGGATGCTTGAATAAGCCAAGAGCTAGTAAAGAAAATAAATTAGTAATTGTGCATCCCAACCTAAGAACAGCTACCTGGCCCCCACAGATTTGTAATCCCTATCTTATACAAATATTTCAGAGTATTTTTTTAAATTAAAATCTCTCCAACTCAATTTAAAAGGCTTGATGTTAAAACCGGAGAGAAAAGAAAACAATGAAGTGAATTATGAGGGTAGATAAAGCAATCTTAAATGGAATATTTCCAAATCCAATTCATCACTTAAAAAAAAAGATAACCAAGAAGTTATCCAGAGATACAAAGATAGATCAACACTGAAACATCTTTTAATGAAATACATCAAATTAACAGGTGGATGAAAACTCATTTGAACAGATTCAATTCTTAGATAAAATATAGCACTCATTCAGGTTTAAGAGGAAAAATCTCAGCAAAAAAAAGGAAGCAAACTGCTTTAACTTGGTAATTGGCATTTATCAAAACTTCTATTTTGAGGATGGTAGTGTCAGATCAGTATCTCCTTCTTTCCTTCTTGGAAATCACCCAAAGCCACAACAACAAATAAGAAACAGAAAAGCAAGTTACAACCTCAATAAAATGTAGGAGACTGTTGAAACTCCAGTTCCCAAAGTAAGTGGGAGAGATGCCACACAGGAGGGGAATCAGAGAGAGGATGCCTGCTAATGCTCATCTCAAAAAAAGACAGCAAGATACTTCTCCAAGTGTTACGAACCTGGGTTCTTGGACTCTTTAATCAATAAAAATTAATAAAAGGCCAGACTAGGAATTCAGGCAAGGCTTTACTGGGATTTGTGCTGCAGCATGAGAGTGAAAGCAAGTAACCGGTACCCCTGCTCACTCCCCAAGAGGAGTGGAACGGGGGCAGATAGGGTGAGGGTGAAGGTGGATCAGTGGGTTGGGTCAAGGGAGGGGTGACTTAGGTGGTCTGCCCACCCCCTTGGTGGTGCTGTGTGCAGGGGTCATGCGTGGTACCCTGCTTTTGCTCCTGGCACCTCACAAGTGGCCGTTGGGTTTTGGCCTTTTTGTATCTTACTGTTCATACTTTACCCCAACTGTACCATGCACGCAGTTATTTTTAGTCCCTTAGAGTTTCTTTGTATTCTGTGGCTCGATGAGACGTTTGTCCAGGTGCAAGCATTCCAGTAAAGATTCCCAGGTCCCAGATCCCAGCCTGTCTCAAAAAGTTAGAGGCATGCTCTGTAGTGAAAAACCCAAATATCTTATTTGCAACAAGAAGAATGTGACGCACTGGTTAGGGAGAGAATCTACTTAGGACACACTTTGGTTCCAAGAAGCAAAATGTATGGGTCTGAAAGATGATTCACTTATTTATTAATTATCATCTCCAGGAAGCCATTTACCCCATGGCAGAAGAAGAGAGAAACTTGACATGATGAACAGCTTTGTGGCTACCTGTCTCCATTTGTAGAGAAGAAATAAAAGCTAGATTAATTTATACAAAAACTTGGATCATAAGAAAAATTATGACTAATATGGAACACAGCCCAATCTCTTCCTCTGTACAAACTTTCTACAAAAACAGTTTTAGAAAAACATCACCTTATTCAAAAGTAAGTGCAGGGGGCTTCCCTGGTGGCACAGTTGTTGAGAGTCCGCCTGCCGATGCAGGGGACACGGGTTCGTGCCCCGGTCCAGGAAGATCCCACATGCCGTGGAGCGGCTGGGCCCGTGAGCCATGGCCGCTGAGCCTGCACGTCCGGAGCCTGTGCTCCGCAATGGGAGAGGCCACAGCAGTGAGAGGCCCGTGTACTGCAAAAAAAAAAAAAAAAGTAAGTACAGTTGACCCTTGAACAACGTGAGTTTAAACTGCCTGGGTCCTCTTATACGTGGGTATTTTTCAATAATAAATATTACAGTACTACTTGACCCGTGGTCGGTTGAATCTGCAGAAGTGGAGATTATGCAAGGCCAGCTGTAAGTTGTACTCAGATTAAGTCCCTTCATTGTTCAAAGGTCAACTGTAATCAAAAACAACAGAATCAAATAGCCAATAAGCACCAGAAAAGATACTCAACACGACTGGTCATCAGGGAAATGCAGATTAAAACTATAATGAGATCCCACTACACACCCACCAGAAGGGCTTACAATGAAAAACGATTGACAATACCGAGTGTTGCAAGCATTTGGAACAACTGAAACTCTCATACATTCATTGCTGGTGGGACTATGAAATGGTACAACCACTTTGAAAACTGTTTGGTAATGTGTTAAAAAGCTAAACCTGTATCTACTCGATGACCTAGCAATTCTACTCCTAGGTATTGATCTTAGAGAAATGAAAACGTATGTCCACAAAAAGCCTTGTACAATAATGTTCATTGCAACTTTATTTATAATAGCCACAAATTGAAAATACCTCCTCCATCAAAAGGACATTGGATTAAAAAAAGCTGTGATAAATTCATTCATATCGATTTAATGATTTTTTTTTTTTTGAGGTATGTGAGCCTCTCACTGTTGTGGCCTCTCCCTTTGCGGAGCACAGGCTCCGAACACGCAGGCCCAGTGGCCATGGCTCACGGGCCCAGCCGCTCCACGGCATGTGGGATCCTCCCGGATCGGGGCACGAACCCACGTCCCCTGCATCGGCAGGCGGACTCTCAACCACTGCGCCACCAGGGAAGCCCTGACTTAATGATTTTTAAAATGCAAACACATTGTATACTATGTGCATTTTTTTCTGATACCAGGAGCATTCTTTTAATATTCAGTTTCAAGTCCTCCTTTATTCTTGGAAAATTTTCTTATATGCTGATTCATTTGTTCTTTTCCCTTATTTTCATTTTCTACCATGGGAACTCTGAAATGTGTACATTAATTGCATATTTTTGCCTGTCCTTCACATCAATTCTTTTTCTGCCAATCCTTATTTTAATAAACATTTAGAATGGGTCAGTCATTTCTAAACGTTCAATGCCATAAGACAATTGAGCAAAACTTACTTAAGAATAAAGGCCACAGATCAGCAGTTTTAGATATGCAAGAACACTAGAATATTGTTCCTATTGGTCATTTCTGAAGTAGTTTTTTTCTGGATCCATATATCATTATATTTGCCTCCAAGAAAAATAGTCTCATGGGGGCTGCACTTATAATTAAATCTTTTCCCACCTCCTTTGTCACAATCCTAAATTTCAAACCCTCTACCAGATCTGGGTGGATTCATCACTGTCAGGGCCCCAGAATAATGATCAAAATTTCATTTAAAAAGAAATGTTTTTAAACATATTTGTTTTTTCAAACTTTTTACTTTAACATACATTTACACTTAAGTGTTACAAGGATATTTTCCCCTTCCTCCACAGCCTCTAGAATTATTTTAAATTCTTTTAATGAGACCTGGTTCTGGGAACTGCAGCACCCAACTTCCACAATAAGGAGGTAGTTGAGCAGGAAGAAACTGGTGCTTGATGACTTTGTGGGCCCACCAAAACAGACCCAAACTGCGTCTCTCTGGATTTCCTTTAAATAAGACAAATTTATATTCTATTTTTTAAAAAGTTACAAAGCTAGTACAAAATATCCTCATAGACGCTTCACCCAGGGTCCCCAACTTGTATATTTGCTTCATCGTTCTCCCATTCTCTGTCTCTCTTTCTGTCTCTCTCTCTCTTCTGATCTATTTGGAAGTTGCAGGCATGATGCCCTGTTTCCCTAAATACTTCAGTGTGTATTTCCTAAAAACGAAAACATTCTCTTACATAACACAATACAGCTATCAAAACTGGGAAAATAATATTGATACAATATTCACTACTTTGGGTATCAGATTCTATTAAAATTTTGCCATTTGCCCTAATAATATCCTTAATAGAAAAGGAAAGTCCTAGATCATGAATTATATTCCATTGTCATATCTTTTAAATTCCCTTAATTTGGAACAGTACCTCAGTCTTTCCTTGTCTTTTTTGACCTTGTCACTTTTTACGAGTACAGGCCAGCTATTTTGCAGAACATCCCTCAATTTGGGTTTGCAAATCACTTACAGCAATTTTTTTTGTACTTGATCTTCCATAAAAGAGGGACATTTTCATTTTCTTAATGAACTTAAAAGGATATTTTAACACATTGGGACACAATTACTAGACCCTTTCAGAACAGCAACACAGAATGCCTTCTTGGACTGGTTGTTCCATGTCCTACCAAAAATTCAGGTAATCTTATCTCGTCCAGGCTATCCTTGGCTTTCTTCAGGGTGTTCTGATTTGTTTTGTTTTGTTTTTTATCACCTCTTCCCCTGATGGTCTATTGGATCTATTACTGTCATCTCTATAATTGAGCTCAAAGGGCAGCCTGATATGGCCATACATCTTAGCTTGGGTGTGGGCAAAATTTTTACCCAGTTAGGTCATCTAAAAAACACTGAATTTGTTATAAAGGCTCTTTCTTGGAAAGCTGGGAAGAAAAGCAAACATTTCCCCCCAAAAGACAGAAAATACATCAACCTAGACATGCTGAAATATGTTGAGCAATCTCATTCTTGCATAACTAAAGTATAGCCATAGATTGGTCTGGATGATAGAAGTTATCCATCAAACAACTGTGTCCCTTCTCTTTGCCTTAGTGCTATGATGGATGAGTTGCCATATCAAGCTGCTCCTATGCAAAATTTTAAATTTTATCCTTCTTTGTAGATCCCAAGTAGTTCTTCCCATCCCTGGTTAACCTTATAGTTCTATAGTAAATTGGATGATTGTTCCCATTATCTGCTTTCCTATAAAAGGATTTACATTCCTGTCTGTAGCCCTGTGACTTTGTGACCTTCTATGAGTAGAGTATACTTCCCTGCCCTATTCTCATTGGGTTTTATAATGTGATTTTCTTCGGCTAATTGAATGTGAGTAAAAGTGATGTGCTTCCCAGCAGAGATTTCAAGAGCCAATATATGACTTGGCTATTCTGGCAAAAGAAAAGCATGTCCCAGCTAGGGACGTGGGTCCTGTAAGGAGGCCACATGGAGCAAAACCACAACAAACATACAACTCATATGAAACATAAACAGTAGACCTTTCTATCATGAATATGATATTTTGGGGTTGTTTCTTTCTTCAGCATAATCTGGTGAATGCCAACTGATACCACTTCTGCTTGCCAGCCACTCTGGTATTACTAGACCATATATTGGTTCCTGAGATCCATCTTGCCCATTTGGAAAAAAGATTTGATGTGTATGCCTGAGAAAGAGAGAGTCTTTTAAAGGGGTCAGGGCTAAGGATCAGAACCAGTTCTTGAATCCTGCTTCCCCTTACCGTTCCACGTGAAGATAAGACTAGAAGGCAGGAGGAAAAGAGAAGGTCAAAGTGAGCAATGGCATGTATCCCTTTAAGGATAGAGAAATTCCTGTGCAACTGTTTGGTTTTCTATCCTGTTCTAAGCAACAATGACTGTCCTGTCTTATGGAGCTGGTTAGGATCCTAGAATCTGAATGAAGGAAGCTAAGATCCCAGAATCCAGATGGAGGAACTATAGGTGAGAGGCAAAGTACCTCCCTGGGAGAGAGAAATCCAGATTATTCAAAGGGCTATAAAGGTGCTGTCTTTTGTTCTGCCTTGTATGTATCTTCAAATCTTGAATCTTTAGGGAGAGAGAACATTTTGAAGACAGCATCAGGATACCCTTCCTAAAGGCCGGATCAGAGAGTAGGTAATAAAGGGGGAGAGTTGATGTTCTTCATACTAGATACGTGTATCTTTCACTCTTCCTCTCGGAACAGCTTCCTTTGGGAATTGCCACTCCCCGCTCCTGGCAGTTTTGTACCACTGATGGGTTTCTCCATCACAGCTCCTTTGGCTGCCACCTCCACCAGAGGGACCCATCAGAAACATGACCCAAGCGAAGTAGGTCCATCACATTCTCTCTCACAGGAATTTGAATCTTGAGCAGAATTGCAAAGGGCTCAAGGTAGAGGGGGCTGAATTTTCTTTGTGGCAGTGAGATTGCCCTGAGTTACGTAGAACCCTGGTCCGGCGTTACCCCATGGCTGAGTTACATAGAACCCTGGAGCTCAGCTGGTTACTGTCTTTCATGAGGGCTGATTGTTCACTTTCTCCTTTGATATTATGAGCTATCCAATATCCTGTCAATAACCCCATCCCTTTCAGTTAACAGAATCATTTTCTGTTGCTGACAAGCAAAGAAACTTAACTAATATGGAAATTGGTGCCTGAGAACAAGCACTCTTGGGAAAATGTGGCATGTTTGGAATTACTTATTTGGCTAATATGAGGTAAAAGAATCTGAGACTCCCATTAACATTCACTGGAACAGTTGGTCCACTAAGGTTGGGGCTAAGCAGTGGTTGCCACTGATCAATTTAAAGGGATGAAGAATGCTGGACAACTAGGCATACTGAACTTTTTTCATCTTATGTATAACTTAAAACAAGAGAAAAAGATCAAATCTCAAAACTTTACCTTGGCAATATTCCAGTTCTTTCTGTGACTTTGAAGAAAAGAATCAATTTTTATCTAAAGCTGTAAGACTGTGGACACACAAAACCAAACCCAGAAACGGATTTTGTGAGTTGGGTTCACAGTTGTCCTAAGTTGGAGAACTGACCAGAAGACAGTGGATGCTGACAAATGGAAAGGGTAACATCTAAGAGGATATGTAAGACTGAATGCAGTGGTTCTCAAAGTGGGGTCCCCAGACTAGTGGCATCAACTGGGAACTTGTTAGAAATGCAAAATTTCTAGCTTCAGCCCAGACATACTAAATCATAACTCTAGGAGTGGGCACAGCTATCTGTGTTCTATCTTCCAGCAGACTCTGATGGAAGTTTGAGAGCAATTGAGGTGGAGGATTTGAAGTCCTCAAACCAGCCTGAAATAACTCCTCACTCTGCTTTCTTTGGCCAAGGAAGCTTTATCACCTTTGTAGGTGAGAACTGATTAGTCCCCTCTCAGGAGCCAAGCCACACTATTGCTATGGCAACTAGAATACAAATTTAGCATGGCCTGCGGTGTGGGGAGCATGGGTGAGACAATCCCGAACATTGGTATGGAAGAGTTAGAAACCTAGACATTGTAGGAATTTGCTAATGTATATCTGCCCCAAATTGGGAGAATATGCGTGGGAATAGATTTTTTAAATAAATTTATTTATTTTATTTATTTATTTTTGTCTGTGTTGGGTCTTTGTTGCGGTGCGCGGGCTTCTCACTGTGGTGGCTTCTCTTGTTGTGGAGCACGGGCTCTAGGTGTGCAGGCTTCAGTAGTTGTGGAACGTGGGCTCAGTAGTGGTGGCTCATGGGCTCTAGAGTGCAGGCTCAGTAGTTGTGGCGCACGGGCTTAGTTGCTCCACGGCATGTGGGATCCTCCCGGACCGGGGCTCGAACCCGTGTCCCCTGCATTGGTAGGCGGATTCTTAACCACTGTGCCACCAGGGAAGCCCTGTGGGAATAGATTTTGAGGTTTCGAGATCAAGGAGCACGGTCCCTATTTTGGATCAGGATGAATGTATAGGTAGATGTGGACCCTTCCCAGAAGTTGTGTATGCAGTGTATGACAAGTTGGGGGAAAGACTTCAACGTAAATGTTCACTGAACTTTGTCCCACAATCCATTATATTCTCAAAGTCAGAAATCCCTTAACAAGTAGAGGAAGGAATTCAAAGACTTCAGGAAAAGGGAATAAAGGATTGGATAGTTTATGCTCATCTAGTCCTCCTCACCACATCTTTGATATAAATGTTTATTTTAATAATAAAAAGGGTATCAGTAATGGTTTTACTGTAGGAAGTCGAAGCCACTCTAGGTAGTTAAAGCTGCAAGGTATTTGCACCCAATTAGATACTTGCAAAATCATGCAAAGGGCTAGAGCAGTGTGGGGTGGGGAGTGGCAGCACTGGGACTGTTAAGCTCAGGAGTTTGATCCTCTGATAAAAAAGGCAGTGCAGGGCTTCCCTGGTGGCGCAGTTGTTGAGAGTCTGCCTGCCGATGCAGGGGACACGGGTTCGTGCCCCGGTCTGGGGGGATCCCACATGCCGCGGAGCGGCTGGGCCCGTGGGCCATGGCCGCTGAGCCTGCGCATCCGGAGCCTGTGCTCCACGGCGGGGGAGGCCGCAGGAGTGAGAGGCCCGCGTGCCACAAAAAAAAAAAAGCAGCAAAAAAGGCAGTGCAGTCACTGCTCTTTCAATAGCCACTTGACATGTTGAAAGTCATGAGACATGGAATTCAGCTGCTGCCTTTACCCACTGACACTCTGATGCTCATGACCTTGCTTGCCAGCAAAAAATACAGCAGGAAAATCTCTTCTGTCTCTTTTCTGTCGTTCAAATCATTCAAGAGTGTGTCTTGGACTTACCTGGTGGCACAATGGTTAGGAATCTGCCTGCCAATGCAGGGGACACAGGTTCGAGCCCTGGTCGGGGAAGACCCCATATGCCATGGAGCAACTAAGCCCGTGAGCCACAACTACTGAGCCCGTGTGCCACAACTACTGAAGCCCGTACGCCTAGAGCCCGTGCTCCGCAACGGGAAGCCCGCACACCACAACGAAGAGTAGCCCCCGCTCACCGCAACTAGAGAAAGCCCGCGCGCAGCAACAAAGACCCAATGCAGCCAAAAATAAATAAATAAAAATTTTTAAAAAAGTGTGTCGAATTGGCAGAAACCAATTTGCTTGCAGAATATGAGCTGGAAAGGAGTCTGGTTAGCACGGTTGTTAGCTTCCTCGCTTCTGCAGAGCAGGAAGACACATTAAAGGAAGAGGGCTTGAAAGCGTAGTGAACTAAAATTCTGTATCCATCTCCTAAGGGAAGTGACTGCTCTTTACAAAAAGCTCTCTCTAGACTTGGAACGCTGGGTGCAAGAGCTGCCATTGAAATGGACTCCCAGATCTCAGGGGGGACGGGAGGAGCCCAAGATGCTTGGGCCCATGTAGAGTCTGTTAACTACCAGAGGTAAAGCCAGCTTGGTAATCCTACCATGGTCATATCAATCAGATTCTGACAAAAATAGTCTGACTCTCCCCCATAAATTAATTAGGGGCTTCAAGTGTGGCATTTCATCAAACCACAAGTTCTTATCTGGTTTGTAGGGCCCCTCCCATCCTACTACAAACACCAGGACTGAGCCACCTTCCATGAGAGTTAGGTTTTGGTTTTTGAACCCATCTTCCAGACCCTAGTCAGTTCAAGGCAACAAGTAAATGGTTCAATTGAATTGTAAATTGAAACTGTCATCAAGTCATTTTCTCTACTTAAACCACCACGGAACAATCAAAGAAAGGGAAGTTCTGGTACTGGTTGCGGTGTAGTTTCAAAATATGGCCTCAAAATCTTTGATGCATCCTGACTTCAAAAGGCAAACCTGATTCCCCTCCCCTTGGGTGTCAGTCAAACTTAGGGACTCACTTCTAATGAGCAAATTTCCCTCTAGGCCCCATTTTCACTGCATCCCACAAATTTTAATAAGTTGTATTATTATTTAGTTCCAAATATTTTAAAATTTCTCTTGAGAGTTCTTCTCTGACCCACGTATTATATAGAAGTGTGTTGGTTAATCTCCAAATATTTGGGGATTTTCCAGCTATCTTTCTGCTACTGATTTCTAGTTTAATTTTGCTGTGGTCTGAGAACATATGTTGTATGATTTCTATTCTTTTACATTTGTCAAGGTGTATTTGATGGCCCAGAATGTGGTCTATCTTTCTGAACGTTCCATGCAAGTTTGAGAAGAATGTGTATTCTCCTGTTGTTGGATGGAGGATTCTATAATTATCAATTAGATCAGGTTGATTGATAGTACTATTTGGGTCAATTTTGTCCTAACTGATCTATTAATTGTTAAAGAGGGATGTTGAAGTGTCCAAGTATAATTGTGGATTTGTCTATTTCTCTTTCCAGTTCTGTTTTGCCTCATTTATTTTCATACTCCTTTCTTGAGTACATACATGTTAAGGATTATGCCTTCTTGGAACATTGACCCCTTCAACATGATACAGTATTCCTCTTACTTCCTAACCATTTTCCTTGTTCTGAGGTCTGCTTTGTCTGAAACTAATACAGCTGCTCCAGATTTCCTTTGATTAGTGATGCATCTTTTTCTATCCCTTTTAAACCATCTAAGTCTTTATATTTGAAGTGAGTTTCTTATATGTAACATACTGTTGGGTCTAATTTTTTTTAATCCACTCTGACAACCTTTTAATTGGTTTATTTAGACCATTCACGTCTAAAATGATTATTGATATAATTGGGCTAAAGGCTTCCACGTTTGTAACTGTTTTCTATTCATTCTTCTTTCTTCCTTCCTTTCTTTCTTTTCTTTTCTTTTCACCCTCTTTTCCTGCCTTTTCTGGCTTTAATGGAGCAGTTTATAACATTCCATTTATCTCCTCTCTTAACATATTAATCATACTCCCCTTTTTAATTTTTTAATGGTTGCCCTAGGGTTTGCAGTATACATTTACAACCGCCTGCCAGCAGCATCCTATTTTAAGTTACTCAAAGGAAGCTGAGGCTGCAAAGCCAGGTTTGAATTTAGAATTCTTGGACTCAGCCAAGCTCCCAGGCAGCAACTCTTCTCTTTTGTATCCTGGCACCATCCCGACCAGAGAGAGGCCTTGTGCGCCTTAGGGTTATATTTGCCAATCCATATACCTGTGCTATTTAGTACTTCTAAATAGTCTGCTGACTGCGGCCACCCCATGTGGCCAACCATTAGCAATACAGCCCGTCTTTGAGAAGACGGACTTGGAGAAGCAGCCCATACAGGCTCTGAAAGTTGGTGTGGACGGTTTGTGCAGGAAGTTCCAAGGTTCTGTGAAGTATGGTCTAGAATGGGAGAGCACAGGCTATGGGAGGACCAGGTCTATTAGCTTCTTGGGCTTTTCTAAAGGGCCAGGCCAGGGGGGAAGCCCTCTTGCCTTAAAAGGTAGTATGGACCCTGACACTCATCTGACTCATCTTTACACAATTTGTGCTTACTACTCAATGTTTCAAAAGTAAATAATATACTGTCTATATAATATGTAAACAATATAATGTGTAAACTGTACGAAAAAGGGAATGATTTAACCCAAAAGTTAGGACAACTGTTAAGTAGGAGGATGGAAAGGGATATGATTGCGGAGGTACAAAGCAGAGTTTCCAAAATGCTAGGAATGGTTTAAACTGGGGGGTGGGTATACAAATGTTCATTTGATTATTCTTTAAACTGTACATATATATCTTACACGCTTTTCTGTATACTATATTTGATATTATAATTATAACTAAAAGACATTGGCCAGGTGATCAAAACGAAGGGCCAAAACAACATGTATTGTCTGATTTAATACCTTTTAATTACTTTGATTCAAAGTCCACTTTGAATATCTAATCTTTGTTTTACTCCTATAAGACCTGGTAATGTTTAATAATAAATAGATACCATGCTAGCCGCCATCCCCAGCTGCCTGCCTCAAGGTAATTTTCATTTTGTCATACTTGCTGTTTTCAAACAGGAGAAATGAAAACAAAAATTTGAAATAAATTCAGATATAACACTTTAATTTACTAACTATACAAAATGATCAATAGTAACCAATACTTCTATTTTCCTTTTTTAGGATCATTTCTGTCTTCAAAAACCACATATTTTTTGAGCACTTACTATGTGCTCCGTGTGCTAGAACATGTCAGGTTCTCATAGTCTGATGCAGGAGACAGATACCTAAATAATTTAAAATTTTTAAATTATTTAATTACCACAGCAACACCCTGCTCAGCTGTGATAACTGGTATAAGAGGTTTGAAAGGATCAAGAATGTATGATTGGGCTTCCCTGGTGGCCCAGTGGTTAAGAATCTGCCTGCTAATGCAAGGGACACAGGTTCGAGCCCTGGTCTGGGAAGATCCCACATGCCGCTGAGCAACTAAGCTTGTGCTCCACAACTACGGAGCCTGAGCTGTAGAGCCCGCAAGCCACAACTACTGAGCCCACGTGCCACAGCTACTGAAGCCCGAGAGCCTAGAGCCCGTGCTCCGCAACGAGAAGCCTCGACAATGAGAAGCCCGTGCACTGCAACAGAGTAGCCCCCGCTCACCGCAACTAGAGAAAGCCCGTGTGCCGCAACGAAGACCCAACACAGCCAAAAATAAATAAATTAATTAATTAAATTAAAAAAAAAAAGAATGTATGATTGCCGCTATGCCATGCCAAGGTCAACTGGTTCATCTTATTTCTTCCAATTCTGCATATGTGCCGTAATATACTGAAAGTTGGGGATGGGCATGCTGGTAACACAAATGGTGTATTGTCAAATAATGTTAATTAAGCAATTATCCTCTAAGGCACGCACACACACACCGCAAAGGGCTACAGAGTATATAGATTTTGCAAAGCAGTGGCCATATCTCCTTCACATTGCCTGAAATTTCTATCTAGAAATCTTTACCCATACTACTTTAGAGCATTTTTATGGGATCCTGGATCTTTCAAATTTAAGCATTAAATTGAAATTGGACAAATTTTTAAAAACCTGTTAAGGTTGTCCTAGGTCTTATGATTTTAAGTAAAAACTAAAATAAGAAAGGAATTCAACATAAACACTTGTTGAGCTATTACTATTTTTGAGGCCTTGTGCTAAATAAAGTAGCCGATAAAGTTAATTCAGTCAAAGAGAAACACAAGGAAAGGCATTTTACAGTAACACGTTGTCATCCAACAACAATTCTGAAGTTACTCCTTTCTAACTGAAGAACTATTTTTCTACAACAGACAGTAAGATTTTGCAAAAGATGCACTCAAATTTCTCAATCTGGGTCAACCTCATGGTTGTTAAAATATGTGCATACTCTCTGGATTACGCATTATATGGAATTTTGCCCCATTGTTAGACCGAGTGTTCCAATTTTAGGTTAAAAAACAGTCACCTTACTCTTGACCCCGGACGTCCCCTCTCCCCCACCGACAAACTTTCTGCCAACAGAGATCCACGCCTTTCGTCCTAAAATGGGCATAACCAAAAGAGACGCGGAATCTAGATGGGTTTAAATCCTTGTGTGCTTCGGCACATGGTCTTTAATCCTGTTTTCCCCGTCACTCAGGTGCAAGGCTTCATGAGATAGTCCTACAAGGTCTCTTGCATCTGCAGACTTCTGCGATTAAAATGCATCTCTTCTTAGAAGGAATTCACAAAAAGCCCCTGCCTCTATGGGAAATTAGCTAGCTGGGCGTTAGGCTAACCGCAGGGTAGGAGTGAATCTGGTTTCTCTTTGAAAAGTAGCATCCCACGCCAGCAACAGAGCGCGCCCAGGCACCACGTGTCTGCACCAACAGCGGGATTGGCGGAGCGCATTTTCGCGCGGCGGTCTAGACGCGCACAGTCCCGCCCAGCCGCCGGAGGAGCCGGGAGGCAGAGAGAAAAGGCCGGAGGCAGATCGCAGAGGGGAGGGGGCGGGAGGGGGGTGGGGGATCCCGAGGCTCCCGTGGCCGGGAATCTGGGAGGGCCTGGAGAGGCGCCAGGCGGCTAGCCTCGCCACAACTTGCCCAGAACAGACAGGCCTCATCCTACGTCCTGGAAGAAGGAGCTGGCCCGCCGCTTCCCGCCCGGCTGCTCCTCGGCCTCCACGGGCCCGCCCGTGCCAGCAGCGCCCCTGGAGTCTGCGTCCCCAGCCTCGCCCCTGTCCGCCTGCAGCGCCCGGCGCCCGCCCGCCCAGGAGCGCGCAGCTGGGGTGAGTCGAGGTCAGGGATGCGCCAGGCGCCCAGGGGAGGCCGGGGCCTCTGGGTGTCCGCGAAGCCGGGCCCTCCTTCCTCTTTTCCCGCTGCGAGCCGAGGCGCTGCAGACCCCGCTGGCCTGGCTGCCGCAGCCCCCCACTCCCCGTTTGCTTGCCTTCTAAGAGGCGGCGCCGGGCCCCCACTGGAGCCCGCGTTCCCCGGCCTTTGTCTTTGTGGGTTCGGCGGGTCGTCCCCATGGTGCGCCCGGGGCAGGAGGCGCTGCGCCCGGCTGGCGGCCCTGCAGAGGGAACGGGAAAGTGTGCCCCCTTCTTTCCTGTTCCGGCCATCTTGCGACTCAGATTCAGCCGAGGGGCGAGGGTGGCCAGCGGCGCGGTGCTCGGGGCCGGAGTGGTGGCGGGGAACGGAGATGGGCGCCTCGAGCCCCGCGCGCCTCCTCTCCCGAATGCAGTGGGAGCGCGCGGATAGACCCCCAAGTTTCAAGGGCTTGGACCCAGAGCCCGGGAGCACAGGAAATATGAGGGGCCGGGAGCTGACGTTTCCTAAGCGCCTAATTCATTCGGATCATTCTTTCTTTTTTTTTTAAATTAATTAATTTTTGTCTGGGTCTTTGTTGCTGCCCTTGGGCTTTCTCTAGTTGCGGCCCGCGGGGGCTAGTCTTCCTTGTGGTGCGCGGGCTTCTCATTGCGATGGCTTCTCTTGTTGCAGAGCACGGGCTCTAGGCACTCGGGCTTCAGTAGTTGCAGCATGCGGGCCCAGTAGTTGTGGCTCACGGGCTCTAGAGCGCAGGCTAAGTAGTTGTGGAGCACGGGCTTAGTTGCTCCGCGGAATGTGGGATCTTCCCGGACCAGGGCTTGAACCTATGTCCCCTGCATTGGCAGGCGGATTCTTAACCACTGAGCCACGGGGGAAGCCCCTCATTCGGATCATTCTTTATCCACGTGTCCTTTTGGCAAATTCTTAACGCGCCTCTCCGTGCCTGATCTATGCCAGGTGCTGGGGATATAACGGTGAGCAAGAGAGACCACGGCCCTTGTTCCCGCTGATCCTGCAGACCAGTGGATGGAGGCCAGGGTACATAGACCTGCCAGATCGTTATCCTGACGTCTATTTAACAGACTGGGAAACTGAAGCCTAGGGCTGCTGTAACTTGTAGGTCAGGCAGCAAGTAAATGGAAGAATCAGACTTTGAAGCTAGATCTTTAAGACTGTCATGCTGGCTGTGGTTAATCGACAATAGCTCTTTTTCTTTCAAAACCCCGTTCAAAATTATTTGGATGCACGGCTTCTATGAAGTCTTATCAAGTGTATGCTTAGTTTCTGGATGCTTTCCTGTGGGCTTATTTCTAGTTCTCAGTGTCTAGAAAGGGCTAGAAATGTTTGACATTACAAGTTTGCTTCCAGTTACTCTGAACTGTATTTTCGTTCCGTCTGTTCTTTGGCTGTTAGGAGAGACAAAAATTTTCCTGATGGTTGGTCCAAGCAGGGACTCCCCGGTGGACTGAGGAATGGCTGGCTTTTCCTCAGTTCATCCATCTCTATGGTAACCACAGGCAGCTCCCAGAAGACCTCGAGAATGAGAGGCCTGAGGTCTACGAATTGCTGCTAGAAATAGTTCAGCCTCTCCAGAAAACAGAATGCAGCTGCCACACAAGTTTGTAAGGTAAATACCAGGGCCCTGTAAAGTTCCCCCTCCATATAATTGTCTTTATCTTCACATTTTGAAAAAAGTATCCTTTTGGAAAGACAGGTAAGGTATTACATATTGGGGGAGGTTATTTGGTTTGAAATTCTATCCGAATGTTATATCTAGGTGGCCAACCCAGAGAGGAAGAAAGACTCCATTTAAAAAAGTATCTTGAATGTAAGAAATTTAGGAAGACGTCCATCAAATATAATTAACTACACTACAAATTTAATTTTTAAAACAACTTTATTGAAGTGTAATGTACAAAATGCACCGTTAATTTTCAGTGTACCATTCAGTGAGTTTTGAAACATGTATATGCCCAGGTAATCAACAAGACAATCAAAACAGAGAACATTTTTTTATTATACCCCGAAGTGTCTTCGTGCCCTTTCGCAGCTAGGCCCCCCTCCATCCCATTTAATTTTACATAGATTTGTTGCTTCACGTTTTCTGAGCTGTGCGTGAAAGAGGAGGATGAATGATTCTTTCTAATCTCAAAAACCTAAGGCGAGGATCAGAGGCTGGCAGCTAGGATGTGGCTCCCCACGACTTAGAGACTTGCAAGGTGGTGCCCTGCGAGCCGGAGCTCAGGAAGTGTGCCCTCTCGAGGTGGACCGGTGTGTCCTCGGCTGGCCCACGACGAGTTCTTCTTTGGTCCCGCAGGGCCCTGGGCGCACGCTGACCGCGAGCTGGCCGGCTCGCGCTTTGCTCCAGGTGCACGCGCCGGGCGTTGCCATTAACAACGGCCTAGACGCCCAGGCCTTAGCCCGCCGCCACCGCCCGGAACCCGGCCTTCTCCCAGCTCCGAGGGGTGAGGCGGCGGCGTCCCGGGAGGCGGCCCGGCCCGGGTAGACGGGACTGCCCCCACCTCCGATGCCGGCAGAGGCGGCGGATTTGCTTCCAAGCATGGTACGAGGCGGCAAGCCGGGGATGCCCGCCTGCAGATGCCGGGCTGGGGAGGCGGGGACTCCACAGAACTCCCAGCCCCCTCCGACTCCCCCATTCTCTGTCCTTCCCGCAGCCCTTTCAGAATCACGTCTACTGCTCGCTCGCCCACGGCCTGGAGAGACCCGCCTCCGCAGCCGTCTCGTTGGGCGGGGCCGCCATGGCCTGCGGCCCCGCCACCGCGGCTTCGGGCCCCCTGCCGTTCTTCCAGTTCCGCCCGCGGCTGGAGAGCCTGGACTGGCGGCGGCTGAGCGCCATCGACGTGGACAAGGTGGTAGGAGCCGTGGACGTGCTCACGCTGCAGGAGAACATCATGAACATCACCTTCTGCAAGCTGGAGGACGAGAAGTGCCCGCAATGCCAGTCGGGGGTGGACCCTGTGCTGCTGAAGCTCATCCGCCTGGCGCAGCTCACCATCGAGTACCTGCTGCATTCGCAGCAGTTCCTCACCTCGCAGCTGCACAGCCTGGAGGAGCGGCTGCGCCTGAGCCGGGCCGAGTGCGAGCAGAGCAAGAAGCTCCACACCAAGCAGGCCGGCGAGATCAAGTTACTCAAGGAAGAGTGTAAACGGAGGAAAAAGTTGATCTCCACCCAGCAGCTGATGATTGAGGCCAAAGCCAGCTATTACCAGGTGGGAAGCTTCCTTGTGATTACCCAATAAAACCCTCAATTCCTACTGGCTGGGATATTGAGAGTCCTTTCCTATAGCACTGACTTTTTTTTTCCCCCCAATATGTACTCTAAATTAGAAGAAACAGCATATATTTAAGCGAAAGAGTAATTTTAACCAACAGATAACATGGTTCATTACCTTGTGTAGACTAACATAGGGTTAATAATTAAGTAACGTTGACTGAAGTGCTTTATTGAATTATCTAAAAGCTGGTTGTTTAAGAAACTGTTTCTCGGGGCTTTCCTGGTGGCGCAGTGGTTGAGAGTCCGCCTGCCGATGCAGGGGACACGGGTTCGTGCCCCAGTCCGGGAAGATCCCACATGCCGCGGAGCGGCTGGACCCGTGAGCCATGGCCGTTGGGCCTGCGCGTCCGGAGCCTGTGCCCCGCAATGGGAGAGGCCACAACAGTGAGAGGCCCACATACCGCAAAAAAAAAAAAAAAAAAAAAAAAAAAAAAAAAAAAGAAACTGTTTCTTCCTCCTAATCGGAGTAATGAAAAATAAACCAGGTACAAATTGCTGTTGAGCTCCGGCCCCAAATGATATGGAATGCTTAAATTTGTGGATTTTTTCCCTCATTTAAAAATTTTGAAATATTTTTAAATTTACAGAAAGATTACAAGATCAGTGCAAAAACTTCCTTACACCAATTATTAACATTTGCCACATTGGCTTTATTTTCTCTGTCTCTATATCATACTATTACTTTTGAACCATTTGGCAGTGAGTTGCAGACTCTTAAGTATTTCAATGTGTATATTTCCTAAGCAGGAGAATACTTGCTGATATAACAATACTACTTAAAAATTTTTTAAATTTTGCCTTTTTGTTCTTAATCTCCCAACTGTTAGGGGTTAGACATTGAACCCAAGATAAATATTGTAATTTTTGTGTGTAACAGAAATCAGCATATTTATCTTTTTTATTGGTGAGGTGGAAGAAGCAAAGAATGTTTGATGAAGATATCAAAGTAAGCAATAGATTGACAAGATTGATTTCACACCCCTACATTCCAGTCATTTTGGCTAAATAGGACTTAAAAGGCCTCAGTGGATTTAGGTAATGGTGGAGCCAAAGCAGGAGTGAGGGTGGAGAACTGGGAGTAGGGCTCAGAAAACAGTGAGGTTAATAGGGCTTAAGACTGACCTAACAGGAGCCTTGAGAGAAGTGTACTTAAACTAGGTGAACAGTTGGGAAAGAATGCTGTTAGAAAGTCTTAATGTTTGGGTATACAACCTTTAGGTATAGTCATCCAATGATACCTGATGTCTCTAATTGCCTATTTGTTTCATAAATGCTATTTAAAAACTAAATATTTATAAATAGTACTGAGATGGCTCTTTAAATGTATTTATCGTAAAATGGATAGAATAGGTTCTGTTTAAAACATTAAAAAAAGTTTACCTGGCTTTGGTATTATTCAGTGAAACATTAAAACCTGTAACATAAAAATTTTATGTTTATAAACTTCGTTTTCGTTCTTTTGGTTATCATAAAAATAGCTGTTCGTAAGTAAAGATATTCAAATGTGAATGATAATATGAAGATAAAAAAGTAATGGCTCACTTTTATCAAATGAGTGACACCTGCCAACTCTTGGCCACTCAAACTTCGAATGGCGGTGGTAGCTGTATGGTGTGCCCAGGTGTGGCCAAGAAGAGATAGAAATGACCACACCACCTTTTCCTACTTAGTGTCGTACACGTATACTCTGCCCTCTAGTAAGTGACTTGCCATTGTCTCTTTATGGAGTTCTTGAGCAGTGAGAGCCTTTAGGGTGACAACTCCAGAGTTAGATTACCTGGGTTTGGATTCCACCTATTCCTCTGTGCAAGTCTTTTAACTTCTAAACCTCAGTTTCCTCATCTGGAAAATGAGAACATTAGTAGTAGGGTTGCTCTGAGAATCCCGTGAGATAATGCATGTATAGCACCAGGAAAGCTCAGTAAATAGCATCCAACAAGTGGATGTTGATTTCTGCAGTGGCTTCCCTGTAGTGAGCTGTGGCTACCTGTGACCTATCTCTTTATGAATCCTCAGACCGGAAGGCCAGAGGTCACAGTGCTGAGATGCTGTGAGAGTCAGTGTTTCAGGGAGGGGTAGTCAAAGGCTGCTGCTCAGAATAGTTGGCATGTAAGCTAGCAGGGATTCCACGGTGTTATGATCTTTGTTACAGATTCGTAAGCTAGGGATATTTGGCCTATAGTAAAATTTATGGGAAGTCAATTGATTTTTTTAAATAGTTATTTGACTTTAGTCTGCAGTGTGAATTTTTATTTAAATAGAAACCTCCAACAGCCGGGGAAGTTTGATGGCCATGTGTAAAGGCCAGTGTGTACCAGTGATCTGGCTATCAAATTATTTTTAAAACTTTAAAAACTAAAAATTTCCAGTGGATTATAATAGGACTTAGACTCTAAGAAGACCTTTCATTTTCACAGCTGGAAGACTCAGATTCCTCCCCACACTTCAGAAACACAGATAGATTTTGGAATCTGTCAGTGAATTTCTGTCCCTTGTTCCAATTATTGAGCCCCTTGGAGTTGGATATGAGTGTTGAGGAGTAGAAAAAGCATGCATCTTGCTGTCAGAGAGACATGGGTCAAACTGTGCAACCAATAAGGCTGCAACTTAACTTTCCTGAGCTTTGATTTCTTCATGGATAAAGTGGTTGCCATGGAAATTTTAAAAGACAGTGATGTAACAGGGCCTAGCTCTTAGTGGGCATAGTGAAAATCTTTATCTCCTATTCTCTGTCATTGTCTTTGAGAGGTCTTAAAAAACATCTGGAGGAATCAAAAGCCTCCATCCTACTCATTTAGATAAAGGAATCCTGAATTCTTGTGTTAATTCCATTACACTAAGTATTTTTAAATTTTTAATGATTTTGGATAGAAGTGGTATTAAGACATTTCCATGTTTTATATAGCATACAACCTACATGTAGTCAACATTCTGAAACCAATTACCCCGAACATAATTTAACATATTATATCCCTGGGGTTGTCAGGGAAAGAGTATCTGATTCCTTTCTATGAATAGTTTATAGTACCTAATTTTTCTTAATGCATTATGTCACTTTCTGTTCTAAAGATGCTTTAAGGGAACTCCTTTGAAATAGAAGTTTATATCATTCATCTGTATATCAAACATATTTATCATATATTTAAAACTATTTTTTTAAGAAAAGGCAAAGGGTTATAGGATAAAGTTTTTACAGCATTTTTTAAAGTTTTATAATTATCTTATTAATGGAGAAATTTGATTCTACGTGATGTAGAATTCCTTCCCACCTTCTTACCCTGAAAGGGAACTTCATTATTTCAAAGGCAGAATCTTTGTGCAATAAGTAGGATTCCTGAACCTCCTGCTGTTTTTCATTGTAAAGAATAATCTTTTATTAAGTTTCTAATTACTGTAAGATCTATTATAAAGTATGTTTTAATCCCAGTGATGGTAGATCAGATAGTTTTGGCTTTGGGGCCTGATAGACCAGTTGTTTCAGGTATCACTAATCCATTCATTTTTAAAAAACTGACTAGTATTCCATGGTGTACATGAATCAGAGTCTGTTAACCTTTTACTTTTGTAGGATATCTTGCCTGGAACCCGTATCTGGCTATTATGAATAATGCTGCTGTAAACATTCACTTGCAGGTTTTTGTGTGAGCTTAAGTTTTTTCTTTTAGAGCAATTTTAGTTTCATTGAGTGGAAGGTACAAAAAGTTTCCATATATCTCCTGCCCCTACACATGCATAGCTTCCCCCATTATCAACAGACCTAAGTATTTCATTTTGAGGGGTGCTAATGTAAATGTTACTACATTTTAAATTTCAGATTCCACTTGTTCATTACTGGTATATAGGAAAGCAGTTGACTTTTGTATATTAACCTCGTATCCTGAAACTTTGCTATACCTGGTTATTAGTTCCAGGGGTTTTTTGGCCATTCTTTTGGATTTTTTACATAGACGATCATGTCACCTGCAAACAAAGACAGTTCTGTGTCTTCCTTCCCAGTCTGTATATCTTTTAATTTTTTTCTTGCCTTATTACATTAGCAAGGACTTAAAGTGCAGTGTTGAAAAGCACACTCAGGGGCAGTGGTTTGCCCTGTAGCCTCCCCTCTTACAGATCCAAGAAGAGTTGTGGATTTTTCAGTCTGTTCAGCGTTTTCCTTGTTGTTAGGATGGAGTGGCGATTTTCAAGCTCCTTACATGCAGATCCAGAAACCAGAAGTCTATTAACTTTGTTTTGGTATTTTTGTCATAGAAGTGTTTCATGTTGATGTAGTCAAAATGTCAGTCTTTTCTTTTTGGAGTATGAACCCCTTCTTACCCTGAGCTCACGAGTCTTCTGTATTATTGCAATAGTTAAAATACATATTTTCTATTTTGAGAAATTAAAAGTTACACTTCCATGTGTCCTCTTCTTTTCCTTTCTCCAGTGCTGTGTGTAGCCCAAGAGCCACACTTACACCCGAGCCAGTGTGGGCAGTCCCTAAACTGTTGTGAGGAAACCAGAACAGTCCTCATGAGCAGAGAAGTCGTAAAAGATGCTGTAAAGATCCTCTGATATGTAATGCTGAGAAATATGCCATAATGTTAATTTTCTGGGAAATTAGAACCTAAAGTTTTCTGATGCAATTATACTCATTAAGAGTAAGGCAAAAGCTGAATAGGAGAACATGTAAATAGCACAATAGAGATGAAACAGCAAAATCCAGACTGAGAGTAACTCTGCAGGACAAATGTTCAGTTTCTTCAGCAAAAGAATGATAAGGAAAAGGAGCTTGGAGGCTCAGCCTATAGACAAAAACAGAATTAAGAGACAAAACAACGAGTTGCAGGATATGACCTTATTTGGATCCTGATTCACAACAAACTGCAAAAATGTTTTCTAAGACAATGTGTGAAATATTGGGGAAAAAATAAACAAATGGTTGGATATTTGTTAATAATTAAGAAATTAATTTTCACATTTTAAAATGTGGGATAATAATATTATGATTGTGTTAAAAGAAAGTCCTTTTGGAGATAGATTCTGAAATATTGACAACTGAAATATGCAGTATCCAAGATTTATTTCAGAGTAATCCAGGGGGGAGGATATAGATGAAACAAGTTGAATTTTTTGCTTAAAAATTGTGTTAAAGTAGAGAATAGAGATATTGGTAGGATTGATTTTTTTTCCCAGTAAATTCATTTTAGGAGGCCAAATATTTCTAAGCATGTGCTCAATGATTTTTTAATGCTGGTCTCTGGGGATAAAGCTATGAATGAGAGAGAAAAGAGTTCATGCTCTCAGGAAGCTGACATTCTAGAACCTAGAGGGACTAGGCAGGAGACAATAAGCAAGTGAAGTATAGAAACCTGAAAATATTAACTGGTGAGATGTACAATGATGAAAACAAGACAGTGTGATGGGACAGTGCCTGTCAGGAGGCTCATCCAGGCAGATTTGCTGAGGACGCGCAGCTCAGCCCCAGCGTGGAAGATGCTCCGTAAATGACATCTTGAATGTCAAGAAGGAGCCAGTCATGGGAAGGTCCGGGGAAGATTCGGGCAGGGGACCAGCCAATGCAAAGGCTCTGAAGCTGGCTTGCTTGAGGGACAGGAAGAGGCTGGCATGACTGGAGTGTCATGAACAAGTTGATGCTGGCGGGCTGTGAACCACCAGTCTTAACGGGCAGCATCAGGGGTTCCAGAAACCACCAAGATGGGCTACTTTAACTGTCAAGAGATGGCTTTCACTGTCCTGTGTTCAGTTTGGGAAGAACATCCTGGTCTTGTATGTCTTTTTAGTTATGCTTTCAGTATCACTTGCCAGGATGGTAACTTTTGGGGGAAATCGCCCAAGAGATAGTGCTTCAGGTACCCAAATTTTAATTCAAATTAGGTGGAAGGGCACTTGTTACAGACACTTGGATTTGTTGCTCTCTCCTTTTCAGTGCTGTTTTTGTGACAAGACCTTTATGAACCAAGCTTTTCTACAAAGTCATATTCAGCGCCGCCACCCTGAAAATTCTCATCTTGGTAAGTCGTGAGCGCTACTTCAAAGATCTATTTTCTTTCTGGTACCTTTATTTTTTTTTTCAGTGAGACATGGTCCAAAGCATCTCTCAATCCTTTTAAAAGAAAGTGTCATAGTCCTTGTTCACTCATTTAGTTAATATTGATCCCCTACTATGTGCCATGCACTGCCTTAGGGGTCGGGGATACAGCCGTAAGCAAGACAGACCCTGTCTGGCTCTCCTACACCCTAATGGGAGGGATGGAGGATTCACATTTAAACAAATGAATGAGTGATTCTTTTCAAATGGTGGCAAGTGCAGTGAAGAACATAAGGTAGGAGAACGGGATGGAGCGTGACTCCTAGTGACTCCTCATTAAGGAGGCGTTAGTTGATCAGAAACCAGAATGATGCTGAGGTCCCAGCCTGCGGGAAGTCTGGGAAATGTATATCCCAGGCAAGGGGAACTCGTACTGTGAGGGTGTATGAGGAAGAAGCAGGACACAGCGTGTTTGGGGAACAGATAGAAGGTTGGTGGAGCAGGGTGAACAAGGCAGTGGTGGGTTAGGAACGGACTAGTTCACGTAGGGCCTTGAACGCCCTGGGTGGGCATATGGGTGATATAATAAGCGTAATGGGAAGCCACTGGAGGATTTTAAGTTGCGGGGACATGATCTGATTTGTACCTTAAAATGACCCCTCTAGCTGCAGTTGGGGAACAGACTGTAGGGGCAGAGGTGGAAGCAGCTGGGAAGGTGAGGAGGCTGCATGATAGCCCAGGTGAGAGAAGGTGGCAGCTGGACCAGGACGGTGCCAGGGAAGGTGGGAGAAGTGGAGATGGAGAAGATTTATTCTGGACGCAGAGGCCACAGAGATGTGACTCAACATGAGAGCAAGAGATGAAGCAAAGATGATCCTGGGCTTTTGTCCTATACATTGGGGTGAATGGCTATCATGTTTCCTAAGGGACACACCAGGAGTGATACAATTTAGCAATGTATTGGAGAAATAGGGAAGATGAAGTATTTTAATTAACCTACCACTCTTCAGTGTGAAACTGACCTTCTTTCTCTTCTGTTTCAGTATCTTATTCTATCTCATACTCGTTTCAGAGAGTATTTCAGACTCTGAAATGAGTATTATTTCTTCAGGTCATCTTTGAGATTCTGACTTTCTACCTTGGTTTCCATACCTTTCATGTCTACACTCACAGACACATGTATATCCATTCAGTCATGTGTACATCTGCATGTAAGTACATGTACATAAGTATTCTTCCCTTCACTTCTTGCTCCCTTTAACGACTTTTCAGTAGTTCCTTTTTGCCCCATGGATGGGTTATGGCCCAAGTTTGCATTTTGAGTGCCAGCCTCTGCTTATCTTAGCACAGATGAGGTTCTCAGGAGAGTACGGTGGGAGCCAGAAGGATGGTGACCATAGAGATTTCAATACTGTGGTACCTGCCATGGAAGCTATTGCTTTCCTTCTCTGACTAAGACAGGGATCTTGACGAAGAGCCCAGGATTATTCCTTGTACCATTTTTGCTCCCTGAATGGCCTCTCGCCCTATCTATGTAGGATAATCCAACCTCAATCTCGTGGCTGAAAGAATCTGCTAAAAATAATTCAGCGCTCAATAATATGAAGGACTGAAAATAACTGTTGAATAGTAGACAGTAAAAGTTGGCTCATGTGGCATAAAAAAGTAATATCCCAAGTAAAAGCAGTTTCCTTTGTCTTTGTCTTATCAATAGGATGTACCCCAAAAGTTTTCAGATAGGTTTTCTAAGAGATGGTATTTTAACGAGGTATTTCTGTTGCAGCAGAGTATAAGACAAGGGCACAGACTGACAAGCTCCAGAATGAGGTCGACATATTGCAGGAGCAGCTGCAGCTCACCAGGTCTCAGCTAGAGGCTGCACAGCGTGCCCGTGCAGTCAGATTCTCTAAGGTATGCTAAACTCAGAAACAGTTATATGTTGGGAAGGATTGGGGTTTATTCCTTTTAAATGTTTGGTAGAATTCACTAATGAAACCGTCTGGTCCTGAGCTTTTCTTTTTTGGGAGTTTTTTGATTACTGATTCAATCTCCTTACTCATTATTCATCTGTTCAGATTTTCTCTTTCTTCATAATTCCATCTTTGTAGGTTGTATGTCTCTAGGAATTTATTTCTTCTAGATTGTCCAATTTGTTGGCATGCAATTGTTCATAGTAGGCTATCATGATCCTTTGTAATTCTGTAGTATCTATCAGTTGTAATGTCTCCTCTTTCATTTATAATTTTATTTATTTGAGTCCTCTTTCTTTTCTTTGTTAGTCTAGCTAAAGGTTTGTCAATTTTGTTTATCTTTTCAAAAAATCAACTCTTAGTTTTTTTAATCTTTTCTATTGTCTTCTTATCCTGTATTTCATTTATTTCTTCTCTAACCTTTATCATTTCCTTCCTTCTGCTAACTTGGGATTTGGTTTTTCTTTTTTTCTGGTTCTTTGAGGTATAATGTTAGGTTGCTTATTTGAGATCTTTCTTTTTTCTTCATGTAGGCGTTTATAGCTATAAACTTTCCTTTTAGAGCTGCTTTTAATGCATCCCATAAGTTTCGGTATGTTGTGTTTCCATTTTATTTGTCTCGAGATTTTTTTTTTTTTTTGCGGTATGCAGGCCTCTCTCTGTTGTGGCCTCTCCCTTTGCGGAGCACAGGCTCTGGACGCGCAGGCTCAGCAGCCATGGCTCACGGGCCCAGCCACTCCGCAGCATGTGGGATCTTCCCGAACCGGGGCACGAACCCGTGTCCCCTGCATCGGCAGGCAGACTTTCAACCACTGTGCCACCAGGGAAGCCCCAATGTCTCAAGATGTTTTTGATTCCCCTTTTGATTTTTCCTTTGATCCATTAGTCGTTCAGGAGTGTGTTGTTTACTTTCCAGTTATTTGTGAATTTCAATTTTTCCTTCTGTTACTGTTTTCTAGTTTCATAACATTGTGGTCAGAAAAAATACTTGATATAAAGTCAGTCTTCCTGAATTTGTTAATACTTGTTTTATGACCTAATATATGATCTATCCTGGAGAATATTCTGTATGTACTTGAGATGGATGTGTATTCTGCTGTTATTGGATAGGATGTTCTGCATATCTCTTTTAGGTCCATTTCGTCTATAGTGTTGTTCAACTCCTGTGTTTCCGTATTGATTTTCTGTCTGGATGACCCATTGTTGAGAGTGGGGTATTAAAATCCCCCTACTATTATTGTATTGTTGTTTATTTCTCCTTCTCATTCTGTTGGTATTTGCTTTATATATTTTAGGTGCTCCAATGCTTCATGCATATATATTTACAATTGTTATAGTTTCTTGATGAATTGACCTCTTTATCATTATGTAATGACCTTTTTTTGCCACTTGAGAACTTCCTTTTTTTTTTTTTTTTGCGGTATGCGGGCTTCTCACTGTTGTGGCCATTCCTGTTGCGGAGCACAGGCTCCAGATGCGCAGGCTCAGCGGCCATGGCTCACAGGCCTAGCCGCTCCACGGCATGTGGGATCTTCCCAGACCGGGGCACAAACCCGTGTCCCCTGCATCGGCAGGTGGACTCTCAACCACTGCGCCACCAGGGAAGCCCCTTCCTTTTTTAATGTAAGTGCTTACAGTTATAAATTTCCCTCTGAGCACTGATTTGTCTGCTTCCCTTTTTTGGTATGTTGTGCTTTAATATTCATTCATCCTAAAGTATTTTTGAATTTCCCTAGTGAGGTTTTCTTTGACCCATTGGCTGTTTAAGAGTATATTGTTTAATTTTCATACATTTGTGAATTTTCCAGTTTTCCTTTTGTTAGTGATTTCTGGCCTCATTCTGTTGTGGTTGGAGGAGGTACTTTGCATGATATCAACCTTTTAAAATTGAACATCATTTTAAGGCCTAACATATAGTCTATCCTGGTGAATCTTCCATGTGCATTTAACAAGAATGTATATTCTGCTGTTGTTGGGTGCAGTGTTCTGTATGTTTGCTAGGTGGAGTTTATTTGTAGTGTAGTTCAGGTCCCCAGTTAGGTGAAAAAAAAAAAAACACAGCAGAAGGTCATCCAGAAATCAAAGGCTGATTGGACCAGACCTTGAATTTAGCTTATATAAAAATGTATTTGTGTTTATTAAGAGATGGGGCCACTCTACCCAAATTGGTATGGTATCAAGAAAGGTTCTCAATAGACTTTTAAAGTATGTTTACATTTTACACACGATTGCATGTCTACTCTACAAGTTCACAGATCATAGAACTTTTGAGACTTTGGGCCTCTGTGTTTGTAAGGACAAAAGGATGCTGTGCTACCTTTGGTTTAGAAAAATCATTGTGCACAGACCTGCCATTATATGCAGTGTTTTTGCAACCAAAACAAACTAACAGAAGAAGCCTAACTGAAATTTCCAAGTCTAGCTGACCCATTTAAGGTGAAGCTATGTCCATTTATTTAAATTTCTGCATACTTGCTGCATACCAGAGCTTTTAAAGCCATGTATTAAATCAATTTCAGGAATATGAAATGCAGAAAACAAAAGAGGGAGAATTTCTGAAGTTACTTGATAGATGGAAAGAAGAAGAAAAGGAGAAACTAGCTGATGAAATGGAAAAAGTCAAGGAAATGTGTATGAAGGAGTTTAAAGAACTAACTTCTAAGATTTCATCATTAGAATATGTAAGTATTGGGAGTTCCCTGGTGGTCCAGTGGTTAGGACTCTGAGCTTCCAGTGCTGGGGGCACAGGTTTGATCACTGGTTGGGGAACAAAGATCCCACAAGCCACGTGGCTCCACCCGAAAATACCCACAAAAAACATTGAGAATATGTAAGTATTAAACCTCGGAGTCTTCATAGCGTTGTTAGAGTTGTGGCCTTGAGAGGTGGCATTAGAGTGGCAATGTGGCCCGCGGATCCAGCAGTTCCTTTGTTGTGCCGTGGCCCAGACACCGCTCCTCCGAGAGTCTTGGGAGCTCGGGGCATACGGAAGAGAGAGCAAGTCAGAAAAGTCGTTTCCTTGAGAGTGGGAGCTTTGACCCCAAACCCCAGTGCAGAACACTTGGTACATTTTAGATGGATCAGAGAAGAAGGTCCCTCTTTCTTAGCTGGTTAGGTTTAGATAGCCCAAAACAATAACTCCCTCCCTGAGTTTTAGAGCTTTCCAAAGTTCCAAAGGAACTTTCCAGAAAGACTGACAGAGATTGCCAATGTGGGAGAAGGAAGCTGACCCAGAAAGACAGAGGGAGAGCCTTTGCCAGGCCCCTTCCTCACCCCAGGCCTAGGTGGTGAGGAGGACAGGGGTTTGAGGGAGCTGGATGTCGCTAAATGCAACCTCCACTTCCCTGTGGGAGCAGCGGAGGTCACAGTGAAGCAAAGGAGGCAAGGCAAGAGTCTGGAGCTCCCTCTAGGGGCCAACATGTTTATAAACTAAAAGAGAGGGAGAGTTTTGGAATACTGCTAAGATCCTTCTCTAAAACGGCCTGAACCCTCTCTCAGGGATTGGCAAACTATGACCTGTGACCCAGACCTGACAAACCACCTGATTTTGTATGGCTCTCAAGCTTAGAAAGCTTTTTACACTTTTGAGTGGTTGAAAAAAGTCAAAAGAAGAAATATTTCACGACACATGAAAATTATATGAAGTTTACCTTTCAGTGTCCACAAGTGCAGGTTTCTGGAACACAGCCATACTCTTTCCTCCACACTTTGTCTATGGAGCTTTTGTGCTGGAGCCATGGAGTTGAGTGGTTATGACCAAGATCTTACGTGTGTCCCAAAGTCAAATACTATCTGGCTCTTTACGGAAAAAGTTTGCCAGCCGCTGTCATATCTTTACAAAGCAAATGTGGCACGAGGTTAACAACTGGTGAAGGGGAAATGGGTGTTCATTATACTGTTCTTTCAACTTTTTCATAAGTTGTAATTTGCACATAAAAAGTTGAGGGGAAATTAACTTGGGATGGCTCATTGTGTCTTTTCTATAGGGCTTTCTTCCGTCAACTCCCTGTTGGTTCAACTATCCCCTATCACTTCGCTTGGTTCTAAGCATCAGAACCTGTGGGCAGTAGTAGTTCTTTTATCACCCCTACTCCAGGGGCTTCTCCTGAACTCAGACCCTTGGCATCTTCCCAAAGTGGGATGTCGTATTACCTACAGTAGTGGATTCTGATAGTAACCAATTTAAGACTGGCTTTTTATGTCTTCTCCATCAAGGCCACACTCATTTTTTTTTTCCTTGTGATAAAGCTGCCAGTATGGCTCTTTTGCCTGAGATTCCCTCCATGATTATCCCTGCCCCCAGGATCATTGTAGAATTGGACTTTTCCCCACCTAGGACTTTTTACCATTCATATATATATATATGTTATTTTAAAATAAATACATTTATTTATTTATTTATCTCTAGTTGTGGCAAGCGGGGGCTACTCTTCACTGTGGTGCTCGGACTTCTCATTGCGGTGGCTTCTCTTGTTGTGGAGCACAGGCTTTAGGCGCGCGGTCTTCAGTAGTTGTGGCTCGCAGGCTCTAGAGCACGGGCTCAGTAGTTGTGGCGCATGGGCTTAGTTGCTCTGCAGCATGTGGGATCTTCCCGGACCAGGGCTCGAACCCCCGTCCCCTGCATTGGCAGGCGAATTCTTAACCACTGCGCCACTAGGGAAGCCCCATATATTTTTTTAAAACGGCTTTTTAAAGATGTTTACATATCATACAATTCACCCACTTAAACTGTACAGTTCAGTGGTTTTTATTATGTTCACAGAGTTATGCAACCATCATCACAGTCATTTTAGAACATTTCATCGCCCAAAGAAGAAGCCTTGTACCCATTGGCACTCCCTCCCTCCCCTGGCAACCACAGCTCTACTTTCTGTCTCTATGCATCTGCCTGTTCTGGACATTTCATATAAATTGATCTTTTGTGAGGGGCTTCTTTTCACTTAGTATAATGTTTTCAAGATTCATCCACGGTGTAGTTATGTATCAATATTTTTTTAATTGCTGAATGATATTTCATTGTATGGATGCACCATATTTTATTTATGCATTATTCGTTGGACATTGGGGTGGTTCGCCCATTTTGGCTATAGAGGGTTTTAAAAATTATTATTAATAATAGACTTTATTTTTTAGAATAGTTTTAGGTTTACTGAGCAAATAGTACAGACAGTTCCACATAAATACCCCTCTCCTACCCTGGACGCAGTTTTCCACATTACTAACGTCTGAAATTAGTATCATGCATTCGTTACAATTAATGAGCCAGTACTGGTACATTAGTATTAACTAAAGACCATACTTCATTCAGATTTCTTTTGCTTTTTTTTAATTTTATTTTATTTATTTATTTATGGGTGTGTTGGGTCTTCGTTTCTGTGTGAGGGCTTTCTCTAGTTGTGGCAAGTGGGGGCCACTCCTCATTGCGGTGCGCGGGCCTCACTATCGCGGCCTCTCTTGTTGCGGAGCACAGGCTCCAGACGCGCAGGCTCAGCGGCCATGGCTCACGGGCCCAGCTGCTCCGCAGCATGTGGGATCTTCCCAGACCAGGGCTCGAACCCATGTCCCCTGCATTGGCAGGCAGATTCTCAACCACTGCACCACCAGGGAAGCCCAAGATTTCTTTTGCTTTTACTTAACATCCTTTTTCTGCTCCAGGGTCCTATCCAGGATACCTAAGTACATTTAGTTGTCTTGTTTCTCTAGGCTCAGACTTGTTTTTGATGACCTTGACAGTTTTAAGGTGTACTTTTCAGTTATATTGTAGGATGCCCCTCTGTTGGAATTTACCTGATATTCTTCTCATGGTTAGACAGGGTTTATGGGTTTGGGGGAAGAAGTCCTCAGAGATAAAGTACAATTTTCATCACGTCATTTCAAGGATACATACCATCTACATGGTTTATGACTGTTGATGTTGACCTTGATCACCTGGCTGAGGTAGTATTTGTCAGGTTTCTCCCCACCCCACTGCCCCCCATCCCATACTGTGCTCTTTGGAACGAAGTTACCTTGTGCAGCCCAGACTTAAGCAGTAGGGGACAATGCTCGCCCATCCTTTTGTTTTTGAAGTTAACATATTACCTTCTGAGGGTATTTACTGCCAGTAACTTTGGGAATAACCTACAAGCAAAGG
Organism: Mesoplodon mirus; assembly: GCF_964341445.2. Classification (NCBI taxonomy): domain Eukaryota; kingdom Metazoa; phylum Chordata; class Mammalia; order Artiodactyla; family Ziphiidae; genus Mesoplodon; species Mesoplodon mirus. The sequence continues at coordinate 64,549,049 of NC_138993.1, read as the reverse complement.
GTAAAATTAAAACCTTATGTCCCTAGTGGTCCCTGGATGACTCTGGCCTCCTCACTAAATCATCCTGAGAATCAGCTGCACCCAGTTCCTCTGTTTCTGGCACTGTTGCCTGCCTGTTAAAGTTTTAAAGATCGATTATCTAAGATTAGAAAGTTTAGGTTTTCCTTTCCCTTTCTCACCCAGTGCACGTTCTTTTGTTGGAGGTAGTGAAACGGGAAAACCACTGGGAATGAGAAGCAGGAGAAGCACGATGAATGTCCAGGAGGATAGTCAGGTGCTCCCCAATTTTATTCTCTGTGTCAGTCGTATAAAAGTATGAACATCTGTACCAGTGATTTTGAATTTTATTTTATAGCATTTGTCAGAAATCCAGAAGTCCTATATGGAGATCGAGTCTAACATAGGCACATTAAAAGATGCACATGAGTTTAAAGAAGAACGTCCTCAGCGTCCCCAGGATTTCCAAAATGTGATGCAACTTCTTGGTAGTCAGGTAGGTAAAAGTGGGTGATTATTGCAGTAGAGGCCTGATCTTTCTTGGTGAGGTAATTTACAGTAAGCACCATCTACAAAAAAGTGCCTCTTTCAGTGACGATGAAGGTGACTTATTCTTTTTTCCTTATCTCCTAACACGTGTAATTCATAATAGGTGTTCATTAGATACTTACTGATTGACTGATAGATGTGGATACAGAACAGTTGGCAAAGTGGTTTAATTTTTCCTTGAATAATATCTATTTGAATTGGTTCATATTACTTTAGTAGTTATTTTTCATATTTCAGATGTAGACCCACTTTCAAAAGGCAGAGAAAGGCATATTGAAGCCCTGACTTATTTTAGAGCTTAAATATATGGCTGCATTGGCAAACTGATGGTCTTTTACATTTATCAAATAAATTACAATCATTTGGAAGTGAACCTCAGTAATCAGTACAGCCTTCATCCTGGCTATTTTGGTCACACTGATATAGGGGAACTTTTTTTTTTTTTTTTTAGTCAGGAAACATAGAGATTAAAGCTTATGAATTCAGGATTTTTTCAAAAAGCAATATTATGTCATTTTAAAAGGTAAATGTGTTTTTGAACATGGACTATTGCCACTGCTTCTTGTCTTGGCCTCTCTCCCCTCAATCTACCTTTCGTGTTATAGCCAGGGTGATCATGTCACCATCCTGTCTAGAATCCTTCAGTGGCTCCCCATCTTTCACAGAACAAAGTCTAGGACCCTTCACCAGCATTCAGAGTCCCTGGGCATCTGGTCCTGCCATCTCCCACCATCTTTGCCTTTACCTTGACGCTCCAGTAGCCCCAAAGAGCTCCTGGTTCCGGGGACGAGGCAATCTGAGTTCTGCTTTTGCTTTTGCAGCTTTCTTTGTCATGCACCTCCCAGTTTTCAGGCCCTGACACTTATTCAGCTGGGATGGCATCTCTTCTGGAGAGTTCTCCTGGAGTTCTGGGTTATTGCACTGCCACAGTCCTCCAAGCTGGACCTGATCACTTGCACAAAATGTGGGAACCCTCCATTGTATGTCCACTGTTCTTCCGGGCAGGGCAAGCAGGGCCCGTCTCTTAGTTCTCTCCCAGCCTGCCCAGCGGCTGCCCCACAAGGTGCCTGGTATGCGGTAGGGGACCAGGAATTGGGTCCTGGACTGAACTGTTGGCATTTGCTCCCAGCAGGCTGCTGACTCACTAGTTGAAGGACCCAGTTATGAAATCCTCAGGTCCCACCTAAATGTCTTTTGTCTCCTTCCTGTGAGCTCTATCAGTTCAGAACCTATGGACCCAGAAACCCTGAGGTTTCCTTTCAGCTTCTGAGGTTAACAAGCTAGCACCTGTTTTTTTAAATTAAGTTTTATTGGAACACAGCCGTACTATTATGTACCGTCTATGACTGTTCATTTACATATTACTTATGGCTGTTCTCCTACTTCTAGTAGTAGTGACTGAGTCATCTGGCCCCCAGAGTCTAATATATTTTCTATTAGCCCCTTAACAGAAAATGTTTGCTGAACCTTGCCTCAGAGGATAAGGTTAAAACCAAGTGCAAGTGTGTATAAACATTTTTGACTGTATTTATTTATTTTTTTAAATGCCTGCTAAAATGTTACCAAATAGATAGTTGGGTTTCGTAGGTACTCACTAAAAAGGAAGCTTCCATTTTGAGTAGATGTCATTGTTACAGTTACACTAAATTACTCTTGTTTTACTAATTTTGTAGGAAAGCAAGTGGACAGCTCGAGTTCAGGCTCTTCATCAAGATCACAAGAAAGAGAAGAGGCAGGTAAGATTAAGAAATCAACGCCCTATAAAAAGTGGGTCTTTCTAAAAAGAATATTTGCTTTTCTCTATAATAAAGGTAATATTTATCCACTTAAGACATTTGTGGAGAAATATATAACAAAAATTTAAATTACTCATAATTCCAATACCATAGATAACCAGTGTTACTGCTTTGTTATAATTTCTTTCAGTCTTTTTTCTATGCAGTAAATGTTGCATTTCTATAAGTATAGAAACCCATGCACATAATATGTCTCACAGATTTTGAATTTTGCTTTATATCTATAACTTTATACATTTTTCATTTAATATATCATAAACAGTTTCCTATGTTTTAAAATATTATTCAAAATCATGATTTTTTTAATGGCTCCATGATGATCTTATGGCTGTATCATCAGTTATTTAATCATTTCTCCATTGTTGAATACATGTTTCTAATTTTTAAACATTACAGAGTGGCAGTCTAAATAAGTTTTGAATACAGGCATACCTTATTTTATTGCACTTTGCAGATAATTGCGTTTTTTACAAATTGAAGGTTTGTGGCAACCCTGCATTGTCAGATGATGCATTTTTTAGCAGTAAAGTTTATTTTTTTTAATTTTTATTTATTTTATTTTTGGCTGTGTTGGATCTTTGTTGCTGCACGTGGGCTTTTCTCTGGTTGCGGTGAGCGGGGGGCTACTCTTTGTTGCGGTGCGCAGGCTTCTCATTGCGGTGGTTTCTCTTGTTGAGCACCGGCTCTAGGCACGTGGGCTTCAGTAGTTGTGGCTCGCGGGCTCTAGAGTGTAGGCTCCGTAGTTGTGGTGCATGGGCTTAGTTGCTCCGCGACACATGGGATCTTCCCGGACCAGGGCTTAAACCCGTGCCCCCTGCATTGGCAGGTGGATTCTTAACTACTGAGCCACCAGGGAAGCCTGCAATAAAGTATTTTAAATTAAGATATATACATTGTTTTTTTTAAGACATAACGCTATTGCACACTTAATAGACCACAGTGTAGTATAAACATAACTTTTGTATGCACTAGGAAACCAAAAAATTCACGTGATTCGCTTTATTGCTGTGATCTGGAACTGAACACACAGTATCTCTGAGGTCTGCCTATAAAAAGCAGGATTGTTCACATTAAAGTCATTTTAATGAAAACAAAAATGAATTGTAGCACTTATTCCTTTTCCACTGAGTATATCAGAAATTTAAGTGTTAAAATGCTTTTACAATAGTGCAAAAAATGTAAAGTAGATTTATTTGAGATTTTAAGACAGGAAAACATCTATTTATTTTTTCACTTTAAATTGTATGTGTTTTGTAGCCCTTTGTATCCCCTTTTGGGCAAACAACCTAGACTGGGTAGCTTATAAACAACAGAAATTTATTTCTCATAGTTCTGGTGCTCCAGGACTTGAACAGAGAACTTGTTAAAGGGGAGTAGTGGCTGGGCTATGTGTAGATATAACGCCCATGTTTCTTTCTCCAGTCTAAGCCACCCTTCTGGGCTCCAGACGAAATAGCCAGCTTTGTACTTGACATCTCCACTGCTTCTTAAACGTAACATGTCTAAAATGAAGTTCTTGGATTTGTTCCCAGAGGTGTCTTGCTTTTGGTTGATGGCATCCTAGTCCACTCAGATGCACTCCCTCAGCCCCCAGTTCCAAGCTATCGGCAGGTCCTGCCGAGTATCTCATATCCATGTTCTTCTGGACATTTCTGATGCTTCCATCCTCCACTGAGCTCCCACCATTTCTAAAAGGGCCCAGTAACTGGTTTCCCAATTCCAACCTTTTCCTCTTGTAATCTGCTCTCTGCAGAGCAGCCAAAATAATCTGGCTGTCAGCCACCACTGTGGCCTCATCCTGAACCTACTCTTTTTAGCTACGGTGGCCTTCTGGTAATTTGTAGAACATGTGGCCTTTTTCTCCTTTTACACATGGTTTTCTCTGCTGGGAGGTCCTTCCACTTTTTTTTTTTTTAATTTAATTTTTTTTTATACAGCAGATTCTTATTAGTCATCAATTTTATACGCATCAGTGTATACATGTCAATCCCAATCGCCCAATTCATCACACCACCACCACCCCCACCCCCACCCCCGCCGCTTTCCCCCGCTTGGTGTCCATATGTTTATTCTCTACATCTGTGTCTCAATTTCTGCCCTGCAAACCAGTTCATCCATTTTTCTAGATTCCACATATATGCGTCAATATATGATATTTCTTTTTCTCTTTCTGACTTACTTCAATCTGTATGACAGTCTCTAGGTCCATCCACATCTTTACAAATGACCCAATTTCGTTCCTTTTTATGTCTGGGTAATATTCCATTGTATATATGTACCACATCTTCTTTATCCATGCATTTGTTGATGGGCATTTAGGTTGCTTCCATGACCTGGCTATTGTAAATAGTGCTGCAGTGAACATTGGGGTGCATGTGTCTTTTTGAATTATGGTTTTCTCAGGGTATATGCCCAGGAGTGGGATTGCTGGATCATATGGTAATTCTATTTTTAGTTTTTTTAAGGAACTGCCATTCTGTTTCCACTTGTTCTTTATGTGGCTCTCTCCTTCCACTCTGATTTGGTTTTCTCTGCTGTGTAGCAAATTACCACAGATTTATTATCTCACAGTTTCCATGGGATAGGAGTCCAGGCACGGCTTGGCTGGGTTGTCTGCTCGGGGTCTCACACGCTGCATTCAAGGTGTCAGCTGAGCTGTGGTCTCATCTGGGGCTCCGGGGCCCCTCCCAAGCCCGTTCAGATGATTGGCGATGTGCAATTCCTTACAGTTAGCCATGGGAGTGAGACCCTCAGCTCCGCAGTTCACAGGCTGGCTGTGACTGCTTCAAGGCCAGTAGGAGAGCATCTCTCCTGCCTTCATTCTCCTCCTTCACGAGACCTGAAGTCACCCCAAGACCACTCCATCCGGGGAGCTGGTCCCCTCCCGTTATTATCCTCATCGCTTCACAGGTGTAGCTCTCAACACTGTTTTGTTTGTTTGTTTGTTTGTTTGTTTTGCGGTGTGCGGGCCTCTCACCGCAGCGGCCTCTCCCGCCGAGGAGCACAGGCTCCAGACGCGCAGGCTCAGCGGCCATGGCTCACGGGCCCAGCCGCTCCTCGGCATGCGGGATCCTCCCGGACCGGGGCACGAACCTGCGCCCCCCGCATCGGCAGGCGGACTCCCAACCACTGTGCCACCAGGGAAGCCCCTCAACATTGTTTTAAATAGTTTGTTTACTTGTTTATTGTCTGTCTCTTCAACCAGATCACTAGCCCTGTGAGGGAAGGGCTCTGTTTACTCCTCCATTGTATTCTCAGCATCCGACAATGTGTCTAAAATGTGGTTGGTGCTTATTAAATATTTGCTGAATGAATGCAGAAGGTCGATAGGTGGCCAACAAGGGGATCACACAGCCTTTTTGTGTGTGGATGGGGAGATGCTGACTGTACAGTTCAGAAGAACAGGGTGGAAAGAGCTGTGTATCGGTGTGACGTGATATTTGAAGCAGGTCCTCTTAACCTCAGGGCCTGCTTGTCTGCCTCGCTGCCTTGCTCACCTTTCATGCTTTAGGCACTTAGCCAGGTGAGATGGGGAACAGCCAGTGACAACTTAGAGCAGTTGCTTTTCTGTAAGAATGTTGAATCTTTCCTTCGAGATGCTCTAAGGCAGTAGTTCCTAACCAGGGGCATCCTTCAGAATGACCCGAGTCTCTTCCAAAATACAGGTGTCCAGCTCTACCCGCTGAAGGTCTGATTCAGTAGGTAAATCTGGGACATGCAGAGTTTGGAAACAACAATAAGAACACCACCAAACCCCAGACGATTGTGTTTTGGATCCATGGTTTGAACCACGGCTCTTACAATTTGAAGTTCTATTTTTATTTTTCAGGGTATTCTTAGAGCATTGGGGTTTAGGGACAGAGTTCAGGCTTCCTTATTAATAGGGGGTGATTTTAGTCCTCGTTCCTTTAAGCCTCTTGTGTTCCAGGCAACTGTGGGAATTTAAGTCGCCTTCTGGCTGGAACACAGTGTACAGTATAAGTTGTAGAGGTTTACACTTGGCCACTGTGGGTGGTGATACAGAGAGGAAGACCGACTGCCAGTGCTTTGGAGGAAGGAGAGGCCTGACCTGCTTCTGAGTGAGGTGCCTCACCTCACGTGCTGGGACCGTGGAGTTTTTGTGCCACCGCCAGGCTACGCTGCTCCCTTGTCTGTTGGTTTTGCTTGTTCAGAAGCTGCTTGCTTCTTCCTTCATTTCTCTTAAACCCTAACAGAGAGGCAGATTCAATAAGGTTTAGTAATCTGTGCCTGAGACCAAACTATTAATTATTCCACATGATTGGTGCCTCCTGTTCCTACAATGCACATATTGTATTTCTCTGTTTAAGGGAAGTTGCGTTTGCCAACTTTTTATTGCTTTACCTAGATTCTTGGCAGTCTTTTTTTGGTTTTGTTTTTAAATAACATTGGTAGGAGTTCAAAGGGAACCACAGATAAATGATGGCATGCCCTTTTCCACCCAACAGAAGACTCTTAGAGCTTGGGAGGTTGTAGAATGGTCACGCAGTGAAAGGAGAGGAGGATGGGGTAATGTGGCTGGTAGAGAAAAAGTGTAAAACTTGAAATGGTAGAAGGTCACAAGGAATGAGCTCCAGGGCCACAAGCCTTTTGAAATAATTTCTGGCTATCTCTTTCTTAGACTGTCACATTTTCGGGTCAATTCTCAATTCCAGTATCAAAATGATGCCATCCCTTAGTTTTCCTTATGTACCCTTTCTGCTTGGGCCCTGCAGTGAGTCCCCATATTGTTGATTCTCAGCCTCCACCCAGAGCCCTGTACGTTTTTATTGGCTTTTCCTTCTGTTTTCCAACTCCAGATTTCCCAAACTGCTTTTGGGGGTACACTTGTAGTCTGTAAAAATGTGGGGAAGGTTCCTGACAGTGTCCTCCTGGGGGAAGATTCTTAGCATCCACTGGGATATGTAGGGTTCTTTTTAGTCCTTACTCAGGAAACCCTTTTAACTTGGTTCAACGTATTGTTTGTCCGGCCTCATGTGAGCACAGAGCGCTTCAGAGGGAAGACCCTGCAGTGTATGGATTGAGAGCATTAACTTTTTTGTTGTTATTTTATTGTTTTTCTGTTCAATGTAAATGGATTGTTTTTAGAGTAATTTTACATTCACAGCAACGTTGAGGAGAAAATACACAGCGTTCCCAAATCCCCCCTGCCCACCCCGTATGCACAGCCTTCGCCATTATCAACATCCTGCACCAGAGTGGTACATTGGTAACAACTGATGAACCTACACTGACATGTCGTTATCCCCCAAAGTCCACAGTTTACATTAGGGTTCCCTCTTGAGTTGTACATTCTATGGATTTTGACAAATGTATAGTGACATGCAGCCATCATTATGGTCTCATACAGAATACTGACCTAAAAATCCTCTGTGCTCTGCCTGTTCATCCCTCCCTCCCTCCCCTCAACCCCTCATTCTTTTTACTGTCTCCATAATTTTGCCTTTTGCAGAATGTCATATAGTTGGAATCATACAGTATGTAGCCTTTTCAGACTGACTTCTTTCCCTCAACAGTATGCATTTAAGCTTCCTCCAAGTCTTTTCATGGTTTGGTAGCTCATTTCTTTATAATGTTGAATAACATTCCATTGTTTATATGGACCACAGCTTATTTATCTCTTCACATACTGAAGGACACCTTGGTTGCTTCCAGGTTTTGGCAGTTATGGATAAAGCTGCTATAAACATCCGTGTGCAGTTTTCGTGTGGACATAGGTTTTTGGCTCCTTTGGGTAAATGCCAAGGAGTACAGTTGCTGGATCGTTTGGTAAAAGTATGTTTAGTTTTGTAAGAAACTGCCAAACTGCCTTCCACATGGCTGTACCATTCTGCATTCCCACCAGCAATGGATGAGAGTTCTTGCTGCTCCGCATCCTCGTCAGCATTTGATATTGGCAAGCTCTGGATTTGGGCCATTCTGATAGGTACATTTTTGTTACTTTTTGATTTGGTGATTTCTTTCTTTCTCTTTTTTTTTTAAATTTATTTTATTTTTATTTATTTTTGGCTGTGTTGGGTCTTTGTTGCTGCACGCGGACTTTCTCTAGTTGCGGCGAGCGGGGGCTACTCTTCAATGTGGTGCCCGAGCTTCTCACTGCGGTGGCTTCTCTTGTTGCGGAGCATGGGCTCTAGGCACACGGGCTTCAGTAGTTGTGGCACGCGGGTTCAGTAGTTGTGGCTCGCCGGCTCTAGAACACAAGCTCAGTAGTTCTGGCGCACACGGGCTTAGTTGCTCCACCGCATGTGGGATCTTCCCGGACCAGGGCTCCAACCCGTGTCCCCTGCATTGGCAGGTGTATTCTCAACCACTGCACCACCAGGGAAGCCCACAAGTACAATTCATTAATACGTTTCATGACATAGACAAAGTTTGAAAGCGTTGACTTTGAAGACAGGAAAGTTCAAGGCTGGGCTCTTCCCGCTCAAGTTGTCTGCGTTTGGGTCAGCTACTTACCTCTCTAGACTTGAGTTTCCCCATCTGAACAACGAGGTCAAAACTTGGATCCATGAGGCTGTGGTGTGGATTCAACGAGAGGAAATGCTTAACGCAACCTCTACACGTGTTGAGTGTTTGTTAAAAAAAAAAAACCTCGCCGGTTAGGAAATGCTGCTCCAGGAACTCTCTGTGCTCCTCTCAGACACAGTTAGCCCCCTTTGTTTGACCTGCACATCCCTGTCTCTGTTTCCAGGCCGTAGGCTTGGAATGTCCCTAGTGCCATTTACCAAGGGTATTTTCTCTTCTGTTTAAGCAACTTCCGAAGTTGTTTTAAGAATGTTTCCTTAAATTATTGAAAACAAATTCTTCTTGAATTCTTGTCCAGTATTTGATCTTCCCTGAGGTTAAGTCTCAAAAGATGAATCTGTGCATCTCTGAATCTGTCTGTTCTCTGCTTCTCTTCCTTCTGTTCCCTCCCTCCCTCCCCTCCCCCTCCCTCCCTTCCCCCTCCCCCTCCCTTCCTCTTTTCCTCTACCCCCAACGCCCTCCACCTACCATTTCTCAGTAAATATTTATTGAGAACCTGCTAAGAGCCAGAGACCGTGCTAGTTGCTGGGCGTATAAAATAATTCAAGTGGGCTCTGCGGCCCAGGGAGTGCACTTTCCAGCTGGGATGATGCATGTGGATGTGTGAGAACAGTACTGTGTGGGGTTGGAGCTGCTCTGAGGAGAAGCCTTGATCCTTATCCTTGCTCGTCCCTGTGTGATTTCATGTAACGGCTCAGGTTCCCTCCGCTGTTCACATCATCAGTGTTGGCTTTCTTGGGCCATGAGCTCCCTGGGAACAGAGATGAAGCCCCTTGTATAGCCAGGGCCTTCATACACGGTGATCAGAGAGTTATTCAGTGTGTAGATAACATAGGCCAGCAAGAAGGTACGGCATGTATATACAAACTGCCAAAAGAAGAAATTTACATGCAGTTTGCAGATGAATGCCTTTCTTCATTGGTTTTTCCAGCTCCTGTCACATGTAGAGAAACTTCGAGCCTCAATGATAGATGATCTAAACACAAGTAATGTATTCTACAAGAAAAGGATAAAAGAGCTAGGGCAGAGCCTCCAGGAGCAGAACGAGCTCATCATCACGCAGAGACAACAGGTATTTTGGAGTATATATTGGCACCGTTTTTATGTAAACAGTGCAGTTTATCTAACAACGTGTTTTTTGTTTGTTTGTTTGTTTTTTGTTTTTTGTTTTTTTGCGGTACGCGGGCCTCTCACTGTTGTGGCCTCTCCGGTTGCGGAGCACAGGCTCCGGACGCGCAGGCTCAGCGGCCATGGCTCACGGGCCCAGCCGCTCCGCGGCATGTGGGATCTTCCTGGACCGGGGCACGAACCCGCATCCCCTGCATCGGCAGGTGGACTCACAACCACTGCACCACCAGGGAAGCCCAAGAACGTGTGTTTTTATTTTAGAGCGCTTGTAAGCTGGATAAGATAAAGGAGATAGAATATTTTTTTCCCTGTGGTTGTTTGTATAAGTAAATAAAATAATTTTTAAAGGTATTTTAAAATACCGTAGAGCAATCAGATTTATTCAGTTAGAATTCAGAATAAATGTGAAGGTAGCTAAAATTCCTTTTGGTAATTCCTTACCAAAAGAAGCAGCTGAATCCAAATGCTGCTTTTATAAAACGTTTGCCTCCATGTCATTAAAGTCCACGTGTCCTGTGTCTTTGGAGGATTTAGTGAAAAGGTTCATTTACTGAGTACGGTATCTGTCCATTATCCAGTATGTCCCTGTCTAGTTCAGACATGGATCACTGAAAGACTGTTCTTCTTTGCAGATTAAAGAGTTTACCAGTAGACCATTAAACGGTGTCGGTGAACCCAGAGGTAAGTGGACCAGGATCCCAGCGCTGGAGGCAAGGCGGGCCTCCCTAACCGTGTGCTGGACTTCAGAAGAATGCTGGGCCGCGATGGTTCATGAGTGCTAAGGTGTGCTAAGTTGTGCTAACCACAACCCAGAGAGTTGAAGAATTTTAAATACCTAAACTGTCATAGAATGGTCTCGTATCCTTTTTATCAGAATATCGTTATGCACATAATACGTGCTTAGTAACTGTACCTCTGGATGGATGTGCAATAAGATGCCTTATGATTAAAAGTACAGAGTCTGGGGGCAGACCGGGTTCAACGCCCATCTCTGGCACTATGTAGCTTTGTGAGCCTCTGCCCCGGTTTCCTCAGCTTTAAAGCTGGAATATTAGTAGTAATTACATCATAGGCTTGTTACAAGGATGAAATGGGAGACCATGTATAAAGAGCACCTGTTAAGCACTCATGAGTGTTGGCTATCGTTATTAATATTAAACTCTTAATTACCCTAAAGTGCTGTAGAGGCTTGCTGCATGATTCTGCATTGTGGTAGGCTGGGGTTAAGGGTTTGTTCTAAGTATAGTGGGGGGATATACAACCTACTGATGGTAGCAGTGATAGCCATCCATCTCCGTTTCATTCAAGAGCTAGTCCAGAAGTGGGGCTGGGAGCCAGAAGTGCAGGGTCTCCCAATACAGCGTAAAGCTTGCCTTTTGCCTGGTTTTCTTCCGAGTGATCCCGGTCTTGGTTCCTGTACATCTCAGGTTATTAAGGCATCTTTGTTTACTTGAGGGATGCCAACTGGGGATTGATAATGGGTGTTATGAGCTGGGCTTCCTCCCTGTCTCTGGGGGCCGAGGGAGACATGGGCATATCTCGGAAGTATTGCAGGTTCAGTTCCAGACCACTGCAATAAAGCCAATAATCACAATAAAGTGAGTCACACAAATTTTTTTGGTTTCCCAGTGCATAATAAAAGTTATGTTTATACTATACTGTAGTCTATTAAGCATACAATAGCATTATATCTAAAAAAAATACACATACCTTAATTAAAAAATACCGTATTGCTAAAAATGCTAACCATCACCTGACAACGCAGGGTTGCCACAGACCTTCAATTGGTAAAAAATGCAGCATCTTCGAAATACAATAAAGTGCAATAAAATGACGTATGCCTGTACAGTGACCTACACACTTGTTTCCCTCGTTTTGAGATAAAGGTTTGGGAAGGGTGGTGGTTCCCTATAACTTCTCTTGGAATAGTAAGAGTTCAGGTAGTGAGGAATAACTGTATAATTACTTAGACAGCATACACATTTGGAAAATAATTTTAGAAAAAAGTTAGCTTTAAAAGATGTATGTTAAACATCTTTTTTGGGTGAGTCGCTATATGTTGGTAAATATCATTGTTTTTTTGGGGGGGAAATATTAGGATATGCACTAGCAAAATATAACCCATAGCTTGTGATTTTTGTTATTAATTTACTTTTTTTTTGTTATTTCAGGGAATCCTTTAACCTCGCAAACTTTTGAATCTAAGCCAACTACCCCAACTGTACCTAGTAAGTTTCTATAATAGTCTCAGGGTTCTAAAGATATTTTTAAAGTGCTAAACCCATACATAACTTCTACTTACTGTTTTTAGAGACATTTCTTTGAACATCAGTGTGTTTGGAGATTATATAATGATCTATTTTGGTTCCCAGATTTGACCTAGTTCTAAAACCCAATATTGTAAATGTCCGTGTGATTTTGTGGTGATTTGGGTTAGCCATACCTGTTACCTTACTATTACCTTATTACCTTACCTGTTAACCTTATTCGCCTAATAAAGGAACAACTAAAAGTTCTTCGGCATCGCTGCAGTTTGTACTCTTGGATTTCCCAAGGTCATACACTGCGACCACCACGCTGTGTGTCGTGGTCGCCACATTTTGGCATCACTGAGACCCAGTGCTGCAGGGTTTGACGCGATGGTCCCACCAGTCACTCCCTTGAAGTCAGCTCAGCACAGCTGTCTTCCGGAGCTGTCAGGATTTGGCCAGAATCCAAAAAGACATAATCTGTACAGTTCAAAATGGACAGATTGTTTTCTTAATAATAAATAGTTGAAATATTTTTGTTTCCATTCAAGAAAGCATGTGTACAGGATCTGAATAACCGGGGAGAGGGCCTGCACTGAGGCCGGGCACTGAACAACCGTTCATATGGGCCCAGGACTTGTGATGATGAAAGGACATTGATGAGCGTGTTTGGGAATTTGGCACAATTGACTGGAAAGAGCTAATTGTTTTAACTGCTCAGCTGCTGCTTGCGGCCTCTTGATGTTGCTTCTGGAAGCTGAAGAGGCTGAGAGGTGCTCAGGAGGAGAGGGTAGTTTAAGTGCCAGGAGGAGAGCTGAGGGGAGAACAGAAGCATTTCAGAGACGTATGGAAATTTAAAAGACTCAATTATTATTGTTCATATTTTAATTATACTTAGCACAATATTGGAACAATAATGTGTTCCAATAAAACTTTATTTACAAAAACAGGTAGGGGCTGGTATGTCTGTCCCACAGGCTGTAGTTTACCAGACCTGGATCCAGATTAGCAAGTTGTAAGTGGGTTTGAAGGCCATATTTCCAGAATTGTTAGCAGTTTACCCATAGTTAGGAGTTGAATACTTTCACACTAGCCATTGTAAAGACAAAATTGTATGCCTATAGGGTAGCTGAAGTTTGTGAACAGTATTTTTTAGAATAGGATTCGAACTAAAGATCTATTCTAATAAGCTAGGGAAAGAGTCAGTAAACTAATAGACAAATAAATAAATAGTTGAGAGAGGAACCTCAGATAGGAATTGTCAAATATTGGAAGAGAGGCTGTAGAATCTAATTTTCTGAGATATTTTGAAGTACAGGGTGTTCAGTCTTACTTGAATCAGGTATACTCCTCTCTGAAGGCTGTGGCTGAATTAATGCCTTCTCACCGTGTCTTCCAGCCCAGTGATTGGGGTAGTTTTTTTTAATTGGTTTATTGTACATGAATATTCATAGCAGCATTATTCATAATAGGTAAAAAGTGGAAACAACCCAAATGTCCATCAACTAATGAAAAGATAAATAAAATGTTATCTGTCCATACAATGGAACGTTATTTGGCCATAAAAATACATGCTGATGCTGACACATGCTACAACATGGATGAACCTTGAAAACATGATGCTAAGTTAAAGAAGCCGATCACAGAGGACCACATATTTAATTGTATGATTCCATTTATATGAAAGGACCAGAATAGGCAAATCCATAGAGACAGAAAGTAGATCAGTGGTTGCCAGGCGCTGGGGGGAGGGAGAGATGGGGCTAATAGATACGGGTATTTTTGGGGGGTGTACATGTGGTGAGAATGTTCAAGAATTAGATAGTGGTTACGGTTGTACAACTCTGTGACTGTATTTTTTTAAGTTAATTGAAGTATAGTTGACTTACAATGTTGTGTTTAATTTCTGCTGTACAGCAAAGTTACTCAGTTATACATAAATATTCTTTTTCATATTCTTTTCCATTATGGATTATCACAGGGTATTGGATATAGTTAGTTCCCTGTGCTATACAGTACGACCTTGTTGTTTATCCATCCTATATATAATAGTTTGCCTCTTTGACTATGATAAAACCCACTGAATTGTATATTTTAAGCGGGTGAGTTATATTTCCATAGGCTGTTATTTAGAAATTGGTTTAGCTTAGTCGGTAATATCTTTTGTCTTTTGTCCCTCATCGTCTGTATATACCTTGACTAATTTGATGAATATTTGGTTATCATCATGTTCAGGTGCTGACGCTATAATTACAGAACACTGTGAGCTTTTTCTTTTTATGCTTTTTCAGTGAATGCCCCAGCCCCACAGACTTTGGATGCTAAGTCAAGTCTAACAATGGCACATGGTAAGTTTCAGCAAAGCCTCAGCGTTCTATGTACAGTTTCCACCCTGAGTTAGGTAACTTATTAACTAAAAGTGCTTCTGTGTGGGGTAATTATGCCAACAAAACGTTTTGGTGAATGCAAAACAGTTAATAAAACTGCAGTCTTCCTATGTAAAGTTACTGTGAACTGATCATACCCACCAGTCATAAAGTATAAAATGTATCTATTGCTGGGCTCACAGGTACAGATTTTAACTCCGGGTAGTACTTGGATCATTTATGATATTTGGGAGAAAGTAGTAGGTATTGGGTGAGAGGATGACTTTCTACTAGACCAGCCAACCAGCACATGCCACAGGGCATATGTGACTGTTTTTATAACTTTCAATGTGGCAGCAAGTCACCTTTTTTAAACAAACAGTTTCAGTGATTGGTTGGAAAAAAGCTAGAAAAGACATGTGATGGAAACCAAAAGAAAAAAGTAGGAACCACTGGATGAAACTGCTGCCAGGATCCAGTTCTTGGACCAGGCCACAGACTGATAATTATTATTAACATGATCCAGTAGACAGGGTGAATATTTATAGACATGTTTTATTTTTATACAGCTAAGGTGCTAACAGTTTTTATAGTATCTGTTTAATATATTGTTTTCCTAAAGTCTGCTGTATATTAAATGAATTAGGATGGGAGGGGGACCACCTTTTTCCTGTCTTACCTACAAATGCTTCTGGAATCTAATGATTACTTCATTCCACTTCTCTTTTTAGCCTGTTAGTTAAGACTTAAATCTGTGGTCAGTCGAGTTGGACTTTTTTGTCTTCAGAAATATTTTGGTCCATATATCATGGCCTTTTGTAATTATCCTTTTTACTCACTGACTGATTCATGAAGTGTTTATTGCCCCTTACTTTTTTCCTAAGATCATTTCAGGTGGATCGGTTCCCTTTGGCATGTGTTTTTAATACGTAATGCATAAATTCTTCACATATTGGATGTTATTATTTACAAGTGTTTAGAACATGCAGGGTTTTTTCCTTTGAACCAGTAACAGAGTTAAAATGTATGTTTGACCTATAGAAACTGCCTTTAATATTGAAGATATGAGAAAATTATCTCTGGCAATTATTCCCTATTCATTTTATTTATGTCAGGTCTAAAATCTCTCTGTTGCCTCCTTCTTTAAGGTTGATTTTCTTTTTTTTTTTTTGGTGGTACGTGGGCCTCTCACTGTTGTGGCTTCTCCCGTTGCGGAGCACAGGCTCAGCGGCCATGGCTCACGGGCCCAGCCGCTCCGCGGCATGTGGGATCCTCCCGGACCGGGGCACGAACCCGCGCCCTCTGCATCGGCAGGCGGACTCTCAACCACTGCGCCACCAGGGAAGCCCTAAGGTTGATTTTTTTTCCACTCTTTTTTAGATTCTGTTCCCGTATAGGTCCATTACAGAGTATTGAATAGAGTTCCCTGTGCTGTTCAGTAGTAGGGTTGATTTTTATAAGGCATTGCTGGCTACTTCTTTTTTGTACCTCAACACGTGTTTTAGTTTCTTTTGTTTCCCACCTTGTTCTTGTTAGCCTCCTATCTGGCATTACACGAGGGCCATATTTTCTTCGTTTTATATTTTTGGTACCCGATAAAGGACACATACAGTAGGCATGTAATGCTCTCTGGGGCTGATTCCAGGGTCCTGACAAATCTATCAGTCTTAGAGCACTGTGTTCTGTGTGGACCCTGGCCTGAATCAGCCATGCCCCCTTGCTGGCATCTGTTGGGATTGAAATGCTCATTTTAAATGCCAGCCAGACCTGGCACGAGGCCCACAACCCTTGGATTGGGATCAAAGCTGATTTGTGGGCATCTCAATGGGCAGGGGCAGGGGAGGAGGCTTGGTGGCGGCCCACTGCCTGGCCACCCCCAGCTGTGGCAGCTTCCCCAGGTGCTGGGGGGCAGGGGCACAGGGAGGGCTGGTCACGTATCGCACAGCATTAATTAGCCCAACTTCCTCTCTGTCCTTCCTTTTGTTCTATCTCAAAGCTTGATGAGGTCCTTTACCATGAGAAATCTCATGATTACTCACCGGCTGAGGTTGGGTTCCCTGAGACGCAGACTCTGGGCTGGAGGTTTGCGGGTGTCATTTGGGCAGTGCTGTCAGACAACACCTATGAGAGAAGCAGGGTTGGGCGTTAAAGGGATGTTGATCCCACATGCAGCTGCAGCGGAGGCCTCAGCAAGTCTGACCAGGAGCTTTAGAGTTGGGGTGGGCACTTTGGAATTTTCCTGGATTGAGGCCGTCAGTTATAAGACATGGGTTGCCCCAGGGAGGGGGCACGCTCCTTTCAGCTGAGACAAAGCAAAAAGTAGGAGC
Source organism: Mesoplodon mirus (assembly GCF_964341445.2). Taxonomy (NCBI): domain Eukaryota; kingdom Metazoa; phylum Chordata; class Mammalia; order Artiodactyla; family Ziphiidae; genus Mesoplodon; species Mesoplodon mirus. The sequence continues at coordinate 64,532,094 of NC_138993.1, read as the reverse complement.
AAAACGTGGCAGGAAAGCACTGGATGTGAGTTATTGGTGCAGACGAATTGTTGGGCTGAGCATAGAGTATGCAAAAGAGATTTGAGGGGCTTCCCTGGTGGCGCAGTGGTTGAGAGTCCGCCTGCTGATGCAGGGGACACGGGTTCGTGTCCCGGTCCGGGAAGATCCCACATGCCACGGAGCAGCTGGGCCCGTGAGCCATGGCCGCTGAGCCTGCGCGTCCGGAGCCTGTGCTCCGCAACGGGAGAGGCCACAACAGTGAGAGGCCCGCGTACCGCAAAAAAAAAAAAAAAAAAAAAAAGTCTAGTTAACATCCCTTGCCACACATAGGTACACATTTTTTTTCTTTATTTGTATCACTTTAAAATCTTGATGCTGAATAACAAATATGAAAGCACCTTTTTGATGCTCACCAGTTGTGTTACATGGATGGAATTACAATGTCCTTTGCAGGGCCATGTTTACATTTCAAAATTAAAGTGGACTCCTATTTACTAATAGGCTGTGTTCCGAAAGTTCTTTTGAAAGTAGTTTAAAATGCATTTCTCCCATACAGTCAATGTCAGATATGTTGAGTAGATTGCTGAACAAGCTGTAAGAGCCTATTTTTAAACACCTAAATATAATACATATTTATTTGTATATTCCTATTATATGTATATGTGTGTGTATGTGTATATTTGTATATGCCTAAAATAGAGTATCAGAAACACCCTTTAGTAAATTAAAAGCCAGACCTTCAAAGTAGGAGGTAGTAAGTCCTAGGTAATACGTGCAAAGCTCTTAGATCTGTGCCTGGCAGCCCGGTGAGCACTGAGGAATTGTTGCTATTATTAGCCTCGCCCACCCTGGGGTCTGGTGGCAGGATGAAATGACCCCCGTTTTGTGGGAGCAGGTGGAGAGCTCTCTGGGCAGGTGCCCCATGTCAGTCTCCAGGCTGAAGATGAGGGGCCCAGGCACCTCCTAAGTCAGACTTTCGGTTGCATTTCATTCTGTGCCTAATGCCTGACTGCTGTGGTTAGTTAGACCTTCAGCCAAAACCTGACCTTCTCCATGAAGGAGCTTTCCCTCTGTTGATTGGATGGGGTTTGCTTTATCCGTGCTGCCTGCGGGTTTCCTTGTGTGTGGGCACAGTGACATTTCCCTGGGAAGTCACCCAGAGGCCTCATCTCCGCTGGCCACTGTTCTGGGGTGGGATTGGGAAAAGCCTGTCTTCTCTCTCAGCTCCTCAGCTTCACCCTGGTGACTCTCTGGGAGCAGAACTAGGTCTTGAAACGTGGTTTAGGGACACGAAGGTGTATAAGAATGGGTCTCAGTCCTGCTGCTGACCCCAGGATACCTCTCCTTGCCCTTTTACCATTCTGGTCCTTCCACTTAAAGACCCTGGGGCTGGCAAGAAGTGGGAATCCCAAGGCCCTGGGGATTTTTTATGTTTTTATCTTTGGAAATTGAATATTTTCAATAATTTTCTATCTAGCCACCTGGTCAAGATACAAGGAAAATATTTTTAGGGATAAGTGAAGAAGATCTTTTGCAGTTGTGTTCTTGTGCCTTAAAAAAATCATGTCTGGCACTAAGTTGATGAGCAATAAATTTTAACTTTATTATTTAAAATGTAATTTCCTGAGAGTGGAGTTAACAGAAAATACGCAGCAAGGGAAGATACTATGGAAAAGCGACCAGCTTTAACTGGCAGCCTTTATATTTTTTTCCCAGTAAATTCTTGCTATTTTAGGCATGATTAAAATACTGTGGAATGATATCTTTCAAAATTGTTTGAAAGGAACTAATTTTACTTTGCTGTTGACCTATTTGTACTATTCTTATTTTTCCTCATTAATAGAACAGGCAGTCTCATCACACATACTGGAACCAATAGAAGAACTTTCAGAGGAAGAAAAAGGTAAGAAAGAGCTTGATCAGGGTTTATATCTGCATCAATCACATTTCGATGCTAAAACCCAAGCCTTGGAAGTATGATTCAGTGTTTTTTATCATAGTGTATCAAAATTAGGGAAGACATTTAGGTTTGGATTACATTTTCAATCTACATGTAGTATTCTGTCATCCTATTCCCCCAATGTGCTGTTATATTTTCCCCCCGCTTTACTGTTTCTTAGCATATGAATAAGAAATTTCCTGTGTCAGTGAACTTGAAAAAATATTTTAAGCCTTTATGTCAATGCAGAGATTTTTTGATCAGATGACAAGTCGACACAGTTGTGTGCCAGATTATACAAAAATATTCATGTCACAGTAGTTATTTCTCATGCCCTGAATCTATGAAATGAATAGGTGAAGTGCCCATTTCAAAAATTGTTTTTAATAACAAGGAAGGCATAATGTCTAAGCTCTGAATGTGGACTGTTTACATGCAGAATATCTTAATGGCAGAATTTGGGAGCTGTTACAGGTTTGGGGAGATAATTAAAATTATTGCTGCTTCCTCATTTTATTTGGTAGTAATAATAAAACTTATTTTCTATCAACTAATCTTTGAAGCTTATGAATATTTATTTACATTATTAAGAAGATTTTCTAATGCTAGATTTATCCTGAAACAATTATGTTTGAATCAGTTTATCATAATTTTCTCCTTAGTAATAATAATGCTTTACCATATTTCACTTCTTTAGGAGAAAGCAAATTGTTAATATTTACGTGGGCTCTGGTTTTGTCATTTTTGTTAGGAGAGAAGTAAAATTATATGTTCTAATATGTGAATTCTTGATATTTGTTATAACTTCTTATGTGTTCTCTAGACTTTTTCCAGTTTTTTTGTTTGTTTGTCAAGGCTACAAATTGAGAAGGGACTACATCAGGCATATCTATAACATCTACATGATGTGTATTTTCATTTTACTTGCATGTAACATGCTTTCTCTCTCCTACATAAGTATCATTTATTGATGTCTGAAACACAAAATCCCTTATTCTCAGAAGAATCTATGAAATGTGTCAGGAGGTTCATAGGTAGGGTCCAAATGTTTGAAACTGGAATCGCAAGTCATATAGTTCACACTCATTTAAAAATGAGTCACCTTGTTTCCAAGAGGAATCCTGATTTGCCCATCATCCCCATTTCAGTTCCAGGTTTCACCCACTGCATAGTCTGCCTGTGTTTCTTTTAGAATTCTACCTAGACCATGTAAGGCATGAGTTAGGGATCGTTGACAGCAAACACCATCATCGGCTGTTGCCACATTTAGGGAGCTGAGTTGGGAAAGAAAATAATCTTTGCCACCCTCCACGTGTTCAGACACAGCTCTGGTGAGGGATGAGAAAGTGCTGAGGACCGCTGAGAACAGCCAAGTCCCAGCGCACTGCCACAGAAACCAGTGACCGCATCTTTCTAGTGCCTCCGTGGAGCCAGCATGCTGGCAGCAGATTAATTGCCATCAATAAATTCCTCAGCTTGTACTAACATTTGCAGACAAATGCCTGTGCAGATAAATCTTAGCAATGGTTTGCAAAAACAGTACAACTTTTTACCGAGAAGTAACTCATATGAGACTGTTTCTTCATCCTTACTTTCTGACAGTTGTGTCGAGGCAGACTTGATCTTGCTGTTCTGTAGGATGTTAGAATGTGAGGGCCAAGAGGAATCTTGGGGGCTATTTTATTTTTCAGAAACTTGAAATATGGGGGGATTAGGAGCTTGCTCCAGGTTGTCGAGTTTAATTAGTGACAGTGCTGGAACTAAAGTCTAGGTTTTCTGTTTTCCGTAGTTTAATGCAAAGAACAAAGAGATGGAGGAAGGCAAACTGTTCCAGCCTTTGCAGGACTGGCTGGGTGACCTTTGGGAAAGTCTCTTTACCTCTGGTTTTAGAGTCCTCGTGTGAATAATGAGGAGATTGAGTACTAGATGATCAAGTCCCCTCTAACTCAGAAATTCTGTTGTGTTTTGCTTCATTTTGCTTTTTGGGCGTTTGTTTGTTTTGTTTTGTTACTACTTGCTTTGCGCTACAATTATTTGCTTACCATAAATGGTGTGTTGTAAGTCTGATGTAACTGATCACACGTGTGGGTTAGTCTGGCCATCTGCTTGGGCATGCTTTAAAATTTTTAATTAGAGGAAATGCTGATCTCTAGAACATTTTGTCTTGTTGATCTTGGTGAGCAATACGTGCTTTATTTAAAATCTTCAGCTCTGATTGTCTTTCAAGTAATTCATTTCACCTTTACATAAAAACTTTATTATTATTTTTTCCTATCCACTCTACCTTCTTTCTCTCGCTTCTGTCAGCCAGCCCCAGCCTTGTACGAGTTCTTCCTATTAAGGGTTTTCTAATTATTCACAAATGCTTTCCAAAGTGAGCACAAACATGTAAAGGGAATTTGAGGACAGAGGGAAATGTTTAATCTTCTGTCATTTGGGGGAACTTGGACATCAAAATGAACTTGTCTTCAGGGGTTGAGGGTGAACCCAGACCCGTCAGCAAATGAATTCAGTTACTGCCATCAGAGGCCTTGCAACTCTTCTAGACTGGCCAATCCATCTGGGCATCACTTGACCCCTGCAGGTGGCCCCATGTCCCAGAGCCTCTCTTCAAGCTGTGCTTCTGTGTCATTCCTTATATCTGCGATGCTGGCCTAAGAATTTTCTTTGCCTAATTGGGGTGGGAGGCGCATCTATTTCAATGGTAGCTCCATGACTTCCAGGTTCTCTCCTGGTACGTCCTTTTACTTTTAGCCCCAGACAGTTGCAGACTTGCTGGCCAACCAGCAGCCAAAGCCAGTGACAGCTGTGGCTGCAGCTAAGCCCTCTAGATTCTGATGGATTCAGTCCCTAGGACAGAAGTGTTTTTTTGTGTGTGTGTGGTTTCAGAATAGTGGGAAAACAACAGCATGAATGCTGACAATATAAAGTTTAAGATTACTTCTGATTTTTATTCATATAGAATCACATAAAATTTCATAGTTTTGATTTAGCAAGCCACCAAAGCAAAGTATAGAAAAGCATCATCATGCAGGATTTTCCCTCCTATTTAATGTACAAATAGTAATTTGACCAGTTTTGCCTTCAGCAAAACTGTTAAAATTAATGAACAGAAATATTCTTTACTACTGGACTTGACTAGTATTTAGAAAACATCTTAACCAAAAGGCATATTTTCAAGGTCTTCTGCAAATCCACATGCCATCAGAACCTAAAAATTCCATCTGCTGAGGTGGATAAGACCACGGAACAATGGAGTATCTGTGAGGACCCGCCTGCAGCCCCAGACCTAGGCAGTGGCATTTGGTGCCCCCTTCTTTGGGCGAAATTCTTTTGTTAGGAGAATAGACTTCCAAATGATAATAGTACCATTGTCACAATCTCCCAGATCTGCCTTTGGATGTTCACGAAGGGTCTCAACTACCCAGCACTGAGTCTTTTTTCCTTGAGGCTTTTTCCTTGAGTTTCCTTTGACATAAGGACTCAGTTCTTCAAGGTCGTTGTAATCATGCCCCTTTCTCCAAACCCTCTTAAACTAGACATTTTTTGGTAGGGAATAAAAGGAATAAGGAAGGAAACATTAGGAGAATCTGGCCTGTTATTTTTCTTTTTTTTTTTTTTTTTTTTTTTTTTTTTTTCGGTACATGGGCCTCTCCGTGCTGTGGCTTCTCCCATTGCAGAGCACAGGCTCCGGATGTGCAGGCTCAGCGGCCATGGCTCACGGGTCTAGCCGCTCTGAGGCATGTGGGATCTTCCCGGACCGGGACACGAACCCGTGTCCCCTGCATCGGCAGGCGGACTCTCAACCACTGTGCCACCCGGGAAGCCCTTTCTTTGTTTTTAATTATAGGTTGTTTTAAGCAAAATATACTTTTCCTAAGACTTTTTTTAATTTCGTTTTCATTTTGATAAGTATTTTGAGAGGGATAATAATCTTCACATTTTGAAATTTTATGTGAACTTAACCTCCACTAAATTTATTATATAAAAATTTAATTATTTAAAAGACATAGGGCTTTTTCTTCCTTAAATGATACCTAAACTCTAACTGAATTTAGGAGTAATGAATTCTTGAGGAAGTAGTACAAATAATTTTAGGATTAAACATTAAACTTCTAAATACGTTTTTCCAATTTTGCTTCTCTAGAGACGTATTTCCCACGTTATTTATCTAGCTATAATTTGATTAAGTGATCAAGAAAAAGTCTTGAAAGATACTGAAGTTTTGAAGCAGACTTATTGGAGTATAATTGCTTTACAATGGTGTATTAGTTTCTGCTGTATAACAAAGTGAATCAGCTATACGTACACATACATCCCCATAAGGTAGTTTTAAAAGCTACCGTACTTAAGCATTATATATTGTGCTGAATGACTGAACTATTCAAAAACTTTAAAACATTATAAATGCTTGCTTGCTGTTTAGAAGTTGTGTTTTGCCATTTTCTGCTTAGAGGTTTAATGTATTTGTTTAATTCCTTTTTAATACGTTATAAAAACTTATTTCAGGAAAGGAAAATGAACAGAAATTAAATAACAAGATATGTTTAAGGAAAATTTTGAAGACTAACTCTTCCCTCCTTAAGGAAATAAGAACAGTCTTCAAGCAGAGTTTGGTGGAGAAACTGGAAGCCTTGGGGATTAGTGCAGTAAGTTCACCCACTTTGGGAATATTTGCTGTTTTGTTTTGTCTTGTTTGGCTGCACCGCGTGGCTTGCGGGATCTTAGTTCCCCAATCAGGGATCGAACCCGGGCCGTGGCAGGGAAAGCGCGGAGTCCTAACCACTGGACTGCCAGGGAGTTCCCTATTTTGTTTTCTAAATAAGAAAGGATCAGAGAAGAGAAGAAGGCATGTCAGTTCTGTCACATATGGAGACCGGAGGCTAATGTGACATGATTCATTAAACACTTCAGCTGGCATTCACGGGGTGCCTGGCACCTTTCAGAGAGCTTTCCAGATAGTAACTCATTTAAACATAGAAACTAATCTCTTAGGTAGGTGACAATATCATCTGTATTTTACAGAGAGGTGAAGTAACTTGCTTCAGGTAACATGTTCGTGATGAAGGAGCCAGGGTTTGCATCCAGGCAGTTGCAGGGCTGCTTACATTCTGATGTTAACTCCGAATTACTGCCTGTTACAAAATCAGCACTCAGGCTACCCTTATTAAATGAATGGATGAATGAATTGTATTTCACACTGTTGCCAGATTGAATCGTTCTGTACATCATGTTATATATACTCTTTGCTTTTTACATTTTTCATTGCATACATAAAATACACAAACTTAATTGGACAACCTGAATTTATATACCTGTGTGTGTATGTGTATATACATCACATGTGCATATATGTATGTGTATACAAAAGTATGTGCATGGAATGTGCACAGATACGTGCACATGTACATGTGTGCATAACGTACATGCAATGCATGTACGTTTGTGTGTGGCTGTGTGTAGGGTGTTTGTGTATGCGGGTGTGTGTATATGCACGTGTGTGGATATTGTGTATACGTGTGTGTGCATAAATCTGTGTATGTATATATGTATACATGTATATACACATGTGCATGCATTTGTGTGTATCTGAATGTATGTGTGTATATACACATATACGTGTGTATACAGATTTGTATGTACATGTGGGGGGGGGTTGTGTGTATGATCTGTAACCACCACCCAGATCAAGAAAGAGATCCATCATTGCCAACACCCCAGAAGACTCTCTTTTGCTTTCCTTAGTCAATATAACTCCGGACTCCCCAGCCAGACGTAATGGCTATTCTGACTTAGTTTTTTTTTGGTTCTTGATCCTCATAGGAGTGGCATCCTACACTGTGCTTTATTTTGTGTCACTTCTTTTGCTTATGATTTTTTCTGTAAGCTTCATACTTACTGTTTCACTTAGCAGTAGTTTGTGGTATAGTATTCCATTGTATGAATATACAACATTTTATCTATTCTCCTGTTGATGGACATTTGGATTTTCAGTTTGGGGCTCTTTTTGGCCATTACATTCTTGTGCATGTCTTTTGGTGGACATAGGCATTCCTTTCTCTTGGATGTATATTTAGGAATGACATTGCTGAGTCTAAGAGTATACATGTTTAGTGTTAATAGGTGTAGCCAAATAATTTTCCAAAGTGTAAAAGTTTACACTGTCCCTATCAGTGTGTGAGAGTTCCAGTTCCAGTCTGCATATGGTTTTGGGGTTATATATTTTATTGGGGACGTTTCCTTTTATCCTAAGATTATAAAAACACGCTATATTTTTTTCCTAATGCTTACATAGTTTTTTGTTTGTTTACTTTTTTTGTCTATCTGGGCTTTAACAATTAAGTTTGGAAACAGTGAGTTGGAGATCTAACCTTATTTCCAGTTGGATCAGTTGTCTCAATATCTTTCATTGGGTAATCCACCCTTTCCTTGTTTGTTCAAAATAGCAGTTTTATCATATAGGACATTTTTACATACATCTGGATTTATTTTTGGACTTTCAACGGTTCTGCCCTTTCAACTATTTTTTGTATTCCTTTGCTAACACCATACTGGTTTAATTTTAGTAACTTTGTTCTGTACTTTAGTATCTGTTATAGGTCATGCCTTTTTCATTAGTCTTATTTCAAAAGTTTCTTGGCAGTTCTTCCATATTTTGTTTTACAATGAACTTTAGAAACAGCTGCTGCAGTTCCAGAATAACCCCTGTGGGGATTCTGATTGAAAATGCCTTAAATTTTGTGTATTATTTAGGAAGAACTGACATTTGTACAGTATTGGGTCTTTCCATCCAGCTGCAGGGTACAGGAAGACATATTCAACACCTGCTCACACAAACAGGTGGTCGATCCATAATGACAGATTGTAGGATGTGAAATGAAGGAAAAGTAGAGGGGAATGAATAACTGAGGTCAGAGAAAACTTCTTCTTGGAGGTAGCAGTTGATCTGATGATGGAGATTTCTGTCCCCTGAGCAACTGGGAGGGTGGTGGAGCCACTTCCTGGGATGGGGAAGACTGAGGGGAATGGTGGGGAGGAGATGGGAGTGTGTGTGTGTGACACTGATATTGAATAAATGAATAAATAGCTCTTTAAGTGGTTTTCTTCTGTCTAGATACCCTTCAAATCCAAAAGAATTTTCTCAAATCACCTCTTAAATTATGGCATTTTCCTAATTGAAAACCTCTGAGGATTTTCACTTACCTGTGGAATAACCAACCTTTAAGCTTTTCATTTTGGCATCAGTCTCCTTTTCTGCTCTCCTCACCCATTCCTCTGTAGCATTAACCACTAGACATGCCTTGACTGTTTCTGTCCCATTGCCTGCCTTTCCCGCAAGGTGATCCCACCCATCTGGAACTCTCCCTCTTTCTACTTGTTTCACTCCACCCATCCTTCAGGCACAGCCCAGCCTCCCCCTGAAGGCTTCTTGGCCCAGTGGGGCCTCTGACAGCCCCTCTCCCTGAGTTCCTTTAGCCCTTGTGGACTCATTCGGTCCTTGTCACACACCTTGCACTGTTGGTTAATCAGTCACACACACGCCTTCCATGCATTTGGTCCTGGCCCCTACAGCCCCGTACCTTAGCCAGTCACGTACAATCATACACACATGTTATGTGTCCCACTGCCCCGTGAGCTCCTTTTGGGACCGGGACCGTGTGTTATATGTCAGGGCATCCCTCACCTTACATGCAGCAGTAAGGACGAAAGGTTGGCATGGTTAATGCAGACAAATGTCCATGAAATGAAAAACATCCCAGGATAATTGATTAACTTAACATTTTATTCCTTCAGGATACACGCAGTATTCCAAGTGACCACTTGAATAGAGTGCTAAGAACCGTAGAATCAGTAAGACATGAACGAGAAAGACAAATACCTAACCTTCAGCAAATTCGTGAATTCCTTGAACATCAGGTCAGCCGTAAAGCTGAGGAGAGAACACTACTGTCCACAGGTAAGCCTGCTACCAACTGCCATTTCATTTCTGCAGATGGGAGCAAAATAGAACAACCGTTTCATAATTTTAAATGGTTCACAAACCTTGGAACTTAATTGGCAACTCTATTATTGTTTGAACCATTAAATGTTGGGTCTTAGATTGTGGTTTTTACGTTAAAAACCCCCTGTAGTGTAGAGTCTAGACCCTAGAGACAGGCTTGTTCGTTTCAGTGCCAGCATAGACAGTATTGTAGTATTTTATTCTGCTTTTCACATCATGGAGACTCACGAATGACACTACTATTCCAGACAGGTCCAGTGCTTCTCAAGTGGACACTCTTTCAACTGGAGAAATACCCAAAGCAATACATCTTCCTCCCAAAAGCAGACAGTTGGTTAGACAAAGACCTGTTTTTACCAATAGGACATCTGTTCCAAAGTGAGTATTTTCAAGCCTAAAATTTTTTTTATTAACGTTCGTCTCAGTCAGCTTGGGCTGCCATAACAAACTACCATAGACTGGGTGGCTTAAACAACAGAAATTTATTCTTTCACACTTCTGGAGGCTAGAAGTTTGAGATCAGGGTGCTGGCACAGTCAGGTTCTGGTAAGGTTTCTCTTCCAGGACTCACAGACGGCCACCCTCTCACTGTGTCCTCACATGCCAGGGAGAGCAAGAGAGCCCTGGTCTCTCTTTGTCTTCTTACAAGGACACTAATTTCTTCATGTGGGCCCCATCCTCATAACCTCATCGAAACCTAATCACCCCATCTCCAGATACCATCACACTGAGGGTTAGGGCTTCAACATATGAATTTTAGGGGGCCACAAACATTCAGCCCACAGCAGTGTTTGACCCAACAGAGAATCACACTTGGAACGCTTACCCATCTCTCATTGTCTCAGGGAGAGTTGCTGCTGCTCACCCTTTAATAAAGCAAAAATCACCAATTCTATAGAAATCTATTTTAAATTACATTATTCACTTACACCAGAAATATTTTTCTCTTGCTTTTAGAGTTAAGAAAAATATCACAGAAGATCATTTTCCCCAAAAGTCTTCAACTATTGAGTGAGTACTGAGGGAGCAGGGGGTGGTGATGTTTAAAAATTCTTTTCACTGAACATTTCTTTCATTGTAAATTAGTATGTTCATTGTGGTTCACTAGAGCCATAATTAGTACACATCATATTTAATCTGTGATTCCTTTGTTACATCTTTGTTTCTTTATCAGATATTACCTGGGTCAACAGCACTTATCCCATGTGACCTCCATTAACAAGTGGGACCACACCTGAGTCATTTCTATTATTTTTTTTTTTTCCCCCAACTGCCCACCTCCTGCCCAGTGTCTAGTAATGTTCGATAAATGTGTGATGTTGCTTTTTAATGTCTGGATCCATGATAGTGTAGCCGGATGACATTTTAGTGTTCTAGCTCCTTGTGGAAGGTGATAATCTCTCTTAGGCTCTCTTATGATACTAAGAACCCTAGCTCAGTCATTCCTTAACTGTGTGACACTGATTCAGTTGCTTGCCTGTTAAAAAGGCTCTGTTTTCTTATCTGTAATATGGGATGATGCTACCTTTTTCACAGGATAGTTCTACAAATTAAATGAGAACATATGAAAAGGGCTCAGCCTCAGTACTTGGCACATGTGGGTACTCAATAAATTGTAGGTATATTATTGTTATTAATTGAGTAGAACTAATTTTATAATAATTGAATTCATCATCATTGACTTGTTCTGGCGATATTGATGCTTTATTTCTTCATTAAGGCATTTTGTATATATACTAGAGACAGAATAAATATATTAAAGACAGTATAAATAATAATTCACCCTTCAAAAGTACTTTTCATGTACATAATCTCATGGGAAGAGCCTTATTTCATGGGATGTAGTGTAACTGAACGTTGTGTAGAATTTAGGTGCTCAATGAATATTTTTTAAATGAGTAAATACCACTCTGAATTTCTGTTTCACTTTAAAATGGGGTGATAATTCATGTGATGATACAAATGAGATTACATATTTATGTAAAAGTCCTTTGTAGGGTGCCGTGTAAAGGTAAGCTGTAAGTAATGGCACTATTTTAAAAGATGACATAGTTTTATTGCAAAAATATTTTTTTCCACTGTGAAATATTTTTCTTAGGTGTGTGAAAACCAATATTAAGAATATACAAATTTGGGCTTCAAGGAGTAATGTCCTAACTTCAGCTCATTTTGGTAAATATGCCATGTGTCTGGCAGGTCTGGATTTGAAATGAGTCTTCGGCCTTTTGTGGCCCTGGCTGCCATCTTGTTCTGTGGCCACATGAGTGTCTGTTATGCTCTCTGGAGAAAATTCCCACTGCTTTAAGGGACACGTGGTAAATCCTGAAAACAGCGTCCCCCATTTGGGTTTTGATTTGTTTAGGACCTCTCCTTTCAGTTCAGAGGAAGAGCTGGATATTGAAGACCTCCAGGCCTGTGCCTCGCCAGACTTACTTCCTGTGCGGTCATCTAAAAGCAACAAGAATAGCTTTGGAAGGAACACCGTCAAAAGTGACACTGACTGGACCGAGGGAAGTGAAGTGGAGGACTCTGCTATTTCTCCCAAGCCCACAGGTAAGCTTTTGTTCTTGAAAATCCCTCTGGAAATTTTGTTTAGGACAGTGGTTCTCACCTAGGGGCAGCAAGCACTGGGAGTCTGAGCTGAGAAAGTGCCCGAGGAAAGGATGGGGCTAATCCAAAAGCTGCTGCTGCCTAAAGAAAATGGACAGAGCTTAGCAGGTCATTGATATTCAAGTGGAAGGAGAGGAGGGGGTTGGGGATGCCTGGATGTATTAGTAACAAATATAAGGGCTGCTGAAACAAACTACCACATACTGTGGGCTTAAACGACAGAAACTTACTGACAGGAGCTGGAAGGCCAAAATCAAGGTGGCTGAGGGCTGTGAGGAGAGGATCTAGTCTATGCCTCTGTCCTTGGCTTGTAGATGGCTATCTCCTCCCTGTGTCTGGTCACACTGACGTTCTCTGTGCATGCATCTCTGTCCAAATTTTCTGCTTTTGTGAGGACATCAGTCGTATTGGATTAGGGTCCACCCTAGTGACCTCACCTTAACTTGATTATCTCTTTAAAGGCCCTACCTCCAAATAAGGTCACATTCTGAGGTAATGGGGGTAAGGACTTCAACATACGCATTTGGGACACGATTCAACCCCTAACACTGGGTGACCTTGAGAATAACTGTTCTAATACACTGTGCTGCCTTTTGGATATGAGGCAATCCTAAAAGAACATAAGGTCCAAGTTGGTAACTGCTGATAATTTGCTAAAGAGAAGTGACGCTGAAGGGTCATTTTTAAAAAAAAAAAAAAGAAATTCTGTTTAGTGCAATTTAAAAATTATATATTTTAAACACATCACATATAATTAGTTTATTGTATATAATTTGTATATACCATGTATTTATATAATTATGTAAAATATAACTAATCATTTAAAAACAACTGGTTTTGAAAATATATGAATATCCCATTCATGCAGGCTGCCTCACTGAAATTAAAGTTTCCGACCACGTACTTGAATGAGACCATCCTTCTTTGATTTAAAAATTTTATTCTTCTATTCTAGAGGAACATGATTTCTTTAAAGGAAGTATTTGCAAAGCTTAGACTCTCTCAAATTGTTTGTAAGGTTATTTTGGAACTGAAGATATAATTTTTTTTAAACTTCACCTATTTTCTGTGGGTCCTATAGGAACCTCCATTAAAACATTAACTGGAAAAGTTGAAAAGACAGTTTCAAATCACAGAAGTGTGAATAAGCCAGTTGGTGGGCGTAATGTTGCTGAGACGTTCATCGAAAAAGCACAAAAAGAAGATCTAAAGGTAATAGCACTTTTACTTGCTAAGCATACACAAATTCATCTTTTAATGAATATACCTTAATAATTGTATTTTTTACAGTGAAATGTAAAACAAATATAATTATTTAGTATAGTAGAGGTTGAGATTTTTACATTGTCTTGTTTTCAGTATCGTATTTCTTCCTATTCCATAGAGAATTAAAGATATTGAAAGGATAATGGTAATAATACGTCCTATGCTTATCAAGTTTTACAGGTTTTCACAATCCTGTCACGTGTATTATTTGACGTTTGCAGATATTAGGTAGTTTGTTCACAGAAACTTGTGACTGATTAGAATCTGGGGGCTTCAGATCTGAGTCTAGGAACCTTTCTGCCACCGTGGCGAGACCTGGAAGTGAAATAGGGACTTTCAGGGTTGGGTGCCAGAGTCGGTGGAGAGATGCTTCAGGTCCACGACCCAAGCATAGGGCAAAGCCAAGCTCCCCTCCGCGAGTGGAGGAGAGGCCCTGACACACTCCAAGGTTCCACACCAGGCACCGGAAGTGCTTCTGTGGACAGAGACCTGGGCAGGCTCGTCTGTGTTGATGGAGTCTGGCAGTAGTAGTTGCTCTTTTCTTAATTTTTCCCTTGCATTAGATTTCATTCCTCCCCTGCTCATCTGTGGAATCCAGAGCATTTGGTCAAACTATGTTCATAAGTTAGTGCCATTTGTGTTACACAGCCAAAAATGACAAAAAGTCACAAAAGGTCAAGAGAGAGCCACCACGTCTTCCTTAGAAGGGGCGCCGGAGAAACACTCCTTTAGGAAAACTCCTTTAGGTCAGGGCCATTTCTGCAGGGCCCGCATGTGATGTCTCCTGCAGTTAAATGTCTTAGTATCACAGAGGTAAGAGCCCCAGAGCCAGCCTAGCTGCTCCTTGGGGAGCATCCTGACTTGACTTCTACAACGTAGTGTTCCTGGAATTTGCTAAATTCATGATTGCTGAGTAGGAAACGTTCATTTCCACAGCAAGGAACAGAAAAAGAGGTGATTCCCTCTGCTTTCAAAGCACAGATTTCCAAATCCGTTTCATTTCCCCTCCAGGGATGACCACACGACCAGATTGGGGGGTCCCTTGAGGCTCCCAGCTTCTCATCATTTACTGTCAGTGGCCCAGTCTGGCCAACAAAGTGGTCAAGGGGCTCGAACACGCACAGTTTCTTTAGGAAACATTCATTATTCTCCACGTATTTTTTTCAGTGTGTAGATGTGGACGATGATGACTGGGACATATCATCCTTAGAGGAAGAGAAATCTTTGGGGAGAAGAATTGGAAGAGAACAGAAGGAACCTCCACCTGTGAAGAATGAGTCAAATTCTACTCAAGTGCCAATTGCCTGGGCTGGAACTAACCTGAAAGGGCCAAAGAGAGAAGGTTCGCTGCTTTGGTGTCTAGCAGAAGCTTCTATAAATATCTAAGCTATGCTAATATATTATCAGACAAAAACACTGTTGGCATAACAAAGATCTTGCTTTCCTTACATTATTTTAACAAGGACTGAATGTGAACAACTTACTGATTTGTATATATTTACTAATTTTCTAAAATTTAATTTTAGGTCTAATCCTTAGTCTTTAAATTTCTAAAGTATCTATTTTTGAAAACGCCCATATAAATAGTCTCTTCATGCAGATGCCTCATGGAAATTTAAATTTCTGATCATATACCTAAATGAGGCCACTTTTTCTGACTGTCTTCTCGTATTCATCTGTCTACATGTTAAATATTTTTATTTTCTTCCAAGGAAGATTCTCCTTGTAGCACTGTAGCCAGTGGGATGAATGACAAGTGAAACCATCCACTGCTATTGTTCCTATTCACCCAGGCTAGAGTCTGGATAATAAGTCCAGTAACCTACCTCTCAACCCATTAAATTTATTTATTTATTTATTTATTATTATTATTTTTTTTTTTGCGGTACGCGGGCCTCTCACTGTTGTGGCCTCTCCCGTTGCGGAGCACAGGCTCAGCGGCCATGGCTCACAGGCCTAGCCGCTCCGAGGCACGTGGGATCTTCCCAGACCGGGGCACGAACCCGTGTCCCCTGCATCGGCAGGCGGACTCTCAATCACTGCGCCGCCAAGGAAGCCCCATTAAATTTTTAAAGTCAGAAAATATAATTTGTATTTTTTCTATCAGAGTAATTCTTCTCCACGCCACCTCTCAGCCTTTCTTCATCTGTGGGTCCCATGAGCTGTGCCTCTGAGTAGCGGGCTCAGACCCCTATTTCTAGGCTCACTGACTTTAGACGTGAACTGTCGAAGTTCTGCTAAGACAGAGGAGGATTGGGCTCCTTCCCCACTCCCTGCACCCCTCATGCCCCCTCTTCAGGACTTTTGTTCCCACATCTGTAATTTTAAACAAATACATGCACATCTGTACTTGCTCTGTCTGTAGCAGGGCCTCCTGCCTCATCCCGCACCCCCCCCCACCGCCCTTTGTAAGATGAGCCATTGCTGCCTCTACCTTCATTTGACCTCTTTTCTCCACCAACGTGTCAGTCATAACACTGACCTTCTGTTCTGTCACCGTCATAAGTTTTCTGTGCTTTGTCTCAAGAGCCATCCTAATCTTTGAAAAAGCAAAAGACATGTTTAGGGCTTCCCTGGTGGCGCAGTGGTTGAGAGTCCGCCTGCCGATGCAGGGGACGCGAGTTCGTGCCCCGGTCCGGGAAGATCCCACGTGCCGCGGAGCGGCTGGGCCCGTGAGCCATGGCCGCTGGGCCTGCGCGTCCGGAGCCTGTGCTCCGCAACGGGAGAGGCCACGGCAGTGAGAGGCCCGCGCACTGCAAAACAAAAACAAAAACAAAAAGACGTGTTTATGCTACGGCGACTCTGTGAGGACACAGGGCCAAGAGGATGCCCTGAGTACATTTCCTCCCTCCGCCCCAATGTCATGGCCCCACACCCCTTAAAGAAATATTTCTGGAGTCACATGCAAGTGGAATTCTCAGCTCGCTCCTGTTTCAGTGGCTCAAGGCACTTTTGAACTAACTTCATGTTTAAGCTCATCTACCCTAGAAAACCTGGGGTACCGTTTAATCCCTCCTTGGCTTGTTAATTTTATTCTCCTCTCTTTACCACTGCCAGCCTCCAGGCCCTGTGCTGAATGCTGGCAAGGAGAGGCTGGGCGGAAGCTTCCTTACGAGGGCCCCGTGAGGCTACCCCAGAGACCTGGCCATCCCGTGGGTGGGACTGTCCGCAGCCTCTTTCACAGTTTGTAGGAGCTAGGGGTGGGGTTGCGAGCAGACTCAGACACGAGTGATGAATTACCCTCTGAAGTTGCGGATTTTTTACAGGCTGGACAGCGTGCTTGTTTCATCACTGGGGCCTCCCCTCCCCCCTCTCTCCCTCTACAGGACCTCAGGATGAATCCAGCCTATTGCAAAGCAGCATAGTAACCCTGACCGATTGGAGTGACTCTTCAGATGTGTAACTGTCACCCCACGCATCAGGAGGCCCTTCCAGACGCCAGCAGTATTGCAGGATCACAGTATTTCAGTACTGCCTACACGACTCTAACGCTTCTGCTTGGCAGCATCTCCTACAATAATAAGGAAGCTGACTCTCAAAGAACAAGAGTCCCTTTAGTGGCACCTAATGCGGTTATTACAAAACAAACTGTCAGCAGTATTTTGAAGCATATAAAGGTGTTTAAGACGGCTGCTGCTTAAAAACAACGTGTCACTGAAGTCATCAAAAGTTTTTTCTTCAGAACGGTACTCTAGTGTTTAAGTGTATTTTTTTTTCAACTAATCTTTAAGTGAATTTTTTTAAAACTTCTTATAGCAGGTTTTGGTTTGAATTAAAACCTTTTTTATATCTTTCTTATGTATGTTGTCACGTTGGAAGTGTTTTATTATAAAGTTCTGTTAGTATCCTTAAAATTGAATTAGTGGAATCAGTGAAATCTTAAGAGATTATTTATTTTTCATATAGAAGTAAGTTTAGCATTATAAAAATATAGCTAGGCCCACGTTAGATAACTCCATTTTCCAGAAGTACTTTTACCATATGCAGCTTTGAGCCATTGTAAGCATGTTGTTTTATTTTAGAACGTTAAATACCATTTCTGTGGCATCATCTTTACCTTGGATATTTTATGAATAAAATGTAGCCAGTTTAAATGTCAGTTAATTCATCGCACTATAAACAGAATAGATCGAGTCAATACTGAATTCATGTGTCTGTAGTTTTTTTCACTTTTTTAAAATGCCCAACCTGTATTCTAAAGTACCTCAAAACTTAGTTTTGTTCTTAACAATGACATTGTCAACATTCAAAAAGTTCATATAAACTGTTTTCTGCATTTTTTGTACTTTGTGGTACTATCTGTACTCTGTTTCCAAAAAAAAGTTACATTTTAACTAAATGGTTTTTTGGATTTTGGATTTCTTCATTTTGCCAACCTTTCAAGTAAAGCCCTCCATTACATCCTTGTGACTGTGGCTGAGTTATTAGAGCTGATTTCTGAGTCAGGCTCAGCTCGTTAGAGGATTTAAGCTTGCCTTGGTAGCTGTGCCATGTAAACACACTGACCTAAAAGTTAAAACAGTGTTTTATCTGTTTCTGCCCCACCAGAGTCCTTTTTACTTGTGGGCCACTCTCACCCTTTTAAAAACTTCCCACAAAGGCCAATTTTATGCAGATGTACTCACTTTATATATGTTTCTAAAAGCTCTAATAAATGCTGAGTCAAATCTTCACTGTAGTAGGACAGAGATAAGGAACCTACAACAACACCTAAGAAGGAACCCAGGCCCTTACATTCACTCACTTATTCCACAGATCTGTTGAGCTCCTTGTTTGTTTGTTTTTAACATGCATTGTTAGTTCACTTAATTAGAACAACCTTGAGACACAGTTATTATAATTTTCTTGAAGATGTGAGAAACAGTTATACAATAACTTGCCAAAGCCATACACTTAGAAAGTGACAAAAGTAGCCTTTAAACTGGGTCTCAAATCCAAGTCCTGGGTCTGCCAGGTCTTAATTCCCGAGCAGAAAGGGTTGGGGAAATATGATGAATGTCCGCTAAGGAAACCCAACAGTTATGTTGAAAAGACCGATCCTTTATCTGTTTAGTCCTGTCATTTTAGATTGCACTAGAATTGGCATGTTTGTTTTCCTTTGAGCTATCGCCTTATATTTCTCCTCACTGACACACAACTAATATGTTTCTGGCTACTGACACAGTGTTTCTGCACTTTGACCCCTTCTCTCCGTAAATTCTTCAGAAGCTAGAACAGTTCAGTACAATCAAAATATTGTCTTCACCAGTACAGCTCTGAAATTTAAAAATTTGTTTTAAACACACACTCACAAAACCCGGCCCCGCCACTGGCCTGTAGCACCTAACCTCCCTCCATGGCTTTCAGTTCATTTGTGTCCCTGGAAAAGGTATTCAAGTATTATTATTATGGTCTGGAAAAAAAACATATATATATATATATATATATATATATATATATATATATACACATATATATATGTGTGTACATACATATATATATATGTGTGTGCAATAAACTTGTTCTTTTTCTTTCATTGAGCACTTCCAAACAATGTGATTTTCCTTTTTAAGTCTTTCACGCTTGAGGAAAATGAAAATGTTATGGTCACCCATGCTGTGATTAGTATTGGAAAGGGTCTGACTCATAGGTTTACACAGACAACCAATTCTTATCCAAAGCTTGAGACTGTATATTTCACACTAGACTGCCTCAGTTCAAAGTCTTGGTTTTGTCACTCTCTGCGGCAAGTCACTTCAACTCTCTGCTTTCATTTCATCCCCTGCCAGCTCAGGTTGCTACAGCACTTACCTCAGGGGGCAGCTGTGAGGATGGAGTGAGGGAGGGCACACGCAGACTGAGATAACTATCGCCCTTACGGGCAGGAGGTAAAAGGGCTGGAAATAAAACGGCGTCTGGTCAGAGATCACTGGAGTAACTTAACACGTCTTGAAAAATGCTGTCTCTCCATTACCAGTTAGTTCCATGCACACGACCTGAGCGACACACTGGAACTTGGTCCGTTATTTCCGAGCAGGGCAGGTACAACGCGGCCCCAGGCCTTCCTCTGTTGGCCCCAAAGTCGGCCATGACAGGCGTCTCCAGCTCTGCTCTTGCCGAGGCCCCACCCCAGGATCTGCTCTCTGTACTGGAGAAGCCGGAGGAGTTATTTAAAGCGGACGTGCCAGGTGATGGGCAACAGCATTTGGCCCTGTTAGCCCTTGCCGGAGCAGCCGTGGAGAAGTACGGGGGTGACAGACAGGGGTCAGAAACCAGAACTCAGCTCTACGCAGCCAGTACATGTTCGTTCAACCCAAACATCTGAGGAATAGTCTCAGATTGCCCCCATACTGTTGACAAGACACAACCCCTTAAACACCTTCTGTTTAATATACGAAGAAAAAGAAACATAAAAAATGGGGACAAAGACTGCAAGGTTTGAATGATTAAGAAGGCTACATTATGAATACTGGAATCTTTGGTGCTAAATACATATACATATTTTATGATGTATAAAATATATACAAATCCTGTAAATAGCCTGTTTATTTTTTTATAGAAAGCCACATCAGAAAATGATTAGTATGTAACTATGTAAGAACATTTACATCTGATAATCAACAAGTTCTTCAAATTTGTATTTTAAAAATAGTTTGAGTGTTAATTGTAGGAGGGCCTTGATGGCAGCATTCTGTGAACAGTTCACGTTTAAAACAAGCTCAAGACACGGCTTGCGGGCAGTGCTCTTTTTAGACGTAAGCGTTTTTATCAAACTGTTTTGAAGGGTTTGTGGTTTTAAAATCTTCTCCACCGTGATACTTTGTCCGAGAAGACATGACAGATGTGGCCCCATTGTATGTGTATCCCATTCTGCAAGGCAAAACACAGTTTGGTAGATTGTCTTTTACACGTAGGTCAAACAAAAATGGGAAGAAACCATTTTGCCCCTATTTCTCTCATAGCTAAGTTTGTCTTTCCCTTTTAGCTTTCTTCCCTTCTCTATCTCCCCAAGAAATATTTCAATGTCATTTCTGAACAGCTGGTGTGACCAAGAGAATCTGCAGAAGAAACTCATGGCTTCTTAATTTGTTCAGTTACTCTCCTTCAAAACTTAGTTAAGGACTTCCCTGGTGGCACTAGGGGTTAAGAATCCGCCTGCCAGTGCAGGGGACACGGGTTCGAGCCCTGGTCTGGGAAGATCCCACATGCCGCGGAGCAACTGAGCCTGTGAGCCACAACTCCTGAGCCCACGTGCTACAACTACTGAAGCCCACGCGCCTACAGCCCGTGCCCCACAACAAGAGAAGCCACCGCAATGAGAAGCATGCGCACCGCAACGAAGAGTAGCCCCCGCTTGCCGCAAGTAGAGAAAGCCCACGCACAGCAACGAAAACCTAACACAGCCAAATAATAAATAAATAAGTAAACTTATAAAAAAAGAAAAATACTTATTTAAAACTCATCTTCCTGGAACCTAGGAGACTGTGGTGACCTTAATCAGCAATTTCTGCCTATGTGAAAATTCTGATGAGGCCAAAGTGAAGAATAGACCCCCAGAGTTAGACCCAGATTTCTACTTACATCAATAGCTTTGGAATGTAAGAATGTCAAGCTCTGGGTTTTTTTTTTAATGAACTATAATTATATTTATTCTATTCATTATAATATTTACTATATTAAATGTCATATTTACTAGATATTCCTAACCTTTCCCAATTCTGGGTTTTTGAAGTTTCTAAGAATCATATGAACAATCTATAATTTGTCCCACATGTAACAATTTAGAATAGTACTGTACTTTTTAACAGGTCGTTTTTGTCTCTTTTTCATACCTGGGTGCTTTGTTGTTGTCAGATATTGAAAAGCAAAATATGACACCACCAATTATGCAGAGTGAGGCTCCTGCCCATCCAATAAACAGAGCAGCTCCTAATTCATACCTGTGAAGAAGTATCACACGAGTATAAAAGCTTACTCATTGGGGAGTAAACAGCGCTTAACACTACTAGGCAACACTTATTAAATGCTCATAATACATTTTTGCTATTGGAGCTTGTACAGGAAGTAATAACATCTGTATGTGTATAACGCTTTAAACTTTTCTCAAAGCATTTTTATAGCCATCACTTGACTATACCTTCCCAACATCCCGAAAGGAAGATGAAGGCATCCCTGCGGGCAAAGCAGGAGCAGTCAACTCAAGCTGGGGCCTCCTGGCCTATCAGCATCTTTCCTCTGGGCTCTGCCTGAAGCTCACAAAGGTTTCCATCTATTTATGCTGTCACGCGGGCTAAACCATTAAGGCAGACTCCAGTTAGAAAAGGGAAAGTTGCCTTTGCTTTCATTTTAGTTCAACTCAGGGTTTATCAAGCACGTGCTGTGTGCAGTCATGTGCAAGGTACTGAAGGGTTGCAGACCATGCCACCCCAAATGTGCCACTTTGGCAACAAGGATTATTTTGAGCTGAAAGCAACTGAGAAGAAACAGGTACGGGGAAAGCTCTCTGCCTCCCCACCAACTGCCTAAAAGCAGGACATAAATTTGTAATGCTGTTCCCTATCCCCTCTCTGCCAGGAAGGACAGAAGTTACTTCCCGGAGACACTGTACACGCTGCTCAGCCCACAAATGGCACCAGAGCAATCTATGTAACAAACTTCACTAACTCTCATCTTCCATTAGTTCCCTCATCACATGCCTTCCCATAATCTGTGCCTCTAGAAGCTCAAAGTCCTTTTCCTTTGTCTTGCCACTTCTCTACAAATGTATTGTTCTTTTGTTAAGATGCTATATAACCCTTTGAGTTACGCATCACTGGGTACTCCCATGTGTATGTGTGACGCACATGTTAATGAACTCTGGTTTTCTCTTATTAATCTACCTTTTTTTCAGTCTAATTTACAGGGTCCCAGCAGAGAATCTAGGAGAGTAGAGGAAAAAATAGTTTTTCTTCTTCTACAGTGTCAGTGAAAGGTCAGTGAAAGGTACAGCCTCATCTTGCTTATCACTACAATCTAGTAAGAGATGAATAAAAAACAACTATAATTTAGTGACAGATTGCTGTGCAGCATCTCCTAGATGGCAGACCACAGTACTCCGCTCATGACTAGAACAGATGCAAAGATAAGTAAGATAGCCCCTGCCTTGGAGAGGTCACCATACAAATGTACAAATATCGCTACTGAGAACAACAAAGGAAATCACAGCTGAGTGCTGGAGGAAATGTTTTAGGGGAGGAATATATATACATTTTATATATATATATATATATATATATATATATATATATATATATGTTTCAGAGAAACATAGAGATATATATAGATCTATATATAGATACGATATATATATGTTTCAGAGAAACAAATAAGGAATGAGGAAAGTATACCAAATCTCGGGCTGTAGTGTTCTCATGTCTGCCTATCCTTTTCCTGAAGAATAGGGTTTTTTTTTTACCTTTTTTCTTTTTTTTAAAATAAAGAAGTGATTCTCAAACTCTTTGAGCCCACAGACCGCCATCACAAGGCAAAAACTGATGGGCGACATTCCCTACCTAATGGTGCTTTTCAGTGTCAAATGAAGTCAGAGTGGGAAGGGTCTGTTTTGATCATACAGAATCCACAGAGGGGCTGAGAACGGAAAGGAAGAGGTGAGAGTAAGAGGGGAAAGTCAGGGCCAAGGTCAGCCTGTCCCCCTGAACCAAGTGCAGGGCCAGGGCCAGGCTTAGGTGGCCAGCAGCTGGCGTGAGTGACCTGTGCCTGTCCTGAGCTTTGCCTCATCCCTTTCTACATGCTGTGGTGCTACGTCTGAACTCCCATCTGGGCAGGCACAGGCAGCAGTGGTGGTGTGACAGTGTGGCCCCGGCCTCCAGCCAGCAGGAGCAGGAAGCAACATTTACACAAGATGAGGGCCTTGTGGTCCACGTGCCCGTTTCCAGAGCCGGCTTCTGAGGTACTTCACAGCCTCCATTTGCAACTGGGAATGGGTGACGTACACAGTACACGCTGCCTTGTGATCCCTTCTTTTCTCACTCTTGTGTTGCCTTCCCTGGGAAATCAAATTGAGAGCTAAAGGAAGGAACAGCTGTCAGCACCTCATCCTGCCCTGGAGCACTGATTAGGCTCTGGGAACCAAGAAACTTCTTGAACTGTGCCAATCAGACACCGTAGCAGAAACAGAAGGTTGATGTAAGTGGGGAAAAACCCCTTCGGTCTGCACAAAAACCAGCTCAAAAGAGGACTGAAGAGTGAAGGGCACAGGTGAAAACAAAAGAGCTGTGGCAGATCAAGTGTTAAACTGGAAGTTCTATAAAAGATACCTTCATTAAATATCGTGTTACACATCTAAAAAGGATATCCTGGATGTCCACAATCAACCCTTCTTGTATGATGTTTGGATGAGATTACACACATAAAACGAGCAGAGGGGCTGCCAAGGTGGAGGTGCCTGTCACCGGACCTCTTTAAACATCTGCAAGTCCTACAGCAAGCTGGCATCAAGTCCGTCTGCTGTCATCCTTTTACTGCAGAGACAACTAAAGGATGAGCATAGTGAAAATTTCTACTTGGAGGACATGAGGATAGGATTACAATCTAATGATACTTTCTATTTTTCTTTATTTTTCCCCCCAGAGCTTAGGCTGTTTTCTCTCCTGAAACTATGCATTATTATTTAACTCTCAATATAAATACTCCTGGAAGAAACAGTCTGAGATTTTTTCCAAAATATTTAGCTTTCTAAAATAGGATGCCAGTGCCAGGCATCATGGTTAAAAGTAAGTCTCTAATTATTAATAATAGTCCATTACGGGTTGGGGTGGTAGAAATCAAACCACAGCGCGGCACTATCAATTCATTTAAAAAGAGCAGGGACTTCCCTGGTGGTCCAGTGGTTGAGAATCCAGGCTCCCAGTGCAAGGGGCCCGGGTTTGATCCCTGGTTAGGGAACTAGATCCCGCATGCCACGACGAAGATCCTGCACACGGCAACAAAGATCCAGCGTGCCGCAACTAAGACCCGGAGCAGCCAAATAAATAAATAAATATTTAAAAATAAAAATAAAATAAGAAGAGCATACAAATGTGTAGAAATCAGAGGATAAATTACCCAAGCAGTTCAAATGTTGGAAACTATGTCTTTATATTCATTTAATCATCTTGAAACTTTCTGAGGGGATTTAAGAATCGTGAGTTTGGCTCGTATCAAAAACTGGTTCACTTATTCCTGTTTTTAAATTTATTTTTAGATTTTCTTGAGGTCACTAAATATAGACTCTATTCCAAGGAGAATATCATTTCCTTTTGAACTTCTTATGAATTCTGTCAGAGACAAACATCTAATAAACAGAACCATTTCAGAGCTGAAGTCTCTAAGAGATTCCACGTCTATACCAATAATTTTTAACAATTTGGATGTGAGGGCTTTTGTGACTTGGTTCTTTCTCTTACAGAGACTTTTTCTTCTTCATTCTGTTGAAAGACACGTATAGCAGACTTATTCAACAGTGACTTGAATTCACACCCATCAGTGTACGTGATCTGGCAAAAATGGCCTTGTATTATTGAAAGACAGGATTGAAGGTGAGCCATGTACCATCCACTCGTTTGTTCCGGGCAACGCCTCCTTTAACATTTATCAGGAAACTCTGTCTCTGCCTGGAAATCTTTCTTCATTTTTGGTAACAGGAAGAAGCTGACTTCAACACCTCAGATGATTAGCCAAATTTCAGATGATCTGTTGCCGGTCTGTCTTTTGTTAACAATATCCTCCTGGCCCTAGACCAGCTTTCCCACTAGGAGAGGCCTCTTTATTGAGCTGTTAAAATCGCCAAAGTTTCTTCATTATTCTGAAAGGCTATCAAATTGCTTAGCACCAGACAGATCCAGGACCATCAGGCTAGGGACATAACTTCGTTTTACAGATCAGAACACTGCTTTTGGAATATCTCTCAGACATTCTGCTCAATGGATAGGGCTCATCAAAGCTGCCTTATTACCTTAATTCATGTATATAATTGAATGTGAATCTAGTAAACAATAGGGAAAATTTTCTCTTCTATACAGAGAAAGTAAAACACAGATTGATCACTTATTATTTTCCCAAAAAAGAACCATAAAGATCTAAGGCATTAAAATGTACCCTGAATTACTAGATGAAGTTAATTCTTATTCACCTGGCTGTACCTGGGGCTCCCAGCTACTGGTCACATCTTCATTTCCTGTTGACGGAGCCAGAGCTAGAACCACACCTGGCCTAAATTCTGATGCATTTCATACTTTGCCTCCTATTTCAGCCTCGTAACCTGCACAGTAATCCTGAGGGAACGGATTGAGGGACACCTCTTATTTTCACCAACTCCCTCTGTCTTTCTTGCACCCAAATCCCTGTTGTGACTTGATTTGCCATCCACGGGGAGCTGGTGTAGCCTACCCTGGTCACCAGCACAGAAATAACAGGCCAGGCATTGTGCGAACCATGTGTTTCAGGATAGATGAGAGAACACAGCTATGTTCTTAAGGATCTTACAGTCTAGTGGGGATGGTCAGACATTAGGCAAATAATTATAGTAAACTGTGATGAAACTTAACAATAGAAGCAGAAGAACATGTTTTTGTAAAGTAAACGTTAACTGTTCTCCCAAACCTGTAAAGATGTGATTCAAGTAACAGTCCACCACAACAATAGCTCAGCTATTACCGTCAGCTCACTGTACTAGGATTCTGTTTTGTGTGCTAAGTTGTTTTGGCATGTATTATCATATTTGATCTTCATTACAATCCTGAGAGAGAGGTCTTCCTTCAGTCATTCTACAAATGAAAAAAAACTGAAGCTGAGGGAGATTAAATTACTTTCCTCCCCATACCTCAGCTACGCAAATAGTAGAACCAGGATTTAAAACTCGTAACTACGATCCCAGTCCCCGAGCTCTTAACCAACACTCTTTCTCCCTTTTGTGTACACCTTAGCTAAGTAAAAGATGGGATCAATGTGAAAAAACACAATCAGTACAATGTGTTTTCAGCTGTCATTTCAGAAAGATGTGTTGTGTCTCTCTCTGGCTCATTGGGTTCTCAGTGGCTCTAGGGTATGGAATTTTTTCAGAATTCCCTCAGGCTGTCTTTTCACCCAGCACAAAAAGAGGTGAGTGTAATAATTAAAATCAGGGCTCCTTGTACTTGAAAAAAGAAAATGCAGCTCCTCCAAACACAAAACAAAAACTGTTTAACAAATGAAAAAACCCTCATCCTTTTAAGATCCCCAGAGAAAAGTGAGCTTGCTGAAGGTCACAGAGCTAGAAGCTGAGTCTTTTGACATCAAGGATAGTCTTTTTTCAAACATACTGTCCTACTCCTCATTTTAATCAAGGGTGGTAGCAGCCAAAACATTCCAGTTACCTTAAAACAACTAAATATGTTTTTAAAAAGTTTAAAGTTTAGGAAGCACACCCATATATTATCAATGTTAACATTTTAAAATTGAATTTCATTGGTATACCAATCTTTTAAAGATTACCATCAAAAAGAAACTTTCCTCAACTCATAGGCTTATATAACCCAAGGTCTATATAACTGCATGGATGGATTTTATGTAAACAAGCATTCTACAGGCATTATCTACAAACATACATTTCCCCCAAATACTCCACATTCTTTTGGGGTCCCAGGCACCGGAAGCAGGCTGTTTAGTGCCCACCGACCCGTGTATTTCCCGAGGCTGCTGCAGTCTCTCCTCTCCTTATGCAATTCACATCAGTTAACAGTTTGCTCAGCAGTCTGGATGATGCCACAAGATTTCCTACCCAAAGCTTCCTACGGGACTATGAAATAGCAGAAGGTGCCTCGCAAATGGTGGCTCGAGTAGAATGGGATCATTTAAATGATAAGCACCTACTT
The DNA here is from genome assembly GCF_964341445.2 of Mesoplodon mirus. Lineage (NCBI taxonomy): Eukaryota > Metazoa > Chordata > Mammalia > Artiodactyla > Ziphiidae > Mesoplodon > Mesoplodon mirus. The sequence continues at coordinate 64,504,409 of NC_138993.1, read as the reverse complement.
GCATATGGAACCTTCACAGAGAATTCTCAAATTTAGGAAACTCAAAATAAAGACTGATTTTTCTGTGTGTCAATTCTAAATTGCTTTTCAATGTTCGTAACAGGCACGCATTCTTTTCTCTGGTTTATAGTTTATAACAGACATGCGTGCATTACCTTTCCGTGTGTTATGAGTTATCATTAGGGTAGTTCAGAATTCTATAGACTGTATGTTAAGAACAGGTAATCACCTACCATGTGCCCCTGTCGGGGTGCTGTCTATATGTTACTTTCTTTAATCCCCCTAACATTCAGAAGCAGCAGGTGCTATCCCCGTTACCCAGAGGAAGCAATTGCATCTTCCCTAAGATCACAAAGGAGCCAGGGCCAGGGCCAGGAGCTGAGCAGAGAGTGAACTTGAAAACCCACCTCTTAACCTCTCTGCCTCGTTCTCTCTCTAACCGTGTGTAAAGTGCACAGTGAGTGTCTTTACAGGAGTTCTGATTCTTGCCGATTACTCATGGAAATTTTATAAACTATCCACAGTATAACTTAATATAATATTAGTCAAAGTAAACTGTAATTTAAAAGGACCACCTCCTGTCCCCAAAATTACACAGTTCGATTCAAAAACAAATCTGTTACTGAGCAACATCCATGCCATTGATCTCCATTCGTGTGGATAACTGGGGGTTTACTGGGCCTTGATTTTAAGTGGGAAATGATGTGCTGAGTCACAACACTCAAAGTAGGCACAGTAACATGTTCTCACGCAAACTTCCAAGTCTGAATAAACTGACACTGCAGAGGGGGGCTGTGCTCCAAGATGGGGAATTCCTAAAACAACCAGGGCTGTCCTGTGACACCTGGGGCCATGACCAGCAAGAGTCTGTGGGTGTGAAGGTGGGTTTGCACATCTGTTTGTGTTGAAGGAAGAAAATACAGATGGATTTGCAGCAAAAAAGCGTGGGTCAATTAAAAGCATACCCTAGGGCTTCCCTAGTGGCGCAGTGGTTGAGAGTCCGCCTGCCGATGCAGGGGACACGGGTTCGTGCCCCGGTCCGGGAAGATCCCACATGCCACGGGGCGGCTGGGCCCGTGAGCCATGGCCACTGAGCCTGCGCGTCCGAAGCCTGTGCTCCGCAACAGGAGAGGCCACAACAGTGAGAGGCCTGCGTACCGCAAAAAACAAAAAAAAAAAACAAAAAAAAAAACAAAGCATACCCTACGTGATCTTCCGAATCCTCAGCAGACTGCCTGAAAATAGTTTAGAATCGAGCCTGGAGTTGGGAAGATGAACATAGGATGAGTTCTCATGAAAAGGGTCTCAGGAGTATCTATCCATTTGACAGTTTCAAATTGCTGCGTATCTCTAACTCAGAGCTGTGATGGAGATGATCAGAAATAAAGAGAAGGAATTACACAAGCCTTGTTTCTTTTAAATGCGTTCATGCTAGGTCCCTTACCTGCCTTCCACTTGAGAGTCAAGTGTCTTACAACAATTATCCTTTCCACTAGGCCTCCAACACTTCAATATACATTTCTCTGTGGCCACCCTTAATACAGCATATAAGATAATGACCTGCTACATTAATATCCTCTGTTTAAGGGTCAGTACCCTTAAAATTAATTTACTAGCATTTACTGAGTGCTTACTACATGCTAGGCACATTCTAAGTAGCTGAAATGTACTATCTCATTTCATCCTCACAATAACCTCATAGCTCTCATTCTTCCCATTTTACAGATGAGGAACACAGGACACAGAAAGGAAAGTAATTTCTTCAAGGTTACACTACTGATAAATGGCAGAGCTGGGGCTCCCTCCCAGGCAGTCCTGATCCAGCGTCCTCATCTTTAACCAGTGTGTAGGCTGCCTTCCTTCCCCATTCCTTTAACCAAATCTCCCCAAGCATACTCAGTCTTTCCACTCTAGGAGAGATGCAGACAGACAGACAGTGGTACACCACTGCTCACTGACCATCCTTGCTGGAAATGTCACGGAGTAGGGACTAGCTACAAGAGATGCCCAAATCAGCAAGACGTGGTCTTCGCTTAGAGATGCTCCTGATCTGGTTTGGAAGATGGACCGATAAGCAAGTGTCACTGCCCAGTAGGATTATAATCGGAGCACAAAGGGCAAAGGGAGCACCGAGGTGGGCACATTACGCAGAATGCAAGTCCTGCAGGATATGCAGGGGTTACCTGGGATGTGAAAAAAGGGAAGGAACGGGGTGGTGGTGCTAAAAGCTGAGTCACCAGAAAGCCTGGCAAACTGGAAGGAGTCGTGACTTCATATACTGGTCAATGAAAACAAAACACAGTTGCCAAACACTTGATTTCCAAGTATATTTTTAAGTCCTGCCAGCATGAACAAAAGCATCAGAGCAATTCTGATGATCTGAAGTGGCCAGTGCTTCCACAGAACAAAGTGAAATCACAGAGTAACACCTTCTTAATATTTAACAGTCAACTTCTGTTTTGTTCTTAACACTTGGCACTTCTATGGAATCCCTTATCTGAGAATCTATGAGCCTTTTACCGACATTAATTCATTCTCCAAATAACCTCATGATTGCAATAAGCTTAAGTACACAAACATCTATAATTCATTAAATTAAAATAAGGACAGAAGAGAGAAGTTAAATATCTAGGCAAGGTCACCCAGTGAGATCGATATTCCTTTCAACTTCACCCAGGAAAATGTGTGTAACCTAGAAACGTCCTTCTTGTATTGTCTATTGTGCATTGAACTTGACAGATGACAAGACTGAGGGAATCTATCGGGAAGTAGACAGCTGTTTACTTCTCTAACTACTAAATAACCACAATGATGAAAAGATTTTACCAAAGTAAAACTTAGATTCTAAAGTAGAAACTAACTGAATGAAGAATGCTAGAGATAAATAACTCCATGGTTTTAAAAGCTCTCAAAATACAAAGGCTGGAGTATGATAAGACCCAAATATGAATATCTGAGCCAAAACGTTCATGATAAATCTCATTGACTAAAAGAGAATAAATCTAAGATCACGATGTCCTGTTTCCTCAATTAAGGAAATTGGTTCAGTGCCCCAACTTTGCATGATTTGAAAAGAAGTTTCTTTATGCAGAACAACTCTTTAAGCCAATCAACTCTTCGGAACAGTCTATTTAAGAAAAAACAAAGCAAGACGCTCAGAAGTTAGTGGTTTGGACAACAAAGCCATGGTGGGGATATGTAATTATATTTCAACACAATGATACGGTGAATCACGCTAAGGAGTGCTTGTGACCATAAGCTTGCAAGAGGATAGATTTTTTTATGTGGTAGGTTTTGCTTTAATAAAAAGGAGGAAGTTGGTTTGAAACAGCCCAAAGGGAAGAGTTGAGAAATAGTTTTAAAGGCTTTGCAGGAGCCCATCCTGGAGCCATAAAACATAATCACAACTTGAATGGACACAGGGAAGTAAAACAAAAGGAAAAAATGGAGAAATGGCAGAAACAGCCACAGTCAGGTGAAGCTCTTTAAAGATTGCAATTCTGTCAAATGATTGTAGGCCGGAAGAAAAATCTTCCCCTATGAGTTGTGGGAAAGGAAGGGTTTCAGAAATAATTAGCCACTGAACACAAAGCCTACTACTGTTTGCAGCGCGATGGCCACAATCTTTATGCCAGCGATACACCAGAAGACACGGATTCTGTTCCCTCATCAATAAAGCACCTACACAGTTCCCTGCACATAGTAGGAATGTGGTGGGAACTCTGTGGATGAGCTTAGTTGTGTGTTTCTAACTTAGGCAACCAAGGTGAGTCTTATATAGGGATGTCCTTGAAATCCACCAAGAAGATTCAATTTACATGTTAGAGAATCCTCAAGAAAAACAGCAACAAGACTAGGTTCTGAGGCCTGAACTGTATTCCAGTGCGTTTTGGGACGAGTATTTGCTCACCAGAAATTTTAACTAGAGCCTGTGGCGAGCAGGTGCGCCTCATCGCCCTGCCTAAGGGCCAAACACATGCATGCGTATGCCACAGCCAGGCCATCTAGGACCGGAGGGAGCCACGCTGCTGGAGAAAGATGAATGCATGATAAGGGCGCGAAGAGAAGGGTGAGCCTGCCTCCCAGCTCCGTCCTCTCTGAGGCTTCCTCAGTCTGCTGAGATAATAGAAGGCTTTTCTGTTCATCCTGAAAGGACCAGTTCTACAGATCAGGATTTCACATACCGGGCACCGTGCTAGGCAAGTAAGAGATGAAATAGATGTTTTCTGACCTCAAGGAACTTACCCTCATGCAGATCCATGAAGACACCAAAGAAAGAGTCAGAACCCCCCCTAGAGTGGGGCCCTTATCCCAACTCTTCCAGGGCTGGCCCTGCCTTTGGCAGTGATTCTCCAACATATTCCTCTGTGTGTTCACGCACAAACTACATCAGAGGCACCACTTACTAAGTGCTAGCAAATGCCAGCTAGGAAGCCCTATCCCCTAGAATATGCCAAGATCAAAATCTCACTTTAAAAATTATGATATTTTTTAAGACCTACCAAGGGACTTCCCTGGTGGTGCAGTGGGTAAGACTCCGTGCTGCCAATGTAGGGAACACGGGTTCGATCCCTGGTCAGGGAACTAGATCCCACATGCTGCAACTAAGAGTTTGCATGCCACAACTAAGGAGCTCATGTGCCACAACTAAGGAGCCCTGGAGCCGCAACTAGGGAGCCTGCCTGCCACAACTAAGACCCGGTGCAACCAAATAAATAAATATTAAAAAAAAAAAACCTATGGAATCAGTCTACTTTGTGTTGATACCCAATTTGCAGCTTATTAATCTTCCTAATTTCCATCTCCTTCTCCTCCACTAGAGGCGTTGATAAAAGGAAAACAGATGACAGCAAGTTAGTCAACTGGTTGATTTTTATAGAAGTTTTATTTAAATAAAGTTTGTGAATTCCTGTAGGTGTCACATGTCATCTTCATGCCTCTTTTCTACCATTGTGGGTAATTAGCATCTGATCATATTTAACAATTCTCAACAGGCGTTGATAATTCCTTGTACATAAGTCATGGAGGGCCTTTCTTTGTGCCAGGCACTGCTGGGATAGAAATGTGAGTGAGCTCTGATCTCAAGGAGCTAAACATGTTCTCAATATGCAGGTTTTCTTTCTTTTTTTTTTTTTAATAAAGTCTGTATTTTTTGCTGTGAAGGACCTGTTATTTGCAAATATTACCAATTTGTAAGCCATGGTGTTTTTCATAATCCCTCACTCTTGTGTTTTTAATGACAAGGTAAATTGGCAAATTGTAGGTGTTATATTTTTAAGTCATTGAAGAAAAGAGCTAATAAAGACATCCATAAAGATAAGGTACATCTTAACTACTACACACAATTAAAAAGCAACCTTAATAATAGCTAACACAATACAGTTATTAATACAAGGTTTTTGCTCTTTTCTAATCAGGTCTAAGGGTATATATACACACTCTCTTAACTCTCACAGCAACTCTATGATTATCCTGATTTTTCAGACGAGAAAACAGACAGAGAGAGTAGTCATAGACAGAAAGAGGGATGCTGGTAAGCTCACAGTGGGAATGGAATAGTTCAAAGTAGCACCAAGAATGTAGAAAAGAGGAAAACCTCTCACAGTCCATAATTACTGAACTGAGTTTAACGAAAGTCTGAAAGAATAAGAAATTCCAGTGGTACTAAACTGAGTTAGGTGACTGAGCATGTAGCGAGCACAGAACACAAAGGAAAGGTTTAAGTTACTGTGCAGATACAGATACAGATATTAGCCTCAGCCTTGTGAGAAAAGATGAAAATGATTTTTAAGAGTCTGACAAAGACATCATTAATGATTGTCAGGAAGACAGAACAGTGATGTACGAAAGATAATCCAGAAAAGTCGGCAATGTCTTTAATAAAATAAACTGTGAGAAATATGATTTTGTGGTATATTTATGATATCAAACCCTGAAATAAAAATATCATTTAAGTATAATATTTAAATGAAAACTGATATTTCATTTAAATATCATTAAAATGGTTCTAATCTTCAGGAGAACAGTCTTAGTTTTCATCTCAATGTTTGGTGCCATGCACATCGGTGCAAATCTCATTATCAAAAATCAGGAGAAAGTTTACAAATCAGAACACATTTTCTAACATAGGTAGGGGAGTGAACATTATACTGGGGTCTGAAGCAGTCATTTTTGTTTTCCATCTAATAAAATTTCACAGTAAACACTACTGCACAAAAGAAACTTCTTTGATGAAAAATATATGTGGCACACTGTCACAAAAATTACAAAATAGTAGAATATTATATATCATGCATTTTAGAGTAAGTGTGCTAGAGTTTGGTTGCCTGGTTTGAATCACAGTTCAATCAGCCTATTAGCTTAGTCCAAGTTCCCTTGCACATATTCCTTGAATTCTTTCCCCAATTTAAAAAAAGGGGGTGCAGAGAGAACCTACTTCATAAGGATGTTGTAAGACTAAAATAATAAAATAATATTTGCAATGCTACATGGTAGGGGCTCAACATGTGTTAGCTATTATTTTCATTATATTTCATTATATATACATTTACTATTTATGCATAAACTAAAGACAGTACTAGAAAAATCATTTCCTAAAGATTCCTAAATCCACCAGAAAAAAGTAATGGACCCTGATCAGCCATTTTGGTAATTACTCTTTTAAACTTCCGTAACATTTGATCTGAAGACTGAAAGAGAATCCCCAGCCTGGGCGACGGCAGCACACATGCGGCTTTCTACAGAAGTCCGTGGGAATATTCTCACAGGAGACAAAATACTTGATCTATTATTACTTCTAATTTGGTATTCCTTGGGTTTTCCCAATGCAAAGAAATAAGCCTAGAGAAACTATAAAAAGCAACAGCCCATCATTAAAAACCACCAACAACAAACAAACTGGTCTGTAAGTGCCAAACCGTTCACCCGCAGCTGAGACCGGTCACATCTGGGTGTCTGTGCCACTCTTACACCATTTTTTAAAGACCCTGCATCATGTACAATTTCTTTACAAAGGTTTATTAGGTGGAACGTGTTAAGGCCGTGGTCAACAGAACAAATGTAAAAGGCTAACTAAAACTGAAACACAGTATTTCATTCAGTATCACCTAAACGTTTCTCATCTTCAGGATCACAGTCTCAGTGTTCATCTCAATGCCTGAGATGGAAGCTGGCTCAGAACATCCGGCAAATATCATTTTGGATGGACAACAATTGAGACAAGCTCTTAAGTTTCTGCTGTCATACTTTAGCCTTCTTTCCTCCCCACCTTACACCTCTCTTGCACTTTTCCTCTACGTGACTCTGTACAGTAGATGACCTTCAGCATTCTAAATCCTACGCCTTGAGCTATTTAGAGACAAGACACTATGTAACCCTAATGCAGTAGTTCAATGCATCTTTTGCCAACGTAGCATATAAAATGTTTTCTCTTGAATGATGTCATCAAACATCATTTATTAGTATGTCTCACTTTCATAAGCCACGGAGGAAATTTATGTACCTTAATTTAGACGATGATTTTATATCCATTTCCCGTGAACCACAAGCATACAGACTTAAGAAGAGTACTTACTTTTGCTCCACGAAGAGGGGATCAAAGAACTCCGTCGTGATTTTGTTTGCATACAGGGAACACCCGGTCATTGAGCATAGCCCTGAAGAGCATCAGAAGGAAAGCTATGATTACTGGTGTTTCATTAACATCCTGAAGCACCTTGTTTGGAAGAAAGTTACTATTTACCTGACAGTATGAATACAATCCCAGCCAAACAAGCAATTTTAGCTTTGGCTTTATCTGAGCCTCCGACTTTGGTACATTTCATTCCAAACAGGGCAAATATGGAACCAAAAAAGCCCAGGCTGACGGCGGCAATCATAAGTCCTCTACATGCCTGGATATAACCTGCAATTAGAGGAGGTCATTTACATTAACATAAAACGTGTGGTTGTCCAGGAAGAAAGTCTCATTTACACTGTCCTCATGAATGAGTGTGCTGCTTTCCGAAAACATAACCACAATGGTTAAAACATATGTTAAGACAAGCAAGAAAGAAAAGCAAGTTAAGCTGTATGGAGTGCCTATTTTACGTCACACACTTTTCAGTTTGGCCTATGCATGATCCTCGGGATATATCTCTGGGTGTTATTATTCCCATATTCACAGATGAAGAAACTGAGGCACACAAAAGTTACATAATGTGCCAGAGACGAGTTAGTAAGGGGTTGAAATGGATTCCATCCAGCTCTGACTACAAAACGCATGCAATACTGCCTTTCACCCTGGGAAACCTCATCTGCCACTATCTCAACCCTGTTACTCCTTTGCACATCAGACCTTTAAAATAGATGTTTTAATGGTTTTGACGTTGTAATCTTTATAATTGAGCAGAGCTCCCACAAAGTCACATCTTCTAATATTAGTGAAAGATTATAAATGAGACTGACTGGAATGTCATCATGAACCATGAGAAGTCTAAATCAAGATGTGTTTTCATGACCTTTCAAAATTTTTCAGGGCACACGTAATAACATCGGGTTTAAATAAGCACTGGTTGGTTCCTAGAAGAATATTTTATAATTATGAAATTAACTGTTTGCATATAAATGGATGCTTTCAAAGTATCCTGAAAGTTTGTTCTGTTGGTTTGTTTGATCATTCCTCCTACACCATTCATTTTCTTAGTCACGTATTTTTATTTGCACAGCCAGGGTGATGGTAAACTTCAGCCTGGCTTTTGTCCAGACACTAACAGATTTCAAGTTAACAGAATTTAAACTAATACATTTTTACCACATGCCATCATTTTCATTTCAGACTGAAACAGTGCCATATTTCAGTTTGAAATAACGATGGCACATACTGGTATGTTCATTTGTTAAGCAAATGAATGTACATATCTCTCAGGTTTACATTTGGCATTAAACTTTTTAATATGAAAAAACTCATAAGTGCCAAGATACACCAAGTCATTTATTATTGTGTTCAGGCAAAGTCAATGATAAATAATAATTCTAAGGCTACGATAATCATATATTCAGGGAATAATGGGGGAAGGTGGCCTCCAGTCTATGTTTCTCAGGGAAAGAATAAAATTTTAAGTTTTAGTCCTACCCCTAGGATCCATTTTGAAGAGTACCCAGAAGATGCTCTAATTAACTGAACAGATTTAGGCCCCTACAAATGCAGAATGCAATGACAATGATTTTCTATTTTATAGGGTGAACTACTTCCAGACAGAAAATAATCTCCCTGATGGTAAGGCTGTCAAAAACAGCAAAAGGAACTTATTTTTAGCAAAACAGGATAATGGAGGCTTATTTTGGCAGCTATAGTAGTGTTGCAGGGCTACCTGTGTCTGCGGCTGAACCGTGACCCAGCTCTACTTTAAACTTCAACCCTCAAGTCCCCCAACCAGAACCCAGGGAGCAATAGAAGCATAGGGGGAGGAAGCCTGTTAGTTCCCTGCAAGATTAAAGACAGTCCTCCAGGATAACCACAACTGACTCATCATTTACCACCAGAGCTACTGGGACAGTGTGGTTTCATTATTTTTTGAGATTTGTTTTAACCTGTGGTTTTGAGGAGTTTTAGCGGACTCTTACTGCAATCCTAAACAGACAACAAAGTGTGTGTGTGATATAACCTCTATCCTATATTTAAAAAACTATTCTAGAAAACCTTATCATGCAGCATAATTTGCATTTATTTTAGGAATCTTACAGGCTTTATGTACAGAAAACACGAGTCTTGCAAAAGGTTAAGTCTATGGTCTGATCACTAACAACATGAAACACATTTTCCCAAATGGTACACAGTGGTCAGAATCCCAGGCTGATGAATTCAACCCTTAATGTGACTGGAAAAATAACAGTAGGCTTTAAACTTTAACCACTACTCATACCATTTTTTCCCTGAGTGTCTCACTCAGTTCTCCGGTCTCAGCCCTGGTACCTGCAGCAGGATCAGCTCTGCCCTCTCAGCACAAGAGGAGAGATAGAGAGCAGGTTCTGATGAGGTCAGGTCCTTCCTCAGAACCAACCAGAACGCTGATTTGGTGGGGAAGGTAACTCTCTCGGGTGTGGGAACAGTAGCAATAAATTGCTAACTCATCGCATACATAAAAGAAGGGTTTAGAGTTCCTGGGGATAAACTCCACTGTCAGCCATAGATGGAATCGAGTTGTTGGTAAGCCTGAGGTCTGTAAATTAGGGGCTACCAGTCCTTAAAACACTCACAGACTCAAGCCTTGGGTGACTTCCCACAAACCCTCTCAGAGTTTATCTTTTGCAAGGCAGACCTCTACAACCTTGCTTTTTCAACAGTTCCGGAGGTCAAAACTTATAAGTAACACCCTCAAGTGAAGTGGTGGTAAAAACCTAGTCAAGGAGGCCATTATTTTTGACAGGTCTAATTTACTGACACCGTTAATAGCTAATTAACACATTAAAGTGCTGAGGCATGAACATATTTGCTCAGAAGTTCTCTGAAGTATAATTTATAGTTAACTCCTTTGGAAGAAATGGCAAACATTCCCACTAACAAAAATAGATGGCATATACTAAAAAAAAAACACCTGGCTCAAAATGCTCAGCTGCAGTTCAAGTGGTGCTTTGAAAGGAATATGGGTTAGCAATAAACAGAAATCACCAGCTCATTCAACGGTGAGTTTTTCAATTAGTAAAATAGTGTGACTTTAAATTAATGAATTCTGTTGGAGGAAAACTTCAAGGTGTCCCTTAAAAGTTCAATGTTTTCCAAATGTACCTTATTTTCCATTTCCAACTAGCAAAAATGAAAATATCCACTTGGTGGAGACAATTCCCTAGCAGTACACTTGGTAGCTGCTGATTGAAGGAAGAAAAAAAGGATGTGCTTTCTTATGCTAGTAGCTTTGAGTACTTTTTGCAAATCCTTTGAGAGAAGGGTGATATGAGGGTCAGACGTGAACTCTGAATTTCACCTCTGGTTCTTCTATTTACCTGCTGTGTATCCCCGATTGTATTACCTAATCTCTCCAAGCCTGTTTTCTCATCTGTAAAACCCAAGGATAACGGCACTTCCTTCACAGGAGGAATATGAACCAAGCGTCTGGTGAGTGGTAAGAAACACATCAAAGCTTCCCTTCCATAACACTAAGATTGATTCTAAGCAGAAATTAGAGTTGGAATCCTAACATGGCATAACATTAAACCTGCACATTTAGCTTTTTCCTTGTAGGGAGAACTGGGGTAACAATGATACCCCCTGATGAAGAGGAATCAGAGCTTTGACCTCACATAGGAGATTCAGAATAATGACTCCATCATCTGTGTCCAAGAGGCATGTTCTTTCACTTAAGACTAGACAGGGAGAGCTGTGAGCCTTCTCTCTCCTTTCTTGGATTTTTCTGCTTGGTTTATATAGGACTGGCCTACTCAGGCCTGTGGTCACCACAGCCCCTGGCAACGTGGTTTTCTCCCTCCACTTCAGGTGCAATAACCAGGAAATCCACATGCAGCGTGCTGTAGGCAGGGCCTGCCTTAGGCCCAGCAACCAGCAGATGTGGCTGCCCAGAAAATACATGGCAGAGCGCAAACAAGCAGAGGGGCCTCCTCTTTGGGGGAACTGACTTCTCTCCACATGAAAATGAGGCTGTGTGGTTGAATCCCACAAAACATTATTCGGAGAGATGATGAAAAGTAAGTTTATAACTTTGTGATAGGCAATGCTTTCTTAAGCCACAAAAGCCAAGCCAGCAGGAAGAGACTGATAAATGTGATTATAGTACACATTTCAATGTTTTGTATGAGAAAAGACATCACACATTTAAAAGACAAGCAATGGGCCAAGACTGCAACATATATAACAAATCAAGGACTGACATCCAGAATTTAAAAAAACACATCATTTAAACCAAGAGGAAACAAAAGAACCATGGGCATAAGATATGGACAGGCAAGTCACACACACACACAAAAGGGTCAATAAATACACGCTAAGGTGGTCAAAATCACAGTGATCAGGGAATAAAATAATAACATGGTAGGACGTCACCCATTAAACTGGATGAAACACTTAGTGGTGAGAATGTGGAGACACAGGTATTCTCATACACTGTTGGTGGAATGTAACTGGACAATTTAAACTGAATAATAAAATGAATATTCTACTGCTCTGACAATACTATTCCTCAGTATCTACACTACAGATACACATATATGCACAAAGAGGCAAATAGAAGGGTTTTCAGTAAAGTGCTAAGAACAGTGAAAAGCTAGGAAGGGTCCAATGTCCAACAATGGGTAAGTCGTTAAATAAACCAGTTTGTCCAGAGTAATGAATACCATGCAGTTGTTAAAAAACAGTTACTTCAGGGGCTTCCCTGGTGGCACAGTGGTTGAGAGTCCGCCTGCCGATGCAGGGGACACGGGTTCGTGCCCCGGTCCGGGAAGGTCCCACATGCTGCGGAGCGGCTGGGCCCATGAGCCATGGCCGCTGAGCCTGTGCATCCGGAGCCTGTGCTCCGCAACGGGAGAGGCCACAACAGCGAGAGACCCGCGTACCGCAAAAAAACAAACAAACAAACAAAAAAAACCCCAGTTACTTCTATATGTACTGACTCGTAAAGCTATGTTATTAATTTTAAAACAATGCAGAACAAGAGGTGAAGTCATTTACGTCTTTTAAAGTCATTTTCTAGACACACGAGCACACGCGGAAGGCCATTTTGCGAGCTGGGTTGTATACTAATGTCACGCCTCCTCTCTAGGGCGGGATGGTTGAAGGCTACGCTCTCCTTCCTCCTCATTACCCCACCTGTCCCCAAATCTTGAGACCATGACGTCCATTCTCAGCTCAGACACATAAGGTGCACCCAATAACCTTCATGGAGTATTCATCTCTCCAGCCTCTCCCTTGTCCCCCAACTGTCCTGTAGAAGGAAGCGTACCTATCTGGCAGGCTATCTCGGTGACGGTACAGTTACAACAGAAGAATGTGTTTAGGACAGTAACTGTCAATCCCATATTCCTGAATGTAAATCACAGAAACAAGAGCCTGCCTGTTCAAACATCTACCTGGATGTGTGCTCTGCAGGGCACAGGAAATTCAACCGCAATTCTAGGGAATCAAGAGTGTACCAGCTACTTACTGTACACACACCAGGACACAGACCCAGGTGTCACTCATCTAAAACCAGACACGTATTCCCTTATACAGAGTTTCCATCAAATACCTCCATTCAGCAGCAGTTTGCTTGTCGTGGCAAGCACCATCTTAGGGGGATTAAATCTTGTCCTTTATTTACTCAGTTATGCAAATAAAAGCTTGCAGAGCAGTAATAAAAGAAAAAGAAAACACCTCAAATCGAGAACTAATGTAAATGACTCTCAAGTTTCTGCGGGATCCATCTACTCATGTGCTGTAAAATCCTGGAAGAAAGGAGCCTAGAACTTGAGCAATCAGTGTGACCGGGTTTGACATCCACTGTCAACTAAAAAGAGCCAGTCTGAAACTAAAAGGAGCCAGTTTTCTTCGCGAACACCCGTTGTTCTAATACAATGCAGTATAGAGCGCCGCTAACAAGAACTATGTAGAAAACAATTAACAACGCTGAAGGAGACGCTGAGAACGGACTTGGGAGGCGCGACACAGAACTTGTCAGTCTCCCGCACAAGATTCCTGCTGGCCAGAATTCTCTACTCTCTGCGGCACAGGCTAGGGCTACTTATGTTCCTAACCTTTAGAGGCAGAGTTAAAGCCCAGCAGACTCATTTGTAGATGCGGGGCGGGGGCTTTGGAGCGGGTGCTCCTGCAATGTTTCCTTTCCCCCACACACACACTTTTAAAAGAACTAACGAAATGGCTAAAGGGAGTTCAGAGCAAGCAGATTTCGCTCTGACAAGTCCATTTTAATCAGAATCCAGCCCTTCTGGGTAGTGATGGCTGGAGAAGACAAGCCCCCTCTCGTGACTCCGTGTCCTAACAGTCCCCAAGAGAGGGGGGGGTCCCACTGCCCTGTCCTCGACTCTCGAGACAACAAAGCTGCTTCCCTCCATCCCCGTCGCCTGAGAGTCACCCACCCCACCCAGGCCTGTCTGCGAGACCCTCTCTCCCACCCCGGGGTTCCGGGCTCGGACAGGCGCCCCCCGCGGGACAGACGTCCGGGGAAGGCGGGCCACGGGCACCGGGGACTCTCCCCGGCTCCTTCAGGCACTGAGGGGGAAAGCGGGGCCGGGCTTCGGAGGAGTCCGGCCCGGGGGTCCCGCCGGGGGTCGTGGGGTCAGCGGGCGCCCCGCCGGCAGGCCGGGGAGGAGCGAGGGGCAGGGGCGGGGGGCGACGGGATGCAGACCGTCTAGCGCCAGCATGGAGGGGAAGTCCTTGCAGTTGGAGACGCCCGTGGAGTCGGTAACGCACATCTTCCAAAGGTTGGCCCAATAGGTGGCGGTGGTGATGACCGTGCCGTCGATGGTGGACACCTTCCAGTAGTCGGTGGGCAGCGTGGAGGACACCAGCACCCAGCCGGAGATGGAGACCATGAAGGCAATGATCTCCAACGCCGTGCTCGCCATGCCGCCCGCTGTAGCAGCGTTCGCTCTCGCGCACCTGCTCGGCGCCGCGACCCCCGCGCGCCCAGCCGGGCGGCTCCTCCCCCTCAGCCCCCGCCCACCCCGTCCCGCCCCGCCCCCTGCAGGCCCGGCGCTAGGGGGCGCGCGCGCGGACCCCAGGACGAGCCCTCTGGGGCAGAGAGGGCTCGCGGGGAGCTTTTACGGTCGCCACCTGGCTTCTCTCGAGCCAACTGGCCCGGCGCCCGCGGTCTGGAGGAACGCACGCCTGCGCGTCCCTGTGGCCCCCCTACCCCCCGCGCCCGCATCCCCGGGGCCGAGGCACAGCCGAGATCTGCTCTCCAGTTGGACAGACTGGCAGCCGGATGTGGACAACTTGCTGCGTTCGGGCCCTCTCCCCTCCCCTCCCCTCCCCAGCCCCTACCCATTGGCAATAGCTTGGCTTCTAGGATACCTTGTAAAAGCAGAGCAGAAAAAGCCTTTTGTGTGCCTGGAAAGGACACCAACTGCTAACGCAGCCCTCGGCCCGCTGAACTCCAAAGGTTTAGTGCCACGCTCTTTTGGGCGACCCAGTTCGGCTTGTCAAGGAGGGACCACTGCGGTTCTGGGCTCGAAGTCGGCCTTGCGCTAAAATTCTGCAGTTCCTTTTGACCCGGCGGTTTGCGGAAGGTCACTGTCAAGAGGTGCGTGGCACAAACCTAAGTTCAGAACAGCAGCCTATGGAGAGACAGGCTGCGTCGGGGCCTTGTTTACAGTCCTGGTCGTGACTGTTCCAGCCACAATGCTGGCCTGCTGATACCAACGTACTACATGTAGGAACACGTAGGACGTGCGTTTAAGACGTTTCTCCTGTGGGTCCGTTCCAGCTGCCAGTTGTGAGTCTCTTCTATGAGCCGATGGGCTGTCACAGCTGCTCTGTATCTTGTTTAACTTTTTTTTTACCACCTCCACCTTTTGCACCTAATTGAGGAATAAGCTCATTCCTTCATTGCTGTTTCAAAGCAAACTTAAAGATCAGGGTGTACTTTTGGCTCCAGAGTTCACATAGTTGAGCATAAATGAGAGAACCAAGACTCTGACTTTATTATGGGTTTATTATTTGTCCGTTTAAAGGTCTTGCAGTTCGTGGCATGAACTTTCAGGATTTACTTCTTCCCCAAAGTAACCAAGGTCTAAAACCTCTAAATCAGTTCTGCTATAATAACGCTAGTTGCTAACCCCCAAATTGCAGGGACACTTTGGTTCATTGTGAAGAGTTTCTCAATTCCCCTTTGTCACTTAAACAAAACAAAACAAAACCAAATTGGTACAGAATGAAATTAGAGGTGATTCAACATCTGTGAAGAAGAGAGGAGGTTGAATTACAGAAACATCAAAACAGATTTGGGAGGACCATTGGAGATTGTATGGATATACTCCACACTCAACAAATCATCCTATTTCTTTTTGAACTTTTGAATTTTATTTTATTTTTTATACAGCAGGTTCTTATTAGTTATCTATTTTATACATATTAGTGTATACATGTCAATCCCAACCTCCCAATTCATCCCACCACCACCACCCGCCCCCTGCCACTTTCCCCCCTTGGTGTCCATACGTTTGTTCTCTACATCTGTCTCTATTTCTGCCCTGCAAACCGGTTCATCTGTACCATATTTCTAGGTTCCACCTATATGTGTTAATATACGATATTTGTTTTTCTCTTTCTGACTTACTTCACTCTGTATGACAGTCTCTAGATCCATCCATGTCTCTACAAATGACCCAATTTCGTTCCTTTTTATGGCTGAGTAATATTCCATTGTATATATGTATCACATCTTCTTTATCCATTTGTCTGTTGAAGGGCATTTAGGTTGATTCCATGACCTGGCTATTGTAAATAGTGCTGCAATGAACATTGGGGTGCATGTGTCTTTTTGAATTATGGTAGTGGGATTGCTGGGTCATATGGTAATTCTATTTTTAGTTTTTTAAGGAACCTCCATGCTGTTCTCCATAGTGGCTGTATCAATTGATATTCCCACCAACAGTGCAAGAGGGTTCCCTTTTCTCCACACCCTCTCCAGCATGTTGTTTGTAGATTTTCTGATGACGTCCATTCTAACTGGTGTGAGGTGATACCTCATTTTAGTTTCGATTTGCATTTCTCTAATAATTAGAGATGTTGAGCAGCTTTTCATGTGCTTCTTGGCCATCTGTATGTCTTCTTTGGAGAAATGTCTTTTTAGGTCTCCTGACCATTTTTTGATTGGGTTGTTTGTTTTTTTAATATTGAGCTGCATGAGCTGTTTATATATTTTGGAGATTAATCCTTTGTCCATTGATTCATTTGCAAATATTTTCTCCCATTCTGAGGGTTGTCTTTTCGTCTTGTTTGTAGTTTCCTTTGTTGTGCAAAAGCTTTTAAGTTTCATTAGGTCCCATTTGTTTATTTTTATTTTTATTTCCATTACTCTAGGAGGTCAATCATCCTATTTCTAGAGATAATATTCAGTTCATGCTCTAACCTTCTGGACTTCAGATTCAGCGCATGACAAGGTGTGTGTTCTGGTTCTGTTTCATACTAACAGCCTTTTAGCAAGTTTTTGTTTCTACTGAGCCCAAATCTGGCTGTCTTTAACGTCCATCCAACTGCCATGATTTGCACTGAGATGACACAGGGTAAGTCCTACTTTTGGGCCATGCAGCAGCTCTTGGGAAGTGTGTTTGTGTGTGCATGGCCATCTCATGGCTTGTGTGAATAGGAATACGGGTGAAGACCCGTTTGCTTAGTGGGATGCAGACATAGTTCCACTACTGTGCTCCTCTTGGTCCCAGTTTGTCCTGTTGTGTCATGTTGGGTTCATGGGGGGGGTCAAGCTTAACACTAGCTTGGGAAGCACCTACCTAACCTCATCCTTCTCATCTTCCCTTATATTCAAGTGAGTCACCTTTGAGTACTGACAACAAGTGTGCTCTATTCTTTTGTATGATTTGCCTTTATAAAGTGCTTTTATTGTCTTGGTTTCTTGTCCTCCAGCATATTTCCACTATTATTTCTGTGCCATATTTCTTTCTGAATGATATGCTTATTTCTAATCCAATTTACTATTCAGAAAACACAAGAACTCATGAACCAGGACATTCCTATGGAGTTTCCTAAAGTTAAAATTTGCACAAATGTTGGTTTTATACTTTATTTCCTGGTCTTGTTTGAGTGTCTTTGTTTGCTTGTCTTCTTCATGGTAGTTTCTCACTAAAATTGTTGATTCATTTTTTTGCAAGACAAAACCCTGACTTACTTTTGACACAAAAAAGTCTAGTGTTGTGACCTTGAAGACTCACGCAGCTCCTAATTTATCAACAGATTGGTTGTAAATTCCATTGTTTGGAACCAAAGGTGCATTGTTTTACAAAAAGAACTGTGAAGACTGATTCAGTGTTTCAGACCATTCCCCCCAAATTTAACAGATAATGTAGTTTTACCTATTGTACTTAAAATATCCACAAACCCACCATTGCAACATAGCTTCCAGAGGAAACAAAATTCTGAATTCTAACTTGAACCTCCAGGAAAGACCCTCTCTCTGCTGCATCACCAGACCGTTTAAGCCAGGATCTCTGGAGCTGGCTCTGGTAGTGATTTTTCCAAAGCTTCTAAGGTACAGCCAGGTTGGAAACCACAACACTGATCAGCTGAGATGCATGTATATGTGTATAAACAGTCAATTAAGCAAAGCAGATGGTGTGTGTTATAGAGAAAAAGAATATTCATCTGTTGGTTGAAAAGTTTGAGAAAAGAAATATTCTTTTACTATAGAGATGGTAACACACAGCTTCAACTTAAAAGGGTTGAAAATACCACAAACAACCCATAAATTATGATCTGGGTGGCAGCACTATTAGTTCTTTTGCCAGCTGAAACAGACTAGGGTCGTTATGCCTGTGGACTTGATTAATTTTCTTTTATTCTCTGTCTGTTCGGTGAGGTTTGACAGCCCCAGACTTCTCTTCCCTGGCATATACTGCATATTAACTACAGAGGGTTACATTTAGAGCCCACAAGTGCCTGACCAAAGGATGAAAAAATGTTAAGTTTCTTTAATACCTAAAGATTATTATGTAAGGAATCAAGCATTTACTTTGGAATGTCTTGTATCTTAAGCTTTTCAAAACTAGTATAGTCAGAAGAAACCACAGAATCCAACATAAGAATGTCCAGAAAAGGAAAAGAGACCGAATAGATTTTTTAAAAAGAAGTAATGAATAAATGGCCTGTTTCACTTTAAGATTCTAGTCCCAAATAACCTTTGCAGCTGATCTGCAAACCCATTTACAGAGTACCTTTCAACTGATAAATACCTCTTTATTTTCTTTAGGATTCAGTTCACTGAAATTTTTATTTAACTATTCCTAACAAACCATTCTTAATTTAAATATAAAAGTGAATACAGTTAGAAAGTTACTTCTCCAAATTATTCAAAGTAACATCTTAATTAACAATAACTTGGCCTTTACAAAAAACTGTAGTTTTTTTCCAATATGAAAAGTACTAATTTATCTATAATAAATTTGACATGAAGACATTTACTGTCCTGAAATATATTCTGAGCCTTTCCACTTTTGAGACCTAAACCACTGAGATTTAGTGTTGGAAATTATTTCTTTGGCATTATTATGGTTATCAAGGAAAAATAGAGGATTCCCTCCCCCCCATGGTTGTTCAGGAGTGAAACCAGTTTAGCCGACTAAACCAGAGATTTGCAGAAATTCTTTACTTGATATTCAGCTCACCTGCCAAACAACACAGGTGTGCCTTTCAACAGCTCAAGAATTTTCTAAGCATCAAATTTGGTTTCACTATACATTAGCTCCTTCCTAGATTCCAGTGAGGTGGCATGCTGCTGATGAGGTGGGAAGAAACTAAAGTCCTGATAAATACAGTATTAACTAAAAAACAACTTCTCAGGATCCAAATATCATTAAAGAAGACATTAACACCGATACTAAAATAGTAAAATAGCATATCTGTATTCTTTTTCCTTCATTTTCCCTAACACTCTTAGTTTATCTTAATGCTCTACACTAATTCTATGATGCTTGTAACTACTTAGCATGAATGCTGCAGAGTGAGAGGAGTAGTTACGGGAATGGATACTCATGCTTATCACTGCATCATCGATCATATATGTGTGTGTATATTTATAAATTATTTTGAAAATTATAAGGAAATAAACAGTGTCTTATTTTGACATCTGGTACCCTTTGAGGCTGTACTGCATCAGAAGATGCCATATATATCTTATGAACTTGTCTTTCATACATTCATTTGAAACACACTCATTCCCTATTCTTGTGACCAAGCAGGACCCCCTCCCCCAGAGCCTCTGCTGTAGCTCCTCTCTGAAGTACTCAGATAATAGTATCTCATGCATCTTTCCTGAGTTTTTCAGATGCTAAAAACCACCACCAAATGGAATAAATTAACTATTTGATGAGCATGAGCCCGCAGGCCTACTGGCGCTTAAGGATTGATTAGCCACTCTGTTGTTAGCCACTCTGTTACCTCACCATCAACCAATCAGAGAATTGTGCACGAGATGATCACGTACCCTGTGACTCCACCCCCAACCTGGCCTTTAAAAATGCTTTGCTGAAACGCTTCCGAAGGTTTGGAGGTTTTGGGGGCGTAAGCCCTCTGTCTCATTGCATGGCTCTGCAATAAAACTTTCTCTGCTCCAAACTCCGACTTTTCCACGTTGTTCGGCCTCACTGTGCATTGGGCACATGAACTTGCACTTGGTGACATTCTGAGGTAGGTTAGGACTATCTAGATTCCTCCTGAGCACCTGGAGAGGTAAGTTTGGGGCCCCAGCAGCTCACAGCTGTCTTGGTGAATACTCCTCCAGCCTGGAAAGACTCTCACTCTGGGATGCTGGAACTTTCTAGGGCTTGCAGATGTGTTGGTTGTGTTTTGCTGGTCAGTAAGCATCTTATGAGTATTAATTCAACCTACCCACCCAGGTTGGGCAGCAAGTAAACCTATGTGTTTTAGGCAAGTCATTTAATTGCTCTGAGTTGTACCTTCCTCATTTGAAAAACGAAGGAGTTATTTTGGATGGTCTCCAAGACCACTTTGAACTCTAAGAATCTCTGACAAAAATCTCCCAGACAGGGGCTTCCCTGGTGGTGCAGTGGTTGAGAGTCCGCCTGCCGATGCAGGGGACGCGGGTTCGTGCCACGGAGCGGCTGGGCCCGTGAGCCATGGCTGCTGAGCCTGCGTGTTCGGAGCCTGTGCTCCACAATGGGAGAGGCCCACAACAGTGAGAGGCCTGCATACAGCAAAAAAAAAAAAAAAAAAAAAAAAAAAAAAAAAAAAAAAAAAAGTGGGTACTATTCCGGTTCACTCATGCTCTTTCATTTCCTTACCTCTCTTTAAAGTTATAAAATTACATTTTCCATAAAAGAGGTATTAGAGTTAGATTGACATGCAGTAAGTGAATAAGGGTGAACTGTATTGCAAATCTTAAAAATACAGAAAGTCTTCAGTAGGATGCCAACATGGTAGAGGTTGATGCTGAGAGCAGAGGAAGAGAAACCAGGCAGTGAGGGTGAGATTAGTTGGGGGTGGGGTGAGGTGTGTTCAAAGGGAGGTGAAGCAAAACTGAGAAAACTAGAATAGCAGTTAAATATAAAAGAGGCTGAACAACTACAAGACAAGAGGCTGAACAACTACAAGACAGGATAAGGGTAACAAATGCAAGGAGAAAGGAAAGGAACAAGAAATTAAAAGATACAAAAGAGATGGGAAGCCCCGGGGTAGGGATGGGACCAACCGGGGAAGAAGGTAGCACTGAGGAAAGAAGATGGGTGACCACTAAGGAGAAGTGGATAATGGTTTCCACAGCCTTCACCTCTCTATACTACTGTGTGCAAGGGGTTGGAAAGGCCACATTCTAGTGCCTGTTCCAAATGAAGAGACTTTCCCCTTCCCTGGGCCTCAGAATAGAGCTGGTGAGAACTTGATTCAAAGCACTCAGGAGTCCAGTGTTTACCATTTGGCTCACTTCATGGGAAAAATTTGTGGAAGTTTAAAATGAATAAGGGTCAAAAATGAAAGTTCTGGGCTTCCCTGGTGGTGCAGTGGTTGGGGGTCCGCCTGCTGATGGAGGGGGCACGGGTTCGGGCTCCGGTCCGGGAGGATCCCACATGCCGCAGAGCGGCTGGGCCCGTGAGCCATGGCCGCTGAGCCTGTGCGTCCAGAGCCTGTGTTCTGCAACGGGAGAGGCCAGAACAGTGAGAGGCCTGCGTACCGCAAAAAAAAAAAAAAAAAAAAAAAAAAAATTCTTACACAAACATACCCATAAACAAATAATTAATTGTGAGGTTTTTTTCAAAATGTAGACTTTCTTCTATTGTTGTCTAATTAAAATGGATATGGGTGCCTTTTAGGTACCACGTCCTGCATTCGTAGGTACTGCACTCATTTAATCGCAGCCCTATGAAGTAAGTACTATTTTCATTCCCACTGCACAGCTGTGGAAACTGGACCACAAGGAGATGCAGTAACTGGCTCTGAGAAGTGATGGGGGCAGTTTCAGCTTAGCCAGTGTAGTTCTAGAGTCTGCACTCCTTTGTCATCAGTCATTTGCTTTCTACCAAGACAGCACTTTGTAGATCATGTACTCAGTTAATATTCACTGAGTATAAAAACAAACACACACAAAAATAGAATAATTCTACATAATTTGTGTTTATCTTTATTTTTTAGGAGAATGGTTTTTATAATCAGAAACATTTGAAGAGGGTACCTAATTTCCTCATTTAATTTCATTTTGTGACTATATCTTGTAATAGGTGAATTGAAGTTCATTAATATGCTGCTTAACAATGTCCTGAGCAATGATAATTCATCATATCACAGTTTGTATCTAGAACATTTTTCTTAAGCTGTATATGTGTGTGCCTATGTATGTATATAGATATGTGTATATAAATATGTGTGTAGGCACACACACACACACACACACACAAAAAGGTCATTAGAGTATTCCTGTCTTCTCGTGCTTTAGATCCTGTACTGGGCTCTCAGCCAGTCGGAGCTAACACAGCTGACTTCAGTATGAATGCTTTAATGAGCACCCATCCTTCTACCTTGCTAGCCTGAATTGGGGGATTTCTGTGGTGTGTGTTTACTGTGCATGGCCTACGCTTCTTACGTTTGTTTTCTGATCAAAGTTTTGACCCATATTAGCTGACAAAAGGTGTGCCACAATTCAGATGTTAAAATGCAAGTTTTTTTTCCCCACTAGGTATTGCCATGTTGTTCCTGGAATGGCTGTACCCCATGACATGCTCACAGCAGTGCAGGATGGTTCTAGTTTTCTCATATTCTCCCCAAACTTACTTTATCTAACTACATAATTGTTACATTACTGTAAAACCCAAGTTTATCTATCTCCAAAGTTCATGTTCTTCTATTTAAATAAGTCATCCAAGTTTTGAAGACATTCAAAGACATGTTTTTAAAGATTAAACATAGAAACACTGTAAATTTGCAGACATTACTGTATCCAAAGTTAAAAGATAAGTCATTATCTGAATATTTTTTGGTCCATTACTATTTATTGTTATCCTCAGCCTCCTCTTACCTGATTGTAAGAGAAAAATAGGGGTGGGTAAGAGAAATTTGGCATATTGCACTGAGGTGTCAGAGAAACAGGTATATATGTGTGTACATGTGTTTGTGAGTGTATCACGTACACAAAGGGCTAAAGGAATAGAGGCTAAGAGATGAAAGTAGAAGGGAGACAAGAGTGACATGTAATAACAAAGGAAGATGTTTTCTCTGTAAAACATTGATTGGAAGTGAAGGTGATAAGGGTAAATGGCAAAGGGATTTTTAATATAAGCTTGTATGTCTGTGTGGAATGAGTGGGGAGGCGGGACCTCTGACCAGCTCCTGCTTCATCGGGTCTCTTTAGCCATCTCCATATATAGACATATATGTCTGAGCATTGGAGATTTAATGCATCTAAAGAGCAATATTAGTGCTGTTCTTGTGTGTTTGGGTTGATGAGGAAAAGGTAGAACACAATGACTGAATTAGGCATTTGGGTCATGTCAGCATGACCAACTTCTTTGCTTTTCTTGTTTCGAGTTAAATTGTCCAGGTGTTGGGAAAGAAACTTGTAACCACAATCTCCTCCTCACCAAGTAGTGTGTTTTAATTGCCAGGTGTGCCCCAAATGCAAGTTTTCTTGCCCACTGATTTTTGCCTTCCCTTTCCTCTACCATATCCTTGAAGGCAACCCCAGCAGCCAGGGAACTTGCTGGAGGTGACTTTAAGGAAACGACTGAGAAAACAGAGGTGATCAGAGACGTTGAACATCACTGAAGCCTGGGATGAATGACCAATTACGGGAATAGTGGCCTAAAAAAGCGACAGCCAGGAAGTTGTTTTGACTTCTAGGGGTTTGAAGAGATTGGAGGAGTCAGTGTAAGAGGTTGGGATTCACTGCTGTGAGAAGATTAAACAGCCCGTAGAGTTCACCTGAGCTCACCCAGGTTTTGCTCCTGTTTCGAAAACAGCATTATTCACTCGTTGAAATGAGTGAATAACGCATTTATTGAGTGCCTGCTACGCTCCAGGCATCATTCCACACAATGTAGACACGGTGAACAAAACACACAAAATCTCTGCCCTAACACATCTGACATTCTACTGGAGGAAACAAATACAAGGTACAAAAACGATTTAGTATAGCAGATGATATATCCTAAAGAGAAAACATAAGCCCGCAGGGAAAGGGAATGTTATGCAAAGTGTGTGGCGTGGGTAGGTGGGTTAAATTTTGGTTAGGTGGCCAGAGGAGCCCTCCTTGAGAAGATGACTTTTGGGTAAAGACCTGACAGAAATGAGGGAGTTAGCCGTGTGGATAGTTTCAGGCACAGCATTTCTGGATTGCGAGCACATCTGACCTGAGCAACACTGGGGAGGCTGGAGTGGCTGCAGCAGAGGGAATGAAGGAGAGGGTAGTGGGAGGGGAGGACAGAGAGGTAACGGGGTGTCTGCGTGTGTCCATGTGTCTGTGTGTGTCTGCTTGTGGGGGGGGCAGGGGTGTATGTAAATCTGGGCAGCTCGTGGACAGCCCTGTAAGTCCTCATAACAACTCTGGCTTTTACACTGAGTGTGACGGGATGACATTGGCAGGAAGAGAGGGGATATCAGACTTGGGTTTTAGGATCACTCTGAGAAGAGCCTGAAGGCAAGTCAGTGCAGAAGCAAGGACACCTGTTGGGAGGTGAGTTTAATAGTCCAGCTGAGTGATGATAGTGGCTTTGACCAGACTGGAAATGGGATGGTAGGAAACGTCAGATTTTGTCTTTTGGATCTATTTGGAGGGTAGAGTTGACAAGATTTTGCTGATGACTGGCTGAGATGTATGAATGAAAAGGAGAAATCAAGGAAGACACCAGGGGTTTGACCTCAGCCATTGGAAGGATAGAGTAGTTTCCTGAGATGAGGAAAGCTCTAGATGAGCAGATTTGAGGTGAATATCAAGAGTTCATTCAGTTTTAGACATGTTGAGTTTGGGGTGCCCAGTAGACATCCAGGAGGAGAAGCCAAGTAGACAAATGAATCTACAAGTTCAGGGCAGAGGTTCAATCTTACAATGTACACTTTGGAGTCTCCTGTGGTTAGGTGGTATTTAAACCATGGAACTAGCCAGATCCTCTCAGGCAGGAGTGTAGATAGAAAAGAAAGAGTCTAGGAGGCAGGGAAGAACCAACAAGACTGAGATGGCACAGCCACCTAGGTCAGAGAAAAAACAGGAGAGACAGTTCTGGAAGGCATGTGAAGAAGCTGTTTAAAGAGGAAGAAATGGAGTGATGTCAGGCAATGCTGAGGATGCAAGCCACGGAAGACCTGAAAAAGAAAGACCACGGAGGTCCTGGAGGTCCTTGATCGGACCTGATTTGTGGAGAACGTGGGGCAAAAACCAGATGGGAGGGGCTTCCCTGGTGGCGCAGTGGTTGAGAGTCTGCCTGCTGATGCAGGGGACACGGGTTCGTGCCCCGGTCCGGGAAGATCCCACATGCCGTGGAGCGGCTGGGCCCGTGAGCCATGGCTGCTGAGCCTGCGCGTCCGGAGCCTGTGCTCCGCAACGGGAGAGGCCACGACAGTGAGAGGCCTGCGTACCGCAAAAAACAAAACAAAACAAAAAAACAGATGGGAGTAGGATCAGTGAACGGTGGGAGGGAGAAATGCAACCAGGAAGAGAAAGCAGCTCTTTAGAGAGAGGAGAGAAACGGCGCAGGGACTGGAAGGAAAGTGGGATCATGAAAGGCTGTTCTTTTTTTTAATTTTTTTTTTTTTTTTTTTTTTTTTTTTTTTTTTTGCGGTACGCGGGCCTCTCACTGATGTGGCCTCTCTTGTTGCAGAGCACAGGCTCCGGACGCGCAGGCTCAGCGGCCATGGCTCATGGGCCCATCCGCTCCGCGGCATGTGGGATCTTCCCGGACCGGGGTACGAACCCGTATGCCCTGCATCGGCAGGCGGGCTCTCAACCACTGTGCCACCAGGGAAGCCCCCAAATTTTGTATTTAAGATGAGAGAAATAACCACATTTTAGGGCTTCCTGTTGGCCTGTAAGGTGCCTTTGCATGAATTCAAAAAAGGTTCCCTTTCCCCTGTGTATCTGCAATCCCACACCAGGGCACGCAGCTGGGAGAGCGGAGTGTGGGCCTCGAGTCCCACACCATAAGCAGCCACTGTGCTGTCATGTGGTTAAACACTATACGAAATAGAATTCTATAAAAATAGTTTAGATGGAGCTTTTCCATCTATATTTATGTCTATTTGGCTTTGTACTAAAATACAAATTGGTTCCAGGACCGCAGATACCAAATCTGCGATCGCTCAAGTCTAGTAGTCTGCCCTCTGTATCCGTGGATGGGCAACCCACAGATCCCAAGGGCCAACTGTCTAAGTCTTAGTTTGATGTCATTTAAAAACAATATGGTACACATGTTCTACAGTTCTACAAAATGGGAGTTAGAAAGTACTTTGAAGATTATTTAATTCAACATTTTACAGATGAGGAGACTGGAGTCCATAAATGACTTCTTAATGTATCTTAAACTATAGAATGTATATTGGAATATTGTATCAATTGGAATAACATGTTGTGTGTGTTATTCTTCAAACGTGTGAATTCAAAAAATGATCCAAGTTAAAGAAAAATCTGAATTATATTCAAGGTTTGAATACTTAAAAGTTGAAAACTATTGTATTTCATACAGGTTCTCCTCAGTGATGTATTAGTGCCCATAAAATATTTAACAAGTATGTTACTAGGAGGGTTTTTTGTTTGTTTCAGGTTAATGCAGAGTCATCTCTACAAATGGTGTTTGAATAGTAACATAAAAAAAGGGAAATAACAATGGAATTGTATGCTGATAATAAGGTAGACAGGTAGTAGACACACCTCTTTCTGTGGTTCAAAGCCATAGCTGTTTCTATGTTTGATTTGGGTTTGTGAAGAGTTAGTAAAAAGATGTAAAGAACAAAGTTGATGTCATGTTTTGCCTACAATTATTATAACTGCCACGCCTCTAGGATTTCGGACATAAATCTTTCTGACAAATATGCCCTCAGATGACTACTTCCCCACATATAATTCATCCATATATGTAATCCTATAGAATTAAGCAATGTTTTGTTTTCCAATCAAAACAGTACATGAGGGCTTCCCTGGTGGCGCAGTGGTTGAGTCCGCCTGCCGATGCAGGGGACGTGGGTTCGTGCCCCGGTCTGGGAAGATCCCACATGCCGCGGAGCGGCTGGGCCCGTGAGCCATGGCCACTGAGCCTGCGCGTCCGGAGCCTGTGCTCCGCAACGGGAGAGGCCACCAACAGTGAGAGGCCCGCATACACCAAAAAAAAAACAAAAAAAAACAAGACCTAGCAAGTAGTTGTAGTTCTGTCACTACTTTGTTAACTTACATGTACTGTACTTGGGTCCATTTTTCTATCTAAAAAGTGAGTGGATTAGAGAGAGTCTGTAAAATTCTGCATAGCTCCAACAGTGGAGGAAATTAAAAATGCTGTGGGAGAATATTGTTTCCGCCTCCTTTTCAGACAGTGCTGACAAGGCGAAAACCAGAAGGAATGGGAGAGACAGAGAACGAGAGAAATAGGGTTGAAAAGAAGGTTCAAATACGGAGCAATAATGGCTAGTGTGATGGCGTCATTGTACACATATGGAGCCAGCAGCAGGGTTAGAATCACCGAGAAATCTTTCTCACCACTCCAGAGATTTACCCTTCAGTTCTCAAATTCTGCTCAAGTTTTGTTCATCTTTACCCCCAACTGTCCCACTTCCTCCTAGTTATGTTCACTTGCTTCTGTTTGCCTCTTTTAACTGGAAGCCAAGAACAGTAACCTACAGCCTGGTCACTCACTCCCTGTCCCCAGTAGTGTTAGAAAGAAAGGCAGGGTGGGTTTCGGTTTTATGTGCACACCGTCTGATCCCCTTGGGTCTATTCTAGGATGTCGGTGCCTATGTTTATTTTCATGGCTGGAATTAAGCAATTTGTAGAAGGTCCTACAGAAGGTTAATGACAGAGGACCCAGGGTTAGCATGCACAGCTGCTGATTTCTCAGCGTGGGCCCTGGGCCTCCGGGCCCTGTGGCTGCTCCACACGGCGTTCCAACTCACGCATTTGTCAGCTGCAGGGAAGTTCCTCTGCCCATTTTTGTGAACACATCCAAGAGAACTTAAATACCAACACCTCGAAACTTTAGAAACACCACCTATCTCTTTCAGTTTTAAACAAAGTGTCATAGGGTAGTAGACTGGTATTGTCTCTGTCGGTGGGGAGAAGCAAGTTTCCAACAAACATGAAACGTCTCTCCAGCTCTTAAGTTAGAGACGTGATCATATTTTTACAGGTAACAAAGGGAGCCAACTCTAAAAATCAATATCATTTCTTGCAGCCACTAACCAGCATCTAATCTTTGTTTAGATTTTCCCCCCCAAAGGCTTCATATATGCTATGTGTTTCTTATCTTATTTAGACTAGCAATTAAAAGTAATCTTTTGTAATTTAATATACATCCTGCTAGATTTCAGTGGTAAACCGTTCTTAATGGTAAATGTTCTTCAAAGGATCAAGAATATCCTTCGGAAGCTTGATAAGAACCAAAGGAATCATAGTCATTTGAGTTCAAAATAATGGGCATCTTCTTAGTTCCACAGTTTTTCTCAAAAAAAAAAAGAATGTAAATCTTGTCATGACAGTATTCTGGAACGGTAGAAAATGTAACTTCCATAAGAAATAGAACCATCCTGTAATTAGCTTTTATTCCCCATTTACCTTTATGTATAATTAATGCTCTTAAATAATGCAACAGCTTTCTTTCAGCTGTGCATTTCTAATTGAATATTTTTTATTAATTAATTTATTTATTTATTTATTTATTTTGTGGTACACGGGCTTCTCACTGTTGTGGCCTCTCCCGTTGCGGAGCACAGGCTCCAGACGCGCAGACTCAGCAGCCATGGCTCACGGGCCCAGCCGCTCCGCGGCATGTGGGATCTTCCCGGACCGGGGCACGAACCTGTGTCCCCTGCATTGGCAGGCGGACTCTCAACCACTGCACCACCAGGGAAGCCCTAACTGAATTTTTTTAAACTTTTATAAAGTCAGATTCATTTTATAAACAGATTGATTTCGCTCTCTGAGCTTTACACCAGTGAATGTGGCATACCTTTTAAAGTCATGTACCAACTAGAAAATGATCATTTCAGGGAAGATGTATTGAAAAATGCATATTCCCAAATGTCTCAGTAGAAATACTGCATGTGAAAACAGATTCAAAATCCAGTCCTATCACCAGGCTCCTCAGCCTTTCTTCTGTTACTGTTGTAAGACGTACTTGTGTCTTAGATGCCTTTGTACCCTCCGTTTTCACATAATTGTCCCCAAACATTTTTGGTGGTTGATTGATCTGGTTTTCATTGTTGAAGGGCGATGCAAAGTTTCAGAAATGTAACAAAGTTTGGCATGACTAAATGAGTATTTAAAAATCGCCTTGATAGTCTATAGGAATGAAATATAAGGGGGTTTGGGTGTTGCCATAAGGGGTAAAGCAGAACAAGGGTGTTGGCTGTGTCCGGGGCAGAGGAAGAGGAGGAGTCATGGGCCCCCAAAATCCAGAAAAGAGAATGTGGTAAAGCTGTGCCCTAGAGAAGATGAGATTGAATCTTAGGGTCAGAAAAGGAAGCTGGAAAAGATGCAGCATGGGAATTTCAAGGTGAGCACACACACAGACCTTGCAGTCAGATAGGGTGCATGATGAAGGGAAGTTTGGCCGGTCACAAGCAGAAATCAGCATGATGACTCAAATTATAACACTCTATGATCATAACGAGGATAGGTATGAGCGCTTATTAATTCTTGGAAATAATCTGGCAATGGGTCGGAGATTTGTAATTAAATGAAAACTGGAAATAATGCTTGGTTATTGTTGCCATGTTGGTTCCCTATCAAAAATGTATGCAGATCAGGCTTCCCTGGTGGCGCAGTGGTTGAGAGTCCGCCTGCCGATGCAGGGGACACGGGTTCGTGCCCCGGTCCGGGAAGATCCCACATGCCGCGGAGCGGCTGGGCCCGTGAGCCATGGCCGCTGAGCCTGTGCGTCCGGAGCCTGTGCTCCGCAACGGGAGAGGCCACAACGGTGAGAGGCCCGCGTACCGCAAAAAAAAAAAAAAAAAAAAAAAGTGTATGCAGATCTTGGCAATGTCCTTTTAGACTGGTACGTAAAGAGGGACTGAATTCGGCTCTTGCTCTCACTTAGCTATTTGTATGTTTCTACTAGAGGATAGAGTTGTGTCCTAAGTAATAAAACCACCAGTGACTAATCAATTAGCAAACAAAGTTTCAATGATTCTCTACTGTCATTGGTTTTCATTTTTAGGAGCTAGAAATCAGTTAAAATAGTGGTGTTTTCCCTGGGTAAGTGTTCATTGTGAGCATGCACCAGCAAATTATCTGGCCGTCAGGGGATCAGAGAGATAGAGGCTGGAATTTGGAATCCAAGCCAGTTACAGAATAAGCTGATAAATGCATACGGCCTTCAAGTTTGGAAGTGCACAGTTGAAGTTGTACCTTAATTTATACATTTTAAGTACAGGCTCTGGTTAAACAGATTTCTGTTAAATAAGGGATGCCTATAGTACATTACCACCATTGCATTTTCCTTCTGTTTTTCTCTTTTTTTTTTTTTTTTTGGTGGGGGGACCGCACCATGCATCATATGGGATCTTAGTTCCCTGACCAGGGATCAAACCCGCGTCCCCTGGACGAGGGGAGACTTAACCGCTGGAAGAGTGGAGTCTTAACCGCTGGACCGCCAGGGAAGTGCCTTCTATTTCCATAACCTGAATTTATGAAGCCCACCAGTACTTCAGCACATTTGGCACATCATTCCCCTGAGAAAGTGTATACAAATCGCAGACCCCACCTGAGGGAATAGCTGAGATCGGAAATCACATTATCCCTTGTTCACAGTCAGACTGCTTCTTGCATGTAAGAAGAGCTGTATATACCAAGTGTTCAAAATATGAACAATTCCAGCTATGGCCAAAGAACCCAAAACAACAACAAAGAAACCCCATGATTACCTAAGAACCACCCACACACAGGGTCTGAACTATATTGCTTCACGGTCATTCTTTTTTTAAATTTTTATTTATTTTTAATTATTTTTTTGGCCGCGCCTCACAGCATGTGGGATCTTAGTTCCCCGACCAGGGATCAAACCCGTGCCCTTTGCAGTGGAAGCACGGAGTCTCAACCACTGGATCACCAGGGAAGTCCTTCACTGGTCATTCCTGAAGCCAGTGGTAGAATGGAAACACACCCTAAAATTAGAAGATTGCGAACAAACTTATTTTAATCCCATTTAATGTTGAATTTGAAAATGTCAGCTTAATTTGATTTGGCTACCCAAAATAGAAAAACGTTAGCTTCGACTTATTTCTTTACTTCAGCAATAGTCTGGCTCTTCTCTGAAGCTCCTCTGAAGAAGCAAAAGGCTCTTAATTCGCACTCACACAATAGGACTTAATTCATATGCACATGCCACCGGAATAACCTTTCTGCATTAAATTACAGCAGGTGTGAAATTTAATTTTGATTTTGCTACTGGGAGCAAACGAATTTTGTGAACTACTGTACTATATTTCATGAAAAATGTGCGCCCTCTTTTGGATAAAGAGCGTTAAGACATCTCAATGTGAACTTTAAGTCAATGGCTTGAAAATAAACAGTTTTGTTTTAAAAACTGTGGGAAAAGAGAAGAAAGAACAGATGTGACAGGCACTGCAGAGACAGCTCTAACGGCGCTGCAAGGCAAAGAGTTTGCGACCGTAACGCGGAAGTGGTCATCTGGGGGCCCCAGAGTTAGGGGTTTCCTGATAATACTGCTACTACGACTATTAATTATCATAGTTATTACTGTGAATCCAGCATCGTACAAAATGCTTTATATAATGATCACTTTCTGAAGAATTGAGAACTGATTTGGTTTCAGTTCTTCAACAGTTTGACATAAATAGTTCTTTTTAAAAAAGTTTACTGAAGACGTTCGTAAGGTTGGCTGGAATATAATGTAACATGGGTGGACCGGTTGACCTACCATGTCCCTTCCAGCCTAAGATTCTACGATCCTGTAAACATTTTCTTTCTTTTGACTTTAAGAAATATTTTCTTGAATTTATTAACAAGCTATCTTGGCAGTAGATTCATATTGTTATAACAGTGTGTGGGTTTTTTCCTTTCCTATTGAGAGGAAAAAAACAAAACCAACATTTCCTGTGTGTTTTCCTGTGTAACCTTCTATGTAAGAGATGCTGCTAATGGCTGGGGATATGATTGGAGTTAAAAAGGGAAATACAGTTTATTTGTCATGGAGTTTAAAATCTAGGAGAGGAAACACACAGTACTCAAAGGCTCCCTCCAGTGACCGTAGAATTATGAACTGAGTCAGTGCTCTGGGATAAAGGACTACTGTCCTCTGAAGCTGTGTAACGAAGAACCTGATCTGTGCTCTGGGTCAGGGAGAAAGTTCCTGAGGAAACGGGCTGGAGCTAGGACTTGATGAATGAGGTGGAAGGTTCCTGTGTGGTGTAAGGAGAGCCCTGCAGACGGAGCCAACAGTCTGTGTAGGGACCCATGGTGGAGGAAGTGACAGCAAGACCAGTGTGGAGGGACCAGTCCCAGCTGGGTTAGCTGCCAGCACTGCTAGGCCTTGACGACTTGGCTGGGCATTTTGTGTATTTACCCTTCACCTGCATCGCCTCTAGGCCTGAACTTTGCTCCATTCTTCAGGGCTGCCCAATGAGAGTAAGGCCCCTGCAGGTAAGACCTAGGTCTTCCATATCTTCTCATCCCACAGGGTGTGCTTGTAGTGAATGCTTAATTTATCTGACCTAAGGGTTTTCCCTTCCACCTTCTTATACCTCCACAATTACTGGAAGACACTCAAAAATACCAACCTGAATTATCTTTTAATGGATTGAACAAATTCATCACTTATTTATTTATTTTTATAAATTTATTTTATTTTTGGCTGCCTTGGGTCTTCGTTGCTGCGCACGGGCTTTCTCTAGTTGCGGCGAGCAGGGGCTACTCTCCGTTGCAGCGTGTGGGCTTCTCATTGTGGTGGCTTCTCTTGTTGTGGAGCACGGGCCCTAGGCACACGGGCTTCAGTAGTTGTGGCACATGGGCTCAGTAGTTGTGGCTCACAGGCTCTAGAACACAGGCTCAGTAGTTGTGGTGCACGGGGTTAGTTGCTCCGCAGCATGTGGGATCTTCCCGGACCAGGGCTCGAACCCGTGTCCCCTGCATTGGCAGGTGGATCCTTAACCACTGTACCACCAGGGAAGTCCCCATCACTTATTTATCATCAAATAGTCTCAGCAGAAAGCAATTCTGCAAAATAGTATTAGGAAGGTGGTATATCTAAAGACCACTGGAAGACCAAATCTTTTAAAAATCTACCTTCTTTTTTTCTCAACATTTTCTTATGAAAATACATAAATATATAGCAACATTGAAAGAATTTTACTGTGAACACCCACTGCTGTGGATTTTTTTTTCTTCTTCTTTTTCAAGCTTCTATTTTTTTCTTTTTCACTGCTGTGGATTGAATTGTTTCCCCCCTCCCTCTAAATTTTATGTTAAAGCCCTAACCTGCAGTGTGACAGTATTTGGATTTGGAGGAAGGGCTTCTGGTGGTAATTAAAGTTAAATGAGGTCGTAAGGGTGGGCCCTAATCCGATAGAATTAATGGCCTTATCAGAAGAGGAAGCACAATCTCTCTGCCATGCCAGGACACACTGAGAAGGCATCTGCAACCCAAGGGGAGAGTCCTTGATAGACACCTACCAACGGTGCTGTCCCTTGATCTTGGACTTCCAGTCTCCAGAACTGTGAGACAATAAATTTTGGTGGTTTAAGCCACCCAGTCTCTGGCATTTTGTTAAGGCAGCCTAAGCTGACTAATATACCTATGTATTGTACCCACTACCTGGATGCTACCATTAATATTTTACTTGCTTTTCTCCCTCTTTTTTCTCTCTCTTTTCCCACGCTTCTCTCCCTCTCTCCGTCCTTCAATCCATATTATTTTTTTTGGAGCAGTTAGAGTAAATTGTAGCTATCAGTACAATATCTCCTAAATACTTCAACATGCTTATCATTAGCTAGAGATTAAAAGGTGTTTTTCTTTTGCTGTAAAATTTAAATACAATGAAATGCATACATCTTAAGTGTACATTTACTGACTTTTGACACTGCACAGATTTTGTAAGCAAAACAAGCCCCTACTGAGATATAGAATACTACCTTCTCTCAGGAAAGTTCCCTCATACCTCTTCCCAGTCAATCCCCACCCCACCATTTTTCTTATTTTTTTCCACAGTAGATTAGTTTTCTCTGTTCTAGAACTTTATCTAAATTGAGTGAAATAGTATGTGTTCTTTTGTATGAGGCTTCTTTCATTCAGTATATTTTTAAGATTCATCTGTGTTGTAAGTTTAAGCCCTTCCTCCTTCCTTCCTTCCTTCCTCTCTTTCTCGCTTTCTTTCTCTGAACAGTATTCCATTATCTGGAGGTATCACAGTTTCTTTACACATTTTTTTTTCACAGATGAGCATTTGGGCTGTTTCCACTTTTGAGTTATTACAAATAATGTGCTATGAATATTCTTGCACGAGTCTTTTTGTGAACATATGTTATCATGGGTAAATAGGATCAGAATTACTGGCTTATAGAGTAGGTATGTATTTACTTTTGTAAGAAATTACCTGACTTTTTTCCAAAGCATTGTACTATTTTACATTCCCACCAACAATGTATGGGAATTCCAGCTGCTATACCTCTTTGCCAACGTTTGATGTTATCAGTATACAGGGATATGTCATTGTGGTTTTAATTTTCATTTCCCTGATGACTAATGATGTTGATCACAACTTTGTGTGCTTATTACCCTTCAAACCTTTCTTGTGTGAAGTCTCTGTGAAAATCTTTTGACCATTTTTTATTGGGTTATTTCTCTACTGTTGGAGTTCTTTATGTAGTCTTCGTACCAGCCCTTTGACAGATATATGTTTAGTGAATGTTTACTCTCAGTGTGTGGCTTATTAAAGTCATCTTGG
Organism: Mesoplodon mirus; assembly: GCF_964341445.2. Classification (NCBI taxonomy): domain Eukaryota; kingdom Metazoa; phylum Chordata; class Mammalia; order Artiodactyla; family Ziphiidae; genus Mesoplodon; species Mesoplodon mirus. Next base: position 64,469,152 of record NC_138993.1, on the reverse strand, counting down.
ATGAGCAGAAGTTTTAAATTTTGATGAAGTCTAGTACATGATATAATATGTAATATAATGTATATCCCCCCTTCTCTGACAGTTATTGCTTTTTGTGTGCTGTTTGAGACACCTTTGCCTCACCCCAAGTCATGAAGATGTGCTCCTATATTTTCCTCTAAAACTTTATGGTTTTAGCTTTTCTATTTAAGCCTATGATTTACCTCTAATTAATATTTGTGTGTTTGGTGTGAGTTCGGGGCAAGGTTTATTTTTCATATGACTCTCCATTTACTTCACCATTTGTTTAAATTCCTATTGCTTTGGTGCCTTGGTTGAAAATCAAATGCTTGGGTCAATGTAGGTTTACTTACTATCTTTTTTTTTTTTTTTTTTTTGGGTGTGTTGGGTCTTCGTTTCTGTGCAAGGGCTTTCTCTAGTTGTGGCAAGTGGGGGCCATTCTTCATCGCGGTGTGCGGGCCTCTCACTATCGCACCTCTCTTGTTATGGAGCACAGGCTCCAGACGCGCAGGCTCAGTAGTTGTGGCTCACGGGCCTGGTTGCTCCGCGGCATGAGGGATCTTCCCAGACCAGGGCTCGAACCCATGCCCCCTGCATTGGCAGGCAGATTCTCAACCACTGCGCCACCAGGGAAGCCCTATTTACTATCTCTTTAAAAATGTAAATACTGAGCAATCAACATCCAGAAGTGTCTTTCTTAAAGATTATCTCTTTCCTTAACCTGTACATACCATAATCTGAATAAGAATTTCATAAGGAGGATATAGTGACTTCTAATAGAGTATTAGGAAAATTGAGACCCTGTAACTTTAAAGTATGAATCAGCTTCTCTCTCTTTCAGGAATTTCACATTCATACTGATAATCAAATATATTGGAATCCTTATTTGAAAATAAAGAGGGCCTTACCATGCAAAATAACTAGGTTACTGCTATTATATCCTAATTTAAAGTTCACCATATTTTATTATTTAATCAAGATGATCCATTTTCTCTTATTAGAGTCTGATGCAGTTGAATGGCAAGGGATGTTTCTAAGAAATTAGTATAGGAACTTAGGTAAGTGATTTCCTTTATTTTCTATTTTTAAAGAAATGTATGAAAGAAAAAGAAAACTATGTATGAGGTTGGATGTTCACTAGATGTACTGTGGTGATCATTTCACAATATACACAAATATTGAATCACTATGTTGTATATCTGAAATTATTATACCTCAAGAAAGAAAGAAAAAAGAAAGTAATTCTTAGTTCCTATTGCACTGGGACCCTGTAAAGATAAGGGAGTTCAGGGAAATACTGTAGTGAAACATATGGATAGAAAAGTCAAAAAATATATAGTATGAGATAGTTGAGAAAAAGAAGGTGTTTTCATAGAACATCCGTGTAGCAGGTATTCCCCTTTACAAGTGTAAAAGCTTGTAACCAGTGTATTAGCACCCTCCTTTATGTGAGAAGATAGAAACACACAGCTCCTTTAGACTGGAGGGAACAGACTGTCAGTCTTTCTTGGCAGCCTCTGCTAAGACCTGCCAACCCAGGTGGATTTGCCTGCTCTCGACTCCAGTAATTCAATAGCCTCTTTCCTTCCCGTAAGGATTGCCTGACCACTTACACCCTGCCGTGAGTCTTTGTCTCATGTCACTCATAAATGCCATGGTTTAAGCACAAAGAGTTTTAACATCCTTCACATCCCAAAATAAACAGCAGCTCTGGAAATGTCATAAGGCTTTCATTGTACAGGAAGTGGATTTAAATAACGCACGGGGCACTGTGGAAACTCTCTGATCCTTCCCCCACCCTCCAGTTTTCAAGAACAGACCAATGTAAGTGATTGGAAATAACATACTTTCTAGTTGGGTGTTGATGGACATTAAACATCATTATATGAATGTGTCCTGATGTTTTAGTATACGAGATTTTTGCACTTCTTGTGTCTTTTTAAGTATAACAAACTCGGTGTTTTAAATAATGCAAGTGATCTTCCATAGCAATTACAGTGGATTTGACTCGAGGATAATTTACAATGTTTTCCTCACCCTAATTATCAGAAACAGTACCAAATGATCAGATCTAATAAGCTAGTTTTAAGGGAGAGCTATCTCTTGCTGAACCAAGAAATAACAATGTTAAACACAAAACTATTTGAAACAAATAACAGCACAGAATCCTAATTGTATCTATTACTTGTATACAAGCCCTGGATATGACCAGGGATTTTTGCACACTTCATGCAGAGAAGTGGGGAAAGAAAAAAGATTATCAGTGTCCTACAAAAGACTTTTGAGGAAGGGAAAAGGACCACTTGTGCATGAATGTTGCCCTCATGAAGCCAAAAATAATAAAAGTTACAGGAAAGCCAGGTGACTAAATTATTCCAGCCTGGAGGCAGGCTCACCTAGAAGCTAAGAATTCTACTGTGACGTACTAGAGTTCTCAGTGCCCTTGACAGTACCAAAAAATAACGTATTAATAAAGCTAATGGTTCTTAACAATTCCTTTCAAGTTCTGTTTTCTGTGTAACATGGCACATTCTTTTGAAAGAAGCGTGTTTATTCACTTCAATTAGTTGGAAATCTCACTCGCCATGGAAGAAATATTTCACGAGATCTGATGGAAACATTCCCAATCATGGAAAAAGAAAGCACCCCCTAACTTACTGGGTGAAGAAATAAATCTATAAGGAAAGCAAGAAGAGATTTTAATAGTTTGAGTTTCCTTCTCCTGATTATTTTGAGGACTTTGTTTTTCAATTTAGAAATGTATAGGTATAGCATGTGTCCACAGAATCACATTCACACAAAAAGGAAAAAACTAGGTGTGCGCAGTAATATCTCACTGAATCAACCAGTTCTACATTTAAAAAAAAAACTTTGTTTCCAGCTTTGTTTCAAAAAGAAATGTCCCGGGCTTCCCTGGTGGTGCAGTGGTTGAGAGTCCGCCTGCCGATGCAGGGGACGCGGGTTTGTGCCCCAGTCCGGGAAGATCCCACATGCCACGGAGCAGCTGGGCCCGTGAGCCATGGCCGCTGAGCCTGTGCATCCGGAGCCTGTGCGCCACAACGGGAGAGGCCACAGCAGTGAGAGGCCCGCGTACAAAAAAAAAAAAAAAAGTTAAACATAGAATTACTATATGACCCATCAGGCTCCTCTCTTAGTTATATATGCAAGAGAACTGAAACCATGTTCACACAAAAACTTACATACGAATGCTCTTAGCAGCATTGTTCATAATAGCCATATGGTGAAAATAAACCAAATTTCCATCAACTGATGAATGGATAGACAAAGTGTGAAACTGGGAAACTAGGAAGGAATGAAATTGTTGTTATTCATGGACTACATATGATAGTCTGTACAGAAAATCCAAGATAATCTACAGATAAGTTATCAGTATTACTAGAAAAGGTTAACAAGTTTGTGGAATCCAAAGTCAACATTTTAAAAATTAACTGAATTTCTATGTAAATGTAGCCAACAGTTAAAAAAAATGGAATTTCTCCATGGAAAAATAAAAACATCAAATAACTAGAAATAAAGTTTAAGATAAATTTCAAGATCTTTATGCAGAGAGCCTTAAAATATTATTGAATCAAATTAAAGATGAAAATAAAAGCATATGTCATCAGTCCTGACTTTTCGTGGGAACTGGGACAAGAATACAATGGAGGGCTGCATATCATATGTCTAAATATTTTAAAGTTACGAATGTAGCCAACAAATGGTTAAATATATTTGCCTGCATTGACAAATGTATGTTTACAACTACCTGGAAAGCCAGATAGTTTGGACTCTTCAGAATTCTTTGCTGGAATGTAGCCCCTCATTCACAGCCTACATGCTTTCCCCAGTCCCCCTTTCTCTTTGTACCCTGGCTCCATCTTATACCATACCAGGAAGGAGTTGCATGCGCATGTGTGGACACACCAACCCACACATCCAAGTTCCATCAACAGCACCTGCATCCCTTGACTACTACTTGACCATCTCTTAATCAATCCTTAGGTCTAAGGGGGTAATTGGTGCATTTCTCTGCCTTTGGGAGGACAGCCCCAGAGAAGAGGCCTGTGCATGTCCTGGAAGTGGGTTTGAGGCCCTTGGAACAGGAAAATCCAAGATCTTGATACCCAGATTATAGTCTAGAAGGAGGGAGTGATGGGTCTGAGTGACACATCCCACTGAGCCACTGGACTCTTGACTCCATGGGAAAGGGGCACAATCCACAGAGCGCCTGAAATTGGAGTCCAGGGTAGAGGCCCCATTTCTTTGAATCGGAGGATTACATTTATTTATATGTTGTGTTCATTAATGGGAAGAATCAATATTATAAAAATAGCAATTCTTTTCAATTGTTCAATAAATGTAATGCTACCCCCAATAAAAATTCTAACAGGTGGTTGGAATCGACTGACAAGTTGATTCTAAAATTTACATGGTAATGCCGAAGTCAAAAATAGCCAAGATACTCTTAAAGAGGAACAAATTGGACTCCTTACTTTACTATGTATCAAGACTTACTACAAATCTACAGGAATTAAGATGCAGTGATATTAGTCTAATGGAAAAGAATACAGAGCCCAGAAACAGTCCTGCAAATACATAGATAGATAGATAGATAGACATGATTTTGATTAGCAAATCTTGCAATAAATGCTATTGGGGCAACTGGGTATCCATATGGAAAAAAAATTAAATTGTTCTCTACATCACGTGACACACAAAACAAATTCCAGTTGGACTGTATACTTTAAGTGAAGGGCAAAACAATCCAGAATGTGGGATATTCCACAAGACAAATGGCCTGGTCTTTTCAACAAATAAAAGCCATTAAATAAGCAGAGGAAACTATTACAAATTTAAAAAAATTTAAGAGAAATATCAACCAAATGCAATTTGTGGACTTGTTTGGCATCATGGTAAATATAAAAGTTAACTTTTAGGGAATTCCCTGGCAGTCCAGTGGTTAGGACTCCCCGCTTCCACTGCAGGGGACACGGGTTCGATCCCTGGTCTGGGAACTAATATCCTGCCTGGGATACTAATATCCTGCATGCTGTGTGGCGTGGCCAAAAATAAATAAGTAAATAAATAAAAACCCAAAAACAACTTTTAAAACTAAAATAAAATGGTAGCACAATTCTGTTGTATTGAATCTTAATTGTATTGAATCAAGCCAAAACTAGGTCAAAATTAATTCCAAAAGACCTTACCCCCAGCTCGTCCAACTCTTCAGAGGCCTGAGGCTAACCTGTGGCACCCAGCTCCTTCTTTCACAGAGGAAGGTATCTTACAAAATAAGATGAATTTTGTTGCTGATAGTTCTTGAGGAATGAGTCTTTCATGTTTGAACTAAATGCTTCTGTAGTTCAGGAAACTTAAAGGTTTGAATGAGACAGGCTGGGACCCGAAACCTAGGACCTGGGACCCTTTGCTGCAGTGCTTCCACCTGGACAAACATCTCCTCGAGCTACAAAATACAAAGAAACTATAAGGGACTAAAAATTACTGTCTGCATGCAGCAGTTGGGGCATATTATGAACAACAAGTTACAAAAAAAGACCAAAAACGCAACTGCAACTTCTGAGGAGTCAGGAGCAAAAGCAGGGTACTGCGCATGGTGTCTGCACACAGCACCACCAAGGGGGTGGGCGGACCACCTAAGTCACCCCTCCAGCAAGACCCCTGGACCTGCCCCCTCCCCTCACCCTATGTAAGGGAGCAACTCACCCCCACCCCCTCCAGAGAGCTAGCAAGGGCAACTGTTACTTGTTTTTGCGCCCTCATGCTGACAATATGAGTGATTCTAGGTTTCTTATCTTATAAAAATGGACAGTGGAGTTTAAATGTCAAGGCCATTGTTGTAGCATTAAAATTAGTATATTTTGAAACTTAGAGAACTACTGTTGCACTTTAATTTTATAAAATAATGACCATGAAATTATTTCTAAGCCTAGCCATATGATTAAGTAAGAAGGTATACCTTTTGGAATTTTAACCTTCTTAAAAAATTTAATGCTTTAAAATAAAAATCCTAATGCTAGTATTTGAGAAGTTTTTGCCAATTCAATAAAGATAAGAAAAATTAAAATCCATTTACTGAAATAGGGAAATTTACTAATGTTGGATATTCTCTGTATGCCAGGCACTGTGCTAAGCACTTTATAAAAATTATTAAATCTAATTCTCAAAACAACTCTGTGAGGCAAATATCCCCATTTTACAGATGAGAAAACTGAGAGGAAACAAAAAATGGAGCCAGGACTTTGATCCAGGCAGCTCTCTTTGGTTACAATGTCCACCATTCTTTCTATCACGCTAGTTGTTTTTGTCAGTGAAGAAATGCTTTCATTAAACTTTACTTTCTGGTAAGATTAATTTTTACAATAATTTCTAACTATGATAGTCCTCTTTTTTTTAACCCTATTTTAAAATACACAAAAATGAGTTCTGTTACTATGGGGTCATTTCATATAAAATATTTATTTAAATATTAAAAGTTGCTTAAATCATATCAAATGTAATGTACATGTACTATGCCATATGGAAAATCTATTATAGAATATTTTGCATGAAATCGATCTACATGGGCTGAAAGTTTTTATTAATCTAGAAAACTTAATCTGGTGTTATATGTGATTTTATTAACATGGTTGTGTCTATTATCAGGCAGGTGGATGCACTCGAGCACATGGATGCACATTCATCTATACACAGGTGCGCACACACACATACACATGCACACCATTCGTCAAACTGTATTTTGAAGGAAAATAGAGCCATAATTATAAGAACAACTCTTTCTTTGCACTTTAGATTTTCATCTGCTTTTCCTATCTGATTTTCATAGATTATTTCCATAGACGATTTTCATATATGATTCTTATTTACTTCCATCTTAATCTTTAAGTCCTGCCCTTTCCTCTCCTCTTCACCTAGACCCGGAGATGCTTAGAGTATTTTACAGCACATTATCTTAATTTACATTTAATGATACTGTCTTCCACTAGCCCCTTTACTGTCTTAAGACTCATCCACGTGCCTATGACAAAGAATTGTCCCTTGTGGCAGTATGGTATGCTGGAAAGAGTTACAAAGAGCTAGGAGAATGGTAGCCTGAGTCAGAAGCCTATTTCTGCCACTCACTACTGTATGGCCTTGGTAAATTTCTTCACCTCTCTAGTCTCAGTCTCCACATCTGTAAAATGGAGATAATACCTCCAGTGCCTACCTCCATGGCTATTAGGAAGATTTGGTGTGATAAACTGCTAGATTATTAACAGCTACCTGAAGCAAAGACTGCCATATCAATTCTCCTTCTTTTTAAAAAACTAGCAGACCTCAGACTTTGATGTTCGTGCTTAAAGCTTGAAGCATAGATGCAATGGCTGTAGCAGACATCTTGTGACCAGATGTGAGAGGAAGTCCCAGAGAGCCACAGAGACCTGGCTTCTGCCTTCTCAAGCCTCTGGACCAGCCCTGGGCCACCAACCTTCAGATTTCTTATTTGGTGAGAGAAAAACAAACCCCAGATGTTGAAGCCACCATTACCTGCGCTTTCTGTTATGTGTAAGTAAACTCAATCCCTACCTGACACACTGACCTTGGATGAGCTTATATTGGGTCCTGGGCACTGTGCTAAGCACCTGGCATGTGTTATGCTCTTTGATCTACAGGATAGCTCTCCCACAGGAGACTGAGAGGTAGAGAGGTTAAGCAATGCACCCAATGTCACATGGCTTTGCTAATGGCTGTCACGTACTCACAGAGGCCTCAACAATTGATTCAGTTATTTAATTATTGTCAGAAATATGATACAAGATCACACCCTAAACCAAAACAGTATTTTCTGCCCAACATCTCCCAACAATTCTATACCTCTGGTCATATCAACCTGATTGATATGGGGTCGATTTCATGGCTTCTCTGTCTCACAGCAGTGTCATCAGGAAGTTGCACTCTGAAAATCACACATTCTATATATGGCATTTTTTCCCTTCATGGTTGCAATTGGTAAGTCTAGGTTTTGCAAATGTTTCCATGTAAATAACTAGGGACATGATCTATGACAGAACTTTGGGAACTAGCTCATCAATTTTTCGGGGCGTTAGAGTGGACCCAAAACTATCTGAGTAAAATCTTGGCCCTGCCCTCAAAGATTCTCTGTGAGGATGTGATAATGATAAAAATAATGATTTCTTGGGCTTTTCTGGTGGTGCAGTGGTTGAGAGTCCGCCTGCCGATGCAGGGGACATGGGTTCGTGCCCCGGACCGGGAAGATCCCACATGCCGCGGAGCGGCTGGGCCCGTGAGCCATGGCCGCTGAGCCTGCGCGTCTGGAGCCTGTGCTTCATGATGGGAGAGGCCACAAAAATGAGAGGTCCGTGTACCACAAAAAAAAAAAAAAAGTATCTAAACACTTTTTTGAGTGCTAAGTATGTGCTAGGCATGATTCAAACCACTTTACAACCACATTACATACTCATTGTGTCCTCACAACACCTCTCTGGCAGGTAATACAATCATCTCTATTTTTCAGGTGAGGAAGCCAAGACCGAGAAATGTTACTTGTCCCACATTTCCAAAGTGGGACAAAGTGACATTAATAAGTGACAGAAAAGGACTTTGAACCCTGGAAGGCTGACTCTAGGAATACAGTTGTCCCAGTACCTGAGGAGAATTAGTCCTAGGACCCACACAGATACCCAAATCCAAGGATGCTCAAGATTCATGTAAAATGGTGCAGTATTTGCATGTAACATATGCACATCCTCCAGTATACTTCAAATCATCTCTAGATTACTTATAATACCTAATACAGTGTAAATAGTTGTGGGTACCCAGCAAATTCAAGTTTTGCTTGAATTTGTTTTGCCTTTTAGAACTTTCTGGAATTGTTTTTTAATATTCTTGATCCGAGATTGGTAGGATCCGCAGGTGTAGAATCCACGAATATGGAGGGCCAACTGTATGTCCTGTCTAATAAGAGGCTATTCATTGGTTATCAAAGTATACACTCTATGTCTTAACTGGTAAGATGGAATAGCTACAGTTCAGAGGCCCATCAGAAAATCTCACTGCATGTTATAATTGTGGTACCGAGATAGAGTATTCATTGAGAATTTTCTGAAGAATATGAAGTGTATCTGTATTCTTGGCTCACATCAGCATCATCATTTGGGACCATGTTGCTTTGGTTCCCTTTAGAACTGACTTTACTGTGCTTTGGTATTTTGCAATTGACTTGTGTTGAGGGCTGGTACGAGAAAGTTTTACAAAGCTTTTGTGGTTACTGTCATGATCTTTTTGGAAGTGTTTTCTGCTCCATCACATAATGTCATTATATGAGTGAAGGACAAACAATCCAACACAAACTGGCTAAAGCAAAATTGGAAATTATTGGCTAATGGAATTGAAAAGTCTAAATGTGCTTCATGGACAGCTTGATCCATGCTCAAAGGATGTCAGTAGGATTTACATTCTCTCATCCCATCTCTCTTTATCTTGACCCCATTCTCGGACAAGCTGTGCTCTTGAGATCTCTCAATAGCGGCAGTAGCAGCTCAACGCTTTCTCATGTGCAAATTCAGAATCTCTGTCTCAGAAGTCCAGGTGGTCTGATTAGCTCTGACTGGGTCATGTGCTTATCTCTGAACCAATCCCTGTAGCCAGGGGCGTGCATGCAGTGTATTCAGTGGTTTTGTCTGAGTCACTATTCAACCTCTGGTCAAGGGGGAAGTTGGAGTCAAATCCAGAAGATGCACGTAGATCATGGGTGAGAAGAGGATGGCCCCCCAGAGGAAAATTGTGTTTAGTTATCAGAGTAAGAGTGGATGGGCGCTAGGCAGCAAAACCAGCACACTCCATTATAGTCCTCTTTACGTATTTGTGGGAGAAATTCTGGCTTGATTTTATTTTACGGACACTGTGACCATTGTACCTGATTGTGTTCATCATATGCTAAGAAGGAGACTTGACACTCTCTTTCCTGACCTCCTCCACTAACTGTAAAAGACCCATGGCATGCATGGTGTAAGCTTTATTTCATATTCCTAATATTTTCTCCTTATATTTCTTGCCTCATCTATTCATGTTTTCTTTTACATTATTTTATAAGCTGCTTTGAAATTCTTCTGGAAAGAGAAAACATATAAAGACTTTAAAATTTTTTTTTTTTTTTTGCGGTACGCGGGCCTCTCACTGTTATGGTCTCTCCCGCTGCGGAGCACAGGCTCCGGACGCGCAGGCTCAGTGGCCATGGCTCACGGGCCCAGCCGCTCCGCGGCATGTGGGATCTTCCCGGACCGGGGCACAAACCCGTGTCCCCTGCATCGGCAGGCGGACTCTCAACACCTGCGCCACCAGGGAAGCCCTAAAATGTTATTTTTAATATTGGATAAGTTCATACTGTGTAAATGTCCAAGCTAAAGTTTCCCAATATCTTCCCAGGAAAGATTAGCACAGCTATTAGTATGATTCCTATTTATAATTCTACCAGAAAAAAATAGAATATATTTTAGTCTCTGCCTAGACCAATTATTCTCCACTTGTCTCGCTGATAATTTTCTCTATATAACCTCTTAAGATTCAATGTAACTATCAACTTTTTCCCCTTGGTTGCATCTTCTCCCATGGCCAGATCCCCAAGGTCAGTAGGTGTTCATGCTCCTATTATTTGTTTGTCTGTGGAAAGAGCTCCCGGAGGGCAAGGGTTGCCTCATTCATGTCTGTATCTCCAACTTCTAGCATAGCGCAGGAGTAATTACTCACTAAAAGTCCATGAAAGAAAAGAGAAGAAGAAAGGAAGGGAGGGAGGAAGGAAGCAAGAAAAGAAGGGAGAAAATGACCTTTTTTTTATTTTAAACATCTTTATTGGAGTATAATTGCTTCACCTTACTGTGTTAGTTTCTGTTGTACAACAAAGTGAATCAGCCATGTGCATACATATATCCCCATATCCTCTCCCTCTTGCATCTCCTTCCCACCCTCCCTATCCCACCCCTCTAGGTGATCGCAAAGCACCGAGCTGATCTCCCTGTGCTATGTGGCTGCTTCCCACTAGCTATCTGTTTTACATTTGGTAGTGTATATATGTCAGTGCCACTCTCTCACTTCGTCCCAGCTTACCCTTCCCCCTCCCCGTGTCCTCAAGTCCATTCTCTACATCTGCGTCTTTATTCCTGTCCTGCCCCTAGGTTCATCAGAACCATTTTTTTTTAGATTCCATATATATGTGTTAGCATACGGTATTTGTTTTTCTCTTTCTGACTTACTTCACTCTGTGTGACAGACTCTAGGTCCATCCACCTCACTACAAATAACTCAATTTCATTTCTTTTTATGACTGAGTAATATTCCGTTGTATATATGTGCCACATCTGCTTTATCCATTCATCTGTTGATGGACACTTAGGTAGCTTCCATGTTCTGGCTATTGTAAATAGTGCTGCAATGAACATTGTGGTACATGACTCATTGAATTATGGTTTTCTCAGGGTATATGCCCAGTAATGGCGTTGCTGGGCCAGGTGTAGTTCTACTTTTAGTAGAAAATTATCTTTTAACCTAGAGAATGGCTTCATCACAAATGACTCTATGGGTGAATACTGCCTACGGTTAGTAGATGTGGTTAGTCATTTATCTGGCAGAAAGAGATCTCCCCTAACCCTGTCACAAATTCTGATTAATTTCTTAATTTATATAGTAAAGGATTCATAACACAAGTATGAAGACCATAAGAAGAAAGGCTTCCCGTTGGTGCCCTTCTATGCCCACACAGAGATCCAAAGTTATTTTCTTAGCTGCCTGACAGGTTTTGTTGCCACCCCCAAAGAAGTCCTTGAGAATGGCAGAGGGATGAGAATCTCTGTATAGCATTTGTTTGCCTAATAATAGAGGCTTTAAGGGGTTTTTAGAAATTGGTTTTCTTTGGGAATCACTTAAGTTTCCCATTTCCTGGTAAATATTTTTGGTAAAAACATTATTCTCTTGGTTTTCAGAGGAAGTTAAAAAAAAAAAAAAGAGCTTAAAAGCATTCACAAAGTAATGGGCTCTCCTAACACAGCCATTCGTTTGAAGGTATGTCTCTCTAGTCTAAATCCAAATCCTCCAGTCAACACAAGCTTGAAGTCTACTGTTCCTTCTCTGTGAATCCTTTCTGCCTCAAGCTATGATCTTCAAAGTTCTCAGAGGGTTGGACTTGCATGTTGTTTCTTATATTTTTATAATACTATTTAATCTGTCTGAAGATTTAGAATGTAATGATACTCTACAGACATCATGACGATGGGCCAACTGATACAGATGAGAAATATTCTATTATCGTGAAGTTCTAGTTCTTTCCCACTGTTTAGTCAATATACATTTATAGCAGTTATTTATTTGGATATCTTAGCACATATTATCTTGAAGCTATAAAATAGATCTTCATTTTAAAAAACTAAAAAGCAAGCCAGTTTGGGATTCTATTTTCCCCAGCCAATAGGTATTAGGAATGCACTTATCTGACAGGTCAGTTCCTATTATTCCTGCAAGGAAAATCTTTATATAAACACTGGTACAAAATCTTCCCCTAAATAGCCTGCCAACCCCTCCTTACCCAATACAGACAAACAACAAAAACAACAAACTCCAGGGACTTCCCTGGTGGTCCAGCGGTTAAGAATCCACCTTCCAATGCAGGGAACACAGGTTCGATTCATGGTCAGGGAACTAAGATCCCACATGCCGCCGGGCAACTAAGCCTGCACGTCACAACTACTGAGCCCATGCACTCTGGAGCCTGTGGGCCACAGCTAGAGAGCCCGTGCGCCACAACGAAGAGCCCGTGTGCCACAACGAAGACCCAACGCAGCCAAAAATAAAACAAAAAAATAACAGAAAACAAACAAAACAAAACAAAAAACCCCCACCAAACTGCAGACCCTCCTTTATGTATTTTTCTTCCAGTGAGTTGAATATTTGAAAAATGTGTCAAATAGCAATATTGGACCCATTGTCTGCATTGTGGCCACCAAGGACCACAATAAATTTGGTTATTAGAACAAGGAACACAACATCATTTTCATAAGTAAGTTTCCTTACTTATTTGAGAACTGAGTTCTCTCAGAAAAGTGGTACATACTAGACATAGACTTTCAAGTCAATTTAGAGCCAAGGAAGTACAAGTTCAGTGGAGGATTCTCAATGTGGGGATTTTGTAGCACTTAGTTTTAGTGCTTACATTTCTAAGGGAAAAAAAGAACTGAGTTCCCCTCAGAAAAGTGGTACATACAAGAAGCATTCTTTTAAGTCAATGTAGAGCCAAAGAAGTACAAGTTTGGTAGAGGATTGGAAACTCTGTTCTCAAGCCAGTCAAGGTCCAGGGTTTCAGCAGGTGGCGCTTGTCCCCCTGAACCAGTGCTCCTCCAGCCGCCATCAAAGGAACCAAGCTGGAACTACCACTTCCCCAGTGTGTGGAAGCAAGAGGAGAAGTCTGGGTGATGGGACAAAGAGAAGGCAAGCTCTGAGGTTAACCCAAGGTGTCTCAATTACCCCAGCCACTCTTCCTTAGGGAGGCTGACTCATAGCCTCGCTTTATGCAGCAGAAGGACTCACATTCATGCCACAAGAAGTAGTTATTCTGTCCGTGTGTGTAACATTTCTTTCTGAAAGAATACTAGTAATGATTGCAAGTTGCAGCCAAGTCTCTTGCCAGCTCTTCCTCCACGGTATCTCTCAAATCTGTCTACTCTTTTCCATCTTCAGTGCCACCTCCACATGAGTCCATGTGACATCACCTCACACCCGAGGTACTGCCTTGCCTCCACTCTTGCCCCATCCATCACCTTAAAATTCATTCCCCCACCAAAAAAAAAAATTAATTCCCCAAACAACTATACTCCAATAAAAATTAATTTTAAAAAAGTCATTCCCCACACCGTAGCCCAAGTGAGGCTCTTAACATAAACATCAAAACAGGTCACATACACCTCCTTACCTGCTTAAAACCCTTCAATGGCTTTCCATTTCTCTTCAAGTAATACTAGACGCTCTGCCTTGATTTACAAAGCCCCACATTATTTGACCCGTAGCTGATCTTGGCCTCTATCCCCCTCACTGCTCTCTAACCAGCCTCACCTACTCATAATTCCTAGAAGACCCTTTAGGTCGGTCACCTGTGTTACTTACTGCCTTCCACTTCTTGAACTTTCTGTCTGAAACACTTAACGGGACTCTCAACAGGTCTCCATTTAAATGTTAACTCCTTAGACAGGGCACCTTACACTTAAAAACTAGCTCAATTCCTCCACCCTGTTATCAGTGCTGTGCTGGTAAATGTTTAACAATCGGCTCTCAGGGGAATAGGAGGACTCCCTGACTGCTGGGGTTTGCTTATTTCTGTGGTGTAAATATTGCTACCATAGCCGATTTCAGGCTACCCACGTGAAGACAGCCGATTTCAGGCTACCCATGTGAAGTCCTTGGGCCTGGTAAAACTTTTGAAATGTAGCAATCGGCTCTTGCAAGCTGGTGAGAGCTGGATCCAGCCCACCACTGCATTATTCTCCCTCACACATGTCTGCTTATTTCCTTAATGGCACCCATGGAAACCCGTAACACTGTGTATTTGTACGTTTGTTTTTTGGTTTGTCTCTAAAGCTTATAGACAGAGATTAGAATGTATGGTCTAGGAAGGAGGGTCTATTTCAGCCCTAGCCCAATTCTTATCAATTATAAGTTTTCAAACAATATTTATGAATTAATGTTAAGCGCTCATTCCACACACAAGGGTTTGTGGGGTTTTTTTTAAGCCTTTTCCTTTTCTTAGCTTTCTTAAAACAATTTTCTTATTTCAGAAAAAAAATGTTATTTTACTGCTTTTAAAATTCAGAAGGCCAGGGACTTCCCTGGTGGTCCAATGGTTAAGACTTTGCCTTCCATTGCAGGGGGTGTGGGTTCGATCCCTGGTCAGTGAGCTAAGATCCCACATGTTTTGTGGTCAAAAAACTGAAAAAAAAAAAAAAAGCCCACAAGAAACATAAAACAGAAGCAATACTGAAACAAATTCAATAAAGACTTTAAAAATGGTCCACATCGGGCTTCCCTGGTGGCGCAGCGGTTGAGAGTCCGCCTGCCGATGCAGGGGACATGGGTTTGTGCCCCGGTCTGGGAAGATCCCACATGCCGCGGAGTGGCTGGGCCCGTGAGCCATGGCCACTGGGCCTGCGCGTCCGGAGCCTGTGCTCTGCAATGGGAGAGGCCACAACAGTGAGGGGCCCGCGTACCGCAAAAAAAAAATGGTCCACATCAAAAAAAAAAAAATCTAAAATTCAAAAGGCCAAGAAGAAGCTAGGATGTCAGACAAGGAGGGCATGGAGGAAGGGCTAAGAGTGTAACAGGAGTTACAGGGTGTCGCACGGAATGAAGTGGAATGAGTTGGTGGTTTGAAATTGTCAAGTGAGATGATTTTTAGTCTTTATGTTAGTTAGAAAACAAGCCTATCTTCAGTGTAGAGCACGTCTGTCTTTGTTATGTAAGATGTAAGTTTCTCCTTTGCACTGTTAGTCCATGCCCAGCACAGTGCCTGGCAGATAGTGGGTACTCACATATTTATTGAGCAATGAATAATGTAAAAGCTCTTGATTTTGAACTGTAAGGGCCATTCTACAATGGTAGGAAAGTTCCCAATCAAGTTAATAAAACACTTAATTGAGCGTGCATCAGATATCGTTAAAAAATTTTAGACACTTTCTATGTGCAGAAAGCTAGAGTTTCTACATTCTGGTTCAGCCCATTCTCCCAAGTAAGCCTGTAGGCACACGAAGCCCAGACACAGAAGCACCCCTTTCCAGCTCACCTGAAAGCACAGGTGGTGGAGATGGCAGAGAGAAGATAGCACCTGGTGCCTAGGAGTGGATGGGCCCCCGGGGAATTCCCAGGGCAGCATCCCCTGTGGCAGAAACTAAGCTATGGTCCTCCAATGAAATCACCTACCTCAAAGGGAGTTAAAACATTCACCACTGCTGCATTTGCCCATGTCTCCCTTCCAAGCTTTGTCCTGGGTTGGCCAAACATGTTGCTCCCATTTACATCAAAAATAGAAAGAAAGAAGGAGGGGAAGGAGGGGGAGAGAGGAAAAGGGTGGGAGGGAGAGAAAGAAAGAGAGAGAGAGAGAAAGGAAGGAAGAGTGAATCTTTACATTAAACAGATTTTTCTAAGTCTACTGTTGGCCTGGGTCTGAAACACCAAGAGGATTCCTTAGCTCTTTCACCTTTGCCTAGTGCAGAAAACTCTAGCACGAAGGAACACTTTTCTGTGAAACCAGTTCCCTTCACCCAAGTTTCTCAATATTTGTTTTTGTTAATAAATAGACGTAGGTTTGAAAGGCCGCCTTGTTTCAGGCATCTTTTTTTCTCTTTTTGTTCTCTGCCATTCTGTCATCCGTTTTGCTTTTTTCCACCTAAAGAAAATCCCACAATGGCTTGGACAAATGATACTAATCTGTATTTATAGTATCTCACTTCACTTAATGCTGCTGGGTGTTCTTACAGCTGACTGACTGTTGGATGTATGAAAAGATTGGACCAGGTTCTTGTAAAACTGGTTGTCAAATCCTACATTTTGTAGCTCTTCCAAGAATCACTGAGTTTTAAAAAATGATCCCTGCAGTGTAAAATGTTTTATTTTCTATAAAATTCTTATGTTTGACAAATATATTCATAGAGTACGTTAACACTAGAGTTCAACTACTATACATTTTTTAGCTGACATAACCTTTCCAACACCCTGAAAGTTTTCTTATTACCCCCCCCTTTTTTTTTTACCTGCAGGCCTGAGGCCTGAATAACTTGCCCCAGGTAGCAAGCCAGTCAGTAATGGAGGGAAGTCTACAATGAACCAGAATATCTTATCACTTTTATTTCTTTGCAACATAATTTATGAATTTACCAACGTTGAATGATTTCTTTACTGTGCAAAGACATCTTATATGATTATAAAAATAGTTAAATTTTCATTGTATATAAAAGATTTATACATGTGGCTTAATATTAAGCTATGAAAATAATTTTTAAAGTCCAGGGCCTAGTAAAGATTAGGGTAAGACAAATCAGGGAAGGGCTTAACAAATAAGCAGTCAATCAAATGTTCAAGAATCAGTCATGTGTAGAGATAAGATTCTTACTCTTAAGAAGTTTACGATCAATCTGAGAAAACAGAGAATAAACATTCTCTAACTGATGCTAGCACAAAGAACTAGTGTCTGTGTAAAATACAAGAGTCTGGGCTTCCCTGGTGGCGCAGTGGTTGAGAGTCTGCCTGCCGATGCAGGGGACACGGGTTCGTGCCCCGGTCCGGGAGGATCCCACATGCTGCGGAGCGGCTGGGCCCATGAGCCATGGCCGCTGAGCCTGCGCGTCCGGAGCCTGTGCTCCGCAGCGGGAGAGGCCACAACAGTGAGAGGCCCACGTATCGCAAAAAAAAAAAAAAAACCAAACAAGGGTCTGCAAAATGGCAAAATAAGGAAAGAATTCATAAACATTAAAGTGTGCTCAGAGGGGTCAGAAAAATCACAAAAATTTTCCAAAAAGAGCGTGGTGAATATGCGCATTGATGGGGAAAGAGGAGATTGGTCAAGGCAAAACTCAAAGGTAGAAAATTTCAAATTTCAGGGGCTTCCCTGGCGGTCCAGTGGTTAAGACTTTGTGCTTCCACTGCAGGAGGCATGGGATCATTCCTGGCAGGGGAACTAAGATCCCCGTATGCCGCGTGATGTGGCCAAAAAAAAAAAAAAAAATTTCAAATTTCATCCCCTGAGAACATCGTCACTTGTAAGCCAGACTAGCCATTTCATTTCAGCTTCTCCCCCAGGAAGGGAAGGAGCATTACCGCATTCAACGTGACTCTTCCTCATTTCAGAAGCAGGAGGTGCGCTGGAACCCTTGCAGAGGGTTAGGAGCGCTTGCCCGTTGTTAACATTCTAGGAATTTTGCGAGGCCATTGACAACATGTCATCAGAAGTTTGCAATCTGCCAAGGTGGGAGTGTTTACACCACGGAAATTGGCAAATGCTACACATCAGCCCCTCATGCCCACTCCACCCACCAGCTGTTAAACATGTACCAGTCCACCTTGAAGATTGGCATTTTACAGTCGGAGCTCTTCGTGTAGTTGTGTGAGGAGGAGAAAGGAGATCCATGGGAGGGAGCAGGAAAAACGAGTGAGGATTCAGAGGTGGGGGTAAAAAAGAAAAAGGGGGAGGAAACCACCTTCAGGAAGAGTGAGGAAGCGAGCTGGGCATCAACAGGACAGGGACGTGTCCAGAGGGGAGTGGAATCACCTACGGTATATCTTTAGGTGACGGTAGGGTTGCTTGGAGCTTTGTATTACGTGAGTGCTGAATTAAGTGTTTTTTATAACATCTGGTTATATTGTGCCCCACTCCTAGCATTTTTATGAAGCTAGAAGTATTGTGGCTTTGCTGTGCTGCCTGACCATTTGTTTCTCTGCCCACTGCGGCAGATCCAGAACAATTATTATCATTATTATTTTTTTTTGCGGTACGCGGGCCTCTCACTGCTGTGGCCTCTCCCGTTGCGGAGCACAGGCTCTGGACGCGCAGGCTCAGTGGCCATGGCTCACGGGCCCAGCCGCTCCGCGGCATGTGGGATCTTCCCGGACCGGGGCATGAACCCGTGTCCCCTGCATTGGCAGGCAGACTCTCAACCACTGCGCCACCAGGGAAGCCCCAGAACAATTCTTAAAGAATTTGGGCCCTGCCTGCAAACACTCCCTCTCCTCACCTCTGCATCAAGGTAGCAATGATTCATTACGCTCAGTTTTCTCGGGAGGACGTCAGCTCTGTCCCAGGTTCCCTGTGAGGCGTAGAGGTCCACAGTTGACTGGCCACATAGTGTTCTGACCCTCACATACTGGCCATAGCTGTACAGACCTAGCACGTTCAACAACACATCCATAGTCTCTCCACACTTGCCTCTTCTCCTACAATCCAAGGCTTGCTCATTGTTATCTAAGCAGTTACCCCAAATGAAAACTTGGACATCATCTCAGGTTTCTCTTTCTCCCTTGTCACCCATGTCTGATGCAGCTGACAATACCTTTAGAATCTGTTTCCAATTGCCACTGAGACTGCCTTACGTCAAGTCCTCATTGCTTGTTCCCTAGAGTCCCACAAAACCTTCCTAATTATCTGGGGTCTGTGCCCCTAGCCTCCCCACCCTTCAATCTATGCTCCATATTGGAGACATGTTTAGAAAGCACAAATCTGATCATGTCATTTCCCTGTTCCTCCAAAAGTGTTCTAGAATTTTCATGATAAAGTTCTAACTCGTCACATCAGTCCACGAGGCCTCATGAAACAAGACTTATCTCCTGCTCTGGTCTCATTCCTATGACTCCTCCAAAGCCACCCTTCAGTCCAGCTCCTCAGACCTCTTTAGATACGCCCTGCTGCTCCTACCTCAGGGCATCTGCACATTCTGTGTCTTCGCACTGGAACTCCCATACGACTCCCCCAGTCCCTTCACCTACTTTGTTATTTAACTAACCCCTACCCATCCTTCAGAATACAGCTTAAAATCACCTCTAAAAGGAAACGTTTTATGACACACAGATTGATTCACAGGTCTCTCTCCTGTGCTTTCTGATCCTATGGAACCTGAGTACATTTCAGTGACTCTTCCTGTCACACAGTTGGGAACCTATCTGCTTCCCTTATTACATGGCAGCAATTACGTCCTCTTTGGCCTTGCGTCCCCTTTGCCCAGAACTTAGCTGATGCTTGACACAGGATTGCACAATTGTTAGTTGTGGACCGATTTTCCTTGTAGCTGAGGCAGGTAGCTTGAGAATGCAGGGGTTAGATGTGATGCAGGCAGTAACACGATATGGGGAGTCATATGTATTTGGCTCCAAAGTGTAAGGGTTGGAAAGACAAATGTTTCATGGCGGATTGCCTTATCAACCGTACTGATGCAGAGAAGAGATTTAGGGTGAAGGAAAAACTGGACTTGGCCACAAGGACATGAATGGAGGCCTTAGGTCAGGTCGCTACAGAGGAATAACATGAATGGCACAGAGGGATGGGAACTGGAGCAGAAACCTAACGAGCATTTGTTAGTTCTGGATGCTCCAGATGCTTTACATGCATCATTTCACATCATCCTCACAACCACTCTATGAAACAGATTTATCCCTGAAAAAACGAAAAGTAAAAAATAAAAAGAATTACCAATAAGGAAGCTAAAACTCAAGGTTCAAATGACAGAGGCAGTTACCAATAAGGAAGCTAAAACTCAAGGTTCAAATGACAGAGGCAGCCTTTTCAATGGTTGAGCTAGATTTAAACTGATTTACTCCCTCATAAAACCACACACTTGCCCCTGCCCCATGCTCCTTACTGAAGTGGAAAAGGATGTAGGAATAAAGGTGGTAGAACTTCACTTCAACTTCATTCTTCCCTCAACTCAGAAACATTTAGCCGTGGAAGGTGGCAGGAAATTAGGATAAGAGCTAAAATTCCCAACTGGATCAATGGGATATTTGTTTCCAGCAGAGACACTTAGGTGATTTAAAAGGCAAACACATCTTTCTGTATTTCTGTTTAATTTCCATGAAAAGTTGTGCTCACTGGGATAATTCTAATACTGTGTTGAGGCTTTGCAAGTACATGTGACAGAATAGCATCAGGGGCCAGGGGCCAAGGTGAGAAAATAAAGAGTGAGGTCCCGCTGTTCTCTGTTCAGACCTGCCCCCGTTCCTCAGAGCCCACTGAAAAACTCCCTTCCAAGAGCTCTGCTGCCCTCAGACACCTCACTCTTCACATCAGTGTGAGAGGAGGACACGGAGAGAGAAGGGACATCGCCTTTTGGGGGGATGCTGAGTTTGTAGATTGGAGCCCTCCCTTTCCCCTCACCTCCCTTTTGGAGAGAGAGGGGCTTTTACCTGGTACTGCCTGCAATCTTTTTACAAGGTTGGCGGAACCTAGAACATGTCTCTCATCAAGATGAGACTGATGATCGTCTCTTATCAGAAAGTTGCTGAGCTGGATGGTCTGAGTGCAGAACGCTGATGGGATATGAAAGAAGATGGGGACCCTGGAGAGAGTGTGACCATGGGGCTGCCTCAACGCCTGCTGTCTGGTGTGACAAGGGAAGGTGAGTTCCCGTGGGCCAACTGATAAGAAAGCAATGTTTCTTTGCCTCAAAAAAAAAGAAAGTTCACTTTAGCGAGGTGTTCTTATTTCTGGATAAAACAGTGACGAAATCAGCTGTGCTGTTAAAGAGGCTGAGCTAGACTTGGCCCACTGCCCCTTGTCCTCACCAACAGGACCAGGCCTACTTTCCCCTTTACTGAGCACAGAAGGGCCACCATTAGTGAGGATGAGCGTATGTGGCCTTCCATATCTTAACAAATTGAACTTCACTCTATTCCCCTCTTCAATGACACCCCAGCAGGTTAGGCTCTGGTTAACTCGTTTCCCCTGAGGGTGGGCTTGTTAAGAAGAACGGAGTGTGCTGGCATATTTCAAAATGGTTCCTTTCCCCCCTCCCTGCTGGAAGCACAAGAGGATTTTTCTCCAATGTGTGCTGTGGGAAGCTGGTCGACTTCTTGGAGGTAAATCTCAAAATATTGTGGGGCTGGGAATTCCCTGGTGGGCCAGTTGTTAAGGCTCTGCGCTTTCACTACCATGAGCACAGGTTGATCCCTGGTTAGGGAACTAAGATCCCACAATCCACACTACACGACCAAAAAAATAATTTATATATATATATATATATATATATATATATATAGTGAGGCCTTGTTATTACTGGGGCCCCCTGGAGTTTTGTTTTTTTTTTTAATTTTAGTGAAGTGTAGTTGATTTACAATGTTTTGTTAATTTCTGCTATATAGCAAAGTGACTCAGTTATATGTTCATTATGGTTTATCACAGGATACTGAATATAGTTCCCTGTGCTATAGAGTAGGACCTTGTTGTTTATCCATCCTATATATATTAGTTTGCATTTGCTAATCCAAAGTTCCCAGTCCATCCCTCCCTGACCCCTTCTCCCCCTTGGCAACCACAAGTCTGTCTGTGGGTCTTTTTCTGTTTTGTAGATATGTTCATTTGTGTCTTATTTTAGATTCCACATATAAGTGGTATCATATGTATTTGTCTTTCTCTTTCTGACTTCATTTAGTATGAAAATCTCTAGGTCCATCCATGTTGCTGCAAATGGCATTATTTCGTTCTTTTTTATGGCTGAGTAATATTCCATTATACACACACACACACACACACACACACACCACATCTTCTTTATCCATTCATCTGCTGATGGACATTTAGGTTGCTTCCATGTCTTGCCTATTGTAAATAGTGCTGCTATGAACATACCCCCTGGACTGCACTGAGTATGTCTGCACTGAGCCTCCAGCAATTGTCAGTGACAGTTCTGGATCTCCTCCCTGAGCACACGTTCTACTCTGCTTCTACTTGGGGAATATCTAATGAGGATCTGAGTTTGGCATTGTGGGTCCTGCGAGAATTCAATTAAATAATAATGGGGCAGGGGCAGGGGGATGCTATGATGCTAGGAGATGAGAGCTGCATTGAGTTTGAAAGAAGTACTTGCCTCAGATGATGACTTTGACCTTTTAGATCATTTCTCAGGAAGAGCCTGACTCCGTAACTCTTTGAGTGCTCTAAAGATCTCTAACAAAGAATCTCTGCTTTTGTTTGATTACATCCAGAAGTTAATAGATTGTAAAATTTTCTCTTGGTTGGCGTTTTAAAATCAGCTTTATTCTGTTTCTCTCTTTGTGTGTTTTTTGAATATGTTCAAGTTCAATATCATCTCAATTTAAGTTCAACATCATTTTGAGGCATTCCTTTCCTTCTCTTCTTCAATAGTTTTCAGGAATTCCCTTGTCTAGAATTCATTCAGTGGCCTGCTTTCTTTTGAGAGAGGAATGTTTAGCAACTATTCTTTGGCTGCAAAAATGCTGAACAAGTTTTTTTTTTTTAATAACTTAATTAATTAATTTATTTAGGGTTGCACTGGGTCTTCATTGCTGTGCGCAGGCTTTCTCCAGTTGCGGAGAGTGGGGGTTACTCTTCTTTGAGGTGCGTGGGCTTCTCACTGTGGTGGATTCTCTTGTTGCGGAGCACAGGCTCTAGGCGCATGGGCTTCAGTAGTTGTGGCACTCGGGCTCAGTAGCTGTGGCTTGCGGGCTCTAGAGCGCAGGCTCAGTAGCTGTGGCGCACGGGCTTAGTTGCTCCGCAGCATGTGGGATCTTCCCAGACCAGGGCTCGAACCTGTGTCCCTGGCATTGGCAGGTAGATTCTTAGCCACAGCGCCACCAGGGAAGTCCCTTAACAAGTTTTAAACACTTGGATTTCCCGGCTGGCACTGATCCCTTGTCTTGTTACATAAAGGGACCCCCCTACATCTTTGAAATTCCAGGGGAATATTTGTGTTGAAGTTTCACTGTTCTAGGATTATTGGGTAAGGTAGATATGGATGAGTAATCGCTCTGCAGTTCAAAGATGATGCAAACAGCAGTATTATTTACAGCGAGCAGGAATATGTCTGCTGAGAGCAGAGGGTGATGGGCAGGCCTGCCGCCCTCATTGGGTGGCTGGTCTGTCCTTTGCAGGATCACAGCTCACTTCCTGCCAGGGCTATGGTGGTTGGCACGGAGCTTTGGCACCAAGGCCAGAGACCCCTTCTCTCTTAAATCCGGCCACATCACTTCGGATTCCTGGCACATGTTTTGGAGGACTCCTCTTGCTGTTTGTCTCAGGGCTACTTTGCCCTAGGAGTCTGCAGTCTAAAATAGAGGCTTGACATAAAAGAGAACAAAATGTTGCCATTTGCAGCAACATAGATGGACTTCGAAGGCATTATGGTAAGTGAGATAACTCAGACAGAGAAAGAAAAATACTGTAGAATATCACTTATATGTGTAATATAAGAAATACAACAAACTAGTGAATATAACAAAGAAGAAGCAGACTCATAGGTTTAGATACCAAACTAGTGGTTACCGGGGGGGGGGGAGGGGCATTATAGGGGTAGAGAACTGAGAGGTACAAACTATTAGATATAAAATAAGCTATAAAGGGGCTTCTCTGGTGGCGCAGTGGTTGAGAGTCCGCCTGACAATGCAGGGGACACGGGCTCGTGCCCCGGTCCGGGAAGATCCCACATGCTGCAGAGCGGCTGGGCCCGTGAGCCATGGCCGCTGAGTCTGCGCGTCCGGAGCCTGTGCTCCACAACGGGAGAGCCCACAACAGTGAGAGGCCCGCGTACCGCAAAAAAAAAAAAAAAAAAAAAAAGAAAAAGCTATAAGGATATATTGTACAACACAGGGAATATAGCCAATATTTTATAATAACTACAAATGGAGTATAATCTCTAAAAATTATGAATCACTATATTGTTTACCTGTAACTCATATAATACTGTACATCAACTATATACACGTCAATAAAAAAATAAAATAAAATTAACAGGCTTGACCCTGCCCCAGTAGTAAAATGCAATATTCAACCTAAACAGAAATTAAATGTTGCCACCTGTGTTAGTAATTATTAATATGCTCAGTAATAATTCATATGATAAATTGGTTGATTATACAATTCATTGTCAATGATAACACTTCCCAATTAACTTGTTTCAGGTGCTTACTCTGTGTTGCACTTTATTGGTTTGTATAGACCCATTTAATCCTCACAGCAGCCCTGTGAGATGAGAACCACTGTCAACCCTGTTTTTCCAGGTGAGGAGACTAGAGCAAGGAGATTTCAAGAAACTTGCACAAAGTCCCACAGTCAGGAAGCAGGGGAGCTGGGATGGAATTGGAGTGGTCGTTTTTCTGACTCAGGCAGTCTGACTCCAGAGCCTGCCCCCGAGTATGTGTCCCAAGATTTATCCCATAAAACATCCTACAGACGATGCAATGAGAAAAATGAAAGGGGGTGTTGTTATGAACTGAATGTTTGTGTCCCCTGTCAACTACAAACTGGCATTTTCCATTGGCACTTGCCATCTACCTCTACAAGGATTAAATCAGGAGCTGCTGCAGTTACTGACCTTCAACACCCCCTGAAAGGAGTTCAGGTGGAGAACAGAAGTGAGGAACTCTGTGCGCTGGGAAAAACTGGCAGAACAGGTCTTCAGATAGTTAGATATTTTCAGAAGCCAAACTTATGAGCCCAATTCTTGTATCTCCTCATCTCTAGAAAAACACTAAAATCCTTCATGGTGAAGTCTGCTCCTCGTAACCTTCATGAGACTAGCAGAAACCTTTTACAAAAAATATGTGCTTGATTGCATGTATTCCCCGTTCACCAAAATCACATATATACTGGCCTTCCCCCCGCCTCTTTGGAGCAGTTTCTCTGAGCTATCTGAAATGCTGTCTCCTGGGCTGCAGGCCACATTTTGCCCCAAGTAAAACTTGACTCATGACTCTCAGGATGTGCGTTTTTTTAAGTCAACAGTTATTACGTTCAAATTCATATGTTGAAGCCCTAACCCTTAGTGTGATGGTGTTTGGAGAGGGGTCTTTGGGAGGTAATTAGCTTTAGATGAGGCTTGTTTCTTCTCCCTCTGCCCTGTGAGAACACAGCAAGAAGGTGGTCATCTACAAGCTGTGAAGAGGGCCCTCACCAGGAACCAAAATTGCCAGCACCTTGATTTTGAACTTCCCAACCTCCAGAATTGGGGGAAATAAATGTCTGTTGTTTAAGCCATCCATCTATGGGGTTTTTTTTGTTTGTTTGTTTTTGTTTTATAGCAGCTCAAGCTAGTACAGGAGGATGCTCTTTAATCAAATCTATTTAGAAAATGCTCTGTACTCACTCCGTATCTTAAAGGACTCACAATGTCTATTAGGAAATCAAAGGCTGTGAAAAGTCCTGCAGTAAAGAAAGCTATTTAAATCTGTTTAACCAATTGCTTCTCAACCTTTTTTTGACTATGGAACACCCACACACACACTACGGGTGAGACTGCATGCTTGTTTCCAGGTGGGAATCAGAAGCTTGTGTAGGGGAGGCTTGGTAGGCGAGCCCAAGAGAAGTGAAGCGATGCAGGCAGAGCAGAGGGTTGCTTCCAAGAGGACAGTGAGAGGCATTGCAGGCAGAAGAATAAGCTGGATAGTGTAAAACACGGGGAAGATTTATGATGAGGAAGGTGGTCTTTGCGTAAATCTGGTGAGAGCTAACTGTCAAGGGGAAAGTTTAGGGCCTGCCCTGCACAGAGGACTTGATTTTCAGAACAGAAAGGACATTCCAGTGTTGTGTTAATTTGAATATAGGAGGAGAGGATAACAAATGACACTCAGAATTAGTGTCATCTGCTGGAAAGAGCCATATATACTGTCCCTTAGAAATATAATGCAGGCTGATTTCCTAAAGTTGTCTTAACTTCTTTCTAGGAAATTGTAAGATGTGAACTCAAATGGAAGACCCAGCTGAGCGAACGCAAGATCTTGTTTGTCCATAGCAGGGCCCAATAAATCTTTGCTGAATATATTTAAAGGACAAAAGGGGAGGATTAATTGCACAATTTGGATTTTGTGCAAATAAAATACCTACACTAAATATTTCATGAAATATTGGCATATATTTCATAAATATAAAATATTTGTATTAAAATGAAATGTTTCATTATTATTGACTAGTTAGATATTTTTAATAGTTTACACTTATTGCAGGGTAGGGGTGGAGGGGAGAAGGGGGCATCGCTGGCAGAAAGATGGCAAATTGCACAGAAAACCATCACTTTGCTGTGTGATTTCATACTGAGATTTCAGTCTACTGTTAGCTGAGGGGGATCAACTAGATGGCCTTAAAGATTCCATCCAAATCTCACATCCTGATTCCTTGTTCTTTGGAACAGGCTAGAGCAAGTTTGGAAAAGAAACTGTTTTATTCAGAGGTAGGAACACTTAATACAATTCAGATAGTATATCTGTAATGGGTATTTAACACATAGTTCAATTGTGCAGATAGAATCGATTTGCATTTTTCTTAAGCAGAAGAATATAAAGACATATGGGCCTCCATTATTTAACATTTAAAGTGTTGATATAGTAAACGTAAGCCTCCCTACACGGGCTTCCCATGTTCTCTTTAAAAAAATTTGAAGTTTGTTTAACATAAATATCTTTTTCTGGAAATTGGAATGTATTGAGGCTTATCACATGTTACACAGAGGAAACAGGCTATTTTCAATTTTCGTGTTCATATATTCACCTATAATCGCAAATTGCATACAACTGATGTTTTCTCGTGTAAATGCTATGTGGAGTCAGCAAATGTCATGATTATAGTGCCATCTATTGGTGAAATGTATTACAACATCCATGGGGTGCAACACAACTGAGCTGCTTGGGGACAGGGAAAGGATAAAAGGACAGATTAGACACTGATTATATAGTTAAGAATGGGGTTGAATCTACCATGAGACAATTAGAAATTCAAACACTGAAAAGGTATTTGATGATATTAAAGAATTATTGCTAATTATTTTTAGGTATGATGTTGGTATTGTGGTTATGTTAAAGCATTCTTCAATTTTAAGAGATTTGGGCCCATGTCTGCTCCACTATCTGCTTCTTATGGCCCGTGAGCTAAGAACAGTTTTTACATTTTTTTTTTTTTTTTTTTTTTGCGGTACGCGGGCCTCTCACTGTTGTGGCCTCTCCCATTGCGGAGCACAGGCTCCAGACGCGCAGGCTCAGCAGCCATGGCTCACGGCCTAGCCACTCCGCGGCATGTGGGATCTTCCTGGACCGCGGCACGAACCCGTGTCCCCTGCATCGGCAGGCGGACTCTCAACCACTGCGCCACCAGGGAAGCCCAGTTTTTACATTTTTAAAAGGATGAAAGAATCCAAAGAAGAATATTTTGTGCCACAGGAGAAATATATGAAATTCGAGTTTCATTGTCCAGAAATAAGGTTTCACTGGAGCATAGCCACGCTCACTGGCTGACATTTGTCTAAGGCCACGTTTGTGCTACACCAGCAGAGCTGAGGAGTTGCAGAGATCACAGTCCGGCAAAGCCTGGAAACGTACTGCCCGGCCCTTTGCAGAAAAACTCCGCCCACCGTGCCCTAGAGCTTGCCTGTTCTAAGCGTGGCCTGTGGACCAGCAGCCTCGGCTTTGCCTGGGAGGCTGTTAGGAACGGGGAATCTTGGTCTCTACCCCAGACCTACTGACTCAGAATCTTCAGATCCCAGGTGAGTCCTACTCACATTAAACTTTGAGAAGCTCTGGTTTAGAGGGCCCTGCTCAGGTCATCCTCTGGTTGCACCCACCCCAAGGCAGGCAGCCAGAGAGGACAAGGGGGTACATCTACCTGGAGACCCCCCCCAGGCCATGCTCTGAGCACCTAAACCCTAGAATCCCTGCTCCAAGCACCAATGCAGGCCTTCTCCCTCCCTGGGGCCCATCTCCTAACCCGACAGGTGGTCAAGACACAGCTGTTTATGGGGCGGGAAGAAGGTGGCCTGAGCTTGGACTTGAAGGCTGGGTGTGCTCTTGCTTGAGCAGCAGATTCCTCACGGCACAAAGCGGGTCAGAGTCAGAGAGGGGGGAAGAGCACGGGGAGGGCTGCGGGCTGGGGCAGTGCTCTCTCTGCTGTCCTACCTTCCGGCTTGGAGCTCCAGAGTCCAGGAATCCCAGCCTGCCAGGTAGTTACAAAGGTGCACTTGACAATTTGTTAGCTGGATTTATAACTTTTAAACATATGGGCTTTCATTTATACTCTTGACCCGGGGCCCACAGAGGTGAGTGGCAGGTCTGTTCAAAGTGTGTTCAGAGGACCCCTGCGTCAGAATTCGCTGGGTTGTTTGCTAAAAATTCAAATTCCCAGGCCCCATTTGTGTGACCCCCTGGATCAGAATCCTTGGGGCTGGAGCCTAGGAATCTGCATTCTAACCACTCCCCTGGTGATTCGGACCCACAGCAGAGTTACAGGAGCCCTTGTAACAGGGGAGCGTGGAGAGGCGCCGCCCCGAGCAGCAGGAAGCATGAGGAAGAAGAGAGGGAAGTCGCCCGGTCAGAGGAAGGCACTGACCACAAGCTCACACTGCTTCCTGCTTGTCTCATGCATTCTGCTCGTAACCTGGCCTGACTCCACCCTTGGGAGATGGCTGCAGGGAGAAGCTGCCAGAACAGGGCAAGGGTGTCCTCCTGCCAATGTGGGGCTCTCGGGGGCTGCCCTGCAGAAGGAAGTATCTGAGTCAAGGCGCAATAGGGAGCAAAGGGGCTGCGGGGCCCTGGAGGGACCAGACGGACTCAACCGGGGGGTCAAATCTCTGTGCAGGTGAGACCTCCTGGGCCCTGCAGGGGACATGGGAGGAGCTGGGACGGACTGTGTGGTCCCACCGGCCTGGGCTCAGAGGTTGCATCTGTCACTTACAAGTTGTGTGATCTTGAGCAAGGTCATTAAGCTCTGTAGGTTTGTTTCCTTTTCTATAAGATGGGGATCCTTTGGGCTTCCCTGGTGGCGCAGTGGCTGAGAGTCCGCCTGACAATGCAGGGGACATGGGTTCGTGCCCTGGTCCGGGAAGATCCCACATGCCACGGAGCGGCTGGGCCCGTAAGCCACGGCCGCTGAGCCTGCAGGTCCGGAGCCTGTGCTCCGCAACGGGAGAGGCCACAACAGTGAGAGGCCCACGTACCGCAAAAAAAAAAAAAAAAGATGGGGATCCTAACACTGAATCCCACCACTGAATCTGTGTAAATGGTTTCAAAAACTGCTTAAAGATATGATTAGCCAAGGGTGCAAACTCAAATATTTCCATGGGTAACATAACGGAAGGAGGCCCTATGGGCTGTTGCAGAGAGAAGGGGGCCTGTCATCGGAGGGCATGCCCTGTCTAAAAGCATTTATGTTCAGAACATTTCAGAAACGCCAACCAGCCAAACAAACAGGTTGTGGAGGCCTCAGTCCTGCGCAAGCAGCTTATAATCTCTGATCAGTGGAACAAGCATAAATTAGGTATTTCTCTTGTATCCCTGAATACATAGATGGTCTATTTCCTTCCAATCAGATAAATACTTGGCAGGAACTGAACTGCTAAAAGCTCTGAATTGTAGCATCATGGAATCCTTAGAGTTGCTTGTCTTTTCCCCATTTCTGGTTGCTTCCAGTTCCCTTCACAAATTCTCCCCCCCACTTTTTTTTTCTAGCTAACACTCAGCTGCTATTTAGAATAAGATGGTATTTGACCAACATTTTTTTGGGGGGGGGGTCTTCTTTTCTAAGCACTTAATGCCTCAAACACTTCAATGTGTTCTGGCCCAAGAACGCCCTCCTCTGTCAAGCAGTCACCAGGCCCTGATTCCTTTTCCCTTCCTCCCATCTTCTGAGTGGCTCCCAACCACCTGTGCAAAAGGGGCACATGTGATAGAACCATCTCCAGCCCTCGGTGCTATTGACTACTCATCTGGAACTCTTGGTTTCCTTTGATAGCAAATCCTTTGCCTTTATGAAAGTTACTTACTTCTGAACAATATTCGGAGAATGGTCAAAGAAAATCAATTACAGTATTAATAAAATGTAAACACTTTTCTTTATAGGCTAAATGAACAAAGTAAGCAGAAGTGATATAGGGACTGTAATCTAAAAGCAACTCAGCAATGTAGCATTAGAGGGTAATTTTTAAAAAGATAAAGTCATGACACTCATGCAAATAATAAATGGTCATTATTAATTCATGACATATTTATTATTAACTATTATTCATTCATGATGGAATCAGTAAGATATTACAATTAGTTTTTATAGTCTCTCCCTGACAAATTCCTTTCTATCGCGATCGTTTGCACTGCTGTGAACAGGAATCATTTGTATCACTATTAGTTTTCTACAAGTTAACTTCTACCTTAACAGAGTTGTAAAATAGCCTAGTGAAAGACAAAGGTGCTCAACTCTAGAGGATAAAACAACCCTGCAAAGATCATAATCCGGCATTCCACTGAAGAGATATTCTGTGGCCTCTCTTACCCTTCCAGCATCTTTCACAGCTTTTCCCGTCAGTGGTGATCATTTTATTAACATCTCTCCATCTCGTCTTCATCCCTATCCCGTGCTTCCTCCCCCAACCCACAAGGAATCCTAGGCTTGGATAAATGGTGTCTGTGTGTATTATGGACTGTGTGAAAATGTTGGGAAGCTTGTAAACATTTTACAAGGATGTGGAGAGGAAAAAAAAAGGCGGACCTAGTAATAGAGGTTTAGGGAGATGAGGCTGGTAAACATTCATCCAGAAAGGATGGTTATTATATAACTGACATTTGAGGGCTGTTCCCCAAGCCCCTGTGTCTTAGTCAGTTTGGGCTGCTATAAAAAAGTACCACAGACTGGGAGACTTATAAACAACAGAAATGTATTTCTCACAGTTCTGAAGGCTGGATGTCTGAGATAAGGGCACTAGCATGGTCGGATTCTGGTGAGGACCCTCTTCATGGTAGCAGACTGTCAACTCCCCACTGTGTCCCAACATGGTGGAGACAGAGGGGGAGAGCTCTCTGGGGTCCCTTTTATAAAGGCACTAATCACCTCCCAAAGGCCCCATCTCCTAACACCATCACATTGGGGGTTAGAATTTCAACATATGAATTTGGGTTGGGGGGGACACAAGCATTCAGTCCATTG
Source organism: Mesoplodon mirus (assembly GCF_964341445.2). Lineage (NCBI taxonomy): Eukaryota > Metazoa > Chordata > Mammalia > Artiodactyla > Ziphiidae > Mesoplodon > Mesoplodon mirus. The sequence goes on along the minus strand of NC_138993.1, from coordinate 64,437,492 downwards.
TGCCCCCCATTTCCTCCTCTTCCCACTAGAACATAAGCTCCACGAGAGCAAGGACTTTTTTTTTTTTTTTTTTTTTTTTTTTGCGGTACGCAGGCCTCTCACTCTTGCGGCCTCTCCTGTTGTGGAGCACAGGCTCCGGACGCGCAGGCCCAGCGGCCATGGCTCACGGGCCCAGCCGCTCCGCGGCATGTGGGATCTTCCCAGACCGGGTCACGAACCCGTGTCCCCTGCATTGGCAGGTGGACTCTCAACCACTGCGCTACCAGGGAAGCCCTGAGAGCAAGGACTTTTTTTTGCCTCATTTTCTTTTTTTTTTTAAATTGAAGTATAGTTAATATACAATATTATGTAAGTTACAGGTGTACAATATAGTGATTCACAATTTTAAAGGTTATACTCCATTTATAGTTATTATAAAATATTGCCTATATTCCCTGTGTTGTGCAATATATCCTTGTAACTTCTTTTATACATAATACTTTGTACCTCTTAACCCCCTACCTCTATATCACCCCTCCCCGCTTCTCTCTCCCCACTGGTAACCACTAGTTTGTCCTCTCTATTCGTGAGTCTGTTTCTTTTTTGTTATATTCAATAGTTTGTTGTATTTTTAGATTCCACATATAAATGATATATAATATTTTTTTCTCAGTCTGACTTATTTCACTTAGCATAATGCCCTCCAAGTCCACCCATGTTGTTGCAAATGACAAAATTTCATTCTTTTTTATGGCTGAGTAGTATTCCATTGTGTGTATATATGTACCACATTTCCTTATCCATTCATCTGTTGATGGACACTTAGGTTGCTTTTATATCTTGGCAATTGTAAATAATGCTGCTATGAACATTGGGGGTGTGTGTGTGTTTGTTTCTTTCAGATGTATACTCAGGACTAGAATTGCTGGGTCATATGGTAGTTATAGTTTTAGTTTTTTGAGAAATCTCCATACTATTTTCCATAATGTCTGCACCAAGTTACATTCCTGCCAACAGTGTAGAGGGTTCCCTTTTCTCCACATCCTCACCAACATTTATTGTGTTCTTTTTCGTGATCACCATTCTGACAGGTGTGAGGTGGTATCTCATTGTCATTTTGATTTGCATTTCCCTGATGATTAGTGATGTTGAGCATCTTTTCATGTGCCTGTTGGCCATCTGCATGTCCTCTTTGAAAAAATGTCTATTCATTTCTTCTGCTCCTTTTTTAATCTGGTTGTTTGTTTCTTTGTTTTTTTTTTTTTTTTGATGTTGAGTTGTATGAGCTGTTTATGTATTTTAGATAGTAACCTCTTATCAGTCATATCATTTGCAATATCCATGATATCCTTTGTTGTGCAAAAGCTTTTGAGTTTAATTAGGTCCCATTTGTTTATTTTTGCTTCTATTTCCGTGCTTTAGGAGACAGATCCAAAAAAATATTGCTATGATTTATGTCAAAGAGTGTGCTGCCTATGTTTTCCTCTAGGAGTTTTATGGTTTCCGGTCTTACATTTAGGTCTTTAATCCATTTTGAGCTTATTTTTACATATGGTGTTAGTGAATCTTTGCCTTGTTTTCTATTGTGTCTCCAGTGCCTAAACAATGAATAGTACATGAAGGGGCTCCATTAGTATCTGTAGAGTGAATGAATAAGGAAATGAATATTTATCCTTCTCTGGATAAAAGAAATGTTGGCTCCAGTGCTAAAGACCAAAGAAAGAGAACTTCCTTGTTTCATCAGTGACTCTTGCAATCCCTGGCTTTCCTCTAATGTACTTCATTCATCCATCCAGCTAGTGTCTTCTACTGAATCTGCCTTGTTTTCCTAGTACTTTGCTACTTGTTGGTATTATAAAGATGAAAAGGATAAGATATGAGCTCTCAAAGACCATGCAATCTCAGTTCCAAGAGGAGATTTGGAGCAAAGGTAAGAGAAAGGAACCGATGCATATCAAATGTGAAAAGTAGGGCTTCCCTGGTGGTGCAGTGGTTGAGAGTCCGCCTGCCGACACAGGGGATGTGGGTTCGTGCCCCGGTCCGGGAAGATCCCACATGCCGTGGAGCGGCTGGGCCCATGAGCCATGGCCACTGAGCCTGTGCGTCCGGAGCCTGTGCTCTGCAATGGGAGAGGCCACAACAGTGAGAGGCCCACATACCGCAAAAAAAAAAAAGTGAAAAGTAGAACTAGCAGGGTTTCTGAATAGGGAGGAATTAGAATAATAGTAAGTGAGGTGAATTATGACTGGACAAAGGTAAACTATCCATGATAGGAAAGATCAAGGAATGGGGAGGTCTAATTATATGCCCTCACTCCCAAGAGTCCAAGACCATGGGTAAGTCTGAGTTCCCAGCTATAAGAAGCTAATATGTAACAGGAAAAATGAAACAAATGTGCGGGTTATAGTAAGAAACAAAGTAGTGAGAGGGAAAGTCTAATAACCTATGAGGTGGATCCAAAGGAGGAAACATTTTCTCTCTGTCTTCCACATCTTCATGTCATATCTGATACGTATAAGCTGCTGCTGTGAAAAAAAAGGCAACTGGATATTGGAGCCTGTCCTTCTAGATCTGTAGTCTAGCAGGGGAGATAGAGCCCATCCATCCATAACCAGTGCTGTGCTGCGGCTGACTTACTCTGGTTCCTATCAGGTCTCGAGAGCCAATTGCTAAGCCAGTTTTTAAGCACAACCATTTTAAAAAGGCTAAATTTACAATTAAATAAATCATATTGAAAACAAAGGTAATAAATACTCAAAACATATCACATCCTAAATTATCTATGCTCTTGAGGATCTTAGGTTGACTATATCTGTATAATTGTGTGCTAGTGTGCATATTTTCCCAACTCCTCATTCAGTGACATAACATTAGTAGCTTGAAGTTGCCGTAGTAGAAGGTTTTACACCATTTACACCACAGAAATTGGCAAATGCTACAAATTGGGACTTTGCTCATCCTTTTGTTTTCTAGATTTAAGAAAACGATGTAGAAAATGTTTAAAATGTAGATTAAACTGAAAAGGATGTCATGTCTAAACCATTACTTTGGGAATAGCACAAAAATTTGAGGAAATATTCTTCCAATATTCAAAACTATTATCCAAAGAAGTTACTTGTGTCGTTGACTATCAAGTGATATAGCAACATGCTTCTTCGTTGTTTTGCTTTCACATGACTTGTTATGTATCAGGCAATGATCATGTAGGAATTACACTTGTTCATCAATTGCAACAATTAGCTGGCCATGAATACAAAAATTCAGCTAAAAGCATTCTTTGAGAATCAGTTGGCTACATGTAATTTATGATAAAGAATACTGTGCATCTTATTACTATTTGTAAATTGTGTGTTATGTATTCTTTATATCAGTAAAAATCTATCACAAACATACATATGTATTTACATGTGCATACATGTGCATATGTGTATATGCATCTATATCATTACATCTCTATTTATACTCATATTTTTTTTGGAGCACTGGTTGTTAACATTTACCAACACACCACTGTCCAAAACCAAAAAACAGAGTGGACAGTAACAAATGCCATAAGAGAGTTGCATGAGGCTGTGGAAGCAGATTCCCTGGGAAACGGGGAAGCTATCATGGGCTTCATGAAGGGGATGAGAACCAGTGGAGTCTGGAGGCAGAAGAACTCAAGGGAACCATTTCCTCGGAGGCCCTTGGCTTTGCTGGTCCCTGAGGGGAGAAGAGAAGTGCCTTTCTAGTAACAAGGGGGCCACTGCCTGCCTGAGGCTGTCACTGTTGTCTGTTTTCTGGAAACCAGAATGAGACACAGGCTCTGAGGACCACAAAAGGTTGTATAAGAAGACAGGATGAGCTCAGGAATCATCAAAGCCTCTAGAAATAGGAATGTTCATCTCCTTCTGTGGCTCCAGGGACTGGTCAGTACAGAGCAAACTGTAGAGAGAATGGCCTAGTCCCACTAGCAGAAAAAGTCCACTAGCCATTGGTTTCTGTAAAGGGACATTTTTCTTTAACTGGACTTGGAGGCTTGGAATTCAAACTTTATGGCAAAGTAGGGGGTAGAATTAGGCCCCCAAACGTCCTTTTGCATTACATGTAATTATTACATATCCTATAGAGTTAGACAGCATCTTTGCCCTCAATGTCTATTCATATTCACAAATTTTCATGGGAGTCAAGTTTTCTGAAAGGCACTAGGACACTAACATCATCCCCCAGACCCCACTTCCATTTTTCCATCCTCACACACCACCTGCTCTGCTACCATCTCCACTGAGCCTCTAAGATGAGGCCAGAGTGTAGAAAGGACAGCACTTCCCTTCCCACCCTGCCATCAACCCCATAAAAGGGAGGAGAGAGAAGGAGGGGAGCCTGATCAGCGACATGGTCTCAGCATCAATTTTCTTCAAATTGTTAGAGGGGACAAGGTCTTGGTCCAATGTGGCACCAACATCAAAACGTATCCTGACTTGGCCATCCTGACTGTGGGTGTATTTTGTGAGAAACACCTACCCATAGGTGAGTTGAAATTGTCTCCGTCTTGGGACCCTTGGGACAAGTGTATCTGCAGGTGACACAGGGAGGGAGGGAAAAGGAGACAGGGTGGACGCAGAGGCCAGCAATGGTGGAATATGACCTTGAGGAGAAATGAGGGCACTGGATTTCTAGGTGGGAGGAGATTGTACACAGTGGTGTTGTTGGGAGAGGTATGCCTAGGAGTCTTTTCTAGAAGATATGTTTGCATAGAAAACATTGCTTTTACTCTCCTTGTGTGTTTACTTAGAGGAAAGGCTGATGGAGTCTGAGGTGGAGCAGTGGCGGTGTCGCTGGTGGGGGGACTTGAGCCCTGTTGAGAAGAACCTGAGTTCTCCCCTGAGACAATAGCAAGTAAGAAATGAGATCATTACAAGCATTGCCAGGAAGCTCGGAGATATTTAGGGCAGGGGCCCGCGGAAAATCCTGGAGTTTCTGCCTGGATTCCATTTGAACTGGGGCAGAAATGTAAAGATATAGCATTTGTTCCCATAGACTGAGTAGTGTAGACCATAACTTTTACGCATAGAAAAAAATAAAATAAAAAGTATAAGATATAAGACAGGATTGGATTATATCTTTTTTTTTTTTTTTTTTTTTGTGGTACACGGGCCTCTCAGTTTTGTGGCCTCTCCCGTTGCAGAGCACAGGCTCCAGACACGCAGGCTCAGCAGCCATGGCTCACGGGCCCAGCTGCTCCACGGCATGTGGGATCTTCCCGGACCGGGGCACGAACCCGTGTCCCCTGCATCAGCAGGCAGACCCTCAACCACTGAGCCACCAGGGAAGCTCTGCATTATATCTTATACTCAAAATGTATTAAAGACCTAAATGTAAGACCGGAAACTATAAAACTCCTCGAGGAAAAACATAGGCAGAACACTCTTTGCAGATATTGAAAAATCCTTGCATCCCTGGGATAAATCCCACTTGATCATAGTTTATGATCCTTTTACTGTAATGTTGGATTCAGATTGCTAGTATTTTGTTGAGGATTTTTGTTTCTATGTTCATCAGTGATATTGGCCTGTAATTTTCTCTTTTTTGTGGTATTTTTATCTACTTTTGGTATCAGGGTGATGCCATTTGCAGCAACATGGGTGGACGTAGAGATTGTCATACTGAGTGAAGTAAGTCAGATAGAGAGAGACAGAATCATAGGGTATGGCTTATATGTGAAATCTAAAAAAAAAAAAAAAAATACAAATGAACTTATTTAGAAACTGACTCACAGACTTAGAGAACGAACTTATGGTTAACAAAGGGGAAGGGTGTGGAGGAGGGAGGGACTGCAGGTTTGAATTGACATGTACACACTGCTGTATTTATAATGGACAGCCAACAAGGACCTACTGTGCCGCACGCGGAACTCTACTCAATATTATGTGACAGCCTAAATGGGAAAATAATTTGAAAAATAATACATGTATAACTGAATCATTTTGCTGTACACCTGAAACTAAAACAACATTGTTAACCAACTATATTCCAATATAAAATAAAATGATAAGAAAAAAACATTAAAAAAAAGTTTAAAAAAAAGATTGCAGGCTGATTAAGGGAAGAATCCAGATTTAGGATTCTTAGGAAGAGAAGGCCTGTCAATTAAGTTAATAATGAAAGATAATTACAAATATTTTAAGAAGCTAATGAAGCACAGTTGAGTTGTCGGGTGTGTGTGGTCAGGGAACAGGGAACAAAGAGAAAATCCTGACAGGAAAAATATTCAGGAAGGAAATAACTTACTGTTGGAAAATGATTTCCACTCCTCATCTCAACTATTTGAGTTAAAATAAAGACCCGTGAAAGAACAACTATTTCCAAAGCAGTTATCCTCAGACATGTTTTGTAACACAGATAACCCAAGTGGTACCAAGCTATCTTGAGAAGGTTATGGCGTGTAATTTGGTCTGTTTGCAGTGAATGGCGCTTTATGCTCACCCTGCCCTTTTTACCCAGCTGCTTATAACATGCAGAAAGTAAACCCTCACAGAAATGGCCACGCCGCCCAGCCCCTCTTCAGAGTCTATCAGATGAGGGGACGCAGAGCTCTTTTTTCTGCTGGCTGTGGTCACGCATGGCTGGATGACCAACAGCGGACAAGACCAACAGCTACATCTGTATCTCAGAGTCATTGATTACCAAGAGAAGGACTCAGCCCAGAACCACGCAGAGAATAGAAAGTCCTCAGCGAGTGAGTCTGTTAGGGTAATCCGAACAATCAGAGCCATTCTTATCACATTCTGATTTCTCCGTTGCCCCTTTCAAAGACAAGCCATTTTCTAAGGCCCAAAGGGACCACTGTGAATGGTGCCTAAGATTTTTCATAACGTTAACATCTGAATGAAAGGACCAGATGTGATCTTAGAGTGAAGGCAGTGACCAGGGAGAAGGGCTGGGGTCAAGGAAATGCCCCAAATTTCAAAAGGGTACATTTCAGAAATTGCCATTAGTATGCTTGGTAGCAAACTCCAGATAAATTCTAGAATGGATCATTAAGGGGATGGTTTTATAGCTCTTAGTAAAGCAAGAAGCTCCCAGTAGGAAGCAGCATGATTCCCTAAGAGCAAGAAACATCATATTAGACAATTTCTCTTTTGACGAGGTTACTAGGATGCTTCAAAACTTCTATCGTGCTGTGCTGCTGGACAAGGAGAGACACGGGCCTGGTCACCATGCAGACAGGCTCAGTGATGGCACCATGGATGGTGAACCACGCCCTATGGTCCCGTCCTTGCTCCCATTCATTCATCTCAATAAAAAAACTCACTAATTCAACATATACCTTATAGAGCATGGACTTTATGGATTTTACCTTCTGGGAAAGAGATAGGAAGAAATTGTTCAATCCCTGTCCTCACAGGGCTTATAACCTAGAGGTGGGAAAGGACAAGTACACAAGTAACCACAATCCAAGCCAGAAAAACAAAATCACAGAAAGAAAAGTACAAAGCGCTATGGGGGGAATCAGTGGAGACAAAGGTCCTATCTGGTTGGAAGGTTGAAAAGGCTTTGCATCAGAGATGGCACTGGAGGTGGAGCTGGAAGGAGGAGAGAGATGGGGGTGCTGAAGAAAAGCATTTGCCCCACACGGTGTGAGCAGAGGCACAGACTAGGGAAGAGGTTCAGCACAAAGTCCAGGTTGCTGGAAGCAGGGGGACGAGAAAGGCAAGTCAGGACTGCTGCGATGCATTCCTCTCGCTGGGAAGCGGCCGTGGGGAGTCCTTCGATCAGGTGTTTGGATTCAGGAGTCACACCGTCTGGCATGAATCTTGCCATGGCCACCACCTTCACCAAGAAATTGAGCAAGTTACGAAACTTCTCCAAGCGCTGGTTACTCCACCTGTAGAACAGGCCTGGTTACAGCAGCGCCCCATGCAGAGGGTCACTGGGGAGGAGGCGAGATTCTGTGTCCAGTGGTGCCTGGTGCGGAGGGAGTGCTCTCTAAATGGGCTACATAAAGCCCAGAATCAGGGACTTCCCTGGTGGTCCAATGGCTAAGACTCTGCACTCCCAATGCAGGGGACTCGGGTTCGATCCCTGGTTAGGGAACTAGATCCCACATGCTGCAACTAAGAGTTTGCACGCTACAACTAAAAATCCCACATGCCACAACTAAAGATCTCACATGCTGCAACGAAGATCGAAGATCCCACGTGGCACAAATAAGACACGGCGCAGCCCACCCCCCCCAAAAAAAGCCTAGAATTAAACTGGAGGAAGCTCTGTTTTGCAAGTGTGTTCTGGCAGTGCTGGATAGCCTTGATTAGAGCAAGTTCAAAGAGCGGAAAATGTCTTCCTGATATTTGATCCCAATCTATGGTAAGCCATAGGCTGAGCCACAGGAAAGGCAGACCTCCCCGCAGGGAGAATGGGAGGCTGGGCAGGCAGATTCTGCAGGATTTGGCAACTGAGAAGGTGTGGGCTCAGCAGTTTGGGAAAAGCAAGGAGGAGAAATATGTGCAGCATCCTCTTGGATTTGGAGATTTGGGGACAAGTGTGCGACTGGGTGGAAGATGTCTTTACCTCTATAGGAGGAATTCCACAGAGATCACAGGGAGTTTGCTGAAGGCTTTTGGGTGATGCTAGACTGGGAGGTTGGTGAATACAAAGATGACCAAATCAGGATTCAAAACAGTCCTGAAGGCTAGAATTTGTGTTGGAGAAAACAACCACAATAATAGCAAACTCATTTATTAGCTTATTTAATCTTTTTCATAAGGGAGATATTATTATCATGCTCATTTTACAGGTAGGGAAACTGTTGAAAGTCAGGTTTCAAGGTCTGTGCTCTAGAGGGAAGAACGAAAGAAACTGATCTTTATGGAGTATTTACAGTGTGCCAGACACCAACTTTCACCCAAGGGAATACTTAGGAAGCTGGAAGACCTGGAAGGAGGTCAGATGATTTAAAGTAGGACGTGGTAGATGAAGATGACACTGTGATGAAACGTTATTTCTAGGCGCTCCATAGGCCTGTGAGAGGCATTGGAGGATGAGGCAGGGAGCTAAATTTTCTGTGCTGACCCCCGATCCATGTGAATTATTTCCTACTATGGCGTGAGGAGCGGGGATCTTCAACTGTTTCTGTTCAGTGGGTCCACATTCCTGTCTGTGATAATCTTGGTCTCTAAGTCTGTCTTTTGACTGATGACTATGGTGTGGGAGACATGGGAGATGTCTACATGGTGAAGTTGCCTGTGTGGGTGTGATGTGTAGAGGCGTCTGCATGGTGAGAGTTTGTATGGACGTGTAGTTAGCTGTAGAACCAGCTGCGTCTGTGTACATGCGTGTGCCCACGGGGTGTGAACACTCTGGTGTGAATGTGTTTTATGATTCTAGTGTAATTGGAGCACAAGCTGCATGGCTCACCACCTTGGTCAAAGGCACACCCCACCCTCACCCCCAGCACTCCCAGGAGGGATTAACGAAGGAGCAGGAAGCAGAAGCAGAAAGAACCCTGCAAGGCAGAGGCTGGGGTACTGCTCACTAAGAACCTGCTGACCCCACTACAGGACAGCGTAGGAGCTGCAGCTGGAACAGGAATTTCCCTGCGGAGGGCACTGAGCTCTCTCAGGCTCCAAACCCTCCCAGTACTGACTTGAATCTGGGATAGAGGGAGTCAGTAGGATAACGTGGGTATTTTCCCAGATGATATAAATGGATTCCAGATAATTCTCTCATAGCGTCTGCGGGCTCCTCTTTGTGGCTCCGTCACCTACCAAGACCACCACCCACTGCATTCTCTTTATCAATTGGGCTGTGGATGTGATTCCTGTTTCACTCCTTCCCTCGCCCTCTCCCGTCCCCCCCAGTTCTCACAGCTTGCAGAACAGTCCTTCCCAAGGCACAGGGTGGGAGAAGAGCATGTTCTGGTGAGGAAGCAGAATTCAGAGCAGAGGATGTGGGTGAGCCAGAGGGCAGACCAGCCAGGTCTGGAGCTCAGAGTTGAGAGCAGGCATTGGGTCAGGACTGAATGGCCAAGCAGGGTGGAATCAGCGGGTAGGACAGCCATAAGACAGATGTACTACTGCCTGGAGCCCAGACTTCAGCCGGCAGAACAAAGTGAGAGTCTGAGGTCCAGGTTTCAGCAGGAGAGTGGGCATCAGCTGATCTCCAGGAGCTAGGAGGCTGAGCAAAGCAGGAAGAGCACAGAGCCAGGGCACAGGGCCAAGGAAGGGTCCTGACCCCTGCAATAGAGAATCAGCTTCGTGGGGAGTCCTACAGGGCAGGCTGGAATCCCCAGACATGACTGGCTGGAGGTTTGCTGGCTGGGCATAAATGAGAGCATCTGCTGAAGTCAGGGAGAAAATAGCCTCTGTTTCCCCTGCCCACCTTGCCAAACGTCACATTTTGTGTTCTGGAGAAAATCTGTCTCCCAGTAGGGTGACTGGTCTGCTTATGATACATGGACTATATTTGGTTTGTATAAGTGAAAAATATTGATCCAAAGATATCCAGTTAAAGGCAGGATTTGTCCTCTCTTATTGTCCCCAGCCCAGCAGCACTTAGCTCTATGCCTGGATTTAGAAGCAGTCATTCCTTCCCTGGCAAGGGTTAGGGGGCACATCCCTTGGGTTTGCTTAGGACCTTTTAAAATATCAGTTCAAGATAGAGAATTGCCTATTTACTACATTGATTCTAACATACATTAATATATTGATTTAAATATAATAACATTAATATAACATGTGTATTATGACTTTTACTACTTTAACTTCTAGCCTGTGAACATCTCCCGGGCGGAGACAGGTCTTTTTATTGCCTTGTTCCCAAGCAACCAGCATGGAGCCCATGAGTTGTCCAAAAATATTTAAGTCAATATGCAAATCAGGAATATTGATGTTTAAATATTTCTTTTTCTTTTTATATATTCACAGAATCTCAGATCTCAAACTGGATATGACTTTAGAGGTTACCTAGTCTGTCTTCCCGGCCAATGCAGGAATTATTTCTACCACCTTTTCAGCAGAGGATCATCAACCTCCTCTAGATACTTCTAGTCAGTTCTTTGTGGGACAGCCTGTTCCATTGTTGGGCAACTCTGATAGAAATTTCTTCTTCAGAGAGCCCCTAAATCTGATTCCCTCGTAACGTCTACCCAGTGGTCCTACTCATCTTCTTCCCATTCCTCCATCCCTCTCACACCCTTACCCACCATAACCTTTTTCTTTTCTCCAGGTGAAACAATTGCCCATGTGAATTTATTTCAAGACCTCCCATCTTCCTAGTTACCCTCCTCTCACATCAATGAATGTGGTTTGTATTCATGTTCCTTAAAATATGGTGCCCAAACTAGCCTTATGGAATTTGACTACCGAATATGGGGAGCAGGGAGGTATTACCCTCCTAATTCGGATGTTCTTATGCTATTAATGGCACTTCAGATTGCATTAATCTTTATGGCTGCTACATTTTCCTGGTGTTTTTTATTAAACATCTAAAAAGCACAGTTTTAAAAAAATTAAACTCAGTCAAACTATCCAATTGATTTTTAAAGCCAAACATTAAGTTGAGAATCTGACTGCTTGAGATCTTGGTATGCACTGGAAAATACTGTCCTGGGAGAAGGGATGGAACTTAGGGTGGGACCTGCTCTGCAGCCAGCTTCCCCTTCCACTGCCCCCAAGTCTCTGGGCCGGAACCTTGGAGCATCCGTGACCCCTTCATCCATCATGATTCACCAAGTTACTCGGTCTTATCAGTTCTACCTCTGAGTACCTTCCTTGTCTGTTCCCACTGTTGCCCTCACATGAGGTTCAGGTTCTCACATGAAATACTGCAGGATCTTTCTGAAATGCAAGTCCCATCAGGTATTCTCTGCTCAAAATGTTTCAACAGCTTTCCGGCTCCTCTAAGACAAAGTCGAAATCCCCTCATAGAGGTTACAGGTCCCTTTGCAAGTCCCCCTCTAGGTGCACCTGCACCCCATCTTAACCTCCTCCTGCACATCCACGTGGCAGTCTTTCCAATGTGCTCGCTGGTCCCTGAGGCGCTCGGCTCCTTCCCGCTTGGAGGTCTTTGCTTGTATGTGCCAGGCCCTGCTCTGAATGCTCTACGCAAAACTCACTTCATCCTCACCCCCACCCTCTGAAGTAGATAATATTACTCCCATTTTACAGACGGGGGAGCTCATATGTTAAGCATTTTGCCTGGTGTCACGCAGTTAATAAGTTGTAGAGCAGGATGAGTCCCGTGACCCGTAATGCCCTCCCTTTCTTTCTCCTGGGTGAACTTCTATCCATCTTTCAAGACAGTTCAAGCACTGGCTTTTCTGGGAAGTCTGCCTCTGCCCTGAACTTAACCCCAGATAGCACTTATCGCTCTGGGCTAATCGTTTGCTAAATGATCATCTCCCTCTAAGCAGCACATCCACGGAGATAGGCCCCTGTGCTTTCCTCACTGAGCCCCCAGAATCTATATTCTGTGCCGGGAATCTAATGAATGCTTTGATGAAAGGAGCTCATTAATGAATAAGTGAATTAACTATTTACACGGTTCCTTCTATAGTCATAATATGGTGTCATAGCCATTTGCCAAATTGTCAATTTTTTTTTTTTTTTTTGCGGTACCTGGGCCTCTCACTGTTGTGGCCTCTCCCGCTGCGGAGCACAGGCTCTGGACGCACAGACTCAGCGGCCATGGCTCACGGGCCCAGCTGCTCTGCAGCATGTGGGATCTTCCCGGACCGGGGCACGAACCCGTGTCCCCTGCATTGGCAGGCAGACTCTCAACCACTGCGCCACCGGGGAAGCCCCAAATTGTCAATTTTTGATCATCAGTTTTTCCTATAATGCGTACAAAAATCTGGCCAAAACTTAATTGTACATCAATTCTTAATTTTCTTAAGAAAGAATTAAAGAATTTAAAAATTCTTAATTTTCTCCTGAAATTCAGATCAGTTATCCTGGCTTCGTCTAAGAGCAATACTGCTTTCTCAAGTGCTCTGGAATTACTTAAAAACGCACAGCGGCAGTAAGTTTTAAAACTACCAATCCCAGTATGCTCTTTGCTCAGGTGTCCTTTGACTTCATCCCCTTGAGGATGTGAGTTAGTCTGTAAGGGAATGCAGCAGAGGAGACTCAGGAGCGCCAGCTTGCAGCACGTGCAGTCGGACGTGCAATGAGCGAGAGAGGAGTCGTGGGCCCGGAGAGAAATACGCCTGAACCTTTTCTACACAAAATATTCACCACGAGAAGACAAATACTGACAATCAGATAAGCATGAGAAGCCACAAAGGGGAGGTGGGGTAGCCTTCCTGACCTCCCTACGCAAACACCACCAGAGGATCTCGTATTCATACTGCGCTCACTGCCTTTTCTTATTTTCCGCATTCTCCATGCTCTGGCATCTAGGGCCTCGGTTGTGGCAGGTGAGCGGAGGGGAAGACTGCCCTCCTGGGGCCAGCAGATTCTTAGAAATAACACACAAGTGCAGCTTTCAGAGACAAATCAGCTAATCCAAAGCACACACCCCAGTGATGTCCTTTGTCAAGCTTTCGCACATCAAACCAATATTCCTCCACCTTAATCAACCCAGGGCCGGGTACTAGACAACTCAATAAAGCTCTCGCCGGTGATTTCCTCTCACTCCTTCTGCCTTCTGACCGACTCTGGTGCTTCCCAGCAGGGTCCTGTGTGGGGAACCAGGCCTCCTACTTCTAGGCATCTGTGAGTGTAAAAACTTCTTCCTTCATGACAGTGTTTCATGTCTGTGTGTCTTACCATCCCTGATTAAAACAAAGTCCAGGTACATTTAAAAACATATACTAGTCTATTTCATGTAATAGGATTCTTTCCCTTGATCTTCCCACAAACTTGAAGTATGGAACTAGACATCATCATCATCTTATAGATAAGAAAGGGAAACAAAGTAAATTTAAGTGACTTATCCAAGGGCACGCAAGAAATTAATGGCAGAGCTAGGTATTAAACGCAGGTTTTGGGCTAGTACTAAAGGCTGAACATTTCCCCAAAAGTTCTATAGACGACCATACAAAGTTATAAATACGTTCTCCTGTTGAGTCTCAGATACTGTCTGTAAAATGGGGATTATACCATCTTTTGGATAAATATGATAATATATGTGAAAGCACTTTGTAAAATGCAAATATGATTCAAGTCAATATATTAAACTGTCTGTCACAAAATTTTTCCCAGTTCTTAGGGCCAGAAATATTTGAGTAAACTTTGTCCGTTTTTGACTGCCCAGCATACAAACACCCCTTAGTTCTGGTGAAGCTCTATCTCCCACCACAGAACCCGAAATGGGCCTTTTCTCCTCATCTCCAGCAGATGCAACATGTGATGGACAAAATGAAGAGGCCCACGTCTGTGGTGAGAACCTGACTTCTAGGTGCAGTGTGGTCTTGCCTTATAAGGTACAGTAAATCCTAACCTGTAGAATAAGCATAAGCTGTAATCTAATGAGCACAATAGCTTTCGCTTTGTTATAAATATGACATAAGACATGCAACAAGGGATCAGAGTCATCCTTCTATTAGGTTTTGGATTCCAGGAAGCAGCTACTGCAGTCCTGGCTGGAAACAAATAGATGGAGCAGAAGTAACGGTCACCTTCCTACCACTGAGATGTGAGCTCTCCAGGCGTTGAGATGTGAGCTCTCCAGGCATTGAAATCTGTATTCATAAGAATGATTGCTACCCTTTATGGTGTGCGTCTCGCCTATGTTATCTCGTTTCATCTCCATTTAACAAGTAAGAAAACTGAAGCACAGGGAGATTAAGACCCCTTAGTTAGTAAATGGTGAGTCCATCATACTCAAAGTCTAGACTCAAAGATTCAGACTCTAAGCAGAATTTCTCACCCTTTTATGTGCATGGGGGACACCTGGAGATGTTGTTAAAGTGCAGATTCTGATTCTATGGGTCTGTGGTGGGGCCTGAGAATCTGCATGTCTAGCAAGCTCCCAAGTGATATAGACGCTGCTGGTCTGAGGACCACACTTCAAGAAGCAAGGCTCTAAATCGTTCTTGAAAAGTGCACTTGAAGCACTTTGAAAAGTGCTTCTTGAATCTCATCATAAAAAACACTCATGGCTCTTCAACTAAGCACTTCCCTAGGGCTTCTCCCTTTGCCAGAGCTTGGTGACATGAGAGGAGAGTCCCTATGCATCTATTAAATGCTATGATTTAAATCAGTGAATGATTTCTTCTTCCATTTGTTCAATCCACAAATTTTATTGAGAGCCTACTAGGAGCCAGCCATAATGGTGGGTGCTGAGGGTACCAGGATAAGTAAGATAAGGTCCTGGCCTCTAAGAGAGGAGCTATTGATGGACACAGGCTGTCTTGAAAACCTCTGAACACCTTGCAGCAGACTGACTTAGGACCAAGTCCACTTGTGGGCTGCCTTGGCTCTGGCACCATCCTCACCACCACAAGGTGTGGGCGTGTTTTAGCATGTGGGTCCAATTCTCTTGGCACAGAGACAATTTTCTGGTGGCTCCTCCCATCCAGAGTCTACTGTGAAAATACAATTCACCTACCTTGGGTCATTGATTGTGTCAGTAAACATAAATCTATGCCATTTTTTTGTTGGGATAAGAATGCACTGAATGTTTCTTACACTTCTTTTGGGGTGAGAACTGCCAAAGACAGAACTTGAGGTTTTCTACATGCTTTTAGATAACTTTACATGCATTTGGAACACAACAAGAAAATAAATCTGAATTAAAATTAACCTTAGGTTTATTTAACAAAATTAAGTCTCAGAAAGCAATCAGAATTTTAGCAAATGGACACCTATCTTGAGATTAAAGGTAAATACCTTCTAAGGCTGCAGAGATCTATCAAATGTGTGATTCTGAAAATATTTTTGAAACATCGTAATTATTCAAGTCAATTTTCCCTCACTGAGGCTGTAATTAGTTTTCATTTATTATTACTGTTGTTTGAAATTTAAATTTACTACTGTTATTTAGTCATAGATTAAGGCACACATTTCAACTAGGAAGAAATCTAAAGTTATGACATCAGATGATTCCCACCTGTTCCCTATGTGAGAATAAACATCCACAGGAACCTCTTTTCTTTAGCAAATGCCATTCCTTTCCCCCCATCCTTATGGCCTGGCTGATAAGGGGATGAGGAGAGAGGTGAAGGATAGGCAGGTGAAGAGAGGTCCACACTCCTACAGGCAGCCAGCATCCTGTGACCACCAGCTCCCAAAGTAGTGTTTACCTTCATTCCACTGAAACTCTGAACCTTTACTAAGTGTCATATGGTCGTTTGAGATCATTCACACCTATCTGCACTCAGATGCAGGTAAGATTCTATATTGTCAGGATCCAGGTAGCCAGCAAGATAATACATAAGTGGAGAAAAAGAAGGACAATTCTCAGGAGAAATAATGTTAGAGGACCCTATTACAGTCATCATTCTTCAGTGAACTTCTATGGCGAAGTGGTGAAGGACTGTAAAGCTCTTGAGTGAACTTCAAGTTGAAACAGGCTTTAAGGGACTCCTGGCATCCAGCTCTTTCAATATAAGGAGGAAGAAAGTTATGAATGAGGCACAGAGAGTTTCATTACCAAAGTCAAGGTCTTAAGACTAGTTAATAAAAAAGTCAGAACTTGAAGCTCCATCTGCTGAGTTACAATCCAGTCATCTTCCTTTTTGTTGCCTGAGTATCCATCCTAAATCATGCCAGCCTTCGTCCAGGAATACAATTTTGCCCTCATCACAAACTATCTGTCTCCTCATTATTTTGTTCATTCAGTTATTTTGCAAATATGTATCCAGAGCCCACTGTGTGCCTGGAGCACAAGGAGAACTTCACAGCCCAGGTCCCTGCCCTCCAGGCGACCATGATTCAGCTTTACTCTCTCCTTGGAGCAATGCTTTCTGGATCCAGCCTTCCCTGTCAGCAGTGACTGCTGCTCTCCCTGTGAGAGATGCTTTGCTTTCACAGTTAAAACTCTCTACTAACATCGAGAAGAGAGAAAAACAAAACACAACGAAACAAGAGACACAGCCTAGAGTGGATATTGCATCGAAAGACAGTGAATTGCTTTTGAAATTGAGTCAAGAAGTTTTCAGTCCACAATGAGGATTGAATTACAAGTGCCCCTATGGTGTTGTCCTGAAATTGATTCCACTGAACTATAGTTGAAGGGGGCCTGTGTTTTTCACAACTGGAAATGCCCCTTGTCCAAAGAAATGCTGGCTTACATCAAATCTTTTAAGGTTGTAGTCACTACTAATGTAAATGGGTTCCTAAAAAACTGTAGCTATACTGGGTCATCTAAGAGGGTTAGTTAGCAACAAGAAGGTATGACTTTGACAGTGAAGTTATGTAACCAGCAAGGAAAAAAAAAATCTAGCAGTTTAAAAAGATTTCCTGTTTTTCTTTCTTAGAGGAGGCTTAATGTGGCCTAAGTCTAAGAAGATTTGTCTCAAATTGAGAATGTAGGCTTAAATCAATTTATTATTTTAAAATGCACTATAACCATTTTCATTCTTCTTTGGCTTCTGAGTTTTTTTTCTCAATTTGGAATTATTGTGATGATTGAGAGCCTACTGGCATAGAAAGCTTCCCAACACCCCACTGCTGTGTTTTCAAATAAGAATAAAGGAAAAGCAACCGGCCTCGTCAGCAATGACTCCGTGTGAATGAGGACATCTAAATTGGTGAGTGTCCATTTTCTTGGAAATATAAATCAGTGTTCCTGATGTTGAATATAGATTTCAGTAGTAACCTGTATCTTTGATAAAGATTTTGATTCAGGACGAAGGAAGTAGAAAGATTATGTTAAATGAATTTTACAAATTCGAATTGAAGCATTATCAGTGGACAAGGTTTTCCAAATTACCTCTCGTGTGCAGGGTACACAGCAGACATAGAATACATTATTTTTACTACTGAGAAACAAAATCAAGAGGATAAAGTTTTAAGGTGGAAGGTTATTTGGGCCACTATCAACACTGTTCATTAATTAGCCCACTTTGGAGCTAAGGTTGAATGCCTATTTTTCATAATAACTCGGTTTCATTAAGGAATAGAGAATGAAGGGTAATAACACCATACATATATATAAATGTATATATAAATATATATATATATATATTTATAGAATGAACCCAGTAGAGAACAAAAAAAATACACTTAGCCACATGACATAACTTCTACCTGCTCCCTCAAGGTGGGAATGGGCCAAGAGGTCTGTGGAATGACAACCGTGTCCCCATCATACTCTTCTCCTTTTACAATTTTCCCTGCACCTAGGGAAACCTTCCGTAGTAGAAGGAGAATTTTGATATATCCTAAAATAAGTTTAGAAGCTGGGACTGAAGAGAGACTAGCATTGATTCCTCTAATGGGTGCTCAGGAAAGCCCATGTTACTTGGAGGCCTAACTGAGGTGTCCAAGCTTGAACACTTCCCTTGACTGTCATTAGACTCTCCTGGATTTAGCTAAATATCCTCTCTTCATCCTTTTGCACGCACTGTGGACTAATGACATGAATACTTGACCCAAAATCCCATAAAATATTATGCTTTAGTAACTTCCTAGTTAAAATTTGATTTCATTTTCTTTATTGGGACCAAGGTACAGTGTTGCCATTTTATTGTGAAAAGTCTATATATTATAAAATACCAGGGGCAATTTTTAATATAATAAACCCACAACCTGCGGCTGATTTGTAAACATAATCAAATAGGCAGAAAGCAGGGGCAGGTAGTGATTCTTATAATGACATACAAGCAAATAGCAAATAATTGTTGCCCTGGAGGTATCCTGTTGTATGAAAATGCCTTTTTTTGAAGTATAGTTGGTTTAAATATTATATTGGTTTCAGGTGTACAATATAATGATTTGATATTCTTATAGATTATACTGAAAATGCCCTTACATTTTTTCCCTCTTTAAAATACACAGTTTCTAATAGTTTCTAGTATGCCTAACATTGAAAGTTTGTCTACATACATATTTTTGATAAAACCTACTAACAAAAAGTTCATGGGCATTTTATTTCTCAACTACTTTTTAAAATTTTCTTGCTCTGCTGTATTATCACTAAACATGATTTTTTAAAAAATATGGAAACCCCTTTAAAAACCCCTACATCTCTCAACACTGTCCATCTTCTCATATGTTTGTATCACTGTGAATATACATATGAATATACACACGTATGTGTATGGATTTCATGCTAGAATGGCCTGAGGAAGTACAGGGACTTAGGATAACGTATGATCAGGACTTCCCTGCCGGTCCACTAGTTAAGACTCTGTGCTTCCACTGCAGGGGGCTTGGGTTCCATCCCTGGTCAGGAAACTAAGATCCCCACATGCCGCGCGGTGAGGCCAAAAAAACAAAACTGTACAACGTATGATCTACTGACGGCGTGTGTTTACCATATGTATATATATGGTGTCCTCCATGACACAAGGCCAATCAAAACCTGTTTTAAAACAAGCCAGTCACTCCTGCCCTTTCCTTTGGAGTCGCTTATTCGCATTAGGTATTTCTAAAAGATCCATGCAGCTATTTGCCATAGCTGCATATTTGCCAAAGACATGATTTAATTCTTTCAGTCAGCATTCATACACCCCGTCCCTCCTAGGCAAATCTTGGCACTTGGATTACGTACTCAGAGTTAACAGCCAACTGTATACGGACCCTTCAGCACAGTGAGGGGAAAAGTGACATTTTACTTCCACCCCAAACAAAGCTATTATATTTACCTTCTACTTTGAAGATAGTAAAGTGCGGTCGACAATGGAAAGAACCCAACGCGTTACCTGCGCAGTTCATCCACAGACCCTGGTAAACCCAAGTGGCCGTTATCACCGAGGATGCTCGCGTAGTCACTTTCCACTCATTGGATGCGGTGGCAGCGACGAGAGCACCAAAGCCCCCGACGCCAAACACCAGAGCCGAGATCTGTGCCCTGGACATGTCGCTCAGGTGTCTCCAGGGACACTGTCCAGACAGATCGCTGCGGTGGTCTAGGCATGCAGCGGACACAACCCGCTTGGACCAGTGTTGCAGCAAGTTAATGCGGGTAGGTGACAGTACTTCATGCTCGGGTGGCCTGAGAAGGACCGGAACTTAGGATAAAGTCTGATTTACCGATGGCATTTTAAAGGTAGCCTAAGACGATCTTTCTAACTTCCTACACGGATATTTACTAAAAGTTTGTAGATGGATTCTAAAGGTTTTGAGTTCGCAGATTGTTTTCCTGCCACATAGTTAATGCTTAATTTTCTGTTAGCCTGAAGCTTAATGAACCATGCAGGGACCAGATATTACAAAGTACAAATTATACAGTAACAGTTAAGGCTTATTTGACCCATTGCTTTAGTCTTGCGTGCTTCTGAATCTTATATAAATGGAATCATAGTGCAGCTTTCTTCTGTAACCAATTTTTTCACACATTATGTTTGTGAAATTCATCTATGTTCAACAATGTAGTTATGGTTCATTAATTATTACAGCAGAATATAGCATTTCATTAAATGAATTTTGCTGGGTTACACATTCATTTCGACTCAGTACTTTGAAGATATAATTCTATTTTTATTTGGCTTCCATTGTTGTTTTTGAGAAATCGAGAGTCTGATTTGGCATTTCTTTGTAGGTTAATCTGCATTTTCTCTTTGGCTGGTTTTAAGATTGTCTTTGTCTTTGGTTTTGGCAGTTTCACTAATTTTCTAGGTGTGGATTTAAAAAAATCTTATTTGGGATTTACTGAACTTGTTGAAACTGATGATTCATTGCTTTCATCAATTCTGGAGAACCATTAGTCCCCTCCTTCTCCAGATATCACCTCTGTCCCTATCCTTTCTTTATCTTCTTCTGTGACTCTGACAAGCTCTATTTTTTTAGTTGGTCCTATGTCTCAAAATCTCTTTAACATTATTTACTTCTTTATTGCTCCATGATGAATTCTGGGAATTTTTTCAGACATATGTTCTAATTTTTATAATTTTTCTTCAACTATATATAATCTGCTGTTAACCCATCCAGAGTTTCTAGTTTCTATTACTCTCCTTTTTAAAATAATTCTGGAAGTTCCACTTTATCCTTTGTCAAATCTGCCTGTTTCTTTTTTCTAATTTCTTGTTCTTTAGTCATAATTCAAAGGCCATATTTTATTATATTTTTATTTAAAAATTTTTTTATTTTATTTACTTATTTTTAACATCTTTATTGGAGTAAAATTGCTCTACAATGGTGTGTTAGTTTCTGCTTTATAACAAAGTGAATCAGCCATACATATACATATATCCCCATATCTCCTCCCTCTTGCGTCTCCCTCCCACCCTCCCTATCCCACCCTTCTAAGTGGTCACAAAGCACTGAGCTGATCTCCCTGTGCTATGTGGCTTCTCTCCACTAGCTATTGATTTTACATTTGGTAGTGTATATATGTCTATGCCACTCTCTCACTTCATCCCAGCTTACCCTTCCCCCTCCCCGTGTCCTCAAGTCCATTCTCTACGTCTGCGTCTTTATTCCTGTCCTGCCCCTAGGTTCTTCAGAACCATTTTCTCTCTCTCTCTCTCTTTTTTTTTTTTTAGATTCCATATATATGTGTTAACATACAGTATTTGTTTTTCTCTTTCTGACTTACTTCACTCTGTATTACAGGCTCTAGGTCCATCCATCTCACTACAAATAACTCAATTTCGTTTCTTTTTATGGCTGAGTAATATTCCATTGTATATATGTGCCACATCTTCTTTATCCATTCATCTGTCGATGGACACTTAGGTTGCTTCTATGTCCTGGCTAGTGTAAATAGAGCTGCAATGAACATTGTGGTACATGACTCTTTTTGAATTATGGTTTGCTCAGGGTACATGCCCAGTAGTGGGATTGCTGGGTCATATGGTAGTTCTATTTTTAGTTTTATAAGGAACCTCCATACTGTTCTCCATAGTGGCTGTATCAATTTACATTCCCACCAAACAGTGCAAGAGGGTTGCCTTTTCTCCACACCCTCTCCAGCATTTATTGTTTGTAGATTTTTTGACGATGGCCATTCTGACTGGTGTGAGGTGATACCTCATTATAGTTTTGATTTGCATTTCTCTAATAATTAATGATGTTGAGCATCCTTTCATGTGTTTGTTGGCAATCTGTATGTCTTCTTTGGAGGAATGTCTATTTAGGTCTTCTGCCCATTTTTGGATTAGGTTGTTTGTTTTTTTGATATTGAGCTGCATAAGCTGCTTATAAATTTTGGAGTTTAATCCTCTCTCAGTTGCTTTGTTTGCAAATATTTTCTCCCATTATGAGGGTTGTCTTTTCATCTTGTTTATGGTTTCCTTTGTTGTGCAAAAGCTTTTAAGTTTCATTAGGTCCCATTTGTTTATTTTTGTTTTTATTTCCATTTCTCTAGGAGGTGGGTCAAAAAGGATCTTGCTGTGATTTATGTCAAAGAGTGTTCTGGCTATGTTTTCCTCTAAGAGTTTTATAGTGTCTGGCCTTACATTTAGGTGTTTAATCCATTTTGAGTTTATTTTTATGTATGGTGTTAAGGTGTGTTCTAATTTCATTCTTGTACATGTAGCTGTCCAATATTCCCAGCACCACTTATTGAAGAGGCTGTCTTTTCTCCATGGTATATTCTTGCTTCCTTTATCAAAAATAAGGTGACCATACGTGCATGGGTTTATCTCTGGGCTCTCTATCCTGTTCCATTGACCTATATTTCTGTTTTTGTGCCAGTACCATACTGTCTCAATTACTGTAGCTTTGTAGTATAGTCTGAAGTGTGGGAGCCTGATTCCTCCAGCTCTGTTTTTCTTTCTCAGGATTGCTTTGGCTTTTGTGTTTCCATACAAATTGTGAAAATTTTTGTTCTAATTCTGTGAAAAATGCCATTGGTAGTTTGATAAGTATTGAATCTGTAGATTGCTTTGGGTAGTATAGTCATTTTCACAGCATTGATTCTTCCAATCCAAGAACATAGTATATCTCTCCATTTGTTTGTATCATCTTTAATTTCTTTCATCAGTGTCTTATAGTTTTCTGCATACAGGTCTTTTGTCTCCTTAGGTAGGTTTATTCCTAGGTATTTTATTCTTTTTGTTGCAGTGGTCAGTGGGAGTGTTTCCTTAATTTCTCTTTAAGATTTTTCATCATTAGTGTGTAGGAATGCAAGAGATTTCTGAGCATTAATTTTGTATCCTGCTACTTTACCAAATTCATTGATTAGCTGCAGTAGTTTTCTGGTAGCCTCTTTGGGATTCTCTATGTACAGTATCATGTCATCTACAAACAGTGACAGCTTTACTCCTTTTCCAATTTGGATTCCTTTTATTTCTTTTTATTCTCTGATTACTGTGGCTAAAACTTCCAAAACTACGTTGAATAATAGTGGTTAGAGTGGACAACCTTGTCTTGTTCCTGATCTTAGAGGAAATGGTTTCAGTTTTTCACCACTGAGGACAATGTTGGCTGTGGGTTTGTCATATATGGCCTTTATTATGTTGAGGTAAGTTCCCCCTATGCCTACTTTCTGGAGAGTTTTTGGGTGTTGAATTTTCTCAAAAGCTTTTTCTGAATCTATTGAGATGATCATATGGTTTTTCTCCTTCAGTTTGTTAATATGGTGTATCACGTTGATTGATTTGCGTATATTGAAGAATCCTTGCATTCCCGGAATAAACCCCACTTGATCATGGTGTATGATCCTTTTAATGTGCTGTTGGATTCTGTTTGCTAGTATTTTGTTGAGGATTTTTGCATCTATGTTCATCAGTGATATTGGCCTGTAGTTTTCTTTCTTTGTGACATCTTTGTCTGGTTTTGGTATCAGGGTGATGGTGGCCTTGTAGAATGAGTTTGGGAATGTTCGTCCCTCTGCTATACTTTTGAAGAGTTTGAGAAGGATAGGTGTTAGCTCTTCTCTAAATGTTTGATAGAATTCGCCTGTGAAGCCATCTGTTCCTGGGCTTTTGTTCGTTGGAAGACTTTAAATCACAGTTTCAATTTCAGTGCTTGTGATTGGCCTGTTTATATTTTCTATTTCTTCCTGGTTTAGTCTTGGAAGGTTGTGCTTTTGTAAAACTTTGTCCATTTCTTCCAGGTTGTCCCTTTTATTGGCATAGAGTTGCTTGTAGTAATCTCTCATCATCCTTTGTACCTCTGCAGTGTCAGTTGTTCCTTCTCCTTTTTCATTTCTAATTCTAATGATTTGAGTCTTCTCCCTTTTTTTGCTGATGAGTCTGGCTAATGGTTTATCAATTTTGTTTATCTTCTCAAAGAACCAGCTTTCAGTTTTATTGATCTTTGCTATTTTTTTCTTCATTTCTTTTTCAGTTATTTCTGATCTGATCTTTATGATTGCTTTCCTTCTGCTAACTTTAGGGTTTTTCTGTTCTTCTTTCTCTAATTGCTTTAGGTGTAAGGTTAGGTTGTTTACTTGAGATGTTTCTTGTTTCTTGAGGTAGGATTGTTTTGCTATAACCTTCCCTCTTAGAACTGCTGTTGCTGCATCCCATAGGTTTTGGGTCATCATGTTTTCATTGTCATTTATTTCTAGGTAATTTTTGGTTTCCTCTTTGATTTCTTCAGTGATCTCTTGGTTATTAAGTAGTGTATTGTTTAGCATCCATGTGTTTGTACTTTTTACAGATTTTTTCCTGTAATTGATATCTAGTCTCATAGGGTTGTGGTCAGAAAAGATACTTGATACGATTTCAATTTTCTTATATTTATCAAGGCTTGATTTGTGACCCAAGATATGATCTGTCCTGGAGAATGTTCCATGAGCACTTGAGAAGAAAGTATATTATGTTGTTTTTGGATGGAATGTCCTATAAATATCAATTAAGTTCATCTTGTTTAATGCATCATTTAAAGCTTGTGTTTCCTTATTTATTTTCATTTTGGATGATCTGTCCATTGGTGAAACTGGGGTATTAAAGTCCCCTGCTATGATTGTGTTAATGTTGATTTCCCCTTTTATGGCTGTTAGCATTTGCCTTATGTATTGTGGTGCTCCTATGTTGGGTGCATAAATATTTACAGTTGTTATATCTTCTTCTTGGATTGATCCCTTGATCATTATGTAGTCTCCTTCTTTGTCTCTTGTAATAGCCTTTATTTTAAAGTCTATTTTGTCTGATATGAGAATTGTTACTTCAGCTTTCTTTTAATTTCCATTTGCATGGAATATCTTTTTCCATCCCCTCACTTTCAGTCTGTATGCGTCCCTGGGTCTGAAGTGGGTCTCTTTTAGACAGCATATATATGGGTCTTGTGTTTGTATCCATTCAGCCAGTTTATGTCTTTTGGTTGGAGCATTTAATCCATTTACATTTAAGGTAATTATTGATATGTATGTTCCTATTACCATTTTCTTAATTGTTTTGGGTCTGTTATTGTAGGTCTTTTCCTTCTCTTGTGTTTCCTGCCTAGAGAAATTCCTTTAGCATTTGTTGTAAAGCTG
The DNA here is from genome assembly GCF_964341445.2 of Mesoplodon mirus. Classification (NCBI taxonomy): domain Eukaryota; kingdom Metazoa; phylum Chordata; class Mammalia; order Artiodactyla; family Ziphiidae; genus Mesoplodon; species Mesoplodon mirus. The sequence goes on along the minus strand of NC_138993.1, from coordinate 64,412,061 downwards.
GTTTGGTGGTGCTGAATTCTCTTAGCTTTTGCTTGTCTGCAAAGGTTTTAATTTCTCTGTCGAATCCGAATGAGATAGTTGCTGGGTAGAGTAATCTTGGTTGTAGGTTTTCCCCTTTCATCGCTTTAAATATGTCCTGCCACTCCCTTCTGGCTTTCAGAGTTTCTCCTGAAAGATCAGTTGTTAACCTTATGGGGATTCCCTTGTATATTATTTGTTGCTTTTCCCTTGCCGCTTTTAATATTTTTTCTCTGTATTTAATTTTTGATAGTTTGATTAATATGTGTCTTGTCATGTTTCTCCTTGGATTTATCCTGTATGGGACTCTCTGCACTTCCTGGACTTGATTAACTATTTCCTTTCCCATATTAAGGAAGTTTTCAACTATATAATCTCTTCAAATATTTTCTCAGTCCCTTTCTTTTTCTCTTCTGCTTCTGGGACCCCTATAATTCGAAAGTTTGGTGTGTTTAATGTTGTCCCAGAGGTCTCTGCGACTGTCCTCAATTCTTTTTGTTCTTTTTTCTTTATTCTGCTCTGGGGTAGTTATTTCCACTATTTTATTTTCCAGGTCACTTATCCGTTCTTCTGCCTCATTTATTCTGCTATTGATTCCTTCTAGAGAATTTTTAATTTCATTTATTGTGTTGTTCATCATTGTTTGTTTGCTCTTCAGTTCTTCTAGGTCCTTGTTAAACATTTCTTGTATTTTCTCCATTTTATTTCCAAGATTTTGGATCATCTTTACTATCATTACTCTAAATTCTTTTTCAGGTAGACTGCCTATTTCCTCTTCAGTTGTTTGGTCTAGGGGGTTTTTGCCTTGCTCCTTCATCTGCTGTGTGTTTCTCTGTTTTCTCATTTTGCTTAACTTACTGTGTTTGGGGTCTCCTTTTCACAGGCTGTGGGTTTGTAGTTCCTGTTGTTTTTGGTGTCTGCCCCCAGTGGCTAAGCTTGGTTCAGTGGGTTGTGTGGGCTTTCTGGTAGAGGGGACTGGTACCTGTGTTCTGGTGGATGAGGCTGGATCTTATCTCTCTGATGGGTAGGACCACGTCCGGTGGTGTGTTTTGCGGTGTCTGTGACCTTATTATGATTTTCGGCAGCCTCTCTGCTAATGCGTGGGGTTGTGTTCCTGTCTTGCTAGTTGTTTGGCATAGGGTGTCCAGCACTGGAGCTTGCTGGGCATTGAGTGGAGCTGGGTCTTAGTGTTGAGATGGAGATCTCTGAGAGAGCTTTTACTGTTTGATATTACGTGGAGCTGGGAGGTCTCTGGTGGACCAATGTCCTGAACTTGGCTCTCCCACCTCAGAGGCACAGGCTTGACACCCAGCTGGAGCACCAAGACCCTGGCTCAGAAGAAAAGGGAGAAAGAAAGAAAGAAAGAAAGAAAGAAAGAAAGAAAGAAAGAAAGCCACATGTCAGCCACATGGCTCAGAAGAAAAGGGAGAAAGAAAGAAAGAAGGAAAGAAAGAAAGAAAGAAAGAAAGAAAGAAAAGAAAGTTATTTTAAAAATTATTAAAAATAAGAAGAATTTTTTTAAGTAATAAAAGAAAGAAAGAAGAGAGCAACCAAACAAAAAAACAAATCCACCAGTGATAACAAGTGCTAAAAGCTATACTAAAAAAAAAAAAAAATGGACAGACAGAACCCTAGGACAAATGGTAAAAGCAAAGCTATACAGACAAACTCACACAAAGAAGCATACACATACACACTCACTATATATATATATATATTTATCTATATATAAAAATAAAAAGGAACAGAACAACCAAATCTATAAACAAATCTACCAGTGATAATAAACTCTAAATACTAAACTAAGATAATCATAAAACCAGAAACAAATTAGATGCAGAAAGGAAACCCCAAGTCCACAGTTACTCCCAAAGTCCACTGCCTCAATTTTGGGATGATTCGTTGTCTATTCAGATATTCCACAGATGCAAGGTACATCAAGTTGATTGTGGAGATTTAATCTGCTGCTCCTGAGGCTGCTGGGAGAAATTTCCCTTTCTTTTCTTTGTTCGCACAGCTCCTGGGATTCAGCTTTGGATTTGGCCCCGCCTCTGCGTGTAGGTCACCTGAGTGCATCTGTTCCCCACCCAAACAGGATGGGGTTAAAGGAGCAGCTGATTCGGGGGCTCTGGCTCACTCAGGCTGGGGGGAGGGAGGGGTACGGATACGGGATGAGCCTGCAGCGGCGGAGGCCAGCATGATGTTGCAACAGCCTGAGGTGTGCCATGTGTTCTCCTGGGGAAGTTGTCCCTGTATCACGGGACCCTGGCAGTGATAGGCTGCACAGGTTCCCAGGAGGGGAGGTGCAGATAGTACCTGGGCTTGCACACAGGCTTCTTGGTGGCGGCAGCAACAGCCTTAGCATCCCATGCCCGTCTCTGTGGTTCGCGCTGATAGCCGCGGCTCGCGCCCGTCTCTGGAGCTCGTTTAGTAGGTGCTCTGAATCCCCTCTCCTCTCGCACCAGGAAACAATGGTCTCTTGCCTCTTAGGCAGGTCCAGACTTTTTCCCGGACTCCCTCCCGGCTAGCTGTGGCGCACTAGCCCCTGCAGGCTGTGTTCATGCCGCCAACCCCAGTCCTCTCCCTGCGCTCCGACCGAAGCCCGAACCTCAGCTCCCAGCCCCCGCCTGCCCTGGCGGGTGAGCAGACAAGCCTCTTGGGCTAGTGAGTGCTGGTTGGCACTGATCCTCTGTGCGGGAATCTCTCTGCTTTGCCCTCTGCATCCCTTGTTGCTGCGCGCTCCTGTGTGTCTCCGAAGCTTCCCCCACCCCGCCCCCAGCCACCCACCGTCTCTGCCCGTGAAGGGGCTTCCTAGTGTGTGAAAACCTTTCCTCCTTCACAGCTCCCACCCTGAGGGGCAGGTCCTGTCCCTATTCTTTTGTCTCTGTTTTTTCTTTTGCCCTACCCAGGTACATGGGGAGTTTCTTGCCTTTTGGGAAGTCTGAGGTCTTCTGCCAGCGTTCAGTAGGTGTTCTGTAGGAGTTCTTCCACATGTAGATGTATTTCTGATGTATTTGTGGGGAGGAAGATGATCTCCACGTCTTACTCCTCCGCCATCTTGAAGGTCTCCATATTTTATTTTTTAAGTATTAAAGATGCTTATTTTATATTCTGTATCTCATTATTCTCATATCTGTAGTTTTTGAAGGTTGGATTGATTATATTTTTTCCTATAATTCCTAAAAGTTTGACTCTCTTACTCATGGTGGCTTAAAACATGTGCTTTGTCATTTGTAATTGTGAGCTCATGTTCCTTGCAGCTTTATTCATGGAAATGAAAGGGAGGAAAGCAGAGAGGGAGGAAGGAGGGAGGGAAGGAAGGGAGTGGAAAAAGGATGCACACATCTTAACTTGGAAGAGCAATGTACTAAGACTTCATAGGAGGCAAAAATTCTAGGTGGGTCAGGGGAGGGGATACAGGCAATGAGTGGGGTAGGTTGGAGTGTGCCCTCTGCTGGTAGCTGCTGAGTGGTGCAGAGAACACCAAATCCAGATGGAGCCTTAGGCTGCCCTCTTCAGGGCAATGTGCTGACTTGTCTCCCAGGACAAGATGTACCTTCTTTTTTGCAGGCAGGTGGCAGTGTGAGGGGAAGATAAGGTAGAAACAGGAAATACTGGGCCACTGACAGGAGATTATCGTTTGATTATGGAAAATAGGAATTCAGTCACTTTCCTCCACCCTCCCCAACACCAATAAAAGCCGAAAACTTGGAGCTATTTGTGAATTAGGGGGTGAGGGAATTCACAGGACACAAGACATTCAGTGCTAAAACCTAGACCATCTGGGCAAATCAAAAGGGTTGGTCAGTCTGAGCTCAGTAGCCTCATTTTTCTGGGAATAACAACAATAGATGATATTTATTTAGCACTTTTTTCTGTGCTCTACATGCCTTATGTCATAATCTTCACACCAACTTAGGAGGGAATTATTTGTGATATAATAAAATTTATTTTATTATAGAAGAGTTCACAGATTCTGCCCTCTCCCCCCGCCAAAGACAACCCTGTAAATGCAGCTCTACTCACAACAGTCCACTGCCATCCCTCTAGTCGAGTGTTCCATGATTTAAACTGGCTATTTTTAATGTTTCTGTCTTTGCAAACTTAATTCTTTCCCTTTTGTTCTATGATTAATTACAATGGATTCTTCCCTCCACCCCCATCTGCAATTGTTTTTGGAATTCCAGGAAGCTTTGCAAAAGATCAAAAACATTTAAGATTTGGTCTCTCTTGGTAATTTTGACTGTGGGATAGTGAACAAAATTTGGCTGAGTTCTTCCGGAGAAATCACCTCTTCTTTTTCCCCCCAGGGAGAGGTGAACTAGGTAGGTGTTTATGCCCAAAACATTTGCAGACTCGCCCAGTGTTTCTCTCGGTTTTCTTTCTCATATTCTAATCCTCTGCTTCTTTATGTCAGAAAGGAGACTTAAATATACATTTACATCTGAAAGAAATCAAAATGCATAAAATTCTGGCAGGAAAATAAGAGACTAATAACTACTTATAGACAGAATTGTTTATCTAATTTTTATTGCTAGTTATTACACGTTTGGAAGAATGTTTGACAACATTCTAATTAAGCCCTGGAATCAAGATATTGACCAAAAGAGACAAATATTAATGTTTCTAAGTTTTAAGGAGTCTTGGTTAAAATTTCATTTGAATGATATAAGAAAATATGTGGTTTTTCATTTTGAATTGCTGGTTTCCATCTTAAATGTAGAGCCAGGCTTATCTTTTCTGGGAATTCTCATAGTGTGAAGAAAAAAAATACAATATAATGTACTAAGAAAGAGGTTTATCAGGCAGTCTTTTTTTTTTTTTTTTTTTTTTTTAAGGAGAGCTCTTTCCCCTAAAAACATACAACTACTTTCTGAATGAAGCTAGATATGAATTGAGATTAGGTAGCACAGCAAAATTTGCAGAAATCTGATAGTCCAGGATTCCCCTCATTTGGGATAAATTCATTTATTATTTCCCTCCCTCCCTCCCTCTCTCTTCTTCCTTCCATCTTCTTGTCTGTTTTTTCCGTTCCTTTCTTGCTTTCATTTCTGATTTTAGGTGCAGTTGGTTGGGGTCATCACACACCGCGGTTTATAACATAACAGCCTCTTTGCACTGTGGGAAGATGCTCTCTTGTTTGATTCCTTTTGTCCCTCATATCCGCTTCCATTTTCCTCTCTTCCATAAACAAAGCACTGTCCTCTGGTGTTTATTGTGCCTTCTTTTGTTCTGTATTCTTTTAAAAAGGTACATGGTTGTTTGATGTGCAGGTTTTATTGATTTATAAAAATGTAGTGTATAAAATATATGGTTCTGTTAATGTATCTCACTGTTGCTTTTTGTCGACACTGTACTTTTAAGACTCTTATATATTGCTCAGAGCACATGTGATGATTCTAACCTAATGTCACAGTGTCAAAATGTAGGCAACTTACTATCAAATGGTTCAGAAAAATAAGTATATATAAAGCAAAGGTGGCAAGACGTTGTTGATAACTGATGAACCTGGATGAGGGTGTCTGTGTGTTCTTTGCACTATACAGTCAACTTCTCCGGTTGAAAATTTTCAAAATAAAATGTTGGGGGAGAAGAAATAGGAAATCATAGAAACATGAACCATGCACAATGAGAACTGTGTGTAAAAAGGCTTCCATGTCCTCCGAAGCATCAGTCAGTCTCCCAGGGCAGGAGTGGAGACTGCATTTCGTGACCACGTGGGGCAGCCCCCTGCTTCCCTGAGGTGAGCAGAGTCCCGTGCAGATTTACTCTCCTGGGAGGTTGGAGTCCTGGCTTCTTTTTTCCGGTGTCTCCAGGTCTGTCTCCTCCACACTCAGGGCTGCTCTCTGGGGCCTGGGCAGGACCAGGCCTGTGTGGACCAGGACTCTCCCCAGGTGTGCAGCTCCCAGGTTTTTCCAGCCCAACTGTGGCCACCTTTTCCTTACCTGTCTCTTCTGAGGTCAGTGTGGATTCCAGTCTGTGTGTGCCTCCCATGGATAAACGTTTTTAAACTCAGTGACTGATGGTTTAAAGTGCCCCCACTTACCTCCGTCACTCTAAACAGTGTTTGCTATGTAGATACAACTTTAAGACAGTCCCCGGCCTCTTTTCCAACAAATTGTTGTCCCTTAGCCCCTCCTACATAGAAATTCTGGGTTTTCAACAGCTTAGCCCTTACCTGTGCTTGTTATGTAGGAATTACCTGGATGCGATGTTAGCCTCCAAGGGTACCACTGAGGTGAGGTACCCCAGCAGTCATGGATCAGAAAGACTCATGGTCCAACAGGTGCACAGGCTTAGGGGATGGGGTGTAAGGGGGGAACAAGGACCACACTGCCTGAATCCCAGATCATGCAAATTTCATATGTCCTGTCTCTCTTCTCTCTCTTTCTCACGCTCTCTCCCTCCCTCTTTGGGCTGCATCCCCTCCTAGCAGTATGGGTGTGAGGACCAGTATTGCGTGTTGAGCAAGCAGACACAAAAGACAGCAGGCATGGGGGCCAACACACCACCTGCTCTATCAGAGAGACTCAGGGGTGCACACCTGGCCACAGCTGGAGCTTGCCAGTTAGCCTGCCTAGCTCTTGGCGCTTTAATTCACTTTTCTTGGGCAGAGCACGTACGGAACCAGATGGCATATACTGGCCATTGCCAAAGTGTGGTTGACATCAGCATGACCCAGCTGCCAGCTTAGGGCAAGCACGGTGACTTGGTGTCTCCCATCTTTCTATCTATGAAGAATATTGTTTGTCCCATTACATATTCCTTTTATTATACTTATCTTTTGCATGCCTTTCAGATGATAACTTACTTATTAGCTATATTTAATATATCCTATTAGGTTTGCTTATATTGCATAAGCTACTTGCTTACCTACTATCTATACTTAACACTTAGGCGTTTCATCTGTTCTGCCTGTTTCTCTTGTCTTCTACAGCAGAATTGATTATTGCCAAAGAATACAGCAAAAGTACTTGAGAGGGAGGCAAGCTTTGGTTTCTATCAAAGGAATTCCCAGCACTCACAGTCATGTAGCAGAGGTTTGGGGAAAATAAAGCACCTTCCTATTGTCCTGAAATCAACCCAGGCAGGGAAAGTCAGTCATAACTTCCCCAGAGGAGTCATGGAACACTCTCAGATGTACATGTAAGGATGAGTAAATGGGTAATGAGCTTTGATAGTAATGTCTTATATTTCACATTTATTGAAGTGGGGAATATATATACATATATGGAGAGAGAGATCTGTTTTCATAATGCTAGGTACTTCTGAACAGTGTAACTATCAGAATACCTCATGCGTGTTTTTTTAAATTAATTTCTTTATTTTCTTTATTTTTTTGGCTGTGTCAGGTCTTAGTTGCAGCACGTGGGATCTTCATTGAGGCGTGTGGGATCTTTCGTTGCAGCTCGCGGGCTTCTCTCTAGTTGTGGTGCGTGGGCTCTCTCGCTGAGGCATACGAGCTCAGTAGTTGTGGCGCATGGGCTTAGCTGCCCAGCGGCATGTGGGATCTTAGTTCGCCCGCCAGGGATGGAACCCGCGTCCCCTGCATTGGAAGATGGATTCTTTACCACCGGGCCACCAGGGAAGTCCCCACCTCATGCACGTTTGTACTTCTCTCTTTGCATCAAGCTGGGAAAAGAGCCATCAGTACTGCATTCATAATAAAATGCTCTTGGCAAGCCCTTCTTGGTCCTGCAATCCTCCCTATTTCCACTTCTATAAACACGTACACTTCTTGCTCCTTCCAGGAGTGAGTAAAAATAGGAACATGAATTTCTTTGAGCATGTGTGGCTTAATGTTACTTCGTTTAAAGAAAGTAAAGAAGAGAAAACAGCTGAGAGCTCTGTTGTCACCCCAAATAAAGCAGTCATGCGTCCCAAATACAGTGGATGTAATGTTGATTTCGACAGTTGCCTAGTTTGGCCACGGGATGGCGCCATGCACCAGTAAGACGCTATGGCTACTACGGTGCAGGCTGCTGTGCCGGCTTGGGGACCAAGAAGGGGTGGTGACCCTGAGAAGGGACAAAAACAATATGACAAACCTGAGGAAGCGAGTGAAGGCTGAGGACGTGGAGACGGTGCAGAGCAGAGGTGGGGAAAGTAGACTTTGCAATCAAATAGCTTGCTTGCTTCCCAATCCCAGCTCCCCAACCTTCTTTTTTCCATATATATATATATATATATATATTTGAGATTTATTATGAGGAATTGATTAAGAAGTCCCATAATCTGCCCCCCCTGAAAACTGGAGACCCAGGAAAGCCAGTGGTGTAATTCAGTTCAAGTCCAAAAGCCTGAGAACCAAGGGAGCTGACGGTGTAAATCCCAGTTCAAGGGCAGGAGAAGATGAGATTGGATGTCACCTCCAGCAGTGAGAGAGCAAAAAAAGGAGTGAATTCCTCTGTCTTCTGCCCTGCTTCTGTTCAGGCCCTTAACAGGTTAGATGATGCCCACTCGTAATGGGGAGGGCAATCTACTTTAAAGAGTCCACTGATTCAAATGCTAATCATCCTCACAGACTCACCCAGAAACAATGGTGAATCTGGGCACTCTGTAGCCAGTCAAGCTGACACCATATTAGGAGACACATGATGTAGATATGTTTCAGCATTGGTGATATTAACTCAATCACAGGTTTCTCCACTGTGAATTTACTATTTCCCTTCCAACTTACTAAGGGTTTTGTGGGGATATACTTTGAGTCTATGCCAATACCCTGTTTCTCATATTTTTGCCTATAAATTTTAGCATTATTCTTACCTACAACTATTATTACTGTGATGTTCACCTCAGGGTAATTTTTACAATGTCTGCCATCCCTTCTATACTTGTTCATTGGGATCTCAAAGAGTCTTCTTCTCACTTCTAAGTGACAATGGGTAGGACAGTGTCCTGGCTGCTGGCTCTGTGGTTTGTGGTGATGATTCATGGTCACCTTTGTCCAGGAGAAATATTGGGAGGTGGATGGAAAGGCACCAGCCTTCTGACCATGAAGAAAAGAATTGACTTTCAGTTATTCATATTCTCTAAAATATTATGTGATTACATTACTATGAATTTAATAATAATACTTTTACAGTAAAATAGACCATAACATGACTGATTATCTTCTGGGTGACTATATTCATTAAGTCAGAAAGAAAAGAGTGTGGGTAGGGTAGAAATGACATGAAAATTTCTCATTCAGTTTCCTCTGCATGTGAGAAGCAGAGAAAGGACAGACTTCTCAAGCTCAGTGTGAATGATATGATGACCTTTATGAACCCTGGTAGCTTTAGATCATCTAACAAAGCCTTTTCATGGACTTGGCTGGAGGCTCAGGAGGTGCTTTTGACTCAAGAAAAATACTTTGGTTTGAAAGGGGTTTTGGTTTCTATTTTTTCTTTATAGGGGCAGAAAACACAACCTTTCCTCTCCTGCAGAAAACTGCACTCTGTAGGTAGAGAAATAAGGGTAGGATCTTTTATCCGATGAATTCCAAGTATTTTAGGGTTGGGAACTCACCATTCCTCACAATCCTTCCTTACAGGCAGGCACGGGATAGAGAATTATTAGTCTTTGTGTAAAAACCAAGGGAAGGAGGGCACAATTACAATAAGAAAGAACAAGCTGGCCTCTGCAGACAGGTGGGCTGATGGCTGGGACATCAGACAACTGCAGCCCTCACTGCTAGGATTTGCTGCCAGTGACTCATGCAGGGTCATTCCAGAGCCCTCTCTCCACTGCCCTCACTTCTCAGGGTTTGCCCTCCAAATCTCTAGATACCCCTCATTCAAAAACTAGCCTGGAAATACCCTGCCTTGCTGATCTTCAATCATTTCCTTGATTAGACTTTGACCCTGCACGAGCCTTGCATCAACAAACGACAAAGGAGTGAAAATGAACTTTATATCTTGTGTTATCCTTTGCCATCTGACTACGAATATTTCCCAACACAAACAAGACCAGATCCTTTTTTCAGAGTGGGTGGAATGTTGAAGGAGGGAAGTGGAGAGAGGATTGAAGACTGAAGGTCCTGATGGGTCTCTCCACCCAAATACTATTGTGTTCATTTCCTGGTCTCTGCAGCACTGCACTGGGCGGGGATATTCTAATTCAGTTAACTCAAGAGCTGGAATAAACTCAAAAGGGTATTTATTTCAGTGCAGAAGGGAAATTGCTAAAGTTTTTGACAACTTGTCTTTTCCCAGATTCTAAAAGGGAAATCACTTAAAGAACTGGGCCTTTTGCAGAAAGATCCCTTCGTGGGAACTCCCCAGGGTCCACACCATTCCTCTTGCCCCTTGTTTTTTCTTTTCTTTTTTTTTTTTTTTCGGTACGCGGGCCTCTTACTGTTGCGGCCTCTCCCGTTGCGGAGCACAGGCTCCGGACGCGCAGGCTCAGCGGCCATGGCTCACAGGCCCAGCCGCTCCGCGGCATGTGGGATCTTCCCGGACCAGGGCACGAACCCGCGTCCCCTGCATCGGCAGGCGGACTCTCAACCACTGCTCCACCAGGGAAGCCCATCCCCTGGTTTTTTTTTATTCAGGGCCAATGTTCAACTCTCTTCACGTGAATCTCTACCCATCACCTTCAGGAGACCCGTCCTCATAGGAAAACCTCATCCCCAGGAGGGTCTCAACACCTGCGTCAGGTTCTATTCCCCTGGCCAGTCGCCAAGTCTCAAGTCTAAATCACTCCGTTTAGAGTGACAGGGGCGTTTCCTGGGGCTCAGCTCAGTAGGGTGGGGTGTCTGGAGAAAACACTTGATGCTGCTGGCTGCTGGGTCTCGTGTGAGCCTGGCTCTCCCGGACAACGGATTTCCTTCCAGAATCCCACCTCTGAGAGGTTCCTGAGTGTCTGTTTCTTTAAGTCTCTGACCTGATAGAACAAGAAGGTCTATAAACCTCACCTGGCTTCAGGAGGGGAGGCGCAAGTTTCCAAGGGTAAACGTCACTTTTCAAGGGAACGATGCAGACTACACTCACATTTAAGAAACCAATAATTTTCGTAGCTAGTCCAGTGCTTCTCCCTTATGTAGGTCTCTAGGAGATGTCAGTACACCGTTACTGGGCAGAAGGGGGTTTTATAGCTTCCGGTTCTAGTACTGAACCTCCCGAGTCAGACCCCAACAGGAGTCCTTCCGTCCCGTGTTGCTCGTACCAACAGAATGAGACTTAGTTTGGTTCAGAAGGAGAGGAGAGCTTTATTCTTTGATTAGATCATGGAGAGATAGGAGCCCGTGGTCTAGAGTACACGTTCTCCGCCCCAAACCAGCAGGGCTGCTCTCCCGGGCTCCTGTCAGCGGGGAGGGGGCGGGGCTCTCGCGGGGCGGGGCTCTCGCGGGGCGGGGCTCAGTCGCGCTGCTCACGGCTCCAGCTCGCAGTGCCGTGCGCAGCGGCTTTGCGCACGGGCCGCCGAGTGAGACGCCGGCCGCCATCTTGCACGGCAGAGTCTGGTCTGAAGGGTCGGCTGCGAGGCCTCTGCACGGGGCGCCCTGGGAGAAGGGAAACTCGACTAAGCACAAAGGGAGAGAAAAAAGGTAAGATTTTATTTTTACGACCCAGATTCTGTGTTTCTTCCCCGGGACTTGTTGATGGGCTTTTCCGGTGACACGTCTCTCCTCTGGCTTCCATCCTGCGCCTCGTTCCTGAGGGGCGCCGAGGGGCGCAGGTCCGGCTCCTGGAGCTGTTTCCTGCTGAGTGTGGGGTCGTCAGGCCCCGGGGGGAGGAGCAGGACGTCTCCCGCCGCCTGTAGCCGTGTCTGGGGGGCCCCCCGGGGCCCCAGCCCTAACTGTTACGTCTGTGAGTGACCGCCGTCTGGAGTTTTATAGATCCTGAGGGTCATTAAGGGGCCCAGGAAAGGCCCAGCCCCAGCGGCGCGAGGGTGGCCGGCGTTTCCCCGGCTCCAGAAGTGTTCACCAGGTCAGGCGGCCTGGTTTCGGCAGCCAAGCGGCCTTCCCCGTGGTCTGTACACGCTCCTCCAATGAGGCCGCGTGCATCCACGTGAAAACAGCTCCGCGTGCTGCCCGGTGCACAGACCCCCTCCCCCCTCCTCCCCGGGGAAGCTAAGGATGATCCGGGGCAACTCCGTCCCCCAGGACCATACCGGCCAGTGAGTCGGCGGACTTTTGTCACATGTGGAAGTCCAGGCCGGTCTCGTTGGCCACTGTGGCCAGGGTGGCTGTTAGCTTTTTTATGATGTCAGTGTTGTATATGGTTCCCCCGGCCAAGGTCACTAGCTCCCCTCTGAGCACAGTTGTTTCCTATAATTAGTCGTCTGCTCTTTCGAGACAGACTCTTGTTGATTTTCGGAAGAGAAGCTTCAGGTCAGAGAGGGGTTCGCAAGAGTAATCATGGGGGTCCGTTTCCCCAGGTTGTCCCTCTGGAGGTTGGGGCTCCGGGGCCCCCTTCACGCGAGTGTCATGTCCCCATGGAGTGATGCCCTGCAGCTTCCGGGCGGATGGGTGCTTAGCATCACTAAGTGGGGTCCGTGCCTCTTAGGAGTCGCTGGTATTGCGGCGCTGCAGGTTTTCCAGGTTTTCAGATACACCTGGTCCTCTGGCTGGAAGGGGTGGGGGGCAGGTCGGAGGGTGCGGGCAGCACCTGGTTACCGCGGTATCTCCTACCTGGAGGGCACACTCCAGTCGTTCCATTTCAAGGAGGCTCCTGCGCTTGGGGAGTGGGTTTACTGAAGGTGAGCTCAACTGCACTTGACTTTAAATTATCCCTTGGGGCTAACGGAATGTGGAGCAGCTCAATTGGGAGTAATTTAATCCAAATGTTTTGAGTCCCCTGGCATAGCTTGACTAACGTTCCTTCTGAGGTCTGATTGGATCTCTCTACTTTCCCTGGTGATTGGGGTTTCCAGGCTTAGTGAAAAGTCCATTTTATGCCCAGGGCGCTTGTTATCCCCTTTGTCACTTGAGACAGGAATGCTGGTCTATTAGCACTTTGTAAGGATCCTGGGAGCCCAAACCTGGGGATTATCTTTTAGTGATACTTTAGCCACTTTGGCTGCTGTTTCATTTCTAGCGGGAAACCCTTCTATCCACCCTGAACACGTGCCCAACTAGCACCTAGAGATAACCTGAAGCTGCCCTGTGCTCTCGGCATGACAGTGAGATCAGTCTGCCATTCTTCACCAGAATATGCCCCTCTGGTCTGAATGGGCTTTATCTGGGGGCCTCTGGGGGGTCTGGTGTTTAAGATGTTCATTGTGCAGATGGTGGGCGTCTCAACTATCAGACTGACTATACTTTTTATGCCGGGTGTTATCATGAGCTCAACTAACCGGTTATATAGAGCTTCCGCCTGTAGTGAGTTCCTTGATGAGACTATCTGATGGCTTGACAAACTGCAGTTTGGGGAAAGAAGTATTGCTCTTGTTCATTAACTAGCCCCCCAAGGCCTCCTAGATCTCCGTTACCAAACTGAATTAGGGTCAGCTTGCTCTCTCACAATAAAGCCAATTTACTGACACCAAGTTGTGATGAAGAAAAGTGTAGCATTTATTACAGGTGCAAATAAAGAGTACAAGCGGCTAATGCTCAAAAAACTGGAATTCCCCAATGGATTTCAGGGAAGGGTTTTTATTTTCATTTTAACATCTTTATTGGAGTATAATTGCTTTACAATGGTGTGTTAGTTTCTGCTTTATAACAAAGTGAATCAGCTATACATATACATATGTTCCCATATCCCCTCCCTCTTGCGTCTCCCTCCCACCCTCCCTATCCCACCCCTCTAGGTGGTCACAAAGCGCCGAGCTGATCTCCCTGTGCTATGCAGCTCCTTCCCACTAGCTATCTATTTTACATTTGGTAGTGTATATATGTCCATGCCACTCTCTCACTTCGTCCCAGCTTACCCTTCCCCCTCCCTGTGTCCTCAAGTCCATTTTCTACGTCTGCGTCTTTATTCCGGGAAGGGTTTTTAAAGGCAAGGTGAAGGAGAGATTCGCAGGGTACATGATCAACTGGTGCACAATCCTCTGGTTGATGGTAAGGTAACAAGGGGTGTTACGGGGCTTAACATCAGTTCTCTGGCCCCAGGTGGTCTGGGTGCCATGTGCTCATGGTCATCATGCAGTTAATTTCTTCCATCTGGTGGGGGTTCTAGTATCAGAAAACAACTCAGGGATGTGCATCAGACAGTGTAATTTATGTGCTTCAGGGAGGAACTAATGATTCTGTGACTGCTATATGGCTGATCTATTGTTTAAATTTTTTTTTGTTTTTTTTACTACATGTTCACAGTCTTTCAATCTTAAATTCTTGAGCCAGCCTTTTGTGACTCAAGGGAGACCTGGGAGACTAAAGCTTTTCTACAAACAAGAGGCAGGCAGAGGACATGGAGAGGAGGGCGGGCGTCTATCCTGGAAGGCTCCATAGGGTCTTGCTCGGTTACATATTGAAGCCCCATTTCTGGGCTTTGTCTGCTGCTTCCTTTGTATGGACTGGGGAGTAGTTGGATGGATCTGGCCTCTTAGGTATGAGGGTAATTACCAAGTTACTGGTTCTAGGGCCGCCCTTTTGGTGGTTGCTTCCGCTTGTTGTTTCCCTTTATAATCTCCATATTCCCTGTGTGATGACCCCTACAGTGAATCACTGCCACTTCTTCCAGAAGATGAGCTGCTTCTAGGCGTCTCAGTATGTTTAAGCCATGTTTTACCTGCTTACTCTCTGCAGTAAGCATACCCCTTTCTTCCCACATAGCCCCGTGTGTGTGTGTAGGATGGCGTGTGCATACCGGGAGTCTGTGTAAACATTTAAGATCTCCCCTGTCCCGAGCTCCGGTGCTCAGGTGAGTGCTAAGAGCTCACCTTTCGGGCCGAAGTCCCTGGGGTTAGGCTTCGTGCCTCTGTGACTTGGGTCTGGGAGGTCACTGTGGGTCCCACCAGCCTTTTTCCCTCTCTTATGAAGCTGCTCCCATCTGTGAACCATTCCTCTTCTGTGTTTGGGAGAGGCTCACTTCCTAGGTCGGGCGACTGGAATAGATCATGTCCGTGGTTTCTGTGCAGTCAGGCTCCAGAGGCCCTGTTTCTGTGGGTAACAGGGTAGCCGGATTTAGTGTGTGACAGGTTTTTATGGTAACCACTGGGTTATCTAAAAGCATAGCCTGAACTTGACCTTCAGGGGATAGCCATTCTGTCCCCTTAGAACTTACGAAAGCCTGAACCTGACATGGGGTCCATAGAGTGACTGGCTGACCAAACGTTAACTTTGCAGCCTCCTTTAGCAGAGTTGTAGTAGCTGCTGCTGCCCGTAGGCAAGGAGGCCATCCCTTAGCAGTCTGATCTAATTGTTTAGAGAAATAAGCAACCACTGAGTAAGGGGTCCCAGGCTTCAGCTAATACCCCAAGGGTGATTCCCCTTCTCTCATGAATGTGAAGGTCCTAAGGTTTAGCTGAATCTGGGAGGGCCAGGGCAGGGACCTGAAGTAATTGCTTTTTCAATTATTGAAAGGCCCTTGGCATTCTGAATTCCATTCAAAAGGATCACGTCATAGCATGCATCAGTATGTCTATCTTGCCAAACAGTGTGCCATTGCATGTAATACCACATTTTATTTATCCAGTCATCAGCTGATGTACACTTGGTTTCTCCCACCCCCAATACACTTTTTTGTTTTTATGAATAGTGCTGCTATGACATCTGTATCTTAAGTTTTCATGTGGGTATACGTTTTCATTTACCTTGGGTAGATAACTAGGAGTAGAATTGCTGGGTTATATGGTAACTTTGCAGCTGTACCATCTTACATTCCCACCAGCAATGTATGAGGGTTCCAATTTCTCCACATCCTCTTTAACACTTGTTATTGTCTTTTTAGTTATAGTGTTGAACCATTTAAGATCAGTAAACAAGTGCAGAAAGAAGTCTTAAGACATCTCCCGCATGTTTGTAAGCTCTGTGCCTGGCCTAGTGGTGGTGCATCTAGAAGGCACTCCCTAAACATCTGTTCAATGAATGAAAATGAAAAAAAAAAAAAAAACCCAAAACTTTTATTTGCATGTTGCCTTAGATTTTAGGTTTTTACAAAGTGCATTCACAAATTCTAAGGCTCAAAATAACACTATAGGAAGTAGGAAGAGTGGGGATTGCCCATTTTAGACCTAAGAAATTTAGGTAATAAGTGAAGCATCTAGATCGCTGGTCCCCTGGCTTCATATCCAGTCTTCTCTGTACAATTTAACACTGATTTTTCAATATGTCTTTTAAATACCTTATTAGTTAACGTTCAGAAAAGAATGCTGAGAAGTTTCAAAAGATCTTAGTTTAAAAAAGACAGCAGAAGCTGAAGGGACTGAGTGTATTTGGCAGTTTGGAGACTGCTAATTATGGTCCTGAGATAGTTGTGGGGACTGCAGAGAACAGTTTGGGGAAGCCTGACAAAGGAAGTCACTAGACTTCCAACTTTAGCAAGAAATCTCTTCATCTTTTGAAGTAGAACTAGTAGTTGAGCATTTGCAGGGCTGGAAAATGTGGGGAATGTCAGCTCTAAATCAGGTGAGGACTGATTATGTAGGTTGTAGATTGCATTATCTGAGAAAGAGCTAACACCAGAAAGTAGGTAATTGAAAAATTACAATTTTCAGGGAGTTCGCTGGTGGTATAGTGGTTAGGACTCGGTGCTTTCACCTCTGTGGCCCGGGTTCAATCCCTGGTCAGGGAACTAAGATCCCGCATGCTCCCTCATGCTGTGTGGTGTGGCCAAAAAAAAAAAAAAAAGTAGTATAATAAACCCCCATCATGCCTATCAATTGAAAATTATCAACATTTTGCCATTCTTATATGTTTGATTTATAAAAAAGGTTTGAATACATTAAGGCTTTTTTTTTTTTTTTGGCTGTGTTGGGTCTTTGCTGCTGCACGGGGGCTTTTCTCTAGTTGTGGCGAGAGGGAGCTACTCTTCTTTGTGGTGCGCAGGCTTCTCATTGCGGTGGCTTCTCTTGTTGCAGAGCACGGGTTCTAGGTGCGCGGGCTTCAGTAGTTGTGGCTCATAAGCTCTAGAGCGCAGGCTCGGTAGTTGTGGTGTACGGGCTTAGTTGCTCTGCCGACATGTGAGATCTTCCCGGACTAGGGATCGAACCCGTGTCCCCTGCGTTGGCAGGCGGATTCTTAACCACTGCACCACCAGGGAAGTCCCTTTTAAGGCATTCTTTAAATGTCATTTCTTTCCCCTCCAGCTTTATTAAGGTATAACTGACTATCAAAACTTGTACATATTTAAGATGTGCAATCTTATGACTTGATTTACGTATACACTGAGAAATATTCACCACAGCCAAGCCAGTCAACATAATCATTTCACACCTTAACCATTTTCCTTTTTTTCCTTTTCTGTGTTGAGAACACTCAAGATCTACTCTCTCAGCAAATTAAAATACACAGTACAATATTGTCTATTAAAGCCACATTGCTGTACACCAGTTCTGCAGAATGTATTCATCTTGCATAACTGAGGCTAAAGCCATTATTAATAACACTATTTTAACCGAAGTATATGGGAAAGTATTAAAGAATAATAATGGGATCTTGTTATAAGCATCAAAAACTTTGATCTTCCTTCATTTAGGGTGAAAGGGAAGAGAAACTGCTGAGCTGGTAAGATAGCCACACAAATAACTAAACACTTACCAGTGGAAGCCCAAGGTTTTGTTCATTCAATCCTACAGTCACTCATTCAAACCATGTATTCTAGGTACTTTCCACACACACTGTCCATCCACCAGTGAGACCATACAGGACTCAGACTTGAGTCCAAATCAGGATTCATCTTTTACTAATCCAAAGACTTTGGACAGGTGCTGTCCTTGAGCCTCATTTTTCTCATCTGTACAATAGGGATAATAATACCTTCTTGAATAGGGCATTGTTAGAGTTAAAATGGAAGTAAGGTCCCCAGAAATGCGCATGACCTGTTTTCTGTAACATGTGCCATTGTTATTTATCTAGGCTCTGAGCACACGATGAAAGAAATCATCTGGCAGTCTCTCCCAGTATTCCCCTTTCCCAATCTTCAAGGGCAGCAGAAAGCTTACAGAGGTCCCTCGCACAATGTAACATGTGAGATGCCAAAAGGCTGTCCCCAGTGACAGCATGCATTCGTCTTCCAAAATCATCTGAGCTCCTCTAATCTTCTTCTACCTTTAAGTCTTTGTAGCTCTAC
Organism: Mesoplodon mirus; assembly: GCF_964341445.2. Classification (NCBI taxonomy): domain Eukaryota; kingdom Metazoa; phylum Chordata; class Mammalia; order Artiodactyla; family Ziphiidae; genus Mesoplodon; species Mesoplodon mirus. The sequence continues at coordinate 64,393,885 of NC_138993.1, read as the reverse complement.
AAACATAATCTGGGCTAAATCCTGCTTTGTGTTGGCTTCAGGTTGTGTTGTCAAACCCAAGTTCCTGTACCCAAGGCACAGTGATGCCAGATAAACCGAACTGTCCAAGTTCTGAGCAGAGAAAGGTTTATCCTCCTTGATGGATTTCAGGGGAGGATTTTTAAAGGCAAGGTGGGGAGAGAGTCCAGGGTACTAACTTGAGAATTATCTTTTATTCAGCCGACTTGCTGAGGACTTAAACCCTGTAGCTCAGAGATAGCTCCAAGGGTCTGCTCCCAAGAGGTAATGGAGGAGGCAGGATGTATAGGAGTTTTTGCAACAAAAACCAGGTAGTCAGAGCATCAAAAGATTACTGTTAATTAAAGAAGACCAGACATCTGAAGTTAATGAATTTAGCACTTTTTTTTTTCTTGGCCGTTTTGTGAGGCTTGTGGGATCTTAGTTCCCTGACCAGGGATTGAACCTGTGTCCACAACAGTGAAAGTGCAGAGCCTTAACACTGGACCGCCAGGGAATTCCCTAGCGCTTTCCTATGTATGTGAAGATGCAAGAGTCTGGGCTTATTGAAATCGCTCCTTTGACATGCACATTAACTATCTAGGGCCAGTATCCTCTTTTTCTCCATCCTGAATCCCCTCAGGGTGCACACTTGGGGGTGGCTCCAGTGGCTGAGGGCTTGACACCCCAATATTCTTAGTTTACTGATATGGCAGGCGGCATTCTTCTTCCACGGTACAGCAGTCAGCTCGTGCACTGTTCTCTGATTGGTTGACGGTGAGTTAACACAGTGGTGTCGCAGGGGTTATCAGCATCAGTCCTTAGGCTCCAGCAGGTCTGGATGCTACCTGCTCGTGGTCATCATGCAGTTAACTTCTTCCATCTGGAAGAGGTTTTAGTATCTGCCAAACAACTGAGGAATGTGTGCCAGACGGTATCTGTGTCCTTTGGGGAGGAACTAAAGGTTCTGTGACTGTAACATGGCTGACCTATTGTTTAAACTTTTTTTGTTATTACATGTTCACATTCTTTCAATGGTTAATTTCTGAGCCAGCCTTTTGTAACTCAGGGGAGGCCTGGGAGACTAAAGCTTTTCTGCAAACAAGAGACAGCCAGAGGACATAAGGGTGGGGTGTCTGTCCCAGGAAGGCCCCACAGGGTCCTGCTTGGTTACAGCTGGAGAACCTCCCACGCACCCTTGTTTGGTCGTGATGAGGGCGGGCTGCTAATGCCTTGTGCCATCTTTCTCCTGGTCTTCCCTGAGGACAGGGGGTGTTTCCGAGCAGCAGAGGAGGGAAGTCTGCGCCTCCCCTCCCTCCACCTTCTGGGTTGGTGCCTGGTCTCAGAGTAAGCACTTTGGTAGAGTTTGCAGCCAGGTGCGAGTAAGTGGGCGTCTGGGTGCCGACCCGCTGTGCTGCGCAGTTGGCTTACCCGTCTCCATCAGCTGCTCTGGCCCCTCGCCTCGTACCTCCCTGTGGCTCCCGGCAGATTCCGCCTGGCCGCCCCTTCGTCCCGCCGCCCCGCACCCAGCTCCCAGCAGCTGAGGCAGCGTAGCGGACGCCCCCGAGGCGACCCCGGGAGGCAGGGACCGGTGGGCCGTGGGCGCTCCCCTCCCAGAAGCAGGTGGTTCTTGGGCTCCCGCCCAGCGGACCAGCGAGGCGGCCAGGTCTCCAGCATCCCCGCCGGCGCCTCCAGGAGCTGCGGGAGTGACACCGCAGCTGGAGTAGCGCGTCCCCGGTCCGCGGCCGCCCTGGCTGGCAAGATGCAGCCAGTGTCCCGGGCGGTGCCGCCCAGCCCGCTGCAGGAGGCGAACCTCTGCTCCCGCGTGTTCTTACGGGGCGCGCCCCGCCTGAGCTGCAACATCCCGCCGCTGGGAGGCCAGTGCCTGACGCCGCCGGCGCCTTTGGCGGGCCGAGGACGGCTTTTTGCTGTCGGTGGGGCTTCCCCACGCCGGCCGCTTGGTCTCGGCCTGCGCCCGGGAACACTGGGCGGGCGGGAGCGGGGCCGGGGAGGGGGACCCGGAGACGCGGTGGCTGGGGCACCGGTCTCCCTGCTTTGCCGCCCTGCCAGCCTGCAGCGTCTGGGAGCAGGGCGAGCAGGAGGGGTTAAGTAGAGAACCGAGGCTGCCCAGGAGGAGTCACCGCCCAGTGGGAGAACAGACTGGACCCCGCGCACTCCACCCTTATCCCGCTTCCCCAGTACTGCCCAGGAATTCGCAGTTCTGAACTAAAACTGCACCCTTCCCCCCGCCCCCCCAAGCAAGCAGCTTATGAACAGCTTCCTTTATCTAATTAGCGCCGCGGACCGTTGCCATCTTCCAATAATGTCCCCACCTTTTCCTATCTTCCTTATGTGGCAGCTGCGTTCCACCTCCACCCGCTCCCTCTGTCCTTGTGTCTACCACGTCTCTCTCTGCCTCCCTCTCTCCGTGTGCGTCTCTCACTGTATGTCCTGGTACCTAGTGGTAGCAAATTTCCTGTGGGTAAAAAACACTCTTTTGTATTTAATGAACGGGGACATTGTTGTTGAACACGTTTTGCATTTGCTTGGGACTCACAACCACGACTGGAGTGTGTATTATATTTGACCAGCCCTTTCCTTATTGTTAATGTTTCACTTCCACCTTTGAGGACCACTCAGGAGATGGGGTCCCTGGAGCCTGTGGGGTCTTATCCAGATCACTAGCCTTTAGAGAAGCAGTGCATGGTCTTGATGGAGGTGGTCCTGCCCAGGAGTCCTAGGGTCCTGAAACTGACAGGTCCCTAAACTGGGAGGAAACCTACAGATGGAAAATGGCTCAGAGAGGTGAAGCTTTTTTTTTGTTTGTTTTGTTTTGTTTTTCGGTACGCGGGCCTCCACTGTTGTGGCCTCTCCTGTTGTGGAGCACAGGCTCCGGACACGCAGGCTCAGCGGCCATGGCTCACGGGCCCAGCCTCTCCGGGGCATGTGGGATCTTCCCAGACCGGGGCACGAACCCATGTCCCCTGCATCGGCAGGCGGACTCCCAACCACTGCGCCACCAGGGAAGCCCAAGAGAGGTGAAGCTTTTAACTAAAGTTTTCCATCTAGTAGCTGGAACTACTAACTAGGTGGACTGTAATTACACTTGGGTGATTATTAGATTTTTGTTACTGGACCCTAACCCATTCATCTTTCCCAAATTCTGGTATTTCCTTTTATTATGGGACAGCCTATGGAATCTCCACGGGATGGGAGCTCCTATGCTTGTTTTGACTGTGGTGTATTCAGTGTGTGTAGCTACATCTCTTGGTCATTTGGTGGCCCTTAAGGAGAGAGGGGCCTAAAAGGAATATGGGGGTGGTTAACGTAAATAATAGCAAAGTGGGCAAACATCTCCTTAACTTCAGGCAGGGCAAGGAACACTTCAAGCATCTTCTGTTTGTGGATTTTCAAAGTGTATATGCATGGAAATGGGAAGGTGAAGACTTCTCACTGATTTTGGTAGGCACCCATTTCCAGTCTTCCCTCTGGAGGGGAAGGAGCTGAAGGCGCTGAAGCAGAGAGGTTGCGTAAGTTGCCTACCATCATGCAGCTAGTGAGTGGTGGTGCAGGATCCCAAACCAGGCGGTCTGGCTCCCAAGCGCCTGTTCACCCTGGATGTAACTGGTCTACTGAGCTGCTTCGATGTGGATACTTGTTCTTAAATGCAGGGAAAATGCGATTCCAAACACACCTTTGTTTTTGTAGACGGGAGTTTCTCAAGGGAAGTTCTTAAAGTTCTTGCTGTTGGAGATGATGCAAGTGAAACATCTCTCTGTTACCAAGCTTTAGGGTGGCTGTTCTCAAAGTATGGCGCTCAGACCTGCAGCGTCCTCATCACCCGGGAGCTTGTTAGAAATGCAAATTGCCCCGCACTCATTCTAAACCAATTTTGTAAAATTAGAAACTCTGGGGATGGTGTTTAAACAAGTGCTCCAGGTGATTCTGATGGAAGGTTGAGGCAGGCCACTGCTTCAAGCCACTCCTCCCATTGGCATTGTTATTTCAGTATTAACTTTTAAAAAGGGGTTAGATGTTGACCATGATTACCATCTGTCTGTAAAGTCTGAGGTACCTTAGTGATTTCCTTGTGTCCCCCTCTCACTGCCCCGGGAAAGCTGAAATGAGCCCAGCCAGCAAGTGCTGCCCAGAGATGAGGCCCATTTTGTAGAGAAAAACTGAGTTTTCATCTTTTCATTGGGTATTTGCTCTTCTCAAATTTCATCTGTTTTCTAAACTTGTAAATGATGCCAGTAACTAGCTTACTGACTTTTATACGAATGACCTTGTAACCGAAAGTGGGGTCGGGCTGCTCGCTGCTCAAAAACCAATAAAGAGGCAAGGTTGGTGGAAAGGAACGTTTGCTTTATTTTGGGTGCTGTCATGGGGGTTGGGGGGAAGGCAGATGCCTGTCCAAAGGCCAACTCCCCCCTCCCCACCCTGACATTCAGTGGGCAAGAGCTTTCATAGACAGATGGAGAGGGCTGCATGCAGAAGCAGCACAGTCAGCTCTGACAGTCATCTTGACATTGGTCACCGGTGGTCTGACCAGCGTCATCTTGATTGTTTTAAGTACAGTTAATCTTCAGTCCCAGGGTCGGTTTGCTCCCATTTCCTCGAGGCTAGTTCTTGGAATTGTGGCAGCTTATGTCATGGCTGCAGCCTGCTCATCATGTAGTTCACCTCTTCTACCTGGTGAGGGTTTCAGTATCTATAAGACAGCTCGCAGGTTATGGCTCAGAATATGATGTGTAGCCCTTGAGGAAGCACTAAAGGTCCTTGAATTTGCTTACTGACTAAACTACTGTTGTTTTGTCCTGGTTGACTGTTTTCCTTTGCTTCTGTATTTTCTCACTTCTCTGATTAAACTTATTCTTTGGCTAAAGTTTTTCCACAGACAGAAGGCAAGCAGAGGACATGAGGGGAAGGACCGTAGGGTCCTGCTCCATTTCAGCTTCACTGGGGTTTTAGTGTTTTTACAGCTCAGTTTGGACTTAAGGTCTAAGAGGAGTCATACATTATGGCTAGTGGTAATTGTGAGCTTTAGAAAAGAATATGTATTTTTCTATTTCTGTAAGAAACTTAAAACTGTAGAAGAAGAAAGGAATAAGGATTTCTTTCTATTAGCCAAGTACACTTGCTGATATTTTGGTTGTTTCTTAGTGTTTCCCCTAGAAATCTTTATGCACATCTGCACACAGCCACATCTTTTCTATAAAACTAAACAATTTTGAATCCTGAATCCTTCTTAATTTTCTGTGGTTTACATTTATTTATGGGCATTACATAATCTTTGAAACATGGTATTGCAGTTTATACAGTCTTTCATTTTTGTTTAACAGTTTATTTCTAATTATGATGTGATGCATATCCACGACCATGTACTTTGGTGCATTTTTCCTTTTTCTATATTCCTAGAAGTAGACTAACTGGTGAAAGGCCAAATGGTTTTCCATCAGGTTTGGACAGATTTGCCCTCTTAATAGCTGTTTGTGTGCTTATTTCATTGTCAACTTTGAGTACCTGAATTACATTTTTTCTCAGTCTGAAGTCTAAAATAATATCAGACAGTTTTAATTTGCATTTGATTTATAGAGATGGAAGTTTTTGTGTATATTGACCATCTATTTGTCATTTTTGAATTGTCTCTTAATGGGTTTTTTCCTATGAGGCCTTTATATTTTTGAAATAACTTGAAGTAGTGCTTATAATATTTTGCCAGATTTTCATTTGTATTGTAATTTAGTTTAGAGGTTTTAAATTATATATCATTAATTATATTGAGCTTTTTTTTTCTCCTGTTGCTTTTGTACTATGTCTTTTTTAAGATCCCAGCATCATCTAAATCTCTGTAAGCACTTATTGTAGCTCTTTTATCATTCCTTATCTAACAATAAAGGCAGCTAGAATTTCTTATAGTATTTGATATAAGCTAGGCCCCGTTTTTTCCGAAACATCCCATTTCCCCATCATGGGACTAATTCTTCCTTTCCCCCGTCATTGAAAGTAAGGGGCACAGTTTATTAACTGTGTCCAGCTGGGTACTGGATTGTCCAGTCTGCTGAGACTCTTCCTGGTCCTGTTCCCGCTGTCCTGCACTGCAGGCCTCTGGGGTGTGCTCTGTACTTCTCTCCCACCCTCATCTCAGAGGCCAGCAGGTTGGGGGTTAGTGCAGGACCTGTCCCAGGAGGTGAGGGTTGAACAGTGTCTTGGGCCAGATGCACTTGGCCCATCAGGGAGTGGTTAAATCCTGGCTCTCCTGATGCTGGGCACACCTCAGTCAGTGAACTGTCACCTTGCAAAGGGAGTGCAGTTGTGGAAACTGCCACTGGTGTCAAGACAAACTCTCTGGAGACTCTTGTCTCAGAAAGATGATGACATAAGGGGGAATGCAAACTGGCTGAGTGCTGTGATGGTTTAGAGAGGTTGGTCCTGTTAGGCCCTCTGTAACTAGTGATCATGAGTGCATAGAAATGTTTAATTTCCAACTAGGATTCTTTGCACTATTTTCAGAATACCACTTGTATTAATCTTGTTCTTTGTTAACAGTCAGAAATCCAAATGATGTTGATGGAGACTGGGTGAGCTTTCAAGGGCATTTTCTCTGGCCTTGACCTCTTCCCCTTTCCTAACCATTTAGTGTGATGAGTTTTGGTAATTTTATACAATAACTACAGCCCCAATCAAATGTAGAACAGCCTGAAGGTGTATTATAATTTAGTACTGTGTCTTTATGACAAAATAAACAGTGTAAAAAATTTATCTCCTGTAGTTCATTCTTGGTTTTTTGGGTCTTTATATTCCTGCATCTGGTCAGCCTGAGAGGTGTCAACTAGTGTCCACTCAGATGTGTCAAGTGGATACTTTGCCTTTTTTTTGAGCGCAGGCTCAGCGGCCATGGCTCACGGGCCCAGCTGCTCCGCGGCATTTGGGTTCTTCCCGGACCGGGGCACGAACCCGTGTCCCCTGCATCGGCAGGCGGACTCTCAACCACTGCGCCACCAGGGAAGCCCGGATAATTTGCCTTTCTGAGTCTTCCGGGGTCCCCAGATCTTGTTAACTCCCTTCCTCTGGTTGACCTGAAACAAATAGACTCTCAGATACTTCTCCAGGAAAATGGGTTTATTTGGGATCAGCAGAGAATTGCAATTCAAGGTCTGCCACCATGGAGCCACGTGCAAGTCCCCAAAGGGCAAGGGAAGAGGAACTCTTACACGTAGCAAAAGGAAGTTGGGAGGGCTGTAGAAAACAGAGTTTTTCACTGCTGAGTCTTTGCCTGGAAAGAAGAGGAGTCTGTCTTCTTCCCAACAGGCTCTACTATTGTTGTGACTTCATCTGTCAAAGTTGTCAGAGGCTTTCTGCTGGGCCCACATGGGGTTACTCAAGAGCGCTGTCGTGGCGAAGGCTGCTCTTTGTTTGGTGGAACTTTGCCCTGTTCAGAGCATCACTGATCCTCTCAGTAGATCCCTCAGCAGCCTTCGGAGGTGTTATCTCCATGTGTTCTCCCCATTTGCCAGAGGCCAGTACTGAGACATTATGTGGCTAGTCCAAGGTCATAACAACCAGAAAGTGGCAAAGTCTAGACTCCAACACAGGAAGATTTCCACCTGAGGCACATCGAGTGGAATTTTTTTTTCTCATTTAATTTAGAAAAATAGTGGTGAAATGCACACAGCATAAAATTTACCATCTGAACAGTTTTTAAGCATTTGGTCCAGTGTTGTTATATACATTCACATCACTGTGCAATCAATTTCCAGAACTCTTTTCATCCTGCCTTACTTAGTGTGTCATTAAACCCTAACTCCTCACTCTCCTTCCTTCCCGCCCCTGGCAACCACAGCGCCACTTTGTTCCTCTCTGAATTTGACTGCTCTGAGTACCTTCATGTAAGTAGAATCATACAGTTCCTGTCCTTTGTGACTACACCATTTTACATCCCCACCATCAGTATGCAGGGGTTCCAGTTTCTCCACATCCTTGCCAAGCCACCTTTTCTCCCTTTTTTTTTTCTCCCATAGTAGCCCTCCTAATATGTGTGAAGTGGTATCTCACTGTGGTTTTGATTTGCATTTCCCTAACGATTATTGATTTTGAGCATCTTTTCCTGTGCAAGCAGAATTTTAAAGAGGGCCTTTCAGGGTAAGTCCCAGTGTTAATTCCCTGAGTGTTCTCTGTAGGAAATAACTGTAAGATACATGGCCCAACACGTTTCAAACCTGTTTACTGGTAAAGCTCACAGATTTACACTTTTGTTTTGGAAGTAATTTGAGACCTAGAGATATTAAGGGTCATGGAGATGCTGAACTGGAGTGGAGAAGGAGATCGGGGGGACAGTTGAGGCCCTGGGGCCTCGGTACCACTGCCGGGACTAGAAACCAGTCTTCTGACTCCTGGACTGGGGTGCTTTAGAGGTGCCAAGCTACCAGGGTTAGCAAAATCTGAAGCTCAGTCTCTCTTATTGCTTCTTTAATAATTCATAGGCATCCACTTATTCAACAAATGATTCTTGTCTCCTCTGTATCTATATTATGCTGGGAATGACACAGTAAATAAGAGGATAGTGATCTCTGCCTTCATGGGTGGTTATTGTCTGGCCTTGGAAATTTCCTTACCCTGTAAAATCAGTAAAATGGTGTTAATCTTTGGGATACCTCTGCATATTAAATCATTTAAATAATGCATAATGGATTTGAATAGGTTTTGGGGGCGATCCTCTGTACAGTTGTTTTTTCCTTTTATAATGAGTAATTTGCAGAGAGATAATTTGATATTATGTCAATATGGTGCCCCACATAAAAGTTTCACCCACTGGTTTTTTCTTCAGTGGATAATTTTCTGCGTCCATTGTTCCTTCTGTATTTCTTTGCATTTAACTATACAAGATATTTCCCTTCTCTCCTGTCTATGGAGCAGTAAAAATACCTCTTGTTATTTTTTTAATTAAAAATTTTTTTCTAATTAATTTTGGCTGTGTTGGGTCTTCGTTGCTGCGCACAGGCTTTCTCTAGTTGCGGCGAGTGGGGGCTACTCTGTTATGGTGCGCAGGCTTCTCACTGCAGTGGCTTCTCTTGTTGCGGAGCATGGGCTCTAGGCATGCAGGCTTCAGTAGTTGTGGCACACGGGTTCAGTAGTTGTGGCTCGCGGGCTCTAGAGCGCAGACTCAGTAGTTGTGGCGTACGGGCTTAGTTGCTCCGTGGCATGTGGGATCTTCCTGGACCAGGGCTCGAACCCGTGTCCCCTGCATTGGCAGGCGGATTCTTAACCACTGCACCACCAGGGAAATCCCTGTTATCTAATGGGTTATAATTTTTCATGGTAGGTGTAGGGCCATTGATAAAGGTGAAGAGTGCTAGGTAATGTTGCTTCCTTGCAGTGCCCAGAGTCTTGGAATATTACCCGTATGTAAACACACATACAGGCATGGCTATCCTGAGTGCCTGTGGGTAACATGAGGGAAGATAGCTCGGGAACCCACCTATAGAGCGCAAGTGAGGAGTGATGGTCAGGTGAACTCACTAGGTATTATCACATGCACTTTTGTTGGCAGGATCTGATCCCTTTATTTTTTTTTTGAAGAAGGACTTAGTATCTTTTTTTTTTAAATTGTAGTATAGTTGATTTACAATATTGTGTTAGTTTCAGGTATATAGCAAAGATTCAGTTATGCATATATATATATTTTTCAGATTCTTTTCCATTATAGGTTATTAAAAGATATTGAGTACAGTTCCCTGTGCTATACAGTAGGTCCTTGCTCTTTATTTTATATATAGTAGTGTGTATCTGTTAATCCCAAACTCCTAATTTATCTCTCCCCCAGCTTCCCCTTTGGTAACCATAAGTTTCTTTTCTATATCTGTGAGTCTGCTTGTTTTGTAAGTAAGGTCACTTGCATCATAGTTTACACATGTAAGTGATATCATATGGTATTTGTCTTTCCCTGCCTGACTTACTTCACTTAGTATGATCTCTAGCTCCATCCATGTTGCTGCAAATGGCATTATTTCATTCTTTTTTATGGCTGAGTAATCCATTGTATATATATACCACATCTTCTTTATCCATTCATTTATCGATGGACATTTAGGCTGTTTCCATGTCTTGGCTATTGTAAATAGTGTTGCTATGAACATTGGGGTGCATGTATCTTTTTGAATTAGAGTTTCCGTCTTTTCTGGATATATGCCCAGGAGTGGTATTGCTGGATCATATGGTAACTCTATTTTTAGTTTTTTAAGGAACCTCCATACTGTTTTCCATACTGGCTGTACCGATTTACATTCCCACCAACAGTATAGGAGGGTTCTCTTTTCTCCACACCCTCTCCAGCATTTATTATTTGTAGACTTTGATCATGGCCTTTCTGACTGGTGTAAGGTGATACCTCACTGTAGTTTTGATTTACATTTCTCTAATAGTGATATTGAGCTTCTTTTCATGTGCCTGTTGGCCAATGTATGTCTTTTTTGGAGAAATGTCTATTTAGGTCTTCTGCCCATTTTTTGATTGGGTTGTTTTTTTTTTTTGATACTGAGCTATACAAGCTGTTTGTATATTTTGGAAATTAATACTTTGTTGGTCAGAACATCATTTGCAAATATGTTCTCCCAGTCCATAGGTTTTCTTTCATTTTGTTTGTTGTTTCCTTTGCTGTGCAAAAGCTTTTAAGTTTAATTAGGTCCCATTTGCATATTTTTGGTTTATTTTCATTACTCCAGGAGGTAGATCAAAAAAGACATTGCTGCAATTTATGTCAGAGTGCTGCCTATGTTTTCCTCTAAGAGTTTTATAGTGTCTGGCCTTATGTTTAGGTCTTTAATCCATTTTGAGTTTATTTTTGTATGTGGTGATAGAGAATGTTCTAATTTCATTCTTTTACATGTAGCTGTCCAGATTTCCCAGCGCCACTTATTGAAGAGAATGTCTTTTCCCCATTGTATATTTTTGCCTATATTCTTTGTCCTAGGTTAATTGACCATGAGTAGTGTGTGGGTTTATTTCAACACCTGATTTCCCCCTTTAAACTACATACAGGCTGGCCTTGCCTATTCCATGAGCACTCCATTCTTTCTTTTCTTGTGACCAGGGAACTAACAGTGAGAAAACAGACCACCTACAAATACTCATAGTCAGGGCAGGCTACATATTTTAAAGGGCCCAGTGCACAATGGAAAAAGCAGGGTCCACTGTTTAGAAATTATTTCAAGATAGCAACAACAGGACACTAAACAAGTATGGTTCAGTTTAACAGATGAGAGGCGGTCAGGGTATTACAGAAATATGAGTTACCTAGGATGAGGATTGATCTTAAGGTGGCTTCCTAGAAGAGGTGAAAACTGGGCTGACCCTAGAGAATGAGGCTATCTCCCCTACATGGACCTTCTTCTCTTTTTTTAGACCACAGGGTATTGAGGAGGATCACTTAGTCATTCTGACTTAAATGTCAGTCACCAAGAGTTTTCTGCCACAGTACATTCTAATTATCTACCTCTGGAGTTGTGACACATGCCATGGGGGGCATGGAGAGGTACTGTCCAGACCTCCCTTCAAGGACTTGTTGCCCCAGCTGCTGGAAGTGCTGCTAGTAGGCAGTCTTTAGCCATCAGCTCCTCTGGGGGCAGCCTGTATGCAGTGACCCATCAAGGTAGAGGTATAAAGCCTGGCCATTGGACATGTCAGGAAACCCTGAAGGGCCGTCTTCATTCCAGAGCCCCCATGGGGTCAGCTAAGGTCATCTGACCAGTGTTCCAGCTTGATTTCTCCCTCTGCCCTATCTTGTTTCTTCCCTCTCGCTTCTGCAAGTATTGATCCCAAGGGCACCCCTAATAAACATCCCAACACTAAACTCCATCTGGGTCTGTATCCCAGAGAACCAACTTGCAGCATGTATCAGAAAACATTCCAGTACTTGGGGAGGATTTTTATTTGAAAATTACTGGTTACACATGTAACATTTTAGAATCACCAGGTAAAATACAAAATGGTGGAAACAAGGACTTTGTGGGTGAATGTGGTTACCTTTGGTTTAAAATCCTCAATCTAATGTTGTCTGACCAAACTGAAATTATCTATTAATAACAAAAGAAAACTATTATGTTGAACCATATGAAACTGCCATTTTATAAGTTAAAAAAAAAAGGTTGAATGTTAGCAGCTCCACATGGTTCAGTCTAACAGAAAAAATACATTAGCATTTGAAATTTAGAGGACATTATACTTATGAATAACTCATGGGTAAAATATATAATTGAGTTAAATTAGAAATTAAAAAATACCTAATACTATGGTTATTGATCAGTGCTAAGCACCAAAACTTGTAGGTTGCAGCTAAGGTGGGTCTTAGGGAAAAAAAGTACGCTTTATGTACTTAGAATTAAGTTAAAAATTAATCTTTTTCTAATATAAGTTTCCAGTTTAAGAACTGAGAAAAAAATCTCAAAATAAATAAAAAGTTGAAGGAAAGAAAGAATAATATAATGAACTAGAAAATGTTTAAAAAACCAGAAAGGATCAATCAAGCCATAAAAAGCAAAAAAACACAATTATAGGTGCTGCAGAGTTTAAACATATAAGATATTGTGAATAACTTTATGTCAATCAAGTTCAAAGCTCACAGGAGATCCACTCCTAGAGAAATAAAACGTACCAAAAATGACTCTATAGAAATAACAAACTGAATAGTCCTAAAATAATTACCAAAAATTAACCAGACATTGATGGTTGCACAATACTGTAAATGTGATTAATGACACTGAATTGTATGTTTAAAAATGGTTATATGGCAAATTTTATGTTATATATTTTACCACAATAAAAAAATTAAAAAATAAGATCTTCAGTCTAAAAGACAATTGATCACACATCTGTCCTTCATTATGAAATCCCCTAGAAGGGCTCCTATTTTGAAAAAGTGTATTTTCTCTCCCTTCTCTTTTAGAACATATAATATTGTCCTTCTGTATTTTAACCCTATATCTATTTTTTTCTTCTGGAGAGGGGATGCCTCTCTCTCATATAATGTCACTTAAACTAAGGTATATTTTTTGTTTTTCCTATTAGTTTTCTCTTACTATTTTAACCAGAGGTCTTTGGGTATGGAACCCAGTTCTGTTAAAGTGGTGAGACAAAATGGCAACTTCACATACTTCGACTAAATAGAATCCCTGATATAATTGGACAGGGGTATATAATTTGGGGAATAGTAAGAAACATCTGTGACAACTTTGTCTTGCACCTTAGAAAATGTGCTTTGTCTCTGGAGTCTCTCAAGGCACAAAAACTGGGAGACAGCTTTTATTGGCGGCTTGTACCTCTGATTTAGGTAAGAAAAAAAGTAGTATAACATAATAAAAATAATCCTTTTGTAAGAGCTTAGAATCGTTGGGTGAAGTTGGAGAAAATAATCCAAATAAATGAACATCTTGTATGTGTAAATATTTGTTGCTGGTGTAAAGAAAATACAATCTAGCTTATGCAGTGCAAAAACTATTGGAGAAATGCCTTCGGAATAGACTTGACCTCATGGTAGAATCATGGTGCTGACTCAAAAATTGTTAAGGCTGAGGGCTGTCCATTGGAAGCGTTCATAACCTCATGGTCACTGTGAGTAATATCTGTCTATGTCATTTTGAAGTGCACCTGAGGGGAAAAAAGACAGAAACAACATGTTTAAAAGTTTTAAAGTCCTCCTCCCTAAGGCAATGCATTTCTAGGTCCACTTCTTTATGTGAAGCAAATCATATCACTACTGGAGGCACAATAAAAAAAACCAGGGATGTATTTATTCTATGGAGGAAGTAGCCCCATTAAAACCCTCAGTGGGGCTGAGCTTAATACCAAACAACCTGTAGATCCACTTGAGTTCTGCTCATTCTGATTCACAGATATGTTTTATCACTATATTACATTGTTAAGCAGAATCATTTTACTGACTCAAAACTTGGAGATATATTAAAAACGGTGACAGAGAGGCTGGGAAATCTAGTGTCTGAAAAGGGTTTCTCATTTTCACACATAAAATGAGCACACCAGATTTGGATGTTAATATCACGTTGTCATCCCTATATTTTATAAACTCGGACTGACAAGCATTGAAACACTGGCATATATGTATGAAATATGCTGGCATTTAATTTGTGCAGCAAAGCAGTTATAGGGCCTATAGAAATGTGATCTGTGGATGGTGGGTCACAGGAATGAAAAGAGAATCAAAAGCTTTAACAAAGACTCAACCAAGCAACTTCGAAAAAGAAAGATGATACCAAATAATAGGACAGGTCTTTGCCAGGCCTTTGAGTTCTTCAATTCTACCAATTTCTAGCTGAACTGGAAGAAATAAAGGTTTTCTGATAAATGTATAATCAGAACATAAAGGAAATGAAATGCTGTCAAGTTTCTCTATTCCACAATCATCAGTTTTTAGTAGCTGTATTGTATCTCAGTTCCTTGACAGATGTGCAGAACAAAATGAAATAATGTCAAGGTTTGTGAGCTGTTATCTCAAAATGTATTTCTTTGAAAAAGGACTTCAAATGTCATTTTTTTCCCCCAAAGAGGAATGTGAAATGTTTTGTTTGAATCTTTATAACAGAAAATGTACCATCTATCTGAGGCTGACTTGTGTCAGGATCTGGGTCACCTAAACATAGGATTACGGATTTATTTTATAAAACCTGGGACCAAATACATTTGTGGGTGCTGTCAACAAAGTTATATTAAGAGATAATGGACATCACACATGAAATAGAAAAGCACTGAGACACCTACCTTCATATCAAGTGTACTTTCTTTTTCTCTTGTTGCTTGCATACTTGCTACCCGCCTCTGAACAGCACTGAATATGAAATGCTATACATTAAAATGTCCCTTAAGTTAAGCAGAAAAATATGAAATTCTCCAAGAATGCGTGGACCCCACTGGGTGAAATCTGAGGCTATTTCCATTATAATGCAAGAATTTAAAAAAATAAGGCCTTTGGGGGGAGGCTAATTGCATATGATCTCTCTCCTCCATTTTTTAAAGCTAGCCATATTTTGTGTGGTTATCTATTATGTACTCTCTTGGTGAAACTAAAAACAGCCCGAAGACAAATGGAAATACTTTTAACTTTCTACTGCTTGACGGTCCTCCCAAAATCACCTGGTTCCTCTCCCTATAACTCTTCTCAATGTAATTTTTTAAAAGAAAAAAATTTTTTTAATTAATTTATTTTTGGCTGTGTTGGGTCTTCGTTGCTGTGCGCAGGCTTTCTCTAGTTGCGGTGAGCGGGGGCTACTCTTTGTTGCAGTGCACGGGCTTCTTATTGCAGTGGCTTCTCATTGCGGAGCACAGGCTCTAGGTGCACGGGCTTCAGTAGTTGTGGCACATAGGCTCAGTAGTTGTGGCTCACGGGCTCTAGAGCGCAGACTCAGTAGTTGTGGCACATGGGCTTAGTTGCTCTGCGGTATGTGGGATCTTCCCAGACCAGGGCTCGAACCCGTGTCCCCTGCATTGGCAGGCGGACTCGTAACCACTGCGCCACCAGGGGAGCCCAGAAAATATTACTAGCACCTTTTAACCAAAATGGCCTTTGCTTCATGGTCTGCAATAATTGAAACCGAATACAGAAAACAAGCTTTCTGTGTATAAAAGCCTTGATTTGACCCTTCTCTTTCTCATGGTGTAGACTACACTCTGGCTGACAGCAGAAGTGACAGAAGGCATCTTTTTCATAGGGCGGGTTATGAAGAGAGTTGAGATGACTGAACACTTGTTAGCAGAGCCCTTGTGGATGGGCTGAGCCTGAATGGAGAGGCCCAGTCTCGCCTCTCTCTCTCTTTCTCTCCTGGAACCACTGCTGACCCTGGAAAAATCACTTAAGCTTTCTCCACTGCATTTGTGAAATGAGACAATGACCTACCTCATAGGAACTAAGTGATGGCCACAAACTGCAGGTTTAAAACACGCTGAGCTAAGTGTTGGGTGTGATTATGATACTGCTCAGAGACGTGGCCCCTTAGTCCACGGAAAGTAGCAGCATCAGTCAGATTGAATGATGAAAACAGAACATCTCAGAGGCCCTTTTGTGAATCTTGTAGTTTTATCTTAAAAGAAGCCCAGTGGAGACACATTTAGCTCAGTGAACATGGTAACCTGGGTGGCAGAAAGGTGGTTAAAAAATTACTCTTTCTAATCTGTTACTTTGAGAAGTTACCTCAGTTCTTCTGCCTCAGTTTCTCCATCTGAGGGATAATAATGCCAGCTCAGAATGGTTGTGAAGATTAAAAGAGATAACGCCCAAAATACTCAATTCATGGTAAGCAGAACATAAGACCAGTGAGTGGTGGGTTTCTTGGACCTCTTCCCTTTCTTCTCTCGGGCATGGTTCATTATAGTTCCTCCAATGTAGGTTAAAACAGTCTAGTACTTAAACTCCAGCTTGTAAATTCCAGCTTGTAAATAAAACCACCATCATGGAATTAGATCTTACTAAGAGCAACACAGCAATAAAAGCTCACTTGCATGGATAAAAGCCAGCAATTAGTGCTTCAATATATGTAGAATTCTGGCTCAAGACTATACATTTATTCTCCCTGAACTTCATGGCCCTAGTTCAATCCCAGTAACCCTCAAACTCCTCATCTTGAGAGCAGGTCTAACTTTGTGTACATACTGGCAGGTACATTACCGAAGTTAAAGAGTGCTGGAGAGTTAGAAAGGATTTTTGCTTTTAACTTAACGGAATAATGAATATTCTTTCCCCTTATTCTTTCAGAAATCACCCTAAACAGCAAGGATATTGGGAGATAAAAAAATAAGCCCAATCTTTGATGAAATCAGGAGTCATTTGAAATTCCAAGGGACAAAATATCTGGACAGGCTACATTAAGCAACTGGATCCAGTGGGCTGTGGCACAACAGAGATGGTACGTAAGGGGAGCAGATCTCAGCATCATGGGAGAACATAGCTCTCCAACTAAGGGGCAAATGCCAGTGAGGAATCATATAGAATCAGTATCTTTGCCTGAAGCATGTAGATTGGTGAGGTCCTAGGAGAAGAGAGATTTTGAAATGCAAGCACCATTGACTGCCCATTTCTGCAGGCTAGGGAGGAATACAGGCTAAATGAATTTGTGTTCTCGATTTCTCTCTCACTTGCTTATTTTTTCTCTCTAGGCCATGTGGAACTTCTGTGTTAAGCACAGAGGATTCCCTTTAGTCTCAAATGATGCCCTAGCCACAACTATCCCACAGATGTATGGTCTAAAACAAACTCAATTCAAAGGTGAGTAGTAGGAATAACAGTAATAAAAAAGTAGTATAGGATCTGTAAAATACACAAATAAAAATGAAGGAATAAGATGAGCATATGATGGATGAAAAAATACTCACTGAAAAGATGAAAATTATTTTAAAAATATAATACATTCAAAGAAAATGTAGTAGAACAGTCAACCTGTGGACATCCAAGAGTACAGGAAAACATGGCACAGCAACAATGATGAAACATGAGTTGACAGAGGCTGAAAGTGAAATGGAAGAGAAAAATGAAAACATCAAAGAAATCATTCTAAAAGGCAGCATGAAGATTAGTCACTGCTGAAAAAACAACATGAGACATGGAGGATAGGATTGAGAAAGCAAGGCAAATAACTAAATTAATGAAAAATTTAAAAGGATTAAGGAGGTAATAGCTTTATAAAATAGACAAAGGACAGCAACACATACATTATAGATAGCTGTAAAGAGGAGAGTCTAATCAAATAAATTCAAAGATGTAATTCAAGCAAATGCTTAGAAATAAAAGACTCGAATCTAGAGATCAAGAGTGCATGATGTCCTAGGAAAAACTAATGACCTTCAAAATACAGAAAGAATCCTTTAAGAATCCAGGAAAGAAGATCAAGTTTTATCAAATTAGAGATACAGCAGGTAAATATTTCATACAGTTAACCCTTGAACAACGTAGAGGTTGGGGCGCTGATCCTCTGGACAGTCTGTATAAAACACTGCAGTCACCCTCCATATCTACAGATTGAACGAACTGTGGATCATGTAGTACTGCAGTACAATTTTTTTAAAAAGTGAACACAAGTTAACCTGTGCAGTTCAAACTGTACTGTTCAAGGGTTAACTATATTTACAATAAGTCAGGGATTCTAACTCCAATGCACAAAATGATATAGAGCCTTGTTTTCAAACCTTTATTTGTACTGCCACCCACAGTAGTAAATATATTTAAATTTACATTGAGTACCAGTACAGACTGAGTACCAGTACAGATTTCACTGTCTATATTTATATTCATCTATTCTGAAAGGAACTTAATGAAATATTTACTGTTACTAGGAAAGATACATTGCTATTCTTTGTCCATTCCATTCTTTTCTATTTCATTTCTTAAAACATGCTGGTCATGACTGACTAAATGGATTTCACAGGCCCACTAAGGACTCACAACTCAAACTTTTAAAAACAGTATACAAGGAACAAACTTTAGTCAACTAGAGATGCAAAAAATATCATTTAACACAGGTAAGTAAAATAATAGAGGTTTAAGTATTTTTAAAGATTTGAAGGTGAACAGTAGAAGAAAAACCATTTAAACAACTAAAATTTGTTGGCAGAATGGAGAAAAGGGAAACATGTTGTCAATGTTTTTAATGTGGAGTCAATAATAAGGAAATAAAGTATTCCTGGAAGAAATTAAAGCAACACACAAAATAATGAACAAAAAACCAAAAATTACAGACTACAAAATAAAAGGTTTTAAAATAAGAATACTAAAAACTGAAAGCATAAAAGAACTAAGATAAAACATACCTCTAAGGGCTAAGATTAAATCTTAGGCCTAAACCTAACTATAATACTTGCCATTGCAGGAGACACATCTACAATCTGTTATCAAAAGACAATCAAAGACATATCAGGCAAATGAAAACTGGGGACTTAATTTCAGTTTTGAACCAGGTTGGATTCAGGGTCAGAAACTGAATCAAAGAAAGGCACTATGAAAGAAGAGAAGGTTAGCACTCCCCTTGACAAGGATGGAAGAGGTCCTTGGGCCTGACAACATGCAAATGGTTAAGGCATTGCCATCTGCTTCAGGGCATCTAACCATCATTTTTTGGTAAATTTAAGAAAACTGAAATCCTATCCAGCATCTTTTCTGATCACAACACTATGAGATTAGAAATCAATTAGAGAAAAAAAATGTATAAAACACTAACACGTGGAGGCTAAACAATTTGTTACTAAACAACCAATGGATCACTGAAGAAATCAAAAAGGAAATCAAAAAATACCTAGAGAAAAATGAAAACACAAGCAGCCAAAACCTATGAGATGAAGCAAATGCAGTTTGAAGAGGGAAGTTTATTTGAAAAATCTCAAATAAACAACCTAACCTTACACCTAAAGCAACTAGAGAAAGAACAACAAACAAAACCCAAATTAGTAGAAAGAAAGAAATCATAAAGATCAGAGCAGAAATAAATGAAGCAGAGACGAAGAAAACCAGAGAAGACCAATGAAAGTAAAAGCTGGTTCTTTGAAAAGATAACGTTGAAAAACCTTTAGCCAGACTCATCAAGAAAAAAAGGGAGAGGGCTCAAATCAATAAAATTAGAAATGAAAAAGAAGTTACAACTGACATCACAGAAATACAAAGGATCATAAGAGACTACTACAAGCAACTATATGCCAATAAAATGGACAACCTGGAAGAAATGGACAAATTCTTAGAAATGCACAGCTTTCCAAGACTGAACCAGGAAGAAATAGAAAATATGAACAGACCAAATCACAAGTACTAAATTGAAGCAGTGATTTATAAAAATTCCAGGACCAGATGGCTTCAAAAGAGAATTATATCAAACATTTAGAGAATTAACACCTATCTTTCTGAAACTCTTCCAAAAAGTGCAGAGGGAGGAACACTCCCAAATTCATTCTGTGAGGCCACCATCACCCTGATTACAAAACCAGACAAAGAATACCACAAAAAAAGAAAATTACAGGCTATATCTCTGATGAACATTGATGCAAAAATCCTCAACAAAGTACTAGCAAACCAAATCCAACAACACATTAAAAGGATCATACACCATGATCATGTGGGATTTATCCCAGGGATGCAAGGATTCTTCAGTGTTTGCAAATCAATCAGTGTGATACACCACATTAACAAACTGAGGAATAAAAACCATATGATCATCTCAAGAGATGCAGAAAAAGCTTTTGACAAAATTCAACACCCATTTATGATAAAAAAAAAAAACTCCAGAAAGTGGGCATAGAGGGAAACTGCCTTAACATATAACAAAGGCCATATATGACAAACCCACAGCTAACAACATACTCAATGGTGAAAAGCTGAGAGCATTTCCTCTAAGATCAGGACAAGACAAGGACGTCCATTCTCACCACTTTTATTCAACATAGTTTGGAAGTCCTAACCATGGCAATCAGAGAAGAAAAAGAAAGAAAAGGAATCCAAATTGGAAAGAAGTAAAACTGACACTGTTTGCAGGTGACATAATACTATACATAGAAAATCCTAAAGATGCCACCAGAAAACTACTAGAACTCATCAATGAATTCCTTAATGCAGGATACTAAAGTAACACACAGAAATGTCTTGCATTCCTATATACTAAAAACAAAAGATCAGAAAGAGAAATTAAGGAAACAACCCCATTTACCACTGCATCAAAAAGAATAAAATACCTAGGAATAAACCTACCTAAGGAGACAAAAGACTTGTACTCTGAAAACTATAAGACACTGGTGAAAGAAATCGAAGCTGACACAAACAGATGGAAAGATATACCGTGTTCTTGGATTGGAAAAATCAATATTGTCAACATGACTATAACTACCCAAGGCAATCTACAGATTCAATGCAATCCCTATCAAATCACCAATGATAACTTTTCACAGAACTAGAACCAAAAAAATTAATTTGTATAGAAACACAGAAGACCCTGAATAGCCAAAGCAATCCTGAGAAAGAAAAATGGAGCTGGAGGAATCACGCTCCCTGACTATACTACAAAGCTACAGTCATCAAAACAGTATGTACTGGTGCACAATCAGAAATATAGATCAATGGAACAGGACAGAAAGCTTAGAAATAAATCCACACACCTATAGTTTTTGTCAATTAACCTATGAGAAAGGAGGCAAGACTACAATGGAGAAAAGACAGTCTCTTTAATTAAGTGGTGCTGGGAAAACTGGACAGCTACATGTAAGAGAATGAAATTAGAGCATTCTCAAACACCATACACACACAAAAAATGTAAGGCTATAAAACTCTTAGAGGAAAACATAGGCAGAACTCTGACATAAATTGCAGAAATGTCTTTTTTGATCCACTCCCTAGAGTAATGAAAATAAAAACAAAAATATGCAAATGGGACCTAATTAAACTTAGAAGCTTTGCACAGCAAAGGAAACAATAAACAAAATGAAAAGACAACCTACGGACTGGGAGAAGATATTTGCAAATGATGTGATGACCAACAAGGTATTAATTTCCAAAATATACAAACAGTTCATATAGCTCAGTATCAAAAAAAGAAAAAATCCCAAACAACCTAATCAAAAAGTGGGCAGAAGACCTAAATAGACATTTCTCCAAAGTAGACATACAGATGACCATAAAGCATGTGAAAAGGTGCTCAACATCACTAATTATCAGAGAAATGCAAATCAAAACTACAATGAGGTATCACCTCACACTGGTCAGAATGGCCATCATCAGAAAGCCTAAAACAATAAATGCTGGCAAGGGTGTGGAGGAAAGGGACCCCTACTACACTATTGGTGGGAATGTAAATTGGTACAACCACTATGGGGAACAGTATGGAAGTTCCTTAAAAAACTAAAAATAGAACCATAATCCAGGAATCCCATTCCTGGGCATATATTTGGAGAAAACCATGGTTCAAAAGGATACTCATACACCCCAATGTTCATTGCAGCACTATTTACAATAGCCAAGACATGGAAGCAACCTAAGTGTCCTTTGACAGATGAATGGATAAAGAAGACATGGCATATATATACAATGGAATATTAGCCATAAAAAAGAATGAAATAATGCCATCTGCAGCAACATGTGTGGACCTAGAGCTTATACTAAATGAAGTAAGTCAGACAAAGAAAGACAAATATCCTGTGATATCACTTACATGTGGAATCTTAAAAACATGATACAGATGAAGTTATTTACAATACATAAATAGACTCAGACATAGAAAACAAACTATTGGTTACCAAAGGGGAAACGTCTGGGGAGGAGGGGTAAATCAGGAGCTTGGGATTAACATACACTCACTACTATATGTAAAATTTTGGGCTGGCCAAAAAAATTCCTTTAGTTTTTAAGTAAAAATAAGACATTTTTCATTTTCTCCAAGAACTTCATAGAACAATGTATTCACCATTTTGTTCCACTACTTTCTGCCTTTTTTCAGGCAACTTCATAATTCCATCTTCCTAAAACTTTTTGTCTGAGGAAAGAACTGTTCCAGGTACCTTTTATAGCTTTCCAGGGAACTGAAACTTTTTCCATTACAAGAATTTTGTAAAGACCGAAATAAACGGAAATCTGAAGGTGCAATGTCTTGTGAATATGGCAGATGAATCAGAACTTCCCAGCCAAGCTGTAATGGTTTTTGCCTGGTCATCAAAAAAACATGCGGTCTTGCATTATCCTGATGGAAGATTATGCATTTTCTTGTGACTAATTCCAGATGCTTTTTGTCAAGTGCTGCTTTCAGTTGGTCTCATTGGGAGCAGTGTTGCAGCAAAACCAGAAATGAGTAAATGGCCTTAGGCACATACCAGCCAAACAGGCCTGCAAGAGTTAAGCAGTCTTGGTTATTCTTTAGCTGTTCCTACTAACACACACTTGTAGCTAGACTTGTCCTTCACAAAGCTAAACAAAGCCAATTACTCTCTGACTCCATATGAATTATACTCTGCACCTAGCATTCTTCTCCCCCTACACTCCCCTGTAGCATTCTGCATTTCAAAAACAAGGTCATGGCTGATAACTTCAGGGACACCGGACCTGGTTGCTGAGCCACCTGATGCCAGCTTTCGGCCATAAATTTGCAGAAGAAGGAAATGCAAGACCTTCATTAGTTTGAGCCTTATCACCTACCCCAGACCATGGAGTCTTGGCCTATAAAACCTTTCCCTATTCCCCAGGGATGGGGGGGGGGGCACAGTTCTTGAGGTGGTAGCCTGCTGTGTCCTCTCTTTGCCTGTTAAAGAATAAAAGCTACTTTTTCTCGTTCTGCTAAAACTCTTGGTATTTCTTTTTGGCATTGGTGAACAGAGAGCCAAGATTGTGGCATCAGCCAAACTTGTTGGAATTAATCATTGGATTTCTGGAAGGAGCTCATAATAGAGGACTCTCTTCCAATCCCACCATATAGACAACATCACCTTCTTTGGACGAAGACCACCGGTGCCTCTGGTGTGGTTGGTGGTGGTTCATTTCACCTGCCCCACAATCTCTTCTGTTCCACGTT
Organism: Mesoplodon mirus; assembly: GCF_964341445.2. Taxonomy (NCBI): domain Eukaryota; kingdom Metazoa; phylum Chordata; class Mammalia; order Artiodactyla; family Ziphiidae; genus Mesoplodon; species Mesoplodon mirus. The sequence continues at coordinate 64,370,360 of NC_138993.1, read as the reverse complement.
ACTGTACAGTATCCACTTTTCATCGCCTGTCACAATTTGTTTTAAAAACGGACTGTTTACATTAGTCTCAGTAGAGAATTGCATGTGGAAATATGGTCAAGAAAGTTTTTTGTGCTTAACTTATGTGGAAACCAAACATCAAAGCGATTAACATAACCAAGCTGGTGCAAATGATTTTCAGTGCTTGATTTGGATATTTTGAGTATGTCATCTATCTCCTGCATGGTATAATGTTGATTGTTCTCAATTAATGATTTGATTGCTATCAACTTCAACTGGTCTACCCAACCGTGGAGCATCGTCTAGTGAGAAATCTCCAGCACAAAACTTCACAAACCACTTTTGACACATTCAATCAGTCACAGCACCTTCTCCATACACTGCACAAATCTTTTTTTGCGTTTCAGTTGCACTTTTGCCTTTCTTGAAATAATAAAGCATAATATGCCAAAATGTTGCTTTTTTCTTCAATCTTCAATATTAAAATGGCTACACAAAAATTCACCAATTTTAAGTTATTTTTTTAAACGCAGGCTGATATGACAGCTGTCACGATACAGTCTAAGAAAATTGTTTTGAATGAAGTTAAAGGCAGCTAAGCACCACTAGAGCTGACTTACGGAAAAAACGGAAGGAACGTTTTGGCCAAAACCCAATAGATAACCAACAAGGACCTACTGAATAGCACAGGGAAATCTACTCGATATTCTGTGATACCCTATATGAGAAAAGCATCTGAAAAAGAATGGATATATGTATAACTGAATCACTTTGCTGTGCACCCTGAAAGTAATACAGCATTGTAAATCAACTGTACTCCAATAAAATTTAAAACAAAAAAGTAAGGCACCTTAAACTAGTAGAAAATGTAATTCATAGTGAAAAACCTAAGTCATGAATATCTAGGGACTGAATAATTACAGCACTGAAATTATCAAAACAAATTACAAGAAGTATAAAATGGAACTTGGTACAGTATGAGACTAATTCACTTCTCTAGGTCCAAGTCACATCAAATGGACCAAAATAAATAAGAATAGAGAAAACCTAAATAATGTAATTAATAAAATCACTATAATTAAAAATTAAACTCTATACCTTAAATAGCCAATAGTCCATCTTTTTTTTTTTTTTTTTTTTTTTTTTTGCGGTATGCGGGCCTCTCACTGTTGTGGCCTCTCCCGTTGCGGAGCACAGGCTCCAGACGCACAGGCTCAGCGGCCATGGCTCACGGGCCCAGCCGCTCTGCGGCACATGGGATCTTCCCGGACCGGGGCACGAACCTGGTGTCCCCCGCATCGGCAGGCAGACTCCCAACGACTGTGCCACCAGGGAAGCCCCTAGTCCATCTTTTTAAATGCCCAAAGAACATTCACAAAAATTACCTATAAACTAGAACTTAAAGTATTATTAAACACTGTTTCTGGGTGGAAATGGTACAGAGAACTTTTTTTTTAATCATAAGGCAATGAAATGAGTAAAATAGAAAACATAACAAACATAAAAAAATCTATCCACAGGAAATTTTAAAGATCTCTTAAATAATTCTTAGGCCAAAGAGGAAATGACAACCAAAACTGCAGAATCTATAAATAAAAACCTAACTATGATGAAAGCACTACACACCAGAACCTATGGGATATAGCTAGAACAGTATTCAGAGAAAAGTACACAGCCTTAAAATATTTATATTAATAAATAAGAAAGAAAGAAAACAAATGTATTCAAGAGGTAAGAAGAAACAACAAAAGAAACCAAAGGAAGGAAGGAATGATTAAAGTTGAAATGCAGAAAGTGATAAATTATCAAAAAGAATACAAGTAGTAAGTGAATGTGAGAGTTCCTTCTTTGGGGGAAAAAACAAAACTGTAACAGTTCATTAGAAGGGAAAATGAGTAGGGAATGGAGAGAGCATAAATACTGTGTAGCCATTAAAAAGAATGAGGTAACTATGTATTAATATAATCTGAGATATTTAAATGAAAAATCAAGGAACAGCTATCATTTGCACTTAAAAACAAGGAAGGCTAGATATGCACTAGTTCTTACTGATGCACAGAACATGTCAACAGAACAGTCAACAATTGTGCTGGGGCTCCGTCCTGGGGGAGGAGCTGTGTGATGACAGGAGTCGCAGAGTGACTTATTCATAAATTTTAAAAACCTATTTAAAAAGTAAAGTTTTTACATAAAAATGGAATCTTAAAAAAAGTGGTTCTGATGAACCTAGGGGCAGGACAGGAATAAAGACGCAGATTTAGAGAATGGACTTGAGGACATGGGGAGGGGGAAGGGTAAGCTGGGACGAAGTGAGAGAGTGGCATGGACATATATACACTACCAAATGTAAAATAGCTAGCTAGTGGGAAGCAGCTGCATTGCACGGGGAGATCAGCTTGGTGCTTTGTGACCACATAGAGGGGTGGGATAGGGAGGGTGGGAGGGAGACACAAGAGGAAGGGGATATGGGGATATATATACACATATAGCTGATTCACTTTGTTATACAGCAGAAAACACAACATTGTAAAGCAGTTATACTCCAATAAAGATTTAAAAAAACAACTCTAATAATGTGGACTCTTAAATATAGTATATAAGTTGTGATAAAATATTTTTATACTTTTCATCTTAAAATCACAAATGTAAATTAGTAACTAGATATTTTAAATTGTACTCACTATTCTAATATGCCAAATTCTCTTAAACATGACAAATGTATGAAATAAAAAATGTACAAAGACTTTTTTTAAAAGTTTGAATTTTGTAGCAATAGATGTATCATGTTTAAAAACTGATTATTAAAAATAATACATTTTAATTATTTAGTGTCTCTAAAGCTACTTAAAAGAACTGTGGATGCATTTTTAAATTATTATTGGGAGGGAAGGGTTTAATCTATAGCCTTTTAAAAAATGATCCCATTTTATATTATAAAACTATATTCTCAAAGCACTTAGAGCACTTAGGCATCTGCTATCTCCTCTGATCCCTGTAATAAGTGTGAAGAAGCTAGGCAGTGCTGTAATCCCTGCACTGCATACAGGTGAGGACCCTGAGGCTCAGAGACCTTAGGGGACATAAGGCCACATGGCTAAGTGCCTCCTGCAGCCTATTCAAACTGGTCCAGGCTCCTAGGATATTAGGATTTCATAACTTTTGGGTTGTATCTAGTGATTTCATGAGTAGATAAAATGACACCTCTGTTACACACTGGGGACAAAGAAACTTCAAAAAAACCTCAATCATGTCTGCTTCATCACAGAAGAAAATGAATGACAGGCATTCATCCTTTGTTATGGGCTGAGTCCTGTCACCTTCTATTTTATGTTGAAGTCCTAACCCCCAGCACCTCAGAATGTGACTGTATTTAGAGACAGGATCTTTAAAGAGGTGAATAAGTTAAAATGAAGTCATATAGGTGGGCCCTAATCTAATATGACTGGTGTCTTTATAAGAAGAGATTAGGACACAGGTACACAGAGGGATGACCATGCAAAGACACAGAGAGAAGACAGCATCTCCAAGCCAAGGAGAGAGGCCTCAGAGGAAAACAACCCTACCAACACTTTAACTTCAGACTTCCAACCTCCAGAGCTGTGAGGAAATAAATGTCTTATTTAAGTCGCATACTACGTGGTCCTTGTATGGCAGCCCTAGCAAACTAGCATCATTCAACTTTATGTATCTAAAAAGTACTTTCTCTACGATTTCATGGATCATCTAAAAGGGTCAATCAGACAGTGATTCAGCTTGCCTGCACCAACGTTTTCAGAGAAGCAACTATGTGGTCAAGAATACGTGGCTTAGAAGCACCTCTCCCCAGATATTTTCTTTTCAAATGAATGAATTCTGTTCTGTTAGAGTGAAAAGCTTGTTGACTTAGGCTAGTCCTCCCTGTGTTACAGCTCTGAACAATGCACTGATATCTGATGCTTGCACACTTAAAAAGTTGACAACCTGACAGGTTGTTCTAAGAAGACTGAGCATATGCAGAAATAATGTCAAGAGGATATTCAACTAGGATGGGAATCAAGATACGGATTTCCTTATGTCTTTCTGTAGAGGCGATCTGAGCCAGTGGCAGGACTGAAATCCAAGAGTGATGTTCTGCCACCCTGTGAACTTGGCTGACTGGCCCCGCCTTGGCTACCACATGAAAGGAGCAGCGTTCTCAGGCTCGACACAGAGCAGAGTACCTAGGGTGGAACTCAGCCTCCCCCACCAAGTCACCCCCTGCACTCTCTGGACCAGCTCTGTGACCTTAGGTGAGCCCTGGACCCAGTCTCCTCATCCATGAGCTGGGATAAAAAAAGGACTGTGATGAGGATTAAGTGCAATCATACATGTGAGAAGTATGTAAAATAAATTATAAAGAACTACACAAATGTAACTTAACATTAATCTTGTTAAAGTAGGTGCAGGATTACTAGACCAGGAATCACAGGCTTTCTATTTCTATGACCTATCCCTGCTTTTGTATTTATGTTACAGTTGATTTAAAACATATACTGGAAGAACAGATTTCTAATTGTGTATCTGCTGCAAACTAGCTTAACATTAGTTATATATAGAAGACCACCTTCCTTCTAAGGGGCCTTAGTTTCCTCACCTGTAAAATGAGGATGTTGAACCCTATTATCTTATAAGACACCTTTTAAATGAAGACTTTGACACACAGGTGGAGACATCTCTCTTTGATGTGAAATGCCTAAGGTCAAAAGACCAAAAGCGTTTGGGAGATTCCTGGCCATTTTGTGACTAGGTTATACAGGGAATCTCAAATTATTATCAGGTCTTCAGAAGGAAGGTTTCACTCTAGTAAATGAAAGCGCTCTGTGAATTTCAGGCATAAAAAAATATAGGGCTCCAAGGGCAGCTTCTGTGTGTTTGCATACAATATAAGTACTTATGAAAAGTTCAGAACACAGACTTCATCATCCCTAAGCCTAGATATGAACTCCAACTCTGCCCATTCCTCAGCCAGCTCTGTGACCCTGGACCATTGCCTACTCTATGAACAGTGGAAGGTACTGCTCTTCATTTCTAAGGAGGAGGAATTTAATGCCCAGAGATAAAGTTTTGATGGGAAGACTTATCATATACAATCGGAAACCTCTTCCCACATGAGCCACTCATCTCAGTGGGCAAGAACACCAGACCTTCCCTCCCTCCCTCCCTCCTTCCATCAATCCCACTCCCACATTGTTCCAGAAAGAATTACAGGCAGCTGCATGCAATGGCTAACCCTTAAATCAGACCTCAGTTATCACATCTGTAGGAGATGCTACCACCTGACCATTGTTAGAAAGGTACGTGACCCAAAGGTTACTCGTCAAGCACCTTTCTCACGCCACGTACAGTGCTTAGTGCTTTCACACATCTCATCTCTGTGAAAATACTTTGTAAACCTTCAAGCACCATTCAGACTACAGTGTTAGGGTTACTGTGAATTCTTTTGTCCTGGTGACAATTTCATCTAGAAGGTACAGGAAGCATAGGGGGCAACTGGACCTAATTCTAAACAACAAAGAATTAGGGAGAAAGTGACAGTATCATGTAGGAGTTTTTTTACTCCTAGAAGGTTAGAAAACAGAAGTGACCTACACCTTTCCCTGGTAGATCTCCCTAGGCCAGAAATATTCCAGATGTTTTTCCCCTCAAACTTCCTGGATGTTCCTTGACAGCACTCGTATCACAATGTGCTGAGCACCAATCAGAATGAGATGTAGAGGGTCTGCAAAATGAGAGTGTTCTGTGCTCTATGGAAATCTGAACCCATGAAGTCCAAACATGTGGAAAGTCCAATCCGAAATCTCTCAGGCACACGTGCATGTGCACGTCCTGCACCCCACCCTCACCGCTTCTGCAGATGCTCAGCAGACCCACCTTCAACTTGCATTGCAGTGTGTTGTTAAGACCCAGTCATGAAGCTTTGTCTCTGGAGGCTTATAATTGAAAAGGGCACAGAGTGCTTATCACCAGTCCCCTGGTAGAGATCGTGTGAAGAGTAAATCCTGGAGACGAACTTTAATCACAACTCCCTGTGGCAGGCTTACCTGTTCTACTGTTTCAATGAGGGAAGCAGCCTCGTCCTTGCCCAGTTGTTGCACCATCTTGTTAAATAGGCCATCTCTATCTTGCAGCAAATCATATGGCTTATCGTATTCTTCTAGTCTCCCTGAATCCAAAACCTGTTAATCAGCAGGAAAAAAAACCCATTGCACACAATGTTTCACAATAAAGTATTATAACTCAGACAATATTTTGTAAAGGAACAGGAGGGGAAGAATAGAGAAAATCTGTTTGGGTGGTAGGCCTGGCTGGTGTTTTAATGGTTTGATTAATTTGTTTTACTAGGCAGATAAAGGCCTAACCTGACCTTTTATTACTATAATGTTATAGGAAAGGAAGAGAAATGAGTTTTAGACTATGATTTCTTTAAATTAATTTTTATTGGAGTACAGTTGCTTAACAACGTTGTGTTAGCTTCTACTGCACAGCAAAGTGAATCAGCCATACATATACATATACCCCCTCCCTTTTGGATTTCCCCCCATTTAGGTCACCCCAGTGCATCAAGTAGAGCAGTCAGCAGTCTGGCATTTTATATTCTGTGAAGGGCATTTGGGGTGGTTATCATTAGTTGGTGCTTTTAGCTCTCAGACTCTGAGCTTTAAGGGCTATTTATACAGATACACAGAGTTGGGAAATTTCTTGATTTAAGAAAATCAAACTCTATCTAAAATCAGGTTGATGTCATACAAACCAGATGGTAGTGACCTGACAGCAATTGTTAAGTTGGTTTGACAGAATCTTAGTATTTGGGAAAAAAGTAAATGCCTCCAGAATTTCCTTAGGGTTATGAACTAAAAAATTGCCTGTCATATCAGTGAACAAAGGATGTTGCAGCCATCAAGCCACCACATTACAGCTGCCCCGACAATAAGCCCTGAGGGAACTCAGGATGGAACCAGAATCTGTGCCGCCACCCCCAACAGTGCACCCTGAGGAGACTCAGGATGAGAAAAACACAGGATACTGGCCTCAGATAGCTGAGGTGCACATCAAAGGAATGATTTCAGTGAGCCCAGACTTTGCATCTTCCCTTGTATAGAAAAGCACTAAATTCATTAACTTGGGATGTCTGGTTTTCTTTGATTAACAGTAGTCTTTTAATGTTCTGACTACCTGGTCTTTTGTTGCAAAAACTCTTACATATCCTGGCTCATCCTCTTGCCTCTTCAGAACCATTTCTCAGTGTTATGAGATGCTTTGTCCCTAAGTCCTCACCATGTCCACCACATAAAACATATCTGTCAACTTCCAGGTTGTGCTTTTTTTTTTCTTTTTCAGTCGACAGGGTCCTGGATTATGTTAGTTGCTTTGCTAAGAGGGGCAGAATCCCTTGTCTGAGAGGTTAAGATGCTTCTTCAATTTGGCTTTGACTGTAGTTTATTATTCTGAGAGTGAAAGGCTGGCAAAAAGAGCTGCTACATAAGCAGCATTAGCAGAATTTCTCTGCACAGAAGAAATACCAAGAAATCCAATTTTTTCTTTGACTAGGACTAAAGAAGCAAGAAATTGAGCTTCAAATTCTAATGCTCACAGCCTGCACAGTACCCGGGAACAGCCCAATCTGAACTGCCGAGGATCTGAATCTGTGTTCACAAGTTATCTTTCTTTGCTTCTTTTTCTTTCTCTCTCTCTTCAGCTGTCTGCCATTCAGCCCTTTTGTTCACATTGATATATCCCTAGTTGAAAATTAAAAGGGAGAGAGAGGGGGTCTTAACTCTGCCTTTCTACTTAGTAGTGGCTTTGCATAATGGTTTTAGAGGGGAAAAAAGAATCTGAAACAATTGGCCCAAATGACATAGCTATAAAGATAGTTCTGATGTTAGGTGGTACTTAGTTCTTCATGTAGAGTAACTATCTTAAGAGAATATGCAGCAACTCTAAACAGGACACAGGTTGTTCTTCCATATCTAGTACTGCAGTTAATTCCATCCCATGTCATTTAATTGGAAACATTTATTAAGTCTCCTAAGGGCAGAAAAGTGGTCAAGATAGTGGAGTAGGGGGATGCAGAGTTCACATCTCCCCACAACTAGGGCATCTACCAGACTCTGGGGATGGGAGCAACCCCTGAACAACTGGCCTACAAACTCCAGTGCTGGAAGCCTCAGGCCAAACAACCAGTAAGACAGGAATACAGTCCCACCCATCAAAGAAAAAAGGATGACAAAAAAATATGTTACAGATGAAGGAGCAGGGTAAAAACCTACAAGACCAAATAAATGAAGAGGAAATAGGCAACCTACCTGAAAAAGAATTCAGAGTAATGATAGTAAAGATGATCCAAAATCTCAGAAATAGGATGGAGGCACACGAGAAAATACAAGAAACGTTTAACAAAGACCTAGAAGAACTAAAGAACAAACAGAGATGAACAATAACTGAAATAAAAAATACACTAGAAGGAATCAATAGCAGAATAACTGAGGCAGAAGAACGAATAAGTGAGCTGGAAGACAGAATGGTGGCAATAACTGCTGAGGAGCAGAATAAAGAAAAAAGAAAGAAAAGAATTGAAGACAATCCGAGAGACCTCTGGGACAACACTAAACGCACCAACATTCGAATTATAGGGGTCCCAGAAGAAGAAGAGAAAAAGAGAGGGTCTCAGAAAATATTCGAAGAGATTATAGTCGAAAACGTCCCTAACATGGGAAAGGAAATAGCCACCCAGGAATCTCAGAAAGGCACATACAGGATAAACCCTAGGGAGAAACACACCAAGATGCGTATTAATCAAACAAAAATTAAATTCAAAGGAAAAATATTAAAAGCAGCAAGGGAAAAGCAAAAAATAACATACAAGAGAATCCCCATAAGGTTATCAGCTTATTTTTCAGCAGGAACTCTGCAAGCCAGAAGGGAGTGGCAGGATATACTTAAAGTGATGAAAGAGAAAAACCTACAACCAAGATTACTGTACCCAGCAAGGATCTCATTCAGATTCGACCAAGAAATCAAAAGCTTTACAGACAAGCAAAAGCTAAGAGAATTCACCACCACCAAACCAGCTTTACAACAAATGCTAAAGGAACTCCTCTAGGCGGGAAACAGAAGAAAAAGACACACATAGAGAAAAAAAAAAAACCAAAATTAAAATAATTATGAAAATCACAATTGGAACATACATATCAATAATTACCTTAAGGGGCTTCCCTGGTGGCGCAGTGGTTGAGAATCTGCCTGCTAAGGCAGGGGACATGGGTTCGAGCCCTGGCCTGGGAGGATCCCACATGCCGCAGAGCAACTAGGCCCGTGAGCCACAACTACTGAGGCTGCGCGTTTGGAGCCTGTGCTCCACAACAAGAGAGGCCGCGATAGTGAGAGGCCCATGCAGCGTGATGAAGAGTGGCCCCCACTTGCCACAACTAGAGAAAGGCCTCGCACAGAAACAAAGATACAACGCAGCAAAAAATAAATTAAAATAATAATAATAATAATTACCTTAAATGTAAATGGATTAAGTACCTCAACCAAAAGACACAGACTGGCTGAATGGATACAAAAACAAGGCCCATATATGTGCTGTCTACAAGAGACCCACTTCAGCCCTAGGGACACACACAGACTGAAAGTGAGGGAATGGAAAAAAATATTCCATGCACATGGAAATCAAAAGCTGGAGTAGCAACACTCATATCAGATAAAATAAACTTTAAAATAAAGACTGTTACAAGAGACAAGGAAGGAAACTACATAATGATCAAGGAATCAATCAAAGAAGAAGATGTAACAGCTGCACCCAACATGGGAGCACCTCGATACATAAGGGAAATGCTAACAACCATAAAAAGGGAAATCAACAGTAACACAATGATAGTAGATTTAATTGATATTTATAGGACATTCCACCCAAAAGTGGCAGCATACACTTTCTTCTCAAGTGCACATGGAACATTTTCCAGGATAGATGACATCTTGGGTCACAAATCAAGCCTCAGAAAATTAAAGAAAATTGAAATATCAAGCATCTTTTGCGACCACAACACTATGAGATTAGAAATGAATTACAGGGAAAAAAACCTGTAAAAAACCACATAAATGGAGGCTGAACAGTGTGGTACTAAAAAACCAAGAGATCACTGAAGAAATCAAAGAGAAAAAAAAATACATAGAAACAAATGACAGTGAAATCACAATGACCCAAAACCTATGGGGTGCAGCAAAAGCAGGTCTAAGAAGGACGTTTATAGCAATTCAATCTCACCTGAAGAAACAAGAAAAATGTGAAATAATCTAACCTTACACATAAAGCAACTAGAAAAAGAAGAACAAGCAAAACGCAAAGTTAGTAGAAGGAAAGAAATCATAAAGATCAGAGCAGAAATAAATGAAAAAGGAAACAATAGCAAAGATCAGTAAAACTAAGAGCTGGTTCTTTGACAAGATAAACAAAACTGATAAAAATTCAGCCAGACTCATCAAGAAAAAAATGGAGAGGGCAAATCAATAAAATTAGAAATGAAAAAGGGGAAATTGCAACTGACACTTCAGAAATACAAAGGATCACAAGAGACTACTATGAGCAACTATATGCCAATATAATGGACAACCTAGAAGAAATGGACAAATTCTTGCAAAGGTACAATTTTCCAAGACTGAACCAGGAATAATTAGAAAATATAAACAGACCTATCACAAGTAATGGAATTGAAACTGTATTTAAAAATCTTCCAACAAACAAAAGTCCAGTACTGGATGACTTCACAAGCAAATTCTATCAAACATTTAGAAAGAGCTAACACCTATCCTGCACAAACTCTTCCAAAAAATTGCAGAGGGAGGAACACTCCCAAATTCCTTCTACGAGGCCACCATCACCCTGATACCAAAACCAGACGAAGATATCACAGAAAAAAGAAAATTACAGACCAGTATCCCTGATGAACATAGATGTAAAAATCCTCAACAAAATACCAGCAAACAGAATCTAACAACACATTAAAAGGATCATACACCATGATCAAGTGGGATTTGTTCCAGGAATGTAAGGATTCTTTAATATATGCAAATCAATCAATGTGCTACACCATATTAACAAAATAAGAAATAAAAAACATGATCATCTTGACAGATGCTGAAGAAGAAGCTTTTGAGAAAATTCAACACCCATTTATGATAAAAAAAAAAACCTCTCCAGAAAATGGGCGTAAAGGGAACCTACTTCAACATAATAAAGGCCATATATGACAAACCCACAGCAAACATCATTCTCAATGGTGAAAAACTAAAAGCATTTCCACTAAGACCAGGAAGAAGACAGGGATGTCCAATCTCACCACTCTTATTCAACATAGTTTTGGAAGTCCTAGCCACAGCAATCAGAGAAGAAAAAGAAATAAAAGAAACAAATTGGAAAAGAAGAAATAAAACTGTCATTGTTTGCGGATGACATGATACTACACACAGAAAATCCTAAAGATGTCACCAGAAAGATACTAGAACTAATCAATGAATTTGGTAAGGTTGAAGCATACAAAATTAATGCACAGAAATCTCTTGCATTCCTATACAGTAACAATGAAAGATCAGAAAGAGAAATTAAAGAAACTATCCCATTCACTATCATAACAAAAAGAATAAAATACCGAGGAAGAGACCTACCTAAGGAGGCAAAAACCTGTACTGAGAAAACTATAAAACACTGATGAAAGAAATCAAATATGACAGGTCCAGGAAGATCCCACATGCCGCGGAGCGGCTGGGCCCGTGAGCCATGGCTGCTGAGCCTGCGCGTCTGGAGCCTGTGCTCTGCAACGGGAGAGGCCACAAGAGTGAGAGGCCCGCGTACCACAAAAAAAAAAAAAAAAAAAAACAAACAGATGGAGAAATATACCACATTCTTGGATTCGAAGAATCAGTGTTGTGAAAATGACTATACTACCCAAAGCAATCTACAGATTCAATGCAATCCCTATCAAATTACCAATGGCATTCACAGAATTAGAACAAAAAATTTTACAATTTGTATGGAAACACAAAAGAACCCGAATAGCCAAAGCAATCTTGAGAAAGAAAACCGGAGCTGGGGGCCTCCCTGGTGGCGCAGTGGTTGAGAGTCCGCCTGCCGATGCAGGGGATACGGGTTCGTGCCCCGGTCTGGGAGGATCCCATATGCCGCGGAGCGGCTGGGCCCGTGAGCCATGGCCGCTGGGCCTGCGCATCCGGAGCCTGTGCTCCGCAACGGGAGAGGCCACAACAGTGAGAGGCCCGCATACCGCAAAAAAAAAAAAAAAAAAAAAAAAAAAACCGGAGCTGGAAGAATCAGGCTCCCTGACTTCAGACTATACTACAAAGCTACAGTAATCAAGACATCATGGTACTTGCACAAAAACAGAAATATAGATCAATGGTACAGGACAGAAAGCCCAGATATAAACCCATGCACATATGGTCACCTAATTTATGACAAAGGAGGCAAGAATATACAATGGAGAAAAGACACTTCAATAAGTGGTGCTGGGAAAACTGGACAGCTACATGTAAAAGAATGAAATTAGAACACTACCTAACACCATACACAAAAATAAACTCAAAATGGATTAAAGACCTAAGTGTAACACCAGACAGTATAAAACTCTTAGAGGAAAACATGAAAAACACTCTGTGACATAAATCACAGCAAGATCTTTTTTGACCCACCTCCTAGAGTAATGAAAATATAGGGCTTCCCTGGTGGTGCAGTGGTTAAGAATTCACCTGCCAGGGGATACAGGTTCGAGCTCTGGCCTGGGAAGATCTCACATGCCGCAGAGCAGCTAAGCCCGTGTGCCACAACTACTGAAGCCGGCATGCCTAGAACCTGTGCTCCGCAACAAGAGAAGCCACTGCAATGAGAAGCCCACGCACTGCAACAAAGAGTAGCCCCCGCTCGCCACAACTAGAGAAAGCCTGCGTGCAGCAAGAAAGTCCCAATGCACCCAAAAATAATAAAAAAAATATATTTTTAAACAAAAACAAATGGGACCTAATTAAACTTAAAAGCTTTTTCACAGCAAAAAAGCATAAGACAAAAAGACAACCCTCAGAATGGGAGAAAATATTTGTAAACGAAGCAACAGACAAAGGATTAATCTCCTAAATATACAAACAGCTCATGGAGCTCAATATCAAAAAGAACCAAAAACCCAATCAAAAAACTGGGTGGAAGACCTAAACAGACATCTCTCCGAGGAGGACATACAGATGGCCAAGGGGCATATTAAAGGATGCTCAACATCACTAATTATTAGAGAAATGCAAATCAAAACTACAATGAGGTATCACCCCGCACTAATCAGAATGGGCATCATCAAAAAATCTCCAAATAATAAATGCTGGAGAGGGTGTGGAGCAAAGGGAACCCTCTTGCACTGTTGGTGGGAATGTAGATTGATACAGACACTGTGGAGAACAGTATGGAGGTTCCTTAGAAAACTAAAAATAGAACCACCATATGACCCAGCAATCCCACTGCTAGGCATATACCCTGAGAAAACCTTAAATCAAAAGGACACATGTACCCCAGTGCTCACTGCAGCACTATTTATAATAGCCAGGACATGGTAACAACCTAAATGTCCAATGACAAATGAATGGATAAAGAAGATGTGGTACACATATACAGTGGAATATTACTCAGCCATAAAAAGAAACGAAATTGAGTTATTTGTAATGAGGTGGATGGACCTAGAGTCTGTCATACAGAGTGAAGTAAGTCAGAAAGAGAAAAACAAATACTGTATGCTAACACATATATATGTAATCTTAAAAAAAAAGGGGGGGTTATGAAGAACCTAGGGGAAGGACGGGAATAAAGACGCAGACCTACTAGAGAATGGACTTGAGGACACGGGGAGGAGGAAGAGTAAGGTGGGACAAAGTGAGAGAGTGGCATGGACATATATACACTACTAAATGTAAAATCGATAGCTAGTGGGAAGCAGCTGCATAGCACACAGAGATCAGCTTGGTGCTTTGTGACCACCTAGAGGGGTGGGATAGGGAGGGTGGGAGGGAGGGAGATGCAAGAGGGAAGAGATATGGGGATATATGTATATGTACAGCTGATTCACTTTGTTATAAAGCAGAAACTAACACACCATTGTAAAGCAATTATGCTCCAATAAAGATGTTAAAAAAAAAAATACAGGCCCAATCCCTGAGAGTATGGTTTGATATTCTGGACTGGGTTTCTGGAATCTGTCATTACTTTAAAAAAAACAAAAACAAAAACAAAGCTTTCAGAACAGACAATCACTTGCTTTCCACAAAGGAAAGAGGTACAGGCTTCCCTCAGAGATATTGCAGGTTCAGTTTCAGAACACCAGAGTGAAGTGAGTATCACAATAAAGTGAGTCACATGAATTTCCTGATTTCCCAGGGCATATAGAAGTTATGTTTACACTATACTGCAGCCTGTCAAGTGTGCAATAGCATTGTGTGGAAAAAAACAATGTACAGACATTAATTTAAAAATAATTTATTGCTAAAAAATACCATCATCAGAGTCTTTAGCAAGTCACAATAGTAACATCAAAGATCACTGATCACAGATCACCATAACAGATGTAGAGATGGTGAAAAAGTTTGAAATACTGCGAGAATTACCAAAATGTGACAAAGACACTGAGTGTGCAGTATTGTTGGGAAAATGGCACTGATATACTTGCTCTACACAGAGATGTGACAAACCTTCAATTTGTTAAAAAAAAAATTAGTATCTGTGAAGTGCAATAGAAATATTAAAAATATCCTTTATTTCTAAAGCAAGCAAGAAAAAAATTGCCTCAAAAATCAAAGTTTTGAGAAAGAACATTATTTATTGGTGTTTCTGTTGAGTTGAAAGCCAACTGATAATCAGAAGCTCTAGAACAAAATACAAGGTTTACACCTGGGGTGGATGGAGCACAGAAGACAATTCCCCAGCTCTGAAGCTAGGGGATGCATGTCTCTTGGGTCCTCTGAGGTCTAATCCTGCCATTCCTACAAAAGGAGTCAGCGACTGCAACCAGCTCGGACCAGGATATAAACAAGTGGCCATGTTTACAACTCCTGGTGGGACCTCCCCGTATTATCACTGATGAAATCTTGGTTGGCCAGGGAGCCCTAAACCGAAGGTCTCCCAACACAGGAGTGGGAAGGGCAGCTCCACAGTGAAGGACAAGGTCCACCATGAAGAACGTTGGTCATCGCAAAGGTGACAGGCTCCAAAGAGAACCCTTGCATTTCCCTTCTCCCTCCGTCTTCCCCATTCACCCAGATGGTCAGTCTCCACACCCAGAAACCAGTATCAACTCCTCTCTCTTCCCTCGGATCCCACATTCGATCCATCACACAGTCCACTTGGCTCCACTTTGTTATCCACCCCAAATCCAACCATCTCACCATTTCCACTGCTAGCACCTTAGTCTAAGCCATCAAGAGTAGAGAAAGGGCACAACTGTAAGAGAGAGTGAACACTGCATTTGGAGAACTGAAAGACCATCAATGTGGTTTTAGCTCTAAAGGAAAGAGGGAGAGCTGAGAAGGACAAAACTAGAAAGGTGGGGAGGGACCAGGATGTAAACTGCTTTGTAAAAACCATGTTAAATAAGGCAAATACTAACAGCCATAAAAGGAGAAATCGACTGTAACACAATCATAGTAGGGGACTTTAACACCCCACTTTCACCAATGGACGGATCATCCAAAATGAAAATAAATAAGGAAACATAAGCTTTAAATGATACATTAAACAAGATGGACTTAATTGATATTTATAGGACATTCCATCCAAAAACAACAGAATACACATTTTTCTCAAGTGCTCATGGAACATTCTCCAGGATAGATCATATCTTGGGTCACAAATCAAGCCTTGGTAAATTTAAGAAAATTGAAATTGTATCAAGTATCTTTTCTGACCACAATGCTATGAGACTAGATATCAATTACAGGAAAAGAGCTGTGAAAAATACAAACACATGGAGGCTAAACAATACACTACTTAATAACGAAGTGATCACTGAAGAAATCAAAGAGGAAATTAAAAAATACCTAGAAACAAATGACAATAGAGACACGATGACCCAAAACCTATGGGATGCAGCAAAAGCAGTTCTAAGAGGGAAGTTTATAGCAATACAATCCCACCTTAAGAAACAGGAAACATCTCGAATAAACAACCTAACCTTGCACCTAAAGCAATTAGAGAAAGAAGAACAAAAACATCCCAAAGTTAGCAGAAGGAAAGAAATCATAAAAATCAGATCAGAAATAAATGAAAAAGAAATGAAGGAAACAATAGCAAAGATCAATAAAACTAAAAGCTGGTTCTTTGAGAAGATAAACAAAATTGATAAACCATTAGCCAGACTCATCAAGAAAAAAAGGGAGAAGACTCAAATCAATAGAATTAGAAATGAAAAAGGAGAAGTAACAACTGACACTGCAGAAATACAAAAGATCATGAGAGATTACTATAAGCAACTCTATGCCAATAAAATGGACAACCTGGAAGAAATGGACAAATTCTTAGAAATGCACAACCTGCCAAGACTGAATCAGGAAGAAATAGAAAATATGAACAGACCAATCACAAGCACTGAAATTGAAACTGTGATTAAAAATCTTCCAACAAACAAAAGCCCAGGACCAGATGGCTTCACAGGCGAATTCTATCAAACATTTAGAGAAGAGCTAACACCTATCCTTCTCAAGCTCTTCCAAAATATAGCAGAGGGAGGAACACTCCCAAACTCATTCTACGAGGCCACCATCACCTTGATACCAAAACCAGACAAGGATGTCACAAAGTAAGAAAACTACAGGCCAATATCACTGATGAACATAGATGCAAAAATCCTCAACAAAATACTAGCAAACAGAATCCAACAGCACATTAAAAGGATCATACACCATGATCAAGTGGGGTTTATTCCGGGAATGCAAGGATTCTTCAATATACGCAAATCAATCAACGTGATACACCATATTAACAAATTGAAGGAGAAAAACCATATGATCATCTCAATAGATGCAGAGAAAGCTTTCGACAAAATTCAACACCCATTTATGATAAAAACCCTCCAGAAAGTAGGCATAGAGGGAACTTTCCTCAACATAATAAAGGCCATATATGACAAACCCACAGCCAGCACTGTACTCAATGGTGAAAAACTGAAACCATTTCCACTAAGATCAGGAACAAGACAAGGTTGCCCACTCTCACCACTCTTATTCAACCTAGTTTTGGAAGTTTTAGCCACAGCAATCAGAGAAGAAAAGGAAATAAAAGGAATCCAAATTGGAAAAGAAGAAGTAAAGCTGTCACTGTTTGCAGATGACATGATACTATACATAGAGAATCCTAAAGATGCTACCAGAAAACTACTAGAGCTAATCAATGAATTTGGTAAAGTTGCAGGATACAAAATTAATGCACAGAAATCTCTGGCATTCCTATATACTAATGATGAAAAATCTGAAAGTGAAATCAAGGAAACACTCCCATTTACCATTGCAACAAAAAGAATAAAATATCTAGGAATAAACCTACCTAAGGAGACAAAAGACCTGTATGCAGAAGATTATAAGACACTGATGAAAGAAATTAAAGATGATACAAATAGATGGAGAGATGTACCATGTTCTTGGATTGGAAGAATCAACATTGTGAAAATGACTCTACTACCCAAAGCAATCTACAGATTCAATGCAATCCCTATCAAACTACCACTGGCATTTTTCACAGAACTAGAACAAAAAATTTCACAATTTGTATGGAAACACAAAAGACCCCGAATAGCCAAAGCAATCTTGAGAACGAAAAATGGAGCTGGAGGAATCAGGCTCCCTGACTTCAGACTATACTACAAAGCTACAGTAATCAAGACAGTATGGTACTGGCACAAAAACAGAAAGATAGATCAATGGAACAGGATAGAAAGCCCAGAGATAAACCCACGCACATATGGTCACCTTATCTTTGATAAAGGAGGCAGGAATGTACAGTGTAGAAAGGACAGTCTCTTCAATAAGTGGTGCTGGGAAAACTGGACAGGGACATGTAAAAGTATGAGATTAGATCACTCCCTAACACCATACACAAAAATAAGCTCAAAATGGATTAAAGACCTAAATGTAAGGCCAGACACTATCAAACTCTTAGAGGAAAACATAGGCAGAACACTCTATGACATAAATCACAGCAAGATCCTTTTGGACCCACCTCCTAGAGAAATGGAAATAAAAACAAAGATAAACAAATGGGACCTAATGAAACTTAAAAGCTTTTGCACAGCAAAGGAAACCATAAACAAGACCAAAAGACAACCCTCAGAATGGGAGAAAATATTGGCCAATGAAGCAACTGACAAAGGATTAATCTCCAAAATTTATAAGCAGCTCATGCAGCTCAATAACAAAAAAACAAACAACCCAATCCAAAAATGGGCAGAAGACCTAAATAGACATTTCTCCACAGAAGATATACAGACTGCCAACAAACACATGAAAGGATGCTCAACATCTTTACTCATTAGAGAAATGCAAATCAAAACTACAATGAGATATCATCTCACACCAGTCAGAATGGCCATCATCAAAAAATCTAGAAACAATAAATGCTGGAGAGGGTGTGGAAAAAAGGGAACACTCTTGCACTGCTGGTGGGAATGTGAATTGGTACAGCCGCTATGGAGAACGGTATGGAGGTTCCTTAAAAAACTACCAATAGAACTACCATATGACCCAGCAATCCCACTACTGGGCATATACCCTGAGAAAACCATAATTCAAAAAGAGACATGTACCAAAATGTTCATAGCAGCCCTATTTACAATAGCCCGGAGATGGAAACAACCTAAGTGTCCATCATCGGATGAATGGATAAAGAAGATGTGGCACATATATACAATGGAATATTACTCAGCCATAAAAAGAAACGAAACTGAGCTATTTGTAATGAGGTGGATAGACCTAGAGTCTGTCATACAGAGTGAAGTAAGTCAGAAAGAGAAAGACAAATACCGTGTGCTAACACATATATATGGAATTTAAGAAAAAAAATGTCATGAAGAACCTAGGGGTAAAACAGGAATAAAGACACAGATCTACTTGAGAATGGACTTGAGGATATGGGGAGGGGGAAGGGTAAGCTGTGACAAAGCGAGAGAGTGGCATGGACATATATACACTACCAAACGTAAGGTAGATAGCTAGTGGGAAGCAGCCGCATAGCACAGGGAGATCAGCTCAGTGCTTTGTGACCGCCTGGAGGGGTGGGATAGGGAGGGTGGGAGGGAGACGCAAAAGGGAGGGGATATGGGAACATATGTATATGTATAACTGATTAAATTTGTTATAAAGCAAAAAAAAATATTAATATACAGAAATTTGTTGCATTTCTGTACACTAATAGTTAATTCAGAGAAATCAAGAAATATTTGATTTTTTAGTGTTGTCATTCCTGGTTTCTTTTTATGGTTTCCTTTTCTTTGTGGCTGGCATATAGAAATACAATTGAGTTTTTATATTGACTTATATCCTTTAACCTTGATAAATTCATTTGTTCTAAAAAAAAAAAACCATGTTAAAGATTTGTTCAAAGACACTGACCAAGAGAGAAAAATTTGAGGTTATAGAAATTTACCAGAAGATACTGGTAACTAAAGCATTAAACAAATGGACATATTTTGATAACGGCAACAACGTTGATTGATTCACATCTATGGACGTTCACACCTGTGGATCAAGTGCTGATGGATAAGACTTAGGACTGAAGAGCTGACACATCTGCCAAATTTTGTCCTGCCTCACTGTTTCCCTAACCGATCATATATTGCAAGGTGACTGCGATACCAAAAACCAAAAATAAAACTCCAGGGTGCATTTAGGAGAAAAGAATTTATTTGAATGGACCCCTAACTGAGCTAGAGATCAAGCCTTCTTTCTGCTGCTGCCTCTAAATCCTGACAAGGGGCTTGAAACAGGTAGATTTCACGGCATCACTCGTTTATTGTGGAAGAAGGACACTTCTGGGGATAGTCTGAGAAATACAATTCTGCAATGCTGAGAGGTAAGAACAACAAAGTGAGAGGTAAAAAGTAGCACTAAAATGTTACTTTTCCAATTAGCATTCATTCAAGGCCACAAAATGAGAGGGACTTCCCTGATGGCGCACAGTGGTTAAGACTCCATGCTCCCAACGCAGGGGGCCCAGATTCGATCCCTGGGCAGGGAACTAGATCCCACATGCATGCTGCAACTAAGAGTCTGCATGCCACAACTAAGAAGCCCGCATGCCACAATTAAGGAGTCAGCGAGCCACAGCTAAGGAGCCCTCCGGCCACAACTAAGACCTGGTGCAACCAAATAAATAAATATTTTTTAAAAAAACACACAAAGTGAGGGACTAAGGATGCCTGATGCTAAATGTTTTGGAATTTAAAGGTCACTGTCCTGCAATCTTGGAATGTTACCTGATCCCTCATGGAAGTCTGCAGGAGAGGCCTGCTTCCTACTGTGATGTCCTAGTCCAGATGACCAGACACACTGCTTGGAGCCTAGAGCATCCCTTTGGTTGGGGATGCCCCACTCCTGTCGTCTGCCTCCCCAGAGCTCACTCCTGTGCACGTCCAGCTCGGGGGAGTGAGGCTAAAGGCACTGCTTCAGTGCTGACAGTCTGCTATCTACTCAGTGCCCCCACTGATGATCCCATCTGACAATGAATGTGAAGTAGGATGGGACGTGATATTCCAGAAACGGCCTAAGAAGTCAAGAGAGATAGTACCATTATCATTAAACGTAAGGAAGTTTGGGTATTACTGATTATTACCTGTTTTTTTATGGACCATCAAATTCACTGGTTAACTTCATCTGTTGCCTCCTATGCATTATATGCAGGCATTCTTTATCTATTTCATTACTGATCAGCATCACTGGATACTGTGGTGTCTCCTGACAGTAGTTACCATCCATAAGATGAGTGAAATCAGCTCATTGTCACAGGCTACAGGTTAACCTTAAAATACCCTGCATTCCTTGACATTATATGCAGCCAGAGGTTTTTCCTTTGAGGGATGATTCTCTTATCATTTTATAAAGCCACATCCTAACATTTATTGAAACTCAGCAGGGAAAGAACAAAGAAAGAAGATGAAAATGAGAGAGAAAAGCAATAGAGGCAGGAAGGAAGGAAATATTAAATTACTAAGGAAGAAAAAGCCAATCAAACCTGGAAGGAAGATACTAGACAGATATCCAGAGGCCCAAGCTTTGTGTGCAGAGTCCAGATTTACTGTGTGAGACTTACTAGTTGTTTATATGCAGTATCTCAGCCCCTGATCCACTTTTCTTTCTGTACTCTCATCTGTGATGCAAAGGCTGGGTCTCTGCAAATCTCATTTCAGAAGACCTTTGGCCAGCTGGCCTTTGTTAGGTTTTGTCAGTAGGGGGCACTAGAGGGAGACTGAAGGTGGGAATCAGAGCTAATTGTCTACCTGGTTTCTGCTGCTCCTGCAGCATCATCTCAGCAGTGGGACCTGACTCCAGCTCCCAGCTTCTATTAGCACATGGAGAACTAGCCTCATTGTGCACCCTCACAAATATGGCCAGCAACTAGACCTCTCCTTGGAGGTCTGAGCACTGACTCTTTAGAGCCTCTCTTCTGAGTTCTTATTCTGGAGATCTGTCCTAGGACACAGTAGATGCTTCCTAAAATTATTACCCCAGTGTTTCATTTTTCTAGCCCTCCAATTCCTGTGTAACAAATTTCCTTTATTAAATCCTTTCTGTTGAAATACTTTTTCTCATTAGGCCCTTTCTTCTCATGGACTCCCCTGAGAGCAACAGCTGAGAAATTCTGCAACCTTAGCCAACAACCTTGTGGCAGTCTAAATGAAAGGCTAATTTTTTGATTAAGGGAATCCAAAAATGCTGAAACAACTGTGACACAGCCAAGATGACCATCTTCTACCTCTCTGAAATATGAAGCCATAACGGGTTTGGAATATTTTCATGGTTGGCCATCTTAAAAAAATGACAATTTAATAAACTTTTAACTCATTATTGACCAGAGACATATAATATGTCTTTTGTTATCTGAACATTATTGACCAGAGACATTTCAATATTCAGTTACATAACAAATCGCCAGCCACAGGCATTAATTTCTGCAAAAATCCCCCAGTCAATAATGTGTTAATATGAAATTACTGGATATATTATTTAATAGCACATTGTGAAAGTATAGTTAAGTACTTGAGTTATTGTCAGGAATGAGAGGAGAAACTAAGAGAAAATTAAATTATTGGAGGTTCCTTCCTATCAAGTTTTACAAGGAAGGATGTATTGAAAAATTGAACATAAATGGAAACAACTGAAATTCCACAGGTGAAGGTCTTACCATTATCCTGTCGCTGTCAATAATGGTGGTCAATCTGTTTGTGATGGTTAGCACAGTGCACTGAACAAATCTCTCATGGACTTTCTTTGTATTAATTCATTAGTTCTGGAATCAGAGAAGTTGATTTAGTTCAGTATAGACAGGAAAAGTGGACTTAAGACTTTAAAATATCATAATATTTTATAATGTTTTTAAAATAATACTTTAAGACATAATCTTGTTCCTACAATAACTAAGTATAAAAAGTCTTAGAAATTTACTATTTTTCATAAAACAATGGAAAATAGTCTTCCCTCAAAATTGCTTGAAACTGTCAGGAGCTGGATTTAGGAATCTAGCTCTCATAGGATGCCTAGTAACAACATTAACACCATATAACATGCTTTGGTTTCTTCTTTTGTTTTCTGGAATTAATGTTAACAAGAGATATCTTTCGGGCAAAGAGAACACTTAGAAACATTTCTTGGCATCACTAAATGTTTTCCATTTACAACACTTAAATTTTGGATACCAGGTTTCATGGACCTCAGCTCCATACCTTGGGTCCACATTTGATGTGGCTTTGTCAATTATCAATATCTGATTTTTCCTGAGAATAGCCCTAGCAAGACACACCAGTTGTCTCTGTCCAGCACCGAAGTTCGATCCTGATTCTGCTAATTCAGTATCCATTTTACCAGGAACACCTTTGATGGCTTCTTTAAATTATACCTGTGGATACAGAACGAACATTTTTCCTAAACAAACTGCAACTGAAGCAGACAGTCCTCTTAGACATTAGAGCTTTGAAGTCCTCATGACTTCTTATGTATCTTACATGTACAGCCACGTGATGGGGAGAGCTATTTCCAATTAGCATTCACTGAGAAAGATGTAGAGTCAAGTCAGGACAGAAGAATATCAGTGTCCCCCTTCCCTGCCACATGACACCTACCAGAAACCCCACCTAGTTAAGGAAGTTTCTCAAAAAATGAAGCTATTTCTCCCAGTGTGGTTTAAATGGAAAATTTAAAAGGATTTTATGGTTGAGTCAAGTTTACCAAAGTACATTTTGCATATGGGTTGGTACATTAAAGGGAAACTTAAATATATATATATATATATATATATATATATATATATATTACAGGAAGTATGGTTCTCTAAAGATATAATCTTATCAGCACTTTACAATTTTGGAAGGTCTAGAAGTTTAAAAAAATACGAATTCAAACAATGGCAAACTGCACCTCATACATTAGTAATCCTGGAGCCTATTCTGGTAATGGTTCTTTCCCAAGTTTAATCTCATAAATACTGGACCAGTTAAGTGCGTTTTCTTCAATGTCAAAAATGTCTTGCAGTGAATGAAAATTCATGAAAAACAGGATACAACATAACATGTTACTTCCCCCAGACTATGGGTATAAGTGGTGTTTATATTAATGTATCTTCATAAAACTGTAATCATAAAATAAAAAAGAAAACTAAACTTTTAACTTCCGAAGTTAATCTGAAAGTATATTGGGTGGTAGGGATCAATTCAATGAATATTTATTTTGGAGAAATACTATAGAACAAGAACCAAACTCAGGCTATATTTGAAGTTAAAGAACAAAGAGTAAATACATTTCAAATTAAGACACCAACAGATTGATGAGTGATGGCCAATGAGCAGGGACACAGAATTATAGTGTCAAATAACAAAACACCAAGGGTAAGTGGGCAATATTTTCGTGGTATCCTAAATGCTGGAGCACTTCTATGAATGTGATCCCGAACTGTGCTCCTGATGGAGTCCAATCCCAAGAAAGGGGAATTCAGAGTTAGGATTAAATATGGTATTCGTATTTAGTGACTGCATGAAAAATACAAAAATCTAAAGGGTAAGATTTGCATGGTTGTGCAAGTGGGTTGGTGTTTCTTAAGACTGACATCCTGACTTTGAAGAAATAATTTTACACTTGCCCGTTACTGGGATGGCATCTCATCACTAATCTGGTTTTTTACTTTCCTTCCAGTTGTCCATATTTGCCTCATGAGGAATAAGGGTTGTGAGAAGCAGTGTTTTTCAGAAAATACTGTTTTCTGAGATTCTGTCTTCATTTATGAATCAGGGGTGGTTATGAGAATAATACGAATATGAAGGCTTTCTATAATCATATATTCAAGTTATTGGGTTGGCCAAAAAGTTCATTCGGTTAGCGAATACATTGTTCAATAAAGGTCTTGGTGAACATGAAAAGTGTCTTTTATTTTTATACTTAAAACTGAACGAACTTTTTCGCCAACCCAGTATAATTTAGTATTAGAATGGAAAAAAACACAATAGAGGCAGTAGACAGTAATAACTAGGAGTTACAACTGGAGAATCTGAAAACAGATAATAGTGTGATATTACTATTAAATTTCTTGATTTAGAACACTGTGTTATGTGAGAGAATGTCCTTGTTCTTACAAGGTGTATATTTATGTATTTAAAGGTGAATTGCAACTTTTAATAAACATTTCTACAACTTACAAGCAGTTCAGCAAAATATATGGAAGAGAGGAAGCAAATGTGGAAAAATATTAACAGCTGGTGAATCAAGGTGAAGGTGCCTATGTGTTCATCATACTACTCCTTCCATGTTCTTGTGATCTGAAAATTTTAAAACAAAAAACTTGGAGCCTTGAAGCCAGACAGCCTGGGCATAAGTCCTGCCTGGCTCTGCCAACTGGGCAACTTCCTGAAGTTTATCTTAGCTTCCTAAACTCTAAATAAGACTATAGTAATAATAAAGGTGTTTACCTCCTAACACTGTCAGAGTATAAAATGAGTCATTATGTGTAGAATTTACAACAGTGATTGATACAAAGAAATCAACAGATATTGCCCATTATTAATAATGCTGTCAGCTAGCCCCTCTTCGTATTCTGCTTTTTCTCCTTTGCAAGTATCAGCACTGAGACTTTGTTACATATGCATTGGCTTGTTTTCCATCTTCTCCAGGAGAATTTAAGTTCCAAAAGGGTAGAGACTTTGTCTCTTTTAATGACTGTGATAACCCCAGAATCTGAAACAGTGGCTGTCTAGAAAGCTCTCAGTAGATATTTGTTGGCTGTATGAATGAAGCCACAAGTTCATCTCTTCTTGTGACATGTCTGTTCCTATAAATTAGAAAATAAATCCATATAAATAGATAATTTATATATAACACTATTTTCTTATTAAATATAAGTGTAAAAGGAATATATTATTAAACAATTAACTGGCTCCAAGATATCATAACATCATACTTTAAACTGTGGAAGGAACTTTAAAAAGTTATAATTTAAGGAAAATGGAGCATATAATACTATTAAAAACTATACATCTCAGTATAGACTACTTCAGATCTTTTTTGAGCTTCGGAAAATAATAAACTATAGCAAAACTAAAATGTAACAAACTGAACTTATGGGGGCTTCCCTTGTGGTGCAGTGGTTAAGAATCCACCTGCCAATGCAGGGGACACGGGTTCAAGCCCTGGTCCGGGAAGATCCCACATGCCGTGGAACAGCTAAGCCCGTGCGCCACAACTACTGAGCCTGTGCCCTAGAACCCGCGAGCCACAACTACTGAGCCCACGTGCCACAACTACTGAAGCCCATGCGCCCAGAGCCCATGCTCCGCAACAAGAGAAGCCACCGCAATGAGAAACCCACGCACCGCAATGAAGAGTGGCCCCTGCTCACCGCAACTAGAGAAAGCCCGGGCACAGCAACGAAGACGCAATGCAGCCAAAAATAAATAAAATTTTAAAAATAAATAAATATATAAATAAACTGAACTAATAAGGCACCTTATTTCTATCATCATAAACATTTTCAAAGTAACCTACTGCGTGTACTGTATCTACCAACCAGGTGCCAACGCCCCTCATAGGAAGTTAACACAGATGTCAGATGGTTTCCACATTTTATGGAACCTTCTTTTCAAAAAGAAAGGCTGGTGTGGGCTGGAAAGAGAGAGTGAAATGCAATCAACAGATGGGGAAGAGCTTTTAGTAGAGCAGAGCCAGCAGTAAATGAAGTAAAAGGAGAGCCTGCTCACCTAAATACAAGGCCCAGAGAAATGGACATGTGACCTGTCGCCAAAGCCAGGACTGAATCACGTGGTTCCCGATGCACAGGCCGCTGATACCCAGATTTCTGTATCCTGGTTTTCAGTATGATGAGACATACTTGTGTCCTAACAGAGGATCAACGTATCAACGTAGAACATAACATAACTGGGTGATTTCTTCACAGTTTTGACATGACATAGCACTCTCAATTGTAAATCCCAGTATCTAAGCTGTTTTGTTTTTATTTTTTAACAGAAGCAACACATCAGTGATTCATTTCCAGAGTTTTATCTACTGTGCTCTTTTAACCTTTGAGTGATAAAGTGCTTCACCTTCTTCAGTCACTACTTATGCTATATTTGTAGAGCTGCCCTTGCTTTTTAGGTGCCTAATTGGCACCAATTTCTGATGAACTTTCTTCAGTTTACAGTCAGCTGACTATTCTTCAGTATAAGAAAAACATATTTCAGCATATTTTGAAAAGTAACCAAGATGAGATGGGTACCATTACTAGGACTGTCTCCCTTCTGAATGTCCATCTCCACCAAGGGAGAAGGAGGAGACAGAACTAAGGGGACCTAAAAAAATTTTTTTAAAGCATCTTTTTCTTTTAATTGAAGTTCTTAAAGAGGAAAACATAGTGGTGCCCTCTCACTCACTTGCAGGCCAACTCTATGCGTTTGGGTTCACATGTCCAGTTTGGCATCATTTATTAAACAATGACTGGAGTTTTTAGTTCACTTAAAAACTGACCTCGTTAAAAAAAAATTGACCTCATTGCTTTAGTGCTACGTCTTAGAGTGAGAAATCATCCCATCATTCTGTTTCTCTGGTAATTATTTCTTTATGATGTATTTGTATGTTTTTCAATAAAAGATGTGGTAGGTTTTATTTTAAAAAGTCATAAAGAAACAATTTCTAGCAAACAAAATGATGGGATGATTTCTCACTCTAAGACATATCAGTAAAGTAATAGGATCAATTCCAGAAGCAATACATGGAAACCACACACTTCACTTTGTGAAATAAACTCATTTATTTCTTTTTACAGTAAGTTCCAAATGTAGTTTAAATAAAGGTAGATCTCAGTGTTGTCTACCACTTCCGCCACCTCATCATTTTTAGAATTGAGAGGCTACTAAATTTTGGCTCCTACAGATGAATTAAGTATAAGTTAG
Source organism: Mesoplodon mirus (assembly GCF_964341445.2). Taxonomy (NCBI): domain Eukaryota; kingdom Metazoa; phylum Chordata; class Mammalia; order Artiodactyla; family Ziphiidae; genus Mesoplodon; species Mesoplodon mirus. Next base: position 64,342,674 of record NC_138993.1, on the reverse strand, counting down.
GGTCAAGTTCTAAGATAGTTTTTTACAGGATTTGTCTCCCAATTAATATTTCCTCTCTGTCCAAAATTCTAGAGTAATTTTACTACCTGAGACTCTGTTAAGAGAGATCTCGAGCTTGGAAACAAATAGGAAAATAATTTACCAGTACTTGCAGTTTTTTTTTTTTTTAAGATGTCACAATTTCACCATTAAATCTGTTCTGTGAGTTCAAGAGCAGTGGATCATCCTTCTTTCCTTATATTTAATGGTTAACTGCTCTCTCCACCTCTAGAATTTCACTGTAGAAAGACTCACAAGCTTAAATGAAATCAGAGGTCCACTGCTTCTCAAGTAGGAGAAGGCGAAGCAATCAGCCTGATTTAGGAAAATAAAATCCCCCCAGTTGCTGGAAAGAGGGGTAGTTTGTAAAGACTCAGTGCTGACATGCCTTCAGAAACCAGAATTCCCCGCAGGAAATTGTCAGGCCTCCAAATCTGCTTGCTCACAGTCAAAGCTCATCTATATGTTACAGATTTCAGAGCTTCCCTGGAAGGATGACACTAAATGACAAACACACCAAGTCAAAACAACAGTGTGAACAATCAGTCATTTGGATATGTGTAAAAAAATTTTTTTTTAAAGAAATAAGCCACACTTGTCTGAAATGAGATCAATCAAACATTTAGTACCTATTTATTAAGTGCTTACTTTTTAAAAAGAATAAGACTGAGCTAGGTCCTATGAGAAATTAGAAGTCTGTTTATGGTTTAGAAGTCTAGATACAGTTTCTGCCATTAGTAGAATCAATTTGCAAAACTAGGACCAATACACAAAATAATTTGTATCAAAATATACAAACCAACAGCAACTTTAACAAGTCAAAATCCTTTTCACGCAAGGGTGAGGAAATTCAAAGAAGTGGGCCAAAGGGAAACATGACACAAATAACAGAAAATCCTCTAGAAATGAACTGATCCATATAAAAACTGAGCAAAAGCTCCAGGGTTCTCTTACCTGCATTCATGCTGCGGCATTTAAAGGACATGAGCGCCAATAAATAACTATCATCACATTCCAATTATATAATTTACCTTTATAGACACTTTCTTATGAAACTTCATGGCATTTTGTTGGTATGATCTCATTTATCTTTCAGTTAATAATGAAAAACTACTATTGTCTCCACTTAGTTGATATTCCCTAAGACCAGAGGAATAAAATGAACATTGCAAGGTAATTAAGGTAACTAATTCACTAGGTCACTTAGTAGAATTTGAACTCATAATTATAACTTCTAGTTTAGTGTTCTACTAAGGACAAGATAAAGTACCTAGTTTCTTTGGGTTCTAGGGAAAAGCTAAAATGAAAGCATAAGGCATTATCTTGTTGGTTTTCATCACCATTAATATACATGTTTTAATTTACACATGTACCCATGTCATCAGTGTTCTCCTTGGAGCTAAAGTCAGTTAAACCAATAAGCTCCCCTTAATTACCTGTGCTGCTATAAATGTACACACACACATACTGATACTAACAAGTTAATTACATTCAATAAATTACCTCTTCTAAGGCATTCCACAGTTCCTCATCCGTATGCTCATTAAAGGGATCCAGATTTTTCCTCATTGTTCCAGTGAATAAAACCGGTTCCTAAATACCCCCAAATAGTGAATGTTATTACCTTAAACTCTTTTCATCATGTTTGAATGCTTACAGAACATAATTAAAATACAAAACAAACCACCAAAATTCCCTATAATCATTAATAAGGTTGCAAATGCTTTTTTACAAAATAGTATCTCCCAATTAATTTTCCACTGTACAAAGTATGCTCCAAAATATCATTTGGATGATTGAACACTAATAAGAATGTATGGAAATGTGTCATCTTAAGAAGAAGTTGGGGCTTCCCTGGTGGCTCAGTGGTTGAGAGTCCGCCTGCCGATGCAGGGGACACGGGTTCGTGCCCCAGTCCGGGAAGATCCCACATGCCGCGGAGCGGCTAGGCCCGTGAGCCATGGCCACTGAGCCTGCGCGTCTGGAGCCTGTGCTCCGCAACAGGAGAGGCCACAACAGTGAGAGGCCCACATACTGCAAAAAAAAAAAAAAAAAAAAAAAACAAAACAAAAAAAAAACTTGAAGCAGAGAAAGGAAGATTTGATTTTTTAAAAATACCTTCCTGGTAATATCTGCTCAGAAAAAAAATGAGGATTTACTAATTTGAGTAACTTTACATCAAGAGAGTTAGATAAATTGATTGTCAGTCTTGGTGTGATACTGGGAAATACCAACAGCATGATTAGTTGAGGTTTGTGCCTCAAAGCAAAATTGTTAAATTTTTCCACATTGGCACTGAAGAATGAACTAGGATATTTTCTCCATTGGTACAACAGCCTTCTGGGATGGGGAATCTCTCCATATGTGTGAAAGGAACATCTCCATATGTTCAAAGAGAATGTCAACTACAGGAGCCCGTGGCATCTCTGTTCATGAAGAGACTGCTTCTGATTCTGCATCAGCTGATCCCCACGTTATCTCACCTGTGCATCAAGATTACAAGCTTCACAGAACATCATTACTAACTGCAAGGGCAGGATAACCTGAAACCCACTGTGACATGAGCCATAATAAAATTATTTTAATTTAAAAAGCTTTTCCTATTCATCTGCTTTGAGAGGAACCACAAGGAAATTACTCTGGAAATATATGCCTTTCTGGGTTTCAAGAGAGAATCTTGTACATAAGCTTATGCAGGTCATTTACGTTTTCTTCTGGAAGGCTCTAGTAAGCCAGGGCACAAGAATACGGGCAGCAGAGAAGAGCCCAATTGGCTCCTTTCAGTGAAGGGGATAGAACAATATGATGCACACATGTGGGAACAAGAGGAGATCTGAGTCTTCCACAAGTGCCCGGGAACTGCTCGGAATCACCAGCCTCAAATCCTGCCTGGTCTTGGGGCTGGACTATTCCTTCTCACTTCACAAAAGCCTGAGAAGAAAGATGAAGAAGGCAGACACTTCTTTTCTCTGCCCGTGAAGAGTGACACTCAGAGAGCCTCCTGTACCTTCTTTCCCTATTTTCTTAGTTTTAAGTCTGGTGAGAGAATGGATGCAGAAGACACATGGTGTGCCACCAAAAAAGATGTATCACTAAGCAAAATCCAAAATTAAAAAGACATTATAAAGGGAGCTTTATTGGCACAAAGTTGATTAAGTGGACAGTATGCCTCCAAAGCACTGAAAATCACTGGTCGTATAACATTTCAAAATGATTACTGAATTGAACTGAAAAATCCCTGGAGCCAAATTTAAGGTCTCCCTTAAAACTCTCAAATTTAGGATCAAAGATTAAGCAACCATGTAAGCAAAGGTAAGAATTCCTTGTCAGGGGAATAACCATCATTTTACTTAGACTTTTATAAAAATTTTTTACTCCTTGTAATTATTATTACCTCTAGGATTCTAACATGCAGGCAACTTCTCTTCCTTTAGCTGTTTCCATGAGGTTTACACAAATGACATGGCCAGTCAAGGGGAGGCTGGTCCCCAATATTCCTCCCTCTCTGACTCTCCTCCACCTTCTCCCCAGTGCTCTAAACCATGGGCATGATTCTACTCTGGGGCCCAAATGAGGGCCTCTTCAAGGACTGGTGTTTGAGGAGATAAAAGGGCCTGAAAGAGGCCAGGTTAATGAACCAGCTTTGAGCCCAACTGGGAGAAGTGAGACAGGGTCTCTTTGCTTATAATAATGACAAGAACATTTCTCTGCCCATCACATTTTTTCCTTCAGGCCCCACTCATAGAGCAAATTTACATCCTGTAAGAGGTCTAAGGTTTGAAGTTTCCACCTGGTTTTCAATGTACACTCTATAGAGGCATTACCTGAGTTAATCCACAAAAAAAACCTCTTTGTTTTTAAAAGATAGACCTTCTTGAGCAATGAATGGGCTCACAGTATCAGCACGTTTGGGAACGGTGGTTTTTGTCGCTCAAGAGAACAGGGATACCCACTTAAAGTTCAATCACCTATTTCATAATCAAAGCCTCTCTCTATTGTCACCTCCCTCACCTTCTCTTTAGGAAACTCCTCAAAGGGGATGAAGCTCCCCAACAACTGGGGGACGAAAGTGGCATTCTTTGCAGAAAGAGGAATCCCTCATTTCTGAGCCCCTGACCAATGACTGCAGCTGCTTCATTCTGAGCTTTAATCAGAGCCCTCAGACACTCTTTAGGCCTTAAGGAGGTTCTGCTAATTATCATCAAACCACTTCTGATTGTCATAAAAAGAAAAAAAAATAAGTTTAAGGATTTCCCACTGCAATAAGGGTCCCCACTTAAGTCTATACTGGCAGTCTAAAAGGACATATTGGGCAATTTCACATGTTTATTTAGCAGTATTTGATGGAAGAACACAGTTTAGTAAATAAGAATATTCCTCTTTGTTATGATATGCCAAATATGTATTTCAAAATCAGTAAAATTGCAATAAAAAGTTGCATGAAAATAATGATTTTTTAGATAGGAATCAGACAGGAAAAGGAAATTAAAGGTACCTGAATTGGAAGAGAAGTGGTAAAGCTGTCATTATATATAGAAGACGTGATACTGTATATAGAAAACCCTAAAGACTCCACACAAAAACTACTAGAACTGATAAATGAATCCAGCAAGGTAGCAGGACACAAGATTAACATACAGAAATTGGTTGCATTTCTTTACACTAACCGTGAAATACTAGAAAGGGAATGTAAAAAAACAATCGCTTTTAAAATCATGTAAGAAGGGCTTCCCTGGTGGCGCAGTGGTTGAGAGTCCACCTGCCAATGCAGGGGACTCGGGTTCATGCCCCGGTCTGGGAAGATCCCACATGCCGCGGAGCAGCTGGGCCCATGAGCCATGGCTGCTGAGCCTGCACGTCCGGAGCCTGTGCTCTGCAATGGGAGAGGCCACAACAGTGAGAGGCCCGTGTACCACAAAAACAAAAACAAAAACAAAAATCATATAAAAAAATTAAAATACTTAGGAATAAACCTGATGAAGGAGGTGAAAGACTTATGCTGACAACTAGAAAACATTAATAAAGGAAACTGAAGATGATTCAAGGAAATGGAAAGCTATCCCAAGCTCTTGGAAGAATTAATATTGTTAACATGACTATACTACCCAAAGCAATCCACAGATTTAAGGCAATTGTTATCAAATTACCCGTGACATTTTTCACAGAACTAGAACCAATACTCCTAAAATTTATATGGAACCATAGAAGACCCAGAATTGCCAAAGCAATCCTGAGGAAAAAGAACAAAGCAGGAGGCATAACCCTCCCAGACTTCAGATAATACTACAAAGCTACAGTAATCAAAATGGCATGGTATTGGCATAAAAACAGACTATGGATAAACGGAACAGAATAGAGAGCCCAGAAATAAACCCACACACCTACAGTCAACTGATCTTTGATGAAGGAGGCAAAACTATACAATGGAGAAAAGACAGTCTCTTTAGCAAGTGGTGTTTAGAAAGTTGGACAGTGCATGTAAATCAGTGAAGTTAGAACACACCCTTGCACCATACACAAAAGTAAACTCAAAATGGCTTAAAGACTTAATCATAAGACATGACACCATAAAGCTCCTAGAAGAGAAGACAGGCAAAACATTCTCTGACACAAATTGTACCAATGTTTTTTTAGGTTAGTCTCCCAAGGCAATAGAAATAAAAGCAAAAATAAACAAATAGGACTAATCAAAGTTACAAGCTTTTGTACACCAAAGAAAACCATAAAACAAAAAAGCAACCTATGTACTGGGAGAAAATATTTGCAAATGATGAGACAGACAAGGGCTTAATTTTCAAAATATACGAACAGCTTATACTACTCAACAACAAAAAACCAAGCAACCCAATTGTAAACTGGGCAGAAGACCTAAATAGACATTTTTCCAAAGAGGACATATAGATGACCAGCAGGCACATGAAAAGATGCTCAACATTGCTAATTATTACAGAAATGCAAAGCAAAACTACAAAGAGGTACCACCCCATACCAGTCAGAATGGACATCATTGAAAAGCCTACAAATAACAAATGCTGAAGAGGGTGTGGAGAAAAGGGAACCCTCCTACACTGTTGGTGGGAATGTAAATTGGTGCAGCCACTGTGGAAAACAGTATGGAGGTTCCAATTCCACTTATGGGCATATATCCAGACAAAACTATTATTGAAAAAGATACATGCACCCCCTATGTTCATGGAAGCACTATTCACAATAGCCAAGACATGCAAACAACCTAAATGTCCATTGACAGATGAATGGATAAAGATGTGGTACATAAAATGTAAAACAGATAGCTAGTGGGAAGCAGCTGCATAGCACAGAGATCAGCTCGGTGCTTTGTGACCACCTAGGGGGTGGGATAGGGAGGGTGGGAGGGAGACTCAAGAGGGAGGAGATATGGGGATATATGTATAGGTAAAGCTGATTCACTGTTATACAGCAGAAACTAACACAACATTGTAAAGCAATTATACTCCAATAAAGATGTTACAAATAAATAAATTTCTGAAAAAAAAAAGATGTGGTACATATATACAATGGAATACTACTCAGTCATAAAAATGAATGAAATAATGCCATTTGCAGCAACATGGATGGACCTAGAGATTATCATACTAAGTGAAGTAAGTCAGAAAGAGAAAGACAAATACCACATGATATCACTTATATGTGGAATCTAAAATATGACACAAATGAACTTAAACAGAAACAGACTCAGAGATATAGAGAACAGACTTGCAGTTGCCAAGGGGGAGGTGGGATGCGGGATAGATGGATTGGGAGCTTGGGGTTAGCAGATGCAAACTATTATATATAGAACGGATAAACAACAAGGTGCTACTGTATAGCACAGGGAACTATATTCAATATCCTGTGATAAACCATAATGGAAAAGAATATAAAAAAGAATGTGTGTGTGTGTGTGTGTGTGTGACTGAATCACTTTGCTGTACAGCAGAAATTAACACAATTTTGTAAATCAACTATACTTCAATTAAAAAAAAAGAATGATTTATTATAACATCAACTGATTGAAGCTATACTTTTCTTTAAAGCCAGCAGGCAATTTTTGAAAAATGTCCGTTTAAATATGTCAATGTATTTTATGCATGGTGTTCATTTTGGTTTCTGCTCATTCTACCTTCATCACTTGCCAAATAAGAGACCATTATATTATCTTCAAAAGGTAATAAAAGTGCTCACAGTAGACACATACTGCAAGAGCAGATAAGGGCAAATTAATAATCATTTCTGATAGATATGATTATTTAAATTACCCACCTCTAAGCAGTGAAGTTAATAAATTAATCTTATAAATAAGTGCAGGCAGAACACTTCAGTGTAGTGATTTATGGTAGGACACACAAACTTCATGTAAATATACACTAAATTTACTGGCCCATGTATATTTTTTTCTGAAGGTACACAATTAAACCTCATTTAATAAGAGTTAGCTGGCACAACAAAGTCAGGAAAACAAATACTCTTATTCAATGTAATATTTTCTTTTTTCTTTTTTTTTTTTTTTTTTTTTTTTGCGGTATGCGGGCCTCTCACTGTTGTGGCCTCTCCCGTTGCGGAGCACAGGCTCCGGATGCGCAGGCCCAGCGGCCATGGCTCACGGGCCCAGCCGCTCCGCGGCATATGGGATCCTCCCAGACCGGGGCACGAACCCGTATCCCCTGCATCGGCAGGCGGACTCTCAACCACTGCGCCACCAGGGAGGCCCCAATGTAATATTTTAAATGGAGCACTAGCTTCAAAACTGTTTTCATCATGGTTTCAAGTTTATACTTCTCTAATCCTTTGTGCCATATTCAGTAGTAATTTTTTCCTTTGTTACTAACATAACACAAGTTCATATTACACGTGTGACCCAAAAATGGCCACTCTAAATTAGAGCATTTAATGTAGTAAATTGATCATCCCTCAACACAACTGCAAGACTGAAAACTGTAGTCTTACTGGATCTTTTGCATACTCTGCTGGAAGACAAGACCCTCATTATCTTAAAAAGAAACCCTACCCACTCACCTTCTAAGCTTAAAACAACTTGGGATCAAGGCAAAAGCAGTACAAGTGGTTACAAATTAAGCAGATAATACACAACAGTTTGCCCTGTTTCAGTGCCAAACTGGGAAACTGCCCTCTATTAAAATCTATCATTAAAAGCAGCTACTGCTGCTGTTTCCTAAGGGGTATGTTCCCATTTCTAATTGGAGGACCTTATTGAAGGGTCAACTAGTGTACCTAGTTCAAGAATGAGGGAATCATCTGAAATCACTTTAAATCTTGGTTTCCCTCTTGCTCTCCTTTTTTAAATCGTATAGCCTCTGAATGAACTGATCATCATCCATACTCAGAAAAGAAGATTCTTTGCCAACAAAGGGAAAAGAATTTAAGTCCCATTAAGTTCTCTTTCAGGGGCTCCAGGGAGCAGTTCTAAGGGATTTAATGAAGACTTCAGTGTCAGAGACAAAGGGCCGACTGCATTAGACTAAAATCCAGTTGTATTTCTTTACTAGTAACAGCATAGCCACCTCTTCTCTTCTTTCAGTTTTGTTCTCAACAAGAAAAAAAGGGAAATAAAACCAGGTAACCAGGGAGAAGTCTTACAGAGACAGCTGTGGTTCACCTTCTTTAACCTACTGAAGAAAACTCAGGGAATGTAAATACCAAAAGAGCAGAGTGGGCTATTTAAAAAAATACTTAGCTTTTGCTTTGATTTAAAATAAAACCTATTAAATACAAAATATCAATCTGTTTAATCACTGATAAAGATGATGGCTGCTGATGTGTGTCAACCCTTGGGCTGCAGTCATAAATACTGAATTTGCATGGAAGCCCTCTTCAACTGAAAACATTTTCTTTGTGCCAAGAGGACAAGGGCCTCTAGGTGTAGAGATCATCCAAAGAAGTTTTGAAATCCATTTTTCCAGATCCTTTCAGATAAGCAAGCTACTCCCTGAATATAATCTCACCTTGGTGTTCTTTCTGGGGAACATACTTAATTACTTCAGATGGTGAACACAAATGCTGCATACATTACATCTACCTGTTTTGTTTAAGGAAATTACCTAGGAAGTGCTTCCATTTTTTGCTTCTTCTTGAAATTTTGAACAGTTTGAGGAGTTCATTCTTACAAATACAGTACTTGTCTTTGAAAGTTCCCCTCAGGACTCCAAGACTGACTGTCACCACTCCCCTGCCTCTGGTTCCTATGCAGGTCTTTGCTGCTATCCCATCTCCCCAATTCCAACACGCTCATGGTGGGGTCAGCAGTGACGGCGATAAGCCTGGGAGAGAGAACATCCTGGAAGCTCGCTGCTACTCCCAGGATCACAGGGAGCCAGGGAAGATGATGGGGGCCTGGCCCACCTAAGCGGGGCAACTCAAAGAAACAGCACTGGGCTCCCCTCTGCAGCTTGCTCGCAGTTTCGTAGGTTCCCTAAATCAGGGTGTTGAGACACATGCAACACTGCTTCCTACTCATTTTAGGAGAAGAGGGATGTAAGCTTTCTGCACTTAGATAAGTAACTTCAAGTAACCAAACGACCAGACTTTCTCCACCTCCGCAGTCAGCTAGACATTGTAAACAGAAAGCACTCTTGGCTCTGGAGGGTAAGATTTCGAGTATCTTCTCCTGACACTTATTAGCCCATGACATATAAGTGAATAACACATTTCTAAACTGATACTCTCCAAATGAGGGACACAGCATTAGGAGTAGTATCTTCCACCTTTGCTCTATACTTACTCACTTTTGTTATGCTTTGGAGAATCATTTTGAATGGAGTGGTAGGAAAAATGGGGAAAACATCTGATGAGAACATCATTAAGTTCAACAAACATTTATTGAAAAGAAATAAATTTGGAGTCAGACAGTTTTAAATTCTGATTCTACTGCTATTTGACTCAGGCTAAGTTATTAATCTCCTCAAGACTCAGTTCCCTAACTGGAAAACAGGGCTAACCCTGTGGGGCTGCTATGAGAATCTGGAGCAACAGTGAAGCTCCTGGTGTGATGCTAACATGGACCAGGAGCCTAGCCCAGGGGGACAGTGAGGGGTGGTGTTTGTCAAACTGAAGGTGCATCCAATGGATCATGATGTCAATTTTGTACCCCATGACCATCATTTTGTCTTTTATATGAACTAGAACAGAACCGATATAATAGAAAATATCAGAGTACAGAGCAAGAGTAATATTGTTTTGTGAAATTTTTGTTCCTCTCTGTGCGCATGTGCACACACACTTGAAATCATGATAGGAAGCAGTTCTGTTGTGTCAGCAGTCAACAGTGCATTGAAGTCATTAGCAGAGTGGTTAGCTTCTCAGGTTATGGAGTCAGAAATCTCCGTAAATTAAATGTGAATCCTGTTTGTATATTTTGGAAATTAATCCCTTGTGGGTTGCATCATTTGCAAATATTTTTTCCCATTCCGTAGGCTGTCTTTTCATCTTGTTCATGGTTTCCCTTGCTGTGCAAAAGCCTTTTAGTTAGGTCCCATTTGTTTATCTTTGTTCTTGTTTCCATTACTCTTAAGAGATCCAAGAGAATATTGCTGCAAATTATGTCAAAGAGTGTTCTATCTATGTTTTCCTCTAGGTGTTTAATAGCCTTTAATTCATTTTGAGTTTATTTTTGTATATGGTGTTAGAGAATGTTCTAATTTCATTCTTTTATGTGTAGCTGTCCAGGTTTCCCAGCACCACTTATTGAAGAGACTGTCTTTTCTCCATTGTATTTTTTTGTTTTGTTTTTTTTTTTTTTTGCTGTACACAGGCCTCTCACTGTTGTGGCCTCTCCCGTTGTGGAGCACAGGCTCCGGACGCGCAGGCTCAGCGGCCATGGCTCACGGGCCCAGCCGCTCCGCGGCATGTGGGATCTTCCCGGACCAGGGCACGAACCCATGTCCCCTGCATCGGCAGGCGGACTCTCACCCACTGCGCCACCAGGGAAGCCTCTCCATTGTATATTCTTGCCTCCTTTGTCTTAGATTAACTGACCATAAGTGTGTGGTTTTATTTCTGGGCTTTCTGTTCTGTTCCATTGATCTATGGGTCTGATTTTTGTGCCAGTACAAAACTGTTTTCATTACTGTAGCTTTTCAGTGTAGCCTCAAGTCAGGGAGTGTGATTCCTCCAGCTTCTTACTTCTTTCTCAAGGTTGTTTTTTTTTTTTACTATTCAGGGTCTTTTCTGTTTCCATACAAATTTAAAAAATTTTTGTTCTAGTTCTGTGAAAAATGCCATTGGTAATTTGATAGGGATTGCATTAAATCTGTAGATTGCTCTGGTAGTATGGTCATTTTAACAATATTGATTCTTCCAATCCAAGAACACAGTACACATTTCCATCTGTGTTGTCTTCCATTTTTTTCATCAGAATCTTAATAGTTTTTGGAGTACAGGTCTTTTGCCTCCTTAAGTAGGTTTATTCCTAGGTTTTCTTTTTTTTTTTTTTTTGATGCAGTGGTAAGTGGGATTGTTTCTGTAATTTCTCTTTCTGATATTTTGTTGTTAGTGTATAGAAATGCAACAGATTTCTGTATATACAACAACTTATACAGCTCAATATCAAAAAACCAAACAACCCAATCAAAAAATAGGCATAAGATCTAAACAGACATTTCTCCAAAGAAGACATACAGATGGCCAACAGGCACATGAAAAGATACTCAATGTCACTAATTATTAGAGAAATGCAAATCAAAATTACAATGAGGTATCACCTCACACCAGTCAGAATGTTCATCATTAAAAAGTCTACAAAAAATAAATGGTGGAGATGGTGTGGAGAAAAGGGGGCCCTCCTACACCATTGGTGGGAATGTAAATTGGTGCAGCTATTATGGAAAACAGTATGGAGGTTCCCTAAAAAACGAAAAAAGAGTTAACATATGATCCAGAAATTCCATTCCTGGTGATATATCTGGAAAAGATGAAAACCCTAATTCAAAAAGATACATGCACCCCAATGTCCAGAGCAGCAGTACTTACAATAGCGAAGACATAGAAACCACACACACACACACACTGGAATACTACTCAGCCATAGAAAAGAATGAAATAATGCCATCTGCAGCAACACAGATGGAGCTAGAGATTGTCATACTGAGTGAAGTAAGCCAGACAGAGAAAGACAGATACATATCCCTTATATGTGGAATCTAAAAAAATGACAGAAATAAACTTAATTACAAAACAGAAATAGACTTACAGACACAGAAAACAAACTAATTGTTACCAAAGGGGAAAGTGACGGGGAGGGATAAAGTAGGAATTTGGGATTAACAAATATACACTACTATATATAAAATAGATAAACACGGTCCTGCTTTGTAGCAAATGGAACTATATTCAATATCTTGCAATAACCTATATTAAAAAAGAATCTGAAAATTTTACGTATCTATAACTTTTATATATATAATATAAAATCACTTTGCTATACAACTGAAACACTGTAAATCAACTATACTTCAATTTAAAAAAACCAAACACACACACACACACACACACACAATTTGAATCCTGGCTCTGCCGCTTACTTGGTAAGTGGGATGAGCTCACAACGCCTTGGTTTTTAAATCTGTCAGATAAGGATGATGAGAGAATTGTGAGGATTAGGAAAAGAGGCTAAAGCGTGTTGAGGATTCTGTGATTGTTAGGAATTAGTATTAATACTTGTGTAACTTGTCAGGGACTGCAACAAGCACTAGAGCAACAGGAATGAGAGAGACAGCCCTCTCTTCAAGGAGAGGAAGAATATAGTCGAGAATGTGGGGAGGGATGAGAAAACAATGCCGGAGGTCTTGGTGGGGAGCTGGAAAGTACAGGTGGGTGGAGGGTGGTAGTCAGGAAAGAACCTGCTGGGAGGGGAGCCAGAAATCACAAGACTACAAAAAAGTGGTATTCTCTCTTCTTGTTCTTGGTAGAAAATATTAGATATATTAGATACATTTCTCTGTGTCCCCAAAACTCCTACTGTGTTTTGGTTTTTTTTTTGCTTTACTCTTTAAATTTATATAAACAATTTGGGTTTTTTTAGAGATTATAATTTTGTATATTAAAAAACATAGGTTTATGTTTATACTCTTTAGCATGTGTGAGTTATTGGAAGAATACAACTTTTCATAGTGTTACCCATATTTGAATTTCCATATAGGCTGCAATCCTGATGGAAACAATTTGGTTTTTATTATAAGCAATAAATATAAAGAAAATCACCAAGGACACATTAACAGAAATTAAAGAGCAAAGTCAGCCCAGAATGTGTTACTCTTTTTATATAAGTAGAAATAATACCTAAAAGTTTAGTGCCCTGATCCTTAAGAACAATGATAGTTCCTATGGACTGAGTGTTCCCAAGAACCAGGCATGGGCCACAAATGTTTTCACACCCACTTACATCTTCACAGCCAATCTGTGTGGCCGTAGTTCCCAGACCTGGTTTAAGAATGAGGAGGGGGGCTTCCCTGGTGGCGCAGTGGTTGAGAGTCCGCCTGCCAATGCTGGGGACACGGGTTCGTGTCCCGGTCCGGGAAGATCCCACATGCCGCGGAGCGGCTGGGCCCGTGAGCCATGGCCGCTGAGCCTGCGTGTCTGGAGCCTGTGCTCCACAACGGGAGAGGCCACAACAGTGAGAGGCCCGCGTACCGCAAAAAAAAAAAAAAAAAGAATGAGGAGGACTATGAAGCTTGGAAGCCGAGTGACTTCATCAAGGCTACAAACTCGTATGAGGCAGAACAGGAATAAAGATGTAGGTCATATTAACACTCAGTCTATGCTCTTAAATATTCTATCCCTGGCTGCCTCCTGAATGATTTCCTGGGACCTTTACACATTGCACAATATCTACAGATTCTCTCCCTCTAATCAACCAACACTGTGCCCTGGAGACAAACACATAAAAAGTGGAAAATAAAGGTTCTGTGTTTACAGTGGTTGGTGATCATTATCTACATGGATACAAAGCTTAGCACTGTTCTATAAACACACTCTCTGGAGTGTGTATACAGAGTATGCTCAAAAGTAGGATGGAAACTGATGGAATAGAACCAAAACCTGGTGATGTCAAGGTATATTTAGTCTTTGCTCAGATGTGCTTCCAAACATTTTCGGCAGAGCCAGGAATCATCCAACCTTTTATAGAGTTCTTTACGTACACAAACATACAGCCTTTTCTTATTAAGAAACATTAAAGATAATGCAGGGCACGCTTCCAGCTCCTTTCATCCGAGAATATGAAAGGACTTTAGAGACATGCCCATTATTTCTGCTAAGTAGTCTCATTTGGCCATTTCAGAAATGGGTACAATCAAAACTTAAAACTTGGGAATCTAAACTCATTTATTTTCTACTGTAATCACTAAGTCATGAATCTAATAGCCAGAGGGAATCTTTAAATACAGGGATTATATGTACTGAAAAGTTCTTCCCATTTTTCCTGAAAGGGATCTCTTAAAAAATTTCTTTTTAATTGTGGTAAAATACACATAAAATTTACCACTTCAACCATTTTTGAGTGTACAGTTCAGTGGTATTAAATACATTCACATTATTGTACAGCCATCACCACCATCCAGCCACAGAACTCCTCTCATCTTGCAAAAGTGAAACTCGGTACCCATTAAACAACAACTCCCCACTTCTCCATCCTGGCAGCCACCATTCTACTTCTTGTCTCCATGAATTGACTATTCTAGGTACCTTATATTAGTAGAATCATACCGTATTTGTCCTTTGCGACTGGCTTATTTTACTTGGCATAACGTTCTCAAGGTTCATCTGTGCTGTAGCATGTGTCTGAATTTCCTTCTTTTGTAAGGCTGAATAATATTGCATTGTATATATACGTACCACATTTTGTTTATCCATTCATCTGTTGATGCACCCTTGGGTGCCTCCACCTTTTTGCAATTGAGAATAATGCTGCTATGAACATGCTTGTACAGAGAGCTCTTCAAGACCCTGTTTCAATTCTTTTGGGTTTATAACCTTATGCAGAATTACTGGATCATATAATAATTAGATTTTTAACTTTTTTGAGGAAACTCCATCTTGTTTCCACAGTGGCTGCACCATTTTACATTCCTACCAGCAATGCACGAGGATTGTAATTTCTCCACATCCTAGTCAACACTTGTTATTTTCTTTTTTTTTTTTTTTTTTGATAGTAGACATCTTAAGGGGGTGTGAAGTGGCATCTCATTGTGGTCTGGAAGGAATATCTTGATTTCAAAATTACTTACAGTAATTCCAGGTATTTTAGAGGCCAGGGCTAGGTAGCAACTGCTGTACTCAAGTCATAAGACACAAATCCACGTTCTCCTTCCTTTGGGTGCCATGTTCTATATGCTTCCTAATAAACAGGCATTACAGAGCTCATTATACCCACATTCCAGGATGAACATGTGCCTGGATCTTTTTGTGTCGTCTCCTTTTTGTGTTTCTCATCTCAAGAGGGTGTTTTTCTGAGCTTCCTTTGATGGCCAGATAATTGTAGAGAATTAAAAAAAAAACCCTCAAAATTAAAAAACAAACTCAGCAAGGCTGTCAAAGCAGAGGGCAGGATGGATGATGAAGGCACAGGCCCTATGTTGCCCTTGGGTATATACCTGTAGGATAGTAATTACTCAGTAAATATTCACTGAATTATGTTGGGTGGGTGAACCATAAGGAATGGCAGGAGCTTCTACTGTGCATATAATCCAATCTCTAAAACAACACCTGGAAGTCATACGTCTTTAAGAAGCAGAACAAAAGAGAACAGAATTAGAGCCCAGGAAGAGAAGGTCAGTTCAACGCTCCACCATCACAGCAACTGTGTATGGGGTCTACGGGAAGCACTCCACATGCACTGACTTATGTAGCCCTCACAGCAGCTCGATGAGTTGGTCCTGTCAGCTGCCTTGTAAGGGGGAGAAGACTGAGGTGCACAGAGATGGGACTCCGTGTCCTGTGCTCTTCCTCCTTATTCTGTACTGCCTGCCTGGTTAATCACTTATTAAGGGTTGAATTCTAAAAGGTTCCCCAGAGCATCAATACACCCTGTAATCCTCAAAGCTCCACAGTTTCACAAAGCCTTCCAGGGAGACAATCACCTTTGAAAAGGTAGCTTTATTTCCTACAGCAAAATTCCATCTTTAAGACACTTAAAATTCGTGTTTCTCTACAGGAAACTCTCCAGTGCTAAGCTAATCATTTATCATTTTGTTCTCAGTATTATGTGGTTATCAGTGGATAAAACTGTGGCACCTGAGGAAGTGTGAGTCCAGAAATCTGTCTGGGTCAGTTATTAAATCACATGCACACAAAACAAATGAAAGAACAAACAAACTCTGGTATCTGAGGAAAGTATCTGCTGAAAACACCTGCTGCTAAAAATATGCTCTATTGGGGGAAAACGGATCAACACTTTCATGCAATTTGAAAAAACTAATTAACTTAAAAGCAGTTAAACTTAGGTGCCTTATAAAAAGAACATGTGAGAACGTTCTGACGTGCATACCTGAGGTACACCTGACACTTTCTTCCTTAAATGGTGAAATCCAATTATGGTTGTCAAGATCCCGTCGATGGAAATTTCACCTTCAGGTTCTGACAATCTAAAAAGGGCAGCGATGAGGGAACTTTTTCCAGCTCCTGTTCTTCCCACAATGCCAACCTGTAAAGAGATCCATCGGGATTAAGAATTCACAATATGCAACAAACCTAGGAGAAACCCTGGCTGTTGAAGATGAATTTTTAACGTTCTATATAGAGTAGTCTATAAGTTTCTCAACCATGGCACTGTTGACATTACGGGCTAGATAATTCACTGTTGGGGGGTCAGGGGCCTGTCCTGTGTATTACTGTAGGATGTTTAGCAGTAGCCATGGACTCTACCCACTAGATACCAGAAGCACCTCCCACATTTTGGCAACCAAAAATATCAGATATTGACAAATGTCCCCTGGTTGAGACCCCCTGGTCCCAAAAAGAGTTAAAAATAACAGAATCAATATACTGGCAGTGAAAAGCTAGCAGTCTCTGGCATGGACATATATACACTACCGAACGTAAAATAGGTAGCGGGAAGCAGCTGCATAGCACAGGGAGATCAGCTCGGTGCTTTGTGACCACCTCGAGGGGTGGGATGGGGAGGGTGGGAGGGAGGGAGATGCAAGAGATATGGGGACAGGGGCTTCCCTGGTGGCGCAGTGGTTGAGAGTCCGCCTGCCGATGCAGGGGACACGGGTTGGTGCCCCGGTCTGGGAGGATCCCACATGCCACGGAGCGGCTGGGCCCAGGAGCCATGGCCGCTGAGCCTGCGCGTCCGGAGCCTGTGCTCCGCAACGGGAGAGGCCACAACAGTGAGAGGCCTGCGTACTGCAAACAAACAAACAAACAAAAGACAAGAGATATGGGGACATATGTATATGTATAACTGATTCACTTTGTTATAAAGCAGAAACTGACACACCATTGTAAAGCAATTATACTCTTAATAACGATGTTAAAAAAAATATATATATATATATAACTAAAAAAAAAAAAAGCTAGCAGTCTCCTAAGTCAGCGGTCCACACCCTTTTTGGCACCAGGGACTGGTTTCGTGGAAGACAATTTCTCCACGGACAGGCAGGGTGGGAGGTGTGGGGAATGGTTCCGGCGGTAGCCAGAGCGAGCAATGGGGAGCGGCAGATGAAGCTTCACTTGCTCGCCCGCTGCTTACCTCCTGCCGTGCGGCCCAGCTCCCGACAGGCTGCGACTGGTACCAGTCTGCGGCCCGGGGGTTGGGGACCCCACCCTAAGTGGCCCATAAGAAGTTCACTTTTAAATTAGCTTTATTCCTACTGTCTAGGCATTTTGACCTTGAGAATCATGTGGGTAATTTTACAGAGATGTCGACAAGTCAAGTAAGAAGTGTTAGACATAAACAAGTACTCATCTTCTCAGGAATCTATTATTTAAGAGGAATTATTCTTTGGTAGAGAGACTAAATCACTTCCTGATGTTAAATATCTTAATTATACCCTATCTTGAAAGGAAACATCTTAAAATTATAAAATGCAGGTCTCAGTGTCGTAAAAGACAGTAGCCAGCAGACAAAATACACATAATGAGATCAACAAAAACACAAACAACAATTGCTACTTATATGGGACCTTTCATCTGAGCAGTTCAAAAGTCATTTTATAAACAACTTAATACTTATAATTGCTCCTTGGAAAGATACATGCAAGTTTCAGTCTAGTTATTAAAGCCAAAGTAGAGAGAAATTAAGTTCATTAAGAATAAGATTAAGGGGGCCTCCCTGGTGGCGCAGTGGTTGAGAGTCAGCCTGCCGATGCAGGGGATACGGGTTCGTGCCCCGGTCCCGGAAGATCCCACATGCCACGGAGCGGCTGGGCCCGTGAGCCATGGCTGCTGAGCCTGCGCATCCGGAGCCTGTGCTCCGCAACGGGAGAGGCCACAACAGTGAGAGGCCCGCATACCGCAAAAAAAAAAAAAAAAAAAAAAAAAAAAAAAGAATAAGATTAAGGAATCAATATAATGCAGGTAAAATGTTGGTCAGGAATAAAACTATACTATAAAAACTGGCTTTTAAATGTGTGCATCCAAACATGTACTATACAGAAACTGGCCTTTTTTATCAATAAGCTTGCCCAGCTCCGTGGTGGGAGCTTCCCAAGAGATGATTTCATTTCTATTCAGAAATTTGGAATTGATGTGGGGTGTTAAGACATGCTTTCAATCATTTGTAAATTTATTCAGCAAATTTTTTAAACTCACGGCTTTAAACAGAGAAGAACTAAGTCTTTCTGAGCATGCAATCAGAATGCTGGGAACTTTTCATATTTTGTCATTTGAATGCCTCCAAAGTTTCGAATCTTTGTCTGTAAAATCAATCATAGCATTTCAAAAAAGAAGTTATCTCTATAGAGATTAAATGTAAGAAAAGTGAGTTTAGCTAATTTTATTATTTTGTAGCCATTTTATACCCTATGTTAAACCCTAATATATGTAATATAGATGGGCCATTCTCTGCATATAGGCAGGCCCTAGTGCGTGTATATATATATGACTCATGTGTTCTGTGTATAGGCAGACCTTGAACATATTGTGGATTTGGTTCCAGACGACCACAATAATGTGAATATCTCCAAATAAAGCAAGTCATAAGAATTTTTTGTTTCTCTGTACATATAAAAGTTATGCTTACACTATACTATAGCCTACTAAGTGTACAATAGCATTATATCTGAAAAACAATGTACATACCTTAATTTTCAAACACTTTATTGCTAAAAAAAAAACATGCTAACCATCATCTGAGACTTCACTGGGTTGTAGTAACATTAAAGAATGCTGACCACAGATCACCATAACAGATATAATAATATTGAAAAGATTTGGAATACTGCAAGAATTACCAAAACGTGACACAGAGACAGGGAGTGAACAAAGGCTGTAAGAAAAATGGGGCCAATGGACTTGCTTGACGCAGGGTTGCCACAAATGTTCAATTTGTAAAAAATGCATGATCTGTGAAGCACAATAAAACCAGGTATGCCTGTATTTCTGGGTGTTCTCAGATGTAAACCAACACACATCAGGACACAGGCGAGAACTGTGTCTGTGAGAATGTGCATATGTTCCCATACTATCAGCTCTACTGAAACTGGTCCATCTGTGCAAACTGGAACACTTGTAGACTCCTGGTAAATGGCAGAGATATGCAGGGGCACCGAGGGCTGCTCACAACGTGAGTGCCTGAGAAAAAGGCAACTCAAAGAAAATCTGCTCTGGCTATTTCTACCACTCAGTTATCAAAATACACTCTGGAAGTCTTTCCCAGGACACCAATGGGTTTTTCCAGTTGCCCGTGGAGAGTGTCACCAGTATCAGTAAGTTTACATTCCTAACACCAAAGACACTTGGAGACAGTCTTATTTCAGTGTCTTGTGACATACCTGTTCTATTTTCTCAAACAGGCCAGGGTTGGCCTCTGACTAACACACCAACTTGTTAGACATTTGCACCTGGATCTCTCTTCACACGTCAAATTCAACATGATCAACATCCAATGCCCCACACAAAACAGCTGCTTCCTCTGACTTCCCCACTTTACTCTCATTCTTTCTGTCTCAGGCTCATGGGCTCACAATGTCCATCTTACTTCCAGCTTTCCCTGAGTTCAGCGTGGTGCCAAGCCCTGCAGATTCTACTACTGCAATGTTTCATGACTCAACCCCTCACTGAGTCTCTTTCCTTTGAAACTCTTCCCTTAATCATAATCAGTGCAAATGAATTTGAAAAGTAAATTCTAGCTATACCCCAGCACTCTGATTAAAAACCATTCTTAAGATGTTGATGTTTTTACCTTCTAGACTTGTATGTTGACGTGTTCTTGAAGATACAAGCTCATATACTTAAACAGAATGAGATTAACATGAACATACTGTTGTAATCTGCTTTCATTCAGTATTTCATAAAAGTACTTATTTTAATGGCTACATAATATTATAGTATGTGTGATCATTTATTTAACAAAACGCCAATTTCCAGATAGGTAGATGGTCTCCAATATTTTGCTATTATAAATAACTCTGTTAAATATCATTGAAGCTAAATCTTTGCAAACAACCTTCATTATTTCCTTAAGAGAAATTCTTAGGTGTGCAATTGATAAGAAACAGGTATGAACATTTTCAGAGGAAGCTGTTAAGTAGAGCCAACCTACCCTCCAGAAATATGATAATATTTTGTTTTCCTTTTTTTTTTTTTTTGGCTGTGCTGCATGGCTTGGGGGATCTTAGGGATTGAACCCGGGCCCACAGCAGTGAAAGTGCTGGGTCTTAACCACTGGACTGCCAGGGAATTCCGGATACCATTTTCTACTCCCACTCATAAACACAGGTGCACATTCGCAAACCTAGGTGTTATAACTTTGTTTTAATTGACATCAGTTTGATTCCAAAAAGCGGAATCACTTTCCCTGATGTCTTGCTGGAGGCCCAGCAGCTACTGGCTCCCTGCCTTCCGCATCTGCCCACTCTGGTCCACGTGCACCCACTTCTCAGATTAAACTCCCGAAGGTGGCTCTGTGCCCGTCACTCCACCCCGGCAAGTCTCTGCTACAAAACTGTCCCTGCTAGCCTCTCCATCCTCCATCTCCACGAGGCAGCTCCCCTGGGGTTACTAGGCAGTTGTGACGGCTGAACGTGAAAATGTGTGCTATACACCTGGCAGTTCTTTTCCCTGAATGCTCTGCAGGTGCCCGGTTCTTCATTCACTGAATCAGGGCATCGTGCCTTTGCTCATGCTGGTCCCACCTTCCGGAATGCCTTCCACATGCATTTCCACCTGCTGAAACCCTAACCATATATCACTAAATCTGCCTCACCGGCCTAATCCCTCAGAAATGCTCTCCCTGACCCCTCCTGTGGACTTCTCTCAACCCTCACAGACGTGATACCATCTTTTTCTAAAATTCCATAAAAATGATGACCTCCTTCTATCTTACAAAGCTAATATGGCCTTTTTCTTATTTTTTCAACTGGACTGTATGTGTTGACAGCAGGATCTGTATTGGATTTGCCTTTGTATTATTTGTATTACCTGTGGTGTCCTGAGACAAAGAGGCATTATGTAGGGAGCTGAGATTTTTAACTCAAGCTGGAGAAATTTATGGAAAATTGATTACCATATTATTTAGGTATATGATAAGTTGGACAGAGAAAAGACATGGCAGATGGATCCTACCACCATAAATACAATTGCAAATGGCCAACCTCACATTTTCATGGGGCAGACAATTGATACAGTATAAGTGGTTACGGTCATTTTACCCACTATGAAAATGACAACAATCTTTGTCCAGGCATTTACTCTATGCTAGTCTCCATGCTGGGTGCTTTAAGTGTCTTATCTTGTTTAAGTTGTTCAACAACCCTAGAGGTTAGGTCCTACCATTTCCATTTTGCAAAAGAAAAGATTGAGACTTAGTAAGATTAATTAGTCTGCCTGAAATAACAGAGGCCGTAAGTCACAGGACGGGACTCAAATACATGCGCATCGGCCTCTTTCCATTCTGCTGATGGCCTCCTTATCACCTGGATGGCCTGGCAGCTTATTATGCCCCTCTGTGTAGCTAGAAGAGAAAGTGGGGAGAGGTGTAGCTGCAGTTAAAAGAACAGGCCTACCATACAGATCCTATGCCAGACAGTTAAAGCAAGACATGGACACAGGTACCTGAGCTCAGGTAGGCTGGCTGTCAGCAGGAAGAACTGGCACCCACAGCTGGGCTGGCAGAGAAACCTGCAGCTAAGGAGGCACATGATGCCTGGGAAACAGGCCAAACAGACCTAGTGCCCTGCATTGGGCAGCAAGAGTAATTTTTGATCCCATCAGGTAGTGAAAGAGCTGCACATACACTGCTACACTGGGCTGTCTCTGACTCCGAGCCCAGGCAGGGCCGAGCCTGTGGTGAAATACCTATAGTGCCCATAGGAGGCTGGTGTGGGGAAGGCCAGACAGCAGGATGAAAACTGCCTGTGATGAAGACAGACTCCACTGGAAAGATGCAAATAAATGTACTGGAATCACACAGAATTAGATTATAATGTAAAGGCATGATTTGCAGAATATAAAAGTAAGTAAATTTGTAGGGTAAGTGGCACAGAACTTTCTAGAGCCGCATGCTAAGACACAAGAGGGGTTAGGTGATTCATGAGCTTAACTGCAAACTGTCAAAGGACAATTTCTTGGAAATCACAGGTTATCAGTCATCAAAAATTGCCTATGAGGGACTTCCCTGGTGGCACAGTGGTTAAGAATCCACCTGCCAATGCAGGGGACACGGGGTTCAAGCCCTGGTCCAGGAAAATCCCACATGCCGCGGAGCAACTAAGCCCATGTGCCACAACTACTGAGCCTGTGCTCTAGAGCTCACGAGCCACAACTACTGAGCCTGCATGCCATAACTACTGAAGCCCATGCAACAAAGCGCAGCTCCCGCTCGCCGCAACTAGAGAAAGCCCGCACGTAGCAACAAAGACCCAACACAGCCAAAAATAAAAATAAATAAATAAAATAATTAAATTAAAAAAAATTTGCCTATGGGAGAGAAACGACTTTACTGGGAGGTCTTGTTTAAATGTGATTCTGAGTCAAGAAGTCTGGGTGGGCCTGAGATTCTGCATTTCGAAGAGGCTCCAGGGCCCACCAACCACCGTGAGGCAGCTCACCACACAGGGAAAGAAATGCTGGGATCCCCATTCCGTGGTCAGTTTCCAAGAAAGATTCACCTACAATGTCACTGATCTAATCTGCATCCAAGAGGAACGAAGAGTCCCCCTAACACACTGACGAGGAACCCAACAGCTGATGCAGTGCTAAATCTTAAGCTGGATTTTTAAGAGGCAAATGGCTTAAACAAACCTTTTCTCTTGAGTTAATGACTGCTGTCAGGTCCTTCGATACCAGAGGCCCATCCAAGCTGTACCTTAAGTTAATATTTTGAAAGAAAATCTTTCCTCCATGGGGCCAGGCTGGTGGTGGACGATGAAAGAAGTATTTCCAGGGTGCTTCTTCCTCAGGGTCTGTATATTCAATCACTCGTTCTACTGAAATCATCTGAAACACACATGACATCACATGAGTTAGGAAGGGAAGGTCTTGTTCATGGATGTTTGGAGATTGTAAATGAAGCATTCTGCTTTTAAATCTTTACATCTGTGTTTCTATGGTTAAGAATATCTCAGGTCTTAGCAAACACAAAGGACAGAAGTAGGAGTTTGATGAAGCCTTTGATGATTTGCAAACTTGTTTATGGCCTTGTAACACTGTCCTTTACAGCTCCTTCCTTCAACATTTTATTAAAGAATTAGAGAAATGAATGCAAAGATTTTCTTGATCCACTTTTCACACCTGAATAAAAAGCAAAAGAATTTTGTTAAAGAAAAGAATACTTACGGACGCCCATCAGTAATGTGTTGCTACAGAAAGGCCATCTGTTATAGATGAGCAGAACTGGATGGTCGTCAAACCTCATTTTAATAATTAATCACTTTCTACTCTATTAAGGAAAGAAATGGAAAGATTTTGTTTTTATTGTTTCTCTCCCTTTAGGAGAAGATGCTAATATTCAAATGAGACTATAATTTACATATTGACTAAGGCCTTTTTTTGTTTGTTTGTTTGTTTTGCGGTACGCGGGCCTCTCACTGTTGTGGCCTCTCCCATTGCGGAGCACAGGCTCCGGACGCACAGGCTCAGCGGCCATGGCTCATGGGCCCAGCCGCTCCGCGGCATGTGAGATCTTCCCGGACCGGGGCACGAACCTGCGTCCCCTGCATTGGCAGGCGGGCTCTCAACCATTGCACCACCAGGGAAGCCCTTGACTAAGGCCTTTTAAACAACTTTAATTTGACACCTTTGATAGCTCATTCTGAGAGGGGGCTTATTCCTACCAGAAAAAAGGGACACCAGCAAATTCAGGTGTTCAACACATACAAGATCAAATGCTAAAATGGGGAACAGAGGAACCTATTAATTAAATAAACCTCAAAATACTGAATTCTTCTTTTACCAAAAATGAGGAATTATCCATTAAGAAACAAAAATAAACAAACCCCTAAGAAATTAGCTTATATTCTCTCCAGGATTTCAGAACCTCCCTCTTACAGAGACATTTATTATATTTGAAGACAGCTTTGATGAATATAAAACCTGCTGATACGGCACACATAAGACTGAGAAAAAGGTATATATATTTTATTTTACATTAACTTTAAACAGATGGAGGAGGATATAAAAAAATCTTTTAGCTATGACGTAAAAATAACAGTTTTACTATTTTACATACGAATTGCTTTTATGCCACTTAATGGCAAAGAGACTTGAAAAAGCTAAGAACGGTCAGATAAGATAAACATCACCATATTCTCGACTTTGACGCTTTGCCAGACGCACCACTGGATCGTCCCCATGAGCGTGAGGGCGAGAGACAGTGCCAGGCCAACCTGCCCGGCATCCAAAGCTAAATGAGGAAGGAGAAGGGGAATAAAGTCAGTCTCATTCTCAACCCCTTGCTCAGCCCCTTCTGTCACTTTACCAAGAAGACCCCTTTACATTATTTAAATCATTTCATGCAATGATAGTATTACTCATACTTTTACTGTCTGTTGATTGAGACCATAATACAGTGAAAAAAAAACCCCACTATAAATTTAGAAAGACTGTTACATGCGTTCATTAATCCCAACAGGATTGACATACATTTTACAATAGGTGAGGAATAATGTCATTATTCAGACTTTTGTCATTACGGTTTCAAGAATCATTATGTAATTTCACTTACTACGTCCAATGTAGCTGCAGGTGAAACCATGAAAAACAAGGCAATGGGTTTTAAGAACCAGTGCTTTTAAATCTAAAATACTACTCTCATTGTTTCTTATTCAATGTTGTTACCATGGAATAGTTAGGGATGGTGAGTTCATGGCACGCAGGCCAATACCTGCTCATCTGGTACCCACACAGCAGGGAGGATACTGTTCTTCCCTACAGGGAATCTTTCTCACCTCAATACCCACAGCCAAGAGATCTGAGTAGCCCTAAAGCTAAAACCTAAAGTGCTAAGCTGAACAAAAAGCTTAATGGTAAACTTGGTTCTCTCCTCCCAACTACAGGACACTACCTGGAATGTTCAGAAGGTCAGCTTGCTACAGTTGCGAAGACCTCCACCCATTCAAAGAAAGAAAAAAAAAGATAAAAGGTCTCATCAGGACACAAATGACTTCACATGGACCACACTGTGGAATCACACGCTATAAATGCTATAATACAATTTATTAGAACCAAACAGTGTATCTTAGACAAGGCAAGAGTCTAATTTAATAACTGTAAACAAAGCTATAAACTGTAGGCACACCACAGACATTCACATCTGTACTTTTACTTCCTGCCAGAATCAGGGACCCAAAGGCGACAACAGTGACAAGGATGGCACAGTGGCATCCAGACGCACAGCGAGCCATCGGGACGTAGTCGAAAGCAGCAACCAAGCCTCTGGATTGGTGAACCGTAATAAGCATGATAAATAAGTAGAAAAACCATGTTAGCTGCTGCTAATGAGGGACAGCATTTTGCTCAGCTGAGCTGCAGAAGATCTTACACAAGGTAGGACAGCAAAGCTCCACACCCAAGGAGCCTGAAGACTCCAGAAAGTTAGGTTTTGACAGAAGACAACATACGGTACACATAGGAATCAGTCCAGGGGCTTTGTGGGAAGCATGCACTGAAAAATTCAACCCACAGGTTATAAACAGAAATACAATCACAATAAAGAACATGGAAAAATGGTCTCATTGGTACATTTGCTGCAGTGCTGGGCCTCAAAATGAGGCTCATCCTCTCACATGTCAACTATTCCCTTTTCTCCAGTAGCAGAGAGCTCAGCTCACACTCTGTTTCCAGCACCTTCTGCACTTACTGCGGGGCCCTGCATAGCGTTTATTCTTACGAGCCAGTATCTAAACAACCATCGGCTAACAGGATCTGCATGTGGCTTTCAAAATGCCACTTTATCTTCAAAATACAGTAAAGACTAGATAACTGAGCCAGGATTTTATAGACTTAGAGGAAATTCTGAAATTTCTACCTAGAAAAAACTTCACTGATACAAAGAATAATACACAGCAAGTGGGCAGCAAATCAGGGAATTATTTTCCTCAATCACATCTGCTGCCCTGCATGCTGTGAAAAGAGAGTCGGCAAACTACAGCCTGGGGGCCAAAAACGGCCCACCAGTTGTTCTGAAAATAAAGTTTTATTGGAACACAGCCACGGCCATTTGCTGATATATTATCTTTGTCTGTCCTTGTGCTAAAACAGGAAAGTTGAAAAGTTACAACAGAGACAGTATGGCAAACAAAGCCTAAAATATTACTCTCTGGCTCTTTGCAAAAAAAAGTTTGCTGACTCCTGCCCTAAAGGACAGAAAGCCACAGGTCACAGTGATGGAAGGACAATGCAAGCCAGTGAGGGGAGAAAAGCAGGGGTGTGACAGGGGAAGAGGGGAGCTCAGAGGGGAGGCTGAGAGGAAGGGCCGGGGAGGCGCAGAAAGAGGTGGGGGCCGGCAAGGCCACCCGACAAGGACTCGAGCCTCAGAAGGCAGCACCTCCCATCCTTTGAAACCATGTCCAGAAACTTACAGACCTGAATGCAAATCCTGGTGTGCATCGAACAGTTCCTGAAACCTCTCTTCGGCTTTGTACGCCCGGATGGTCCAGAGTCCTCGGAGAGAAGATGATAAGTGGGAAAATACTGGGCTCCGAGCTGGGGAAGTAGAGACAAACAGCAGGGAAAGTCAGGGAGGCTGGATGCAAGGAAACCAACTGCCTCTCGTGCTCCGTGGTTGCACATCCTGCCATAAGGGCTTCCTGGTGGGCTGCCTGGGAGAAGAGGGATGATGCCCCTGCTGTAGAGGGTCCTCCACATGAAACCTCCAACTCCTGCTCACACCAAGCTTCACTTTAATGACCTGGACATGAAGATTCTCTCTGAACCTATCTTTGACCAAATTCAAATCACAGCTAGATTTAGATAAAGAAATCTTTTACTAGCTCATTCATCAAGGTCCTCCTCAAACATGCTTCCCTCCAGATTCTCCCCTGATATCCCTCCAGTTGGAAATTGTTTACTAATTTTTTAAAAACTTGATGAAGTATAGTTGATTTGCAATAATGTGTTAGTTTCAGGTGTATAGCATAGTGACTCAGTTTTTTTCTGATTATGTTCCATTATAGGTTATTACAAGTTATTGCCTAGAATTCCCTGTGCTATACAGTAAATCCTTGTTGCTTACCTACTTTATGTATAGTGGTGTGTATCTGTTAATCCCATTCTCCTAATTTGTTCCTCCCTCCCTCCCTGCCCGCTTTGGTAACCGTAAGTTTGTTTTCTATGTCTCTGAGTCTGTTTCTGTTTTGCATATAGAGTCATTTGTATTATTTTTTAGATTCCACATATAAGTGATATCATATAGTATTTATCCTGCCCTTCTCTGACTTACTTTACTAAGAATAATATTCTCTAGGTACAACCATTGCGCTGCAAATGGCAATATTTCATTCCTTTTCATGGCTGAGTAACTACTATCCACTAATTTTTGAGTCGGCAGCATTTTTAAATTAAGTTCTCCGTGAAAGTGCTCACCACACTGAATTTTGATGAGTTATCTATGTGTTATCTCCACCTTAGATTAGTAACTTAAGGGCTTGGATAAAATCGGCATATCCCCCAAACTGGAACAGTGCCAGGCACAGGACAGGGGTGAGAGAGGAAGGTGAGTGGACAGTCTGCTGTCTTCCTGCATCCCGGGACTTTCCTGAACCTGCATCAAGAGTCTCTTTGCAGGTCACAGAGCCTGGGTATCGCACTGCCTTTTTGCCCGTAGGACCCGGGCAGCCGAGGCATCTCTGAATAGTCTTGACTCCACTGCATGAACCTGATGGATGTTTTTGTAACTGCCTGCTGGATACTTGAGGCTTCTGGAGGTCACTCTGCATGTGACACTCACATCACTCTTTTAGAATCTGACCGTGGCCTTAATGTCCATTCTCTTTTGAGTGACTTCATGTGGGTCTGGGGCCTGGTGTCACATGACTGGCCATTCATTTCCTGGCATCTTTTCTAAGCGCACACTGAACACGAGCACCAGGGCCTGGCTCCTGCACATCAGGGAACAGGTGGGCTTCAGGCTGCTGGGCAGGGAGGACCCTTACGATTTTCATTCCCCACCATGAACTAGGCTACAACCTGCTGTTGTCAGGGACAGACAGTGTGAGTCTGTGACCTTGGATATGGCTTCAGCATTCAGGCACTGCCAAGTGAATAAAGCTGGCTAGAGAAAGGCAACCAAACTTCATCCTGGTTCTATGTACTGCTCCCTGGCTGACCACTGCTATGCTCGCTTTTGCAAAAATATGCAAAAAAAAACCCATTATAATCAGCTGCAGATTTGTCATTAAGATGACAAAAGTTAACCTAAGCTTCCAGAGGCAGCTACACAGTAGGATCTGAAAATAAACCTCAGGACTTTAGTAGTTCTTCTGAGCACGAAAATGAAGCAGGTTTATGTCGTCTGGCCACAGCAATCAGGCGTCCTTCTTTTTGCTAGCGGCTCTAGCAGTGGCCTTAAGAATTACTATCACTTACCATATAGAGAAAGCAGCAGTGTTATTATTTATGACACAGACCCGCTATCTAGAGAGAAAACATAAACAGTTCTAATGAACTGACCACCACATTCAGTGATCTGGGGGAGTGGAGGGAGGAGTATCCAGATTGAATTTATGGTCTAACACTGTCACAGCCTGCTAGGGTGCCGACAACACAAATACTCCACAGGAGCAGTGCCCAAGTTTTCAAGACCCCCATAACAAACACTGAAAAATTCCTGCGCTGATTCTTTAAAAAAGCCTCAGGAGGTGCCCTCCTCTCACTCTCATATGGATGGGAGGTGGTCCTTGCCCCAGGCAAAAATCTCTGTCAGGCATTCCTTCTGGAACAACTCTTTGAATGTACCAGATCTGCTTTGCAACAAGACTACTGAATGACTCCCTTTCATGAGTGGCCTCAAATCATACAACATCTGAAGCCTTGCGTGCACAGAAGACTGGATGGAGCTCATCACTTCCTCTTCAGCTTCCCCAGGTCCCACCATCCTACCAAGTCACACGGGCAGAAGAGCGCACACATGTGGACTCTACTGCTCCACAGTCCATTCAAACACCCCACAAAACCAGACCTCACGGGGCTTTAGCTGGTTCTCTTGATGACTGAAAATTTTTTCTACAGCTTTTATGAAACTGATGCCCACTATCCTTTACGTAAATACTTAGGATAAATGCCTCTTAAGAATTTATTACTTTAAAAAAAAACACACAGGGCTTCCCTGGTGGCACAGTGGTTGAGAGTCCGCCTGCTGATGCAGGGGATGCGGGTTCGTGCCCCGGTCCGGGAAGATCTCACATGCCGCGGGGCGGCTGGGCCCGTGAGCCATGGCCGCTGGGCCTGCGCGTCCGGAGCCTGTGCTTCGCAACGGGAGAGGCCACACAGTGAGAGGCCCGCGAACCGAAAACAAAACAAAACAAAACAAAAAACCACACAAGTACCACAACAAAAATACTCCTTTTGTCTTGATGAATTTAGATTTTTTTCCACTTAGTAGATATGAAGAACCTTGGGATCAATATGCTTCTCTTCTTGGCTTGGTTTCTAGAAAGTTAAGTTGGTATTAATTTGCAATAACTACCCATGGTTGGGATTTCTGATGTAAACATCTTCCTTCCTTACTTTTTGTCTATTATCCTTATACCTTTTTAAAAAATATATAACAATTCTACTTATATTTTTTGTTTCAATATTAATGAAATATGTGCATTAATAGTGAGATAAGCTCTGAATTATTTCATCCTGATTACCTGAAGAATAGAATAATTAATCATAAAATGTGTTTCCCATTATTCTAAAACTAGGAAGTTGAATGGAGTAATAAACTAAATGTGTACTGAACGGATTCCCCCTCCTGTGTCCTTCTAAGGGGATTTTCAGCAGCCATTTATATGAACAGCTTTGGGGAAGAGGGTCCACAAACAGGGCAGTATCACACCAGATACTGGTGATGATAAATGCAAACCTGAAAATAACAGCACTTACCTTTTTAAAGCGTTAACAAGTGCAACTTCATTGCCATCTTTGAACATGAGAAATAATGTATTTTTCAAATATATTACTTCTTTTTTTTTTTTTTTTTTTTTTTTTTTTTTTGCTGTACACGGGCCTCTCACTGTTGTGGCCTCTCCCGTTGCGGAGCACAGGCTCCGGACGCACAGGCTCAGCAGCCATGGCTCACGGGCCCAGCCGCTCCGCGGCATATGGGATCCTCCCAGACCGGGGTCAAATATATTACTTCTGACACATGTTTCCTGATGTCTCCTTTCCTTTTCCTCATCTTTTCCTTTCCTTGTCACTTCTAGTAACTTTTGGAGAAGAAAAATCCCGTTTTCCTTCTTCATTAGTTCCAACATGATGACATGTTTGTTTTTTAGAAAAATGTTTACTGAGTGGCTCCTCTGTGTGAGGAAGTATGTCATGAACAAGACAGAAACAGTCCCCATCCTCACGGTGTTCACATTCGTCCTCCTCGTGCTAAAATGCAAAGCTGCAGCTGACCCGCCACCAGCTCCATTTGCCTTAAGGGCCACATGGACTCACAGTGGCCATAATATCCAATTACTGAATGTTAACTTAGTGAGAAATTCCAGAAGACAGAGTCTGCAGAATTTCAGGGGTCTGGTTCATTACAGCATAAATGGAAGCCAGCCTGAGTTGCCATCCCAACCTGAGAGCCCCGGGGAACTCACTTGCACATTCCAGGAGTTTGACATCTCCTGACGTCTCTAAGAAATATCTCCGGAGAACGAAGAAAATGATGCCAAGGGGAACCAGGGGCATCACAGTCCAAGGAATCACAGCCACCATCACGCCTGCCACACCAATCCCAAGGAGAAATGTCTAAAATAGCAGAAAGAGATACAGAGGCCTCCTTGTCAAGGATTCTTTTCAAAGATAAACTTGGCCGTTTTGTTAGGATTGTATTCCTTTCCTTGAAAGACTTGTTGGAATGGTAGGCAATGCTTTCCCATCCAAAGAAATAAAATTATAGGTGGTCCTCATATTTATTTATTGCATGTGTCAAACACTATTAAGAACTTTCTAGGTATTAGCTCTTGTGATACACTCAGTAGCCCTGTGAGTCAGGCATTACTGTTTTTCACAGATGAGAATATTCGAGACTCAGAGTAGGACTTGAATCCCAAACTATCATGAGTCAGTAGGTGTTACCAGAGAGATGAGCAAGCAGGTACCACAGATGAGGAATTCAGAAGCTTCATCTATACATGTAGGGGTAAAGAGGTGGTTAATTACAAATTCAGTGTCCAGAAAAGTATGAAAAAATTCAAACGTTGACCTTTGGAAGTAGGAATTCCTCTTTCTTTCTGAGTGCTGAATGTGTACAGCACTCAGTATTTACTGAGTGCTGAATGTGTACAGGGCTGTACATTTAATACTTCACGTGTATTTACTTAGCTAATCCTCACAACAGCCCTATAGAGTAATAGTATTATCTCACCTTACAGATGGAGACACTGAGGCACAGGGAGAGGAAAAGCAACTTGATCAAGATGCACGGAGCTGGAGAGCCCAGGTTACGAGCCATCATGACACATTTAAACTTGCTCCCAACTTCCCATCATTATGCTAAGTATTTAAAATGTCCATTTCAAAGGCTAATGATTGTAACAGCAGCAGATGCCATTCACCAGGTGTTTACTGTATTCAAGGCACTGTGCTAAGAGTTCCATGAACATTCACTTCATCGTCATCTCATCCCTTGAGGTGATTTTATCTCAGGAAATGATCTTGGCTTAAAAAGACAGCAGACAGAATAGAAACCCAAGGCACTGAAGGCTGCTGATTTCAACATCCATCTTTATCAGGAGAAGTATGAGATCATGGTGTACAGCTTCGGGCGACAGGAATGCAATCAGCACTTAGCATCTGCCTGCTGTGAAAGCGGGGTAGGGTTGGGGGGACGCGCAGATTCACATAGCCTGAGCCAAGGCCTCTGAATTTTACAGCCTCAGATGGATACAAATCCGTGGTGATCTGTACAAGTCACAGAGCGCTGGGGAAACACAGGGAAGAATGTGTGAACACTTTTTTGAGGATTCTAAGAGACTGACAACTGAATGTCACAGGCTGGTTTAACAAACAGAAAGAGTGGCGTGAATAATTTGCAGGTAGTAATCGCATTTGATGGAAATTAGGACCCAAGAGGAGCTGGGCTGGGAAGGTTGAGATGCTTGTCCGAGTTAACACCAGTTGTTCTGTGTCCTCTCAGCGCCAGCACCTGCATCCTGTGCTCTCCAGCGCAGGGCCCTCCCCGCCTTGTCACCCAGGGCAGCTGGCCCCGGCGCGTCTCTGAGGGACGGGTTAGCGGGGTAATGCCCGTATCACAGAGATGCAGGTTATCGTTTCACAGCTCTTCCAAATCAGTTTTCTCAGGGGATCCTCACGACCATCTTGTGAATAAGAAAAGTAAGAACTGTCCTTTCCATTTACAGATAAGAAACATGAAGCTGGGAGGTAAGTAGTTGTCCTGAGTTTTCCTGGAAAGTTAGTGCGTTCCTTAGAGAAAGCCAGGAACTGTTCATACTCAGGAAATCCCAGAGCCACAGCTGCAGGCAGGAGGGGCCTGGAAGGAGGAGGAAGCTTCCAGAACTGTGACTTTATGACCAGGAGCCCTTGTGAACCAAATTGCATGATCTGGAGGTAGACCCATGTGCTTTTCCTGTTTCTCCCAGTCTCTGTCGTGGTATCAGTATAAAACTCAGAGTGAAGAGGAATGGAAGTCTGAAGGAACAATTCCAATCATAAGTGGAGAAAAATAGGGCTGTCTGACCTCTCTCCTATTATACCTATGGCTGAACAATTTCTTACAGCCACCGGATTAACTGATGCATCCCACTCTGCCACACCCTTTGTGCTCACGGGGAGGGTCCTTCCAGCTCCTTCTATGTCTAGCCTTAAGTAAAGTCACTTGGCTTGCCATTGTTGGTTGTCAGGAAAAAAACCTGCTGAAATGTCAATTAGGAAAAAATTCAAATTACAGTTTTTTAGCAGATTTACATCATTTGATTGGACAACATTCACGTTTCAATAATCTGGCTCTCCCCAGGTGAGGGTCTTTTATGACTAACCCAGCCCGGCAGATTACCTGGGAAGCAGAGGTAAGATCAAAACAAAGGGCTCCATGGGAGCTGTGCCAACACCTTTCTTTGGGTACCCGTTAAAGACTGGTAACTGTTGCTCTCAGAGGCTCCCCAGTTAGGTTAGGTCCTTCAGATTTCATGCCCCTAAATTCTGAAGCAATTCAAAGAGGCTTTCTCCAAGAGTTTTATTTGTACTTGTTGGTCATACTATAGCCATCCTCATTGTGGACTGGATATTATATTATAAAAATATATAAAATATATTTTTTTCATAAAAAATATATATGTATACAATACATGGGTTTACATTTATATGTATCTATGTATATACATGTGAATCTTTTATTGCCAGCTGTCTCAAACTGTTTATAGAAGTTGGTAGAAGATAAAAATAGTATCTAAGCAAAAAGTCAACATCTGAAGAAGGAAAAGAAAGATTCTGGTACATGATAAACAACTCTTCCTGAAGCAAATCCCATTTCTCCTTCCATATTTCCAGGAATTCCAAGGAGCCTAATCCAAGCTGCACACACAACTCCCCCCATCTGATTGGATTTCAGGCCCATATGATGACCCACCTCACCATGGCCAGTGCTTCTGTACCTCTGTCACACTATGGCACAGAGATGATGATGTGTACACAGCAAGAAGCATGTTGACCTAGAAGCAAGTGACCCAAGTCCTAATGCCCCAAGAAATAAGGGGAATCATTATGTTGATATGCTTATAACCCACTTGGAGCACAGCAGTTGGGAAATTCTATCCAAAGTCTATGAAGCCACATGAATACAAGAACTTCCTAGATGAAATCTTTCACTTGAGAGTACATGGTGATTTCTCACAATTCAGAATCATTCTTTAGTTTGCAGAGAATGACAACCTACACCTGGAGTGGAAATTCCATTAGCCACATATTGTACTGAGATAGGGTTTAGGGCTAACCTTCTTGAATATTAACAGGGAGGGTAAGACCCTACGGCTACTCTTAATCTTAGTAAAAACTGGGATATACCAACAACATAAAAGGATAGTGGTTGGAATTAAATAAGATAATGTATACAAAAGGCTTACCAGTTCATATATAACAAATATAAACTGTAACTCCATCATTACCACCCTTCAGTATGCTCTGCGTGCCAGCAGCCAGGGGGAAGAGAGGAGGTGTATTAATAGACTTACAGGCCCAAAGAATCTTATGAGTCTCATGAAGTTGGACCTTGAGAGGCAGCTCATTCTAACCACTAGAACAGCTTAGTACTATCCAAAGATGGATCAGAGCAGGTGCTATTTTTCCTAGATGTGGTAATAATGTCACATGTACCAAAGGGATTGTGGCTTTTCTCTGGTCACAGCGAAAAACGTATCTGAGCTCTATTTTGTTTGAAGATGCACTTTTAAAGTAATATGACCAATAAACCTCATGCCTACAATTTCTGTCCTCTCTGTATTTTCTTCCCAAGTCTAGGTCTTCCAAAGATTGATAACCTTAGGGATAAGGCAGCAAGCCAACATTTTTTGAGATGTTTGTTTTCTTATTCCATATCTTCTTTCTGTTTCAAGTTTTGCTTTTTCTTGGTGAAGACTTAGTTATGAAGCTACTGAGCATTTATGGGAGACTAAGGGAAAATGTGGTGGACCTCCAAACAAACAAAACCAAATGAGATTATTCAATATATTCCAAAGACAAGATCAATTTGATATTTGCTATTTCATGCACCATGAATTCGTGGGTTGATATCAATGGAAGTACAAAAGCTGGATTTCGTACACTAGTGAATCCCAGGAAATTCACTGGGATTATATTTTCCCTTCCGTCTGCATTGTCTACTTTTGTCGGGTTTTGTGGGATCGTATCTGTTCTCTCCCATGAGGGGAGCAGTCCTAGATTCCCAGCTAGTTAGGGAGTAACAGCCTGCTCAGCTCACAAAGCAGACTGATCATTAAAAGGTCTTAAAAGTGCTTGCCTACAGAACACACTAACATGTGTCGATTTAAGAATTATTCTTTAAATAAGAAAAAAGAAAATTTCATAAGAAAGATGAGGTCTAAGCCCAGAAAGCAAAATGACTTGAAAAAAAAAACCCTATCTAATTTTAATAAATACATAAACACCAAGGACACAAAATGAGGCCGAGTAGTTTAAATGTGTAACACCTGTATTTGCATGGTGGTAAAAACATTAAATTTTCACCAGAAAGTCTCAACCTATAGAATTAACACTGTATTATAATATTGCAGATTTTAACACATTCCTTTCACAAGCACAGTTTGAAATACAAGGCCCCATTTGCCTCCTTGGCATTTAACTTCCAAATTGCTTACAGTCCTGTAGGAATTCCTAGGTATCTCTACCCACGTGTTACTTTAAACTTAATTCCAAGGGATTCTGTTCCTGCTAGTCTCTGTGAAGCCTATGTCAAAGAACGTGCTTTCTATAAACATCAGTAACAATGTATTCTTCTTATTTAATGCAAATAAATATGCCATCCATACTTCTGGCTCACTCTCTATTCTTATTTAATTCTCTCTTGCTCACTCTGATATCTATTTTGGGCACAATGTGAAATATATATTTAATCATAAAACCACTTAATCAGTAGACATTACTTTTATTATTTGTTTACAGTATTAAAAAATAAAACCAGGATCATTAAGATTGCTAACACCTCAAAAGAATTTCAAAGCTTTTAATTCTACGGTCAGACTCTTAAGAATTCTGTTTCAAGCTGTGATAAGTACAAATCATCCAGATTTCCTTAAACTATTACTGATTTTGCAAAAGATATAACTTAAGTGCAATAAACTTTTGGCAAGAAAACAAGGCAAGATTTCCTTGTGATTTAGAGAGGGAAAAAAATGACAACTAGTTTTTGATCAGTAAGCTGTTTACTGATGTGGGTGTAGGAGAGACTCTTTACCTATACATTCTGGAAACATATGAGATTAAAAAACAACCTTTCAATGAAATGGCTGTCACACAGACTGTGCTGCTGGCTAACACAAGATTCTTGTGGAGACAGTAAAATCCTGAACAGACTACACAAAACTCTGAAAGAATTAAGAAATAAAATGTAACTCCTATCCTACAATACTCACTACCCTTCAATTACAGTACAAATAGAAGCAAAAGGAAAAACATGGAAGGTTTCTAAATGTAAGCTCCTAAACTTAATGCCAACCTAGGGTTAGTGTTGAGTCTGCATGTAAGCTGACAGAGTACCTTGCACCTCTCAGGAGGTTCAGAGATCAGCTCTGGTTCCCAGATCCCTCGTTTCTCACCTCTGTTTCCTTTGACCTCACCCACCTCGGTTAACTCTGTTCAATCAGAACACTGGGGTGTCATATCTGTATGATGAGATGTACACAAACCCTAAGAGTAAGCTTTTCTAAACTTGTCTTTTCCTTGGGATACACGAATCACACCTTCATCCCTCATTTGGCTGCCTTGGATCTTTTCACAACCACACCAGCTCTGGGACCTGTGTATCCTTCAATTAGCTCCCAATTGAGAGTTACAGCTAACTGCGCTGAAGAGTGAATGGTGGTGTCTGGTTCACAGTTTGTTAATCAACACAACAGAAAGCACTGGGGAAACATAGTGCACTTCTTCCCTTGTGTTCAGCATATCTCACTGATCAATAGTTTCCTTTCTACCTTTTGTCAGGGTTCATGCTTATTACAAAATTCAAGACTGAAGTCCATTTATTTGCTGCTTTTAAAAGGCACACCTTAAAAATAATAGCACATGAAGCTGGAGATGAAACGTTGAAAAAGGTTCCCCATAAAAACACTAGCCAAAAGAAAGCTGGAGTATCTATCTACACCACTATGAACGTGAAGTTAGGAAGGATTCCTAGAAATAAGGAAAACGTTTCATAAGAATAAAGGGTCGATGTATCCAGAAGATATTTTTTTAAATCTAAATTTATAGCATCCTTTAATAACATAGCTCCAAAATATATAAAGGAAAATCTGACAGAACTCAGGAGAAATAGGCAATTCCATGCTCACAGTGGGAGAATTAAACTCACCTCAATAACTGATAAAACAAGCAGATAAACATCAAGAGGGATATAGAAGATTTTGAAAACATGATGAACAAACTTGACCTAATTAAGAAATATACAATACTGCAGTAAATAACTACATAATACATTCTTTCCAGTTACATGTATGCTATACTAAAGCAAGAATCAACAAACTTCAAGGGACAGAAATTGTACACAACATATTCTAACCTACATGGATTTAACTAGAAATCGGTGACAAAAAGGTAGCTAGAAAATTAGTAAATGTTTGGAAGCTCACTAATACACTTGAAAATATTACCTAGTTCAAAAATTCCAATAAAATTAGAAAGTATTTTGACAAAAGAAAGTGAAAATCTACTAATATTAAAATTTGAGGGCTGCAAACTAAAGCTGTGCTTAGAGGTAAATTTACAGTTTAAACATTTTTTTAAAGGCTACAGAGAATACATGGGAAATCTCTATATCGTCCTCGTAATTTTGTTGTGAACTGCAAAAATATCCTAACAAAAAATAAAGTCTTACAAAAAGAAAAAGCTAAAAGTCAAGAATTTAAAATATATCTTATAATTAAAAAAAAAACCCAGCATATTAAACTAAAGTATGTAGAAGAATGGAAATAAGAAAAAAGTAGACATGAATGTAATAGAAAACTAACTTCTAAGCAGAAAAATCAACAAATACAAAGCTTGGTTCTTTGAAATCACCGTGAAATGTAAGGGAAAAAACAAAAACAAAAAATGGGAAATGTACCATTAATTTGAATTAAAAGAGAATAGCACAAGAGATACCATGGGTATTATAAAGAGGATATAATAAACATTGTGCTGATAAATTTTTAAATTTTAAGGCAAATGACAAATGTCTTGAAAAATGACATACAAAGACTGACGTAAGACACAGAAGATCTGAATAATTCCATATTGAATTAAGAATTTGAATCCAGGGGAATTCCCTGGTGGTTCAGTGGTTAGGACTTGGCGCTCTCACTGCCAGGGTGCTGGGGTGCCAGGTTCAATCCCTGGTCGAGGAACTAAGAGCCTGCAAGTTGCATAGCGTGGCCCCCCAAAAATAAATAAATAAAAGAATTTGTATCCACAGAAAAGACTTTAGGCCAAAAGGGCTACACAAATAAATTGTAGAAAAGAAGTTTTACCAAACTCTTCCAGGAAATTTGAGTAAAGCATTATGATGTAAAAACCAGACAAAGACATTAAAAGAAAGAAAAATTATAAACCAAACTGTCTTAGGAACATGAAACAACATACCAATAAACTGAATCTAACAATATAAAAATGATAATACTCCACAATCAAACTTGGCTAGGCAAGTTCAAAATTCACAGGGCTGGCTGTTACAAAGGCTACGTTGGAACTCTTGTGCAGGAGCTGAGGCTATTACCCACAGGCAGAATTTCTTTTTCTTCAGGGAAGGCTTAGCTCCTAAGCCCTTCCAACTGACTGAACTGTGCCCACCCAGACTATCCAGGATAATCGTTCTTACTTAAAATCAACTGATTATGGACTTTAATCACATCTACAAAATACCTACACAACAACACCCAGATTACCTTTTGATTGAATAACTGTGGAATGTAGTCTGGTCAAGTTGACATGTAAAACTGACCACCACAAAATGGAAATATTTCCTATGTCTTTTTTGAGGCCTGCATAATTCTGATACCAAAAGCTGACAAAATAGTTCAAGAAAAGCAAATTACAGACCAATATTCTCATGAACAACAGAAACAAAAATTCTTGCCAAACATTAACAAATTACATACAATAATACATTAAAAAAGAAGATACTATATCATGACCAAGTGGAGTTTATTCCAGGAATGTAGGGTTAACCTTCAAATACCAATCACTATAATTCACATTAAAAGAATAAAGGTGAATAATTATATGATTATCTGAAGAGATGTAGAAAAAATATTTGTCCAAATTCAACACCTATTCTTGATTTAAAAAAAAAAAGTAAAACTCTTGGCAATTGAGGAATTAAAGGAAAAGTTTTCAATCTGATAACAGATATCTACCTAAAAAATCACAGTTCAGATCATTCACAATGAAAAAATATTGAAAGATTTTGCCCTAAGAGTACAAGAATGTCTTATCACTTCTATTCCATGGTGTACTGGAAACTCTAGCCAAAACAATAAGTCTAGAAAGGAAAATAAATATTGGAAATGAAGAAGTAAAACTGTCATTATTTACAGCTGACATGATTGTTTATGTACAAAATCCTACAGAATTTTTAAAAGCACCACCACCAACTCCAGGAAATGCAAAATGAATTCACAAATAAATCAACTGTATTTCTATAAACTAGCAACAAGCAGTTGAAAACGGTATTAAAAACAGTACAATAATGTCATGAAAAAAACATCAAATATTCAGGAATAAGTTAAACCAAAGAAGTGTAAGATATCTATACTAAAAATTACAAAACATTCCTAAAATTAAAGAAAACCTAAATAAGTAGAGAGATACCATATTCATAATTGCAGATTCAACATTGTTAAGACTCAGGCTCCTCAAATCAATCTATAGATAAAAGAAAATATTAATAAAAATTCCAGCAGGAAAAAACAACTTGAAAAGCCTTCTAAAATTAACACAGAAAAGAATCTAGAATGATCAAAACAAGCTTGAAAAAAAAAAGAAAAAAAAAAAACACCAAGCTTGACAAAGAAGTACAAAATTAGAAGACTTAAACTACTGGATTTCAAGTCTTACTAAAATGTATAATAACCAAGACTGCAGTATTGGTATAAGGATAGATAAACAGGTCGAAACTACTGGATTTCAAGTCTTACTAAAATGTATAATAACCAAGACTGCGGTATTGATATAAGGATAGATAAGCAGGTCGGTGGAACAAAATAAAGAATACAGACGCAGACGTCCTCAAATACAGTCAAATGATTTTTAACCAAGGCGCCAATTCAGTGCATAAAAGTGTTTTTAACAAATGTGGCTAGAATAACTGGAAAAAAATAAACCTCAACCATGTACTACTCTTCCATACACAAAAAATAATGCAAGATGCATCATCAATTTCTAAAAAGGTAGAATAGGGAAGTATCAATATCTTCACGCTCCTAAGGATAAAAAGATTCTTAGGATACAAAAACATGAACTACAAAAGAAACAAAAGAGTACATGTTAGACTTCATCAGAATTGAAACTTGATCTCCATTAAGGATGTAAAAAGGCAAGCCACAGACTGGAAGAAACTATTCACAAAGGAATAGTATTAAATATATATTAAAATAAATATCTCCAATGGGGATTTGAGGGAGGGGGTGGGGAAGGGATCAACACACCACAGAAACCTCAAAATGACAAAGTCATTGTTCAGTGAGAGAGGCTGAGATGCTTTCTACACACTTTCCCTGACATCTCTACACAATGAAATGCAAGGGTCAGTGGTACTGAGACAAGCAAAGGCAGTTCCACTCTTTGCTTCTATAAAAGCAAGTGACCCAACCCTATTATGCCCTGGTCTCAGGCTTGCTTTGTTCTCAATATCCAGATGCAGCAGCTTGTTCTTTTGCGCTCCCCCCTCTGGAAAGAAATGACTGCGTACACCTCCTCCACATTTTCTTTTTCTTGGGCATTTTCACTTCATAAAGCTGCAGTCCATGTGTTTTGTGTGTGGTGAGGAGGGAATGACACGTTCCATGGTGGTCCCCGCCACTGCCAGCATTGGTGGCTCAAGTAGCCTCAGGATTAGCCCTTTGTGTCCATGAAAGGATATGAAAAGTCAGTTGTTTAAGCTCAGCCAAGCTGCTGATTTTTTTTTTTTTCCCTGAATGAGGGGTGTGTGGGGAAAAAGGTTTTGCAATTCAATTTTCCTCAATAAATTACAGCATTTTGCTGAGGGCAGCTGTGTGCAAGTTCACATTCTCAGAGCAGTCCCAAACTTTTTAAAACAAAATTAAAATGCCTAAACCTGAATTCCACATCTTACCTTCATCTTTACTTATTTTACTAATAGGAAGACTTCTTGGAAGTGATGATTTTAATGACAAGCATTGTAGATAATTAAGATTCCTTACTCAGTGTTATCTGGGACTCTGGCAAATCGTATGAAAACTACATTAATTTGAAATATTTCGTGCTCAATGGTCTATCTTGAAAATAATTGATTTTTATTCTGTGAGTCTACATGGGAAAATGTCCATTAAAATCTTCAGGGATTACAAACCTAGAATCTCTGTAATACAAACTCACGAGGCGATATTTATGAGCCTGGAAACTGTCTGTGACAATAATTTTAATGCAACATAATGCCATCATCAGACTATTTCTCCTACTTAAAAATACATGTGGTGTTTATTTATTTTAAAATTTTTATGTATTTATTGATTTGGCTGCACAGGGTCTTAGTTGCGGCACACAGGATCATCGATCTTCGTTGCGGCATGTGGGATCTTTTAGTTGTGGCATGCAAACTCTTAGTTGAGGCATGTGGGATCTAGTTCCCTGACCAGAGATCGAACCCATGCCCCCTGCACTTGGAGGATGGAGTCCTAGCCACTGGACCACCAGGAGAGTCCCTACATGTGGTATTTAAAAAATAACCACCCATTATTTAGTGCTCAACATGCACTTAGATGTTATGCAAAGAATTTTATTAAAACGACTTCATTTTGTTTTCCCAACAACCCTTACAGAATTTGGTATTATTTTATTTTACAGATAAGGAGGTGTGGCTTTGTGGGGCAGAGACAGTAAGAGGGAGAGCTAGGACTCAAGCTTGGAAAGGGAGACTGGGGGCGTCCCCACTCTACCACACTTTAAAGCTGCTGACGTCATAAATGATTATCGCGTGGAATCACACTACATAATTTTTTTTTAATGCTTCCTTCCTTCTTCCTTTGGAATTGCAAACAGCTCCACTTTGGCCAGCAACTATAATGTGACTGGACAGGCAACTTATCTGGTAGCTGCAAGAGTCAGTGTACATGATGGTGTACAAACTCGTGAGCGCCCCTCTGTTGGGATGTGGTCTCTGAATGACATTGCCTGTGGGAATGGACTGTCCTGCAGTGTGGACCACGACTCAGGATCCAGGGTTTTCATCAGCCATACTTGGCATCACTATTACAAAATATTAAATGAATTATCTGATATCTCATTTACGGGAATGACAAGGAATTAGATGAGGAAAAGTATATGGAATAAACACTTTAGAAGTAGTAAAAATAAAAATGAACATGATCAAGTATCTTCCAAGGTTTATCAAATATACCAAGGATAAGCAGAATCATCAAAAATGAGTTCGAACACATTTGGCACCAACTATGTCCTTTAAAACAGAACTGAACAAACAACACCTTCAAGCCTCTTCCTGATTCCACTCTCAGTTGACGACAGAGAGAAAAGACTGGTTGCTACTGGGAACACGGCTTCAGCAGCCCCTCCTGCCCCACCATCCACAGCAGCCTGTACCTCTCATCTGGGATCAAAGGTCGCTTTCTAGAAGCCACGCCCACCTGGACCAGGGTCCCTCACTACCTCCAGCCCCACACCCAGTCTGCCTTTCAGGATTTGCGCCAGGGCGCTGCCACAGTTAGGATTCCAAAGGCGGCAAGGGGTGGATCTCTGTGTGTCTCCCTCCCCTTGGGGGCCTGGAGGGGAGGATTCCGGCCTGACTCAGCCCTGCACTTCAGGGCGTCAACGCTAATCCCTGTTTGTGGAGGGGAAGGAGCGACAGAGGAAAATATTACCCACCACACACCCCCAACCCCCAAACTAAACACCCAACCAGCAACGCCTCCGCAGACCCTACGTTCCGGATGGGCCTCTCTCTGGTTTTACTCAAACTCCTTCCAGGAGTAGCCTGCCTTCCCTTCAGCTTCCTCCGCGCCTCCTCCATTCTCAGCCCTTTGCAATCTGGCCCCTCCCATCTGAAACCTGCTTCTTAGGTCACCAGAAGCCTCCTGATTTCTAAATCAACCGACAACTTTCCAGGGACTTACCTTCTCCTTTGCACTTAACAGACTTGTCCTTCCTTGGTCCCCCAACCTATTTCCTCCTCTCTTCCTTGTGTGTCTCCTCTGCTGCCCTCCTCTCTCTGCTTCTCTCTGAATATAAAGGCTTCCATAAGGATCTCTGCTCCCGAAATGCTTCACTCTCTCTCTGGGCAATCTTATCCATTTTTACAGATTCAGCTTTTACCTGCTCAGTGAAGAATACACAGGTGCCATACTCATCCCAGGTCTCTCTTTCAAACACCAGACTCTTACGTCCAATGACCTGCAGGACACCTCCCCCTGGAGGTCCCAAACTTCAAGATAACTGAACTAAAAGTGGCACAGCTGGGACTGGGAATCAGTGAGGCCAGAACTTTCTCTCCTCACACGACTGCGCGTGTCTCATCTGAAATCAGGTAGCATCTATCCCCGTCCCTCTATACGTCATACAAAAACACGTGACGGATTCTGATCATGATGGTTAACTAACCAGGGGCTCAGCACATGGTGGGCCGGCCA
Organism: Mesoplodon mirus; assembly: GCF_964341445.2. NCBI lineage: Eukaryota > Metazoa > Chordata > Mammalia > Artiodactyla > Ziphiidae > Mesoplodon > Mesoplodon mirus. The sequence continues at coordinate 64,298,266 of NC_138993.1, read as the reverse complement.
GCTTTGGAAACCTAACCTTGGCCTTGCTTGTAGTAGCAAAGAAACAGAACCTTTCTCACAAAATCTCAATGTAATTAATAATCACTGTCAAAACGTGACACCGTTATAGTGAAAGACTGTTTCTGGGGATAAATCACGTGGCTCAACCCAGCAGGACATATTTATAAAATAAGTTTGCAGAAGAGAAAAAAAAAATCAGACATATCCCATCAAACATCTTTGCAGTAAAAGCAATCTGCCCCTGAGTCACAGCTTAGCTCACGCTGGTAAACAGTGGAAGCCTTTGCCCATAGGCTCTGCTGTTTGCAGTGAGATATTCATTGCTGCAAGTCTCTGTGCAGCTTCTGATAAATACATTTCATTTCCAAAATTAATTAATTAATGAAGAAAGTCCCCACAGCCTGAATCACTTTAAAGGAGACAAAATTCAGCGACAGAAAAAATATCCCACATGAGCAGCAATACTGAATGAGAGGATGAGAGATGAGATGACCCAGCATTATTCTTTAGAACCTCAAGCTCACAGACAAAACAAAGGCTGGATACAAGATATTCCTGTGGGTATTTCTGTCTTTTTTTTAAAAAAGACACCTTAAGACAGAGCAATCAACGTGTGAAAAGAAAAGCTGTCTACAAAAACAAAAAAGACACTTTCTGAGATGACTCTGATCCCTTACTCAAATTATTGGCTTAAAGGTACTTGCTCTTTGGGCCTCCCTGGTGGCGCAGTGGTTGAGAGTCCGCCTGCCGATGCAGGGGATACGGGTTCGTGCCCCGGTCTGGGGGGATCCCATATGCCGCGGAGCGGCTGGGCCCGTGAGCCATGGCCGCTGGGCCTGCGCGTCCGGAGCCTGTGCTCCGCAGCGGGAGAGGCCACAGCAGTGAGAGGCCCGCATACCGCAAAAAGGAAAAAAAAAAAAAAAAAAAAAAAAAAAAAGGTACTTGCTCTTAAAGGCTTTGTGTCTTCCATAACCGGTCTCTATTGTCCTTGTTAAAGTATTATTTTCACCTTATTATTACTATTCTTTTCTTTGTAAGTAACCACACCTGGCTTTATCCAAAAAAAAACTGGTGCAGTAAATATCTGTCCTTTGTGGTAATCCGATGCATAATTTAGTTAATCTAGGCTACCATGAGAGGTGATTCTCTGTTGTGAAATGTGCTCACAGTAAAGGGAATCCACGCCAGATACATGAACGGCAGCGGGAGAACCACTTACCAAGCATGTCGCTGCTTCGAACCAACCTCGACCGTGACTGTGTAGCCACTCCTACAGCAGGTGTCACTCATGTTAACTCAGCCTCCCGACCACAACCACACCTTTCTCTTACAAACGTGGGCTTTTACTTAATTAAGATAACACCGTCAGGCTGAAAGGCCCATCTCAGCCCCTGTGAAAAGGCCCTGAAAAACAGGCACTTTGCTTTGCACTGTGAGAACTCTGACATGACTGTCACGTTACCTGGTTGAAATCAAGAAATGTCAGGGGCAGCAAGTCACCCATATGCCCAATGTCTTTGGAGAAACGATTCAAAATTCTTCCTGCAAGAACAGGATATGAGAAATTTCTCATTTCCCCAGACAGGCCCTTTAAGAGAAACAACTCACAAACAAATCAAAACAATATTTTAAAAGTATATGTATGTAATATATTACAGATTCATATGAAATAAGCCAATATCAGTGGTAAAGAAAGAGAAAACAGAATGATATCTAAAGAGAAACAAAAATGCCACCAAATGGCAGTGGGTGGGAGAGCTGAAACTGAAACCTGGTTTTTATTATAAAAGACTGGGGGGAGGGGCTTCCCTGGTGGTGCAGTGGTTAAGAATCCGCCTGCCAATGCAGGGGACGTGGGTCCGAGCCCTGGTCTGGGAAGATCCCACATGCCACAGAGCAACTAAGCCCATGCACCACAACTACCGAGCCTGTGCTCTAGAGCCCGCGCGCCACAACTACTGAGCCCGTGTGCCACAACTACTGAGCCCACGTGCCACAACTACTGAAGCCTATATGCCTAGAGCCCATGCTCCGCAACAAGAGAAACTACCACATTGAGAATCCCGCGCACCGCAACGAAGAGTAGCCCCCGCTCACTGCAACCAGAGAAAGCCCGCGTGCAGCAATGAAGACCCAACGCAGCTAAAAATAAAATAAATAAATTTATTTAAAAAAAAAAGAATAGGGAGAAAATCATGTGGCAATAACGGGAAGGGCTGGTGGATTTGAGAATGTTCCCTCCTTTTAGATCCATCCCATCTAAGACTCATTCCAAGTGCTAAGTCAGCAAATAAGCAGTTGCACAATACCTAAATTAATCCTAATTGTCACACTAATTTTGCTTTAGTTATCAAAAGTGATTTTGCTAAGTGATACTTTTTAAATAAACATAATTATAACTTCTCTGTAATTTTTTCCCTCCAGATGGTTCACAGGACCTCACGTTTTGGGAAATTGTAGATTCCTGCCATTTCTAAGTTGCGAGTTTACTACTGGGGTAATAAGTTGTTATTTTCAGAGGTGCTCTGGGTGTGACAAACACAGACTCATGCTTAAGCATCCAAGAAGACCAGAGGGATGGAAGCAGGAAAACAGAGATATTACTTAGTGACTAAAGATGATCATTAATTTTATTTCCCTTCTCAGAATCCACGAAAACAGTATATCCTAAAGGCTGCAGGATTGGAAGATGAGAAATAATTTCTAATAAATATCTAATGTGAACTAAAAATGCCGCCTGCCATATCAAGTAAACAAAGGATACTGCAGCCATCAGGCACTGCAGCTAACCCTGCGATGGTGCACCCTGAGGAAACTCAGGATGAGAAAACACAGGATACTGGCCCCAGATAGCTGAGGTGCACATCAAAGGAATGATTTCAGTGAGCCTAGACTGTTGCATCTTCCCATACATAGAAAAGCAGTAAATTCCCTAACTTGAGATATCTGGTTTTCTTTTATTAACAGTAATCTTTTGATATGCTGACTACCTGTTCTTTGTTGCAAAAATTCCTATGTATCCTGGCTCCCCACCCTGCCTTGCCTCTTTGGAACAGTGTCTCAGAGCTATCTCAGAGGCGTGTCCCGGGCTTAAGTCCTCAGTTTTGTCCACAGAATAAAGCATAACTCTCAACTTTTAGGTTGTACTTTTTTTTTTTCAGTCGACAATAGTCGTTTTATGATTAAATTTAAAGAAATTGAAGACACACACACACACACACAAACATATAGCCTATTTTGGGGTAGCAACTCTTGAGAAATGTTATCTAGGCCCTTGAACTTCTTTCATAATTGAGGCTCCAGGAAGCCAGCCTGCAGGTGAGATGTGGGACCTCTAGGTGCTCTTCCTGACCTCTGTCAGAGGTGACTTTCTCCTGAGACCCTTCACACCAAGCCACAGCTGGACACTGAATGAGCAGAGGTTGGGCGCTGGGTTTCCGCTGCCGGGATGAGCCAGCTCTGCTGTCCTCCACGGGGCGCCTGGCTCACCGGAAGCACAGAGTGCACCCAAGCCGGGAGCTGCAGACATTGGAGGCTTTCGCCCTTGGCCAGGCCAGGCCGTTACAGGCTGGGCCTCAATTCTCCTGTCTCAGACTTAGGAAATCCAGACTCCAGAAACCGTCTTTTAGTGACATGTTTGGAGGACCAGGGACAAATTTTCGGAGCCTCTAGGAATGCTTGCTTTAGAAGGTGATTCTCAGGATTAAATGGGCTCATGCAGTGAAGAACCCAGTCACAATGCCCGGTGAGTTAACGGGTGGTCAACCACCAAGGTGAGATAATGACTATTCCCCCAGGTTCTGCAGCATCATGTCACCTGGGAAAGTCTACCAGACACCGTAGGAATGTCCACCTGTTAAAATGCACTTGCTGATTCAGGAGTGTTGGGGGGAGCTAGAGAGTCTGCATTTCTTCCCAGTGGTCAGGTGACCCCCCCCCCTTTCTGCTATTTCCCAGATCACACTTCGAGGGGCAAGAAGATGGGAATCATTTAATCAATTCTGCTTTAAAAATATTAAAATCAGATGGACAATTTTTCCACATATTCTTATGGATTTTGCGGTCTCCCAGTCATTTTTTAACTTCCCAAAGTAGCAATATAGAAATAAGGAAAATAGACGTCACAAAAGACATAGTTTAAATGCTTGTGATTTCTTTGATGGAAAAATGCAACTTTTTAACATAGCAGGATTCAGAAACACTGCAAGTATGATTTGTCTTAGAAAGTGTTGAAAGCAGTACAGGAATTTTTTAAGATGAAAAGGCTACTCAGGGATGAACAGTAAGTGAAAACTACCCCTTTACCTTTTACCAGATGTGCAAGTCTTAAGGTCTGAGAGACCGAGGGTTGGCAAATAGTGTAAAATACAAGGAAAACAAAAACAATGAGAAAAACTATCTCCTCACATACAATGACCACAAAAATGGAACCGAATGTCAAAGCAGGTCAAAAAACTAAAGTCTTGTTCACCAATGAGCTGAGTGTAGAAAATGTGAAATCAGAAAGTTCAGTAGCTACTTCCTTGCACTAAGAAACATTAAGAGAATGAACGGTATTTGCAGAGTATTTCATCGGGCTTAGGGATAGACTGTTGTAAACAGAGCTGGGATTTCAGTTCATGGCCTCATAGTGTTAAAGTTTTCTCAAAAGTCTCCAAATGAAATCCTTACGATGAATTCCCTTCACACACATGCCAGGACTCTTCATCCAAAGGACATGTGCTCCCTGCTGGAGTATCTCCAGGGAGGTAGAGGGAAGGGGGTTCACATGAACACCGGGAACCCAATCCATTTTCAGTCTGTTCTGTTAGACAGGGATTTCTCACATCAAACCGAATCTTGCCTTCCTGGAACATCCAACCTCTGCCGCTTCTTCTGCCCTTATAACCACACAAAATGAACCTAATCTCTCTTGATATGGCAGCCTTTCAAATATTTGAATGAAGTGAATCATATCCTTTCCAGCAACTACTCCTTGGTGCCTCAATGATCCTTCATAAGGCTCAGGGTCCTATCTTGGCCGCTGCCTCTTGACCAGACTCAGATGGCCAGTCTCAGTTTAATGCCTTGTGCTCAGGATTAAAATCAGTGCCCCAGGTACTGGGGTAAATTGGTATCACCACCTCCCCTATCCTGCATAGGATATAGTGAATCATGAAGCCAACAATAACAGTAAATTCTGGAGGCCAGATCACATTTTGGACACAAAATGTGAATCCAATGTGAATCCAATCCATTTTACACAAAATGTGTAAAATGAAAATCCACATCGCTCTGCAAAGGCAGATTTGGGGGAATAGCTGAGCAATATGTATAAACAACTCTAGGAGTGCATCCCTTCTGACCCCAAAATTCCATTTCTAGGAACATATCCCCAAGAGTTAATAAGTTCATCAGAAGGTTGAATGTGGCATATTTGTCAAGTCAGAAGTAGAAAAAACCCAAACGAGTCTGAAACAAGTCTATAACGTATTACGTACAATTTTAATTTTACTGTGATTGCGCCCCTCCTACCATCTCATTGCAGCTTCTCCTCTGTCTTTGGATGTGGGGTATCTTTTTTGGTGAGTTCCAGTGTCTTCCTGTCGATTGTTCAGTAGTTAGTTGTGATTACGGTGCTCTCACAAGAGGTAGTAAGTGCACGGCCTTCTACTCTGCCATCTTGAACCACGCTCATTACCTTTTTAGGTAAACCTCAAAGTATAGGCACATGTCAGAGCACTGTGATCCCAGAAATGGATGGGAAATGAAAGAAAGAAACACACAGCCTGTCTCGTGTAGACATTCTTTGTAAGAAGTTCCTTCCGAGGGGACAACCTAGCTCAACACTATGTGACACAGGCAACGTTTTAGCAACTCTTCAACAACATTGAAACACATTTGTATCGAATGTAGGGTGTTTCATACACCACACAAAAAAAGGATTCCTAAATCATTCTGCAAAGTGAACGTTCATTTATCTTTCCACACACACATAAATTGGAATAAAAGCTTATATGATCTTATATTCAGATTTTCTCTGGTAGGAAAAAAAAATCAGTAAAGCTTTTTGTACAAGATGGATCAACATGCACAGTGATTTTCTCCCAAGAATCTTCTCCAATTTCAAATATCAAATGTAATCAGGCACTAAATGCATTAACAAGATATATATGCTGAGAAACTTGGTGTCCGACTTACCTATTGGATTTCTATCAAAGAACAATACCGGAGCTCTCAAAATGGACTCCAACATTTTGTTGTGCCAAATTTGTGAAGAATTAACAAGAACGCAGAATATCATCAGAGATCTTGTGATGCCGAAAAGGACAGTACCTACAGTTAGAACTGAAATAAAGAAACGTCATTCAGCACAAGATCTCTGCCTTTCCTTCCATGATGCTAAAGCATGGCAGGCAGTTTATAAAGATATTATGTATTTTATTCTATAAATATAATTTATATATAAATTCATAAATAGAATATAGAATAAATTTATATATATAATGGATTACTTAAGAGTTTAATACATTCACATGATACATTTAAGGAAGAATATAAAAATCACTATGTTCCTCTCATTAAACAGAAACCACATGGGAAAAAAAATCATGTATAAACCACAATTTCATTCTATGCTTTTCTAATTCAATTACAACTTCTAATAAAAACTCAGAAGAAAGAAAATTATAAAAAGTAGTTAATCTTCCTTTTTCCATATTTCAAATCTTACTAATTAAAACATGTCCCATAATCTAAAATTGAGGAATGCTTTGGTACCATCATGAATTAACAGGGAACAGGAGAAATGATTCACCATTTCCTTGTAAATGGTAAATTTACATCGAAATTTAATTCCACGTAAAGTAGTTAATTCCAGGCCCAAGTAGCTTTAAAGAGTATGAAAACATCATATTAAGTTGCAAGCAGAAAATCTCTTAAATAATTGAATTGCAAGAAAATACAGATTATATTTTTTTTCTTTTTTTTTTTTGCGGTACGCGGGCCTCTCACTGCTGTGGCCTCTCCCGTTGCGGAGCACAGGCTCCAGACACGCAGGCCCAGCGGCCATGGCTCACGGGCCCAGCCGCTCCACGGCATGTGGGATCTTCCCGGACTGGGGCACGAACCCGTGTCCCCTGCATCGGCAGGCGGACTCTCAACCACTGCGCCACTAGGGAAGCCCCTACAGATTATATTTTAACATGACATAATTAATCTAAATGAGCAACTAATCTCTAAGTGTTTTACAGAAATGCAAAGCATTTGGAAATGAACATAATCACTTAAACTTATATTTTATTAACAACATAAATGAGTACCTGCTATGCATATAAAAATTAAAATAGCCCTTACATCTCTTGAACTGACAGTGCTAAATAGAGTGGACATAACTTCTATAATAAATATTCCATCAAGTACTTCTTTTCTCCCCTCCAGCTGACACATCGCTTATTTCAACTCTGAAAGCTGCTCAAATTCCTGAATTCCATCAACATGCATTTGCCTTAGCCCATCATCCTATGTGAATGTATAACAGATTCCCTTTCTTCTTCCTTTAAGTTCCCATAGTCCACCAATTCAGAAGGTAAACAACTAATGGATTTAGGTTTCTTAGCAAGAGATCAACACAATAAACACCAAATTTCAATGAGTGGGTTCTTACAAAGATATCACACTCTATCTCTGCAGAAAGCTTATATGAGGGTTTCCCATGGGAATATTTAATATTTTAGATGAGTATTTCCTCTAAAAAGTATGTAACACTACATATATTCTAAGCACTCTTTTGAAAGCAGAGAGCCGTGTTAATATTAGCCTAGCAAGCCAGATGCTAAATTAATCACAGTTGCAGACACGATAACATTGTAATTTCAAGGTAAGAAAGAGAAGCAATCCTAATTCCCCGACACTGGATTTCTCCCTGCTTAGCTTCCCTCTTAAGTAATTAGTGAAGCCCAAGAGATGAGCAGTATGGCGAAAGGGGGCTTTGCATACCTGTGAGGAAATAATGCTTTTATTTGGGGGCCCTTGCTGCCAAAGGATTCATCTAAGTTCAATAACAGCCAGATTTTATTCAGACAGAATTGGAACAATCTGAATCACACAGTGGGGATCTGTTTCTAATCCTCTTGCCCATCCATCTAATGAGGTAAGATTTAGCTAAAGCAACCTATTAGAATAGACAATAGCCACATACTTCTAGTGGCTGATTTTCTGAATGTGCAATCCTGGTTTAACTTCCAAAATCCAGTACAGAGCAAATTAAGAGTCTTCATTCAACCTCTTTGTTCTAGTAGATTTTAAAAATAATCATTCTAATTAATTCACAGAGTAAATGCGACTCAGACTCTTAACCCGCTACGACATTACTGAATGACTCCTGGAAGCCCTCGTTGCTCACACAGGCTCACTGTAAGCACCTCAGACTCTTGTATAATAGACCAGATTACCCGATTTTACCTGAATACACTGTAAAGTAGCAGTCAGGATCAGGCACCACAAGTAAGCTTCCTTTTCCATATACACCACGGTGTACAGTGTACGCTGTCCATTCGCCCTATGGAACAGGGAAGAAACAAATATTGTGGTATTGGGCTTCCCTGGTGGCGCAGTGGTTGAGAGTCCGCCTGCCGATGCAGGGGACACGGGTTCGTGCCCCAGTCCGGGAAGATCCCACATGCCGCGGAGCGGCTGGGCCCGTGAGCCGTGGCCGCTGAGCCTGTGCGTCCAGAGCCTGTGCTCCACAACGGGAGAGGCCACAACAGTGAGAGGTCCGCGTACCGCAAAAGAGAAAAAAAAAAAAAAAAATATATATATATATATATAGTGGTATGGACAGAATTCAGATAAATAACAACCCAAAAAAACCCTCAATTTGGAAGATGTGTTTTATGCTGGAAAATGGTTCCCAGCTCACAAGGCCCTGTGTCCATCTACCTTATAAAGACTCAGTTTGAATCATGAGAGCAGGGGAAACTACGTGAGGATCAGAAGAGGGAGCTGAACAAGCCCCATCTCTCCCCCTGACTCTGTGGGAAACTGCGGCTTCTTCTTGATTTTACAGCACTTTGGGTCAGACCAGGAATCACTCACCAGTATGAAAGCCACCAGTCCTGAAGGACGTAGGCAACGTGGAGCAGGAAACAACAATCACTCAAACACTGACATTACTGACCCCCTCAAAACCCCACTCATCACTAGAATGGGTGATGAAAAGGCTCCAGAGAACGGAGACAGTCCTTCCAGCTCAGGTCAGTGGCTAAGCCCCACATCCCAGATAACCACAGGTCGGGAAGGGCATGTGACATTTTAAAATCTCTAAAAGGCTTCCTTTCTCTCCTGAAAGCTCTCTATCATGCACATGTGATACCAGAAAGCCTCACTTGTTTTGATCCCCACAGATGACGCATTTCAATGAAAATCCAAGTGGACTGCAAAATGCAGTAGTAATGGTATAAATGTCAGGATTTTTTGAAGGAAAAACGCTTGACAGGTTCTGTGACGGTCAGTTTTCTGTGTCAGCTTGGCCAGGCCAGTCTCCAGTGATTCAACCAAACGCTCGGCTAGATACTGCTGTGAAGGTCTTTTGTAGACGTGGTTCACATCCACAGTCAGTCAACTTAAGTAAAGGAGATCGCCCTCAACAACGTGGTGGGCCTCATCCAGTCAGTCAAAGGCCTGAACAGGAAAACCTGAGGATTCTTGGAAAGGGAAAACATTCTGCCTCAAGACTGCAGGGTCAGCGGCCTGAATCAGCCCGCAGGCCTGCCTTACTGATTTCATATTCACCCAGCTAGATCCCACAGTCGCATGAGCCAATTCTTTGAAATAAATCTCTTAATATACATATTAAAAATAATAATAAAATAAATACAGTATAAATAGTACATATATATCCAGTTCAGGGCACAAACCAAAATAAATGTCCTTACTTACCTGAGCTGTGATGTTTACTAGAAGAAGGAAAATGATAAGCCAGTGGGCACTGGCTGTGAAGTAATTCATGTAGGTCTTAAAGTGAACTCTTCCCTCCGAAGAGCTCTGCAGTGGTCGTGTAACCTGTGTGTTCTCAGTCTGCGAGGCAAAAATGACAGTGAGAGACAACATTTTAAATAACGAACCCCCGAATTTTAGAAGTTCAACAGTTCGCTCCATTGCAAAGCTGTGGAGAAACAGACACATCTCGTACGCTGGAAGGAGTGCAAGATGGTCCACCTCCTACAGAGAAGGATGTGGAACTATCTAGCAAAGCCATGTATGCCTTCACCCTTGGACCCAGCCATCCTATTCCTAGGAATCCATTAGAAACAAGGAAACATCATTTGCACAAAGTTATTCACTGTTGGGTGGCTTTGCTTTAAATCGATCATGAGCCTCAGCACACACACAACATACCTGATTCAAGTATAAATGCAGAAGCTTAAAATAATACACAAAATAATAATACACAAAATGATATGGAGCTAATGTATCCCTCTAGATTATTTGTGTCACTCAGTGATGGAAACATAAAACATACTTGGGGCTCAAAATACTAGCCAAATACAGTAAACTAAGTTCACACGGTGAGCTGGAGACATGTGAGTTTGGATAGCAGGGGAACAGCATATGATCAGAATCCACTTGGTTCCTGAATTTCAGAGAGGGATTCCTGAGTTTGGAATGTGAGGGACTAATCTAAATACTTACCAGAATCATCCAGGATCCTGGGTTTGGATAGTGAGGGTTTGGATATCGAGGAATACCTGTGTATGTTTTTAAGGGAGATCTAGTGCATTTCTGTCTGGAGGACTTAGAATGCATTCCAGAGTCACAGGAGCCAAGGATGTCCTGGGCTCTACGCTGGCCACTGGGATTGAAGGTGGATAAGATGTGGTTTGGGCTTGAATGGTAAGAAAGGAAGATGGGAACTGATTCCAAACTGTCTGTTGTGTGTCAGGTCCTTTGCACAGGCTACCTCTGGCCTATCACAGACCATCTGACAAGGGGGCAAAATAATACCATGAGTCACCTACAGTGCCAGTTAACACACAGGAAAGCAGCTGATTTAATTTGGGCCACAGCAGGACTCCATATAAGGAGGTCTTAACATCACGCCTCTAGATGCATAAAGGAACCCAGGAGCCAACACAGCAAGTAGGATGTAACTATGGTAAACTGAAGAGTCCTCCTACCAGTGTGAGCCACATACACCCAGAAATTCATAGCAGTCCACCCACTACTGATCTCCATAAGATTCTCCATCCTACGCCCAAGGGAGAACCCCATTCAGGGAGCAATTTAATTCTACCAATTCCATGGAAAAAGGCCTTGGAAACTTTGGATCTACTTTGGGACAAACAAAGATGTCATGAGCAGAGCAGACTGAAGGTCCATGAGTCCACCAAGAGCGGACAGACCAGGGCATTTGCAGGATGAGAAACTCACATCTTGGTCCTCTGGAGCGGCATCTTGCAACGAGGGTCTGGAAGACTGTTGAGACCAAACTGAAGACTCAGAGGTCTGATTCCTCAGAGTGGGAGTTCCTGGAACTGGAGATAGTTCAGCCTGCTCATTCACCGTCTTTAAAAGGATATCTTCAAAGTCTACCCCAGATTTCGGAAATGTAGCATAAGTCCCCTTTTGCACTATTTTGCCCTAAAATAAAGAATTTGAGAGGAATACATTTGCATTTGATAATACTAATCTATTCTAAATACTAATCAAGAAAAGTTAACTGGTCTTAAATTATGATTTTCCAAAGAAAATGATCCTTAGGTTTGGAATTCTGGTTGACAAATCTGCTTCAACTCGAAACAGAACTGAGCATTCTATCTCTGCCAAACCCTGTGTTAGGTACTGGGGGATATGAAAGAAATGTGTGCTCGTGTGTTAAAAATGGAGGCCATTGACATAACTACCGTGGGCACTTCGGGAATCAAAAAGCACAGAGGCTGGTGATATTATCAACACAGTCTGTTTAGACAACATGGAAATTGAAAGAAGCCTCATGTGACAAGCAGGATTTTAAAAAAGTCAGTTGGGAAGGATATTCCAGGAAAGAAACTTAAGACTGACCCAGAGGTGGGCACGAGCATATCTGCATAGGTAAGGGTCACTCATCAAATCTTCGCTGACCATTGTCATAGTATCATGTGCCCTGCTGAGACGAGCGATGTAGGAACCAGCCCTGGACGGAGGACCCACGAGCTGCGTCTTCATGGTCTTCACAACTGCCCCACAAACACAGGAAGTTCCCAACTGAAAATTCAATATTCCAGCTGATGAAATAGCTAATAAACAAGGAGGCCATGAGACCAGGGTGGCTCTAATGCCTTGGCAGCCTGTGCCAGCAAACCAAAACCTAAGCCAGAATCGATCACAACCCATCACAAGCAGCCAACCAGGCTTCCCCAAATCAGGCAACTGCTTAAGCTACAGCCAATCTAATCGTTTTCTTTGAACACGTGTGACATATCATTGCACAGTTTCCCTCCCTTACAAAGTTATATAAAATAATGTGCAGATGTTTTCACTATTTTCTGACCCCATGAAACAAGACTCAGCTGATTCACTCAGTGGCAAACAAAATATTGGGCAAAATCCCAGGATGAAAAACTAATTAAAGTAGGGTATGTCTGGTTAAGACAGGTCAGGTAAAGAAGGTGGCCCATGACCCCAGCTGGTACCCCTCTCATTCTATCCCCTGAGGTGGCCCACTAGAAGCCCAATGAAGCCTTCGGGCATTGTCTGACACTGCAGGATTAGAAAATTATTCATGATACGCTGTGTCTTGTTCCACTTGGGAGGCAAAATTCATACACCTTATTTGATGAAATTATCACTTCCCACTTAGTATCTGTAAGATGCACAAGGAAACAACTAATGGTACAAAGACAGCAATTTTACTAGGCAGCCAATCACTGATAATTCTGAGGGGACAAGAGGGCAGTCATCCCCTCTCTGCTGTGAGAGAGGGACCAGACAGACAGTAAGGATGGACCCCAACTCACCCAAGGGTGCTCACCAGTGGACAAATGGTTGTTCTGATAATAGTAAAATTGAGGGTAGTGTCCTCAAAGGAAGCAATAAGGGGACCTTAAAACATCTAGGGACTGGCTGAATAGGTTGTTCTCCTGCTCACTGCTTCATGCTCATAGTGGTACCAGTGCTGGGGTTTTTTACAGTAGTATCACCCCCTCTGTGCATGAAATCAACTGCTCTCAGGCTTGAGAGATCTGAGCCCCCCACTCCTGGAGGGGTAGAGAACAGTTGACCACGGAACTGCTTCTAGAGAGGTAGAGGTTCTGCAGTTTAACAGCCTACCTGGAGCAGAAATTCATTAGACCAGTCAGGAAGTTCACCAAGGGCCTATTGGAGCAGACGGTGCTTAAGGATGGAGGTGCTGAGGCACAGAGGCAAACAAGCCAAGGAGTGAAGCATCAAACCACCACCAAGTCTGAGAAGTTCTCACTAATCTCCAATCCACCCCTAACCATGCTAGGAGCTGTGGGTCGAATGGTGCCCCCCTCCAAAAAAAAGACACGTTCAAGCTATAAACATGACACCTGTAAAGGTGACCTTATTTGGAAACAGGGTCTTTGCAGATGTCATCAAGTTAAGATGAAGTCACATTGAGTAGGGTGGCCCTAAATCCAATATGACTGATGTCCTTATGAGAAGAGACTCAGACAGACACGGGACAATGGCCACGTGACATCAGAGGCAGAGACTACAGTCCTGCAGCTGGAAGCCAAGGAACCACAAGGAAGGCCGGTGAACCCCAGAAGCTGGAAGGGAGGATTCTCCCCTAGAGCCTTCAGGGAGCACACGGCCCTGCCAGCACCTTGATTTGGGACCTGTAGCCTCCAGAACAGTGAGATGATAAATTTCTGTTGCTTTAAGCCACCCAGTTTGCAGTATTTTGTTATGGCAGCTCCAGAAACTGACACACTAGCCTGAGCCCACACTTCTGTCTTCTCAACTGTACTAAGACTTCTAACTGCTTTGGCTGTCGCCCCTCCAGTGAACATCAGAGGAATCTTTTAAATCACATGTCAGACCACATCACTCCCCTGCTCTGGACCGTCCAGCGGCTTCCATCCCACTTCCTGGCCCGCGGCCCACTGCTCAGAGACCAGCGCCCTCCATGTCCCCCTGCTCACTCTCCTCAGACATGCTGGCCATCCTGCCATTCCTCCAACCTGCCAGCTCAGCTCCTTCCTTAGGACCCCCTCCCCCAGGTGCCTGGATGGCCTCACCTTCATGTCACTCAGGCCCGAGAGGCACCAGCTCCCCAGAGAGTCAGGATATCAGCCCCACCCCCTCTCTCTGTCATCACATGTGTCCCCATAAGAACAGAAGCCCCACGAAGGCAGGGCCTTGTCCTACCGCCGCACAGGCTCTCACAGGTGTGGGGCACAGAAAGGGGCCTGGGCAGTGAGACCAGCAACTGGCTACAGCAGCAGCGTGGGCGTCTCTGACTAGGGTGCTTGCCTCCCTTCTGGTGTTAATGGAAGGCGCTCTTCAGGCAAACCAAGCATGACAATCACGTGGATACAAACAGGTCTTAGTATCTCTAATTTCCAAATACTAATACGCTTTGACTTAAGTTGTGGAAAGGGAACACGAATAGTTCTAAATAAAATAGCATTGTTATCCTTAATACATTTCACTAGAACAGTGATAATTCAGTAACTCTGCGCAGCACTTTCATATACTTTAGGGTTTACGTGGCCTCGGGTGTAATAGTGACATTTCTACAGGTCTTCGGATTCATCCTCAAAGGCATGAATACCAGCTCTGAGAAGAAGGGGGCATAAAGCTGAGGGAGACGAGGCTGTTTACCCTGAACTCAAGGAGAGTGACCTGCTGGGAGGCGTGGGCTTCAACACACCTGAGTGCTAGCAAGTTCCACAGGCTTCTAGAAACTACTTCCATCTTTCAATACCAGAATCTGACTTGCAGCTTTTAGGTACTGCAACTGATGAGTCACTAGGGTTGTGATCTTTTCGTGCAAGGCTTGGCGAATACACCTACAAATGTAAAAGGTACAGCATGCAAAAGCACATTAATGGGCGTGCTCCAAACTGAAAACCTGTATTTGGAAACATAATGAGACAAAGACAAAACAGCAGTTAAAGATGTGCAGTTTAAATACCAGTATAAATAATACAAATTAAATACAAATATAAGCCAGTGATTCTGACTAGGCCTCAAATTCATCAGCAGCAAACTTGAATCTAGCTCTGCTAAAAAATTCTAAAAAGCAGTCCAGTGAAAGACGCACCAAGAGCTAAGGTTTTTTTCTTTCAAAAACTCAGCTTAACAATTATTTACATGTTTCATAATGAAAAACAATTGAGCAATACTGAGATTCCAAAACTTGACTGAACCAAAACACTATTTTATCACCTTGTGGGAATGGGAGAAGACGGATTTATGTCATATAAAAATGGGTACATTTTTCTTAGTTTTCTGATTATTTATGACATATAATGTACATACTAACAACAAAAAAATTAATAGATTCTTGGTAACCTTTGCCAGAGTGCATTTTCTAGACTCTTCTTCCCAGATAATACTAGACAGAAAATGAATGCTAGCGTGGCCTCCATCCGTCTCTACGACATTCCCAGTCCCATCCAGGAAGCAAATCCTTTTTCATTAGGACTGAACACCTTCCAAATATGAAAATGAAAGAACAGAATCCAAACAGCACAAATCACAGTGGAAATTATCCAACAGCTCAAAGACATAGCAAGTCTCTATAGCCAAGACCCCTGTGTGGTCAGGCCCCCGGAGATGGCTGTTCTCTTGCTCTCTGTCCATCCCCTGCTCGTCCAGTGCCTGCTTCACCTACACGCCAATCACACGACTGACCTTCCTACACACTTGCCCCAGGCCCCAGCTAATGACTGTTCTAGCTTTAGATCAGAACAGAACGCTCCACTATGGTTACCAGAGGGGCAGTGAGGGGTGTGCTCCTTCCCTGGTTCCCATGGTAACCGATGAGCCAGCCCGAGGTCAATTCCCCTGTAACTGGTCATCTTCCCTCTCCCCTGCCTCCCCGCCAGGAGCCCAGACTGCTGCCATGTCCACCATACACGGTGGGGTGTCCCTCCAGGACCTTGCTTCAGACATGGAAGCTCACATTGGCCATTGAACCATCTGTGTCTCTGTCGCTGACTCCGGGCTCGCTCTTAGGTCTAAGCTGGGCAAACACAGGCCTTGCAGGCTGCGGGGTGCAGCCCAACAAACACCCTCCGTATCCAACCTTGCGTGTGTGTTTACAGTAACCCCTCAGACTGCTCCATATTTTAAATGCAGACCCCTAGGGACTCAGCCCCAGGCCCATCCCACAAGGGACGACAACCCCTCCAGTGAGGCAAGTAGCTGGGTCCGGGGCCCCGGTGACCACGAGCAGGGCTCCAGGTGTGTATTCTGGGTGCCTGAGCCCCTCGCAGAGCAAATCTCAGGGACCTGGGCCACAGCTCAGCCTGCTGAGTGAGCCAGATGCAGAGTCTGGAGGCAGCAGGCTGCAGCTCAGTCCCTCTCACGAGCCTGACAGCGTCGGACAAGCTACTAAACCTCAGTGTCTTCATCTCAAAACAAGGCCAATGACAACTCACCACATGTTCTGAGAAATCAAACCACCAATCCGCTCAGTACACGTCAGCCCCTCCTGCACTCCTGCTAACCCACGAGCAGTCATGTGCTCTGGACTCAGGACAGAAAAGTCCTAAGGGGACATGCTGGACACTGGGTCTGTGATCAAAAGCAGGACTCCAGGGCTTCCCTGGTGGCGCAGTGGTTGAGAGTCCGCTTGCTGATGCAGGGGACGCAGGTTCGTGCCCCAGTCCGGGAAGATCCCACACACCGCGGAGCGGCTGGGCCCGTGAGCCATGGCCGCTGAGCCTGCACGTCCGGAGCCTGAGCTCCGCAACGGGAGAGGCCACAACAGTGAGAGGCCCGCGTACAGAAAAAAAAAAAAAAAAAAGCAGGACTCCAGGACGTAGACACATACACCATCGCTCCATTATGTCCAAAAGCGTTCATTCTTCCCTTCGACATGTGTTAGTTCAGCTTTTCGTACCTAAGTTTCTTAACTGAGTAAACCCGTCTTCAGTCTTAGTACTAAAGCTTTTCATGGAACTGTTTCTCCTTAATTCAAAATTAGCTGCCGACAGTCCCTGAAGGTGGATGTTAAGCAAATCTGAAGGGCTGCTATGTCCAAGATGGAGCAACCCAAAAATTCTAAAATATTTTCTTCCTAACATTCCATCACAGACGAGGTAATATAAATAATTACAATGAAGTGATCAGTTGATGACTTTAAATTTTTCCTAAATAATGCATTTTATCCAGATCTCTAGGAAATACTCTATTTCTCTAGTTTTTAGAATAAAGATTTCCAAGTCATGCCATAAAAATGATTGATTCAGCAACCAGTTGTTTACCTGTTATTCCTATATAAGGGCTGTGTTGATCCTATAATCCTATATATAATCCTATATAAGGGCTGTGTTAAGAGGGGACACACCCCGTAGTAGAGGGGATACAAATAAGACAGAGTCCCGCCTTCATTCCTTCAATCAGCAGAGGTTTGTTGAAGTGTCAGGCACTTGACCTACATCTGCAGGTCAGAAAAGCAGACACTACTCAGCACCGTGTACAGGAAGACACACTGAACAAGTACAGAAAATGCACTATCGGGCCGTGATGTGTGCTCTGAAGGAAAAGCAAGGGGGGCTGCGGTCTTAGATGGGGGTGACACGGGAGACTATCTGGGGCAACATCGCTAGAAGAAGGCACAGCAGGTCCAAGGGTCCTGGGACAGAACATGCTAGGCTAAGGAACCTTCATGCATTCACAGCTTATAGCAGGTGGGAAGGACTGATAAATGGTCAAGTGCAACCCACTGAGGGCTGCGGGAAGACAGAAGGGCACAGGCTCCCCCTGAAGGAACAGGAGGGAAAGGCAGGGGCTCTGGCACAGAGGGAGCCGTATCTACAGACAGACAGACAGGTGAGAGAAAGGGCCCGTCACAAAGCCAGCATGGCTGGAAGGCCGAGTGGGTGTGAGGACCAGCTGGAAAGGCTGATGGGGGCAGGTGGCAAAGAAGCTCATTCTCCGTTTGAGGACCTGGAGCTGCAGCCTGAACAGGAGGGGAGTCTGTGAAGGGCTGCAGCAGGGAGGGCGAACTGTGTGGGCAGCAGCGTGGGCACCTGACCAGGACAGACCCGAGAGCTGGTGACGCAGGAGCCGGGGGGTCTGGCCACGTGGGGCTCTCTGAACCAAAACGGGATCCACTGCTGGACACAGGTGAGACTGCATCAGTTCACCTAAGGCTCTAACCTTCCGTAGGTGAGAGAATCCACTTAAGGTTTACAACGTATAGTTGTAAAACTCACAAACCT
This sequence comes from Mesoplodon mirus, assembly GCF_964341445.2. Lineage (NCBI taxonomy): Eukaryota > Metazoa > Chordata > Mammalia > Artiodactyla > Ziphiidae > Mesoplodon > Mesoplodon mirus. The sequence goes on along the minus strand of NC_138993.1, from coordinate 64,279,886 downwards.
TAACAACCTTCAATATATATTCATGACTGAAGGAAACTGTCAACAGCAAGTAGAAATGCGACTGATACACTTTAATACAAAACACTCCCCATTACTAAGCTCTGACACGACCACCATCTTCCATAGCAAACTGTTCCATCCAATTTTCTAACTCGTTGAGAACATTCTCCAGGTGCTGCTGAGTGATTTCCTGAACTGCCTTCCTGCTCCTTGCCCTAAGTTTTCCCAAAAACTGTGGTTCTGATTAGCAAACAACAGTCTGAACAAGGCTGCTTCTATCAAGCGTCCATCCAAGGTCATTAAATCCAAAAGGTTGGAAAGGACTTTATAAACACCTCCTGTGCTGGAAAGAGAACCTGGGAGAGCCTTTGTGATAAGCACGCTGATCCGTGGCCATCAGAACACCGTCCTCTCTCCTCCCTGTGACGTGAATGCAATGGCCAGCGGAAACTGCTTGGAGTGATGGAGAACCTGAGCAGACACGCACAAGACGGAGGGACAGACATCTGTGAATGCAGGGCAGGGCACAGGGAACAGGGAGGCCGAGCTACTCAAGACCCGGGAGGGTGGGAGTGGGGAACCTCTGTCACAGCACCAGTGCCTGTCACTGCACTCGTGACAAGGCACAAGGCACTTCTCTAAGGGAAAAATTCATCAACTCATGATCAGGAGAGGGTGGGAAAAGGGGGTCAGGTCAGAGAGCTGGAGGCCATGCCACGCGCCGGCTGCCCTGCCCTCTCGTGTGCTGAAAGATTCAATGCTACTGTGCACTTTTTGTGTGTGTGTTAAGATATAGGTAACATGAAATGTACCATTTTAACCATTTTTAAGCATATACCTCAGTGGCATTAAGTACACTCACACTGCTGTGCAGCCATCACCACGATCCATCTGCAGGGCCTTTTCATCACCTTAACACTAAGCACAGGTACGTACTGACTCTGCGGGATCCTGCCCCCCGACCCCTGCTTAGTGGACGTGGAATCCCAGCTCCTCGTGTCCAGAGCTCAGGGCTGCCTCACCCGTCTCTCTCTCACATTGCTGCCTCTGCTGAAGTCTCTCTACTTTTTTTTTTTTTTTCTTTTTTTTGCGGTACACGGGCCTCTCACCACTGTGGCCTCTCCCGTTGCGGAGCACAGGCTCCGGACGCACAGGCCCAGCGGCCATGGCTCACGGGCCCAGCCGCTCCGCGGCATGTGGGATCTTCCCGGACTGGGGCACGAACCCACGTCCCCTGCATCAGCAAGCGGACTCTCAACCACTGCGCCACCAGGGAAGCCCTCTACTTTGCTATTCTGGACAGGCTGTAAATCAATCATGTCTCCCCAAATTCACTTGTTGACACTGTAGCTGCCAGTACCTTAGAATTTGGTGTCGGTGCCTTTCAAGAGGTAATTGTTATTCTTAATTAGGGTGGGGCTAATCCAATCTGACTGGTGTCCTAAGAAGAAGAGACTGAGACGTAAGGACAGAGACACAGGGGTGCATGTGAACAGAGGAAACGACAGGACACAGTGAGGAGGATGCCATCAGAAGTCCACACCTTGATCTTGGACTTCTAGCTTCCAGAACTGTGAGAAAAGTAATTTCTATTGTTTAAGCTCCCCCCCACCTGTCTGTGACAGCCTGCTACAGACAATGTTGTGTCCTCAAAATTCATACACATTAAATCTAATCCCCACTGTGAAGATACTGGAGATGGGGCCGTTGGGAGGTGAACAGGTCATGAGGGCAGAGCCTGCATGAATGGGATTAGTGCCCTTATAAAAGGGACCCCACAGAGCTCCTTCACCCCTCCCAGCATAAGAAGACACAGGAATCAGGCCCTCACCAGACACCAAATCTACCAGCACCCTGACCTCAGACTTTCCCAGCCTCCAGAACTGAGACATAAATTTCTGTTATTTATAAGCCACCCAGTCTGTGGTCTCCTGTGAGAGCAGCCTGGACAGACAGAGCCCTAGCAAACTAATAGAGGAACTGACAGCGAGAATTTCCAAATAGCTTCTCTTTGCTGTACGACCTGCATCCTCCAGTTGAGGATGTGCCTGCTGTTCTTCTCACAGCCTTGCTTCTTCCTACCGGTACACCTGTGCTTCTACTCTTCCTTTAGCAAAAGGAACTGAATCCTATGCTCAGCCTCCACAAACCCTTCCAGCCTGCAGGCCCACAGGGCACTTCCCGCTAAGGCCAGTGCACAGGGAGCTTTCCAACTTCACCTGAAAGCCTATAGCTGCCCACTTCTACTTCCACTTAGCATTTACCATCCTATATCCAAACCCTCTAAACCGCGACTCTGCTGAACTTTTCCCAGGCATCCGTCTTAACAAGCTCCAAAGAGACAGATTCCTTAGAGGCAGAAATGAGAGCTGAACGTCTCAGTCTTCCTTATCCTGCCCCGTGTGGGTCCTTCCCCTCTCCTGGCTCACTGTTCTCCTCTGTACACTAAGAGGTTGTGTGCAACATCTGTAAGGGCATGGACCTCAGTGCACACAGTAGGGCTTTAATAAGTGCAGCTGGAAGGGCTCGCTGGCTTTAACAAGGTGCACAACAGCAAGGCAACTACCCGTGGGGTAGGTGTGGGTGCCGTTTCACAAAAAGCAAGTCCACAAGGCTTTCAAAGAGGCCAGTCTAGACTCCACAGAGGCCTCAGTCAGCGTGTGTTAGGACACATTATACACAGAAAAGCATCAGAGCTGTTCTGCTTCAGGGGTTCCGTGGCCAAACAAGAGCCCCTGACAACACATTCCAGAAACTCAAAGTGAAAGTCAGGATTTCAGCCAGATTCTAGATACCCAGTTACAAATTCAAGTTAACCGTGCACTGTGGGTCTAAGTATTAATTCTAGTAAGCATCCATGAAGCAGTGTTAAATATCTGAAGTCATACTTAGATATGGAATAACTCATTATTAAGTTCTAGACTGTATTAAGTATTTCCAAACCAAAAGAATAATAAGCGTAAACCAACAAGGCCTTTCCACGGAAGCCCTATGTCAGTACTGGAAACTTCACTTCTGACGTGCCTTCAACAAATGATGGAGTCAAAGGACCGGCAGCCAAGTACCAGGTTACCGAGTCCCACTCTCCGATTTGAAATCCATACACCGTCTTTCTTACTGCTGGGGTCTGGATCCATCCAGTGTCTGGTGATTCACTGCAAGCAGCAGGGAGACCTGCCATCTGCCCCTCTACTGCCTAAAGCATGGCCTCCACTGGCCTCCACACCCTGGAAGCTCTTTCTGCATTTTCCTGTCTTGACCTCATCATTATGCAAATTTCTCCAGGATGGATCTTCCGTGGAGGGAAGGGAGGGAAGAGCGGACCCCAGTGCAGAACAAGCGGAGTCTCCTGAAGCACAAGCGCTTTCCTGAGCTCTCTTCCCTGATCTCCATGGGGCTCTCGGAAAGCAGAAATGACAGAAAACAGGAGCAAAAAACTCACAGTTCGAACAGGTGCCTGCTCACTTCTGCATCTACTGCGCTGAGCGGATCGTCCAGGAGGTAGATGTCTGCATCCTGATACACGGCTCTAGGAAACGTAGAGAGACATCAGGAGAAGAACGCTTCCAGCTTCCCGGGTCCCGTCTTTGAATCAAGATGGTGTCCAACAAATCAGGATTCATTCCAAGAGCCCAGGGAAAAGGGCCAAGACCCTGCTTCACACAGGCCCACCCGGTGAGAGGGGTCTGCGTGCTCACGTCCACCAGGAGCCATGGGGGAGGGAGGGGCAGGATGGCAACGGAAACGCCCTTTACCTCGCGAGGTTGACCCGGGCTTTCTGCCCTCCGCTCAGCGTGGTCCCCCGGTCTCCTATCACAGTTAAGTCTCCATCCTCCAAAAGCTGTAAATCCTACATGGAGACAGAAAAGGGGAAAAAGAGAAAAACTTCAAATGTGCTCTCCTCTTGTCATGCTAACCTTTTTAGCATCAGTTCTTTATACAAGTATGTGATCAACAGCAATGGGTATATTTTATAGTGACTAAATTGTAACCTTAAACATTAAAAAAAAAACCTCAGGGCTTTTCATTTTTTTTCATTCTGTAGCTTTTCACAGCATTTAGGCAGTTGACTATTTTGACACACATTTATTGAGGATCGACTATATACCAGGCATTGTTCTGGGCACAAGGAATTCAGCCAAGAGGAAACAAAGTCCCTAGAGTTTCTTTCCGTGATGGGAGATGGAAAATTACCATGAGTGCAAGTACTAAGGACTAGAAGAAAAAGGAAGCCGGCTTAGGGGGATAGGGAGTAAAAGAGGGAAAGTGAGTCACTACTGGGGTCAGAAAGGGCTCTGTTCAGAGGGGGCTTGAGCAGATCTGTTGGAGGGCAGAGGGGCTTACACAGACCTGGAGAGGGAGCTCCACACAGAGGAATGAGCGAGTACAAAGGCTATGGGGCAGGTGGCCAAGGTGTCCCGGGACAAGCAAGGAGGCCAGGAGAGCAGAAGCAGTGAGAATGAGGAGAAAGAGGGCAGAGACAGGGCAGGAGGAGCCCTGGTTTCAGCCCAGTAACAGGGGGAGGGGAATGGGGGGCCTGACACGGTCTGAGGCTTTTAAGGAATCACTCCTGCATCTTTGTGGAGGACAGACAGGAAGGGAGGAGGGTGAGAAAGGATACCAGTTAGGAGGCCATGGCAATAACCTAGGTGAGAGGTGACGGCGGCCAGGACCAGAGCGGGAGAAGGGAGCACAGAGAGACAGGGTCACACGCTCCACACACATTGGGAAAGTGGAGTCTCTAAGGCCTGCTGACGGGACGGGTGTGGGTGGCAAGAGAAGAGGACGCCTGTGCTGTCTGGGGCGTGAGGAAGGGGAAGACCAGGGTCTCCGCGTACGGAGCTGGGGAAGATGGTGGACGCAGGTTGAGGAGACTTCGCTTGTGGACGAGCCGAGACAACCTCTTGGTGATGTCACAGTGCAGCTGGATATGCAAGTGGGAAGGTCTGTGCTAGAGGCACAAGTGTGAGGGCTGGTGTCCCAGGCTGGTGAAGGCACAGGACTCTTTTTATCAAGGAATAAGTGTGTCTTAAACTGGACATCTTACTGATCTCGGCCTCAGCTTCCCACTTTCAGAGAAGGGATAACACCTGACCTCTGTCTTCACAGTGATACTTAAGACATATGGACAGTGACAGACAAGGTCTATACAAGAAATGGGAGCAGAAAGAGCAGGCTGGGCAGGAAACACAAAAGCGAAGGAGACAGTGTGCTCGAGGGACACCAAGCTGATCAGCTGGACTAAGTAAGTGCCTGTCCGTGGAAGCAAGAAACACTCAGATTTAAGAAGGATATGAAGTTTTGACTTGAGGATCTGGGAATCTATCAAAAGTTATATTTGAATATTATTTAAGAAGTAAGTAGACCAATCAGAGTACCTGGGAAAAAAAGAAAAGATGACAAGAACATCCCCCAGATGACAAGATAACAACCAGATTTAAGTCATACAGTGTTATATTAGAAACCTTTACTTGATTGCCTATAATTATCACTGGACAGAACATGGTATAGACAAGCAGAGTTTGTGGGGAGTTTGTCATCTACTAAACTCCTCAGGCATCAACCTAGGATACACAGCACAATCTTTCTGCAGATGAAGCCCTCATTTCTTGGTCTCTACTTCAGCAATTTTGGGGAGAAAGCAAGTGGCACACTGGGGTCTCCATGAAAAACAAGTCGTTTGATCTCCCTAAGTCTCATTTTCCTCTTCTACAGAATGTGCTGCAGAAACAAGAGTCAGTAAACTCAAGGATGCTGTGAGAATCAAAACAAGTGTATGGGGCCTCCCTGGTGGCGCAGTGGTTGAGAGTCCGCCTGCCGATGCAGGGGATACGGGTTCGTGCCCCGGTCTGGGAGGATCCCATATGCCGCGGAGCGGCTGGGCCCGTGAGCCATGGCCGCTGGGCCTGCGCATCCGGAGCCTGTGCTCCGCGGCGGGGGAGGCCACAACAGTGAGAGGCCCGCATACCGCAAAAAAAAAAAAAAAAAAAAAAAACAAGTGTATGTCCTCAAGTCCATTCTCTACATCTTTATTCCTGTCCTGGACTTGAGGACACGGAGAGGGGGAAGGGTAAGCTGGGACAAAGTGAGAGAGTGGCATGGACATATATACACTACCAAATATAAAACAGATAGCTAGTGGGAAGCAGCCGCATAGCACAGGGAGATCAGCTCGGTGCTTTGTGACCACCCAGAGGGGTAGGATAGGGAGGGTGGGAGGGAGACGCAAGAGGGAGGGGTATGGGGACATATGTATACATATAGCTGATTCACTTTGTTATACAGCAGAAACTAACACACCACTGTAAAGCAATAATACTCCAATAAAGATGTTTAAAAAAAAAGAAGTGTTTGAACACCCTCTGTAAGTGGAAAAAGGACAGGAATTGATTGTAACTTACTATTGGTGACTTATCCCTATTTTCTCATCAAACCAACAGTGGGACCCCATTCACAGTGTGAATCCCAACAGGGAAATCACATGACCCTAAGAAGACGAGAAATACTATCTCCATCATAAGCCTCCCTGACAGCCAGAAAGACACACAGGCACACACAGGTTCCCTGCACCCTCACTGGGTTGCATCAAATGAAGGCAGCAATTGCTCTGTCGTGAAAATGCATCATTATTTTACATTATTTCTTTGTTAGGCTCAAAAGTTTATACCATCTCTTGCTTTTGGTTTTCACGAAAAACAATGAGCCATTTTAAGATAGGCTTCCAGCCTTAAACACACACACACATGCGCACACACAGTTACTTAGCCTCCGTTTCACTGTTGACAGTCCTTGCAAATTGTTCCACTTAGATTTTACGCCTTGATTTTACGTCATTTTGGTTTCCTTCTCAAAATTGCACCAAGCTATAGCACAGCAATCTTAACCACATTCTAGAAGAGGCACTTAAATCCACTCTTTCATTTAGCACAGTTAGGCATAAGAAACAGGCTGAGTCTGGTAGTAGGACTTCAAGTGTGTTATTTACTCTGCAAATTATTTATGGACCAGCCCCAAATGGGAAAACCATTTCAAAGCATTTGAAGTAAAATCCAAGTCAGGCTAATTTCCCAGCCACCATTTTCCGATTAGGTTAAAGGGAAAAGCCTGAGCTGAGCATATATTATAGTTCCTCCCACTGGAGGAATTGTTACCTTTCAGTTAAATTTCACCAATTTTCACTGAAAAGCAGTACATAAACTAAAGAAACACAAGGAAATGGCGACGCTGGTTTGATGCCACCCGTCCTGAAGCACATCAAGGGCCCTTCAGCAATGGTGGAGACTTACAGTAGAAACATCACGGAGCAGACTGTGGAAATAGTTGATGAGGAACGGACGTGAGGTCCTGGCAGAGGAGGGCTGGGTTCCAGAATCAAACAGAAGGAGGCCCCTGCCTTTCTTCACAGTTTTTCTTCCATCTGGAATTGCCCCTCCTCTCACAGCCTGTCAATATCCTGCCCATCTTTCCAGGCTCAGCCCAAACACACTCTTCCATGAAACCATCCTGGAGTCGTCTCTTTTCCTGCTGGGTTCCTAAGGCTTTGTTTGCATCTTTCATGAAGGACCTTCTCTCAGCTCCTGGAGGGTAAGATCTGTGCACCAAGCACTGTTCTGAACCCTGGTACTGATTATCTCTAATCCTCACAACAAGCTGCACAGTAAGTACTGGCCCCATTTCACAGATGAGGAAACTGAGGCTCAGTGAGGTTACATCGTTGGTCTGAGGACTGTCAGCTTTTAAACAGAAGAGTTGGAATCTGAACCAAGCTCATGGCAGTTCATAGCCTTCTGCTCTTTCACATCATGCTATCCAAGTGGTGACTGAAAAGTATATTTGAAATGAAGGCAATACTAAAATAATTCAAGACTTGAAGGCCTCTATACCTAGATAAGGAAGTATCAATAAACTTATTATTCTGCGACTGTCAAGGCAATCTTAAAATGTCCAAGTTGGCAGGAATATGGTAAATATGAAATAAAAGTATAAGCTTGTGGGCACCCAAGAGGGGTTTGTAAATTCAAGCGATCTATGTGAGAAAATATTAAACTAGAATTTATCACTGTGATACCTTTAAATATGTATTGCCTGAAACTTTTTAAGAGCCTTCAAGTGGCTGAAGGTAATATGCAGACAAATATGACATACTATATTACTTATGTTATGGTAACAGAATATTTTATTGTTGATTTATATAATGTACTATGTGTCGAGCACCTATATAAATATCAACTCAAAAATGGAAGTTAAATACTCAGATACCTTCCTTCTTACATGTCACATTTTATGGATGTGATTCTGCCAAAAACTAGCTGAGCTTATAATTAATAGCTAATTTATTTTCAAAATCACTCTAACATTTATAGAGTGCTTGTTACATCCTTAGCAATCAGGTGCTTTAGGATCATTACTGCATTTCATCCTCAAAACAACTTTATGAGGTTGACAGTATTATTATCTCCACTTTACAAATGAAGAAACAGGCTTGTAAGGTTCAATCAACCAAAATCACACACCTGAAACACATAGAGACACTGAGACCCAATCCCTGAGCCTTCTGACTCCTGGGCCTTGGAGTTGATGTCATCAGCCTGAATCGATGTTGCCAAATGTGATTACATCTTATCTCTCTATTTTGTTACAGAAAAGTTTTCAGCTCAATGAACTTTAATGTTTACTTCAATTAGATATAGTATAATGCATTTATATTATTATTATTATTTTTTTTTGTGTGTGTGATACGCGGGCCTCTCACTGTTGTGGTCTCTCCCCTTGCGGAGCACAGGCTCCAGATGCACAGGCTCAGCGGCCATGGCTCACGGGCCCAGCCGCTCCGCAGCATGTGGGATCTTCCCGGACTGGGGCACGAACCCGTGTCCCCTGCATCGGCAGGCAGACTCTCAACCACTGCGCCACCAGGGAAGCCCATATATTATTATTAACATATGTAATTACGTTAACTAGACCTAGTATCATACATCTATGTTGTTATTAACATATGTAATACAGGAAATGTTGCTTTTTTTCTGTTTTTTTCTCAGGATTTGGGGGAAGTGGGAGGTAAGGAGATCTGTAAGGAGAAACCTTTATTATATTTATATGTACCTACGTACATACGTGTGGATGTAGAGAAAAGGGCTATAAGAGTAACAATAGCTACCATTTACTGAAAACCTGGCATATTTGCATTTTATAGGCACTGCCGGTAGCCTTTACAGTAATCCCACACCTCCCCCATTTAATAAGAGAGGAAACAGACAAATACCTGGAGTTACCACCCAAGACTGTTTCTCTCCAAAGGCCAAGCCTTTTCTACTACCTGTGCAGTCTCTGTATCTACAGGCCAAAATAATTCCAGAATACCACTGTTATCGGTGACTGTCTAATGCCCATCCGCTGACACAGGGATTCCAGAAGGAGACAAGCAGAGGATCTCATTACTCATTAAGTGGTTCCCAGGTGTCGTAAAGACCTTGCTAATCAGAGTCACAGACGACATTTCAGAGCAGCAGCAAAACCTCTTGGAAACCCTGTGACCCAAGGCCCCCATTTTGCTGCAGAGACGTCAGAGGCCCAGGAAGGAAACAGGACGTGTCCAAAGTGACAGCAGGTAAGTGACAACGCCGGGGCCAGGACTCCGCCCTGCGCTCCTTCTCCACCCTGGGCCTCCCCTCCTGCCAAGGAGGGAATGGGCACGAGGGCCCCAACTCTACGTCCCGACCACGCAGCACAACAGGAGGGCAGTCCGTGTGCGTAAACCTCACGTCACGTGCAGAAGAAGCGCTGTGCGGCCCAATCCCGCAGGGGCCCCTTCCCACCAGAGTCTGTGCCGCAGGGACACCGGAGGGTGGGTGAAGCCCCAGAACACGGCCCGAGTCACTGGTCCCATCACCCCACGGGGCTGGGGTAAAGCCTCAGCCGCCAGGGAGAACGCTGAATGGCAGCCACTATCTCAACACCTGCTTTTCTCCAGAGATGCTCAATGTTGGGGGGAAAGACAGGGCTGAGCTTCACCAGAAAGGCAAGGTCATGAAAGAAACACCCACACACTGGCCTGGGTCTCTGGAGTATGATCTGGGAATCAGGAGCTGGACGTGATTAAGGTAAAGAGGAAACGTCTGAGAACTGCTTATTCCACATTCAACCTTACCTTCATCCATCACCCGCTTTTTAAAAAGTTCCTTCTTTTACATTTCTTCATTTGAGAGGCAGCTGACACCGTGGAAAAGCATGGAGTCTAGAGTCATGCAGGAACAGACTGAACGTGAGGTGCAAATGTTGAGGAAAGCTGTTTCATCTCTCCAAGCCTCAGCTTTACCAACTATAAAGTGAGGATGGTAACATCGAGGACGCTCACAAAAAATTAATAACCCATATACGTTTTTTTTTTTTGTGGTACACGGGCCTCTCACTGTTGTGGCCTCTCCCGTTGCAGAGCACAGGCTCCGGATACGCAGGCTCAGCAGCCATGGCTCACGGGCCCAGCCGCTCCGCGGCATGTGGGATCTTCCCAGACCGGGGCACGAACCCGTGTCCCCTGCATCAGCAGGTAGACTCCCAACCACTGCACCACCAGGGAAGCCCAACCCATATACTTTTTATGTGTGCGCATGAGCGTCTGTGAGAGATAGAAAAATGATTTGCACGTGGACTCTGAATAGATGGCAGCTACTGTTCTCACTGTTACACATTTGCTTTCCTCCTTCTTTTCTTCCACAATATATATACCACTTAATAAAAATCTAGCTCATTACTGCTAACTTGATGTCACTTCTGCAAATGCACAATCTCCCATTAACAATAACCTGGGAGAAAGAAATAGAAGCCCATTAAACGAGCAAGCAATTCTGTTTTGTCCACATCAACGGATGCAATCCATGATGTTCAAGCCATTGTCAAGCAGAATTACTCTTTCCTCACAAAGCGGGCGGGTTTGGAGCCCTCAACACCACGCCCTTGAAAGCCTGCCCCAGCCTTTTCCTCACAGCATAAAAGGGCAGTCAGACGTCCAGAATGCACTGAACAGACCCCGGGGGAACCCTTTAATGCTATTATTCACTGATTTTTATAATCCAAGAGAGTAACATAGTATTTATCAGTATTTACATTTTTCTTTCTTTTTGCCAAATTACATTCTCCTATCAGATAAGTTCAGTTTTCGTCATTCATTCACTAAGTTCATTTAAATCCCAACAGAGTTCAATGTTTCAGTTGCCATTTTCTGTGAAACTCAATGCCATTTGTGAAAACAACCTTTCCCCCAGTGAAACAATGCAATATTAAGAAGGAATTTTAAAGCGTTCAGCTTTCCTTAAATAATAAGATACAAGTCAGAAATGAAGTGGAGAGGGAAACCTACAGACTGAAAGGGAAGGAGGAGGCATCAACCAAGCGCAGGGGGCAGACCTTATGTGGAGCCTGATTCAAACCACCAGTGAATGAGATTTCCCAGTGAGATGATTAACAACATGCAAACACGGACTAGAAGGTTGATGATATTCAGGAATTTTGGTTACTGTTCAGGTGTAATAACGTGGCGACTTTTTTCCAAAGGCTTTCCTATCTTTTAGAGAAAACTAGTGAAATATTTACAGATGAACTAATCTGAGGTCTAGGATCTGCTTCAGAATAATTTGGGGTGGGAGTGGGGCTGGCAGTGGGCAGGGGTAAAGATGCAGCAAGACTGGCCACGAGCTGATCCTGGCTGAAGCTGGGGGTGGGTTCATGAGTATTCATTACACTGTGCTCTCTATTTTTACAAATTTTTGTAATTGCCCATTAAAAAGAGAAGTTAAAAGCGAATAAAACTTCACAAAGTGAAACAACTCCCTCCCCAAAAAAAGACATTCTATGATTGTCGTCATCACATCAGGATTCAAATAGTGACATACATGTGTGCATATTTACCCAGAAGACGAGATTAAAGTATTAAACAACATTAAAAGATCTTTCAGGGCTTCCCTGGTGCGCAGTGGTTGAGAGTCCGCCTGCCGATGCAGGGGACGCAGGTTCGTGCCCCGGTCCGGGAAGATCCCACATGCCGCGGAGCGGCTGGGCCCGTAAGCCGTGGCCGCTGAGCCTGTGCGTCCGGAGCCTGTGCTCCGCAACGGGAGAGGCCACGGCAGTGAGAGGCCCGCGTACCACAAAAAAAAAAAAAAAAAAAAAAAAAAAAAAAAAAAAAATCCTTCAAAATTTGAAAGAAACTTTTAACAAACCTTGTAGTTTAAATCAACACTCTCATTATTTGAAATTCGAGTATATGCAACTCAAACATCATGACTCACCTTTTCCAAAGCACAAGCCTTTATTACTTGAATTTCATATCGTTCTTTTTCATATTTTTTCCCAAATAGAATATTACTCCTCAGAGTTTCTGAAAACACCCAGGGCTGCTGAGAAACATATGCGATCCTCCCGTGCACGCTGACCAGCCCCTGACTCGGGGGCAGCTCCCCCAGCACAGCACTCAACAGTGACGACTGAAACAGATGGCAACACACACGCGTGAACAGGCGGCACTCAGGACGGACACGCCCGCAGAACACCTGTCCCCACCCTGGGTCCTATCGTTATAGGACCCTTTCCTTTAGAATAACGAAAAAATAAGAATCTAAACCCTTTCATTTAGAATCTTATTCTAAAGGAACAGGATTAAGTACAGTATTCTAAACCCTCTAAACTGTGTGTGAAGAATATATCCAAAATTATTAAAAGAACTCTGAAGTGAGTTGTGTCCAAAGAGCAAAAGTCCATCATAAAGGACGTCATCACCTTCTTGTGTACACATCACCCTCTTGTGTACACATCACCCTCTTGTGTACACATCCCACATTTAGATTTCTGTATTTTGTTGTACAGAACACAGGAGACTAAGTGCATGTGTACATGTTCTTAAAATCTCTTGCAACACACAGACGTGGCGTGTCTGTGTCCACACCATCACAGCGCTCACCACGCTGGGCTGAAATAATCTGCCTGCGTATCTGTCTCGCCCCAGAACATGGCTGCCTCTGGAGGGCAGAGGTGTCTGGGTCTTGCTCACGTCTGTATCTTTAGCTCCAGCACATGGCTGCACATTCACTACACGTGCACTGACGGGACCAAGTCAAGTCACATGAGGAAATGCTCAAAGCTTCCCGGAAGAGCCATTACAACCTCCAGACCTCCTGGAGGGACCACTGTGACAGAAAGAAGTCCCCATTGCTTCATTCTGTCCTGAACAGCTGTCACGTAAATAACTCCCTTCACTGAGACGTCCAAAGTCCCGACAAGCAGTTCCCAACTGTGTAACATGAAGCACCAGGAAAGAAAACACAACGTGCTTACTAGCTTATTAAAATAAGGTACTTAATAGAATATTCAGTATGAGGTTTTTAATCATTTCTAAGTTTTCATTATGACCCTTGGTTTTAACTGTCTATTTCATTAATCTCCACAAGGTGGCAGCATAAGTGCATACATGCCTGGCCCTCTACTAATAAATAATTTGAAATCTCCACTAATCGCTCCATTTTTATTTGATAAAGAATGAATCTCGGGCTTCCCTGGTGGCGCAGTGGTTGGGAGTCTGCCTGCCGATGCAGGGGACACGGGTGCGTGACCCCGGTCCGGGAAGATCCCACATGCCGCGGAGCGGCTGGGCCCGTGAGTCATGGCCGCTGAGCCTGCGCGTCCGGAGCCTGTGCTCCGCAACGGGAGAGGCCACAACAGTGAGAGGCCCGCATACCGTAAAAAAAAAAAAAAAAAAGAATGAATCTCAGTAATGCTCAGCACACAAAAGGGCACTTTATATGATAAAGTCACTCTTGCTAAATTAACTCTTACAAATAACGGTCAAAGCTCTAATTTCACGAGAGTTCTAATTTAACACCAACAGCAAAAAAAAAAAAAAAAAAAAATGGGGAATAAAGAAATTAATTACGGGGACTTCCCTGGTGGCGTAGTGGTTAAGAATCCGCCTGCCAGTGCAGGGGACCCAACACAGCAAAATATAAATGAATAAATTAATTAATTTTTAAAACTCTATTAAAAAAATTAATTATGACATCATGGGTCAGAGTGATAAAGCCTCATATTTATACATGTTTCATGCATTACCTGTCCTGGCTAAACAGGGGCAATAAAGTACTTCTACTGTAAGAAAAACAAAAAACATGAAGATACATGCAACAGCACACAACCCAACGCAAGGGAGAAGGACAAAGTACTCATCACGCCAATCACAGGTAGTATTCCTGAAAGACGTAAGAGTGTATGCATGTGTTAAGAAAATTGTCAGTAACTGCTGTTTAAAAAGAAAAAAAGAGTGGTTACACTTGATTAATGAAATGCCCAAAAGATCGAAAGGCAGAGTCTGCATAATCTTCAAAATGAAAAATTTTGCTGGAAAGAACTAAACTAATTATAAAACATTCACATACTAAAAGAAATGACAATTACTTTTCATCACCAAAAAAACTAGCCCCAGATTTTAAAGGTATTACAAATCTATCAATAAGAGGCTAGATTTTAATACATGACAAACATTTTTTAAGCTTCTCCATTCCTTTCTTCCTGTCTGACACCTCGGGTTCCTACTTTACTACGTTTCACTCAGTTATGACAACAAAACAATGAGCCACATACAAATATCAGCTTCCCGTTGCAGCCCCTCACAGACTATCAGGGCCAGACACCGAGTTCCCTCCCTGTTCAGGCTTCAGGATCGGGCACTGCTCTGCCGTGACCAGAAGGGGGCAGCACTCGACAGCCCAGGGGTATCGGGGACTGTCTCCTGATTATTCAGGCTCAGGGGACACTGACTCAACAAGGACCGTCTGAGGGATGATCATCTGATCACCAGCTGAGCCCCTCTGTAGCAGAGAACGTTTGAAATCCCGTGGAGATTTGGAGGCTCTCACAGGACCATTTATTTATTTATTTATTTATTTATTTTTTACGGGTACACGGGCCTCTCACTGTTGTGGCCTCTCCCGTTGCGGAGCACAGGCTCCGGACGCACAGGCTCAGCGGCCATGGCTCACGGGCCCAGCCGCTCCGTGGCATGTGGGATCTTCCCGGACCGCGGCACGAACCCGTGTTCCCTGCATCGGCAGGCAGACTCTCAACCACTGCGCCACCAGGGAAGCCCTCACAGGACCATTTATTTTAAAGCTTCAAGACTGAGACCAAGTCCCATCATTTCATGAATGAGACCTGGGTCCCCGAAAACCTCCCCTACCTGCCCACCTGGCTGTATAGCGGAGCAGGTTACAGAGCTCATGTCTATCTCCTGCCTCCCAACCCAGCATGCCCTTCATTCAGAAGCAGCTTCTCCCCAAAACCTCCAATGACTGTGCCCCTCCCCCTCCGAGGGCTCTCTCACCCATGACCTAAGCTGACAGGTCCTAATTACTAATGACCCCAGCGTGGAGCAGAATCCTTCCATAGGCAAGGCCAGGACAACAGAATAGGGTGTTCTGTAGCATAATGCAAGTTGCACAGAAATCTGAGAACATGTTACTAAGTTCTTGAAAGAAGAACAAAGGAGCTCATTTTTAAACACTACATAGTTTGGTACAAAAGAAATTTGGTAATGGGTCATTCAAAGTACGTGTTAGCATTCACACAGAGTCGCCTTTATAATGGCACTTTAATGATGCTTTCCATAAATGTGCATTATGAGAAATACCACGCTGGAGGTAAATCCATGTGCACAGAGGACCATGGAACCACGGGGCAGGGGGAGCGTTTCAGTCGGCGGTAAAGGGGCCGCACAGGGTGTGAAATATTGACAACTTCTTGAGAGCAGACCCTGTGTGTTTTCTGTTTGCCTGAACATCATAAATAAACCAAGTGTTGGAAATCACCAGTTCTCCCTGTCAGCTTGCCACACAGTGCAACCCTTCAACTGGGAATCACTGGTGCTCACTATGCCCTCCTGCTGTCGCCTCCCCGTCCCTGGCTGCCACCAAAGTAGGCAGAACCATCGAGAAGCTTAGGATGGGGAGCCTCCACCCTGCCCCACAGTAAAGATCCGTATGAAGATCCACGGCTTCACTCCATACGTAATAAGATGATCTGAGAAACCAAGGCAAAACATGTACACTGATTCCCCAAAGCCTCTGGTCTGTAACAACTGTTTATGTACCTGTTAGTTAACCCATTCCATACGGCAGCATTTTGTCTGTCCAATCCTATAAAGTCTAACATTACAAACGTATGCACTTGAAGTTCAAAATGTGCTAATACTTTGAAAGCTCTCCTGAAAATGAGATATCGAGAGCAACATGTCAAACGTCTTAGGCTGATTTTATACTTAATCTCAGGTAGTTGCAAACCTATTCCTGATTTTGAGAATTTTTATAACATACTTTCAGTAAATGAGCAAGTCACACTTTACAACATGTGTAAAGTCTGAAAATTCTCTGATAAATCTATGTCTTCAGTTGTCTGTTAGCAGTCAAGTTCTTAGAATGAAGAATTTGTTACCTCATCCCAAAAAGCAGTGAAATCTTGCACGTCCACCATGGTTTTACCATCTGATGGCAGCTGAGGGTTGCACTGTGATATCTCATCAGGTAACAGAAAAGTCTACAGAAAAGGAAAAACAGATTGTTTAAACTGCAGGAACAAAACACAAACAAAAATAATCGCTTTTCTGGAATTTGTAATAAAAAACTTTATACAGCTTATATATATCATTTTGCCAACTATATTTAAAATGTTGGTTCACATCAGAACATACTAAATAATATATAGAATAATATATACTATTATTATAGCATATAGTATATACAATCCTACAGTATACATAGTATACATGTATAGATTATTATATATATTATATATTTTATATATATATCATATATGTTTGTATGTGTGTGTGTGTGTATATATATATATATATATATATATATATATATATAAAATAAAGAGTTCCAGACCATGAGAAAAGTTGTAACTTTCTCAACAAGTATACTGGTTTACTAGTTCCTCCTTAAGAAGAATATATGGCTCCAAACCCCAACACATTTAAAACTTGGACATTTTATTGTTTTACTTTTGTGTTACTAACAGCAAACAGGGGAGTTGGTAGGAAATGATTCCATAAATATTTCCTGAATCCCACCATGTACCAAGCACCATGTGACATACTAGGAACACAGAGAGGAAGGCCATTCCCAGGCCTTCAGGAATCAGGTGGCACAGGACAGGCTGGGAACACAAGACAAATGGCAGAGACTTTGAACAAAAACCCTGGCTCTGCCTGTTTTGAGTCGTGACCTTTCCCTGGGCACTTAAGTACACTCTGCTTTACTCCTCAGGCACGTTAAATCAATCACTGCTTGTCATTAACTATCACTCAAGTCATTGCTCTAAAAATGAAATGCTCTTATTAAGTTTCTATCTCTCAAGAAATAGTTTACAAGCATCTATTCACAATCACTTGTCTCTTCTCCTTAGTCAGTGCCCTCCCTCCTCGACAGCAGGAATGGCCACATTTCCCACTTCTTATTATCTTCATACCACTTAGGAGCTATTCAATGCAACTCAGCTGAACAAACCAAGTCCTGCGAACCACTACTGAACTAACATAATCATATATAGGAAAACTCCCTCTTGCCCTGCAAATGCTGGACATAATTCAACAAGAAAAGCTACAGTGGTAGAGAAATACCACCCTCACTGCCCATTCCCCCCAACCCCTGCCGCCAAGAACTGTGAATGTGTGGCAGACAGAGACTGCTGGCTGTCCTCAAAATCTGCTCTCGTTCTTCTGAGGTAATAAACCCCAGATTTAAGCTGGCACCTGGCAGCCTGGAAGGAGGCCCTCTCTCTCCAGCCCCCCGAGCAGACAGGTGTAGCCATGTGACTACATCCAGGCCGGTGGAAAGTGATAACATCCAGGACCTTCATCCACCCCACGGCCTGGGCCTTGGAGGTTACCAGCTGGGTCAAGGCCACATGCAGAGGAGTAACAAGAGAGAAAGAGTCTGGGTCCCTAACACCCTGGAGGATCATACTAACCACAGAACTTGTTATGGGGTGAAACTGTATCCCCACAAAAAAGCTATGTTGAAGTCCTAACCACAGTTACCTCAAAATGTGACTTTATTTGGAAATTGGGTTGTTTCAGATGTAATCCATTAAGGTGAGATCACACTGGAGTAGGGTGGGCCTGATACTGAGCAGGACCCTGTAGGGCTCCTGGGCTCAAAAGCCTTTCTGAGTCGCCCATTTCTTTGATTACAGGAAATAGGCTTCGTCCAGCCTCCATGACCTTCCCTGAGTTCCAATAGGCAGGTTCAAGCTGTTGTTAATTAGGGAAGGGAGGGGGTGGGAGACAAGGAGGAACAGTCAAGAAAAACAATAGCACAGCCCTGCAGGCAGGGTCCTGGGTCCCCATCCAGGGACACACAGAAAGGTATCTTTGAGCTGTTTTGCAGATACTGAAACCCACACGAGGTGGGACAAGTTAACAGTTAAGCACATAGACCCCAGACCAGTTGGAACCGGAAGGTCGATGATGTTGACTCCCACTTACCTCCCCACCAACCAATCAGAAGACTGTCCACCAGCTGATCACGCCCTCTTTGAACCATTAATATAACACTTCTCACTACCCCCTCCAGGCTGGGACACACAGTTTTGAGGGCATTAGCCCACTGTGGCCCCCTCTGCCTGGCAACGCAATAAAGCTATTCTTTGCTACTTCACCCAAAACTCTGTCTCCGAGATTTAATTCCGTGTCGGGATACAGAGGCCAGAGTCGGCTTCAAGCCCTGAGTCCAGTATCATTGGTGGCCTTATGAGAGATGCAGAGACAGACACACAGACAGAAAACCACCACACCATGATGGAGACAGAGGTTGGAGTGATGGCGGTTACAAGCCAAGGAACGCCAAGGTGTGCCTGCAACTGCCAGAGGCTAACAGAGGCGAGTCGACTAAAACAATATATTCACAACCTAAAGTCTTACTCTGCAGTATTCTTAGGACTTCAAGCCCAGGAGGCAGCCTCTCAAATAACTACAAGAAAACTGCTCCAAGGAGGCGAGGCGGAAGCTAGGATATATAGGAGTTTTGCAACAAAGGGCAAGTAGTGGGAACAAAAGATTACTGTTAATTAAAGAAAACCAGATATCCCAAGTGAAGGAATTTAGTGCTTTTCTATGTATGGGAAGACACAAGAGTCTGGGCTCACCGAAATCATTCCCTTGATATGCATCTCAGCTATCTGGGGCCAGTATCCTGTGTTTGCACATCCTGAGTTTCCTCAGGGCTCCCCACAGGGAGTGGCTGCAGTCTGATGGCTGCTAGATGGCAGGTATTCTTTCCCTTCCTGAGTTTCCTCAGGGCTCACCAGCTCATTATGGAGCGCTGCAATCGCTGATGGGTGTGACATCTTGTTTACTGATATGGTAGGAGATATCCCATTTCTCACCCCTTGCAGGATTCAGAGAGACCCTGAACCTCCTGACACCTTGATTTCAGACTTCTAGCTTCCAGAACTGTGAAACAATAAATTTCTGTGGTTTGGGCTTCCCTGGTGGTGCAGTGGTTGAGAGTCCGCCTGCCGATGCAGGGGACACGGGTTCGTGCCCTGGTCTGGGAGGATCCCACATGCCACGGAGCGGCTGGGCCCAGGAGCCATGGCCGCTGAGCCTGCGCGTCCGGAGCCTGTGCTCCACAACGGGAGAGGCCACATCAGTGAGAGGCCTGCGTACCGCCAAAAAAAAAAAAAAAAAAAAAATTCTGTGGTTTTAACCATCTGGTTTGTGATGCTTTGTAACGGCAGCCTCAGGACACTGTTACAGAGCCTTTGTACAAGGATTCTTGAATGAGAGCAAAACAAACTATCTGTGAAAACAGTTTTAACATGGGTAATTCTAGGACCCACAGGCAAACTGAGTCCTAAGCAACACAGGGGGCAACTGAAACAAGCACGTGAGGATGTTTGAGAAATAAAAACAACACACGAATAGTAACCTACTACCCTTAACATCATAAACACCCTTCAAGTCCTTGACATCCCCATCTATCACGCCACAAAGCTACAAATGTGATTGCAACCTTCTATGTCAAAAGAACAAGTAAAAACTGAACTTGAAAAGGAAGAAGGGATCCTTGCATTTCTCTCAAAGACCAGCTGGCGGGAGACGCGATCCTCTCCTTCCCTCCTCCTCTCATCCAGGCTCACTGAGAACCTGAGCACTGGGCACGGCCACTCCCACCCGCCCCGAGCCCGTGTCCGGAAGGAGGCAGGATGGACAGTGGTCTGAGGACCCCTCTGCAGGCTTCCCACCGCTGCAGCCTGAGTTCTCCCTCCACACCATCCCCCCATCGTCAGCCGGGTACCAGCTCTCGCCTGTTCTGTCACAGTTCATCCCCCTCCCGATTCTCCTTCCCTCCTGAAACAACATCATTTCAGAATCTCACTTGCTATTGCTGTAGCAGAAACTAGCTGAGACCCCCCCCCATTACATTGGCCCTTATTCTCTCCACCCATTCAACCGGTCTACAGGTTTTTTTCCCTCTCTTTCTTGCTTCATTGCACTCTAAAAAGGACTACCCTCTAGCTAAGGTTGTACTATGCCCCTGATATTTACTTCCCCAAGACAACACTCCCTAGCCTTCCTTTCCTCTGTGAGCATTCTTCATTCCAGAAAGTCACAGAAAGATAACCTCGAGGACCACCAGAACCTGTTCCAGAACACTGATGCCAGCCCTAATGATCTCCGTGTCTCCAGGAGGAAAGAAGAATCCAAGACTACAGCAGCCCCGATCCTCATCTACAGCCCTATTTTCCACTCTGAAACTATAAGACCCCTTCCTATTTCCCAGGAAGGCAGGCACAGTCTTGAGAGCGTTAGCCTGCTGTGGCCCATTTCGCCTGGCAAAGTCATAAAGCTACTCCTTTCTACTCCTCCAAAGCTGTGTCTCCGCGTTTCTATTCGGCACTGGTGAACAGAGGCCTGGTTTTGAGGCAATACTATTAATCATTTGAAATACTGCTACAACTTTTTTTTTTTTTTTTTTTGGCGGTACGCGGGCCTCTCACTGTTGTGGCCTCTCCCGTTGCATAGCACAGGCTCCAGACGCGTAGGCTCAGTAGTTGTGGCTCAGGGACCCAGCCACTCCGCGGCATGTGGGATCTTCCCGGACCGGGGCACGAACCCGCGTCCCCTGCATCGGCAGGCGGACTCTCAACCACTGTGCCACCAGGGAAGCCCCTGATACAACTTTTTTTCTTTTTGCTGGTTCCTTCCTCAGCCTTCCCCAATACCACCGACCCTCCCCCAACACCACTCCCTCCTGACCTCTTTACAACGCCTCTGAGAGTGTCCAGCACACTTCACACCCTCCAGTGACCCACAGCACCTAAGTCCATACTCCCACGTGGCCTCTGCCTGGATGCCCTGAGTACTAATCCCACCCATCCTTCCAGGCCCATCACAAATGCTAATCCTCCTGGGAACCAGCTCAGGAGGATCCAGGCTGGCACTGTGCTCCCTAGCTCTGAATCCCCATAGGGATATTAAGTCACCAAGATGGTAGACACAACGTCATTCACGCACTTACACAGTCCCAACTCCAACTAAGACTGAGCCTTGCACAGAGTCGGCCCATCGTGGGCATCAGCTAAAGGAAGGAACAGACTGTAGGGCTGGTTCAAATCCATCCAACCACTATCTGTTAAGCATGTTACCAAGACAAAAACTCAATATTCAGTGTGTGCATAGTAGAACAGTAATTCCCCACTTTCAAAAAAAAAAAAAAAGTAAGTAAAGAAAAAGTATTCCCTAAATGAATAAGAAATTAAATCTATTGAGCACTTGTCCACAAATAATAGGTCTGAGTGGGTAAAGAAGTCACAATCTTCCAGGGCTTAAATGAGACTCCAACACATGACCAGCTTGTAAAGGTGCCAGAAGCGCTGGCCAGATTTTTCTTCAGGACTCAGGCTGATGCAAACGCTGAAATTAAATTGCCATTAGAGCCATGGAGTGCAGAGCCAGAGCAGGTCTTGCAGGGAAGTATCAATGTCAGAACTGCAGCCAAAAAGGTTGACATCCGAGTAGCTGGTAGGGGAAAACCTAAGCAGCTTTGTAAACAATATAACCTCAGAGACACATTTAACAGATGTAAAAGTCACTGAAGACTTTCAGTGCTTTGAAGTTAAGACAAGATATCTGGAGTCGTGCTGCTGAAGTTGTTCAATGCCAAGAACTTCAGTCCCCCTTTCTTACTAAGAGAAAAATAGAGGGACTTCTTGGCCCTATAAGGTCATAATTAATCATTCATTTTCTGTACATGAAAAAAAGGACATTGAAAAGCATGTATAAACAAGAAGACACAACACTATGAACGTGTAGGTTTGCCTCGAGGGTATGGACCATCGTACCACCTCCAAGGTGACCTGACTGGAGATCCTGGAAGATGGCCCATCCAATCTACTGAATCCCAGGCTGCAGAAGGCAGTGGAGCAGCAGGGTTTTAACACAACACTGTTCTAAACTCTACGCGCCCGTCACGATTCCAGTCCCCCTGTGGTCAAACAGCGCCCTGTTCTGACTACCTGGTCAATCCAGTCAGCTGGCCTTTTCATCCACTCCTGCTGAACGTTTCACCTTCTAAGTGGGCATTGACACATCTAAGTGAAAGGCAGGGAAAGGAAGAAAAGTGAACATCCAATCAGTTCATTATATTCGTTGCCTGGTACCTGTCATCTAACAGGAAAGGAGGCTGAATCAGGCCAAGGGCCTGCCACGGGTGTGAGTCTTACAGCAAACACCAGGTATTTCAAAAGCCTTTCAGAATTCAAAACTAAGTTCATGCTCTTCTCCTCCCCTATTCCATAGATCAATGATTCCAGGTGATTCTGCAGCCCACGATCCGCCGCCCCCCTCCCCCCATACCTAACTCAAGACCTGACCTGAGTGGCTCTCAAATCTGGCCAAGTCTCTCTATTTCACACTAAACCAAACCACACCACATGGTCCTTGGATTGCATTAGCCTCTTGACACGTCTCCCTGCCTCCGCTCTGGATCCCAATCCCCAGCTCCCTGACCCCTTCCTCAGGCTGCAGCCAGGGTGAGCTCTGAGATAATAAAAACTTTCATGTTCCCTGTAGGGTCCTGTATAGTCCCCTGCTCAGGCCTCCAGAGCCTCTCCTCTGCAGCCTCAGACATTTGTGCTTCCTCAAATGCATGGATCCCCTTCTTGTGCACTAAAAGCCTGTGTCACATCACCCTCCCCAGGAAAATGCGGAGCATCAGCCTCCCCCCTCCCCCACATAATTCTCCAGGTAACTTCCTCAGCCTTCCTGGGAAGCACAACCTCCAAAATTACACCAGCATCTCTGCCAAAGCACCTCATGGCCCCTTGGACTTTTCCTTCCAAGGACTAATGACACACAAACGCAAACACCTCATGGCCCCTTGGACTTTTCCTTCCAAGGACTAATGACACACAAACGCAAACACCTCATGGCCCCTTGGACTTTTCCTTCCAAGGACTAATGACACACAAATGCGCATCCACAGTGAGTTTCACTACTTGATTCTTTATTAACCCCCCACTTGATGAAACAAATTCTAAGCAGGAAGGACTTCTCTGCATTTGCCACCTGCCGTTGTACGTATGTATCCAGCACCTCGCCAGGCATCAGGTAGATACTCAATTATTTTGTAGAATAAGCGATTGAATGGATGAATAAATTCCAAATTGGTTCCCCAAAAAGTCTAGCATAAACCAAGACAAGTTTTTCCTCTCAACTGATTTTAGTCATAACAAGATCTGGTCGTCTTTCATATTTGCTAAAATACATTTTGGCTTTGTGTGTTTCTTTCTACAACTAGGGCAATGTTTCCCAAATGTGGCCTATTTTCAGGTATACAGGAGCATTTACTCAAGACATAGACACCTTGAGCCCCAGACAAGACCTAGTGAATCAGAAATTCCAAGTTGTGACCATTTAGTTTTAAAAAGCACTCCAGGTGATTCTGACGAACTAGAGAAATAAATTTTTTAAAGGGTTATAGAAACCATATACAGAATCTAAGACCTAAAAGAAAATAATATTTCAACGATCACTTCAACCCACCAAGGAGTCTGTCACGCTAACACCAACCCTTCTCACCACTCTCATTCTTGGCCACTTGTCCCGCCTTTACTGAAAGCAACTACTGCCAAAAGAAGTTTAAATTCCTAGACCACCTTCCTGCTGGAAAATTTATGTACATGAGGGAAAGTTTAAGTTTCTTGCCCAAATCAAAGATGCTTCGTTCATCAGGACACAAAGCAGCCTGACAAAGCCAGCCCCAGAAAATCCAAAGTTCTCAGCAGGTCGTAATTTTAACGTTACTGCACACACCTACATGAGAAGGAATTTCAAGACTCAGACAATTCAGATGCACTTTTGTGGAAAAGAAATAAAATCCACCCAAATATTTGAGCATAATTCCCTGAAAGCTTTCTGTAGGACTCCTTTCATGCTACACTCTTTGGTGTATCACATAATCCGTCAAAGAATCAGTTACCGCTTTTTCCACTAAAACCATGCTTAATGGTTAGGCATTTGCAGGAGCCCAGACATCATGGAGCTGGACGGTACCTCCAGTTGCACATTTTCTGAACACCTGCTATCTGTGAGGAGTATAAAGATGAACGAGGCACTGTATCTGCCCTTTAGATAAGTCTGGAGTTCAGGGAGGGAAAGAAATCCACAAACACATGGCTTAGTGAGGACGAAGTCACATCCAGGAGTTCAAAGGAAGAGATGGGGATTCAAGAGGGTGTGATGTTTAATTTTATGTCAACTTGGCTAAACCCAGTCCCCAGACACTTGCTCAAACACATATTACAGTGAAAGTATTTTTCAGATGAGATCAACATTGAAATCAGTAGACTCTGAATAAAGCAGATTATCCTCTGTAAGTGGGTGGGCCTCATGCAATTAGACAAAGACCTTCAGAAAATAAAGACTGACCAACTCCAGAGAGGAGGGAATCCTCTCTCCTGACCACCTTCAGACCTGAAATGCGTTTTAGCATAAAGCTTCATTGTTTTAATCTTCTTTTATTTCATGGTGATCAGGAAGACAGTCAGACTAACGCTGTTATCCAAGTAAGACTGAGGTGTTTCTAAATACCTGCAAGGCCCAAGAGCCTAGCCCAGGAGCCAGGCCCGCAGTCTACATGAACACCAGGCTGTGCAGGGCACAGTTCCTCTCTTTAGAAAGCAGGTCCACCAAGTCTGAGACAGGCCTGCAGCTTGCACCTGGACACACCTCTCCTCCAGCTACGAAATACAAAGAAACCATATGGGACTAAAAATAACTGTGTGCATGCACAGTTGGGGCAAATTCTGGACCAAAAGATTAAAGACAGACAAAAAATCCACTGCCATTTCTGAAGAGCTGGAAGCAAAAGAACTGGGTGTCGGGAGTAAAAGCAGGGTACTGCGCGTGCCCCCCTGCACTCAACACCACAAAGGGGTGGGCAGACCACCTAAGCCACCCATCCAGTCTGACCCCTGGACATACCCCATCCTCATCCAGTATAAGGAATGAGCCCCCCTCAGCGAGCAAGCGAGGGAACCTGTCACTTGTTCTCGCTCCCTCCTGCAGCCAGTTCAGGGGTCCCCAAAAAAGCCTTGCCTGAATTTCTTGTCTGGCCTCAAGTCAATTTCTACTGACGGTGGAAGGCCAAGAACCCTGGTCGGTATCAAGTCCAGTAGGGCTGGTTTGAGACACACAGATGAACACACAGAACAAGGGGAAGATTCATATCTATTCCCACTCTGGATAAGATCCAGCTCCCCTGCGCTGAGACCCTGCCAAGGCCCGATGTTCCAGGAATGCCTAACTCCAATCTGCTCCCTCCCTCTGCATTTCTCTGGCATCTAGAACAAGGTGAGCCACCCTGGACCTCCGTGGGGTCCCAGCTGTTTCCTACACCTGGTGTTTCAGGCAATCCAGTGTTTATTTGATGCCCATGTGTCCAACATGGGCCAGGCACTATGCTAAAGAACTACCAGATACAGTCTGCCGTGAAAGGCCTTAGACTACTCCTGGGGAGTCAGGATCACCCCACTTGACACGATGCTGGGCGGTGCGGGACTGGCCGTGCACATAAATGGAAGCCCTAGACCAGTACGAACGAAAGTGCTGGGAGCGGGTCATGGGGCTGCTGGAGGGCTCAGCAGCATTTGCTTAAATCAAGGACAGATGAGAAGGCAAACCCAGGGGGCCCAGCAGAGTGAGCCAAGACCCAAAAGTGGGGATGAATGGCAGGTCACAGAGACAAGCCCCTTCCCCACTCCCCCGCCAGAGTGGAGGGTCATGTGCGGGGAAACAAATAGAGCAGCCAGTGGAGCCTAGAGTTTAACATTTTGACTCTGCAGGAAACAGGGAACCTTTGAAGGTCTTCAGAGTAAGAGGAGATGATGAAAACTAGACTTAATGAGACATTCCACAGGACCACAGGTACTAAGAAGGCAATAATGTAACGACGGTTAAGAAACCGGGCTTCGGGCTTAATCCTAGTTCTGTTGTTTACAAGCTATGTGGGGATGGGTGAGCTGTTTCACCTGTTACAAGAGCCTGTTTCAGATAAGTCACGAATATTCCTCCCTCTCTTGATTCAATTCCCTCCCTTTTACCTCGACCCTCCTATATATATATATATACAGTGCCTCAGCCCAAACTGGGTTGAGAAGTTGATTTGCAAACTAAGTTCCTGCTTCTCCATTCTTTGGCCATTGAATAAAGCTTGTGCTGTTCCAGACTCACCATGGGTTTAATTATTGGCTGTGGGAATCCGAATGGAAAAACAACCGCCCCAGCCAAGATAAGGGTTCTTAGCCTGGGCTAGGACCCCGGCATGAGTCCAGGCGACCAATTCGGTGACAAGTACAGCAGTTCCCTACACAAGGAACATAGGCTCCAGAACGAGACCACCTGGTTTGGGATCCTGCACCAGCACTCACTTGCTGTGTGATGGTAGGCAACTTACTCAACCTCTCTGCTTCAGTGCCTTCAGGTGTAAAATAAGAGGTAATAGCTCCTTTCCTTCCAGCAGGAAAACTGGAAA
Organism: Mesoplodon mirus; assembly: GCF_964341445.2. NCBI lineage: Eukaryota > Metazoa > Chordata > Mammalia > Artiodactyla > Ziphiidae > Mesoplodon > Mesoplodon mirus. Next base: position 64,252,812 of record NC_138993.1, on the reverse strand, counting down.
TGGGTGCCTACCAAAATCAATGAGAAGTCTTCACCTTCCCATTTCCATCCACATACGTTTTGAAAATGCACAAACAGAAGGTGTTTGGAGAGTTCCATGCCCTGCCTGAAGTTAAGGAGACATGTGTCTACTTTGTTATTATTTACATTCACTACACCCATACACCTTCTTCTAGGCCCCTCTTGCCTTAAGGGCCATCAAATAGCCAAGAGATGTAGCTACACACACTGAATACACCACAATCAAAATAAGCATAGGAGCTCCCATCCCCTGGGGATCCCCTAGACCATCCCATAGAAAAAGAAAATATCAGAATTTGTGGGAAAGATGAATGGGTTAAGGTCCAGAAACAAAAGATCTAATAATCACCCAACTGTGATTAAAGCCTCAAGGTTCGGACTTCCCTGGTGGCGCAGTGGTTAATAATCCGCCTGCCGATGCAGGGGAGACAGGCTCGAGCCCTGGTCCGGGAAGATCCCACATGCCGCGGAGCAACTAAGCTCGTCTGCCACAATTACTGAGCCTGTGCCCTAGAACCCACATGCTGCAACTACTGAGCCCGAGTGCTGCAACTACTGAAGCCCACATGCCTAGAGCCTGTGCTCCGCAACAAGAGAACAAAGAGTAGCCCCCGCTCGCCGCAACTAGAGAGGAAAGCCCGTGCACAGCAATGAAGACCTAACACAGCCAAAAAAAAAAAAAAAAAAAACCATCCGCCTTCCAATGCAGGGGACGCTGGTTCGATCCCTGGTCGCGGAATTAAGATCCCACATGCCACGAGACAACTAAGCCTGTGCGTTGCAACTACCGAGCCCACGCACTCTGGAACCCACAAACCACAACTAGAGAGAAGCCCACGCGTTGCAACGAAAGATCCCGTGTGCCGCAACTAAGACCCAATGCAGCCAAATAAATAACCCAAAAAAAAAAAAAAAAAGCCCCAAGTTTCAGGCCCATCTTGTTAGTAGTCCCAGCTACTAGATGGAAAACTTTAGTTAAGAGCTTCATCTCTCTCAGCTGTTTTTAATCTGTGTGTTTCCTCCCAGTTCAAGGCACCTTCAGTGGTTTCAGGACCAAATGATTCCTAGGCAGACCACCTGCATCAAGACCATGCACTGCTTCTCCAAAGGCTAAAGATATGGATAAGACCCCACCCCCAGGGTGGTCCTCAAAGGTGGAAGTGGAAATATTCTAAATAGGGAAAGGGGCTGGTCAAATACACACTCCAGTAGTGGCTGTGTGTCCCAATCAAAACATTTTCAAGAATAAAATAAATATTAAATAAAAAATAAGTGTTTTTTAATCCTTAAATTAAAAAATAAGTGTTTTTCACCAACACGAAATTTGCTATGATTAGGTACCAGGACATACAGTGAAAGACACACGGAGAGAGGGAGGCAGAGAGAGACGAGATCATAGACACAAGGACAGAGGGAGCCGGGTGCAGTTGGAACGCGCTGTCACATAAGATATATGGGAAGAGGTGGTGATATTACTGGAAGCCGGCAGCGGTCCAGGGCGCTAACTAGACACAGGAGGTTGTTAATAAGCTGATTGCTTTGGGGGTAAAAAGGCTACAACTTTAGTTCAAAACTGCGAATTCCTGAGCGGCATGGGGGAAGCCGGCTAACGGTGGGGTGCGGAGACTGCAGCCCCTCCTCCCGCTGGGTGGTGACGCCCCCGGGGCAGCCTCGGGTCTCAGCCTCCCCGCCTCCTGCTCTCTGGCATTGCAGGCTGGCGGGGCGACTAGCGGCAAGGGAGGAAGACCCTGTGCCCCTGCCACCAGGTCGCCGGGTCTCCCTCCCCGGCCCTGCTCCCGCCCGCCCCGCGCGCCCGGGCGCAGAGGGGAACACGCCGCCGGCGTGGGGAGGCTGCAGCGGCGGCGCAAAGCGCTCCCTCTGCCCAACACTCTGCCCCCTAAAGGGCGCCGGCGGCGTCCGGCAGGGGCCCGCGTTGGCGGGATGTCGCAGCTCCGGCGGGCCACTCACCAGAACAGGCGGCGGCAGAGGTTCGCGTCCTGCAGCGGGCTGCGCTGCGCCTCCGGGTACGCCGGCAGCAGCTTGCCGGCGCTGGCGGGGAGTCTGGAGCCCCGGGCGCCTCCGCTCCGTAGGAACCTGGAGTGGAGCACCGGCGGCCGCTCCGACCCCGTCTACCCCCAGCCACGCCGCCTTCCGGACACGCCTAGGGTCGGGGGCGGGGAAGGGAGGAGCGCCCTCTAAGCGCAGCTGAGGCCTGTGAGGCGAAGCCAGCGCGCAAGGTGCAAGGCTGCCTGATGAAGGGGGGCCGAGCGGACGCTGCCAGGAGCCACAGGCAGGTGTGAGGCAAGGCCGCAGGCGCAGTTGATGAAGGCGGGTAGGCGGGCTGCACAGCACACCGGGTCCAGCGCGCAGGCCCACTTACTAGTAGCTGGCTGCAAACTCTGCCAAAAGTGCTTGCTCTGAGCCCACGCACCAACCCAGGTGGAGAGAGGAGGCTCAGGCTCTGCCCGCCTTTGCTACTCAAAAATGTCCCCTGGGGGGCTTCCCTGGTGGCGCAGTGGTTGAGAGTCCGCCTGCCGATGCGGGGGACACGGGTTCGTGCCCCGGTCCGGGAGGATCCCACATGCCGCGGAGTGGCTGGGCCCGTGAGCCATGGTCGCTGAGCCTGCGCGTCCGGAGCCTGTGCTCCGCAGCGGGAGAGGCCACAACAGTGAGAGGCCCGCGTACCGCAAAAAAAAAAAAAAAAAAAAAAAAAAATGTCCCCTGGGGGACTTACCTGGTGGCACCAGTGGTTAAGAATCCTCCTGCCAATGCAGGAGATGCGGGATCGTACCCTGGTCCGGGAGGATCCCACGTGCCGTGGAGCAACTAAGCCTGTGCGCCACAGCTACTGAGCCTGCGCTCTAGAGCCCACGAGCCACAACTACTGAAGCCCGCACGCCCAGAGCCCGTGCTTCGCAACAAGAGAAGCCACCGCAATGAGAACCCTGCGCACCGCAACGAAGAGGAGCCCCCGCTCGTCGCAACTAGAGAAGGCCTGCGTGCAGCAACGAAGACCCAATGCAGCCAAAAATAAATAAATAAAATCAATTTTTTAAAGATTTAAAAAAACACCACCACAGGTGATTCTAACCTGCAGTCAAGTTTGAGAACCACTTTTGGAGACAAAATATCTCATTTCTTCCCAAATGGCATCTGCTTTCATTGCTAGAGGCCTCCTCCAGGAATCCTTCCTAACTAATCACACTTCTCCTCCATCTGTCGGTGGGTTTGTCTGTAGTTGGGGCCAGCACTTTCCATATTTGAATGTGCCTCCAGGTCACCTGGGGATATTGTTAATATGCAGATTCGGACTCAGGAGGTCCAGGTGGGACTGAGAGTCTGCATTGCTAGGCAGCTCCCAGGAGCTGCCCCCTGCTGATGCAGGGCCCCCACGTGGCAGGGTCTGTAGGACAGCAGCCTCTGTCTGCACAGGCGCCTTTGCGATTGTTCTTGGGCTGTTTCAGGCTCCTTTTCTGCCTTCCCAGCCATGAGGGGAGAGCGGCGGGTTTCCAGCTCTTTCCATCCTGCCTCTCATCCCACTCGGGCCCATGGTGTGAACACAGACCTGCACACACGCAGAAAGCTCACCAATGACTGCTGAATGAATAAATGAGCGAACGTGGTGAGAAGAGCTCTGAACTTGGAGTTTGAGACCTGCTCTTCCTCCTACAAACTATGAGAATTTGACCAAGAGACGGCCTCTCTGAGACTCAGTGACTTCACCTGTTCAATTACTGCCGTAATTTCATTGTGGGGAGTAAATGAGATGCACGTGTGGAAGCTCCTTTTCATCCACACAGTAGCGTCCTCCCTTCCCTCCCTCTCTCGTCACTCTTGTCTAGGGCCCCACACACTGCCTGGGATGTCCTGTCTGTTCCCCAGTCTCCACGTCTCCACCCCCGACTCAGACGGTCCTCCCGAGTTCCATACGTCTAACCATATACATGTGCGAGGCACGTTCTGTCTCAGAGATTGGCTGGAGGATCTGATGGGGCCACGGAGGTCATGTCCTCCCAACTTTTAGTAACTCAGCAGAGAGCTGGGAGCGGATTTGGTAGTGCCTGTTATGGGCTGAGTTGTGTCCCCTACCCCCAAATTCAGACACGGAATTCCTCATGCTCAGTCCTTCAGAATGTGAGCTTGAGGTGCTGCAGATGTAAGTAAGGTGAGCTCATTAGGGCGGGTCCTAATCCAGCTTGTATGATTGATGTCCTTATGAAAAGGGGACGTTTGTACACAGGGCGAGCACCAGCGGCAGATGCAGGCAGAGATGGTGGTGCTGTGTCTCCAAACCGAGGAACACCAGAGATTGTCAACACATCACCAGAAACTAGGAGAGAGGCAGGGAACAGACGGTCCTCACAGCCCCCAGAGGGAGCCCCCCTTCCCACACCTTGATTTTGGACTCCTGGCCTCCAGAACGCTGAGAGAATGAATTTCTGTTGTTTAAGCCGCCCAAGCTTAAACCTGCCTCGTGTGCTCCAGAGAACAGCCTCCAGACAGGTCTATCCCCACCCTTACGCCACCTCCATCTTTATCCCCTCTACCACCGGAACGATCCTCCCAAAAGGCAAATGCCATCAGGGTTCACCCCCCTCAGGACGCTTTACCAGTCTTTGATGGAGTCCTCCTCCCTCCTCATCCCTGGTCACTTTCGGTGAGCGCTCTGCCCCCCTCGCCCCTCCCAGTTCCACTGAGACACAGGCCACTGCCCGTGGGCCTCCTGCCCTTTCTGTGCACGTGACTCCTTCTCCCTGGTCTCACATTCACTCCCCTCCCTGCAAAAGCCCAGGCTAACCTGCTCTCAGCGCCCCCGGACGGATGGGGCCGTTCCTCTTCTCTGTGCCCATCACAGCCTCTTCTGACCCCATCAGAGCCTGGTTTTATTGCGTTGCGTCACTTCCTTTTTATTTCTCTTTCCTCCACTAATGGGCGAGCCCCTGGATGGCAGGGGTTTGTGTCCTCCTAAAGCTTAACAGCCTGGCACAGAGCAGCCCTTGAGCAGTTTTTGTGGAACAAGTTCATCAGTGATTCTCAGAGTGTGGTCCCTGGACCAAGAGCGTCAGCATGACCTGCGAACTTGCCACAAGTGCAAATTTCCAGACACTCTCCAGACCTGCTGAGTCAGACTCCAGGGGTGGGGCCCCTGGGTTCACAAACCCTCCAGGTGATTCTGATGCACACTCAAGATCAAGATCAGCTGAGTTTTAAAAATGAGAACTTCAGGAAATGCGATGTCAATGGAATTTGCTATTAGTATTCAGCCTAGAGTTAGACATCACAGGGTGGTGCCTGGTTGAGAGAAGAGCTCTCCCCTGGTCCCTTGTCACTTGGAATCGCTGGGCATTACGGCCGCCTGGGATGCCCGCTGCCCATCTCTTCCTCAGCCCGTGTTGTACTGTATCCCCTCCCCAGGGTGCTGTGAATATACGCGAAGGTCTCAGGAGTGTCCTGAGCAGAAACCCAATGGCCAGGGAGCCCTGGATGCTAAGCGCCATGGTCGGTGCAGTCAGGCCCCACGGTGTAGTCGTAGCACCAGGTTTCTCGTCCTCACTCTTAAATTAAACACATTTTGTCAAAAATAAACAAAAAAACATGGGCTTCCCTGGTGGCGCAGTGGTTGAGAGTCTGCCTGCCGATGCAGGGGACACGGGTTCGTGCCCCAGTCCGGGAAGATCCCACATGCCGCAGAGCGGCTGGGCCCGTGAGCCATGGCCGCTGAGCCTGCGCGTCTGGAGTCTGTGCTCCGCAACGGGAGAGGCCACAACAGTGAGAGGCCCGCGTACCGAAAAAAAAATAAAACTAAACAAAAAACAGAAGCAAAAGAAAACAAAAAAACCTCCACATTGAAACCGAACTCAAAGCCACAAAGAGTAGATTGCTTATTGAAGATGTGGGCAGGAAGTGGGAGGAACAAAGTGGGCGAAGATACTAAAAAGGTATAAACTTCCAGTTATAAGGGAAGTCGTGGGGATGTAATGTACAGCACGGTGACGATAGTTAATACACTGTCTTGTATATTTGGAAGTTGCTAAGAGTAGATCTTAAAAGTGATGATGGATGTTAGCTAGACTTGCTGTGGTGATCACTTTGCAGTATATCCAAATTTCAAATCATCATGATGCACACCTGAAACTGATATAATGATATGTGTCAATTATACCTCAATTACAAAAAATTGTCAAGGGAGTTAGAAAGCTATTTATTGCCTTAGAGTTTCGATTTACCTGTAGTGATGTGTCCCCTCTATTTTAAAGTTTAGTCTAAAAGAGTTGATGATATGGTTTTTTCTTTTTTTCAACCTTTAATTTTTAAAGGCTTGGTTCTTGGATGTATTTGTTGTGGTAAATATTTGGTGTTTTAAAAAGAGAGACAGAATATAACGTTATGAGCTCCTTACCGGAGGGCCGCGTGCTTTTCCTGTTTTTCTCCCAGGCCTAGTGCCTTGCCTGCCCCCAGCAGGTGCTGAGCAAAGGCTGGATTTTAACCCCTCAGGGAAAGACTCTGGTGGGGCGTTTGAGAGGCTGGGGAAGGACTCCTTTAGGACTGAAGACTGTGTGCCTAGGAGGAAAGGGGGGTGACTGAGACCCCGTCCCGAGGGCACGGGGACAGGCACCACCACCTGAGTCCTGCCTTCTCTCTGCTTCATCTCTAGACTCTCTCTCTCTCCAGCCTGAGCTCCAATGCGCCTTAATCCCTTTCAGCTCCTGGAATTCACCGACCCCCCTTTGTTCTGGGCCTTTGCACCCGTCTTTCCCCAGCCTGGAGCCCCCTCTCCTCTTTACTGACCGACTCTCCCTCTTCCTCAGGTCACAAGTGACACACGCTCTGCCCAGCAGGATGCCTCCTCCTCCTCCGTGAGGCCCCCTGCCCTGCCCTCGCCCTCCTGACTCCCCCGTGTCTGCTCCTTTCTCACCTCCTTCCTCCTTCAGCCCGGAAGAGCGGAACCTGTGTCTCCTCCATGGACCCCAGCACCTGTCTCGGAGCCTGGCGCACAGTAGGGCTCGGTACTTGCTGGGTGACTCTGAAAGCACACAGGCTGTAGGTGAAGAACTTTCCAAGCCCCAGATGTGTCCACTTGCTTCTCATTTCCCCTTGGACTAAGAACTTAGCGGCTAATTAACCCCAGGCAGGCGGTGGGTATCAGAAGAAGAGAGAAGTATATGATTTAAATAGAAGACAGCTGGAGAGAGAAGGAAGAAAAGAAGTTGCAAGTTCAGGAAGCGCCTGGCCAGCAGAGAGTTGCTGTGATTCGCACAAAGCCTGTCCTGTCGTGTGTGAAGAGGGCTCCCAGGATGAACGTGCCCTGGAGACTTTTCCTAAGGGCTCACTCTGGCTGATTCTCTGATATGCTGAGGCTCTGTGGACAAGGCTGTAAATGGAAACTGAACTTGGAGGGAAACACATGTTGTGTCTCTTTGTATAAATGGTTGTCATTTTCTACCCCAGATAAGCCACTTTAATAGTGACATCACACAAATTATAGTGTACAAATCTCTCACCCACTCCCAGGTTAGAAAGGACATGGGTATCGTTGAATCCCATCCCTCGACCTCTGCAGGAATTCCCTCTGCAGCATCTGATGATAATTCACAACTTTCCGTTCCCCACTTCACTAACTTAAAGGCAGCCAGTTCCATATTTGGAGACTTCTGATTGTTACAAAATCCCCTGTAGCCCAGGGCCTTGTATGAAGTTGTGATTTATTGAATTAGATAATAAGGGGAACCTATAGATTAAAAGAGTTTTAAGAGACATATCAGCCAAATGCAACAGCGAATATAGGGGTCTTATATGGAGACTGACTTAACAAACTAACTGTAAAATTTTTTTTAATTATGAGGAATATGAAATAAAGACATTTTAAAAAATAAATAATGAGGAAATGAGGGCTACTCAAAACATTGCTTGGATATTCGATGGTGTTATGGAAATACTCTAAATTGGGAGAGGTGGCAATGATGTTTATGTGACTATGCTTTTTTTTAATAGGTTTGATTTGCTCCATATTTCTTTTCTTTTTCTTTTTTTAAAATATTTATTTGGCTGCACTGGGTCTTAGTTGCGGCACGTGGGATCTTCGTTGCCACGTGTGGGATCTCCATTGAAGCATGTGGGATCTTTAGTTGCGGCATGTGGGATCTGGTTCCCCAACCATGGATTGGGCCCCCTGCATTGGGAGCACGGAGTCTTAGCCACTGGGCCACCAGGGAAGTCCCATGACTATGCCTTTTTTTTTTTTTTTTTGGCTGCGTTGGGTCTTTGTTGCTGCAAGAGGACTTTCTCTAGTTGCGGTGAGCAGGGGCTACTCTTCGTTGCGGTGCAAGGGCTTCTCATTGCAGTGGCTTCTCTTGTTGTGGAGCACGGGCTCTAGGCGAATGGGCTTCAGTAGTTGCAGCACGCAGGCTCAGTAGTTGTGGCTCGCAGGCTGTGGAGCGCAGGCTCAGTAGTTGTAGCGCACGGGCTTAGTTGTTCCGTGGCATGTGGGATCTTCCCGGACCAGGGATCAAACCCATGTCCCCTGCACTGGCAGGTGGATTCTTAACCACTGCGCAACGAGGGAAGCCCCAGACTATGCTTTTTAAAGCCCACATTTTTTCAGATATAGACTGTGGGTAAAATAATTTTGATATCTGACACTTGCTTCAAAATAATTCAGCAGAGGACTTCCCTGGTGGCGCAGTGGTTGAGAGACCACCTGCCGATGCAGGGGACACGGGTTCGTGCCCCGGTCCGGGAGGACCCCACATGCCGCGGAGAGGCTGGGCCCGTGAACCACGGCCACTGAGCCTGCGCGTCCGGAGCCTGTGCTCCGCAACAGGAGAGGCCCGCATACCGCAAAACAAAAACAAAAACAAAAACCTATTACTTCTGTGTCTATTTCAAATATATTTTCATTTGCCTCCTAAACTATATGATTTTTAACTCCTTCCTCTATCTCATGAGGAGGGCACTCGTTTATTTTGTCATATTTACTTGTAGTGATTTTTAAATTTTTATTGAAATGCATAGTCTCTATATGAGTCAATATTTCCTCATCACATTGTAATAAAATGCAGGTGCCCCCTACTTCGACAAACAAACCCCACCATAATCAAACTCCATCCTACATGTCAGACAAACTCTTCCAAAGTGCAGAAGAGGAAACACTTCTATACTTTTTTTTTTTTTTTGCCACACAGCGGCATGTGGGATCTTTATTACCCAACCAGGGATCGAACCTGTGCCCCCTGCAGTGGAAGCACAGAGCCCTAACCACTGGACCGCCATGGAATTCCCAGACAGGAAACACTTTAGAACCCATTTTATAATGCCACTTGAAGCAACATGGATGGACCTAGAGATTATCATATAAAGTGAAGTAAGTCAGAAAGAAAAAGACAAATACCATATGATATCACTTACATGTGGAATCTAAAATACAACACAAATGAACATATCTACGAAACAGAAACAGACTCACAGACATGAGAACAGACTTGTGGTTGCCAAGGGGAGGGGGTGGGGGGGAAGTATTAGGAGTTTGGGATTAGCAGATGCAAACTATTATACATAGAATAGATAAACTACAAGGCCTTACTGTATAGCACAGGGAAATATACTCAATATCCTGTGATAAACCATAATGGAAAAGAATATGAAAAAGAATATATATGTGTATAACTGAGTCACTTTGCTGTAAGGCAGAAATTAACACAACATTGTAAATCAACTATACTTCAATAAAGTTTTAAGAAACTCACTAACACAACATTGTAAAGCAATTATACTCCAATAAAGATATTAAAAAAATAGGGCTTCCCTAGTGGCACAGTGGTTGAGAGTCCGCCTGCTGATGCAGGGGACACGGGTTCATGCCCCGGTCTGGGAAGATCCCACATGCCGCAGAGCGGCTGGGCCCGTGAGCCATGGCCACTGAGCGTGCGCGTCCGGAGCCTGTGCTCCACAACAGGAGAAGCCACAGCAGTGGGAGGCCCACGTACCGCAAAAAAAAAAAAAAAAAAATTAAAAAAATTAAATAAAATAAAAACCCATTTTATGAGGTCAATATTACTCTGATATCAAAACCAGACAAAGACATCACACAAGAAAGAAAACTACAGACCAATATTCTCATTCAATGTACACAAAATTTCTCAACAAAATACAAGCAAATCAAATCCAGCAACATGTAAAAGAAGAATACACTTAAACATGGCAAATTTTATGTGATATATATTTTACCACAATAAAAAATAGTAAAATAATAAAAAGAATAATACATCATGACTAAATGGGATTTATCTCAGGGATGCAAGGATGATCACATGATCAATCTCAGTAGGTGTGGGAAAAGCATTTGACAAAATCCAAGTTCATGGACCCCTGGTTAAGAACACCTGTTCTGGAAAGTCTCTAAACATAGCAGATGTCAAATAATAGTGAAGAAACACCCGAGGGCTAGAAGGTAAATTTAAAGGGTGCTACTGGAGAAAAAATGTTCTCTTGAATCTGTTGGAAAAAGTCTTCTTTTTTCGTTTTGGTTTTGGGTTTTTTGGCTGCATAGGATCATAGTTGTGGCAGTGGTATCTTCGTTGCGGCGTTTGGGCTTCTCTCTAGTTGCCGCACTTGGGCTCAGTCGTTGTGGCACTCGGGCTCTCTAGCTGTGGCACGCAGGCTCAGTAGTTGTAGCGTGCAGGCTTAGTTGCCCCACAGCATGTGGGATCTTAGTTCCCCGGCCAGGGACTGAACTTGCGTCCCCTACATTGGAAGGCAGATTCTTAACCACTGAACCACCAGGGAAGTTCCTGGAAAGAGTCTTCTTGAATCTACCTTGATCATGAACAATGACAGTGTAAACGATTTATCTAAGACCTAAGAGGAGTACATAGTATAAACTTTTAAAGTGTAGGTGTGTGTATTCCTTCTTTGCCACAGGCATAATTATTCACCTGCTAGATGGGCATGAGTATTTTTGTGGTACCATAATTAAAGGGCCTTTGAATGGCTTGGAGATTTAGGGCAAGTGCTTTAGACTTAGATTTAACAGTAGCTGTGTTATAGTAGCTCAGTGATTTAAATTTTAAGCCTCAGAATTCTTTTAGCTTTTATTCATATCTGAAATTAGGATTCTAACACCATAAGATGAGAATTTTAAAAAATAATACCTATGAAGTAGTTAGTGCCTGGGCCATGGAAGTATTCATCATGGTGAACAACATCCAAGGCGGTGTAAATCATGGGTCTGTCTTGGGACTTATGTCTGCCTCTTAGATAGATTGATGTCAGGCTAGAGGACTTCATAATCACAAGTTAAAGGGACTAATATTCTTGTTTAAGGACCAGACTTGTTGCTCGAATAACCTGGAAAACTGAAGAATAAATGGGCATAGAATGAAATTTATTTGGACAACTTTAGCAGTTGTACATTTAAAGTAAACACATAGACAAAGCGAGAGAGAGGCATGGACATATATACACTACCAAACGTAAGGTAGATAGCTAGTGGGAAGCAGCCGCAGAGCACAGGGAGGTCAGCTCGGTGCTTTGTGACCACCTAGAGGGGTGGGATAAGGAGGGTGGGAGAGAGGGAGATGCAAGAGGGAAGAGATATGGGGACAGATGTATATGTATAGGTGATTCACTTTGTTATAAAGCAGAAACTAACACACCATTGTAAAGCAATTATACTCCAATAAAGATGTAAAAATAAATAATAAGAATTCATGATATACAGTAAAATCCACTAATAAAATCACCCTGTTTACTGGAAAAAATAAATAAATAAATAAAGTAAACACATAAATGACACGAAGAAAAGATAGCACTGGCCGGGTGTTGCCAAAAAAGAGGATTTTGCAGGGCAAGTCCTCTGCCTATATTTTGGGAACTTGCCAAAGGGTGATTTTGTTCATATAGGGCAGAGCTTGAACTTACTTTGGCTCTGGCTAAATGCTACAAATAATGTCACATCATTAAATCTGTGTAAATGGTTTCAAAAACTGCTTAAAGATGTAGTTATTAGTTGAGGGTGCGAACTCAAACGTTTCCGTGGGTAAAACAACCGAGGGAGGCCTTACGGTCTCTTGCAGAGAGAAGGGGGCCTGTCATCAGAGGGCACACCCTGTCCAAAAGCATTTATGTTCAAAACATTTCAGAAACGCCAACCAGCCAAACAAAGAGGTTGTGGAGGCCTCAGTCCTGTGCAAGCAGCTTATAATCTCTGATCAGTGGAACAAGCATAAATTAGGTATTTCTCTTTTGTATCCCTGAACACATAGGTGGTCTATTTCCTTCCAATCAGATAAATACTTGGCAGGAACTGAAATGCTAAAAGCTCTGAATTGTAGCATCACAGAATCCTTAGAGTTGCTTATCTTTTCCCCATTTCTGGTTGCTTCCAGATCCCTTCATAAATTCTTCCCCTCTTTTTTTCTGGCTAACACTTAGCTTCTATTTAGAATAAAGTGGTACTTGACCACCATTTAATTTTTTCATCTGCTTTTCTGAGCACTTAATGCCTCAAACACTTCAATGTGTTCTGGCCCGAGAGCGCCCTCCTCTGTCAAGCAGTCACCAGGCCCTGGTTCCTTTTCCCTTCCTTCCATCCCCTGAGTGGCTCCCAACCACCTGTGCAAAAGTGGAACATGTGATAGAACCATCTCCAGCCCTCAATGCGACCAACTACTCATTCTGGGCCTCTTAGTTTCCTTTGATACCAAAGCCTTTGCCTTTATGAAAGTTATTTACTTCTGAAAAATATTCAAATAATGATCAAAGAAAATCAATTACAGTGTTGATAAACTTAGACACTTCTCCTTACAGGCTGAATGAATAAAATAATCAGAAGTGACAATAAGGATTGTAATCTGAAAGCAACCCAGTGATGCAGCATTAGAGGGTAATTTTTTTTAAGAGGGTAATTTTTAAAAAGGTAAAATCATGACTCTCATGCAAATAATAAATGGTCATCATTAATCTGTGAGTTATTTATTATTAACTATTATTAATTCACGATGGAATCAGTAAGATATTATAACTGGTTTTGGTTTTTTGGGTTTTTTTTAATATCTTTATTGGAGTATACTTGCTTTACAATGGTGTGTTAGTTTCTGCTTTATAACAAAGTGAATCAGTTATACATATACATATATCCCCATATCTCCTCCCTCATGCATCTCCCTCCCTCCCACCCTCCCTATCCCACCCCTCCAGGCGGTCACAAAGCACCGAGCTGATCTCCCTGTGCTATGCGGCTGCTTCCCACTATCTATCTACCTTACGTTTGGTAGTGTATATATGTCCATGCCTCTCTCTCACTTTGTCCCAGCTTACCCTTCCCCCTCCCCGTGTCCTCAAGTCCATTCTCTAGTAGGTCTGCGTCTTTATTCCCATCCTGCCCCTAGGTTCTTCATGACCATTTTTTTTTTAGATTCCATATATATATGTGTTACCATACAGTATTTGTTTTCCTCTTTCTGACTTACTTCACTCTGTGTGACAGACTCTAGGTCCATCCACCTCACTACAAATAACTCAATTTCGTTTCTTTTTATGGCTGAGTAATATTCCATTGTATATATGTGCCACATCTTCTTTATCCATTCATCTGTCAATGGACACTTAGGTTGCTTCCATGTCCTGGCTATTGTAAATAGAGCTGCAATGAACATTGTGATACATGACTCTTTTACAACTGGTTTTTATAGTCTCTCCCTGACAAAATTCCTTTCAGTTGCCATGAACAGGATCGTTTGCACTGCTGTGAACAGGAATCATTTGTATCACTATTAGTTTTCTACAAGTTAACTTCTACCTTAACAGAGTTGTAAAATAGTGAAAAACAAAGACGTTCAACTCTATAGAATAAAACAACCCTGCAAAGATCATAACCCAACATTCCACTGAAAAGATAGTCTGCAGCCTCTCTTGCCCTTCCAACATCTTTCACAGCTTTTCCTGTCAGTGGTGATCATTTTATTAACATCTCTCCATCTTATCCTCATCCCTATCCCTTGCTTCCTCCCCCAACTCACAAGGAATCCTAGGCTTGGATAAATGGTGTCTGTGTGTATTATGGATAGTGAGAAAATGTTAGGAAGCTTGTAAATATTTTACAAGGATGTGGAGAGGAAAAAAAAGGCTGACCTAGTAATAGAGCTTAAATACTGCATACAAAGTGTTCTTTAAAGGGCAGTTTCTGGGCTTCCCTGGTGGCGCAGTGGTTGAGAGTCTGCCTGCCAATGCAGGGGACACGGGTTCATGCCCTGGTCCGGGAGGACCCCACATGCTGCAGAGTGGCTGGGCCCGTGAGCCATGGCCGCTGAGCCTGCGCGTCCGGAGCCTGTACTCCGCAACGGGAGAGGCCACAACAGTGAGAGGCCCGCGTACAGCAAATAAATAAATAAATAAATAAATAAATAAATAAATAAAGGGCAGTTTCTGCTGTTCTGTATCTCACAGAAGCACACAGAGTTCAAGCATTTGAGTTGTGATAGGAATAGTTAGTTTTGATTTAAAAAGCAGAGTAGCCTTCAGGAATTTGGTTTAGGAAGCTTAAGTTGTTTCATTTCAAAGTTCTTTTTTTCCTAGAATAATGCAGATCCCCCCCCAAGGGAACCCTGGGCTTCATAAGCCATTGCTATAGTAGGTCAGGAAAACAGTCATGCTGATGGTACTGAGGCACAGTGGAAGGAACACTTAGGTAGAATTCTGGACATTCAACCACACAACAAGAAAAGCCAAATAATTTGGAGATGAGAATAAATGGGGATCAATGGTGAAGGAAAAAAGTAAAGTGGTTTTTAGCATAAATCAAGGCCTTGAGAAGTGTCTTTTCCTCTGGAAACTGGAGTCATCTCCAGAGGTGAGGAGGTGACTAGGAATCAGATCGGCCATCAGATTCCAGGTTCAAGATAGAGTCCTCCTCAAGAAGTGGACAAATGCATAAATGACAACAATAGAGGTGGATGGGTGAGATGGGTACAATAAAATGCCACCTGAACAGCTGTGGAGCCATGACCACACGAGGAAGGCGGGAAAAGGAAGTGGTTTGTGGGGGAACATGAAGAGTTTGGTTTGGGACCTATTTACGACCTGGTAGGGCCTCTACGTGTCTTATATTTGTGTGTATCAGCTCCATCTTTTTCCTGTTCCCCCTTCTGCTTCAATCTTCCCTTCAAGTTTAAATCTCTCTTGAAGAATGGAAACAATAACTTGGTTTTCTTTGATCTGCCCTCACAAACCAAGCAAAATGCCTTACACATAGAAGATACTTAATGGATGTTGAATGGATGGGTGGATGGATGGATGGATGGATGGATATTCAAATGTTCTTGAGCAGGGGGTTTACCTTTGCTTCTTGGAGTTCCTTAGAGCAAAGTGGGACAGGACAGGAGAGCAGAGGTTGGAAAGAGCTGGGATTTTATGGGGACAACAAACAGACAGATATAAGAGGTCAGAAAGAAGAGTTGGCAGAACATAAAAGTAAGTTGTGTTTCGAGAAGGAAAAAGAGTAAAGATGGCTAGACGGTCTACTTGGTGTGCAAATAACAAATGCAGTTTTATATTTAAAAACTGTGAAATTAAAGTTTAACCCCAAATGACACAGAATTATATTGCTCCTAACATCACGTTAAATAAAAGCCATTCCAGCTTGTTTGGACCTGTCTCTGACTGCTCCGCCTGGTGCAGTCATTTTTATTGCTCTAGATCGCATCTGTTTTCATTATCAAAGCAGGGACTTTCTGCTACGTCATCTTGAAGTTCAACTTCACTTGCACAACGTGTTGTTGTGTAATTAAATTAAAATCGCAGGATGTTTTGGATTAGAGGAATCTTCCTTCAACCAGACCCAAGGTTAGTAAGGGAGTGTGACCTGTCTGGGATAGAATTCCCTAATCCAAAACATCCGGAATATTTCACTGGATTAATTTGCAACTCACTGGGAGGATTTACGTCCAATTGCTAAAGATTTTCTGTCTGTTTTCATTACTCTTTTCAGGTCAGGTCAATATGCATTTATTCAGCTCTCTTATTGAAAATGATATGAAAAGTATTACTGAGTCCAAAGAATAAAGAAAATGGCAGATAAAATGCAAGGAAAGGAAGAAAAGTAATGAGTGAGTAAATAAGTTCATTCATGAATAAAGAATTTATTCATGAATAAGTAAATTCATTCATCCAACAAATGAACTTACAGAGTTCTTATTTGTACCAGGCACTGAGCTAGGTAAGTGCTGTGCAATAGAGAAAGAAATATAAGCTACTGGTTCTGTCCCCCAGGAGTTTAGGATTTGTTTTATTTTTAATAAAAAAAATTGCCATTGGACAGTTTAAATTCAATTTATATTGGTGTTTTAATCCAATCAAAAACTTCACAAAGAAATAACCATGAACAATTTCTTTGAACATTCTGTGAGGGAAAAGGCTAACAAAATCACACTGCACCACTGGATAGGATGTGTGTGTTTTGGCTGGACTGAATCCCAGGGCCCCTAGCCAGTAGGATATAGGAAGAGAATTTTAAAAATCTATTTTACTGGCTATCGAAAATAATCCTCGGTACAGTGTATCAGGCACACTTTTTGCTTTGAGCATTGCCATGAGTCTATGTAGCTTTAGAAGGAATGACCTTTAGCAAAAACTAATTGACAGGGACTTACCTGGTGGCACAGTGGTTAAGAATCCACCTGCCAGTGCAGGAGACACGGGTTTGAGCCCTGGTCCGGGATGATCCCACATGCCACAGTGCAACTAAGCCCATGTGCCACAACTACTGAGCCTGTGCTCTAGAGCCCGCAAGCCACAACTACTGAGCCCGAGTGCCACAACTACTGAAGCCCGCGTGCCTAGAGCCTGTGCTCCGCAACAAGAGAAGCCACCACAATAAGAATCCCACACACCGCAAAGAAGAGTAGCCCCCGCTCGCCTCAACTAGAGAAAAGCCCACGCACAACAACAAAGACCCAATGCAGCCAGAAATAAAAATAAATAAATAAATTTACAAAAATAAAAAACACAACACTCATGGCTCTTCTCCTAAGCACTTCCCTAAGGCTTCTTCCTTTGCCAGAGCTTGGTGACATGAGAGGAGAGTCCTTATGCATCTATTAAATGCTGTGATTTAAATCAGTGAATGATTTCTTCGTCCATTTGTTCAACCCACAAATTTTATTGAGAGCCTGCTAGGAGCCAGCCATAATGGTGGGTGCTGAGGATACCAGGATAAGTAAGATAAGGTCCTGGCCCCTAAGAGAGGAGCTATTGATGGACACAGGCTGTCCTGAAAACCTCTAAACACCTTGCAGCAGACTGACTTAGGACCAAGTCCACTTGTGGGCTGCCTTGGCTCTGGCACCATCCTCACCACCACAAGGTATGGGCATGTTTCAGCATGTGGGTCCAATTCTCTTGGCACAGAGACAATTTTCTGGTGGCTCCTCCTGTCCAGAGTCTACTGCAAAAATACAATTCACCTACCTTGGGTCATTGATTGCATCAGTAAACATAAAACTATGCCATTTTTTGTTAGGATAAGAACACATCAAATGTTTCTTATACTTATTTGGGGGGTGAGAACTGCCAAAGACAGAACTTGAGGTTTTCCACACACTTTAGATAACTTTACATGCATTTGGAACACAGCAAGAAAATAAAACTAAATTAAAATTAACCTTAGGCTTATTTAATGAAATTAAGTCTCAGAAAGCACTCAGAATCTTAGCAAATGGACACCTGTCCTGAGATTAAAGGTAAATGCCTTCCAAGCGTACACAGATCTATCAAATGTGTTATTTTGAAAATATTTTTGAAGCATCTGAATTACTCAAGCCAATTTTCACTCTTATTTAATTGTGGACTAAGGCACACTTTTCAACCAGGAAGAAATCTAAAGTTATAACATCAGATGGCTCCAAACTATCCCCTATGTGAGAACAAACACCCACAGAAACCCCTTTTCTTTAGCAAATGCCATTCCTTTACCCCCATCCTTATGGCCTGGCTGATAAGGGGATGGGCTGAGAGGTGAAGGACAGGCAGGTGAGGAGAGGTCCACACTCCTACAGGCAGCCAGCATCCTGTGACAGCCAGCTCCCAGAGTCATGTTTAGCTCCATTCCACTGAAACCCTGGCACATTCACTTGAGTCATACAGTCATTTAGGTCATTCAGACCTATCTCCACACAGATGCAGATAAGATTCTATAGTGTCAGGAACCAGGAAGCCAGCCAAGATAATAGATAATGGGAGGGGGAGAAAAGGACTATTCTCAGCAGCAATTATGTTAGAGGAGCCTTTTATAGCCATTTTTTTTTGGCCGCACAGAATGGCATGCGGGATCTTGGGATCTTAGTTGCCCCGACCAGGGATCAAATCTGCATCCCCTGCAGTGGAAGCGCAGATTCTTAACCACTGGACCAACAGGGAAGTCCCATAGTCATCATTTTGTAGTGAACTTCTACTTTGAGATGGTCAAGGACTGTAAAGTTCTTGAGAGAACTTCAAGTAGAAACATACCTTAAGGGACTCCTGGCATCCAGCTCTCTCAATTTATGGAGGAGGAAATTTATGAATGAGGCACAGAGAGTTTCATTACCAAGGTCAAGATCTTGAGACTAGTGAATAAAAGAGTCAGAACTTGAAGCTCAGTCTGCTGAATTGCTGTCCAGTGATCTTCCTTTTTCCTGCCTGAGTACCCATCCTAAACCATTCCTCAACACCCCAGCCTTCGTCCAGGAATACAATTTTGCCCTCATCACAAACTACCTGTCTCCTCATTATTTTGTTCATTCAGTCATTTTGCAAATATGTATCCAGAGCCCACTGTGTGCCTGGAGCACAAGGAGAACTTCACAGCCCAGGTCCCTGCCCTCCAGGCGACCATGATTCAGCTTTACTCTCTCCTTGGAGCAATGCTTTCTGGATCCAGCCTTCCCTGTCAGCAGTGACTGCTGCTCTCCCTGTGAGAGATGCTTTGCTTTCACAGTTAAAACTCTCTACTAACATCGAGAAGAGAGAAAAACAAAACAAAACAAGAGACACAGCCCAGAGTGGATATTGCATCGAAAGACAGTGAATTGCTTCTGAAATTGAGTCAGGAAGCTTTCGGGCCACAACGAGGACTGAATTCCGAGTGTCCCTATGGTGTTGTCCTGAAATTGATTCCACAGAACTACAGTTGAAGGGGGCCTGTGTTTTTCACAATAGTCGTAAATGCTCCTTGTCCAAAGAGGTGTGGATTGTATAACATCATTAAAGGATGTAGTCACTTTTTTTTTTTTTTTTTTGTACGCGGGCCTCTCACTGCCGTGGCCTCTCCCGTTGTGGAGCACAGGCTCCGGACGCGCAGGCTCAGCGGCCATGGCTCACGGGCCCAGCCGCTCCGCGGCATGTGGGATCTTCCCGGACCAGGGCACGAACTCATGTCCCCTGCATCAGCAGGCGGACTCTCAACCACTGCGCCACGAGGGAAGCCCGGATGTAATCACTATTAATCTAATAGTGACTATATAGAGTCCTAGAGTTCCTAAAAACCCGTGGCTATACTGGGGCGTCTAAGAGGGTTAGCAACGAGAAAGTATGACTTTGACAATAAGTTATGTAACCAGCAAGGAAAAAAAAAAAATCTGGCAGCTTAAAAAGGTTTTCTGTTTTTCTTTCTTAGAGGAGGCTTAATCTGGCCCAAACCTAGAAGATGTGTCTCAAACTGACAATGTCGGCTTAAATCGTTTATTATTTTAAAAGGCGATATAACAATTTTTGTTCCTCTTTGGCTTGTGGGTTCTTTGCTCAATTGGAATTATTGGGATGATTGAGAGCCTATTGGCATAGAAAGCTTCCTGACACCCCACTGTTGTGTTTTCAAACAGGAATAAAGGAAAAGCAACCAGCCTCGTCAGCAATGACTCCGTGTGAATGAGGAAATCCAAACTGGTGAGTGTCCATTTCCTTTGGAAATATGAATCAGTGTTCCTGATGTTGAATATAGATTTCTGTAGTAACTTGTATCTTTGATAAAGATTTTGATTCAGCATGAAGAAAGTGGAGAGATTATGTTAAATGAATTTTACAAATTCTAATTGAAGCATTGTCAGTGGACAAG
The DNA here is from genome assembly GCF_964341445.2 of Mesoplodon mirus. Classification (NCBI taxonomy): domain Eukaryota; kingdom Metazoa; phylum Chordata; class Mammalia; order Artiodactyla; family Ziphiidae; genus Mesoplodon; species Mesoplodon mirus. Next base: position 64,232,709 of record NC_138993.1, on the reverse strand, counting down.
GTTTTCCAAATTACCTTTTGTGTGCAGGGTACACAGCAGACATAGAATACATTATTTTTACTGTTGAGAAGCAAAATCAAAAGGGTCAAGTTTTAAGGGTGGAAGATTATTTGGACCACCATCAACACTATTTAGAAGCAAAATTTCTAACTCCATGTTTCCTAAGATGCATTTGGAAGCAGCTGTTGAAATCCTAACAGAAATCTACTTTGGAGCTAAGGTCGAACACCTATTTTTCACAATACCTGGGCTTCATTAAGGAATACAGAATGAAGGATAATAAGGAAAAAAAAATTTTTTTTAAAGGATGAGCCCAGTAACGAACAAAGAAATACACTTAGCCACATGACATAACTTCTACTTGCTGCCTCAAGGTGGGAATGGGCCAAGAGGTCTGTGGAATGACAACCGTGTCCCCATAATACTCTTCTCCTGTTACAGTTTTCCCTGCACCTAGGGAAACCTTCCGTAGTAGAAGGAACAATTTTGAAATATCCCAAAGTAAGTTTAGAAGCTGGGACTGAAGAGAGACTAGCATTGATTCCTCTAATGGGTGCTCAGGAAAGTCCAGGTTACTTGGAGGCCTAACTGAGGTGTCCAAGCTTGAACACTTCCCTTGATTGTCATTAGAATCTCCTGGCTTTAAATAAGTATCCTTCCTCTCTTTATTCTTTGGCATGCACTGTGGACTAATAATGTGAATACTTGACACAAAATCCCATAAAATATGATGCTTTGGTAACTTCCTAGTTAAAATTTTATTTCATTTTCTTTACCGGGGCCAAAGTACAGTTTTGCAATTTGATTGTGAAAAGTCTATATATTATAAAATACCAGGGGCAATTTTAAATATAATAAACCCACAACTTGTGGCAGATTTGTAAAAATAATCAAATAGGCAGAAAGCAGATACAGATTCTTTTTTTTGCGGGCCTCTCCCGTTGCGGAGCACAGGCTCCGGACGCACAAGCTCAGCGGCCATGGCTCACGGGCCCAGCCGCTCCACGGCATGTGGGATCTTCCCGGACCGGGGCACGAACCCGCGTCTCCTGCATTGGCAGGCGGACTCTCAACCACTGCGCCACCAGGGAAGCCCGATAGTGATTCTTATAATGACATACAAGCCAATAGCCAATAATTGTGCCCCTGGAGGTATGCTGAGGTATGAAAATGCCCTTTTTTTTTTGAAGTATAGGTGATTTACAATATTATATTAGTTTCAGGTGTACAACATAATGATTCAATAATCTTATAGAGTATACTGAAAATGTCTTCCTTTCCTCCTTCCTTCTTTCCTTCCTTCCTTGGCCACACCGTGCACGCTTGTGGGATATTAGTTCCCCAACCAGGGATCAAACCTGGGCCCTCAGCAGTGAAAGCATGGAGTCCAAACCACTGGACTGCCAGAGAATTCCCTGAAAATGCCTTTAAAATGTTTTCCCTCTTTAACATACATATACTTGTAATAGCTCCTAACGTGCAAAGCATTGAAAGCTTGCCTATATATATATATATATATATATTTTTTTTTTTTTTTTTTTTTTTAAGAAGATGTTGGGGGTAGGAATTTATTTATTTATTTATTTATTTATTTATTTATCTTTGCTGTGTTGGGTCTTCGTTTCTGTGCGAGGGCTTTCTCTAGTTGTGGCAAGTGGGGGCCACTCTTCATCACAGTATGCGGGCCTCTCACTGTCGCGGCCTCTCTTGCTGCGGAGCACAGGCTCCAGACGCGCAGGCTCAGTAGTTGTGGCTCACGGGCCTAGTTGCTCCGCAGCATGTGGGATCCTCCCAGCCCAGGGCTCGAACCCATGTCCCCTGCATTAGCAGGCAGATTCTCAACCACTGTGCCACCAGGGAAGCCCCTACATATATATTTTTAATAAAACCAAGAAGCAAAAAGGGAAAGATCATGGGTATTTTATTTCACGTAAGTATTTAAAAATTTTTTCTTGCTCTGCTATTTTATCACTAAATACGATTTTTTTTTTCTTTTTTTTTTGCGGTCGGTACGTGGGCCTCTCACTGTTGTGGCCTCTCCCGTCGCGGAGCACAGGCTCCAGACGCGCAGGCTCAGCGGCCATGGCTCACGGGCCCAGCCGCTCTGCGGCATGTGGGATCCTCCTGGACCGGGGCACGAACCCGTGTCCCCTGCATTGGCAGGCAGACTCTCAACCACTGCACCACCAAGGAAGCCCTAGATATGATTTAAGAAAAAAAAATATGGAAACTCCTCTAAAAGCAGAATTCCTCCCTCTCTCAACACTATCCATCTTCTCACATGCTTCTATCACTGTGAATATATATATATATATATATATGAATATACATATGTGTGTGTATGGACTTTATGCTCAGATGGCCTGAGAAATACAGGAATTTAGAATAATGTGTGATCTGCTGACAGCATGTGTGTATAAATAGGTAAGTATATATAATATATGTACAAATATAGTATATAATTCCTCCATGACGCAAGGCAAATTGAAACTAGTTTGTGAAAGAAGCCAGTCACTTTCCTTTGGAGTCTATTATTCGTTAGGTATTTTTCTAAAATATCCATAAAGTTATTCCTAACTTTCCTTTGCCATGTAAAAAACCCCGTCCCTCCTAGGCCAACCTTGGCACTTGGATTAAGCACTCAGTTAACAGCCAACTGTATACGGATCCTTCAGCACAGTGAGGGGAAAAGCAACATTTTACTTCCACCCCAAACAAAGCTATTATATTTACCTTCTACTTTGAAGATAGTAAGGTGCGGTCGGCCATGGAAAGAACCCAACGCGTTACCCACGCAGTTCATCCACAGACCCTGGTAAACCCACGTGGTCGTTATCACCGAGGATGCTCGCGTAGTTACTTTCCATTCATTGGACGCGGTGGCAGCGACGAGAGCGCCAAAGCCCCCGACGCCAAACACCAGAGCCGAGATCTGTGCCCTGGACATGTCGCTCAGGCGTCTCCAGGGACACTGTCCAGACAGATCGCTGCGGTGGTCTAGGCATGCAGCGGACACAACCCGCTTGGACCAGTGTTGCAGCAAGTTAATGCGGGTAGGTGACAGTACTTCATGCTCGGGTGGCCTGAGGAAGGACCGGAACTTAGGATAAAGTCTGATTTACCGATGGCATTTTAAAGGTAGCCTAAGACGATCTTTCTAACTTCTTACACGGATATTTACTTAAAGTTTGTAGATGGATTCTAAAGGTTTTGAGTTCGCAGGTTTTTTTCCCCGCCACATAGTTAATGTTTAATTTTCTGTTAGCCTGAAGCTTAATGAACCATGCAGAGACCAGGTATTACAAAGTGCAAATTATATAGTAACGGTTAAGGCTTACTTGACCTATTGCTTTACGCTTGTGTACTTCTGAATGTTTATATAAGTGGAATCATAGTTTAGGTTTCCTTCTGTAACCTATTTTTTCACACGTTCTGTTTGTGAGATTTATCTGTGTTCAGGAATATAGCTATCGATCATTAATTACTATAGCTGAATATAGTGTTTTATTAAACATGCTACAATTTATGTCTTCCTGGAGATGAATATGTATGTTGCTTCCCCCTCACCCTCTACCTCTTAATATCACTAATTGTAGCAGCTATAAACACTCTCACACGTTTCTCCTTGAGTATAGGTGCAAGTGCTTTTCCAAGGTAAATCCTAGAAAGAGAATTGCTAGGAAGTAGGAAATACCCATCTTCTATTTTATAGATGATGTTAATTGCTCTAATGAGTATGTAGTCACAGCAGTACACGGTCCCGCTGCCAGCGGCTGTGTCTCCACCAGGCTATTTCAAAGCACTTGGTACTGTGGTGTTCTCAGAATTGTTTTTTTTTCTTTTGTCCAGTCTGACGGGTGTAAAGGTACCACATTATGATTTCTGCTTTGTACTTTCTGATTACCAATGAGGTGGAGCATCTTTTTGTGTTTATGGACTCTTCGTGTTTTTGTCTACAAAGACATTTGTAGTTTTTTGCCCATTTTTATCCACTGAGATGCTTGATTTTTAAATAAATTTATCTTTCGTTCTATAATACTCTGGAGAGTAATCTTTTGTTGGTTATTTATGTTGGAAATAGCTTCCCCTAGTTTGTGGTCTGTCTTTATGGGTCATTTGATAAAGAGTCTTAATTTCAACGTAGTCATATTTATCAAGTGTTCCCTAAATGATTTGCGTTTTTGAGATCTTGATGACCTCGCCCTTAGCAGTGAAAGCACCGAGTCCTAACCACTGGACCGCCAGGGAATTCCCTCCGATTCAAAGTTTTAGCCTTCACATTTAAGTTCTTAAATCATCCAGAACTGATTTTTTGTGTGTGTTTTATGGTTTGCCATCTATTATATTTCATTTTTTTAAAACGGAAACCCAGTTTTTCTATCTTTACTGAATGTCCCTGGTTTCCCTGTTGATCTGTGATGTTACCTCTGTCATGTCAGGTATCGATATTTGCATGGTCTGTTTTTGGGTTCTCTGCTGTGTTCCATCTACCTGCTTGTCTATTCCTGCACCAATACAACACTTTCTTAATTACTCAAATTTTATAACTATGTCTTGAGATCTTGTTGGTGTCTCTTACCTTGCTCTTCTTTTTCAAGAGTGTCTCGGACTTTCTGTTTGTTTGTTTTTAGCTTTTTGCTGTGCCTTTTATATTTTAGAATAAGTGGAGTTACACACATATATACTTATTAGGATGTTTGTTAGAGGAAAGTGGAGAACGTTATAAAATTGAGTCTTCCTGTCAATGAATATCATATGTCTCTTCATTTAAGCCATCTTTAATGTCTTTCAGTTATACACTCTAATTCATAAAGGCCTTGTTACATTTTTTTGCCAGATTTATTCTTAAACTTAGGACTCACTCTAACATCTATTTTCTCTAACTTATGATTTCTTTTTTAATTTTTTTTTCTTTCTTTCTTTTTTTTTTTTTTTTAATTATTGGCTGCCTTGGGTCTTGGTCGCTGCATGCGGGCTTTTCTCTAGTTGCGGCGAGCGGGGGCTACTCTTCATTGTGCTTCCCGGGCTTCTCATTGGGTGGCTTCTCTTGTTGAGAGCATGGGCTCTAGGCGCGTGGGCTTCAGTAGTTGTGGCTCGCGGGCTCTAAAGTGCAGGCTCAGTAGTTGTGGCGCACGAGCTTAGCTGCTCTGCGGCATGTGGGATCTTCCCGGACCAGGGATCGAACCCATGTCCCCTGCACTGGCAGGCGGATTCTTAATCACTGCGCCACCAGGGAAGTCCCTAACATATTATTTCTTATTTTTTCTTGTATGTACATATAGTTTTCCTTCTTTCTTGCATTTTTTGAGTTGAGTTTTTTTCCACACCTCAATTTTTCCATTGTATTAAATTGGAAGTTATACACTATTTGTATTGTTTAATGGTTGCTCTAGAAATGTTAATACATATCTAATTTAATATATAAAATTATTGTCTTTACTCTCCTTCTGAATAACACAGGACCTTAAAATGTTTAACATTAATAACTCCTCTTCTGGTCTATGTTATTACTTTATTTGTTGTTTGGTTTTTAGCCCCACAAATTGGATTTTTACCTCCACAAATGTTATTTGTTATGTTGTTTCGTTTTAATTTATTATGCTATTACTTTATTTCTATGTTGTTTGGTTTTTAGCCCCATAAACTGGATTCTACCTCCACAAATGTTAACTCCACACTAAGTATTATTATTACTGTGTGCTGTCATTGTTCACTTTTTTTTTTTTGCTTGTTATTCCATTGTGCTTCTCAAACATTCCCTGTGAGTTTATTTTCTTCTTCCTAAAGTCTTTTTTTTATTATTTTAACATCTTTATTGGAGTATAATTGCTTTACAATGGTGCGTTAGCTTCTGCTGTATAACAAAGTGAATCAGCTACACATACACATATATCCCCATATCTCTTCCCTCTTGCATTTAAAGTCTATTCTTGAGAAGTTTCTCTAGAAACAGAAGTGAGGGACCGTTGGTAGTTCCCTCTCTCAGTTTTTGTGTGTCAGATAATATACTTACACTATGCTTGCTTTTGGTAGATAATGTTGCTGGGTATACAGTTATAAGTAGACAGTTATTTTGACTCAGTTCTTTGAAGTATAATTCCATTTTGATTTGGCTTCCATCATTGCTGTTGAGAAATCAAGAGTCTGATTTGTCATTTCTTTGTAAATTAATCTGTGTTTTCTCTTTGGCTGGTTTTAAGATTGTCTTTGGTTTTGTCAGTTTCACTTTGATTTTCTAAATGTAGATTTCTTTTTAAGTCTTTTTTGGGATTTACTAAACTTTTGAAACCGCTAATTCATATCTTCTATCAGTTTTGGAAAACTATTAGTTCCTTTCCTCTCAAGATATTACCCTCTGTCCCTATCCTTTCTTTATCTCCTTCGTAACTCTGGTAAGAACTATTTTTTAGTTTGTCCTATGGCTCAAACTCTCTTTAACATTTTTTATCTATTTCTCCATGCTGCATTCTGGGGATTTTTTCAGCTATATGTTGATACATTAATTTTTTCTTCAGGTATGTATAATCTGCTGTTAACCCATCCAGAGTCTCTAATTTCTAAATTCCTTTTTTTTTTAATCTCTAGAAGTTCTACTTTATTTTTTCAAATTTTTCTGTTTCTTTTTTTCTAATGTCTTGTTCTTTAGTCATAATTCAAACGCCCTATTTTATTAAGTATTAAAGATACTTATTTTATATTCTGTGTCTGATTATGTTCATAGCTGTAGTTTTTGCAGGTGGGATGGATTATAGTTTTTCCTATTGAATCTGTCATTCATAGTGGTTTGTTAAAATGTGTGCTTCGTGACTTGTGATTGTGAGCCTGTGTTCCTTGCAACTTTACTCATGGAAACGAAGGGAGGGAGGGAGAGAGGAAGTAAGGAGAGAGGAAGTAAGGAGAGAGGAAGGGAGGGAAGGAAGGAAGAAAGGAGAAAGAAAGGAAGGGAGGGGGCTTCCCTGGTGGCGCAGTGGTTGAGAGTCCGCCTGCCGATGCAGGGGACGCGGGTTCGTGCCCCGGTCCGGGAAGATCCCACATGCCGCGGCGCGGCTGGGCCCGTGAGCCATGGCCGCTGAGCCTGCGCGTCTGGAGCCTGTGCTCCGCAACGGGAGAGGCCACAACAGTGAGAGGCCCGCGTACTGCAAAAAAAAAAAAAAAAAAAAAAAAGGGGGAGGGAAAAACGGGAGAGGAAAGGGGACGCACACATCTAAGCTTGGAAGAGCAATGTACTAAGACTTCATAGGAGGCAGAAACTCTGGGTGGGTTGGGGAGGGGAATACAGACAGTGAGCAGGGTAGGTTGGAGTGTGCCCTCTGCTGGTAGCTGTTGAGTGGTGCCGAGAACACTAAGTCCAGATGGAGTCTCAGGCCGCCCTCCTCAGGACAATGAGCTGACTTACCTCCCAGGACAAGAAGTTCCTTCTTTTTTGCAGGCAGGTGACAGTGTGAGGTAAAGATAGGGTAGAAACAGGAAATGCTGGGCCCCTGACAGGAGATTATCGTTTGATTGTGGAAAATAGGAATTCAGTCACTTTCCTCCACCCTCCTCGACCCCAACAAAAGCCGAAAACCTGGAACTACTTGTGTCCTGGGGGTGAGGGGATTCACAGGACACAGGACATTCAGTGCTAAAACCTAGACCATCTGGGCAAACTGAGAGGGTTGGTCACCCTGATCTCAGTATCCTCATCTTTCTGGGAATAATAATAATAATAGCTGACATTTATTCAGCACTTTCACTGTGCTCTACATGTATGACGCCATAATCTTCACACTGACTTAGGAGGGGAGGTATTTGTGATATAATAAAATTTATGAGCCTGGAAAGGTTCACAGATTTCCACCCCCCTTCAAAGAAAACCTGGAATTACAGCCCCACTCACAACACCCCACTGCCACCCCTCTGGCCGAGTGTTCCATGATTTAAACTGGCTATTTCTAATGTTTCTGTCTTTGCAGACGTAATTCTTCCCCTTTCTTCTATGATTAATTACAATGGATTCTTCCCTCCACCCTCATCTGAATTTGCCTTTTGAATTCCAGGAAGCTTTGCAAAAGCTCAAAAACAATAAAATTTGGTATCTCTTAGCAATTTCGACAATAGATAGTGATCAAAGTTCAGCTGAATTCTTCCAGAGAAGTCACCTCTTCTTTCCCTTCCGGGCGGGGGGAGGTGAGCTAGGAATGTGCTTACGCCCAAAACATTTGCAGACTCACCCAGGTAGTGTTTCTCTCCGTTTTCTTTCTCATGTTCTAATCCTCTGAATCTTTATGTCAGAAAGGAGACTTTAACCTGTATTTACACCTGAAAAAAAAATCAAACTGCATAAAATTCTGGCAGGCAAACTAAGATACTAATAATTACTTATAGACAGAATTGTTTACTTAATTTTTAGTGCTAGTTATTAAACGTTTGGAAGACTGTTTGACGGGGCTCTAATTAAACCCTGAAATCAAGATATTGACCAAAAGAGGTAGATATTAATGTCTTTAAGTTTAAAAAAATCTAGTTTAAAATTTGATTTGGGGGCTTCCCTGGTGGCGCTGTGGTTGAGAGTCCACCTGCCGATGCAGGGGACACGGGTTCGTGCCCCGGTCCGGGAAGATCCCACATGCCGCAGAGCGGCTGGGCCCATAAGCCATGGCCGCTGAGCCTGTGCGTCCGGAGCCTGTGCTCCGCAACGGGAGAGGCCACAGCAGTGAGACGCCCGCGTATCACAAACAAACAAACAAATAAACAAAAAAATTTGATTTGAATGGTATAAGAAAATAAGTGGTTTTTCATTTTAAATTGCTGGGTTTTCTTGGCCTCACCGCAAGGCTTGTGGGATTTTAGTTCCCCAACTAAGGACTGAACTGCAACCTGTGGCAGTGAGAGTGCAGAGTCCTAACCACTGGACTGCCAGGGAATTTCCTGGGTTTCCATCTTAAATGTAGAACCAAGCATATCTTTTCTGAGAATTCGACTCACAGTTTGATGAAGAAAAATATAATGTACTAAGAAAGGGGTTTATCACTCTTTTTTTTTTTTCAGGAGAGCTCTTTCCCCTAAACACATACAACTACTTTCCAAATGAAGCTAAATATGCATTGAGAGCAGGTAAAACAAAAGAATTTGCAGAAATCTGAAATTCCAGAATTCCCCTCATTTGGGATAAACTCATTTATTATTTCCCTCCCTCCCTCTCTCTTTTCCCTTCCATCTTCTTGTCTGTTTTTTTCGTTCCTTTCTGGCTTTCATTTCTGATTTTAGGTGCAGATGGTCGGGTTCATCGTACGCCTCAGTTCATGCCGTAACAGCCTCTTTGCACTGTGGGAAGCTGCTCTCTTGTTTGATTCCTTTTGTCCCTCGTCTCCATTTCCATTTTCCTCTTTTCCATAAACAAACCACTGTCCTCTGGTGTTTACTGTGCCTTCTTTTGTTCTGTATTCTTTTAAAAAGGTACATGGTTGTTTGATGTGCAGGTTTTATTGATTTATAAAAATGTAGTGTATAAAATATATTGTTATGTTATTGTATCTCACTCTGTTGTTTTTTGTCAACTCTGTACTTTTAGGACTCTTCTGTGTTGCTGGGAGCACAGCTAATGATTCTAACCTAATGTCACAGTGTCAAAATGTAGGCAACTTACCTTCAAATGGTTCAGAAAAAATAAGTATATACAAAGCAAAGGCGGCAAGACGTTGTGGATAACTGATGAACCTCGATGAGGGTGTCTGCGTGTTCTTTGCACTATACGGTCAACTCCTCTGGTTGAAAAATTTCAAAATAAAATGTTGGGGGAGAAGAAATAGGAAATCATAGAAACATGAACCATGCACAATGAGAACTGTGTGTAAAAGGCTTCCATGTCCTCAGAAGCATCAGTCAGTCTCCCAGGCAGGAGTGGAGACTGCATTTCGCGACCACGTGGGGCAGCCCCCTGATTCCCTGAGGTGAGCAGAGTCCGGTGCAGATTTACTCTCCTGGGAGGTTGGAGTCCTGGCTTCTTCTTTCCGGTGTCTCCAGGTCTGTCTCCTCCACACTCAGGGCTGCTCTCTGGGGCCTGGGCAGGACCAGGCCTGTGTGGACCAGGACTCTCCCCAGGTGTGCAGCTCCCAGGTTTTTCCAGCCCAACCGTGGCCACCTTTTCCTTACCCGTCTCTTCCTCGTTGGTGGCTTCCTCCATCATCAGCAACCCTTCCTTTGTCTTCTTTCCCCCAAACCCGAGCTGCTCTCAGCAGGGGACCTGCTGTCCTTTGAGGTCAGTGTGGATTCCAGTCTGTGTGTGCTTCCCACGGATAAACGTTTTTAAACTCAGCGACTGATGGTTTAAAGTGCCCCCACTTACCTCCGTCACTCTAAACAGTGTTTGCTATGTAGATACAACTTTAAGACAGTCCCCGGCCGCTTTTCTAACAAATTGTTGTCCCTTAGCCCCTCCTACATAGAAATTCTGGGTTTTCAACAGCTTAGCCCTTACCTGTGCTTGTTATGTAGGAATTACCTGGATGCGATGTTAGCCTCCACGAGCACCGAGCACCGCTGAGGCTACCCCAGGGGTCATGGATCAGAAGGACTCACGGTCCAGGCTTAGGATGGGGTGTAAGAGGGACACAAGGACCACACTGCCTGAATCCCAGATCATGCAAATTTCATATGTCCTGTCTCTCCTCTCTCTCCCTCCCTCTCCCTTTCCCTTTTTCTTTTTTTTTTTTGCGGTACGCAGGCCTCTCACTGTTGTGGCCTCTCCCGTTGCGGAGCACAGGCTCCGGACGCGCAGGCTCAGCAGCCATGGCTCACGGGCCCAGCCGCTCCGCGGCATGTGGGATCTTCCCAGACCGGGGCACGAACCCGTGTCCCCTGCATCAGCAGGCGGACTCTCAACCACTGCGCCACCAGGGAAGCCCTCCCTCTCCCTTTTTCTGCTGCATCGCCTCCTGGCAGCACGCATGTGAGGACCAGTATTGTGTGTTGAGCAAGCAGACCCAAAAGACAGCAGCCATGGGGGCCAACACACCACCTGCTCTATCAGAGAGACTCAGATGTGCACACTTGGCCACAGCTGGAGCTTGCCAGTTAGTCTCCTGTGCAGCTCAACGTTCTACTTCACTTTTCTCGGGCAGAGCACACACAGGACCAGATGGGATATACTGGGTATCACCGATGTGTGGTTGACGTGGGCATGACCCAGCTGCCAGCTTAGGGGAAGCACAGTGACTTGGTCTCTCCATCTTTCTATCTATGAAGAATAATGCTTGTCCCATTGTATATTCCTTTTATTCTGCTTATTTTTTAGCATGGCTTTCAGATGATCAACTTACTTATTAGCTATATCTAATATATCCTATTAGGTTTGCTTATGTTTCATAAGCTACTTGCTTACCTACTATCTATACGTAACACTTTGGAGTTTCATCCATTCTGCCTGTATTTCTTGTCTCCTAAGCAGAATTGACTATTGCCAAAGAATATAGAAAAGGCACAGTATAGTACTTGAGAGGCAGGCTTTGGTCTCTGTCAAAGAAATTCCCAGCATTCACAGTCATGTAGCACAGGTTTGGACAAAACAAATCACCTTCTTATTGTCCTAAAATGAACGCAGGCAGGGAAATCGGTCATAACTTCCCCAGAGGAGTCAGGGAACACCAGCAGATGTACAAGTAAGGATGAGTAAACATGTAACGGGCTTTGTTAGTCCTGCTTACATTTCACATTTATGGAAGTGAGGAATATATATATATTGTATATATGTAAGAGAGAAGTTTGTATATGTAGATGTATGGTATATACTTCTGAAAGTGCTCCTACCACAACACCTCTGCACATTTGTACTTCTGTCTTTGAATCATGCCAGAAAAAGAGGCGTCAGTACTACATTAATAATAAAATGCTCCGGGACTTCCCTGGTTGCGCAGTGGTTAAGAATCCACCTGCCAATGCAGGGGACACAGGTTTGAGCCCTGGTCCGGGAAGATCCCACAGGCCGCGGAGCAACTAAGCCTGTGCGCCACAACTACTGAGCCCACGCGCCTAGAGCTTGTGCTCGGCAACAAGAGAAGCCACCGCAATGAGAAGCCCATGCACCGCAACGAAGAGTAGCCCCCACTCGCCGCAGCTAGAGAAAGCCCACGTGCAGCAACAAAGACCCAATGCAGCCAAAAATAAATAAATAAATAAATAAATTAAATTAAAAAATAAAAATAAAATAAAATGCTCCTTGTAACCCATTTTTGCTCCTGCGATCCTCCCCTTTTCCATTTCTGTCCACATAAACACTTCCTGTTCCTGCCATGAGTCAGTTAAAATGGGAACATGAATTTCTTTGAGCATGTGAGTTAATGTTATTCTGTTAGAAAAGAAAAAAAAGAGAAAAGAACAGCTAGAGAGCTCCGTTGTCACCCCAAATAAAAGTCACGCTTCCCAAATACAGTGGATGTAATGGATCCCTACAGTTGCCTAGTTTGGCCACCAGATGGCGCCATGCACCATTAGGACACTATGGTTGCTGCTGTGCCCGCAGCTCTGCAGGGTTGGGGCCCACGGAGGGGGCCTGAACCTGAGAAGGCGAGCGAAGGCTGAGGACGTGTGGAGGCCCTGCAGAGCAGAGGCGGGGAATGTAGACTTTAGGATCAAATGGCTTGCTTCCCAGTCCCAGCTTCCCCGTGGCACCTTCGCTTTAGATTCTCATTGAGAAAGGAAGAGGCCCTGTTCAGGGGAGGTCATTCGATGGAAAAAAATGGAATGATGCTGTGGACCACCAAGCACAGCACCCGGAACTCACTAAGCACACAGCACTCATCTGGGGCTGGAACATGTGTAAATTCAAGACTGTATTATATTTGCTGAGGGGACACCATCAATGAGACTTTTCATACACAAAGGACTTCTATCTCAGTTGCCTCTAATATTTCTCATATTGCAGAAAGGGGAAACGAAAGCCTAATCTATTGAACAGATTTATGCTCAGCTCGTTCATAAAGCCCCTGAAATGTATCCCCTCGCCTCCCTCCTCTCTCTCTGGTTCCATCTGTCAGCAACACAGCTGGGAAAGTCTCGCCAGGACGAGGTACTTATTCCCCAGGAACAGCCCTCAGTTGCCGAAGACTGGGATTTGCTCCCCTCTTCCCAAACGACACGCCACTGATTCATCTTTTATTAAAAGGAATAAGTTGTCGAGGGGGGTTGTTTTGGGTTATCGGTTTAGTGATTTATTTGTTTTGAAGAAGAGGAAGGAAAAGAACTATGAAAAGAAAGTTCATGAGGGCTTCCCTGGTGGCGCAGTGGTTGAGAATCTGCCTGCCAATGCAGGGGACACGAGTTCGAGCCCTGGTCCGGGAAGATCTCACATGCCGCGGAGCAACTATGCCCGTGCGCCACAACTACTCAGCCTGCGCTCTAGAGCCTACGAGCCACAACTACTGAGCCCGCGTGCCACAACTACTGAAGCCCGCGCGCCTAGAGCCCGTGCTCTGCAACAAGAGAAGCCACCGCAATGAGAAGCCTGCGCACTGCAACGAAGAGTAGCCCCCACTCGCCGCAGCTAGAGAAAGCCCGTGCGCAGCAACGAAGACCCAATGCAGCCAAAAATTAATTAATTAATTAATTAATTAAATTAAAAAAACAAGTTCATGAGTCATACCTGGCATGAAACTGATTTTTTTCCTTTTCTTTTCTTTCTATATATATATAAAAGCAAAGACGCAATTGCTTTCATAGCATGGATCATTAATAGAGCCCTTTCCCACCTTAAAATTCATTTTTAGGGCTTCCCTGGTGGCGCGGTGGTTGGGAGTCCGCCTGCCGGTGCAGGGGACACGGGTTCGTGCCCCGGTCTGGGAGGATCCTGCATGCCACAGAGCGGCTGGGCCCATGGGCCATGGCCGCTGGGCCTGCGCGTCCGGAGCCTGTGCTCCGCGACGGGAGAGGCCACAACAGTGAGAGGCCCGCGTACCGCAAAAAAAATTAAAAAATGAAAAGGTAACAAAGTTTATATTTCAAGATGCTTATTTATGCTCAACATCCCTAATTATTAGAGAAATGTAAATCAAAACTACAATGAGGTATCACCTCACACCAGTTAGAATGGGCATCATCAGAAAATCTACAGACAACAAATGCTGGAGAGGGTGTGGAGAAAAGGGAACCCTCCTGCACTGTTGGTGGGAATGTAAACTGATACAGCCACTATGGAGGACAGTATGGAGGTTCCTTAAAAAATGAAAAATAGAATTACCATATGATCCAGCAATCCCACTACTGGGCATATACCCAGAGAAAACCATAACTCAAAAAGACACATGCACCCAATGTTCATTGCAGCACTGTTTACAATAGCCAGGTCATGGAAGCAACCTAAATGCCCATAAACAGACGAATGGATAAGGAAGATGTGGTATGTATATACAATGGAATATTACTCAGCCATAAAAAGGAACAAAATTGGGTCATTTGTAGAGCCGTGGATGGATCCAGAGACTGTCATATAGAGTGAAGTAAGTCAGAAAGAGAAAAACAAAAATATCGTATATTAACGCATATATGTGGAACCTAGAAAAAAATGGTACAGATGAACCGGTTTGCAGGGCAGAAATAGAGACACAGATGTAGAGAACAAACGTATGGACACCAAGGGGGGAAAGCAGCCAGGGGGTGGGTCGTGGTGGGATGAATTGGGAGGTTGGGATTGACATGTATACACTGATACGCATAAAATAGGTAACTAATAAGAACCTGCTGTATAAAAAAATAATAAAATTCTAAAAAATAATAAAATTAAAAACTGTAAAAAAAAAAAAAAAGATGCTTATTTATTCAATTAGAAATACCACAGTGCCAACTAGGGTGCCAGTCACTCTCTAGTCCGTCCGGTGGTGGCAGTAGAAAAGTGGTATCAAATTACACCCATTTATATGGGAAGAAAAATAAATCTCCTCCCACACTTTGCTATCATCTCCAAGGGTGCTCTGGGTTTTGTCCAAGAATCATCTGGAGGTCAGGGCACAGGTGCATGACAAGCCCTCCATTCTCGAGTCTGCCCTGCGGCCTGAGAACCACCTGGAGCCAGAACCCCAAGGTCCCTGCTGGAGGAGGTGTGGGGCCCCCCCACCAGCTCACCTGGGAAAGCCCAGAACTACTTCCTCTCCTTCCAATCCAGCACACCCAGAATTATCCCTCTTACAGAGCTGGTTCAATGAAAACCACACCTGAAACAGCCAGCTGTGTCTCTGTGTCTTTGGGTGTGTATGTGCTCAAAATATGTTTTTAAAAGCGCTTAACTGGGGCTTCCCTGGTGGCACAGTGGTTAAGAATCCGCCTGCCCAGGCAGGGGACACGGGTTCAAACCCTAGTCCGGGAAGATCCCACATGCCATGGAGCAACTAAGCCCGTGTGCCATAAATAAATAAATAATTTTAATTAAAAAAAAAAAAAAGCGCTTAACTGGGAATCCTTGAATAAAGCACAACTGTATTTAATCCTTCCTTCCTTCAAACCACAAATTCCAAATAATGATATTACTGTAAGCTCTTTAATTCTGGCCAAAACAAATCTCTCGGGGTTTTCAAACTGCTCTTTCACGGGTAGTGAAACAAGCCTGTTTTGAGAAGCTGCTGTCTGTCACTCTGTAAGCAGAAGGTGGTGGCCGCCTAGACTGCACGGTGGCAGCAGAGAGACAGTCAAGAAATTGTAGGTAGAAACGTTTGGGCTTGGAAACGGGCTGGAGGAGGTGGGAGAGAGAGAAGGCAGGTCGTAACAATTAGAGTGCTTGGGAATGCACGTCTGGCCACGTGGCAGTGCCCTCACTGATAGGAGGAAAACGGCAGAGCACGAGTTTTGCAGGGGAGATCAAGAGCTCAGACGCGGACCTGAGAAGCCTAAAAGGCGTGTGCCACGTCCCAGTCAGATGATCAGCTGGACATCAGTGTGTGACGCTCAGAAAAGACATGAGCGCTCCCTTCAGGAGAGACTGAGCAGAGACACAAGGAAAACTAGGAGAGGGCCCTGTCGAGGAAGTGAGGAGAAGAGAGTGTTTCAGTGGACCCTGTAGGCAGTGGCACTGGATGCCATGGAGAGGCCAACACATGCAAACTGGAAATGTCTACTGGACATAGAACAGGGAGCTTCCTGGTGATCTCTGCCAAGGGTTTTGTGGCATCCTGGAGGTGCAGGCAGACCTAGGAGGGTTAGTGAATGATTCAATATTGAAGCAGCAGAAAGAGTAGTGGAGACAATTTTTTTAAGATGTTTTTCTTGGAAAAGAAACAGGCAAGGGCTTCCCTGGTGGCGCAGTGGTTGAGAGTCCGCCTGCCAATGCAGGGGACACAGGTTCGTGCCCCGGTCCAGGAAGATCCCACATGCCGCAGAGCGGCTGGGCCCGTGAGCCATGGCCGCTGAGCCTGCGCGTCTGGAGCCTGTGCTCCGCAACGGGAGAGGCCACGGCAGTGAGAGGCCCGCGTACCGCAAAAAAAAAAAAAAAAAAAGAAAAGAAACAGGCAAAAGGCAGTAACCGAAGGGGGCTGAGGGTTTAAAAGAATTTGGGGTTTTTTTTGTTTGTTTTGCTTTTGTTGAAATACAGTTGACATATAACATTGTATTAGTTTAAGGTATACAACATAATGCTTTGCTATACGTATATATTGCAAAATGACCAGCACAGTAAGCCTAGTTAACTAACACCCATCACTACACAGTTCCAATTTTTTTTTCTTATAACGAGAACTTTCAAGACCAAATCTCTTAAGAACTTTCAAGTATACAGTAGAGTACTGTTAACTATGGTCACATGCTGTACATTACATCCAGGACTTACTTATCTTGTAACTGGAACTCTGTGCCTTTTGAACACCTTCACTCCTTTCACCCAAGTCCCACTCCCCATCCCCGCCTCAGGCACCACCAATCTGTTCTCAGCATCTGTGAGCTTGTTTTTTCTGTTTGCTTGTTTTTTAGATTCACATATAAGTGAAATCATGTGATATTTGTCTTTCTCTGTCTGACTTCTTTCACTTAGCATAATGCCCTCAAGGTCCGTGTTTTCGTTTTGAAGATGAGAAAAACGTCTGCATGTTTATGTGCTGATGGGAATGATTCAGTAAAAAGGAAGAATTTGATGATGCATAAGAGAGATTGGGGAAAGCTGCAGAAGCCAAGCTTTGAAAAGGCTCGATGGAATGAGAGTCCAGGAGCACTCCTGGAGCCATCTGCCTTTGTCAGGGAGTCGGGGGAGGGGTGTGCACAACTTGGGCTCTTTTGCTAGATAAGGGGAGCTGTCAAAGAATCCACTCCCCCTACAGCCTCACTACACAGTTAGAGTAAAACCAGCTTCAGCCAGAGATATTTATTAGGCCAACAGTTATCAGCACAGAAGGCACAACACCATTCATGCAACCAGTTCTGCAAGCTCAACCCACTCCCAGCTCGCCAGCCTTGGAGGGTTAGTAGGTTGTGCGTGTGTCCATGTTCCCTGCCACCGACCCAGCAACCTCGGGCTTGGCCATGTGGTTTGCTTTGGCCAATGTAAGGTGAGTGGAAGTGATGTGTGTCACTTCCAAGTAGAGGTTTTTAAGATCCTTCCTTTGGTCTCACCATCATTCCCTGCCCTGTGCCTTGAGACCAGTATATCCTACAGAGGGGCTCCTCCCTCAGGCTCGTGGGGTGAAGGAGATGCAGAGCAGGACCTCAGCCAACCTGCGGCCAACATGCCAACAGCTTTGGTTGCTGGAAGCCCCTGAGAATCGGGGCACTGTTTGTTACCAAAACACAAGCCAGCTAAGGCTGACTGATACACAGGAATTCCAACCTACTTTTCCCACTCTATAAAGGATTCACTTGGGCAACTTTCCCAAAGCAACATTCTGCACCCTCTTTCTGATATTGTGTGGTCAGAAATTTCCCTAAACCAATTTCCTGGACCCAGGAAGCCACGAGCCCCATCTGTAAGAGGTGCAAACTGGAGGCTTCAGTGGATACTTTTCCATGTTCATGTAAGGCAGGTAGGTATCTGAGGCAGTGGAGAGAGTGGTATTTTCAAGCTATTTTACCTTGTCCACACATATCAGATACTTTTAATGTCCCCAAGAAGTGGCCCTTTCTAACATCCATCACTCAAACTAACAGGCCAATAGTTTTGCAAATAAAAACCAATTTGTGGCATCTGATACATTAATAAATGGTCAATTCTGGACTAAGATAGAGACAATATCCAGAATTGTAGTGGGGCTTCCCTGGTGGCGCAGTGGTTAAGAATCCACCTGCCAATGCAGGGGACACGGGTTCGAGCCCTGGTCCGGGAAGATCCCACATGCCACGGAGCAACTAAGCCCGTGTGCCACAACTACTGAGCCTGCACTCTAGAGCCCGCAAGCCACAACTACTGAACCCACGTGCCACAACTACTGAAGCCCACTCGCCTAGAGCCCGTGCTCTGCAACAAGAGAAGCCACTGCAATGAGAAGCCCGCGCACTGCAACAAAGAGCAGCCCCCTCTCGCTGCAACTAGAGAAAAGCCCGCACGCAGCAACGAAGACCAACACAGCCAAAAATAAATAAAATAAAATAAATAAATTTATTTTAAAAAAAAAGAATTGCAAACACCGTGACTGGGGAGGCATGTGTGTGTGTGTGTGTGTGTGTGTGTGTTTGAGGGCTTGAAGGGAGAAGAAAAGGCCTGAGGTAGCTATTTTAGGGAATGGAAAAGTGACCCCATTAGTACAATTTCTTATTCCTTAAAGTCCATTTAAAGTTTGCGCTTACATCTCTAATAAGTTCAGTCTGCCCAGGTGGGTGATTCCTCAGGAATGCCCAGCGGCAGTCTTGGAGCAGGTGGGGCTCCCACTCTCTAGGACTGGGTGTTTCCAGATGATGCAGCTGAGGCAAGGAGAGGAAGTTGCAGGTGTTTACCAGGGAGCGAGTATAATTCCGGGCGGTGGAATCCTGGCTGGACGCTGGGACCTGAGGTGATGGCATCCGTGGAGAGGTATCTCCCTGAGGCTGAAGAGTTGTTCCCATGGGCGTCCTGGAGCTAATATGCGGGAAGGGTAGGGGATGGGTTTGGAGAAGCGGGTGTCTACATCTGAGATTTCAGGGGCGGCACACTTCCTGGTGATGACAAGATGCAGGGCTTGGCATTGGGGCCAGGTGGCTCAGATGGATGGACTGGAGGGAAGGTTCCTGTGGATGAGATGCTAAGGAAAGAAGAGGCCAGAGTGTAAATGCTGATCGAAGGTGGGGTGGAAAGAACTCCTCTTAAGTGACGGGGGGGACGGTGAGTAGAAGCTGCTTGAAAGCAGAAGGCGGCTGGGGAGAAGGTGGGGTGGCCTCACGGTCTGGGCATCAGGGAAGCTGGTCCCATTTGGCAAGAAGGAAAAGGAGAAAGGTCTGGAAGGCTGGGGAGAAGGGCACAGAACCCACCTTGGGATCTGAGATGAGTGGTGTGTGTGAAGATAAAGGGAATCTGCAAAAGATTGTGGAGGAAGCGCCTGTTAGTGAAAGGGGGTGGGAGCTCGGTGGGATGAGGTGGGACTGCAGGGCGGTCCTGCTCTGATACGGAGCAGGTGTTCCCGGGGAACTCAGCGGACACTTGGAGCAACAAGCATGAGGAACTGGGTCATATCAGAGGACGCACTGGGCAGTCTGGAGATGACACTGGCATGTCCTGCTGTGCCTGAGTGACCGCAGGATTTGAGTCCTGACTTATTTCTCATCCAGTTGTTCAAAAGATTTTCCTAGGGCTTCCCTGGTGGCGCAGTGGTTGAGAGTCCGCCTGCCGATGCAGGGGACGTGGGTTCGTGCCCCAGTCCGGGAGGATCCCACATGCCGCAGAGCGGCTGGTCCCGTGAGCCATGGCTGCTGAGCCTGCGCGTCCGGAGCCTGTGCTCCGCAACGGGAGAGGCCACGACAGTGAGAGGCCCGTGTACCGCAAAAAAAAAAAAAAAAAAAAAAGATTTTCCTAGAGGCACGGTGGCATCGAGGGGTAGGGATTCCACTCTTCAGGCTGCTCGGAGGCAGGGCAGGTGATGAGGAAGACTCCCCATCGGAGTTTTCTTGGGGACATGATGGCCAGTGTCCCCTCCTGTCACCCCCAATTCTACTGCTTTGCTGTTTCTACTCCTTCCCATGGTGCTGTTGCAGCAATGCTTTCAAAGCATCTCTACCTGCCTTCCTTTTCTCCTCTTTCAAATACACCTTTTTATCTTCAATTCTCTTGCTTCCCTCCTTGAAAAGAATTTTTTTTTTTTTTTTTTTTTGGCTGCACCATGCGGCATGCAGATTCTTAGTTCCCTGACCAGGGATCAAACCTGTGTCTCCTGCAGTGGAAGCGCAGAGTCTTAACCACTGGACCACCAGGGAAGTCCTGAAAGAATAATTTTTTTAATGAACAGATTTATCTGCTGTTAGCCCAGTCGTACGAAAGTGGAGGAAAGGAAAAAGCTTGGAAAAAGCTCAGATAAAGTCAGATGGATGAGGTGAAAATCTGTGGAGCTCATGCTACGACATGGGTGAGCCTTGAGGACATTATGTCCAGTGAAATAAGCCAGACACAAAAGGACAACTAGTGTGTGACTCCACTTCCACAGGGCACGTAGAGGAGTCAAATTCATTGAGACAGAAAGAACGGTGGTCGCCAGGGGCTGGGGGGAGAGGGATGAGAGGTTGTTTTTTAACGGGTACAGAGTTTCAGTTTTGCAAAATGAAAAGCATTCTGGAGACTGATCGTACAACAACGTAAATGTACTTGACACAACTGAACTGTACACTTAGAAATGGTTTCGATGCTAAATCTTATGTATATTTTACCATAACTAAAAAGAAAAGAAATCTCTGGAGGCACTCCAGAAAGCCTGGATCAGATGATTTATACATGACAGAGAAAATACCAAATAGCAGGAAGAAAACAAGTTACAGACTGTCCACTCAAATCACCTCTGTGTCCCGGTAGTTCCTGGTCCTGAGTTTATCCAGCTCAAGGCTAGGAGACCCACAAAGCCAGACTCTAAGCCCAGGAAGACCAGCATTGAACAACAAATGTATTTCAAAGAAGCTATTAAGAGCACTAGCTTTTTTTTTTTTTTTTTTTCCTCTTTCAGGTCAGGAAAGCTTGTCAAGACAAAACAAACAGGTAATTAAGAACTGGTGCTGTTAACCAGCCGCTTCTGTTTTCATTCATAGTAAGAGAGCTTCCAATTTCCCTATGGAAAAGAGGCCTTGGTCTCAACGATAAACCCAGACATGAAAAGGATGGGATTAATTGAAGTCCTCTTTGGCCTTTGTCCAAGTTGGCTCTGGGAAGTTTGGCAAGGTATAGGGACATCACTTGGAAAACTCAGATTAGACAAAAAGCCACACAGGGGAGCTCCCTGGGGAAGTGGATCAAATGAATTAAGAACTTGGCCTAGAGTTCACAGGGGAACCTGCCAGAGACATCGCTGGCAGATGCCTCCCAGACCTAGAATACAGAGAAGAAAGACTCCCTACAGACCTCGCCAGGGGCTGTGTGTAACCTCAGGGGGTGCATCGCTGTGCATGCATTTATGTCCATGATTTTTAAACAGAGATGTAACGCATTCTTCACTCACCTTCCCCAGAAGAGCAGGGCTGAGGCCGAGAGAAGGCTTGTCATGTCTCCATAACCGGCCCCCTGACTGCTGAGTGAGCCCGTGACTGAGAGGTGGGGAAGAGGATGAGACGAATGAGTGTTCTCCGACCCCTCGGCAGGTCCGCCCCCTGCCCTGCCCCCACCATCTCCACCCTTCTATTCCCCTCTGCCCTTGTATCTGCCCTTGGACTTGCCCTCACATCCATCCGGATCTCCCCAGAGTTCTGTCTCAGAGCTGGAATCTTTCTTAAGCTAACTTCTCTGTTGTTTAAAATCTTAGTCCTGTATATTTGAGTGGCTTGACACAGAAGGAAAAGGAGGGGAGGGCTGAGGATGGAAAAGGCGTGAGGGTCTGAGGTATTGAATGGCTTCTTCTCTCAGCTTTTAAACCAGGGTGTGGGGCGCGTAACATGCAGCAAAGGCAAACACCATAGCATTTTCACCAGACCCAGGTCCCCCATCACTGTGACGGGGGAAAAGTTACCTTTGTGGCCCCTGACCCCCACGCTGCAGCCCCTCCCACCTCTCCACGTC
Organism: Mesoplodon mirus; assembly: GCF_964341445.2. Classification (NCBI taxonomy): domain Eukaryota; kingdom Metazoa; phylum Chordata; class Mammalia; order Artiodactyla; family Ziphiidae; genus Mesoplodon; species Mesoplodon mirus. The sequence continues at coordinate 64,210,604 of NC_138993.1, read as the reverse complement.
TGTTCCGACCTCTCCTCAAGAGCATGTTAAATTTCTGACTCAGATGTTGGGTGGCAGACTCTCTGATTAGGTTATTGCATAATAACGACAAAAGGAAAGGACTGGTAGCAAGATAAGACTGAAGCTAATTAGAGACACAGATGTAGAGAACGAACGTATGGACACCAAGGTGGGTTAGTGGCGGGTTGGTGGTGGTGGGATGAATTGGGAGATTGGGATTGACATGTATACACTGATGTGTATAAAATGGATGACTAATAAGAACCTGCTGTATAAAAAAATAAATAAAATTAAATTTAAAAAAGCTATAAGGATATACTGTAAAACAGAATATAGCCAATATTTTATAAAAACTATAAATGGAGTATAACCTTTAAAAATTGTGCATCACTATATTGCATACCTGTAACTTATATAATACTGCACAGCAACTATACTAATAAAAATTTTTATTCAAAAAAAAAAAAGACTGAAGCTATTTATCCAGCATTTCAAAGGGAAGAAATGAATCATTCCAGAAACTGCCGTCAAGTAAAATTCCAAAATGCACTATTAAACCGATGGCTTGTGGCAATTTAGAAAAGGAAGCAGTGATCATTGGAATGACTTCTTGGGTTCAATAAATATAGGAATGTAATGCCAAATTAAATGCATATGCTTATAAAGACCAATGGATCCAAAGAAAACTGTAGCAAGATCCTGTATAAAGATTTCAGCAGGCATCTAAGTTTCTCAACATGTTCTATTTTTAAAAAATAAATTTATTTATTTATTTATGGCTGCGTTGGGTCTTCATTGCTGCTCGAGGGCTTCCTCTAGTTGCATAGGTTGGGGGGGCTACTCTTCAATGTTGTGCATGGGCTTCTCATTGCCGTGGCTTCTCTTGTTGCAGAGCACGGGTTGTAGGTGCGCGGGCTCAGTAGTTGTGGCACGTGGGCTCAGCAGTTGTGGCTTGCGGGCTCTAGAGCGCAGGCTCAGTAGTTGCGGCGCACGGGCTTAATTGCTCCGTGGCATGTGGGATCTTCCCAGACCAGGGCTCGAACCTGTGTCCCCTGCATTGGCAGGTGGATTCTTAACCACTGTGCCACCAGGGAAGTCCTCTCAACATGTTCTTGACACATAGTACTGAGCATATACATATTACGTGATGTTAAGGTGATTATTAAATGGGATAAGGGTATTGTGTTTCTCTTTCTCAAGTCTTTATCTCTTAGAGATGTGTATGGGAGTATCTATCGGTGAAATTATATGTATCTGGGAGTTGGGTTAAATACTGGAGGCAAGCAGCAAAAGTGGAGAGTTTAATGAAAAAAGATGGACTACATGTTAATAATTGTTGAAGCTTGTTTCATTGTTAATAATTGCTGAAGTTCATTGTACTATTCTGCTTTTGGATATGTTTGAAATTTTCCATAATAAAAAGTTTAAAAACCTACTTCCCACGATAGGATATGAACAAATGTTTGTTAAATAAAAAAGAATGAGTGGAATAAATTCCCTAAACTTTAAAATTCTAATATAATTGTGTCCCCACTGACATTTCTAAAGTGTTGGATAATTTTATGGATCTTTGTTGCTTCTTGGATCCCACACTTCCCTTGTGGATCCATTTTTTTCTTTTCAAAGTATATTTGTAAGTGTATTCAGGGAATGGTATGCCCTCTCTGAATTAAAGAATTTTAAAGCCTTTGTGCTATTCAGGAGAAAGATAGAGATACTCAGTAGAAGTTGTGATAATGAGCATCCTTATCTGGTTCCTGATTTTTTTTTTTTTTTTTTTGCGGTACACGGGCCTCTCACTGTTGTGGCCTCTCCCGTTGCAGAGCACAGGCTCCGGACGCACAGGCTCAGTGGCCATGGCTCACGGGCCCAGCCACTCTGCGGCGTGTGGGATCTTCCCAGACCGGGGCACAAACCCGCGTCCCCTGCATCGGCAGGCGGACTCTCAACCACTGAGCCACCAGGGAAGCCCTGGTTCCTGATTTTGAAGAGACATTTTCTAATTCCTAACCACTAAAATATGGTACTTGATATAGATTTCTTCTAGGTTCCCTTTAGGCTAAGGGATTTCCCTTCTAATTGTAGTTTACATTTCTGGGTGGAGTGGGGAGACTTAATTGTGCATTGATATTGAATGCTATAAAATGATTTTATAATCTATTGATATCATGTAGGTTTTCTCCCTATATCTGTTATATGATAAATTACATTATTTACTGGTATTACACTATCTTTGGATTGTTGAAGTGAACTTATTAAGTATGATTAAAATATATTATGGGTTTTCATTTGCATTAAATTGCTTTATAGTATTCTGACTTTTTTACACACCCTTTTTCAATCTTAAATTAAAATTTCTTTTCCTTCTCTTTCTCTGTTTTTTCCCTTGACTAACCTTGCCAGACCTTTACCTATGCTATTATCCTTTGCAAACAACCAGCTTTGGTTTCCCAATATATAAAATATATATTCTTTGGGGTTAATTTTTTCCAATTTATTTTTAATTTTACTGCATCATGGTCAACAAGCGTTTACTCTATGATATCAATTCTTTTAGTTCTGTTGTGGCCTAATACATTTATAAAAATATTTCATATGCACTTAATAATTCTATATTTGTTGGACAGAGTTCTATACATCTTTGAGATCAAGCTTACTAATTGTACATTTATATTAATTTTGTATTTGATCTGGAGTTTCTAAGCAGCATGTATGAAAATCTCTATATGTGTGGATTTATCAAATGATCTTTTTAAAAAAATTATTATTTATTTATTTAATTTATTTTGGCTGCATCAGGTCTTAGTTGTGGCACATGGGATCTTCGTTGAGGCATGTGGGCTCTTTGTTGTGGCGCACGGGCTTCTCTCTAGTTGTGGCGTCCGGGTTTTCTCTCCCTAGTTGTGGTGTGCAGGCTCCAGGGTGCATGGGCTCTATAGTTTGCGGCACGTGGGCTCTCACGTTGAGGCACGCGAGCTCAGTAGTTGTGACGCGCGGGATTACTTGCCCCGCGGCATGTGGGATCTTGGTTCCCCGACCAGGGATTGAATCCATGTCCCCTGCATTTTAAGGCGGATTCTTTACCACTGGACCACCAAGGAAGTCCCTATCAAATGATCTTTTGATTCTATGTACTTTTGATTTATATATTGATGCTAAATCATCAGAGTGTACAAACTCAGGATTGTTTTAACTTTCTGCAATTTTGTTTTGTTTTTCTTTCAGTTTTATTGAGATATAATTGACATATAGTACTGCATAAGTTTAAGGTATACAGCATAATGATTTGATTTACATGAAATGATTGTCACAATAAGTTTAGTGAATAGCCATCATCTCATATAAATACAAAATTAAAGATATTTTTTCCTTGGGATGAGACGCTTAGGATCTACACTCTTAACAACTTTCATATGTAACATACAGCAGTGTTCATTATATTTATCATGTCGTACATCACACCCTTAGTACTTATGTATCTTATAACTGGAAGTTTGTACCTTTTGACTGCCTTCATCCAATTCCCCCCTCCTGACTTTCTGTGATTTTTTAAAAGTCCTATAATATTACTGATCATCAAATTCCCCCTCCTGACTTTCTGTGATTTTTTAAAAATCCTATAATATTGATCCTCTTTATCCATAATAATACTTTGTCTTTTTTCTTTTCTTTTCTTTCTTTTGTTTTTCATTTGTTTGTTTGTTTGTTTGCCACAGGATCTATTTTATCTACTATTAATGTCTTACTCAGGTAAGGCTGCCATAACAAAACACAAATTCGGTGGCTAAAAAAACAGAAATTTATTTTCTCATGGTCCTGGAGGCTGGAGGTTCTAAATCAGGATGCCAGCATGGTTGGTTTCTAGTGAATATTCTTTCTGGCTTTCAGAGGGCTGCCTTCTCGCTGTGTACACACATGGTATTTCCTTAGTGTGTGCTTGCAGAGAGAGAGAGAGAGAGAGAGAGAGAGCAAGAGAGCGAGAGAACTCTGGACTCTCTCTCTCTTCTTACAAGGACACTAGTCCTACTGGATCAAGGCCCCACCCTTATGACCTCATCTAACCTTGATTACCTCCCTAAAGGCCCTACCTCTAAACACAGTCACACAGGGGCTTAGGGCTTCAACATATGAATTGGGGTTGGAGGGACACACACATTCAGTCCATAACATTTAATATTGTTATACCAACTTTGTTGGGGGAAATGTTTTCTTCGTATATCATTTTCCTTCACTTTAAACCTCTGATTTCATTATGTTTTAGATGGATTTCTTATTAATGGCATAGATGATATTTCTTTTTTTCTTTTTTCTTTTTTTTGCCATGCCATGTGGCTTGTGGGATCTTAGTTCCCAGACCAGGGATCGAACCCAGGCCCTTGGTAGTGAGAGCTCAGAGTCCTAACCACTGGACCGCAAAGGAATTTCCCCATAGATGGTGTTTCTTGTCCAATCTGAAAATCTCTTTTATGACTGATGAGTGTAATAATATAATACATACATTATATATAGGATAAGTAGAAAACACTACACTTACATTTTACTGTCATTTTAAAGCCCTGTTTGAGATAGAAGCCCCTACTTTTCTTCAATTCTGGACAATTTTCTCTTCAAAAATGACCTTTTTACCTGTTCTCCCTCAGTTCTCCTCTAGTTTCATACATCCCAACCTTCGTTTCTCTTAATCATGCTTTCACATATTTCATCTCTTCATTTCTCTGTGCTACAATCTGGATAGTTTCATATTTCTCTTCCAATTTACTAAGTCACTTTTCAGCTATTTCTAAACTGCTGTTTAATCTGGTAATTGAGATTTTGCAAACAGTAATGGCCTTCCAAGGAGATTATCTTCTCTGTGGGAGTTCCATGTGACATGGTTTGTGAGTTTTCCTACCTGGTGGTTTGAAAGCTGCTTCTGCCAGGTATAGGGGAGGGTCAGTGGTTCTGTTAAAACTCTCCTTCCCTCCCTGCCTCCCTCTCTCTCCCCTCTTTTTTCTGCTAATCCCTTAGTTTTGACTTGTATAAATCAGGATCCAATCAGGAAAAGAGAAACCACACTAGTACTTTAAACAGAAGGGAGTTAACACAGAAAACTGGCTACCTAGGTATTGGAAATCTGAGAGCACAATGGAGTTACTGAGGTAACCCTGAAACAAATAAGTGCAGGAAGCAGATAAAATCCCTTGGGTTGAGCAGACAGAAGAGAAGAGGTGGGGTGGCCAGAACTAAAGGTTGAGAGAAGGGCAGGGGCTGTTCAGACTCCTGAGGGCAGTGTCCACCCAACCGGTGCTCAGGCAAGGCCTCAGCAGCTGTGTGGACCCCTGAGGAAGAGGCCTGACTCCGCAGGGCTCAGACAGGAGACGAGTTCTGGGAAACCAGGAGGTGTGGACGGGGCGTTAAGGAGCTCAGCTCCACCGGGGCTCCAGCTGCCACTGCTCTTACCTCGCTGAGAGGGGGCTTGGGCTGTGGCTGGAGACGGTGCCAGAAGCTGGAGGAATGCTGGCAGAAACCAACATATGAAGTCTCCTTTCCCTCCCCTGGGCCTCAGGTCTCCCTCTGGTGCCTCCTGCTGACAGAATCTAACAGGAACAAGCCAGCAAGGGAGTCTGGGAAAAGTGGTCTCCAGAATCCTAGCCCCAGCTCTGTAGAGGAGCCTATTAAAGGATGGCTGTATACACAGCATAGAGTAAACACAGTAGAAATGTTGTTTGGGGTTTTCTCTCTTTCCCAATCCCTAAACTGCCACCTACTTTCTGTTGTTTGAATAGTAAAGGTAATATAAAGAACTAGATTGTGGTGTAAACCAATGTGAGAACGTTTAATTTGCTTTTGGTTCTACTCATACTTTTTTTGTACATTAAAGAACATGGACTTCTTTTTTTCTTAAAAAAAAAAAAAAAGAAGAAGGATGGACTTAGGGGTGGGAGACACGAGTTGACCAAGCTCATCTTGCTCTGCCCTTTGACTACTCCATACATGCTCTTCTACCCATATTTGAGCCTACATCTGACAACTTGAATAGTCTTGTGCTTTTTTTTTTTTTTTTTTTTTGCTGTACGCGGGCCTCTCACTGTTGTGGCCTCTCCCGTTGCGGAACACAGGCTCCAGACGAGCAGGCTCAGCAGCCATGGCTCACGGGCCCAGCCGCTCTGCGACATGTGGGATCTTCCCGGACCGGGGCACGAACCCACGTCCCCTGCATCGGCAGGCGGACCGTCAACCACTGCGCCACCAGGGAAGCCCCTAGTCTTGTGCTTTTTAAAGAAAACTGTGGTACAATACACACAATGTACATTTGCCATTTTAATCGTTTTTAAGGTGCACTTCAGTGGCACTTAAGTCCTTTCACAATGTCGTGCTACCATCACTACCATCCATCTCCAGAACGTCTTTATCTTCACAGACTGAAACTCTGTACCCATTAAACAATCTCTCTCCATTCGCTGCTCCCCCAGCCCCTGGCAACTACCTTTTTTCTCTCTGAAGTTGACTCCTCTAGGTAACTCATATAAGTGTAATCATACAGTATTTGTCCTTTTGTGACTGGCTTATTTCACTTAGCATAACGTTCTCGAGGCTCATCATAAATAACATGTACATAACAACAAAGTAGAAAACGTGCCTAGCTGCTGTAGCCCTCATTTCTGTAGCTGATCCTGAGCCTTTAGTTGATATTTATAGTCTTTTCCTATTACCCATTCCATCTTCCCTTTCACTTCAGCCAGGAAGTCAGCTGGTTAGGATTCTTGATGTGGTATTGTGACCTAAATCTTCATTCCTGAAGGATCAGAATCCTTAATTGGATGAATACAGTCATTCTTTTAACCTTCATTACTGGACTTGAGGGTATTAAGAGGCATTCCAGAGAGTCCCTGGTTTGACTAAGTCTTACCTGCCCCACCGTGTGGTAGCAACCCTACATCTTCTTATAATTGTAATCAATTACTCCAGTCAGTAATTTACCTCCTCTGCATATTGATTCAGGGGCAAGAGAATCAGTTTACCTGGAACCACTGATGTGTCTCCTGGTGGACACATGCTCCTCTCAGAAATAAAGTAAGTCCACTAAATCTTCAGACATTAAAAATGCAGGAATGGGAAGAAAATTTCAGATGTGAGCCTGAGAGGCGCTATTCCAACTTCTACCACCTATATCCTGGACCAGTGTCTGACTGTGGGAGAAATATTAATTTAATTTCTGACCCAAAGCATGTACCTTATCCTGTAAAATAGCACTCCAACCTAAAAGGGTGTTTTCAACCAGGAAAAGGAGTCTCGCCTCCTTGGACACGGAGAAGAGAGTGAATCCACTTATAATGGTAACCTAGGGACCTTTGGTGTTTCAAAATCATTTTATTTGTTCAAATCCACACAAATGTCCCCATTTCAGTTCTCAGAGTCCCAGTTCTCAATTAATGCCCTAAGGTTTATGCCAGAAAACTGGAGAGGCTGCTAAATCAGTATCTCTCATAATTCTTCAGACCAAATCATCCAACTGTGGGTCTCTATGAGTTCTGTGGCTACAAGAGATCAGTGATTATTCTAGGGCTATCATAGAAGTTCTTGGGTTCTCTGATGGCCTTAAATTGAGTATTTAAAGTCCTGAGTTTGTCATTTTCTTTATTTAAGGCTCTTTGGTACACAGTAAAGAGTAGTCATCCAACCTCACAATCCTTGCACCATCATTCCCAACAAAACGAAACGTTAAATGCAGTAGCCACTCAGTGTCCCAAAGCCTTGCCTTTGAGAAGTACTTCATCCAAGGCAGTCACAGGCCATAATTCAAACACCTCTTTTGCCATTGATGCCATACCCTACCCGGGTCCTGTTTTTCATTGGCCATAGGGTTGTCACTATATTCCAGCCCCATCAATTTGATGACCAATCTCAGATTCCCATCTTGAGGGTCTGTTTTTTTGTGATCCATTCCTGGTACCAAATAGTGCAACAGTCAGTATGTATGTCCAGAAAAACATGACTCTATGTATTTCCAAAACCATCCATCTGCACTGAGGAAGACTGAGTGAGACCCAGGTTTCTTAAACACAGTGGGTGGGGGAGCATATATGAAGATGATCCAAGGAGAGAAGGAAACACTGAACTTTTTGTGAATAAGGCACGTGGGTACTCAAGCATTTTGTTGGAAAAATGAAAGTTGGGTGACTGTGCTTGTACTTGGACTGGATGAAGAAGATCACACTGAAGGGCTTATATGATCTGTTTCTTAAACTGGAGGCCATGGTGATGGCTCCTTCATGTAAATTACTCCTGCTCTTTCTGTCTCTTCCAGCCTTTGGTGCTTGATATATGTTTATCTTTCTATGAATGTATCCTGTTACCCCAATGGGATTTCAAGCTCTGATGACAACAACCAGGAATATTTCCTTCCCTAGACTTGTAACCTTAAAGCACGGTGATGCCCGAGGCACCAGGAAGAGGTGAATTCATTCACCCTGTTAGTCATCCCTTTGATCTCAGAGAACTGAAATTACAGATTGAAAACCAATTAAGTAAAAGAAGTCACAAAATAGTAAATAATTAGCAGAAAGCAAGTCTTAAATGAATTACTAAAACCAAACCAGTCAAGGTTTTTTGTTTGAAAAGTAAAGTCTCAATTCTCATCTATTTTTATATTCAGTTTCCAATTAATACTGCACAGCTGGTCCTCATGTACCCAGTTTCTATTTGCTAAACCAATACACAGGTAATTTCCATAACAACTCCTGTAATGGCAGAAGCAACAAAAATGTTTAATATTAACTTTTGAGGTGAGCGGGTAGGGGATCCGTGTCAATTCATTTAAAAAGTACGGAGTAATGATTTAATTATTTGGGGGAAGAAGACAGATTTTAAGTTCAAATCCCTGTACATTTTATTCTCAAAGCAATGCAACTGAGCAGATTTGTGTTTGTAGCTAGAGATGGGAGAAAATGAAACGAGAAACATCAGGTGACTTGGTCAAGGTTCCTTCTGCCCACAATTTCTGTGTGATGTTACCTGGACTGATTGGAATATTTTGATAAATAAATGCAGCTACATGTGCTTTCTGGCTGGGGCTGGTGGGTGGGAGTGGGGAAGGTTTTCTGCTTCTGAAACTCTAGGAGAGGGAGAATGAGCCCCCAAGAGCAGTCTTATATTTGATTAGGAATCATTGCTAAAGGATAAGAAAGATGCATAGTTGGAGAAAATGTCTATATAATTTACCTTTTGGCTCAACTATTTCTATCCAGATCCTAGCAATCCTAGAAATTACTTTAAAATTAGACAAAGGGGTGTTGGTGGATAATGTTCTTTAAAAGAAAAGCGTTCAGGGGAAGATTCATCTAATTTTTGCCTATAATTCCCTTTGAATGAAATTTAACTTTCAAAAATATAACTTTGACAGGCTTCTGCTTCCAGTCAAGATGAAATAAGAGGGACTAGATTTATTCTTCCACTTGAAAGAAGAACAACAACAATAAATCAGAAAAATATGTGTAACTTTAAGACACTGGACATCAAACAATGAAGCGCAGTGACCCCTGAGACACAGAAAAACAACAAGGTGAGCCAATACCTGATTCAGCTTACTGTCTTGAAACAGTTTCCAGGCCAGGGTGCAGGAAGTAGGCACCTGGGCAGAGCCCACAGGAGTCTCTGAGTCAAGAAGATTGAGCCAAGGGTCCAGGGAGACCAAGGTGGTTACAGAGTTGCACAGAGAGAATCCCTCAAGAATTCACTAGAGAAGATGGGTTCAAGATGGCAGAGTAGAAGGACGTGCTCTCACTTCCTCTTTCAAGAGCACCGGAATCACAACTAACCGCTGAACAATCATTAACAGGAAGACACTGGCACTCACCAAAAATGATACCCCACATCCAAAGACAAAGGAGAAGCCACAGTGAGACGGTAGGAGGGGCACAATCACAATAAAATCAAATCCCATAACTGCTGGGTGGGCGACTCACAGACTGGAGAACACTTATACCACAAAAGTCCACCCACTGGAGTGAAGGTTCTGAGCCCCACGTCAGGCTTCCCAACCTGGGGGTCTGGCAACGGGAGGAGGAATTCCTAGAGAATCAGACTTTGAAGGCTAGCAGGATTTCATTACAGGACTTCAACAGGACTGGGGGAAACAGAGACTCCACTCTTGGAGGGCACACACAAAGTAGTGTGCGCGTCGGGACCAAGGGGAAGAAGCAGTGACCCCACAGGAGACTGAACCAGACCTACCTGCTAGTGTTGGAGGGTCTCCTGCAGAGGCGGGGGGGACAAAGACACTGGCAGCAGAAGTTCTGGGAAGTACTCCTTAGTTTTAGCCCTCCCAGAGTCTGCCATTAGCCCCACCAGAGAGCTGGGTAGGCTCCAGTGTTGGGTCGCCTCAGGCCAAACAACCAACAGGGAGGGAACCCAGACCCACCCATCAGCAGACAAGCAGATTAAAGTTTGACTGAGCTCTGCCCACCAGAGTAATGCCCAGCTGTACACACCACCAGTCCCTCCCATCAGGAAACTTCCACAAGCCTCTTAGATAGCCTCATCTACCAGAGGGCAGAAAGCAGAAGCAAGAAGAACTACAATTCTGCAGCCAGTAGAAGGAAAACCACATGCACAGAAAGATAGACAAGATGAAAAGGCAGAGGACTTTGTACCAGATGAAGGAACAAGATAAAACCCCAGAAAAACAACTAAATGAAGTGGAGATAGGCAACCTTCCAGAAGAAGAATTCAGAATAATGATAGTGAAGATGATCCAGGACCTCGGAAAAAGAATGGAGGCAAAGATTGAGAAGATGCAAGAAATGTTTAACAAAAACCTAGAAGAATTAAAGAACAAACAAACAGAGATGAACAATACAATAACTGAAATGAAAACTACACTAGAAAGAATCAATAGGAGAATAACTGAGGCAGAAGAACAGATAAGTGACCTGGAAGACAAAATGGTGTAATTCACTGCTGCAGAACAGAATAAAGAAAGAAGAATAAAAAGAAATGAAGACAGCCTAAGAGACCTCTGGGACAACATTAAACGAACAACATTCACATTATAGGGGTCCCAGAAGGAGAAGAGAGAGAGAAAGGACCCGAGAAAATATTTGAAGAGATTACAGTCGAAAACTTCCCTAACATGGAAAAGAAAATAGCCACCCAAGTCCAGGAAGTGCAGAGAGTCCCAGGCAGGATAAACCCAAGGAGAAACACACCAAGACACATAGTAATCAAATTCACAAAAATTAAACACAAAGAAAAATTATTGAAAGCAACAAGGGAAAATGACAAATAACATACAAGGGAACTCCCATAAGGTTAACAGCTGATTTCTCAGCAGAAACTCTACAAGCCAGAAGGGAGTGGCATGATTTATTTGAAGTGATGAAAGGGAAGAACCTACAACCAAGATTATTCTACCCAGCAAGGATCTCATTCAGATTTGACTGAGAAAGCAAAAGCTTTCCAAACAAACAAAAGCTAAGAGAATTCAGCACCACCAAACCAGCTCTACAACAAATGCTAAAGGAACTTCCCTAAGTGGGAAACACAAGAGAAGAAAAGGCCCTACAAAAACAAACCCATAACAATCAAGAAAATGGTCATAGGAACATAAATATCGATAATTACCTTAAACATGAATGGATTAAATGCTCCAACCAAAAGACACAGGCTCACTGAATGGATACAAAAACAAGACCCATATATATGCTGTCTACAAGAGACCCACTTCAGACCTAGGGACACATACAGACTGAAAGTGAGGGGATGGACAAAGATATTCCATGCAAATGGAAATCAAAAGAAACCTGGAGTAGCAATATTCATATCAGATAAAATAGACCTTAAAATAAAGAATGCTACAAGAGACAAGGAAGGACACTACATAATGATCAAGAGATCAATCCAAGAAGAAAATATAACAATTATAAATATATATGCACCCAACACAGGAGCACCTCAATACATAAGGCAACTGCTAACAGCCATAAAAGAGGAAATCAACAGTAACATAATACTAGTGGCGGACTTTAACATCTCACTTACACCAATAGGCAGATCATCCAAACCGAAAATTAACAAGGAAACACAAGCTTTAAATGACACAATAGACCAGACAGATTTAATTGATATTTATAGGACATTCCAGCCAAAAACAGCAGATTACACTTTCTTCTCAAGTGCACACGGAACATTCTCCAGGATAGATCACATCTTGGGTCACAAATCAAGCCTCAGTAAATTTAAGAAAATTGAATCATATCAAACATCTTTTCTGACCACAACGCTATGAGATTAGAAATCAACTACAGGGAAAAAAAACCCGTAAAAACCACAAACACATGGAGGCTAAACAATATGTTACTAAACAACCAAGAGATCACTGAAGAAGTCAAAGAGGAAATCAAAAAATACCTAGAGACAGATGACAACAAAAACACGATGATCCAAAACGCATGGGATGCAGCAAAAGCAGTTCTAAGAGGGAAGTTTATAGCAATACAATCTTACCTCAAGAAACAAGAAAAATCTCAAATAAACAATCTAACCTTGCACCGAAAGGAACTAGAGAAAGGAGAACAAACAAAGAAAACTGAAAGTTAGTAGAAGCAAAGAAATCATAAAGATCAGAGCAGAAATAAATGAATAGAAACAAACAAAACAGTAGCAAAGATCAATAAAACTAAAAGCTCGTTCTTTGAGAAGATAAACAAAATTGATAAACCTTTCTCCAGACCCATCAAGAAAAAGAGGGAGAGGGAGGACACAAATCAATAAAATTAGAAATGAAAAAGGAGACGTTACAACAGACACTGCAGAAATATAAAACATCCTAAGAGACCACTACAAGCAACTGTATGCCAATAAAATGGACAACCTGGAAGAAATGGGCAAATTCTTAGAAAGGTATAACCTTCCAAGACTGAAACAGGAAGAAAGAGAAAATATGAACAACCAAACACAAGTAATGAAATTGAAGCTATGATTAAAAATCTGCCAACAAACAAAAGTCCAGGACCAGATGGCTTCACAGGTGAATTCTATCAAACATTAAGAGAAGAGCTAACACCCATCCTTCTCAAACTCTTCCAAAAAATTGCAGAGGGAGGAACACTCTCAAACTCATTCTATGAGGCCACCATCACCCTGATACCAAAACCAGACAAAGATACTAAAAAAAAAGAAAATTATGGACCACTATCACTGATGAATATAGATGCAAAAATCGTCAACAAAATACTAGCAAACAGAATCCAACAACACATTAAAAGGATCATACACCATGAGAAAGTGGGATTTATCCCAGGGATGCAAGGATTCTTCAATATATTCAAATCAATCAATGTGATACACCATATTAACAAATTGAAGTATAAAAACCATATGACCATCTCAATAGATTCAGAAAAAGCTTTTGACAAAATTCAACTCCCATTTATGATAAAAACTCTCCAGAAAGTGGGCATAGAGGGAACCTACCTCAACATAATAAAGGCCATCTACGACAAACCCACAGCAAACATCATTCTCAATGGTGAAAAACTGAAAGCATTTCCTCTAAGATCAGGAACAAGACAAGGATGTCCACTCTCACCACTATTATTCAACATAGTTTTGGAAGTCCTAGCCATGGCAATCAGAGAAGAAAAAGAAATAAAAAGAATATAAATTGGAAAAGAAGAAGTAAAACTGTCACTGTTTTCAGATGACATGATACTATACATAGAGAATCCTAAAGGTGCCACCAGAAAACTACTAGAGCTAATCAGTGAATTTGGTAAAGTTTCAGGATACAAAATTAATGCACAGAAATGTCTTGCATTCCTATACACTAATGATGAAAAATCTGAAAGAGAAATTAAGGAAACACTCCCATTTACCATTGCAACAGAAAGAATAAAGTACCTACAAATAAACCTACCTAAAGAGACAAAAGACCTGTATGCAGAAAACTATAAGACACTGATGAAAGAAATTAAAGATGATACAAACAGATGGAGAGATATACCATGTTCTTGGACTGGAGGAATCAATAATGTGAATGACTATACTACCCAAAGCAATCTACAGATTCAATGCAATCCCTATCAAATTACCAATGGCATTTTTTACAGAACTAGAACAAAAAATCTCAAAATTTGGATGGAGACATGAAAGATTCCGAATAGCCAAAGCAGTCTTGAGAGAAAAAAACGGAACTGGAGGAATCAGACTCCCTGACTTCAGACTATACTACAAACCTACAGTAATCAAGACAATATGGTACTGGCACAAACACAGAAACATAGATCAATGGAAAAGGATAGAAAGCCCAGAGATAAACCTATGCACCTATGGTCAACTAATCTATGACAAAGGAGGCAAGGATACACAATGGAGAAAACACAGTCTCTTCAGTAAGTGGTGCTGGGAAAACTGGACAGCTACATGTAAAAGAATGAAATTAGAACACTCCCAATACCATACACAAAAATAAACTCAAAATGGATTCGAGACCTAAATGTAAGACCGGACACTATAAAACTCTTAGAGGAAAGCATAGGAAGAACACTCTTTGACATAAATCACAGCAAGATCTTTTTTGATCCACCTCCTAGAGTAATGGAAATAAAATAAAAAATAAACAAATGGGACCTAATGAAACTTAAAAGCTTTTGCAAAGCAAACGAAAAGTACAAATAGACGAAAAGACAACTCTCAGAATGGGAGAAAATATTTGCAAATGAATCAATGGACGAAGGATTAATCTCCAAAATATATAAACTGCTCATGCAGCTCAATACTAAAAAAACAAACAACTCAATCCAAAAATGGGCAGAAGACCTAAATAGACATTTCCCCAAAGAGGACATACAGATGGCCAAGAAGCACATGAAAAGCTGCTCAACAGCCCTAATTATTAGAGAAGTGCAAATCAAAACTACAATGAGGTATCACCTCACACCAGTTAGAATGGGCATTATCAGAAAATCTACATATAAACGCTGGGAGGGTGTGGAGAAAAGGGAACCCTCTTGCACTGTTGGTGGGAATGTCAATTGATACAGCCACTATGGAGAACAGTATGGAGGTTCCTTAAAAAAACTAAAAATAGAACTACCATATGACCCAGCAATCCCACTACTGGGCATATACCCGGAGAAAACCATAATTCAAAAAGACACATGCACCCCAATGTTCATTGCAGCACTATTTACAATAGCCAAGTCATGGAAGCAACCTAAATGCCCATCGACAGATGAATGGATAAAGAAGATGTGGTACATATATACAATGCAATATTACTCAGCCATAAAAAGGAACGAAATTGGGTCATTTGTGGAGACGTGGATGGATCTAGAGACTGTCATACAGAATGAAGTAAGTCAGAAAGAGAAAAACAAATATCGTATATTAACGCATATATGTGGAATGTAGAAAAATGGTACAGATGAACTGGTTTGCAGGGCAGAAACAGAGACACAGATGTAGAGAACAAACGTATGGACACCAAGGGGGAAAGTGTTGGGGGGTGGTGGTGGTCTGATAAATTGGGAGATTGGGATTGACATGTATACACTAATATGTATAAAATGGATAACTAACAAGAACCTGCTGTATAAAAAAATAAATTAAATAAAATTTTTTTAAAAAAAGCATTCACTAGAATACAGATCAGCACATGCATGTGAGGAAACCCGGGGCTTAAGAGAGAATCATCTGAAAGAATGAGAGGAAATAAGCATTGGTGCTTACACAGGACCAGGAATCATGTCTGTCATCAATGGCCAGATTGAGAAACTCATAATTTATGGGCATTGGGTAGAGTATTCAGGAAGATGTTGCCTCAATAATGGGGAATAATTAGCTCTAGACTAACTACTACTCCAGAGCCTCCTAATAAATTATAAAAGCAAGACCCTAAAGAATCCAATTTCTAAGCAACACATTGCAGAATAAAGCTCAAAAATATTTAAAGGATTATTAAAATATCCAGCCTGTAACAAGGTAAATTTCACAATGGCTGACACCTAATGAAAGATTATACAAAAATACATGCAGAGACATAGAAAATACAACTTATAATAAGGAAAATAATCAATTAATTAAAACTAACCTAAAACTAACACAGATGTTAGAATCAGACAAAGACATTAAAGCAGCTATAATAACTATTTCCCATATGTTCAAAAGGTTGAATAAAGGCACATAAGATATAAAAAGACTCAAATTGAACTCTAGTGACTACAATTTTTGAGGTGAAAAAATAATCAGATTAGGCAGTTTAGACATTGTAGAAGAAAAGATTAGTTAATTTGAGGACGTTGCAATACAAACTGTCTGAAATAAAACACAGAGATAAAAAAGAAATTTAAAAAATAAAAAACAAAGTGCATCAGTAAGCTGTGGGACAACTTCAAACAGCCTAATAGATGTATAGTTGAAGGCCCTGAATGGAGAAAGGGGAAATATATTTGAAAAAAAAATTTCCAAATTTGATGAAAACTTAAAACCCATGGATCACAGATGCACAATTAATGCTAACATAAGAAATACAAAGAAATCTATATTAAAGTGCATCATAATCAAATTGCTCAAAGCCAATGACAAAGAGGAAACTTTAAATACATCCTGAGGAAAAAAGAAAAGAAAAAGTATATGTTAAATACAGAGGAGGGAATTCCCTGGCAGTCTGGTGATTAGGACTCAGCATTTTCACTGCCATGGGCCTGGGTTTAATCCCTAGTTAGGGAACTAAGATCCTGCAAGCCACGCAGCGCGGTCAAAAAAACCCCCCAAAAAACCAGGAACAAAGATCGAGATGACAACAAAGTTTTTGTCAGAAACAAATTCAAGAAAAAAGATATTGGTATAGAGTCATTGAAATATTGAGGGATAACACACCATTGTAAAGCAATTGTACTCCAATAAAGATGTTAAAAAAAAAAGAAATATTGAGGGAAAAAATACCCTTTGAAACTAGAATTGTGTAAGTAGCAAAATTATCTTTCAAAAGCAAAAGTGAAAACAACTTGATACATTTACTGAAAATCATGGAATTGTACAATTGAAAGGAGGGCATTATATGACATAAAAAATACGCTTTGATAAAGTTGCTTTTGAGTCCCTCTTGCAAGGCCTTCTCTTTCCAATTTCCCTTTAGCAGGGATATCTCTTGCTCTGAAGCAAATGACCTTTGTTCCACCAAATTTATAAGAATTTTACAACATTTTTAAAAAAGCAAAAGATGGGCTTCCCTGGTGGCGCAGTGGTTAAGAATCTGCCTGCCAATGCAGGGAACTCGGGTTCGAGCCCTGGTCCGGGAAGATCCCACATGTCGCGGAGCAACTAAGCCTGTGCGCCACAACTACCGAGCCTGTGCTCTAGAGCCCGTAAGCCACAACTACTGAAGCCCTCGTGCCTAGAGCCCGTGCTCTGCAACAACAGAAGCCACCGCAATGAGAAGTCCATGCACCACAGCAAAGAGTTGTCCCCGCTCGCTGCAACTAGAGAAAAGCCCGTGCACAGCAATGAAGACCCAACGCAGCCAAAAATAAATAAATAAAATAAATTTATTTTAGAAGAAAGCAAAAGACTTTTGCAATCATACAAAAGCTAAAAGAATGCATCACAGCAGACTCACACTACAGAAATGTTACAGAAAGTCCTTCATGCATAAGAAAGATATTATCAGGTGGTACTCTGAATCTACACACAAGAATGATGAGCACTGGAAATAGTCACTACTTGGAAAGCATATGCTAAGTATTAAATAATATTAAGTAATAAATACTAAGTTTTTTCTGAGTATTTATTAAATCTCTTTAAAAGATAGTTGACTGTTTGGGGACTTCCCTGGCGGTCCAGTGGTTAAGACTCCGCACTTCCAATGCAGGGGGCGCGGGTTCCATCCCTGATAAGGGAACTAAGATCCCACATGCCATGCCGCGCGGCACGGCCAAAAATATATATATATATATATTGTGAAAATCCTCAAATATTTGGAAATGAAATAATATATTTTTATATAACCCATGGATCAAAGAAGAAATCAAGAGGAAAATTGGGAAATATTTTGAGCTGATTGAAAGTGAAAACAGAACATGTTAGAATTTGTAGAATGCCAGCAAAGCAGCATTTAGGGAGAAGTTATAGTACTAAATGCCTGTATCAGTTTGGAGAAAAAGGTCTCAAATAACTGGCCTCAGCTTTCCCCTTAACTAGAAAAGTAGAGCAATAAAACCCAAAGTAAGCAAGATAGTGAATAATAAAGATCAAAGTGTAAGTTGATGAAATAGCAAACAGCAAAATGGCTGTGAAGATGAATCCAAAGCTGGCTCTTTGAGACGATCAATAAAGTTGTTAAACCTCTAGTGAAACATTCTTGCATACGATTTCTAATATCTTATAAATTGTTGAGGTCCAATGAGATAATTTTGTGAAAAATAATAATCAAGATATGATTATAAGATTATTTCTAAATGTCTACTTGCCTATGGTGCTGCATTTAATTCTATAAATTAAACTTAAATATAAACTTAATGACTTGAAATTGTAGAAAGGTATTGGCCAATTCTGTTAGAATTCACAGAGCTGGCTCAAGGAGGAGAAAAATGGGATTTTTTGGACCCCAGAAAATGCCCATCTTTTCTTTGTGATGCCATACCACCTTTGTGGAGATTTCAGGGAAGAAGTCTCTTGCTTCCCATCCCAGAAAACTACAAATGGCAAAGCTAAAGCAAATATCCTATAATTCACACTAGGATGAGTATTAAACATATCTATTAAGCTCACACTGTGTGACGCCACGTGAAATAAGAGAACAGATTCTGAAACCAGATTTCTGTGTTCAAATTCTAGCTCTGCCCTTTACATGAGAAATTTTATTAAACCTTCTGTGCTTCAATTTCACCATCTGAATAGTTGAGATAATACTGGGTCACAATACAAAATATATTTCTTTTTTTTTAGGCCTCACCACGTGGCATGCAGGATCTTAGTTCACTGACCAGGGATCAAACCCTCACCCTCTTCAGTGGAAGCATGGAGTTTTAACCACTGGACCACCAGAGAAATACGGCAAATATTTATATTTCTGGGACTTCCCTGGTGGCACAGTGGTTAAGAATCTGCCTGCCAATGCAGGGGACACGGGTTCAAGCTCTGGTCCGGGAAGATCCCACATGCCATGGAGCAACTAAGCCCACACACCACAACTACTGAGCCTGCGCTCTAGAGCCCGCGAGATGCAACTACTGAGCCCATGTGCCACAACTACTGAAGCCCGCACGCCTAGAGCCCATGCTCTGCAACAAGAGAAGCCACCGCAATGAGAAGCCCACACACCACAACGAAGAGTAGCTCCCGCTCACTGCAACTAGAGAAAGCCCGTGTGCAGCAACAAAGACCCAACGCAGCCATAAATAAATAAATAAATAAATAAATAAAATATTTATATTTCTAACTATGGGTCCCAGTCCAATAAGTTTGAAAGCCACTGGTGTAGTACTTAAGAGCCTAAGACCTGGAGGATTCAGCCTAAGACCTGAATCCAGGAATCCACCTAGATCTGAGTACTAGTTTTGCAGTTTATGTCATAAAAGTTTGGGGGAATTTACTTAAGTTCTCTGTGCTCAGTTTTTTCATCCATGTAATGGGAATAATCGTAACAATTAACGTTATCAAAGCGTTGTGAGCTATATTTATAACATGAGCTAATTTTTACTAAGCACTTAGAGCATTGCCTGATGTATAGTGAGCTGTAACATAGGGATTTTTTCTGTTATTTGTTGGTTTGCTGTTTTTGGTGGGTACTTACTTCCTTGAGGAAAGACTTGAGGATAGCAGGTAGCATCCTATCAAAGTACTGATCACAGAAAAAATATAACCAGAACAAGCAAAAACATTTTTTTTTAAATTTTAAGGCAAGATATTCAATGTTTGGTCTACAAAAACCATGCAGCTTTTCCCATCTTTACGTTTTGCCCAAAACATAATAAGAGCTTGATCACAGGGACGAAATCTTGTACTTACTTTTATCTCTGCAGTTAGCATGATGGTTGGTATGTAGACAGTTAAACCCAACTTCAAGAGCTTAATATGCAGCACTGGCCAGGGCACAGTAAAAGAATTGGACGTTAACACTGGCAAAGGTGAAACAAACAGACTACTTGCTTGACTAAAATAAGCGAGAAGGGAGAAGCATGTGTCAAAGATGACTACTGTAGACCAGCTCAGCAATGGAGAGGGGGGGAGAGAGAGAGAGAGAGACAGACAGACAGACAGAGAGACTGATTTGTCAAGAATGGCCTGCATTTTGGTGGTAGGAAAACCAGTTCAGGAGTTTGAGATGGCTACAACAGAGAGGGGAATGTCCGATATTCTCCTCATAGTATGATTATAAAGTCCAAAAGACATGGCACCGCACCTTCCAGCAAGTTAAACACACAGTTTTGCCCCACAGCTGGGATTCTTATAGGGATCCTGGAGTTTAGGGATACTTAAATGCCTGAGGCCAGCAGTGTGTTCTCTTGCAAACTTCCCAGAACTTTGGTACTGGTTCCTCCAGTATCAAAGGCTGGGGTCACTGCCGTCACTGAGCTGTGGGCGCCATTGCAGAGACAGATAATGTAGAGACAGGGTGCAGGGAACCCAAGGCTCACTTAGCTGAGTAAATGTTCCAGCTACATTGACTCAAGGATAAAGTCAGAGCATGGAAACTTGGCAACAGTCCCTGGCCTAACCCCCATTTGTAAAATCAATGGAGCCTACCTGCTCCAAGTTTCAGCGGGTATTTCTGGGCAGCCTCACATGTGCTCTTCCTGTGGTTAAAGGGTCAGCTGCTGACACCACGTGTGTCTCAGGGGTGTGGTGTTTATTGTCCTTCCAGGATAACAGCTCCAGGAAAAACTCACTCAGGGGTGGGCAGGACCACCATCCTGTCAGTGCAGTGTGCTAGGCACTGTCAGAAGTCACTCAGGAGGTGGTTTCCTGGTGCTTCCAGGAAGTGTAGCGCTTTATTTTCCATGTCAATGTGGCCTCCTAGGAACCAGACAGAGGTACTAATTGCTGGGCTGGTGTACCATCTGCATTGCCCCAACCTCCCATGCCGCATTCCACATCCCCCTTAAACTGCCTTCTTGTAAAGTCTTGGCACTTCTGGGATGGTCCGTCATATCACCAGGGAGAAGTGGTAGAAAGGCAAACACACAACACAACTAGGAGGGCAGGTCTTTGAACCTCCCCAAGTAAGGATCAGGACTGGGGTCTTTCCAATCAACAGGAGGCATCAGGTTCACTCTATGGCCCTTCTGAGCATTCAGTAGCCTAAGTTAATCCCAGCCCTGAAGACCTCTCCTTGGCCCCTTTAGTGACACAGAAATACCTGGTTGTATTTCCAGATATTTGTGAATTCACAGTTCATGGAACCTACAAGATAATTTTGCTTACATCTTAGCAATGTTGCTTCTACTTTAAATTCCCATTTACATATTTGATATCAGGCCACAGCTTGTCTTCTTTGAACAGTGTTGGTTTTCTGCTGATACTTTGTAGAGGACACTGATTTAAATCTATAACTAAATCAACGAATTCTCAACACTGTTACTAAAAAATGTCTTGTTTCGGGCTTCCCTGGTGGTGCAGTGGTTGAGAGTCCACCTGCCGATGCAAGGGACACAGGTTCGTGCCCCGGTCCGGGAAGATCCCACATGCCGCGGAGCGGCTGGGCCCGTGAGCCATGGCCACTGAGCCTGCGTGGCCGGAGCCCGTGCTCCACAACGGGAGAGGCCACAACAGTGAGAGGCCCGCGTATCGCAAAAAAAAAAAAAAAAAGTCTTGTTTCATCAAAATATTATTGCTAAGTCATCCTTACCTTTGAATTCTGAAAGGGAACACAGACTAGATCTCGCTGGAGTAACCTCTTTTTTTACTGATGTTTATTAGACATTCTGACTCAATTTGGTTCCAAATTCCAAGTGGGATGAGCACCAGGGCAAAGTATAGACTCTTGTAGCTCAGAGAGTGAATGCCTGGCCCAGATAAAAGCCTAACTATTCAGATCCCAGGGTACAGCCACAGGTCATGGTACTATTCAATATACTCCTCTCCTAGCAAGCTTTTTTTTTAAACTAAATTTATTTATTTAATTTATTTATTTTTGGCTGCTTTGGGTCTTCGTTGCTGTGAGTGGGCTTTCTCTAGTTGTGGAGAGCAGGGGCTACTCTTCATCGAGGCTCTCGGGCTTATGGTGGTGGCTTCTCTTGTTGTCGAGCACGGGCTCTAGATGCGTGGGCTTCAGTAGTTGTGGCAACGGGCTCAGTAGTTGTGGCTCACGGGCTGTAGAGCGCAGGCTCAGTAGTTGTGGCACACGGGCTTAGTTGCTCCGTGGCATGTGGGATCTTCCCGGACCAGGGATCGAACCCGGGCCCACTGCATTGGCAGGCGGATTGTTAACCACTGTGCCACCGGGGAAGTCCCCCCTAGCAAGGTTTTGATGCCTGTAATTTAAAGTCAGTGCTTCTTCCCTAATGAGTGCAACACAGTAAACACTTTTTATTTTTTTAAGTTTATTGAGTTGTGATAAAATTAAGAAATGAATGTCATGGAGCAATAGTATTTGTAAGCTGTGACTTGACTGCAATACATTTGTCTGAGTCCAGCGAACAAAAAAACGTCAAGTATAGCAAACTTTTCAGAAAGTAAAATTATCTAAGGCCCAGTACACTGCAGACGGTATGGATTCAGTGAACATATGTTAATTCTATTAACTTGTTTTTGTTTGTTCTTAACTTTCCTTATAGCAATAAATATTTTGATAGATGAATAGTCCCTTTAAAATCAATTTTGTCAGATATTTAAAAAGAAATAAAAAATAAATAAAGTCAGTCCTTGTTTTTCTCAAATCAGTTTGAAGTCTAGGTTAATGAATATGTCATATTATGCTGACTGCTAATGTGGGATATGTAACAACGGAGATAGGAACTGGCTTGAAGGTTTCCTATGACTCTAAAAAGTGCCCAAGTGATCTGCCTAGAAAAGGGAAATTGGAGCAGTCCTCTCAGGCTGGGCTCCTGGGACCTGTGCTGCTCCTAGGTGGTTAGGACTTGATTTTAGTAGTAGCACCTGGGGTCAAGGATGTTCTAAGAGGCAATATCTGGAAGGAAACTGAAAGAGAAAGACAGACAGTGCCACCCAGGATATCGATCAAAGCGACTAGGAGAAAAGCAGAAAGTGCAGGTCCAGGATGAGGTCAGAAACATTCAGAATCAGGCTCAAATGAGAGAGTTCAGGGACTTCCCTGGCGGTCCGGTGGTTAAGACTCCAAAAAAAAAAAAAAAAAAAGAGAGAGAGAGAGAGAGAGAGAAAGAGGGTTCAAAATGGAGACTGAGGTCAGAGCCTATGGAGATCCCCAGAGCCTTTTTGGTATATTCTGTAGCTGCCAAATTTAAGTAAAAAAAAAAGAAAAGGCTAACTACTCCGCAACAACCTTGCTACAGAATTTTAATGACAGCTGATTTCAGGTGGAATTCTGCCACAAGGAGAGTCAGCTATTAGCAAACGTTTATGAGCAAGCAAGCATAAAAACAGTTCCCATAACTTGTTCTGTAAACTCCATAAAGTCCCAGCTCCCTGTCCTTACATACGCTGTAACTACACCTTAGGAAAGGTTGACTTGAGACAGTGACAGCAGTCTAGAGATAATAAGTAGTTAACCCACCGGCAATCAAAATTCTCTGAAAACATGGCTGGGCACGCAAGACCATTTCAGAAAGGTGCTTTGGGATCCAGTCCAAATGAAGAGAGAGGGAAGTCTTTTGAAGTTATGTCTACCTTGTTCAGGTAAGGTGTGGTTTTACATGATGCTGTCTAAGATATTTTAATCTCTTCTTGTAGTTTGAGTACCACTGAGTCACCAGCGAGGGTCCACTTCTACACCCAGGATGCCAATTATGAGCTATTCATTTCACCAGTGAAAACCCACTCGTTCCCACTGGAGTTGTTTGTTTACAAGAGCTATTAGCAGTTGGTGTCTACACTGCAGTAGTGCTGTGCAACATGGCTTATCATTCAGGCCTTCACTGATCCATAGTCTCTACAGAGATGCCACTCTCCCAGTCCTGATCTGTTGCGAGGTGAATTGTGCCCCCCATTCCCCCAAAAAATATATTTAAGTCTGAACACCAATACTCCCACCTGTGAACGTGGTCTTATTTGCAAATAGTGTCTTTGCAGATGTCATCAAGTTAAGATAAGGTCATACTTGGGAATTCCTGGAGGCCCAAAGGTTAGGACTTGGGGCTTTCACTGTGGTGGCCGGGGTTCAATCCCTGGTCAGGGAACTAAGATCCTGCAAGCTGTGTGGCATGGCCAAAAAATAGTAATAATAATAATAATAATAAGGTCATACTTGATTAGGGTGGGCCCTAAATTCAATGACTGGTGTCCTTAAAAGGAAAGATTCTAAGTGTTGCATTTATTTCAGAGCTCTCCCTATTATCTGAAGTTATTGGGATTTGGTTTTATTTTTTCACTTCTTTATATGTCATCCTCTACTAAGCTGGAATAGACACTATTTATCTGTTCTTGCTTTTTTTTTTTTTTTTTCTGTATTCCTCCGTGTCTTTAAGAGTGCTTGGTACATGGTAGATGCCCAGCAAATACTTCTGAAATCAATGAATGAATATGGCTCTAGCTGCCTAGGGTTGTTGTAATAAAGCACCACGAGCTGGGTGTGCAGCAACCATCCATATAAGAAATGTATTCGTTCATAGTTCTGGAAGCTAGAAGCAGGAGCAGTTCGCAGCATGGGAGGCAGGGTATGGGGGAGAAATATAGATGGCGATGCACCCTATAGGAGGAAGCAAAACCACCAAGTGAAAAAAAAGTCTGGGGCTTCCCTGGTGGCGCAGTGGTTGAGAGTCCGCCTGCCGATGCAGGGGATGCGGGTTCGTGCCCCGGTCCGGGAAGATCCCACATGCCGCGGAGCAGCTGGGCCCGTGAGCCATGGCCACTGAGCCTGTGCGTCCGGAGCCTATGTTCCACAACGGGAGAGGCCACAGCAGTGAGAGGCCCGCGTACAGCAAAAAAAAAAAAAAAAAAAAAGTCTGGTCCAGGTGATGATGGGGTGCAACTGGAAGAAAGTCTATATTGAGGAGGTCAGGACCCTGGGCCAGTTAGACCTAATCTAGTGAAACTGATGTAGAGAATTTGCAGTCCCATAGCTCATGCACATGGTTAAGTGCCCCTGATCGGAATCAACTTTGGAATGGAAACCATTAATTCCTATCATCTGGCTAAAATTTTACCTATGAGAGATGATAGATAGATAGATAGGAGGGAGGGAGGAAGAGAGGAAGGAAGTGGGGGAAAGGGACATATACCTTCATGTCTGTTCATATTTCTCAGGCCATGCCTTCTAGGCAAAGTGGGTAATGATGTGCATGTACCACTCAAATTTTTCCTGACAGGGAATATTTCACATCAACTTATTCAGTGCTATCTCTGAGTGTGGCTGATACACCACAGCAGTCCACGTCTCCCTGAGATAAGCACTTAGTGCAAAGCCTGCTACTTCCTACTCTACAGGTCCTATCAGCACGATATTGTCAATGCAGTGGACCAGACTGATACCCTGTGTAACAAGGAGATGATAAAGTCACTGCAGACCAAATTGGGACAAAATGCCTTCTGTCACTTTATGTCACTCTACATCAGGATAACATCCAACAGCCTATTATGTTCCCTGTTTATTGGGTGAGAGGAAAGAAACTGTCAGCTCAAGAGCTACATATCGGGTACCAGATGCTGTGTTAATTTTCTCTAGGAAAGAATTCTACCTAGAACAGCAGCTGTTAATAGAGTTAGCATCTGATTAAGTTTATAATAATCCACTTGTTTTATTCTAGATCCGTCTGACTTCTGCACTGTGTAAACCAGAGGAGTGATAAGATTTGCCACCTACAGAAGAGTCACTAGTTATCCAATGTCTGTCCTTCTCTTATTCGGCAATTACAGGACCTTGTTGGCAGCTTGGCACATGGTCCGTCCAGCTAAGAGCGGCCGTGGGACTAAATTCTGGCTGATGGAATGTAGGTGGAGGAGTTTTGTGCTTATATTTAAGGGTGTTGGTTGGGGGCCTTATCCTTCCCTTCTTTATACCTGCTGCCTAGAATGAGAATGTAATCAGTGGTCCTCCTGCAGCTGCAAAGCCATAGGAGTGGATGAGATCACCTTGGGGGTCAGTACAGCTGATGGAAAGTAAAGTTCCATTAGTAGGAAGATGAAAAGAAATCAGAAGAGGAGACTAACTATAAGGTAGGAGGAGAATCAAAAGAGAGTTATGCCCTAGAGAGCAAGAGAAGAAAGTGATTTAAAGACAGCTGTTCAACAATATTACATAATAGTTATAGGTTGAGTAAAACGTGGAATGAGAAATGATTATTGAATTCGGCAACACGAAGGTTCCTGGCGAATTTTGGGCTTGTCTGATGTCTTCTTGTGATTAAATTCAGGTATGCATTTTTGGCAAGAATAATACAGAAATGATGTTGTGTCCTTCCAGAGAAAAAAAAACTAACAGGAGGTGAAATAAAATTCATATTTTATGGCAAGACAAGAAAAATATAAATTTTCTCTGTCCATATGGGCCTCCTCCCTCCCCTTTAGTGTGTATCGTGCATCTGCATTGACCAGACCTCCCTAGGAGATAACATTCCTTCTTAACCTTGTAAAGAGTCAGGATGACCCATTACTTGATAACTCCTCAGGAGATAATCTGCCTTCTTAATCTTGTAAGGTGTCAGATGTCCCACTACTTACTTTGTACCTGCAGATCTGGATTGTGTAACTGTCAATACGTCATTTGACAAATTACCCTTTGTCTCAAAAACATATAGAACTGTGCTTGGATCTCTAATCAGGGCAGAACAGTCCTCAGAGCTTTCTAAAAGACTGTGTTCCGGGGTTATAATCCTCAGGTTGGCACCAATAAAATTTTCCATTTCTTTCTTAGATTGACTATTGATCTATTTTTCATTGACATATACATATATATAGATACATATATACCTATATAAGGGAGATTTATTATAAGGAATTGGCTTACGTGATTATGAGGCTGAGAAGTTTCACAATCTGCCATCTGAAAACTGGAGACCCAAGAAAGCCAGTGGTGTAATTCAGTCCAAGTCCGAAGAAGGCCTGAGTACCAAGGGAGGCAAAGATGTAAATATCAGTCCAAGGGCAGGAGAAGATGAGATGAGATGTCCACTCAAGCGGTGAGACAGGAAAAAAAGGAGTGAATTCCTGTCTTCTGCCTTGCTTCTATTCAGGCCCTTAACAGGTTGGGTGGTGGCAACCCACACTGGGGAGGGCAATCTACTTTAAAGAGACCACTGATTCAAATGCTAGTCATCCTCACAGACTCACCCAGAAACAATTGTGAATCTGGGCACTCTGTAGCCAGTCAAGCTGACACCATATTAGGAGATACATGATGTAGATATGTTTCAGCATTGGTGATATTAACTCAATCACAGGTTTCTCCACTGTGAATTTACTATTTCCCTTTCAACTTACTAAGGGTTTTGTGGGGATATACTTTGAGTCTATGCCAATATCCTGTTTCTTTTTTTTTTCCAGGGGAGAGCACGGACACAGTCCCCCACTACCACAAATTATGCAGTCGAGTTTCCCATATTTGGGGAAATCTCAGGGGTCGGCACATCCAGAGTGCAATGGATGAGGCTCGCCCTGGGAAAACCACCTTTGTGATCATGGTATCTCCCCTGCCAGGTAAGTATGCAATATCTTGCTTCTCATAGTTTTGCCTATTAATTTTAGCATTTATTCTTACCTGTAACTATTACTACTATGATGTTTACCACATGGTAATTTTTAACATTTCTGCCAATCTGTCTACGTTTATTAATTGGAATTTACTCTAAAAGAGTCTTCTCACTTCTAAGTGAGAGTGGGTAGGACAGTGTCCTGGCTGCTGGCTCTGTGGTTTGTGGTGATGATTCATGGTCACCTTTGTCCAGGAGAAAAATTGGGAGGTGGATGGAAAGGCACCAGCCTTCTGACCACGAAGAAAAGATTTGACAGTTTTTCATATTGTTTTCCAAATTTTATGTGATTACATTGTCATTAATTTAATAATAACACTTTCACAGCAAAATAGACCATAACATGACTGATTCTCTTCTGGGTGACTATATTCATTAAGTCAGAAAGAAAAGAGTGTGGGTAGGGTAGAAATGACATGAAAGTTTCTCATTCAATTTCCTCTGCATGTGAGAAGCAGAGAAAGGACAGACTTCTCAAGCTCAGTGTGAATGATGATATGATGACCTTTATGAACACTGGTAGCTTTAGATCATCTAACAAAGCCTTTTCATGGACTTGGCTGGAGGCTCAGGAGGTGCTTTTGACTCAAGAAAAATACTTTGATTTGAAAGGGGTTTTGGTTTCTATTTTTTTCTTTATAGGGGCAGAAAACACCACCTTTCCTCTCCTGCAGAAAACTGCACTCTGTAGGTAGAGAAATAAGGGCAGGATCTTTTATCCAATGAATTCCAAGTATTTTAGGGTTGGGAACTCACCATTCCTCACAATCCTTCCTTACAGGCAGGCACGGGATAGAGAATTATTAGTCTTTGTGTGAAAACCAAGGGAAGAAGGGCACAATTACAATAAGAAAGAACAAGCTGGCCTCTGCAGACAGGTGGGCTGATGGCTGGGACATCGGACAATTGCAGCCCTCACTGCTAGGGTTTGTTGCCCGTGACTCATGCAGGGTCATTCCAGAGCCCTCTCTCCACCGCCCTCACTTCTCAGGGTTTGCTCTCCAAATCCCTAGACTTCCTTTATTCCAAAATAAGCCTGGAAACACACTGCCTTGCTGATCTTCAATCAATTCCTTGATCAGACTTTGACCCTACACGAGCCTTGCATCAACAAATGACAAAGGAGTGAAAATGAAATTTATACTTCACATGTTATCCTTTTGCCATCTGACCATGAGTATTCCCAACACCAGATTCTTTTTTCAGAGCGGGTGGAATGTTGAAGGAGGGAAGCGGAGGGAGCATTGAGGACTGGACTGTCCTGATGGGTCTGTCCACCCAAATACTGTTGAGTTCATCTCCTTGAATCTCTAATCCCATCTGCTTATCTCAGCTCCAGCTCCACCACTCAAGCCCAGTGAAGAGTATTTCTCTCCTGGAAGACAGTCATACTGGCCAGAGAAGCCCTGCATTCACTCCAGCCCAGTGGTTCTCAACTGGGAATTCGGCTCCCCCAGAGGACATCTGGAAATGTCTGGACACATTATCAGTTGTTACAACTAAGTCGGGGGGAGGCAGGGGCAGTGACTACTGCCATCTAGTGGGTAGAGGTCTAGGACACGGCTATGCATCTTGCAATGTACAGGACAGCTCCCACCACTGACAGAGAATTATCTGGTCCAAAATGTCGATGGTGCTGAGGTTGAGAAAGCCTGCTTCCAGTCCCCCTGCAATACCTCGAATACATAACCATGCTCTTTTAAAAAAAAAAAAATTAATTAATTGATTATTTTTGGCTGCGTTGGGTCTCTTGCTGCACGCGGGCTTTCTCTAGTTGCGGTGAGCAGGGGCTACTCTTCATTGCGGTGTGCGGGCTTATCATTGCGGTGGCTTCTCTTGTTGCAAAGCACGGGCTCTAGAGCGCAGGCTCAGTAGTTGTGGCACACGGGCTTAGTTGCTCCGCAGCACGCGGGATCTTCCCAGACCAGGGATCCAACCCGTGTCCCCTGCATTGGCAGGCGGATTCCTAACCACTGCGCTACCAGGGAAACCCCCATGCTCTCCCTTTAAAGAGCAACTTGTATCATGTCACCGCATTGCTTAAAACCTTTTAATCTTTCCCATTTTTCCTAGTATAAGATTAAACAGAAAATCCTCAGCTCCTTGAACCTGCATGACCGGCAGCCACCCTCCGTCTTTTCTTGTGTTCTGTGCAGTAACCAGACTAACTTTATTCCTCTTTTTCTAGAAAGCATCATACTTCCTCCTCCCTCACAGGGTCTTGGCACATGTTATTCCCTCTTATAAATCATTTCCCTCCCTCTTACCAGCCTCTCCCCCTTTGGCCGACTCACTGCTGCCTTCTAATCCTTTAGGAGACCTCAGCTCACAGCTTACCCCATCAGACTCCCTCCCTGACCACCAAGCTGTAAGCAGCCTGAGATGAAAGGCCACGTGGAGAGAGAAACCACTCGATCCCAGCTCTTCCAGCCATCCCAGCTCAGGCCTGCGATGGAAGCGAGGCTCGTCTTGGACACCCAGTGCCAGCTGAGCCTCCAGCTGGGCCTGTGACCCCAGGGAGGCCAGCAACAACACTGCCTAATCAGCCCTCACAACTGTACTAAGTAATGACTAAATGACCGCTGTTTTAAGCCACTTGTGTCTCAGGTGGATTATGTAGTGACAGACAGCAGATTCATTCTCACTGGCGTTCTTGAGCTGTGCACTGAGAAGACCTCCCTGATACTGTGTGGAATTTCCCCTTCACCTCCTGGCTCTGTCATCCTTCACAGGACTGTCGCTCAAGACCTGAGTTTCTGGGTCCCGGTCCACTTGACAGGATGATGCTCTCTCCCCAGTAGGTCAGTGAGTAGAGGGGAGGAGACTGGGTCCCCTTTCCCATCTCACCACCCTGTCCCATCAGCCTCCCTGGAACTGCAGCACTGCACTGGGCAGGGATATTCTAATTCAGTTAACTCAAGGGCCAGAATAAACTCAAAAGGGTATTTACTTCAGTGCAGAAGGAAATGGCTTGAGTTTTTGACAACTTGTCATTTCCCAGATTCTAAAAGGGAAATCACTTGAAGAACTGGGCCTTTTGCAAAAAGTCCCTTCGTGGGAACTCCCCAGGGTCCATACCATTCCTCTTGCCCCTGGTTTTTTATTGAGGGCCGTTGTTCAACTCTCTTCACGTGAATCTCTACCCATCACCTTCAGGAGACCCGTCCTCATAGGAAAACCTCATCCCCAGGAGGGTCTCATCACCTGCGTCAGGCTCCATTCCCCTGGCCAGTCGCCAAGTCTCAAGTCTAAATCACTCCGTTTAGAGTGACAGGGGCGTTTCCTGGGGCTCAGCTCAGTAGGGTGGGGCGTCTGAAGGAGAAAACACTTGATGCTGCTGGCTGCTGGGTCTCGTGTGAGCCTGGGTCTCCCGGACAACGGATTTCCTTCCAGAATCCCACCTCTGAGAGGTTCCTGAGTGTCTGTTTCTTTAAGTCTCTGACCTGATAGAACAAGAAGGTCTATAAACCTCACCTGGCTTCTATCAGGAGGGGAGGCGCAAGTTTCCAAGAGTAAATAATCACTTTTCAAGGGAACGATGCAGACTACACTCGTATTTAAAAAGCAATAATTTGCTTAGCTAGTCCAGTGCTTCTCCCTTAGGAGATGTCACATACCTTTATTGGGCAGAAGAGGGTTTGATTTCTTCCTGTTCTGTTACCGACCCTCCCGAGTCAGACCCTTCCGCCTGGTGCCCAGAGAAGGACCCCAAGTTCAGATGAGAAGCAAAGGAAAGCTTTAGTCTTTGATCAGAGAAGAGAGAAGGGAGAGGTGACAGCTTACGCTCTAGCATACACTCCCCCGGAAGTCACTCGCCTGGCTGCTATATTTGGTTCCTGCGAGTGGGGAGGGGGGCGGAGTTTTGGTGGGTCAGGCGCAGCTATGCTCCAGATCGCAGGGCCGGGTGCAGCGTCTCTGCACACGGCCCCCTCACCGCCATCTTGAATCACGGTGACGGGTGCAGCTTCTTTGCGCACGGCCCGCTGGGCTGCGGTGTTGGCGCAGCCGTTTCACAGCCGGGACTCCGTTCCGAAGGGCCGGGTGCGAGCTGTACTTAGCACAAAAGGAAAAGAAAAAAGGTAAGATTTTATTTTTACGACCCAGATTCTGTGTTTCCTTCCCGGGACTTGTTGATGGGCTTTGCCGGTGACACGTCCCTCCTCTGGCTTCCGTCCTGCGCCTCGTTCCTGAGGGGCGCCGAAGGGCGCAGGTCCGGCTCCTGGAGCTGTTTCCTGCTGAGTGTGGGGTCGTCAGGCCCCGGGGGGAGGAGCAGGACGTCTCCCGCCGCCTGTAGCCGTGTCTGGGGGCCCCCCGGGGCCTCAGGCCTAACTGTTGGGTCTGTGAGTGACCGCCGTCTGGAGTTTTATAGATCCTGAGGGTCATTAAGGAGCCCAGGAAAGGCCCAGCCCCAGCGGCGCGAGGGTGGCCGGCGTTTCCCCGGCTCCTTAATTGTTCACCAGGTCGGGCGGCCTGGTTTCGGCAGCCAAGCGGCCTTCCCCGTGGTCCGTACGCGCTCCTCCAATGAGGCCGCGTGCATCCACGTGAAAAGAGCTCCGCGTGCTGCCTGGTGCACAGACCCCCTCCCCCCTCCTCCCCGGGGAAGCTAAGGATGATCCGGGGCAACTCGGTCCCCCAGGACCATACCGGCCAGTGAGTCGGCGGACTTTTGTCACATGTGGAAGTCCAGGCCGGTCTCGTTGGCCACTGTGGCCAGGGTGGCTGTTAGCTTTTTTATGATGTCAGTGTTGTATATGGTTCCCCCGGCCAAGGTCACTAGCTCCCCTCTGAGCACAGTTGTTTCCTATAATTAGTCGTCTGCTCTTTCGAGACAGACTCTTGTTGATTTTCGGAAGAGAAGCTTCAGGTCAGAGAGAGGTTCGCACGAGTAATCACGGGGGTCCGTTTCCCCAGGTTGTCCCTCTGGAGGTTGGGGCTCCGGGGCCCCCTTCACGCGAGTGTCATGTCCCCATGGAGTGACGCCCTGCAGCTTCCGGGCGGATGGGTGCTTAGCATCACCAAGTGGGGTCCGTGCCTCTTAGGAGTCGCTGGTATTGCGGGGCTGCAGGTTTTCCAGGTTTTCAGATACACCTGGTCCTCTGGCTGGAAGGGGTGGGGGGCAGGTCGGAGGTTGCGGGCAGCACCTGGTTACCGCGGTGTCTCCTACCTGGAGGGCACACTCCAGTCGTTCCATTTCAAGGGGGTTAAAGTGTCACTTCTCTTGGGCTTGGGGAGTGGGTTTACGGTACAAGACATCAAACACCCTTTAACTTATCCCTTGGGGCTAACCACAGGCTGAGTAGAGCAGTTGGAATTAACTTAATCCAGTTTTCTTGAGTTTCCTGGCACAGCTTGGCTGAGATTCATTTTAAGGTCTGATTAGATTTCTCCACTTTCCCTGATGATTGGGGTCGCCAGGCTGACTGCAAGGTCCATTTTATGCCCAGGGCACTTGCCATCCCTTTTGTCACTTGAGACAGGAATGCTGGGCCATGAGCACTTTGTAAGGATCCTGGGAGCCCAAACCTGGCGATTATCTCTTTTACGTTAACCACTTCGCCTGCCGTTTCAGTTCTAGCGGGGAACCCTTTTACCCACCCTGAAAACATGTCCACTAGCACCAAGAGATACCTGAAGTTGCCCTGTGCTCTTGGTATGGCAGTGAAGTCAGTCTGTCAGTCTTCTCCAGGATATGTCCCTCTGGGCTGAATAGGCCTTATCTGGGGGCCTCTGGGGGTCTGGTGTTGGGGATGTTCATTGTGCAGATGGGACGCATCTCAACTATCAGACTAATTATACTTTTCATGCCGGGAGTTACCATGAGGTGAACTAACCAATTGTATAGGGCATCCCTCCCATAGTGAGTTCCTTGGTGAGCCTCCTTATGACTTGACAAGCTGCTGTTTGGGGAAAGAAGTATTGCCCACATTCATTAACTACCCCTCCATGGCCTCCTAGATCTCTTTTGAAGCCCCATTCCTGGGCTTTGTGTAATTCATCCTTTGTATAGACTAGGGAGTAATAGGATGGATCTGGCCTTTTTGGTACGAGGGTACTTGCCAAGTTACCAGTTCTAGGGCTGCCCTTCTGAACTAAGTACTGTTCAGAAGCAATGGACACCTTTAGTCTTTGATCAAAAAATGGAGAGGTGCAAGCTCCTGCTCTAGAGTACATACTCTCTCCAAAAGGCCATAGGCAGGGCTGCTTTATAAAGTTCTTGGGGGAGGGGGTGTTCCAGATTCAAGTGCCAAGCGTAGCATTACTGCACCGGGCCGGCCTAGCTGAGGTGTCAGCGCAGCCATTTTGCACTAGGGACTCTGGTCTGAAGGGCCAGGTACGAGGCCTCTGCACGGGGCGCCCTGTGAGCAAGTGAAACTGAAGCCGTGCAGCTCAGATTGGGACTTGAATCCAAGTGCCCAGGACTCGAACCCAGCCTAAACCCAGCTCCTTGCAGAAAGAATTCAGTGAGAGACACAGTGATAGGTAAGAAGTGGATTTATTTAGAGAGAAACACTCCACAGATAGAGTGTCGGACATCTCAGAAGGCCAGAGGCCCTGAAATATGGTGTGGTTAGTTTTTATGGGCTAGGTAGTTTCATAGGCTAATGAGTGGGAGGATTATTCCAGTTATTTGGGGGAAGGAGCGGGGATTTCCAGGAATTGGTCCACTGCCCACTTTTTAACCTTTTGTGGTTGGCCTCAGAACTGTCATGGCGCTGGTGGGTGTGTCATTTTGCATGCTAGTGTATTACAGTGAACATATAATGAGGCTCAGGGTCTATTGGAAGTAGAATCTTCCGCCATCTTGGGCCTAGTTGGTCCTATTCAGTTTTTGTTATGTCCTGTGGCTAAGTCATTCTTTTAAAGATTGCACCCTGCCCCCTTCCCTCCTGCTTCAAAACTAGACTAAGCACAAAGGAAAAGAAACAGTTAGGGTTTATTTTATTACCCAGATTCAATTTTTCTCCCAGGGAATTGTTAATGGGCTTTGTTGGTGACAGTTTTGTCACAGCATGGGCTGCTGAAAATTAAGGGGACTACCTTACCTTTAATCACTGTTTCCTTTGTTATCAATGGAGATAATCCTGATAAAGAGAAAGAGACCCTATGCCTGAATGTCCAAAGAGAGAAGGTATTAATGTAATGTTTTTTGTTTGTTTTATTTTGTTGTTTTTTTACCCATAAGGTAACCCTATTTTTAGGGGTTTGATGTTTCTCCTGAAATGAGTGAGAGTCCTTAGTGTCCTTTATTTGCAGAAGAGAATTGGGTATTAGTTAAATGGGAAAGGAAAGGGCCTAGACATCAGTGTGCGCAGAGAACCAGGTCTGGGCTCCCAGGTGACAGGCTAAGATGGCCTT
The DNA here is from genome assembly GCF_964341445.2 of Mesoplodon mirus. Lineage (NCBI taxonomy): Eukaryota > Metazoa > Chordata > Mammalia > Artiodactyla > Ziphiidae > Mesoplodon > Mesoplodon mirus. Next base: position 64,175,448 of record NC_138993.1, on the reverse strand, counting down.
GTCAATATGGAAACAGTGTGTCTGTGCTTGTACTGTGGAGGATGAAGAGTATGGATTATAGGCCTAACCTGGTTACAGATCATACTGAAATGGAGCAGGACCCTGTGGGGCCCTCCTGGGCACAAATCCTTTCTGTGACTGTGTCCCTCTTTCTTGTTTGTAGGAAATAGGCTTCTTTCAACCTCCTTGACCTTCCCTGACTTCCAAAGGGCAGACTCAAACAGTTGCTAATCAGGGAAGGGAGCAAATGCAGAAAAAAGAGGAGGAGTCAAGAAACAAGAGTGCAGGGGACAGGGTCCTGGTTCCTTCTCAAGGAATATACAGAACAGTATCTCTGAGCTCTTCTGCAGGAACTGAGGCCCCCGCCCAGGTGGGGGACGGTAACTTCAGGCTGCGCAGGGGATTCCTGGAGCAGTGCTGTGTTGCCTCACCACCAACCAATCAGCCACACCTTGCAGCCCTCACCCCAAATTTTGCCTATAGAAACTTTCCCCCAAAAAAACCATTGGGGAGCTTGGGGTTTTAGAGCACGAGCCACCTGTCCTCCTTGTATTGGCACCTTTACAACAAAGTTACATTTTCCTTCACCACAGCCCAGTGTCAGCGGATTGGCTTTGGTTCGGTAACAACATTCTCTAGATTTAAGCAACGTTCTTATTTATCTTCCTGTTGTTGTCTCTTAAACTTTAGCAAAGTGGTTTCCACTTTGCTGGGCAGATATTTTTAAAATTTATTTTGTTTTCAAAATCAACTTTGCTACAGGATTTTTTTTTTTTTATTAATTTGGTTGTGTTGGGCTTTCTCTAGTTGCGGCGAGCCAGGGGCTACTCTTCACTGCGGTGCGCGGGCTTCTCATTGCGGTGGCTTCTCTTTTTGCAGAGCACGGGCTCTAGGCGAGCGGGCTTCAGTAGTTGTGGCTCACGGGCTCTAGAATGCAAGCTCAGCAGTTGTGGCACACGGGCTTAGTTGCTCCGTGGCATGTGGGATCTTCCCGGACCAGGGATTGAACCTGTGTCCCCTACTTTGGCAGGCAGATTCTTATCCACTGCACCACCAGGGAAGCCCCTGCTACAGGATTTTAAAGGACGGGTGTAACTGAGTCCTCATGTACTTCCCAGCTGGATGGTACATGCTTCATCTTCTTCTATGGCGCTCTCTTATCTTGGCTCACAGTATCCGTAATCCTGCCGCCTCCCCCTTTTCATGCTGAAAGCTCAGCCTCTCTGTACACCAGTGGAGACAGAGTTCTGGGTGGAGTAGAAAAGCCTCACTTTATTGCTTTGCCAGGCAAGCGGGGGGGCACAGTGGGCTCCTGCCTCAAAAAACTGTGTGTCCCAACCTGGGAGGATTTGATGAGGAGTTTTATAGCAATAGTTCAAGGGTGTGTTTGCTGACAGGATGAGGGTGTGTGCAGAGCCTGCACTCCCTTAATCTCATCTCAGGTGGTCTGGTCTTCAAATCTTGAGGAGCTTCTCTGGTCCTTCTAATCTTGCCTCAGGTGGTTTCTTGGCTGCTCCTCCCTTGACTAGCAGCAGTTCCAGGCTGCCCTTTGGAACTCGGGATAGGTCATGGGGGCTGGAGTCCTGTCTGCGAGAAACGGGGGGACAACAAGGGCTCTCTGCCCAGGAGCCCCACAGGATCCTGCTTGGTTTCACTTTCTGAAGTTTCCAGACCCCAAGTGGGAAATGAGGGCTTTTCTACTTCACTCGGAGTACAGGCTGATGGCATGGGGGTCTCTTCTACAAAGCTGCCAACTCGACTGTCTTACGGCAGGAAGTAATGTAATAGGAAAGAACAAATCTGACGCCATAGTAGGCCTGTTTCTTTCACTTTCACTTTCGTATTCTATTGCTTTTGCTACAAGTTAATCACTAAAGGGATGTTACCTATAGCTTAAAATATACATAATGGCCCAGCTCAGGGACCCGTACCCCCATGCTTGAATGTTAAGCTAGAATACCTTTGTTCAGCTCACAGGGAACATCCTGACCCAGCCCACCTGTGAAGGTCTGCAGGAAAGAAGAAATTAACACATCCCCTCCTGAGTCTGGCAGAAACCCGGAGATACTTGCAACAACTTATAACCTGTATTGCCTTTTTTGTTGTTTCCTGTATGAACAACTGTGTGACTGAGCCTCTGATAAAATATAGTTCCAGATGAGATCAGTGATTGTAATGTAACTTTAGATATGGGAAGAAGCAACAGGAGGGAATATTTTCCTGGACCATAAGAGACTAGTAAGGTAGGTAGTCCAGAGACTCTTGGCACTAAGTCCTGCCCCAGTGATAGCACATGGAATGGCCAACCAATGAAATCTTTGCCAGACCTGGGAATGAGCATTCCTAGCACCATGGGACGAAATGGTCATGAAATACCCCCAAAACCATGGTCAAATTTATGACCATGAAGGGGCCCTGCCAGCTGAAAATCGGCACTTGCCATCTACCTCTCCACTGCAGCTGATGGCCTTCAACACCCCCTGAAAGGAGTTCAAGGTGGAGATGAGGAATGAGGCACGCTGTGCTCTGGGAAAAACTGGCAGAACAGGCCTTCAGATAGTTAGTATTTTTGGAAGATTTTATGAGTCCAAATCCTTGCATCTTGTCATATATAGAAAAGCATTAAGATCACTAATGGTGACATCTGCTTTGGCCATTGAAGAAAAATGCATTTGGAAGTAAAAATGGAGTGGCTGTGCCACAAGCCATTCTCAAAGCAGTGTCGGCCGGAATGTGGGTACCTCTGTCAAGTTTACGATTCACCTCCTTATCCGAACCTTTATTCCTTTTCTTGTTCAAAACTTGTTCTCGGGACTTCCCTGGTGGCACACTGGTTAAGAATCTACCTGCCAATGCAGGGGACACGGGTTTGATCCCTGGTCCGGGAAGATCCCACATGCCGCGAAGCAACTAAGCCCGTGCGCCACAGCTACTGAGCCTGCGCTCTAGAGCCCGCGTGCCACAAGTACTGAAACCCACGCACCAAGAGCCCGTGCTCTGCAACAAGAGAAGCCACTGCAATGAGAAGCTCGCGCACCACAACAAAGAGTAGCCCCTGCTCACCGCAACTAGAGAAAGCCCGCATCGCAGCAACGAAGACCCAACGCAGCCAAAAATAAATAAATTAATTAATTAAAAAAAAATTTTTGTCTCCTCAAGATTGAGGAGTATCAAAGAAAAGGGGGGAATTGTAACCGAGCAGGGCCCCGTGGGGCCTTCGGCGGTGGGGGACAGGCCTTCCCCCCATATCCTCTGCTTTAGCTCCTCTCTGAAGTACCTAGATAATAGTATTTGATGCACATTTCCTGAGTGGTTTTGCAGATGTAAACCCCCCCCAACTCCTTCCAACAAATGGAATGTGTTAAGGACATAACGACCATGAGCACACAGCCCCAGGCCTGCTGGAGCCTAAGGACTGATAACGTTTATCTCTGTGACACCACCCGGCTACCTCAGCATCAGCCAGTCAGAGAACTGTGCCCAAGCTGATCACATACCCTGCCACCCGGTTCCCTCACCTGGCTTTTAAAAGGGCTTTGCTGTAGGGAGGGAGGGAGACGCAAGAGGGAAGAGATAGGGGAACATATGTATATGTATAACTGAGTCACTTTGTTATAAAGCAGAAGCTAACACACCATTGTAAAGCAATTATACTCCAATAAAGATGTAAAAAAAAAAAAAAAAAAAAAAAAGGGCTTTGCTGAAACCCTTCAGGGAGCTCGAGGATTTTTAGGGCATAAGCTTGCATGGCCTTGCAGTAAAACTTTCTCTGCTCCAAACTCCAACGTTTCAGTTTGGCCTCACTTTGCGTCGGGCACACAAACTTGCATTAACAGTAAGGCACAAGCCATATCCTGTATCCCCCCTAACTTGCCCTTGCCCAGGAGTTTGGGGATGGTGACGGTTGGGGACAGGGATCTCCAACTCTCTGCCTCTCCTTCCCAAACTTTTGCTCTCCTGTGACTTGTGTTTCAGTCTCTCTTCTGTGGAGGAAAACTTGGCTGGATACGTTTTCTTGTAAACCGTGCTCTTTATGCCAGCACCAGTTCCCTTCAAGCTGAAAAACTCAAGAATTCCATTCTTTCATTCCTTTTGCGCTCTGTGTGGTCTGTTTCTTCCATGCCAAGTGTTAAAAGGAGGAAGGGCCACAGGGTAACAAAGGCATTACAGGGGTGCAAAAATGACATCATGCAGTTACGTAAGAGTGACTTTCTTTCATTAATACGAAAGGTTCCAACAGCAGACCATTCCTGCTGTTGCTCAAGAAGACGAGGGATTATAAAGATGAGCGTGTGACACACGTAATCAGACAGCAGGCCCCAAGAACTTCACAGGCTGTTCAGGGAGGCAGTTCTCACCAGAAACTGTTGAAGAGGAATCCTCGGATACAACAGGCACACAATGGGGAGGAGTTTAAAAGCTGCCAAACAGGATTTAGCTCACAAAGCGCTTTAAAGTCCACCTCGGGAGTTTTCCTATCCTGCATAGCAACAAAAGTGGCAAAGCTCTGAAATTGCCATGGGAACCGAATTCTGCTGTACAAATGCTGGCTCCGGGCCTGATTTCTGAATGTCAAGTAAACAAAGGATTTCTCAATCAGATAAAGTTCCCAGATTCCTGTGCTAATAAGTACTAGTGATCTAAACAAGAGACTGATAACTACAGAGAGACAAAAATATGTATTTAATACGTTCTAAACAAAATAAGACATCCTGGTGGCAAGAAGAAAACGTTAAGTCACTATTTTACTTTTTGGTGTATTTTTTAAAATTCAACTGAAATAATGATTAAAGGCAGGTATCATGCTCTATACCCTGTGTGGCCCGTGAATCAACAGCAGCGGCATCACCTGGGAAAGGGTAAAAAAATACCAGTTCTCTGGGCTTCCCTGGTGGCACAGTGGTTGAGAATCCACCTGCCAATGCAGGGGACACGGGTTCAAGCCCTGGTCCAGGAAGATCCCACATGCCGCAGAGCAACTAAGCCTGTGCGCTACAACTACTGAAGCCTGTGCTCTAGAGCCCGAGCTCTGCAACAAGAGAAGCCACAACAATGAGAAGCCCCCGCTCTCCGCAACTAGAGAAAGCCCGTGTGCAGCAATGAAGACCCAACAACAAAGACCCAATGCAGCCAAAAATAAATAAATAAATTTATTTTTTTAAAAAAATACAAGTTCTCGGGAATTCCCTGGTGGTCCAGTGGTTAGGACTTGCCCTCTCACTCACTGCCAGGGGCCTGGGTTCAATCCCTGGTTGGGGATCGGGGAACTAAGATCCCACAAGCCATGTGGCACGGCTAAAATTGAAGAAAAATAAAAAAGAAAGAAATACAAGTTCTCAGACCTACTGAACCAGAATCAACATTTTAACAAGATTCCCAGGTCATTTGTGTGAACATTAAAGCTTGTGAAGCACTATCTATGAAACTTGTACATTATTATACATAATAAAGGCACATGTCTGTTCATGATAGCAGATTGAAGTCTTTGGAACAGTGCAATTAATATGTTAATATTTATTTCATATAAGATACAACTGATATTGTTAATTATTACAATATTCTTAAATCTTGCATAACTTAGATTTTCTAGATACATATTAGTTTGGAATCATTCATGTGTTGGGAAAATTAGCAAAGGCAAGTCACTTTGAATTTTCAGATCTTCAATTTGAAGAAAAATTTAAATGCTTTTATTCTTTTTTTTATTGGCCACACCCGTGGCTTGCGGAATCTTAGTTCTCCAACCAGGGATACAACCTGGGACCTAGGCAGTGAGAGCTTGGAGTCCCAACCTCTGGACCACCAGGGAATTCCCTAAATGCTTTTTTTCTTTAATTGAGAGTAAAATCAAGGATCTTGAGGGTCTTGAAATCTAACTGCAACAGTGACTGAAGGATAAGAGGGTGTGATAAAGGTTGTAAATGAAACACTGAGCTCAGGTAAGGGAGAAAAAAGGATTTTGAATATGAAGACATTAGGCTTATTCTATATGAGAGCCGGGCACACCAGGAACGTTCGGACAGAACAATTGGTCCTGGCTGCGTCCCTCACTTTCTGTGTCATTTCCCGCAGGAGGACATAGTTATTACCACACATTTAAAAAGCAAAACCAAATATAGCTTGTCGTTCTTATGCTAGTGGGCAGTGCTTTCATTTTATGCAGCCTTGAATCCACACCCACCCAGCAGAGGGCATGGTGTGGTTAAACTGTAAATCCTTAAAATATTTCCTTCTTTTTTTTTTTTAAGGTTTTTTTTTATTTAATTAATTTATTTTTGGCTGCGTTGGGTCTTTGTTGCTGTGTGCAGGTTTTCTCTAGTTGCGGTGCGCGGGCTTCTCATTGCGGTGGCTTCTCTTGTTGCAGAGCATGGGCTCTAGGTGCCTGGGCTTCAGTAGTTGTGGTTTGCGGGCCCTAGAGCTCAGGCTCAGTAGTTGTGGCGCACGGGCTTAGTTGCTTCGCGGCATGTGGGATCTTCCCGGACCGTGGCTTGAACCCGTGTCCACTGCATTGGCAGGCGGATTCTTAACCACTGTGCCTCCAGGGAAGCCCAGAATACTTCCTTCTTCCAGTGGAAGGGGTGTTCAGTGGGTGACACAGAGAGCATCGCGGCAGCCATGTTTAGGCATTAGGTGGAGATCTGTTTTTAGCTGAAACCTAGTTTGCAAGTTACTATTCGTGAGGAATGAACAGGATTTTGTCCTCAATTCTGTTGTGACAGTGGGAGAAGGCCAGCAGACTATGAGCACAGAGGTCTCAGGCACAGAGTCTGCACTGCCACGAGGCTTGCACGTTCCACCCCTGGGTGATACATAAAATGTAAGGGCAGGCTTGTTAGCAGAGTATTGGACAGGAGCAAACTCTCCCTAAAATTCCACCAAGTAAAAGCCTCTTTTTGGTAAGACCCTTGAGTAACTGTACACAGAATCCAAGAATCATGCTGCTGTGAATAAGAATGACTCTGAAAGAAGGAAGTCAAAACCCTAGGGGTCGGCACACGATCCACAGAGTAGAATCAACAGACCCCAAATACAATAAGAAAAATGGTCCATATCTGCCTGAGAATGTCCCCAGTTTCCTTATTAAAGAACAAGAAGTTAATATCAGAATCTCCACCATGTGTATTTACAGTTTGTTGTAGGGACCTCCTGGAGGTCGAGTGGTCAAAAATCTGTACTTCCACTGCAGAGGGAATGGGTTCAATCCCTGGTTAGGGAACTAAGATCCTGCATGCTGTGCAGTGGCGGAGCCAAAAAAAAAAATTTATATATATACAGTTGTTGTTTAAGTCTGTAGCAGCAGTTCTCAAAGTGTGGTCTGAGGACTCCTGGGGGTGCCCACTACCCTTTCAGGAGATGTTCGAGATTCTTTTTTCCAACCATATATCAGGGTGAGGCCAGATTTTCTGCATATCCTTCAACTGAAACAACATGTAATGATGGATTGAATGCAAAAACAAGTATAAGAATCCAGCTGTTGTCTGTTACACTAGTAGATATTAAAGAAATTTGCAAGTGTAGGAGACATTTATGTCAAGCTGAATAGGTTTATCGTTGTTACTTTATTTTATTTTATTTTTTGTGGTACGCAGGCCTCCCACTGTTGTGGCCTCTCCCGTTGCGGAGCACAGGCTCCGGACACGCAGGCTCAGCGGCCATGGCTCACGGGCCCAGCCGCTCCGCGGCATGTGGGATCTTCCCAGACCGGGGCACGAACTCGTGTCCCCTGCATCGGCAGGCGGACTCTCAACCACTGCACCACCAGGGAAGCCCTCGTTATTATTTTTAAGTGACTTAGTAAATATTTTAAACATTTCTCAGTGTTGCTATCTAATATGGTAAATATCAGCAGGTTTAACTATAAAAGGGAAAGCTCTTTGAAGATTCTCAATAGTATTTAAGAGAATGAAAGGGTTCTGTAACCAAAAACTTTGAGAACAACAACCCTAGAGTTTCTCATTTCATAGTTTGAATTCCCATATTCTCAGATTGTATGTTACTGCTTTGAGAGATGTTTAGAACGTCCCAAGTGAAAGAAACCCCAGCTGTTGCAAGGGGCTCCCAGTGTGACTTGGGAGCCTGAACTGCCAGGATAAATCACATCTACTTCAGTCAGTCTGCTTTCTTCCTTCAAACCTCCCTGACTCCCATATTCTCTCAATTACATTATCTGTGATCATTTATTATGGCAAATAGCTTCCAGATCATCCGTAGGTGATGTCTGTGGACTTGTGGTAATTCAATTTGCAACAGTTATTTGCAACTATTTTTGGAATGCCTTTATTACATCTCACTATCGCATAAAGAATAAAAATTAGGGAAATCCCTGGCAGTCCAGTGGTTGGGGGGTTCTGTGCTTTCACTGCCTTGGCCCAGGTTCGGTCCCTGGTCTGGGAACTGAGACCCCGCTGCCACATGGTGCAGCCAAAAATAAAACTAAATTAAATTAAAATTAAATACAAATAACTAGGTAAAAATTGAACTCTGTCAGGCAAAAAACATGGACAGGTTATCTCAGCTGTGGAGTTTATCATTAGGGACTCCCCTGGTGGTGCAGTGGTTAAGAATCTGCCTGCCAATGCAGGAACACGGGTTCAATCCCTGGTCTGGGAAGATCACACATGCCGCGGAGCAACTAAGCTCATGTGCCACACCTACTGAGCCTGTGCTCTAGAGCCCACGAGCCACAACTACTGAAGTCCGTGAGCCACAACTACTGAATCCCGCACGCCTAGAGCCCGTGCTCCACAGCAAGAGAAGCCCGCGCACCGCAACGAAGAGTAACCCCCTCTTGCTGCAGCTAAAGAAAGCCCACACACATAGCAACCAGGACCCAACACAGACAAAAATAAATAAATAAATGTATTAAAAAATAATAACTAAATATCATCTCCCTTTGGCAACAGATTCTTTTGGTTGTCACTTGAGATTAAAAATGACATTTTTGTAAAATGACAAAAAAACACCCTACATTTCAGCTGAATATGTACCCACTCAGTGTTCCTGTATAGTCTCTTCTTTTTGTACACGTTGTTCTTTCTCTGCCTAGAATGCTGTTTCACTACTATCAGATTTAGAAACTGTCTCATCCTTAAAGGTTCAGCATATGAAGCTGCCTTCATATAAACAGGATAGGAGTGATGACCCCTATTTTACAGGCAAGAGGTTGAAGCTTGGATGCATTTGATGACTTGCCCAAAACATGCTATTAGTGATATCAGGATTAGATCTGAGGTCTTTTGACTCTCCACTAGATCAGTGCTTAGAAGTTTAGCAGAGAACCATGTGAACTTAACATAAGTGCCCAATCTGCCCTTGCTTTAAGGATTACAACCTGATGTGCTGTTAAAGACCATACAAAGAAACAAAGTACAGTGATACAGATGTGATATTTTTATTAAAATTCAACTATACTCTTGCTTAAGTCATGGTGGCATGGAAAAGTTAACATCCAAAAAACATTTCAAGGGACTTCTCTAGCAGTCCAGTGGTTAAGACTCTGTGCTTCCACTGCAGGGGGCATGGGTTCAATCCCTGGTCAGGGAACTAAGATTCTGCATGTGGCATGGCCAAAAAAAAAAAAAAAAAAAAAAACTTCCAAAAAACATTTCAAAAGTGAAAACAGTTCAAAGATTAGATAAGAATTTCTCTGTTTAAAAAAGATATATTAGAGTTAGTCATGAACAAAAATTCTGAAAGGAAAAAACATAAGGTGTTTAGATATCAGGAATAAATATGCTTCAAAGAATATGGCTATTAGTTTTCTATTTTAAAAATATTTAGGAGGACATTTGAGAGTGAACAAGTATAATGAAACAGAAGGTTAACATTCCATTTTAAGAGTCCATTGTCATCCCACTCTATTCATTGACTTGGGGTGATCAATGGATGTACTTGACAAACTGAGAAGATTCAAGTGTGACTTGACCTTGAGGCTTTGGGCCCACTGCCTGGTGGTCCCAGTGACTAATATCAGCTATGAGAATCCGTTTTTCCACAGAGGCCTGTTGCCTTACACTGCATGTGTGTCACAGCAAATTATAACTCAGATTTGCCACAGATGACAATGGGAATAGAAGGGCCATGTTCTCTTCCTGTTACTACCACCATACATTCTGTCTCAAGCATGGGCACCAATATCTTTTTTTTTTTTTTTTTCGCTTGTGGAACTTTAGTTCCCCCGACCAGGGATTGAACCTGGCCCTGAGAGTGTGGAGTCCTAACCACTGGACCTCCAGGAAAGTCCCACCAGTATCTTCTTTTATGTTACATAGAAATACAGCAACTCAATAAAGCTGAGGGGGAAGAGAAAGAAACGAAAATCAGCAACAAGGAGATTATACAGAGTTCTTATAGAAAAATTGAGGTTATACAAGACAGTAACTCTAATAACATCAACAGCTGCAACAATAAGGTTTTACCCCATCCCATCTGATATCTTTCTAGAAAACGAAACAAAACAACAACAAAAATAAGAGTTTACTCATTGGGGTAAATACATAAAGTGGCTTATTGTTTTTCCAAAAGGTGTTTTTCCAGCTCGTCTATGTTATCGTCTTTCCCGTAATGAAATCTGACTGATTCTGTTTTTTCAGTTCATAAGACTCAGCTCTGTTCATTTACAACTTCTATCTTACACTCTACTCAGTCTCTTCTCCTCGCCTGCCCATCAAGCTCATTAGACCCTGGGCCCTATATCTGGGTCTCTCCATCTCAGCTCTGTTGACATTTGGGAGGGCTGTCCCATGCATGCGTTGTTGAATGTTCAACAGCATACTTGGCTTCTCCCCACTAGAAGCTAGCAGCACCCTCCCAAAAGTAGTGACAACCAAAAATACCTCCAGGCATTGCCATATGTCCCCTGGAGGGCCAGGTCTCCCCCAGGTGGAAACCATGGCTCAAGAAATTTGAAATGTGTTATGGAAGTTGCGGTATGTCTGGTTCCCACACAACTCTCCCTGGTGCCAGAATTCCCCAGTCAAGTAATTGCAGCTGGGGTGAGGTGGGGATTCCCTGGTAGTCCAGTGGTTAGGACTGCATGCTTCCACTGCAGTAGGCACAGGTTCCATCCCTGGTCGGGGAACTAAGATCCCATGGCATGGCCAAAAAAAAAAAACCAAACAAAAAAAGCAACCTAGCTATCTATTTCTTTTATTTGGGATTGGGGAATTGGTGGAGGGAAGATACAGGGACTGTATTAGTCCACTTTGGCTGCTATAACAAAACACTGTAGACTGGGTAGCTTACAAACAACAGAAATCTATCATAGTTCTGGAGGCTCAGAATCTGAGAAGAGAGTGCCAGCATGGTTGGATGAGGGCCCTCTCCCAGGTTGCAGACTTCTCATTGTATCCTCACATGGTGGAAGGGGGCAAGTAAGCTCTCTGAGGCCTCTTTTACAAGGGCGCTAATTTCATTCATGAGGTTCTGCCCTCATGACTTAATCACCTCGCAGTGGTCTCACCTAACACCATCACCTTGGTGATTGGGGTTTCAACATATGAATTTGATGGGGGACGGGCAGGACACACACATTTAGACCATAGCAAGGGACAAGCCAATTCAGTGTTCTAGTAAAATATCTTGCCGTAATAGCTTCCGTTTATTGAACAACTCCTATGTGCCTGGAACTGTATTAAGCACTTTCACAGAAATAATAACTCTGTGAAATAGATACTACTTTTTAGTACCCACTTTACCCAGGAGAAACTGAGTTCAGAGAATACGTGTCATTCAGCCAGAGGCAGAAGAGTTGTAAAAGATGGAAGACATGAATATGAATCTAGAAAATTTGGTATACAGTACTCATCTTCAAATTGGGGTTCAGCTTCTGGGATAAGGACAGATTAACACGGGAAATAGGAGAGATATTAGATCCAGGCAATCTGATCTTAAATGTCACAGAACACTGTTGGGGAGAAGTGAGGTACAGATGACCCATGAATAATAGGGAGATAGCTGGGCAACATTCAGCGTGCACTCAAAGCAGCAGGATAACGAACAGGGGAGATTTGTTTCTTTTTCCATTTCCAGTAACTACCTCTGCCAGCTCTTCTTGCCCAAGTCACCAGGACAGGTATCCTGCACTCCTTTTACTGGTCCCCATTTTCTCTGCATCATCTTGGGGCTTAGCTGACAAAGCTCCTCAGCTAACTTAGCTTCTGATGTTTATGTTAACTGTGGTCTAATATGAAGCTCATCCTTGCCAAGGTAATACATCTACATGTGGACAGTAAAGATCCTTTATTGTCTGGAGAAAGTCAAGATAGCTGGCTTTGAGTCAAAAATATGTGGGTTTATGCCCAGCTCTGTCACTGTCACTGAGATGTGTGGCCTTGGCAAACCAGGGACTTTTCTGAGCCTCAGATTCTTTTCCTGTAAATTCAAATGATATCTCCCACCTTACTTCAGTTAATCCCCCAAATACTCTTGTATCCCACATACGAAAACCAAGCACCATCACTGAATTCTATGAATTCAGTAACAGTAGTTGGATGGAATCTTAATCCACAGGAGAGGGAATTTCAAGGCATCATTAGTCAGTAAAGACATATTGGGCAAGGAGCAAATTCACATTGTTTGGGGATTATATGGGCTAAGTTAGAAAGAAAAAGAAACATTGAAGGGCTCAGGTTAAATTACTCAGTTCTGACGGAATAGGAAAGATAATGTCATTGAAGATTAAAAGAGGAGCTCCAGGGAATTCCATGTCAGTCCAGTGGTTAGGACTTGGCACTTTCACTGCCGTGGGCCCGGGTTCAATCCCCGGTCCGGGGAACTAAGATCCCGCCAGCCGTGCAGGCAGAAAAAAACCCTGGGCGGGGAGCCCCAAATTTTCTATCACATATTGGCAAAGAGAAGAAACTCATAGCAATATGGGGGAACTCAGCATGGACCTCACGTTCAAGCTATTTATAGGTTTTGCCTGACTTTAACTTTGCAATGGTATTGTATGATTCTTCTTCGGTTGTGGCTTCTGAATGGCTTACATGAAGAATGAGGACACTTCTAGCACTCCAAAGCTCCCAATGAGTCTTTGCCAGGTGTCCATGCCTGACAGCAATGCAAACAGTTTATTCAAGGAGTGGTCTTGTGACGTCCATAGTCTTAGGAATTGTTTTTCCACGTGGTTCCTCTAGAGCGGAAGGAGAACTGAAACAAGGAGACACACTGCTATGATCACCAGGATTGGCCAAGATAGAAAAAGATGGTGGAGTTAATGGATTTGAGCTCTACCTGAAGGTAAGTGCAATGGAAAACCTATGTCCCTGCAGCAGGGATAGGGGCCTGAGCCCAGGAAGGAGCTGCAGGGGGGATCTGCAGACCCACGACTGTGCTCCTGTAGCATATGTAGTCATCCTTGCCCTCTAACTATAGTCCATCTCATAAAAGTCTCCAGGTGTCTGAAGGCTTTCAGATGCCCCAGGTCTTCTAAAGGTTCATGTGACCATTCCACATGGGTATTTCTTCTTGGGTGTGTGGTTGCCTCATACTCTTATGAAGTTCACTCAAGATGACCTGAGGATGCCAAGTCAAGACTGTAGCCCAGGACTTCCCTGGTGGCGCAGTGGTTAACAGTCCACCTGCCAATGCAGGGAACATGGGTTTGAGTCCTGGTCTGGGAAGATCTCACATGCTGCGGAGCAACTAAGCCCGTGCACCACAACTACTGAGCCTGTGCTCTAGAGCCCGTGAGCCACAACTGCTGAGCCTGCGTGCTGCAACTACTGAAGCCCGTGTGCCTAGAGCCCGTGCTCTGCAACAAGAGAAGCCACCGCGATGAGAAGCCCGCGCACCGCAACGAAGAGTAGGCCCAGCTCGCCGCAACTAGAGAAAGCCCACATGCAGCAGCAAAGACCCAACAGATCCAAAAATAAATAAATAAAATAAATAAATTTATTAAAAAAAAAAAGATTGCAGCCCATAATACTCCCACATGAATACCAGTGACCAGTAGACACCTCTATCGTGTTCTATTCTGAGTATGTTATCTTTAGTCTGCGTGTCCTGTAGCACGTTCCTCAACAGCATCCAAACACTGACAAATTCATCATATCCTAAGATGCCCCCCAATAACTCGTATGTTAGTACAATGCAACCACATCTTTGCTGAATGGGTCAATGTGATAATGGAACTTGGCTTTATTATGAAATAGGAAAAGCTTGTCTTTTGAGCATTGTGGAACTTTCTCTTTCAGCACCTCTCCCTCCTTCCCGAGAGGTCCCCTGAGGCCACCTTCAAAGAGGGAAAGAGAGGAATATTACAAACCAGGAAGGAGTTGTCTTGCTCAGTGAATAAGGCCGCTCCTTTCTTTTCAGTATTTAAAGCAAAACTCACATGAAAGCAGAATAGAAGTTTCTGAGTTCAGTTTTGGGTTATCCGAACGAGAAAGTTTAAGCTCAAATTGAGGATTTCCTGGACTATTAAGCTGTAAAATAGCACCAGTGAAATGAATTTCTCTTCCTGTGCACCTAAGTTCTGCATGGCGTTTTCACATGTGACAATCTGACTTAGACCCTCAGAAAGGGATGGATAATCACAGGTTCAGACTTTCAAGGAAAAGAATCCAAGCTACTAACTTAATCAGGGGGAAAAGTTATTACAGGCTTTTACATAATTTGTAGAATGTCCAGTAGGGGGGACAACTAGGATTGAAGGCTATATCCACAGAAACAATACGTCCGAAATTGTGCCGCTCTAATAGGCTTGTGAAGATGCCCTTGCCACTGCCACTGGCCACAGACGTAGCCTCCTGCACTGTTCCTAGACCTGGGACCGTGTTGTTAGAACCATGACCTGCACACTTCTGGAAACTGGCTGTAGTAGCCCTACCTAAGACAGGATGGATTCCACACAGGTCAGTCTCTTGGCATCAGTAGTTCCTAGATCAAAATCTTGTGTGGGTAAGTCCAATTAACAGAGCTTAGGCAGGTATCTGGCCAAGTGGGCAGGTGAGAGGACATTGCTGAGTGTTACCTTTTTTTCCTGCTGGCACAGACCCAGTTTTGTTCTGATATCTATACTCCATGCCATCCTGTGATTCAGAAAAGGTGGATTCAGCCACCTTAGGAGTTGAATCTAGACCTTTTAGGAATTCTGTTCCCTTGCCAGTGAACTTGTGGTACAATTTTAACCAATGAGATGTGAGGATAAGTCCGTTACAGGGTGTACAGATACCAAGACACTCGGTTCTAACTTCAGGTGAACAAAACGAGAAAACAAAGCCCTAAATGTCCTCTGTACCAGACAGAGCTTTGTAGTCCCATGGGTTTTATCAGTGACCTTCATTCTGTGTGTGTGCGCGTGTGTGCATGTGTGTGAGTGGGATGCGTCGGAAGAGGGCTGGCCTGCTCTCATGAGGGGACGTGTCAGAATAGGAGTCGGGGTGCTTAGCACCATTTTTTCCCCCATTAAGTTCTCTAGTCATGGCACATGGAGTGTTGAGTGTTTCAGGGACCTATGCCAATATCTGGGTCTAAAAAACAATTATTGGGACTTCGCTGGTGGTCCAGCGGTAAAGAATCCACCTTCCAATGCAGGGGACATGGGTTCCATCCCTGGTCAGGGAACTAAGATCCCACATGGCGCTGTGGGGCAGCTAAGCCCATGTGCCACAACTACTGAGCTCACGTGCCTCAGCGAGAGAGCCCGTGTGCTGCAAAACCTACAGAGCCCACATGCCCTGGAGGCTGTGTGCCACAACTAGACAGAGAAAACCCACACGTCACAACTAGAAAGAAGCCCATGCGCCACAGGGAAGAGCCCACAAGCTGCAATGAAAGATCCCACATGCCTCAAGGAAGATCCTGCGTTCTGCAACTAAGACCTGATTCAGGCAAAAGAAAACAAAAACAGGGCTTCCCTGGTGGCGCAGTGGTTGAGAGTCCACCTGCCGATGCAGGGGACACGGGTTCGTGCCCCGGTCCGGGAAGATCCCACATACCCCGGAGCGGCTGGGCCCGTGAGCCATGGCCACTGAGCCTGCGCATCCGGAGCCTGTGCTCCACAACGAGAGAGGCCACAGCAGTGAGAGGCCCGTGTACCGCAAAAACAAACAAACAAACAAAACAAAAACAAAAGCAAAAAAACGAAAAGAACCCACAATTATCAATTTCAAAATATCAAAAGAAAGCTGTAATATTGAGATTTACAGTTATTTAAATATTCATACAACACAACCAATGACAACTCCTTTCATTGCCAATTTTAATATTTATGAAAATGTTAATGAAAGTGATTTGAGGGACTTCCCTGGTGGTCCAGTGGTTAAGACTCCTTGCTCCCAATGCAGGGGGTCTGGGTTCGATCCCTGGTCAGGGTACTATTTAGATCCCGCATGCCGCAACTAAAGATCCTGCACATGGTAATGAAATCCTGCCTGCCACAACTAAGACACAGTGCAGCCAAATAAATAATATTAAAAAAATAAAAAAGAAAGTGATTTGAAAGGTCTGGTTTTCTCACCGCACTGGTGCTTCTAAACATATACACTATTTGTATGGATAGAGATATTACAGTCAATCAAGTAAATGAGTTATTTGTAGCCACATAATTTCAAAGCAAACTCCTTTCTCAAATGATTCCAACATTAAAGCGTATCTTCTGTAGGATGTGCGTGCATTTTGACATGGGAACTTAGGTGGGGTGGGACCCATCAGAAGTGTCCAAAGCCAAGGCCACTTTTGTGGACATGCAACCCGTGCATTAGGACAAGGCCCCTGTTGAGAAGGGCCCTGAGATTGGTTTAATGATCTGCTGTTGTTATCTTGGAAGTCTTAATAATTTTTAAAAAATGAACCCAACATTCTCAGTTATCACTGGGCCCTCCAAATTGTGTAGCTGGTCCTGTCCAGAACTTAATAAGATTTTAAAACAGCCCTGGGTGGAGCTGTTCATCATTCCAAAACAATAAGGATACTGTGTCCTTTGCTGTGGCTTGTTTTTAGGTCCTGTGTTTCATTCATTTAAAAAATGTATGAGATTTTATTATTCTTACAGGGTAGCCTAGATTTTAAAAGTTGGGACTTGAAAAGACAAAACTCCTGTTAACCAAAGACACAGATCAACATCAGAAGGCATTACAAACAGTGCCAAGAATTTACAAAAAATAAAGGGTACATCAAAATTAAATTCAGACTAAGCACTTCAGTAGGTATTGGCGGCCAAATTGCATCCAGGCTGGGAACCAAGAGTGAACAAACATTTACCTCCACAAATTAAATTTGAAGTGGCTGCAAGACATTTTCATCTACTTCAGATAAAGTTTTAATATGGCTGTATCCACAGTCCATCAAAGTACTGTCTAGACAATGGATGGCATTTTCTTTTTGGGGAAACCAGGGGAGGAAAAACCTCAGGGCCACATCCTGCTGATATCCTAGGAGACTCAATGGCAGGATAAGGCCCTGAGCATTCACTTAACCCTCCCCTTTCTTCCCATGCCCTGAGTCAAGGGCCAGGTGAGGACACTGTCATTTGTAGACATAAAAGGAAAACTCACTCTAGGGACTGGTGAGCGGAGACACACACACCCTAGGAGCCTCCGGTGCTCTTTGGACAGGATGAAGGGAAGGATCGCCAGTGGGAGTGGGGTTGTTCATCCTCATCCTCATCAGTTTTATTCTTTAAATAAAATTTATCTTAATTTGCTGGCCAATTTTTTTTTACCCTAAAAGTAATATCTGCTCATCATGTAACATTTAGAAAATATGGAAAAAAATAGAAGAAACCACCCATAATTTCACTTCTTTAAGAAAAACCATTACATCATTAGTACTTAGATATCTTTCCTTCTGGTCTCTCTTCCACAATAATGTATATTTTTACATAGATTGAGTAAAATATATGTTCATATTGTACATATATAATTTTGTTTCCTTTTTCCTCTTAAATGGCATGACGCAATCTGGATAAAGTAAAAAATAAGATGGTTGAAATTAATTCTAAATATATCAGTTATTATAATAAGTTAGTATTGATTGGTTTTATGAAATAAGAGAAATAAAATGTCATGTTGGATGAATAACAAAAGCCAGACCTGTACTGTTTACAGAAGACAAAACTAAACCATAAGAACCCATCAAGTTGAAAGGAAAAAAAAAAAACATTAGTCAGATACCAGGTAATACTAGCTAAAAGAAAGCAATAGCCATAGTCATTATACAAAATATATTTTATCCCTCAAATAAGATCTGAATAAAAATGAAAGTGTTGGGCTTCCCTGGTGGTGCAGTGGTTGAGAGTCTGCTTGCCGATGCAGGGGACATGGGCTCGTGCCCCGGTCTGGGAGGATCCCACATGCTGCAGAGCAGCTAGGCCCGTGAGCCATGGCTGCAGAGCCTGTGCGTCTAGAGCCTGTGTCCCGCAACGGAAGAGGTCACAACAGTGAGAGGCCTGCGTACCGCAAAAAAATAAATAAAAAAAATAAAAATAAATAAATAACCCTCATCTTCCAGCAGTTTCTCCCATATATTTACCTTCCCACAGTCTGCCATCCCTAAAAACCTACCCTGGTTTTCCTTTGTCTTGTCATTTCTCTATAGATCTGTTTTTCTTTGTTAAGATGCTACATATACCCCAAGTTCTAAGGACCCCTTTGAGTTACTCAGCACTGCATTTCTCTCATATTTATGCATGCTGCACATGTCAATAAACTGTTTTTCTCTTGTCCATCTGCCTTATATCAGTTGGCCTTCTAGTGCCCCAGTCTTCTAGAAAGATAGAAGAAAAAGGAATTTTTCCCTCCCCTACATGGTAAAATATAAATAACCTCAACATTTACCTTTTTACCACTTTTTAAGTGTATTGTTCTGTGGCATTAAGTACCTCCACATTGTTGTACAGCTGTCACCACCATCCATCTCCAGAACTTTTTCATCTTCCCCAGCTGAAACTGTGTACCCATTAAACAACTCCCCACCCACCCCAAACCCCCATCCCCTGGCAAATACCATTCTACTCCCTGTCTCTAAGAATTTGACTACTCTATGGACATGGTATAACTGAAATTGTTACCAAATGCAAGTTCATGTGCCCAACGCACAGTGAGGCCAGACAAACCAAAATGTCAGAGTTTGGAGTGGAGAAAGGTTTACTGCAGTGCCAAGCAAGGAGAACAAATGGCTCATGCTCAAAAACCCGAACTCTCTGATGGTTTTCAGGGAGTTTTTATGGGCAAAATTTGGGGTGAGGGCTGCAGGGTGTGTGACTTTCTTTGGATTGGTTGCTGGTGAGGTAACAGGGAGGTGTTCCAGGAATCCTGTGCTCAGCCTGAAGTTGCCATCCTCCACCTGGGTGAGGACTTCAGTTCCTGCAGAAGAACTCGAAGATACTGTTATGTATATTCCTTGAGGAGGAACCAGGATCCTGCTATAATCTCTGCATTATAGTTTCTTGATTGTTCCTCCTCTGTTTTAGCATTTCCTTATTTCCCTGAATAGCAACTGTTTGGACCTGCTCTTTGGCATTGAGGAAGGTCTAGGAGGCTGAAGTCTTTTTCCTGCAAATAAGAAATGGGGGGCACAGAACAGCTTTTGTGCCCAGGAGGGCCCTACAGGGTCCTGCTCAATTTCAGAATGTCATTTGGTGACTCAATACTTCTGGCCACCAAATGGTGGATTTTTTTCCCCACACTAGCCAGTTCTCCAACTCTCCGGACATCCACTGTGTCCTACAATTTATCTCAATTCTGACACTATCTTCCTGGAGTTAGTGTCAGACCTTGTAGGTTAAGGACTCAGTCCCACAGGTTTGCCCCTCCTCCCCAACTTTCGAAGCCAGTCCTAACTCCAGGTTGTCACACGTGCTTCTTACAGACTGGTTATAAATCAGGGTTCCCACCACCCCTCCACGGGTTTCGTAATTTTCTAGAGTGGCTTACAACTTAGGAAAACAGTTTACTTAATTAGGTTACTAGTTTAGATTATAAATGGATTCAACTCAGGAACAGCCAGATGGAAGAGATGCATAGCAAGCTATGGGGGGAAAGGGCATGGGGCTTCCAAGCTCTCTCCAGGCAAGTCACCCTCCCAGCACCTCCATATGTCTGCCAACCTGGAAGATTTCTGAACCCCATCCTTTTGGGATTTTTATGTAGGCTTCATTACTTAGGCGCAGTTGATTAAGCCATTGGCCTTTGGTGATTGAACTGTTTCCAGCCCTTCTCCCCTCCCTGGAGGTGGGGGGTGGGACTGGAAGTTCCAACCCTTGAAGCTGCTGTTTGGCTTCCCTGACAAACAGATTCATTCACTCAACTCAGGTGTGGTTGAAAGGGGCATGTTTTACATAACAAAAGACACCTGATCTCTCTTGTCTTGCGCCCCCTAACGGTTCGAGGAGCTCTGAGCCAGGAACAGGGCGAAGATCGAATGTCTATCTCTCATTTCTAGTATTTCCAACACGGTCTTCAGCGTTCAGCCATGCTGCAGCATGTATCAGAATTTCCTTCCTGTTTAAGGCTGGAAGATACTCTATTGCATGTTTATACCACATGTTGTTTATTCATCCCAGAAAGAACACTTTCGAATGCATTTATTTTCTTCAAATAAATCTTGACATACGGGGAATTCCCTTGCGGTCCAGTGGTTAGGACTCCGCACTTCCACCGCAGGGGGTACAGGTTCGATCCCTGGTCAGGGAACTAAGAGCCCTGGGTGGCACGGCCAAAAAATTTTAAAAAAAACAAACAAAAAAAATGAAAACTAGTATCTCTTTAGGAAAAAAATCTTGACATACATATTCAGATGGGTTTCACATATGGACAAAAAGTCTGAAGTTATTTATTTCCCTCTTGTGCTGATATCCACTTAGTAGCTCATTTTTTTTAAAGCTGAAAATGGAACTAACAGGATTCTTCCTTCTCTCCTACAGATTAGTCTATGTTTTACCTGTAAATAAAGCAGTGAGTGACTAGTAAATATTCAACAAATACTGTTGAGAGATAGGTAAGAGCTGTTCTCATGTGAAGTGTGATTGAAGAATCTAATTCTGACCAAAAATTTATTCTACAATAGGCAATTGTGTAATCTGCCATTTCTAGGCTTTTAAGCTCATAAATACTTTAAAATTGTGTTTTCTTGGACTGGGCAATTAAAAAAAGAAATCCATGTCTCTGCTGTACAAGCTGATTTTTCTGCTGTTGTGATCGTACTGGTTCTAGGGTTTGGAGAGCACAGCGTTCCAGTCATTCTACCCAGCACGATTCTGGTGACACCGCTTCACCTTGCTCTGAGGCAGCCATTTGCTCCAGCAAACTGTCTTTATACACATCCAGCCTCCTGGTTCTAAATTGCATCAAGTACCTCAGAAATGTTGATGCAATGATTACTTCTTTACTTTCTGTTTGTGACTCTAGAATCATATCTGAAGATGAAGAGAGAGGCAGCCCAAAGTGGCAGGAAGTTCATGGGCTTTGGGACCAATATCTGTGTTCAGATCTTGTTGTTTTTCCATTTTGGAGAATTCGCTTCACCTTTCTCTAAACTTTATTACCTGTAAGAAGATAATTATATATACCCTATGCCTATTGCAAGGATTTAGTGAGATGATAAAAGGGTACAGTTACACATTCAATGAAGGGTAGTTATTGTTAGTGAATGAAAAATATCACGTTTTGCCGAACAGTTGCCTTATATGACATAACCTTTGGTCAGAAGCATAATTACAGACTGATTACAAATTCCTTGGAAGGCTGGATTTTTGGTGTGTTTTTCATATGAATATTGGTACGTACTTCATTTGCTGTGTGTTGCTGAGAAAGCTAATATCAGCAATGATTTTATTTAGTAACAGTTTTTGTTCTTTCAACACTGCCTTCTGAAATTTAGAAAACCTCTGTTAATCTGTATAATGTAATACAGCATTTATTTTATTTTATTTTGTTTATTTATTTACTTATTTTTTGGCCGCGCAGCGCTGCATGCCAGATCTTAGTTCCCTGACCAGGGATCAGACGAGCACCCCCCTGCAGTGGAAGAGCGGAGTCTTAACCACTGGGCCACCAGGGAAGTCACTACAGCATTTCTTTTAAAAAACTTTTTTTCCCCTCAGGAAAAATAAGGTTTGCCTTGGTTTTTAATTACCCATAATCTGACAATGCAGAAATAAACAATTACTGTTATCGTTTGGAATATTTTCTTCCAGTGTTTCTTGTTTCACGCATCCTTGTGCAAAATTGGTATAATGGTTTCATGTCATTATATGAATATTTTCTGTTGTATTAGTTTGGTCCCCTGAGACTAAACTCTAGGACAAGAATTTGAACGCAGTAGATTATTTTGGTAGTGGTCCCAGGACACGCTGGTAATGGAGGGGGTAAGTGAGACAAGAAAGGGAATGAAGGCAGCAAAGGTTATATTATCAAGCACTTTCCCGGGATGGGCTACTGGAGCATAATCCTGCTGGGTAGCTTTAGGAGACAGTGTGGAACACAAGCCTCATGGTTAACGTCTCTGAGGAGTGAGTGAGTTGGGGTATTTATACTCCTGTCTGTCTGTTGACTGAAGGCCGCTTGGGGAGGAGAGCAGAGACATTAAATTCCCTGGTGCTCTGGGCCTGCCTTGTACTTGTGCAGAGCTGACTGTGGTGGCAGACAAAGCCCTCAGGCAGAGTTGCGGGAAGTCAGGCTGGTGTGAAATATAAGGGGCCAGGGCTTATGGGCAGGCACTGACAACACTGACTCGCCCATGTTATTAAACACTGGCTATAGAACAGTCTACAGCGTGGAGGAGTGCCTTCTCAAGGGTTGTACTCCTGTAGTTATTTCTTTTTCCATTTTCTGTTCCTCCTCACAGCAAAATTTCTCACAGGAGTTGTGCATAACCACTGTCTCCACACCTTCGCACACTGTTCTCTGCTCAACACATTTTTTATAGTGTTTCTATCTTTCTTTAAAATACTGCTTTTCTGAAGTTACCAAAACCCTCCACTTTGCCAAATCCAATTGTTACTCTTCAGTCTTCAACTTACTGGCCTCTCACAAGCATAGGTTCCAGCTTTTCCTGCACATCTGTGACCACATTTTCTCCCACCTCTATCTCCTTTGGCTTCTCCCTTTCTCTCTCTTTCCCTTTGTTTGTTTGTTTCCATACATCTTAGTTCTTTAAGGAAAATTCTAAGTAAATATAGGAAAATCAATATTTTATATAATTGGGGTTATATACACATTTTAAAAATAAAATTTGGCGATATTTTTACCATTCTTAAAATACTTCACATTAAAAGAAGAGGGAAAATTACTAACCATTTAGAGACACTTATAAACCATTAGCAAACCAAAGCACCTTGTGATAACATTCGCTTCTCCAGCTGTCATTCTTTAGGCAAGTTGTTTCACAGAAGACAACTGAGGCCAAGAGGCATATAAGTTGCCAAAATTATATGTACAAACTCATTATTCCTAGCAGAGAGCCTCAGATCCTTACTTGGAAGCCTATTCAATATTACTTTACAAGCCGGTTTAAAAGCATTTAAGCCGGGCTTCCCTGGCGGTGCAGTGGTTAAGAATCTGGCTGCCAATGCAGGGGACACGGGTTCGAGCCCTGGTCCCGGAAGATCCCGCATGCCATGGAGCAACTAAGCCCACGCACCACAACTACTGAGCCTGCGTTCTAGAGCCTGTGAGCCACAACTACTGAGCCCATGTGCCAACAACAAATGAAGCCCATGCGCCTAGAGCCTGTGCTCCACAACAAGAGAAGCCACTGTGGTGAGAAGCCCACACACCACAATGAAGAGTAGCCCCCACTTGCCACAACTAGAGAAAGCCCGTGCACAGCAATGAAGACCCAATGCAGCCAAAAAAAAAAAAAAAAAAAAAAAAAAATTAAAAGTAAAATAGTATTGAAAAAAGGAAATGAAGAAATAAAAATGTAGAAAAAATAGACGTGAATTTTTTAAAGTTTAAAAATGTTTTTTGTTATTCAATATATATACATAAATCAGTAAACCCCTATACCTATGTTTCATTAGGCCCAAGAGTATTGCACCAAATGACACAGTACCACATGCTGTTAATGATACTAAATAATTAATAACATTTGTCATTATGTTCTGCCCACTGAGAATGGAGGGCCATCAGCAATGCATTTTAGAAAAATGCCCATCAAAAAAGTCAACATTTTTTGTTTTAATATTGGAACATAATGGAATTTATTTCCATTATCTACATTACAATAAAAGCCTTCACTACTCAAAGGTGTGTCTCTAAGGATGGAAATTGCTAAATTGTAAGCTCTGTGAGGGTATGAAACTTACATTTCACTTAGATGCAATTTGCTACTTCTATACCTACAGCTTCCCTGAGAGTTCGTATCTAAAAGGCATGGTGGCGGGGGACTTCCCTAGGACTCTGAGCTCCCAATGCAGGGGGCCCGGGTTCAGTCCCTGGTCAGGGAACTAGATCTCGCATGCATGCCACAACAATGATCCCGTTGCTGCAACTAAGACCCGGCGCAGCCAAAATAAATAACTAAATATTAAAAAAAATAATAAAAGGAATGAAGGGAAGTCTTTTCAGAAAACCAAAAAGAAATTCTAAAGTTTTTAATGTTCAGGAAGAGTGCTTCAGCTTTTTAACCCCTGAATGTTATAGATCTATGAGTATCTAAAACAGAGATTAAACAATAATATGCAATACAAATTAATTTTATAAATCTATTTCTTACCTCAAATTCTTTTTCTCTTCGTTTAATATATAATAATAAAAAATTTTTTTAATGAAGAAAAAAATGGATGGACCTGATGGTGGTAATTTGCAAGGGATGGAAAGGAGATTATGATGATAACTTTGGTAGTGTTTAATTTTTATTTATTTATTTATTTATTTATTAAAAAATATTTATTTATTTATTTTGGCTGCCCTGGGTGTTAGTTGCTGCACGCGGGATCTTCGTTGCAGCATGTGGGCTTCTTAGTTGCGGCATGCATGTGGGATCTAGTTCCCCAACCAGGGATTGAACCCGGGCCCCCTGCATTGGGAGCATGGAGTCCTACCCACTGGACCACCAGGGAAGTCCCAGTGTTTAATTTTTAATTTTCTTGAGTTGAAGAAAGCTGTATCTCTATCAGATGCTATATAAGACTGAAATTCTCTAAGGGATCAATGGGGATATTTTATTAATATAGAATCGAATCTATAACTCAAAATCTATCTCCAATTTTCTTGAGTTGAAGAAAGCTGTATCTCTATCAGATGCTATATAAGACTGAAATTCTCTAAGGGATCAATGGGGATATTTTATTAATATAGAATCGAATCTATAACTCAAAATCTATTTCCAATTTTCTTGAGTTGAAGAAAGCTGTATCTCTATCAGATGCTATATAAGACTGAAATTCTCTAAGGGATCAATGGGGATATTTTATTAATATAGAATCGAATCTATAACTCAAAATCTATTTCCAATTTTCTTGAGTTGAAGAAAGCTGTATCTCTATCAGATGCTATATAAGACTGAAATTCTCTAAGGGATCAATGGGGATATTTTATTAATATAGAATCGAATCTATAACTCAAAATCTATTTCCAATTTTCTTGAGTTGAAGAAAGCTGTATCTCTATCAGATGCTATATAAGACTGAAATTCTCTAAGGGATCAATGGGGATATTTTATTAATATAGAATCGAATCTATAACTTAAAATCTATTTCCACTATTATAACATTTCGCCTTTTGGATAGTCTTCATCAGTGTCTTACCCGTGTTTCATAGATTTTTTTCACCTTTTCTTTCCTCCTTCCTTCCTTCCTTCCCTTCCTTCTCTCTTTTTTTTTTTTGAGGGGCAGGTACAGAGATTTCTCATATCTGCCCTGTCCCCGCACTCCATAGCCTCCCCACTACCAACATTCCTCCACCAGAGTGATACATTTGCTACAATTGATAAATCCACATTTACACATCCTAGTCACCCGAAGTCCATAGTTTACATTAGGGTTCACTCATGGTGTTGTGCATTCTATGGTTTTGGAAATATTTATAATGACGTTTCCATCATTATGGTATCATACAAAGTATTTTCATTGTCCAGAAATCCTCTGTGCTCCACCAGTTCATCCCTCACTCCCACCTCCACCCTCTGGCAGCCACTGATCTTTTTATTGACTCCATAGTTTTGCCTTTTTGTCGTATAGCTAGCTTTATACAGTATGCAGCCTTTTCAGGCTGGCTTCTTTCGCTTAGTAGTAAGCATTAAGCTTACTCCACGTCGTTTCATGGTTTGGTAGCTCATTTCTTCTTTGTGCTGAATAATATTCCATTGTCTGGATGGGTCAGTTTATCCATTCACCTACTGAAGGATTCTTGGTTACTTCCAAATTTTTGCAGTTATGAATAAAGCTGCTATAGGCATTTCACAGATTCAAAAAAATTCCTTTCCCTTCCTTCAAAATTGACCATAAAATCAACCAGCTTTACTTCCAATATGCATCCAAACCAGACTGAAGAGGTGCCTCCTTTGGTCTACTTCATACTCTCTCCATATTTGCATTAATTGCTTTATTAAATTAGCATACTATTTTCTCCATCTTCCATGTATTTATTTTAAACAATGCAGGAAAATGCAATAAAACACCCAAATGGATCGACAAGTGCCATTACAATACAGAGATGGTTGTTTAATGGAAACTGAAAAAATTGACTCATAGGCAGAGATGGTTGGTTCATGCTCAGAAACCGCACACTCCCAGATGGTTTTGGGGAGACATTTTTATAGGCAGAATTTGGGGTGAGGGCTGCAGGGTGTGTGAATCTCTTCAGGTTGGTTGCTGTGAGGTAACAGGGAGGTGTTCCAGGAATCCTGTGCTCAGCCTGAAGTTGCCATCCTCCACCTGGGCGGGGGCTTTATTTCCTGCAGAAGAACTCACAAAGATATTTTTATGTATATTCATTGAGGAGGAACCAGGATCCTGCTTTAATCACTGCACTATAGTTTCTTGATTGTTCCTCCTTTGTTTCTGCAGTCTCTTACTTCCATGATTAGCAACTATTTGAATCTGCTCTTTGCAACAGGGAGGTCAAGGAGGCTGAAGTATTTATCCTGCAAGTAAGAAAGGAGGGGGAAAAGACAGGCTTTTGCGCCCAGAAGGACCCCACAGGGTTGTGCTTAGTTACAGATATATTCATCTTGCATAACTGAAGCTGAAAGCCATTTTTTAAAAAAATTGAAGTACAGTTGATTTACAATATTGTGTTAAAAGCCATTATTAATAACACCATTTTAGCCAAGGTACATGGGAAATTATCAAAGTGATCTTGTTATAAGCACCAAGAACTTTGATCTTCCCTCATTTAGGGTAGAAGGGATGAGAAACTGCTGAGCTGGTAAGATAGCCACACAAATAACTCAACACTTAAGAGTGGGAGCCCAAGATTTTGTTCATTCAGTCCTCCAGTCATTGATTCACTCAAGGTGTATTCTAGGTACTTTCCACACACACTGTCCATCCTCCAGACCATGCTGGACTCTCGCTTGAGTCCAAATCAGAATTCATCATTTATTGATTTTAAGACCTTGGTCAAGTTCCGTCCTTAAGCCTCATCTTTTTCACCTGTGAAATAGGGATAATAACGCCTTCTTAAATAGGACATTGTTAGAGTTAAAAGTGAGATCAGATCCCCAGCAATTCGAACAACCGTGTTTTGTAAACATATGTCACTGTTACTCCACTAGGATCTGAGCACATGACAAAAGAAATCATAAGGCAGTCTCTCTCTCCCCATATTCCCCTTTCCTCATCTAAGAGGGCAGCAAAAACCTCACAGAGGTCCCTCGCACAGTGCAGCACTGTGAGATGCTAAAAGCCTGTCCCCAGTGGCAACATGCAGTCATCTTCCCAAATCATTTGAGTTCTAACTCTATGTTACTTTTCTCTAGCTCTTGCAGCTCTACGAACATAATCTGTGCTAAACCCTGCTGTTGTCCGTGGTCAAATGCTCGGCCGCAGGTTGGAGACCCTCCCCCAGGACTCTAGTTTGGTCAGGATGTGGGCAGGGGGCCCAGAGGGCAGACTGCTAACGCCTTCTGCCCGCTTTCTCCCGGCGTTCGGAAAGCGGCTGCCGAGGGGGCGTTTCTGAGCAGCAGAGGCGGGCAGATATGGCGCCTCCCCTCTCCACCTTCTGGGTGGGTGCCTGGGCTGGGAGCAAGAACTACGGCAGAGTTTGCAGCCAGGTGCCAGCACGTGGCCGCCTAGGCGCGGAGCCCGGTGTTCCCTGCGCTCGGCCTACCCGCCTCCATCCAAAGGCGCCGGCGGCCTTGCCTCACACCTTCGCCAGGCTCCCTACTGCGTCCGCGCGGCCAACCTTTTGTGCCGCCGCCCCCGCACGCGGCCTGTAGCTCTAGGCTCCCAGGGAGCCGGCAGCAGCGCGTTGCCGGCTTCCTCCAGGCGGCCCCGGGAGGCGGCGCGGCCTGGGGGGCGGGGACCCGGAGGGCCACAAGCGCTCCGCTCCCGGAAGCGAGTGGTTCTCTGGCTCCCGGAGCGCGGATCCGCGCGGCAGCCTGAGGTCCAGCATCCCAGCCGACGCCTCCAGGAGCAGCGGGAGCGGCGCCCACGCCGGAGCAGCGCCACCCCGGCCAGCGCCCGTCCTGGCCTGCAAGATGCTGCCGGTGTACCCGGAGGTGAAGCCCAACCCGCTGCAGGACGCGAACCTCTGCTCGCGCGTGTTGTTCTGGTGAGCGCCCCGCCTGAGCCGTGACACCCCTTGCCGCCGCGGCCCGGCGCCTGGCGCCTTTCAGGGGCAGAGCTCTGCGGCGAGCAAGCGCTTCCCGCTGGCGCTCAGGCCGCTGGGCTTCTTGCTGCCGGCGGGGCCGCCCCGCACTAGCCGCCTGGTACCCGCCTGCGCGCGGCGGCGGGGAAGAGGGCCGGTCATTGGGACCTAGCGGCGGCGGCGGCGCCGGGTGTCCCTGCCTTTCCGCTCGCTGCCCCGCCAGCTTCCAGTTCCCGGGAGCGGCGGGAGCGGCGGGAGCAGGCGGCGGGGAGGCTGAGACCCGAGGCTGCCCGCGGGGAACCGGCCGCCCGCGGGAGGAGGGACTGCACCCTCCCCACCCCCCGACTCCACCTCTGAACTGCACCCTTGTTTCTTTTTTTCGTAAGCAGGCAGCTTATGAACAGCTTCCTTTATGTGATTAGTGCCCTGGACCAGTCGCCGTCTTCCAACAATGTGCCCACCTTTCACCGTACTCCTTATGTCTTCTGTGACGGCAGCGTTCCAACTCCTCCGGGCTCCCTCTGTGTCTGTGACCCTGTCTCCCTCCCTCCCTCTCTCCGTGTGCGTCTCTCAGTGTCCTGGTACGTAGTTAAGGCAAATTTCTAGTGGATTAAAAAACACTCTTGTATTTAATGAACGGGTGACACTATTCGGGAACACGTTTTGCTTTTGCCTGGGACTCACAGCCACGGCTGGAGTGTGTATTTGACCAGCCCTTTCCCTATTGGGAATCTTTACACTTCCACCTTTGAGGACCACTCTGGGGATGGGGTCCCTGAAGTCTGTGGGGTCTTATCCAGGTCTCTAGCCTTCAGAGAAGTGTTCTGTGGTCTTGGTGCAGGTGGTCTGCCCAGGAGTCCTATCGTCTTGAAACCACTAAAGAGTCCTTGAGTTGAGAGGAAACACCAATGAAAAACGGCTCAGAGAGAAGCTCTTAACTGAAGTTTTCCATCTAGTAGCTGGGACTACTAACTTCAACCTCTGGACTTCAGTCACACTTGCTTGATGATTAGATCTTTTGTTTCAGGACCCTAACCCATTCATCTTTCCCATATATTCTATTTCCTGTTTTTAATGGGACAGCCTGGGGATCCCCCGGGGATGGGAGCTCCTATGCTTGTTTTGATGGTGGTGTATTCAGTGTGTGTAGCTACGCCTCTTGGCCATTTGGTGGCCTTTCAGGCTCAAGAGGGGCCTAGAAGAAGAAATATGGGTGTGGTTACAGTAACTTCAGGCAGGGCAAGGAACTCTCCAAGCCCATTCTGTTGGTGGACTTTGAAAATGTAGGCGAATGGAAATGGGAAGGTGAGGACTTCTCACTGATTTTGGTAGGCACCCGTTTCCAGTTTTCCTACTGGAGGGCAAGGACCTATTATCTCTTATTTTACAGCTGAAGGCACTGAAGCAGAGAGTTTGAATAAGTTGTCTACCATCACACAGCTAGTAAGTGGTGGAGAGGGGCCGTAAACTAGGCAGTCTGGCTTCTAAGCCTGTGTTCCCTGTGTATGTAACTGCAGTTCTGAGCTGCTTCTGTTTGTATACTCGTTGGTAAACGCACAGAGAAGGCGATTGCAAACACATCTTTGTTCTTGTTGGCAGGAGTTTCTCAAGGGAAGTTCTTAGCAGCTGTTGGAGGTCATGGTATGGGATACACCACTATAAACAAGCTAAAGGGCGACTGTTCTCAAAGTATGGTACTCAGCATCCTCATCACCTGGGCATTTGTTAGAAATGCAAATTCCCCTGCACTCATTCTAGGCCAGTTCTGTAAAATTAGAAACTCTTGGGATGGGGTTTAAACAAACACTCCAGGTGATTCTTTTTTTTT
The DNA here is from genome assembly GCF_964341445.2 of Mesoplodon mirus. NCBI lineage: Eukaryota > Metazoa > Chordata > Mammalia > Artiodactyla > Ziphiidae > Mesoplodon > Mesoplodon mirus. The sequence continues at coordinate 64,144,923 of NC_138993.1, read as the reverse complement.
TAACATCTTTATTGGAGTATAATTGCTTTACAATGGTGTGTTAGTTTCTGCTTTATAACAAAGTGAATCAGTTATACATATACATATGTTCCCATATCTCTTCCCTCTTGTGTAAGCACTCCAGGTGATTCTGATGGAAGGTTGATGCTGGCTACAGCTTTAACTCACTTCTCCCATTGGCACTGTTACTTCAGTATTAACTTTTAAAAAGGGGTCCAGGACTTCCCTGGCAGTCCAGTGGTTAAGACCCCGCTTTTCCACTGCAAGGGGCACGAGTTTGATCCCTGGTCCAGGAACTAAGATCCCATATGCCACGCGGCCAAAATAAGAGGAGGGGCAGGGTCCAGACTTAGCGAAGTTAGTTGTTGACCGTGATTGACATCCTGTATTCAAAGTCTGAGGTACCTTAGTGATTTCCTTGTGTCCCCAACTTGGCTGTCACGGGAAAGCTGAAATGAGCCCAGCCAGGAAGTTCCGCCCAAAGAGAAGGCCCACCTTGTAGAGAAAAGTCAAGTTTTCATCTTCTCATTGGGTATGTGCTTCTTAAATTTCATCTGGGGTTTAGTGTTTCCACAGCACGGTCTGTGCACGTAGGATCTAAGGAGTCATACACTATGGCTATTGATAATTTTTGTGGATTTTAGAAAAGAATATATATTTTTCTATTTTTGTAAGAAATTTAAAACTATAGAGCAAGACGAGAAGAATAAGGATGGTTTCTATTAGCCAAGTACACTTGCTGATATTTTGGTTGTTTCTTAGTCTTTCTCCTAGAAATCTTTATGCACACCTCGTGCCCACATTCATCTTTTCTATAAAAGGAAATAGTTTTGAATCCTGAACCCTTCTTAATTTTCTATGGTTAACACTTACGGCATTAAATAAGCATGGTATTAAAACATGGTATTTAATTGCAGTTTATGCAGTCTTTCACTTTTGTCTGGCACAGTTATATTGCTAATTATGATGTGATATATATCCATGACCTTGTATTTTGGTGCATCTTTCCTTTTTCTATATTCTCAGAAGTAAAATAACCAGTGAAAGGCTACATTGTTTTCCATCAGGTTTGGGCCAATTTGCCCTCTTAATAGCTGTTTGTGAGCTCATTTCATTGTCAGCTTTGAGTACGTGAATTACATTTTTCTGGGTCTAAAGTTAAAAATAATATCAAACTCGTTTTTTCTGTTTGTTTGTTTGCTTTGTTTTTTTTGGCTACACCACGAGGCATGTGGGATCTTAGTTCCCCGACCAGTGATGGAACCCACGCCCCCTGCATAGGAAGCGCGGAGCGTTAACCACTGGACCGCCAGGGAAGTTCCCCCAATATCAAACAGTTTTAATTTGAATTTATTTGATTTGCAGAAATGGAACCTTTTTTTGATGTCTATCGACCATTTATTTGTATTTTTTTGAATTGTGTATTAATAGATTTTTTCCTATGAGGTATTTATATCTTTGAAATAACTTGTAATAGTGCTTATAATTTTCCAGATTTTCATTTCTCTTAATTTAGCTTAGAGGTTTTAAATTATATATCATTAAGTATATCAAACTTTTCTTTTTGGTTTCTCCTGTTGCTTTTGTAATACCTTTTCTAAAACCCAGCATCATCTAAATCTCTGTAAGCATTTTACTTTACTTCTTGTTTCATTTCTAACAATAAAGCCAGCTAGAATTTCTCTTAGTGTTAGATATAAGATAGGCCCCATTTTTTCTGAAACAGCCCATCTTCCTATCGTGGTTTGTTGAATAATGCTTGCTCATCCCCATTATTGGAAATAAGTGGCATAAATTATGAACCGTGTCCAGTCTGCTGAGACTCTTCCCGGTCATGTCCCCACTGTCCTGCACTGCAGGCCTCTGGGGTGTGCTCTGTACTTCTCTCCCACCCTCGTCCCAGAGGCCAGCAGTTTGGGGGTTAGTGCAGGACCTGTCCCAAGAGGTGAGGGTTGAACAGTGTCTTGGGCCAGATGCACTTGGCCCATCAGGCAGTGGTTAAATTGTAGCTCCCCCGACGCTGACCATGTCTCAGCTGGTGAACTGTCACCTTGCAAAGGGAGTGCAGTTGTGGAAACTGCCACTGGTGTCCAGACAGACTCTCTGGAGACTCTTGTCAGAGAAGCTGATGAATGAAGGGGGATGTGAGCTGGCTGAGTGCTGAGATGTTTAGGGAGGTTGGTCCTGTTAGGCCCTCAGTAAATGCTGATCGTGAATGCACAGAAATGTGTAATTCCAAACTAGGATTCTTTGCACTGTTTTCATACTACTACTTGTTAGAGTCTTGGTGCTGTTCGTCAGCAGTCAGAAATCCAAATGTTGTCGATGCAGGCTGGGTGAGCTTTCCAGGGCTCTTTCTCTGACTTTGGTTTGTTCCCCTTTCTTAGGTGTTTAGTTTGATTCGTTTTGGCAATTTTATACAATAACCCCAGCACCATGGAAGATGAACACCCTAAAGGTGTATTAAAATTTACTACTAAGTTCTTACCGTGAAATACACAGTGTAACAAATTTAAGTTTACTTCCTATAGTATCTTCTTGATTTTGGGGGTCTTTATAGTCCTCATCTGCTCAGCCTGAGAGGTATCAACTAGTGTCCATTCAGATGTGTCACGTGGATAATTTGCCTTTCTGAGTCTTCCAGGGGTCCCCCAATGTGTTGACTCCCTTCCCTTTGTTGATGTGAAACAGACTGTCAGATATTTCTCCAGCAAATGTGGGTTTATTTGGGATCAGCAGAGAGTTGCAATTCAGGGTCTGCAGCCATGGCGAGCCATGTGTACATCTCCAAAGGGCAGGGGAAGGAGAACTCTTATAGAGGGGAAAAGAGTTGTGAGGGCTGTTGTCATAAGCAGAGTCCATGGCTTTTCTTTCTCCTTTTTTAAAAAATAAATTTATTTATTTTGGCTGCTTTGGGTCTTTGTTGCTGTGCACGGGCTTTCTCTAGTTGTGGCGAGCGGGGGCTACTCTTCGTTGCGGCGCAGGCTTCTCATTGCGGTGGCTTCCCTTGTTGCGGAGCACGGGCTCTATCTAGGCGCGCGGACTTCAGTGGTTGCAGCACGTGGGCTCAATAGTTGTGGCACACGGGCTTAGTTGTTCCGTGGCATGTGGGATCTTCCTGGACCGGGGCTCGAACCCGTGTCCCCTGTGTTGGCAGGCGGATTCTTAACCACCGTGCCACCAGGAAGCCCCATGGCTTTTCATTGCCTGAGTCCTTGGCAGGAAAGAAGAGGAGTCTGTCTGCTTGCCTTTGGGCTCTGATAGTTTTGCAGGCGTGAGAGCTCCCCCTCCTGGTCTCCCAACTATTTAATTGACGTTTCTGTTTGTTAATTTTTTTTACCCTTCCCTGTCTGTCCCCCAGGCTATGTCTGCTACGTGGGGTGTGGAACACCTTCATCCTAAATATTGCCTGTAACTTTTTGATGGATCCAGGGAACCCTGTCCCTCTTACCATGAGGCTGTTTCCATGGGTTTCCTCTTTGTGTGAGATAAGCCCTTTTAAGTGTTTTCTGTGTTTCTGTGTCCACCATGGATAAAATGAAGGAGAATACCTGTAATGCAGTGGGAAGGTCTGGACTTACGTTTGGATGGACTCAGGTCTTATCTTCGGCCCTGAAGTTCTATGTAGCTACATGCAAGTGAATCTCAGCCTCCCCTGGCTTAAAATTGGGAGGCTGGAGATAATCCTAATGCATCTGACCCAGTCCAGAGTTATGGCCTCAGGTTATTGGGGCCAGGGGATGCCTGAAGACAGGAAGGTAACTTTTAGGTCCGTTCAAAGATTATTCCTTTTAAGATCTCTTTATGTTAGGTGAATACCTACTGATAACTGAAAATGGCAGGGGGTAAACTGAATACTTTCTTCAGCTGTTAACTCATGTTTTCCCATTTTCAGCAGTATTTTCTGATGTGCTGTTAAAAATGCAGATGCAGGGCCCTTTCCCTCCCTGCCTCAAGGTATTCTGATTCTGGTAGGTGTGGAAGGGACCTGCATTTCAAGTTTATTCACAGCACTTAAATGCAATTAGTCCTCAGAGATGGAACCATTTAGATAAAAATACACATAACCACTAACACCTATTGAATGCTTCCTCTGGGCTCAGAATCTTGCTCATTGTTTTTACTTTTTTTAAAATTTTATTTATTTATTTTTGGCTGCATTGGGTCTTCGTTGCTGCCCGCTGGCTTGCTCTTCCTTTCAGTGCGTGGGCTTCTCATTGCGGTGGCTTCTATTATTGCAGAGCCCGGGCTCTAGGCACATGAGCTTCAGTAGCTGTGGCACAGGCTCAGTAGTTGTGGTGCACAGGCTTAGTTGCTCTGTGGCATGTGGCATCTTCCCAGACCAGGGATCGAACCTGCGTCCCCTGCATTAGCAGGTGGACTCTTAACCACTGCGCCACCAGGGAAGTCCCTGTTTTTATTTTTAATGTCTCATTTAACCCTCAGACATTCCTATGAGTCAGTGATGCAGGCATCCTATGAATGAGGAAATCCAGGTCCAGAGAGGAGCCTCATAGCTGGGAGGTCTGAAGGCCCCAGCTGGGCCTCCACCCACATCCTCAGCACACCCCGGATGCTGGCAGTGCTCATTGTCCTGTCTGCCTGGCTTTAGCTCCCACAGGTTGGGTGAATAATAAATGAATATGCTGACAGTTAAAACTCATGTTAGTGACTGAATATGCTCTTTACATAGGCACGCATCTGGAGCATGTTTTCCTACGTTCTGTTTGTTATGCTGCTGCCCGAATTGCTGAGTGGGTTGTTGGCATCCTTATTCCTCCAGCTCTGAAGGCATCAACCTGTCAGTTCCCCTTGACTTCTTCAGCCTCATTTGCTGGCATCAGATCCTATTGATTCAACTTTAGACATGCCTTTGGAGTCATTCATTCATTCATTCAGCAACTGTTTCCTGAGTGTGGATGTGTGGAATTCACAGGACAGGGGACCACAGAGATGCCACCCTCCTGGAACTTGTGTCCCTCCCTGCCCCTCTTCCGTCCTCACCCGACAGTCTTGGCTTCACGTCTCCCCCACGGGTCCTCCTGCTACCATTCTTTCCCCTAAAACAAATCCATGCCATCCCCCTGCTTCAAAAAATCTCCTTCCTCCTACTCTCAAGAGTAATTCTTGGGCTTCCCTGGTGGCGCAGTGTTTAAGAATCCGCCTGCCAATGCAGGGGACACGGGCTCGAGCCCTGGTCCGGGAAGATCCCACATGCCACGGATCAACTAAGCCCGTGCACCACAACTACTGAGCCTGCGCTCTAGAGCCCGCGAGCCACAACTGCTGAAGCCCGTGTGCCACAACTACTGAAGCCCGCGCGCCTAGAGCCTGTGCTCTGCAACAAGGGAAGCCACCGCGATGAGAAACCTGTGCCCTGCAACAAAGAGTAGCCCCCGCTCACTGCAACTAGAGAAAGCCCGCGTGCAGCAACGAAGACCCAATGCAGCCAAAAATTAAATAAATGAATAAATAAATAAATTTATTTAAAAAAAAAAAGAGTAATTCTTTAGCATGGCCTTCAAGGATCCTTCAGAATCTCCTTTCTGAGCCTCATCTCTCCTCATTTCTTACACAGCTGGACTTCTCTGATGAGTTGAGGCCGATCTTACAGCTGTCCTGCCTTTGCAGGGTTGTCAGCGCCAGGCCTGGGCTCCTGCCTGCTGAAAGGCAGCTGCCGCCGAGCGAGCCGTTGCGTTACCGGGGCTGTGGGAATAAATGCGGGACAGCAGGCCGATGCCCATGTTGTTTTCCCAGCACCACTGCCAGAGGCTCATTTATACAACACTGAGTCCTCATCCAGGTCGGGTTCGGTGGAGCAGTGCCCCATCCGAAGCCAGATTGCCTGGGTATATATCTGACCTCTGCAACTTACCTGACCATCGTACACACCTCACAGGGTTGCGGAGAGCATTAAATGAACCAAACGCTGGTGAAACATTTAGAACAGTGTCTGGCAGATAGCAAGCAGTAAACAAATATTAAAAGATAGCCATGCCACCTTCTTGTTAGCGGTCGTAAGCTAACTTTTTCGTTTGTAAGTTGACACGGTCTATTTCCCAGATGGTGTGTGCTGCAGGAGGGTGTGAAGAAGGTGTGCACTGACCGATGCAGGGTTTTGAGGAGCGGTTGGACGGGGGAGGAGGGGATTTGTCCCAGGCAGGAGACGGGCGCACGCGGGACACAGAATTCTGCAGAAGGTGGTAGTATGTCCTGAGAATAGAAAGAAGGGTGTGGATGCCCCCCTCTCCCATCTGGTGGTGGTTGCGGTTCTTCAAGGTCACACCCCTCCCCTGTTTCATCCCTGACGGCTTGCAGACTTCTCTGATCCTTTCCCCTCGCCCTGTTCTCCTGACGGACATCTGTAGCCCGTCTGTGGTTTCTGACTTCGCTTCTTATTCCATTTCCTGGTTTCTTGGCCACTTCTGTGCTGATCTCTTCATGTGGCTAGTCCCCAGCTGGTCTTTTCCCGAAACCAGCTCCTGTCTGCCCTCCTTCCAATGTTATGAGATCAGAGGGTTGGAAGGGAGAGAGCGTCTAGTCCATACCGAATACAGGAATCTCTTCCAGACATTGTGCAGTGGGGAAATTTACTGCTCTTATGTCTTCATATTAAAATAACAGAGTATGGTGTATTGAGCCAGTTTTCTTTCTGACCAATTTGTACCCATCTGTGTCTCCTTTTATGTTTTTTGGTCAACGCAGGAATTTGACTCCCCATCTTCGTATGGGGGCCTTCTGGTATTCGGAGATGGGCTTTACGGACCCATTAAATCTTTTCAGAGAACTGTCTCCAGTTTCCATGCTGCCTTTTTTTAAAAAAATTAATTTAATTAATTTATCTTTGCCTGCGTTGGGTCTTCGTTGCTGCACGCAGGCTTTCTCTAGTTGTGACGAGTGGGGTCTACTCTTCGTTGCGGTGCACGGGCTTCTCACTGTGGTGGCTTCTCTTGTTGTGGAGTACGGGCTCTAGGAGCGTGGGCTTCAGTAGTTGTGGCACGCGGGCTTTAGTAGCTGTGGCTCGCAGGCTCTAGAGTGCAGGCTCAGTAGTTGTGGTGCATGGACTTAGTTGATCCACGGCATGTGGGATCTTCCCGGACCAGGGCTCAAACCCATGTCTCCTGCATTGCCAGGTGGATTCTTAACCACTGTGCCACCAGGGAAGCCCCCATGCTGCCTTTTTAAGTGGCAGGGTTTTCAGGCCCTCTTCCATCTGGTTGAACTGAATGCTCTTTACTAAGGTTTCTTTTTTAAATAAATAAATTTACTTATTTATCTATCTTTGGCTGCATTGGGTCTTCGTTGCTGTGTGCGGGCTTTCTCTGGTTGTGGCGAGCGGGGGCTACTCTTTGTTGTGGTGCGCGGGCTTCTCACTGTGGTGGCTTCTCTTGTTGTGGAGCATGGGCTCTAGGTGTGCGGGCTTCCCTAGTTGTGGCACGTGGGCTCAGTAGTTGTGACTCATGGGCTCCAGAGCGCAGGCTCAGTAGTTGTGGAGCATGGGCTTAGTTGCTCCACCGCATGTGGGATCTTCCCGGACCAGGGCTCGAACCCGTGTCCCCTGCATTGGCAGGCGGATTCTTAACCACTGCGCCACCAGGGAAGCCCCTGGATGTTCTTTAGTATCAACATCTTTATTCTCATGTGGCATCTGGAACTGGACAGGTTTGATCTGATCAGAGGTAGTGTTTTAACTAATTACTTAGACAATATAACAAATAATTTGCGTGCTTGATGTGTTCCAGGTTATGTTCTAGACCACGTGTTGGCAAACTATGGCCCACAGGTCAAGTGCAGCCTACTGTCTGCTTTTGTAAATGAAGTTTTATTGAAACACAGCTATGCTCATTCATGAGCATGAATGTTGCAACAGATGCGAAGTTGCAACAGAGACTGTGTGTGACCTGCAAAGCCTAAAATGTTTATGATCTAGCTCTTTACAGAAAATGTTTGCTGCCCTGTTCTAGATGTTTGGGATATAGTAGTGAGCAAAAGAGGTAACAGTCCCTGCCTTCATGTAACTTAAGCTCTAGAAAAGGTGAATAAGTAACATACAGTATGTCAGATGGTTATGAGTGCTGAGAAGAGAGAATAATAAAACAGGGAAAGGGATCAGGAGTGTGTGTGGGGAAGGGAGGTGACAGTTTTAGGGGGGCCAGGGGGAGCTTCACAGAGAAGACAACACTCCAGAGAGATGACCTGGAGGAGGTGATGGAGTGAGCTGTGCACATTCAGGGGGAAGGACAAGTGTAAGACAAGAGATGATGGGGACTCCGTTGGCCGTTGGAGGACTTGGGCTTCACTCTGCGTGGGTGGAGTCTACTGAAAAGTTTTGAGAAGAGGTGTGACATGATTTGCTCAGGATTTAGTAAGATCACTTCTGGCAACTGTACTGGAAGTTGACTAAGGAAAGTTATGGGCAGAAATGGGGAGACTGGCAGGACCTTTCACAGTAGTTCAGGCCAGAGATGATAGTGGCTTTGACCAGGATGGAAGGAGTGGCAGTGGTGAGTAGCTGGGTTCAGGGAAGAGCTTATTTAAAGGTGGAGCTGTGGGAGACCTGGTTGGCTTTGATGGTGGGACTTGAGCGGAAGTGAGTTTCAAGGTTACCTCTGTGGATTTGGCCCGAGCACCTGCAAGGATGGAGTCACCATTAAATGAAATGCTGAAGCATGCAAGAGGAATGGGTTGGAGAAGACCAGGAGTTTGAGATGCCTGGTACACGTGGGAGAGGTTGAGCAGGTCATGAGTCAAGGGCTCACAGAAGAGGTCTGAGCTGGAGATAAAATTTGGGCGTCATCAGCAACGCATACAGTCGAGATGTATTGGACCCATGGTCAACTGACTTCACAGTGCATCCCCATACAAACGTCTATTTTATCTGGTTTTAAGTTCATTTATTTTGTTGATGTCAGAGTTCAACGTCTCATTGTTGCCTGTAGAAAGTGCTTTGAAAACTTTTGTTGTCTTTACTTGAGAAAGGACAGGTCCTGGGACTGTCCTCCAGGTTATGGCCAATCTGCTAATGAACACCGTGGGCAGTGGGTGAACTTGACACAGGTATCAGGAGAGGTCGGGAGTTCAGAGGTCTCTTATCTACTGGGTAGTTGTTCTGAAACCCTACAAAGAGAACACTTGAGGTTAGTTTGACATGATTTCCTCTTAATGATTGCAGGCTGGCTCTTGGTGCTGCCTTTCCTAAATATACTTGGAAATTACCTTCTTCAAACAATTGTTGGCATGTATTATCTGTTAAACTTGCTAGCTCTTAATTTTATCTTAAGTTCCTGCTATTGAGTGTACAGCAGTTTCAGCCCTCAGTATGACTGAATCACCTGGGCAGCCCTAAAAGTTGAATGCCTGGTCCCTCCCGTTAGGCCAATTTGAATCATCATCTCAGGGCCTGGAACCCAGGTATCAATATTTTTAAAAGGTTCCCTACAAGTTTCTGATGGACAAAGAAGACCAAGAACCCCTGATTAAAAGCAGTTTCCAAAGGTCAGACATTATTCTGTGCAAATTTTCGTTTTTGTGGCTGGGGGTTCTAGTCTGCCCTCACCTGCACCCCCTTTTCTAAGTTCCTCTCAAAGCGGGAGAACAACTGGCTTGTTCATCCCTGTGGGACTCAGCAAGGTGTTGTGGAGGAAGAGAGCTTCCTATGGGTGGGGATCTTAGATATACTTGGTCCTTGGGTCCTTGTAGTAAACGCTTGTTGAACCTGGTTTGGTCCTCATCTCGCCAAAGCAGGACATTGAGGAGCTCAGAGTTGAGTCAGGATGACACATTCCAGAGAATGAGCTATGGCATCTGTGTCGCTGTGTTTATTTCCTCACCCTGGGCAGACAAGAATGCCTGGATTGATTGAGCCTACAAGGGTAATGGAGTGGAAATCTCACACTTGTCAACAAAAAGCTCATGAGTGTAAAATTGCTCACCCAATAAATTGCTTTTATTTGCAGACCCTTATTGGTGTGTTTTGTTGGTCAGGATGTGACTGAGATTAGGTGATAAACCCAGTTGGCTACTTCTTTTAACTTCTATTGAAGGGATTCTTCAACTAGGCAGTGTGCACTCTTCTCTCTCTCTGTAAATATAGAAGGGTGTTTGTCCTGTTTTTTTTGGCTGCATTTGGTCTTCCTTGCTGCACGCGGGCTTTCTCTAGCTGTGGCGAGTGGGGGCTGCTCTTCGTTGTGGTGCACGGGCTTCTCATTGTCGTGGGTTCTCTTGTTGCGGAGCACGGGCTCTAGGAGTGTGGGCTTCAGTAGTTGTGGCACGTGGGCTCAGTAGTTGTGGCACGTGGGCTCAGTAGTTGTGGCTTGCGGGCTCTAGAGCACAGGCTCAGTAGTTCTGGCGCACGGGCTTAGTTGCTCCGCGGCATGTGGGATCTTCCCCGGGCCCGGGTTCGAACCCGTGTCCCCTGCATTGGGAGGCAGATTCTTAACCACTGCATCACCAGGGAAGTCCTATCATGTCTTTTTATTGCTTTAAATGATCAAGTGTTATTTAAGTCTTTATTCATTTGTGACTTAAAAAAGAAAAAAACTATATTGTTAGCTCTTCAAGGGCAGAGAGACTAGTGTCTTTGGCATCTCTCAGTGCCTAGCTGAGCATCTTGCCCTTAATAGGTTTATTCAGTGATTGTAAATTACTTTAGTCTTAATCTGAGTTTTTCTAACTTGGAGTTGCTGACACCTCCGTCTTAGATCGGAGCAAGCTGAGTATAAGGAGAGAGCATCAGACTGGAGCCAGGGGTCCTAGTCTGGGATCTTACTAGCCGTGTGACCTTAGGCAAAACACTTAACCACTCTGGGCTTTGGTACCCTCTTCTAGAAGCTGGCAAAATTAAACCTACTCACAATGTGTTCTAAAAATTAGATTTTAGATTTAGTACAATGAACGAATAAAGTTCCATATACTTATTTTTCTCCCCCACTTCCAATCAAGCAGGGCAAGGCAGCAGGGAAGTAATGTGGGAAGTAGTGCAGTGTATAATATCCGTCTGCTGAATGGAGAAGTGACCCGTTAGTAACTGTCCCGCAGAAATTAAGATATATGAAGAAAAGCAACAAAGGGGAATGTAATTTATACTCAGAACTGGGCTGCTGTCTGTGGAAGCACTTTGAAAATTATAAGGTGGTGTTGCTACATCTGCCAGAAGTCTTCTGGAAAGCAGTTTCTCAGCAGAGCAATGTGGCCAGGACTGCCCAAGTCAACTTTTGGCAGCTTCCCTCTTTCATTAGCAGCGCCAGTGCCTTGATCTTGGACTTCTGGCTGGCAAAGCTGTGAGAGAATAAACTTCTCTTGTCTAAGTCACCCTGTGTGTGGTACTTTGTTAGCCTGAGCACATGAGCAGCTCCTGTTTCCCATGGAGGGCTTGGTTGGAGTTAGTGCTACTGGTCACTGATCAGAGCTGCTTTGTGTTGTGGTAGTTTGTCCCGTTAGACTGGACTCACCAAGGATTCTGACCCCACAAGCCTTACCCGCTACTCCATCTGCTTATTATAGACCTGCCCTCACATATTTTTTTGAGTTGAATTCAGGTATAATTCCTACGTCTTCAAACATACATGTAGCCGATCTTCATAAACCCTTCGAGTGCTGTACTTGGGAGGGGAGAGTGCATTCTGTCCCTGGACAGGCAGGCTGGGCATTGCAAGTATAACTTATTGCTCTAGAAATTAGATTACTCATTGTTGCTGTTCGTTCCCCCAGCACGAGGTGGGGACATCTTTGGCATAAGGCTATCCAGTGTAAGCCCTTCTGTTCTTTCAGGCTATGAGGTAACTCAGACTCATGCTCTAAACTTTCTCTTTTTCATCTACATGACAGTTTCCCAAATTATTTTGCTTTTGGGAAAACCCCATACAAGTCCCTAATGTATCTGATATTAATAGTCGAAAAAAGATGGCTCTACTGTTCTCAGGCAAACTCAAAATCCTTTCTTCTCCCCCCTTAGAATATGATGTAGTCCTAGTTTTTCCTCCAACAAATATTTTAAAGAGAAGAGTAGTCCCTTTGAGGAAGCCAAATTAGGATTCCTCTTCTCCCTCCCTCCTCCCTCTCTCTCTCTTTTTTTTTTTTTTTTTTTCTGGTACGCGGGCCTCTCACTGTTGTGGCCTCTCCCGTTGCGGAGCACAGGCTCCAGACGCGCAGGCTCAGCGGCCATGGCTCACGGGCTCAGCCGCTCCGTGGCATGTGGGATCCTCCCGGACCGGGGCACGAACCCGCGTCCCCTGAATCGGCACGCGGACTCTCAACCACTGCGCCACCAGGGAAGCCCTCCCTTCCTCTCTTGAGTGGATTTTGGTCATCTCTGCTAGGAGCCACTCAGAAAGTCAACTGAAGTCTTTTGAAGGGAAATTCCAGCCCCTTCATGGGGAGGGATTCCTTATAAGGGGGAGACACATTTTCTAAGAAACCCTTCCAGGAAGGATGAGGCGCAGCAGGAAGGAATCCCACAGAGCAGCCAAGTCAAACACAGAGAGGGCATTAGCTGCCTTTGATTTCTGGGAACTGGCCTGTTTATTTAGGGCAGAGCAAAGTGAGTAACGAGCAGCTACCGCTGAATGCGGGTTGTGCAAAAGGTGGTATATGGGGCGGGGGAGGGCTGTGTTGGAGAGATGGAACTCAGCCTGCCAACTGCAGGTGACCCCGAGGCCGGCTGAGCCAGCTGACTCTCTGGGAAAGTCTGATAACTCTGAGAAGCTGGTGACAGGCGAACAGGGGAGGCCCAGGCAGGTTGAAGAACACGCTGCGCAGGGTCACGCAGACGCGAGCCGCTGTGGTTTAAGCCACTGTGCGGTGTCCTCCGTCTCGCATGTTTAGGCTGAGTTCCTGGCAAGGATTTCAATGCCCTAAGAGGTGCACATGAGCACCGCTGCAGCGCCCCGTGTGTGGAAGGACCCACGGCGCCGAGCGTGCTGGAGACTGTGGACCTGAGTGAGGCCGCCGAGTCCTGCCTTCCAGGGCGCAGGAAGCACGCAGCGCCGCCGCTGGCCGGAGGTCTTAACTCCACGCTTCCGGGCGCTTCTATGCTCCCTCCCGCGGGTCTTTTTCTGCCTCCTGGTCCTGCCTTCTCCGGTGTTCTCTGCTTTATTTTTCTCTCTGCCCCCCTCCCCTCCGTCCTCAGAAAGTTGGCCCCGTCTACTGAGTTCCACGAAAATCCATGTGCAGTGACGCTGGGTGATCTTTGAAGGTGCGGACTGCGGGTTACCAGGGGACCTCGCCCCGCTCGCCCGCCCGCATCCCCCTCTCAGCTGCCCTCGCAAGAGGCAGTGTCTCCTCGCATCCTCGGCACAGCCCCTCTGAGCACTCCAGGACCCGCGGGGGCTTTGCGGGGTACTTTCTGACCTTAAGCAAATTCCGGTAATGCCAGGTGCAATGCTGCCGCAACCGTGGTTAACGTTTGTAAAAGCCCGGCCGAGGGCAGCCACGGTCTTTGCCTCCAGCTGAGGAAACCGAGGTGCGGAGAGGTTAAACAATTTTGTGCCCAAAGCAACACAACTTTGTAAACGGGGAGGGGGTGGTATTGTCTCAGTTTCAGATGTTGCAAGTCCGGTGCCAGAGGTCCTTGGAAGGCAGAGGAGGAAGGCTGACACTGAGCTTCAGGAGCTGCTGTGATCTCAGACTAGAACCAGGTGGTGCTTGGAAAACTACATTTTATCTCAGTTTGTGCAGAAATTCTCTTTAAATCCCTTAAGAAGTGCACCTCCAAAAGCATATCTCACTACAAATGGTGGCTTCTTTGCTAGGTTTAGCAATCTGGTGTTTATGTCCAAATCCAATCTTTATTTCTGAAGTGTCCCCTGATTCCCGATGGACTTTTTAGCATTTGGCTTGATTATAGACAAAAGGGTTTGTGCTCTTCATATCCTGGTCTTCTGACAGGCCAGGATCCTAGTGTTGTTGCGCTTGCATTTTTTATTTTGTTTTTGTTTTAAATTTTGTTTATTTATTTATTTTATATTTTGGCCGGGTGACGCAGCTTCTGGGATCTTAGTTCCCTGACCAGGGATTGAACCCAGGCCCTCGGCAGTAAGCGTGCAGAGTCCTAACCACTGGACCACCAGGGAATTCCTTCATCTTTTTATTTTGGAAGGAAATGATTTGGTCCAGCAGCCTCCCTCCTGCTCTTCCGCCCAAAAAAGGGGAAACAAACATACCTTGATTTGATACAAAATCAGATTAATAGTAAAATTTTTGATTGCCTGAGGTTCTAAGTTTTTTTTTTTTTTGGCGGTACGCCGGCCTCTCACTGTTGTGACCTCTCCCGTTGTGGAGCACAGGCTCCGGATGCACAGGCTGAGTGGCCATGGCTCACAGGCCCAGCCGCTCCGCGGCATGTGGGATCTTCCCGGACCGGGGCACGAACCCGTGTCCCCTGCATTGGCAGGCGGACTCTCAACCACTGTGCCGCCAGGGAAGCCCTGTTCTAAGTATTTTTTTTGAATTTTATTTATTTATTTTATACAGCAGATTCTTCTTAGTTACCTAATTTATACATAATAGTGTATATATGTCAATCCCAACCTCCCAATTCATCCTACCACCCCTGCTGCCCCACCCCACTTTCCCCCCTTGGTGTCCATACATTTGTTCTCTACATCTGTGTCTCTATTTCTGCCTTGCAAACCGGTTCATCTGTACCATTTTTCTAGATGCCACATATATGCGTTAATATACGATATTTGTTTTTCTCTTTCTGACTTACTTCACTCTGTGTGACAGACTCTAGATCCATCCACGTCTCTACAAGTGACCCAATTTCGTTCTTCTTTTATGGCTGAGTAATATTCTATTGTATATATGTACCACAAATTCTTTATCCGTTCATCTGTTGATGGGCATTTAGGTTGCTTGCATGACCTGGCAATTGTAAACACTGCTGCAATGAACATTGGGGTGCATGTGTCTTTTTTTTTTTTTTTTGCGGTACGCGGGCCTCTCACTGCTGTGGCCTCTCCCGTTGCGGAGCACAGGCTCCGGTTGCGCAGGCTCAGCGGCTCAGCGGCCATGGATCTTCCCGGACCGGGGCATGAACCCGTGTCCCCTGCATAGGCAGGCGGACTCTAAACCACTGTGCCACCAGGGAAGCCCGCATGTGTCTTTTTGAATTGTGGTTTTCTCTGGGTATATGCCCAGTAGTGGGATTGCTGGGTCATATGGTAATTCTATTTTTAGTTTTTTAAGGAACCTCCGTACTGTTCTCCACAGTGGCTGTATCTGTTTACATTCCCACCAGCAGTGCAGGAGGGTTCCCTTTTCTCTACACCCTCTTCAGCATTTGCTGTTAGTAGGTTTTCTGATGATGGCCATTCTGACCGGTGTGAGGTGATACCTCATTCTAGTTTTAATTTGCATTTCTCTAATAATTAAAGATGTTGAGCAGCTTTTCATGTGCCTCTTGGCCATCTGTATGGCTTCTTTGGAGAAATGTCTATTTAGGTCTTATGCCCATTTTTGGATTGGGTTGTTTGTTTTTTTAATATTGAGCTGCATGAGCTGTTTATATATTTTGGAGATTAATCCTTTGTCCGTTGATTCGTTTGCAAATATTTTCTCCCATTCTGAGGGTTGTCTTTTCATCTTTTTTTTTTTTTTTTGCGGTACGCGGGCCTCTCACTGCCGTGGCCTCTCCCGTTGCGGAGCACAGGCTCCGGACGCGCAGGCTCAGCGGCCATGGCTCATGGGCCCAGCTGCTCCGCGGCATGTGGGATCTTCCCGGACCGGGGCACGAACCCGCATCCCCTGCATCGGCAGGCGGACTCTCAACCACTGTGCCACCAGGGAAGCCCTGGACCTGTGTTTTAATTTGATGATCGTCCTTCTTCCCTTCCCGAACGTGAGCTCCATAAAAAGACTGTATCTGAGGTCTAGAACGTAGAAAAGTGCCTGTTACACGATGGGTGCTTAAGCGTTAATTCAAATTAAAGGTATAATTCCGGTTTCCCTATAGTCCTGTAGTTGAGATTCCTGGTGAAAAAAGTGAGTTTGTGTGTTGCATCCTTTTGTATTAATAAAGGGGTTATGCATATGCTGTGGTTTGGGGGCTGCTTCCCTGGGGATTGAGGGAGGAAGATCCCATTTGGCTCTGGCCTCTTTGGAGGGAGAAAGAGGGAGCGGCCCTTCCTCTGCTCTTGGCTTACACAGCAGGGTCCTGGGGCCCTTTCACTGTTCTTAACCCTTTGTGGGGTGTGCGGTGGTCTCTCTTACCTCTGTCACCCCATCCTTCTGATGAAGTGCAGGTGACCTCCATGAGGGGCGGGGAGTAGAGAGGCTTGTGAGAGGGAATCAGATTCCCTTGAAAATGGCATTCAGATCACTGGGGCTGGTTTAGGGCTGTGGGGAAACAGGCCAGCCTGGAGCCAAGGTGACAGGCCATCTTAAAGTGTCTCCTACAAAGCATTCTCTTTGCTCACAAAGCCTGTTTGTGTTGTTTTCAGTTGCTTTTTTCCTGCCTCTGCAAGCTTATAGGAAATATATATATTTTTAAAGCAAATGGGAGAAGGTACCGAAATTATTAAGGAAGCTGTTTTAGCCTGTCCTAGGATTCGCTAGGGAGCTTCGTCTCTCTCAACTTACTTCGTATCAAATAAGCCCTTTAACAGACCACGTACAGAGGCTTTTCAGAAGATGTTTTTGTTCTTTCTGAATATGCAGCTATTCAAGCTGAGGGTTGGTATGTTTATAATTGACCTAATGCTTCAAAGAATGAACTGGTTTAGCTGGAATTTTCCTAAAGTCTGTCCTAGTGACTTAGTATTGCCCAGATAGAATGTGTATAATTTATAATTAGCTTTTTCCCCTTAACTCTGAGTAATAGGCAGAAAGCCTATTACATTTTAAATTGGCTTTTCATTTTGGACAGCTCTTCTCAGTATTATGTAAAGAATTCCACATTCCAGGTCTGGATTTTTGAGAGCTCAGAGCTCTAAACAGTTGCCTAGAAGAAAGATGGACAGAATAGTCCTAAAGAAGAACTGACTTGGTGTGGAAGAGTGGTTTTATGTTCAAAGCCAGCGTGGGCACTGGGGATTTTTCCATCACGCCTTCTCCCTCAGGGCTGTTGGGCCTTCTGTGCTTTGTTTATGGAGCTTAAGCAATCTCTCAGTTATTAGCTCATGAATAATTACCAGAAATATGAACTCAAGGACTTCTCTGGTGGCGCAGTGGTTAAGAATCCGCCTGCTAATGCAGGGGACACGGGTGCAAGCCCTGGTCCGGGAACATCCCACAGGCCGCAGAGCAATTAAGCCCGTGCGCCACAACTACTGAGCCTGCGCTCTAGAGCCTGCAAGTTACAACTACCGAGCCTGCGAGCCACAACTACTGAGTCCATGGCACCTAGAGCCCGTGCTCTGCAACAAGAGAAGCCACCACAATGAGAAGCCTGCGCACTGCAATGAAGAGTAGCCCACTCACCGCAACTAGAGAAAAGCCCGCGCGCAGCAACAAAGACCCAGTGCAGCCAAAAAAAAAAAAAAAAAAAAAAATGATGTGTGGTCTCTACTCACTTATTAAAAAAAAAAGAAATATGAACTCAAATCATTGCTTTTTTTTTTTAACCCTTTACCTTTTCTCCTAATCATGTAGGGTGTTTACATAAAAATTAAATTAAAAAAGAGGCTCACCGACTTTATTAGTTATTCTGTTTACTTGGAGTAAAATCATAGCTGTGTCATCAACTGCCCTTTCTCTTCAAACCTCATACCATTTGCCAAGAGATAATTGTGGATTGTAGGACAACCTAGGCCAGGGGTTGAAGTCTCTGTCAGAGTGTTCCTATGGGGCCTTAAATATTTAAAAATTAGTCACCTTGCTGTGTGATGATATAGAAGAATCTGATGGCCAGGCCTGAGGAGAAAGAAGTTTGGGCAGAAACATGAAGAGCTGAAGCAGATTGTTAAGAAAATCCTGGAGCCAGCTGCAAGAGGCATTGGAGAGAACAAGAGGGTCAGTGGTACTGTACCAAAGTCTTAGAGTCCTCAACTCTCAGTAGAACAGAAGGAAACACACCAAATGCTGCCTCATTAAACATGGTGAGTTTAATTTTAACTTTCTGTATTTTCAATGACATCCTCTGGGGAACTGAAGACACAACTGAGTCTGATCGGTGGGCCTGAAGAGTCATGACCCCAAGGGGAGGGACCAGGAACAAAAGGAAGCAATAACAGAGGATGCTCTTCAGGACTTCACACCTGAGCCAAGTTGACAGAGCTGCAGTGAGGCTGGGCAACATGGAGTTGCACCTGAAATTCACATCAGTGTTGAAGGGAGCCCTAGACTGTCAGTGCTGAAAGAATCATCAGAAAAAGAGAATGTCTAAAAATTAGAACTGTGCTATGTGGGAAAAAAAAGTTTGGAAGTTTTGGGGAGATTCCAAATAAATAGGAGCCTTGTTCTGAATGAATTGTTTTTGAGTTAGAGATAAATGATTGCAATAGATGCATCTTCCTGATTTTTTTGGGTGGGAAAATATCTGTTTTTCTTGTCCTTTTTGGGGACATAAAATAAATGGGGTCACAAATTAGGCATATGTGTGTTTTTGTGTTAAGTAGCAAGTATTTAGGTTTG
This sequence comes from Mesoplodon mirus, assembly GCF_964341445.2. Taxonomy (NCBI): domain Eukaryota; kingdom Metazoa; phylum Chordata; class Mammalia; order Artiodactyla; family Ziphiidae; genus Mesoplodon; species Mesoplodon mirus. The sequence continues at coordinate 64,126,353 of NC_138993.1, read as the reverse complement.
CCCAGAACATACTTTGCATTATCTATTAGGTGCTTTGGGGAAATGAAAACAGTAAAGACAGCCTGTGGCCTCGTGGGGCCACTGAAAGTAGAGGGGATTGATTTAGATTTCATGTTTGACTGTGAAATCTGTGGCAATTTCAACAGTGCCAGGCTGGAAGGTGCTTTCTTCCCTGGCTGTGAAATGTTCTTCCTAAGTACATAAACATTATAAGTTAGATGCCCTGAACTCTAGAATGTTTTTCCCAAGGAAGTTGTCTCAGGTCCCTGAGATTAAGCAGCCTGCGCCTCTTTGAGTTCATCCAATAATTTAGATTTCTCATGAATTCCCCTTCAGATGGCTTTTTCTTAGAGTTAGTGGGCAGAGGCTTGCGATGGGAGTTCTTGGTGTGGGAGGGGGAGGATTGGGGCTTCCTAGAGATGTTCTGCCTGTTTCCCAGGCTTTGGTTTAATGGTGGTTGCAGGCTGAGGGAATCGTATTCCCCTCTCCCGGTTTCCTGCAAAGCCATGTCACACTGTGTGCCCTGATACATTGTGTGCCCAATGTCTGTTACGTCCATAGCAAAAGAACATGAAGTTAGGTAAACTTCTCCCTAAACCCAAGAAGGTTCCACTGCAAAACGGAGCGTCTCAAAGTATCACGGGGTTACTGCCAAGTTCTCATCTGCTGCTTGCAAATTTTGGACACACACAGTGTACAAAAGGTTACAAAACCTTTATAAACACTGGACTGCTAGTATGTTGAGGGCTGAGGTGATGCAAATATTTGCCGAGATTTTATATAGACAAATGGTCTGTTAATGATAGCTGTGGTCTCAGGGCGTAAACAGTTTCTACATGGACATCTGCGTAAGGACAGGGGTGCTGGTGGACCCTGTGTGTGAACCCAGGGTCCACGTGTGACCTTCTTGTCCTCTTGTCCTCTACTGCCAGGCCAGCTGTCGCTATTCGTGTGCTGTGGAGATCCCACTGTTGACAGCCCTGTCCTCTGACTCGGGGTGGCAGGTACTGTTTTTAATAGAACCCAGGCGACCAGTATCACGTTACACATACTAAAGTAATCTGTCTGCAGCTGTCTCTGGATTCATTTGCTAGCTGCACTTTGAGACCGGAGTTAATCATAGGTCAGAGTTAAACTTTGTCATGGGTCAGGAGAGAAAGGCCAGCTGGCTATTCCTGGCTGGGTCTTTTTTGGCGTGTCTTCTTCTACTGCTCATCATTTGACTGCCATCTCTGAGTCATCAGAAATGAGAACCTCTTTGGTGGTGTCTCTGCCTAGAGCCTCCCTGGTCTGCAGACCAGCAGTATCGCCATCACCTGGAGCTGGGGAGAAACGTAGTCTCGGTTCCTGCCACAGGGTTAGTGAACCAGAATTTGTATTTGACCAGGATCTCCAGGTGATTCGAATGCATGGGTCTAGGCCAGGCTCCTGTTGTCTTCTGCTTTGTCGAAGCTGGGTTGCTACCTCATCCAGGTGGTGTGCTCATGGTTTTAAGGCCTGGATCCTGCGTGTGAGTGGCACACAGCCCTTCTCCTGTCTCCCGTGCCACACCGTCTCCCCTAACTGCAGGGGCGCTAGGAAATAGTCTGAACATGTGCCAGGAATAAGAGAAGGAAGGATCAGACTCACGAATGGGCCAAGTGATGTATTAGGTGAGCTACGCTGTGGATGGAGTTTAGCTGTTAATATTATTCCCACCTTTCCTTTTGTTACTCCTTTATTCTTTGTTTTTCATTAATCATTACATTAATTAAAATATTTAAAAAGGGGGCTTCCCTGGTGGCGCAGTGGTTGAGAGTCCACCTGCCGATGCAGGGGACACGGGTTCATGCCCCGGTCTGGGAAGATCCCACATGCCGCAGAGCGGCTGGACCCGTGAGCCATGGCCACTGAGCCTGCGCCTCCGGAGCCTGTGCTCCGCGACGGTAGAGGCCACAGCAGTGAGAGACCCGTGTACCGCAAAAAAAAAAAAAAAATTAAAAAGTATACTCATTGCTGATTAGAGAAAAAGATATTAATTTTATTTCTAACCACAGATAACACCAATATTAATTGCTGGGTGACTCACTTTTATAGAGAAAATAACCCAACATCTAAGACCTGTGTACAGATGTGGATTTACCCCCAGTCTTCCTTTTCTCTCATGATGGAAAATGACAAGCATATACAAAAGTAGAAGGAGTTGCATAATGAACCCCTCAGCACTCTTTTGTAAGTGTCAACAAGTGTACCACCTCATGGCTAATCTTGCCTCGACTCACTTCTGACTCACTTCCTGTGCTGGATGTGAAGTGTCCATTTTTTTGCATGTCTGATGAGTGAAGAATGGTGTTAGGGGCTGAATTGTGTCCCTGCAAAACTTATGTTTTGAAACCCCAGTGCCCAGTACATCAGAAAGTGACTGTATTTGGACATTGAGCCTTTAAAGAGGTGATTAAGCGAAAATTAAGACATTAGGGTGGGCCCTAAGCCAATATGACTGGTGTCCTTGTAAGAAGAGAAAAATTGGACACTGAAAGAGACACTGGGGATGCACATACACACAGAGGAAAAGGGCCTGTGAGGAGACACAGAAGGTGGCCGTCTGCAAGCCAAGGAGAGAGACCTCAGAGGAATCCAACCCTGCTGACACCTTAATCTTGGACTTTTAGCCTCCAGAAATGTGAGAAATTTCTGTTGTTTAGGCCACCCAGTCTGTGGCATTTTGCTGTAGCAGCCCTAGCAGACTAATACAGATGATATACCATTGCTGTTTCCTTTCTTTTTTTAAAAGGAAGAGCACCAAAACCCACTTTTGTTAACGTCACCGTATATATTTGTTATGTCATTTTCACAAGTCTTTGTAGGAAAGTGTCAGTATGATTATATATATACATACACACCTGACAAATTCTCTGTTGAAATCACATTGTACATCTTCTCACTTCACAATTTTTTTACTCTTTGTGTCCTACAACAGGCACAGAATATTATATAAACAAAGGCATAGCTTTAGAGAGCTGTTGTAAAGTTAACACCCTGTAACCACCATCCAGGTTATGAAATAAGGTTCTGCCAGCTTCCCCTTCCGCCTTCAAGTATCCTGTCCCAGTCACAAGCCCTTCCCTTTCCTCAAAAACAATTAAAGGTCAACTTCAAACTCTTCAGTGTCTATATTTCTTTTAAATCTTCATCGGTATACCTGTATTGTATTCATTTTTTGAGAGTTTTAATTAGTCTGCCTACTCTGATGGGTTCACATTCTGCTTCCTTTTTTTTTTTTTTTTTTGGCGGTACGCGGGCCTCTCACTGCTGTGGGCTCTCCCGTTACGGAGCACAGGCTCCGGACGCGCAGGCTCAGCGGCCATGGCTCACGGGCCCAGCCGCTCCACCCAGCCGCTCCACGGCATGTGGGATCTTCCCAGACCAGGGCACGAACCCGTGTCCCCTGCATCGGCAGGCGGACTCTGAACCACTGTGCCACCAGGGAAGCCCTGTGCTTCCTTTTAAAATGCAGTATAATTTAATATAAGCACTGCCTTTTGATAATGCTGGTCCTATATTTATCTTTTAAAACAACTGTAATATATTCTAGCATACATATTTTAGCGATTTATCTGTTTTCCGGCACTTGCCATTTGGCTACTTTTTTAAGGTAGTATTTTGAGTGTTAATCATCATCTCTGGACTGATTCTTTAATTTTGAGCCATGTAATCATTCATCCTGAAAATACATATTCAGCACCTTCTCTGCCCCAGGTACTGGACTATGCACTGGGGAGAGAAAGTGCTGGCCTTCTCTCCCAAGCTTTAAGGTTTAGCTCTGTGGAGTACATTTATTTTTTTTCTGGCTGCGCCGCACAGCATGGCGGTCTTAGCTCCCTGACGAGGGATCAAACCTGCACCCCCTGCAGTGGAAGCACAGAGTCTTCACCACTGGACTGCCAGGGAAGTCCCTGGAGTACATTTCTAAAAGTTAAATTTCTGAGGCAAAGGATACACTGGCTTTGTATTAAACACATCTGGGGTTTTTTTTTGTTTGTTTGTTTTTTGTTTTTTTAATTTTATTTATTTATTTTTTGACTGCATTGGGTCTTAGTTGCGGTGCACGGGCTTCTCATTGCGGTGGCTTCTCTTGTTGTGGAGCACGGGCTCTAGGCACGAGGGCTTCAATAGTTGTGGCTTGCAAGATATAGAGCACAGGCTCAGTAGTTGTGGCACACGGGCTTAGTTGCTCCACAGCATGTGGATCTTCGTGGACCAGGGATCGAACCCGTTTCCCCTGCATTGGCAGGCGGATTCTTAACCACTGCACCACGGAGGAAGTCCCTATATCTGGGGTGTTTTAAAGGAAAATTGGATCAATTTGAAATATGCCAGTCTTGTACTTGTGTCTGTGTTGACCTGGCCAACATTGGAAGGAGAAATGAAATTGGGTCTGGCATGGCACCTTTGTGTTTTTCTGATTCGCAGCAAGGTTGACGTTTCCGCAGCACTGTTTACCGTTGGGTTTCCTGCACAGGTTGACGGTTTATCGCTGATGCCCTTACGAGTGAGGTAGGGCCAGGTTCTCTCCTCACAGGTGTCCCTGACTTGAGTCCCACCCGCTTCTCACCGGCATGGCCCCCGGTGCTCATAATCTGTCCACTGAGAGCCCTTCTCCTACCTCGTTCCAGTTGCTGCTGTCAATTTCCACAGCTGTCTGGAGCCTCAGACCTGTTCCACTTCTGAGCCAGTGGTCAGTGGTGGCCGGAGTGGCGGGCATGAGGGGACAGCAGTGACAGGGGCCCGTGCATTCCCATTCAGTAGCTGGTCTGCTAGGCAGTATCCTAAATCCTTGCCTTCCCCATCCTTCCCTCAGGCATCCACCACAGCTAGATTCTAGGGGGAGGGAGGGATCTTTGACCTACCCTTTTGCAAGGTTCCTCAGGCCGGGTATCCCAAAGCCTGAGTTTTTGGTTCTAGTTCAATCACTTAACTGACCTGGCCATCTTAGGCCAGTTTTCCTCTCTGGAGCTTATGGACTGCACTAGATTTTCCAAAGTGTGCTCTAGCTCTCATCCCCTATGATCCCACAATCATTTACCACCGCCGGTCTTTCCTGGAAGGGTAATTCTCCATGCAGTTCCAGACCAAATCCCCAAGGAATGCTTGCTGAAAATGCAGATTCTTCATCTCTGCCCCAGATTTGGGGAGTCAGAACCCTGGTGAGTGGGGTCTGTGTTTATTTTTAATGAGCTTCTCAGGTGATTTCATTGCAGAATAAAATGTGAGAAGTCTGTCCTAGAGTTAGATAGAGCCCGTGCCCACTGGGCAAGAGGAGGGAGCTCTTAAAACATTCCTAGTCTTTTCTTTCTGTGTTGGCAGAAATGTTCATAGTGATGGCAATGGGCTGGTGGGCACTAGGTCTAGGACTGTAGTTGTGTATTAACTGCGGGGAAGACAGGGAGGCTGTGGGAGAAGGAGGTGGTCAGAGCGGAGGAGCCAGTTGGTGGGTGGACCTCTCGCCCAGCAGAAGCTAAGCATGTGTCGTCCTGAGATGTGAGCTGATGATGTGGAATCTTAAGCTCTAGGGAAGAGTTCTGCACTGAGTTCCGGCACCAACTCCCAGGAGTTGACCCGGACTGCACAGGTGAAGGGCCTCGTCCTCCATAAGACTGCCCTCCCTCCCTTCAGACACCAGCTCCCAATCCGGGGGTCCCCAGGCCACCCTCACTTTTGACCCACTGGTTACAGATTAAGGGATTCCCACAACCCCCTCCCATTCAATAATTCGTTAGAACAACACACAGAACACAATTGCTTATTATGGCAAACAGATTCAAATTGGAACCAGTCAAAGGGAGAGTCACACAGGGTGAGGTCTGAGAGGGTCCCAAACTCTAGGCTTCCTTCCTTGTCTTATCCCTGTCGAGGCAGGACATGTCACCCTCCCAGCACATCGGTGTGTGATGATAGAGGATGGCCAACCAGGAAATCTCCCCCAAGCTTTGGTGTCCAGAGTTCCTATTGGGGTTTCATTATGTAGGCATCGTGGATTGGACCATGGGCCATGTGACTGATCTCATCTTCAGACCCCCCTCTACAGAGGTCAGGCTGAAAGCATGGACTCACAGGCGCGACCTTCTAATCCCATGGTTAGTCTTCCTGGTGTGGCTGGTCCCCATCCTGAGTCCTCTGTTAGCGTAACCGTTAGGAGCCAGCCATGAGTCACCTTGTCAGCATAAACAGTCAGAGCCCACACTCATGTTACTTGGGAAATTCCATGGGTTTAGAGGAATGAGGATAAGTAGCAGCCAAAGTTTTTTTTTTTTTTTTTTTTTTTTCTTCCCAGCTTTACTGAGGTCAATCGACAAAACTGTAGGATATTTGGAGTTTACGATGTGATGAGTTGATATATGTATGCATTGTGGAAATTAAGTAGTGGGCTTCCCTGGTGGCGCAGTGGTTGAGAGTCCGCCTGCCGATGCAGGGGACACTGGTTCGTGCCCCGGTCCGGGAAGATCCCACATGCCACAGAGCGGCTGGGCCCGTGAGCCATGGCTGCTGGGCCTGTGCGCCCGGAGCCTGTGCTCCGCAACGGGAGAGACCACAGCCGCGAGAGGCCCGTGTACCGCCAAAAAAAAAAAAAAATTAAGTAGTACATCCATCACCTCACGGACACCTTTTTTTGGTGAAAACATTTAAGTTCTATCTTAGCAAATTTCAGTTGGACAATACAGTGTTATCAAGTATAGTCACCATGTTTTATATTAGATTCTCAGACCTTATTCATCTTAGAGCTGAAAGTATGTACCCTTTTACCAACCTTTCCCTTTTTATCCCCAAGCTCCTGGCAAGCACTTTTCTTTTGTTTCTATAAGTTTGACTTAAAAAAAAAAAACAAAAAACGATTCTGCATATAGGTGATACCATGCAGTATTTGTCTTTCTCTCTCTGACTTATTTCACAAAGAAAGCATAATGCCTTGTAGGTTATTCATTGTTGTCACAAATGACAGGATTCCCTTCTTTTTTAAGGCTGAAGAATATTCCATTGTGTTGTGTGTGTGTGTATGTATGTGTGTGTGTATACATATGCATACATACATATATATATATATATATATCACAGTTTATTTATCCATTCATTTGTTGGACATGTAGGTTGTTTCCTTACCTTGACTATTGTGAATAATGCTGCAGTGAACATGGGAGTACAGGTATCTCTTTGAGATAAGGATTTCATTTCCTTTGGATATATACCCCAACGTAGAATTGCTAGACTGTGTGGTAGTTCTGTTTTTAACTTTTTGAGGAATCTCCATACTGTTTTCCATAGTGGCTGCACCAGCTTACATTCCCACCTACAGTGTATGAGGGTTCCCTTTTCTTTACATCATCTCCAACACTTATTATTTCTTGTCTTTTTGATGATAGCCATTCTAACTGATGTGAGGTGGTATCTCAGTGTGGTTTTGATTTGTATTTCCCTAATGATTGGTGATGTTGAGCATCTTTTCACGTGTCTATTGGCCATCTTTATGCCTTCTTTGGAAAAATGTCTATTCTGATCTTCTGCTATTTTTTAATGTTTTGTTTTGTTTTGTTTTTTTGTGAAGATGTATGAGTCCTTTATATAGTTTGGATATTAGCCCCTTGTTGGATATGTGATTTGCAAGTATCTTATATTCGGTAGGTTGCCTTTTCATTTTGGTGAGGGGTTCCTTTGCTCTGCAGAAGCTTTCTGGTCCCATTTGTTTATTTTTGCTTTTGTTTCCCTTGCCTTTGGAGTCAGATCCACAAGAACATTGTTAAGATTGATGTCAGGTAGGTCACTGTCTATATTTTCTTCTAGGCATTTTATGGTTTCAGATCTTACATTCAAGTCTTTAATCCGTTTTGAGTTAACTTTAGTGTGTGTGGTGTAAGATAATGGTCCAGTTTCATTCTTTTTTTTAAATAAATTTATTTACTTATGGGCTGTGTTGGGTCTTCGTTGCGGTGTACGGGCTTTCTCTAGTTGCGGTGAGCAGGGGCTACTCTTCATTGCGGTGTGCGGGCTTATCATTGCTGTGGCTTCTCTTGTTGTGGAGCGTGGGCTCTAGAGCACAGGCTTCAGTAGTTGTGGTGCACGGGCTTAGTTGCTCCGCGGCATGTGAGATCTTCCCGGACCAGGGCTCAAACCCGTGTCCCCTGCACTGGCAGGCGGATTCTTAACCACTGCGACACTAAGGAAGCCCAGGGTTGGGACTGTTGATGTAAATACAGACAAGGTGTGCCAAAGCACGCTCTATGGCAGGGTCTCAGACTGCAGCCGGCGTCAGCATCACCTGGAAGACTTGGTACAGTACAGCTTGCGGGGCCGCACAGAGTGTTTTTCATAGGGCAGGGTTGGGGCTGAGAATTTGCGTTTCTAGCGAGTTGCAGGATGCTAATGTTGCTGCTCTGGGGACCACAGTTTGAGAACCTGTGCTGTATAGAAGATGGGTAAGCTGGGGGATTGATCCCTTAGTCCTACTTCGTCCTACATTGACCTGCAAAAAAGCCAAGAAGCAGATCCTGTGCATAGCTCACAACCACAGTTTCCACGTCTTATTGTAATTCTTTGTTAACATAGATCCCTTGCTCCCCAGACTGAGCTGCTCAAGGACAATTGAACCAGCGAATATAGGAATGAGTTTAAACCATAACCCTTGACTTGGTGGCTAAGGACTGCTGCCAGTGTGCCGTGCTACTCTCTGGGGCCAACCTTTGAGGTAAAGTTCTGTGCCTTTTCCAGAAAGACAGATTAGGGCAGTGGTTCTGATCTAGGAGATTTTGCTACCAAAATGTCATTTTAGGTTATCACAATTTAGGGTGAAGAGATGCTACTGGCATCTTGAGGAAGGAGTGCAGGGATGCTGCAAACTCTCCTACAAAGCACAGAAGAGCCGCCTGTGACGAAGAAGCATGCAGCCTGAAATGTCAGCAGCGCTGAGCTTGAGAAATCCTGCCATAGGGGAGAGTGTTCTAGTGCGGTAGGGTGGGTCTTACTGTGAGGTCTGTCTGCGTGCCTCTCATTTGTCCCTCACCTCAGTCCCTGCTCTTGGACTTTCTGACCCAGGTCACCCTACTTCCCTACACCCACTGTGTCACCAGCCCTGCCCAGGCTGGGCCATGACAGCCTCTAGTAATTAGGGAGCACTAACCCATGATTAAAAATTTGCCACAGCTAAAAGTGCTTTAAAATGCATTATTCTTTCAACAATAAATGACTTATTTGCGTGGGGTGAGGGCACTTGTTGAATGATTAACTGACCTCAGCTGACCTTTGCATTCCCCTTCCCCTAGAGAAATTTAGAGAGGGTTGCGTGAGTGTTCTTTGCCGCGGCTTCTCCACCAGCGAGTTGTTCATTTATTTATTCAGCGGAGTTTTGAGTGACTCACTCTGTGCCGGGCCCACTGAACCACCACGGAAAGACTGGGTCCTACCTGCACGGAGCTCTTGCATGGAGAAGGACAAAATAAATAAGTGGATTATTTTTTCTCTCAACAAATAGAATGTAGTAAATGGGTAAAGAAAGTTGGGAGGAGGAAGTAGAGAATCTGGATTTGCTTTTTTAGACAAGGCATTCCAGGCCTTTCTGTGGAGGCAACAATTAGCTTGAGACCTGGAAGAGAAGAGGTGTAGTGATGGGGGGAAGTGAGCAAAAGAGGATCTGTCTGTTCCCAACAAAGGGAACAGCAGTCAGGAGCGTGGCAGGCTCTCGGGAGCACAGCAGCATGGCTGGAACACTGAGCAGAGGTGCTGGACGGGAGATGGGGTGGTGAGCTGGGAGGGACCCATCATGAGTTGCCCTCGGTCAGGACCGCAGGTGTAATTCTAGTGCGGGAGGACAGCATGCTCTTGTACTTTGAAGACAGCATCCTGGCTTCTCTGTAGGAAGATCATAGGGAAACCAAGGGTGGAAGCAGGCAGTACAGTTTGCAGGCTCTTGCAGCTCTGAGAACCGACGGCGGCTTGGGCTTCGGTCTCGGGACGCTGGTGGTGGGAGGGTGAGAAAAGATGCCCAGTGGTTGGGGCCAGGCTGCATTTTGGAGGAAGCAGCTGTGGACTAGTTGGCGGGTTGGCTGCGGGGGTGAGGGGAAGGGAGGCCTCAAGGGTGGTGACCACCAGGTTTCTGGTTTGAGCAGTGCCTCTGTGAGGTTGACATTTACAGAGAGAATGGGAAGAGCAGTTTTGGTGGGGAAGTCAGGAGTCCATCTTGGACTTTAAAGTGGAGATGCCTGTTAGCCATCCAGGAGGAGAGGACAAGGAGGCACTTAGCCATAGGAGTTTGGGGGAGTAGCCTCTGTCAGAGCGTGCAGGGAACTGCTTTGGCTAACCTCTTGACACTTCCTAGTGTCTCCTTTAGCCTCTCCTCTTGGGGGCCTTGGGAAACAGAGCTGAAAAAGCAGTGGCTTCACAGATACACTTCCTCACCATCAAGTGGGTACAGCTTCCCAATAATGGAGCCTCAGTTCTGTTTTCTAGCCCCATCCCTGCCTACCTGTAAACACTGTCCGACACCTATAGAGGCCATGGCACGTCTTTGCCAGTGGTTCTCTTCATTCAGTGTTGAGGTTTTTTTTTTTTTTTTTAAAGCATGCTCCACAGTTTAATAAAACTTCCAGGAAGATGCGCCAGTGTTTCTGTGGCTTTGTGCACTCCTGGGGCATCCGTGAGCCCTCCTGGGAGTGTGGGGTTCCCTTGGTCAGGTCAGGCACATGGCTCCGTGGGGCACTGGCCTTTACAACATAAGTACTTGTATTACTTTGGTCATTTTACATGTCACTTCCTTCTCACTTTATGGAAAACAGGTGACACAGAGTGGCAGCCAAGTGTGAGCTGGGGAAGGAGGAAGCCCTGCTCAGAAGGAGGTCATTTCCATGTGGCTCTGTGTTCACTGAGCTTCGCTGTGTCCCAGGAACCGTGTGGGTCACGGAGCGTGCGAAGCGTCTGTGGGGCTGTCCTGCCCTTGAGGGAGCCCCAGTCTGTTGTGGAGATGATGGTGCTAAGGACAGTGTGTGCTCAGGGGACAGCTGTCCACACCAGTGTGGTTCAGACATAAGATTGCAACCCACTAGTGCAGCACGAAATCAATTTTGTGGATTTTGACTGGTGTTTCTTTCTTCCTCAAAATAAGTTTTAAAAATTGTGGTAAAATACACAACATATTTACCACCTTAACCATTTTAAAGTGTACACTTGAGTTGAATTCATGACATTACACTCCTGTGCAACCATCATCATGGTCCACAGGATCCTTTTCATCAGTAAAACAGAAACTCTGTACCCATCCCCCCTCCCCCTCCCCCCTCCCCTGGTAGTCACCATTCTACTTTCTGTCTCTCTCATTTTTGACTCTTTGGATACTTCATATAAGTTGAATCATATGGTATTTGTCTCTGTGTGACTGGCTTATTTCACTTAGCATAATATCCTGAAGGTTCATCTATGTTATAGCCTGTGTCAGAATTTCCTTCTTTGAGACTCAGTCATATTCCAGTGTACGTGTGTACCACACTTTGATTATCCATTCATTCATCATTGGACACTTGGGTTGCTTCCACCTTTTGGGTACTGTGAATAATGCTCCTGTCATTATGGGTATATCATGACTGGCATTTCTTTTGCAATGAAGTAGGCTCGAATAGAAAATAGCAGGGGATGGGACTTCCCTGGTGGTCCAATGGGTAAGACTCCACACTCCCAGTGCAGGGGGCCTGGGTTCTATCCCTGGTTGGGGAACTAGATCCTGCATGCATGCTGCAACTAAAGAAGTCTGAATGCCGCAACTAAAGATCCCACACGCTGCAACGAAGATACGGTGTGCTGCAGCTAAGACCTGGCGCAGCCTAAATAAATACTAAAAAAAAAAAAAGAAAAGAAAAGAAAAAGAAAATATCAGGTGTACATAGTGTGGGCAGACTCAGACTACTGATGAGGCATGGGGCACAGCTTTGCAAGCTGTATGAGATGCCATATATCCTAAATTAACCTAAACGCATTGATGTTTATTTCCCATGGACTGATACACTGCACACTCTGTGAAAGCATCACGATAACTCACTAAATTCTATCAGTTCTTTAACCTTGAGTTAGACATCCTTGTTTTTGGCCACACTGCATGGCATGCGAGATCTTAGTTCCCCGACCAGGGATCGAACCCACACCCCCTGCAGTGGAAGCGCAGAGTCTTAACCACTGGACTACCAGGGAAGTCCCCTAGGCATCCTTTTAATTAAGAAAATGTGACTTACTTGTTCACATGCATTTGACTCAGCTGCTGGAATGGTTCTTTGACCCAAGTGAGGTAGTCTCTTTCCTTTGCTCCGTGGTTTCACAAATCCTAATGAGTAGCAAGCATCAGAGGCTTGCTTGTGTAGGCAGTCACACTCCTTACTCTCAGGAGGGATATCTGGAACTTGGAAGCAAGAGCTCTGTCATCCCTCACGGGGGAAGAAGTTTAATAGTTCGGAAGAAAGCGTTTGATTGGAACAGACACTAAAGGCCAGATATTCAGAGGCGAGTCAGCGCAGGCACTCACCGGCATAGAGATATCTTGGTGACGAATTGAGTCCTGTATCTAGTGGTGGCCGTGTGTGCTGTGCTAAGTAGGTGAGGTATCACCTGCTGGCTGTGAGGTCCCTTACTTGTTAGTTCCAACCAGTACTGCTTCAATCCCTTCAGAACCTTAGGAGGTGGTCAGCATGAGTAATATTTTACCTGTGATTCCTTGTTTTATTCTCAGTGTTAACTGAATTGCGTGCCAATGTGTCAAAAAAATTTTTCTTGGAGGGGAGGGATAAACTGGGAGACTGGGATTGACATATACACACTACTATATACAAAATAGATGAGTAATAAGAACCTAGCGTAGAGCACACAGAACTGGGCTCAGTACTCTGTAATGACCTATATGGGAATAGAATCTAAAAAAGAGTGGATATATGTATGTATGTGTATAACTGATTGACTTTGCTGAACAGTAGAAACTAACACAACACTGTAAAGCAACTATACTACAATAAAAATTAATTAAAAAATTATTTTTGAGGAGGCGGTGAGGATGGTTACCCGTGCACAGTAGCTGTAGATTCTCAGTCTTGGTTGTAGCGTGGGAAAAAGTATTTGGAAGACGTGTGGTCATAAGACAAGGGACACTATGAAGAAATGAAAAGAGGGGATTAGCCGGTGGGAGGAAAGGGAGATAAGAAGGCCAGGGGTGAACCAGAAAAGGCCTGGAAGCTCAGAGGCAGGAAGGCTCTGCAGTACCCCCAGCCTGGGAGGACCCTGGTGGACCCCAGAGTAGAGGGTATGGAGGGAGCTGGGGGCACGCAGCTTGCATTGCTGCTTTGCTTAGAACAGGAAGTGGATAAAAAGAGCAGGGATGAGAAAATGGATTTTGAGCAAGTTTTAAGGAATGGGGAAAGTTACAGAGGAAAGGAGAGAAGATTCTAGCTTGAACATTGCCACCCACGTCTAATTGGATTTGGCTGTGGGCCACTCCGGGAAAGCCAGGGTGGTGACCCGTTTCAAGATCGTTCATCAGCAGTGTGGGTGTTCTGATGTCACGCTGGATGGGTTCCAGTGACATCTGTGCCAGGCACCGTGGCACGCAAGGCCCATGGAGATTCCACATAGTATGTGAGTTGTCGTTGCCTGGAGTTGTTTTACTCTGGTGGGACAGTTAGGAGGGAAGTGCTGCTGCTGGATGAGGACTTGTGGGAGAGGAGGGAAGGAGAGAGGATCATGGTGGCGAGGACGACCCTTGGGTTGGAACTGGGTTGAGGGATGGCTGATTTGGCAGTGGTCTCGATGCTGTCAGTGATAAATGGGAGTCAGAGTGCCAAGTTGACTCAGGTCTCCATGTCTGTTTAGGTGGTGACACATACTTAAGGCTCAGCTTGCCATCTGATGGAAATGAAAACCTTCATGCCTTGATGGTACCCAGATTTGGGAAGTGAAGGGGTTTGTGAGGGTCCTTAAATCAAGAGCTATGGGGAAAGACATTTGCCTAATTGAGCAACGTCATCTGTTTTCTGCTGGGGCCCACATGGGATTACTCAAGATCGCTGTCATGGTGACCTCTGCTCTTTGTCTGATGGGACTCTGTAGTGTTCAGAGCAACACTGATCCTTTCAGTTGATGGCTCAGCAGCCCAGGGAGGTGTTATTATCTCCAGGTGTTCTCCCCATTTGCTGGAGGCCAGTACTGAGAGGTCATGTGGCTAGTTCAAGGTCATGCAATCAGAAAGCAGCAAAGTATCATTACATTTTTTAAAATTGTGGTAAAATGCATATAAAATAACATTTACCATCTTGACCACTTTTAAGCACATGGTTCAGTAGTGTGAAGTACATGCACACTGTTGTGCGACCAATTTCCAGAGCTCTTTTCATCCTGCCTTAGTGTGTCGTTAAACGCTAACTCCCCACTCTCCTTCCTTCCCGCCCCTGGCAACCGCAGCGCCCCTTTGTTCCTCTCTGAATTTGACCAAGTACTTCATTGAAGTGGAATCATACAGTATCTGTCCTTTGTGACTACACCGGTTTACACTTCCAGCGGCAGTGTGCAGGGGTGCCAGTTTCTCCACATCCTTGCCAACACTTGTCGTTTCCCTCCCTCCCTCCCTCCCTCCCTTCCTGATAATAGCCATCCTAATATATGTGAGGTGGCATCTCACTGTGGTTTTCATTTGCATTTCCCTGACGATGAGTGACGTTGAGCATCTTTTCCTGTGCAAGTAGACTTTTAAAGGGGGCCTTTCAGGGTAAATCCCAGTGTTAATTCCCCGAGCGTTTTCGGTAGGGAAGAAGTGTAGGATAAATGGCAAAACATTTTTCAAACCTGTTTAGTGGTGATGCTCACAGATTTATACTTTTACTTTGGAAGGAAATTGAGACCTAGAGATATTAAGGGTCATGGAGATGCTGAACTGGAGTGGAGAAGGAGATTGGGGGGACAGTTGAGGCCCTGGGGCCTCAGTACCACTGCCGGGACTAGAAACCAGTCTTCTGACTCCTGGACTGGGGTGCTTTAGAGGTGCCAAGCTACCAGGGTTAGCAAAATCTGAAGCTCAGTCTCTCTTATTGCTTCTTTAATAATTCATAGGCATTCATTTATTCAACAAAGAATTCTTTAGCATTTCCTTTCTACCTGTACTGTGCTAGGAATAACGCAATAAAAGAAGTGTGGGGCTTCCCTGGTGGCGTAGTGGTTGGGAATCCGCCTGACAATGCAGGGCACACGGGTTTGATCCCTGGTCCAGGAAGATCCCATGTGCCATGGAGCAGCTGAGCCCATGTGCCACAACTGCTGAGCCTGCGCTCTAGAGCTCGCGAGCCAAAGCTAGAGAGAGCCCGCGCGCAGCAACGAAAACCCAACACAGCCAAAAAAAAAAAAAAAAAAAAAGAAGTGTGGTCTCTGCTTTCATGGGTTATTATTGTCTGGCCTTGGAAATTTCCTTACTCTGGCAAAGTGAGTAGAATGGTGTTAACCTTTGGGCTGTCTCTGCATGTTAATCATTATCATTTAAATAATGCATAATGGATTTGGATAATTTTTTTTTAGTCCTTTGTATAGTTACTGTTTTTTCCATTAATAATAAGTAATTTGTAGAGAGGTAATTTGAGATTATGTAAATATCATGGTTCCCGTCAAGCTTTCATCCACTAGGTTTAACTTCCATTGATAATTTTCTGACTCCACTGTTCCTTCTATATTTGTTTGCATTCTAGACTGCAACAGCTTTCCCTTCTCTCCTATTCATGAAGCAATAAAGTCATGGATTCTTTTGTTATTTAATGGGCTATAATTCACTGACATTTATTTAATACCTAAGGTATCCCAGATTTGGCTAGCAAGAGCCCTTCAAGCTGGCTTCTCTGTCTTTTGCACACATCCTTGTGATTACTTTAGAGCTTCCTTATTTTATGGTGCAAGATGTCCAGGCCCATCTTGTACTTTCTCTGCCGTTGATCCTGGCCTGTCGATAGTGATGCTGTTGCTGGGAATGCCTGGGGCTCTACTCACCTGGACCTGGTCTAGTTACAGCAGCCCGCACAGAAATTTCCTCTTTTGGGGCCCATGTTGTGCCTGGACCGGCCCTTGTGGTTCTTACGATTGCGAGACACGTCTCAGCAACAACCAAGAGGGAGTTCTGAAATGGCAAGGTTTATCACTCACATGTCCTGAAGGGTACAAGGCACACCTGGGGTCACACAGCCCCAGAGAGAGAGGGAGACGGAGGGAGGGAGGGAGGGAGGGAGGGAGAGCACGTGCACGTGGTGAGCTCATACCTGCACTTCTGCCTTGTCGGGGTCAAGGGCTGGGTGCATGTCAGGCAGGCACTTACGATGAAAAAAGCTAATTGTCAGGTGCTGACACACACTGAACCAACCTTGGAATCAGCCATTGCTTCAAGGAGCGCTGGTTCCTCTTACGAAGGATATTAAAAAGCTGAGATCTGGGTGAAGGGGACCAAAAGGCACAAACTTCAGTTATAAAAGAAATAAGTCGTGGAGACGTAATGTCCAGCATAGTGACTGTGGTTAATAATACTGTGTTATTTGAAAGCTGCTGAGAGTTGACCTTAAAAGTTTTCATTAGAAGAATAAAAAAAATTATTACTGTGTATGTTAAAAAAACAAAACACCGAGATCTGGAGGCTTGAATGCTCCTTGCTACCAGTGTGTCACTTCTTCCAGGGCCTCTCAGCGTATAGAGTTAGAGAGAGAGAGAGAGAGAGAGTGTGTGTGTGTATAAACACGCATCTAACTTTCTTCCCCCATGTCTCTATATATTTAAAATGTAGACCTATTTCTGTAGACCTCTTTTTTTAATTTTTAATTTTTTTTTTTAAAACAAAGGCCGTCGATGTGGGATTCTAATTAGACAGATGTGTAGTTTGGATATATGTCAGTCTCCTTTTAATTTTTAACAGGTGGCTAAACCCCTTGTTTAAAATTGGTCACAAACGCAGATTAGAAGAAGATGACATGTACTCAGTGCTTCCGGAAGATCGCTCCAAGCACCTTGGAGAAGAGCTGCAGGGGTAAGTGGCAGGCAGTGCGGGGAAGGGGAAGGGAGGGTGAGGGCTTCTACGTGTGGCTGGAGGTTTGGAGCGGGTTTTCCCTTCCTCTGGGTTCTTCTGCAGCCTCCCCGCCCATGGCATTGCACGCTCACCCGCCTGAGGCTGACCCCGGGCTTAGCCCACTTTGGAGGCCGGGGGACCCGTGTTTCCTGTGTTTCCTGTGCGTTTGTGGAAGGGGAGGGAGCCAGCAGCCAAGGCCCTGCACGCTGAGCTCTGTCCCCGGAGGTGGTGTCCCTGGAAGAGGCTGTCTGCCCTCTTGAGCTGCTCACGGTGCTGTGAATACAACAGAGCTTGGAAGTAACTTGTTTCCAAGACTGTGACTGTTCCCCTCAGGGCCTGTTTTTCTGGTCCTTCAAGGTCTGCACCGCTCATCTTTCAGGAGCCCTGCAAGCAGTCAACCAGCATTTATGGGACAGCCACAGAGTGCCCTGTAGGAAAGGCCTGTCTTCCACACTGCCACCTCCCCTGTTGTACCTGTGGCAGGGCTGTTCTTCACTGGGCTGTGTTTCTCATTGCAGGTACTGGGATCAAGAAGTTTTGAGAGCCGAGAAAGATACACGGGAGCCTTCTTTAACGAAAGCAATCATAAAGTGTTACTGGAAATCCTATTTAGTTTTGGGAATTTTTACGTTAATTGAGGTAAAAGCTGTTACGGACAGCGCATTGCTTTTCGGTGTGTGTGCCTCAGCAATGAGATGGATGCGACGGGTGGGGAGAGGCCAGTCGTTTAAGGTCCGAGGATAAACCTTGTCTAGGAAACATGGAGCCCAGCGGTTGTACTTAGCTTTAGAATGGACAGGTCCTTAACAGGAGTAGACCTCCAGGGGCTTACTGTTTTTCTTTTAGCTGACTAAAAACATAGTGTCGTGGAGGGATGGCACTGAAAAGGCAAGACATATTATGTTAGGGTGTTCTCGGTGCTCAGTATGACTGTTGAAAGTGATCCTTGACCAAAAGAAAATTCTGCAACCTCAAAGAAGATGTGCCGTGTGGTTTGGAGAAAGTAAGCTTGGACCTGAGCCCACAACAACATAAGACATTTTACAGGCGCTCAACAAATAATTGTTAACTTGACCAGGTCACATCTGATAAATGCTTTCCTAAGAAGGTATCTTCACCTTCCCCCTTCCAGCGGAACAGAACCTGTGGCCCTGCATCTGGATTGGAGCTGCCCAGAGCTCGGAAGAGCACACCCTTCGCTGGGCTGGCCCTTTCCAGTGGGCCGGGCACTGAGTGCCAAAGCCCCCCCACGGGAAGGAGCTCCAGCTTCACCACGAGTTCTGTGCACCACATGTTCTGGTTTCTGTCCCTGGCTGTGGGTGTGGATTGCTGGTTGAAAGCAGAGTCTTGGTAGCTGGCGTTTGCAGAGGGTGTAGGAGGGGGATGTGCAGGGGAAAACCTAAGGCAGAAAGCTGTGAGGTCAGTGACCACCATGACCCAGAAGGTTCTGGGTTAAGATCCCCTAGTGAGACAGTTCTCCCTGGGGGCACAGTGCCAGTCAGCCTACCTATTCTGGCTGCAGCCTGCTGGAGGTCTGCTGCAAATCCACTTGGGTGGCTCGTGCTCTCTGTGGTGCCTTAGGGCTGCCGTAGGGACAGGGCCGGCCTGTGAGTGTGTGTGAGCAGGAGGGATAGAAGACGCAGCTGCTATGTTGTTTTAGGTGGAGAAGGCGGCGAGTTGTCGTAAATATGTTTTTATTGGGGGTGAGATGGGTCGGCTACGTGGTTTGTAGGTGGGCGGCGTGGCTCTTTTTTTAAATTTTTGTTGGAATATAGTTTCTTTACAATGCTGTGTTATTTCTGCTGTACAGCAAAGTGAATCAGTTAATGTATACATATATCTCCTCTTTTTTAGATTTCCTTCCCGTTTAGGTAGAGTTCCCTGTGCTGTACAGTAGGTTCTCATTAGTTATCTCTTTTTTGCATAGTAGTGTGTATATGTCGGTCCCTATTTATCCTGCCTCCCCCGCCCCCTCCACCACCCCCCAGTTCCCTCCTTGGTGTCCATAAGTTTGTTCTGTACATTGTGTCTCTATTTCTGCTTTGCAAGTAAGTTCATCTGTACCATTTTTCTAGATTCCACATATACGCAATATTATATGATATTTGTTTTTCTCTTTCTGACTTACTTCACTCTGTATGACAGTCTCTTGGTCTCTCCACGTCTCTGCAAATGGCACAATTTCGTTCCTTTCTATGGCTGAGTAATATTCCATTGTATATATGTGCCACATCTTCTTTACCCATTCATCTGTCGACGGACACTTAGGTTGCTTCTATGTCCTGGCTATTGTGAATAGTGCTGCAATGAACATTGGGGTGCATGTATCTTTTGTAATTATGGTTTTCTGCGGGTATATGCCCAGGAGTGGGATTGCTGGGTCACATGGTAGCTTTATTTTTAGTTTTTTTTTTTTTTTTTTTTTTGCGGTATGCGGGCCTCTCACTGTTGTGGCCTCTCCCGTTGCGGAGCACAGGCTCCGGACGCGCAGGCTCAGTGGCCATGGCTCATGGGCCTAGCCGCTCCGTGGCATGTGGGATCTTCCCAGACCAGGGCACGAACCTGTGTCTCCTGCCTCGGCAGGCGGACTCTCAACCACTGCACCACCAGAGAAGCCCTATTTTTAGTTTTTTGAGGAACCTCCATACTGTTCTCCATAGTGACTGTACCAATGTACATGCCCACCAACAGTACAAGAGGGTTCCCTTTCTCCACACCCTCTCCAGCATTTATTGTTTATAGGTTTTTTGATGATGGCTTTTCTGACTGGTGTGAGGTGATAAATCTCACTGTAGTTTTGACTTGTATTTCTGTAATAATTAGTGATGTTGAGCATTTAAAAATGTGTTTGTGGGCCATCTGTATGTCTTTTTTGGAGGAATGTTTATTTAGGTCTTCCACCCATTTTTTCATTGTGTGGCTCTTGTTTAAAAGGCTTTGTTGTCCTGAAGGGCACTGCGGGCAGTGGGCAGCTGGGTAGGTGAAGTCTGCCCCACACAACTGGAGAAACCAGAGAATTCTGTCACCTCACAGGTGACTGGATGGTCCTGGGAGATTGAGTTCTCGTTGATCACAAAGGTGGCTTGGCCATTGTGCCAGAGGGTGGGGACATCATATGGGGCTGTGTTCCATCTTTGAGAGAACACTGACCACCTAGATAACTGCCGTGGCCTGTGCAGGGCAGGGTGGAGATGCAAACCCATGCAATTTCCTCAGGGGTTGGAGAGGGTGCAGGAGCCCCTCAGTCTGTTCCAGCCCTTCTTTGACCTGTGTACAGCTGTCCCAGTGATGGTGTTTCCGCATAGTCACAGTGAGTCTCTGTTTGAAATACAGGCGGCAAGCTGGTGCGGACTGTGTGTGTGTAAGATTTCCTGACCTCACAGAGCAAGCGCTCATGAATTCTGCTTGTCTGGAAACCTTGGGGCTTCGGGGTGTGCCTGCAGCTCATGCCAGGTGCCTGGTTTGGGGTGAGCAGAGATGAGCGGCCTCAGGGTTTAGTGTTGGATCGTATCCTGAAGCAGGTCTTTCTCTGCTGTCCCTGGTCCTCTGGTTTCTCTTTGGTACCAGATGCTGAAGAAGGTGAAGGCATGCGGGTCTCAAAACGTGGCCCGTGTGGCTGGGTTTGAACCGAGCTGCAGGTTTTTCATGCTGGTCCTGCACTGTTGGTTCCTTGGGTGGGGTCACTAAACTTTAGATGGATCCCATCCTAATATGAGCTCCAGGTCTTTGCTATGGCAGCTTATGGGAGAAGCAGACACAGAGGGAGAGGCCACAGGAACTGGGGTTCTTCCTGAGAGGGAATCGGCCGCACTGGGGTGCTGGGTGCTTTGATTCCAAAGTTGTCCAGCCCCGGTAATACTTCCTGCGAGGGGTCCAGGAAAACCAGGCCTGGGGGCTGCATAAGGTGCAACCGGTAGAGCAGTGGCCCCTCTTTCAGGAGGTTGGTTGTTGAGCCGTCATGGCAGAAAAGGGGGGACGTAGAGGGCCTGGCACACGTGCGGGCTCATCTCAGCAGTAGTACGAGGGGTACTCGTGGCGGTGACAGGGGCTCCTACTCGGTGGCACTCGTGCTGGTGGCTGCAGTACTCTTACTGTGGTAATAAAAACACCGAGTTCTTGAAAGATACTGTGCGTCAGAACTGCTGTAAGCGCTTTATATGTGACATTAGTAGTATTTCTTTGGCTGAGTCAACAAAGTCATAGGTATTATGTTACCCCCATTTTAGAGAAGGAGATACTGAGCGCTCAGCAGTTACACAGTGTGCCTGTGGTCACACGAAGCATAAAGGACGGACTGAGGTTCCATCTCGGACGCTCTGACTTACGAGAATGTCCGTCTCAATGACGGAGCTTGTCCAGGGTCAGGAGGGCTTGTCTTGAGAGCTTTGTTTTCGTGGTCTCAGGCTCATGCATCCTGAACTTGGTTTAAGGATAATAAATAGGATGCTAAGGACTTCCTGGAGCAGGAAGCCAGACGGGAACGTAAATGAGGGCAGAGTCAAGGTGACCACGTCTCCCGGGTGAAGAAGTTACTAGGGCTTTGACACTGGCCGCAGTGTCATGCTGTATTTACATGGACCAGGAGAGGCCCTTTAGGAAACCACCTTCCACTCGTTACCGGCTGTAAGTGGATGAGGTTGTGACTGTTCCGGTGACTCAAGTTGTAAACATCCATCCACACTCTTACGAAACCATTCCAGATGGGCTCCCTGAGATGGACCAGGGGGAAGGTAGTAGGTCTTGGATGGTGGCTACGGTGGGACATTGATAACCTGGGCACAGGTGGAATCTTCCGTGGTTTTTTTTTTTTTTTTTTTTTTTTTTTTTTGCGGTACGCGGGCCTCTCACTGTTGTGGCCTCTCCTGCTGCGGAGTGCAGGCTCCGGACGCGCAGGCTTAGGGGCCATGGCTCATGGGCCCAGCCGCTCTGCGGCATGTGGGATCTTCCCGGACCGGGGCACGAACCCGCGTCCCCTGCATCGACAGGCAGACTCTCAACCACTGCGCCACCAGGGAAGCCCTTCCGTGTTGTTTTTTAGTAAGAGTGCCCAGTTGCTTGCTGAGAGCTCGCTGAGAACTTGCATCCCTGGGAATATGAGGTTGCATTTGCTCAGCTAGAATGAGAATCCCAGGTCAGTTACTGGGGTCTGGAGCAGTTCTCCTGTTCTGTTGTCTGAATACACTTTCCCACACACAGGTGTGCCCCGGGCCTGAGGTCTTAGGGTGATAGCTGGGCAGGACCAGCTGGACTGGTTAGGATAAGAAGTGGTAGAACTCATGGTGGTTTACAGTAGGAAACTAGACAGTGGTCTCTGTTCCCTAGGTGAGTGTTGTGACTGGCGTACGGTGCTCATTCTAAATTTGTGTCCTTAGGATGATACCTTGCAGAACTCTTAGTTCTGATGCAGTGGAGTTCAGGGAGTTGAGGGCCATTAAAGCTCAAGGAGAAGTAAACATCGAATATTATTGGCAGTCAAAAGAAGCCTGAAATCCAACACACATACTCCTGTTTTCCTAGACTTGCCTTTTGACATACTGCTGTTTTGGAGAAGTTAAAAATCATTCCTTATGACAAACCTAATAAGGATCTGTTACATTTTAAAACTCATTTTCAGGTGCTGTTTTGGGTTCTCAGTGATTAAAACTACTGAGTTAGATGCAATAAATGTTACTTAAATAATTGATATTATGAAGCAACTTCCCATTTTGTGATCATCTATGCTGCTTGCTGGTCTTTGTATTTTATTTTATTTAAAAAATATTTATTTATGTATGTATTTGGTTGTGGCAGGTGGGCTCCTTAGTTGTGGCATGCGAACTCTTCCCCCCACAGCCCAACAAATTTATTTATTTATTTATTTATTTATGGTTGCATTGGGTCTTCATTGCTGCATGCAGGCTTTCTCTAGTTGTGGAGAGCGGGGGCCTCTCAGTGTCATGGCTTTTCTTGCGGAGCACAGCCTTTAGGTGCTTGGGCTTCAGTAGTTGTGGCACATGGACTCAGTAGTTGTGGCTCGCGGGCTGTAGAGCGCAGGCTCAGTAGTTGTGGTGCACGGGCTGAGTTGCTCCGCGGCCTGTGGGGATCTTCCCAGGCCAGGGCTTGAACCCGAGTCCCCTGCACTGGCAGGTGGATTCTTAACCACTGGCATGCAAACTCTTTTTTGGGGCATGCATGTGGGATCTAGTTCCGTGGCCAGAGATCGAACCTGGGCCCCCTGCATGGGGAACGCAGAGTCTTAACCACTGCGCCACCAGGGAAGTCCCTGGTTTTCGTATTTTAGATAGTGGAAGATGTATACTCAGTACTCCGTCCAGGATTCTCTAAAACGCAGATGTTTCCTTTGTGACCTCCAGCCCTCTTTTAATTCCTCTGGTGCACAGAATGCCTCGTGGATCATCCGTGATTCCCGTGGAGTGTGCTGTGACCACCCACAGTGCAGGTGGGGCCTCCCCGGCCCTACTGACAGCACCAGTGGGAAGAGGCAGGTGATTCCAGTCCAGGGCGAGGCTTTCGGGATTAGGATTTTGAAGTATGAAAACCTCTGTCCTCTGATAATTGAGGAGTGATCGTAATGCTTGGAGAAACAAGTACCAGACTGATGTTGAACATGGGTCGCTTGCAGGCCACCCCTAACTAGAACAGAACAACCAGTGAGTTCCCAGCACGCCTGGCTCCTGTGTGTACCTTCACAGGGACTGCAGGTGGGGAGGACAGGTCTCTGCCTGCCCAGTGCCCTCAGGTTGGAGAGGAGGAGCCTGAAGCCTCTGCCTGGGCCAGAGACACAGAAGCTGCCTCCCCAGGTCATCAGGGGCCTTCTCCCTGAGAGATGAGGTCTCTGCCTGCTTGCTGGTGTATAAGTGGGGTGACCTCAAAGAGCAAGTGTGGGTTCGCCCAGTCCCTTCCCCTGAGAGGGGAGGAGTGGCCTGGGGGGTTATGTATGCTTCCCGGGACCCTTAGAAATGTCCCCCACCTTACCCTTAGAAAGGCCTCCTTTGGCCTTTTTCTGAGACCACTTTTGCTGATTGTCTCTGGTCCAGGTGGAGCCTGTAGGAAGGCACATGTTTGTTTAAACTTACTTTGGAACTCATCTGATGGATTGGAAGCAAGCAGAATCCTCTGGTTCCCTGAGAGCTGTACTGGCCTTTGCATTTATTTCCCAACACTTTCTTCCACGTGTCTCTCACTTCCACTCAACCCAGAAGACTTGAGGAGTGGCTACTGGTGGTAAAGATACTGTGGGCCCTGAGCAACCACTGAGGGCCACACAGCAAGGGAGAGGTAGAGGGAGCATTGAGCAAAGGATATGGGGGACCTGCAGAGCAGACCCGCTGTGTGCACCCTGCTGCTTCTTGAGTGTATACATTAGCCATTAGATATCAGTAATACCCATAGTGATGACCTTGAGTCATAAATGAGGGTGATGCTTTTCAATCCATTTTCTTTCCTTTTTTTTAAACATATGTAAGTTTTTATTATAACAATTAAAAGTTTTTAAAAAATTGGAGCATGATTGACTTACAATATTATATTAGTTTCAGGTATACAACGTAGTGATTAAATATTTCTATACATTACAGAATGATCACCCCCATAAGTCTAGTTACCCTCTGTCACCATAGAAAGTTTTCCAATATTATTGACTATATTTCCTGTGCTCTACATTACGTTCTCTTGCCTTATTTATATTATAACTGTAAGACTGTACCTTTTAATCTCCTTCACGTATTTCACTCATCCCCCCACCCTTCTCAACCTGTCGTTTTTTAAGAAGTCAGGCAAGTAGGTGACTCATTTTGACAAGACTGCATTTATCATGGTTCAAATTTTAAAAATCTGCTTAGAACCGAAACTTTTTATTACTTTCCAGAAAAGTTGGCTTTTGTGAATGACTCCTCAAGAGTGCTTGTTCTGCTATGATCGCCTGTAAGAAGCAATGAGTTTTCCAAGCCCTTTGTGAAACCAGCCTCTGCCATTCAGAATAGAAGAGGTCTCTTCCCAGAACTTCTGGATAATAAAGTGATCATAGCTTACACTTGTTTTTACGCTGGTTTCAGAGCACTTTGAGCTGTTTGTTGTATTGCATTTAGCTGTCCCAGGATTCCTCTGAGGTCGACAAGGCAAGTATTTCCACAGACAAGGCCCTGGAGGTGCAGGAGGGCACATGATGGGCTTAGGGGGTCATGTGACTGGCAGGTGGCAGCCCTGGGTTCTGAAGCGCAGCATTCTGATTCCTAGGCCAGTGTTCTTTGCATTCTGTCCTGAGGCTTCCTCTCCTGCCACAGCTTCCAGTGCAGGCTCGCGGAGCCAAGACTTTATGAGAACAACTTTTTTTTCTGATAACAGCTCTGTGCTCCTCTTTCAGCAGCTTCCTGCAGTGTGGTTTTTTGGTTTTTTTGGTTTTTTTCCCCCCGGCTGAAGATTTTAAAGAACGTTTCAAAAATACAAAAACAGAATAGTGTTGAAAGGTAGCAGAATGCACCACCCTAGAATATGACTTTCTGGAGTAAAGATTATTTTGAGCTGACTTTTTTTTGAGAAATAGACACAGGGACATTTACATTGATAACTCCATTTGTAAGGGCTTCTCCTTCTCTGTACCTGGAAGAGAAGGTTGGCTCTAAATCACAAAAGAGTCTTGTCAATGAAGATTGGGTTTGCATAAGGAATCCAACTCTACCTTTCTTAACTTGTTTACTCTGCTTTTCCTAGTAACCTCTCATAAGGCTCCCCCCTCCCCCCGTTTAGCTGGAACCTCAGGACTTGTGTTCATATACGTTTTTCTTGGACGTACGATATGTCTCATGGAATTCTGATTAAAACCCTTTGTGGTACTTGTAAGTCATTCAGAGCAGGTCTGTAGGCCCTCCAGACTCAGATGCCATGATGATGCAGGAGAGGAAAATAGCAGATGTTTACATGAGGTTAGTTTCTGCATCCAGAATCTTCCAGGGAGAGGGAATTTAAGGTTCCATCCCTAATCTGTTGAACCTAAACCAGTTCCTGGAGGCTGGGCCTCAGGCCTGTGAGTGCTCTTAACTCCTCGAGGTGATGCAGTCACGATGAAGATCACTGTGGAAAAGAGGAGTGAAGACGGATGTAGAATCCTGACGGTTATTATTTCTCCATACCCACTGCTTTTCCTCCTTAGCCTCTGTATCTTTCTCAACTCTAACTTTGTCACTTCTTCCCCAGTTTCTAAAAATTAACTGCCTATTCATTTTCCCACAAGCTCACTCATTTGTTTCTTTGTGTGTTAGATGGTTTCTATTTCCTGTATTATTTTTTTCCCCTCATGACTCAGAGGTGACGGAGTTGGGCAAGAAATATTTAAAGTACATGGGGGAGGGACTTCTCTGCTGGTCCAGTGGTTAAGGCTCCGTGCCCCCAGTGCGGGGGGCCCGGGTTCGATCCCTGGTCAGGGAACTAGATCCCTCATGCCACAGCTAAGACCCAGTGCAGCCAAATAAAATAAATAAATAAATAAGTAAGCAAGTAAGTAAAGAAAGAAAGAAAGAAGAAGGAAGGAAGGAAGAAAGAGAAAGAAAGAACATGGGGAAACATGGAGGAGAAACTGTACCTACTGGGGAAGTTCTACCATCAACTGTGTAAGAAATACCCCTAAGAAGTAAGAGGTGGGGTTAAATGTGAGGTGCTTTCAGGAGGCTGAATATGAAGGACTCCCCCCAGAAATATTTCCTTGAGAGACTCTTGTGAAACGTCGAACAGTGGGGCTTTGTCGTGTTATATTGGGTTGTTTTAAAAATCCTTTATGGTTTTGCAGTTGTGAAGAATTCTTGTGAAGGAATAAGAAGTACATTCTCAGTTGGTTTGTGGAAAGAATATTCACTGGGTCATAAGTTGGTGCCAAAGATGAAGGGTTTATTGGAGCAATTTTTGACCTTGTTCCTGTTTATCCAGAAAGTTTTCATTTGGTTAGTTTCAGGTTTGATAATGAATATTTTTTCGGTTGTTTTATTTCTCACTAGTTGAGGGTTAGGCTCAGGAACAGACGGCAGTTTAGAAGCTTTGGGCCATGGACTGGCATTACTCTTTTTATTTTTTTAAAGATTATTTATTTATTTATTTAATTCATTTAATTTTTTTGCTGCATCGGGTCTTAGTTGCGGCACATGGGATCTTCGTTGTGGTGTGTGGGCTTCTCTCTAGTTGTGGCGTACGGGTTTCCTCTAGTTGTGGAGCACAGGCTCCAGGGTGCCTGGGCTTTGTAGTCGTGGCGTGCGGGTTCCAGAGCACACGGCCTCTAGTTGAGGTGCACGAGCTCAGTAGTTGTGGCACGTGGGCTTAGTTGCCCCACGGCATGTGGGATCTTTGTTCCCTGACCAGGGATTGAACCTGTGTCCCCTGCATTGTAAGGTGGATTCTTTACCACTGGACCACCAGGGAAGCCCCTGGCATTACTCCTTAATGAGACTGTTTGCTCAACTGAGTTGTTAAAGTCGGTCTCAGTGAAAAAATCATGATGCTTAGGCAGTAGTGACCTGCCTTTATTTTGTACTCTTTTTTGCTGAATTTGTTGCATCTGTCGGTATTCTCTTTGGTGGGTTTCCGACGTTAGGCTCAAACGGAGAATTGAGTAACAGGGAACAGTGATTCCCAAAGATAATTATAAGTTTTTGGAAAGTTTGGGACGGCAAGTGTTACCACTGGGCTTCTGGTGGGGAGCCCCAGGTTTGTAGGTTGCAGCACTGGGCTGCCCTTGGCCGTACGCGGGCTGGGACTGCCCGTGTGCACAGTTTGACCTTCTTGCTTCTCTGTGTAAGCCTCCAGATTTCCACCTCAGTAAATTCTAAACTGTGTTTTTCCATCTACTGTATGAGGGGCTCTTCCATGAGCTCTTAATGCCTCTAGGAGTGAATGAAGGGGCGTGCTGAAAATGTAACGGTGAGCCCTTGTGTCCTTGAGAACTGATTATCTTGTTCTGATCTGCTGACCTTACTCATCATGATTGTTCAACTAAACAGTGTTACCTTACTTGTCTGTAGTAGATGACACGTTCCGTGACCTCATGGAAGGCGAGGCAGTTGGTGCAGCCTGTGAACACGTGTGTAGAGCAAGACCGGAGGGTCGGGGTTTGACGTCACACCGATTTGAGGGACGGGCACAGCTTTCTGTGAATATCCTGATTGGGTACTAGTTGGTTGAGCACAAAATGCATGCTAGTTTTGTTTCGCGTCTGGAGTTTTGGATTCTCCATCCCTTCCCCTTGTGTGTGGGTTCTTCAGCTTCAGACAGAAGAGAACTATCAAATTCAACCTGTCATTTGTTTACCGTGTACGTGTCAGTAAGGAGGGATGGCCTAACAGGAAAGGCCGAGTTCCAGAAAGATTTCCAAACTTCTGGCACTTTGTCTTTTGAGAAGTCTGTGGAGGAAAGGATGTGGAGGGCGGAGGTGTTTACTTTTGGTGACTTGGATTTGTGTTGAGTGTTTGGTTTTCCCTGACAGGGGAGAAGGGTAACTTTGGAGGGGTGAGGAGAGGGAGGAAGCAGGTTATGGGGTGGAGCGGCCATTTGGCAGGGTGGGCACGTGTTGCTGTTGTGCCTTTAGTTTTGGGAAAGAAAATGGCTTTCACTAAGTCTTTCTCAGGAGGTAAGCATCAATGCCTCCGAACTCATTGGTTTAGGATTTTAATTTTTGCCTTGGGGAACAGATGACTGGTAACATTTCTTCCAGACCAGCAGCTGCAGTGTATGGCAGATGGAGAACCACGGATGACATCATTTTTTAGCTTGGCTTCTGTCCTGTTTAATTTTTGACTCCACGGAACATCCCAGCTTCTAGTGGGTAGAGACATATTCACACAGCGCCCCCTGGGGCTGAGAGCCTGCGAACCTCCCAAGCTTTGTTCCTTTGTGATGCTCCCGCAGAAGCTGGGCTCCATTCTCTTGATCTTTGGACATGTGGAGTCTGGGTTGGGAAAGAGTGGATGTGTTTATGCCACTGTCTCATTTCATAAAGGCTCTTAAAACAGAAGATGATTGCAAGAGCATGTCTCCTCTACATGAACCATCTTGACTTTCTGCTGGGCTGGGACGTCGAGAGTACAGGGGGCCGGGGCAGGCTGCCAGCAGGGCTTGTTCATAGGGAAGCAGATTTCTTACCCTTCTTCAGCTTATCTTCGGCTAAGACTTACTTGGTAGTTTGCCAAATGCTTTCTAAAGCACCGGTTGTAATATTTATTGAGCATCCACAGTGTACGAAGCGCAATGTACTAAGGCTTTATTGTCTTTGTAAAATTTTTGCTTAAGGTTAAAACTGTTGTCTGCTTGTGTTATAGAAGATAGTGGATTTTCCTCTTAGGTTAACCATGAATGTTGCATTTTGTCAAAATGCCTTTTTAACAAGTAATAATAAAAGTAAAGCTTGTGTTACGAAAAACTGGTTTGGCTTGTATTTCTAATTACGGCTTTTTTTCTTTCCTTTTAGGAAAGCACCAGAGTAGTTCAGCCCATAATTTTGGGGAAAATTATTGGTTATTTTGAAAACTACAATCCCACTGATTCTGCTGCTTTGTACGAAGCCTACGGCTATGCCGGAGTGCTGAGTGCCTGCACGCTCGTTTTGGCCATTCTGCACCACTTATACTTCTATCATGTGCAGTGTGCGGGGATGAGGTTAAGAGTAGCCATGTGCCATATGATTTACCGCAAGGTAAGTGTCATGCGGAACCAAAGTGTGTACCTTTCCTGAAGTATTTGGGAAAGTGTTCTGTAAAGTAAAAATTTTATAACTAGTAAGAACTGTGAAACACTACATCGTACACGTGTAACTTATATAATATTGCACATCAAGTATACTTCAGCAAAAAAGTAAGAAAAACACATTGTACCCAGGGAAAAAAATTTTTTTTTGATGACTGTACTCATTTACACCATACTACAGAGGCTTGCTATTTGCATCAAGCCAATTTTGTTGTTTAAGCAAACCTTACAAAAATATAATGAAGAGATTTCTGTTGAGATCAGGTCAGGGCTGCTTTTGATAACTTTCATTCACACTCCACTGCATCATATGCAGTAAATTTGTAATGAAGTCTATAAGCATCAGAGTTATCTAGTTGATTTTTACTGTTTTCATGCCTAAATCTCATAGTGGTATTTATGGAGACTCAGTTGTTGTTCATGAAAACCTTTATTAACACAGAGTTGTATTTAATAGTAAGCTTCAGTGATTGGATCTATAAAATTAAATCTAGGAGAAAAGAATGTATTTGAGAAAGGAAATGTTTGTATTTTTAAGTGACCCGTCTAATCATATTCATTATAATTATGTTAACTAAAGAAAAATGTAAATGGAGTCCATGCTACATATAGACTCACTCATTGTGTTGTAGAGTTGTGATTGTTCATGACATTATTAAAGAAAATAGGTGTTTGGGATAAAACTTGAAAATTTTCATTGTTTTTAGTAATTTTGGGGAGAATTTGTTACCGTTCATTCAAAGTCTTTTTCTTACTACATTTCCCTTTTTTCTTTAGTATGTATTATAGCAGTTTTAATAAGACCTGGTTTGATGTTTTCAGTGCTTTTGTATTGAGAAATGCCCATAGAATTATTCCATAGATTACCCTGGTCTTAACTAGTATAAAAAGAGTAAGGATTTCAGGTGTTTTTACAAAGGAATTGCCACCGATACACCAGTGTCAAGAGCTGAAGGTTCTTCATAAACTTTATCCTGGATATCTCTTTTACCTATTTACTTTTTTAAGAATTTTCATTTGACTGTATTGTGTACTTGAAATTTACTGACATAGCAGATACACACACAAAGGACAAGTACATAATGGACATGTTAAGTGGTTTTACTACAGTAATTATTTCCCACTGTATATTTATGTCAAAGCAACATGTTATACACCTTAAATGTATACAATTTTTATTAAAAAACAATTAAAATCGTCCTTGAAAGCCAAAACCAAACAATTTAAAATTTTCACTTCTTTTACCTAGTTGCTACTTATTTCGACCTTCTGTTTCTTGGGAGTACTTTTCTTGGCAAAATGGAAGATGTGTCATCATCTTTTCTTGAGCAGAGTCTTGTGAATCTCGGGGGTCTCTGGACCCAGGGACCTGGCATCTCACTGTCTGTGTTTGGCTACAGCATCTGAGCCGGTTTCCTCCTGGGTGACATGGAAATGGCAGTGGTGCCCGTACACTCTAGTCAGGGGGTCTTCCTTGTCGTTCATCATCATCTTTGTTATTCCGTGGCACCGTCTACTATTTAGGAGATGGATACTCAGATTCCCACAAATTAGCTAGATGCTTGTCTTTCCAGATCATGCTTAGCTCCCATAAATAAATAGGAAATTTCACCAGAAGTGCACTGTGAAAACTTTTCATTAGGTCTGATGGTTCAGTCAAGCAGACCGCTCTTTGCTGCACAGGTGAGCCATTGTCCGTCCACCTGTTTTTCTTCCTCTTCCCACTAACACTTGGAAACGTTGTGCCATTGGGAAATCTGATATAATCTGGCACATTTGCTTAGATGAATGTAAACATGTCCCAAAGCCATTAATTTGCTGGCTCGATTAGGGTAAGAGAATTGTTCTTTACGAAGTCAGCTATTGTTGGGATTATACCATAGACGTGACCTGAAATTCCAGAAACGTGGGAAAGACCAGTTTCCTCATGCACAGCCTTACATCTAGGATCCTTTTCAGGAGTAGAAATATGACACTTCTTAGCAGGTTACAGGTGGGCTAGTTCCTTAGGGGAAAAGCTGGTGCTGCAGAGCAGCTCTGAAAAGCCCCTCTGATCTTTGGGGTTTATGCTTACGCCTCCCCCCCGCCAACCCGACCCCCTCCCCACCACTAATCCCTGGTCCTGGGGAGAAATCAGTTTGGGTGTTAGAAATGGAATGGTCGCTAAGTCACAGTTGTAACTTTGAATGATCTTGTGGGATGTATCATATATAAGAATGACTTGTCTTTTATCTACCTTTCAACTGCTTTGGTAAAATTACTTTTGATCACTGCTTTTTAAAAAAATTGTCATAAAATATACACAACATCAAATTGTCCATTTTAACTCTTTTTAAGTGCACTGTTTAGTGACATTAGGCACATTCACATTGTTGTGCAGCCATCATCGCTATTCGTCTCCAGGACTTTTTCATCTTCCCAAACCGAACCTCTGCACCCATTAAACACTAACTCCCCACCCCCTCTCCCCTCAGCCGTCACCATTCTACTTCTCTCTATGAATTTGACTGCTCTAGGTGCCTCACAGAAGTGGAATTATACAGTGTTTGTCATTTTGTGTCTGGCTTATGTCATGTAGCACAGTGTCTTCAAGGTTCATCCATGTTGTAGCAGGTGCCAGCATTTAATTCCTTTTTAAGGCTGAATAATACTCCATTATAGGTTTTGTGTATCCCTTCATCTGTCAATGGACACTTGGGTTGTTTCTACCTTTTGGCTATTGTGAATAATGCTGCTGTGAGCATGGGTGTTCAAATATTTATTCAAGTCTGTGCTTTCAGTTCTTTTGAGTACATCCCCAGGAAGTTGAATTGCTGTATTATATGCTAATTTTATGTTTAGTATTTTGAGGAACTTCCATACTCTGTTCCACTGCGGCTACATCATTTTACATTCACGCCTGATCATTGATTTTTCTGTTTAACCTGAGGACTAAATGAGAAGTTTTTATGACCTGCGACATTTTGTTTGGATCAGTGGCTCCAGTTGTTGGTTTGTTGACACAGCTCATGATGGCCTCTTCAGGTTCCTGAAATCTCTAGGGCATTTTTTCGAACTTCTGACCAAATAAAGGGATTGTGGAACACGGGCTCTGTTTTGTGTAAAGTCAGCAGACTGGCATTACAAACACAGGTTCCCCAAAGGAATAGTGCTTGAAACATTATATTCGCTCATTTTAGAAAATCACCCCCAGTCCCTGGTGATATTCCCAGCATGAGTTGCTGTCATTTTTACAGGGAGACCAGTGTCTCAATTCCTATCTTTCTTTGTTCTTGGTTGGGACAGAGAAGGAGGAGAGCTCATCCGGCTTCAAATCTCAAAGGGTAATAACTTCCCCAGCTCAGAGCATGGGAGGTGGGCCCGGGCTGGGGGAAGATGGTAACTTCAAGCAAGCTGAGAGCCTGGATTGAAGACAGCTGTTGATCCCCAACCCCAGTCAGTAGTGAGAATGTATCTCCCGATTTCCAATCCTGACCTTGTCTTCGTGCCTGAATGTTACAGGTGTTCTGACCTGGGGCAGACAGCATGATCATCTCTCTAAGCAGGTTGATCTTGTCATGTGGCACAGAGGTTTTCTGTATTATAAAATGCACAGGGCACAGACATTTTTCCTTAAGAGGCACCTTCATAGCCCGGTGGACTGTAGGTTTCCTGACTTGGTGTGCAGTCTGTAGAGCTGTGGCCGTTCCCCGTGGTGGGTCCTGATGATGGGTTGGTTTGCTCTGAGCGCCAGGTGAAGCCAGAGCAGATAGTCGTTGAATTCACTGAGTGTCCTCTTCTGCTTGTGTACCCAGTGCAGACTGACTTGCAGAATCTAATTAGTTTGAGCAGATTTCTTATTGTGGCTGAAATCATCACTCTCTTTAGTGTTACCCAAAGGATCGTTTGTTTGCAGGAGAGATTTGTCATTCTTTGTTTCAGCTTCTAAGATGAGTTGACTCCCTGCAAACACCCTAATTTCCCTTTATCCTTTATTGTAGATCTGTCGTAGAAGAATTTATGTACAGTTAATCCTGGATATTTGTAGATTTTGTGTTTGGAATTCGCCTACTTGCTAAAATTTATTTGTAATTCTAAAAATCAATACTTGGGGCTCTTTCATGGTCCTCTGTGGGTGTGCACATAGTCTCTTAAGTTTTTTTGTCATCTGACATGC
Source organism: Mesoplodon mirus (assembly GCF_964341445.2). NCBI lineage: Eukaryota > Metazoa > Chordata > Mammalia > Artiodactyla > Ziphiidae > Mesoplodon > Mesoplodon mirus. Next base: position 64,092,400 of record NC_138993.1, on the reverse strand, counting down.
ATATTCCCAGCTGGGGTGAAAACAATATGTTCCTGTTTTCATACTATGGAACAGATGCCCTCTTTGTGGTCTACTTAGTGCCTCGCTTGCCACATTTTTGTATTTTTTGGGGGGTGATTTTGCAGTTTAAAATGGCCCCTAAAGAGGGCTGAAGTGCTGTCTTGGTGTTCCTAAGCTGAGGAAGACTGTCATGTGTCTTACGGAGAAAATATGTGTGTGGGTGAGTAAGCTTGGTTCAGGTATGTGTTATAGTGCTGCTGGCTGTGAGGCCAATGTTAATGAATTTACAACAGCGATTAAATAAGGTTAAGTAGAAACATATGTAAGACAAGGTTATGTAAGTATTGAGGAGATGGTGAAGATGTTGTTACCAAAGGCTGCCAGAACCCTCGCCCTGTGTTTCCCTCAGGAGCAATGAACATTCACTAGTTCACATTCATAGTGACTGTGGAACATGACCATTGTCAGTAATGAGAGTCGGCTACTGGCCCAAGGAGGTTGTTTCTATAGATCAGCATCCTGCCTAGAGAAATATTCTTACTTACCTCCGATCTGTTTTCAGTCATCTAAGTGATGTAGTTCTATTTTCAGTTTGGGGGGACATACATGCTCGTTGTATCCGCACTATTTCTATTTCAGGTAACCATCATCTTTCTGAGTGAAGGACCCTTTCTCTTTCCTTTAATCCTGTTTCTTAAGACTCCCTCCTCCTCTCAACCATTTTATTTCTATTTCAGACACTTCAGCTCAGTCATATATATATAAATTTATTTTTATTTTTGGCTGCGTTGGGGCTTCATTGCTGAGCGCGGGCTTTCTCTACTTGCGGCGAGGGGGTTGCTCACTGCAGTGGCTTCTCTTGTTGCGGAGCACGGGCTGTAGGCGCACGCAGACTTCAGTAGTTGCAGCCTATGGGCTCAGTAGTTGTGGCTCGCGGGCTCTAGAGCACAGGCTCAGTAGTTGTGGCACATGGGCTTAGTTGCTCCGCGGCATGTGGGATCTTCCCGGACCAGGGCTCGAACCCGTGTCCCCTGCATTGACAGGTGGATTCTTAACCACTGAGCCACCAGGGAAGTCCCAGCTCAGTTACATTTTAAGAACAGTGGTCAGGACAGCAGGCATCCTTTCTCACAGAGCCTAAGCAGGAAGCAGAAGGAGACCTTCCAGGATGCAGGGAATGACCAAGTTGGCAGACTCCTCCGAGCGATGCCTGCTGTCCTGTGCGTAAATGGAGCCTGACTTTAAAAAAATCTACGCACTGAGTGTGCTAAGTGCGAGCAGGGAAGCAAGGGCTCACCCCCTGCAGCACCTCCCTCTTCATCCCACCCAGTTTCATCTCCCCCTGAATTTGCTCCTTGGAGTGCGGAAAGCAGAGAGTAGAAAGCTTTGTCACTGTCTCAGCCATGTGATGTTGTGTTCATAGTTCTCAGAACTTTTGTTTTTTATTTAAAGCTAATTCTGCTTCGGTACAGACGGTATATTGCTTTAAATTTAGACCGGACAATATGAAATGACAGATGTTCAACTGATTCGGGCTTATAAAACAGCAATTTCATATGATTCAATCTAGTATCTTGCTTACTAGTCTGTGGTTGTATTATATTTTCTTTCTGAAAATATTGAGGGACCAGCATCTTGGGTATTGTTAAAGTGAAACAGTGTGGTATTTATGGAAATAGAGTGACTCCCTTGAAGCACGTGATACTTTGTTTGGACTTTCTCTTCTAATGGTATCTTCTAACTTTCTGACAAAATTAGAATGAACTAGTAATGCTTCTTACACTGTTCCACAGTTTTAAAATATTTTAAACACACTTTTTTCCTTATTTCTCTTTTATTTCTGATATAAACTGGAATTGGATCTGTGCATTTTGTGAAGAGTTAATCTCATCAGGGGGCAATTGGCAGTTCTAATTTGCTAGGGGAGAGCTAAGAGGAGCCATTGGGTGAAGGTTTAATTTTCTGTGGGTGCTCCTAACAAAGCAGGTTAAGGAAGGAGAGGAGAGGCTGTTTGGTTTAGCTTTGTTCAAAGGGGATATTTCTGCCGCTGGAGGGTAACGGGTGTCAACTGTACTCTACCACCTGATAACTAACTGTCTGCCGTGTGGGGTGCAGTGCAAGCTGGAAGGGAATGCTTAGCTCAGTGATTCCCAAACTGCTGCACGATGGATTCATGAAAATTTAAAAACAACACTGATACCCAGGCCCTCTCCGCAGGCATTCCATTTTAATTGGTATGGGGGGAGATTTTATTTTATTTTATTTTTCGCATGCAGCATGTGGGATCTTAGTTCCCTGATCAGGGATCGAACCCGTGCCCCCTCAGTGGAAGCGCAGAGTATTAACCACTGGACCGCCAGGGAAGTCCTTTTTTTTTTTCTCTCTCTCTTTTATTTTTTTTTTTTTGTATGGGGGAATTTAAAAAGATGCTAGGTAATAGCCATAGGCCTCAAATGCATGTTCAGCTTAATTTTTTTTCTTATGTCTTATAACCAAGATCTTCCAGTACATAGGGTTATCATGTGGGCTGCAAGTTTAACCTTTCTCAGTGGAGATACCCTTTCGAAACTGCAGCTGTAGACCTGAAGGGTGGTGGCTGCTCTATAGTCCTCCTGTGTCTCAGATTCTGCGCTGGGAATCTTGTGTGCACCGAGCGATCAGGTGTTGAGCCAGGTGCACAGGTACTTTGTAGAAGACATTGTGGCAGGTCGGATAGGGTAGAAGACTGTGAGTGTGGACTCTGAGAACAGCCAGACCTGAGATCCAGTCCTCACTTTGCTGTTTGCTACACTGTGAGTGAACTCACTTCTCAGGGCCTCAGTTTCCTGAGTTTAAACATTGGAGTAGAGAATATCTGCTTCATGGGGTTTTTTGAGCATTGGATAAAATAACTCCTGCAAAGCACTTTTTACAGAAGTCATTTATTAAATTTAGGAGGGTGGGCATCATAAGCATAACAAGACTCTGTAGTTTGACTGCTTTTGTATGAAGCCCAGCTTTCCTCTTTGTAGATGTCTGCCTTAGGCAAACTGCTCTAAGCCTTAATTTCCTCGTTTGTAACAGTACCCAACTCTTAAGGTTGTAGAGAGGATTAAATGAGTCCATCTGTGTAAAGCATTTAACATAGTGCCTGGCATCTAGCTAATGTTCAAACGTTCCTATCATCTTTATTGTTGGCACTCAGTCACAGAAGGGTCAAATACATAATATAATCAGATGAAATAGCAGTACGGGTGCTAAGTGGTACACAAGTGTACAGACTTAATGGTTTAGGAAAGGATTCCTCCAATTGGTGGAGGGGGTGTCTGTGTGTTTGTGTATGTGTGTCTATGTGTATTTACATGTGGTGGGGGGCGTTCCATGCATTGAGCAGTGTTGAGATGGAAAGTTGAAACAGTTTATTCAGGGAATTGTGGAAGTACAGTTGGCATAAACATTTAGGAGAGCACTAGACTCCAAGGTCCACTTAGAAAGGAATATTGGGACCAGGTGTTGGAGGGCCTTGGTCATGAGTTTAAGGACCTTGGATTTATTTAGTTGGCAGAGGGGAACCCCTGGAAATTTTTAGTAAGGTAGTAAATGCTCAGAGCAGTGATTTAGGAAAATGCACCTGAAGCCTGTTGTACATGGCCATGCATGAAGTTGCAAGGGATCCTCATGAAGATAATGGTCGGAAAGGAAGTCAGGTCTGGGAGGTGCAGTCCGAGTATCTTACAAGCCATTCATTCACTCATTCTTTCATTCATTAACTCTTACCATTTTGGCTATTTGATGAAGCACTTAGTTCTCAATAACTGCTCCTGATATCCCAGAGATGAGAGTACTAGGTCATTGTAAGAATATAATAATGTCTTATTTCATCTCATGTATATGTGAACTGATCTAGTAAAACAGTGGGCAGAAATACATGTTAGACAAAATAGCAAAATGAGTTAGTATGTAGACCTTTTAATTCATTGAAATATTCATGAGAGATGGAGAAAAGAAGAATAGAAAGGAGCCAGATCTGAGCGATCAATTATAGAAGGGGAGAAAAGTGTTCGTTAGGAAATCATAGTTCTAATAGGAATCCACAAAGCTCTCAGTCTCTTAAGTATTGCTGTTTTTGCTTACCATTATTCCAAAAATTTGGGAGGAAATATCCCAAATGCCACCATCCTATAATGGCAGGTATCATTTTGCAGATTCTTTTCCAGTCTTTATCTAGCCACACATATCCATACACTTACAGTCTTACGATGTATACAGCTTGTGTCCAGTTTGGTCACTGTATTGACTGCACTGTTACCTCCTCACTGGCTGCATTGAGAGTCCATCTGACAGACTCCCTGTGTTTGCTAGTCTCAGGGTAAAAGATGTCTATATTCATGGCCTTACATGGAGTGTCTCTTTGGTCCATGTTTTGGGATATGCCAAAGTTACCTTCAGATGGGATTTTTTGTTGTAATCGTTTATGGGAGAGTGAGTACGGCAGCGCACCGTTCCACTTGAGCTGTGCCGTTCTCATAGTGACAGTGTGAGTCCCCCCTGGAGGTGGGCTGTGTGTGACCCGGGGTAATAGGTTTTTACTAGCTGCCAGTCTGAAAGCAAATTGGCAATACTTGCTTCCTTTCAAAACTTCCCCAACAACAACAATAAAATTCCTACACCCTTCCGTCAAAAGTTAATGTAACTAAATTCCTAAGATTTGGGTATATGATACACTTTAACACTGAGTCTTCTGTTTTCATGTAACTAAAGTTCTGTTTCTCTTCACTATTTTTTAATCAACTCGAGTATTTTACATAAATGCACACATTTGTGCATTTGATTTTTGACAAATGTATACACTTGGAGTGTATGTATAGCAGTTTCTTTAAACCTTTCAAAATGGAATGTCTGTGTCAACTTTGTTTTTACTATGAAGAGTGCCTTCTTTTTTGCGTGTGTTACATTTTTAAATTTCTTTGCATGTCTAGGACTTATACATTGTTTATTGGACGTTATGAAAGCTCCCTTGTAGGTTTGCCTTCTGATGTTCTTCTGAAGAGTGTTGAATTTTGCCCACATCTGTCTTTGAACTTGTGTAGGCTTGGTTTGATGCTTTGTTAGGTTAGATCTTTGGAAGTCCTAAGGTGTTTTTCCCAAGTTTGTCTAACATGTGGGCCTCCACCTTCATGCCCCATGTTTCTTGTGGGTCTTCTTAGGCCTTGGTGTTAGTCTTTTCTAGGACAAGTCTAGAGTAAGTCTGTTTTAGAGAAGGGCTTCTATTTTTATTTATTTATTTATTTATTTAGAAGATGGGGGTAGGAGTTTATTAATTAATTAATTTATTTCTGCTGTGTTGGGTCTTCGTTTCTGTGCGAGGGCTTTCTCTAGTTGTGGCAAGCAGGGGCCACTCTTCATCGCGGTGCGCGGGCCTCTCACTATCGCGGCCTCTCTTGTTGCGGAGCACAGGCTCCTGATGTGCAGGCTCAGTAGTTGTGGCTCACGGGCTTACTTGCTCCACGGCATGTGGGATCCTCTCAGACCAGGGCTCGAACCTGTGTCCCCTGCATTAGCAGGCAGATTCTCAACCACTGCACCACCAGGGAAGCCCTTAGAGGAGGGTTTCTAAACCTCAGCAGTACTGACTGCCATTTAGGGCTGGATACTTCTTTTTATGTGTGTGTGTTAGGGGGATGGGGGGAAGAGTAGGGGGCTACCTTGTGCCCCGAGGCTCCCAAGATCCCTTCTTTTGGTAAACCTCTTTATTGGCTGGCGTCTTGCCCTGGAGGAGCCTGCCAGCTGCGCCAGCTGACTCAGTCTCTGGCCTCTGCCTCGGCTCCATGGGACTCCTGTGCTCTTTGGACCCCAGTTCGCTGCCACAGTTGTGAAGTGGCTGAGAGCCAGGGCAGTGACCGTGTTCACCTCGTGGGTGTCCCTTTTCTCAAGGATCAGTCTCGTACTGCCAGTTATCCAGTGCCTATCAATGTGGCTGCAGTGGAAGTGGGGCTATTCCACTATCAGCTACTCAGCCATTCATCAGAGCAGCAGTCTCTCCACTGCTTTTAATAGCTTAGTATATTCGCCTGTTCGAGGGACCTCATGTAATGTGGAATCATACAGGAGTTGTCCTTGGGTGACTGGCTTATCACTTTGCATAATGTCCTCAAGGCTGGTTTACTTTTTTGAAAAGGTGGAGGTCATACATTGACTCAGTATTCACTGGAAAAAATTTTACCGCTCACCATGATCCTCAGCTGCGGTGGTGATGAACTTTGAGTTCGTTGTGGAAGAAAAAAGGAAGGCGATTCAGAGAGAACTGCACCCTCTCTGGCGGCCTTTCTGAGCAAGTGGCTCTGCCTTAGCTCTGTTTTGAAGTCCTCATCTCCTCCTTCCTTCTCCCCCTGGGACTTATCAGCTGAACTAAGTCATTTTCTTTACTCTGGATTTCTGGGAGTTTACAGCTGCGGGTACCTGGCTGCTACTTTGTACGCTCCACTCCAATGAGGAGGGGAACGTGGGATTTAGGAAAATGGAATTGGGTAAAGAGTGTGTTAGGTGGCTTTCTGGGAGGAGCTTGTCCTGCTTGCTCTGTGCATTTTTCTTCTAATTCCTTTATATGCATCGACAAGAGAAATTAAGGCATCACTGCTCTTGGTATGTTTGGTTGTAAAACTGTATGTTGTGAATGAATCATTATTTAGGCAGCATCTCTTACTTTTGTCATTTTTTCCCCTTTCTGCTCCAGAGGTATCTTCATTTTCTGAAAGCTTCCAAGATGGTGTTTAGGGGAAGGGGTAATGCAACTAGTTTTGTGTTTTTACAAAAGTGTGCACCGTTGGTTACTTTAGGTTCACTGTCCTCCCCAAGATCAATACTTTTATAAATATACAACATTAGGAAAAAGGAAAACCACCCTTTTAAAATATTCCTCATTTTGACAAATTCTCAGTAAAATTATGTACCCTGGGTGAGTTATAGTAGGTATATTGTTTACCTCTTGTATTCTTTTGGTCTGAAAGAAGGCAGATAAATGATAAGCAGAATAGTTGGAAAATTCTTTATAGACAAAATGATTCTCAGTATAGTTGCTATAAAAACTTAGCATATGGCCTCGTGTAAATTCTTACAACTGGGCATGCCATTTTTTTTTTTTTTTTTCTTTTTTTTTTGTGGTACGCGGGCCTCTCACTGTTGTGGCCTCTCCCGTTGCGGAGCACAGGCTCAGCGGCCATGGCTCACGGGCCCAGCCGCTCCGCGGCATGTGGGATCTTCCCAGACCGGGGCACGAACCCGTGTCCCCTGCATCGGCAGGCGGACTCTCAACCACTGCGCCACCAGGGAGGCCCTGGGCATGCCATTTTTTAAAAAGTTTGTTTATTTATTTATTTGGCTGCGTTGGGTCTTTGTTGCTGTGCGCGGGGTTTGTCTCTAGTTGTGGCGAGCAAGGGCTACTCTTCATTGCGGTGCGCAGGCTTCTCATTGCGGTGGCTTCTCGTTGCTTAGCACGGGCTCTAGGTGCGTGAGCTTCAGTAGTTGTGGTGCGTGGGCTCAGTAGTTGTGGCACATGGGCTCTAGGCGCGCAGGCTCAGTAGTTGTGGTGCTCAGACTTCGTTGCTCCGTGGTATGTGGGATCTTCCCGGACCAGGGCTGGAACCCGTGTCCCCTGCATTGGCAGGCGGATTCTTAACCACTGCGCCACCAGGGGCGCCCCTGAGCATGCCTTTTTTTTTTTTTTTTTTTTTTGACCCCCCTGTACGCGGGCCTCACTGTTGTGGCCTCTCCCGTTGCGGAGCACAGGCTCCGGACGCGCAGGCTCAGCGTCCTTGGCTCACGGGCCCAGCCGCTCCATGGCATGTGGGATCTTCTCGGACCGGGGCACGAGCCCGCGCCCCCTGCATCGGCAGGCGGACTCCCAACCACTGCGCCACCAGGGAAGCCCCCATCTTCTGTTTTAAAGGACTATTGGAGAACGGTTTGCGGAGCGTTTCTATTAAAATGAAGATTGGATTCTTAAAGGGATAATACTTTTCACCAGTCTGGAAAACTCAATTCTGTGGAAAGAACGTTCTTTTCTCCTCTGCTACTTTGATGGTTACATTTATCTGCCCACACTTGGGTTTTGTGTTTCACGAAGTCTGCTGATTTAAAATAATGGAGGAAGGACACACTGTTTATTTTTCAAATGAATGACTAATATTTCTTGCATTTCTTTTTTAAAAAGTTGAACAAAATCGATGTTTTGGCCTAGATAATAGAGTCCCCTTATGACCCCATATGTAATTTACCACCCCCCACCTCCCATGCCATAGGAACCCACCGTAAACAGATCCTTGCTTGGGTGGAATTTGCAGTTCGCAATTCATAATATTGTTCTTAAAGGCCATGCGGATTCTAGTATGATAAGTAATTAGATATTCAGATTGTTTTCCAGTTTTTAGGTATTAACAAACAACAGTGCAATGAACCTGATTAAAGCTAAACCTTTGGGACATCCTTAATTTCGCAGGGTGTATACATTTTAAGCCTTTTGATATGCCAGATTTCCTTCTAGAGTCAACTGTTTACGTTCTCTTTCGTGAAATGAGATGGCCCTACACCCTTGCCAAACGTGGATGTCACATTTTGAGTTTCTTTGAATTTGAGTATTTGCGAGTTTTCATTAGCCTTTTGTGTGTTTTGTAGTGAATTTCCTGTACATGTTCTTTGCCCTTTAAAAAAATTGGTAGGCTTTTATAATATAATTCTTATCTATATTTAGGTGTTCTTGATTTATTAAAGATTAATAGCTTACTAACTAATTTAGCCTCTGACATACATGGTGCAAATTTGTTTCCAGTTTGTTTGCCTTTTATTGTCCTCATGGTGGAACTGTTTTGCTTTCACAAGGAAAAGAGATTTAACCAAATAGTATCCCCTTGTAAAATGTCAACTTAAAGAAAATATAGAACCAAAACATTAGCATTTATTTGTATGTTTTTCTCTACACTGGACGTGACGTGTTTTAAACTATAACATATACATTTTATTAGAACTGAACTTTAATTTTCTACATTAATGAGCAGTGTGTGGACTGAAAAAAAAAAGCACAACCTAGAAGTTGAGAGTTATATTTTATTTAGCGGACTCTGTCAGGACCTCAAGCCCTGGAGACAGGACGCTCAGATCACTCTGAGGGACTATTCTGAAGAGCAAGGGGGGTGCAGGGGCCGAGGCAGGATACAAAGGGGTTTTTGCAACAAGGACTGGGCAGTCAGAACATCAAAAGATTACTGTTCATTAAAGAAAACCAGACATCTCAAGGTAATGAAATTAGCTCTTTTCGGTGTATAGCAAGATGCAAGTCTGGACCCATTGAAATCGTTCCTTTGATACGCACCCCAGCTATCTCTGGGCCAATATCCTGTGCTTTCTCATCCTTAGTCTCCTCAGGGTGCACGACAGGGGTGGCTGCAGCAGTTGACTGCTTCATGACCAGCCAGCATTCTGTTTCCATCCCGAGTTCCCTCAGGGGACCGGCAGTAATGTGGCAGCTTGATGGCTGCAACATCCTTTGTTTAATGACTTGGCAGGTAACATTTCTCTCCTTCACAAGTTGTAACTTTGCTTCATTAAAAACAAAAACAAAATAACTGAGTGCCCATTCTTTGTCAGGTATGAATACTTGCAGTTTATTTTCTTATGTGCAAAATAGGAAAAAATTCTTACAAATAAGGTTGTTTTCTTTTCAGTGTCTGGCTTGTAGTATGTGCTGAATAAATGGTAGCTGTTTTTATGATCATGATGACATAAATGACTATGATGTCTGTGCACTCAACTAGCTGATAGCTCTTGAGGGCAATAGACATGCAATTGATTACCCATATTTCTTATTTCCCTTGTGATATTTTATTTGTTTCCAATATTAACATTGGAAATATGTTAATTTCCAAATAGTTGGGCTTTTTAGATAAGATATAAATTATTGATTTCTAATTTAATTCTTGCCATCAGAGAACATTCTGCATACCATTTTTATATTTAGAAATTTATTGAGATTGATTTTATGGCCCCAGCATATGGTCTTGGTGAATTTACAATGTGTACTTGAAAAAAACCTGTCCTGTAATTGCTGGGTGTGGTGTTCCATACATGTCAGTTAGATTAAGTTGGTTACTTGTTATTCATATCTTCTATATCGTTACTGATTTTTTTTGGGGGGGGGAGTGTCTACTTGTTACGTTTACTGAGAAGGAGGATGTTAAAATCTCTGCTATGATTGTGAGGTTTTCTGATTTTTCTCCATAGTTCTGTTGTTGTCTCATATATGTTGCAGCGCAGTAATTGGATCCACACACATTTCGGAGTGGTGAATTGACTATCCTGTCGTTATGAAAAGTCCTTCGTAATCTCTGGTGGTTTACGTCCTTGACTCAGAACCACTTTGCTAATACTGTAGCCTCACATGATTTCTTGCGCCCGCTGTTTGCACGCCACGTCTTTTTCCATCCTTTTGCCGTGACGTGCATCTCACATATACGGCGGGCGGGATCTTTCTTTTATTCGTCCCGTGTGCGCGCGGCGGTCTCTGGCCGTCAGCTGGACCGTCAGTATGTTTGCGTTTAGTGTAAGTGGTGGTGTGATGGGGCTGAAGCCGTTTACTTACTGTTAATTTTCTCTTTGTTTCATCTTCCTTTTTTTTGGGGTGGCAGTTCTCCATTCCTGACTTATTTCAATCAGATATTTTTTAATATTCCATTTTGATTCCTTCATTGGCTTTTTAGCAGTATCTTTTATTTTTAATCTTGCTTTAGTGATTAAAATAGGCATCTTGGGCTTCCCTGGTGGCGCAGTGGTTGAGAGTCCGCCTGCCTATGCAGGGGACACGGGTTCGTGCCCCGGTCCGGGAAGATTCCACATGCTGCGGAGCGGCTGGGCCCGTGAGCCATGGCCGCTGAGCCTGCGCGTCCGGAGCCTGTGCTCCGCAACGGGAGAGGCCACAACAGTGAGAGGCCCGCGTACCGCAAAAAAAAAAAAAAAAAAAAAATAATACAATCTCTTATATTTACCCACGTGTTTGTTTGTCATTTTGGTTTCTCTATTTTTCTACAACTGAATTTCCATCTGGTACCATTTCCCTTTAGCTTGAAGAATATCTGTTATAATTTCTTACAGATCAGGTTGGGTGGTGATAAAGTCTCTGAGACTTTATCTGAAAATGTCTTAATTTCACCCTCATCATTTGAAGGATATTTACTTTTGTTGGTTATAGAATTTGGGGTTGACAGTTATTTTTTTCTTTCAGCACTCTATAAATTTTGTTCCACTATCTCCTCCTCCTTTTAAACTGAGGTATAATTGATATAGAGCATATTAGTTTCAGATATTCAGCAAAATGATTCAGTATTTTTGTGTGTGTGTATATATATATATATATAGTGTATAGTATGTATGTGTATATGTGTGTGTGTATATATAAATGATCACCACAGTAAGCCTAGTTAATATCCATCACCACACATAGTTACAGAATTGAGTTTGTTAAGTCAGCTATTAGTTGTATTATTTTTCTTCTGTATGTAGTGCGGTGTTTTTTGTGGGCTGCTTTCAAGACTGTTACTTTCTGGTTTTCAGCATTTTGACTGTGATGTGCCCAAGCATAGGTCTCTTTGTTTTGATCCTTTCTGGGGTTTGCTAAGATTCTTAGGTATCTAAATTAATCTTTTCTACCAAACTTGGAAAAATTTCAGCCATTATTCCCTCAAATATTTTTTTCTTCCCTATTTTGTCATCTTCTCCCATGACTCCAATTACATGTGTGTTTCATTGCTTGTATGGTCCCATTGAACCCTTGGCTTTCTTTTCTTCAATCAGTCTTGCTCTCGCTCTCTGTTTTCTGTTTGTTCTTCAGGTTGTAAACTTAAAGAAAGGCTTAATGAATCTGGGCACAGAGCAATGGAAATTATCTGATATTAAAGTTATCTAGTGAATTTTTCATATTGTACTTTTTAGTTCTAGAATTTCCGTTTGCTTCTTTTTGATAATGTCCATCTCTCTTCTGAAATTACCTATCCAGAGAATTCCCTGGTGATCCAGTGGTTAAGACTCTGTGCTTCCACTGCCGGGGGCCCGGGTTCGATCCCTGGTTGGGGAACTAAGATCCCACAAGCTGTGTGGCGAGGTCAAAAACAAAAACAAAACAAAAAATTACCTATCCATTCACTTATTATAACCGTATTTTCCTTTAATTCTTTGAACATATTTATAATAGTTGTTTAATACTTCTTGTCTACTAATTCCAAAATCTGGATCATCTCAGGGTCTATTTCTAATGCTTGTATTTTTTTTTCCCTCTTGATTATGGGTCAAATTTTCTTGCTTCTTTGCAGGTCTAATGTCTTATTATGTTGGGTGTTATGAAGTATACATTATAGGAAGTCTGGATTAAAGGGTATTTGTTCTGTTAGGGAATTCCTGGTAGATTGGTCTTGTTAGGATTGGCTAATTTGTTCTTTCTATCTTTCTGTTTGTCTTGTCTGTCTATCTGGGGCAATTATTTCCATTTTGAACTTAGTCCAAGTGCATGGCTCTACTCTAGAGCGTAAGGCATGGCCTTCCTGGCAGCTAAGTGAATGTCGGAGGCGCTTAAGAAGAACTCTTTCTTCTAGGTAGGCAGAAACTCTAGTCTCCTGGCATTGACGTGACCTCACAGAGGCTTCATGGAGTCTGACTCTGCTCACAAACAGTGAAGTTCTGGCAAAGTCCCTTTGGTAAATCCCCACAAGATAGGGTAGATGGGTCTACCCTCTGCTGTTCCTCCCAAATTCCAGCCGTTTCTGCAACTTAGAACAGGCAACTCTTCCTCTTCAGTTCAGTGAAACTTTAGTTCTGCTTGGGGAGAAGATACCCCCAGGCAGAAAGACAGGCCAGTCCCGGGCTCTCCTCTTCTCTAGGCTTACAGTTCAGCCTTGCTTGTCGTTCAGTGCCTGAAAACAGCTGCTTCCTATATTTTGTCCAACTTTGCAGTTTTACGATGGCGGGCAAGTCCAGTACCAATTATTCTTTCATGGTTGGAAACAGAACTCTGGCATTTGCTTGTAAGCTGTGTCTTCTCAGTAATCATATTACTGTCACTTCATGTTCTGTTTCTTACCCTGTGTGGAATATGACTGATTTTCTTTTGGCAGATCCTTGATTTCTGTGTTGGCTGCAGTGTTTTTTTGTTTGTTTGTTTGTTGTTGTTTGTTTGTTTTTAGAATTTAAAACATTTTAATGAGAACACTTTCTCACTGTCTCTAAATAGAAATGACTTGCACTTTTTACTCTGAAGCTGGGAGGCCATCAGGACTTATTCACTTCCTGGTCTGTGGGGTTCTGAAGCCACCCCACCACCAGCTCTCCAGTGCTCCTGAGGCCGGTGCTGGACATATCCTCCTCTGTTGGGAGACCCTGTGGCAGCTTCAGGGGCTTGATTCTTATCAAATGTTTAACCACTTTCAGTTTTGCATTCACCGAAGGGGTATTCTTGTGAACTTGAGGAGTATGTGCTTTTTGTAACCCAAGCATCTTTATTATATCTTTCTCCCAATGTGGACGTCTTTTTATTCTGGCAACAATATGCAGTTTATGAGGTTGCTGTGGATCCCCACCGTATTTTTCATGATCTTCAGGTGAAGGCTGGGAAACTTTATCTGGAATTCTTGACTTCGCAAATTTGTGACGAATCCAATCTGTACAAACAAGGGGCTCCACACCTTTTCTCACCATTTGTAGTCTGCCTGGGGGCCTCTGAACTATTGAGCGCAAAATGCCTGCCATGAGTGTGGTGACTGTTCTCCTTAGGGGCAGCAATTCCTAAATGTCTTTCAGCCTAAAGCTCGCCACTCAGGGGAACCGGAGCAGAGAAAGGACTTTTTTTTAAAAATTAATTAATCAATTAATTTATTTTTGGCTGTGTTGGGTCTTCATTGCTGCGTGCAGGCTTTCTCTAGTTGCGGCAAGCAGGGGCTACTCTTTGTTGCGGTTGCGGGCTTCTCATTGTGGTGGCTTCTCTTATTGTGGAGCACAGGCTGTAGGTGTGCGGACTTCAGTAGTTGTGGCTCGCGGGCTGTAGAGCGTAGGCTCAGTAGTTGTGGTGCACGGGCTTAGTTGCTCCGCCGCCTGTGGGATCTTCCCGGGCCAGGGTTTGAACCCGCATCCCCTGCACTGGCAGGTGGATTCCTAACCACAGCGCCACGACAGAAGTCCCTGGCTGCAGTGTTATAGTTGATTCATGTTAACTTTTGTTCCAGAACCAGCCTTTTGGTCCATCAATTCCAATTAGGTGCAGTTGTCTTGATTTTTTTTTGATGATCAGTTTAAACTCAGAGTTTGGTACACCATTCTGCCTTCTTTCAGTTGTTCAAATTAGGGATAAACTAGCTACTTTTTTAAAATAAGTATTTTCTTCATGAGGGATTAACATGTATTTGTATGTAAAATAGGCTTTAGAACTATTTTCAAGAGAGCTTTCAGTAATTAAGGCACAGTATGGTTTCTTTCTTTCCTGTAGTGGTATATCCCTCCCTCCTTCCCTCCCTTGCTCATATTTGCAAAGCATTTTTTACCTTTCAAAGTGTTTTCAGTGGCCCTTTGCTACCATTCACGCATCTCTACTGCACAGTCTGGTTACCTCTTGACTGTTTCACTGACCCCTAATTCTCCTTTCTTCCAAAAATCTCCTGGCCAGTCACTTCTTCAGTTTAATTTTCCTAAAGTTGAGTTTCTCTAATGTGAAAAAACATGGACCGTTCCATGTTGCCTTCCAAACTCTTTAGCTCTTTCCCAGACCACCTTTCTAGCCAGATTTTGTGTTTTCCCTCCCTGGAGTCTCTGCATGGGTTCCTCTCACCCCCAATGCCCTTCACTTCTCTCCATATACTTTATCCTTTTTGTCGTCCAAGCTCCTCCATCACCACAGTGTCACGTGGTAGAAACCTTCCCCAGTTCCCTGTGCCACTGTATTTACTGTTCACTTCACACCTGAATTACAGGTGTTGGCATATACCTTGTCCCATCTCCAAAGACAAGAAGACATGACTATCAATAAATATATCTCCAGGAGCACCTGGTGTCCTCCACAGAGTAGATAACAGATCTGCCATTCATCTCTCATACGTACCCTATGATTTTTTTTTTTTTTTTTTTTTTTTTGTGGTACGCGGGCATCTCACTGTTGTGGCCTCTCCCATTGCGGAGCACAGGCTCCGGACGCGCAGGCTCAGCGGCCATGGCTCACGGGCCCAGCCGCTCCGCGGCATGTGGGATCCTCCCGGACCGGGGCATGAACCCACGTCCCCTGCATCGGCAGGCGGACTCTCAACCACTGCGCCACCAGGGAAGCCCCCGTACCCTATGATCTTATGCACGGTGAAAAGTTATTTCCATTCGAAGAATGAGGAAACTGAGAATACAGTGTTGAAATGACGTCACACACGAAATTAATGATTGATTTGCAGGCAGCTTCCCTGCTTTCATCTAATATGGCCCAAAATTACTTTAGTTGGCTTCAAAGTATGAACCTACATCCCTTTATATTTTGGGCATGTCCAGATTCATCAAAAAAAAAAAAAAAAAAAAAAAAGGTGGGAGATTTTGCATCGCCCTCTGTTTGCTGTCCTTGTGGGCGTGGCTGTGGCCACATTGAGGAGTCAAAGGGTAAACATGGGTTCCTGGAGCCCTGCTGTCAGGGATCATCCTGCTCGTCCTGACATCACTCCAGACCCCATGAACACGTGCTCTGTTTTGTTATGTTCTAAGAGTGACTTGGTATCACCGCAGGGGCCCAATTCTCTGTTACCCTCTCTTGTTTCAGGCACTTTGCCTGAGTAACTTGGCCATGGGGAAGACCACCACAGGCCAGATAGTCAACCTGCTGTCCAACGATGTGAACAGGTTTGATCAGGTAAGCGGCCCCTGGGGGATCCTTTTCCATTTCCTGTCCTTACTGTGTTTAGCTTTTTGGGATGCCAGGAGCCAGTGTTTGGCATTGGCCAGGATTCTTTTGAAGACGTAAGACAAAGAGTTCTCTTCATCCAGCTCTCATTTCTTCTGTGTGCATATTAGATGTAATAGTGTGTATTGTCCTTCAGATGAGAATTTTATTTTTCTAATGATAAATAGGCAGCAGTGTTCTTGCCCAGCGTGCTTAGTGTCTCTAAGGGTGCTCCTGGGGTGGCCCTTCTTGACAGGGGCTGAATTCTGGGGCAGACCTTGAGGAAGCCCTGAGCTCATTTGCGGGATGGACACAACTGAAAGCTTCCTGGCGCTGCCGGTCCTCTTTTCCCTGGACGTCCGTGAGCCTGGCCCTGTGCTGTCCCAGAACAGCATCACCTGGGGTGGATACTTGATTTCTGCTTTAGCAGGTTTAAAACCCACTGTGATCCTTTCTGTTTAGGCTCCTGTCTGTTCTTTGACAGAAGATTGTTTCTAAATTGTGTCCTTACTGGTCTGGTTTTTATACATTCCTAAGAAGGCTTTGTTTTCTTTCTTTTAAGGTAACGATATTCTTGCACTTTCTGTGGGCAGGGCCCCTGCAGGCTATCGCAGTGACCATCCTGCTCTGGATGGAAATAGGAATATCATGTCTTGCTGGAATGGCGGTTCTAATAATCCTCCTGCCTTTGCAAAGCTGCATTGGGAAGCTGTTTTCATCACTCCGGTAAGAGACACACTGGTTTAAAAAAGTGTTAATATGCAACTGGCAACATTCACCATCTGCTTGATGCTTTTGTTCCAAAACAAAACAGAATTGCCTTCTTTGGTCTCTTGGCATGTGTTGTAGACCCTTTAGGCTTAGCCAGTAGATGCTCCAGCCTTAAGCTGAAGTTTGATCCTGAAGCGGGAAAGGTGACAGCGTTCGCTGGCTCCTCCCGGCACCGTACCTGAACGAGTAGCGTGTCCTTAAGCAGAATGTACATTGAACAGTGTTGTTTAAGCATTATTAAATAGGAATGATCTTATAGGCTCAATTCCATAGGCATCTATTTTTGCTATGCTTGTGTTAGAGCCATTTTCAGGTGTGTATATGTTTGCATCTTGTTTTTAATTCAATGTTTCCATTAACCCCAAGGGCAAGATCGATCTTAAATATGTCTTTATAAAGCCCCACATTCCTAGCAGCCAATGTGATAGAAAAGTGGCTGGTGATGAAGAGCCTAATGCTGATTAGTTAGACTTGAAGGTCCCAGAGGGTTGGAGGTGGGTCATTGTCCAGGTTGTCGGGTGATGGAGATGTTGTGCTGTTTGAAGCTCATTGAGTTCTTTTGTGTGTGTGTGTACCTTTTCGTGTGGTATTTTTTTTTCTCTACTTGGAATTTCGTTTCCTCTTTTTTTTTTTTTTTTTGCAGTACGCAGACCTCTCACTGTTGTGGCCTCTCTTGTTGCGGAGCACAGGCTCCGGACGCGCAGGCTCAGCAGCCATGGCTCACGGGCCCAGCCGCTCCGCGGCATGTGGGATCCTCCCAGACCAGGGCATGAACCCGTGTCCCCTGCATCGGCAGGTGAACTCTCAACCACTGGGCCACCAGGGAAGCCCTCATTTCCTGTTTTTGCTATGGAGAGATGTTCCTTATCCTTTGAGGCCCTGTTCCAATGCTACCAGGTCTCTGAAGGCTTTCTTGTTCTCCTTTCCCAGTGGAATTAAGAGCCCCATCTTTTCTGCTCCCCAGCACTTTACTCCTATTTTATTACAGCACAGCCGCTGTCTTCCTGTTAGAGTCGGGTGTCTTTCTGCCTTGCCTACCTGACCGTGACATCCTTGGGCAGATGGTTTGTATCTGATTAATTCTGGGTCTTCATTAGCGGATGCTGCAAGTTCCCCAAGTTACTGCTTGAACTGGGCTGAGTGGTTGGCTTCCTAATTGCAGTCTTCTCCACTCCTACTTTGAGTAGGACCTGCCTGTCTGCACAGAAGAGCTGTGGGGAATCATCTGATCCCTGGTCTCTGGCTGTGCCACTGTTCCTGCTGTTAAGGAAAGTTGGGCTGTGGTCACTAAGGCTCCTCTCTCACATCTGTCCCTTAGGAGTAAGACTGCAGCTTTCACAGACACCAGGATCAGGACCATGAATGAAGTTATAACTGGCATCAGAATAATAAAAATGTATGGCTGGGAAAAGTCTTTTGCAGACCTTATTACCAGTTTGAGGAGGTAAGTTTTTGTATATATGCAGCATATTTTCATAATTTATCTCATATTTACTGAATGGTTTAGAAGTCTTACCAAGTTTTCACGTTAAGGTGAACTTAACTACTATCCACTCCACCCCCAACATGTGGCAGTGGGGTTAAGTAGAACAGTGGAGACGTCGTTTTAACCTGCTCTTCCATTTACCATCTTCTTAAAGGAAAAAAAAGATACGCTTCTTACTTATACAGAAGTTAAATTCCAAGTATTTCTGTCTTTTTAAAAAAAATCATTTATTCGTTCATTCATTCACTCATTCATTCGTTCATTTTTTTTTTGGCTACATTGGGTCTTTGTTGCTGCACGTGGGCTTTCTCTGGTTGCAACCAGCGGGGGCTACTCTTCGTTGCGGTGCGCGGGCTTCTCATTGCCGTGGCTTCTCTTGTTGAGGAGCACGGGCTCAAGGCGAGCAGGCTTCAGGAGTTGTGGCACGTGGGCTCAGCAGTTGTGACGCACGGGCTTAGTTGCTCTGCGGCATGTGGGATCTTCCCCGACCAGGGCTTGAACCCGTGTTCCCTGCATTGGCAGACGGATTCTTAACCAGTGCGCCACCAGGGAAGCCGCCAAGTATTTCTTAATAGCACAGATTCCAAATAAACAATGATTTAAGATGTTGGCATCTAAAATGATATTTAAACTAAAAGTATAATTTATGTTAATATAGCACAAATGGGGAGATTATAAAGATTGGGTACTTATATCAGGCCAAACTTTATGAGTCAGTATTATTCATTTCAAACAAAGACATAAATATATTTTTTTGCTTTGCTTTATGTTTGTAGAGTTTTTTTCCATCTTTGACTTAAATATCTGATGAGTGCTTATACTCCAGCACAGGGTACTTAGAATTCTCTGGCAGCACCGTGTCACCTCTCACTTTGCACCTTTGTGGGTGCCCCTCCCTCTGCTGGGAATACCCTCATCTTCTCTGGCCTCCACCAAGCCCGACTGACTCCAGCTCATCTTCTCAGGGTCCACGTGCGTGTGACTTGCCCGGACTCTACTGCTCTGAGTTACACGCCTCTGCTCTGCGCTCCCGTGGGGGCCGTGCTGGCGCCTCTGTCTAATGTCTTGGTGTCTCACAATTTGGGGGTTGTCTTCTCTATTCTTTTATGAGTTCGTCAACTCCTGGAGGGGATGGGCTGTATCTTCCTGTCCTCAGTGAGGAGGCCGGCACAGGACTTCTGGTCATGAATGGATGTTGACTGAATGTTCAAACCCAGTCTCATTGACCCCAAATGTTTAAAATTTGACGCTAAGCCTCTATTTAGTTGGAAGAGCGATGTGGTGATGAAGTGTGTGGCCTTTGTGTCGGGCAGGCCCCCAGGTGTGCACTGTGTAGTATCTCCATGATGTGAGGGATGGTTTATCTTCATCTGGGTCCTCTCCCTAGGAAGAGGCTGCTCACACAGGGCACTTGAATTCATGTCTTGGGTGTTGATCCTTCTTTTAAAATCTGTTTCCTACTCTTTTCCAGGAAGGAAATTTCCAAGATTCTGAGAAGTTCCTACCTTAGAGGAATGAATTTGGCATCGTTTTTTGTTGCAAGCAAAATCATTGTTTTTGTCACCTTCACCACGTACGTGCTTCTTGGCAACGTGATCACAGCGAGCCGTGTGTTTGTGGCGGTGACACTGTATGGGGCTGTGCGGTTGACAGTCACCCTCTTCTTCCCTTCGGCCGTCGAGAAGGTGTCAGAGGCAGTCGTCAGCATCCGAAGAATCAAGGTTTGCTGACAAATAACTTTATTAACTTGTAGGTGGATTTTACCTAAAATGCCTCCTTTTATTTGGTGTCACTGTGTGCCAGTTAGGGGAGATCTCTCTCACTGCCTAAGCTGCTGGTTGTTCCAGAAAGTCTTTAGTACTCCCGTCTTCTGGCATAGGGTGCGTTATAAATATCTTAAGAGCCTGCTCATCTATGGGCAGGAGTATAAGTGCCAGTGGTACAGGGCTCTTGCCGAGTAATGACTGCAAGACGATTAAGTTGTCTGAAAGTAGGAGAAGCAAACAAATCTCATCTCCTGTGCTAACTCCATTGACTAGGTGACAGCTGTGTTCAGTCCTGGGGTGAATAGGATTCTTCTCTGGGCCGGGAGGGAATGAACATGCTGAGAGGCCTCTGTTCCTTGGGTAGGAAGCATGGCCTCAGTCTCACTTCATTCTCTGTGTTTAAAAATGGGTTCTTTCCTCCATAGATGGTTTGCTTGTTGATTTCTGAGCATGCCGTTTCGATCTGCCTTTTTGTCCCTGTTCTCTTTCACTTACGTGTAATCCTATCTCTAGCTGCCCTCTTCCTTTCAAACTTGTGATTCCTACCATACCCACAGTCTCTCTCTCTCTCTTTTTAATCTGTCTGTAAATTGCCAGGGGTGAATAATTTACATCACCAAGATAAGAACCTGTAGATATTTAAGGAGTTGTGTGTTTATTAATTGGTGTACAGTGAAGATAAATTGGCTTTGTGAGCTGGCCTGGGCGTGAGCTTGAGTGTCTGGGCTTTATAACACATCTAATTTGTTTTCTTCCTACTTCTCGATAGTGATGGATGGCCAGTAACAGATCTCTTGTGAAGTTAGATAGCTTTGGCTGTGATTTTTATTTGATCATTCAGTCGTCATAAAAGGTTATGATGAAGTTTCTATAATATAAAAAGCTTTTGCCCATAAAACAGATCAGTTATACAGGGTCAGTTCTGCTCCCCTGAACTTATCATTCTTTCTTTCTTTTCTTTTTTTTTCCTTTAATTTTATGTATTTATTTATTTATTTTGGGCTGCGTTGGGTCTTCGTTGCTGCGCGTGGGCTTTCTCTAGTTGTGGAGAGCGGGGGCTGCTCTTCATTGTGGTGCGTGGGCTTCTCATTGCAGTGGCTTCTTTTGTTGCGGAGCACAGGCTCTAGGCGTGTGGGCTTCAGTAGTTGTGGTGCATGGACTTAGTTGCTCCGCGGCACGTAGGATCTTCCCGGACCAGGGCCCGAACCCGTGTCCCCTGCATTGGCAAGATTCTTAACCACTGCACCACCAGGGAAGCCCTAATCATTCTCTTTGATGGGGGCTTCTAGCAACACTGTTAAGGGAATGTCCATGCAGTTCAATAAAGTTTCTTTTATGAAGCTTTCACATCTTGAAAGAGGACATGTAGGGATATCCTTGAACTGTAGTGACGTTCTTAGTGACACAGTAAGCTGTCCAGATGGAGGCTTCACACGTGTGCTGTGGCAGCTGCTGTCTTCGATCGCTGCTGCCGAGGTTGCTGTGAGGTCTGGGCGCTCCTGAAGCCTTTGCATGTCGTCTCATTTAATCGTGATAGCAATTGAATGGGCTAAGCATTAGTGTCCCCACTCTACAGATAAGGAAACAGGTTCCTATAACAGGTGAAATAGCTCACCTATCCTTACATAGCTAGTAAATGACAACTAGGATCCTGCCCAAAGCCTGGTTTTTGTTTTGTTTTGTTTTGTTTTTTGCGGTACGCAGGCCTCTCACTGTTGTGGCCTCTCCCGCTGCAGAGCACAGGCTCCGGACTCACAGACCCAGTGGCCATGGCTCATGGGCCCAGCCGCCCTGCGGCATGTCGGATCTTCCCGGACCGGGGCACGAACCCGTGTTCCCTGCATCGGCAGGCGGACTCCCAACCACTGCGCCACCAGGGAAGCCCAAGCCTGGTTTTTTAAACCATTGTTCCATTGCCTTCTTAGTACCTTCTAGCATGTGGAATATCTATTTAAGTGTTCTTTTCATCATCTGGTCTTAGTCCGAAGACCTTCAGAGTTTCCATGTTACTTGCAGAGTCAAAATGTTAAACTCTACGCTCCATTGGCAGCTCTGTTTCACAGCGCACGACCCTCCACTCTGGTGGGGGAGGGGGGAAGATGGGTTGCCTGTGTGACCTGTCACACTCCTCCCTGGTTTTGCTCACTTTTTTGGGCCCCCTGGGTTGCCTTCTCGTCGGTCCTTGATTTAAGCAAATGCTGCTGAACCTCCAGCAGCCCCACGCCCCTCTCCCAGCACTTTCATTTGTGCTGATCTAGGGCTTCCATTTGTGTGCGGGGCCAGCCCTGCACGGCCCAGCATCATGTCAAGTGGGGTGATCGTGTTGTGACTCCCCGGGAGTATTCTAAGCCCCTTAACAGGAGAGATGGACTGTGGGCTCCTTTCAGTTTTGGGGCTGCAAAGTCACCTGGAATACTAAGGGGAGGAGAAGAGCAAGAACTTGGGTTCTTCCTTTCCCTGCTTCTCAGTTAGATGTGTTGATGCCTAATTAGAAGGTGAGAACGGCAGCAAGAATGGAAGAAACCCAGGTGAGGTTTGACCATAGACGGGCTGGAGCCGTGGTGGGCACGTGGAGTTTAGAACAGAGTGTGGTTAAAGCCCTGCTGCCCCACGGCCTTCTGCAGCCTGGGACTCAGTAGACTGGATGGGCCATCTTCCAGGATTTCCACTCAGGTCACGTTTGGGGGCCCTAGGAAGAAAATCCACCACCCCTGGCTACCTTGGAGGTGGTGCGATGGTCCCCTGATTTTTCTCTTAGGAATGAAAGGGGACTGAAGGTCTTGGCGTTGAGCTACTGCAATAGAATTAAAAATATCTTAACATAAGAGCACTAAAAGTCTTCAGTGACTTTTACATCCAGTAAAATGTGTCTCTGAGGTTATGTTGTTCACAAAGCTGCTTACGTTTTCCCCTACCAGCCCCTGGGAAGTCAGTCTTTTTGGCTGCAGTTCTGACGCTGATACTTTCCCTCATGATGTGTTCTGGGTCTGCACTTCATGGCTCTGATGGCAGTTTAATTTCACCTTTTGCATCAGCCTGAGTCCTGGGGAAAAATGCAACCAGCACTTCCTGCAACTTTACAGGCTGATCATGTGTTGAATGGAGTCGCACTTAACCCCGGGAAGATTGTGACTTCTTTGCCTTCACAGACCTATTATTTGTAGACAAGCGCTCAGTAGATTTAATTCCTCATTTTTTTTATTTATTTATTTTTTTTTTGCGGTACGCGGGCCTCTCACTGTTGTGGCCTCTTCCGTTGCGGACCACAGGCTCCGGATGCGCAGGCTCAGCGGCCATGGCTCACGGGCCCAGCCGCGCCGCGGCATGTGGGATCCTCCCGGACCGGGGCACGAACCCGTGTCCCCTGCATCGGCAGGCGGACTCTCAACCACTGCGCCACCAGGGAGGCCCTAATTCCTCATTTAAGGCATACTTTTTCTTTTTTCTTTTGAAAGTGGGGAATTTCTATTCTACCATACATACACTGAATATTGAGGTTTTTTATCTTGGTAACACGCTTAAGTTAAAATTGGAATTTCTGTTTAGGCAAGATGTATAACATACACGTATAACCTTTTGCTTGTTGCTCTGTTAGCTCAGACTATGTAAGGCTGTAGCCACGCAGTCACCGGTTGGACTGATTTGAACAGCCATGTAGTGTGTTCCTTCCCTTAGCCTGATACCCACGATGGGCCAACTCTGTGCAAGGCTTGGTCTCAGATGGAGTTGGGACTGTGTAAGTGCAGGAATCACCCAGTGTCTCCCCTCTTTATGACTTTATATCCCTATGAGGATTCAGAGGTAGGGAGGTCAGTGCCAGCCTGGATCCTCCTGAGCTGGTTCCCAGGAGGATTAGCATTTGAGATGGCCCAGAAGGGTGGGTGGCATTAGTACTCAGGGTGTCCAGGCAGAGGCCACTTGGGGATGTGGACATAGGTTCTCATGGGTCACTGGAGGGGGTGAAGCGTGCTGGACACTCTCAGAGGTGTTGTAAGGAGGTCAGGAGGGAGTGGTGTTGGGGGAGGGTCGGTGGTGCTGGGGAAGGAATCAGCAAAAGAAAAGGCGTATCAGTATTTGAAATGGTTAATAGCAAGTGAGATTCTGAAATGATGTTGTTTCAAGAGGGGAGGAGAATCGGGAGAGGGATGAACTGTGACAGAACAGGCGAGAGCTGGTACCCAGCTGACGATGGCAGGGGGGTGTGGAGAGAGAACTCAGGCTGCAGTGGTGGGAAGCCTGCAGAGGAGTCCTCAGACCACTGTCCATCCTGCCTCCTGCCAGACACGGGCTCGGGGCGGGTGGGAGCGGCCGTGCCCAGTGCTCAGGTTCTCAGTGAGCCTGGATGAGAGGAGGAGGGAAGGAGAGGATCGCATCTCCCGCCAGCTGGTCTTTGAGAGAAATGCAAGGCTTGTCTTGCTTTTGCTGCACAGAAGCAGGTTTTCATGTTCAGGTTTTTTAAAATAAATTTACTTATATATTTATTTATTTTTGGCTGCGTTGGGTCTTGGTTGCTGTGCAAGGGCTTTCTCTAGTTGCGGCGAGCGGGGGCTGCTCTTCGTTGCGGTGTGCGGGCTTCTCGTTGCAGTGGCGTCTCATGTTGCGGAGCACGGGCTCTAGGCACGGGGGCTTCAGTAGCTGTGGCACACGGGCTTAGTTGCTCCATGGCATGTGGGATCTTCCCAGACCAGGGCTCGAACCTGCGTCCCTTGCATTGGCAGGCGGATTCTTAACCACTGCAGCACCAGGTAAGTCCTCATGTTCAGTTTTTACCAGCTGTTTTGAAGTAGAAGGTTGCAGTCATATTTGTAGCTTTGGGGCGTGGTAGACAAGGATGTCAAGGACTTGAAGGGTGCTTATGATGTTTAGGGTAGTAGGTTACTATTCACCTGTTGTTTTCTTTCTCAAACATGCTCACATGGTTGTTTCAGTTCCCCCTGTTTTGTTGGGATTTGCTGTGCCTGTGCATCCTACAATTACCAATGTTAAAGCTGCTTAGACAGGGAGTTTGTGTTTCTCTCATGCAAGCATCCTTGTAAGGCTGTGTATGGGTTTCCTGGGGCTCCTTAACAAAGAACCACAAACCCGGTGGCATGAAGCCACAGAAATTTGTTTTTTCTCAGTCTTGGAGGCTTGAAGTCTGAAATCAAGGTGTCAGCAGGGTCACGATTCCTCTGAATTCTATAAGGGGGAATCCTTTCTTGCCTCTTCTAGCTGTTGGTGGCTGGAGACAAACCTTGGTGCACCTTGGCTCGTAACAGCCATCACTCCAGCCTCCGTGTCCATCGTCACATGGCTGTTTTCTGCTTGTGTGTGTCTCTGTGTCTCTCTTCTGATAAGGACACCAATCATATTGCATTGAGGGCCCACCCTAGTTCAGTGTGATCTCACCTGAATTGATTACATCTGCAACAACACTATTTCCAAATAAAGTCATGTTTTGAGGTATTTGCGGTTAGGACCTTAACATTTATTTCTTTTTTTTTCGTTGGGATAAGCAATTCTCCCTGTAACAAGTTCCATGGCTAGTATGATCCTCCAGGGTGTTAGGGACCCAGACTCCTTCTCTCTTGTTACTCCTCTGCATGTGGCCTTGACCCAGCTGGTAACCTCCAAGGCCCAGGCCATGGGGTGGATGAAGGTCCCGGATGTTGTCACTTTCCACCGGCCTGGATGTAGTCCCATGGCTGCACCTATCTGCTCGGGAGGCTGGAGAGAGAGGGCCTCCTTCCAGGCTGCCAGGTGCCAGCTAAAATCTGGGGTTTGTTTCTTGTTGAATTATGTCCAGCATTTGCAGGGCAAGAGGGAGTTTTCCTATATATGATTATGTTAGTTCAGTAGTGGTTCGCAGGACTTGGTTTTATTCAGCTGAGTTGCATTGAATAGCTGCTAAGGGGTGTGAAAATAGCAAGCCGTGGAAGATGCGGCCATTCCTGCTGTCGAGGAGAGAGGGCGTTGACTAAGGAGAAGAGACAAGTGATTGTCAATAGACGCTTGTAAACTATTTTTTAAGAGATAGAAACTTAATAAGAGCATTTCATTTTTAGAACAGTGACTTGAGTGATAGTTAATGAGAAGCAGTGATTGATTTAACATGCCTGAGGAGTAAAGCAGAGTGTATTTAAGTGCCCAGGGAAAGGTCACAACCCCAAACAGGCAGAGCCAGGGTTTTTGTAGGTCTTGTGTTCCCAGCCTGTCCTGTGCCACCTGATACCTGCAGGCCTGGGAATGGCCTTCCTCTCTGTGTTCCTAGCAGTGTTGCATGGTGCTTGGCACATGGTGGGATTCAGTAAATATTTACGGAATCATTCCCTACCAACTCTTGTTTATTGTTAGTAACACAAAAGTAAAACAATAGAAATATCAAGCTTTTAAATGTGTTGGAATTTGCAACCACATTTTCTCCCTAGGGTGGAACCAGTACACTTGTTAAGAAAGTTTCAAAGACAGCCTCAGGGCCAGGAACTCTTTGTCATATATGTAACATATATCATACTATACCCTACACTATCTGTAGACTTTATTGTATATTAATATAATAGTATATAATATTCCACATATTACCTAGTCTGTTCTGATGTGAACCTACACTTTAAGTACAATTGGCAAAACGATATGTAGGCTGTATAAAGTTTTCTTACTGCAAATCCAAGAAAGCAGTTATTGTTGTTTATGCTTTTCTCCTGGAGTTTAAACAATCTGTGTTTCTCCGTTTTCTGTAGAACTTCCTGTTACTTGATGAGATAACACAGTGCAACCCTCAGCTGCCATCAGATGGTAAAATGAGAGTGGACGTGCAAGATTTCACTGCTTTTTGGGATAAGGTAACACATCCTGTGCACCAAGATTGTCACTGGTAACAGACAACAGATTTATTGGAGAACTTTGAGGTTTTTACACCTGGTGTAAAATGTGACCTGCTAATTTACTGAAAGTATGTTATAAAAATTCTCAAAATCAGGAGTAAGGTTTGCAACTAATGGAGATTAAGTGTAAAATCAGCCTAAGACATTTGACATGTTGCTCTCTCTCTCATTTTCAAGAGAGCTTTAAAAGTATTAGCACATTTTGACCTTAAAGTCCATATGTTTGCAATGTTAGAATTTATATTGATTGTAGAGAAAAAATGCTGCAGAATGGAATGGGTTAACTAAGAAATATACAACCAGTTGTTACAGACCAGAGGCTTTGGGGAATCAGTGTACATTTTTTGCCTTGATGTTCTCAGATCATCTTATTACATACTGAGGCCATGAGTTAGGTCTTTGCTTTGGGGCAGGGTGGGGCTCCCCCATCCTAAGCTTCTCGATGGTTCTGCCTACTTTGGTGGCAGCCAGGGACAGGGAGGCGACAGCAGGAGGGCATAGTGAGCACCAGTGATTCCCAGTTGAAGGGTTGCACTGTGTGGCAAGCTGACGGGAAGAACTGGCCGTTTCCGAACACTTGTTTTATTTATGACGTTCAGGCAAACAGGAAAAAGAGCAGGGTCCGCTCTCAAAACTGCACACCTCGTACAGCCCCCTTTTCTGACGACTGAAACATTCCTGCCTCCCCGGTTCAGTGGTCCTCTGTGGATTACTCTGTAAAACAGAGCCCATACCACAGGAGAGGGCATTCCATGTAGGGAATTACTTACGCAGAGGATGAAAGACGGGGGAAGAAAAAAGCAGAGAGGGCAAAATGGTGGTGCTGGAGACAACCCAACCCAGAGATCAGCAGTGGTGGGAAGCCGCTCCCACCCCCAGGGCTGGAAGGACTCAAACAAGGTGGAGCCTCTACCAGAGGGTCCACCATCCGGTGCAGAGCCCAGGAGCTCGACTGCTGGTGGGAGTGGAGACCACAGTGCAGGTGGTATGTATTCACGCCTGTCACACTAAGTGTGGTGTCACTTGCATCCTGTTCACCTACTTCTGATTCAGTACCTGCTTCCCCACCAACAAAACAGTAGTATGGGGCTTCCCTGGTGGCGCAGTGGTTGAGAGTCCGCCTGCCGATGCAGGGGACACGGGTTCGTGCCCCGGTCCGGGAAGATCCCACATGCCGTGGAGCGGCTGGGCCCGTGAGCCATGGCTGCTGAGCCTGCGCGTCCGGAGCCTGTGCTCCGCAAAGGGAGAGGCCACAACAGTGAGAGGCCCGCGTACCGCAAAAAAACAAAAACAAAAACAAAACAGTAGTATGTTCCCAAATAAATAAAAATATACTCCCTTAGCTTTCGCACATGGAAACTCTAACAAGGTACCTTATCTGACCTGATAGTTTCTCCTACCTGAATATTGTAGATTTACCTCCTGCCTGGTATTTCTCATCATAATACACTCGAAGCCTTTATGAAAAGCACCATTAAACTTCCATTACGATGGCAACTCTTTGTGGATGGTAACATGTACTTTGTATGAAACATTAACAAAATCTCTTATACCAAACTATGCAGCATTATAAAATGAGCTGTTTCGTTCTTCTTCCAAGAACGTAATAACATGCCCCCAGACTTCTGTGTAACTTGCAGTGTAGCACAGAACATCCTATTCTGTTGTCCTGGCCTTGCCTATGGAAGGCTGTGCCCTGTGCTGGGTCATTAGTAATTAGGGGCTCTCAGGTTAGGTCCTGGGTGAAAGAGCCCTCAGGAGGGGGCGTGGCACAGACCTTGGGGATTTTTGGAGAGAAGCGGAGTCTGAATGAATCCCCCGCTGGGTTGGGAGGCTGGAGGTAGACATGAGCTTTCTAAGCTGCTCCGCTTTACAGCCAGGTGGGCAGGTGGCGGGAGGTTTCAGGGACCCAGGTCTCATTCATGAAATGATGGGACTTGGTCTCAGTCTTTAAGGTTTAAAATAAATGGTCCTGTGGGAGCCTCCAAGGGACAGGGATTTCAAACTGTGTCTGGCAGCTGAGTGGGGCTCAGCTGATGATCCTGTGGAATCCGCATGCCCTGAGTCTGGATAACCAGGAGAGGACAGGCTTCAGTACCATGGGCTGTCGAGTGCTGTCCCCTTCTGGTCACGCCAGAGCAGTGCCGGATCCTGAAGCCTGAACAGGGAGGGAACTCAGTGTCTGGTCCTGGCACACTGTGAGGTGTGGTGACAGGGAGCTGATGTTTGTAAGTGGCCCAGTATTTTGTCGCCTTAACTGAGTGAAAAGTGGTAAAATAAGAACCCTAAGTGTCAGAGAAGGAGAAGTGGAGAAGCTTCAGTGTTTCTCATGTATTGAAGTCTAGGTTCTTATTGATAGATTTGTAATTCCTATAACATCTGGGGCTAGTGTTTGGGTGATGCAGAGCCTCACGCCTGAACAGGGAGGGAAGTCCATGTTCTTTGCCCTGACAAACTGAAGGGCTGCAGCAGGAAGCTGTGTTTGTAGGTGGCTCATTATCGTGCAGTCACAACTGAGTGAGAAGTAGCAAAATAAGAATCCAAGTGTTAATCACAAAGAAAGGAGTGGAGTAGCTTTAAAAAAAGTCTCGTGTTAAAATATGGGGCTAGTTATTTTGATGATTAAAAATAATTATTTTTTCAGTAGCTGCCTATATCTATAATCAGTTCAGTTCTTTCCAGAGAAATTTTCCATTTAGAACATTATCCAGACTTCTTATCCAGACCCTGTGCTTTTATTAGTCTTTTGGGCATTTTACTTAATCACACATAACCACTTTTTTTTTTCTTTAACATTAGCAGTTAAGATTTTTTTTTAAACACTTAGTATATGTAAAGAAAGACACATACCCCTAAGTCTCCTTATGATAGAATTTACAGTTTGTTCAAGAACATGACCTGTGATTGGCATGATGAGTACTTTATCCTTCTCCTTTGTGTTGGATTGTTTGCTGTGACATGTACCTCCATGGTTTGTTTTTGTTTTTTTACAGTAGAAGTACTTTGTTGTCCCTATTTACCCAGAATAGGTAATGCATGTAAGAGGTACAAAATTGAGGCTTTATCACTCTCACCTACTGTGTTATACATAATCCCCGCACCCCTCCCCCCCCCCCCTTTTTTTTTTTTTTTTGCTGTACGCGGGCCTCTCACTGCTGTGGCCTCTCCCGTTGCGGAGCGCTCCCGTTGCGGAGCACAGGCTCCGGACACACAGGCTCCGCGGCCATGGCTCGCGGGCCCAGCCGCTCTGCGGCATGTGGGATCTTCCGGGATCGGGGCACGAACCCGTGTCCCCTGCATTGGCAGGCGGACTCTCAACCACTGCGCCACCAGGGAAGCCCAGCCCCCCCTTTTTTTGGTTGTTGGTGTTAAACTGAATCTCTGGTGAAATTGGAGCCTTGACTGCCATTTACATGACTTTATTTATCAAGAGCAACTTTATCATATAAAGTGCCCCGTTGCTTGCTGACCATTACTGAGATTCATTCTTTATCAAGCGAAAATAAAGAGATGAGTGGAGATGTCAAATTATTAGTAGAGGCCCAGGCATGATATGTACTTACGCTGCCACCCTGTGGAGAGTAGTGAAGTAAACGGCACCAATGGCTCTAATGAAAACTTAATAATGATTAGAAACCTCCCATGCTGGATATTCTATTAATTATATTATATTAATAAGCTAGTGTGCATCATGGAGTTTGCATTTCGAGGAGGGGCCTTGTCATTTCAACTACTTAAATTCTGTGGGTGTCTAGAGCTGTGTCCGTATGAAAATCTGGCAAAAGAAGTAGGCTTCCTAAAGGCAACTAAAGCTGTTTCAAAGGTGTTTTTTGATGAAAAGGCCCCCAGGACTCACTATCTTAAAATAGGAAGGACGAAAACGTGGGTTATATTAGCATATCAATGACTTAACATTATTTTCTCTACTTTCTGAAGTTCACTTTTTTATTTGATTGAAATGAACCGTTTTGTAAACTTAAATTTGCAGGCATCAGAAACCCCAACTCTACAAGGCCTTTCCTTTACTGTGAGACCCGGTGAGCTGTTAGCTGTGGTCGGACCTGTAGGAGCAGGAAAGGTAAGTTATGATGCCTTTCGGCAGCTTGACGCAATGCCGCAGCCCCTGTGAAATTTTCAGAGTCGAGCCCAGAGCTGTAGGTAACACAGTTTGAATTGGGTGTATCTCAAACAGCATTTCTCTGTTCCATGGAACATTAGTTTTGCAAGAAGGTTGCATGTCCAAATAAACGTGGATAAATGCCCATTGCGTTTTCCGTCCTGGTGCTTCATGTTACACAGTTGGGAACTGCTTGTCGGGACTTTGGACGTCTCAGTGAAGGGAGTTATTTACGTGACAGCTGTTCAGGACAGAATGAAGCAATGGGGACTTCTTTCTGTCACAGTGGTCCCTCCAGGAGGTCTGGAGGTTGTAATGGCTCTTCCGGGAAGCTTTGAGCATTTCTTCATGTGACTTGACTTGGTCCCGTCAGTGCACGTGTAGTGAGTCTGCAGCCATGTGCTGGAGCTAAAGATACAGACGTGAGCAAGACCCAGACACCTCTGCCCTCCAGAGGCAACCAGGTTCTGGGGCGAGACAGATACGCAGGCAGATTATTTCAGCCCAGTGTGGTGAGCGCTGTGATGCTGCGGACACAGACACGCCACGTCTGTGTGTTGTTAAAGATTTGAAGGACATGTGCACATGCACTTGGTCTGAAACAACAAAATACAGGAACCTAAACGTGGGATATGTACACGATTTAATGATTTAATTTATGATGGAGTTCTGCTCTTTGGACACGACTCACTTCAGAGTTTTTAAAAAAAATAATCATCTTTCGATCTATTATTCATAGAAAGCGTTATTTAAGAATAAGTGTTTGTCAAGTAAGGGATACCCGGATGCAGGAACAAGTGCACTAAACATCAGATACATGAAACTACACATCCTGCTGGGCTGCTCTGCTAGTTAAGGATGTTCAACATTCTAACTTAGTCTTTGCTGAGTAGAGCATTTCAGTTGCGGGAAACTCTTGGGCAGTTTAGATTGTCGTGCTATTATATTAATATTCCTTATCAGCCATTAGTGTACATTGACCAGTGATATTATTTTCAATTTGTTTGTCTCAACGGCCACAGCTGTACTTTATCCTCTTTTAAAGGAAAGGGTCCTATCGTTTATCAAGCGCCCAGGGTGGGGACAGGTGTTCTGCGGGCGTGTCCGTCCTGAGTGCCGCCTGTTCACGCGTGTGTGTTGCCATCTGTTTCAGTCGTCACTGTTGAGTGCTGTGCTGGGGGAGCTGCCCCCGAGCCAGGGGCTGGTCAGCGTGCACGGGAGGATCGCGTATGTTTCTCAGCAGCCCTGGGTGTTTTCAGGAACTCTGAGGAGTAATATTCTATTTGGGAAGAAATATGAAAAAGAACGATATGAAAAAGTAATAAAGGCTTGTGCTTTGAAAAAGGTGAGTCATGACTTTTGAGTTATATATACTCAAATTTCAAATGATGATGGTGTTGGTTTAAACTACAAGGTTGGTTAAAAGATCTTTTAATGTTGTTTAATGCTTTTAAGCTGGTCTTCTGGATGAACATGTACACATGTAGGCTACTGTTTGAATTCTGATGTAACGATGCTCACAGAATGCCTTTTTGGAGGAGGGGACTGTTTCACTTTGTGAAGTTTCATTCACTTTACCTTCTTTTTTTAATGCACAATTACAAAAATTTGTAAAAAATAGAGAGCACAGTGTAATGAATACTCATGAACCCACCCCCAGCTTCAGCCAGGATCAGCTCGTGGCCAGTCTTGCTGCATCTTTACCCCTGCCCACTGCCAGCCCCAGTCCCACCCCAGATTATTCTGAAGCAGATCCTAGACCTCAGATTAGTTCATCTGTAAACATTTCACTAGTTTTCTCTAAAAGACCTTTGGAGAGGGGTGGGATAGGGAGGGTGGGAGGGAGGGAGACGCAAGAGGGAAGAGATATGGGAACATATGTATATGTATAACTGATTCACTTTGTTATAAAGCAGAAACTAACACACCATTATAAAGCAATTATACTCCAATAAAGATGTAAACAAACAAAAAAAATTACCACATTATTACACCTGAAAAGTAACCTGAATTTCCTGAATATCATCAATGTTCTTGTCAGTGTTTACATGTTGTTCATCATCTCACTGGGAAATTTCTTTAACCATTGGCTTGAATCAGGCTCCACATAAGGTCTGCCCCCTGCACTCGGTTGATGCCTTCGTGGTCCCTTTCATTCTCTAGTTTTCCCTCTCTGCTTCGCTTTTGACTTGTAATTTATTATTTAAAGAAAAAGTAATGCTTTAACCTTTCTTCTTAATACGGCCTGTTTTCAGTGGGGGAGAGATTGTTTTCAGAAATGGCATTGAATTTCAGAGAAAATGGAAAATGAAACATTTCTCTGTACAAGGGGATTTAAATGAAATTAGTGAATCAGTTATGCAAACTGAACTTAGCTAGAAGGATAATATAATTTAGTGAAACAAAAGAAAAAATCTAAATACTGATAAATGCTATGTTATTCTCTTTGGTTATAAAAATCTGAATAATAGCGTTAAACAGCTCTCCCCGGGGTCTGGTCAGAGCAGTCTGGACATCGTATTGTTCTTTTATACTGTGAGGAAAAGGCTGGGGCAGGTTTTCAGAGGTGTGGTGTTAAAGGCCTGTGTGGAAATAGTTATTCTGCTTGAACAATGGCTTGAACATCACAGACTGTGTTAGATGAGTAGCATTTGATGATGTTCTGGACACAACACAATTGTTTGCTTGTTTAATGGGCTTCTGTTTCCTTCTCGTGAGTTATGGTTAATGGGAGATTTTTCGTTGACAGACATGAAGTAAAGTTGACAGTAATGAGGTAGATTTTTTTTAAAATGATATACGAAAAGGGGAAATGCAAGTGTGAAACAGTAAGAAAAATAGCTGTCATTTATTCAGAGTCCATGTGGAAGTCATTTTTCTGTTTGTCACTCACGTGCAAGCACACATAACAAGGTGTATGAGTTATTAGTCTTTTACAAGGACCTTTGATGTTACCATCCTCATTTTATAGTTAGTAAAACTGAGGCTTGAGAGATGGGACGCCTCACCTCTACATTTGCAGCTCAGGTTTAAGACCCAAGGGGCTCAATGCTTTGCCCCAGCCCCATGGGATGATGGAACCAGTAACTCGGGCCGTGTTCTGGGACTTCACCCACCCTCGGGTGTCCCTGTGGCACAGACTCTGGTGGGAAGGGGCCCCTGCGGGATTGGGCCGCACAGCGCTTCTTCTGCACGTGACGTGAGGTTTACGCACTCGGACTGCCCTCCTGTTGTGCTGCGTGGTCGGGACGTAGAGTTGGGGCCCTCGTGCCCATTCCCTCCTTGGCAGGAGGGGAGGCCCAGGGCGGAGAAGGAGCGCAGGGCGGAGTCCTGGCCCCGGCGTCGTCACTTGCCTGCTGTCGCTTTGGACACGTCCTGTTTCCTGCCTGGGCCTCTGACGTCTCTGCAGCAAAATGAGGGCCTTGGGTCACAGGGTTTCCAAGAGGTTTTGCTGCTGCTCTGAAATGGAATCCATGTGTCCGTGAATGGGCATAAGACCGTCACAGGTAATACTGGTGTCGTGGAATTATTTTGACCTGTAGATACAGAGACTACATGTGGAGTAGGAAAAAAACGTGTGGTCTTTGGAGAGAAATGGTCCTGAGTGGTAATTTCAAGTGTTTCTCTGTTTCCTTTTTATAAAATAAGGGGGAGGTATGGGTTTACTGTAAAGAGAAAGGCAATGTTTGTAAAATGCAAACCTGCCAGGTTTTCAGTAAATACATACATGGAAACAAAAATAATAAAGTTTTCTCTTTATGGGTGGTTCCCATAAAACAGGAAAAAGCAGCATTTCTTTTATTACATATCTTAATAATTAGATGCTTTCTACTAGATCTAATTGAAGTACGTGTTTAAGTTCATTGAGCCGAAGACATATCTGTAGTTAAAATATAAAGTAATCACACTTGGCAACGTCGAATTAAGCTGGTGCCATATTCAAAGTGACCCCATAGGGAGTTATACAACACAATGTAGGGAACAACCTAATAATGTTTGGCCTGCTGTAGGAATCGTGTTTAAACTGCAAGGCTTAGGAGACAGAAGGCTCAGGGAATGAGTTTCAGTTTCTCTATTTAGTAGGGAAAAAACCATGGGATTTCGTCTGTTTTTCTGAACCTTACCTGGCCTCATCTTTAAAATGGAAATCATAGTGCTATCGGCCAAATGGATTTAAAGCTGTGATGAAAGGCAGTTTTACGTGGTTTGACTCTGGAACCCAGCCCTCCTCGGCCAGGGGCTCACGTCAGGTCCCCATTAAATATTTTAACAGTCTGTTCCATGTTTGTACACTAAGTCTCCAGCATCCCTAAAGGGCCCTTGATGTGCTTCTGGACAGATGGCATCCAACCAGCGTCGCCATTTCCTAGTTTTCCCGTAGTTTGTGTGTCTGCTTTTCATTGAAAATTGGTGAATAAGAATACCTTCCTGTCAGTGGGAGGAATTGTAATATATGATGAACTCAGGCTTTTCCCCTGTAACCTAATCAGAAAATGGTGGCTGGGAAATCAGCCTGACTTGGATTTTAGTTCAAATCGTCTAAAACGTTTTCCCATTTGTGGCTGGTTCTTAAATAGATTGCAGAGCTGACAACACACTTGAAGTCCTCCTACCAGACTTGGAGAGAGAGCCTGGTCCTTATGCCCTAACTGTGCTCGAGTGGATCTAAGTGCCTTTTCTAAAACATGGTTCAGATCGCTGCACTACAGTGTGGTGCTGTTTTGAGAAGAAAACCAAAACAGCATAAAATGTAGGCCTAAAAACTAAGCAGAACGGTTTGCAAGGAGTGTCTTCAGTGAAACAGAGGCCAAGTAAACTCTGTGTGTGTGTGTGTAAGGCTGGGAGTGTGTCTTAAAACGGCTTATTGTATCTCAGGAAAACCAAAAGCAAGCGATGGTAGTAAAGAATTAAGGTGAAAAAATGATGAATTTTCACGACAGAGCAATTGCTGCCTTTTGTTTGATGCTCCGCATTTAAGCTTTGAGTGTACAGGGAACCTGTGTGTGCCTGTGTGTCTTTGTGGCTGTCAGGGAGGGTTATGATGGGGATAGTCTCTTTCTTCTCCTTGTGGTCATGTGCTTTGCGTGTCATGATTCACACTGTGCGTGGGTTTTCACTGTTGATCTGATGAGAAAATAGGCCTCAATCACCAATAGCAAGTTACAATCCCTTCACGTCCTTATTCCATTTATGGAGGGTGTTTGTACACTTGTTTTGATTGTCCCAGGATCCTTGAGTTTAGTGATTCTTGTTTCTGCAGCACATTTCTGTAGAAGTTGAAAATGAGACTTAGGGATTTCAAAGGACTAGTTTATCATGGAGATCCCAGTATGCCACTAGTTCTCTCCCCAAATTTGCTGAAGTAGAGACCAAGAAATGAGGGCTTCATCTGTAGAAAGGTAGTCTGTGTATCCTAGGTTGATGCCTGAGGGGTTTAGTAGAAAACAAACTCTCTGCAAACTCTGCTTGTCTATACCAGGATCTGTCAGATGATAGTTATAGGCAATCTAAATCTAAGCCCCTCCACCCTCCAACAGATCTACTCAAACCCCCTCTGAACAGAGCCCTTCTCGACCCCAGTAGTGACTCACTTTCCCTCCTTTACTCCCTATCCCCCTAAGCTGGCTTCCTTTTTCTTCTAGTCCTTAGTACTTGCACTCATGGTAATTTTCCATCTCCCATCACGGAAAGAAACTCTAGGGACTTTGTTTCCTCTTGGCTGAATTCCTTGTGCCCAGAACAATGCATGGTATATAGTCGATCCTCAATAAATGTGTGTCAAAATAGTCAACTGCCTAAATGCTGTGAAAAGCTACAGAATGAAAAAAAATGAAAAGCCCTGAGGTTTTTTTTTTTAATGTTTAAGGTTACAATTTAGTCACTATAAAATATACCCATTGCTGTTGATCACATACTTGTATAAAGAACTAATGCTAAAAAGGTTAGGATGGCAGGAGGAGAGCACATTTGAAGTTTTTCTCTTTTTCCCCTTTTCTGTCTCCATGTAGGATTTACAGCTTTTGGAGGATGGAGACCTAACTGTGATAGGAGACCGGGGGACCACGCTGAGCGGAGGGCAGAAAGCCCGGGTCAACCTCGCGAGGTAAAGGGCGTTTCCGTTGCCATCCTGCCCCTCCCTCCCCCATGGCTCCTGGTGGACGTGAGCACGCAGACCCCGCTTACCGGGTGGGCCTGTGTGAAGCAGGGTCTTGGCCCTTTTCCCTGGGCTCTTGGAATGAATCCTGATTTGTTGGACACCATCTTGATTCAAAGACGGGACCCGGGAAGCTGGAAGCGTTCTTCTCCTGACGTCTCTCTACGTTTCCTAGAGCCGTGTATCAGGATGCAGACATCTACCTCCTGGACGATCCGCTCAGTGCAGTAGATGCAGAAGTGAGCAGGCACCTGTTCGAACTGTGAGTTTGCTCCTGTTTTCTGTCATTTCTGCTTTCCGAGAGCCCCATGGAGATCAGGGAAGAGAGCTCAGGAAAGCGCTTGTGCTTCAGGAGACTCCGCTTGTTCTGCACTGGGGTCCCGCCCTCCCCTCCCTTCCCTCCACGGAAGATCCATCCTAGAGAAATTTGCATAATGATGAGGTCAAGACAGGAAAATGCAGAAGGAGCTTCCAGTGTGTGGAGGCCAGTGGAGGCCATGCTTTAGGCAGTAGAGGGGCAGATGGCAGGTCTCCCTGCTGCTTGCAGTGAATCACCAGACACTGGATGGATCCAGACCCCAGCAGTAAGAACGACGGTGTACGTACGGTTTTTAAATCAGAGAGTGGGACTCAGTAGCCTGGTACTTGGCTGCCAGTCCTTTCCCTCCATCATTTGTTTAAGGCGTGTTAGAATCGAAGTTTTCAGTAGTGACATAGGGCTTCCATGGAAAGGCCTAGTTTTTTACGCTTATTATTCTTTTGGTTTGGAAATACTTAATACAGTCTAGAACTTAATAATGAGTTATTCCATATCTAAGTATGACTTCATATATTTAACATTGCTTCATGGATGCTTACTAGAATTAATACTTAGACCCACAGTGCACGGTTAACTTGAATTTGTAACTGGGTATCTAGAATCTGGCTGAAATCCTGACTTTCACTTTGAGTTTCTGGAATGTGTTGTCAGGGGCTCTTGTTTGGCCACGGAACCCCTGAAGCAGAACAGCTCTGATGCTTTTCTGTGTATAATGTGTCCTAACACACGCTGACTGAGGCCTCTGTGGAGTCTAGACTGGCCTCTTCGAAAGCCTTGTGAACTTGCTTTTTGTGAAACGGCACCCACACCTACCCCACGGGTAGTTGCCTTGCTGTTGTGCACCTTGTTAAAGCCAACGAGCCGTTCTAGCTGCACTTATTAAAGCCCTGCTGTGTGCACTGAGATCCATGCCCTTACAGAGGCTGTTGCACACAACCTCTTAGTTTACAGAGGAGAACAGTGAGCCAGGAGAGGGGAGGGACCCACACGGGGCAGAATAAGGGAGACTGAGACGTTCAGCTCTCATTTCTGCCTCTAAGGAATCTGTCTCTATGGAGCTTGTTAAGACGGATGCCTGGGAAAAGTTCAGCAGAGTCGCGGTTTAGAGGGTCTGTTTATAGGATGGTAAATGCTAAATGGAAGTAGAAGTGGGCAGCTGTAGGCTTTCAGGTGAAGTTGGAAAGCTCCCTGTGCACTGGCCTTAGCGGGAAGTGCCCTGTGGGCCTGCAGGCTGGAAGGGTTTGTGGAGGCTGAGCATAGGATTGAGTTCCTTTTGCTAAATAGGAAGATTAGAAGCAAAGGTGGACACTGAGAATAGGATTCAGTTCCTTTTGCTAAATGGGAAGAAGCAAGGCTGTGAGAACAGCAGCAGGCACGTCCTTGCCTGGAGGATGCGGGTTGTACGGCAGAGAGAAGCAATTTGAAATTCTCGCTGTCAGTTCCTCTTAGTTTGCTAGGGCTCTGTCTGTCCAGGGTGCTCTCACAGGAGACCATAGACTGGGCAGCTAAGAAATAAGAGAAGTTTATCTCTCACAGTTCTGGAAGCTGGGAAAGCCCACGGTCAAGGTGCTGTCAGATTTGGTGTCTGGTGAGGGCCCGATTCCTGTGTCTTCACGTGGCAGAAGGGGTGAGGGAGCCGTGTGGGTTCCTTATATAAGGGCACTAATCCCATTCATGCAGGCTCTGCCCTCATGACCTAATCACCTCCCAACGGCCCCATATCTAGTACCTTCACTGTGGGGATTGGGTTTCAGCGTATGAATTTTGAGGAAAAAAAACAGTCAGTCTATAGCAGCCTGTTATATGGTGAAGGCTGGAAGGTCAAGGTCAAGGTGTGGGTGGGTTTGGTTGCTGCTGAGACCTCTCTTCCTGACTTCCGACGGCATCCTCCTCGCCGTGTCCTCTCGCTGTGTCCGCACGTGGTCTGTTCTCTGTCCACGTGCCCTGCTCTTAGGTGTTGGGCTCCTCTCTTTCTGAGGACCCCAGTCAGATTGGATTAGGCCCCGTGTAATTAAGGGTAACAATTATTTCTTTAAAGGCCCTGTCACCAGATACTAAGGTACTGGTGAATAACGTGTCAACATGAATTTTTTGGGGGAAAAACTTCATTCACAGCAAGTCCTAAGTAGCATAGTAAAGAGGCTTTCGCACAGTCAGCAGTGTGAGAGAGAGACGGGTGAGGCAGCCCTGAGCTCTGGATACTGGGAGCTGGGATTCCACATCCACTAAGCAGGGGTCATTGGCGGGTTCCACCAAAGTCTGTATGTTAATTTTTGCTTAGTTTTGGGGTGGTGAAAGAGCTCTGGAGATCGATGGTGGTGATGGCTGCACGGCAGTGTGAACGTACTTAAATGCTACTGAGCTGTATGCTTAAAAATAGTTGAAATGGCAAACTTTACGTTATGTATATGTTACCACAATAAAAAAAAGTGCACAAGTAGCATTGAATCTTTCAGAACACAAGAGCAGGGCAGCCGACACGTGGCATGGCCTCCAGCTCTCTGACCTGACCCCCTTTTCCCACCCTCTCCTGATCATGAGTTGATGAATTTTTCCCTTAGAGAAGTGCCTTGTGGCTTGTCACGGGTTCAGTGACAGGCACTGGTGCTGTGACAGAGGTTCCCCACCCCCGTTCTCCTGGCATCACGGGCAGTTCAGCCTCCCTGTTCCCAGGGTGCTGACCACAGAAGTTCTCCCAGGTTCTTCTTCTAACACAGGCAGTGTTTAGAGTTGTTGGGTTTAATGACCTTGGATGTACACTTGATAGAAGCAGCCTTGTTCAGACTGTTGTTTGCTAATCAGAACCACATTCTCTGGGGAAACTTAGGGCAGGGAGCACGAATGCAATTTAGGAAATCACTCAGCAGCAACTGGAGAATGTTCTCAACGAGTTAGAAAATTGGATGGAACAGTTTGCTATGGAAGATGGTGGTCGTGTCCAAGCTTAGTAATGGGGAGTGTTTTGTATTAAAAGTGAACGAATCGCACTTCTACTTGCCCTTAACAGTTTCCCTGAGTCATGAACCTATAGCCGAGGTTATTAAGGTTTGTGAGTTTTCCAACTATACGTTGTAAACCTTAAGTGGATTCTCTCACCTACGGAAGGTTAGAGCCTTAGGTGAACTGATGCAGTCTCACCTGTGTCCAGCGGTGGATCCCGTTTTGGTTCAGAGAGCCCCACGTGGCCAGACCCCCCGGCTCCTGCGTCACCAGCTCTCGGGTCTGTCCTGGTCAGGTGCCCACGCTGCTGTCCACACAGTTCGCCCTCCCTGCTGCAGCCCTTCACAGACTCCCCTCCTGTTCAGGCTGCAGCTCCAGGTCCTCAAACGGAGAATGAGCTTCTTTGCCATCTGCCCCCATCAGCCTTTCCAGCTGGTCCTCACACCCACTCGGCCTTCCAGCCGTGCTGGCTTTGTGACGGGCCCTTTCTCTCACCTGTCTATCTGTCTGTAGATATGGCTCCCTCTGTGCCAGAGCCCCTGCCTTTCCCTCCTGTTCCTTCAGGGGGAGCCTGTGCCCTTCTGTCTTCCCGCAGCCCTCAGTGGGTTGCACTTGACCATTTATCAGTCCTCCCCACCCGCTATAAGCTGTGAATGCATGAAGGTTCCTTAGCCGAGCATGTTCTGTCCCAGGACCCTTAGACCCGCTGTACCTTTTTCCAGGATGTTTTCCCCCAGATAGTCTCAGGGCTCCCGTGTCACCCCCATCTAAGACCGCAGCCCCCCTTGCTGTTCCTTCAGAGCACACATCACGGCCCGATGGTGCATTTTCTATACTTGTTTAGTGTGTCCTGTACATGGTGCTGAGTAGTGTCTGCTTTCTTCACCTGTGGATGTATGCTCGACAGTTAAGACTGTGCCTGGTATCTCACCAAAGCCTGTCGAATGAATGAATGTAGATGGGTGCTCTTTTTCATTCCTATTTGATTCACTCTGCTACGGGATGTATCCCCTGTTAACACAGCCCTTATATAGGAATATATATAGTATTATAGGATTAACACAGCCCTTATATAGGAATAATGCTTAAAGAACTCATCCCTGAATCAATTTTTTTTTATGGTATGTCTTGGAAATCTTTACTCTTAAAAACTTGGAAGATAGATTATTTTCCTAGAGATTTGGATTAAAAGTCTTAATTAGGAATAAATTTGTAGCCATCAAATGATCACTTTATTGTAATTATTTATACTACCTTTTCTGTGATGGAATTACAGGAAGAAGACATTCTAAAACTTTTGGGTAGCTCTGTCTTGGACATGGCAGCCCATTAGATTTGATTAACATCTGCCTTCAGTGGTTATTGACAGATAATTTTGAATTTAGGAGAAACAATTCCATTAAAAGCTTTAGCGCTAAGTCTGAAAAGGTGTTTACTTGGTCAAGAAATTTAGTACAAGATCTGAACTAAGACATGTCAAAAGGTAAAAGTAAGTCCGTTTGGACATAATGAAGCACTGGTGTCTGTCTACATCCTGGAGTCCTGCTTTTGATCACAGACCCAGTGTCCAGCGTGTCCCCTTAGGACTTTTCTGTCCTGAGTCCAGAGCACATGACTGCTCGTGGGTTAGCAGGAGTGCAGGAGGGGCTGACGTGTACTGAGCGGATTGGTGGTTTGATTTCTCAGAACATGTGGTGAGTTGTCATTGGCCTTGTTTTG
This sequence comes from Mesoplodon mirus, assembly GCF_964341445.2. Taxonomy (NCBI): domain Eukaryota; kingdom Metazoa; phylum Chordata; class Mammalia; order Artiodactyla; family Ziphiidae; genus Mesoplodon; species Mesoplodon mirus. Next base: position 64,050,349 of record NC_138993.1, on the reverse strand, counting down.
AGATGAAGACACTGAGGTTTAGTAGCTTGTCCGACGCTGTCAGGCTCGTGAGAGGGACTGAGCTGCAGCCTGCTGCCTCCAGACTCTGCATCTGGCTCACTCAGCAGGCTGAGCTGTGGCCCAGGTCCCTGAGATTTGCTCTGCGAGGGGCTCGGGCACCCAGAGTACACGCCTGGAGCCCTGCCCGTGGTCACCGGGGCCCTGGATCCGGCTACTCGCTTCCCCAGAGGGGTTGTAGACGCCTATGGGATGAGCCTGGGGCTGAGTCCCTAGGGGCCTGCATTTAAAATGTGGAGCAGTTTGAGGGGTTACTGTAAAAAAAACTCTGAAGTTTGAATACTTGAGGGGATTTTGGCTAAGAGAATTGGCGTGGGTTGAGCCACTGGATGACTTCCACTGTGATGTGGACCGTTTGGACTCTCATCTTTCATTTTCACATTCAGAAAGTTTTCAGTGCAAATGAAATAAGATTTACTTCCTGGATGAGACTGGGAGTTTTGTAGAGACTGATCAAGGCCATGATAGCATTTGTTTTCAATCTAATGTTATTTGGGAAGAAATGTCTACAAAATGCAGTCTGGCTAACGTTACTGAGAAGCTATGACTTTTTTAGGGGGTTAATATGTACATCATAAACAATCACCTAGGAAACTGTCTACGAAAAATGTGTACGTTTTTATATGACATAGATGACTCTTCTCCCATTCTCAACATAGGTATAAAATAATTAGTATTTTAATTCAGTCAACTTTTGGAATCTCAGTTTTACTCCATTGTTTTTCATCGTGAACTCTGTAAATAATTGTTAAGATCAGTTTTAGGAAAAACAACTTAACAGTTGGTGCATCTTTCACTGGACTGCTTTTTAGAATTTTTTAGTGGAGCTAGATTCAAACTTGCTGCTGATTTGAGGACCTAGTTGAATTGATTGATTTATATTTGTATTTAATTTGTATTCATACTGGTGTTTGAAGTAGAGAACTTTGACTGCTGTCTTGTCTTTTTCTCATTATGTTTTCAAATTCTCTGTTTCCAATTTGGAGCACCTCCACTAATGTGCTTTTGCATACTGTACCTTTACATTTGTAGGTGCATTTGTCAAGCCTTGTATCAGAAGATCACAATCTTAGTGACACATCAGTTGCAGTACCTAAAAGCTGCAAGTCAGATTCTGATATTGAAAGATGTAAGTAATTTCTAAAAGTCTGTGGAAATTGCTAGCACCTAGTTTTGTTGAAGGCCAGCCCTCCCTGCAGGTCACTCTCCTTGGATTCTTCGTAAACGCCCTTTTCTGCCTCAGTTTTATGCCCCCCTTTTCTCAGAGCCAGTATCCATGACTTTGAGGATGAATCCAAAGACCTTAGAAATATCACTGTTACACTCTAAGCCACATAAACCCTACACTGTATAAAAGTGCTACTGCAGAGTTGCTGAATTATCAGTGTTGTTGTGAAAATTGTTAAGGATAATGATGCTATTTGATTTAGAACTTTTTATTTTCCCCTTCCACAACCTAAATCAAAGTGTATTATTTGGAAATTAGAGATACTGAGACATGTTTTTATCCACCTGTTTGTTATACAGTTTGCCTAAAGAGCATTTTTCATTAATACCAAAATGGGTAACCGAGCACCCCCAGTTAGAGATGCCCACTCTGCTGGTTTACCCAGTTGCTTTGTCTCACTGTTCAGATCTTTTTATGGGTCTGATACGTGTGGGATCGTGTGCAGCAGTAGGACAAAGCCCTGCCTTCCCAGGGCTCCCATTCTTACGGGGACAGATGTGATGAAAGAGGGGGTGGGGCTGATATCCTGGCTTCCTCCCTGAGGAGCTGGTGCCTCTTGGGCCTGAGTGACATGAAGGTGAGGCCATCCAGGCACCTGGGGGAGGGGGTCCTAAGGAAGGAGCTGAGCTGGCAGGTTGGAGGAATGGCAGGATGGCCAGCGTGTCTGAGGAGAGTGAGCAGGGGGACGTGGAGGGCGCTGGTCTCTAAGCAGTGGGCTGCGGGCCAGGAAGTGGGATGGAAGCCGCTGGGCGGTCCAGAGCAGGGGAGTGATGTGGTCTGAGGTGGGATTTAAAAGATTCCTCCAGTGTTTGCTGGATGGGCAATGGCAGAAACAGAAGTCTTGGTATTGTTAAGAAGATTCTAGAGCTGCCATAACAAACTACTGAAGACTGGGGGGCTTAAAACAACAGCAATATATCTTCTCACTGTTCTGGAGGCTGCACGTCCCAAATCAAGGTGCTGGCAGGGCCGTGCGCTCCCTGAAGGCTCTAGGGGAGAATCCTCCCTTCCAGCTTCTGGGGTTCACCGGCCTTCCTTGTGGTTCCTTGGCTTCCAGCTGCAGCACTGTGGTGTCTGCCTCCAGTGTCACGTGGCCATTGTCCCTGTGTCTATCTTAGGCTCTTCTCTTCTCATAAGGACATCGGTTGTATTGGATTTCAGGCATCCGTACTCCAGTATGACGCCATCTTTCCTTCATTACGGGTACAAAGAAGCTGTACCCAAATAAGGTCATGTTCAGAGGTGTCATGTTTAGGGCTTGAACATACCTTTTTGGGGGGCCACCATTCATTGAATGCACAACAACTCACGTGTTTGGGGGTTGAGTGGAGATTAATGAGCATTTTGCCGAGTCAGTGGTTGCTTTATGCTTCGCTGCTTGTTTGCCTGTGTTCCTCAGCACTTCCATCGTGAACCCTTGTCTGTCCCAATGGGCCTTCACTTATGAAACGAATTTCTGCCATAAAGAAGAGTATTAAACTGCAGATCCTCCATTCCTCCCTAAATGGGGGGCTCAGATTCTTCCAGCTTGAGAATAATCAATTTCATATGCAGAGACATGGCGCTAGCGCGGTAAAGCTCCAGCATTAGCAGTGTCGTGAGCACAGAATCGGTGATCGTCAGAGTAACCTGAATGACCAGAATAACCAGGGTGTGGATGTTTCAGGGCCCCCTTATTGCTTGCTTGGAGGAGACCACCCTCAGCTTTAGTACTGTCAGAACAAGCAGTTGTCCGCTGGTGAGCACCCTTGGGTGAGTTGGGGTCCACCCTTACTGTTTGTCTGGTCCCTCTCTCACGGCAGAGAGGGGATGACTGCCTCCTTGTCCCTCCAGAATCATCAACGTTTGGCTGCAGAGTAAAATTGCTTTCTTTGTACCACTAGTCATTTCCCTGTGCATCTTACAGATAAGTAAGTAGAAGGTTGTAATTTCCTTAAAGAAGGTGTATGCATTTTGCTTCCCAAGTGGAACAAGACACAATATATCCTGAATAATTTTCTAGTTCTGCAGTGTCAGGTGGTACCCAAAGGCTTCACTGGGTTTCTCCCAGTGGCCTGCCTCGGGGGATAGGGTGAGAGGGGTACCAGCTGGGGTCCTGGCCCACCTTCTTCCATCTGTCTTGCCTTCACCAGAGCTGCCCTCCTTTGTTTAGTATTTTTTTTTATTCTCTCATTTTAAAATTAGTTATATATATATATATGTATAAACTTTTTATTTAATATTGGAGTATAGACAGTGAACAATGTTGTGATAGTTTCAGATGCACAGCAAAGGGACTCAGCCATACTGCCTTAACCAGAGCTGCCCTCCTTTGTTTAGTTTTGCATCCTGGGATTTTCCATATTTTGTTTGCAACTGAATGAATCCGCTGTGTCTCTTTTTGTATGGTGAAAAAATAGAAATCTTCTGCGCACTATTTTATATAACTTTGTAAGTGAGGGAAACTGTACAATGATGTGTCACATGTGTTCAAAGAAAAGTATTAGACTGGTATAGTTGAAGCAGTTGCCTGATTTGGGGAAGACTGGATGCTTGTGATTGGTTGTTTGTTCCTAAGTTCTTATTCAGACTAAAGTGCATTGGTTCTGGCTGAAGTTTTCGTTTGTGGCATGGGGTACCAAGGCATTAGAGCCATCCCAGTCTTAGGGCCTCCTTGTTTAGCTACTTTATCAGGTGGAATATTGAATTTTCTAACTTCTGCGTTTGTGGGGAGGTTGTAAAGACCATGAAGACGCCACTCATGAGTTCTCTCAATTCCCGTGTTGTCTAAACAGACTATATTGATACTCCCACCAACATCTGTGCTTTTTGCTTCCCTGAAAATGCCCATGATAGTTACGTCGGTGGCCTGCATTTTAAATTCATGATCACACATTTCTTTCATATCCCCCAGGACCTAACGCAGGGTGTGGCAGAGAACAGAATGCTCAGTTCAGTTGAACTGAACTGGATTTGTTAACCAGAATTTCAGGTCTAAGGGTCATTTTTTTTAACAAAAATCATAATTTAAGATTAATTTACTTCTCTTGATTAGTATTTACATTATATTAGTATAGTCAAATGCAAATGCATTCCTTTCAAATTCTTTATTGCTATTTTAGGGAGAAATGGTGCAGAAGGGGACTTACACTGAGTTCCTGAAATCTGGGATAGATTTTGGTTCCATTTTAAAGAAGGAGAATGAGGAGACTGAGCCATCTACAGTTCCAGGAACTCCAACTCTGAGGAATCGCACCTTTTCCGAGTCCTCAGTTTGGTCTCAACAGTCTTCCAGACCCTCGTTGAAAGATGCCGCTCCAGAGGACCAAGATGTGAGTTTGTCATCCTGCGACATGTCCTGGTCTGTCTGCTCTTGGTGGACTCGTGGACCTTCAGGCTGCTCCACTCATGACATCTTCGTTTGTCCCAAAGTAGATCCTAAGTTGCCTAGGCCTTATTCCGTGGAATTGGTAGAATTAAAAGAGCATGGAGGGAGCAAGCCTGATTAGGGTTCTTCTTTGGGTGTAGGGTCGAGAATCTTACGGACTCCAGTAGTGGGTGTACTGCTGTGAATTCCAGGACGCATGTGATATTGACATTAGAACTCTTCATGTTACCATAGTTAAATCGTACTTGCTCTGGTAGACCCTGGCTTCCCTTATTCATCCAGAGGCTTAATTTGAAGACCCCCTCATACCCAGCCTGCTATGACTTACATTAAATCAGCTACTTTTCCTACGTGTTGGAGTGTTCTGGCAGTGCAGATGACTGATGGTAGTATTTTTCCCCATTGTCAGATGGCCTGTGATAGGCCAAAGGTAGCATGTCCAAAGGACCTGACACATAGACACTTTGGAGTTAGTTCTCGTCTTTCTTATCTTTCAAGACCGAGAACCACACCTTATCCACCTTGCATTTCCAGTGGCCAGCATGGAGCCCAGGACATCCATAGCCCATGTGACTCTATAATGTATTCTAAGTCCTCCAGACAGAACTGCACTAGATCTCCCTTAGAACCTTGCACAGGTATTCCTCGATGTCCAATCCCTCACTATCCAAACCCGGGAGCCTGGATGATTCTGATAAGAATTCAGATTAGTCAGTCACATTCCAAACTCAGGAATCCCTCTCTGAAATTGAGGAACCAAATAGATTTGGCTCATATGCTGTTCCCCTGCTATCCAAACTCACATGTCTCCAGCTCACAGTGTGAACTCAGTTTACCCTATTTAACTAATATTTTGAACACTTTGTTTTATGTTTCTATAATTGAGTGACACAAATAAACTAGAGGGATACTTTAGCTACATAACATTTTGTATAATTATTTTGGAAAAAGCTTCTGCCTTTATACCTTAATCAGTTATGTTGTAAGTGGGCTATCAATCCTGGTGTTCTAATTTAAGCAAAGGTACCCAAGAACATGGTGCAAATGGTATTCCTTATCTCTAATAGATTCCTGGAAGTAGCATGGTTGGGGAAATGCATACATGGTTTGGCTAGGTATTTCCACACCTTTCTCTGTAGGAGGTGGACCATCTTGCACACTCCTATCACCATATAAGTTGTGTCTCTTTCCCCACAGCTTTGCAGTGGAGGTCATTGTTGAACTTTTAAAATTTTAGGGTTCATTATTTATATTTTTGTCTCTCACTGCCTTTCCTTTCCAGACTGAGAATATACAGGTTACACTATCTGAGGAGAGCCGTTTGGAAGGAAAAGTTGGTTTTAAGGCCTACATGAATTACTTCACAGCTGGTGCCCACTGGCTTATCATCATTTTCCTTATTCCTGTAAACATCTCAGCTCAGGTAAGTAAGGACATTTATTTTGATCTGTGCCCTAAGGTACTGTGTTATTTATTTTACTGTATTATTATTTTTAATATGTGTATTAAGGGATTTATTTCAGAGAACTGACTCCTTGAGATTGTGGGATCTAGCTGGGTGAATCTGAAATCAGAAAGGCAGGCGTGCAGACTGGAACCCCAGGCAGTAGCTGACCCTGCAGTTTTGAGGCAGAATTTCTTCCTTCTCCAGGAAGCCTCAATTATTGCTCTTAAGGCCTTCGTCTGACTGGAGAAGCCCCATCACACTGTTCAGGGCAATGTTCTTTACTTACATTCGGACGATAGATGTGGACCACATCTACAAAATACCTTAACAGCAATATCTAGGTGAGAGTTTCGTTGAATCCCTGGAGACTGGCCTAGTCAAGCTGACACAGAAAACTGACCATCACAGTACCTGTCAAGCTTTTTTCCTTTGAAAAATCCTGACATGTATACAATTATTACTGTATTTTGCAGTCCACTAGGATTTGCACTGAAAAGCATTAATATGTGCGGAGCAAAATAAGTGAGGCTTCCTGGTATTGTGTGTGCGTGACAGAGAGATTCTAGGAAAAATATGAAGCCTTTTAGAGATTTTAAAATGTCACATGCCCTTCCCTGACCTGTGGTTATCTGGGATGCGGGGCTTGCCACTGACCTGAGCTGGAAGGACCGTGTCCGTTCTCTGGAGCCTTTCCATCATCCATTCTAGTGAGTGGGGTTTTGAGGGGGTCAGTAATGCCAGTGTTTGAGTGATTGTTGTTTCCTGCTCCAGGTTGCCTACGTCCTTCAGGATTGGTGGCTTTCATACTGGTGAGTGATTCCTGGTCTGACCCAAAGTGCTAAAAAATCGACACGAATCCTCGGTTTCCCATACAGTCATGGGGGAGAGATGGGGCTTGTTCAGCCTCCTCTTCTGGTCCTCATGTAGTTTCCCTGAAGAAAAATTAAAGGTCCTGCTGGTGGGTGTGACCCTCCCATGGTCTCTCCTGATGTCTGACCCTTAGCAGGTTCCTTACAGACAATTTTGAGAACTGTAAGTCATGATTCAAATTGAATTTTTATAAGGTAGACAGACACAGGGCCTTGTGAGCTGGGAAACATTTTCCAGCATAAAACATGACTCCTAAATCGAGGTTAATTTTTTTTTGTATTTACCTAATTCCATCTATTGCATAATGTCTTTTCTTCCCTGTTCCATAGGGCGAATGAACAGAGTGCCCTGAATGTCACTGTTAATGGACAAGGGAATGTAACTGAAAAACTCGATTTATCCCGGTACTTAGGAATTTACTCAGGTAACATTGAATCATCTGGTCCATTATATGAGAGCCTGAGGTGCTTACTATGAGCCCGTGTGAGCAACTAGGCCTTCCAGGAGTCATTCAGTAATGTCTTAACAGATTAAGAGTCTGAGTCGCATTTATTCTGTGAATTAATTAGAATAATTATTTTTAAAATCTACTAGAAGAGAGAGGTTGAATGAAAACTCTTAATTTGCTCTGTACTGGATTTTGGAAGTTAAACCAGGATTGCACATTCAGAAAATCAGCCACTGGAAATATGTGGCTATTGTCTATTCTAATAGGTTGCTTTAGCTAAATCTTACATCATTATATGGATGGGCAAGAGGATTAGAAACGGATCCCCACCCTGTGGTTCGGATTGTTCCAATTCTTTCTGAGTAAACCTTGGCTTTTATGGACCTTGGATGAAATCCTCTGGCAGCAAGGGCCCCCAAATAAAAGCATTATTCCCTTGTAGGTATGCAAAACTCCCCTTTGCCACATTGCTCATCTCTTGGGCTTCACTAATTACTTAAGAGAGAAGCTAAGCAGGGAGAAATCCAGTGTCTGGGAATTAGGATTCCGAGTCTTTCTTACCTTGAGATCACAATGTTATCATGTCCGCAACTGTGCGATTAATTTAACTTCTGGCTTGCCAGGCTAATATTAACAAAGCTGTCTGTTTTCACAAGAGTGCCTAGAATATATGTAGCATTACATACTTTTAAAAGGAAATCCTCATCTAAAATTTTAAATATTCCCACAGGAAATACTCACACAAGCCTTCTGCAAAGATAGAGTGAGTTATCTCTGTAAGAACATACTCACTGAAATTTTGTGTGTATTTCGTTGATCTCTTGCTAAGACATCTAAATCCATTAGCTGTTTACCTTCTGAATTGGTGGACTATGGGGGCTTAAAGGAAGAAGGAAGGGATTTTGTTATACATTCATATAGGATGGTGGGCTAAGGAAAATGCCTATTGATGGAATCCAGGAATTTGAGCGTCTCTCAGGGTTTAAATAGTGTTGTGTCATCTAAAGGGAAAAAAGTACTTGATGGAATATTTATTACAGAAGTTATTCTATTTAGCATTGTGAGTTCAAAAGATCTTAGGGGAGGGTATTTTAATTTTTATGTGCATAGTAAGTACTCATTTATATCACTAACAAAATGGAATTTAAATGATTATTTATATTTATAATTTGCATTTTTCTTACAATTCAGTTAGCCAGAATTAGATTTTCTGCTTGAAAATTAATGTGGTATTGTTATTTTCTTTAAAGCTACTTGGGCTTTGTCTACAAGGAAATGGTAGTAAATCATTTCTCCTGTTACCTGTTAATTCACATGCTGTTACCAAAGCATATCACAATATTAGATTGAGACATGTTGTAATTAGTAAGATTTCAAATGCAAAGAAGGGACCATCCACTACTTTTTAAAATTATCTTTCTTCTGAGTTTTTAGTAGAATGTATAATTGAATTAGGAAATCCTTGAATGAAATTTTATTTTACACTTGATGTTTCTCCCCCATGAGGTTTCTATTTAATGAGAGGAATACAGTGATTTTTATATTCTTCTTTTTAAATGTATCTTGTGAATGCATTAAACTCTTTTAGAATCCAGATGCTTAATGGAATAAAGTATTTACGTAATATCTTTATAAGCTGCGTGGCATGGTTTAGCATCCTTGAAGAAAAGGCAGAGATCTTGTGCTGAGTGGTTTCTTTATTTCAGGGTTAACTGTATCTGCCGTCCTTTTTGGCATCGCCAGATCTCTGTTGGTTTTCTACGTCCTTGTTAGTTCGTCACAAACTTTGCACAACCAAATGTTCGAGTCCATTTTGAGAGCTCCAGTATTGTTCTTTGATAGAAACCCAATAGGTAAGTCAGACACCAAGTTTCAAAGTAACTGTGTCTTATTATCATACTTAATGCCTGATTACGTTTGATATTTGAGATGCTTGGAAGAAAATCACTGTGCATGTTGATCCATTTTCTACAAAAAGCTCTGCTGGTATTTTTCACCTACGAGGGGATATCTGAATATAGAGGCATATAAGCTTTTATTCCAATTTATGTGTGTGTGGAAAGATAAGTGTATGCTCACTTTGCAGAATGATTTAGGAACCGATTTGTTGTGTGGCAAATGAAACACCCCACATTTGATGCAAAAATATTTAAATATTTTTGGCTAGTTGCTAAAATATTGGCTGTGTTATATTCTGTTAAGGTAGGTTGTCTGCTAGAACCTTCTTATAATGAATCTCTACACGACGGGCTGTGTGTTTCTTTCTTTCATTTCCCATCCGCTTGTGGAATCACAGAGCTCTGGCATGTGCCGTGACTATGAGGTTTACCTAGAATGGTAATGAAAAATTAATTAAAACCCAAGATTAGTGAAATGTAAACAACCTTTTCAATAAAATTAACTGTATAGTTTACATTGGACTTTTGGTGATATGTAAGAGGCCTTGTGGTCCATAGCAGGTGGATCTTCAGTAGTAAGTTTCTGGATATGAGTGTCCCTGGAGGTTTATCAGTGGTTGCTTCCTCCACCCTCAGGCCTTTGACCTGTCTTGCTGCTGACCTGGGCTCCTATGCAGAGTTAGTTCATCAGCATACATGCCCTCTGTGTTCAGTTGGTTCGACTTGTGGTGAGGCCCAGGGTGGCTTTGTTTTTGCTGGCAATGATTGACAGTACCTTTCAAGGCAGGGATGTGGGCTGGAGGGAGGACAGGAGTAGCCTTGTCCTGGCCATCAACTAGCCGTGTGACCAAGGCCAAAGCAGATACGTACTGCTGGGCAGGCAAATCTCAAGGCAGGATGTTGTCTGCCTTGCTCTAAAAGTATGGACTCTGGAGCCAGCTGCCTGTGTTCAGTTCTGGTGCTAGTTAGTAATAGTCTGTTAACATTATGTTAATATTTATGTGTTGGTTATTTAATTTCTCTGTGTCTCAGTTTTATCTGTAAAATGGGGGTGCTATTCACACACTCATTAATATGTTGATACTGTTAGAATTAATTAGGTTAATACATTCACAGCGCTTAGCATACCCTCAGTGCCTAATGAACCCTAGCGACTATGACTACATGGTATCTGGGCACTTCCTGTCCTGTGAAATGGGAATAACCACTGCGCTTCCTGTTTCACAAGACTGTCGTGAGGATTCAGTAAGACTGTTCAGGGCAGCATATTGTGCAGATGTACTCAGCACATGTTGTTTGGTCCAGGCACTGTGCAGAGCACAGGACGGTAAGCTGCAGAGGCCCACACAGATCTCGTCTTTTTATGTCGTCACAATGCAGAAGTGATTGGAGGGTGATGTGCTATTATGGCTGGGAAGTTGCTTCAATTTGTCAGTTAATGTGAAAACCACAACCATAAAGTTGGGAGCGTTAAGTGGGACTGGGTGTCTGTCATCACAGCCTCCGAGGGCTTGTGACCACAGTTAACCAGGCTCTTCATGTTCAAGACCTGTAGGCTTCTCCAGACGCTGGTTTATTTGTTATTCAAGGATTTGGGACCACGTTGACATCTTCGAGGTCGCTAATCTTAGAGCAGCTGGCACGCTCGTGTTTATGTTGCTTCCCCCTCCTGTATGTATTAGCAGGACTTCATTCCTTCAAGAAAATAGAAGCCCAAATAAGTACTACAAAGCCTAGTTTGCCTAAAAGGTTTAGGGGCCAAGAATTATTTATTTACTCTTTTAGTGGTAGATGAAAACTTTTTGTGATTAAAAATTTTAAGTGATCGAGTTTAATTTTCTGTTTGGATAAAAATTTTGTACTTTTTTACAGTTGGAAAAAGTACAGATTCTTACATGGGTAGGAATTATGCTTCTTAGTTGACATTATTGATTGTGTATAACCTAATAATTATATAATACTTTTTAAAATTCCCCTCTACAGTAGGGAGATGGACATGCTTGACTTTTAAGTTGCATTAAATATATGCGTTTAATGCAGTGTGTGGTTCTTCTGAGTAGCATAGTTTCTCTGCCTGCAATTTAACATTCCAGGAAGCCGATTTTAAAGAGGGTTCCATCCCTCTAAGCTCCAGTGGCTATGTTACTCTCCATTTTGAATCCTTGTATTGGGTGCATGAAGTTTACTTAGTTTGTTTTTTTGTTTGTTTTTTGGTTGTTGTTTTTTTTTTTTTTTGCGGTACGCGGGCCTCTCACTGTTGTGGCCTCTCCTGTCGCGGAGCACAGGCTCCGGACGTGCAGGCTCAGCGGCCATGGTTCAGGGGCCCAGCCGCTCCGCGGCATGTGGGATCTTCCCAGACCGGGGCACGAACCCGTGTCCCCTGCATCCTCAGGCAGACTCTCAACCACTGCGCCACCAGGGAAGCCCCTACTTAGTTTGTTTATATAATTTGATACCTTATTGCCTACTGGTCTTTCATAATCTGTTCCTTAGAATGGCAAAAGCAATGTTTCTTTTTTCTCTTTTCTTCTTACCTTCCCATTATCTCACCGATCTCTCTGCTATGCTTTCTTCCTTTGATGTATTTTAATAATGGTATTGTGTGTGTTTATTAAAGTGCCACACATTTTCAGGGGCCCCGACCTTTCTTACACGATTTGATTGCAGCTGGATTTGAATAGTATAGTGCCTTTGCAGATGTGGGCTGTGTCCCTGTGCTGTTTGCTGCGTCCACCTCTTCCTAGCCAATCTTTGTCTTTTATCACCGAAGATGCATTTCACTTGTATCAGATCTTCATACACAGGTAACGCAAATCTCAGGTCAACGGTAAATCAGTTAGAAATTTAGAGATCATTTCTATTTTGAATCCAAATTGTGTTTCCGTTGAACAGGCAGAAATTGTTTTATTTTCTACATCTGGCACAAGAGGGCAGCATGATCTACATTATTTCAGGGATATCATGTAAGGGGCACCTTATTGCAAAATCTGGTTTTTTTGTATTAAAGATTTCTTGGAAATTCCATTTTTATGTCTTGAATCTGTATTTTGTAGTATTGATACAGAATTTTAAAAACATTGTTGTGGCTTATTATGTGTGAAACAGTAAACTCTTGTTGTCCTGAAATATCTAGCATTTCAAACAAGGTATTTAGATTTCTTTTTTTTTTTTTTGGCCGTGCAGTGCGGCATGCAGGATCTTAGTTCCTCTACCAGGGATCAAACCTGCCCTCCTAGCAGTGGAAGCACGGAGTCTTAACCACTGGACTGCCAGGGATTTCTTAGTTTATATGTTGTACCCTACTAACTGGAATAGACTGCTGCTGACTTTTTTTTTTTTTTTTTGGCTGCTTTGGTTGCTGCGTGCCGGCTTTCTTTAGTTGCGGCTAGCAGGGGCTATTCTTAGTCGCGGTGTGCAGGCTTCTCATTGCGGAACATGGACTCCAAGTGTGCCAGCTTCAGTAGTTGTGGCACGCAGGCTCTAGAGCGCAGGCTCAGTAGTTGTGGTGCACGGGCTTAGCTGCTCCGCAGCAGGTGGGATGGGATCTTCCCGGACCAGGGATCGAACCCGCGTCGCTTGCATTGGCAGGTGGATTCTTAACCACTGCACCAGCTGGGAAGCCCCGCTGCTGACATCTTGACTGGATATATTTTAATTCCTGAAGGGTAGAATATGGTCAGTTGTAGGACCTGAGTCAAACATGAGTTTTGTCAGAAATATGACCACACAGTTTCTTCCATTTTCATCCATGCCATCAGAGTCGGCAGAAATATTTTATTCTTGTCAAATGCCTAGAATGTCACCCTTTGCTTTGGAGACAAGATGAGAAGATAGTTGTCCTGCTTTTTCACGCCTACTCCTTGTGACAAAACACTTGGCTGAGTGCTTGGAGTGTAATGGGTTCCGGATAAATAATTGTTTATTTTCTGTCAGTTTGTTAATTTGGCTCTAGAAACTGTGCCACCAGCATTGCTAGATGTCGTATTTCTTCTCTTACGGAAACGTGAAGTTAATTGGATTGTGGCCAACATGTTCATTTCACGCGACTGATTTTTCTGCAGTGTGCACACACGTGTTAGTTCACTTATTTATGCATTCAGTGTAAAAAGGAAGGTACAAATGTATATCCTTAGTTTTTCTTTACAGATCAAGTTAAGTTAGAGCTAACGCCTTATCAAAGGAGAAAAAGTACTAATTTCTTTTGTTCTTTTTATTCTTCTGGTAGCACTACAGTTTAAGAGAAGACATATTCTTTTATCTTCCGTAATCAAAACTCTAGAATTGCCCTAAGGATTAATATTTCCAACTTGACTGAGTGGGAAATGAGGCTCTGCAGATTTCACGCATGTAAAATACCCCGAATTAGGATGTGCATCATGTAGGAACTGAGGGTTGGAGCAAGGAGGAGGGTAGTGGAGGTTTGAACTGTTGCCGTTTCTTTAACCTGGAAAGGGAGTCCTTAGCCTCCACTACAAGTTGCTAATAACTTGTGAAGAAGTGAAAAGTGATTTGAAAGCAACGTGGTCAGCTTTTTGTACTGTGAGCTTTTTGTACTATCAGAATAACCCTCTTGCTCTACTATTTATAAAATCGGTTGCCAACAGACCACTGCCTTGCTAGAAAAAAGAGTCATCCGTAGGGAAGAATAATAATTGCAGGGATACCTGTCTGTGTATTCAGTGCAAACGACCACTGAGGTTAGTGCTAAATGCATATTTTTAACAAGTATAATATTTCAGCACTGTCAAAATTTCCTTGATGATAATAGGCCTGTTAAATTATAGCTCTATAAGTTAGGAGGTAAGATGGCTCTGCTTAGCACACAATAATCTATGCTTGTTCACACAAGTGATTCTGCTGAGCAGGTAGCATGTTAGAACAAGAAATACTGGTCCTGAAACCTCTGATTTATGGTAGGTGTTGTTCTGACACAGCATCATTCAGACGATTTACAAGGCAAGGCTTCGTGTTAAAATATTTCACCAGTGTCATCATTCGTCACCGACATAAATATTCAGTAGTGATGCTGGAAAATTGGTAATACGCCCATTCATGCCAAATCACTTGCTGTGTTTCCTTTCAAGTGAGATCTGTTGTGGATATGGTTAAAAGAAACTATGATTTTTCTTCCTTGAGAACAGATGAGCTGTAAGTAATTGAGAATAAGAATAACAACTATCCTGACAGCGTTCATGTACTCATCTTGCCTAGGTTGCTTTTAATTCTGGCTTAAGTCCTACAGCCTCCCCCTGCCTTTGTTTTTCTTCCCTTTCTTTGCTTAGTGCACACTGTAGAGAACATATTTATATGTACATTAGTTAAAGAGGCTTTTTGTGTTCAAAGGAAGAAGTTAGTCATCATCTGAAAAGCTTTGTTGCAAAACTAAAACACACATTTCCCCTTTCATTTTTCCTTGTTAAAAATAACAAATGCAAGTGACTATAATGGGAATAACACAAAAGATTTCATCAATCATAATGATTCTCCATGGCCACATAAATATTACTTTTTCAGGTTTCAATTAAACAGCTAATAGTTTGAAGTAGGTGGGGTAATTAAACCCTGTTGGGTTGTGACATATTAAAAATAATGTTTTTCACATAACAATGGTTATATGTACTTAAAGTCTTATCAGGGTGATATTAAGTCATATTTTATGGGTGTTGCTCATTTATTGCTAATAGTATCATAGAAGCCTTTGTTACGAGTTTAAATAGTTACATATATTTGATTACCATTGTTATTTTGTCAGTAATCTCTATAAAGGTGATTATTATAGCACTTGTCTACACCTGGTAAATATTGCAACATTTTGGTGTACATTTTAAATCTATTAGAATGTTCTGATTACTCTTTATCCATTTTTTTTTCTCCATTAATCATCATACATGGAAATACGGACAATTTAGTAACAGAGAAAGCACTGTCGTTCTCCAATAAAATGTTAAAAAGATAAGATTTGAGAAGCTTGTACCGTGTTCAATGTGCTAATGGTACTGTCTCCGGAGATTGTTAAGGATGACATTTTACTTGATTGCATTTAAAACTTTTCCAACATCATAGGATATAGAAGTTCTCCACTTCATTTTAATATGTGTTGTCTCAACCTTCAGCTTAATTGGAGCCAGGCAGTCTTTGGTACCCAGGACTTCACTGCTGTATTCCATTTTCTGGTCTTAGTGTGCTCAGTAATTTGGCATTATTTTATGGGATGTACGAATTCTAGTGCAGTTATCCCTTGGTATCCTCGGGTGGTTTGTTACAGGACCCCTGTGGATACCAAAGTCTGAGTATGTTCGATGTCCCTGATACAATCTATGTGCATCCTCCCATATACTTTAAATCCCTTCTAGATTACTTATACTTTTACTTATATAAGCAAATTCAAGTTTTGCTTTTTGGAGCTTTCTGGGGTTTTTTTCAAATATTTTTGATCCATGGTTGGTTGAATCCAAGGATGTGGAACCCATGGATGGGAAGGCCCAAGTGTAAGTATAATTCAAATACTGTTATTTAACAACACCTGCCTCCCCAGACATAAACACACACACACACACACACACACACACACTATTACTTCAACCTTGTGGCTGTTTGTGACAGTCAGAAAATACATCAAAGTAGTTTTATGACACAGTTCATTGCGTTTGTACAGCTATTTCAAGAGAAATTGGAATAGTTCTTCGAGGTCGGATTCAACAACAATAAACATTAAGTATATCAATTTCCTGGATTGAAAATTCCATATGGTTTTGCTTTACGGCCAAGTCTTTCCCCTCAAAGATTTGATTTCAAAGCTCTCCTATGACACCATGGGGCGAAGTTTGATTTTCATTTTCTAACTGGAGCCTTCATCTTCTGTTACCATTTCTTCCCTGCCTCCCCTTTATTTTAAACATTATTATTATTATTTTGCCATGAAGAGAATGGAAAAAAATCCAAATATTAATAACATTGAGCCAGCAATGTTTTATTTCACATAAAGTTATGTTTTAGTTAATTAATTAATTTTCAAAATATTTATTTATTTATTTATTTATTTATTTATTTATTTATTTATTTGTCTGTCTGTCTGTCTGTCTGCGCCGGTCTTAGTTGCGGCATGTGGGATCTTCTTTGCCGTGTGAGGGATCTTCCTTGAGGCGTGTGGGCTCTTAGGCCTCTTAGTTGTGGCATGTCGGGTCTAGCTCCCTGACCAGGGATCGAACCCGGGCCCCCTGCATTGGGAGCCTGGAGTCTTAGCCCCTGGACCGCCAGGGAAGTCCCCATAAAGTTATGTTTTTAATCTCTATAGTGCTTTTCACAATTACAAGTAAATTATAATTTAGGTAGTTATGTATTGACTGCCTGTCTCCTCTGTTGCCTTGTGCTCTCTGCCCTCCTAGAGTGTATCTGTGGTGTTAACTGTGAAAGCCTCCAAATCAGGATTGGGCAGCTGTAGCTGCTTAGTAAGTATTTGTTGACTGGATAGAAGAAAGGGTGTTCAGGAGTGGATCTGAATATCTCCATGCCATGATCTCAAAGAACAGTGGAAGTTTACAGTCTTGAAAGAACACTTGGTGTTTATATTAAATTGAATTCTTCCTTATACTTTATTTTCAAAAGTAGAATTTGTAATAGATTATTTATCGTGGACTTTGTTTTTGGTGTTTGATGGCATGAAGAGAAAAACCACACGTATTGGTTGTTTGGAAGCTGCGGCTCATAGAACCAGACTATGGAAGGTTCCAAGTTCTCCTAATGCCAGTCAGTCATGGAAATGAAACTGTCGAACACCTGATACGTTTCCCTGTGGTTTAGTTGTGCATTGAAGACGAATCTTGGCACTTAAGAGGGTTAAATATTTGATACCTTGGTAGTTTTACCTTATAAACTACAGTCCCTTAAGAAGTAAAGAGGGGGAATTGAACCATTTTAAAATGTCAGTAGACATAAGTAAACTGTTATTAGACAGGGAGCTGAGATGTAGGTGGAGATGTTGCAGTGTTCCTGCTCCGCTAGAACAGAGCTTTGGAAGAACTGTCACTTCACTTTTAACTGGGGCTTTTTTACTCATCAGAATGACCATTTGTTGGTCATTTACTGGTTGTCAGTTGTGGTCCCAAGCATTGGAGCAAAAAGTCCTGTCTTCAAGGCATTTGCAAATTTAAAAACTTGCCGCCAGTGGATCGTTTATTATTATTTTTTTAATCTAGTGTTAATATTCTACAATTCCATATAGAAAAGATACAGATTCAGAGGCCTGTGGGCTCTTAGCTGCAGCATGTGGGATCGTAGTTCCCTGATCAGGGATCGAACCCATGCCCCCTGCCTTGGGAGCATGGAGTCTTAACCACTGGACTGCCAGGGAAGTCCTCTTTGGGCTTTTTAGAAGTGTGTTACAAGTGCTTTGACAGTACGTAGAACATAAGCAATGACATTTTCTCCATAAGTAATGTTATCATTGCAATCAACTACTATCTGTTTAGTGTTCTTTTCATTCTTTTTTTTTTTGCGGTACGCGGGCCTCTCACTGTTGTGGCCTCTCCTGTTGCGGAGCACAGGCTCCGGACGCGCAGGCTCAGCAGCCATGGCTCACGGGCCCAGCCGCTCCGCAGCATGTGGGATCTTCCCGGACCGGGACACGAACCCGTGTCCCCTGCATCGGCAGGTGGACTCTCAACCACTGCGCCACCAGGGAAGCCCTCTTTTCATTCTTGGTAACCACGATTATTCTGTTAAAAATTTCCCCCTCGTTTAGATAGAAAGTCCATCTGACAAGCTTCAAAGTGCATCTTGAGTGGAAGTTTATTAAAATACTGTGGTTAAATGGAAAGATATCATGAAATCAAGTTCTCTGTTCTGGAAATATTTTCTTTTCATTTCTTTTTTGCATCTGCATTTTAATAGATTGTATCCCACGGGGAAATGTTTCAACAACCTCTTGAACACCTGGAAAGTCTATTTTAGACTTGTTATGTGTTTAAGAACCTTTATCCAGACATTATTCCAAACACAGTCACACCCCTCATGATGGGGAATCCTGCCTCTGGGTCTGCTGCTGGGAGGAGGCAGTGCCCCAGAGCAGCGTGTCGTTAACACGTCAGGAGAAACCAGAGTATCTGCCCTGGTTGATTTTCAGCCCCAGTTCCTGATTTGGGGATGTTTAAGTCAATAATTAGTTAATGATTTCTCTCTGAACTTCAAGTGGATGTTTCTAGAAGCGTTCTTTTGACTCAGTGACTGAACTTATTCTTTCCGCTGCTTGAGGCATATAATGAAAATGTATAGAGACTTTTGAGGGTGTGGTAAGAAAAACAAAGCTTCCACCTCTTTCTGTTCTACACAGAGATATTTGAACAGATACCACAGTGCATGTGGATTTGGCCTTAAACATATTTTTTTACATAAATAATTCTGTTTATCTAGGTCAGTAGCAGTGCTTTGAGATGTAGTCAAGATCATGGATTAATTTTTTTTCATTACCTTCACATATTTAAACATAGAATAAGAAGAAACTGCTTTCTTACATGTAGTCATTATTTTTAGAATTTTTAAAATCTTTTCCGTTGGTGTCAGACTGGCATGGGCTCATAAAATTTATTTTCTTTGGTGGAACTATAAATTTATTATTTTTCCTTTTTGGAAAATAAAGTGGCAATAATATCTTAAAATTATATCTCATGGTAATATAAATCTTCACTATATTTTCCTCTTAGCATAGAAATGAAAAGGTTGTCAAATATGGGTTAATGAGTTCCACCAATGGGTGATACTGTAGACAGAAATATTTCTTATTGGTGCCAAGTTTTAAATGTTACTCTTGACATAATTCTGTAAATAGAAGGAAAATAAACACGTATTTCAAGATGATGAGTAATCAGTGTTGCTGGAAAATTGTTCTTCCTTGACTTCAAGATTAAATAAATAGTTGTTGACATAAATAACCATGCTAATAAAAGGCAGCACCTGTGTAATCCAGTCAGTGGTTTAGCCTACAATCAGATAAGCTGCTGTTTTTTTAAACAAATTGTCAAGTCTTTAGACCAGGTGAGTATATTTCAGTCATACATTAGGGAATTTTAAAACTTGAATGCAGGAGGTTTAATTCCCCTTTATATCAAATTTTCTAACCACTCACATCTCCTTTCACAAAGTAGACACTAAAAGAGTTTCATGCTTAATTGACGTGGCCTTCAGGTGTTTCGTCTCTTAGTTCTTGTTATAACCAAGTTGCCAACTTCTTAACATAAGATTAAGGTTTGCAATTTTAGGTAACACAATGAGTACCTTATAGGTTTTGGATAAACATTGAGTATTTTTAAAAGTATACCTCATCTTTTCTCTCCCCTTAATTCTTATGTCCATTTTTTATTTGATATCAGATAAGAGAACTTTGATTGTCATCAGTAGACACTTTAAAGCTGTTAATGGAAATGGAGTTGGGATGTAGGTGGAGATATTGCGACGTCTCAGATCTGCTAGGACAGAGCTTTGTAAGAGCTGTGCCAGTCACTTCACTGGCACAAACAAGATCCTCTTGATTGAAGCACAGTTACCTTAAGCAGCATTGATGTGGGCTGGTGGTGGTGTGTGTGTGTGTGTGTGTGAATGAGAGAGACTTCTTTTGAGTTAGATTGTCACACCAGAATAAGATTCATGTTATTAGATTCTATTAAAGAGATGTAAAATTTAAGGTTTGAATATTAACCAGCCAATAAAGTGATCTTTGACTTTACCAACACCAAATTGAATGGTTTTCCTTTATATTACAATAGTGGTTTTGACTACTGTAATTTGGTATCCACGGTGCCCAGTGGTAAAGAGAACAGACTTTGGAATCAACCTGCCTGAACGTGAATCCAGCTTGGCCAGCGACAGATAGACCTTTGTCCAGTCATTTAAACTCTGTCTGCCTCAACTTTATCTGTACAGTGGGGATGATTGTATAATAATAGTACCAACGTTTTTTTATGTGTGTGAGAATTACTTTATGTAAAGCATGTAAAGCAATGCCCAGGAAATAACTGACATTGATTGAATTTTGACTAAGTGACATCATGAAATTTTAAAGATTTTTCTTTTTGTCGTTTTTTACCCCTACAAAATCCAGAGGAATATGTTAATTTTGATAAAATGGTGGGAAAGGATGTGTGTATTTTCCCAGATGCAAGGAAAAATATGTAAATGATCAAGACTAACAACCTACAAAGCAAAATCAACTGCATGTTTTTTGTTTGTTTGCTTGTTTTGTTTTTGTTTTCATCGGGGCTTAGCTTCATTCCCGAGTTCATTTTAATTTGGTTTCACAGCGGGAGCTCAGTTTTGCATATAAGTACCAAACATCTGGTCTGTTTTGTTTGTTTGAAAATGATACGGCTGAAGTTTATTACAGAAGTCTATTGTGTAATTAAGTAAAGACAGTTTGAAATTTTATAATATAACTTCTATTTAAATGGAACACTGTAATTATTCCAGGGAACGGCTATACTTCTTAGGAGCAGCAGGAACTTACTATTTTTTAAAGAAAACGCTGTAACTGGTCAAAATGTATTCACCTTTTCCAAAAAGCATGAAAAATGGCAAATTTCACAAGTGAAAGTTAAAGTTGACCTAAGGCAATTTTAGATTGTCCAGCCTTCAAATTTTATTCATGGGATGTTTTTAGAGAAATTTCGTGGTTTGTTCACTCAGGTTAATTGCAGGCAGTTTTCCTGCATTTCTGTCAGATGGACATTCTGATACTTCAAAACTTCTTCTTGCGCAAAATAATGGTTAAAGCAGCTTGGGATGAAAATGAGATTCCCTGTTATTTGTTATAAACTGTAGATTACATTTTTAATGCAGTTAAAGGCATACCAAATGCAATAGAACAGTTTTCCTATAAATATTTCTCAATTAGCATTAATAAACTAACCATGTAAATGCCATAACTTACTGGCTGGGTAAAATGGCATTGAGGTCAGTGATGAATACATAATTTTGGGTGGAGAGACCTAAGTGAAGACAGAGAGAGTACTTGGTTAACACCTGCCTGCCAGGTGGCTGTATTAGTTAGGCAGGGAGCACCTACCTCGTCCCAAGTCTTGGCATTCAACCTCAGTTATGTCTGAGAGGCCTTAAGCTCTGAAATTCCATGATTTTCTCATCCTGCAGAACTGGCTTAGAAATAATTTGATGAAGAAGAAAACCAAAAATAGGTTGTAAGGACTTGGAGGATTTTTGTGATAGTAGTTTCCGCACACGGTATAATGTTTCAGAGATCTGCTGCACGACAGGTTTCGTCTGTTGGCAGTTATAATGTAGTTCCCTATCACTGAACATACATCAGCCTGAAGTATGATAAATTTGGATGACCGCCCTATGTCTTGTCATTTCAGAGCAACGTTGTAAATGTATTTGACAGTTTAAACTTGTTAAAATACCGTCTCTTCCATTGTTCCATTTCACCTGTAATACCATCGAAGCACAGGAAATTTTTTGCAGTCTCTTCTGCCTCTGTCAGCTGCATGGTCTTCTTTACCTTCTTGTCGAATCCTCTAGTTACTGTCCCCATTGGTTTTTGTGTGGAAACCATAGAGATAGGATGCCTCGAATTGAAAATAAAGAACCCGTTTGCACCAAATCATTAATCATCATACAGATTATATAACTCAACATTTAAGAAGTATCTGCATCTGCCAGTGTGCTGGGAATTTTGCATAAGGTAACCAGATACTGTATTCTGAAATCTCCATGGCCATTTTCTAAAGATCCGGCACCCATTCCTACATATTATATTTCATTATACAATAATGGCAGCTCTTCAGGTAGAGGTGAAGTTATGTTTAGCGTAGTATTTCCTATGAAATGGATGTGGACATGGTATTCATCAGAAATTGTTTCAGAAATTTCCATGACCTGGACAGTCTGCACAAAACAGGTATTTCAGTGTGTATGAAATGAATGGATAGGTGTATCTGAGTGTGTGGGTATGAATTCTTTGATCTTCATCTTCCTCATTTTGTTTATCCAGCTTTTACATGAGCTTCTTGCTTTTATCAATTTTCAGAAGGATTTAGCATTTGAAAATGAATTAGTTCCAGAATGGGGATCAGAGATGGATCTTTCATCTGCAAGGAGGATTCCTGTTTCTGAAAACTAGATGATCATTTTTGCCTGTTCTCGTGGCACTATTTTTTGAGACTTTTACTAGTACCTTGTCATGACTTTTTAAAAAGGCATATTTGTCCCCTGTTCTCGTGGCACTATTTTTTAAGAGACTTTTACTAGTGCCTTGTCATGACTTTTAAAAAAGGTATATTTGTGGTACAACATTGTATAAGTTTAAAGTGTACAACGTATTGCTTTGGTGTATTTATATTGCAGTATGACTGACATTGTGTTAGCTGACTGACACCTATGGCATCACATGATTATAATGTATTCTCATGTTGGGAATGATTAATATCTAGTCTCTTAGCAAATTTAATACCTGTAGCACAGTTTTGTTGTCTGTCATCACTGTACTGTGTTTTAGGTCTCCAGGGCTCATTCATCTATCACTTGCAGATACAGACCTTTAAACATCTCATTTTACTGTCTGGTTTTATGAGTTTGATCTTGTTTTTTTTTTAGATTTCATATATAAGAGATATCATACAGTATTTGTCTTTCCCTGTCTGACTTATCTCACTTCTCACAAGTTCCTCAAAGTCCATCCATGTTTTTGCAAAAAGAAAAAAGAATTTTCTTTTTTCCCATGGCTGAATAATATTTCACTGTGTGTGTATGTATCTATGTATTTATCTACACGCATAACATCTTCTTTGTCCATTCATCTGTTGATAGACTCTTTGGTTGTTTCTGTATCTTGGTGATTGTGAACAATGCTGCAGTAAAAACAGGAGTGCATGTATCTATTCTGCATCCTGTTCCATTTCTGTCTTGACTTTCAGAATACAATTTTTGTAATTTTATAACTGATCATAAGTTAGGAAAATGTTAGATCTGAAATTTATATTATTTGATATTATAAGAAAATATGTGGGATCTTGGTTTCATACTGAGCTCTTCTTTGGTATTTAAGTCACTCTTGGGAGTGAAAACAGCAAGGCACGCGTGTGAGCGTTTTTTTCCCCTAACTTAAATGGGGAGGAGGAGTCAGAGAGTCAGAGAGTTAGTTCTCAGATCCTGTCATATTAGAAATGCCATTAAGCATCCCATGATGTGTTTAATAATTTGCATAAAGAGAAAACTACCCTTAGGTAGGCTATTTTGGAAATGTAGTTTAATGTTTAATAGGGTTCATGTTGGCTTTAAATGGGAGAATATTATGGTTAGAGGACTCGGAGTGGCCAGAATGGAGATCTGAGAAGGTTCCTATTGGGGAACCACAGCAAAACGACTCCCTGTATTATAGGAGCCCCACCCAGCTCATCGGTAGATCTAAAGATATGGCGGTGCTATAGAAGATTGGGTAAGTTCTCGCATAGGTTTAGTTTAGATAAACCCTGTTACGAACCAGGAGCTTAGAGTTGATAATGATGGCAGCCTGGAGCCATAGATAAATCAATCCAGGTGAAATCCCACTTAAAACCACCTTTTCTCTTTCTTTTATTCAGGCTTTGGTACCTAGTTCATTTTTCACTCCCTACCCCATGCCCCTACTCCCCAAATTTATGGTGACTGGAAAGAGAAGAGATTCTTCAGTTGTCTGTTTTACTGTCTGTGTCATAACTTTTTTTGCAGTGATGTTAGTGTTTTGCTTTCTTACTTGTTTGACTGTCTGATATAGAAGTGAAAAAATATTTGGAAAGTTGCAGGAAAATAGTGCCTAGAATATCTTATTATTTAGTCTCTATAAGGCCCAATATTTTACAGTGAGACAGTTTTATTTCTGCTCATTCAACTTTTGCTTATTCGCCTTATCCCAATTAGTATAAGGATAGGATCTAATCCTAATTTTAGCCATCTTTTTGTTTTTTGTTGTAAACTTAGGTGCATAACCTGGAAGTATCACTGTTTTCTTGGTTCCTGGGAAAACCTGTTTCTAGTGTCATTTAAGTTTTGATAGAAATGCAGAAATAGAGTTTCTGAACTGTTGCGGGCTTGGCCGGCTCCCTGGATGATGGTTGGACCAGCTTCTCCTTTGTTGGGCTAAAGTAACCCAGTGTCGTGGTCCTGGTCCCCAGTTGTCCGTCGTCCCCCAGCATGCCTCCCTTCTCAGGTTCTTTTCAAATATCGTCTGAAACATATTAAGATTTATTTATCAAAAATGTCATTAATCCCCGGGCACGTGACATGCCCCCGCCCAGTATAATATGTAATTTAGTGAAAGGTTGCGTATGGGGCTTTCTGTTCATGTGATAGCCTGTGTTCTCTCTCTTCACACTGCACATCAGAGCAGTATTAAGTTCCTGGGTTTTTGAAACTTTTTGTTTCCTTTGTTGAGGACACAGGTTAGGCAAAAATAATTGGCTGATAAAGACTGCATCTGGACAAAAACAGAAACAAATGAGACCTAGGTGAAAAGTGAATTGACCTAAAAAATCTGAGGATAAGGAATAGTGTGTTTTGATCTGAGAAAAGTAAACTGTTGTCTTGGGCTCTCTTCTCCATGCACATTTTGATACATTTCATGACATTTGAAGGCGAGAACCATTCAGCCTCGGGCCTCCTTGCAGCCTCCACATTGTAACGTCTTGGTGACTTAAAGCTCTCTTGCTCCTTTCTGATGGAAATATTAGCAATTTCGGAATTGTGACCTAGTGGATCTATTTGGCTCTGAGGAAACCTTTCAGTAATGGGACTTTTCATCTGAGGCCTGTGAGCCCATGACTGTCCAAGAGATTGGGATCTTGCAGTGATTTTGCTTCATTACGAGCCTACACCGACATTATTTAATGCAACCAAGTTTCAAATGCTGCTAAGGAACACAGTTAAGGTCATGGTCTCAAAGGACTTTTATGTCCTGCAGAAGCTTGATTTTCGCCTAATATGTAGAACAGCTTGTGCAGTATAGCTCTTGGGAGGTGAATATTTGTTCATGTAGGTTACAATCGCCAACGTACCCTGAGAGCGATGGGAATGTCAGGCAGAATATGTATTTTGAGAAAAAAGAAGAACTAGTATGCAAAAATTAGTCATGGAAATCCATAAATACCAGGCCAAGAATATTCCTGCAGATGTGTCAGTTGGGTTTTACTAGGAATGATGGACAGATTCATTTGCAGATTTTCCTAATAGAGAATTTACTTAAAAGTTCAGCAAAATTATGTCTTCATAGGTTTTAAACCCTTTCCCCCTTACATAGAGATTTCTCCTTTCCTTAGTTGCTAGAGTTTTCTGTTGAAAGAATGCACGAGAAGCCTTTTATTCTATGGATTTCTTTTTAACTGTCCCTTAAGAAATACATACCAATTCTCAAGAATAGTACCCTGGTGCAGTCTTTGGTAGCCTGGATTACTGAGATGGTTTGCTGTTCATATTGTTTGCTTGTGCAACGAGAAATCGGGTTTTAATACCTGATGAATACCTGCAAATTCTTTGGTTAATCTGTATCTTGTCCTTAGACGAGCTTTGTTGCCTTTCCTTTGAGGCCGTGGAATATCCATAGGCTTCCCTCCCCTCTGAGGGAGACAAGAGAATGGAGACACCCCCTTCCCACAGTTGAGGAAATGCAGAGCCTGTGGGTGTATCCATCCTGCGTGCTGGTGAGAGTGCACTGGGCTGACTTCTCGGGTGAGGAGAGACTTTGAAGAAGCAGAGCCTGAGGCGGGGCTACGGAAGCAGAACCATTCTGAGTGGAATCAGGAGGGGGGGGGAGTGGGGATAATTGGGGCAGCATGGAATTCAGTGTTGGTGGTGGATGGTAGAACGGATCAGAATGAGCTCTAGAGGCTAGGAGATCAGCATGGAGTTGACGAAGTTTTCCATGTGGGTTGCTGCCAGCTTCATGCCAGGGGATGCTGTGGCATTTACGGAAGCACGTGGTCATGTAGATGTGATTAACCACTCAGACATTTGGCCCCAAAATATTCCCCTTTTAGATCAGCTACCGAGATGGCGAGTTGTACCGGTGTGAACTGAGTGGGGAATCACAGTTGAATAAAACATGGGCTCCTTAAATATCTTGAAGCTGCAAGGAGGGAACTTAGAATGACGAGCAAGACAAAATCTTATTTTCTTTGTTGCGTTTAGAGAATTTCCATAGATCCTGCCTTCCTTGAGGTGGAGGCAGACAGAAATCATATACATGTGCATGTTGTTTCTGGAAGCACAGGGCCTCATTCAGCATGGGCGGCTAGGGTGCGCCCAGGCCGGGGGTGGTGGTTCCTGGCACTGGGGGAGGTCTCCCCCCTCCGCCCCGCCCCCACCCCCACCCCCGTCATGCTTTTGTCACAGGGCCAAGTTTCTGTCTATGTTGTAGCTGCCACAGGAAGAAGCTGGAACATTCCTCTTGTTTTGAATTAGACCAGTGACTGGCCCCATTTACCGCCCGACACCCACCTTTGATACCCTCTTTCATCCCTCCTTTGGGTGGTCAGTGCCAGCCTGTCTCCACATTGGCCTCAGAGGCTCGTAATGAGGCTCCCATAATATCTCTTTTCTAAATAGTGCCAATCCGAAAGCACCACTTTCTAAACACATTTGTTCAGTCTTTTATCCATCTTTTGTGATAATGGCTCTCTAAGTTTTTCTCGAGGCATGGTGTCATCCAGACCTGTGTGTCTTCTGCTGGACGCCATGTTAGTAACCGTGGAAGTATGGCTGTGATTGGCCTTGTGGAGCCAAAGAGGCTCAGCTCAGGGAACCGGCCGCATGTGCAAGGGGACCTAAGCAGACTGGAGGAGCAGCTGCTATTGTGGCACAGGTGGAACTGACCAGAGCATGAGTTGGGTTATCCAGGATGTGGGAGTGGCTGACTGGGGTGACCCTGCCCTGGAAACCAGGGAAGGAAGGCTGCTTGCCTGGAGTGGTGTGAGTGTGTGGGCAGGATGGAGGGGGCTGAACCAGGCCGGGGCGGGAAGGACTTTGAACTCTATCCCGAGATCGGTGGGATCTGTTTGGTAAGATGCCTGATCACACACCTTTCTGTGCTTCCCAAAGCTCCGTCACATCGTGGAACCTCATAATAGGTGGAGTGGGAATTGGGGGGCATTTTCTCCTTTCAAACTTTTGTAATTCTCTGACTCCTAGTTCACACTCAGCCACATGCTTTGTGGCCATTTGATTCTTTGGTTTTAATTTAACTGTATCGGCCATAACTGGCAAATTGTGTCTTCTCACTGTTTATTATTGTTCAGAGTGCCTTATAAAGAGGAAAAAAACCAACGTATTTTAGCATACCTTTAACACAGAAAGTTATTGCATAATGAGTAACTGTAAAATCTGTGCAAACTTAATTTGAAACTCAGGACAGATTACTGTATATTGCCTGGATTTATGTTTGTAGTTGTAAGTAATGACTAATATTTCATAGATACTCATCTACCACTAGTTAATAAAAAAGAGAATTGTGGTCCCATCTTGGTTCTGGGGTAGCAGTGAAGTTGCCCCTTTGTGAGAAGGCAGCTACAGAGCATCAGCAGCTCCTCCCTTTCCCTGGGACTCACAGACTTCAGCTTTCTAAAAGTTTTATTCATGTCAGGGGGGGTTTATTATATGAAAAGAGTAGGACATTTTTCCATAAAAATAAAAATGCTGTTCATGGGGGATTCTCCTCTGCTACCCACACCCCTCCTTCCCTGAAAAAAATGAAACTTTGGTGCTTAATCAGGGTTCCAGATGTTTGTGTGTATTTATTTATTTCGATATTTATAGTGTTTGCTGTCAAGCCGTTTGCCTCCCTGGGTGCATTCCAGAAATTTTAAAAACATACATGGCAAAGCCACAAAGATCAAAGACCTATGTCTTAGGAACTCTTTGTAGCACTTTAGGCCCGCCTCTGAAATGATTTCTGTGAAAGGAACCAAGTAAGAGCTCTTGCTGTCCACCTCTTGTCTTGAGGAATGTTCCAGATGGGGACCAAGCACCTGGTGAAGAACCCATCCTGGGTGGGGTTCTTCCTCTCTGCTCAGTGAGGGGTCTTCGCCTGAAACCCTCCTGCAGAACAAGGCCTTCTGTTAGCTCGCCGGGACACCTCTGACCTCTTGTCTTCCCACATTTTATCACTGATGTTTTTATTTCTTCCTTTAAAACATAGGCAATAATTATTTCTCCACCATCCCTCAATATTACTAAATTAACCACATAGAATTTTAATGACAACCCATTAGAAATTAGGGGTGTCACTTTCTATATTAGTTTAAAAATAATACCATCCAAATGGAAAACGAGTTGTTGTAGTAACCATTACTGCCCCCGTGACTGATACCTCAGTACGAGGAAGCGCCCTCAGTAGTTGAGGCCGTATAGAAGAATCAGCAGAGACAGGAGCCACAGAAGCTTTCTTCTGCTACAAAAGTCTCAGACACAAAAGGCCTTCTTTGAAGTTCTTACCCGAATGTTTTAAAGATCATGCATTTGGGTTATGGCATCATCGATCCACGTTGTAAAAGCAATCCATAGATGTTTTCTTGCTTCAATTCCTTACCGCAGATGTCTTCCGGGAGAGACTTGTGGTGGAAGGAGGAAAGTGAGGAAAGGCAGGTAGTGGTGTGCAGTGACAGCCTTGAAAAGAAACCGTCTCTCGTACCTTCATACCTCCTCTGAACACACAGTATTCTCTACAGAGCAGACCACGCGAGGTATAAACTTGATCTTAACCCTAGCCCAGCTCTGGACTTTACCCATCCAGAGGTCTGTGGTGCTTTCCTCACTAACCTGGGAACCTTCCTAGAAGAGCAGCTTGTGAGTTGTTATTAACCAGCCCAGTTGCTGGCAGTTCAGGCCTCATGCCTCCGTGCTCTTGGGCACTCCCTGTGGCTCGTTACCTTTTCAAGTGCTTGATTCTCCCTTTCATCTTTCTCTCCAGCATATCAGCCACCCTTAGGTGAGAGAGTTGCAAGGAATTGCCTTTAAGCTTAGTGAACTTAGCCCAAAGGGCATGGAGTTCTCCATCTTCTACAGGTTGGCCTATTGGAGAGGCACCGTTTGCCTTCAGTCAGCTTGAGGCTAGATCTCTTTGAGGAATCCAGCCTTGTCATCAGTGACTTCAAGAATCTAACTTGGCTTAGGTTCTCTATGCTGCCAATTCATGCTGGATATATCCTCAGCAACACTGGCTGTCAGCTCAATCCAGTTACCTAGCCTTTTTGGTTTGTTTTTAATTTGAGAACTCTCCTGAGAATAAAAGCCTTGCTGTCCCTCAAATATTTATAAAATTATCAATTCATTTTTCCATTTAATGAGTTTTACATTGAATTGTGTCTGAAAAGTCACAATTTACCCACATTTTAAAAAATCCATTGAATTTTGATTTCACTAAATGTATTTTAAAGCCCACATTGACATTTAGCTACAGGTGCCTTCATACCTAATGTTCTTTTACCCATTGGAACTGGTGGTTTTTTTAAATATAATTTTTATATTTTATATCTCTGAGATCAGTATTGGCTTCATATTGCTTTTTAGCATTAGATCTCTGCAGTTGTACACAGTAGGTATAAGTAGTTTTTATGCCTAATGAGTGAAAATCTAAATTGAATATAATTGTCAAAATATTTTCTCCTTCTAATATTGGTGTTTTGAATGCTAGCAACATCTTGATTTTTCCAATGAGAATTATGGATATTACTAGGATTTTACCTGATCCTGAAATGGTAGCGTTCAGGGAAGAAACTTTTGTGTTGAGTTTGTAAAACTGTATTTCCATGCTCCTCATTTAATTTCCTTTGGTTCTGATTGTATTCTTCCCTTTTAGTTTGCCTAAGGGTCTAAATTAAATATCATACGATACGAAACCCTTTAAAATGGCGTCATGTTCAGAATGATGCTGGTGTTTTCTGCTGGATGCTAAGTCCTCACTACTAAGTTCTACCAAGGCTTGTTCAGAGGTTTTCAAACAGTTTCTGCATAAGGGAGAAAATATTAGCAATTTTGTGTCTATGTGGTCAAAAAAATACATTAGCTAGTGATTTTACTTACTGCCTTTTAAAGATATAAATGAAAACAGATGCCATGTGCTATCCGAAGTTTGGACACAATCAGACCTGTTACATGTATTCTTCTCTTAATTAATTAATTCAATAAAGTTTTGGCTGCGTTGGGTCTTTGTCTCTACGCGTGGCCTTTCTTTTGGTTGTGGCGAGCAAGGGCTACTCTTCATTGCGGTGCGTGGGCTTCTCATTGCGGTGGGCTCTCTTGCTGAGGAGCACAGGCTCTAGGCGTGCGGGCTTCAGTAGTTGCGGCACTCGGGCTCAGTAGTTGTGGCGCGCGGGCTCTAGAGAGCAGGCTCAGTAGTTGTGGCGCACGGGCTTCGTTGCTCCGTGGCACGTGGGATCCTCCCGGACCAGGGCTCGAACCCGTGTCCCCTGCATTGGCAGGCGGATTCTTAACCCCTGGGCCACCAGGGAGGCCCGTGTCACATGTATCCTGAAAGAGAGGCCCCAGGGCCCCAGGAGTAACCCCTGTGTGGCGTTGCCTTTGGTGCTGCTACCTTCAGCCCTCCCCCCACCCTCCCCCAGGCGTTTGTTTGGTGGGTCTTTTATTCCTGCCCATCGAGCTTCAAGGCTCCTTTCCATCCTTTAAGTGGTGCTCAGGATCACCCTTCCCGTAATACATGTTCCTAGAGACTCTTTTCTGGTGTACCTTGTGGTATTTTTCTTCTTTGAACTCAACGCTTGGCCCATCCTCACCTCACTTGATCTAATGATATATCTCTCTTTGCTTTTTATTCCGGGAGACACGTGCCCTGGAAATACAGAGAATGTATATACTTGCTGTCCTCTTCTGTTTAGATCCAATTCAGATTTATTTTGGTGTTTTCCCCCTTTGCTTTCGGTCTTTAAGTTATATCACTTCACAGAGGGCAAAGGCTGTTGGCACTTCTAAAAGGCTCTTAATCATGCTTCTGGGTGTTGATGACCAACCTAGGCACTGTCTACAGGGTTCTGATGGGGTTGTCCTTGCCTTGAAATTATACAGATCGGGAGGCTTTAAGTAAATTCTGGTTGTGTTGATTTAGCCACGTCATCCAGTGGGGCTGGATTCCATTTATGCTGATCTTTTGCATCTTTTTCAAAAAAATTTTATTGAAGTATAGTTGACTTACATATCTTTTGCATCTTTTTTTTTTTTTCTTTTGCATCTTGAAAGGCTTTTCAAGGTCTTGGCGAGTTTATAAACGGGGTGGGGTAGTGCATCAAGAATGTTTATTGATTGTGTGAAATATTTTTGAAAAAGGTAAATTGCTACAGCATTGTAGCCATGTTTTGAAGACTAAAATGTTTACACATTCTGTTCTGTCTCCTTTTCTTCACTGTGTGGTGGGTGCATTTGTGTCTCTCTGGCACTCTTCTCTGCCACCAGCAGGCAGCCTGGCCCTTTGCTCATTTCCACCCTGGCAGATATTCTTCATCTTCACTCTGTTCTCCTTAACCTACTGAGAGACAGTTCTTCTCCGTTGGTGTGCTGGATGGGACCTGGGACCTCTTGATCCCCGTAAGTGCGCAAGCCTCTGTCTTCCTCACCAGGATGATGACAGAGCTGGCTGCCCCAACAGGCACCTCCCCCTTGGCCCTGGCACTTCGGGTGTTAAGTGTACATATGGAGCTGACATTCCTAACAAGGTCAACAAGAGGAGATGGGCGAGACAGGTGGAATGGATTCTGAGAGAAGGATCAGCTTGAATCTTTTCTTCTCTTTTTATTTTAAAAAAGTTACGGTAAAATACGTAGAACATAAAATGTACCATCTTATTCGTTTTTACTTACGCTCAGTGGCATTAAGTACATTCTCATTGTCGTGCAACTTCCAGCACCGTCCATCTTCAGAGTTTTTTCGTCTTCCCAAACTGAAACTCTGAACCCACAACTAACTCCCTGTGCCCACCCCCCCGCCAACCACCATTCTCCTTTCTGTCTATGAATTTGACTATTCTAGGTACCTTATGCAAGTGGAATCTTTCAGTATTTGACCTTCTGTGTCTGGCTTACTTCACTTAGCATGTTGTCCTCCAGGTTCATCCGTGCTGTGCATGTGTCAGAATTTCCATTCTTGAGGATGAATAATACTCTACTGTGTGTATATACACCGCATTTTGTTTCTCCATTCATCTATCAATTGGCACTTGGGGTTGCTTCCACCTTTTGGCGATTGTGAACAATGCTGCTGTGAACACAGGTGTACAAGCATCTCTTCAAGACCCTGCTTTCAGTTCTCTTGGGTACATCCCCAGAAGTGGAATTACTGGATCATGCGGTAATTCTGTGTTTCATGTTTTTTTGAGGAACTGCCATACTTCTTCCATAGCAGCTGCACCAGTTTAGATTCTCACTTAGAGTGAACAGAGTTCCAAATGTTCCACATCGTCGCCAGCACTTGCTGTTGTTTGATTTGTTTTTGATGGTAGCTATTGTAACAGGTGCAAGGTGGTCGAATCCTTTATTTTCTTGAGTAAATCATAGGAGGTGGCTTTGGATGCCAGTCCTCTCTGGCAGCAAGGGCTGCGTCCCCCAAACAGTTGGGCAACAGTTCCCTGAAAACAGGATGCCCGTGCGGATCCTGTGCTCTGAGCGCAGGTTTCTTTGCTGCTGGTCTCCCCTTGTTGCCTCTTTTTAATTCTACACTTGAAAATTAGTTCAAATGCAAGCCGTGTTTAGATTTATTTACAGTTTTGTAACTCCTTTCCTGTTTCCCTTTTAACAGGCTTGACTTAAGGAGTCTCTTTCAAGTAGTAAATTAATTTAGGTGGCAAGCACCCCACCCGAATTTTGTTATATGCTGGCAGTTTAGATAAATGGATATTATAATCTCAGCACATTTCTGCCCAGTGCTAGTGTGCCTATTTGCAAGAGTCTACAAAAGTGATAATATTTTGTCAGTTTGGGGCCTAGAAGAAGAAGAAGAAAAATTACATATTTTTTATTTGTATTTATAGGATGCCTGTAGGGAAGCTGAAAGTGCCGTCTGGCAGTTTACATGGCTAAATACAGATGAAGAAAGATGAGAAACCCAAAGACTTTTTTTCTAGGCACAGGGGAGAAGACAGGGTCCAGATCAGTTACTGTCAGATGTGTTGGAGATACATTCTCCATTGCAACCGAATATTATTTTTTCCCTTCAACTCACCATTTTGTTGAAGAATGGAGCCTATTTTTAATGACTTTATTGATTTGATGATTGGGTTACAGTGTACTTTATTTACTGCTGGAATATTTCGCGCCTGTCAGCACTTAATGGGAATAAATCTACTTTTTGCCCTCACTTTGATAGGCTGTAAAACTGCTTATAATTGCAGGAAAATGTGTTTTCCTATTTTTGTGTACAGACACAGTGTGACTTTCCTTTTCAAAATCATTGTATGTCATAGTGTAGCTGAGCAATAAACACATGCAGGGCTGTTATCCTTGTGTCCTATTAGAGCAACATAAAACAAAATGTGGGTTTATGCCTGAGGGATCACAAAAACAGATTTAATATTTATAATTAAGGTCAATTTTTGAATGATTTATTCATTTATTTTTTTGTTACTGTGTTAAGACTTAGCAGTTTTGGACTCAGATTTTATGTTTTTTGAAATTATAAATATACAGTATATCCTACATTCACTCTTATGGTTTGCATATGAATTTAATATTTTGTGTCCAATGAGACGCAGTAAAAGTGCATCTTTTTTTTGTATCGCCCAGTTTATGAGCAGAGTCAGAATACATTGTGCTGATAAGTTTTACATGAAGTTTCTAAACTTTCTTATGGAAAACAATGTCACGTGTATTTATCTTTTATCAATTATAATAAATTCAGTTGGGGGGGTAAGATATATCAAAATTCAAAATTTTTCACGAGACACTTCCCCTCCTGAAAATGTTTCCTAGTACATATTTTGTTATTAAATAAAGAGAAATA
Source organism: Mesoplodon mirus (assembly GCF_964341445.2). Lineage (NCBI taxonomy): Eukaryota > Metazoa > Chordata > Mammalia > Artiodactyla > Ziphiidae > Mesoplodon > Mesoplodon mirus. The sequence continues at coordinate 64,016,065 of NC_138993.1, read as the reverse complement.
CAATTAATTCTATTCATTCACTTTCACAATTTTATTTTTAAGTGCATGATAAGACTAGTAACGATACAGCATTTCATAAAGCTGGACTAGGAAGCCCTCTCTAAAGAGGCAAGTAGAATCTTCAGCAGCTCCTGTACTACAACACCATAAAACCCATTTTCAGCCAGCTCTACGATTTCTAATTCATACCTGAGTCCACAGTGAAGGGTAGAAATCATGCACTTTACAAGCAGCAGCATTAGTGAAACTATGGAAGTGCTTATAGTGTTAGTGTGCGGGGGGAAAAAACCCCCGGCAAATAGAGACCAATGCCATTTGCCTTGATACTTCACCCTTAGGAAGAAATGAACTTGCAGGAAAGTAGTTGTTCATCTAACAAACTTGGGGAAAAGTCTCTGGGAATTATCAACTGAACATAAAATGGCCCGCTGGGTTTTCTTTTCTTTTTTTAAAATTAATTTTTATTGGAGTATAGTTGATTTACAGTGTTGTGTTAGTCCTCTGGGTTTTCTTGGGGAGTTGTGTTCTGAAGGGACGAGTAATTTAAAGGAAGCAAATTGATTAGGTAGGTGCAGGAAACCACAAATGTTTGAACAGGTTTTTGCTGGACGACAGTTGTGTGGATCAAGGGCTTTTATGGCGGCTAGTTATCTGCCCTGGGAGAAGTGACCGTAGCTTGCCTTTCCTTCAGGTGGAAGGTAGGTTCCCTGTCTCTTATTCTTTTCCCTGCTCAGAGTGAATAAATATTTTAAGTATGTGGTCAACTGTGCAGCTCTTTACTTTTCCTTTAGGAAGAAGAGAGTTGCTTAGGTATGGTATTGAGAATAGAACTCAGGAGGACTTGCATATGCCCTCCTGCCCAGGACTAGCCCAGCACATCCTGAAACATGCAAATTGAGCTGCCTGCTAAGTGGGGAAGGAAGGAATATCGTGCACAGGCATTTGATGTCTTTTTATGGGGGAACAAAAGAGTTTTGATTTTTTTCACTTGGAGTTCAGCCTGGCTATTGTGTGGTAGAGGAGGCTTAATGAATCATTGTTTAACTAAGATCCTGCCAAGTATTTGACCATTAAATAGACTCCATGTGTATAGAGTTCTTCTCTGACAGACTCTTATTTGATTGTGATTAATTGGCATTGAATTGGTGTTTAATTACCTCCCGCAGAATCTGAGAACAGTTTGTGTTCTGATTAAGTTATATGATGTAAACCCCCCCCTGGCGCTGGGGAAGTCAGCTGTGTCCTTGCTGTACCTGCCTTAGTGCTGACAGGCCGACCTCAGTGGTTGCTCAAAGCTCAGAGACTGTCTCAAAGTGTCAAAAACCCGTACAAATTGGGATTTCAGTTTTTCTTTTAATACGCAAAAGTTTTAGGAATCAAAATTCAGCATAAGTCTGGAAAGGTTTTCTCTTTATGTTGAAATTCTTCTTATGATATTCATTGGGCTACGTTAAACATTTTATACAAATGGATCCGCTTCCTCATTTCATAATATGTCACCGTGTACACGCACGTGAGGTGTCCAGGGGGAGAGATCCACCAGCTGGGCACACTGACGATGAAGGGACAGTGGGGCCGGCCTGGTTTGGGTGTCACTGCCCTTAGAGAATAGATGACAGCAGAAGAGGTAGGAGATGATCACTGTGGGGATAGAGTTCCAAATACGGGGCGGGGGGCAGGGGGAGTTGCATTTTGGCAACAAGCCAGGTCGCAGGAATGACGAGAGATGTTCAAAGAAAAAAGCATTATATCCCAGAAACCAGCATACAGGACTGTTTCAAAAAGAAGGTCGTTAGAAGTGTTATCTGCTACAGAAAAAGTCAGGATGAGTGAGGATGGAGGGAAAGCTGGCTATTGGTTTTAGAAACTAGATGACGGGTGTAAAGAGGGCAGAAGATGGACTGGAGGGATTTGTGGGGGTTTTGAATAGGTCATGATCCCATCGTTTGGCTAAAAGATAATGTGTCTCCTAAGCTCTTTATAACTGGCAATAGAATACATACAAGTATAACTCTTAGAGCAATATTTCCACTTATCACTTTTATCTAATTTTTGAAAGGAGTACAGTAGTTGAAAATGATTTTTCCCCTCCTTTTTTTTCTTTTAAAAAAATCATTGAAGTATAGTTGACATACAGTGTTGTATTAGTTTTAGGTGTACTGCAAAGCGATTCAGTTATTTGTATATACATATCTATCTATCTGTCTAGGTATCTATCTTTTTTGAGGTTCTTTTCCATTATAGGTTATCATAAGATATTGAACGTAGTTCCCTGTGCTATGCAGTACGTCTTTACTGTTTATCTGTTTTGTATTTAGTAGTGTGTATCTGTTAATCTCAAAGTCCTAGTCCTAGTTTACCCCCCTGTCCTTTCGGTAACCATAAGATTGTTTTCTGTGTCTGTGATTTGTTTCTTATTTGTATAAATTCTTTCATCCCCTCCTTTGTAATGGTGTTCTTACTTTGCAGGTTTTTTCCTCCAACAAAGGTCCACGCACATACACTTTACAACCCAACCACATTTGTGTAACATCTATTGGTGGTCCCCAGATATTGACACGATGCGCTGGAGATCAACTGAGATCAGATTTGGGTGTTGGTTGATCCCACTCCCGCTCACCTTCAGTCACTTTACATTGGGTGGGTAGTGGGAGGGACGATTGTCTTAAAGTTCAGTCACATTCTCACACCAAATGTTTTGCTGTCCTGTTACTGAGCATTACATGTCCTTGTACGTGTATTAGAGATGGGACGAGTTGATTTCTCATGTTGAATGGTAACTTCCTGATATGTGTCTTTGTGGAAGTGGGACTTCTGTGCTTAGATGAAAGCTTTATTAATAGGTGGTTTTGCCTGCATCTCTGTGGGAACACATTCTCCAGGTGAGACTGCTCCATGTCCCCCACCCACCCACCCACCCAAACCCCCTCCGATCCGATCCATTCTTTGGGAGATATGAGATAGAGACTGCGCATTTTGCCTTAAAAGGTGGTCAAGGTGCACTGGGCCAGGAAACAAAGACCTTGGAGACAGAGTGGTGCATTCCTGTGGCAGGAGGAGCCCCGTGATAGGTGGTGTCCTGTTCCCTCAGAATCAGGCAGTTCTCACCTGGCCCACATCTCTCGTGGCGACACCACTTCCTGTGGTTCGTAGTTTAGGTATCCCCTGAAATCATGCAGACTGTGCACATGGGCATTTTCCAGTGGACATGCACTGTAGGTTTCATCCAACCCGCAGTGTTTCAGAGCCTCTGTCTTAGAGATTTTTCTGCCTGTTGCTGTCCATTCTTATATGAGCTGTGAGCCAGACTCCTGCATGACATATGCACAAGATCCAGCGGTGAAGGAACTAGCCTGGTCTAGCTTCCCGACCCCTTTCCCCCGCCAATGCTTAGGAGATGTAAAATATCATGGCGGATGCAGCAGCATGGTTTTCTGTGTCAATTTGTGGGGTGTATCCACTCCTTCAAGGTCAGTCCCTTTCCAAACTTAGCAGTGAGTGATGTGACTTGCCCTGTGTCACAGGACAGGGTAAGGCCTGGAATGAGGTGGCTCTCAAGCCCTGGACTTTGCTTCTGTCCTCATTCTTTTTCAGTCATTTGTTCACTTGTCAATCTATCTATTCATTCCATCTTCAATAACTTGTATAATTTAATTTTGAGGTGGGGTTACTTTAAATGTTTTGCTTTAATTATGGTTAGCCAAGAGCGAATTCCTGGAACTCTGCTAACTCTTCTAATACTCAAAGCATTCAGCATCCAGTGGATGCTGTGGATGCTAATGGATTCAACATTAGCCAATCAGAAGGGGCTGGGCTGTCAGAGGCCAGTTTGACAATCACCGTTCATACCAGCTTAACACCAGCCCTACCTATGATTTTATTGCCTCATCCTTATTAGTACATTTTTAATAGAGTTTTCAGATGTGTCCAGTAAAATAGCTCTGTGTCATAGATGGGATGACGTGAATTTTCTTCATCTCTGTAACCCTGGGTGCAAGTCCCCAACCTGGCTGCTTTACAGCCGAGTGTCATTGGATTAATTTCCTCCTGCCTCTAAGCTTAAGCTGCCTCTTCTGTAAAATGGGGACAACGTCTCGCTCATAGTTTTGAGATGATGCGTACATAGTTTCTGGCACTTCCTTGGTGGTGTTGGTGCTGTTCTAGAAACCAAGCAGAGCGACCACAAGAAAAAACCCCCACCACATCTCTGGTGTGTAGCACAGGCAGCCTGGTGAATCTGTGCAGGCTTTGCCTGTGGGCACAGAGACCAAGACAGAACTGGTCCTGGGCTGTCGGCTGGGAGCTCTCGGACTCTCTCTGGCCTGGGTCGGATGTGTAAGATGCATGCTCACTCCACCAGGCCCCCTCCTCCGGACTTCCTCCTCACAGCCATGGCTTTGACAAGAGAAGTCAGACCTCCTTCTGACTGTAGGGAATTTTCAGCAGAGGCCCCTTAACACTACACTCTGCTCCACGCCCGTTCACACACAGCTTCTCTCCTATCTTAGCTCTCCAACTCGGCAAATATTTGTCTTCCCACCCGGACAAACTCCACTCTCCGTCAGTCCATCCTCTGGCCTCCTTCTTAGTGCTCAGGCTGTGTTTCCTCCACGAGAACCCATTAGCCTGACCCTGCCTAAACCCGCAAGTCAGTGACACTGTCTGGTGTCACCCACTGCTGCCATGGCCCCGTCTTCGCTCTGTGCCACCAGCATCTTGGATCACGGTGCCTGGCCCAGCGTCTCTGCACGCGGGCCGCCAAGCTGGGGTGTCGGCGCAGCCATTGCACACCAGGGCCTCTGGTCTGAAGGGCCGGGTGCAGGGCCGGCACTCTGCACGAGGCAGTGTGTGAGCAAGTGAAACTTGATGAAGCACAAAGGAAAAGAAAAAAGGTTGGACTTGGTTTTATGACCCAGATTCTATTTTTATTGCCCAGGAGTTGTTAATGGCCTTTGCTGGTGTGACTGTGCCGAACCAGACACTTCGTATTTCCCCATGCATTTCCCCAGGTTGGAAAACAACACCCAGCAGAAGAGAGTGCATGAAATATCAATAGATATTGAGATTTGGAAACAAACCATTTATTTATAGAAAGCTTCGTTGTATAGATTCATACAGAATATGCTCAAGCACCCTCTATATGTGAGGCATTGGTCCAGGCACTGGGGTAACAGCCGTGAAAGAAACGGGTAAAACTCCTGCCTTAATAATGTCTATATTATAATTCAATTTCTGTGACTAAAATGGAGACAAGTGGTTATTAGCTTCTGGAAGCAAAGAATGGAATTTAAAGGGGCCGTGAGAATTCCCTGTCAATCCAGTAGTTAGGGCTCTGCGATTTCATTGCCCAGGGCCCGGGTTCAATCCCTGGTGAGCCACTTGGCCAAAATAAATAAATAAAGGGGACATAATTATACATGTTGATAAAACCAGATGAAAGGTTCTTGAGATAGAACATCATCAGAAATGTTCAGGTTGTTCCTTGTTACTCAAAGTGTGGTCCTTTCACCAGCCAGCATCAACATTACCCCGGGAGTTCTTAGAAATCAGGAATCTCATACCTCACCCAGACAGAGCTCTTGAGAAGTTACATTTTAATCCAGGTGCCTTGGAGATTTTCATACAGATTATAGCTTAGAAGCATTGTTTTCTGAGTCTTGTGGTCTTTGTGATCAAACTTCACTTGGATGCACGGGAGCCTTCAAGGTCCTGGAACATTCACCCATGTGTTTATAAATTGAACACGACTAGAGTGCTGGTGGACTCCGTAGTGATCAGAATTAATCTTCCCAGCTGTGCCCCCGATTGACATGTACCAGATGGTCACTAAGGGGGTTCCAGGTCTTACTATATATCTCCCTTCAGGATGAGCCCCTTTTGAAATAATTCATTTCATAGAGTTGTTTTAGGTTTTTGTGTAAGAGTGTGTCTGCACAGAAGGGTTCCTATTTTAAAAAAGAAGGTTGGAAAGCCAGTGCCTTTGTGGTGTTTTATTAGTAAACCCCACCTTCTGCCTTGCCCAGCACTTTGCATTTTGTTATAGATTGTGTGAGAACTGCGGTCTGTGTTTACAAAGGGTGTATAATCTAGATGTAAACTCAAGACTAATATACATGAAAAGTAGTCAAACCACTAAATAGATTATACTATGATATGTTCTGAGAATATACCCAGACCCCAGGTGGAATCTGGAAGCTCGCTGAAACAGTCCCTCACCAAACAGTGTCAGAAAATCTATGCCTTTAAACATGAGAATCACTTAGGTCTTTGCTGAGAGTGTGTGGAGTCTTCTTTATGGCTCTACCTGGATGTAGGGTCTCCTCAGTCCTCAGCTCTAAAAGGAAAAATGGAAGTTGATGGCAAGCTCTGGACAGTAGCATAATGTATCAGCTGAAAGCACAGTATTATAAAAATATTTTTTTTAAAAAGTAGTTGGGTGGAGGTTGGAGTGCAACTTCAGTAGCCTTAAGCAGCCCCAAAGGCTATTGCCATGTTTAAAAACAGTTTAACTATTAATGGTCGAAATAAAAAAGGTTAGTTTTGTTACTTAAAAGGGTAATTAGTAATTTGAAAATTTAACTGTACAATTCCCCCCACTAATTTTAGAAAGCAAGTCTCTTGTTGGACATGTGGTGCTTGTTCTAGTCTAGGCTTTTGGGTTTTGCTAGGGGCAGAATCTACACAAGTTAGTTCCGATAAGGAGACCTTGATCGAAAGGAAATGGGCATCTCCTGGAGCTCGAACGATGCTGAGTTTCCTGTAACTGAAGCTGGGAACTGGGGTCCTCATGGGAGCTGGGGCCATTGTCACAGGGCTTGTGCCCAAAGCCACTTTGCCTCTGATCTTTGCTGGGTATGGCGAGGCTGGTCTACTTTCCTGGCTTCTCTCCTGGCCTTGTATTGCTTGGTGGGGGGGATATCGGAATGACTAGGTGGCTAGTCAGTGAGTTGGCTTCCCCTGGGGAGAGAAAAAATTAAAATTGCACATAATACATTATAGACTTGTTTCAGACTTGTTCAGGTTGTTTTCTACTTCTGACTTGCCAAGTGTGCCACATTGAATATCTTTGATGCACTCATTAACTCCTGGGTACATGTTCCTAGAAATGGAATTTCTGGGTCAGAAGAGGTACACTCTTAGAGTTGTTTATACGTACTGCTCGTTGGTCCCCTGTATCTTCCTGTGCAGTACAGATGGGGGTGATGTGGATATTCATTATACCCACATCTAAAATGTGACCTGGCCACCAGGATTTATCGTGATTGTTGGCTCTGTGATTGGATATGCAAGATGGGAGAGGTGGTGATACCACTTTACCCTAAGGTAATCATGCAGTACCCGGGGTATTGATTTTAATACTGGGCACAAGGCATTAACCGAGACTGTCCATCTGAGTCTGGACAAGAGGCAGGGGCCAAGATAGGACACCGAGCCTTATGAGGGATCACTGAGGCACCAAGGAGTAGTTGCTGGAAAGGATATGATTCACTTCATTCAAGTATTTGAAAGGCTGTCATATCAAGAGAAATTAGGTTCACTTTGTGTGGTAATAAGGGCAGAAGAAGCAGCACAGCTTGGATGTTCCAGGAAGGCAAGATTGGGTTTAATGTAAGAAAGCCCTAACAGAACAGTGTGAAAATGCATTGGGTTCCCCCATGTTCACGTGAACTGCACTTCCCTCTGCCTCCCTGGAGATACTCCAGCAGGGGCCACGTGTCATTTGAGTGAAGAGTCATGACATGTGTGTGAAGTGAATTCATCATCAGGATTTCATTTGGAGACTTTTGAGAAAAGTTTAGTACTATGAGGCCATGAACTTGGCATCCCAGCTCTGGTTACAACAGTCTATTTCAGAGCCAGGTGAAATAGTCTGCAAACAGCATTCGTTCTCTTAATATTTCTTAGTGCAAAGAAATAACTGTGGAGGACTTCCCTGGTGGAGCAGTGGTTAAGAATCCACCTGCCAATGCAGGAGACATGGGTTCGATCCCTGGTTTGGGAAGATTCCACATGCCGTGGAGCAACTAAGCCCATGCGCCACAACTACTGAGCCCGCGTGCTGCAAGTACTGAATCCCGCGCACCTAGAGGCTGTGCTCCGCAAAAAGAGAAGCCACTGCAAAGAGAAGCCCACGCATCACAACGAAGAGTAGCCCCCGCTCACCCCAACTAGAGAAAGCCCGCGTGCAGACATGAAGACCCAAGGCAGCAACCCCCCTGCCAAAAAAAATAAATAAATAAAAAGAAGAAGTAGTAGTAACTATTGAACTTTTTGATCTCACATTTTCTATACCTAGCTCACTGGTGAATAAGAGTTTAGTTTTTTGATGATCTCTGACATTCTGTTCAGTTTCTGTAGTTGCTATGAGGGGAGACAGGTTTTTCTCATTGTTTTTGCTTTGCTTGTATTTTCTACTCTTTGCCAACCCTGGGTCGCTCATACCTTAGGACTCCCACATCCGGTGAATGGTAAAGGGGTGGTTGACACATACTGTTCATCCCTGAGTAGCCAATGTATCTCTTTTAAAACTTTCTAAGACAAATTGTACTTGTTTCCAAATTCTGCCTACGTTAAAAAGTTGTATTTTTCCATTGAAGAAGTCACAAGAATTTAAACTATGTCTTTAACATTTTTTGACGTGTATATTCCTTATTTGGGCATTGCTGTTTTGAGAAGGTAAAAAAAAAACTAAATGGGGCTTCCCTGGTGGCGCAGTGGTTGAGAATCTGCCTGCTAATGTAGGGGACACGGGTTCGAGCCCTGGTTTGGGAAGATCCCACATCCCACATGCCGCGGAGCAACTAGGCCCGTGAGCCACAACTACTGAGCCTGTGCGTCTGGAGCCAGTGCTCCGCCACAAGAGAGGCCGCGACAGTGAGAGGCCCGCGCGCCGCGATGAAGAGTGGCCCCCGCTTGCCACAACTAGAGAAAGCCCTTGCACAGAAACGAAGACCCAACACAGCCAAAAATAAAAATAAATAAATTAAAAGAAGGCTCAACGTTAAAAAAAAAAAAAAAAAAAACTAAATGGGCCACAATATGCATAAGAATATGTGGGGAAATTGCACATCTGATTTTAATGTTCCTAAAGCAAAATTGATTAAATGATTCCCATCTTCTTGCCCCTCGAAGCGTGATCTGGGAAATAGCAGAAAGGGGGGTCACCTGACTGCTGGGAAGAAATGCAGACTCTCTAGCTCCCCCCAACATTCCTGAATCAGCAAGTGCATTTTAACAGGTGGACATTCCTACAGTGTCTGGTAGACTTTCCGAGGTGACATGATGCTGCAGAACCTGGGGGAATAGTCATTATCTCACCTTGGTGGTTGAGCACCTGTGAACTCACCGGGCATTGTGACTGGGTTCTTTCACCTGCACGAGCCCATTTAATCCTGAGAATCACCTTCTAAAGCAAGCATTCCTAGAGGCTCTGAAAATTTGACCCTGGTCCTCCAAACGTGTCACTAAAAGACGGTTTCTGGAGTCTGTATTTCCTAAGCCTGAGACAGGAGAATTGAGGCCCAGCCTGTAACGAACGGCCTGGCCTGGCCAAGGGCGAAAGCCTCCAATGTCTGCAGCCCCCGGCTTGGGTGCACCCTGTGCTTCCGGTGAGCCAGGCGCCCCGTGGAGGACAGCAGAGCTGGCTCATCCCGGCAGCGGAAACCCAGCGCCCAGCCTCTGCTCATTCAGTGTCCAGCTGCGGCTTGGTGTGGAGGGCCTCGGGAGAAAGTCACCTCTGACAGAGGTCAGGAAGAGCACCTAGAGGTCCCACATCTCACCTGCAGGCTGGCTTCCTGGAGCCTCAATTATGAAAGAAGTTCAGGGGCCTAGATAAACACATTTCTCAAGAGTTGCTACACCAGAGTAGGCTGTGTACATGCCTGCGTGTGTTGTTACTTCAGTGCCTTTGAATGTAATCATTAAAAAGACCAGGTATTTATTACAAATTAGTTCTCACCTTCCAGTCCTGCAGCCTTCAGAGTATACTGTTTTGGTGAACTTTGAGAGGGGAAATAAAAGCAATAAGAAATGATCTTTTAGTTAACAAGTAATATTTGTTTTCCTGCTTCCATCCCTCTGGTCCTCTTGGATGCTTAAGCATGAGTCGTGTGTTCTTCACACTTGGTGGGCCTCTGAAAACAACAACTTATTACCCTGGTAGTAAACGCACAACTTGGAAATTGGAAGAATCCCAAATTGCCCAAAATGTAAGGTGCTATGCACCATCCTGGGGTTTAAAAAACTGCAGAGAGGTTGTAATTAGTTTTCTTTTTTTTTAAAGTATCACTTAGCAAAATTAATTCTGATAAATCAAAGTTAGTGTAACAATTAGGAGTAATCTATGAATTTTAAATTGTTTACCGCCTCTAGCACTTGAAGTCTTAAATAGGATGGATGTAAAAGGACGAAACATTCTAAAATCCACCAACCCTTCCTGATACTTCCACAAGACCCGCTTCTCCCCCCACCACCCCGTTAAAAAATAAGGGCCAAAAATTTCAACTGCCTGCTCACTGCCATTGGTATTTTAATATCTCTTTAGGTAACGTCTATTTTTTTCTTTACCACTGACATTGGCTTATTTCTTATGAATCTATAATATATTAAATACATATGCATTTAAAATATTGTTTTGATTTGTTCGTGAATTGTTTCTCTTAAAGGGCCTGTCTGGGGAAATGAGTAATTTCTCATATCCTGTTCTTGCAGGAAGAATTTTGAATCGTTTCTCCAAAGACATTGGGCATATGGATGACTTGCTGCCCCTGACATTTCTTGATTTCATCCAGGTAACGTGACAGTCATGTCAGAGTTCTCACAGTGCAAAGCAAAGTGCCTGTTTTTCCAGGCCTTTTCACAGGGGCTGAGATGGGCCTTTCAGCCTGACGGTGTTATCTTAATTAAGTAAAAGGCCACGTTTGTAAGAGAAAGGTGTGGTTGTGGTCGGGAGGCTGAGTTAACATGAGTGACACCTGCTGTAGGAGTGGCTACACAGTCACGGTCAAGGTTGGTTCGAAGCAGCGACATGCTTGGTAAGTGGTTCTCCCGCTGCCGTTCAGGTATCTGGCGTGGATTCCCTTTACTGTGAGCACATTTCACAGAGTCACCTCTCACGGTAGCCTAGATTAACTAAATTATGGGCTTACCACAAAGGACAGATATTTACTGCACCGTTTTTTTTATTGTGTATAAAGCCAGGTGTGGTTACTTACAAAGAAAAGATCAGTAATAATAAGGTGAAAATTATACTTTAACAAGGACAATAGAGACCGGTTATGGAAGATACAAAGCCTTTAAAAGCAAGTACCTTTAAGCCAATAATTTGAGTAAGGGATCAAAGTCATCTCAGAAAATGTTTTTTTTTTTGTTTTTGTAGACAGCTTTTCTTTTAACACATTGATTGCTCTGTCTTAAGGTGTCTTTAAAAAAACAAACCTTCAATCCCACAGAAATACCTTCTCCACAGCCTTTGTTTTGTCTGTGGACTTGGAAATTCTAAAGAATGATGTTAGGTCATCTGAGCTCTAATCTCATTTAGTATTGTGCGTTTGGGATGTTTTTTTCTGTTGTTTAATTCTGTCTACTTTTAAGTGATTCAGGCTGAGGGGACTTTCTTTTTCATTTCCCAGTGTTTTGGACATCAAAAACATTTATCAAAAGGTGTACATTTTCTAAAATCCCAGCTGCTGCTGCTAATATTGATACTTCCTAAGTCTGAAGCCTTTTCACTTTCCCTAAGTGCCAGTGAACGTGAACCCATTTTAAGATCAGGAAGGAGAAACGCTGCAGTTAGGGTGTGCAATTATGGCTTGATGCTGATACTCCCCATCCCCCCATTTTTTATTTCAATGCTCAAGTGCTGTTTAAGTCAAAACTTAGGGTCTCTCCTGGAGCCATTTTTATAAAAGGAGCCACAAATACTTAATTTGGAAAATTAACTGTGTCAGAAATATCAGTAATAGTCCTGAGATTATTCTAGCCGTTCCTGTTAGTCACAAAGAAATGTGCCAATGAATGTAGCCTATGGGCAGAGGCCTCCACTGTTTACCAATGTGAAGTAAGCTGTGATTTAGAGGCAGAGTCTTACTGTTCTTCTTTTTAACCTGAGGGACAAGGGTCTGACTTAATCTTGGTGAAACATAAATACCAGTAGTTCCAATTAGCTGATTTCTTGAATCTAATTGCAATAGTAAATCTCAATATTATTGTCTTCCAAGAAAGGAGTTTTTGTGTAAAGGATGAGTCAGTTATCAATTATGATAAAGATCTGTTGTCACTTGTTTTGTTTGCAGGTGTCTTTAAGAAGGTTCCCATAATCCCTTCAGGAAGAAGCATTTTCTCCTTTAAAAGATAGTATTAGTTAAATATAAAAGCCCTGATCCCTGCCATTGCTGTTGATTCTTTGAGAGACATTTCCCAACATTCATTGTTTAAATGGTTGTCAGGAGGAATCAGGTGAAACTTAATAGCAGTAACTGGTTCATCTTTGTGTGCAGAAGCCTTTCTCCAGAGGATTTGCATTCAAAAAAAAAGTGGGGTTTTGACGAGGTATCCCTGGGATCATTTTGAAGTATTTGGACCTGTTGCTATATTAGCAAGCAAAGATTTTTATTAAAGCCACAAAAAATGAAGTTGACCTGCCCTCAAAGAAAGGCCAACAAAAATCAAAATGTAAATTGATTTTTTTTTTTCTCTTTTTTTGAATTTGGATAGGACACTGTAAAGATGAAAAGAACCCAGTGGTGATCTGGGACTCTTAATGGAATCATGTAAACTTAAAATAAACACTATTATGGTAAGCACATAGAATGAAAACTAATTTTCCAAATCAAATACATTATATTCAATTCATTTTCCCCAATCAACCAAATGTTTAAAACCTGTTAGTTATAACAGCAATCTTCTGGAAATTAATTAGAAGCCTATTAGCTCTGCTAGCTGAGCTGAACCGAATGAAGAGGGTTGCTCCTTACATTTCTAAGTAGGCTCCCGAATTCAAGCAAAGGAAGGTCAAAATGACAATCAGCTTGACTCACCTTATGGCTTTGCTTAAGAGGTGGATCTATTTTTTTTTTAAGGAGTTAATTTTTTTTAAGGAAATTTTATCCACTTGGACTCAATCCTCTAATTTAAAAAGTCAGGATAAAAGGTATCCTGAATATTTTCTTTGTTAACAGGAACACCCTCTCAAGTGCTTAGGAATCTGAAATGGAAGTGACTTTTAGGTCTCTTGTCTGGCCCATCAGCTTCTCTGAAGAGTTTTGTCATCCCCTTTCAGAACTGAGATAGAAAATTTCTTGTGTGCCTTTGATTTTAATGTCATTAGCAAAACGGGCCGCTGACATCAGGAGACCCTGGGTTTTAATGTCTCTCATCTGATTCTTAGGGTCAGAATCCTAATGACTAAGCAGGTCTTCCTCTGCTCAGGGAAGTTCACAGAACATGAGTCCTTCTAAACCCAACAGCTGACTTTAGAAAGGGTGGGGAAATTCCATATCAAGAAGTTAACCTTGGTTTGATCTTGTGGTCCTTCCTGATCTACATGTCATCTCTTATTCTTGAGCCAGAAAGAACTTGGCAGGATTTATAGTAACAAATAGAATGCAAATCAAAATTCAAAGCTTAGATATCTTTCCACTTTTCAGAGTATTAAAACCAACACTGACATGTTTAATGTTTGTTTCTTACTGAAGATGAGCATGTGATAATACTTTTCAGGAGAATTAAAATCAAACAGATACAGAAATAATGTAATTACACTTACCCATGGTAATTTTTTAATCCATAGCATGCATGTTTCATTACTTTATCTGTAAGAAAGACAATGATAATTTTGTTGGTTTTGTAAGTAAGAGTTCAGAAATATGGACCATTGGCCTAGAACACAATTGTGTCTCCAGTTAAGTCTGATGCTGATGAATTGAAGAAAGGGAACTGAGAGCCCTCCTAATGGGGGAGGGGGTATACTCCCATGAAGGAAGTCAGAAGTCAGATTTTATTATTCCACTAACACAGTGACTGAGATGAGAAAATTCTGTATAAAATGTGAGCAGGTTTGCTGGCCACATGGAAGGTATTTACTTAACTTTGTCCCTTGGACTTCAACAAATGATTTGTATTTGTGTGAACATTTGTGGGGTTTTGTTTGCTTTTTGTTTTGTTTTTGGTTTCATTTAGTGATTCATGTCCATGCTGATGGGAAACAGTGACACAGCTCATTTTGAAATGAGTGTAATTTACTATTGTGCAACATTCCAGTGAGAATTCCAGAGGAACAGTGGGGTTAATATGTGGGATTTGGGAACCTGAGCTGACACAGGCATGGAACACGAGTGAATGAAGAGAGACCAATTTTTGACTGACGAGGCATTTTGGAAGGATAGGTGAGAAATGAGGGAAGTTTTTTTTAATATATCATAGGAAATAAATAATTTATACAAAATAACAACAGTCTGCAGGTTATCTCAGGGTTGCCTTGGGCTTATCAGATAAGTTAGCCAGTGGCTGGCAGTGTACATCTGGCTTATTAAAGTGTTGTTCAGACACATGTTGTTTGTTTGCTTTTTCAAAAATCATAACAGCTTTGAGTATTAACAGTGTTTTAAAAACCAAGTCATCTATCAATCCCGAACATGGTTCTTCACTCATGAAAACTAAATATCTTTATGAAAATAGGGATTGAAATACAAAGTATAAAGACCATATAAACCTTGTATGTGAGAAATCAATGAGGGAGAATTCTTTGAATAGGACTTTGGCCTTCAAAACATAATGTATTTGAATAAACATAAACAAACAAACAAACAAAATGTGGTCACTTAAAATTCACATTCTTAAGTGTATGACTTGACATACTAATGCCATAGCATGAATACCAGCAACATAAATATAGCCTCTCACTTTCTTAAATCAGTGATTTAATTAATAAGGTACCATACATACATAATATTTATGTTTCAGTAGTATTTAAATTTAAAATTTAATTTTATTAAGGATTAAATTAATTCTTAATGCTCATTTTAATAATACAGTAAATTTTAATAATACAGCAAATTTATTAAGGATTAAATTAATTCTTAATTATCATTTTAATAATACAGTAAATTTGTAATATTTGATGGGCAGTTGTATTGTTTTGTGAATGTATTTGCACCTAGAAATATAATGGAAAATCTTGAAGTTTCTCTCAAACGAATTATTTCCACTGCATATTTGTGATGTGTGGATTTGTAATTCGTTCAGTATTTCTCTTTCCTACAACATGTCTTCATTTTTGGATTGTTTGCAGCAGTCTTTTATCAGGCTTCTGTTATGTGCTAGGGATGTGGGGATGAAAAAGGTAAAGCCTTTGTCTTCGTTCATTGGACAAGCATTCATTTGAGTGTGTCGCGTGTGCTAGGCACCATGCAGGGCTTGGGGATGTGGAGTTGAATGAAATCTAATTCCCGTCTTCCTTGAGGCACACTCTCCTGGGAGAGACAGATCGAAAGTCAGCAAGTACTGTGCTGTGTGGTAAGTTACAACAGGAGTATACTGGATAGGAGACTGGATAAGGCTTTAGTATGAGACAGTTCTGATTTCCACACCCAGATCTTCCTTGACATTTTTGGACCTCCAGGTGGAAGCATCCTGTACTTAATTGGAAGTAAGAGTCTGGTGTTTGAAAGAGAGACCTGGGATGAGTATGGCACCTGTGTATTCTTCACTGAGCAGGTAAAAGCTGAATCTGTAAAAATGGATAAGATTGCCCAGAGAGAGAGAGAAGCATTTCGGGAGCAGAGATCCTTACGGAAGCCTTTATATTCAGAGAGAAAGCAGAGAGAGGAGGGAAGCAGAAGAGACACACAAGGAAGAGAGGAGGAAATAGGTTGGGGGACCGAGGAAGGACAAGTCTGTTAAGTGCAAAGGAGAAGGTAAGTCCCTGGAAAGTTGTCGGTTGATTTAGAAATCAGGAGGCTTCTGGTGACCTAAGAAGCAGGTTTCAGATGGGAGGGGCCCGATTGCTGAGAATGGAGGAGGCGTGGAGGAAGCTGAAGGGAAGGCAGGCTACTCTTGGAAGGAGTTTGAGTAAAACCAGAGAGAGGCCCATCTGGAACTTAGGGTCTGCGGAGGAGTTGCTGGTTGGGTGTTTAGTTTGGGGGTTGGGGGTGTGTGGTGGGTAATATTTTCCTCTGTTGCTCCTTCCCCTCCACAAACAGGGATTAGCGTTGACGCCCTGAAGTGCAGGGGTGAGTCAGGCAGGAATCCTCCCCTCCAGGCCCCCAAGGGGAGGGAGACACACAGAGATCCACCCCTTGCCGCCTTTGGAATCCTAACTGTGGCAGCGCCCTGGCGCAAGTCCTGGAAGGCAGACTGGGTGTGGGGCTGGAGGTAGTGAGGGAGCCTGGTCCAGGAGGTGGGCGTGGCTTCTAGAAAGCGACCTTTGATCCCAGATGAGAAGAAAAGGCCTCTGTGGATGGTGGGGCAGGAGGGGCTGCTGGAAGCCTAGTTCCCAACAGGCAACAATCTTTTCTGTCTGTCACCAGCTGAGACTGGTGTTGGCAAGGGCCTTGAAGGGGGTTTTTCAGTTCTGTTTTGTTTTAAAGGATGTAGGTAGTGCCAAGTGTGTTCAAACTCATTTTTTTTAATTAATTAATTTATTTGTTAATTTAGGCTGCTCCGGATCTTAGTTGTGGCACGCGGGATCTTTGCTGCGGCATGCAGACTCTTAGTTGGGGCATGTGAACTCTTAATTGCGGCATGCATGCGGGATCTAGTTCCCTGACCGGGGATTGAACCCAGGCCCCCTGCATTGGGAGCGCAGAGTCTTACCCACTGGACCACCAGGGAAGTCCCACAAACTCATTTTTGATGATTCTGCTCATCCTTGGGTATATTTGATAAACCTTGAAATATGGTTGATCATTTTCATTCTAAAGTGTTTGTTCCATATACTTTTTCTCATCTAATTCTTTCTCGTTCCCTCAAATGAAATCTCAGGTAATTCATTTAATGTTTTGTAATTATCCAAAACACCTGCTTTGTATTATATCTTTGTTTCTTCTGTCTTTTCCTTATGAATACTGTGTTGCATAGTTTAACCTGCCCACGATCCTCTGAGATCAGATACCTTTATTATTTTTGCTTCAAATGCCCAAATAATTGCTTATTTCAGAAGTTAAGTTTGCTTTTTCACTGAAATGCACACTAATATATCATAAAAGGGTGAGACCCTTGAAGGGATCATCGGATTCCAGGATCCTCAGAGACTGGCCGTGGAGCACCCCTGACACTGGAGCAGGACTCATACCCTTTTCCCACGGTGCAGTACCATCTTGGAATACACATCTAAATAGATTTGTTTCTCTTTCTTTGCCAGTGATTTACGTTATGAAGGAGCCCAGGCCTAGAGAGTAAGATTAAAATTTCCTAGTCCTTAAATCTAATCTCCCTACAGTTCCTAGAAAGAAAGTCTACATGTCTGATGGACTGGCTGTTGATCTGCTGGTTTGTCTGTGTGTGTGTGTGTGTGTGTGTGTGTGTTTGCGTTTGCACATCTTTAGCCCATTCTCAAATGGACCCTATCAATGCTTCAGTTTTTAAGGACCAGAAAAAGTCTCTCTTCCACATTAATGAAGCTTTTCTTGACCACTCTATTCTGCAATAAAACAATGTCCATACCTTACAGAAAAGAAGAGACCCTGTCACAGGAGGCTGATTACCTCTAGATGGGACAGCAGATTCAGCAACTGCTCTTTTTCGGTTAATCCATTTCTTCATTTTCACCTCGTCCTGCGTCACATCATCTCTCCATTTCCTCTGTAAAATATGCTTCTGGTGGCTGCCTCCGGGGTGCCTGCACTCTCTGCTCCAGTCCTCAGCCTTGTTATCTTTCTTGTAAATCCGTTGTGACTCTTCCTAAACTTGTTCATGCTACTTGCCCTTGTTGTATCATCTTAACTGTAAATCTCTGGATTCCAAATGGAAGAGTTGTTTGTCTGGCAAGTTGGATACTTTGGAAGGAATTAATAAAGACGTCACTTAAATAAAAAAGGTGTCGATGAGACAACAGATGAGTCGGGGGGGAGGGATGAATTGGAGAAATATAGGAGAATTCTGTGCTGAGAGTTTCAGAAGTGTTTTAGAAATTGTAGATGATGCACTACAGATGTGATTTACACAAGAGAAACTCTTGACATGATACCTATTTGTGCTGTTAAATTCTACCAAAACATTAAGATTTTGTATTATTCTAGAATTGACTAACTATTCAGATTGTAGCAGTTAAGGGGGCATCTTCTGTAACCCTGCCTGGAGAGACTGGGGATGGCTTCCCATTGATACCTGAACCTCAGGTAGAGATGGAGGATGCACAAATGGCAGGGGGCCCAGGAGAGTGCAGGATGTAGGCGGGGGCCAGCATACTGTAAATAGCTGGACTGTGAAGCTTGGGGGTCAGTCATCGAAGGAGATAAAGATGGAGAGGCCCAGTGGGACAGATCACAGGGTAACTTGTGTCTCAAGCACAGGAATTTGGTTTGGAGTGTTGGATGGAAGGCTACAGAGAGGAAGAAGAGACCACCAGAAGGATAGGATTTTGCCAACCTAGGGAAGACAGGAAAAGACACTGACTTGTCCATGTTTATCTTTGGGACATCCAAGTAGCAATGCCTTGTGTTTCTAATGAAAACCCTGGATTCTTAATAGGGCTTCCACACTGCAGGACAGTCCATCCCCTCAGGTGATGGCATTATTAGCCCCATATCCTAACAGGGGAATTACAAGTTTGTACACCATTAGTTTGGCTCTTGTAGCTACCGGATATGTTGCCTGTCCAGTTGAATTTATAGTTATTGGCCAAATTGGAGCTGTTCATCATTCCAAAGGAAGAAGGAAGTCAACATTTTAAAAAAGCCAGTTGATGTGGTATATTTAGTGTGATTCTACCTGAGGATGTAAGAGCCCTGAACATGGTTTTTTCCAGTGTTCTTTGTTCTCTAGGAAAACCTTGATGTTTTAGTGGTGTGATTGTGCTATCGTATTATATACTGCTTATATGTTAAGGGATAATCATCTGTGACATCAGTTGCTTTAAGGAGTGCTGGAGTGGGGAGCCCCACAGTCTCCCTTTCCAAGCTTGAGTCCTAGCTCTCTCCCCCTCTCCCACAAAGCTACACTTTCCTTCTCTGTAAAATAGAGAAAATATTACCAACTTCATAAAGTTTGTTGGGAAGACATAATGAAGTCAATAAAATTCTAACTACATGTTAAGCGCTAAATAATGACTAGTTATTTTTGAAATAACACATATATTTTTCATTAGGAAAAACAGTCCAATAGCAGCATTATGTTACAATAAAGTAATTGTTACAGACAGTTTCCAGATCCATCTATATCACCACATGAGTGTGTGCCACAAAGATTCTAGGTTTGTAATCCTGAAGAATTTAATGGACACTTTCCAATGTAGACTTACGGGGGTGGGGGAAACAGTTGTTTTCTAAATAGACCATTGAGTACTAAATATTTCCATACAATCTCGGAAACTTCAAGATCCCTGATAACAATGAGTAAGTCACAATTATTCCAGAATTCTTTCCATTAAAATGTCCACTTTCAAGAAGTCTTCCAGTAGAAAAATGAGTGAGTGACAATGACCAGTAAGATTGAGAAGGTTGGATTTAGGCATATTAATCAATAAAATTTGGGAACTGCTCTGAGCATGCAAACTTGCATACAGCAAAATGATGTAATTTATTGAGGAAAACTGAATTGCAAAACCTTTCCTCCTCACACACCCCTAATCCACCCCAAAACAAAACAAAACAAAACACAGCAGCTTGGCTGAGCTTAAACAACTGACTTTTCATATCCTTTCATGGACACAAAGGGCTAATCCTGAGGCTACTTGAGCCACCAATGCTGGCAGTGGCGGGGACCACCATGGAACGTGTCATTCCCTCCTCACCACACACAAAACACATTGACTGCAGCTTTATGAAGTGAAAATGCCCAAGAAAAAGAAAATGTGGAGGAGGTGTACGCAGTCATTTCTTTCCAGAGGGGGGAGTGCAAAAGAACAAGCTGCTGCATCTGGATATTGAGAACAAAGCAAGCCTGAGACCAGGGCATAATAGGGTTGGGTCACTTGCTTTTATAGAAGCAAAGAGTGGAACTGCCTTTGCTTGTCTCAGTACCACTGACCCTTGCATTTCATTGTGTAGAGATGTCAGGGAAAGTGTGTAGAAAGCATTCCAGCCTCTTTCACTGAACAATGACTTTGTCATTTTGAGATTTCTGTGGTGTGTTGACCCTTTCCCCAGCCCCTCCCTCAAATCCCCATTGGACAAAGGAGATTGTTAGTTAGGCTGCCTTGCCCTGTTTGAAAGATCTCTGTTTTTTGGACTCTTTAAAAGTAAACTCATCCATTTTAACTGAATCACAGCATTTTCCCGCTTTTAAAATCAACAGAAGCGTTTTAGTTTGGAATTTGCAGGGATGGGATATTCCCTGAAAATGCTAGTCCCAGAGATAAAGATTCACGCACACTGCCAAGTTAAAGTGGGTTTCCTTTTTAATAGAAAGGAGAATTGATGATATTGGTTACTGGAAATATTTACAAACACTTGACCCTCGGGTTTCAGAGATTAAGGTGATAGGCTTCACACAAGCCCACTCATATGCTCCGTTTACCTTTCTTTTTAATGAAAGATCAGACGGCGGGTGGGTTTTTCCAGCTTGATAGTTAGCACACTTAGAAATCAGCACTGTCAGCATCAGCCTGGTGACAGTTAATCAGTGGGGACCTTCCTAGGCTGGCAACCAAGTGTTCCATTTTGTCTGTCCCAGCATGTGTGGTCCAATGATAACGTTTATAGTTTAACAAGAAGCTAATTAAGACCTAAAGAAAAAAAAATAAGGACCCCATTTTTATCAAGCCTTGTGGTGGTATTCAGAGCATAGAACTTTACATTGTAGCATTATTGGACGATGTCCATTACAAAACTATAGTGGCCATTCACAGTGCTTTCTCTCCCCACCATCTTGTATCTTTAGGAATGATCAAATGGACTGTTCTTCCTAAGGAGAGGAAAATGGGAAAACATTTACTCATGTTGAGGACCTTTAGAGTCTCTATATGCTCTTCTTGAGTATATTTCTTCAATTCTATCTACCAATGTATTTTCTTGATAAAATTAAGAAGAACGGGTGAGCTGGAGAACCTTCATTTTTAGGAAAACCTTGTCCTTGCTATTTTATGCATGGATATAGGTCTTCAATCTGATGTGGAACGTGATTAATTATAATCTATTTGTCTCGTGGTTGGTCTCTGCTTGTGAGTTTTGTTTCTTGCAGCTCTTTCTCTGGGTTTTTTAATTTAGTTTTCCCTGATTGTTATCTGCATCCAGTTAGGAAGCAGATAGGACAGCTCTAGCATTGAAGCTAAGGGCAGCATCCTGTAGGAGATACGTCAGATGGGGCTCAGGCACCCTGCTGGTTACCGTTATCTCCCACATGTGTCCCCCAGCCTTCTTTTCCCAGTGCACCCAAGGCAATCAACACATAAATCATGATTGTGTGTTTTACACATTGCCAACACGTGCCTGAGCATAACCTAAGGTACGGGAATTGGATTCTGGTGTCACGATGGCCGTCGTTGCTGTGTTTTTCTTTTTCTTCTTGTTGTTGTTTGTCTCTTTGTTTTGTTTTGTTTTATGATTTGGCTGCTCTGTGGGGCTTGCAGCATCTTAGTTCCCCCACCAGGGATCGAACCCATACCCAAACAGTGAAAGCACCAAGTCCTGACTACTTCACCGTCTTTTAATTTATTTTTTTAAATGTATTTATTGATTTTTTGAGGTATACTTTATGTACGATGAAACAAGCAATTTTTCATTTTTTTGGTTAATGAATTTTGATAACTGTTTACATCCCTTTGATTACCACACAGAACAAAATGTAGAGCATTCCCATGACCTCAGAAAGTCTCTCTTGCCCCTTTGCAGTCAGTTTCCACACCCCCGCAGTTATCTGAGATTTCTGTCGACATAAATCAGTTTTCCTGTTCTTGGGCTCCGTATATAAATGGAATCAACATAGTACAGGTTTTGCTGTGATGCCTTGTTTTGCTTAACGTGTTTTCAAGATTTTCAAGATGCATCCATGTTGCTACTTGTTTCAGTGGTTCTTTTCTTTTTACTTTCTGAGTCATTCCATTATATGAAGATACCACAATTTATTTACCCATTCTCCAGTTGATGGATATTTGTGGTGTTCATAGCTTTTAGCAATGAACCTTCTTGGAGAAGTGTTCATACGGACACAAGTTATCATTCTTCTCAGCTCTATTTTACAGGAATGATACAAGCTCCATGTACAAGTGGAATTGTTGGGTCATAAGGTAGGCGTTTGTTAACTTAAAAAAAATTACCATAAAGTTTTTCAAGATAGTTGCACCATTTTACACACCCGCCAGCAATACATGGGAGTTCTGGTTGTTCTACACCTTAGCAATTTTTGCAGCACTTAGTATTATCAGTCTTTGTGATTCAAGTCTTTCTGTGCATGACTACTCTCATTGTGGTGTCAATTTGCATTTTCCTGATGATTAATGATATTGAGCTCTTTTTCATGCATGCTTACTGACTATTTTTTCCAGTTATTCTAGCCACATTTGTTTAAAAGACTTTTATGGATTGAATTGGCACCTTGATTAAAAATCATCTGACTGTATGTGAGCAAGTCTGAGTTTGTGCACTTTATTTTGTTCGATTGATCTGTTTATCCTTGTACCAGTACTGCAGTCTTAGTTACTGTTCGTTTCAGTGAGACTTGAAATCCTCTGGTTTAAGATCTCTAACTTTGTACTTCTTTAAGATTGTTTTGATCATTCTAGATAATTTACTTTTCTGTATAAATTTTAGAAGCCTTTTAATTTGTTTTCAATGAAACCCTGTTGGAATTTTGATTAATATTTTCTTTTAGCTATAGATCCATTTGAGGAGTGTCTGAGTTTAACACTATTGAATCTGTCAATTATGTATGTGGTACATCTCTCTACTCATTTAGGTCATGTTGAATTTTAGAAGTGTTTGGTAGTTGTTACAGAAATCTTATAATCTTTTGGTTAAATTCATTCCTAAATATTTGATGTCTTTTGATTGCATTTATGGGATTGTTTTTAATATCACTTTCCAATTGCTTGTTGCTGGTGTATAGAAATACAATTGATTTATTTGTGAATCCACTTTGCATTTCCTGGGCATGGTTTTTCTTTTTTAATCTTGTAGAATTTTCTATATCCACAATCATGTTAGCTGTGAATATTAACAATTTTACTTCTTCATTTCCAATATTTATTAGTTGTATTTCCTTGCTGTGGCTAGAGGATTGAGTACAATGTTGAAAAAAGGTGATAATACATTCTTGTACTCTTAAGATAAAATCTTTTAATATTTTTCCATCAAGATTGATGTTAACTGCAACTTTTTAGGTAGATTGAATGTTTCCTTTAATTCCTAAATTCCTGAGAATTTTTACTGTTTTTAAAATCAAGGATAGGTGTTAAAATTTGACCAATATTTTTCTACATTTCTTCAGATAATTATTATTCACCATTAATCTTTTAATGTGATATAGTATACCGATTGATATTTGCAGGTTAAATTAACCTTATATTCCTGGAATAAACTCCACTTGGTCCTAATGTGTACCATATATATATTTTTTACGTATCATTGTATGCAATTTGTTAATATTTTGTCCAGAATATTTGTATCTGTTGTTCATGAGGCATCTTGGTTCATAATTTGCTTTTCTTTAAATGTTTTGCCAGGTTTTGGTATCAGAGTTATGCAGTCCTCATAAAAAGACATGGGAAATGGATATTTTTGTTATGGTCTTTTTCTTTTTTTTTAGCTACACCTTGCGGCTTGTGGGATCTCAATTCCCCCGCCAGGGATTGAGCCCGGGCCAGGGCAGTGAAAGCCTGGAATCCTAACCACTAGGCAACCAGGGCACTCCCATGGTCAGTTTTATGTGTCAATTTGACCAGGCTGCATTCCAGTTATTCAGTCACAAAGTAGTCTAGGTGTTACTGTGCAGATATTTTATAAATATGATTAAAGTACATAATCAGTTGACTTTAAGTAAGGAATGCTGTCTTAGATGGTGGGCCTGATTCAGTCTGTTGAAAGGACTTAAGAGTTAAGGCTTCCCTGAATAGAAAGAAGTTCTGCCTGTGGATAACAGCATTGGCTCCTGCCCAAGAGTTCCAGCCTATCATTTGTAACAGCTGGCCCTGTGGATTTCTGACTTGCCTAGCCAAGTTTGATTGTGAAATACTACTTTTTTTATGTTGTTAGATTCAGTTTATTGGTATGTTGTTTAGTGTTCCTAAGACAGTTTGAATTGTAATTTTTTTTCTTTTAATGTGTTTGTGTGGTTTTTATATCATGATAATGCTAGAGTCAAGTTCCCTGGAAGAATTTGGTAAAACTTTTTTCACTATCTACTTGTGAAGCTCTATAGACCTAAAGTCTTTTTTTTGGTGGGAAATTTTCATATTATGGAGTCAGATTCTTAAATTGATATGGAAGTATTCAGATCTTCTGTTTCATATTATGTCAGTCTTTGTATGTGGCTTTTCAAGAAATTTGTTGCTTGCATTGTATTTTTAAGTTTATGAACACAATGCTCATTATATCCCGTCTTTAGTGCCTGTGATATCTCTTGTGTTATTCTCTTTTAATTCACGTTAATGGTAATCCTCCCCAGCCACCTTTTTTTTTTTTTTTTTTTTTGCGGTACGCGGGCCTCTCACTGTTGTGGCCTCTCCCGCTGCGGAGCACAGGCTCCGGACGCGCAGGCTCAGCGGCCACGGCTCATGCGCCCAGCCGCTCCACGGCATGTGGGATCTTCCCGGACCGGGGCACGAACCCGTGTCCCCTGCATTGGCAGGCATACTCTCAACCACTGCGCCACCAGGGAAGCCCGACCCTTGACTTTTATACTTTCTTTTTGTTTTTTTAAATAAGACTTTTTTTTTGTTACAGCAGTTTTTAGTTCACAGTGAAATTAAGGGGAAGATTCAGAGATTTCCCATGTATTCTCTGTGGCCTTTAAAAAAATGTTTAAAGTTATAAATTTACCTCTAAGCACCTTAGCTGCAGCCTTCAAATTTTAATATTTGTAGATATTCATTTTCTTTTATGCCAAAATTCTTTGTAATTTTATTGTAATTTTGAATTAGATGATACCTTCAAATGTATTATTGAACTTCCAAATATTTAGTGATATACTAGTTACCTTTTTGTTATTGATTTCTTGTTAAATCTGCTTAGGTCAGAATATATTCTGTACAATTTCTGTCCCTTGAAGTTTGTTGATACTTGCTTTATAGTATAGGATATATGCAGTTGAAAAGAATGTCTTATGTAATCACTGACTGCCGTGTTGTATAGTTCCTAATTAGGTCAAATATATTGGTGACATTTTAAAAATCTTTTATATCTCCGTTGATTTTTATCTGATTTTTCTATCAGTCTTTGAGATGGGTGGGTTTCAATCTCCCACTATGGGTATGGCATTGTCTATTTCTACTGAGTTCTGTCAGATTTTGCTTTATACATTAGTGAGCTGTGTTATTAGGATTATGTACGTTTGGATTTTTTCAAATATCTTTTAGATAAAATTGACCCTATATTCTTATGAAATGTTTTCCTTTATTTCTAGGAATCCTTCCTAACTTCATGTTAGATAGATACTCCAGCTTTCTTTTGGTTAGTTTTTACATGGGGTACATTGCTCAACATTTTATTTCCACTTTTATTTGGTGTTATTTCTAAGCTGTGCTTTTCAGACATAGGAAATAGATGGACTATAGTCTTGAATTTCATAATAAGCTCAAAGACTGAAAAAGGTTAGTAAGGAAGCTATTGATCACTGAGATTTGCTGAACACAAAGGAAGGGAGAAGTGCATTCTGTTTCCCTAATCATTTCTCTTGTGTTGGTTAAGAAACTGTAAACCAAACCCCACCATTCACTCTTTAGTGGAGTTAACTGTGACTCAGGATTAAGGTCTACCTGAAGGATTACGCAGGTTCCACAGCTAGTGTGGATCTGAAAAGATCTAAGGCAGTCAACTGAGGGATGAAAAGCATGGTTAGTGAATCCTAAGGGAAGGATAGGTTTAGAAAAGCTTTATTAATATTAGGATGTGTATGGATCTCATCATAGAGATAAGATACACCACTTTTTATCATTTTCTTATATAAAAGAGTTAATTGGGTTGGGTGAGGTCAAAAGAAATGTGATAAAGGAGGGGTCTGGAACCAGAGCTGATCTGTAGACTCCCTTAGGCATGCAAGGTACCATATCACCTTACACCTGCAGACTCAATATTAACTCTAGGGTTAGTATTAAGTTTAGGAGCTTGCACTGAAGAGCTTTCCCTATTTTTCCCTTTGTGTCTATTTATCCTGTGATTGAAGGGTAAGGAGTATTGTTTCATAGAAATTACATTATATTGCTTTGTGTTTTTAAAAACTATTTATTTATGTCTTTATTTGGCTGTGTCAACTCTTCGTTGCAGCACGTGGGCTCTTCGTTGTTGCATGTGAGCTTCTCTTTAGTCATGGCGCCCGGGCTCCAGAGCTTGCGGGCTTAGTTGCCCCACGGCATGTGAGATCTCAGTTCCCGGACAAGAGGTTGAACCCACGTCCCTCGCCTTGGAAGGCAGATTCGTAACCCCTGGACCACCAGGGAAGTCCGAGAAATTACATTTTATTTCTTAATACTTAGAGAGCTTCATGTAGGCGTTCAGGATTTTACTGCCTCTACAAGAATCTTGTGTTAGCTAGCAGCACAATTGATGAGATAGTCATTTCACTGAAAGGCTTTTTTTTAAATCTCATATGTTTCCAGAATAAATAGGTAGAAGAATCTTTCCTACACCCACATCAATAAACAGCTTACTGATCAAAAACTGGGCATTATTTTCTTATCTCCCTAAATCAGAAGAAAATCTTGCTGTATTTTCTTGCCAAGGAGTGAATCTTGCTCTGTTTATTGCACTTGAGTCATATCTTCTGCAAAAATCAGTAATAGTTTAAGGCAATCTGGACGATTTGTACTTATCACAACTTGGAATATAATTCTTTTTTTCTTTCTTTTTTTTTTTTTTTTTTTTTGCAGTATGCGGGCCTCTCACTGCTGTGGCCTCTCCCGTTGTGGAGCACAGGCTCCGGACGCGCAGTCTCAGCGGCCATGGCTCACGGGCCCAGCTGCTCCGCGGCATGTGGGATCTTCCCGGACCGGGGCACGAACCCGTGTCCCCTGCATCGGCAGGCGGACTCTCAACCACAGCGCCACCAGGCAAGCCCTGGTATATAATTCTTAAGAGTCTGACTGACAGCAAAATTCAAAGATTTGAAATTCTCTTGGGGTGTTAACAATCTTAATGATCCTGATTTTATTTTTAATCCTGTAAACAGATAATAAAAGTCCTGTCTACTTATTAAGTGATTTTATGATTAAATACATATTTCACATTGTGCCCAATGCAAGAGTGAGTGAGAGAGTTCACATAAGAATGGAGTGACCCACAAGTATGGATGGCATATTTGTTTGCATAAAGTAAGAAGGATACATTGTTACTGGTGTTTATAGAGAACATGTTCTTTGGCACAAGCTTCACAGAGACTAGCAGGAACAGAATCCCATGGAATTAAGTTTAAAGTGACATGTGGGTAGAGATACCTAGGAATTCCTACAGGACTGTAAGCAATTTGGACTTTAAATGCCAAACAGGCAAACAGCCCCTCATATTTCACACTGTGCTTGTGAAAGGAATATGTTAAAGTCTGCCATATTATAATATAGTGTTAATTCTAGACTTAGAGACTTCCTGGGGAAACTTTAATCCAAGTGTATACATTGAACTTATAAAATCCTTAGCCTCATGTTTGTATTCTTGGGTTTTATGTATTTATTAAAATTAAGTCATGTTGTATTTTATGCTTTCTTATGAAACTTAAAAAAAAAATTTAAACAGTAATTATTAAAACATGTTAGTGTGTTCTATGAGCAGTCATTTTTAAGACCTTTTAATGATCAGTGTGCTCTATGAGCTGATCAGGCTCTAATTAGCTAGGAAACTAGAACTGGTCCCTGCATGGGAGAGAATGCAAATAAATGGGGAAAATTATAAAAGGGGCATATATTTAGATCTTAATTTTTTATTATGAATTTTATCTGTATATGGGATACTGTATCAAGCAGAAATGAAAAGAACAGGCTTAGGAACAAAATGAGTAAATTCTCTGACTTTGAGCAAACTCCCAAACCTCTCTGAGCTTTGTAAACAGAAAGGATAATCTCTCCTACTCAGATGTGATATGAGAATGAAATTAGTAATGCTTGTGAAATACTAGAGAGGTGGGACCCATGGCAAGCCTCATGAAATGTCATCCATTATTGGTAACTTGGAGGGTGCGGTAATAACCACCATTTATTTGGTTGTCAACCAGATCTAGAGAATTTTGTGGAATTTCTTCAGTATTACGAAGAAATTTGCCATGGGCACTAGCAATACAGCAGTTATCTTAGTTTTCACATTTTTTGAATGGGGAGGTTTTTAAACAAAACCATTAACATTTTCCAGAAAGCATTATTATTTTTTTTTCCTTTACTGTTTTTCTATACTCGATTAACAATTCATTTAGCTTATAGTGTGGTTTGTCAGAAAGAGCTGCTCACAGGACAGCATCATTTCTGAGGATGAGAGGTGCTCACTAGACTTCCCTTCCACAGGTGGTGGCGACAGTGTCCTCTGCCTGAGTCATCCTGACATCCTAACAATGCTGCTCCCTTCCACCAAGAAGGGTGACCTAAGGTGGACACAGTTAAATTTCCTGGGATTCACTAGTTTACAAAATGTAGCTTTTGTACTTTCATTGATATCAACTCACCAATTCATGGTGCATGAAAGAGAAAATGTCAAATTGATCTTCTGTTTGGAATATACTTCTTAATCAGGTTTGCTTTGGTGCTTCAGAGGTCTACCATTTTTTCTCCATAGTATCCAAGAAATGCCCAGCAATTTCAGAGCAGTAAATTTCCACTAATAAGAAGCAAAGTTTGAAATAAAAAAGGGATCTAGAAAGGAAACATCTCAAAAAATGGTGACTTGCCTCCATTCCCCTAAGATTATCAATCTTTGGAAGGCCTAGAAATGGGAAGAAAATACAGAGGGGACAGAAATTGTAGTATGGATGAGGTTTATTGTTCATATTATTTTAAAAGTGTGTCTGCAAACAGAATAGACCTCACATTCAAGTTTTCTCTGTGGCCAGAGAAAAGCCACAGTCACTTTGGTACAGGTGACATCATTACCACACCTAGGAAAAATAGCACCTGCTCCGATATGTCCTTGGTTAGTACTAAGCTGTTCCAGTCATTAGAATGAACTGTCTAACAGGGTCCAACCTCATGAGATTCTTAAGATTCTTTGGGTCCATAAATCTATTAATACACCATCCCTTCTCTCCTGGCTCCTTGAATCTAGAACACAATTAAGGGAGTTAGAATTTATATTTGTTCTATATGAACTGGTAAGCACTTTATATATAGTATGTCATTTAATTCCCATCACCATCCTTTCATGTTGTTGGTATATCCCAGTTTTTGCTTAGATTAATAGTGTTTGTCAGACTTCCCTGGTGGCACAATGGTTAAGAATCCACCTGCCAGTGCACGGGACACAGGTCCGAGTCCTGGCCCGGGAAGATCCCACATGCTGCAGAACAACTAAGCCCGTGCACCACAACTACTGAGCCTGCGCTTTAAAGCCCACGAGCCGCAACTACTGAGCCTGTGAGCCACAACTACTGAAGCCCGAGCGAGCACCTAGAGCCTGTGTTCCTCAACAAGAGAAGCCACTGCAGTGAGAAGCCTGCGCACTGTAACGAAGAGTAGCCCCTGCTCGCCGCAACTAGAGAAAGCCCGTGCACAGCAACAAGGACTCAACGCAGCCAAAAATAAATAAATAAACAAACAAATAAATATTTTTTAGAAAAAGTTTGTCACATGGTAAGCGTGCAATAAATGAGCAACACCTATAATTTTCTTCTTTCTTTGGATGGGAAAGCATTCCTTACCATTCCAACATGTCCTTTGAAGAAAGGAGTTTAATCCTAACAAAACAACCCATTAAAGGTTATTTTTGAAGAGAATGCTGGATAAAGAGGCCACTGTATTTGTTTTCACTCTTCCAGACATTTCTACAAGTGATTGGAGTGGTGGGTGTGGCAGTTTCGGTGATTCCTTGGATTGCGATACCCCTGGTTCCCCTTGGCATAATTTTCTTTGTTCTCCGGAGATATTTCTTACAGACATCAAGGGATGTGAAACGCCTTGAATCTACAAGTGAGTACCCGGGGCTCTAAGGTTGGGACGGCAACTGAGGCTGGCTTCCATTTATGCTGTCACGAACCAGACCTTGAAATTCTGCAGACTCTGTCTTCTGGAATTTCTCACTAAGTTAACATTAGGTAATTGGATATTATGGCCACTGTGAGTCCATGTGGCCCTTAAGGCAAATGGAGCTGGTGGCGGGTCAGCTGCAGCTTTGCATTTTAGCACGAGGAGGACGAATGTGAGCGCCGTGAGGACGGGGACTGTTTCTGTCTTGTTCATGACATACTTCCTCACACAGAGCGTCTACTCCATAAATAACTTTTCCTAAAAATACAGTGTTTCATCGTGGTAGAACTAATGTCTTTTCTAGGAGATGCACAGGTAACAAAGTGATGTCAGTATTTCCTGCTGATAAAGCACAAGTTATCACTCATCCCAGAAAGGTCACAGGCTCAGAATCTGCCCACAAAAAAGGCAAGTTGCCTCATTCACGGTGGGGAATGAAAACCAAAAGGGGTCCTCCCTGCCCAGCAACCTACAACCCACCTGTTCCCTGATGTGCAGGAGCCAGACCGTGGTGCTCGTGTTCAGTGTGCGCTTAGAGAAGATGCCAGGAAACAAATGGCCAGTCATGTGACACAAGGCCCCAGACCAATGCGTAGTCACTCAAAAGAGAATGGCCGCTGTCAGATTCTAAAAGAGTGACATCAGTGTCACATACCACAGTGGCCTCCAAATGCCTCAAGTATCCAGTAGGGCAGCTATAAAAACATCCATCAGGTTCCCAGAGCGGAAGTCGAAACTATCCAAAGACCCCTTGACTGCATGGGTCCTCTGGGCACAAGGGCCATGTGATGCCCAGGTGCTCCGTGGCACACAAAGAGCCTCTTGGCATAGGTGTAGGAAAGTTCCCAGGATGCAAGGAGATGGCAAACTGTCCGTTCACCTTACTTATCACACCTCTGTCCTGTGCCAGCCCTTAAGTTTCTAATCTTAGGTGGAGACAACACACAGATAGTTCATCAAAATTCAGTGTGGCGAGGGACTCTGACGGAGAATTAAATTTTAAAATGAGACTGAATCAAAAATCAGTGAACAGATAATTACCTCCAGGTAATTTCTACCTGGAGGGATGTCAGGGAAGAATTTGGAATGTGGCCCTGTTTGAGGAGGACCTTGATGATTGAGTTAGTATGGTGATTCATTATCTAAATCTAGGTCAGATTTGAATTTGCTCAAAGATGGTTTTAAAGAGAATCTTTCATGTCCAGGTCATAAAAGTGAAGCTTAGTGTGAGCAGGAGTTAGAGGGTCACATGGAGGATCCTCTCCAGAAGAGGGGCGTCATTCCTCTTCCCCCAGGCAGCCCTCCAGGAAGCCCTTGGGTGTGCCCTTTGGAAGGCGGTGGATTTCTTTGCATCCAGCCTCCCTGACTTTCTCTGTTGTTTGTCTGTGTCTACTTCCCCAGCTCGGAGCCCAGTATTTTCCCACTTATCATCTTCTCTCCAAGGACTCTGGACCATCCGGGCGTACAAAGCCGAAGAGAGGTTTCAGGAACTGTTCGATGCACACCAGGACTTGCATTCAGGTCTGTAAGTTTCTGGACATGGTTTCAAAGGATGGGAGGTGCTGCCTTCTGAGGCTCGAGTCCTTGTCAGGTGGTCTTGCCGGCCCCCAACTCTCTCTGCGCCTCCCCGGCCCTTCCTCTCAGCCTCCCCTCTGTGCTCCCCTCTTCCCCTGTCACACCCCTGCTTTTCTCCCCTCACTGGCTTGTGTTGTCCTTCCATCATTGTGCCCTGTGGCCTTCAGTCCGTTTAAGGAGGGTGTCAACAGATTTTATTTTTTTAAGCAAAGATCCACACGGTCTCCGTTGCCACTACTTAGCTTTGCTATTTATTTATTTTAATCACTGAATTGTCAAAAAATTTATTTATTTATTTGTTTGTTCATTTTTGGCTGCATTGGGTGTTCCTTGCTGCACGTGGGCTTTCTCTAGTTGCAGTGAGCGAGGGCTACACTTTGTTGCCGTGTGCAGGCTTCTTATTGTGGTGGCTTCTCTTGTTGTGGAGCACGGGCTCTAGGATCGCGGGCTCAGTAGTTGTGGCTCGCGGGCTCTAGAGCGCAGGCTCAGAAGTTGTGGCACACCGGTTCAGCTGTTCCATGGCATGTGGGATCTTCCCGGACCAGGGCTCGAACCCATGTTCCCTGCATTGGCAGGCGGATTCTTAACCACTGTGCCACCAGGGAATTCCAGCTTTGCTCTTTATTACCGCACTAAAGCAGACAAAAATAATACATCAGCAAATGGCTGTGTTCCAGTAAAGCTTTATTTACAAAAGCAGGTTGTGGCCATTCTTGGCCCTCAGGCTGTAATTTGCTGACTGTTTTCAGAGCATACAGGTTGGCAGACCTGAAGAAGGAAAATAATTTCTCTCTTATCAGATTTGCCACCCAGAGTTCCCTCTATGTCAGTAAAATCCTGGGCCAACTGTCCAATCTTTATTGCATTTTGAAGATTAAATGGCATTTTGAAAGCCACATGCAGATCCTGTTAGCTGATGGTCGTTTGGACGCTGGCTCCTAAGAATAAACATTGTGCAGGGCCCTGTAGTAAGTGCAGAAGGTGCTGGAGACAGAGTGCGAGCTGCACTCTCTGCCAGCAGAGAACTAGGAACAGTCAACCCTGTGAGAGGATGAGCCTCATGTTGAGGCCCAGAACTGTAAGAAACACACCAATGAGACCATTCTTCTATGTTCATTATTATGATCGTAATTCGGTTTATAACCTGTGGGTTAAAGATTTTAGTACATTCTTCCCACACAGCCCCTGGACTGTGTATGCCATACGTTGTCGTGTGTCAGAACCTAACTTTTTGTGATCTTCGGGTTGCTTGAGTATGTAACTTTGCTGTCCTACCTTGCGTACCAATGTTTTGTAGCTCAACTGAGCAAAATGCCCTCCCTCGTTAGAAGCAGCCTCCACAATGCTTCTGCTTATTCATCATATGCTTATTATACTTCACCAACCCAGAGGCCTGGTTCTTGTGTTTGACTACGTCCCGATGGCTCGCCGTGCGTCTGGATGCCATCTGTGCCATCTTTGTCATTGTTGTCGCCTTTGGGTCCCTGATTCTGGCAAAAAGTAAGTACAGATGTGAAGAACTATTTGTATGACGATTACAAGGTATAGCTTCGTTTGCAGTTATTAATGTAAACTCTTGCCTCTTTGTCTAATCCCATATACCATTTGGTTCTAATGAAGTGTATTAAAGTGTTTGCAGCGTGTGGTTTTTCAGTGTGGCCCTTGTAGAGGAGTCATCTGGGTCTTGATGAGGCCTTTAATGAGATGTCTTGATGAGGCCTTTGATCCTTTTCCATTTCTGAAATGGGTTGAAGTCTATACAGCTCTAGCAACTGACCTTCTGAACATTCCTGATAGCGTCTTCGTGTTGGGAGGAGAGAACCAAGTTTGCTGTTAAGCTTTTTGTCAAGCCTATGGCATTCAGGCTCCTCGGATCTCTTGGTTGTAGATTCCTGGTGTACTGAGGTGAGAAATATTCTCTGTAGGAAAGAACAGTATCCTCTGCCGTGTGGGTACCACATGAGCAGGAAGTGGTGTGTGCGGCGTGAATTCACCATCCCTAACTATTCCATAGTAACGACGCTGAATCATAGTGTTTAATAATGGAACAATGAGCAGTATTTTAGATTTGAAAGTACTGGCTCTTAGAACCTATTCACTTGTTTTTCGTGGTTTCCAACTGCGGCTGCGTTGGGCGTACAACGTGAAATTACATAATGGTCCTTGAAACCATAATGACGAAAGCCTGAATGATGACAAGATTCCTCGCCTGTATAATACTGTCGAGTGTATGTCAATCCTGTTGGGATTAATAAACTTATTTAATAGTTTTCTGAGTTTATAGTTTTTTTTGTTTGTTTTTTCTTTTTGTTCTTTTTTTGTTTTTTGTTGTATCATGGTCACAATCAACACGTAGTAAAAATATAAGTAATGCTGTTGTTATGTGCAAGTGTTTTAAATATTATAAAGAAGTCTTGGTACAGTGACAGTAGGATCCCAACTCAGGGTTAAGAATGGAGCTAAGTTATTTCCTTTCTCCTTCCTCATTTAGCTTTGGATGCCGGGCAGGTTGGCCTGGCACTGTCCTACGCCCTCACGCTCATGGGGATGTTCCAGTGGTGCGTACGGCAAAGTGCCGAAGTTGAAAATATGGTAACATTTACCTTTTAGCCTATTCAGGTCTCCTTGTCATTACATCACATAAAGGCAATTCTCATGTAAAAAAAAAAATCTTAAAACTTTTTTTTTTTTTTACATCATAGCTAACAGGGTTTGTTAGATCCTTCCTCCATCTGTTTACAATTTATTTAAAATAAAATATATACATCTTTTTCTCAGTCTTATGTATGCCATGTCAGCAGGTTTTATATTCATCACAAGCTGTCTTCGAATATAATAAATGTCTCTGTAGGAGGGAGGTTCTGAAATCCTGGAGAAGATATAAGCTAGGGTAATTCCTCATTCCTGGTGAAAGGAGAATTTAGTATTTTGAGGTTTAGTTGTTTAATTCATTTAATTTAATTATGCCCCAGCCTCCCCATTTGAGAATTTTTCCTTGTATGTGTTGAACACCTGACTTTATTGGTGCCTCTTCTCTCTGAATGTACTCTCAAGTTATGGTTGTTTAGAAGGCCTTCGTCAATATGTAAATTCTCTGCTGTTTCGAATATTTTCAATTTCTCCTAAAGGGAGAAAAATGATGAAAATGAAACTTTTCTATTTCGCTCTCTAACAGAGAAGAAAGTAACTAATTATTAAAATGAGGTGTACTGACTATGCATTTCTATTCATCTATAACAGATGACCCTTCTGTAGCAAAACGCTACTGGTGGGCGTCCATACATATTCTTTTCATTGACAAAATTTGCTGGTTTTTTAAATTCATATGCGAAAATTGGATCAGTGAAATCATAGTATTCATTTCTCTAGTTCTTTTTGTTTTAATGTTGAAGAAGGTAGCCATAATAAAAGTGTTAGAAGACAATGAACAAGTTTACAAATCATCAGTATCCTCATCACACTACTACTTCTGTCTTTGGGGGTTGTTAAGACCTGAGATAGTCTTCATTATATAAAAGCAGATATAATGATATAAATGCAGCACATCTCATTCACAGTCTTTGAACATCCATAAACAAGACCTTCCGTTCCTAACTCATGTGATGTCATATCTTTCAGATGATTTCAGTAGAAAGGGTGATTGAATATACAGATCTGGAAAAAGAAGCATCCTGGGAATACGAGAAACGCCCACCACCGTCCTGGCCCCAGGAAGGAGTGATCGTCTTTGACAATGTGAACTTCTCGTACAGCTTAGATGGGCCTCTGGTATTGAAGCACCTGACAGCACTCATTAAATCAAGAGAAAAGGTTTGTTTTAGCCATTTGCCGCTTTTTTTTTTTTTTTTTTGCTGTATGGATGCTGATTAGATCAGTCCCTCAGGCGGGACCAGGGCAAGCTCTTGAGAAAGAGACTAAATGAGGGGGCTTCCCTGGTGGTGCAGTGGTTGAGAGTCCGCCTGCCGATGCAGGGGACACGGGTTCCTGCCCCGGTCTGGGAAGATCCCACATGCCGTGGAGCGGCTGGGCCCGTGAGCCATGGCTGCTGAGCCTGCGCGTCCGGAGCCTGTGCTCCGCAACGGGAGAGACCAAGACAGTGAAAGGCCCGCGTACCGCAAAAAAAAAAAAAAAGAGACTAAATGAGAACAGACATGGTGGCAGGAAGCTCCCCGCACCTGCCCCTCCAGCTTCAAGTCCTGATGTATACACACCCCCTGCACTCGGATCGTGTGTAGGTTCTCCCAGTGTCTCATGTCCTCCCGGCTTCCAGTGCGCACGCTGCCCCTGGACCTCAGAGACCCTTCCCTTCTGTCGTGTGGCTGGTGAAAGTCTCCTCATTTTCTGAGTGAACTCTCAGTCATCTGCTTGTCTGAGACCCTCTATTCTTCCTCAGCGTCTTCTACGTAATGAAAGTGACAGATGAATGGGTAAACAAATGTGCTATATCCTTAACAATGAAATATTATTCAGCCTTAACAAGGAGTAAAATTCCAATCTATGGATAATCCTTGAGGACAACAGCTTAAATGAAATAAGTTAGACATAAAGGGAACAAATACTGTATGATTCCACTTATATGAAATATTATTCAGTCTTAAAAGGAATAAAATTCCAACTTACGGATAAACCTTGAGGACAACAGCTTAAATGAAATAAGTCAGACATAAAGGGAACAAATACTGTATGATTCCACTTATATGAAATATTATTCAGTCTTAAAAGGAATAAAATTCCAACTTATGGATAAACCATGAGGACAACAGGTTAAATGAAATAAGTCAGACATAAAGGGAACAAATACTGTATGATTCCACTTATATGAAATATTATTCAGTCTTAAAAGGAATAAAATTCCAACTTATGGATAAACCTTGAGGACAACAGCTTAAATGAAATAAGTCAGACATAAAGGGAACAAATACTGTATGATTCCACTTATATGAAATATTATTCAGTCTTAAAAGGAATAAAATTCCAACTTATGGATAAACCTTGAGGACAACAGGTTAAATGAAATAAGTCAGACGGAAAGGGAACAAATACTGTATGACTCCACTTATATGAGGTTCCTAGAGTCGTCAAATCCATGAAGGCAGAAAGTAGGATGGTGGTCACCAGAGACTGGGTAACGGGAATTGGGTGTTGTTGTTTAATGGATACAGAGTTTCTTTGTTACAAGGGAGAAAATATTCTGGAGGGACAAGAACATGAATGTACTTATCACTAAACTGTCCACTTAAAAATGGTTCAGTTGGTAAATTCTATGTTATCTGTATTTGACCACAATTAATTGGTGGCATCTGTGGCACA
This sequence comes from Mesoplodon mirus, assembly GCF_964341445.2. NCBI lineage: Eukaryota > Metazoa > Chordata > Mammalia > Artiodactyla > Ziphiidae > Mesoplodon > Mesoplodon mirus. Next base: position 63,978,717 of record NC_138993.1, on the reverse strand, counting down.
CTTTGTCATGGTGGGTCTGTATCTCACAGAACCTTGAGGCTCCTTAAAATCGGAGAGCATCTTGTTTTCATCTCTTGTTTCCCCCAAATTGGCATTCTACAGGGCACAGAGAGGGTGCTGAGGAACTGCTGGCTGGGAGAGTGAGTGCATAACATGTATAGGTGTGAGCGACCAGTAACCAAAATACACACACAAGACAACTGCGCAAACAACTGATTACCTAGAGTGTTAAATACTTTAAGAACTGCTCTTTAAAACTTTCCACCCCAGACCCATCTAGTGGACTATAGCCATAATTTAATGAATGATACCCTTGTGATGGGAAAGAATATTCAACTTAATGCCCAAATGATACCCAGGGAGCAGCTTCAGTTAGTCACACAGCAAAAGCTGGCTTCTAATTATTTCCAGTTTCACCGTAGGTTGGGAAGAAGGTGAGGATTGCTGTGTCGAGAAAACATTCACTGCAGCTCTGATGCAGTCCTGTCCCTGAGGACTCTGTAGGCCATGCTTGCTTACTCACCGACCACGTGTCCATCATATTTCCTGTTTGATACATAATTCTGTTAATTTGCACATATCTTAAGTCATATTTTTTGGCTTTTGGGGAAATTTATCTAAGAAACTCTGCAGTAGAACTTAGGAACATGACATATGTGTATTCTTCTATCTTAAGATCCCCAAGTCATAGGATTAGCTGAGCTTGAAAATGTTTGTGGGAAAATTGAATCTGGAGACTGAATTAATAACTGTCGTAACGTGACTTTTTATTTATATCTTGATCCACTCACAGTATCACCGTTAGCTTCATTTCTGTGTTTGGAGATTATACCTGGGTAGAATAGTCATGAAGCCATTTCACTCCTTCTGTGTACATCCCGGGTTTCCTCTCCTGTGCACCTGCCCCAGCCCCTGTTGCTCTGGGACACCCCTTTGGTGTTGGATTTGATTGAGAGAGACTGCTGCAGGGGAGGATGTGGGAGTGAGCCGGGCCAGCAGAAGTGGAGCTTTATTCTCTTTCCATCCTTTCCTCTGCTGTCCCAATTTCTGGAAGTTTGAGTAAATGGGAAAAATGAATAGGCACTATGCAGGTTTCTAATTCATGGAAGAAATAGCAAGTAAAAATAAAGACCCAAAATGAGGTAAATAGCACCCTACGCTTCCTGGTTAGATTCTGAACACTGGCTGCATTTTTCATTTAGATGATTTTGTGGTTGATTTGATCACGAGAGTACTGGGCCATTTTCAAGCCTTTTCCAGCTCTAGAGGTGGATTGATTTTGGTTTGTTATTTTTTTTTTCTTGCTCAGAGCTATTACTTGAATAATACATCCTTACAGTTGCTTACTAGACCTTGCTATAATGTGCAGAAATATCAGTTTGCTACATTTTTTCCTCTTTTACATAATATTTCCTCGGCAACCCCTCCCCTCACTCCCAGATTGTCCCGCTTCCCCTGCAGGCTTCCTAATTCCTTGTGACTCAGACTGTGGTGCCCGGGCCAGCAGCACCTGCATCGCCTGGAGCGTCTTAGAAATGCAGAATCTCAGGCCCAGCCAGACCTACTGACTCAGCATCGCTTTTGAGGGAGACCTCCCAGTAAAGATTTTCTCCAAGTGTCTTTGCTTTTAGGAATGTAAACTTAACTGGTAATGGTGACACTCTCCTCAGGCAATTGGTAAAACCCTTTGGTGACCTGGAAAAGACTTTCAGATTATAGTTTTGATAACTGAATGGTAGAAATAGCCTAAGCCGGGTTTTCTTTGAGTTGCTTTTTTCTTACTCTTCCAACTGGAGTGTTGCACTTCCATTCCTGTGGCCGTAAGCAGCCTTCGGTGCCACTGCCGTATCTATGCCGTTTACCAGGAGTCTACAAATGTTCCAATTTGCATAGATGGATCAGTTTCAGTACAGCTAATAGCATAGGAATATACACACATTCTCACAGACACAGTTCTCACCTGTGTTCTGATGTGTGCTGATTTACATATGAGAACACCCAGAAATACAGGCATACCGCTGTTTCTTTGGGGTTTTTGCGTGTGTGGGTGTGTTTTTTGTTTTGTTTTTTTTTAAATAACAAGTCAAACATTTGTTGCAACCCTGCATTGAGCATGTCCATCAGCACCATTTTTCCTACAACATTTGCTCACTTCGTGTCTCTTTGTCACAGTTTGGTAATTCTTGCAGTATTTTAAACCTTTTCATTATAATTATATTTGTTATGGTGAACGGTGATCAGTGTTCTTAAGCTTACTACAACCCAGTGAAGGCCCAGATGATGGTTAGCCTTTTTTAGCAGTAAAGTATTTGACATTAAGTATGTACATTCTTTTTTAACATAATTCTGTTGTACATTTAGTATGCTACAGTATAGTGTAAACATAACTTTTGTATGCACAGAGGAAGAAAAATATTCACATGACTTGCTTTATTTTGCGATAGTCCCATTTTTGTGGTGGTCTGGAACCAAATCCATAGTATGTTCAAAGTCTGCATGTACACAGAACAGATGACCCATATGTATATATACCCTCTAGGACCTGCTTATATGCAGAAAGTGTCCCATCTATATTATATAAATTAGGATTTACCATATCATACAAAATGGCTACAAATGTAAATCAACTAAAGCCACTTTTCTTTCAGTTAATCTCTATAAAGATAAATTATATTTTGAAATTCGGTTATTGTTTTTACAGACTAAGATTTGAAACTTTGGAGGTATTTAATGAGAAAATATATCAAGTTACTGTTGTATAATCAGTGCTCAGAGGGGTTTAGTTCTTCTCTGTTTAAAGCCATGAGTTTTTAACATTTACTGAATTAATTTACAAATGATTGAAAGCATATCTTAGGCCCCCATCTGTATTTAGATTTATAAATAGAGATGAAATCATCTCTTGGGAAGCTCCCACCAGGGAATTTGTAGTTGGGAAGCTCATTGGTAAAAAAAAAAAAGGCCAGTTTCTGCATACATGTTTGAATTCAGACAGCTAAAATCCAGTTTTTACAATACAGTTTCATTCCTGACCAGCATTTTACCTGCATTATATTGATTCTTCGATCTTATTGTTAATGCACTTAATTTCTCTCTGCTTTGATTTTAATAACTTGACCGATAAGTGACATGTATCTTTCCAAGGCATTAATTGGTTTGTAAAATGCCTTTTGAAGTTCTCAGATGAAAGGTCCCATATAAATAGCAAATGTTATTTGTTTTGTTGTTGTTGATCTCATTATGTGTATTTTGCCTACTGGATACTGCCTTTTAAGACAATGAGACCTGCATTTTACAATTTTAAGGTGTTTCCTTTCAAGATAGAGCATTATTAAGGTATTTCTTATCAGGAAGTGATTTTGTTTGTCTGGCAAAGAATACTTCCCCTTAAATGATAGAATCTGGGATCCTGAATTCTTGTTTGTGTATAATACTTCTTACTTGACTTGTTGACATCTCTGTAAAATTGCTCACATAATTCTCAATGTTCAGAATAGCCAGACACTAGGAGTACAACTAATTTAAAAGCTGACTGCTAATTGAACACATGGGAAACTGCTGTTGTTTCACTGCCAGTAGACTGATTCTGTTATTTTTAATTCTTCCTTGGACCAGGGGGTCTTAACTGGGGACATTGGTCAATGTCTGACATTTTTGGTTGCCGCAATCTCGGGGGTGCTCCTGGTATCTAGTGGGCAGAATCCAGGGATACTGCTAAATATCCTAGAATACACAGGACATCCCCCATTCCCCAACGAAGAATTACCTTTCCCAAAATTTCAACAGTGCCACAGTTGAGAAACTTATAGACCACACTCTGTACAGAACTTTTAATATTCATCTTCAACAACCAAGGGTTTTCCTAGGTTTGTTGCGTATTGTGAATTCTTAATCCCTCCTGGATCTCTTTACAGGTTGGCATTGTGGGAAGAACAGGAGCTGGAAAAAGTTCCCTCATCGCTGCCCTTTTTAGATTGTCAGAACCTGAAGGTAAAATTTGGATTGATAAGATCTTGACAACCGAAATTGGACTTCACGATTTAAGGAAGAAAATGTCAATCATACCTCAGGTATGCACTTCAGAGCATTGACACGTATTCTTTTAATACGGCACCTAAGTTTAATGTCTTTCAATTTGATTGCTTTTTTAACATTGGATGAAAGGGTTGATCCTTTTTCCCCCAACAGAGCATATTTTTAACTTCAGGGATTTTCAACAGATATTTTCATCAGATACCTGGTTTGGTTTGTTTGTTTGTTTGTTTGTTTTTGTGTGCCTGTGATTTAATAACTTACCCAGACAGATTTCTGGATTCAGACTTTCTCAGGTACCACAATTTTATCCACTGATAACCACATAATTCTGAAAAAAAATAAGTGGTTTGTTTAACATGTGAGCAGTTTGTATAGGGAAACATGAATTTTAAGTGTCTTAATGATGGAATTATGCTGTAGGAAATAAGCTACCTTTTTAAAGGTGATTATCTCCCTGGAGTACTTTCTGTGAAACTGTGGGGCTTTGGGAATTACAGCATGTATATATGCTTTGGAGAGACTTTTAGAATTCAGCCATAAGTAAGTGATTTTAATCAGACAGGCAGTACGGAATAGTGAGGAAGAACACGGGACATGGAATTCCATCTCTGTGCACCTCAGTTTTCGCTCTCTTTCGAGGCAGCTAACAGGACCAACTCATCGAGCTGTTGTGAGGACTAAATAGGTTAGTGTGTGTGGAGTGCTTCCCGTAGACCCCATACGTGGTTTCTGTGATGGTGGAGTGTTGCATTGGGCTCTGATTCTGTTTTCTTTTTTTCCACTTCTTAAATAAGTATGGTTTTCAGGGAGTGTTTGATTATTTGCACAATAGAAGCTCCTGTCATTCCTTATGTTTCATCCACACAAAATAATTCAGAGAACTTTTATTGAGCAATTACTATCTTCCACATATATACCCAAGGGCAACATAGGCCCTGTGCCTTCATCTTCTATCCTGCTTTCTGCTTTGATAAACTTGCTGAGGTTTTTTTTTTTTTTTTTTTTTTTTTTTACTTTGGATTATTTTTTCTTTTTTTCTTCAATTTTTGAATTTTATTTTTTTTATACATCAGGTTCTTATTAGTCATCGATTTTATACACATCAGTGTATACATGTCAATCCCAATTGCCCAATGCATCCCACCACCACGCGCACCCCCTGCCACTTTCCCCCCTTGGTGTCCATATGTTTGTTCTCTACATCTGTGTCTCAATTTCTGCCTTGCAGACCGGTTCATCTGTACCATTTTTCTAGGTTCCACATATATGCGTTAATATACTATATTTGTTTTTCTCTTTCTGACTTACTTCACTCTGTATGACAGTCTCTAGATCCATCCACGTCTCCACAAATGACCCAATTTCGTTCCTTTTTATGGCTGAGTAATATTCCATTGTATATATGTACCACATCTTCTTTATCCATTCGTCCGTCGATGGGCATTTAGGTTGCTTCCATGACCTGGCTATTGTAAATAGTGCTGCAATGAACATTGGGGTGCATGTGTCATTTTGAATTATGGTTTTCTCTGGGTATATGCCCAGTAGTGGGATTGCTGGGTCATATGGTAATTCTATGTTTAGTTTTTTAAGGAACCTCCATACTGTTCTCCATAGTGGCTGTTTCAATTTACACAACAGTGCAAGAAGGTTCCCTTTTCTCCAAACCCTCTCCCTCATTTGTTGTTTGTAGATTTTCCGATGATGCCCATTCTAACTGATGTGAGGTGTTACCACATTGTAGTTTTAATTTGCATTTCTCTAATAATTAGTGATTTTGAGCAGCTTTTCATGTGCTTCTTGGCCATCTGTATGTTTTCTTTCGAGAAATGTCTATTTAAGTCTTCTGCCCATTTTTGGATTGGGTTGTTTTTTTAATATTGAGCTGCATGAGCTGTTTATATATTTTGGAAATTAATCCTTTGTCCATTGATTCATTTGCAAATATTTTCTCCCATTCTGAGGGTTGTCTTTTTGTCCTGTTTATGGTTTCCTTTGCCATGCAAAAGTTTTGAAGTTTCATTAGGTCCCATGTGTTCATTTTTGGTTTTGTTTCCATTACTCTAGGAGGTGGATCAAAAAAGATCTTGCTGTGATTTATGTCAAACAGTGTTCTTCCTATGTTTTCCTCTAAAGAGTTTTATAGTGTTTGGTCTTACATTTAGGTCTCGAATCCATTTTGAGTTTATTTTTCAGTATGGTGTTAGGGAGTGTTCGAATTTTACTCTTTTGCATGTAGCTGTCCAGTTTTCCCAGCACCACTTATTGAAGAGGCTGTGTTTTCTCCATTGTATATCCTTGCCTCATTTGTCATAGATTAGTTGACCATAGGTGCGTGCGTTTATCTCTGGGCTTTCTATCTTGTTCCATCGATCTATGTTTCTGTTTTTGTGCCAGTACCATATTGTCTTGATTACTGTAGCTTTGTAGTATAGTCTGAAGTGAGGGCGTCTGATTCCTCCAGCTCCATTTTTTCCCCTCAAGACTGCTTTGGCTATTCAGGGTCTTTTGTGTCTCCATACAAATTTTAACATTTTTCGTTCTAGTTCTGTAAAAAAATGCCATTGGTAATTTGATAGGGATTGCATTGAATCTGTAGATTGCTTTGGGTAGTATAGTCGTTTTCACAATATTGATTCTTCCAATCCAAGAACATGGTGTATCTCTCCATTTGTTGGTATCATCTTTAATTTCTTTCATCAGTGTCTTATAGTTTTCTGCATACAAGTCTTTTGTCTCCCTAGGTATGTTTATTCCTAGGTATTTTCTTCTTCTTTCTGTTGCAGTGGTAAATGGGAGTGTTTCCTTAATTTCTCTTTCAGATTTTTCATCATTAGTGTATAGGAATGCAAGAGATTTCTGTGCATTAATTTTGTATCCTGCAACTTTACCAAATTCATTGATTAGCTCTAGTAGTTGTCTGGTGGCATCTTTAGGATTCTCTATGTATAGTATCATGTCATCTGAAAACAGTGACAGTTTTACTTCTTTTCCAATTTGTATTCCTTTTATTTCTTTTTCTTCTCTGATTGCCATGGCTAAGACTTCCAAAACTATGTTGAATAATAGTGGTGAGTGGACATCCTTGTCTTGTCCCTGATCTTAGAGGAAATGCTTTCATTTTTTCACCATTGAGAATGATGTTTGCTGTGGGTTTGTTGTAGATGGCCTTTATTATGTTGAGGTAGGTTCCCTCTATACCCACTTTCTGGAGAGTTTTTAACATAAACGGGTGTTGAATTTTGTCAAAAGCTTTTTCTGCATCTATTGAGATAATCATATGGTTTTCATTCTTCAATTTGTTAATATGGTGCATCACATTGATTGATTTGCGTATATTGAAGAATCCTTGCATCCCTGGGATAAATCCCACTGGATCATAGTGTATGATCCTTTTAATGTGTTGTTGGATTCTGTTTGCTAGTATTTTCTTGAGGATTTTTGCATCTATATTCATCAGTGATATTGGTCTGTAATTTTCTTTTTTTGTAGTTTCTTTGTCTGGTTTTGGTATCAGGGTGATGGTGGCCTCATAGAATGAGTTTGGGAATGTTCCTTCCTTTGCAATTTTTTGGAAGAGTTGGAGAAGGATGGCTGTTAGCTCTTCTCTAAATGTTTGATAGAATTCACCCGTGAAGCCATCTTGTCCTGGACTTTTGTTTGTTGGAAGATTTTTAATCACAGTTTCAATTTCATTACTTGTGATTGGTCTGTTCATATTTTCTATTTCTTCCTGGTGCAGTCTTGGAAGGTTATACCTTTTTAAGAATTTGTCCATTTCTTCCAAGTTGTCCATTTTATTGGCATACAGTTGCTTGTAGTAGTCTCTTGGGATGCTTTGTATTTCTGTGGTGTCTGTTGTAACTTCTGTTTTTTCATTTCTAATTTTATTGATTTGAGTCCTCTCCCACTTTTTCTTGATGGGTCTGGCTAGTGGTTTATCAGTTTTGTTTATCTTCTCAGAGAACCAGCTTTTAGTTTTATTGATCTTTGCTTTTGTTTTCTTTGTTTCTATTGCATTTATTTCTGCTCTGATCTTTATGAATTCTTTCCTTCTGCTAACTTTTGGTTTTGTTTGTTCTTCTTTCTCTAGTTCCTTTAGGTGTAAGGTTAGATTGTTTATTTGAGATTTTTCTTGTTTCTTGAGGTGGGCTTGTATCGCTATAAACTTCCCTCTTAGAACTGCTTTTGCTGCATCCCATACGTTTTGGATCATCGTGTTTTCATTGTCATTTGTCTCTAGATATTTTTTAATTTCCTCTTTGATTTCTTCAGTGATCTCTTGGTTATTTAGTAACGTATTGTTTAGCCTCCATGTGTTTGTGTTTTTTACGTCTTTTCCCTTGTTAATCATTTCTAATCTCGTAGCGTTGTGGTCAGAAAAGATGCTTGATATGATTTCAGTTTTCTTAAATTTACTGAGGCTTGATTTGTGACCCAAGATGTGATCTATCCTGGAGAATGTTCTGTTCACACTTGAGAAGAAAGTGTAATCTGCTGTTTTTGGATGGAATGTCCTATAAATATCAATTAAATCTATCTGGTCTATTGTGTCATTTAAAGCTTCTGTTTCCTTATTTATTTTCATTTTGGATGATCTGTCCATTGGTGTAAGTGAGGCGTTAAAGTCCCCCACTATTATTGTGTTACTGTCAATTTCCTCTTTTATAGCTGTTAACAGTTGCCTTATGTATTGAGGTGCTCATATGTTGGGTGCATACATATTTATAATTGTTATATCTTCTTCTTGGATTGATCCCTTGATCATTATGTAGTGTCCTTCCTTGTCTCTTGTAACATTCTTTATTTTAAAGTCTATTTTATCTGATATGAGTATTGCTCCTGCAGCTTTCTTTTGATTTCCATTTGCATGGAATATCTTTTTCCATCCCCTCAGTTTCAGTCTGTATGTGTCCCTAAGTCTGAAGTGGGTGTCTTGCAGACAGCATATATATGGGTCTTGTTTTTGTATCCATTCAGCAAACCTGTGTCTTTTGGTTGGAGAATTTAATCCCTTCTCGTTTAAGGTAATTATAGATATGTATGTTCCTATGACCATTTTCTTAATTGTTTTGGGTTTGTTTTTGCAGGGCCGTTTCTTCTCTTGTGTTTTCCACTTAGAGAAGTTCCTTTAGCATTTGCTGTAGAGGTGGTTTGGTGGTGCTGAATTCTCTTAGCTTTTGCTTTTCTGTAAAGCTTTTGATTTCTCCATCAAATCTGAATGAGATCCTTGCTGGGTAGAGTAATCTTGGTTGTAGGTTCTTCCCTGTCATCACTTAAAGTATATCATGCCACTCCCTTCTGGCTTGTAGAGTTTCTGATGAGAAATTAGTTGTTAACCTTATGGGAGTTCCCTTGTATGTTATTTGTCATTTTTCCCTTGCTGCTATCAATATTTTTTCTTTGTCTTTGATTTTTCCCAGTTTGATTACTATGTGTCTTGGTGTGTTTCTCCTTGGATTTATCCTGTATGGGACTCTCTGTGCTTCCTGGACTTGAGTGGCTATTTCCTTGCCCATGTTAGGGAAGTTTTCGACTATAATCTCTTCAAATATTTTCTCGGGTCCTTTCTCTCTCTCTTCTCCTTCTGGGACCCCTATAATGCGAATGTTGTTGCGTTTAATGTTGTCCCAGAGGTCTCTTAGGCTGTTTTCATTTCTTTTTATTCTTCTTTCTTTATTCTGTTCCGCAGCAGTGAATTCCACCATTCTGTCTTCCAGGTCACTTATCCGTTCTTCTGCCTCAGTTATTCTGCTATTGATTCCTTCTAGTGTATTTTTCATTTCAGTTATTGAATTGTTCATCTCTGTTTGTTTCTTCTTCAGTTCTTCTAGTTCTTTGTTAAACATTTCTTGCATCTTCTCGATCTTTGCCTCCATTCTTTTTCCGAGATCCTGGATCATCTTCACTATCATTATTCTGAATTCTTCTTCTGGAAGGTTGCCTATCTCCACTTCATTTAGTTGTTTTTCTGGGGTTTTATCTTGTTGCTTCATCTGGTACATAGCCCTCTGCCTTTTTATATTGTCTATATTTCTGTGGATGTGGTTTTTGTTCCACAGGCTGCAGGATTGTAGTTCTTCTTGCTTTTGCTGTCTGCCCTCTGGTGGATGAGGCTATCTAAGAGGCTTGTGCAGGTTTCCTGATGCAAGGGACTGGTGGTGGGTAGAGCTGACTGTTGCTCTGGTGGGCAGAGCTCAGTAAAACTAATCTGTTTGACTGCTGATGGTTGGGGCTGGGTACCCTCCCTGTTGGTTGGTTGTCCTGAGGCAACCCAACACTGGAGCCTACCTGGGCTCTTTGGTGGGGCTAATGCCACACTCTGGGAGGGCTCACGCCAAGCAGTACTTCCCAGAACTTCTGCTGCTAGTGTCCTTGTCCCCACAGTGAGCCACAGCCACCCCCCGCCTCTGCAGGAGACCCTCCAACACTAGCAGGTAGGTCTGGTTCTGTCTCCCCTGGCATCACTGCTCCTTCCCCTGGGTCCCGATGCGCACACTACTTTGTGTGTGCCCTCCAAGTGTGGAGTCTCTGTTTCCCCCAGTCCTGTCGAAGTCCTGCAGTCAAACCCCACTAGGCTTCAAAGTCTGATTTTCTAGGAATTCCTCCTCCTGTTGCCAGACCCCCAGGTTGGGAAGCCTGACGTGGGGCTCAGAACCTTCACGCCAGTGGGTGGACTTCTGTGGTATAAGTGTTCTCCAGTCTGTGAGTCACCCACCCAGCAGTTATGGGATTTGATCTTATTGTGATTGTGCCCCTCCTACCGTCTCACTGTGGCTTCTCCTTTGTCTTTGGATGTGGGGTATCCTTTTTGGTGAGTTCCAGTGTCTTCCTGTTGATGAGGGTCCAGCAGCTAGTTGTGATTCTCGTGTTCTTGCAAGAGGGAGTGAGAGCACGTCCTTCTACTCCGCCATCTTGGTTGAGGGCTTGTTTTTTTTTTTTTTTTTTTTTTTAATACTCTACAATCATCAGGCCACCAAGGGAAGCTGACTAAAACGTATACCTTCTTGAGGTGAGAACCACAGAGAAGAGACACGATCAAAGAGCCAGGCAAATGTACTTCCTGGAATGTGGGTATAATGAGCTCTGAAATGCCTGGTTAGTAGGAAGCATATAGAATATGGCACCCAAAGGAAGTAGAATGTGGACTTGTGTCTTATGCCTGAGTTCAGGTGTTGCTACCTACCCCTGGCCTCCAAAATACCTGGAATTACTCTAAGTACTTTTGAAATGAAGACAATCCTGTTAGATCACAATGATATGCCATCTCACACCCTTTTTGATGGCTGCTGTTTAAGAAAAATTAGAAACCAAAAAATAAGTGTTGGTGAGGATGTGGAAAAATGGGAATCCTTGTGCATGGCTGGTAGAATGCAGAATGATACAGTGACTGGAAAACACTGTGTAGTTTCCTAAAAAAAGTTAAACATAGAATTATTATATGATCCAACAATTCTAATTTATGGTATAAACCCAAAAGAATTGAGAAGGGAATGTTACAGAGATATCTGCACATGCATGTTCATACCAGGATTATTCGCATTAATAAAGAGGTGGAAGCACCCCATGGTCCATTGACAGATGGATGGATAAACAAATGTGGTATATATACAATGGAACATTATTTGGCCTTAAAAAGAAAGCAGATTCTGACACATGCTACAGCATGGTTGCACCTTGACATTATGCTCAGTGAAATGAGCTAGTCACAAAGGACAAATACTACTTACATGAAGTACATACAGTAGTCAATTCGTGGGGACAAGAGGTAGAATGGTGGTTGCCAGGAGCTGCCAGGACAGGAGACGGGGGAGTGGGGAGTTGTGGGGGTTTTTTTGTTTGTTATTTTATTTTTTTACATCTTTATTGGAGGAGTTGTGGTTTAATGGGTACAGAGTTTCAGGTTTGCAAGATGAAAGGAGTTCTGTAGCTGGATGGTGGTGATGGCTTCAACAATGTGAAGGTATTTAATACCACTGAACTGTATACTGAAAAATGGTCAAAGTGGTAAGTTTTATATGTATTTTACCGCAAGTAAAAGAATATTATGTACATAATGATATATCTGTTTTATTATATATAATTTATTATGTATATAACGGTTTCCCTTTTAGGAAAAATGGAAAGAAATTTTCAGCATGTAGAATCCCTGGATTTGATGATTCCCTCTGGCTATTAGATTGGTGGCTTAGTGATTAATGTAGAAAATAAATGATTTTAGATTCCCAACTTTTAAATTTTGATTGTACCCATCTCTGAAATGGGCCAAATGAGATTAGTTTGCAGAAATAATGAGCATGTCTGTAAAGTGCTTTTAAGTTCTTGGATGAAAGGAATGTGAAACGTGCCCTGCATTACTTTTAATGCTTCTTAATAAGAAAAGTTGTATGTTTGTGTACATAAAAGAACTCTGTAAATAAAGAAATAACATTAGATGATTCTTGGCTCTGCCGGTAATGTTTTGGAAGCACATCTGAGCAAAGACTATAAACATACCTTGACATCACCAGGTTTTGGTTCTGTTCCATCGGTTTCCACCCTACTTTTCTGAGTATGCTCTATGTATGCACTCCGGGGAGTGTGCTTACAAAACAGTGCTGAGCTTTGTATCCATGTAGGTGAAGATCACCAACCATTGTAAACACAGAACCCTTTTTTTTTTTTTCACTTTATATCCCTTTGTCTCTGAGGCGCAATGCTAGTTGATTAAAGAGAGAGTGTTTGTGTAACGGGTCCCAGGAAATCATTCAGGAGGCAGCCAGGGACAGAATGGTTAAGAGTGTAGACTGAGTGTCAACATGACCCACATTTTTTTTTTTTTTTTTTTTTGCGGTACGTGGGCCTCTCACTGTTGTGGCCTCTCCCGTTGCAGAGCACAGGCTTCGGACGCACAGGCTCAGCGGCCATGGCTCACGGGCCCAGCCGCTCCGCGGCATGTGGGATCCTCCTGGACCGGGGCACGAACCCGTGTCCCCTGCATCGGCAGGCGGACTCTCAGCCACTGCGCCACCAGGGAAGCCCCTGACCCACATTTTTATTCCTGCTTTGCCTCATACGAATGTGGGGACTTGATGAAGTCACTTGGCTTCCGAGTTTCAGTGTCCTCGCCTTTAAACTAGGTCTAGGAATTAATGTCACATGGATTTGTTGTGAAGATGTGACTGGATGAGAAAATGTTCGTGGCCCATACCTGGGTTGTGGGAACGCTCAGTCAGTAGTAACTATAAATGTTCTTAAGGACTGGGGCACTGGCCTTTTAGGTATTATTTCTATAAGACTAACCCATTATGGAAAGGCTTTGTTCTTTTCTGTTTAATGTTTTTGTTCTTTCATTTCTGTTTATGTTTTTGCAGTCCTTGGTGATTTTCATTACATTTATTTACTGCTTATAACATAAACCATGTTATTTATATAAATTTAAAGAGTGAAGCCAAAGAAAAAAATCAACACAGTAGCAGTTTTAGGGGAAAAGCATAGCCGCGAAAAATCTACGTAATGTGTTTTCTCCAAGGAACAAGAGGAAAGAATATTACTTTCTTTGTTCTTTTGATTCCTGGCGCCCCTCCCACCAGGTTCTGTCCTGACTACCTCCCTGTACCCCACTCATACTTCCCGTCCTCCACCAAGACCTCCGGCATTTTTTCTCAGTCCTCCCCATGTTCTCGACTATTTTCTTCCTCTCCTTGAGGACAGGGACTGTGCTCTCATTTCTGTTGCTCTAGTGCTTATTGCAGGCCCTGACAAGTTGCACGAGTTTTAATAGGAATTCCTAACATTTGTGGAATCCTTAACACGTTTTAGCCTCTTTCTCTACCATCTCCCACCTAATCCTCACAATGTTCTAGTTCTCCTCATCGGACAGCTTTAAAAACTGAGGCACTGTGAGCTTAACCCACTTATCAAGTCAGCGGCAGAGCCTGTATTCAAATTTATTTTAGGGAGATTCTCAACTCCAGAGCCTGAGCAGCTAACCACTCTGCTGGTGACTTCAACATGCTGTTGACTGCAGTCACAGTAGAACTGCTTCGTATCATGATTTCATGTACACACACACACACACACACACACACACACACGGGAATAAAAATTTCAAAAAATATTATTTCTCTTGTGCTCTGCCCTCTAATATTTTCTATTATATCCCTTCCATTCTAGTTAATATAAATGATAAAATGATGGTCACAAGGCACAAAATGGACTGATCCATTGGATGCACCTGCAGTTTGACAAACACCACCCCTCACTGTCCCCCTGTTGGGCTGGCCTCCTGGTCATTGTTAGCATTACACCAGGAGCTTCACTGTTGTTCCAGATTCTCACAGGAGCCCCGCAGCGTTATCCCCATTTTACAGTAAGGGAACTGAGTCTTGGGAAGATGAATAACTTACCCTGAGTCTAATTGCTAATAAGCAGTAGAATCAGAACTGTCTGACTGCAAATACCTATATGTATATTTCAATGTATGTTTGTTGTACTGAAGGACGTTTTCGTTGGATATTTTACCCATTTTTTTTTTGACTACCACCCCACTAAAAAGGATTCCCAAAACCATCACAAAGGTAACAAATGCAGAACAGAGCTGAAAGATACTTCTCCTAGTGCTATGTCCCGCTTTTGGACAGTATCAATTTAGAAACACATTTATTCATTTATATGTCATGGGGTAATATGTGTCAGGAGATGATACTCAAAATCTTAACTGCAAAAGGCTTGCATCCCTCTTCTCCTAAAATGCATAGGAAGGAGTGTTGCTTATGTCCGCACACCGTAATTTAGGGAACGTTAGAAACTGCGAGCAGATTCTGCAGATTCAGGGAGCCCAGGGAGCCCAGTCCTGCTTCTTTGAGTTGCTCCGCTTTGGTGGGCCAGGCCCACGTCCTCTCCCCTGGCTCCCTGCTTTCTGTGATCCTGGGTGCAGCAGCGAGCTTCTGGGCTGAGATCTCTCTCCCAGGCTCATCCCCATCCCTGTTGACCTCACTGTGAGCAGGTTAGAATTGGAAGAGATGTGATAGTACCAAGACCTGCATAGGAACCAGAGGCAGAGGAGTGGTGACATAGACAATCAGTCCTTGAGTCCTGGATGGAACTTTCAAGAACAAATGCTATATTCTTAATAAGGTCCTCCTCAACTGGTGTTCACAGTTTCAGGAATAAGCAAAAAATGAAAGCACTTCCGAAATAATTTCCTTAAGCAGAACAGGTAGCGGAAATGTACATGGCATTTGTGCGCATGATATGAAGTAGTTAAGTTTGTTAAAGAGGACAAGGTTAGATTTTATTCAGGGAGCAGATTGATTATCTGAAAGGATCTGGAAAAATGGACTTTAAAACCTCTTTGGATGATCTCTACACCTAGAGCCCTTTATCCTATTGGCACAAAGAAATGTTTTCAGTTGAAGAGGGCTTCCATGCAAATTCAGTATTTCTGATTGCAGCCCAAGGGTTGACACAGATCAGCAGCCCTCATCGTTCTCATGAGTAAACAGATTCATTTTTTTATTTAAAAGTTTTCTTTTCTCAATCAAATCAACAGCTAAGTATTTTTTAAATACAGCCCAGTCTGCTCTTTTGGTATTTCTGTTCCCTGAGTTTTCTTCAGTAGGTTGAAGAACGTGAACCAGAGCTGTCTCTCTGACTTCTCGCTGATTACCTGGTTTTCTTTCCCTTTTTTTCTTGTTGAGAACAAAACTGAAAGAGAGAAGAGGTGGCTATGCTGTTACTAGTAAAGAAATACAACTGGATTCTAGCCTAATGCAGTCGGCCCTTTGTTTCTGACACTGAAGTCTTCATTAAATCCCTTGGAACTGCTCCCTGGAGCCCCTGAAAGAGGACTTTACAGGACTTAAGTTCTTTTTCCCTTTGTTGGAGAACAATGTCCTTTTCTCCTGAATATGGATGATGATCAGTTCATTCAGAGGCTACAGGATTTAGAAAAAAAAAAAAAGAAATCAAAATGTAAAGTGACTTCAGGTGATTCTCTTATTCTTGAAACAGGGAGGTGAGCTTCCCCTTAAGAAAAGTCCTCAGATTAGAAATGAGGACATAGCTTTAGGACTGGAGGAAGCAGCAGCAGTGGCTACTTCTTTTTTGTTTGTTTTTTCTTTTAAATCAAAGTATGGTTGATTTACAATGTTGCATTAGTTTCAGGTGTACAGCAAAGTATACATTCAGTTTTACATATGTATATTTAGCAGTAGCTACTCTACATATACTTTAGTAGAGGGCAGTTTCCTGGTTTGGGAGTGAAATGATTAGGGTAAGGACTGTGCTTTATCCTCCCACGTTTGTAAACTTGTGCAGTTTTTGTCTTGGTCCCAGGGCACTTTAACCCTCTGAAGGTTAGTGAGTAGGATTTCTTTGTAAGATAATGAGAGGCTTGTCTTCCAGCAGCGTATACAAAAGGTCCAGTAAGACTGCAGTTTTCAGTCTTACGGTTGTGTCGAGGGATTATCAATTTACTATATTAAATACTCTGATTCAGAGTGGCCAATTTTGGGTTACACGCCTAATACGAACTCATGTTATGTTAGTAACAAGGAAAAAATTACTACTGAATATGGCACAAAGGGTTACATGTAAAAAGTATCAACTTGAAACCTTGATGAAAAACAGGTTTGAAACGAATGCTTCATTTAAAATACTACGTTGAACAAGAGCATCTGTTTTTGACTGTACTGTGCCACCTCTTATTAAGTGAGGTTTCGTTGTGTCCCTTCAGAAAAAAATATTCTTAGGCTAATAAATTTAGCGTATATTTACATGGAGTTTGTATATCCTGCCATAAATCTCTACACTGAAGTGTTCTGCATGCAAACATTTTTACAACACGTACTTATACAATTAGTTTATTAACTTCATTGCTTCGAGGTGGGTACTTTAAATAATAATATCTATCAGAAATGATCATTAATTTGACCCTTATCTGCCCTTGCAGTCTGTGTCTACTGTGAGCATTTTATTACCTTTTGTCGATAATACAGTGTTTTCTTATTTGGCAAGTGGATGAAAGAAGAATGAGCAGAAACCAAAATGAACACCATGCATAAAACACATCGACGTATTAAAACAGACATGGTTCACAAATTGCCTGCTGGCTTTAAAGAAAAATACAGCTTCAATCAGTTAATGTTTTAGTAAATCATTCTTTTCAGTCAACAAGTTTTGATTGAAATTTTACTGATTTTGAAATATATATTGGGCATGTCATAACAAAGAGAAATATTCTTGTATAGAAAACAGTTTTCTTCCATCCAGTGCTGCTAAATAAAGAAGTGAAATTGCCAAATAGATCCTTTTAGACTGACAGTACAGACTTAAGTGGGCACCCTCTCGGCCCTTAAGGCCTACAGAGTGTCTGAGGGCTCTGTTTAAAGGTTAGCGTAATCCAAGTTCAGGCGTTGGTCAGGGGTTCAGAAATGAGGGACTCCTCTTCTGCACAGAATCCCGTTTCAGTCCCCTAGTCTTTGGAGAGACTCATGCCCTTTAGAGTTTCCTAAAGAGAAGAAGGTGAGGGAAGTGACAATAGAGAGAGGCCCTGATTATGAAATAGGTGATTGAACTTTATTTATGTATTTATTTATTTATTTTATTTTTGCCTGCGTTGGGTATTGGTTGCTGCGCACGGGCTTTCTCTAGTTGCGGCGAGTAGGGGCTACTCTTCATTGCGGTGCGCAGGCTTCTCATTGCGGTGGCTTCTCTTGTTGTGGAGCACGGGCTCTAGGTGCTCGGGCTTCAGTAGTTGTGGCTCGCGGGCTCAGTAGTTGTGGCTCGCGGGTTCTACAGCACAGGCTCAGTAGTCGTGGCGCATGGCGCACGGGCTTAGTTGCTCTGCGGCATGTGGGAATCTTCCTGGACCAGGGATCAAACCCATGTCCCCTGCATTGGCAGGCGGATTCTTAACCACTGCACCACCAGGGAAGCCTGTGATTAAACTTTAAATGAGGTCCCTGTGACCGCTCTCTTGAACCACCAAAACCGCACTTCACAGACGTGCTAATACTGTGAGCCCTTTGATTGTTCAAGGAAGGAAGAAAGGTCTGTCTTTTAAAAAGAGAGCAATTTATTTCATAGATTAGCTTAAGAAATGACTCTGGAGTGTACTAAGAAAACCAGGTAGGCACTTCATCAAAAACTTAGACCTCTTACCACATGTGAATTTGGTCTATGAGAAGAACCTGAAGGAAAAAATGCTTAGGTTGTACAAGCCCTGTTGGCCAAACAAATGGTCCCGTTGTTACTATAAGCAGATACCCTATCTCACTTCTCCCAGTTGGGCTAAATCCAATTAATTCCTAAACCTGGCATCTTTCAGCCCCTTTATCTCCTCAAACACCAGTCCTTGAAGAGTCCCTCATTTTGGGCCTCAGAGTAGCATCCTGCCCATGGTTTAGAGCCTTAAGTGGTGAATGTGGAGAAGAGTCAAGGGAGAGGGTGGAATACTGGGGACCGGCCTTCCGTCTTCTGGCCACATTGTTAGTGTAAACCTCATGGACACAGATAAAAGAAGAAAAATCGCCTGGCTTATTAGAATCTTAGAGTTGATAATTACAAAGAATAAAAAACTTTTTTATAAAACTCTGAAGTAGAATGATAGTTATTCCCCTGACAAGGAACTTGGGTCTTGGGTTTTTCAGTTCAGTTCAGTAATCATTTTGAAACATTGTGTGACCGGTGATTTCAGTGCTTTTGGAGTGTATCAGCCACTTGATCAACTTTGTGCAAAGAAAGCTGCCTTTATAATGTCTTCAGTTTTGGATTTTGCTTAGGCATGCATGTTTTCCGTGGCACACCCTGTGTTTTCATGCATTTCTCTCTCACCAGACTTAAAACTAAGACAATAGGGAAAGAACATACTGGAGGTTCTCTGGAGTGTCATTCTTCTTGGCTAAGGAAAAGAAATGTCTGTCTTCTTTCTTCTCAGGCCTTTGTGAAGTGAGGAAGAATAGTCCAGCCCCAAGACCATTGGGCTCTTCTCTGTTGCCAATAGTCTTGTGCCCTGGCTTACTAGAGCCTTCCAGAAGAAAACTTAAATGGCCTACATGAGTTTACATACAAGATTCTCTCTTGAAACCCAGCAAGAGGCATATATTTGCAGAGTAATTTCCTTGTGGTTCCTCCTGAAGCAAATGAATAGGAAGAGCTATTTAAATCAAAATAGTTTCATTATGACACAGGTCACAGTGGGTTTCAGGTCATCCTGGCCTTGCAGTGAATAATGAGGTTCTGTGAGGCATGTAATCCTGATGCACTGGGGAGAGAACATGGGGATCAGCTGATGCCTAATCAGAGGCCAAATCCTCATGAACCAGAGGTGCCACAGGCCCCAGTAGCTGACATTCTCTTTGCACATATGGAGATGTTCCATTCACACATGTGGAGAGATTCCCTATCCCTGAAGGCTGTTTTAGGAATGAAGAAAATATTCTAGGTCAAATGTGTAAATATTTAGCAATTCTGCTTTGAGCCACAAACTTCCACTAATCATGCTCTTGGCATTTTCCAGTATCCTACCAGGATTGGCAGTTAACTTATAATAGCTCTTGATGTAACCTTCCTCAAATAATTATATCCTCTTTCCTTTTTGTTTGTTTCTGTTTAAGTAGATATTACCAGGAAGGCATTTAAAAAAAAAAAAATCAACCCTTTCTTTCTCTTCTTCCATTTCTTTTTCAGGTGATACACTTCAACACTCTCTTCTGTTATTAGTGTTCAGTGGTCTGGAAGATATTTTGGAGCACATTTTATAAAATGGAAAGTTAATAGAGATAAAATTTTGTAAAGAGACATTTGCAACCTTATTACTAATGATTATAGTGAATTTTTCTTTTGTATTTTAATTATTTTCTGTAAGCATTCGTGTAAAATGAAAATAAGCTACAGTAATAACATTCCCTATTTTGTGACATTTAGGAACCTGTTTTATTCACTGGAACAATGAGGAAAAATCTGGATCCCTTTAATGAGCATACGGATGAGGAACTGTGGAATGCCTTAGAAGAGGTAATTTATAAAATGTAATTAATTTGTTAACATCAATATATATGGATGGACATTTATAGCATTGCAGGTAATTAACGGGAGCTTATAGGTTTAACTGACTTTGTTTACCTCCTAGGAGAATACTGATGACGTGGTGCAGTTAAAATGTGTGTACTGATGACAATGAAAACCAACAACATAATGCCTCATGCTTTTTAGCTTTTGCCCTAGAACCCAAAGCAACTAGATCGATTATTTTGTCCTTAGCACAGCACTAAACTAGAAATTAAAATTATGGGTTTTAATTCTAATAGTGACCTAGTGAATTAATTATCCTAATTACCCTGCAACATTCATTTTATTCCTCTGGTCTTAGGGAACATCTACTAAGTGGAGATACTGATAGTTTTTCATTATTAACTGAAAGATAATTGAAATCATACTAATAACATGCTGTGAGGTTTTAGAAGAAAAATTTTATAAAGGTGAACTATACATTTGGAATGTGATAATTATTAATTAGCAATCATGTCATTTTAATGCTGCAGCATGAATGCAGGTAACAGAAGCCTGGCCCTTTCACTCAGTTTTTATATGGATAAGTTCATTTCTAGAGGATTTTCTCTCATTTGTGTAGTGTTCCACTTTGGACCACTTCTTTGAATTTCCTTACTCTTGCATGAAAAGGATTTTGAATGGTAGGGTGCTGATGGTTTGTATATTTTAATACGAATTATTCTGTGCATGTGCCCTAGTTCTGAAAATTGATTCTAAGCTACTGATGGCAGAAACTATATCTAGACTTCTAAACCATACACAGGTTTTTAATTCCTCATACAACCTAGCACAGTCTTTTGCTTTTAGAAAGTAAATACTTAATAAACAGTTACTGAATATTTGCTTGATCTCTTCATTTCAGAAAATTGTGGCTTGTTTATTATTTTTTAATTGTGTTTGGATTGTTGTTGTTTTTGTACAAATCCCAGTGACCAATTGCTCACATTGTTGTTGTTTTGAATTTGTACATTTTGTCATTTAGTGTCACCTCTCCAAGGTTAGCTGTGAAATCTGCAGTTTATATGGATGAGCTTGGACTCTGAGCAAGCTGATTCGGCCCTACAGTTTTCCTGCCAGTAATTCTGGTTTCTGAAGGCAGATTATCTTTGGCAGTTAAAAGTTAGTTTTTTTTTTAAATCTTGTAGTACAGTTTAATCTTATAACAATCCACTGCTTTAAACACCATCTATACCCATAGTCTGGGGAAAATAAAACTTTATGTTGTGTCCTGTTTTTCATGAGTTTTCATTCACTATGAAACATTAATGAAATTGAAGTAGGTACCCTTGACTGGTCTAGCAGTATGGTGTTAAACTTGGGAAAGAAGCATCCCCCAAATAGGCTCAAGGTTTACTGTGGTACAGTTTGTCATTGTTTGAATTATTTTTTTAAACCTTTAGACCTTCCAACATGGTAAAATGCTGATGAGATTATGTCTCTAAGGAACCATACTTCCCACAATAATTTAAAAAATTTTTTTTCCCTGTAGTGTACTGACTCCTATCAGCCCTAAAGATCCTGTTTAGATCACATTGGGTGAAATAGCTTTATATTTTGAGAGACTTCCTTAACTAATCCCTAGGTGGGGTTTCTGGTGGATGTCATGTGGCGGTGATGGGGGACACTGAGATCTTTCTGTCCTGAGTTGACTCTACCATCTTTCTCAGTGAACGCTACTGGGAAGGAGCTCTTCCCATCACCCAGCTGTACGTGTGAGATACACAAGAAGTCCTGAGGACTTCAAAGCGCTAATGTCTAAAAGGCTCGTCTCCTTCATTAGCAGTTCATTTAGGAAAATGTCATTCTTCTTTCTCTATCCACAGGTACAACTTAAAGAAGCCATCGAAGATCTTCCTGGTAAAATGGATACTGAATTAGCCGAATCAGGATCGAACTTTAGTGTTGGACAGAGACAATTGGTGTGCCTAGCCAGGGCTATTCTCAGGAAAAATCGTATATTGATTATTGATGAAGCCACAGCAAATGTGGATCCAAGGTATGGAGTCAAGGTCCATGAAACTTGGAATCTGAATTTTAAATGTGGTAAATGGGAAACATTTAATGTTGCTGAGAAATGTTCTGAGCGCTCTCTTTTCCCCACAGATATCTCTTGCTAACATTAATTGCAGAAAACAAAGGAAGAAATCAAAACCTGTTATATGGTGTTAATGTTATTAGGCATCCTAAGGGAGCTAGATTCCTAAATCCAGCTTCTGATAGTTTCAAGTAATTTCGAGGAAAGACTGTCTTACATTGTTTTATGAAAAATCTTTTAAGGAGACTTTCTATACTCAGTTTTTGAAAAGCAGTATTATGTCTTAAAGTATTGATTTTTTAAAACATTATAAAAATACGTGATTTTTTTTTAAGTCTTAAGTCTGCTATTTCTGTCTTTACTGAACTAAATTCAACTAATTTGTTTCCAGAACTGATGAGTTAATACAAAAAAAAATCCGCGAGAAATTTGCCCAGTGCACTGTGCTAACCATTGCACACAGATTGAACACCATTATTGACAGCGACAGGATAATGGTAAGACCCTCACCTGTGGAAAATTAGTCATTCCCATTTATGTTCAGCTTTGTCAATGCATCCTTCCTTAGAAAACGTGATAGGAACCTCCAATAAGTTAATTTTCTCTTAAGTTTTCCTCTCATTCCTGACAGTAACTCAAGTATTTACCTACACTTTCAGAATGTGCTATTGAATAATATATCCAGTAATTTCATATTTTCATATTAAAAGTTTATTTGAAATGTTATTTTTCATTAAGATGGCCAACCACGAAAATACTCCAAATCCAAGACACAGCTTCATATTTCAGTGTTCTAGAACACAGTCATTTTTCCTTTATCAGTTAATTTTTTCAGATTTTTAGATTCCCTTAATCAAAAAATTAGCCTTTCTTTTAGACTGCCAAGAGGTTGTTGGGTAAAGTTGCAGAATTTCTCAGCTGTTGGGACTTTCACAAGATTTCCTGTCAGAGGGGAGTCTAGGAGAAGAAAGGCCTAGTGAGAAAAAGAAAGTATTTCAACAGAACGGATTTAATTTAGGAAATTTTACTACATAGGAATTGGAGGCATGGGAGAATGAAAGTGAACACTGTGTAAGTAATGTTAGGAAGCAACTATCTAGGAGAGATCTGCAGACCTAACTAGCAAGTCTCTTTCACAATAGATCTGGGCACTGCATACATAGCTGCCTCCAAGCTTTGGTCTCTGTATATCTGTCTAGTGTCTTCTTTCCAGATTTGATTGGCTGTGTCTTTCTTAGTAATTTAATGTTTATTTATTTAGCTTTACTTCCTTCCTCCCTCCCTCTTTTACTTTTCTCTCTCTTCTTTCTTTCTCTCTCTTTGTCCTTTCCCTCTGTTGCTTGTTGAGTGTCAATATATCTTAGGGTGTGGCTTTATAAAATGATAAGATAATCATCCGTCAGAGGAAAAACGTTTGACTGCAAATAAGCCCAAAAGAATGCAAGTTATTTTCAGGCTAACCCCCAGCCTGTGGCAATGAGCTGGTATTACTCATCTTACAGATGATAACTGTTATCACAAGGTACCACTATATCCAGTGATACTGATTAGTGAGGAAGTAAATAGATAAAGAAAGCCTGCACAATTCATAAGAGGCAACAGATGCAGTTAACTAGTGATTTTGATGGTCCATACTAAACAGATGATAGTAATAAACGATCAGTAATACCCGAAGTCCCTTGTGTCCAGTGATAGTGGAGGTGTCTCTTTTGACTTCTTGGGCAATTTCTGGAATATCACCTCCCACCCTACTTCACGTGCATTTTCAGGTGGGATCCTCAGTGGGGGAACTGACCAGTCTGTCAGCACTGAAGCAGCACCGTTAGCCTCACTCCCCCAAGCTGGACATGCACAGGAGTGAGCTCTGGGGAGGCAGACGACAGGAGTGGGGCATCCCCAACCAAAGGGCTGCTCTGGGCTCCAAGCAGTGTGTCTGGTCATCTGGACTAGGACATCACAGTAGGAAGCAGGCCCCACCGGCAGTCTTCTGTGCGGGACCAGGTGACATTCCAAGATTGTAGGACAATGACACTTAGAAACCAGGAACATTGTTTAGCATGGATCATCCTTAGTCCCTCATTTTGTGTTCTTGAATGCTAATTGGAAAAGTATCCTTTTGTTTCTGTTCTTTACTTTTCGATTTGTTGGTCTCATGTCTCAGCATTGTATTTTCCAGACGGTCCCTCAAAGCATCTTTCTTCCACAAGAAATGAACGATGCTGTGTAGTTTACCTATTTCAAGCCCTTTGTCGGTATTTCGAGGCAGCCGCAGAATGGTGGCTTGATCTCCATCCGGTTCAGTTGGGGGATCCGCTGAAGTTAATCATTGCTCCTAAATGTAACCTGGAGATTAAGTTTTGGTGTTTGGTATTACAGCATTTATGGTAGCTGGTTTCTTTGATTATCTAATTATTAGAAATACTGTCACCGTGGAATATATGATGGGTTAAAGAAGCAGTGAGAAGGGACAGAATTTGCAGACAGGTCAGCTGGTCACTCCTAAATCTTATCCATCAGCACTTGATCCACAGGTGTGAACATCTGTATCACCTTAGCCAATCAGCTTTGTTGCCGTTATCAAAATACGTCCATTTGTTTAATGCTTTATGGACCAGTATATTCTGGTAAATTTCTCTAATCTCAGATTTTTCTCTCCGTTTTTCTGAACAAATCCTTAACATGGTCTTACAAAGTGGTTTACAGCTCGGCCCCTCCCCACCTTTCTAGTTTTGTCTCACTCTGCTCTTTCCTTTAGAGCTAAAACCACATTGATGGTCTTTCAGTTCTCCAAATGCGGTTTTCACTCTCTCTTATAATTGTGCCCTCTCCTTTAATATTGGTAGCTTAGACTAAGGTGGTAGTAGTGGAAATGGTGAGATGGTTGGATTTGGGCTAGACGACAAAATGGAGCCAAGTGGACTGTGTGATGGATTGAACGTGGGATCTGAGGGAAGAGAGAGGAGTCGATCCTGGTTTCTGGCCTGATCATCTGAGTGAATGGGGAAGGAGTCCATTGGGAGAAGGGAAATGCAAGGGTTCTCTGCGGAACCTGTCACCTTTGCGATGACCGACATTGTTTTCTGTGGTGGACCGTGCCGTTCACCGTGGAGCTGCCCTTTGCACTCCGGTGTTGGGAGACCTTCAGCTTAGGGCTCCCTGGTCAAGGTCATCTATCGGTGATGTTGCAGGGAGGTCCCACCAGGAAATGTAAACATGGCCACTTGTTTACATCTTGGTCCAAGCTGGTTGCAGTTGCTGACTCCTTAGACCTCAGGGGACTCGAGACGTGCATCCCCTAGCTTCAGAGCTGGGGAATTGTTCTCTGTGGTCCCATCCACCCTAGGCGTAAACCTTTTATGTTGTTCTGGAGCTTCTGATTACCAGTTGGCTTTCAATTTTGCAAAAATCTCATAAATAATGTTCTTTCCCACACCTTTGATTTTTGTGGCAATTTTTTTTTTGCTTGCTTGATTTAGAGATATGGGCATACCTTGTTTAATTGTGCTTCTCAGATGTTGCATTTTTTACAACATCTGTGAATCACATGGTCTGTGGCAACCCTAAGGCAAGAAAGTCTATCAGTGCCATTTTTCCAACACATGTGCTCACTCCATGTCTCTGTGTCACATTTTGATCATTCTCAGCACTATTTCACAATCACTATTTTCACTATCATTACATTTGTTATGGTGATCTGTGACCACTGATCTCTGATGTTACTACTACGACTTGCTGAAGGCTCAGATGATGGTTAGCGTTTTTTAGCAATAAAGTATTTTTAAATTAAGGTGTGTATATTGTTTTCTCAGTCATAATGCTGTTGTACACTTGATAGGCTACCATGTAGTATAAACATAACTTCTGTATGCCCTGGGAAACCAGAAAATAAATGTGAACCAGTTTATTGTGATATTCATATCTTTGTGGTGTTCAGGAACTGAACCCCCAAAATCTGCGAGGGATGCCTCTTCCTGTTTCCTTTTCAGAAAGCAAGTGGTTGTCTGTTCCTAAAGCTTTAAGGGCATAAAGACAAGTCAATCTGCTGCAAATCCTGGTGTTCCAGAGGGTGGGCGGCCAGCCTCGGGGAGTGGCTGGGGAAGTGACAGATGCTAATGAAGGGCCTGACCAACAGAGTTATCACCATAAAGTCATGTAGTTACAAGTGCTTAAGGTGTAATAATTACATTTTGTTGCACTGGTGAATACTTCTGCACAAAGTCGGATGGATATGGTTTTGTTTACTGTAAGTAAATTAAGCAAAAGGCTTGTTGGGAAACAACTGTAGCCTAATTAATAGCTATGTTTATGTGTTGGCTCTCCAAATGGATTTATCCAGTTTGGGTTCATTAAGCACCATTAATGTGTCAGGCTAAAAATTCTATTTTGCAAAGATGTTCTCTCAATTTTAAGTTTATTAAACATGATGGAGTCATAATGACAGCTAATGGAATCTTCCTTACTTTCTCTGTTGCCACAAAACAATGGAGCAAGACAGACAAATCAGAAACCCTCTTCCTCCTAAGACTCAACAACTATCTCTACATTAAAGGCTTCTTCCTGTAGTTTTTAGGATTAGCTGGTTGCTTGTGACCTGTTTTCTCTTCAGCCAATAGCACAGCTTTTCCCTCCAGTCCCTGCACACTCCAGCCTTCATATCACTGTGGATTCTCCCTAGAAGTGTGAGCAAAGGAAGCATGTGAAAATCTGCAGTTGCTCTAACAATATTGTTGCCTGTGTTCAACATTTTCACTGTCTGCAGTTAGAGAATTCTTAGGAAATGGAGGATGAAGAACCAACACCAGGGCCAGGAAACTTGGATTCCACCTCTTCTGTTTATAGAGTCTTACGGTTTAATATTCTTTGCCTTTCTTCCTCAACTCAGACCTCTTTTTAGTAATGTTTTCCCAGATGAATGAAAACCAGAAACTATTTGTCACCCCCGACAAAAAAAATTTGAAAACTGTCCTTATGCATAGTCATTACGTTGCTAATGCTTATAAGGGTCAAAATAGATCTTTCTGCCATTTATATTGTTAATCCTATTGTTTTTTGAGAGTGTTAATATTTTTCTGGCTTTGCCTTTCTTAGATATTAGTCAATCCTGAGAACTACTCATCTCAGTGGAATCATGTATTTTAGACAATATGAAAGAAAATGAAAAGATTTGCTATTCGTTCAAATTTTAGTAAATAAAGTAGAAAGTTGGACAAGGACCAAATATTAATAATACTTCCCCTAAAAAATATATAAAGCCTTTATAGTCAGAGAATTCATTTCCACCAACTCTGAAGTGGTGATTTTTAAAAGTTGTTGCTTTTGAAGAATGTAAAATTCTTCGTTGTATGAAGTAATTTGATATAATTATTTACTTTGTCTTTGGCATGAGAGAGACCTATGTTTTAAAATTGCATTTTTTTCTTCTTCACCGTCAGGAGGAATGGTTATGCTCTATAATGCTACGCATAAGTAAAATTACACATTCAGGGCATCTAAATTGGCAGGCCAAATTATACGACATTTTAATAATTATGTGGATGTAACAGATTCAGTTATTCTTAAACTCTTTTGAGAGAGCTGCTGTTAGCAGTGATTCTTAGCAGTAAAAGTTTAACAGGAAAACGGCCTTTATGAGAGTTAATAAATGTTTCCGATTGAATACCCTGGGACCAAATTAACTGTTAATACCTAGATGTGGAAGAACAGCCTGTGTCCTGCTTAGAGTTTCATCGTATTCTCTCAAGATACATTTACTCTAAATATGATCTAAATGAAGAACTAAGTACCACTTAACATCAAAACTGTTTTCCTAGGTATGTCATTTGGGCCAATTATTTCAGATTCTTTTTTTCCCTCTGAAACCATTAACCAAAGCCACTAATAAGTAGAAAGGCAGAGTTAAGAGCCCTTTCCTCTTCCTTTCAGTTTCCAATTAGTGGACATATTAATGAGCAATAAAATGGGTGAAAGGAAGGCAGCTGAAGAAAGAACAAGAAGCAAGGAAAGATAATTTGTGAAAACAGATTCAGATCCTCGGTAATTCAGATTGGGCTGCCCCCGTGTGCTGGGCAGGCCGTGATCACTGGAATTTGGAGCTCAATTTCTTAATTGCTTCTTTAGACTTATCCAAAGAGAAAATTGGATTTCTAGAGATTTTCTTCTGTGCAGAGCGATTCTGCTAAAGCTGTTTAGGTAGCAGCTCTTACTGCCAGCTTTTCACTCTCAGGAGGATAAACTACTACCAAAGCTAACTTCAAGAAGCACCTCAACCTCTCTGGCAGAAGATTCTATCCCCACTTAGCTGAAATATTCCAGGGCCCTAAGGAAATTCCGGATGCATTTACTTTGTGTCCCCAAAATTGCTCAGATTCTGTGAAACCAACTCGGGAGTTCATTTGCTCTTTGCCATCAGATTCTATGACATCACCCTAATTTTTTGCTAAATTGAGTTTGATTTCCTTGAATCAAGAAATTTCCCAGCTCTGTATATCTGTATAAATAGCCCTCAAAGCTCAAGAGTCTGAGAGCTAAAAGCACTGACTAATGATAACAATCCCAAGTGCCCTGGGCAGAATATAAAATACCACATACTGCTGAGGGCCCCTAATCATAGTCTAAAACTTTCATTTTCTTCCTATAACGTTATAATAATAAAAGGTCGGGTTAGGCCTTTGTCTGCCTAGTAAAACGGGGTAATCAAACCTTTAAACACCAGCCAGGCCTACCACCCAAATAGATTCTATTCTCACTGTCTTACCCCTTTTGGAAATATTGTCTGAGTTATAATATGTTACTGCAAAACATTGTGTGCTAATGGGCTTCTTTCTGCTGATTAACAGGTTTTGGATTCAGGGAGACTGAAAGAATATGATGAGCCATATGTTTTGCTACAAAATAGAGACAGCCTATTTTACAAGATGGTGCAACAACTGGGCAAGGCTGAGGCCGCTGCCGTCACTGAAATAGCAAAACAGGTGAGCCCGCTGCGGGGAGTTGTAATTAAGGTTCGTCTCCAGGGTTCACTCCTCAGGATCTGGCACCAGGGGTCTGGTAACAAGCACTCTGCCCTTTCCAATTATAAGCCTCCAGAGACAAAGCTTCATGACTGCACCTTAAGAGTACATTGCAGGGGGAGGACATGTCTGCTGAGAATCTGCAGAACCAGTGGGGGCGGGATGCAGGACGTGTGTGCGCTCACGTGTGCACACACATGCACGAGGGAGAGATTTTGGACTGGAGCTTCCACATGTTTGGACTCCGGAGTCAGATCTCATAGAGCACAGAACACTCATTCTGCAGACCCTTTACATTCTTACGATTGGTGCTTAGCACATTTATGATGCAAATGCTGTCAGGGAACATCCAGGAAATTTGAGAGTTTGAGAAGAAGAATTGGAGTGGGATGTTATGAATTGGGTCTAGAAAGATCTGCCAGGGAAAGGTGTAGCTCTCTTCTGGCTTCTAACTGTAAAGAAAACTCCTACATGGTACTGTCACTTTCTCCCTAATCCTTCTTTGTTTAGAATGAGGTCCGGTTGCCTCCCTATGCTTCCTCTTCTTTCTAGAAGATGAAATTGTCATCAGGACAAATCAAGAACTCACAGTAACACCTAACACTGTAGTCTGAATGGTGCTTGAAGGTTTACAAAGCATTTTCACAGATGAGGTGTGTGGAAGCACTAAGCACTGTACATGGTGTGAGCAAGGTGCTCGATGAGTAGCATTCAGGTCGCGTGGTATCTTTCTAACAAAGGTGAGGTGGTAGTATCTCATAGTACAGATGTGGTAACTGAGGTCTGGTAAGGGACTTAGCCACTGTCATGCAGCCAGCTGTAATTCTCTCTGAAATAAGGTAGGAGTGGGACTGATGGAAGGAGAGAGGGCGAGAAGGAAAGTCTGCTGTTCTTGCCCTTTTCGATGGGCGGGTTGGGGTGGGTTGAGGCCTCGGAATGTATGTCGTGAGCCTTTCTGTCAAAACTTTACCTCTGGGCTTCCCTGGTGGCGCAGTGGTTGAGAATCCGCCTGCTGATGCAGGGGACACGGGTTCGTGCCCCAGTCCGGGAGGATCCCACATGCCGCGGAGCGGCTGGGCCCGTGAGCCATGGCCGCTGAGCCTGCGCGTCCAGAGCCTGTGCTCTGCAACGGGAGAGGCCACAACAGCGAGAGGCCCGCGTACCGCAAAAAAAAAAAAAAAAAACTTTACCTCCGGGTGTTAAATTATGGGTGCATTTTTCCTTCTTTATACTTTTCTGCATTTCCCAGATTTTCACTTGTAAGTTGAATAAAATTACTCTTTCAGTATTTAAAATATCTCTTAAAGAAAACGTCCCATAATGTTACCAACAAGAGATAGAATTAGAAATTTGTATGCTCCCATCATAAGACTTCAAAATAGTAAAATAGCTTATTTTTTAAAAAGAAGGGCAAAAATGGATAAAGCCACAAGGGGAAATAGAAAAATCCACAATCAGTGGGAGGTATTAAAACAACTTTCTATCATATTAATAGAGCAAGAAGAAAACTAGGTCAGGATACAGAAGATCTGAATAATCAGTTAACCAATTTGACATCATAGGCATATCCAGAATACTGTATTCAACAATTGCCAGTTGCAGGACTTCCCTGGTGGTCCAGTGGGTAAGACTCTGCGTTCCCAATGCAGGGGGCCCGGGAACGGCCTGCAGGGGCCGACCAGGTTTGATCCCTGGTTGGGGAACTAGATCCCACACGCATGCTGCAACTAAGAAGTCCGAATGCCACAACTAAGAAGCCTAGGGTGCATGCCGCAGCTAAGAGTCTGCATGCCACAACGAAGATCCCATGTGCCACAACCTAAACAAGCAAACAAACAAAACAAAACAAAACAAAAAAAGGGAAAAGAAAACATGTCCCAGTATCTAATTCTATATGAAACATTTATCTGAAATGCGGCCTGAATTCTCTGTCACTGTTTTATCTCATTCTTCCGCCTTAGAAATGAAGAGCAGTACCTTCCACTGTTCATAATGTAGGAAATTGTGCTGGGTCACAGAGCTGGCTGAAGAGTTCAGGGATCACGGAAGATTGTATTCTGAACTTTTCATAAGTACTTATATTGTATGTAAATATAGAGAAGTTGCACTTGGAGCCCTATATCTTTTAATGCATGAAATTCACAGAGCGCTTTCATCCGCTAGAGTGTCTCCCAGTCAGAGCTTCCCTCCTAACATCCAATAATTATTTGGGATTCCCTATATAACCTAGTCGCAGAACAGCCAGGAATCTCACAAACTCTTTTTTTCTTTGACCTTAGGCATTTCACATCAGACACATGTGTCCTCACGTATGAGTCAAAAGTCTCCACTTAAAAAATATGTAATGATTATTTATTATCAAACATTGAGCAATGAGAAATAGATCACAGCATTTTTAGGTAGGTACATAACATAAGTTCAACACCCTCATTTTACAGGTAAGGAAGCTAAAGCTCCCCTTAGAAGGAAGTGTCCGTATATATACAAGTAGTGATAATGCAGACACAGGATTAGAAATCTTTTCCTCCAATAAATGTTTTAAATCAAGTATAACGTACATAGAAAAATAGACATAGGTCATAGAATTAGATATCTTGTGATTCCTGGTCTAGTAATCCTGCATGTACTTAAACAATATCAGTGGTAAGTTACATTTGTGTAGTTCTTTATAATTTATTTTATATACTTGTCACATGTATGATTTCACTTAATCCTCATCACAGTCCCTTTTTATCTCCCGTCATGGATGAGGAGACTGGGTCCAGGGCTCACCTAAGGTCAGAGCTGGTCCAGGGAGCGCAGGGGGTGACTTGGTGGGGGAGGCTGAGTTCCACTCTAGGTACTCTGCTCTGTGTTGAGCCTGAGAACGCTGCTCCTTTCATGTGGTGGCCAAGGCGGGGCCAGTCACCCAAGTTCACAGGGAGACAGAACATCACTCTTGGATTTCAGTCCTGCCACTGGCTCAGGTCACTTCGGAAAGACATAACAGAATAACATATCCTGATTCTCATCTCAGTTGAGTACCTTCTTGACATTATTTCTACATATGCTTGATCCTCTTAGGAGAACAAGCTGTCAGATTGTCAGTTTTTTAAATGTGCACGCATCAGATATCATTCAGAGCATCGTTCAGAGCTGTAACACTGGGAGGATTAGCCTAAGTCAACAAGCTTTTCACTCTTAACAGAACAGAATTCATTCATTTGAAAAGAAAACTAAACATCTGGGAAAACGTGCATCCAAGTCATGTTTTCTTGACTACGTAGTTGATTCTCTGAAAATGGTGCACGCAAGCTGAGTCACTGTCTGATTGACCCTTTTAGATGATCCATGAAATAGAGAAAGTACCTTCAGATACATAAAGCTGAAGGGTACATTAGTTTGCTAGGGCTGCCATACAAAGTACCACAGAGTAGGCACCTTAACAGAAACTGATTTCCTCACAGCCCTGGAGACTGGAAGTCTGAGGTCAAGGTATAGGCAGGATTGATTTCTCTGAGGCCTCTCTCCTTGGCTTGTAGATGCCGTTTTTTTCTCTTTGAAAGAGAAAAAAGAAAGAAATGTGATCTTTCGTCTGTGTATGCCTGTGTCCTAATCGCCTCTTCTTATAAGGACTCCAGTCATATTAGGTTAGGGGCCACTTATATGACTTCATTTTAACTGAATCACCTTTATAAAGACCCTATCTCCAAATACAGTCACATTCTGAACAACTGGTGGGTTTAGGACTTGAACATATAAAATTGGAGGGGGGGCTTCCCTGGTGGCCACCACTGGTGGCACCGTGGTTAAGAATCCGCCTGCCGATGCAGGGGACACGTGTTCGAGCCCTGGTCCGGGGAGATCCCACATGCCGCGGAGCAACTAAGCCCGTGCGCCACAACTGCCGAGCCCGCGTGCCACAGCTACTGAAGCCCGAACGCCTAGAGCCCGTGCTCCGCAACAAGAGAAGCCACCGCAATGAGAAGCCCGTGCACCGCAACTAAGAGTAGCCCCCGCTCGCCACAACTAGAGAAAGCCCACGTGCAGCAACAAAGATCCAACACAGACAAAAAAAAAAAAAAAATTGGAGGGGACACAATTCATCCCATAACAAAGGATAAATGCCTATCATTCATTTTCTTCTGTGATGAAGCAGACCTGATGGAGGCTTTTTTGAACTTTCTTTGTTGCCAGTGTGTAACAGAGGTTTCATTTTATCTATTCGTTTTATCACCAGATACAACCCCAAAATTATGAAATCCTAATATCCTGGATCTAGGACCCTGGACTGGTTTGACTAGTGCAGGAGGCACTTAGCAACCTCGTGACCTCGTACGTTGCCCAAGGTCTCTGAGTCTCGGGGTCCGCACCTGTATGTAGTGCAGGGGTTGCAGAACTGTGCCCGGCTCCTTTGCACGTATGACAAGAATCAGATGAGAGAGTGCTTTGCGAAGATGGAGCATTTTATAAGATAAAAGTGGCATCATTTTTTTTTTCAGGCTATAGATTCAACCTTTATCTCCCAATAAGAAAATGTACCCACAGTTCTTCTAAGTAGCATTAGAGACTCTAAATAGTTAAATTTTATTTTTAATAAGCAGTTCTTAAAGAAATGATGTGTCTAATGCTACAAAATTCAAAAACCTTTACTTTTTTAGAATAGGTTTTAAAATTTTATAAATGAAATTTAAGTCACTTTACCATTCCTGTCATTACACAGCTCCTCCTCCCCCGGGGTGGAGCTCCAGCACCATCTTTGACTATTCTCTTGACACGTTCTGTGCTTCAGTAATAATTTGTGCCGATGTGGCCTTCCTGTTTTTAAGCACAAACGATAACTCTTCCTTACTTTTTTCATTGAATATTACATCTATGTGCATAGTTATCTCATTCTGTTTAATGGCTACATCGTATTTATGCTTTCTCCATTCCCTGCTCCTCATTTTCCCTTCTAATTAATTGTTACAGTTTTATGTTTATTTCCCCACAAGAGGAGCTCTCTAGTTCACTTACTATTTGTATTCTTTTTTATAATTTATCACCTTCTATTATCTTTCTTTCTTTGGTTTATTTTATTGTTGCTTACTTCCTGAATGCATTAGTTTTTATTTTTTCTTATTTATTAATATAAATATTTCAAGGCTGTGAACTTTTCTCGGAATACTGTTTTAGATATATCCTATAGGTTCTGGTGTGTAGTGCTTTCATCATAGTTTGGTTTTTTGTATAGATTCTGTGATTTTGGTTTTCATTTCCTCTTTGGTCCACAAATTATTTGAGAAGGATATCTTTAAAACTTCCTGAGGGTTGGAGTTTTTTTATGTTTATTTGTTTCTGTTTTCCTCATCAGTCTCAGTACCTTATGATCAAAAAATGTTGTCTGTCCTGTTTCCTCCAAGAAACAATATTTCTTAATACTTCTTGTGTGTTCTGGTAAATAGGCAATTTTTGTGAGTGTTCTGTGGGTATTTAAAAAGATGGGCTATTGTCTGTTTAAGTTATAGAGCTTCATTTTTAATTAGATCTATTTAATTACATTATTTAGTTCTTCTCTATCCTTATTTATTTTGGTCCGTTTAATGTAACTTGGACTAGGTGAATTAGTCTCATGCTACCAAGTTTCACTTTGTACTTCTTGCTTTCTTTGGTTGTTATAATTTTGATGATATGGTTTTTTTCAGTGCACAAATATATTCTTGACTTTTGTTATCAGTATGAATTATATTTTCTACTATTTTAAAGTGCCTTTCATTGATTCATTTAATGGTCTTGGCCCTAAATCCAATATGGTTCATAATTAAATTGAGTCCCCCTTTTCACCTTGTTTTCATTTGCCTGGTATGTCTTTGACTGTCTGTTTTTGTTTTTGTTTTGGCCATGCTGTGGGGCATGTGGGATCTTAGTTCCCTGACCAAGGATTAAATCCACTCCCCCTTCAGTGGAAGCGCAGAGTCTTAACCTCCTCTGGACCACTAGGGAAGTCCCACTCTTTGATAGTCTTTTTTTCTTTTTTCTTTTTTTTTAAAAATATTTATTTATTTATTGGCTACGTTGGGTGTTAGCTGTGGCATGCGGGATCTTGTACTGTGACACGTGGGCTCTTTGCTTCATTGTGGCGTGTGTGCAGGCTTCTCTCTAGTTGTGACATGTGGGCTCCAGAGTGCATGGGCTCTGTAGTTGTGGCACGCAGGCTTAGTTGTGTGACCAGAGATCGAACTGGTGTCCCCTGCATTGCAAGATGGATTCTCTACCACTGGACCACCAGGGGGTTCCTCCGATTATCTTTTAATAGCAGATTACAGATACGTCTCTTGCAATGGCATGTAGTTAGGTTTAGCTCTGAGATTTAATCTTAGCATGTGAGGCACCCCCCCCCCAAATATATGAGTTTAGGCCATTTACATTTATTGAGATTATAGTTACGTTTTATCTTAGTTCAGTCGTGTTATACTGTCAGTTTTTAGTGCTCTTTTTTTTAAATTTTTTTTTAGCCTGTAATTTGTGTTTCTTTGCTCATTGTTTTATGTATGTTCCTTTCATTTCCTCTAAGAATACTTTCTTATTTTTGGCTCCCCATTATGAACAATGATGTCCTATCTTCCCTCTCCCCCTTGTCCCATCAGATTTTAATTGTTTTTCTTCTACTGTTTATCTTCATATCTTTAAAAATCCTTAAACCTCTATTATTTTACTTACTTGTATTAAATGATACTTTTTCCATCTCTTAGTTGGCTAAAATTTGTCCTCTGATGTTGTGTTTTTACACCTTAGGGGTTTGATTCACTAGTAGGGCTGAGAAATCCATTTAATCAGTCATGACCAGCATGCTTTAAGAAATGAAAAAGAAAAGAATGGAATAGAAGAAAAGGAGCAATGTATCTTTCATAGTAATAGTAAATATTTCATGAAACTCCTTTCAGGATAGATAAATATAGATACAGATTGTGAATCTGTACTGAGACTCAAAGTCAAGTTAAGTGTATTTACTATTGTGGGTGGCAGTACAAATGAAAGGTTGAAAACAAATCTCTATACCATCATAAAGGAGGGTCATTGGAGTTAAGAATCCCCAACTTACTGTCTATAGAGTTGACCCTTGGACAACAGGGATTTGAATTGCAGGAGTCCACTTATATGTTTTTTTTCCAGTAAATATGTACTATAATACTACATGATCTGCAGTTGGTTGAATGCATGATGTGAAACTGTGAATATGAAGGAGCAACTGTAAAGTTATACTTGGATTTTCAACTATGTGGAGGGTCCATAACCCCTACATTGCTCAAGGGTCGCCTGTATGAATATTTTTCTGCTACATCACCAGTTTATATTTCTGGTTATAATATTCTTGGATCACATGTCCTTTCACTTACTGTGTTGTAATCTCTGCTATAAGGTCTTCCAGCATTGTTTATTCACGGGTAGGAGTCTAAGGCCACATGGACATAACTTGATCTTTCCTGGATACTCAGAGGATTCTTTTTCTGTTTTGAAAGTCATTTGTTTTTCCTAGAACATCACAGACCCTTGGTCACTAGCTTCTAGTCTTTTATTTTAGGGAGTTTATTTGAATTATACCTTTGAATTTGTTTTAGTTGATTGGATTCTCTTTACAAATATCGATAATGTATATATTGTCCTTTGTTTCATAAAGCTATTATCTCCTTAATCTTTTTAAAATTTTTATTAATTTATAATTATTAGACTTGCTTTCTCAGTTCTATCCTCCATGTCTCATATTGTTTGTTCGGTAGTGACTAATCTTTGTGCAGCCTTCAGAGCTGTCATTTCTTTGATGTTTTCATTTTTATCTTCCTTTTCACTTTGGCATCTGTCAATTCATGTTTCATCTTTTGTTGCTGTGCCATGTTTTCCTGTACTCTCAGATCTCTGTCTCCACGGGTTGATTATTGTACTACATTTTCTTTAGATATGTAATATTATTTTTTTCATAATTGTCATCTGTTCAGTGATTATTTCTTTCATCCATCATGTGCTTATCCTGTTACTTTTCCTAATTTTTTGTTTGTGTTTTACAAATTCTGTATTACTTTTTTATTTATTATTCCTACTACTCACTTTTTAATTTCGTTTTTTTAAGACCATATATTTGCTAGATAGTTGTGGCTAGCACATCATTTCAGACTAAAGGGAATTCCCTCTGCTTAACATAGAAGCATTCCCCATGATCCAGAGAAAGACAGCGAGTGAGAGAGAGAGAGAGAGAGAGAGAGAGAGAGAGAGTGTGTGTGTGTGTGTGTGTGTGTGTGTGTGTGTGTAAGAGAGAGAGAAATTGATAATACATATTCATTTAGCCTGTACTCCTCCCTAGCCTGCAGAGATGGGCAGTTACAATGCTCCTTGCATTTCAGAATCTCTTGTCCTAGGACCTTACCAGTATACATGCTTTAGGCAAAGATGGTGATTCTATATGATTCCTCATGGACACCTTAGAATTTGCTAGTTAGTTGGAGAACTGTGCTCTCCCATGATTGCTGAGATCTGCTCTCTTTAGTTACTTTCTCTCTGTCTTGCTGGATCCAGTTGCATAAGGCAGTCCATCTAGATATTTTGTCAGTTGTGATTTCAAATGCTTCCGGACTTCATCAAATAGTGGGCTTACTTTTTGTTTTGTTTTGTTTTTTGTTTTTGTTGGATCCAGTTGGATCCGTTGGATCCAGTTGCATAAGGCAGTCCATCTAGATATTTTGTCAGTTGTGATTTCAAATGATATCTGATTTCATCAAATATTGGGCTTACTTTTTTTGCGGTACGTGGGCCTCTCACTGTTGTGGCCTCTCCCGTTGTGGAGCACAGGCTCCGGACGTTCAGGCTCAGCCATAGCTCACGGGCCCAGCCGCTCTGCGGCATGTGGGATCTTCCCAGACCAGGGCATGAACCCGTGTCCCCTGCATTGGCAGGCGGATTCTCAACCACTGTGCCACCAGGGAAGCCCTGGGTTTACTTTTTAATCTCCCACTATCCTTGCTGTTGAGAGTGATTTCTGAGAGGATAAGGGGAGAAAAAAATCCAATATTCCGTTAAGTTAAAAGGAGAAATCGTCTCTAACTCTCCAGCACTCTTTAACTTTGATAATATACCTGTGTCAGTATGTCCCCAAAGTTAGACCTGCTTTAAAGATGAGGAGTTTGAGGGTTACTGGGATTGAACTAGGGCCGTGCGGTTCAGGGAGCATGAATGGACAGATTCTTGAACCCTAATTCTACGTATATTGAACCATCAATCGCCGGCCTTCATCCGTGCAGGGGAGCGTTTATTGCTCTGTTGCTTTTACTAAGATCTAATTCCATCATGGTGGCTTTGTTTACAAGTTGGAGTTTAAATACTAAACTTAGTTTCAACCTACATTGGAGGAACTATAATGAACTAAACCCAAAGGACAGGAAAAGGCTCAAACCCAGCACTCACTGGTCTTATGTTCTGCTTGGCCAGAATTTGAACTTTTTTGGCATTGTCTCTTTTAATCCTCATTAAAACCATTCTGAGCTGGCAGATATTTCAGATGGAGAAACTGAGGCAGAAGGGCCTAAGGAACTTCTCAAAGTCACAGGTTAGAAAGTGTTAGTAATCGTTTAACTCCTTTCTGCCTCCCGGGTTACTATATTTACTGAATAAAATGTGTAGTAATTGCGACGCTGCGCTTCTGTAGAGGTAAAAATCAAAAGATTCACAAAAGGGCCTCCTAGATGTTTTGTTTTCATCATTTAAGCTGGGTGATGCTGCTGCTTTCTGTGGACTTAAGGGGCCACGTCTCTGAGCAGCATCATAATCACACCCAACACTTAGCTCAGCGTGTTTTCAACCTGCAGTTTGTAGCCATCAATTAGTTCCTATGAGGTAAGTCATTGTCTCGTTTCACAAATGAGGCAGCTGGTGCAGGGAGAGCTTAAGTGATTTTTTCAAGGTCAGCAGTGGTCCCAGGAGAGAGAGGTGAGTTTGGGCCTCTCCAGGCTCAACCCATCCACAAGGACTCTGCTAACAAGCGTTCAGTCATCTCAACTCCCTTCATAACCCGCCCTGTGAAAAAAATGCCTTCTCTCACTTGTGCTGTCAGCCAGAGTGTGGTCTACACCATGGCAACAGATGAGGAAAAGAAAGGTCAAATCAAGGATTTTATACACAGGAAGCTCATTTTCATTATTCAGTTCCAAGTATTTCAGACCATGAAATGAAGACCATTTTGGTTAAAAATTGCTAATAATAAAAAATTTTTAATAAAAAATTACATTGAGAAAGGGGTATGGAGAAAGGAACCAGGTCGATGGGGGAGGGGTGGCTGTCAAGCAGTAGGAAATGAAATGAATTCCCTTCTGTTCTTCTGGCTATTTTTACTTTCACTAACAGAGTATATAAATACATAACCTCACAAGTATGGCTATTTAAAAAAAAATTGAGGAGGGGGATGAAATGTGATTAGCCCCCCCCAAAAAGATTTATTTTTAAATCCTTGCATTATCATTATAATGGAAATAACCTCGAATTTCATCCAGTGGGATCCAAGCATTCTTGGAGAAATTCTTATTTTTCTCCTTTTAAGGGACATTTTAATATACAGCATTTCATATGTAGTGCTGTTTTGGGGGTAGTAAGTATGCAAGCAATAAGAGAAAAAGAAAGTACACATAATATGAAGGTAGGTGTCTCAGAGCTTTTCCATTTCATATGTGACGTCCACTATCTCTCATGATAACTTTGTGGACAGCACCCACAAATGTACTTGGAGTCAGGTTTTGTAAAGTAGATCTGAGCTCGTATGACTAAGCACCCCAGCACGTGACACGAGCAAGCCTCAGATAGATGGTACATTTTCTGTTTTAAAGACTCAAACAAAACTTTTCACATTCTTCTTTGGAGGAAAAAGAAATTACTTTTGAAGTCCTTTTTCACCCAAACACATTTAGAGATAAGAGCTCACAAGTCTTGACATTATTTCATTTTGTTCTGTGCATCTGTCAAGGAACTGAGATACGATACAGCTACTAAAAACTGATGATTGTGGAACAGAGAATCTTGACAGCATTTCATTTCCATTGTGTTCTGATTATACATTTATCAGAAAACCTGTATCTCTTCCAGTTCAGCTAGAAATTGGTAGAATTCAAGAACTCAAAGGCTTGGCAAAGACCTGTCCTATTATTTGGTATCATCTTCCATTTTAGAGAAGTTGCTTGGTTGAGTCATTGTTAAAGCTTCTGATTCTCTTTTCATTCTTATATCCCACTATCCACAGATCACATTTCTATAGGCCCTATAACTGCTTTGCCGCACAAATTAAATGCCAGGATATTTCATACATATACGCCAGCGTTTCAATGCTTGTCATCAGAGTTTATAAAATATAGGGATTGCAACCTGATATTAACATCCAAATCTATTGTGCTCATTTTCTGTGTGAAAATGAGAAACCCTCATGCAGACGCTAGATTTCCCAGCCTCTTTGTCACCCTGTTTTTAATTTATCGCCAGGCTTTGAGTCAGTAAAATGATTTCACTTATCAATTTAATGTAGTGATAAAGCATTATCTGTGAATCAGAATGATCAGAACTCAAGTGGATCTACAGGTTGTTTGGCATTAGGCCCAGCCCCACTGAGGCTTTTAATGGGGCTACTTCCTCCACAGAATAAATACGTCCCTGGTTTTTTCAATTGTTCCTCCACTAGTGATGGGATTGCTTCACATGAAAAGTGGACACAGAAATGCGCTGCTTGGGGCTTCCCCGGCGGCGCAGTGGTTAAGAATCCGCCTGGCAATCCAGGGGACAGGGGTTTGAGCCCTGGTCCGGGAAGATCCCACATGCCACAGAGCAACTAAGTCCGTGTGCCACAACTACTGAGCCTGTGCTCTAGAGCCCACGAGCCACAGCTACTGAGCCCAAGGCCACAACTACTGAAGCCCACACACCTAGAGCCCGTGCTCCGCAACAAGAGAAGCCACCGCAGTGAGAAGCCCGCGCACCACAACAAAGAGTAGCCCCCGCACACCGCAGCTAGAGAAAGTCAGCGAGCAGCAACGAAGACCCAATGCAGCCAAAAATAAATAAATAAATAAATTTTTTAAAAAAGAAAAGAAATGCGTTGCTTTAGGGAGGAGGACTTTAAAACTTTTAAACATGTTTTTATACCTGTATTCTTTTTTTTCAGGTGTACTTCAAAAGGAATTATCCAGAAATTACTCACAATGGGCATGTGGTTATGAACGCTTCCAATGGACAGCCCTCAGCCTTAACAGTTTTTGAGACAGCACTGTGATTCTACCATGAGGTCAAGTCTATTCCAAAGGCATTTTTCCAATAGTCTTTGCACTGTGTAAACTACATTTTACTTTTTTTTTTTTACACCAGCAACAAATATTTACATACAAGTTGTTAGTCTATTTGAATTTTTTTCCTCCACTTCACCCAATGATTTCAAGCTCTACCAAAATGATTTATTGTTGTTATTTATACGTTATAGTATTTTTTGTCTTATCTAAATCAGAGGTACAGGCCACCAGTAAAAGCTGTTTACCAGGTTTTGTGCCTTAAAGAGACTCCAGAGCCAAAGCACATTTTCTACGGTATAAGACAAAGTTGTCATAGATGTTTTTTACTGCCCCAAAATTACATATTACTTTCCAATTATATCAGGGCTTCTATTTACTTGAAGACTGTGGAAGTTATCATTTTGCCTTACCACTTTCTTTAACATAAGTAGGATCCACTATTCCCTGCCCAAAACCTCTGGCTAAACTAGTACAGAAAAAACTAATAGGAAAAACAAAAAATACACTTTAGTTTAAGTGGCATTGTAGTAGGAGAGCCCCCCCCCCAAAAAAAGATAAATGGTTAAAATCCAGAAGGTCAGTATTTAATTATATTTTCTAAAAGAAATGGAAGAGAAAATGCTTTCAGAAAACAGGAGCCCTTCTAGGGGATTTGATAATGATGGACACGTGTTATTCTTGATCGTCTTCTAGATTTCGTGGCTCCTACATGATATCTGTTGCAGTTTTAGACTCAGCTTGGTGATATTTTCAAAAAGGCTGTGCTGCTAACTGTAATTGACCCTCAATTGACTGTCAGTTGACGGTTGACCCTCTGCTGACATGAGGATTTTGCTTTGCCCGTCATTGAAATCCTTTCTAAATCACATGCATGGGCTCTCCTGACTTGGTGAGAAAAACAGAAAGACGTTGCATACATTGACTGTATTTATACAGTATGTTCTCAGGAGGCATCAAAAAGGTTCACTTTCCTGAGCCCGCCTAGGTTAGTTTGCTTCTGACCACTAGCTGTACTTGGTTTAGCTCTTTCTGATTAGATCAACAAACCACAATACTTCCTAGGGCCTGCTGTACTTTGTGTGAACTATGGGTCCTTAGCTTTTCTTGATGGTGGTGGCTATGATGTGGTGTGTTCAAGTTACTAAAGTTTTTACTGTCCTGGTTTTACATGTACTCTCAGAATAAGGCATAACCGCCCTCAAATGGAATATATGTTTATATATTTACACACACACACACACACACACACACACACACACACACACGTATATGCCTTCTGATAGCCGGTTTTTGGATTCTTTAACAGAGAGAAACAGATGTCTCATAGAATTAAGCCTTAAAAACCACATACTCAGCAACCTACCAAAATACACTGAGTGCAGTTTGTATTTAGAAATAATATGGTTAATGTTTAGTCCAGTAAATTGTGTAGTAGTCATGGTTCTTATTTCAGGAGCCTGACATGACAACAAGGATAATATTGAGGTTTGTTAAAACAGTGGAAATATTTGAAATATATATGTGTTTATTTGGTCTTTAAAGGCAGTTAAATATGTTTCTATTTTATTTCTTTTTTAATGTCATTGTAGAGTTTTTTAATGAAACACAATTCAATTGAAATAAATGGTTTCATCTCCAGAGATCTGTATTTTTGTTTTTAGCGGTATAACTGACTCATGTCCTTGCTGTTGAAAGCCAGTGAGTTTCCCTGAGATAATAAAATATCTATTATCAACTGGTTTCTTGGCTAAGTAGGTAAACCCGATACTCTATGCAGAGAGGAGGGTGTCAGACAGATTTAAACAGTTGCTACTGAAGTAATCCCAGTCGTACCCCTTCCATAAAGGGAAAGTATTAGCTTATGTCCCAAGCTTGAACCAAGTAGTCAATTGTTGAAGTTTGGCGGGGGGGGGGGGGGGTTGCCCTAAACTAACAAGAAACATCTGTTGCTGCTACATTTAAAACGCCTGTAGGACATGTGTTGTCACAGTGTGGTCACTAGGCCAGCAGTATCAGCATCACCTGGGAACTTGTTAGAAATGCACTTTCTTGTGTCTCACCCCATATCTACTGAATCAGAAACACTGGTGGTAGGGACCAGTTGTCTGTCTTAACAAGGCCTAAGGATGATTCTGGTGCATTCTGAAGTCTGAGAACCAGTACCATAGAAAATAAAGAGCTCCTAACTCCTAAAACTCATTAAGAAAAACACAGAAAGCCCAGTTAGAGAAATGGACAAGAGACTCAAATAGGCACTTCACAAAAGAGAATATCCAAATGGCCAATAACTGGAAAAGTGCTCAGTCCCATTAGTTACCAAGGAAATGCAAATTAAAACCACAACGAGATACTGCTAAACACTGAGAAGAACAGCTAAAGTTAAAATGGTTGAGACCAGGAGCTGAGTGCTGACGGAGTAGTGGGAACTCTTGTGCACTACTCTGTGTGTGAAA
The DNA here is from genome assembly GCF_964341445.2 of Mesoplodon mirus. Classification (NCBI taxonomy): domain Eukaryota; kingdom Metazoa; phylum Chordata; class Mammalia; order Artiodactyla; family Ziphiidae; genus Mesoplodon; species Mesoplodon mirus. Next base: position 63,934,883 of record NC_138993.1, on the reverse strand, counting down.
AAGTGTATATTGAAAAAAAGCCTTTGGAAAACAGTTTGACAGCATTTACTCAAAATGCACACCCTGTGATCTGTTAATCCTGCTCCAAACATATACATGTGCTCAAGGATGTTCCTAGAAACCTAATTCCTAGTGGCCGCAAACTGGACCTAATCCAAATGCACATCAACTGCAGAAGGAAAGTGGACTGTGATCTAATAGAATATCCCCCAGCAATGAAAGCAGTTGAACATCAACAACACGGGCGCATCACAAACTTAAGCCTGACCCCAAAGAATATTTATGATTCCCTTTATACTAAGTTTGAACATAGTTACGTTCAAATCATAGAGTTCAGAGTCAGTACTTCACTTTGGGGAGTTAGAAGGTGTTGGTAATTGGGAGAAATAAAAGGGTAGCTTCTGAGGTGCTTACGATATTCTCTTGTTGGGGGGTTTTGGGAAGGTTAGATGGGCATTCCTTGGGCTCTTCATTTATTTTCAGCACTTCTCTGTTGCATGTCATACTTCACAATTGAGTTAACTAAAAAGAAACTTCACAGCCTCAGTTTTGTTTTAGAATCTCGTTCAAACGCAGTGGGCCAGTCATCTAAAGGAGAATAATCTGCATCCGGGGAGTTATTTCTGCTGAGTTCTTAAAATATGAGGCTGTGCAAGGTTTTCTGGCCCGTCACAAATGGCCTCATATGAAGCTCTTGGTACAAGAGAGCTCAAGGTCTCAAGCTCAAGATTACTCTACCCAGCAAGGATCTCATTCAGATTTGATGGAGAAATCAAAAGCTTTACAGACAAGCAAAAGCTAAGAGAATTCAGCACCACCAAACCAGCTCTACAACAAATGCTAAAGGAACTTCTCTAAGTGGGAAACACAAGAGAAGAAAAGGCCCTACAAAAACAAACCCAAAACAATTAAGAAAATGGCCATAGGAACATACATATTGATAATTACCTTAAATATGTATGGATTAAATGCTCCAACCAAAAGACACAGGCTCACTGAATGGATACAGAAGCAAGACCTGTATATATGCTGTCTACAAGAGACCCACTTCAGACCTAGGGACACATACAAACTGAAAGTAAGGGGATGGAAAAAGATATTCCATGCAAATGGAAATCAAAAGAAATCTCGAGTAGCAATTCTCATATCAGATAAAATAGACTTTAAAATAAAGAATGTTACAATAGACAAGGAAGAACACTACATAATGATCAAGGGATCAATCCAAGAAGATATAGCAATTATAAATATATATGCATGCCACATAGGAGCACCTCAATACATAAGACAGATGCTAACTGCTATAAAAGAGGAAATCGACAGTAACACAATAATAGTGGGGGACTTTAGCACCTCACTTACACCAATGGACGGATCATACAGACAGAAAATTAATATGGAAACACAAGCTTTAAATGACACGATAGACCAGATAGATTTAATTGATATTTATAGGACACTCCATCCAAAAACAGCAGATTACACTTTCATCTTAAGTGTACACGGAACATTCTCCAGGATAGATCACATCTTGGGTCACAAATCAAGCCTCAGTAAATTTAAGAAAATTGAAATCTTATCAAGCATCCCCTAAAGTGTGAGGCTCGGGGCAGAGGCCTCTTGCCCTGGTCTAAGGGCAGTCTGGTCCCTTCTTTGCCCACATGCTGATGCATCAATGGGCTCTGTTCCCACACTGCGGGCCCTGGTCCTCCCCTACCAGCTCTTCCACCGCAGCCCTTTGATCTCCCACGCACTCTCCCCAAGTCAAGTTTCTCTTGGCTCCTTTCCTGTAGCATTCCCCACTCCTTCCCCTGCTTTTCTCTTATGCCAGGAAACAAATGTAAAAATAGCATTTCAAAAATATTGAAAATTAATGCTGACGAAATCATGTTTTGTTTTCTTGGGATGTAAGAGGCCGTAACAGCAATCAGAGATGCAGCCTCTCCAGTGCCTAGCTGTTTTGTGAACAGAATCCTATCTGCTCACACATTACCTGAAATCAGGATTTCCAAACATAAATGCTTGCTGGATTAGAGCAGACTGGATTTTCCTCCTGTATTTTTATTTGGACGAGGCTAAGAAAGCTGCTATCCGGCCATCTGATGGAATCAAATAGGCTGCTAAAAATAACTCCTACAAATTTGTGTTTCAAACGGGAAACACCTCTCCAGCTCCTTGCCTATTACTGTTGATGAAGCTTAATCCTTCGACTTGTGTTCAAGTATTTGCACTGGTTTTGAGTTCTTTTCTTCTTTCCAGGGCTGTTTTTCACTATTTACCTGAGTTATTTGAACAGGTGGCTTGCACCACCTATGCTAATGTGAGGCTTTTTTGTCTGCTTTGAATCTGCACAGGGAGGCATTTAAGGGAGAAATGTTTCTTTCTTGGTAAACTATTCACACCTGTTCTGATAATCACCTGTGTGGCACTAAAATACCATTCCAGAGAGATCTTCCCTTAAGTGGACACACGTTCAGCAAGGCAGAGGCCCTGTGGACGGCGAGGAGGCACGAATCCACCTTCTCCTCTTTTCTGGCCCACGTGACAAGCAGCCCAGGGACCGAGTCCTGTGTCTCGGGGCTGGGTGCCACCGGGCTCTGTCTGGAAGCGAGTGGACGCTAGGGATCTCTGCGGAGCAGGTTTGGGGGGATCCTCGCTGTATTTGGTCAGCGGCTGGCTGCAGGTGGGCGCGCAGGCAGCAGACCACGGCCGCCAGCCTGAGCCCGGTTCCCGGTTCCTTCGTCCTGGGCGCTTCCGGCGGGAGCTTGGCTCGCGGGCCGGGAGCTGCGCTTGTGCGCTTGGCGGGCGATCACAGGTTGGCGCCCGGGACGCTCCGCGCGCTCCCTGGCCGCACATCACAGGCGCCCGCCCTCCGCCTGGCGGCCTGGAACGCGTTCACAGGCCGGGCCTCCGACTCCGGCGGGCGAAGAGGGGCGCGCACGGGCCGCCGAGGACGGCGATCTCGGGCGCGTTCCCACGGGGACGTCCAGGGCTGAGCCAGGGCTTCTCCCGGCTTCCCGCGGCGTGTCCTCCTCCCGGGAGAAGGTGGCGTGGGGAAGGGAGGCGACTCCTTCCGGCTCTCGGGCGAAAGGGAGGCCGGTGCTTAGTGGCTCAGGAGGGGCTGTGTAGACGCCGCAGTCAAGGCCACGCGGTAGTCCCTGAGGATGGACTCCTAACCCGGGGCGCGCCGAGGATGGGCTTTTCTAGAACGTTTTTTTTTCTGGAGGGGGGGAGACTACACTCTATTAATTCGCTGGTCACAAGAAAAGAAAGAATGAAAAGCACATGGAATAGGCAAGATCGTCTTGGATACTGTTTAAAGGTGCCTGTGATGATGCCCAGTGGTACCCACCCTGCGGCCACTCCTCCCCTGCGCGCTGTACGTGGGCTCCTGACCTGCCTTCCCTCCTGTTACCCGCAGGCACTCAGGGCAGCTGTGTGTGCGCGTGTGTGAGTGTGTCTGTGTGCACGCACGCACACACACACAATTACATGTAATCTTCTGAGACTCTGGGTCTGGCAAGGAAGTGGGAGTGCCTAGCGCTCTTCACCTCTATAGATGGCCCTGTACCTACCATGGCTGTCCAGTCCCTTATCATCCCTGCTGGAGGCGGAGGAAACTGGCAGCTGGTGTGTGAATATAGGGGTTCCCATCCAGTGGACAACCCATCAGAGGACTCTCATCCCCTGGCCACAGTGATTGTGTTGGAGACAAGCAGTGGCCTGAGGCCTAAGCCAATCAGCAGATGATGAGGTGAGTGGAAGGGAGGGCTTATGGGAAACCAGAGAGAATAAAAGCAAAACCGCACTAGTATGAAATGCACTGTGTGTAAGAAACAATAAGACCCTCTGAACCCAGAAACACAGAGTGTACCTTACGGAAGGTGGTAGATGATGAGGTTGGAAGACAGGTTTAAGAGTGTATTATTAAGAGTCCTAGCTGGTACAGCATGTGCATTTATCTTATGGGGGGTGGGGGGAAACAAAAGTAATTTTTAAACCTAAAATTTACATGATTCGATTTGGTTTTTAGGAAGGTAATTTTGGTGTCACTATGGAGAAGGGATCGAAACAGAGAGAGATGAGGGCCAGAAACTGATTAAGAGGTGGATGTAGTGAGCTGGGGAAGAAATTCTATAGGGCTGGGGAGTTACAAGGCATTCTAGAAACTGACAGGACTTCCATGTCACTTGGACAAGTGTGGTCTTGGGATAGAATTCATTTTACTTATCTTCTTCACAGTGGCTTATAATGTATTCCAGGGAGGGGAAACAGAAGGAGGGAAGGAGGTTTCCAAACTTTTCTTAAACCGCAGAATAATGGAAAGTTATACCATTCGAAAGACTATTATCAGGAGCCCCAAAATGTCTCAGATTAAATGCATGACATTATCAAAATTTGATTGATACTCTAGTTTAAAAGTGGGTTTATCGAGGTATACTTTATGTAAAAGAAAATTCACCAATTTTAAGTGTGCAGTTTGATGACTTTTGAAATGTGTGTAGTCATGTAACCAACACTGTAATCCATACGTGTAACATTTCCATCACCCCCCCCCCCAAATTCCCTTCTGTCCCTCTGAAGTCAATCCCCTTCCTCCACCTCTAGCCCTTGGCCACCACTGATAAGCTTTCTATCCCTATAGTGTTGCCTTTTCGGGTATATCATACAAATGGCATCATACAGTTTGTAGTTTTCTTGAATCTGGCTTCTTTCACTTAGCAAAGTGCTTTTGAAATGCATCTATGTTGTTGCATTTCTCAGTAGCTAGTTCTTTCTTATGGTCGTGTGCTATTGCACTATATGGATGTATCATAAATTGTTTTTACGTTCACCCATTGATGGACATTTGGGTTTTGGGGTTGTGTAGTGGGCTGAAGATACATATGTATCCTGATCCCCAAAACCTGTGAAAATTACCTACTGTGGCAAAAGATGTGATTAAGTTAAGGGTCTCCAGAGAGGGAATTCAGCCTGGATTATCTGGGTAGGTCCTAAGTGCCATCACATGTATCCTTGTAAGAGAGGCTGAGAGAGTTTAGAGATACACAGGGGGAGGAGAGGTCACGTGAAGATGGAGCAGAGAGAGATGCAGCCAGGAGCCAAGGAAGCCAATAGCCACCAGGAGCTGAAGAGGAGGGTTCTCCGCTAGAGCCTCCAGAGGGAGTGTGGTCCTGCCTGCACCCTGATTTCAGACTTCTGGCCTCCAGAACTGTGAGAGAATAAATTTCTTTTGTGTTAAGAAATGAATGAGAATCCCATCTTCCCCCCATCCTCACCAACACTTGGTATTGTCAGCCTTGTTAATCTTAGCCATTCTAGTGCGTGTGTAGTGGTATTTCATTTGGTTTTTTTTTTTTTTTTCTGGTACGCGGGCCTCTCACTGTTGTGGCCTCTCCCGTTGCGGAGCACAGGCTCCGGACGCGCAGGCTCAGCGGCCATGGCTCACGGGCCCAGCCGCTCCACGGTAGGTGGGATCTTCCCGGACTGGGGCACGAACACATGTCCCCTGCATCAGCAGGCGGACTCTCAACCACTGCACCACCAGGGAAGCCCTGAATTCTCTTTTTATTTTTATTTTTTTATTTATTTTTTTTTTTAATTTATTTTATTTTATTTTTTTGCTTTATAACAAATTTAATCAGTTATACATATACATATGTTTCCATATCCCCTCCCTTTTGCGTCTCCCTCCCACCCTCCCTATCCCACCCCTCCAGGCGGTCACAAAGTACCGAGCTGATCTCCCTGTGCTATGCGGCTGCTTCCCACTAGCTATCTACCTCACGTTTGGTAGTGTATATATGTCCATGCCGCTCTTTCACTTTGTCACAGCTTACCCTTCCCCCTCCCCATATCCTCAAGTCCATTCTCTAGTAGGTCTGTGTCTTTATTCCTGTCTTACCCCTATGTTCTTCATGACATTTTTTTTTCTTAAATTCCATATATATGTGTTAGCATACAGTATTTGTCTTTCTCTTTCTGACTTACTTCACTCTGTATGACAGACTCTAGGTCTATCCACCTCATTACAAATAGCTCAATTTCATTTCTTTTTATGGCTGAGTAATATTCCATTGTATATATGTGCCACATCTTCTTTACCCATTCATCCGATGATGGACACTTAGGTTGTTTCCATCTCCGGGCTATTGTAAATAGGGCTGCTATGAACATTTTGGTACATGTCTCTTTTTGAATTATGGTTTTCTCAGGGTATATGCCCAGTAGTGGGATTGCTGGGTCATATGGTAGTTCTATTTGTAGTTTTTTAAGGAACCTCCATACCGTTCTCCATAGCGGCTGTACCAATTCACATTCCCACCAGCAGTGCAAGAGTGTTCCCTTTTTTCCACACCCTCTCCAGCATTTATTGTTTCTAGATTTTTTGATGATGGCCATTCTGACTGGTGTGAGATGATATCTCATTGTAGTTTTGATTTGCATTTCTCTAATGAGTAAAGATGTTGAGCATCCTTTCATGTGTTTGTTGGCAGTCTGTATATCTTCTGTGGAGAAATGTCTATTTAGGTCTTCTGCCCATTTTTGGATTGGGTTGTTTGTTTTTTTGTTATTGAGCTGCATGAGCTGCTTATAAATTTTGGAGATTAATCCTTTGTCAGTTGCTTCATTTGCAAATATTTTCTCCCATTCTGAGGGTTGTCTTTTGGTCTTGTTTATGGTTTCCTTTGCTGTGCAAAAGCTTTGAAGTTTCATTAGGTCCCATGTGTTTATTTTTGTCTTTATTTCCATTTCTCTAGGAGGTGGGTCAAAAAGGATCTTGCTGTGATTTATGTCATAGAGTGTTCTGCCTATGTTTTCCTCTAAGAGTTTGATAGTGTCTGGCCTTACATTTAGGTCTTTAATCCATTTTGAGCTTATTTTTGTGTATGGTGTTAGGGAGTGATCTAATCTCATACTTTTACATGTCCCTATCCAGTTTCCCCAGCACCACTTATTGAAGAGACTGTCCTTTCTCCACTGTACATTCCTGCCTCCTTTATCAAAGATAAGGTGACCATATGTCCGTGGGTTTAACTCTGGGCTTTCTATCCTGTTCCATTGATCTATCTTTCTGTTTTTGTGCCAGTACCATACTGTCTTGATTACTGTAGCTTTGTAGTATAGTCTGAAGTCAGGGAGCCTGATTCCTCCAGCTCCATTTTTCGTTCTCAAGATTGCTTTGGCTATTCGGGGTCTTTTGTGTTTCCATACAAATTGTGAAATTTTTTGTTCTAGTTCTGTGAAAAATGCCAGTGGTAGTTTGATAGGGATTGCATTGAACCTGTAGATTGCTTTGGGTAGTAGAGTCATTTTCACAATGTTGATTCTTCCAATCCAAGAACATGGTACATCTCTCCATCTATTTGTATCATCTTTAATTTCTTTCATCAGTGTCTTATAATTTTCTGCATACAGGTCTTTTGTCTCCTTAGGTAGGTTTATTCCTAGATATTTTATTCTTTTTGTTGCAACGGTAAATGGGAGTGTTTCCTTGATTTCACTTTCAGATTTTTCATCATCAGTATATAGGAATGCCAGAGATTTCTGTGCATTAATTTTGTATCCTGCAACTTTACCAAATTCATTGATTAACTCTAGTAGTTTTCTGGTAGCATCTTTTGGATTCTCTATGTAGAGTATCATGTCATCTGCAAACAGTGACAGCTTTACTTCTTCTTTTCCAATTTGGATTCCTTTTATTTCCTTTTCTTCTCTGATTGCTGTGGCTAAAACTTCCAAAACTAGGTTGAATAAGAGTGGTGAAAGTGGGCAACCTTGTCTAGTTCCTGATCTTAGTGGAAATGGTTTCAGTTTTTCACCATTGAGGACGATGCTGGCTGTGGGTTTGTCATATATGGCCTTTATTATGTTGAGGAAAGTTCCCTCTATGCCTACTTTCTGCAGGGTTTTTATCATAAATGGGTGTTGAATTTTGTCGAAAGCTTTCTCTGCATCTATTGAGATGATCATATGGTTTCTCTCCTTCAATTTGTTAATATGGTGTATCACGTTGATTGATTTGCGTATATTGAAGAATCCTTGCATTCCTGGAATAAACCCCACTTGATCATGGTGTATGATCCTTTTAATGTGCTGTTGGATTCTGTTTGCTAGTATTTTGTTGAGGATTTTTGCATCTATGTTCATCAGTGATATTGGCCTGTAGTTTTCTTTCTTTGTGACATCCTTGCCTGGTTTTGGTATCAAGGTGATGGTGGCCTCGTAGAATGAGTTTGGGAGTGTTCCTCCCTCTGCTATATTTTGGAAGAGTTTCAGAAGGATAGGTGTTAGCTCTTCTCTAAATGCTTGATAGAATTCACCTGTGAAGCCATCTGGTCCTGGGCTTTTGTTTGTTGGAAGATTTTTTATCACAGTTTCAATTTCAGTGCTTGTGATTGGTCTGTTCATATTTTCTATTTCTTCCTGATTCAGTCTTGGCAGGTTGTGCATTTCTAAGAATTTGTCTATTTCTTCCAGGTTGTCCATTTTATTGGCATAGAGTTGCTTATAGTAATCTCTCATGATCTTTTGTATTTCTGTAGTGTCAGTTGTTACTTCTCCTTTTTCATTTCTAATTCTGTTGATTTGAGTCTTCTCCCTTTTTTTCTTGATGAGTCTGGCTAATGGTTTATCAATTTTGTTTATCTTCTCAAAGAACCAGCTTTTAGTTTTATTGATCTTTGCTATCGTTTCCTTCATTTCTTTTTCATTTATTTCTGATCTGATTTTTATGATTTCTTTCCTTCTGCTAACTTTGGGATGTTTTTGTTCTTCTTTCTCTAATTGCTTTAGGTGCAAGGTTAGGTTGTTTATTCGAGATGTTTCCTGTTTCTTAAGGTGGGATTGTATTGCTATAAACTTCCCTCTTAGAACTGCTTTTGCTGCATCCCATAGGTTTTGGGTCGTCGTGTCTCCATTGTCATTTGTTTCTAGGTATTTTTTAATTTCCTCTTTGATTTCTTCAGTGATCACTTCGTTATGAAGTAGTGTATTGTTTAGCCTCCATGTGTTTGTATTTTTTACAGCTCTTTTCCTGTAATTGATATCTAGTCTCATAGCATTGTGGTCGGAAAAGATACTTGATACAATTTCAATTTTCTTAAATTTACCAAGGCTTGATTTGTGACCCAAGATATGATCTATCCTGGAGAATGTTCCATGAGCACTTGAGAAAAATGTGTATTCTGTTGTTTTTGGATGGAATGTCCTATAAATATCAATTAAGTCCATCTTGTTTAATGTATCATTTAAAGCTTGTGTTTCCTTATTCATTTTCATTTTGGAAGATCTGTCCATTGGTGAAAGTGGGGTGTTAAAGTCCCCTACTATGAGTGTGTTACTGTCGATTTCTCCTTTTATGGCTGTTAGTATTTGCCTTATGTATTGAGGTGCTCCTATGTTTGGTGCATAAATATTTACAATTGTTATATCTTCTTCTTGGATCGATCCCTTGATCATTAGGTAGTGTCCTTCTTTGTCTCTTCTAGTAGTCCTTATTTTAAAGTCTATTTTGTCTGATATGAGAATTGCTACTCCAGCTTTCTTTTGGTTTCCATTTGCATGGAATATCTTTTTCCATCCCCTTACTTTCAGTCTGTATGTGTCTCTAGGTCTGAAGTGGGTCTCTTGTAGACAGCATATAGATGGGTCTTGTTTTTGTATCCATTCAGCCACTCTGTGTCTTTTGGTGGGAGCATTTAGTCCATTTACATTTAAGGTAATTATCGATATGTATGTTCCTATTCCCATTTTCTTAATTGTTTTGGGTTCATTATTGTAGGTCTTTTACTTCTGTTGTGTTTCTTGCCTAGAGAAGTTCCTTTAGCATTTGTTGTAAAGCTGGTTTGGTGGTGCTGAACTCTCTCAGCTTTTGCTTGTCTGTGAACGTTTTAATTTCTCCATCAAATCTGAATGAGATCCTTGCTGGGTAGAGTAATCTTGGTTGCAGGTTTTTCTCCTTCATCACTTTAATTATGTCCTGCCACTCCCTCCTGGCATGTAGAGTTTCTGCTGAGAGATCAGCTGTTATCCTGATGGGGATTCCCTTGTGTGTTATTTGTTGTTTTTGCCTTGCTGCTTTTAATAGGATTTCTTTGTGTTTAATTTTTGACAGTTTGATTAATATGTGTCTTGGCGTATTTCTCCTTGGATTTATTCTGTATGGGACTCTCTGTGCCTCCTGGACTTGATTAACTATTTCCTTTCCCATATTAGGGAAGTTTTCAACTATAATCTCTTCAAATATTTTCTCAGTCCCTTTCTTTTTCTCTTCTTCTTCTGGAACCCCTATAATTCGAATGTTGGTGCGTTTAATGTTGTCCCAGAGGTCTCTGAGACTGTCCTCTGTTCTTTTCATTCTTTTTTCTTTATTTTGCTCTGCAGCAGTTATTTCCACTATTTTATCTTCCACCTCACTTATCCGTTCTTCTGCCTCAGTTATTCTGCTATTGATCCCATCTAGAGTATTTTTTATTTCATGTATTGTGTTTTTAATCGATGCTTGATTCATCTTTAGTTCTTCTAGGTCCTTGTTAACTGTTTCTTGCATTTTGTCTATTCTATTTCCAAGATTTTGGATCTGGGAAATAGAATCTTGGATCATCTTTACCATCATTATTCTGAATTCTTTTTCAGGTAGACTGCCTATTACCTCTTCATTTGTTAGGTCTGGTGGGTTTTTATCTTGCTCCTTCTCCTGCTGTGTGTTTTTCTGTCTTCTCATTTTGCTTATGTTACTGTGTTTGGGGTCTCCTTTTTGCAGGCTGCAGGTTCGTAGTTCCTGTTGTTTTTGGTGTCTGTCCCCAGTGGCTAAGGTTGGTTTAGTGGGTTATGTAGGCTTCCTGGTGGAGGGGACTAGTGCCTGTGTTCTGGTGGATGAGGCTGGATCTTGTCTTTCTGGTGGGCAGGTCCACGTCTGGTGGTGTGTTTTGGGGTGTCTGTGGACTTTTTATGATTTTAGGCCACCTCTCTGGTAATGGGTGGCGTTGTGTTCCTGTCTTGCTAGTTGTTTGGCTCAGGGTGTCCAGCACTGTAGCCTGCTGGTCGTTGAGTGAAGCTGGGTGCTGGTGTTGAGATGGAGATCTCTGGAAGATTTTCACCGTTTGATATTATGTGGAGCTGGGAGGTCTCTTGTGGACCAGTGTCCTGAAGTTGGCTCTCCCACCTCAGAGGCACAGCACTGACTCCGGGCTCCTCAATTTGGGATGATGTGTTGTCTATTCATGTATTCCGCAGATGCAGGGTACATCAAGTTGATTGTGGAGCTTTAATCCGCTGCTTCTGAGGCTGCTGGGAGAGGTTTCCCTTTCTCTTCTTTGTTCTCACAGCTCCTGGGTCTCAGCTTTGGATTTGGCCCCGCCTCTGCGTGTAGGTCGCCGGAGGGCGTCTGTTCTTCGCTCAGATAGGACAGGGTTAAAGGAGCAGCCTCTTCGGGGACTCTGGCTCACTCAGGCCGGGAGGGAGGGAGGGGCACGGAGTGCGGGGCAAGCCTGAAGCGGCAGAGGTCGGCGTGACGTTGCACCAGCCCGAGGCGCGCCGTGCGTTCTCCCAGGGAAGCCGCCCCTGGATCCCGGGACCCCGGCAGTGGCGGGCTGCACAGGCTCCCGGAAGGGCGGTGTGGGCAGTGACCTGCGCTCGCACACAGGCCTCTTGGCGGCGGCAGCAGCAGCCCCAGCGTCCCACGCCTGTCACTGGGCTCCGCGCTTTCAGTCGCGACTCGCGCCCGTCCGTGGAGCCCCTTTAAGCAGCGCTCTTAATCCCCTCTCCTCGCGCACCAGGAAACCAAGAGGGAAGAAAAAGTCTCTTGCCTCTTCGGCAGCTCCAGAGTTTTCCCGGACTCCCTCCCGGCTAGCTGTGGCACATTAGCCCCCTTCAGGCTGAGTTCTCGCCGCCAGCCCCAGTCCTCTCCCTGCGCTCTGACCGAAGCCCGAGCCTCAGCTTCCAGCGCTGCGCGCCCCGGCGGGCGAGCAGACAAGCCTTTCGGGCTGGTGAGTGCCGCTCGGCACCGATCCTCTGTGTGCGGATCTCTCCGCTTTGCCCTACCCAGGTATGTGGGGAGTTTCTTGCCTTTTGGGAGGTCTGGGGTCTTCTGCCAGCGTTCAGTAGGTGTTCTGTAGGTGTTGTTCCACGTGTAGCTGTATTTCTGGTGTATCCGTGGGGAGGAAGGTGATCTCCGCGTCTTACTCTTCCGCCATCTTACCCGGAAGTCCTCTTTTTATCATAGATAATTTAGATGCTTTTAACATACACTATAACTTATACAAATATAACTTTATTTTATTAAGAACAAACTATAAACTATCTAAAGAATAAATCATCTTTCAGTTTATGCTTTGCATTATAAAACCCAACATACTGAACAGATTTCTAACGAACTCTATTTTACATCTTTCCCTTTGTCAGGTATTAACATTTAGAACAATGGGGCTGAGTCAGACTCCATATCAGGTGCACTGTCAAGTCTATTCATTTATTCTGTTTTCGTTGGAGCACAGAGGGTGTCGTGACAAAGGGGAGAAGAACACAAACTGTGTGTTTTGCAATATGTGGGCATCTTTGCAGTGGGCTGCTCCAAAAATCATTAGTTATTTCATCTCGGATAGCTTGCCTTCCAGTTTTTCACGATCTGAAGGCTGAAATTATTCATCTTCATTCCAAATTGTTCAACTTTTTGTTTGTTCAGAGCCACAAGATCGACTTTTTGTTTAAAGCAGCCATCTTTCAGATCCATCCATGAGAGAAGTCAAGTAGAATAAATGTTTTAATATACAATGAACATTGATACTCTCATGAATATGTGCTGAGATTATAGGAATCATAACAGGCTGTTGATTGTTGAGTAGACAGCATGCTGTTTACCTGTCCATGAGCATCGTACATGGACGCATCTGGTGCCCTTACCTCCTGGTCTCCCCAGGTGTGTTGCACCATTATAAAAGGGAAGTTGTCCTATTTTAATAATAACCTATTTCTAATATATTTAATATTGTCCTTACATATATTTTAAAAATATATGTAAGAACATATATCCTTGCATAGATTTTTCTTTAGTTGAAGAATTGCCTATTAAGATCATGGATCAGTCTTAGAAACTCTGTACCAAGCAGATTCACATTCATTATTTCACTGAATTTTACTTAAATTCTAGATCAGCGGAATTCACACTGGGGAAGAGGCTTGTTACAATGCAGATTCCTGTTGCAAACCCCCAGGAGTTCTAATTTGGTTGGTCTCTGTAGGACCTCCTCATCTTTCCCAAGTAATTCTGAAGGGTTTGTCAGGCTTTGGGGAACAATGCACAAGGGCCTCAGTTGTCTCAAACTAGGTTTGTTAAGTTTTCTTATAGGACTTTCTTCTGATACAGGGATGGGAATTAGAAAAAAAATTATAGTCCAGTAACAAGCAGGGGGAAAAAGGCATAATTCAAGGACCATGTAACAATAAGAAATCTAACTTAAAAACAAAAAAACAGTGTATTGTACACATCAGCATCACATATGAAGTACAAACCCTCAGGTCCTGTGGGAACCCTGCCAGCCTACAGTCAAAAGATCTGATTCCATGCCCTCACCTCACACAAATGGCCTGTGTGGCCTTATGTAAATTACATGACCTCCTCAGATCCAAACGGAAAGGAACAGCTCCCTGCCCTCCTCCCACCCTCCCTCCAATAGATTGGGTCCTCAGGGGCTGTGTGAGTTGGCTGATACTGTGGGTCCTTTCCTGGGGATTTCTGGGATTCCTAATAGGAGGAACAAAGACAGCAAGGAGCTGACTTCAGACTTCACTCATACATCTTTAGGAACATTAAAATCCCTACTGTTCACAGTAGAGGTTTGAAAAACCTGTGGACTCGTTAAATTTAAGGACATTTCAATTTTACAATTCTGTTTTACCCTTAATATAAAACTCAATGCAGTTAACATTTTGGCTGGAGGAGAGACTAACAGAAAAGGAAAATAAATATAGAAATAGAGATAAATACAGAGCAAAACGAGATGAGAACAAAATGAGTTTGTTTCATGATTCTCTCTACTCCCCCCATACGTTTCTCTGTCTGTCTCTCTCTCTCTCCCTCTTTTTCTATTTCTATTTCTGTCTCTTTCTCTCTTTCTGTGGTAGGCAGATTCTACCAAATTCTGGCCCCTGGTATACACACATCCTTTCCTAGTTATTCAATAAAATACGAATCTAGGTATTGCTGTGAAAGGATTTTGCAGATATAATTAATGTGCCAAGATTGGGAGATGAAATGATGGGCCTGATGTCTGCCTCTAGAAGTCAGAACGAAGGAAGTCAGAGAAATTTGAAGCCTGAGAGAGACTGGACATGAGGGAGACAGTGGAGCCATGAGGCATGGGATGCAGGCCGCCTCCGGGAGCTGAGAGCAGCGTCCAGCTGACAGCCAGCAAGGATAGACAGGGTGCTCCATGCTGCAACTGGGGGAACTGGATTCTGCCAACAATCTGAGTGAGCTTGGAAGCAGAATCTTCTCTAAGCCTCCAGCCCAGAACTCAGTGGAGCCAACACCATTATCATTGGTATTACACCAGACTTCTAACCTACAGAACTGTGAGCTAATAAATGAGTGTTGTTTTAAGCCACTTAAGTCAGTGGTGATTTGTTATGCAGCATAGAAAACTAACACACACTCTCTTTCTCTTTCTGTACCTCTTAGCCTGGACATCTATGTTTTTGTCAAAAAATCCTCACCTTTGGGGTCAAAAGGTACAAACTTCCAGTTATAAAATAAATAAGTCCTGGGGATGTAATATCCAGCATGGCAACTGTAGTTAGCGACACTGTATATTTGAAAGTTGCTAAGACAGTAGATCTTAAAAGTTCTCATCACAAGAAAAAACTTATAATTATGTATGGTAATGAATGTTAACTAGGCTTGTTGTGATCATTTCACAGTATATACAAACATCGGATCATTATGTGTTGTACGCATGAAACTAATAGAATTTTGTATGTCAAGTATAACTCAAGAAAAAAACAATCCTTACTTGGAAGATCTCTAAATTTGTTGCCTTTTAGAGAATTTGTTGAAAAAGTTTAAAATCCATCTTGTCTTCTTGCAACTTCAGTCATAATTGAGGTTCTCATATTTGCTTTGCTATTAGATGACATTAGGCCAAATGTTAGATACAATTATATAATGTAAGTTTCTCTCTCCTTTCTCCAGTTAGTATGATAATCTCTAAGTCCATTCATGTTTCTGCAAATGGCTTTATCACATTTTGTTCTTTATTTGAGCTCCATTAATGAGCTAAAAGTGTGTTGTTTATAGAGATTGAAAAATCCCCTAAGGCAAAGGCCACATTTTACGAATATTCACTGCTCCCTGGAAGCAATGTGTTTCCCCAAAATAAGTGCTCAATAGACGTTGGCTAACACTTTTTGACAGTCAAATAAAGTGGAAAAATATGCATAGTTTGTGAGGAATTATGAGTGTAACTATGCTAATTTGCCCAGTTGATCAGTGACTCTGAGCATTATGAGGTCTGATACCCTGTCATTTAAACCCTCCCCAGACATTGATTTCGTCGTAAATTTGGCCCAAATCACTGATCTTTGAAATGGCAGTTTCCCTTGCTTTTGGGCTTCTTCATAACTAAAGTCAAATATGTGCCATTTCCATCAGTTTGGCAATGGCCCAAACAATCCAAATCAACTGACTGTTGAACTCTACTTACTATGATGACTGAAAGGAAAATTATTATGTGTAAATTTTTTTTCCAGGCCACACCCTCTGCCCTTTGGGCATTTGAGGACAGAGTTACAATGAAGACTCTCTTGGCAAGCCTCCGTTCAAACTTTCTGGAGCTCATTTTCCTAACTGTTCAGACAGGTGAGGACTACCCTCTCAGCACATTCAGAAGGGAAATTTTTAAAAGATTTCCTCCTGAGTCCTTTCTAGACAATATGAAGTTACGTAATTCTTTCAGAAAATAGTTCCCTAGGGAGCTACTCTTTTGGGGAACCTGCTCAAATTCCCTGGAGCTGCACTAGAGGATAAGTTTGTATGAAACCATGCAGGATCCCTCAGCCCATTTTTAACTGTGCATCTAGGCAGAGAATAGATCCATGACACATTCTTAACTTGGAGACTTTTTATATTCCACAGAAGGGCCCTCTCAGGGACCCTTTCTTCCATTTGGCAGAACCTAAACTCAGGCATTTGATTTGATTATGACTTATTATCAGCAAAAGAGACTTCGATTTGGAAGAAACTCAGAGATTACTTGGCAACCAAATTTCTCATCAATTTGCTCATGTCTTCCTAAAGAGCGTAGATTACACAGAAAAAAAGTAAATCCAAGAACAGACTTGAGTAGCCCCTAGTTCTCTATGGAAATATGCAAACAGACCCTAATGTAATACAATTAGTGAAACAATAAACGTTGCACATTGTAAGTTCTTCACAGACAAACCTGAAAACTGGGAATTTCTTAGCCGAATTGTGCCATGTGGGAGAAATCATAGTGAAACATCAAATACAAGAAAACCCAAAAGACTCATATTCAAAAGCAACTGGTTTGTGGGAAAGGCACTGATAAACACAGAGCACTAAATACGATATTCTAAAGGAACATTTGAAGTACATCAGCATATGTATCTAAATTCCTTAATTACTGGGTTCAAAGGAGCAAATATTAAGGTGCCATAACTGTCTCCCAAATATTTACTTTAGGGATAAATCTTTCCATGCTTGCTTTTAGTCCTTAGGCAGTTTTTAGAGGAAAAAAATCATATGGAATCCATCCAGCCATGTCTAATTATGCAAAGGAAGGAAATAATATGCCTTTCTTAATACAAAGAAGAAAAATGACAACTGACTCCACATTCCTTTGATGAATATGATGTCTTTCATTTTGCCTCTGTGTGTGAAGTTTTCGGTGATATATTTTTGATATGTAACTTTCTACAGATAAACGTCTAGACGATCTCTTTCTTCAGTAAACTCCTGGGTGGTGATTGATCAAAAGAACCAGAGAAGGCAGGAAGAGTTGTAGAGTAAGCTGGCTCAGTCATTCATCCACTCATTCCTATATATAGCACTTAAATGGATGAGCAAATGAGCTGATAATCCAAGTCACCCCACCTGCAGTTTCCAGAGACGTGGTGGGTAAGTATAAAACAGGACTTGAAGGACTTCCCTGGTGGTGCAGTGGTTAAAAATCCGCCTGCCAATGCAGGGGATACTGGTTCAAGCCCTGGTCCAGGAAGATCCCACATGCCACGGAGCAAGTAAGCCTGTGTGCCTCAACTACTGAGCTTGCACTCTAGAGCCTGCAAGCCACAACTACTGAGCCCGTGTGCTGCAATTACTGAAGGCTGCACACCTAGAGCCCGCGCACCGCAACGAAGAGTAGCCCCCGCTCGCCGCAAGTAGAGAAAGCCCACGTGCAGCAACAAAGACCCAACGCAGCCAAAAAAATTAAAAAAAAAAACAAACAGGACTTGGTCTTTGACAGTGGAAGGTCTTGAGGTCATTTCTGATCATTGAATGGAATTAACCTACTTCAGAGGACTTCCAAGGAAAATGGAATACAGCATGGAAGCCACAGGTTCAGTCGAGAATTCCAGGGTTCCTCAGTCCTAGCTGTATAAAAGGATTACCTGAGAAGCTTTTTAAAAAGCTAGACACCGCCCCCTCAAATCTGGCTCAAAGGTTCAGGGGTGAACTGGGCATGAGTCATTTTTTAAAAGCTCTTAGGGAATCTGATGTGTAGCCAGGGTTAAGAACCACTGACCCAAAGACCACTTAGATGTTCAATAAAGAAGCAAAATCAGTAGATCTGACTCTAAGAATCCACCTAGTAAACATGTTTCAGGTGGTGCTTTCAGTATTTGGAGGTTTCAGAATCTCTGTGACAGAGAAGCAAAGGGCAACATAGGAGGCAGGAAAAGCTGCATGATTCTACCTCTCACCGGCACCCGCTTCTTTAAGCCTATATTACCCCCAAATAGGAATAATACCTCACAGGGCGTTTGTGAGGAAATCAGATGGTCAACACAGTGTCTAGCATTGTGCCTAGTTCTTACCAAGTGTGGGATGTTGAAGAATGACACCCCCAAAATATAGCCAGGGCACATCCCTGGAGTCTTTGAATGTTACCTTATCTAGAAAAGGGGTCTTTGCCGATATGATTCAGGATCTAGACATGAAGAGATCATCCTGGATTACCAAGGTGGACCCTAAATCCTATGACAATCGAGGCAGAAGAGTGGGGGGCTGAGAGAGGACATACAGAGGAGAAGATGCGCACAAAGGGGAACGCATGTGAAGACAGAGGCAGGATTGGAGTGCGGCAGCTCCAAGCAATGGAGCGGGTTCCCCCCCAGAGCCTCCACAAAGCCCACCCTGCCAGCACCTTCATTGTGGACTCTGACCTCCTGAACTGTGAGAGAATACATTTCCGTCATTTTAAGCCACCAAGTTTGTGGTAATTTTTTTCCAGCAGCCCTAGCAAATGAATATAGTAGGAATTCAGTGAGTGCTGGCTTGTTTCATGGCCAGAACAGAATAGGAAGCTCTGGAAAGGAAGCGGTAGGGATCATTTTCAGGCAGAAGCCAAGCCCGTTGACGGCGGGTCTAAAGATGTTTTGGAGTAGAATGAAGACTCAAACACAGAGAAGAACAAACCATCCACTCAGAAAGTCAGAGTAGAGGGTGCTGGAAGTTCTCCTCCAAGCTTTCTTTCACAAGGAGACTGGGATGCGAGACAGAGACGTGATCCACAGTGAACTATCTGTCCATACCTACAAGAGTGGCTAAACGTGGAACATGCTAAGTGAGGGCAAGGATCTGGGGCTACTGGAACTCGCAAACTGAAACTGCCGTGGGCACATAAATTAGGAAACAGTATTTTCTTAAAAAGGTAAACAGACATCCAACATGTAACCTAGCCGTTCCACTCCTAGGTATTTATTTACCCAAAAGAAATGAAAATGTATGTTCACACAAAGACCTGTACTGAATTTTCATGGCAGCTTAATTGTAATACCCCTCAAATGGAAACAACCCCAATGCCCATCAACAAGTGAATAAACAAAATGTTGTCCATTCATACAATAAAATACTGATTATCAACAAAAAGGAAACATCTACTGATACCCTTAATAACTTGAATGTATATCAACGTTGTTATGCTGAGTTAAATAGACCAGATTCAAAAGCGTATACACTGTATTATTCCATTTACATCAATTTTTAGAAAATGAAAACTATAATGACAGAAGGCAGATGGATGGTTGCCTGGGGATAGGTGGAGGGGTTTGGAGGGAACCAGGAGGGGTCACATGCAAAGGGGCACAAAGAAACTTTGGGAGTGATGGAAATGTTAGTGTCTTATTAGTGGTTGTGATTTCCTGGTTGCATAAGTCTGTGAAAACTGTTCAAAATTCATATTTTAAAAAATGTGCAGTTCATTTCTTGTAAACTATGCCTCAAGAAAGTTGCTAAAAAAAGAAATTTCAGGGACTTCCCTGGTGGTCCAGTGGTTAAGACTGCACTTCCCCTGCAGGGGGCACGGGTTCGATCCCTGGTTGGGGAACTAAGATTCTGTATGCCGCATGCCACAGCCAAAAAAAAGAGAGAGAAAAAGAAAAAGAAAAATTTCAGCACCCACCTCTAGGAAAGCAAGTAAGCCAACTGGAAGGCCATTGGGAATCCAAAACTTGAGAGAATTTAGAATTGACTGAAAGGAGTGACGGAAGGAAAGGAGTTCTGGGTCAGTGTCATCAGAGCAATAGTGAAAGTTGACATGTTTCATCATGTTTCACAGTAATGACGTGAATGAGTGACTGCAGTGCACTGAAGCACAGGATTTCCCCATTTCAATTAGGCTCTCATTTCTCAGACCAGGACCGTTCCTGGGTAAAGCTCAAGTCTGCGCTCTGGTGCTTGGAGAGGAACCTTGTTATTGATTTGTCTGATCTGGGAGATGCCCTCTGATGCTCCTGTTAGTTGCTCCTCTCTTCCAGGGCTCAGGTTGAGTTCGGGGTGGGGAGAGCTCTCCCGACTCCCTGACCTGGGTTCCCTGGGAAAGAAAGCTCGGAGGAGAGCGACCTTCACCCTCACTCCAACTTCTTGAGTGGATGGCTTGCTCTTCTCTGTTTGAGGTGTATATTCTGCTCCAGAAACATCTTTAGACCCACTGCAGAAAGCCATATCTATCTTTGAACATGGCAGAACAGTTGTTGTCACATTTCCACTTTAAAATGGGATATGCTTATAAGGAAAGTTAAAAAGTATTGGAAAATGGGAATAAAGGAAAACATTTCTTGCCATTGACACCATTCAAATATACACACAAATAACTTTCATTTTTTCCCAATTTTTTCTATTTAAAGGTTTTTTAAAAAACAATTGTCATTATGCTACATACACAGCTTTACTTCCTGCTTCTTCCTTTATCATTACCTCTTGGTCACTTTTCTGTGTTATTACTCAGACATCATAAATATTATCTTTAATGGCTGAATATTTCATTGAGTGGATATGCCATTGTTAACCACGGTTGTATTAGCAGAGAGTTTAAAACACAGTTAGATGATGATTTCACACAAGACAGACTTCACTCAAGATGTAAAAGAAGAAGCCCTGATGGGTGGACTGGAGTAGGTCTCAGACTTTGGTTCAAGCTGAGGTCTTAGCTGGTGACCTTGAACATGTGTCATTACTTCACTATGGTCTCTTGCTTACTTACCCATAAATCACACACCCATGCAGCTGTTTAAGGTTTCTTCCAGCTTTAAGTTCTGGAATTCTATGATTCACCCTACTAAACCAAAATGCCTGATTTTGGCCATCCAGGCTCCTTACCAATCCATTCATTCTTCATATACCTGAAAGAGAGTAGGTGTCTGATGAGTTATTTTATATTGATTTGAATTGTAGGGAATATTTTATATTGAACTGAATCGAAGTCACCTGATTCAACTGAGCTCAATAAACCTTCAACAGACATTTATTTCAGGAGACCTCAATATGAGGGAAAACAATTTATTTTAACTCCTTCGTTTATAGAAATAATGGTTTTGAAAGAACTGACTTGTTTCCTGTACACTGACTCAGGATAGTTCTAATTCATTTCAGGTCACATTGTTGAGAATGGCCAAAGTCAACACGATGAGTCTCAACTTCAATGGTGACATAGAAACCAGGCAACATAAAAGACCAGGCAGACAAGGACACAGGCAAAAGTACACATCTTGTTAACATCTGCAATTAAAATAAATCTTCAGGCTTGGAAAGGCTCCTCTGAATTACATGGAGATTACTGGATTTGTTCCATACATAACAACTTTAAATTTGCAAGATTGTACGCCTCCAAAAATAATAGGAGAGACTCCTGCCTGGCTGTCTGGAGCCCGATAAACAACTCTATTAATTAAAAGGTGTGAGTCATTAGCATACGTTACTGCTCTTGCTCTGTACTTTAACGTAATTTACATTTGCTTTGCTATGCCAGGTTAAATTTTCTGCTTCTTCTGAGTCTTTCTTTTTTTAACCAGCAGTTTCTATTTTATGTTTACTGAATAGTATTATGAGTAGGGTTAATCTCTTTATTTCTATATGAGAACAACTCTGACCTTAATGATTTAATCACTACTTATAGAAATTTAACATGTAGAGTAAATAATACTTCAAACGCAAAAACATTAGTATCTAGAAATATAAAATCAATACACACAAAGTATTAACCAATACTCCCAAATGATATTGCTATATAGTGGTTAAAAGCTTCATCTAGAATATCACATCACGCCTAGAACAATAACAACAAAAAAGAATATAAGAAAATATAAGAGATACAAAATGGTGGTGTGTCCTTGGTGTTCCTCAACAGAAAAAAAAAAAAATGAGAGATGGGGGAAACAAAATAAAAATATATTTTCCCAAAATGTTTTATAATTTTTAATTCTAGTTTGCTAAATTAATTCTAGTTTGCTAAAATATTTTAGCAAATGGTTTTCCTAAAATGGAATTAAAGCTAGAATAAAAATATAACCACCTCATTTCCTTTTAGTCTTCAGTTTGCTTTTTATGAAAGGTAGAAGCTTTGGAAAATTGAATTCATTAAATTGCTATGAAAGTCTATGCACTTTCTTTCAATCCTGGAAAAATTTTTTAAGTTAGCAGAATCTTAAGATTACCAATTTATATTTTATATAAGTTCACTAAGCTTTAAACAAGAGCCTTCTTAACTTTGCCAACTGAGTTCTAATTTATAAAGAAAATTACATTTGAGTTGATTTAAATGACCAGAAACAATATAAGTCTATTGATTTTTCAAGATGTTAAGAAAAGCATGGAATATTCCTGCCTCTCTGTGGATTTGTAAATGTCTTTATTTGCCACAAAATGCATGCTATGTCTCATTCAAGTACTGAAGGTACCTTAGGGTAGGAATTCATTCAGTCAGGAGAGCCATTGATCAATAAGAAAGTGAGAACCCCATTCATTTAGTTCATTCATTCAACACACTATGGAGTGCTTTCTGTGTGCTGGCAGACAGAAGGGAAATACTTAATTATGAAATCTTAGATCACAATCAGATGCTCCTGAAAATCACCATAGAGCCTTCCTGGATACACTCCCTCCTAGTTTGAGTTCTCAGAAATAACTCCAGCAATTGCTTTCACATGTGTAACATATCTCTCCATATATGTCATCAATAATTGTTTACAGAGAGCCACTTATGTACAGATGATTCATAGATAAATAAGGTAAATTCCCTACCATCAAGTGTTCACACCTACTAGGAAAGGAGATAGTGTTACAAATACCAACAGTCCTGGGAGTAGAAAACCTAAGTGTGTACAGGGCCTGCCAGAGCTCAGAGGGGGAAGAAATTACTTCTGTTTGGGGTCTGGCTCACAATTGTTAGATTTTCTTTCTTTTCTGCTGCAGTGTAAGCTCTGTGAAATCAGGGCAGGGTGTGCGTCTATCTTAGTTGAATCCTCAGTAATGAATGCATTCCTGACAGATGCCAGGTACGCAAAAACATTTGTCTAATGAATGAATGGCTTGGCATTTGACTTGGTTGAAGATTAGGATTCCGTCCCACGGACAACGGGGGAGGTAGGGGCACTGCTGATGAGGGAAGGTACTGAAGGGGAAGCCCAGGTGTAGCTCAGCTTCACGGTTCCAGGTTGAATTAGTCGGGGTCATGAACATGAGGTGCTGCCTTGGAAAAGTCCCTACATCTCAAAGGCTTAATAGGATAATGTTTTCTTTCTCTTTCCAGTCAGCACTTCTGTGGGTTGGGCAGTCCTCCCTCCTCATTTTGTAGCTGCACCATTTGGAATACATGGCCTCCTAGGGGGTCATAGCAGGGGAAAAAAGGGATGGAGGAGCCACCTGGGTCTTAATTGCCCTGGCTTTTGCACTCAGTCAATTAGGACTAATCATGTGATCAGTCAGTCTGGAAGCGAGGCTGGGAATGTGTAGAAAGACAGAGTATTTGGTGAGCACTACCTCCTTGCCACTCGAGTCTATGTTTATTTGCGTAGTGTGTGTGTGTGTGTATATAATTTTCATTTGCCCCCATTTTTTCTAGCCTTTTCCAAATCGTAGGTCAAAACTCTTACCCCGATTGTCACTCCCGTAAAGTAAAGGGAAGTGCTTTATCCTATCTCACTGCTTTAACAAATGCTGGTGATAATGAGGATTACATTCAAATCTCAAACTCTGCATGTGAACAATCTGTATTTTATTCATAACTACAAGAGATAGATTCTCTATTATCATTTATTTGATTAAAATGTCTTTGAGTTGGAAATGTGACTTAACGGGATTTGCATTTGGAGCCAACCGACAGAGAATTCTGGCTGATGTTTTTATCCAGTCAACCTTTCTGTGCCTGTTAACTCATCTGAGAAATGGGATTATGATATTTGTTTGTAAGAGTCTTTGTTTTTTCAAATAATCCTAATGGTCTCATCAAGGTTGAATCATGTAATGACTGAATACTTGATTTTTATACTGTTAAACTTAAAAAGAGACCAGCCTTGAAAATTCCCTGGGCAGACAAAACCAGTTTAGTCATGTAGATAAAGCTTCGTTTAGCTTATTTAACTTGACCTGGGTCATTTCTTCCTTATGCCTCTGGAAATTATAAGCAAAACTTGAACTGTTTTCCAAGGTTGGTATGAGGTAAACACTGAAAATTCTAATATTAGAACCAATCACACTGAAGAATAAACAGCCCCTGCTTTCTCTCTAGAGAAGCTGTTTTATTAACAACACACCCCGAACCTCATTCCCTGTTTTGGTTTGAGTGCTCCCCGGTTTGCAAACTGTCTTTTTGGTGTGTGCGCAATAAACTTTTACTAATTACGACTCCGGTGGGTCACTGGTTTTCAGCTCTTTCTGAACTTTTGATACTACATTATTCCTAAGCATGTAAAACAACTGTTGGGATGATAAGAAA
Source organism: Mesoplodon mirus (assembly GCF_964341445.2). Classification (NCBI taxonomy): domain Eukaryota; kingdom Metazoa; phylum Chordata; class Mammalia; order Artiodactyla; family Ziphiidae; genus Mesoplodon; species Mesoplodon mirus. The sequence continues at coordinate 63,910,434 of NC_138993.1, read as the reverse complement.
TTCATAGAAGAGCATAGATAAATGTAGCAGGTACTTAGTGGTTTATGGGATGTATGTGGTCTTTGACAGTTTCCTCTGGGTTTGTTTGTTTGTTTGTCTTGCGGCATGCGGGCCTCTCACTGTTGTAGCCTCTGCCGTTGCGGAGCACAGGCTCCGGATGCGCAGGCTCAGCGGCCATGGCTCACGGGCCCAGCCGCTCCGCGGCATGTGGGATCCTCCCGGACCGGGGCACGAACCCGGGTCCCCTGCATCGGCAGCCGGACTCTCAACCACCGCGCCACCAGGGAAGCCCTCCTCTGTTTTTTTAAAAATTGATTTTTTAAAATTTCCTCTGAAGATGAAAAATGAGTCGGATTAGTCAGAGGAGTAATGGGTGAATGTTTAACTGTCAGAGAAGAAAAAAGGATTAGGTCATGATTTCTCTGGAATTTAAACTCAAAAAATAGGAATTGGCCAAAATGAATTCCCTCCAGATTTGAATTAGGTATAATTAGCCGAGTATCAGAAAAAGTATCTAAAAGTGAACAAAATCTCATATAAATTTTTAGAAAATCCTAAGGTCCCAGTTTGGGGGCACAGGGTGAGTATGCAGTTAATAAGAAATTTTGGTGGCAAAACACCTCCTATCAAGAGAAGCTATCAGAACAGGTCCAGACAATTGAGAGAATTGCTTCCAGCTGCCCTGCATGGGAGTATTTGTCTCAATCAGTAGTTCTCGCATTTCAGGATGAATCCGAATCACATAGTTGCAGGGTGGGACGTGGGAGGGGTCCCAACCCCAGGGATTCTGATTCTGTAGGTCTGGGGTGGGACCTGAGAATCTGCATTTCTAACGCATGATGCTGATGCTGCTGGTCTGAGGACTAAACCTTGAGAACCAGTGTTTTAGATCCTTTCTGGCAAAGGGGACTTCAAAGTGTTAATGAGAAACTGCACACTAGATAAATAGTTCTGGATGTCATACCCAGGGTGTACCTGTCCCTGGTCACTCCCCTGGCTGTGGTAAGGTCCACTCAGCGTTTCTTGCTAATTTAATTTCTGCAACGAAATTGGGGAAAAGGTGAGGGTGGCAGTTTGGATTCCTTGTGGATAGAGACAAATGAGGAGATCACTTCAGTTTCCAGGTATTTCATGGAATTTGGGGTCTGAGAGGGATGTTAAAAAAAAAGTCTTTGAAGGAACGTGTGGCTTTGGGAGGGATGGGCCGTGAGAGAGACAACTGGGGCTCAGCTTAATCCATTCGGTTTATTAATAAGGAGAGAGCGAGCTGCTGATAATGCTTCTGCAGTAAACACAACATTTGCACCAACCTGGTCAACCTTCTGTAGGACAATGATTTAAAAACATACCTGGATGCAAATTTTGTAAAACTTGTATACTCTTTCATGTTTCCGAATCAAAACTTCCTGGTTTCGGAGGGACAGATTAATAACTGAGATAAGTTTGTCCAAAGAATTTTGTACCAATAAGTCACTTAGATAGCGAAACAAGAGAGACTAACCTCCAGCTTGCTACTTAAGTCATTATGCCTAGAGGGATCTTCCATCTTGTTTATGAGTCTCCTTTTACTATAAACAAATAGTGCGACTTAGTAATTCTTTTTTTTTTTTTTTTGCGGTACGCGGGCCTCTCACTGCCGTGGCCTCTCCCGTTGCGGAGCACAGGCTCCGGACGCGCAGGCTCAGCAGCCATGGCTCACGGGCCCAGCTGCTCCGCGGCATGTGGGATCTTCCCGGATCGGGGCACGAACCCGTGTCCCCTGCATCGGCAGGCGGACTCTCAACCACTGCGCCACCAGGGAAGCCCAGTAATTCTTATTAGTAGAGTTTCTGTGTATACAATACCACTTTTAAGTTTGATAACGTATTACACAAGTGCATTGCAAAGTATGTAATAAATGCCCAAATTATAAGGAATGTGGAAATCCTAAGGCAGCCTTGAAAATCAGCATGAAAATAAATCAGGCCATAGAAAGTTTTAATCACCCTGCCACCCACTAGGAGGTTCACATATATAAAATAATGAAAACTTTATTGTCTTCTACCTGCCTGACATTAGCTGTTACTCTCTAAAGGCTCAGTGGGCACGTGTTCAGAAGCTAGGCAAGAGGACACCACAGATTTTTTTTTTTTTTTTTTGCGGTGCGCGGGCCTCTCACTGTTGTGGCCTCTCCCGTTGCGGAGCACCGGCTCCGGATGCACAGGCTCTGGACGCGCAGGCTGTGGACGCGCAGGCTCAGTGGCCATGGCTCACGGGCCCAGCCGCTCCGCGGCATGTGGGATCTTTGCAGACCAGGGCACGAACCCGTGTCCCCTGCATCGGCAGGCGGACTCTCAACCACTGCGCCACTAGGGAAGCCCCACAGATTATTTTTTAGGGAGAAACTAAAGAGATGAGCACATGTCATTTCCCACCCAGAGCCATTCTGGATATTAACTGGCCTAAAAGCCACGCCTCTAAATTCCTTCTCTAGGCTGTAAGAGAAACCCCCTGCAAGGAGGGTATTTCAATAGAGTCCTGAAAAATATTCAGGGCAAGATTCCAAGCTCCACACATGGTTGGGCTTTTAAAAGTACCACTTATTGGTGACTCATTGGTCAATGCCTCTGACCTTCGGAAAAACCCAAACGAACTTTCTGGCCAACCCAATATCTTTGTTCTGATCTTCTGCATGTAATCAGAGGACACACACACACACATTCATTCATTTAATCTAAGCATATGTTTGAATTAGGCAAAGACTTCTTACTCTTAGTTTAAGGGATTCACAGTCCATAATTAATGCACATGCTTCTTTTAAAGAAATTCTATGAGATCCCTGGCACCCGGCCCCTTGACAATACTTCCCATCTACTAAATTCCTTCCCCAGATCTGCTTCTAGCCTCCACTGGCTCTAAGAGTCTCACGAACTGGATTGAACTGCTGAACCCTGCCGTGCCTTGCTTTGAGCCCCATAACCCTGTAACTCCTATTCAGTTTGGCAGCCATGCCCCACTTCTCAGCAAGACTTAATAACAGTGATCTTCAGTAAGGTCTCATAATACAAGGTCATCATTATTTGGATAATATATGCTATTAAGAATTATCATAAATAATTGAAACTAAACCACACTTGTAAAAATAAAGGAACAAAGTACATACTGTGGTGTGGCCATGCAGGGTGATCCTCCCAGACACGGGGTGAATTAGGAAAGGGTTATATGCGTATGATGAGAAACCGACAGTCAAGCACAGTTTTGCTCACCTGGTGCTAGAAGTTGTTTTGGTTTGTTGAACTTTGGTTTTTATTCACTGATACTTGAATATAATATTTTGACATTCTAAATAGATGATATCTTAATAATCTGTACCCATATGCATAACATTCTTGCTAATAGACATTATCCAATTTCCTGAGAATAACAGAATTAAAGTGGATGGCGGTGGTGCATAAAGGCCATCTGGTTGATCATGAGAAAAAAATAGATTACTGGATTATAAACCAAGGAGCATGGGAACCTGGCCATGGGACCTCCAGTTTCCCCAGTAATATTAATCACGGCTGCCATTCATTGAGTGCTACTCAAGTGCCATTTTGTTCAGGTTCCCACTGTCCGCAAGGCTACATTTCAATAACTTTTTTTTTTTTTTTTTTTGCACTACGCGGGCCTCTCACTGTTGTGGCCTCTCCCTTTGTGGAGCACAGGCTCCGGACGTGCCGGCTCAACGTCCATGGCTCACGGGCCCAGCCGCTCCGCAGCATGTGGGATCCTCCCGGACCGGGGCACGAACCCGTGTCCCCTGCATCGGCAGGTGGACTCTCAAACACTGCGCCACCAGGGAAGCCCCCAGCTTCTGTTTTTTGTTTCACTCATCTTGATGATCATTTCTCACCCAATGTTCCCTCTTTCCACCCTATGAGTTCGTGCTTAGCACTCTGCCTTCATGAAATCCTATTCTTTACTTTAAAAACAGCTCAATAAATAAATAAATGGGATAAGAGAAAGCTTTTCTTTATAGTCGAATTCTGATGAATAAGTGTGGCAGGAATGAGGGAAATAGAAAATTACCATTTGGCAAACATCACAGTAATAATTGTTATAGGCAAGAATCATGAGTGGATGATACAATTAGTGGGCAAAAGCACAATAAGAAACAGGACGTTACAAAGCCTCAAAGCATATTCCCGTGCGAAATTCAATAATTACAAAAGGAAAAGAATAACTTTTTATTGGAGAAACTTGTCAGATACCACCATAACCAATGGTCAAAGCTAACACCACTTGTAATGAGACAAGGTAACATTGTGAGCCTGACAAGGGCACAACAGTGATTTGTGGAATTCTTGCCAAAAAGACATAATCTAAATTTAATCAAGAGGATATATCAGGCAAATTCACATGCAAGGACATTCTGCAAAATAACTGGCCAGTGCTCTTCAAAAGTGCCAAGGTCATGAAAGACAAAGAAAGACTGTGGACGGAACTGATTCAGATTAGAAGTAAGGAAACATGACAGCTGAATACAATGCCTGATCCTAGATTAAATCCTGGATCCTAGATCAGATAATGACCATTAGTAGGACAATGGGTGATATTTTCATAAGGTCCATAGAGCAGTTAACAATACTGCAACAATGTTAATTTGATAATTGCTCTGTGGTTGTGCAAGATGTTAACATTTGAAGAAGGTGAGTGAGGGGTATATAGGAATTCTCTTACTGTATTTGCCATTTTTTTAAAGTCAGAAATTCTTTGAAAATGTAAGTTTAAAAAATTTGGGGCTTCCCTGGTGGCGCAGTGGTTGAGAGTTTGCCTGCCGATGCAGGGGACACGGGTTCGTGCCCCGGTCCGGGAGGATCCCACATGCCGTGGAGCGGCTGGGCCCGTGAACCATGGCTGCTGAGCCTGCGCGTCCGGAGCCTGTGCTCCACAACGGGAGAGGCCACAACAGTGAGAGGCCCGCATAAGGCAAACAAATAAATTAAAAAAAAAAATTTGTTAAAGCTTACATCAAAAACCAACTTAAGTCTTACCCCCCTAAAACCTACTATATAAACTTTACACAGTCAAATCACACACACCACCCCCTTGCAGAGTGTGAGTTCAGGCTTGGAAGTGAGTGAATAACTATTAGCTTGACAAACTTTTATTGAGTACCTACTATGGCCCAGTAATTACGCCAGGTACTGGGACTTCATGGTTGGATGTTCTGCACGTATTTAGTGATACTTACATGCATACAAGCCACATGCTTATATGGAAAGCTCCTAGAAGACCAATTTAATATTTCTTTTACTTTTCCACAGGATGCCTGGAACAATGCCATTTACACAGCAGCTCCTTGGTAAAAATATATTCATTAATTGGATGAATATTTTCGTTATTCCCTTTCTGCGAGTAAACGTGGATAGTTGGTTACCAGTCAATTCCATTGTCCCCTTGAGGCAGGCTTGACCTGGCCCTCTTTCTTCTGGTCCCAAGTCTCCCTGGCTGTTTCTCTGTATCAGAAGCCACGCCTCTTCCTCTTGCCCCTCCCGCTCCGTGGGAACGCATCCTTGTCCCTGCAATGAGGGGCGCTGTGGAAACGCTCTGATAAAAATAGAGGCTTCTCGGTCTTCCCAGGTGGCGCAGTGGTTGAGTCCACCTGCCAATGCAGGGGACGCTGGTTCGTGCCCCGGTCCGGGAGGATCCCACATGCCGCGGAGCGGCTGGGCCCGTGAGCCATGGCCGCTGAGCCTGCGCGTCCGGAGCCGGTGCTCCGCAACGGGAGAGGCCACGGCAGTGAGAGGCCCGCTTACCGCAAAAAATAAATAAATAAATAAATAAATAAAATAAAATAAATAGAGGCTTCTCCATGACCTTTGATGAATCACTTGACCTCCTTGGGCCTCCTTTGCTCGCCTGTAAAGTGGGAATCCTGGTAATGATTTGTCAAAGGCTTTGTCATCCTTCTTTACCAAGTCCAAGTGCAAATTCTCCCTAATAAATAGTGATGATAAGCAGAGCCACTTGAGTGAGTGTGCTCCTGGGGAAAGACGAGCCTGCTTCCACTGCTGAGTCAGAGAAAGCTTCTTGTGCTTAAGATGTTTTTAGTCACACTTTCTCTTGGGTAAATCATAGTTGGCAAAAGGCTCATTTGTTCCTAAAATCTTTATCTAGAAGGTAAACAAAATCGTATCTCAGATCCCTGGCTCATCAACCGCTCTCTTTCAAAGGATCAAAATCATTAGGATAAACCAAGTGGATTATACATATGCCTTTAGCATTTTATAGGAGTCTGAAAAACATAAATAGGAGTAAAGAATAGTTCTTTTTGAACAACGTTGGAATAAATGTATTATCACCTTACAGATTCAATTGCAAAGAAAGGCTATGCCATGCTAGGGGCATTTGGGGCTCAGAGCAGGTACCCCTCCACTCCTGCCTGTCTTTCCAAATCCTGAGTTTGCCTCTGCAGTGAAGTGTGCTGCTTAGAGGGAAGCCAGTCTGCTTCCTGCACACCTGCTGCACCTGAGCTGTCACTCTCAGTGGCATTTTAGCGCCTCTCTTATTGTCTATACTAAAGCACTCAGCGTGCAAACATAAATCTGCTACTTTGTGTGGGATGCTTTACAGAACTGTCCCGATATTGGCAGTTAAGGAATAGTTAACTTGTGCCTTGACCAGGAGATTGGTACAGAAATGCACATCCAAAGCAAACAGGCGAGGATGTGAAATAAAGAAGGACACACATTTTCGAACAGCTTGTGAGCTGCTGTGCTTATGGAAACTGCAGCAAGAGATGCACTGGGACTAAAACCAGCCAGAAGACACAAGGCAGGCATGCATAACATAATCGCATTGTCATCGTGTGCCAGCATTCAAAGCAGGCAGGGGCACGTTACTCTTGTGGGACAGCTTTCTGTAAGCATTCTGAATGCACATTCAAAGATGAGTATTTCAGGAGATGTAACAGAAAAGGGAAAAATCCAAAGACTTTGTTACTCCGGGGAGGGTACAGAGAGAGGAGGATTCCCTGAGGACTAGAAACTAAATAAAAATATGCATGCTGTGGCTGCCGATAATAGAGACTCAGGCTGTGAGAGTGGGCTGGTCAGTTTAGAGATACCGTATTCAGCATATTCGGTGTGGGCGAGAGTGATAGAAAAATAATCTGGTTAACACCCTGGGTGTAGGCCGAGATGCTACAGATGTGGCTGGATACAGGATCAGCAGTGTCCATCATCTTAGAGCAGGGATGTGGAATATCCTTCCAAAGTGTTAAATTGATGGAGACAGACCAGCTCAAGATGCATATTTAAGGGTAGGGAAAAAAGAGAATCTCCTTAAGTAACTAAAAAAAAAAAAAAAGAAAGAAATCAGCACCTAGCATCAGATACACATGCCTGGTAGAATGCAAGCTCTAGACATTTCTTTCATGTGAATAACTCCTTAAAATTCAGCTAAGCTGGCACTATTTTAGCATAATTCACTCTCCCCACTGACCAAGAGACCAATAGCTGGACAGCTAAGCAGCTTTTGAATATGAATCTGAAATATCCTATAGAGTAGAAGCAGGAGTTTAAGCTGACTGAAAATAAACATGTTTCCACCAAGCCCAGATTGTATATGATGCCATCTGGTCAGAAGTAAAAAAATGAGTTGAAGAATTAAAGGTCACTTTAAAAGGTCTCGTGGGAAATGGAGAGTTGAACTTTCTCTCTTTCTGTTAATAAAGCCTGATAGTGCTATCGTTTATATGTCCATGTAGGTCTTGAAACTTTTAAATGGGAAATTTGACAGCTCAATGGGGAACCCAAACTGGTTTCCACGCAGAGGTAACATGGTTCGTGGGAAGACTACTGGCGTTGGAAGGAGGAGGCCTGGTGCCAGCGCTCCCTGGCTGTCTTGCAGCGGAAGAGTTAAGGCATCTCTCTGTGTCTCAGGTGCCTCCTGTGTTGATTTGCAAATCGAAGAAAACATCAGCCGCCTTTCCTAGCCCCCAGTGGTGTTACGAAGACCAAAACAAGAGAACATTTGTGGAAGCCCTTTGTAAATTGCAAAACTCTGTAAAAATGAAGGGCTTTCGTGAAAAGATGTTATTAGGTTAACAGAAAACTCAGCTCCAGACCAATGCTGAAAAAGGAATACAGTGGTTTTGGAAGCGTCCACAGAGCGAAGCTCAACAGTGATTAAGAACCAACCTACAAAGTAACCTTCACCGTGGACACAACTGCATGTAGGTACACGTGGGAGGAAGTGGGACTGGCAAGAAAACTTTAGAGAAGGAAATAAACATTTTAACATTTATTGTTGTGTCTTTATTGCCTTATAAACGTATGTGAATCATTCAATATTGCATCTTTCTTTCAAATTACCTATGAGATCTTGGATTCGCCTTAGCAAATGGTTCATTCCATATAATGAAAATCACTACAGTGGACTCTTTCAGTTTGGTTGATTCCAACCTCCTCAGAAAAAGGAAACAACGGACTAAGTTTTACAGAGCTCTACGTTTATTTGGTTGAGCCTGTGACGTCACTGCCTGCTCCACCAATCAATGCGCCGAGAAACTTCCCACATCAGTAGCATTTGCCCAGGTTCCAAAGATTCATTTGTATTTTTCCAGAGTGTGATAATTAAACTGCAAAGATCCCTTCTGTCCCAAGGATGCTCTTTGACATTCAGATGACACTTAACTATTCTGCGAATTACAGAAGGGGATTATAAAGAAAATTTACTTAATAGCTGTGGGGTTGTATAAAAAGTGCAATCCGAAAAAAAAAAAGTGCAATCCGTAAGTAGCTGGAAATGATTCTGATGTTTTCATGCTATTTGAGTTCTTTTTGGAGGAGTGCCTTAATTAGAAGAAACCCAGTCTTTAACATAGTAGAATAACACACACGGAGCCTACATCAGAAAAAAAAAAAAAAAAAAAACACCATACTTCTCCCACTAAACAGCTGTATGGCTTGAGTAAGAAATTTAACATCTCTGAGCCTCAGTTTCCTTACCTGTGAGGAGGTGATAATAACTTGAGGTGTCACTTGTGGATTAAATGAGCTAATGTTTCTATTACTACCATCACAGGTGTAGGGGCTTGAAATGTACATTTTCCTCTATGAGAAAGCTGAGGAGTCTGGACAGCCTTTGGGGACTGACTTTGAGTGAATCAATGGGCCAAACTCCATTTGGAATTTCTTTGGTTCTCTTGACCTGAGGGACACTACAGTCCTAAAGCAAAGCACAGAGTCAGCACCTCGTAAAAAATTATGAATTGCTTTTTCTCTCTCTCAGCAATGCAACCAATAGGAGGCATTGATTTTAATGAATGCAATGTTAGCTCTATTCAGGAAGGGCTCGTATCCCCAAAGTTTGACTAGTGCCTGGAGCTAGTTGGTGCTCAATAAACATTTATTGAACAAATAAATGAATAAATGGCGCCCAAGTCCTGATATCTTTTCTCTTCCCTATCCTTTTCATCCAGTTTTGAGCATTCCTATAGTTTATACCCACACCTTTAAAATACATTTTTTTATTTTTATTTTTTTGCGGTTCGCGGGCCTCTCACTGCTGTGGCCTCTCCCGTTGCAGAGCACAGGCTCCGGACGCGCAGGCTCAGTGGCCATGGCTCACGGGTCCAGCCGCTCTGTGGCATGTGGGATCTTCCCGGACCGGGGCACGAACCTGTGTCCCCTGCATCGGCAGGCAGACTCTCAACCACTGCACCACCAGGGAAGCCCCAAATACATTTTTTTAATGGATTTCCCTACCTCCTTGCAAAAGTTTGAGACAACTCCCTCATCTAGACTAACAATGGACACGTTTGTCATCTATTTTCTGTACATGGTTCTCAGAGCAGAACAACTACTCTCTATGGATAAGCATTCAGCAAGCGGCTGGTCCCCTGTCCTGGGAGCTCAGATGTGTGGGATCCCCTCTGCAGAGTTTCTGGTTGGTCCTCATCTGCCCCAGATGGACGCCCCTGCTTCCTTTCTGGTCAGTGTCACTGACACAGTCCTTCTTTTTTTTTCACAGTCTTTCCTTGATGGAGATCCTAAGTGCTTCCTGGTCCTGGTGTTTGATGGTCAGATCAGCTTTTGATTTAGAATTGTTTCACCAGGAGAACCAGCAGGGCCTGTTTTCCAAATTAACTCTCACCGTTTTACTGGAAATGACAGCTCTTTTAATGCCACTTCTTATTTCCCAATGTTAGATTTTTAAAATCAAGAGAAGGGCTTCCCTGGTGGCGCAGTGGTTAAGAATCCGCCTGCTAATGCAGGGCACACGGGTTCGAGCCCTGGTTCAGGAAGATCCCACATGCCACGGAGCCACTAAGCCCATGCACCACAACTACTGAGCCTGCGCTCTAGAGCCTGCGAGCCACAACGACTGAGCCCATGTGCCACAACTACTGAAGCCCCCATGCCTAGAGCCCGTGCTCCGCAACAAGAGAAGCCACCACAGCGAGAAGCCCGCACACCACAATGAAGATCCAACGCGGCCAAAAATTAAAAAAATAAAAGAAGATAAAATCAAATCAAATCAAATCAAGGGAAAGTGATGTTTGTATGTTAAATGTACTCATGCACATGGCCATTTTTAAAAGTATGTGAGGGACAGAGGAGGAAAAAACTCCACTAATAAAGGAATTAAGCCTTATCGCAACAGTAGCAACCTGATTATTGATTGTCTTAGTACGAGCATACCTTGGAGATATTGGGGGTTCAGTTCCAGACCACTGAAATAAAGCAAATATAGCAAGAAAGCAAAGCAGTTTGGTTTCTCAGGGCTTATAAAAAGTTATATTCATACTGTAGTCTGTTGAGTGTGCAATAGCATAATGTCTAAAAAAGCAATTTATATACCTTAATTAAAAATACTTTATCGCTAAAAACTGCTAACCATTATCTAAGCCTTCAATGATTGTAGTAGTAACATCAGAGACCACTGATCACAGGTCGCCATAACAAATGTAACAATAATGAAAGAATTTGAAATATTGTGAGAATTACCAAAATGCGACACAGGGACATGAAGTGAGCAAACGCTGTTGGAAAAATGGTGCTGATAGATGCTCGACACGGGGTTGCCATAAACCTTCAATTTGTAAAAAACACAATATCTGCGAAATGCAGAAAAGTGAAGCGCAGTAAAGTGAAGTATGCCTGTATTCCTAACAACCTGTTCTCCGATTCCTGTCACCCAATATCCAGACCAGAAGAAATGACCATTTACACAGCAAAACATAATTTCAAAAAAAGATCAAGAAAATATAGGCTGATGGTAGGACATCTTCAGTTTTTCAGTACTAATAGTGTATCTTCAGTATTATAAGACTTCAATACAATTCACTTGACGTCAGAGGAGAGAGACGGAAGAACAGAAACCTGCATTTTTATCATATTATATGACACATGTCAGACTATTAATATTTAAAGAGGTTTTGCATTTATTAAGTATTCCATCTACATACACTGTCATAGGTCCAAATTTACAAATGCTGCTCCTTTGCATGTGTTTTCAGATTGAGAAAATGCAAACCTAATGGGCCCAGCTCCTTGACATTCCACCTCAGTGAAAGGGTTCCTCTAAAAATCAACAGCTAAAAAATAAATTGGCTCTGGCATTTTTAGAGCAAAGATCAGAACAAATGTTGCTTTTTCTTTTCTTGTCCTTTTGAGGTTTGCATTTAATTCAATATTTAGAAATTGGAAAATGTGCTGGCTCATGGACATGCTGGCCTTTGGAAATTTTGGAAAAAACAAATAAAACTTTTTCTTAAAATGTACGTGTGCAACATAAGGATGGATGCATAGTCAAAATATGCTCTACATCAAAACCCATCAGAATTTCCAGCTTTACATTCTATTAAGGGTTACCATTTTAAATACACTTAAAAAGTCATAGCTCCAAGTTCAGAGCTGAGATCATCTTCAGGGCAGTACCTAGCAGCTGATAATTTGTAGCATCCACAGTCTTTAAACCATCAATGACAGTATAATTCGGATGAGTTCTAAGGAAGCTATTATAGCCAGTTGGAGAAGTAATGCATGTATTTAAAATACATTAAGTATTCTTATGCAGCCGCTCATTGCTTTCAACAAAATAAAATGCTTAAAAAAACTGCCTGAACCGTGACCGGGTTCTGCCTAGCACCGTGTCTGATGCTCAATAAATATCTAATGAATGAAGTAAGTCTTTGCTAATGTTGATTCAAAAAAAAAAAAATTAAAACCAAGCCTACAGAGTTGTTACACCCCCCGAGCAAGTGGAAATCCATAGGGCAAATTACAGGGTTTTGATCGGGGCGCCCTGACCGTCCTGTAGTCTAAAGTGGTTTATACTTTAAGGTTCAAGAGGCGAAACCCACCAAGGGAGGAGTTTGCCCTCCTACCTTCTCAGAACCATGGCTGACCCGAAATAACACCCACCAGCTCAAGTTCAGAATTTCAGAGCAAGGGCTGGGTGCAGGATAGAATTTCATTCTCCGTTTTTGGCCGACACAACTGACTTTTGTACATTCCACCCCAGGACTCCTCCCGAGCCTCGAGCTTTGTGAAGGCTCCTCTTAAGTTACCCGGAGTTGCAGCCAAAGGGCAGCTCAGACGGAGCTGAAATGACTTCCTTGCTTAGGCCCTCGCGCTGGTCTTTCTTTTCTCCCTCTCTTCCGTCCTCCCCCGCCCCCCACTCCCCACCCCGGGGAAGGGACAGGTTGAGCGGGAAGTGCCACGGTGACGATGTGGGCTCCTGAACGCAGACCCGCAGAGCCGGGGTTGGACGACGCCTGCCTGCGGGCTGCGGAGCGCAGGGACGGGAAACCTCGCAAGCGTCTGGAGACCGTCCACGAAGCCGCCCCGGGGCGCACGGCGGCCGCCGCAGCCGGCGCTCTCTGCGGAGGCGGAGGCGCTGCGCATAAGCACAGCCCCTGCCTGCGGGTTGGGACACGAGCGAGCTGCGCGCACCCCGCGCCGAGTGTTGCTGGGTCTACGTCCCGGCGTTCCCTCGGGGTCCCCCTTTCGCCCGGGGAGGGCACCACCTCGCTCCTCCTGGGAGTGGAGGATGTCATCGCTGCCTGCTCTTTGCTTCCCTCTGCTCCCCGACAGCGGGGCCCCCGTCTAGGCACCCCGCCCTGGTCTCCCTCTAAGTACCCCTCCCCCTCCCCGCCCGAGCGCGCAGAGCCCCCGTGAGAGGCCCCCGCGGAACTGGGCCGACGGCAGAAGGGGGAGCCGGGGACCGTGCCCCAAACCTGCGGAGGAACAGAAGTTGGAGGGGAAGATGGGGAAGCGAGGCCTGCCAGCGCTCCTGCCCCGGTGGAGCGTGGAAGCGCCCCAAAGAGAAGAGGGACGAAATGCCTGTCTGCCTTGGTCCCCAAACGTCGGGAGCGGCCCCGCTGGCAGCCGCGGTCGCCCGCAACGAGGCCGAGGGAGTGAGGGGAGCCCTGGCCTCGACCTCGCGGAGGCACGGTTGGGGGGCTGGGCTGCAGAGGCCCCAGACGCTGCCCGGCCCCGGGTGCCACCCTCCACGGCCGCGCGGTGCCCCGTAGGCCGGGTAATTAGGACCCCCGCCACGTTGTCCCAGCAGCCCTACGCTTTGCGGGGCTCGCCATAGGGGAAGCGCAGAGTCATCGGTCTGCAGGGAGCTGCCGAAGGACAGAGCGCCGGGCCTCCCCGGCGCCGCGGTCTCGGCAGAGGTGCCACCCGGCGCGGGCGATTGCCCCGTTCCGGCTCCGGCTACACCCGCGCGGATGGAAGAGGGAGGCCGAGACGGCCCAACACCCCACCCCCGCTCCGAGGGAGCCCTCGGGGTCTGGGATGAGCCGGGAAGAAAACCTGTTGAAAACTCTTCACGCCGGCTCGAAAGACAATCAGATCTCTGGAGCAAAACCCTCTCTCCAATTTGATGTTTTGAAATGTCATAAACGCTGCATTGCAGTAAGATTGCTGCGCCCTTAAATGGGCCAATAATTTCCAGCCCTTTCCCACAAATTCCTCTAGCCTGGGATTTCTATGTAAAGCAATTCAAATAAGTAGAAACCACTTTATTGCTGTTCGAAAATTCGCATGCATTTATTCTGCTTAAAATTTGATATAGGACATTTTTTGTATTCGCATTTATCGCTTGCCAAGAAATAATTAAGAATAGGAGCGCGAAGATTAATTTTAAATAAAAAAACTCAAATGAAAATGTCAGGTCATAAAAATTCCTTTTAAATCATAACAGCATATAAATCTTTGAAATTAACCATGTAATTACAATGTCTATCAACTTTTACCTTGAGCTTTGAGCCTCTCTTTTTAATCTTCCATTCTTTTTTAATGAATAGCTATTCTGAAATTAAAAAGTACTGTTCATTACACATGCCCCACTACAATAGGGTTTTTATCATATTTGCTCTATGTAAAAATACTTGCTACTTTGTAATTATTCACACGCCGATCCTTTCCTATATTGAGTAGAAAATAAAAAATGAAATAGAAGTCAAAGGTGCTTTAGAGCTGAATGATTTACACAATTCATTAAGGACTGTGATTTTTCAGTTAGCATCAGATTAAATGGTTACTTACTCTCAAATAGCCCTTGGGGAGTTGAATTGCTGGGTAGCAAACAGATTAAAGTTTGCATTGAAAGAAAAATTGAATTCAGAGGTAATCAATAGCATAATAGGGGCAGTGAGTGGTGCCTGCTGCCTGAAATGAAATTACCATATTTTTAATCTTAATTTTCCACTCTGTTTATCTGACAGTGTGGATGTGCAATCCAAACAGATAATGAGAGAGTGGGATATTGACACTGCTGTCCTCTGGAGTGCTTGTTTTCAGTGATTAAATGCTGTGATCTGTGATTACTTTGTGCAAGGATGTCAGGGCTGCTGGCCAGAACCATGGGAGGGGCTCCCACTCCGCAGCTGCAACTCCGGGCTCTCCCAGGTCCTAATGTCTGAAATTCATTTTCCACCGGCAATGCTGAAAAATAAAGATTACCTATTTATGTATATACTTCGGCTGCACAAATTACAATAATTAATCCCATTGTTATTGTTGTCCTGATTCAAAAACGTTTAATTAGATCAATATGTAGTGAACCCTGTCTGTAAGTTTTCTATTAATGAGCCCACCAACTTGCTTCTTGTAAGAAGATGCGAGTTATAGGAAGCAACACGCTGGGAGACTTTGAAGGAGAAGTGTATTACCATTACAGAAGCGGGAGAAAGAAGAAAACTTGGGGGCATTGTTGAAGGCATCCAGCCCCAGTGGCTGCAATTATATAACAAGCTGTGATAATTTTCTAAAATGCAAATAGTCTTCTCTGGGTACTGAAAGTCCTTTGTATATTTAATTAAATTAATACCTCTAGCCAAATAACAGAAATACCCAATCACAAAATTTTAAAGTTATGTAAGTCCCATATTCCCTAAATTCATTACCTTTTTTTTTAACATCTTTATTGGAGTATAATTGCTTTACATTGTTGTGTTAGTTTCTGCTGTATAACAAAGTGAATCAGTTATACGTATACATATATCCCCATATCCCCTCCCTCTTGCGTCCCCCTCCCACCCTCCCTATCCCACCCCTCTAGGTGGTCACAAAGCACCGAGCTGATCTCCCTGTGCTATGTACCTGCTTCCCACTAGCTATCTATTTTACGTGTGGTAGTGTATATGTGTCCATGCCACTCTCTCACTTCGTCCCAGCTTACCCTTTCCCCTCCCCGTGTCCTCAAGTCCATTCTCTACATTTGCATCTTTATTCCTGTCCTGCCCCTAGGTTCGTCAGAACTTTTTTTTTTTTAGATTCCATATATATGTGTTAGCATACGGTATTTGTTTTTCTCTTTCTGACTTACTTCACTCTGTATGACAGACTCTAGGTCCATCCACCTCACTACAAGTAACTCAATTTCATTTCTTTTTATGGCTGAGTAATATTCCATTGTATATATGTACCACATCTTCTTTATCCATTCATCTGTCGATGGACACTTAGGTTGCTTCCATGTCCTGGCTATTGTAAATAGTGCTGCCATGAACATTGTGGTACATGAGTCTTTTTGTATTATATTACCTTTTGATATCTAAATGTATCTTGCTGTTTGTATAATTCTGACAAATAGCTTATATGTAAAGCATTATTCCATTTTTGCAATGAGGAATTTTACAAAGCTTCACATTGGCCAACATATTATGGATGCATCATTTGAATTTGAATTCACTTAATCCCCCTATGGGAATAGATTTACGATAGATGACGTCTATCTACCATCTATACCGCCAACTTGCAATGTACAGCCTACTTTGCTTCCACTGGGTAAAGTCTGCGTGTGTTTGGAGAATTTGGCAATTATGCATAGTTAATCAATTTAGCCTCCTTTAATCCATATGTGGACCCAAATAAAAAGACATGAAGAGAAAGAGTAATGGGCAGCACAGGCTACGTGATAGCAGATTATTACACAGCATTTATGTCTCCAAATTGGAGAGTGGTCACCAAATAAAGTGATAGTGCCGGCTCGTTCAATCATTCCTTAGTCTTGGCTAGATGTATCGTCTTCAGTTCCTAATGCACAGGATAACTTTTTTTTCTCAGTCATTGGTGATATGCACAATTATCTGGGAGAGGAAAAGTAGTGCTAGGCTAAGTGCTTAGAAGTGAAGAGTGCAAAATAACTGTGAAAAAGGTGAATGAGTTCCCTGACCGGCTGTGAATTCGAGGCTGTTAATCCCCTGATCCTCGTCCCTCACAAAAATCCCCCACTTCTCTGAAAGTCAAGTGGTTGAAATTGAAAATTTTTAATAAATTAATATTTTAACCCTTGAGTAGCCACAGACAACTCTGCTCTTATAACACGTATTTACTAGTAAAGAAACTGGGGAGGTATATATGCTGATAAATATTGACCGAGGACCATTGCTTAGTTTCATATTTTAAGTGTAGGCTAAAGAAATGCCCTCCTGTTATATAAACCCGCAATGAAAATTGCACATCTTGGTTTTACTGCTTGCTTTAGATACGCTATACACTGTGTTATTTTGTAAATTGCTCTAAAGAAAGGTGACATTAGATCTACACCATAAATGAATAGAGCCAAGTCCCAATGAATCTATGTAGTTGTGCTGGAATAAGCTTAAAATTTTTGCTTAGAGTCTTTTAAAAAATCACAAAAAGATGTATCAGGCAGATGAACAGTTTGGACTGATTCTTTCACATGGAGTTTCAGTACCATTTTGACAATTTATTCAGTATTCAGAAAAATTCATAAACTTGAATATAAACTACATACAGTCCTGTCTTCATTACAACAAACTCATCCAATTTTTTGATAACTGGTATTGTGCCCTTAAAACTTTTTTTATCAATACTTAAACATGCTGATTCTTATAGCAAGGGAATATGGCTGATACATATCCATTGACATGGAAAGTAGTCAAAGTGCTATTTGAACTCCCCCCCCCCCCCGCATCTCTTGACTACCTCTATAATCCAACTGAAACCTAGGTTTTGTAAGGATACAAAAGCTTTCCTCTACCCCTATACCTGCAGTCACCATTCGAAGTTTATTGAGCTTTAGAGCACACAAAGAGAGTGAGAAAATCCAAACCAATCTCTTTCCTTTCACTTTCTAAATCCTGACATGGTCCATCACCTTTTAAAAATAGTGAGCTGGCCTTCCCCAAAAAGGAGAAAGGAAACAAAATCTAATGGAAAACAATGGGAGAAGGATAATCTAATCTTTAAATAAGAAGACATGTTTCTGAAAGCTTAAGAAGGGTGAGTTTCACACTGATGTCACCTTCTCCTGAAAAATGCCAGCCCTCCAGGAGGTGAAGAGGGAAATATTAATGCCATTAATCCATTGTCCCCAAATTCTCCCTAAATAGATGGGATTTGAGGGAAGGCTCTAGGTCACAGAAGTGGAAGTATTCATGGAAAACAAAATGGTTTGCTCCTGATTGGCGTTTAGTTTGTTCAACCATTAACAAGCCAGTCCTGGGAAAACCTAAATATTCCAATGAACCACACACACAAACAAAAAGCTATTACCTCTCATCAATGACCCAATCTTTCCTTCCAATACCAGTTTCTCGTGACCAGTGAAGAAAGAAAACATACTTATCACAGACTATGGAAATGAAGTCCATTCTGGGGCATCACCAGGTTGACTAACGTCTCCTGTATGTTGCGTGTTAAGGAAACAAACCCAAAAGGGCTTCCTCAAGGAATGGTGGCTCTAGAGGACCCAGCACAGCAGCACCAAATACTTTCATGAATTTTCTTTTACCTCCAGAAGACAGGGGGGTTTTGGTTAACTTTTGAAGTCTGTACTTCCTTGCAGTGTTTAGGCATCATCTTGGCAGCAAGAAGTGGAAAATAAAGCTACCAATGATGAAAAAAGAAGTGTGACAATTTCTGTGGAGTGAAGGTGAAGAGTAAGACTGGGCTTCATAAAACCTACTTGGGGGCACATCTGTGTTATTTATTCTCTATCATCAATGTCTAGCTCAGTGCCTGGCATGTGGTAGATATTAATCAGTTGCTTAGTGAGTGAATATACAGATACAGCAAAAGTTGGAGAATGGTCAGATTTGATTTTAATTATCACTAATAATCCAGACCTCAAATGTTTAAGTTATGATGAAAGGCCAATATTCTCAGGGCTCAGAGCATTCCCTAACTACACTCTATCTAAAAATTCATTACTCTAGCAAGTAACTTGGAAGACAGAAACAAGAGCTTAGCAAATGAAATAGCCTTGCAGACACTCAGCCTACGTGCCCTTACTTACTCAGTCAATAAAGCATGACTGATCACCTTCCAGACACTGTTAGTTTTGATTGCTACCCGCTGTGTGCTTTCACTCCCCATGTTGTCTTGACATTACACTTCAAGACTCTTGTCCCTCCCTCGCCCCTTTGAGAAGATGGGCTCTGTGAAGACAGGGACCAAGTCCTATCTTTATTTCTCTTTTCCTTGGCACAGAGGGGCCTCCCTAAGTATCTATTAAACGAATTAAAATAAGCCTGTGCAATGTACTGACAAAATCTAATTCTGAGCTGTTCCTGGTTAAAAAATAACTATAATTATCATCTCTTTGAGAATTCCATTCCAAATTCTGCCTGTGTCTCAGTGTCCTCTTGGGAAGACAGGTAATAATCAGGATTCCCCCTTTCACCACCCATAAAATGAAGGCATGGCTCCAGGTAGCTTCCAGATTTAAAATGCTATGACTCAAAGTTATTTTTCTTTCTTTCTTTTTTTTTTTTTTTTTTTTTTGCAGTACGCGGGCCTCTCACTGTTGTGGCCTCTCCCGTTGCGGAGCACAGGCTCTGGACACGCAGGCTCAGCGGCCATGGCTCACGGGTCCAGCTGCTCCGCAGCATGTGGGATCTTCCCGAACCAGGGCACGAAGCCGCGTCCCCTGCATCGGCAGGAGGACTCTCAACCACTGCGCCACCAGGGAAGACCCAAAGTTATTTTTCTTGAAAATTTAGCTGCTGACTAGATTTGTTCGCAAACTAAACATTTTTGGAGACTGTGGTGTGTATAGGTGAAAGTAGAGTTTTCTGAATCATCTTTTCTTTCATTCCACGTAGAAAAGCTATAGAAAAAAAAGTGTTTTCTTTATAGAAATGTAACTACAATATGTGTCTTCTTGAATGGCTTCGCATTTAAAAGCCTGTGAATAAATCTTGTCCTCTGAATTTAGTCTAACGAAGACTTTTCCCACAACTATGAGGCTGTCTGTTTCCTTTCAGCCAGAGAAAGCCCACAGCCTTAAAACAGAGAAGAGCCCATTCTGCTGTTAATTGATAGGAGGACTGTGGCAGCCAGGATGGCATGCAATAACCTCCACTTCCACACTGTACCAGCACTGGCTGGGTGGTCAGTAGGATACAGAGAAGTGGTGACATGCCACTTCCTGGATTGGCTTCTAAAAGACAGTGGCTTCAGTGGCTTCAGTGCTGGGTTCATTCTCAGTCTTTCTTTCTCTCTTTCTCTCTTTTCGCTTACTGGGGAAGCCAGTTGCTATATTGTCAGCTGTCCTTTGGAGAGGCTCACATGGCAAGAAACAGCAGCTCTTAGTCCAATAGCCAACAAGGAGAGGCCAGGTGCCATGTCATGAAGACATTCAGACAACCTATGGAGAGGCCCACAAAGTGGAAAACTAAAATCCCTGCTAACAGCCAGTGAGGACCAGAGGCCCACCAGCAACTCCATGAGGGAGGTTGGAAGTGGATTGTCTCCCAGTCAAGGCTTCGGATGAGACAGAAGCCCTGGTTGGCACCTTATACCAAGAGAGGTGATTCTTGAGCTGGAATCTCCCAGCTAAGCTGCTCCCAGATTTCTGCCCATAGAAACTGTGAGGTCAAATATTTGTTGTTTTAAGCTGCTAAATGTTGGTGCAATTTGTTACACAAGACCAGGCATCAAAATACAGGGGTTTTACTTCAGCATCATGTGAGATCAATTGCACATCTTCAGGAATCCTTTTTATTTTTGAAGAACCTTTTCTGCCGGCCTTAGTAGATGTGAGTTTAGGTATTCTAAGCTGTGGAACCTAAATGAATAGTGTCCTAAGATGTGGAGGCAACACAATTATTTATTTTTAAAGTTGGTGGCAAAATGTCTTCTTGATAGTATGTCTCTAGTATTTACGTTTGAGGACTGCTTTGCTGGGACCAATATTTATAAAATCTCATAGAGATGTGACCCAGATCAATAAGTATTTCTCTGGTTAGTTAAAAAATTATGCATGTATCCAATGGACTTACAGTTTGAATGAAGACAGGAAAAATGATAAGATAGTCATAGACACCTGTTTATTCATTTCATTTTTCACATTTTGAAAAAAATCAGTGTAATGACCCCATAGGATACCAGAGGAGGTGGTAAAAGCAAGACATGATTATAAGTGCAATTTGAAAGACTATTTTTTTCTTTTAGATTCTCCAAAAAGTTACAACATGACAAATATTCACAAACAAATTAAAAACATGCAACTAGTTTGGGGTTTTGATAGCACATTTGTTCAGAGTAAAGAACTAGAAAAAATTCTAGTTTGACTATGAGATATTTCCCTTATCATCTTAACTTGAATAGTAAATAATAGCTACAAATTTATGACAATAGTAATAGTGACTGTTTACTGAGAACTTATGTAATTTACACACACATTTTCACATCTAATTCAAACCTCCCTTTAGATTGAATTTGAACAATTGGCATTATTATCCCATTTTGTGGGAACAATATTGAGGCTGAGAAGATTTAAATAATTTGCCCACATCAAGCAGCTTGTAAAAAATGGACCCGGGACTCAAAGCCAGGACTTTCTGAGTCCTAGTTCATGCTCTCAGTACTATGCTGTACTGCCTTTCTATGTTATTATCTATATTAGTTTTAGTAATGACAGTACATTAGCAACTGTTGAATTCTTTAGTACGGATTTATAGCAAATCCATAACCATCACTAACAACAAAAAACTCTCATGTTCAAAAAGACTTTTTATTAAGCTCAAGGTGAGGAAAGGAGTTTCCACTTACTGAGAAGATGCTCAGAAGGGAACAGGGAAGGGATGATGGTTTTTAGCTTCTGAACTCTCCCTACGTGTCTGATGAGAAAGACTTGTCAGCGTTTTATGGATACCCTTTCATCACGTGCCTGCATTTTGTAACTGTCGCTGTCTCCCGAGTTTTAGAGTTGGCCTCCTGTCTCAGAATATCATTTCCCCTTTCAATTTTCCTATTGAGGGTAAATATGATTTTAATATATTTCTGAGTATTCAGTGCCAACCTTTAAAAAAATCTATACAAATATAATTAGATTTTTTTTTTTCCAGGGGAGAAGGCCATTTATGTTATTCATCTTCCCCTGGAGTCTGAGCTGGAATCCTTTGGTTTTTCTAGTTAGGATTCAAATCAGGCAGCTTCATCAGAGAATTTCCGGGCAGAAGGCATATTGGCGCTGGGCTCTGTTTGTTGGTCGGACTTTGAGGGAATGCGTAAGAAGGAGGATGGCAAGGGTTGCTGGTCCTCTTGAGCATGTTAGCATCCTGAGGGCTCTGCTTTGTCTGCCACTCTGCTTACATCACCACTGCGGAAGATATCGAAGGGGAATGGGGAGAGAAGCAATACAGCTCATGTCATCACACACAAAAAGGAAGATGCTGACATTTATTAAAATACATATTAAATACGGGCAATCATCACCTCTGACTCATCAGTTCCAATAACAGCAACTTGTCTCTCAAAAATCAGAGGAAAACAGAATTAGACTCATAGACATAGAAAACAAACTTACGGTTACTGAAGGGGAAAAAAGGGGGAGGGATAAATTAGGAGTTTGGGATCAACAGATACACACTACTATGTATAAAATAGATAAACAGCAAGGACCTACAAAATAGCACAGGGAACTATATTCAGTTTCTTGTAATTACCTATAATGGAAAAGAATCTGAAAAAGAATGTGTGTGTTTGTAACTGTGCACCTGAAAATAACACAACATTGTAAATCAACTACATTTCAGTAAAAAAAAAATCAGAGGAAAACTAACATATAGCAGTTCAATGCTTTGGTTTTTGATGTTACTCGTGTTTGTGTGTGTGCATGTGATATTCATTAAGTAAGAAGTGCTGCAAATTCACTGAATAGTTAATGTGATTCTGAAATATTTCTTTTTCCTTCGTATTGCAGTGAACTCCATTTTGAGGATGATTTGCTAGGATATTACTGCCACTGCTCTATGTAAATATTGCTGGCAAATTGAGAGTATAAATATTTTTCAAACAGTTGTACCTGGTTCACCTCTCCATAAGGGCTCTATCTCACTTCTAAAGTTTATTTCCCTTATTTCCTAAGTTTTTGTTTTTGGTTGCTTTCTTCTTTTAAGTCAGATGTTTCTTTGTACATTCATGCCACTGTCCCAATTTTAAAGATGGAGAAAGACATAAATCATTAGCACTTAATTCATGCTTGCAAAGAAAAATCCCATAGCATAGATTTGTAATATCCTGACTTATGAGCTGTGTACCTGGACAAAACACATTCTGTGCCTGCTTTGAGCACCATGGCTCTAGAAAAGATAAAAGTGGCCCCTGAACAATCATCACCAACAATCTAAGAAAAAATATTATCTCGACTCAGGTAACTTTTAATGTTGTCATGTTAAAATAGAAAAGTTAAATCAATGATTTGTAATTTGATAAAATCAGTATTAGAATACACCTTTGATTATTTCTGGTTTTTGTAAAGAGATTAGCTAAACTTTGTCTCCATCTGTGTTATTTTGGAGAAGTTTAGACAAACTATATCTATTTGACTTAGTTATTGAAACAGCTAATACAGTTTAAAACACATTAAAATGTATTCTTGATGTGTTTTTTTGTTGACATGATCTTAGACTACCTTGTGAAATGTCTCTGCTATGCTGTAGGACACTAATGTTCTACTTTCTTTACAGAAATTTGCAACTTAGATTAGTGAATTAATAGATAATGAGCAGAGTTTAAAACGGAGGTCTCCAGACATATTTGATAGTGTATCTCTATAATTAAGGGAATCTGAGCATGTAACCCTAACCTATGCATGTTTATTTATAAAGTATATACATGTACGACTTCATGTAATAAATATTAGTAGGGCTTAGTTCCTTTCTCATATTTGAGATTAAGAAATACCAGTAGGGGACTTCCCTGGTGGCGCAGTGGTTAAGAATCCGCCTGCCAATGCAGGGGACACAGGTTTGAGCCCTCGTCCAGGAAGATCCCACATGCCGTGGAGCAATTAAGCCTGTGAGCCACAACTACTGAGCCTGTGTGCCACAACTACTGAAGTACGTGCGTCTAGTGCCTGTGCTCCGCAACAGGAGAAGCCACCGCAATGAGAAGCTCGCCCATGGCAACGAAGAGTAGCCCCCACTTGCCACAACTAAAGAAAGCCCGCGTGCAGCAAAGAACACCCAACGCAGCCAAAAATAAATAAAATAAAATAAAATAAAAAGAAATACCAGTAGAAGTTACATTTTTCTTCCTGTACCCCAAACATTGTTTTGGGTGTATCTCATTTTGGAGACGACTGATGTAAACTGTTGTAGTTTCTGCTTTTCAAGTGGAGATTTTTTTCTTTACGTAACATATTTTTACTTAGTTGTTCATGTACTTAAATTACAGGTATAGCTTTTAAACTGTGATTTATGGTATTTCTATAGCTTTATTGCAATGTAAATACAAATGAGTAGTACAACCTTAAAGACTAGAGGGTAATCCGGTCCCTGATCTGAAAATGAAGGACAATGTCACCTGTTATCAGAATGTCTGTTCATATGTGGGTGGTGTCAGGGCAGAGGAAGGAAGACTCAAGTATTGTCAACTATCTGAAGGGCTCGTATGAGAAAGAGGTTCCCCTTGTCCTGTATCTTTCTAGAAAGGCCATTTGGAACCCAGTGGAAGTTACTGGGAGGCAAACCTTGTGCATTTTAATTTAGAGATTTATTGACAATCTAGGCTGCACTACAGCAGACCATTGTCCTGTGATGTAATGAATCCCTCATGTCCAGGACTGTGTAAGTAGGGGTTGAAGCTGTTGGAAATATGTAGATGGGTTTCTGCATAGCAGGGAAGTCAGAGCAGATCATCTCTAACATGGCTTCCAGTTCTTAAGTTCTGTGGTTTTTATAATAATCAAAGAATAATTATCCAGAAGACTGGTAACTTGGAATCCCTTTGCCACAAAGAGACGAATTGACTGTGCTCAAAATTGTAAAGGTTATGTAAGAGGCAGAGGTTGAAGGCAGGTTCCACTTGTCCAGAACTACGTGAAAAAATCCAACTTCAACTGGACACAGAAATTGTTGGGAGCATCCGTTGTGAACCATTGTCTGAAGTGAACTTGGGAAAGTTCTCCCCTTAGAGATCTTTGCAGAGGGAATAAAAAACTATCCCTTGGAAAGGTCTGAACTTAACTAAGTCAAGTGTAAGCTGATCTCACAGAATCTTTTCCATTACTGTGGTTCTATGCCTTATTATGACCATCTGCTATGGTTAATTAACTAGAACTATCACCTCCCCCCGCCAAAAAAAGAAAAGAAAATTTCCAGTAAAGAACAGAAGAGAAAGTGTCATTTTAATGCTTTCCTTCGACTTGCTTCTTCTGGTTGTGAGAAATTTGCTAGGAGTCAGTGGGCAGGAGCAGACATAATGCATCTTTTAAAAAAATAATGAAATATTATGTTGCGTCATTTCTCATAGATCCAGAATTAAGGACTGGGTGTGGGTTTCTGGTCTCTGCAGGATCTGACAAAAATAAATACCCTGGAAAATAAAGATAAAATTCCATCACGTATAGGCATGGGAAGCAGAGAACCTATATATACCCTTCTTCCCGGGTGATAAGCAGGGCAGCATTCCCAGTGAATGGTTCCACTTATTGAGGGTTTCTGGGAGCAGAAATCAATGCTTTTGCCCACGGGGCAGGTGCAGAACAAATAAAGCCCCTCAGTGCTGTCCCGGCTCAGGAAGGCATGAGATCATGCAGTTCGCACCAGCCGCAAGGAAGCTGCCAGCTCTGCCCATCTGGAGGCCGCTGTCATGATAAACTCCCCAAAGGAGAGAGTGCCCAGCTCTTCTGCCTCTTTCACTCAACATGGGCAGGGAGAAAGCAAACATCCTCTTTTTCAGGGCCGCTGGCTGTTAAAAGGCTCAGATAAAGGGGTACAAGTGCCAGTTTTACCGACTAGATAGTGTTAATTATATGATGCTATGAAGATTTGTAACCAAAGCTGGGGTAATTTGATTAACAAAATGAAAACCTATATGTCTCATGTATGTCACTCATGAGGATAAACTCTTTCAAGACTTTGCGCTCAATAATTATTTAAATACCAAGAACAAGTAATGATTTAAATCTTGGCTTCTGTAAAATATTGCCTGGAATATCTTATTAATCTTCTTTACTTTGCTATAAACCATGAATATTGTCTAAATTTGTGCATATATTTGGTTTCTGATTGTATTTAAAATAAATTCCTTATGTCATGTGACTATAATTATTTTAAGTTCATTGAGTTGATTTCAAAGTTTACGAGATTTGAGTTATTTTTGATTTAGAGTTTTAGTGGCCTCTCATATTACAATCAGAACAAAAATATAGACAATAATAGTCAATTCTATTGTCTGTTATTATCTGTAATTTTGACAATTACTAAAATTCTGGGTAAAATCATGTGTTTTAAAGGCTGAGTTTTATAATTGAGAAATTGTAGTTTTATGTCAATAATTGAGAATTTTTAATGACTTAAGCAAGAACTGAGCTAAAGGTTACCTCTGTACAGCCTATTAAAAAATATTTTTGAGGGCCTCCCTGGTGGCGCAGTGGTTGAGAGTCCGCCTGCCGATGCAGGGGATACGGGTTCGTGCCCCGGTCTGGGAGGATCCCATATGCCGCGGAGCGGCTGGGCCCGTGAGCCATGGCCGCTGGGCCTGCGCATCCGGAGCCTGTGCTCCGCAACGGGGGAGGCCACAACAGTGAGAGGCCCGCATACCGCAAAAAAAAAAAAAAAAAAAATTTTTGACAAACCAAATGAATATTGCTAGGGGGCTCAGACTTGGACAGTTACTGTAGGATTTAGCCATGGAAACCAAACTCATGGAAGACTGACTTATAAACCACAATTGATACGATTACAACTTCAGATGTAGGGGTGCAATCATACCTCTGAGTCATATTTTCTTGTCTCTCAGTTTCCTTGGACAAGCCCATTGTCTCTTGATCCTTATGCGCTCATTCTCAAAGAACAGGTTTGTGTCTAATTTCTGGGGATATCTTATATTAGATAGAGAACAACACTAACTAATTAACAGGGAAGCATCAAGTATGAGCATTATTAAGAAGATAAAGCTATCAATAAATATTATTTTAAAAACATACAATTTTTATAACATAAAATTCACCCACACACAAACAAAGACTTTTGGTAAACCAGAATTGTGCAACATCACTATAATCCAGTTGTAGGATATTCCCATCACTCTTAAAAGACCCCTTGGGTGTTTGCAGTCCATCTCTGCTCCTACCCTCAAATCTCAGGCAACCACTAATCTGTATTTTTTCTCGGTGGATTATCCTTTTTGGGACATTTCTTACCAAATGGAACTGTACAATATGTATGTCATCTTTTGAAGTTAGTTTCTTTCACTTAGTATAATGCTTCTGAGGTTTGTCAATGTTGTCGCATGTACTTCTATCATTTTTATTGCTGAATGACATTTCACTTTATGGATATATCACAATTTGTTTTTACCCATTCACCAGTTCATGGATATTTATGTTGTTTCCATGTTGGGGCTACTATGAATAATCCTGCTAAAAACATTCATATACAAGTCTTTGTAGGGATGCATGTTTTCATTTCTCTTGGGAAGATACCTAGGAGTGAAATTGCCAGGTCATATGATAAAATTATAGCTTTTTATGAAATTGTCAAACTGTTTTCCAAAGTGGCTGTCCTATCTTACATTTCCATAAGCAATATATGAACGTTTCCATTTCTCCTCATCCTCACCGAAATTTGTTATTGACTGCTTTTTTTTTTTTTTGCGGTACGCGGGCCTCTCACTGTTGTGGCCTCTCCTGTTGCGGAGCACAGGCTCCGGACGTGCAGGCTCAGCTGCCATGGCTCACGGGCCCAGCTGCTCCGCGGCATGTGGGATCTTCCCGAACCGGGGCACGAAGCCGCGTCCCCTGCATCGGCAGGCGGACTCTCAACCACTGCGCCACCAGGGAAGCCCTGACTGCTTTTTTGGTTATAGCTATTCTATCTCTAATAGTCTTTTTTAAATAAATTTATTTATTTATTTTTGGCTGCATTGGGTCTTCGTTGCTGCTCGCGGGCTTCCTCTAGTTGTGGAGAGTGGGGGCTACTCTTCGTTGCGATGCCCGGGCTTCTCATTGCACTGGCTTCTCTTGTTGCGGAGCACAGGCTCTAGGCTCACGGGCTTCAGTAGTTGTGGCGCTCAGGCTCAGTAGTTGTGGCTCGCCGGCTCTAGAGTGCAGGCTCAGTAGTTGTGGTGTACGGGTTTAGTTGCTCCGTGGCATGTGGGATCTTCCTGGACCAGGGCTCGAACCCTGGTTGATTAACAAAATGAAAACCTATATGTCCCCTGCATTGGCAGGTGGATTTAATTTGATGCCCCTGGTCTCATTTAACACATGGGCTAATTGGGGCTCTGGGACCATAAGCACCATGTCTGGGGCCACATGGATGGCAAATGTCAGTGCTCCATGGGTTCCACGGCATCTCTCATCTGGAGGCACTGGCTTGTCTCCCCAAGGAGATAGGGCATTGGGAGAAAAGACAGGGCAAGAACTGTACATTATACCTGGGTGTGTTTAAGAGAGATTATATAGAGTCATGAGGTTTCCAAAGGGAAAGAGTGAGGAAGAAGATGAGAAGAGGGTCAGAGGTGGTCTCTTGGAGAACTCCATTCTGGGGGCCCTAGTGGCGTTCAAGAAGTGGTGGTGAGAGAATCATGAGACCGGGTGTCATAGAAACCAAGAGAGATGAGCATTCCCAGGAAAAGGACGAAGCTGACGGGGTCAAACACTGCAAACTAGTCACAGGAGATGAAGCGTGAAGAAAGCCATTGGATTTCAGTGCTAAGACCAACAATGACCTTACAAAGTTCAGTCTCAGTAATGAGTTGGGGAGAAAACAAATTGTCAGTGGCTACTAGAATTGGAAACAAGGGTCACAAACTACGCTTTGGAGAAACCTGTAAAGAATGGAAGATGGAAGAATAGTAGACATGTTAGCCGTTTCGAGGAAAGGCTGGGTTCCCCTTTCCTGTGAGCTTCTACAGCCTCAAGAAGGAAGGAAACTTGACTTTATTTGTAGATGAATTTGTGGATTTAATTTCTGGATCTAAGAAAATAGGGCCTGCGTGTCTTACTCATAATCGCCCATTGTTGGTTGAAGGAAACAATACAGAGGCCGACGTGAGATCATCCAGAGTAATCAGCCTACCTGCTTCTACAGTTTCTTCTCTCTCATTTCCACACCTCCTGCCCCCCACACTGTAACCCGGGCCTCTCTCTTCTTCAGCCCAGTAAGTGGCCAAAGCGAGTTGATTCCATGTCTACGACACCTTATGCATCTTCTCTCCATTTGCACCGACAGACGTTGCTCTCAGGATTGCCCCCGTTAGAATGGTCTCTCTGGCCAATCTCTCTCCACTCTGGTCCCTGCCTGGGGCCGCCTCCCTAGAGGGGGTGAAGGTCCAGTTCTCGGCCTGGCACACAGGTTCGCTCTCCCTGCTGGCCCTGCCCCTGCCGCCTCTCCAGGCTCATGGTCTCCCTCCTCGCCCACACATTATCTGCTCCCAACAAAATGTCTTCAAACATTAACCCAAATACCCTCAGTGGGTGAGGGTCACAGAGTTGTCTCGGGTTAGGAACCACTGTTCTATTATCAGTCCATGTGCTGTCATTACAAAACGCATTACATCGAATTAACATAATCTCTGTCTAGTACTCTACCTGACATGTAGCAGATGCACAGAAAATATAAATTCAAATATGCAGAGGAGTGAAGACTGGGAACTTTAGAATCAGACTGGGCTTCATTCTCGTCTCTAACACTTACCAGCTGTCTGACGCTGGAAAATTATTTGACCTCCCCCAGCCTCAGTGCCTTCATTGTAAATGGGATAATAATGGCATGAGGCTTATGCTACAGATTAAAAGATGTCATTATTCTAAAGGTCTTATGCACAGTTTGGGGCAGAGAAAATACTAACGAATCATCTTATAAAGAGGACTCTGCCTGCCTGGCTGCAGAAGCCCCATTTCATTCCCTTCCCATTATAAGGGCTCACACAGTGCCCGACACAGAACGCTTGCTCAGCACGCCTTTTGGGATGGGACTAAAGTGATAGAGAAAGGGCATCTGTACACGAAGTTGTCAGGAAGTGCAGCGGAGTCAAGCAAACACGAGCAGGGAAGGAGAGGTGGACAGGAAGAAAACTGCCAGCAGATGGCCTCTGCCTGCTTTATCTTCTCTGCTCTGGCTTTTCTCCCATTATCTGATCCCTGTGTTACTTTATGCAACTTCAGGAGAAAGAGAGTAGAAATCAAGAGCTAAACTAGATGCAAAACAACCTGGAGGAGATAAAGTGCCTTTTATTCAAATATAAGTGTGTGTTTGTTTTACTTTCCCTGCTAGATTACAGCCTGCCTGAGGGTTGAAGTACTGGTGGCTTGTTTGGTTTAAATTTCCCTTTTCCAGAATCACAGTCCTTGACATGGATGCTCAGTAGATGAATCAATGAATGTCTGATGCTGACACACCTACCATTCAGTGGAGCATGTATTTAATGGAGCTGTTCCCACTGTGGAAGTATCGGACGATCTTTACACTCTTATCATAAGTCCCCTGTGCTCGCGTGGGCAAGGTGCTTGGCTAGAGTTAGATTTGGGGGCTTTGAGATGACTAAATGGGTTCGGCTCCAGCAGAACTAGCTTTGCTAGTTAACTTTTTTTTTTTTTTTTGTGGTACGCGGGCCTCTCACTGTTGTGGCCTCTCCCGTTGCGGAGCACAGGCTCCGGACGCGCAGGGTCAGCGGCCATGGCTCACGGGCCCAGCCGCTCTGCGGCATGTGGGATCTTCCCAGACCGGGGCATGAACCCGTGTCCCCTGCATCGGTAGGCAGACTCTCAACCACTGCGCCACCAGGGAAGCCCGCTAGTTAACTTTTACTGGTATAAAAGAATCCTTCTCTTCATTAGCCTCACTGCTACCAAACCAAGTTAATTGGTAGCAGATGACCCAGAGTACAAATAAGAAAATTAAATGGAGACCCAGTAGAAGGTGGAGGTGGGGAGGAAGGAAGGAATTGATGCTTTAAAGTAATTTTTCTCAAAGTGTGGTCTTTGGATAGCCTTCCTGAGAAATCGTCTGGAGGGGGGGACGTGCACATTTAAAAAATAGTTTCCTGGGCACCACATGAGACCTATGGAATTGGAATGTGCTGGTGAAAGGTCTCCCCACACTTCTTCTTCTTCTTTTTTCAAATTTAAATTTTTTTTAAGTTCGCACTAAAATTTGAGAACTACCACTCTAAAGAAAGGAGAGTTTAATGTATATGGTCAACTTATTATTTTTTTAAATACATTTCTTTCTTTCTTTCTTTCTTTTTGGCTACGTTGCTGCACGCGGGCTTTCTCTAGTTGTGGTGAGCGGGGGCTACTCTTCATTGTGGCGTGCGGGCTTCTCATTGCAGTGGCTTCTCTTGTTGCAGAGCACGGGCTCTAGGCATGCAGGCTTCAGTAGTTGTGGCACTCAGGCTCAATAGTTGTGGCACACGGGCTCTAGAGCGCAGGCTCAGTAGTTGTGGTGCACGGGCTTAGTTGCTCTGCGGCATGTGGGATCTTCCCGGACCAGGGCTAGAACCTGTGTCCCCTGCATTGGCAGGCGGATTCTTAACGATTGCGCCACCAGGAAAGTCCCTATATAGTCAACTTATTCAACATGGTCTGTGACGTTGGGTGGTTTCACTGAGCTTACAGAGTATTTTTAAAGTCTTAAGAGATATCATAATAATGTTCGATAAAGAGCTCTGGTTTGCAGTTAGAAGACTCGAGAACTGGACTTGTAAGGTCATCAAAACCCCTCTCTGCTGTTTAATAAATAAACAGTAATAATAGCAAACATCTATATAGCATTTATTTGATGCTAGATGCTTTACATAGATTAACTCATTCAATCTCTCTCAGCAACACTAGAGGTAGGCTGACCCCATTGTACAGATAGTAAAACAAATACAGAGAGGTTAGGCAACCGCTCAAGGTTAAATAGCTAAATAAACAACTGAAAAGTTTATTTCACACTAAAAATTATTTCTCTATTCAAAAAAGTTTCCATATTCGAAATAGTAGGACAGGGAGTCAGGAGACTTGGGGTCTAACTTGAGCTGCTATTACTGGTTATGCGACTATGGCTGGTCACTTAACTGCCTGGTTCTCAAGCTTTCTCAATAAAATGATATTCTAGAACATTCTAGGGTCCCTTCTAAAACCTTCTTGTGCTTTCCTCAGTGTATTTGGTACGCTTGTTATGCTTTATTTTTTTAGAACTCAGTATGCATCAAAAATGATTATCATTATAGATTTGCTTCAAAATTAAAGTACTTTTGTTAAATTCCTACTTTAAAATGTCTGCATAAATTACTTTCTGTTAGACACAGGGATAACTATTTTAAAGACAGGTATTATATTTCTGTGGGTTTATTTAATTTTCTTTTTCTTTATGCCCCTAGTGAAAAATGAGGGCTGTCCTGCCCTGGACACCTCCTGTACCAAAAAGAGGCTGCCAGCAATGGAGAGTTCTTGACTAATCCAGCCGCAGTAAGTTCTTCCTGTTTTAAAATGAGACGAAAGCTTATACAACTATTCATTTTGCTGTGAAAATTTCATCTATTTTTATAGATGAGTTTTCCCAATGGGTGATATAGCATCCTATGAGTAAGCACACCCCAAATGTTTCCTTTTCATCATTATCTAAAGCACAGCCGAGCCTTGAAAAGACAATTGTATAGCTTCTTGTGTTGCTTCATGGGCTTTAAGTGCCCACAAAGAGGATTCCTTATGCTTTAATTTCTCTTTATTTTTCTGACTGTAAAGACCCTTGGGGTAAATGCCAGCCCCACAATCCCGCTGTTATATGGTTACTGTCAGCCCGCTCCAATGATGCTTCCTGTTCACTAGGCCTCCTTTCATGGGACCACAATGTCCTGGCTTTGCTGCATTTCTTTGTCAACGCCCATCTCTTCAATAGCCTGTGAATAGTATTAAATGGTGTTTATGCTAGCTATTGTTGCCTTTTGTGTGGTTTGTCTAATTCACAGAGAAAAGTCTGCTTTTGTGGTCGAAGACCAGCTACGTCATGGCACACCATGTGCCTTCTGATGGGACCAGTCCTGCTGAGTGATAACATTGCAGGCCTGAGCTTCTTTGCAACACAATCCCGCATTCTTAGCCCAGTCAATACTCTCACAGGCAGACTGGTTTACTCTTTTTATGAAGAGGTAGGGGAAGATAAAGCACAAAAAATACCAGATCCTGAAACAAAATAGAAAAGCAGGGTAAGTTCAACTGATTTGCAACTTATTCAGCCAGCCAAGAAGTGAGAAGGCACGTGAAAAGAAAATCACAGATTTATTCTATTAGCAACCAGAAGTGCCAGGTGTACCCACCGTGGCAGCAAATACTTCACATTTCAGGAATAAGATTGTATTATGGTTTCAAGGTATTGTTTAAAAGGACACCTAATACCAGAGTCACTACTCTGCTGGGCTTTTTCTAAAGTGCTCACAAAAGAGAAAGGATAGAGTATTGATGATTACATTATCCTCTGGTTCAAGAGTCTTTGCAGGGCAGGTATGTTGCTATGTCTTGAAAGGGCTTTTGATGTAAGAAGATCATTACGGGCTCAGTGGTAACTGATCCTTGGCAGCCCTGGCTTTTGGTGCTGTGGGTTATTTTATCCTGTTGCTCTGTGTAGTCTGTTTTCCAGCTATCTACAATCTTTTTTATACCCCTAATGGTGGCTTATATTTTAGTTTTTTTGTTTTTTTTTTCCTTTGAGGAGTGCTTCTCAGACTAGAAGAGTCAGGTGCACAGGAAAGGAAAGAGTTTACTGTTAGCTGGTGGCACATGTCTTTCGGTTTAGAAAACATGTTTCTGAATTATGGATCCAGCCTGCTTTCCTCATGTCTTTCTACTCCTGATGTAAAAACCAACCCAAACATAAAACTGGACCCAGGCACAAAGAAGGAAAAAAAAACCAGGAACCATAGCTCAAAAGTGTCACACAGTCCAAGTTTTCTGGAAGAAGAGGTGTACAAACAATATTGTTACATTGAAAAATACTGACAAAATGAGATGATTTGTTTTTAAAAAATTTTTATTTTATATTGGAATAGAGTTGATTAACAATGTTGTGTTAGTTTCAGGTGTACAGTGAAGTGATTCAGTTATACATATACATGTATCTATTCTTTTTCAATTCTTTTCCCATTTAGGTTATTACAGAGTGTTGAGCTGAGTTCCCTGTGCTATACAGTAGGTCCTTGTTGGTTATCTATTTTATTTTATTTTATTTATTTATTTATTTTTTTTGTGGTACGTGGGCCTCTCACTGTTGTGGCCTCTCCCGTTGCGGAGCACAGGCTCCAGACATGCAGGCTCAGCGGCCATGGCTCACGGGCCCAGCCGCTCTGCGGCATGTGGGATCTTCCCAGACCGGGGCACGAACCCGTGTCCCCTGCATCGGCAGGAGGACTCTCAACCACTGCGCCACCAGGGAAGCCCTGGTTATCTATTTTAAATACAGCAGTGTATACATGTCAATGCCAAATTCCCAATCTGTGCCTCCCCCCTACCTTTCCCCCTAGTAACCATAAGTTCGTTCTCTAAGTCTGTGAGTCTGTTTTTGTTTTGTAAATAAGTTTGTTTGTATTATTTTTTTCTAGCTTCTGCATATAAGCGATATCATATGATATTTGTCTTTCTCTGCCTGACTTACTTCACTTAGTATGATAATCTCCAGATCCATCTATGTTGTGCACATGGCATTATTTCATTCTTTTTAATGGCTGAGTAATATTCCATTGTACCACATCTTCTTTATCCATTCACCTGTTGATGGACATTTAGGTTGCTTCCATGTCTCAGCTATTGTAAAACAGCTTTGCAATGAACACTGGGGTGCATGTATCCTTTCAAACCATGTTTTTCTCTGGATATATGCCCAGTAGTGGGATTTCTGGATCATATGGTAGCTCTATTTTTAGTTTCTTAAGGAACCTCCATAGTGTTCTCCATAGTGGCTGTATCAATTTACATTCCCACCAACAGTGCAGGAGGGTTCACTTTTCTCCACATCCTCTCCAGCATTTATTGTTTGTAGACTTTTTGATGATGGCCATTCTGACTGGTAATATGAGATGACTTGAATTCCTGTTCAAAATTCTGAAAATTTAGGGTTTTTTTTCCTTTAATGAGAAAGTTAAAGTAGAAAGAATCCCACCTCATCTCCAATCCAAGAAAAGTGTAGATCTGGAAGTTTTTTGTCTGAGTTGAGTCATGTCAAGCCATGAAAAGCCATCCCCTCCAACTTGAGTGACAAATATTTATTGGGTATGGGTCTAGCATGGAGCTAATTGCTGTGGTAGTTTCCAAGAAGTCGAATTTGCTGTCTCTTGGGTGGAAAGTAACACTATAACACTATAAAAATCAGGGATAATTAAGTTCTAGTGAGGCAGGGTGATTGTAAGTCCAAGTCTGGCGGCAGAGTGGCCAGTATGTGCTGGAATAACAGGAGCCGGGGCTGTATCTCATTTGTCCTGGTGTCTTTAGGACTGAGGAAAAGGGGTGGCGTATGACAGGTGCTAGGTACATGTTGGCTACATGTAGGTAGGTCTCTGGCTGGAAGGATAAAAAAAAAATTTAAATAGGGAAGGGAAGAAGGGTTGTTATAAGTAAGGAAATGGCAAAAGCAATGGCTGGGACAGGAATGAACTTCTGGGGATGGGACCTGAGCCTCGAGCAGGGGACTCCTGAAGACCGGACCGTGCCCTGAGCACCATTCTCCTGTGGTTGGGAAAGTCGACAGCAGTGTGGGCAGTGGGGCAGTGAGTGAGAAGGGGCGCCACCAGCACGGATGGGCAAAATCATCAAGAGCTGGTGATAAGGGTGGGGCAGTCATTCCATCCAAATCACCCCCTGTCTGACCACACTGACCACAGGAGAGAGGGAGTCTCAGGAAGGAAGGGAAGGAAGGCTTGGCAGGAGAGGAGGGACCAGATAATTGTAGGCATCCTGACTCAAGACTCAAGAAAATCAACCAGCACTTGAGGACATGGATTTTCATTCATCTATTCAGACACTTGTTCATTCATTTGAACAAATACATTGAACATAGAGTACAAATCTTCATACTATTTACAAGGCAAAGCACTGGGCCAAGGACTCCAGAGAAAAATATGAGAACCCTTCTAATGGCATGCCTGACTCTCTACCCCAGAAATATTTCCATCCCCATAGTTGGGGCTACTCAGCTGT
Source organism: Mesoplodon mirus (assembly GCF_964341445.2). Taxonomy (NCBI): domain Eukaryota; kingdom Metazoa; phylum Chordata; class Mammalia; order Artiodactyla; family Ziphiidae; genus Mesoplodon; species Mesoplodon mirus. Next base: position 63,874,356 of record NC_138993.1, on the reverse strand, counting down.
CACGTGAGGGCTCACTCCTCTTGCTGGAGAACTAAAGGAACAGAACATCTGCACCTATAGCCTGGGCTCAGCTGTGCTGCTGTTCCTTCACTTATCCACTCATTCATTTATTTATTTGTCAAATATCTACTGAGGCACAAAGATGTACTTTGCACAATTTAGACTCTGGAGACAGAAAAATCAATAGATCATCATTCCTAGCTTTGAGGGGCTCATGGTCTAGTGAGAGAGTCAGACAGCTTAAGAATAACTATTTAATGAAGTCTTTATGTGACGGGTGCTATTGGAACACAGAGGACCAAGTGCCTACCCCTGCCTGAAGAGTCTCGGGAAGGCTTCACAGAGGAGTTGATGTGTGAGCTGGGCTGGAGGAAAGACTGGTGGACCACTGGTAGATAAGGAGGGAGTGGTGTTCCAGGCAGAGGGGACAGTATGTGCAATGAGAGGGCTCCACATAATCAAAGAACTGCGTGCAATTGGGTGTTGACAGGGAGGGGGTGGGGATGACACTTGGAAAGCTTGGCAGGGTCAGGACCATGAGGGGTCTTGGTTTCATTGAACCCTGCTTCCAAAAGTTAGTCTCTTGCTTTCTTCCACATGACCAAACTCCACCTTCTATCTCTACCTTGGTTTGTTTGTTTACTAACCCAGTTCCCACCTTTCCCTCCTGAGAACGCATGTGGCCATATCCCTCCTCACCCGATTCACCAGCTAGTTCTTTCCCAAACCTCTGTCACTGTCTCCAGCTAGCTTCTCCTGACGGAAGCTACGCCAGCTTCCCCAGATGCAGCATCTTAAATTCTCAGAAATTGGAAAAATTTTTAAGATTATCAAACCAGTGAGTTTTTTTTTGTTGTTGTTGTTGTTTTTTATCTTTTTGGGTTTTTTTTTGCCTTAATAGACATGATGGATGATTTTCTCCTGCAAAACATACTTCCAAGGGTGCACGCACATCATTGGCTGCAGCACAAATAAGAGAGGCTAAAACCCGGTTCCTCTTTCCAATTCAACTAATGCTTAATGGAATGCTAGTAATTACAAGTGACATTATTATAGGACTAATACTGAAGCTGCAAACATTGACCTTGTTTAAACCACATGTAACAAATTCCCTGTGGCTGATCTTATATATCTGATCTCAACCAAAGCTTAACTTCTCTTACAACACCTCTGCACCTCGGCTTGAATACTCCTGATGATGTAAATCTCACTCTTTCATAAGGCAATCATTCAGTTCATGGACAGCTCCAAGCATTAGACAATTCTTTGTTAAACGGAAGTCTCCCTTTCTATGACGTCATTTATCCCAGTCCCACTCCTTAGAGTCGCATAGGATAAATATAATCGTGCCTCCACATAACAGTCCTTTAAGTATGTAAAGATGATTATTTGAGCCCTAATAACTCAAGGCTAGAAAAAGTTTTCTTTTTCTAGTTTAAATATTCCAATGGCATGGTTTTCATTCTTGGGGGAAGCCCATTTTGTCAATGTATCTCTTAAGATATGATACTCAGAACTAAAACAGTTCTCTCCATGTAAGCATACCAGCAAAGCATACATCTGGGACAAGTACTGTTTGTATTCTGGATGAAATATTTCTGTTAATGTAATTTAAGATCTCATTAGCTCTTCTGGCAATTTTGTCTATGATCCAGTATTGCAATTTTCATTAAATTAAACCCCCTAAACAATTTTATTTGAATTGCCAATGGTTCAGGTGTCTCTCATCTTCTAATTGGCCAGGCATTTCTTTAATTAATTAATTAATTAATTAATTTATGGCTGTGTTGGGTCTTCGTTGCATTGTGTGGGCTTTCTCTAGTTGCGGCAAGCGGGGGCTACTCTTCGTTGCAGTGCACGGGCTTCTCATTGTTGTGGCTTCTCTTGCTGTGGAGCACGGACTCTAGGCATGCAGGCTTCAGTAGTTGTGGCACGTGGGCTCAGTAGTTGTGGCTTGCGGGCTCTAGAGCGCAGGCTCAGTAGCATGAGCTTAGTTGCTCTGCGGCATGTAGGATCTTCCCAGACCAGGGCTCAAACCCGTGTCCCCTGCATTGGCAGGTGGATTCTTAACCACTGCGCCACCAGGGAAGCCCTGGCCAGGCATTTCTTAACCTCACTGCAGAACTTTTCACTTACCACTGTTAAATTTCATCTCACTAGTTTTGCCGATTATGCCAAGCTGTCAGAATAAATCTGAGTGCATCTGACGATTAGTATGTTAGCCATCCTTCCAAACTTGTGCCATTACTAAGTCTAGTAAGCATGCTTATTTTATTCTAATTCAAGTATGTAATAAAATATCAAACAGGATGGAACTAAATACAGAGACTAGTGGTTTGCCACTAGAGACCACCTTCTCCTTCTAGGTTGCATTCTTCTTAATTAATATTAATAGCATAAAACATTTTAACCAACTGTGAATTCCAGCAAAATGTAATGTCATCCATCCCACTTGGCCATAGATATATCATGAATGATATGTTTGAAATAATATTGTTTTGGACATCAGAATAGGCAACTCATTTGGAATAAAGTTGGTTTGGAAATGCAAATTAAGATTGCCATTTTAGTTCAGCTCACCCTTATCCACAGAAAAGAAGGTCTTTGAAGTTCTCACTAAGGGAATCAGTAAGATCAGAAACTATGAAAGAAAAATTATCTATTTGTTAAATGGTAACTGGAAAAAAATCTTAAATGCAAAAGACAAGTAAAACCGAGGAAACTGTTTGGAACATATATGACAAATGACTAATTTTATTAATATAAAAAGAGCTCATATGAGTTAACAAAAATAGATGAATAGCCCAAAGGAAAATGGGCAAGGGACATGAACAGACAGTTCACACACACACACACACACACACACACACACACACACAGAATGGCCAATTAATTGAGGGAGAAATTTCAACCTCACTCACAATTAAAGAGATGGAAATTAAAACACAGATAAAAAAAAACAACAACAGATGAGATGCCATTCTTCATCCATTAGCCTTGGTAAAGATTAACACCGCCTCTGTGGAAGGCAACTTGAAATTATCAATCAAGATTTAAAATACATGTACTCTTCGATCCAACAATTTTACGTCTAGGATTTTATCCTACAAACATAGTTCCACAAGGTAAAGAGAAATAGAGAAGTTGTAGAGGATTGACTGGATCCATCACTTGTCAGCTGTGTGATCTTTGGCAAGTTGCTTGACCCCTCTGTGCTGAGTGCCTTTATCCGAAAACTTGGGATAATAATAGTATCTGCTTATTGGAATGTTGTGAGAAATAAATGAGTTCTTTAAAACAGTGCTGAGCAGGGACTTCCCTGGTGGTGCAGTGGTTAAGAATCCACCTGCTAATGCAGGGACACGGGTTTCAAGCCCTGGTCCGGGAAGATCCCACATGCCGTGGAGCAACTACGCCTGTGTGCCACAACTACTGAGCTTGCGCGCTAGAGCATGCAAGGCATAACTACTGATCCCGCGTGCTGCAACTACTGAAGCCTGAGTGCTTAGAGCCCGTGCTCTGTAACAAGAGAAGCCACCACAATGAGAGGCCCGCACACCACAGTGAAGAGTAACCCCCACTTGCCACAGCTAGAGAGAAAGCCCACATGCAGCAACAAAGACCCAATGCAGCCAAAAATCAAACAAACAAAAAAACAGTGCTGAGCATATAGTAAGTAGTATATACATGTTTGCTATTTTTAATTTCAACCTTAAAAAATGTTCATCAATAAGGGAAAGATTAATTAAATTATTGTATATGCATACAATGTACTATTATACAGCCACTACAAAGAATCAGGTTTTCATAAATGTTGATTTGAAACAGTGTTCATATTATAAAGACACTGAAGTAAGAGAAGAAGCAAGGCAGAACAGCATGTATAATATAGTCACATTTGTGTAAAAAATAGGATATAACACATATTTGTTGTATATGCACTATGTTTATTTGTAAGAATAGACATTAACAGTGGTTATAGCTGAACTATGACACTAGGAAGTGAAAGAAAGGCCTTTAATTTTCATTTTCTATCCTTCTGTACGTTTATTTAAAAAATCATGTACATATAGTACTTTCATACTAAAAAAATTATATGGTGCCATCTAACTCTTGCAATCAAGCCAGCATAATTTTTTCATGACAGAGGGCTAAGCATCGGAATAGAACGTGCAGGAAAGGGAAAACCAATGCAGAAGGATTTTTCTGTGTGTCTTTAACGCTCTCCGAGAGGTAACAGGGTCTTCCAGCACTTGGGAGGTATGGAGCTCCCCACGTCTTCTCCATCTGTGAGTGCTCTTGGCTCTCGTTTCAAACTATATTCAGAGTCCAACCACTTCTCAGCACCCACCCCCAGCACCATAGGTGAGCACGCCACTGCCTGCTGGCATTACCGGACTAACGACTGCAAGAGCTTCTCTCTGCCCTTCCTCCTAAAGTCTATTCTCAACTGGGAGCCAGAGGAATCCTTCAGGTGTAAGATCATGTCAGTCCTCTGCTCAGAAATGTCCAGCCTTTACATTTCACTCAGAGCAAAAGCTCCAGCCTTCAAAGTAGCCCGGAAGGACCCTGCTCCTTCACCGTACATCCAACCTCAGCCTCTAACAATCTCCTCCTCTTTCTGCTCCAGCCGTAAGGGGCTCCTTGCTTGGTCTCCAGCATGCCTGGCCGGCTCCTGCCTGGGGCTTCTACACTTGCCATTCTTCAGCCCAGAACACTCTTCCCCAAATACCTGCATGGCCAATTCCTTCACCTCCTTTAAATCTTTGCTCAAACCTCACCTCCACGACGCTTACTTGGACCACTCTTTCTACCCTCACAACCCACGTTCCTCCCTGCAGAATTGAACCACAATCTCTCCGTTGCTCCCTGCCCCTCTCCCAGCACAGACCACCCTCTGAAATAGTGTTGCGTTTGCTAGGGGCGACAGAACAAAGTACCACAGGCTGGGCGGCTTAAAACAATAGAAACTTATTCTCTCACAGTTCTGGAAGCCACAAGTCCCAAATCAAGGTGTCAGCAAGGCCATACTCCCTCTGAGGCTCTGGAAGGAATCTTCCCCACCTCTTCCAGCTTCTGGGTGGTGGGGCGGGGTGCTGTCAATCCTTGGCATCCTTCGGCTTGCAGCCACATCACTCCAATCTCTGTCTCCATCGTCACGGGGCATCCTTCATGCTGCTATACAGTCATATTAGATTAAGGGCTTGTACTACCTCAGTATGACCTCATCTTAACTACACCTGCAAAAATTCTATTTCCAAATAAGGTCGCATTCTGAGACCTTGGGGCTTAGGATTTCAACGTATCTTTTGGGGGACACAATTCAAGCCATACACATATGTATAATTCACTTATTTTATCAGAGTTACTGTTTTTAATGTCTCTCTCCATAGAATATAAGCTCCACAAGGAATTTGCTTTTTGTCCTTTTTGTTCACAGATGTACCTGAGGGTTTGGAACAGTACTTGACAGATGGTAGACTTGCAATAAACAGTTTTGGACTGATACTGGCTCTCATCACACAATTATGCTGTTCATTAACATCAATCAGCTTCCTAGGTTCTAACCATCCAACTATTAAGCATCCTTCGGTTTCTTTCTAAAGAAAACACTCAGCAGCTGGAGAAACATTCGAGTCACCTGGTGGTTACATTTTCCTTGAAAGCTTACTCTGACAACTCAGCTGCATGGGTTCGGTTGGTGTCACTGACCTTGGGTGAGCTCATAAAATCGAATATTCCTGAAAATGAAAGCTGTGGCCCTGATCCCAAATCCATGCTTCCCCTCAGACCTGAATGAGGAAAAAGACCGTGGAGACGTGGAGACCTAGCTGGTTGACCAGGGGAGGCATTCTGGGGAGTGTGAAGGGAAGGACATGCTGGTGGCTGTGTTTCAGGGTGCGCAGCCTGGCTGTGAGATGCAGTGTGTTGTACAAGATGGGTGGGGATGAGGAGACAGTGTGGAGGCTATGAAAGCGTGTCTCGAGGTAAGTGTTGAAGAAACGGAGAAATCAAATGACATTGCAAATGGAAAAAGTTAGGACAGAATTTATAGGGTGTGGTCCTGGCACCATAAATAACAATAAGGGCATTTAATGAGATGGAATTGGGCTTAAAGAGAACAGGAAGTTAAGAAGGAAGACCTTGTCTTTAATGGGTTAACCTGGGATGTTAGCCTGTGTTCCAGATGCCGCTGCTTCTGTCCTATTTCCTACATGCCTCTTCCAAATCCCCAAAGCTGATGGCAGGGATGAAGGTGGTGTTACAACATTTATACTTAGGCTGCGTCTAAAAGGAGCAATCGAAGAGAACTTGTGATTGCGTTTCATGTTCTTCATGGGTAGCTCCAAGTTCAAAGAAGCCCTCCACAGCTCTGCAGACTGGTTGAAACTAGAGACAAGTCTCCAGGTCTGCAAACTTCACAGCTTCACGGCACTGCCCACCCACGTCCGGCAGTGTGTCTCCAAATCTTTACAAGAACCCAACTGACACACGACAAAGTTAGGATGGGGCTGTAGTAGGGTCTCAGACTCTCTAAGCTCCCTACTGTATAAGACGTGGTTTAAAGAATCAGAATTTTCCTGAAAGATGTTCATCTTGATTTGCAGAGTATTTGGACAATCATGAAAAGCTTCAGTAGGCAATAATTATACATTCTGCTGGGATTTTACAATATAAAAATCAGACATTGGTGTGCACCCTATACAGCTCCCTCCCTCTGGGTACAACAATTGATTTCCAATGGTTGAAATTTACACAATAAAGGAAAGCTTTGTTTTCAGTTCTACTGATAAGAGAGACAATATGTGCGAGTCCCTCATTGATTGACTTCTGTTTTCTTAGATTCACTTCTTGAGAGAATCATTAAACATAAGAGAAAATGATCTGTTTCCATTGACTGGATGATGTGCCCATCTGACAACCATAGTTTTTGTATTAAAGTTATTAATTATGTCATTAGTGTAATTTACAAAACTGAAGAAATTGCTCAGGATCTGACTGTATTGCTGGTTATGTTCTTTTTTTTTTTTTTTTTAGATAAATGAAAGCATTTGTAGAGGAAATAAATCTTGTGACAACAATAATAGATGAAAAGGCCACCGGCTCACTTTGTAAATCACCACAAGCTAAAGGAAACTTCCTCTGATTACTTAAGTGGTGAGTGCTGGAAAGCTGGGTTTCTCAAAATGTATGTTTTCATATTGTGAAATTCTGGGGATCATTGTTAATTGCAAGTACTTGGGAAAGATGATTTCTCATTGTTCATTTAAATTCCTCTCTCATCCTCATACCCATTTCATTGTTTAAGGTTAATAAGTTATATAGAGCATGGTAAAGCCAGGCTTGATCTGGGTCTCCCCAAAGTCTCCCCTGAACTAACTGTTCATAGTGACTGGGGATATTGTGAGCTTGTCTAATTCTCAGAAACTTTTCTCTCCCCTGACAATGATTGCCAGGAAATGAATCAATCATGACAAGGAGGGAAGTAACTCCGCTCTGTAGCCTGGCTCTGGCTGACTGCAAAACTCAGCCTCAAAGTGAATGTCTGGGTGGGCATTGAAGTTAAGTGATCTTTTGGAATTTTCTAGAAAAAAAACTTGATATCAAGTTGATATACTTGACAAACTTGATATAGGTGCAGTTGTGGACATTCTTTCCCAGTAAGATTTTTAAGGACCTTCACTATCACCCCCGCTGTTACTCTGAGAGCCCTGAGCTGGCTATGCATAGTTTTCTGATATATGAGAGATACCCTCAAATGATCCTCTTTTCTTTTTACCATGCGGTCAGGGCTGGCTTCATGGGCATGTGACTACCTTCTACTTAGAGGAGGCTGGAACTTGGTCTAATGCTCTGTACTTGCTGTCTTGAAATCTTAATAAATTTTGAACAAGGGCCATGCATGTTCATCTTGCTCTGGGCCCTAAAGTTAAGTAGCCTGTCCAGAGTGGAGAGCTAGTGCATGACATATGTCACATGTTAAAGTGATCCTGTTGACTCAATAAGCACAACTCATTTGGCATTAATCAAAGTCTAAGTGTGGAATGAGCACTTCCCTTATTGTGTGAATTTCTTTCACTTCCATTTCTTTCCTTTTTTGCAATGATGGAAAAATGCTCATGATAGCATTATTCATGTCTTTGAGGAGTGATGAGATGTTAAATACTGAAGATTAATTTTGCTGACAGTGGTTACAAAATTCCTTAAGTGAAGGCAGACTCTCTATTCTAAGAGATTGAATAGGAATTCTTGATGTTTTCTGTTAACAATCTGTGCAGTTTTGTTGTGTTAAGTATTTTATCATTATTAAAATGTGAAACAAGTACTAAAAAGTGAAATCGCTTTTTGTATTTGGGACTCCTAGGAACATATACCAAAAGAACCTATCCTTTTTTTTTTTTTTTTTTTTTTTGCTGTACGCGGGCCTCTCACTGCTGTGGCCTCTCCCGTTGCAGAGCACAGGCTCCGGACACACAGGCTCCGCGGCCATGGCTCGCGGGCCCAGCCGCTCCGCGGCATGTGGGATCTTCCGGGATCGGGGCACGAACCCGTGTCCCCTGCATCGGCAGGCGGACTCTCAACCACTGCGCCACCAGGGAAGCCCAATATCCTTTTTTTTAATAATGTAAAATAAATGTGGCCCCTAGCCATTATACGGCTAAGCAAGTGTAGTCTGTGAAAAGATGCTCAATGTCAGTAATCATCAGGGAAATGCAAATCAAAGCCACTATGAGATGTGACCTCATGCCTGTTAGGATTGTCATTATAGAAACAAAAAAACAAAAAGGACAAACAAACAACAACAAAAAAAAACCCCTCAGAAAATAACAAGTGTTGCAAGGATGTGGAGAAATTCGAACCCAAGTACATTGTTGGTGGGAAAGATAGTGCGGCCACTATGGAAAACAGTATGAAATTCCTCAAAAAATTAAAAATAGAACTACCATATAATCCAGTAATCTCACTTCGGGGTATATAGCCAAAAGAATTGAAGTCAGGAGCTCAAAGAAAGATTTATACTCCTATGTTCACTGTAGCATTATTCACAACAGCCAACAGGTGGAAACTACCTCAATGTTTATCCATGATGAACGGATAAAGAAAATGTGGTGTATACACACAATGGAAGGTTATTCAGCCATGAAAAAGGAAGGAAACCCTGCCATATGCTACAGCATGGATGAACCTTGAGGACATTAAGCTAAGTAAAGAAAGCCAGTCACAAAAGGACAAATTCTATGTGATTCCACTGATGTGACATGTCTGAAACAAACTCACAAAACCAGACAGTAGCATGATGGCTGCTGGGGGAGGAGGAAATGGGAGTTGCTGTTTAATGGGTATAAAGTTTCAGTCACGCAAGACGGAAAACTTCTAGAGATCTGTCATTGTGCTTATAGTTAACAGTACTGTACTGTGTACTTAAAATTTTGTTAAGAAGGTAGATCTCATGTTATGTGGTTTTTAACCACAATTTATTATTTTTTAAATTTATTTTTTAAATTAATTTTTATCAGAGTATGGTTGCTTTACAATGTTGTGTTAGCCTCCACTGCACAACAAAATGAATCAGCTGTACACATGCAGATGTCCCCTCCCTTTTGGACTTCCCTCCCTTTTAGATTACCACAGCGTATACCACAATTTAAAAAGTAAAAAAAGAAAGTGTAGTCAATTCTTCTCACCAAGGACCACGTAAGCTCTGCCCATTTGCCTGGTGACTGATCTTCTGTGGTATATCTTGATGCCTCTGTTTCCTTATCAGCATCAACATTCACACACTCACTGAGTTAGTGTAGATTACTTTAATCTAATTTTAATTGGTGTAGTGAAGTTCTATGCAGTTATATCCCAAAATGGGTGGGGCTAGGGGGTCTTGGTTCCCTTTACTAGGCATGCTGAAGTTGCCAGGAGGGGAAGTACAGTATTTTTCTGCAGATGGATACAATATGAGCTTTCTTTTAACTGGTGATGGAAGTTGTTCCTATTTACCTTTGACCTGCTTCCAACAAGCAAGCGAGAAGTGACAGGTTTCCTGCTGTTCTCTAGGTCAAGTCCTGTAGTAGCAATCTTCCTGGGACTCACCTGGCTTTTAAGCTGCCTCATCTCTAAGCGTATCCTGAACTGTGGGAGGTCCTCTGAAAGGGCTAAAGAGGACTAAACTCAACAGATGGAGTTTTTCACTTTGTTAAGATCCTCTAAATTATAGAGTGATGTTTAGAAATTGTTGTACAATATGATTCTTACTTATTGATATATGTATATGTATTTGTACCTATGTATTTTATAATGAAAATAATTTTTTGGGGTTCTTTGGGGTTCTTAGTTTTGCTCACTTGCATGGTAGATTGCATGGCTCCAGGGCTTTACCAGTCCCCTCATTCATACAGTTTGTCATGTCACTTTGCATGATCCTTCCCTTCTGACACAGGGCTTGGCCATGCGACTCGCTTTGGTCAACAGGACGTCAGATGATGTAATACAGGTAGAAACTTGAAGAGTACCTTGCAGTAACTGGGCTTGCTCACTCCTACTCTCTGTCATGTCCATGGGAAGGACATGCCTGGGCGAGCAGGTTGCTGAGCTGAGCCAACCTGGATCGACCAACTGACAGCCCAGCACAAAATAGCAAATCTAGGGACCAACCTGCAGCCAGGCCTCAGCTGAGTGTGGCCAGATCAGCTTAACCTCGACTCAGGAGCTATGTGTATTGTGATAATCTATTGAAATATTATGATTGTTCATTGTGTAGAATTATTGTGGCAATAGATAACTGATCCAGTCATTATTATGTCAGCAGGATGCACGTTTCTATTCAGGAGACCAGGAAGGATATGTGGAATGATGCCCTAAAGATCCTCCTATAAATGTAAGACAGCCTGTGGGAGTGATTGACATAACCAGGTGGGTCAGAATAATCAGAGGAGAACCACTCCATACCCCCTCAAAGTAGAAATATAGAAAAAGAGTAAGAATTGCAGTTGAGAATGCAAATAAGGGTAGTAACTGTGTCTGTCATCTTTGTGGCTCCAGGATCTAATAACAGAGAACGTGGCACTAAAAGGGAAAGAATGGATGGATGTTAGTTGAGCAGAGTGGAACATTTACATCTCAGTTCTGGTCTATAAAATCCAGAGCTGCCTGGCCCTATGTACACATTTCCTGAAGCATCTCATTTCCTTAGGATGATGGCTGAACAATTGGATGTTGAGATTTATTTTAAAAATCACTACTTGGGATTTGGTATAACTTAGCTTGAAATTCCTCTCTGCTGAACAAATCCATTTTATAGACATTATGCAAAATAATAATGCAAATGTTATTCCAGAGCAAGTATTTAAAATATTTTAAAGAACAAATGATTTTATTCACCCTTGATTCCAAAACAAGCACAAATATCTATTTCTAACATTTGGTTCCTCTGAGGCAATATTTAGCTAATTCTAAATACAGTTTGCCCTCTGTATCCATGGGTTCTGCATCCATGGATTGAAAATATTCCAAAAAAAATTTCTTGTAAGTTCCAAAGAGCAAAACTTGAATTTGTGGTGAGCCAGCAACAATTTACGTAGAATTTACATTGCATTAGGTACGATAAATAACCTAGAGATGAGTTAAAGTATACAGGAGGATGTGTGTGGGTTATATGCAAATACTATGCCATTTCATAGAGGGGACTTGAGCATCCTTGGACTTGGGGGTCCTGGGACCAATCCTCCTCAGATACCGAGGGATGGCTATATTAAAATACAGCTTATACCTGAAAATAGTTAACTTCATTCAAAGCACTGTTTATGTTTTAAAAAAATAACAAGGTCTGGTTTTATTTTCAGCAAGTACTATTTACAGTGAAGTTTTATGACACGTAGGAAAATATTAACCATGGAACTCTTACTCATTTTGAAAGAGTTTTTTTTTTTAAGAATTTTATTTGGAAGTCTTAAAATTTACAAAAAAATGCCTTCCAGGTAGGAATGTTATTGGAATGATCTTGGTGGATTATTCCTCCCCACCTGAAAGTAGGCTTATTACAAAAGTGGATTTTGTAAAGTGTTTAAACACATTGCATGACGTCACCTTTTACCATCCTGTCTCTTCCTCAACATGTCATTTCTTATCCTTCTTGTAAGAAAGAAGCAGCCACAGAGGATTCTGGAATTGCAGAGTGTCCTGGAACAACAGGCCAGCATTGGACAAGGCTGTAACTGGTCATTTCTATACCTGTACTTGAGGTAGGTAGATGAACTAAGGATCCTAATTTCTGATTTGACCCATTCTAACAGCCCCCATTTTACTTCTGGTGATTCTTGCATCTTCTCCTTAGTGGTTCAGTGATGACCCCTTTTTCACACACAGGTAAACTCTGTCTGTGAAAAGCCAAGTGGTAGATATTTTTGGCTTTGCGGGCCGTTTGGTCTCTCTCACAACTAGTCAACTCTGCCACTTTAGCAGCCTTGGATAATATGTAAACAAATGAAAGAGGCTTGTGTTCCAATAAAACTTTTTAGACATTTTATGTAACACTTTATGTGTTACGTAATTTTTACATATCACAAAATATTATACTTCTTTTCTTTAAAAAATGTAAAAATGTAAAGACTGGTCTTAGCTTATAGATCATACAAAAAGAGGTGGTGGGCTGGATTTGGCCCAGGGCCATAATTTGTCAACCCCTGACCTTAAGTTAACTAGGCTGATGGGTCAAACTGAATGGGATGCCTCAATTAAGAGCACAGATGCTGAAGGCAGACAGACAAAGTTTGAACCTCAGCTCTGCCTTTTACCATCTGTGTGATCTTGAGCAAATAAAAAAATGGGAACACTAATAATCCACTTCAATGCTGCTATGAGGATTCAATGTAATAATGGCGATGCCATGCTTGACACCTTATAAATACTGTATACATGCTAGCTGTTTCTGTTATCATTGTTACTTATCACAGTTGGAAATCCTGGTCTATTTCAAAATATACAGAAGAACTAGGCTGACCCCGTGGAATCAGAACTATTGGTTCTAATTTGACCCACTTGCCTTATGTTGGGGATTCTTTAATGTTTTTGCTCTTGCAGTTGGCATGACAGTTCACGCTCATGCGTCTCTATGTGCATTCAGATTTTGAAATTCCCAAATAAAGCCACAGCATTTCCCCTGACCTGCTATTTATAAAATCATTGGCAATAAAGTTAACCAATTATAATATCTCCCCCAAAATCCTTAATGAGAAATAAATAAATACCCTAACCAAAATCTTTCAATGTTGATCATTACTTTATAAAAGGAATCGATTTTTTTTATTTGGCAGCAACACCGACCCTGACGACCTGGCGGGTCATGACTCTGTGTGACCACCCCTACACTGAACAAGCAAAGCTGAAGATACTACTGTCCTGAGTTGAAACAGTGACAAATGAGCTTATTTCAAAGGCAGGCCCTTTAGTGCTGTGTTTCTCTCTCTGTGGCTGACTTAGCTTCATAAAGGTAGACTGTGTTGCGTTCAAAGCCCATGATATAAGAGAAGCTGTTTTAAATTATTACTATTTATAGGAAGGGAAATACACTCAGTTTGAGTAAATTATGCTAAATTAGTATCACATGCTAATAATTATGTTTTCAATAATAGTACCCTAAATCTTTAATAAGGCTTAAATGCAATTTTTATGTTACATAATGCCAAGTGGCAAAACTCTTTTATTAATAAATTGGCAAGGAATTGAGGAAGTAATGTCATAGTTTACTGTATATTCAGCCACATACAGTTCATCCATGGATAAATTTATACTCAAATGTGCTTTCTTGGTACATAAAAATGTTAGCCAAAAACAACAAACCAACAAAAATCACCCCCCAATCCAAAATAATGAGGCTTTAAAAATATATGCCCATGATTTAAGCATGGCTAATTTTGTTTCAGGATTTTAATAAGGGAAACACATCTGGAAAGTCTGTAGCCAAGATGTAAATTCAGCACACAAAAAAATAAAGAGCAGGGATGACTTTTTAGAGCCTCGTTTAAAACTGAAGGGTTTGGGTTTCCCTGCATCAGACTAGGTAGTTTAAATTCCTGAATAGCCAGGAAAATCGTTGCTTCTGTTAAATATGTTTTCTGAATACCAGATTACGAGATGAGATTTTATTAGCATGGGCACTAATTCCAAATCTTATTAAACTTCTGCTATTACCCGTAAAGCTTGTTCAAGATGAGGAAAAAATTTAAAAAGAGAATAATAACAATCACGCAGCTACTTGAAAAGACTAACTGTAATATGCAGATAATCGAGGAAAAATTATTTTGTCTGCTCCAAATTATCTAGGGAACTACCTAATTACCTACCTCAGGGTGCAGGCTAGGCGTCTGTCCTGAGGTGACTATAAATCCCAGATTTTAGGAAAGAAAACCCTAGGAGACAGACATTAGTACCAGGGAGGGTAAATTCTGAGGCCAGAATTTATGGAACGGTGATTGACTTCATCATTGACTTCCTGGCCCAAGGGGAACTCACCCCACACCTTTCTGAAGAAAGGAAGCATTGAGATTGCTTTGAGAGCAATTAACCTAATGTCTTGTCAAATAGATGGAGCCTCTCACCTCTGAATGTATATACAACTGTACCTCCAAGAGTAACATTTAACACAGGTGCTGTTGCGCTGCCCAAACCAGTTGTGAAATTTACGCGATGTGAAATATCATTACCAATGGGATGAGGCATTGAGCAGATTTCAGTGTCTAGGTATTGCTAAACTGCTGGTTTGACTGACTCAGCGGTGAATTTTTTTCACCCAACTGACCTAATTTTGGGTTAGCTTAGCTGGCGATGTGTGGACATGGAGGTCTGTTGACAGGGTTGTTGGAAGAAAAGTCAGGTTCTGGACACAGAAAATGATGAGCTAGTCTTCAGCCCTTCAAAGCACTTCTGCTTCTTGCTTTGTCATTTCACAAATCTCTCCCAGCAGGGAACTGCAGAGAGTACACACACACAAAAAAATGGAACAGAAACAAACCTGCTCCTGTCATCTCTGTTGATTTTTCACTTAGTAGACTTCTTTATGGATTAAAAAACTTTTTTTTCTGCTTCTTGTAAAGCAATGTTCATTGGAGCTTAGCCAATAGATGGTATCAGCCTTTCCAGAGTCTATGCTATGGGTGGCCTATGGAAGCATATCTGCTCAAGGCATTCATGCAAATTATTACTTACTGCCCTGTATGCTCATAAATTAATAGCTTCTCTGTGGATGAAAAACAGAAATTAGACAACCATTAAAGTTGAACAATGTTTAAAGAATATTAAATATTAATATATGAAATGAAAAAATATTGCAAGTGATATCAGTAGATATGCCAAAAGCATAACAAGCCAAACCTAAGAATGCAAATAATAAAAACATGTTTTCAGCTAGATATTCTGGATGGTTTAGTATTCAAATTAAAGTTGATTTTTTTCCCTTTCAGTAAAAACAAAACAAAATATTTACTGCTGTTGTCATATGGTGTGAGTGTTCATTTTCACACTCAGAGCAAAAATGAATTTAGGGAGAACAAACTAGTGAGAAAGTGTGTGTTCTTTTGGTCTTTGTGCTTGTGAGAGAATTTTCTTTGCAATATTGAAAATGTATACTGTGAATATTTAGAAAAAGCAGTTTTTATCAGTCTGCAACTTTTTTCTTAATCCTAGCATTTTAATAAATAATTGTCAAGTTGGCATGTGCATCCTAAGGACTCTGTCTGCCAGATGCTATAAAATTGGAATAGAAACTGGCAGAAGACTCTTCTGGGTGGAAGGAAGGAGTGAACAGTTGCTCTTTGGGTGAGAGGGCATGGTCTCTGGTCTTTGGCAATAAGAAGTTTAGGAGAAAAGTTTCCATGACTAGACGCCTGCCCTTAAAACCCTCTGTATTTCCATTTGGCAGATTTAACATCGGGGTATTGATTCCGCACAAAGCAACAAGCCTAAAAGAGCTCTAGCACTGGTCCTGCCCCTACTTGGGACTGGTTGTGAGGTCTTAGGCAAGGGAATCTCGTAGACCCCTTCCTCATTTATTACGTGGGGCTAATAATGCAAAACCTACAGACTTCACAGAGGTAATGGATTTGGTTGGTCAAATAATACAAAACCCAAACAATCATTGTAATACATTCAGTCCTGCAATAGCTTATTTATGGAGCATGTACTTTATGCCAGGCACTCAGCCAGTCACTGGGGGTCCAAAGCTGAATAATTAAAACATGACAGCAAACATGTTTATATCATACAGATACTGCATTTCATCCTCACAACCACGTCATGAAGTAGATACCTCAAATTAGTCCTTTTTACAGATGAGGAAGCTGAAGTACAGGAAGGTTAAGTGACTTGTCCAAGGTCACATGCATAGTTAGTGGCAGAGCTGGGACATGAGCCCAGACAGCCAGCTCCAGGGTCTATACTCACCACTACTCTACATGGACCCTAAGACTGTCTCATTTTTCCAGGCCCTCAGAGTCTCACGGCAGACTGTTTGTAAGAACGGTCCGGATGCAGTAAGAGTGCTGTGTCCATGCATCCGTGTGGAACCCCAAGGGGCGCCTCACCCAGCTTGGAGCGAAGGTGACTGTGTGTGTGTCCTGGTGATTAGCTGGGTACAGGCTACAGAAGGCTTCCTAAGATAAGCAAGACCTCAGCTGCGTCTTAAAGGATAGGCAGGATGAATAGGAAGGGTGTTTTCGCTGAGCTTAGAAGGACAAGGCAGAAAGGCCAGAATCAGCATAGGACATGCAGGGCCACGAAGCTGTGGTCATGCTGGGAGTGATGACAGCCGATGCCAGAGGTGTGTGCGCGGCCAGATCTCAGAGGACCCTGCCTGCCAGGCTCAGGAGACATAGTGGGAGTCTGACATAATGGGAGACCACAATGATGAAGATGAAGGGTAAGATCAGGCTGCAGAAAGCCGTGTAGATGGCTGCGTAGAGAAAGCAGGGGGGCAGTGCAGGCCACGACACAGGCAACTCTGGGAGGTACTGAGGGTCTCTAAGTCCTATAAAGAGGGATCCTATAGGCCAGTGCTTTTCAAATTTCAGTGTGCAAAAGACTCACCCAGGGCACTTGTGAAAATGCAGATTCTGATTCAGGTGGTGAGGAGGGGCCACTGAAAGTGTGCTTTTTTTTTTTTCTTGGCCTCACTATGAGGCTGTTGGGATCTTAGTTCCCCCACCAGGGATCAAACCCGGGCCCCTGGCAGTGAGAGCACGGAGTCCTAACCACTGGACCACCAGGGAATTCCCAGAAAGTGTGCATTTGTAACAAGCTCCCAGGTGATGCCCACACTGCCAGTCCTGGGCCGCACCTCAAGGAGCAAGGCCATCATGGAGTGTCCATAGCCTGGAAAGCAGCTCTTTGTTCTCTAAGAAACTCCTCGGAAATAACTCCAGAGAACATGTGTGAGCTGGTACATCCCAGGGTTGCTGCAGAAGATGCTGCAGACTATCTTCCGAGCCAGCGATTGGCCTAGTTTGATTAAAGCTGCAACTTCCTTATTCCTGAGAAAAACACAGGTCGTCCTCTCCCAGGCATTTGTGTTCTTCCACCCCCAAGACCTATTTCCAGCCTCTTCCTTTATTTTCTAGGAAAGTGGGATTAAGGGATCAAGGAGGTCCGTGCAGAGGAGAGAAAGCCTATGACACTGATTCCAGGCCCCTTTGCAATTGGTGTTTGTTTATTCTACTAGGTCATACTTCCCCAAATTGCTGTATTGCATACGTGTACTTGAAAAATTCAAGGGAATAAAAATCACCTTAGCTTTGAAACTTATGTAGCACCTTTTTAGGTAAGTTCAGGCACACTCAGAGGGGTCACACAAGGAGAGCTGGGAAACCCTAGCTTGGAGCTTCAGTGAGCTTGAGTTTGAGGGAGGGAGGGTGGCTCTCAGTGATTTGTGGAAGACACAGTTTAGGTTTCTCAGGGTGCCTTGGGAGCACCATGTCATCACAACTCACGATGCCTGCTATGGAAACTCAACACCTCTGAAGAACAGGATGCCCAGAGAGAAGGGACCAGAGGCCTCGAGGATACAGGGATCACACCAAATTCTGCCAGAGGTCCTCCCTTCACCCGTCACCTAGAAAACTGTGAGTATGGCTGAAATTGGTTCCAGTGATCTGTGAACAAAGAGCTAGCCCAAAACCAAGGAAGAAAAGAAAAGGAACCCTGACTCAGGATCCATACTAAATAAACTTTCCTAAGAGGTGAAATGAAGTGCGGCAGCAGCTGGCACAGTGACAGCCAACATCTAAAAAATGCCATGGAAGTCATTACCCCAGGATTTAGCTCCGTGGACAGACAGTTTCACAGTTGCCCTGAGCGTTCCGCTACCCCCCAGCCTGGCAATTGCATGTGACCCCAGGCATCCGGGAGGCCCCAGAAGGCTAAGTTCCAGTCATTCTTCAATGACTTATTTTCTTAGCATCTCTCCCTCAATTCCAGATGAAAAGTTTATATTATACATATATTTTCCATTGTGCAAGGACCAAATATGCATTCTAGAACGTTTGTGGAAAATATCCAAATGGACAGACAGCATCAACTTAAAAACATTTTTTTTTTTTTTTTTTTTGGTTTCTAGGAATTTTTCTAGTCTTAAGTTGTTGACTTAATGGGAACATGGAAAATTGAAGGGGAAAAAAAGAAAAATCTGTTGCCTAAAGGCAGCAGAGCTGATTTGAGGCAATTCACTCTCTGGTCTCTAGGAATTTATATGGCACCTATCATATCCTAGGTGTTTCCTAAACAATGGTGAACAGGAGGCTAAAGAAGAAAACAGTTAAAAAGGAGATTCAGGAAATCATCTCAGGGCACGGAGGTTGTTACTATATAAATAAAAGAAATCAGTAGGTAGACTTTATCCATTCGAATTCAGTGAGAAACCCACACAGTGCTTGTTTTCAAGTTTCTGTCAAGTGTTTACACTTTCTTCAATTATAAGGTGCTACTTTATAACTATTCTCTTCCTGCTTTGTATAGTTAGATGAAAGCATTGGAAAACAAAGATCGTGTCTCTTACTTGAATTTGGTATTACCTGGTATTGTGTGCTCCAGCTCAACCCGCAGAGAGGAATGAAGGAGCCCGGGCCAACTGCTTGTCTGTGAATTTACTAATTATTCTGCTAAACCAATGATTTCATTTTACTTAGATGGAAAATCTGGTCACCCTAATTGGAACTTGCCACACTGAAATCTGGGCATTTTTTTCTTCATTTCTTTCAATCAGTTAGACACTGGTTCCTGCAGCTCCCGTCTAACTTTCGAAGTTACTAGAGAGATGAAAAGTTCATGGCCCTGCTTGAATCATGAGGAGTTAGAATTCCCTCAGCCTGTCCCACCATGAAAAAATATTTTACCACTCTTTATAAACCCCCCTGATTCTTCTATTGAACAAAAAGTCATTCAACAAATATTAATTGACCACCAGATAGTATCCCAAAGACACCAAGTATTATTGTAGTTAGAATCTTGCTGAGTTTGTATTCTACCAATACAATTCAGCCCCAAGGGCAGAAGAGAAAGAGAAAAAGGAAATGAGAAAATTCACTTGAAGGAAGCAAGACGTGGCAGTATCTTAGACTGGGTTCCCTGGGAAGAGACTCTGAGATGGAGTGCTGTGTCATCCAAGCTCTTCTGTGGAGATATTAATACATCTGTAAAGAAGTGAGGAAGGGAGGATTAGGCTGAGGAGAAGCTGACTCACAGGTGGTTACAGACGAGGCCTCAGCCAATCCTGCAGGGAGCTCTGGAGCTGGGGCGCCCCTTCAGAGTGTTTAACACTGAGGCAGGAAGTCTGGCTGTAGTCTGTGTACCTCATCAGCTGCTCATTAGCTATGAGCTACCCCTGGGGAAGGGGTACATGTCCCTGTTGCCCAGTTCTATGCAACAAACTACTCGAACACTTAATAGCTTGAAACAACAAGTATTCTGTTATATCTTACAAATTTATGGGTCAGGAATCCATACAGGGCTCAGCCGGTGATGCTTCTGACCTACACATCATTGACAGGGGATGCTTGGTGATACTGAGCTGATGGCTGGGCTGATCTGGAGGGGACAAGACAGATTCACTTATACATCTGGCTCCTTGCTGGGGGTGACCGGAAGGCTAGGCTCATCTAAGACTGTCAGATTGGATCTTCTATGGTTCTGCAGCATGGTGGTCTCAGAGTAGTTGGGCTTCTTGAATAGCAGTTCAGGGCTCCTGAGAGTCTTTCAAATGAGAGTGGAAGTTGCTAGTCTCTTATGTCTTGGGCCCAGAAACTAGCAGAGCACCACTTCTGCTGAATTCTACTGATCAAGGGAATCACAGATCCTGACCAGAATTTAAGGTGGATGAGTGGGTGGGGTTCAACTGTACCTCTCAGGGGGAGGCGTAACCACGAATTTGCCGCCATCTTTAATTCTACCACAGGACACAACGTTGAGGTGAGGCAATTCCCTGTGGTGTTTG
Organism: Mesoplodon mirus; assembly: GCF_964341445.2. NCBI lineage: Eukaryota > Metazoa > Chordata > Mammalia > Artiodactyla > Ziphiidae > Mesoplodon > Mesoplodon mirus. Next base: position 63,853,889 of record NC_138993.1, on the reverse strand, counting down.
GGAATCCTCAGGGAGGGACACAGCTGTAAGCCATCAGCAGCTGGTTTTCCCCGGAGCTGAGCGTTGCATGCGCTGGTGCTGAAGGGGAGACCTGGTGAAGGAGCCACAGAGTCCACTGCAGGAACGATGACGCACATTCCTCAGAATTAGCCCTGATGGGCAGTTCACATCGAATTGCATCTTGAGGAAGAGAAAGGACTGACAAAAGATTTGTCTAAGCAAACTTCCCTAGTATCCTTCCACAAGGGGGCTTGAAAGCCTTGTGTGAAGAGCAGGTGGGCACCCAGAAGTTAGCAGAATTATCAACAATAACCCAGGATCACCCTTCAAGTCTACAGATTTGGTAACAGACAGATGTCTGTTGAGTGAATCTCAATGGAACTTGTGCTCAAACCTCCGATCTGTAAGATTCTTGGGGAAAAGAAAGGAAAGAAATGGATTTTGGGTCTCTGTGTTCTTAGAAAGTTTGTTTCAGCTTTTAAAATCATAGGATAGTAGAGCTGAGAGACACTGGTGACCATTCAGCCCCATTTCCATTTGCAAAAGAGAAAATATGATCCAGAGAGTGAAACAAACTGTTTATTGAAACAGTTTGTTTCACTCTCATACAGCTAGTTAATGCAAAGCAAGGAGCAGAATCCGATCTCCCGACTTGCAGTTCAGTTCTCTTTCTTACTCTAAGTCAGTTTTCAAACAGTAATTCCTCTGGTTGGCGTTGGTGTGGTCTCTGAGGCACCCCAGGAACCTGGGCGAGGGTTGGTCCAAGATACAGGATTTCTGACATACAACTTTTGATTGCAGGCATCCAAAATTGATAAGGTTACTGCTATTTTAAAAAATCTGGAAATAATCCTCTTGGAAAGAATACACACTTTGGTGTGTTTCTTATTTTTTTAAAAGTCTACATATCCAAGTAACAGCACCTAATGAAAAGATTAGAATTTCTTTTTGTTTTTGCTTTAGATTCAATGCAGTCCAACAGACTCTTACTTTCCTGTTAAGTACAAGGCTCTTTGCTATAAGCTCCTATGAGCTGATACAATTCCCTCCTCTCAGGGAACTTACCTTCTAATTATGCAGTTACATGAGATCAGCCCCCTAGAGGTCCTTGAAGCTCATAGATAGTACGGAACTGCTGAAGATTTTAGACCATGGGAGTATTAGGATTAGATCTCTACCTTTTTTAGGAAGATATTAGAAGCTGTTTCAATGGTCCAGATGAGCACAAAGAGCCGGAAGCTCTGGGGCTAGGATGGAGGGGGCAGCTTTACTAGGATGTCAAAGGTTTAACGGGAAGAGTCCCAGCTGTAGCTGTAGTTTAATCACCTAGCAGGACGCACCAGAGCTGACTTATTTATAAACAAGATTGCAAAGGCAGCGTTGCAGCAGGCAGTCACGTGACTCTTGCTGTCTTGAAAATCCCACCTTAGGTTAGTAAGGTGGTCTCTGTTGTCTAGCAGATGCCTAATAAGCAGGCTCACCTTTCAGTGACAAATGAAAACACAGATACAAACTAATGGGCAAAGAAGAGCCCCATTTATCTGTTTGTGTTGCTTGACAAACGGCTCAGCAAAAGCATCTCAGGGAGCGTCAATCATCCCGTTTTCCTTTTTTCTTTTTTCTCGTTACAGTCATTACTGGTCGCAAAAGACTGCTCACAAAACAGCTAGTGATTATAATTTAATGCATCCTTTCTGAAACCTGCAGGGAAATTAAAGCAGGGAGCCACCTGGGGTGGGGGAATGGGGGGGAAATGGGACAGGGAAGTGGCTTGGCTACATCTGAGGTAATAGCTTTAAGTGCTAATTGTGAAGCACTTCCCGGCTGTCTGACCAGGGCTGACCTCAGGCAGCCTGGGAAAGCCAAGGTCACTGTTCTGCAAATAGACTCCACTTACGGGGGTGGGGAGCTTGAGGATCCCGGCTGGAGTCCCCGCTCAATCTGAGGAGTCGAGTGTTGTTCCTGAACTCTAAGGGAACCCCAGAAATGCCTGTCCACATCATGCAGCATCCAGACTCAGCTCTGGACCAGGCAAATACGTGGTTGGTTGGCTTCCGCTCACGGGAAGCCACACAACAGGAAACTAAAGCATTTTTTTTGCCATTATTAGCGTGCAACCTCGCCACACCAAGAATTCAGTTGAGAACAAATTTTCTCTCTCTCTCTCTCCATTACTCTCTACTCCTCCCTCCATCACTACCCTCCCAAGTAACTTAAGGTCAGATCCAAATGCTCTCATAATAAAAACCCAAATCATTGAAACGAAAGATACCCATTCTACATCTGAAATAATGCTCTTCTGATAACGGTATTTTGCAAACACCCTAAACCTGCATTCTCCATTACAGTAGCCGCTAGCCGCATGGAGCTTTTTAATGGACATTAATTTAAATTTAACTTAACTTAAAATTCCCTTCTTCACTAACACTCGCCAATATCAAGTACCCAATGGTCCCATGTGGCTACTGGCTACCATACTGGACAGTGCAAACTCAGTGCACAAAATGTGGTAAAATAAGAAGTTGTGAGTATTTATTACCTTTTTGATTTAATAGTTAATGATAAATTTATACAATCTAATTTTTAAATAGTGACAGTGCTTAACAGCCAGCTCACAAAATTCCTGAAAATGCAATAATGAACTCCACAAGCCAGTAAAAGCCAGCTCCCGCTCACCACTGGGACGTTTCTATCATTGCAGAAAGTTCTATTGGACAGTGATGCCCCAAACAACTCACCAGTTTACTAGTGTGGTGATAGAAATATTCAGAATGAGAATAAGACACGCCCCGACCCTGAAGTTGGTAGCAAGGAAAAAAGACTTGAAGGATCGTAATCTCTCCATCAGTCCTACCCTTCCTCGGACCTAAACCAAATTCCTTGCTCCTTCTTTGCAGAAGGGAATACGTGCTTAATTGTTTTAGAGCGGATCATCATCCTCCCAGACGCTTTGCAACAAACTCTCTCCTCTGTCCTCTGGCACACTCCATAAACCTCCTCTTCCTTCATTTCCTCTCTTCCTCTGACTGTAAACCTGTTTTTTTTTTTTTTTCTAACTTCATCATCACAGTAAGGCCCGAGGCCCGTGATTATCCAAGTCACCTTTCAATTCATCAGCCTCCCTGGTGTTTTGCATAGAATGCAGGACAATGCTGCAGGCTGAAACCTCACCAGAAATTTATACAACACCATGATGCTCTTCTGATTCCCCAGGCATTCTTCCCTTGATTGGAGCCTGGGATCCATTTGCTTTCTCCAGATACCAGAGCTTTCTTTCTCCTGGGTCAGAGAATTCAGAGTGAGGTTTGTTTCAGAATAGAAAAAGCACACAGAAGACTCTTTCTTGTCGGCAAACCCAAGATAGAAGCTTCTTTTCTTTTCTCTAAGAAGAATATGCTCAAGAGAATTTTTGCAGGAGGTAATGCCAGTGACTTTGGTTTTTGTTTTGGCTCAAACTAGCAAATGACATTTGGTCCTGAAGATGAGCGTTTCCAGGAGTAGGGCCAGGGCAGGGGCCTGTGGTTCTAGAGCCAAACTTCATAACACTCACCGTGCAGCAGCAAACGCCAGGGAGCTTTGACAAAAGGCCAGAGTCCAAGCCCCACTCTCAGAGGGTCTGATTCAATTAGTCTGGCCCTGCATCAGCATCTTTTAAAAATTATTTTGAGTTGGGGTAAAATACACATAAAATAAAATTGACCTTCTTAGCCCTTTTTACATGCACAAGCCGGTGGCGTTAGATACATTCACATCGTTGTGAAACCCTCACCACCATCCATCTCCAGAACTCATCTTGCAGAACTTGCAATACGCTTTAAACAGCAACGTCCCTTTCATTGCTCCTCCCTGCCAGGGGCTGTCTCTGTGCATCTGACTACTCTAGGTACCTCGTGTAAGCGGAATCATGCAGTATTTGCCCTTTTGTGGCTGGCTTCTTTAATTTAGCATATTGTCATCAAGGTTCATCAATGCTGCAGCATGTGTCAGGCTTTCCTTCCTTTTCAAGGCTGAATAATATTCCACTGTATGTGTCCACTGTATTTGGTTTCTCCAGTTACCTATTGATGGACACTTAGGTTGCTTCCCCGCTTTTGGCTACTGTGAGTAATGCTGCTGGGCACGGGTGTGCACGTATGTGTTTGAGTTCCTGCTTTCCATTCGTGGGGTCTATGCCTCCGAGTGGAATTGCCGGATCATGTGACGATTCTACGTGTCTTTTTTTTTTTCTAGGTTTCAGTTTTTGAGGAACCATCACAATGTTTTCCACAGCAGCCACAGCATTTGACATTCCCACCAGCAGTGCACAAGGGTTCCAGTTTCTCCACAGCCTCTCCAACCCTTATTCTGGCGTGACGTGGTATCTCATTGTGGTTTTGAGGCATCCGTATCTTTAGAAAGCCCTGCAGGTGATGCTAACATGCAAATGGGTTAGAGCCATGGCTTGAGGGAAGCTATTGGACGCAGTAGATAAGGACATCCGGGCTGACCTGGTGGACGAAATCCATCCTCCAGAGAAACCAAAGGAAGGAGACTCGGCTTTGGCACCAAATAGTTCTACATGATCTTTGGGCAAATCACTTGACTCCCCTTACTTCTTTCCCTGTTTATAAATGGAGGTGAGAAAACCTTCTTTGAGATTACTGTTGTAATTATTACCTGGCATATAATTGTCAGGGGAGATTAGACTCTTAGAGATGTAGAAAGTCATGCCTTGTCTCTTTCTGAAACTGAGAGACGAGGAAACTGAGCCCTCACAAGAATATGGGATTTTCCTGAAGGTTCTACTTGATGTTTCAGCACCTAAATTAAAATCCAGGATCTGATGATACTTCTGTTCATGCCTCCCTCTCTTCTTGTTTGCCTCTCTTCTTACCTCACCCACTCTTCTCTAGCACCTCCATCCCCTGGCAGGGGTGCTTAGGGTGGGCATTTTACATCCACTGACTCATTCAGTTCTGCCCTCCATCCAGTGAGACGGGAATGATCACCGTCTCCATTTGACTTATAATTAACAGTAACAATATCGAACATTTACTGCCGTCTTTACTACATGTCAGTATTAACTCATTTAATCTTAGCAGTAGCCCTTTGAGGTGGTGAGTCTTTTTTTACAGCTCTGTTGGGGTATAATTGGTATACAATAAAGTGTACAACTTGATAAGTTTTGACGTGTGGGTGTATAGTTGTGCAACCAACATTACCATCAAGATAGTGGACATATTCATCCCTCCCTCAAAATGTTTTCTTATGCCTTTAAAAAATTCCCCTTCCTCATCAAAAAGATACTAAAGCAATATCATGAACAACTCTATGCCCTCACATAAAAAATAGAAAGAAATAAATTCCCTTTCTCATTCTACTTGGCCATGCCCCTACTAATGATCTGTTTTCTGTTACTATAGATTCGTTTACATTTTCTAGAATTTTAAATACATTGACTCATACTCATATGCACTTGTTTTATCTGGCTTCTTCGCTCGGCCTAATTACTTTGAGACGCACCAGTGCTGTAGTGTGTATCAACAGTTCATTCCTTTCTACTGCTGAGGATTATTCCATTGTAGAGGTATTCCATAATTTGTTCATTCATTCACCTGTTGAGGGACACTTGGATTATTTTCAGTGTCTGATTATTACAAATAAAGCTGCTATGAACATTTGTGTACAAGTTCTTTTAAGGACATATGCTTTTATTTCTCTTGGATAAATGCCTAGGAATACATGGCTGGATCACATGATAGGTGTATATTTAGCTTTTGAAGAAACTTCCTAAATGTTTTCCAAATTGGTTGTACAATTTTATGTTCTCACCAGCAGTGTATGAGAGTTCCAGTCCTCTACATTATTGCTAATATTTGGAATGATCAATACAAAAATTTAGTCATTCTAGGGCTTCCCTGGTGGCGCAGTGGTTGAGAGTCTGCCTGCCAATGCAGGGGACACGGGTTTGTGCCCCGGTCCGGGAAGATCACACATGCCGCGGAGCAGCTGGGCCTGTGAGCCATGGCTGCTGAGCCTGCGTGTCCAGAGCCTGTGCTCCTTAATGGGAGAAGCCACAGCAGTGAGAGACCTGCGTACCGCAAAAACAAAAAAAAAATTTAGTCATTCTAATAGGTGTGTAGTGGTATCTCATTGTGGTTTTAATTTGCATACATCTTCTGTGGTGTATTGTCTCTTCAAATAGCAGATCATTTGTTTCAAAAAGGTGGTAATATTAATAGTCTAACATAGCTATTAACATGTGTTAACATGTCTCCAAAGAGCACAGACACAAGGCAAGAGTAAAAAGTGAAAAAACAGATTAATCTGCTTTCAGTCAAATGAAAATGTTATAGATCCTGAGCCAAAAAAAATATTCTTGGGATTAACTTTTTTGATGCTCTAAACTGATCAAGGTAAAATTGTTTTTAAAGATCAGTCTCAGTCTTTTGAAATAGAGGGACTGATTTTTTTAATGGACATCAAAACTAGAGGACATTGTCTTAAACTGATACAATGTTATGGCTGGAAGCGATCTCAGTGATGATTAAATTCAGGAGTTATAAATATTTTTGTGTTCATAACACATTTTCAGATACAGACGTGGTTATTATCTTAAGGGAATTGAGTCAGTTACATACATTAAACAAATCAGCAATAATTGCAACTATAATCCCAGCTGCAGAATATCAGTGTCTCAGAGAGTGTAAAGAAATCCACATACACAGTCACAATTGATTCCTGGGTTACTGATTGAAAAGAGCTGTTTACTGTCCTGACCAAGATAGCTTAAGTATTCATGAGACAAAGTTTTCATAAATTTTAGAAGTTCATGATTTTCTATGATGGAGGTGATGTTATGTAATGTGTTTACCAGTTACTTGGAGCAAATTGCACACTGCTCTTGATTTTATCATGTGAGCCATTCAGCACAACATCCTATGAAATCCCCTGCATCGGCAGGCGGACTCTCAACCACTGTGCCATCAGGGAAGCCCCTGTCTAGAGTTTTGAGGAATAGCTAGGAGAACAAGAGGACTGGAATGGTGGAAATGAGGGGTACTATGAGGACCAGAGAGTGTAAAGCCCTGCAAGCCATCGGAAGAGTTTTGGTTTTCACTCTGAGTGAGACGGGAAGCCATTGGAAGGTTTTAGCAGAGGTGTGACGTGATATGGTTCATGTTGTAACAGGATCACTGTTGACTAAAGGGGTCAAGGGTAGGATCAGGGAGACCAGTTAGGAATCAATTGCTATAATCCAAGTAAGAAAAGATGGTGACTTGTACCAGGGTGGTGGTAATGGAGGTCATGTGATCATTTTGGATAGATATGACAGGAACTGTTGATGGGTTCAGTATGAGATGTGAAATAAAAAGAGAAAGTAAGAAGGATCTAAATTTTTTACCTGTGTAACTAGAAAATTAGTGTAGCTATTTACTGGGATGGAAGAATCAGGCATGTGGGGAAGATCAGAAGCTCGGTTTTAAATGTGACCTACTTATTAAACATCCAGGGGAGATGCCCAAGGTGGCATTTTGATACACACATCAGTATTCAGAAGAGAGGTCCAGGATGGAGATATGAATTGTGGAGTCATCAGCATATAGCTGTAATTAAAACCATGAACCTGGATAAGAGCTCTCAAATAATGAGTGTAGATAAAAAAGTGAAAAAGTCCAAGGGCTGCCGGGGGGCACTTCAGGACCTTGACGTTGGGGAGATGAGACAGAAAGTAGTCACCTAGGTTATGGATAACAAACTTTATGATGGACACCAAGACAAAATTAGACAATTAGAAGACAGTCTTGAGGAATTTATTGGAGTGCAAAGCAAAGATGTTAGAAAATAAAAGCTATGACACAGAGAACAAATGAAAAGACTCTTGAGAACAAATGAAAAGACTCTACCATACATCTACAGAAATTCAAGACAGATAATAGAAAGAATGGTGGAAAAGGAGTATCTGAAGAAATGACTGGAAATTTTCCAGAGTTGAAAAACTAGAGTCTTATGGTTGAAAATACATACCAAGTGCCTAGCAGAATAAATAAAACTATACTTATGTAAATACATCATAGTAACGTTAAAAAATATTTGGAATAAAGAGATGATCTTAAAAGGTACCAGAGGGTATAGAAGAGAAATTACCTTCAAGGAAATAACAATTTGATTTAACGAGGCTTCTCATCAGCAAAAATAGATACCAGAAGACAAGAGACGAATACCTTTCAAGTCCTAAAAGAAAAATACTTTCAAAGAAGGCTTCTATACTCAGCTATCATTCAAGAATGGGGGGAAAAGATATTTTTATACCTAAAAAAACTAAGAAAGTTTACTAGCCATATTGTACAAAAAGTAAAAGTAGAGGAAAAAGATAACTTCAAAGAAAATATTAAGATAACTGGTAAACAAAACTAAATACTGGCTGTAGAAAATTACTGATATGTGCATGTGTGTGTTTTAAGATGACAATAAGAAGGAAATGAGAGGAAGGAATTCAGTATGTAGCTAAAGAATGTTAAAGTTCTTGTTTTATTTGAGAAAAAGATAAAGATACTCAATGATTTTACACTTTATTGAAAAATATAAAGTTAAGGATGTATATTAAATATGTAAAAATAACTACTGAAATATAGAATTAAAATCTATAAATGTCAGAACAAAGAAGAAGCACTGGAAGGAGGAAATAAAGATAAAATGATAGCATTTCTGGTTTCGGCTCTGACATGTAAGAGCTTGGATGTCATCACTCCCATACTTACAACAAGAAAGATGAACAGACTGGGAGTCAATGACTTTGCTTGGACTTATCAGAGGACTGAAGTTACAGGGTAAGTCATGCTCCTAGAGTATGGAGAGGCAAATCCACAGTCACAGCCCAGATGTGCTGACCTGAAGCAGAAACCTCTGGCGCCATGAATTGGTAGGAACATTTAAATGACAATTTGGACAAATTTCTGGAGGCTGAGGGTGGACTAGTGTGAGAGCAGGAAACTTCTAGGAGCTATATCTTGGGGTTGGTGGTGGTAGCGGGGAGGGGGCGTTGGCAAACTCTTTCATTACGTCCAGTAACTCCATCAGGATCTCACAGTGAAGATCTAGAAAAAGCTCCTAGTGGCCCTGGCTGGGGAAGAGAAGAGTAACCTTTGTGAAACACGCTCGGGGCATTCTCCGTAACAGAGGCCATCTCTCCAGAGTAAGACTTTCCCAGAGTCTTATCCCAGCTGGGGAAGGACATTCCCCCTGCAACATCCTCTGGACTTCCTGTCTAAATTAAGTGGGAGAAAAGCTACACCCTTTGAGAAACACTTGTGCAGGTCACAACCCAGAGGCCAGGCCCCCTAAAAGACTGGGATTAACTGTAAAATGTGTAGAATGCTTCTTCTCCCCTGTGTCTGACTACCTCAGCAAGACAGGTCTGAGGAGAGCAAGACCTATGCCACTAGTTACTGTCTTATTAGAAAGCTACAGAGATTAGAGGGTGAAGTACTACTGTAGGGAT